>NC_136421.1:56215000-59007500 GCF_052625555.1 Lactuca saligna | reverse complement strand
TGAAGGCACTGAGAGCAGTCCAGATTGGCTGAAGGTTCTGAGAGTGGTCCAGATTGGCTGAAGGCCTGGTGAGGCGGTCCAGTCATGCTGAAGACTCTGCGAGTACTGTTGGATCGGTTCGAGGTTATCGATTGCGTATGTTGCCGTGTGATTGCATTGGAAGGTCTGGCCCCGGGTAGTGATCTTGACCAGTGAAGATAGTGCATGGGCTTAAGAGCCCCTGCGAAGAGAGTCAGAGTAGTTGTGTCGAATGGATATCGGGTGCGCTTTAAAGAGGTAGTGTAGCGTGGGGTGAGCACCATAGTACCTGTTATGGTGACAAGGCGAGTGAGTGGTTTCCTTGGTAAGGAAAGAGGGAGGAATGAAATTCCGAAAGGGAGTGCGATTTCACGGAAGTGAAAGCGGCAGTGTAGAGTTATGATTGAAGTGGTCTGACGGTGGTTTTTGAGTAGCATGTTTGCGGCAGTGGAATAAAAGCTCATCCGACTTGAGATGTCTGCTCAGGGCGCGGAGGGAATTCCGCAGGCGTAGAGCCAAGGGGGGGGGGGTTCGGAAGGGATGCAGGGAGAGAGTCTTGGACTCTCACTGAGATTCTGATCAGGGTTTTGGGTATGTATTAGCGGTTCATCCTGGAAGGATGTTTGAGGATATCATCAGTGTATCGGGTTTTCCAAACCTGAGGGTGCTAGAGCTAGTTCAGCATGTGTGTGTGATTGCAAGAGGAGAACTCGTGGGGGTTGCTCCGGGATTGAAGAATGGGTCTTTCTGTCGTCATGGAATGGATAGAGAGGGATTCGGATCAGGATCTGATGGTTCATGGTTTTCTAGCCATACGAGTCAAGTGAATGATGAGAATTGGAGCAGTAAGGCATCATGGGTAATTCTCGGTTGTGAGTGCGACTATCGGAGGGTACAGCCGGTGCCCGGTTTGAGACGGTGGTCGGACACCGTAAGGAAAGAGAGAGTGAGTTGAGTTTCATGGGGTATGCCTTGAGGGACCTGGTCCGGTTAAATCCAGGTGGTGCGTCGTGGGAGTATTTTGGAGTTGAGTTGCCGTAAGCTTCGAGGACGAAGCCTAATTTAAGTGGGGGAGAATTGTAACATCCCGGAATAGCAAGAGTAGTGTTGAAGGGCTAAAAGTGTAAATCTTGAAGGGCGACTCGGCGAGTCCATGGATGGACTCGGCGAGTAGAGTCACGACTTTGGTCGCGTGTCAAGTAACCTACTCGGCGAGTCCAAAGATGGACTCGGCGAGTAGGTGCTGGGTGAAGAAAACCCTAAATTCGGGGAATGAGCCCTATATAAAGATCATTATGTCTCCTCCACAGCCTCCTTGATCCCCCTTTAGTCCCAGAAACCCTAATTTCGTGGAGGAACCCCATTGTTGAGCAAATTGGAGCTTGGAGAGGTGTTGTTGAAGAAATCTTGAAGGAGAAGAGGCTTGGATCAAAGGGCTTTGCTTGGATTCGAGTTTCATTGCTGTTGGGGCATTCTTTGGAGGTAATATTTCGTTCTTGGGCTGTGTTCTCTTAGATTCTCATTTTGGGGTTGTGTGGGAAGCTTAGTTGTGTGGCATCTTGAGATTGAAGGATGGATCTGAGGTTGCTACCTCAGATCTGGAGTGGAGAAGATCTTAAGAGCATTAAAGCCCCTGTTCTTGTGTTGTTAATGGAGCTATCATGTCCCAAACCTTAGTTCTAAGGTGAATAAGGCCTAGATCTCTTTGGATTCATGTAAAGTTTGCCACTTTACGTGATGGATGGATTGTAGGAGGTTGGATCTATGTTTTGGATCAATTGCATGGCCTGGAGTGCTTCTGAATTGATTCAGACCGATGATACTCGGCGAGTCACATGGGTGGACTCGACGAGTTGCTTGAAGATGGCTTGGAACTCGGCGAGTTGGAAGAATAACTCGACGAGTAGGTTGAAGATAGCCTTAGACTCGGCGAGTCTGTTCTTGGACTCGGCGAGTCTTGTCGAAGAGTCCCAATATTTCCTGGTTGAGTCGAGAATCGGTGAGTCAAGGGATGACTCGGTGAGTTGGGTGCGAGTGGACTCAGAGTTGTTGGACTCGGCGAGTCTTGGGGTGACTCGGCGAGTTGGGTCGCTGATGGAGGGAAGTTCTGAGCATAGGGACTCGGCGAGTCATTAGGTTGACTCGGCGAGTAGGGTCAGTCAGAGGTTGACTTTGAATTTGTCCAAGGTTGACCAGTTGTCTTCCAGGGGTATTTTGGTAATTAAGGGTATTTATTGAATTGAATGTTTCGGTGTTCAGTGGAGGAGTTCGTGTCAGGGTTGGAACAGCGGGATCTTATCCTTTCAGCCGGCAGTTTTGAGGTGAGTTATTCTCACTATATCAACAGGGTCTAAGGCACCAAGGCCGGCCCTTATCGGATTGAGGTCCGGGTAGTTGTTATTATTTTGTTGTTGTGATATGCTTGCATCCTGAGAGTTAGGACGATATATGTTAGAGACCTGATCGAGATCGGTATCCTGAGAGATAGGGAGATGCTATGCTAATGACCTGTTAGGTCGGTATCCTGCTTGGAGTATGTTATGCTATGTGATGTGCTAGATCGGCTTGTTTGAATGTGAACTGTTATATGATTATATGTTTATGTGTACATGGTTGTTTGGACTGGAGATGGGTTGAGGCGGTCCTGCTTTGTGCTATAGGCCAAGATACTCAGGGCGGACTGGTTGTTCCGAAGGCCCAGCGAGCGGTCTGGATATGCTGTAGGCCGCACGCGGGCGGACCAGACGTGCTGAGGCTCGGTGAGTGGACCAGGACGACTGAAGGCCCGATGCGGGCGGACCAGTCATACAGTAGACTCAGAGAGTGGACCAGGTGAGTTGAAGGCCCAGTGCGGGCGGACCAACCACACTGTAGACTCGAAGGACATGACTAGACTCGGGGGATGGATCCGGTGGACTAAAGGCCCGATACGATGGACCAGTCACACAGTAGGCCCGATATGCATGGCTGTTCTATATTCTGTTATGTTATGTATGTTTTATATGTTATGGGCTGGAAGGCAATATGTTTTGGACCGGAAGGTTGTAGCCTGGAAGGGCGTATATGTGGTTGGTATTTTGGGGGTAACTCACTAAGCTTTCGAGCTTACAGTTGTGGTTTAATGTTTTTCAGGTTCTTCAGGAGACTGTGGCAAGGCGAAGGCGTGATCGTACCGCTCCTCATGATTTTGTAGCAATGTGATTCTGGGAATACTCTAAATGATTTGTATTGAAAACCTTTTTGTAAACAATTTAATGAAATCGGGTTGTTTTTGAAAAATTTAAATTTTGGTTGTATTTTTCGGTCGTTACAAATTAAATATATGGGTTGATTATGTAAATCATCCATAACTTGTATAGTGGGCTAAGAGGCTTCATGGATTTTTAGGTTGGGTTAAACCCATAAGATGCTTCATGGATGCTCCATCGGAGTTACAAACCCATGGGTGATGGAAATGAAGAGCCATGACACATTAGGGTTTACATGGTGTAACCATAGATGTGTCACACTATATAAGGATCATCTCGTCCACCAAAATTGGCTCCACAAATAAGAAGTGAGGGCTAGGCCGATTTTTTAAGTGTGAGTATTCTCTCAATAGTCATTCCAAAAGCATTTGGTGTTGTGTGAAGCATTTGAGGCATCACACTTGGGGTGCTAGGCTCACAAAGGTTTCAAGGAATCAAAATCAACTACAATGTATGTAATTCTAGCCATCCTTTTAGGATTAAATTTCTCCATGTATGCTAGATAGGATTATGATGTCACACCCCGAAAACCAAAGGCGGAAACGTCTCCGGGGTGGACTACCACGTTGTGTATCAAATCCAATGTACATAGTAATCACAGTAAACAAACATCACATTACATATATATGAAAGTTTACATTTGTTTCAAAAGTAAAGTTATACAAGATATACATATGCATCATATTAACAAAAGTTGAGATGAGTCTTCCACGCACTCCGTCTTCACCAAAAGAGATCATCGGGTACCTGTCTAACTTGGACCTGAGAATACAAGCGGTTTGAAAATCAGCATAAAGCTGGTGAGTTCATAAGCGGTTTTGTTTTATGAAAATGTATCGATTTCCTTTAGTTTCCGAAAAGATATGTTATCCAAGAAAATCCCATATTTTCTTATGTAAAGTTGGTCAAGTTATCATTGGTTACCAATTCGGTTATGTATTGTATTCTACCCCAGGAAAATCCCATATTTTCCTAATTATAAGATCGGTTGTATAACACAAAGTATAGTTTAACATCCAAAACTATATAATGAAAATCTTGGGATCACTATCCCGAAAGACATATATAAGATAGTTTGACACATCCGAAAGTACAGGTTTAAGATCATGGGACTATCATCCCGGACTAGACACTAGATAAGTTGATGTATATATGTAAATATAGATTGAAACCATGGGATCACTATCCCGAATAAGATACAGATTTAGAAAACCATGGGATCACTATCCCGTATAAGATATAGTTAAAGACACAAAACCTTGGGATCATTATCCCGTATAAGATATAGATTTAGAAAGCCATGGGATCACTATCCCGTATAAGTTATAGATACAAAACCATGGGATCACTATCCCGTAAGATATAGTTAAAGACCATGGGGAAAGATATCCCGTACAAGCTGTGAATACAAAACAATGGGATCACTATCCCGAACTAGATATAAAATAATTAGGTTAATACCATGGGATCACTATCCCGAAAGAGATATAGGAATAAACCATGGGATCACTATCCCGTATAGGACATCGATATAAAATAGTTTGATAATACCATGGGATCACTATCCCGAAAGAGATCTAGAAACAATATCATGGGATCACAATCCCGAAAGAGATATAAAATATAGATGCAAAACCATGGGATTACTATCCCGAACGAGATATAGTTTCTGAACCCGAACTGTGAATAAGCTGGTATTAATACATATTGTGAGTCGGGTAACCATACTAATACGACAATGTGACCTCCTTGACGTTTGTCAGACGTCGAACGATATCCAGAAATTTGTCACCCCAGGCGTGCCCGCCTAACTGTAGCTAGCAGTTAAGGTGTGGGATTGTCAGTCCCGAATAGATCTATTCACAAATTCCGCGCTCTCCCTCCAGGAGACTCTTGTTACACTTCCGGGGAGGATTTATTGATCATCCAAAAAGGGTAGTGACTATCTCACAAACCAGTACTAAACGATTCACAGGGTTCTCATAAGATATCGACATACAGTAAGTTATGAAACATAGTACAGTAACAATAGATACATACATGAAACTATCCGACAATACATTCAAATGATACGGAGATAAACTGAAACAGACATAGTTTATCTAATAACTTGATATAGATATCAGTATACGATAGAAAGAACAGAAAAGACCCCCAAATTATTCCCATAATAATTTGATTAGTTTGATTGTTTCCTTAACTAAAATCCATTTAGTTGAAATCGAATAGTCATTCCTTATGCTCATCATAATACATAAGGAGTAAAAGAGTTTATAAGTTTGTCAGATATTGTTTGAAACATATCAATGTTGTGATTGGAAAACAGTTATAGTTTGCTTGTATTCCCCCCCCCCCCCTGAAAACATTGAAAACAGTGAAAAAGCCGTAGGGGTATGAACTCACCGGACGAGATACGAGACGGTTTGGATGCTAAGAGTTGATCCGGAACTTGTAAACACACGAGGTTCCTAATTATGATGTAAAGATACACATTTGTATCTAATTAGGACTTAGATTGATTGTTGGATAGGGACAAATGCTTCAGGTCGCGATAACACTCCGATACAAGTGTTTGGTGGGACCCGGGTGGCGTTTAGGGACATGAATGATACAAGGGGCTTGGGAAATGAGTTGGGACATCAAAGGAACACTCCCCTTATGGGAGTTTATGGCCTAAACACCCATCCCCATGAGTTTACGGGCGTAAACTCATGATGGGTGATTTATGGTGCAAATTTGACTTCCAACACTTAGGGGATAATTTCTAGACTTGGTTTAAGGACTTGGAATGATTACTAAACATCAAATAGATCCCTTTTATGGGAGTTTACGGCCTAGCTTAGCTCCATGGCTGTAAACCCCTATTTTTCCAAGAAAATGATGTTTAATGGTGCTAGAACAAATCACATGTGATTGGTAGAATTAATCCAAGGCCTAACATGAGTTTGCAAGGGACTTTTGGGGTGTTTGTGGAGTTTACGGCCCATGAAACCCCCTTCATGGCCGTAAACTCTAATACATGGTGCTCCAAGGTGTTTCAAGGTCTAGAACTTGCATGAAAGGACTTCTAAAATTCATCTAAGGGCCTTAGGGGTGTTTAGTTTGCATTCTAACACCAAAAATATTGGAGTTTACGGCCCAAGAACAAGCCTTGGCCGTAAACTCTTAGAAATCCCACAAATGATGTGTTTTAGGCCCCTAAAGTATTTTTGGTTGGTCCCTTGATTTATTTCAAGGCTTTTGGTGGTGTTGGATGGCTTTCTAACACCTTAGAATTGGATTTATGCCAAGTTTTGGGGAGTTTACGGCCCAAGAACTCTCCTTGGGCGTAAACTCATCTAAATCCCCCAAAATTCATGTTTCAAGTGTCCAAATGCTAGAATCAAGGTCCTATAATTCATATCTAGGCCATAGAAGTGATTTGGAAGGGTTTAAGGGCATGAAAACCCTAATTATATGAGTTTACGGCCCAAGAATGATCCTTGGCCGTAAACTCCTTCAAACATCACAAAAATTATGTTTTACATGTTTAGAGTCCATATCTTGAAGTCCCATAGCCATATCTAAAGTCCAAACTAGTCAAGGAGGGGTTTAAGGGCTCAAAACCCATCATTTTTGGTGTTTACGGCCTAAGCACCTTCTTAGGCCGTAAACTCATATATATTGTCCAATTTCATGATTAAGTGTCTAGTTTGGAAGCTAAACATGCTATAGATTAAGGCTAGGAAGGTACCTTAAGGATTTGAAGCGTTAATTTTGAGTTTTGGACACTTAATCTTTGGATTTTGGAGAGAGGTTAGAGAGAGAGTAGTGAGAGAAGGAAAAGCTTCAAATGAAGGCTGAAACATGTTTATATAGTTCCTAAAATTTGCACACGGTGGAATTCTACCCGATACCGATGTTAAACGCGGCTTTTGGTCGCACCCGATTTAGTTTCCGTCACTCGACGGGAACATTTTTAAAACTTATGAAATAATGATTTTTGGGCTAATAACATAAGTTCCTGAGTGATTTAGACACTCATTAGAAATAAATAAACATATAAGTTTATATAATTAACTCCAAAGAGAAGACGGAACGAATCCGATAACGGCGACTTTCCGGGTAGAACGGGTTTTGGCGACGAACAAATTTCGGGTTGTTACATATGAACCTTGGAAACCAAATTTTTCATGTATTTAGACAAACATAGATCCAAGGTTATTAGGATTGCATGTACACTTAAGAAGTGTTAGAATGCTTAAAACCCATCACTTCAGGGCTTGAAAGGACAACTCATCTCGTCTAAATCATATCATGCATCAACATGGGACTTTTGGGACAAGAAAGGGTTTCTTAAAGCGAAAATGGAAAGATCTATAACATACATGCATAATGTTTGAAGCTTTTTACCTTTTGGACCTTCTAGGACACAAAAGAACTTTAGATCTACTAGCTTGTGCTCTTTCTCCAACTCATTGATGCAACAACTTCTTCTCAAACTACTCAAAATACACACTATAAGCTCACACACTCAAGGAAATGATTAGGGTTTGGGGAAAACGGCTCTAAACAGTGGAGGCTGAGGTAAGGGAGGGTTATGAGCTAATAAGGTTGTTTATATAGCCCCCAACCCTAAATATTAGGGTTTTCTCCTGACATAAGTACGTTGGGCGTACACAAGTGTATGCCCAATGTACTAAGGCGTACCTTCATACGCTTAGCGTACTCTTATGTACACTCAACGTACTCTTTCCAATTCCAAGGTTGCAACCTTGGCCCTTAGACTTATCTTGGATCTACAGTTCTAACCTCAAGGACTACACGTGAAAAAATAATGATAGAAGAGAGGATTCGGAAATACCTGCAAATCTCGAGGTGTTACAACTCTCCCCCACTTTACCTAGAATTCATCCTCGAAGTCTACTGCGGCAAATAGATATGGGTAGTGCTCCCGAATATCAGGCTCGGGCTCCTAAATCCACTCGGATCGTTTTCGATGTTCCCAATGTACCTTTACCAAAGGTATCTCCTTGTTTCATAGAATCTTCACCTTCCTCTCAAGAATGGCCATAGGTCTCTCCACATAATTCAGGTGCTCATCAACTTGAATGTCATCTAATGATACCACCGCCTCCTCCTCCAGAATAAACTTTTGCAACCGCGAAACGTGAAAAGTGCAGTGGATCTGACTGAGCTCCTCAGGAAGATCTAGTCTATAAGCTACTTTGCCAACCCTAACAATGACCCTAAATGGCCCGATATATCGGGGGCCTAATTTCCCCCTCTTCCTGAAGCGGATCACACCCTTCCAGGGAAAGACCTTCAGGAGTACCATGTCGCCGACCTCGAACTCTAACTCTGATATGCATCGATCGACGTAGCTCTTCTGTCTTCTATGTGCTATCTGTAACCACTGTCCAATCTGCTGAATCTTGTCAGTGGTTTGTAAAACTACATATGTCCACCCCCATCACTCTGTGACCATCCTCACGATGTTACAATGTGAACACATTCCATAAGCTTCCTCCAACCGATACAAAATCAATGCATCTTATAAATAAAACTCGAGAGACCACTCAAACCCATAGATCCGAAAAAACAACCATAAAACTAGAAAATACTCAACTGCAACAACTATCTTACTCCCTTTCATTGAAAACCCAATTTCTAGTGAGAACCAATCAAACCGGAAACTCTCAAAACCACAACCATAACCCAATTTCATCAATATACTTCTTGGAACTGGGATCCAATCAGTATAAACCTCCGAAACCATACCCTAATACTGATGATAATCTATTTTCCGTATCTACCCCTAGTACACTAACTAGGAGCACCACCAAAACATGTAGAAAGAAATACTCAAAACATATCGGTTGTGAATTTCAACCAACCTAAGTTTGAAAGTTGTGCCCCAAAACCTTACATACACACTTGACTTCCTGACAAGTCATCACCAACCCACTGCTCCTGTGAGGATAATGATAGTCAATCCAAGAATCTTGTATTTCATCCAAGTCTCTCATTAGCTCAGGTGTACATCCACATTAAACTTGATACAACGAACTTCATGGCTCAAGATTTTAGAACTAATACCCAACATCGGTAACCAACTCCCAATGATCTGGCTGAAAGCTAATGGGGTTTAAAATGAAAACATTTAGCAATAGACTTTTGATGTAGAATTAATAATCCCAAAAATTTTACTGTCCACATGATCCAAACCAGCTGGTCACTGTGTTTGCCGACTCCTAATAATGTACTAACACCCAAACATGCCAACAAGACTAACGATCTGAGACCTAAGAGTCTGAATCAAATGACTATCAAGTTCCACTTATATGAATCATACATCCACTGGTTCACAACACATCGTGTCACCCATTAGCCACTAGAATAATAATATCATAACACTATGCTGATCTCCCCACTATTATATCATTGTCCTGAAGATACACAGCCAACACCTCAGGGGCCTAAAGATACTTAACCACTAATTCACTTACTTGCAAGAACCCAATAAACATCCCCCTTAATGATAACTAAACAAAACACAAGCCATACCCTATTATCACACATAATTCCTTTCACAGTATAGGCTATTACAAATGAGAAGTAAGATGAAAACATGGTCACACACAACCAGAGAATGAGATAGGAGGTTGTACACTTGTTCCATTTCAAAATATATATATGTACCAAATAAGAACCATGTCAATAATCCGAATCAAGTGCTCTCATGTGATCACTCTCAGTCCACATACACTACCTCGTGTCCATAATCGAGGCACTACCACAATGTACACCCCAATGGGAGACACATAAATAACCTCAGATCTAATGCTTTCCTTTTTCCTCAAAACCTTACCCAAAGCGTGAGGTAACAATAGATCTAACAAAATGACGAACCTCAACTGTTAGCAAAAACATCCTCACGAATGGATGATACAAGATCCCACACCTCGATTGAAACTAAATAGATCCCACTAATATGTAACTAGCTTGATAAAATTTCAAAAATTATTCATATTTGTTATGAAAACTTGAGTTAGATCAATCCAAATACTATAATGCCTGGTTCCAGGTACGCATTTAACTTATTTATTTATTTATTTTGAAAGAGGTAGTCAATGAATTGGTAGCCCTAACATGTCGGGTGGAGGGCAGTTTATGCGTGGGGTTTGAGCTTTCTACTCAACGAGTACCTCGGCCAGAGTGAAACCCAAATCTCAGGGTTTTGAACCGTATTTATGCTCCTTAACCCCTACCCCTTGGCTTCATTTCCAGCCTCTTTTTCCTAAACCCTAATCCACGAAACCCTAGAGCTTTATTTGAGAGTGTGAGCCATTTGAGTGATCTTGGTGTATTTTTGAAGATTGTAGAAGAAGAAGAAAAAGATAGAGGGCTCAAGAAGAGAAGAGTATATCCAGGAATGTCACACCTTGAAACCGATGGAGGAAACGTTCCGGGGCGGAGGATGTCATGTAAAGTATCAAAACGAATGTACATAGTAAGCACAGTAAACACAACCATTACATTACATAGAAGTATTTACATTTGTTTGAAAGTAAAGTTATACATGATTATAGATATAGACATCCAAAATGAACAAAAGTAAAGACGAGTCTGCTAAAACGCTCCGTCTTCTCCAAAAGATCGTGGGGTACCTGTCTAATGTGGACCTGAGAATACAAGCAGTTTTGAAAATCAGCATAAAGTTGATGAGTTCATAAGCGGTTTTGTTTCTGAAAATGAACAAGTTTCCTTTAATTTTCTAAAAAGTTTTTATCCAAGAAAATCCCATATTTTCTTATAAGAAAAGTTTAGTTATCCGTTTGTTACACAATCTGGTTAAGAACAGTTCAATTATCCTAGGAAAAACCCTTATTTTCCTTAAAAGTTTGTAGTTGATTGTCAATTAGGAATGTAATGTACAAGTATCTACCATACTTTCAGTGTTAAGATAAGTATATTGAAAACCTGGTTATCCTTGAAAGTACATTAGGTTTAACACGTATATAAAACTAATAAGGAAGTAGAAAAGTTTTCATAATCTAAGTTGCGAGTTCCATAACCATACATTAGACTAGGATAAGGCTCGTACTAGGCCAATATCGTTGTTATGACTTTTGTCACCCGTAGACCTGTCGGTCCGACTGTAGCTAGCATCCAGGTGCGGGGTAGTCAATCCCGTATAGATCTATACACTCAAGCTAAGTTCTCCCTCCAGGAGATTCTGGTTACAGGGGTAGTCCTACACTCTCGTATTCGGGGGAGTGTTACCAAGGACGTGTCTCTAATCTTAAGATTAATGAAATTTGATCCTTCACTCTCGTATCGTGTGGGAGTGTTACCAAGGATGTTTAGAAAATCCGGTTGTTTAGTCCAACACTCTCGTACTCAGGGGAGTGTTACCAAGGACGTTAGAAAATCCTGTTGTTTAATCCTCCACTCTCGTATCCAGGGGAGTGTTACCGAGGACGTTAGAAAAGTTCTGAAGTTGATTCTTTTAACAGTAATTATGTGGAAATCATTTGTGAAATATAAAATATAACATTTTATAATGGGTTTCACAAATACTTTGAAAACTAACTCTGTAAGTTAAACGGTTGGTTAATACAGTTTCTAGTGTTAAAATCATATGGAAGATGAAACATTTCATCAGAAATCATAAGTTTGAGTACAAGATATTCTTGTACTTTTGCTTGTATTCCCCCTGAAGACATTGAAAACATGGAAAAAGTGTAGGGGTATGAACTCACCAGTCGAGAAATGTGCCGGCTAGGATGTTAGTGTCAGTTTGGGGCTTGAATACATGCGAGGTTCCTATGTAATATGAAGAGATACATAATTTTATCTAATTAGACATTGAACTACCAAATAAGTAATACAATACACTTCGAGATGCGAAAACACTTTATTTCAAGTGTTAGGAGTGATCCGAGTAGAACGTAAGGATGTGTAGGGCCTAGATAAGGAGTTTACTCTTCAAGAGTAAGCCCTTAGAGGTATTTACGGTCCAAAGACCATGTCCCCATGATTTTACGGTCGTAAACTCATGGGTGGTGTGCTTTTGGATGATTAAGGGTCTTATAATGCACAAAGGAAGGTTCTAGGGTTGATTCCATGGCTTAGGAAGTGATCGGGACTTGGATTGACCTTAGAAAAGGATTTTACGGTTCTTGAATGGCACTTGGGGAGTTTACTACCGTAACCACATGATTTTACAGCCATAAACTGATGTGTGTCCATGAATCATGTGTTTTGGTGGTTGTAGGTTAAGCATACAAGGTTCTAGACCCAAATCTAAGTCATACAAGGTGTTTAGGGCATTTAAACACCCCATTGAAGGTGTTTATGGTTTTGGGAGACCTTCCTAAACCGTAAACTCAAGTGTGACTCATTTGTATATGTTTTGGTGGATCTCATGAAGGAATATAAGGTTCTAGACACTCGTGGAAGCTTTTGGAGGTGCTTAAGGGGCAATTTAACACCTTAAAAGGTGTTTACGGTCCATGAAGGTGTGTTTACAGTCCAAGAATGTTCTTGGGCCGTAAACTTATGTTTACTACCCAAATAACATGATTTTGGTGTTCAAATCTTGTATATGCAAGTCCTTAAGCTAGGATAGATTACTTACCAATTTGAAGCTTGAAAGGGGTGTTTTGGCTCAAATTCGAGTTTTAGAGGGAGAAAGTTTATGAGGTGGGTAAAAAGTATTCAAAAGATGACCACTCAACCTTTATATAGGGGTTGGGTTTGAGACCCAGTGGAAATCTACCCGATACCAACGTTAAACGGGGTTTAAAAATTTTACCCGATTAAATTGCCGTATTTACAACTTAGTCGTAACTAAAATTTAACATGGGTATTTTCATACGTTTCTAATAAGTTTGGACACTCATGATGACAAGATAAAAAGGCCCAATTTAATTAATTTAAACCAAAAGTTAACGGAAAAATTGGAATACAAGCGGTTTTATTAACGGGAACGGGTTATAGCGATGGAATAAATTATGGGTTGTCACAAGGAATTACACTCCATTTGTTACACTTTCTAGTAATCAAACTCTTATCTTGGCTATTAGTTCATTAGATATCTTTATGTCTTCCTTATGTGGGTTTTTGGTCAAAGAATGATAACTTGTGGACAATGATCGACCCAAGAGGGTAATCTTCCAGATCTAAGACCTTAAAGGGTTGGTATGGCATAAAGGTGCAAACTTTATGTCATTAGAGCCCCCATGCAAGCTCTAAGGACGTCATTATGGCCTTTTGGAGCCCAAAATTCCATGCATGGAAGCAATCTTGATACTTTACGTGTTCAACTCGTATCTAGGCCCAAGATCTAGGTTTTCATGCTTTGGTTTGGGATATTAAGGATTTTTGGAAAATATCTATATCCTAAAAGAATTAGGGTTTTAGCTAAACTACTCAAGAAAGGCTATCAACGAGTAAAGTTGGAAACTTTATGTGACATCCCCAAAATCATGGACAGAAAATACCGGTTTCATTTATGCTTTTAAAATAATTTCAGAGTAAATCCTTTCGATTTAAAAGAGTTGCGAAATTTGTTCCCAAAAACAAAATAGAATAAAATGATATTTACCAAAGCATTTCATAAAGAAATGTATTTTCATTATATAATCAAAACTCGGGATGACATGTTCCGATACAAACCAAAAAGCATAAACGACATATTACAAGCCATACAACAGTTATATACATATACATGCTCATAAACAAAACAACTCAATGATTCATCCATCTAATGCCCTCACGCCACAACCTGTAATATAACAAAACTGAGTGGGTCAGGCTTGGGAGCCTCGTAAGCATATAGGTTTTTCAACCCACAATAAATAATTATATTTAATTTCATCAACCAAAAATAACCCGATTACCCATTCTCGTTATCCTCACTTTACGTCCCTAAAACAACATCTATTACGAGGGACCTAATCTAGGATTTTCATCGGGACGGACATTACTGCAAGGGATTTCCTCAGCAATAGCTGTCCTAAAGGCAACCATGAGGGGCATAGAGAACACCGGTGAACACATCGTTCACAACACCTACAGGTTATGAACCTGCTAGCGTTCCACAGGACTGTCTAGAAAGAGTCTGTGGTCGTCATCCATACTCCGCTACATGACTAGATTAACAACATCAACATCAATGCCTCTCATTAGTTTATCACACGACAACTATCTACCCAAGTTCTACCCAACATTTTGTAGATAACAATATACATATGCATACATATTCAACTTAAAAACTGATAAGATATTCATTTCATACTTGTTCCAAATATACAGATTCATTCCAAGTAATAGATAATATATATATATATATATATACACATAGCTCGTATTCACTCGGAGATACTTGATATCTATATGTTAGAAGAAAAGGAATATACACTCACTTGATCAGAAGGTGATCAGACAGCACTACGAGTTGCAGAAGTAGTATTCTTCGGTAGATCGGGAAGATCTTTACACACCAGGCTTCTCGCAAGCAGAGTTTTGGCTCGGAAACTCTTTTCTTCTCGGGATCTTTAGGCTTTGGGACTCGCTTCGGATCTCGGGATGATACCGGGGCTTTGGGGGGGTTAAAATAGGTCTTAGAGAGAGTATCGGGAGTGGGTGAGTAAGGGATGAGCAACCAAACTCGTCTGTCCCTTGAATTCTATTTATAGAGCAAAAATGCTAGGTTCACCTCATGAGCCACATATGCTCACCTCGTGAGCTGCATCTGCTCACATCGGGAGCTCGATACGTCATTGTGTTCGTCATGGCCACTTGCCCTGGAAGACATCCATCATCTGTTCACCTCGTGAGCCACTAATGCTCACCTGGTGAGCTCTGACATAGTCTTGGGGTTCACGCCCCGAACTTCATAAATTCATAACTTTCGCATACGAGATCCGTTTTCGACATTCTTTATATGCACACATAGGTAAAAAAAGATCTACAACTTTCGTTTAGAATCCGTTGGCTAATTTTGACTTTATTTTTATTATATATTTATTATATTATTTTTAGTAGGCCGGAACAGGAAAACTCCATTAGAAAATCATAGCTCCTTCGTCTGACATCCGTTTTTGTCTGTCTTTCCGTTGTTGCACTACTATTGATGAGATCTTCAATTCTCATTTAGAAAGTTTTGGCTAAAAAAAGATCATGACTTCCTCATACGAATTCAGATTGGGGCGTTCTTTTTATGTACGCTCTCGTTTAACATATTCTACGAGTTTCGTTTAGATCACTAAGGCTATATATCACTCTATCTTAAATTTGTATTTTATATCATTCAGTGTCGTGCTGGTTCTGTCGCGAAACTTCGACATGTCATAACTTCTTCGTTATAACTTGGATTTCGGCATTCTTTATATATTCGGAAACATCGTCACGACCACTAGATCTTCATGTATCGATATCGGGCTTATCTAATATTTCATTTTCATGCTTATTTTCATTCTTAATTCATTTTTAAGCCACATAATTAAGCAATTAAGCATAAAACACATAATACTCAAATAAAACATTCTTATTATTTCAAAATGGGTTACAAAGGTTAACCTAGACTATTACATCGCTATTAATAACAGCCCAGAAACACATGCATTACAATTCTCTCCACCTTAGGATGATTCCGTCCCCAGAATCACACATCAACAAAAAAATGCGTATAGCGACTCCTCATGTCACTCTCCGTCTCCCAGGTTAGATTTGGCCCATTCGTATGTTTCCAATGGACAAACACTAACTCGACCATCTTGCATCACAACTTCTTAGTCTTTCGGTCAATGATTGCCTCAGGTTACTCAATCAACCTCTTGTTCTCATCAATTCTCAATTATGAAAGTGGAATCATGTCGGGAACTTCTCCCGTGAACTTCCTCGAATAACACACATGCAAAGTATTATGAATACCATTCCGTTCTTCGGGTAATTCGATTTTGTAAGCTTGGTTCCCAATTGTATGAAGTGTTGTTTTTGAGCATTATAACACTCCTATCGTGTAGATGCAACCCTAGAAACCTTGGATCTATGTTTGACTAAGATACATGCAAAATGATTTTCCAAGGTTCGTAATCCTATCTAGCATGCATGGGGATATTATATTCTAATAGTTAGTAAGAATTACAACCTCTTTGTAGCTTGGATTCCTTTGAAACCTTGTGAACCTAGCACCTCAAGTGTGATGCCTCAAATGCTTCACACAACACCAAGTACACTTGGAATAAACTCTTAAGAGAGTAAGACTTCTTGGATTTTCGGGTATCGCTCTTTGATTCACTCTAGTGGCCGAAAATGGTGAATAACAGCTTCTTTATATATTATGTTACAATTAGCGTTACACCATGTAAACCCTAATTGTCATGACCTTTCATTTCCATGACCCATGGGTTATGTAACCCCCATGGAGCATCTTATTGGTTTAACCCAACTTGATAATACATGGAGCCTTGGCCCATTATATAAGTTATGGATGATTAACACAATCAACCCATATATTTAATTAGTCATTGATCACATAATTAATTCTAAATTAATTATTGATCAATACTAACTAAATATTATTATTCTTATTATTAATATATTAGTACTTATAATATATTAATAAACCATAAGTGTCTTATTTCTCTTATTTGGTATATCCAAGTGCGTGATGTCATGCAACCCAAATGGACCATGCCGGGTTGGATCAAGTACATACCAAATATAGTTATGGACTTAGACACTATATCCAATAGTCTCCCACTTGGATAAGTCTAATAACTATAGTTGCAAGTATGACTTCAGGAACCGATCAGCAATCGTAGCTCTTTCAAGGTCTCTCGGAACTGAGAAGATGATGGTGTACCATTTTAGATAAGTGATCATATAATCCTCTATTCTAGATATCAGTTGGACAAACACATGGAACAATGTCTTTCTATTGTCTCGCAGTTTTTTCCTGATTTCCGATTTGTTTGACATAGAACTTTATTGAACACATCAATTTAGTTCTGATCAGACCCGGTACATGGGTCAAAACAAAATTATCAAGGGGCCCATATATCGCTTCTAATCCAAGAAGGAACATATAAACTTCGACTCATATGTTTTCTCTACTACTAGTTGAATTACATACAAAGGTACGTTTTATAACATCGAGTTACCAATGCATTTTCGTACAATCAATGCATAACCAACTCATAGGTAACAAATCATATGTCTAGGTTTGAAGACTTATATGATATTACCATCTCACAATCACTTGAGATAAATTCCATGAAGTGATACCAGTGAGCGTGGGTTGAATCCAATACTCGGAACTTATGAGTACTCATGAGTGTTGTAGCCCTCTTTGTCCAACATCTTGGACCTCTACAACCAACCCATGATAGTCTGGATTCATATGTACTTCCAACATATGATTGACTGTGGAGAATTTGAATAATATGATATATACCATAACATAATTATTTTGGAAGTCAAAACATGCAAAAGAAATACTAGTAAATGATTGACAAGAGATAGCAACACTTTACTCATAAATAACAACTTTTATTTATCATCAAATGTCAATTACATTTTACATATTTCGAAATTATCTAACTTCAAAAAACTAATATCATCTCTTAGCCCTATGTTCCTAGCATGCTGAAGATGCTTAACCCTACTCAGTCCCTTCGTGAGGGGATCTGTCGGGTTCTCATCTAATGATACCCTCTTTGCCACAAGGATTCCTTCTTCTATTCGATGTCTGATGAAATGATATTTTTTGTTGATGTTCTTGGATCTCCCATCATTCCTTTGTTCCTTTGCTAAGGCAACTGCACTTTCACTATCACAGGAAATTTCCATGGGCTCCTTAATAGCTGGTACAACTCCAAGGTCTCCGATGAAGTTCCTTAGCCATATAGCCTCCTTTGCGGCTTCACTTGCTGCTATATACTCTAATTCACAAGTGGAATCTGCCACTATATCTTGCTTGGAACTTTTCCAAGTAATTGTCCCTCCATTTAGGGTAAAGATGTAGCCCAACTGAGAATGGAAATTATCCCTATTAGTCTGAAAGCTAGCATCACTATACCCTGCTACTTTCAAGTCATCACTCCCACCAAAGGTAAGGACCCAGTCCTTAGTCCTTTGCAGGTACTTGAGAATATTCTTTATTGCAGTCCAGTGAGCCTTGCCAGGATTACTCTAATATGTGCTAACCATGCTTAAAGCAAAAGCAACATCAGGACAAGTACAAGTCATAGCATACATGATCGAGCCTATAGTGGAAGCATATGGGATTCGACTCATCTCAGATATCTCTTCATATGTACTCGGGCTTCGAGTTTTACTCAGTCTGGCATGATACTGAATAGGTAAATCTCCTTTCTTGGAATTTTCCATACTGAACCTATTCAGCACTTTGTCCAAGTAGGTACTCTGACTAAGTCTAATTAGTCTTTTACTCCTGTTTCTCAAAATCTTTATCCCGAGGATATAGGTAGCTTCTCCTAGGTCTTTCATAGCAAAACACTTCCCAAGCCAGGATTTCACTTCCTGCAAGGTTGGGATGTCATTTCCTATGAGCAGTATGTCATTCACATACAGTACCAAAAAGCTAACTATACTCCCACTAGCCTTGACATATATACAAGATTCATCTTCACATCTCGAAAAGCCAAAATCTTTGACTTTCTCATCAAAGCAAAGATTCCATCTGCGAGGTGCTTGTTTCAATCCATATATGGATTTTTCAAGCTTACACACCCTATTAGGGTATTCTGTACTTACAAAACCCTCTGGTTGAACCATGTAAACATCCTCAACCAACTTTCCATTAAGGAAAGCAGTTTTGACATCCATTTTCCATATTTCATAGTCATGAAATGCAGCAATGGCTAACAGAACTCTAATAGACTTAATCTTGACCACTAGTGCAAAGGTCTCATCATAATCAACTCCTGGAGTTTGTGAATAACTCTTTGCAACCAATCGTGCTTTATAAGTGTGTACATTACCATCCATGTCAGTCTTCTTCTTGAAGATCCATTTGCACCCTACTATCTTACAACCTGGTACATTGTCAAGAAAGTTCCAAACTTGATTGTCATACATGGATTGTATCTTGCTATCCATAGCCTCTTTCCATTTAGCAGACTTAGGGCCTGCCATGGCTTCCGTGTAGCTGGTAGGCTCTTCCAAATTTATCAGTGTATTATTGTTGATAAGGGTATCACCTTCTGCAGTAATATAGAAACCATAATAATGCTCAGGTGCATTCCAAACTCTGGTGGAACGTCTCAGAGGTATGGACTCTTCAGTCGGCTCAACAGGAGTTTCCTCCTCTGGTTGAGGGCTAGGGTTTGAGGTTTCTTCACCGCTCGACTCTTGAATTTCTTCAAGGTTAACTTGCCTCCCACTGTCTCCTTGGCTTATGAGTTCTCTCTCTCTCTTGAAAGACTCCTCCTTTTGCTATAAAGACCACATTGTCATTGGGTTTGTAGAAGATATAACCAAAAGATTTATGTGGGTAGCCGATGAAAATACACCTCTCACTTCGAGGTTCGAGCTTGTCGTGAGTCTCGCGTCTCACGAAAGGCTCACAACCCCAAACCTTGATGTGGTCTAAATTTGGACCTTTTCTAGTCCACATTTCGTAAGGTGTTTTGGCAACCTTCTTTGTAGGGACTAGGTTAAGGATATGGGTGGCAGTCTCTAAAGGCATACCCCCAAAATAAGATTGGTAGCGAAACTTGACTCATCATGGAATGAACCATGTCCAATAAGGTTCGATTGTGCCTCTCAGCTAAACCATTCAACTGTGGTGTTCTGGGAGGTGTCAATTATGAGACCATCCCACATTCCTTAAGATAGTCAAGGAACTCGGTACTAAGATACTCACCACCTCGATCGGATCAAAGCATCTTAATGTTCCTGCCGAACTGATTCTCCACTTCTTGCTTAAACTCTTTGAATTTATCAAGGGTTTCCGACTTATGTTTGATTAAGTTGACATATCCATATCTACTAAAATCATCAATAAAAGTCACAATTAGCATCTCTAGTGGCGGTTCTGAAGGGTCCACACACATCTGTGTGTATGAGATCCAAGAAACCTTCACCACTAGCACAAGTAGCAGTAAAAGGTTACTTTGTCAAATTTCCAAGTAGACAAGATTCACAACTATCATCCGACTTTAGGTCGAATTATTCCAAGACTCCATCCTTTTGGAGTTAGCCTATGCGTTTCTTCCTTACATGTCCAAGACGACAATGCCATAAAGATGCTTTATCTAAGCTAGTGGAAGAATCGATACACAATACATTATTTCCTAAGTTATCTACAACAAATATAGTTTCATACACACCATCACAAGGTAATGCTTTAAAATAAAGAACACTATTATAGAAAGCATCAATACCACCACTTTTATTATCAAAATAAAAAGTGAAACCTTGTTTATACAATGCATGAACGGAAATAACATTTCTTGCCATTTCTGGCGAATAACAACATTTATTGAAGTCTAATGTAAACCCACTATCTAGTAATAAGGAATAAACTCCAATCTTGGTGACAGGTGAAACTTTCCTATTCGCCATGATTAGGTTTATCTTTCCATGCTCCAAATCCTTACTTCTTCTTAGTCCCTGCAGATCAGAACATATGTGAATTCCACAACCTATATCAAGGACCCCAAGACTTAGAATGATGTGAGTTATTAGACAATATAGTGTATCTACCTGCATGGTTGGGTTTTACTTTCCCATCCTTAAGATATTGCTGGTATTTAGGGCAGTTTCGCTTCCAGTGCGACTTTTCATGGCAATAGAAGCATTCAGCCTCATTAGGGTTAGCAGAAGGAGTGACAAAACCTTTCTTGGTTTTGCTTGAAGAGGAGCCTTCAAGGGTCTTACCCTTGGTACCCTTAGAAGGTTTCTTTCTCTTCTTACCTTTGCCATGCCCGATTGCCAAGACATTAGCCGTAGTAGGAGTAGGAGGAGTAGTAACACCCGACTTACCCTTAAGACTACTTTCTACAGTCTTTAAGAGTCCTTGAAGTTTACTAAGTGTAACTTCATCCTTATTCATGTGGTATGTAATTCTAAATTGATCATAACATGAAGGTAAGGAGTGCAAAATGATATCTATTTCTAACTCCTCAGGAAAGTCAACATTCAGTTGCTTCAAGCGATCCAAAAATCTTTGCATTTTCTGCATGTAGGTCGTGAGGGACTCATTATCCTTCATTTGGGTGGTTATCATGGAGGAGATTATATCATACCTCTCTTGACGAGCACTTTGATGGTATCACTCCATCAAGTCTATGTGCATCTCAAAAGGATAATAGTCCTCATAGGACTCTTGGAGATCAGTTGTCATTGTATCAGTCATGATACATGATACTTTCGTAGCATCCCTTTCATATGCTTGAAATGCAGCAATCTCCTATGGGGTAGTAGTTGACTCATCAATCTCCTTCAGCTCCCTATCAAGGACATATTCTTTGTCCTCATAGCGAGTGACCATCCTGATGTTTCTGATCCAATCCGTAAAATTGGATCCATCAAAGATGACTCTCCCACAAAGGTTCATGAGAAAGAAGGAGCCAGTAGGGTTTGAGTCAGAAGCATTGTTTTTGGAAGACATCTGAAATGAAAGAATAAGTTTCGATTAGATTTCAGGATAGTCCTTAATAAAGCACCCAAATGCTATATTAAGGCTAGGTCCCAACATAATATTTTATAACTTAGAAGAGGGATACCGTAATCCAAGCTATAAAAAATTTGAAGGTAGGTGAATGACGATTCACCAATTTCCACCATAAAACGGAGTAAATCTTATTAGGTTTTAATTGGGTTAGAAATTCCTAGGTTCTTTGACATTCATTAAACATTTCAATGGCATGTTTCAATCTCGAGTGTACCCTTCAAGTTTTGTGACTGGGATGCTGAGGATCACAAAACAAGGTGTGAAGTAACCATGCAAATTACTTGGTACACTTAATGTATTACCCCACAATCGAAGTGTCGGTTAACCACACACGCTCCAACGATACTATGATAAACATTAAGTCACCCTTTTCCTACCTTGATAAGTCCAAGTTAGTGTGTCGGTTAACCACACACGCTCCACTAACGACTTAATCAAAGTGCAAAGTGTAATTTCATAGATTAGCACCTTATTCACATTTTCCTAAAGTAACTAAGATTGGGAATTAATAAAAGTTTAGTTACTTTAGTATATTCATAATACTTATTATGAGCGTTATTGTCATTGTTCTACCTTTTCGGCTAATGACCCTCCACCGATCAAGTTGCCATTTTATAGGAAACAACCTTGTACCCCCTTATAGATCGGCTTCGTGAATGAGGCCTACTAATGGTAAAATGACTTTTATCTTATACATATATAATTATTATTCACTTATAATATTATAAAGTATAAGGGTTGAATTTTTATATTTAAAATTCTAAGGGTTGGAACTAAATTTTTAATTATCACTTTACTTGTTCCAAAACTTGAGAGCAAGTTTTGTAAACTTTCAAACCTTTTTATTTCTCATAACTTATGATTTTATTAGAGTATTAAAATGAAGACTCTTCATTTTCGTAACTCTTGTGTTCTTTTAATGGTTTTAATTCAAGTGTGACTCTTGGTTTTCCATAACTTGAGGACAAGTTATGGACTCCATTAAAACACATAATGATCAAGAATTAACTAACATGGAGGTTACAAATAATTCCTATGATCATTTAAATTCATAAGTTCAAGAACATGATTATCAAGAATTTCAATAATCATAATAAACTTATATAAAACTTGTAATTTTTTATAATAGCCATTGTAAATGGATTAGCATAAAAATTACACCAACTAAAACAAGTTTTAAAACACTAAAACAGTTTAGGGTAATGTTTCTAGTCCATTTCCAGTAGCATAACTCGAAAATCTGGACACTCCAGCATCTACTCGTCGAGTGCATGAAGCGACTCGACGAGTAGCATGCATTTCTTCATGGACTCGTCGAATCCCCCCATGGACTCGGCGAGTTCATACGTGCAGTGAACAAAAAAATTTGTTTTTCAGCTATTTTACATCAAGTGTCAAACAAACAAGCCTAAGCTCTGATACCACTATTAGGTTTTGTGCATTCTAACACTCCTATGGTGTACATGCAACCCTAGAAAACTTGGATCTATGTTTGACTAAGATACATGCAAAATGATGTTCCAAGGTTCATAATCCTATCTAGCATGCATGGGGATCTTTTATTCTAATAGTTAGCAAGAATTACATACCTCTTTGTAGCTTAGATTCCTTTGAAACCTTGTGAGCCTAGCACCTCAAGTGTGATGCCTCAAATGCTTCACACAACACCAAGTACACTTGGAATAAATTCTTAAGAGAATAATACTTCTTGGATTTCCGGCTAGCCCTCTTTGATTCAGTCTAGTGGCCGAAAATGGTGAATAATAGATTCTTTATATAGTATGTTACAATTAGGGTTACACCATGTAAACCCTAATTGGCATGACCCTTCATTTCCATGACCTATGGGTTATGTAACCCCCATGGAGCATCTTATGGGTTTAACCCAACTTGATAATCTATAGAGCCTTGGCCCAATATATAAGTTATGGATGATTGACACAATCTACCCATATATTTAATTAGTCTTCTTTTGATCACATAATTAATTCTTAATTAATTATTTATCAAAACTAACTAAATATTATTATTCTTATTATTAATATATTAATACTTATAATATATTAATAAACAATAAGTGTCTTATTTCTCTCATTTAGTCTATCCAAGTGCATCATGCCATGCAACCCAAATGGACCATGCCGGGTCGGGTCAAGTACATACCAAATATAGTTATGGACTTAGACACTTATCCAACATGAAGAACTTTAAACGGTCCAATATACCTTGGACTCAATATTCCTCTTTTACCAAATCTTATAAGTCCCTTCCACGACGAGACTTTAAGTAAAACTAAATCTCCAACTTCAAAAGTCATCGGTCTTCTTTTCTTGTCTGCATAGCTCTTTTGACGATCCTGAGCTGCTAACATTCTTTCCCTGATTATTTTCAACTTTTTTAGCAGTTCGATGGACTATCTCTGGTCCTATAAACTGCTTTTCCCTTGCCTCAAGCCAACAAGATGGTGTACAACATTTTTGTCCGTACAAAGCTTGATAAGGTGCCATCTTTATGCTCAAGTGGAAACTATTATTGTAAGAAAATTCTACCAAAGGTAAATCTTCACCCCAGTTACCTAAGAATTCCAGGGTACATGCTCTCAGCATATATTCAAGTGTTAGTATCGTTCTTTAACTCTGACCATTATTCTGTGGATGGTAAGTTGTACTTAAACACAACTTGGTACCCATTTCCTCTTGTAGAATTTTCCAAAATCTTGAGGTGAAATGGCTATCACGATCCGATACAATCGTTAACGGAAGACTGTGAAGCCTCACAATTTCCTTCACGTAAGAATTCGCAAGCTTATCCATAGATCATTTCTTGTTGGCTGCTATGAAATGCGCACTCTTAGCGAATCGATCAACGACCACCCAAATCATGTCTTGACCTTTCTTTGTTCTAGGCAGTTTAGTGAAAAAATCCATAACAATGTCTTCCCATTTACCCGTAGTCATAGGTAAAGGTTCTAAAATCCAGTATGGTTTCTGATGTTGTGTCTTAACTCTCGCACAAGTCACACACTCGGCCACATACTTCGCAACATCAAGCTTCATCATCGGCCACCAGTAGTAGGGTTTCAGGTCCCTATACATTTAAGTGCTGCCAGGATGAATTGAGTATATGGTTTTGTGAGCTTGTTCCATCAGAAGATCTCTTATTCCTCCTGACTTAGGTACCCAAATATGATCTTGGAATAACTTCAGTCCATGACCGTTTGTACCAAACGCCAACGTTTTTACCAAACATTCCTCCTTCCGGTCGTTCTTCTCTAAAGCTTCTTCCTGAGCTTTCATTATACTTTCCATAATTGTCGAGACAACTTCTATTCTCAACGCTCTTGGTATTTTTCTCTCAAGATTGACTTTCCGACTGAGAGCATCAGCGACAACGTTTGCTTTACCGGGATGGTAAAGTATCTCACAGTCGTAGTCTTTAAGTAATTCTATCCAGCGTCACTACCCCATGTTCAATTCTACCAGAAGTAAGTGCTCATCTTAGTTACCTTGGAATTCCATGGTACATGCCCTCAGCATATCTTCAAGTGTTTTAATCATTCTTTCGCTCTGACCATCAGTCTGCGGATGGTAAGTTGTACTCAAACACAACTTCATACCCAATTCCTCTTGTAGACTTCTCCAAAATCTTGACGTGAAACGACTATCACGATCTGATATAATCGTTAGAGGAACACCGTGAACTCTTACTACCTCCTTCACTGTGACATCCCCAAAATCACGGCCAGAAAAGACCGATTTTTATGCTTTTTAAAATAATTTCAGAGTAAATCTTTTTGATTTAAAAGAGTTGCGGAATTTGTTCCCAAAAAACAAAACATGATAAAACAATCTTTACCAAAGCATTTAATAAAAGAAATGTATTTTCATTATATAATCAAAACTCGGGGTGTCATGTTCCGATACAGACCAATAAGCATAAATGATAACATTACAAGTCATTCAAAAAATATATACATATGCAGACTTGTAAACAAAATAACTTGATGGTTCATCCATCTTACACCCTTGCGCCACTTCCTGTAATACAAATAAAACTGAGTGGGTCAGCCTTGGGAGCCTCGTGAGCATATAGGGTTATCAACCCACAATAAATAAATTATATTTAATTTCACCAACCAATCACTATCCCGATTACCCATTCCCGTTATCCTCACTTTACGTCCCTAAAACCACATCTATCTCAAGGGACCTAATCTAGGATTTTCATCGGGACGGACATTAATGCTAAGGGGTTTCCTCAATAATAGATATATCCTAAAGGCAACCATGAGGGGGATAGAGTACACCGGTGAACACATCGTTCACAACACCTACAGGTTATGAACCTGCTAGCGTTCCACGAGACTGTCTAGAAGGAGTCTGTGGTCGTTATCCATACTCCGCTGAATAACTAGGTCAACAACAACAACATCGAGGCCTCTCATCTGTTTATTACACACCAACTATCTACCCATGTTCTACCCAACATATCAGTAGATAAAAATATATATTTATATACATAGTTTAAAACCTGTATAGCATTTTCATTCAATACATATTTCACATAACAGATGAGGCATACCCATATAACACGTATTTCATAGAAAACAAATCAGATCTATGAGATTGAAGAGAGTGAATATACATTCATGCACATAACAACAAAATTATACACATAACACGTATTTTGTATAAAATACTTCATAATTATGCGTTAGAAGAAATTAACTACACACTCACACATATAAACAACGATATACTTAATACACTCAAACCATACTCATATTATTATCGTGTTAATGAAAGGTAGTATACACTCACTTGATCAGAAGATGATCGGACAGCACTACAACTTGTAGAAGTAGTAATCCTTAGCAGATCTAGAAGATCTCTACAAAAATCGAACTTCTCGTGGGCAGAGCTTCGGCTCGGAAACTGCACTTCTCGGGATCTTCGGGATCTTGGGACTTGCTTCTGGACTCGGGAATATTACCGGGGCTTCGGGGTACTTCTGGTATGCAAAACGATGCAAAACGGGAGAGAGAAGAGAGAAAAATAACAATTTGGCCGGCTGCCCTCGCATCCTATTTATAGGAGGCTGGAGCCTCAGAGTACGCGTGGCGTACAGCCTTACGCGGGGCGTACTGCCTCCGAAACGTAAGCGCATGTGTCATCCGAAGTCCTCGAGTGTGAGTGTCGACATTCTTCGCTGTACGCAGGGTGTATTCCGGATGAGTCCGGTGACTCGCCTCCGGATAATACTGAGACTTAATAATTGAATTTAATTATTAATTATTTAATAAACTTCGAAAATTCATATCTTCCTCATACAAACTCCGTTTTCGACGTTCTTTATATCCACGCGAAGGTGAGACTACGCTCTACAACTTTCGTTTAGACTCCGTCGGCTAATTTTGAATTTATTTTTATTATTTATTTTTAATAGGCCGGGATAGAAAATTTCGTTATAAATTCATAACTTCTTCGTTTGACGTCCGTTCTCGCCTAACTTTTTATCGGTTTGATACTAACAACGAGATATTCGAATCACATTTAGATCACTAAGGATAAATATCGCTCTAACGTAAATTGCACTTCTTACGTCATTCAGCGTTGTCGGTTCTGTCGCGAAACTTCGACAGGTCATAACTTCTTCATTATAACTCGGATTTCAGCATTCTTTATATCTTCGGAAACCTTGTTTCAACTACTACAACATTATCTAAAGATATCGAGTTTATTATACACTTAAATTTTGATGCTTATTTTTATTCTTAATTAATCAAACCATATAATTAAGCAATTAAGCACAAAACACATAATACTCAAATAATACACTTCTGTTATTTCAAAACGGGTTACAAAGGTTAACCTAGACTATTATATCATCATTAATGACAGGCCCAGAAACACAGGCGTTACAATTCTCTCCAACTTAGAATGATTCCGTCCCCGGAATCACACATCAACAAACAGATGCGGATAGCGACCCATCATGTCACTCTCCGTCTCCCAGGTGAGATTCGGCCCATTCGTGTGTTTCCATCGGACAAGCACTAACTCGACCATCTTGCGTCGCAACTTCTTAGTCTTTCGGTCAACAATTGCCTCTGGTTCTTCAATCAACCTTTTGTTCTCATCGATTATCAACTCCGAATGTGGAATCATGTCGGGAACTTCCCCCGTGAACTTCCGTAAATAACACACATGAAAAGTGTTATGAATTCCATTCAGTTCTTCTGGTAGTTCGAGCTTGTAAGCTTGGTTCCTAATTCTCTGAAGAACTTTAAATGGTCCAATAAACCTTGGACTTAATTTTCTCCTTTTACCAAATCTTATAAGTCCCTTCCACGGCGAGACTTTAAGCAAAATCGAATCCCCAACTTCAAAAGTCATCGGTCTTCGCTTTTTGTCAGCATAGTGTTGGGTTTTGAGCAATCTAACACTTCCTAAGTGTGCATGCAACCCTAATAAACCTTGGATCTATGTTTGTCTAAATACATGCAAAATAATAAATTTTCCAAGGTTTATAACCTATCTAACATGGCATGGGGAACATTTCAACATAAAAGAGTTAGAAGAGATTACATACCTTTTGATGAGTTTGGTTCTAAGGAGTTTGAGGGCCAAGCACCAATAGTGTGAATGCCTCAAATGGAATCACAAAACACCACAAACTCTTGGAAAATTTTGAGAGAGTATACACACGCTTGTATTTTCGGCCACACACATGCACACACACTAGTTCACTAGTTTTTCCTTAGGTTCCATTTCATGCTCCATAAGCATGCTTATATAGTGTGCATGGTTAGGGTGAAACCCTAATAACCCATGTCTTTTCCTTTCCAAGGATCCATGGGTTAAAAGCTCCGTGGATCATCCATGGACTTCCACATAAGCCTAGCCCATTAAGAAATGAGTATTAGCCCACACTATATAAAACAAATAGCCCATAATCTAATTAGTCTTCCTTTTAATCTATAAATTAATTCATAATTAATTTAAGACTAAAACTAATTAAATAACATAACTTCATATTAATATATTATAACTTATAATATATTAATAAACCTATGTGTATAACTCTCATAAAATTATCCATAATAGTTTGGATGAGATGCAACCCAAATGGACCATGCCGGTCGGGTCAAGTATATACCAAATAAGTTATGGACTTAGACACCTTATCCAACAGACTCCCACTTGGATAAGTCTAATAACTGTATTTGCCTATAACTTCAGGAACCAACCAGCAATCGTAGCTCTCGAAAACTCCCTCGAACTATGAAGACTCTGTTGAACTATGAAGCGCCATTTTAGATAAGTGATCACATAATCCTCAGTTCTCATGATATCAGTCGGGCAAACACATGGAACTATGTCTTGCTTATTGTCTAGCAGTTGTTTCTCGATTTTCCGATTTGTTTGACAAAGAACTTCACTGAACGCATCGTTTTAGTTCTGACCGGGCCCGGTACATGGGTCAACACAAAATCATCGAGGGGCCCAGATATCGCTTCTATTTCTAGAAGGAACAGATAAACTTCGACTGATATGCTTGTTCTACTACTTATTGAATCATACACAAAGGCACGTTTTATAACATCAAGTTACTGATGCGTTTACGTGCAATCAATGCACAACCAACTCATAGGTAACAACTCATATCTCTAGGTTTAAAGATTTATATGATATTATCGTCTCACGATCACTCGAAATAAATTCCATGAAGTGATACAAGTGAGCGTGGGTTTATACCAATACTCATAACTTATGAGTACTCATGAATGTTGCAGCAACCATTGCCATGTCTAAACACCTTTAAGGCATCTACAAACCCAATTCATGACAATCTTGATTCATACCTACTTCCGACGTACGATCGATTGTGGAGGTTTGAATAAATTAATTATTCTGGAAGTCAAAACATGCAAAACTGAAACAATAGTAAATAATTGACAATGATAGTAACAGTTTACTCATAAATAAATCACAAATTTTATTCATCATCAAACGTCGATTACATTTTACAAGTTTCAGGAAAACTATCTAATCTGTAAAACTAATATCGTCCCTCAGCCCGATGCGTCTCGCATGTTGAAAATGCTTAACCCTCGTCAGTCCCTTCGTAAGGGGATCTGCAGGATTCTCATCTGACGATATCCTCCTTGCCACAAGGAGTCCGTCTTCAATCTTGTGTCTTATGAAGTGATATTTTATGTCAATGTGTCGGGATCTGCCATGATCTCTTGGTTCCTTGGCTAAGGCAACTGCACTATTGTTGTCACAGAAAATCTCCATAGGTTCCTTAATAGCTGGTACAACTCCAAGGTCTCCGATGAAGTTCTTTAGCCATATCGCCTCCTTTGCTGCTTCACTCGCTGCTATATACTCTGATTCACAAGTCGAATCAGCCACCGTCTCCTACTTGTAACTCTTCCAAGAAATTGCCCCTCCATTTAAGGTAAAGATCCAGCCTGACTGAGAGCGGAAATTATCCCTATCAGTCTGAAAACTAGCATCACTATACCCTAATACTCTCAAGTCATCACTCCCACCAAGGGTAAGGACCCAATCCTTAGTCCTCCGTAGGTACTTGAGAATGTTCTTTACTGCGGTCCAATGAGCCTTGCCAGGGTTCCCCTGATACTTGCTGACCATGCTCAAAGCAAATGCCACATCAGGGCGGGTACAAGTCATAGCATACATGATCGAGCCAACTGCGGAAGCATACGGTAATTGGCTCATCTCATCTATCTCTGCCTCTGTACTCGGACTCTGAGTCTTACTCAGTTTGGTATCGCTTTGGATCGGTAAATCTCCTTTCTTGGAATTCTCCATGTTGAACCTTTTCAACACCTTATCCAAGTAGATACTCTGACTAAGTCCAATTAGTCTTCTACTCCTTTCTCTTAATATCCTTATCCCTAGGATATAGGCAGCCTCCCCTGGGTCCTTCATAGCAACGCACTTCCCAAGCCAGGACTTAACCTCCTGCAAGGTTGGAATGTCATTTCCTATAAGTAGTATGTCATCCACATACAGTACCAAGAAGCTAACTATACTCCCACTAGCTCTGACATACACGCAAGACTCATCTTCGCTTCTCGAGAAGCCAAACTCTTTTACCTTCTCATCAAAACAAAGATTCCAGCTGCGAGATGCTTGTTTTAATCCATAAATGGATTTCTCAAGCTTGCATAATCTATTGGGGTATTCTGCACTTACAAAACCCTCTGGCTGATTCATGTACACATCCTCAGCAACTTTCCGTTAAGGAAAGCAGTTTTGACATCCATTTGCCATATTTCATAATCATGAAATGTTGCAATGGCTAACATAACCCTAATAGACTTAATCTTTGCTACCGGCGAGAAGGTTTCATCATAATCAATACCTTGAGTTTGAGTAAAACCCTTCGCAACCAGTCGAGCCTTATAAGTATGCACTTTTCCTTCCATGTCTGTCTTCTTCTTGAAGATCCATTTGCACCCGACTGTTTTACAGCCTGGTACATGGTCAACCAAGTTCCAAACTTGATTGTCATACATGGACTGTATCTCGCTATCCATAGCCTCCTTCCATTTAGCAGACTCCGGGCCTGCCATGGCTTCCTTAACACTGCTAGGTGTTGGATAAGGTGTCTAAGTCCATAACTTATTTGGTATATACTTGACCCGACCGGCATGGTCCATTTAGGTTGCATCTCATCCAAACTATTATGGATAATTTTATGAGAGTTATACACATATGTTTATTAATATATTATGAGTTATAATATATTAATATGAAGTTACGTTATTTAATTAGTTTTAGTCTTAAATTAATTATGAATTAATTTAGAGATTAAAAGGAATACTAATTAAATTATGGGCTATTTGTTTTATATAGTGTGGGCTAATACTCATTTGTTAATGGGCTAGGCTTATGTGGAAGTCCATGGATGATCCATGGAGCTTTTAACCCATGGATCCTTGGAAATGGAAAAGACATGGGTTATTAGGGTTTCACCCTAACCATGCACACTATATAAGCATGCTTATGGAGCATGAAATGGAGCCTAAGAGAAAAAACTAGTGAACTAGTGTGTGTGTGCATGTGTGTGGCCGATTTTATACAAGGTGTATACTCTCTCAAAGTTTTCCAAGAGTTTGTGGTGTTTGTGATTCCATTTGAGGCATTCACACTATTGGTGCTTGGCCCTCAAACTCCTTAGAACCAAACTCACGAAAAGGTATGTAATCTCTTCTAACTCTTTTATGTTGAAATGTTCCCCATGCCATGTTAGATAGGTTATAAACCTTGGAAAATTATTATTTTGCATGTATTTAGACAAACATAGATCCAAGGTTTATTAGGGTTGCATGCACACTTAGGAAGTGCTAGATTGCTCAAAACCCAATAGTGGTATCAGAGCCTAGGCTTGCTTGTTTGATACTTGATGCAAAATAGTGAAAAAAGTCGAAATCGTTTCTGTCAGCATGGTGGACTCACCGAGTCCATTGGGAGGACTCGACGAGTCCAAGGCAAACTTCAACCTACTCGGCGAGTAAGTTCATGCACTCGACGAGTAGGATCGAAAGAGTGCAGATTCTCGACTTTTGCTGCTGGAAATGGACTAGAAACATTACCCTAAACTGTTTTGGTGTTATAAAACTTATTTTAGTTGGTGTAATGGTTGTTCTAATCCATTTACAATAGCATATATCAAAATTCCATGATTTTATGTGTTCATATAATTCTTGATTTTTTTGATGATCATGTTCATGTTCTTATGAATTTAGAAAATGATAGGAATTATTTGCTGAATTGTTTAGGATTAATTATTTATCATTTATGTGTTTTAATGGAGTTCATAATTTGTCCTCAAGTTATGGATTACCAAAGGTCACTTTCATTTAACACACACTTAAAACACATAAGTTACATGAAAATGAAGAGTCTTCATTTTTATGAACCTTTAATTCATAAGTTATGAAATGAAGAGTTTTGAAAAGTTACAAAACTTGCCCTCAAGTTTTGGAATTTGTAAAGTTTCACACACTTTAATAAACTTTAATTCCAAACCTTAGAGTTTTAATAGTTAAAATTCAACCCTTATACTATTTATAACATTAATGGTTAATTATTATATATATGTATAAGAATAAGTCGTTTTACCATTAGTAGGCCTCATTCACGAAGCCGGTCTATAAGGTGGGTATAAGGTTGTTGCCTATAAAATGGCGACTTAATGGGTGTATACTCTCACCCACCGCTTGCTTGATCGGTGGAGGGTCGTTAGCCGAACGGGTAGAACAATGACTTTAAATCCTCATTAAAATTATAATGAATATTATAAAGTAACTAAACTCTTTTAATTCCCAATCTTAGTTATTTTAGGAAAATGTGAACATGGTGTTAGTCCATGGAATTCACACTTTGTACCTTACCGAGTCGTTGGTGGAGCGTGTGTGGTTAACCGGTACACTAACTAGGACTAGTAAGGATCACGAAGGGTGACTTAATGTTTTTCATAGATCAATGGAGCGTGTGTGGTTAACCGGCACATTGATTAGGTGATAATATTAAGAGTACCAAGTGAATTAGCATGGTTATTCACACCTTGTTTTGTGATCCTCAGCATCCCAGTCACAAAACTTGAAGGGCACAATCGAGATTGAAACATGCCATTGAAAAGTTCAATGGATCTCAAAAGAATCTAGGAATTTAAAATCCAATTAAACCTAATAAATCATTTCGTTTTCATGGTGGAAATTGGTGAATCGTCATTCACCTACCTTTCAAATATATTATTACTTAGATTACGGCATCCCTCTTCTAAGTGTAATATATTGTGATTGGATCCTAGCCTTAATATTACATTTGGGTGTCTTATTAAGGATCCTAAATATCTAATCTAAACTTACTTTCTTCTTTCAGATGTCTTCCAACACTAATGCTTCAGGCTCTAACCCAACTGGTTCTTTCTCTCTCATGAATCTTTGTGGGAGGGTCATCTTTGATGGTTCCAACTTCATGGATTGGATTAGGAACATTAGGATGGTTACTCGTTACGAGGACAAGGAATATGTCCTCGATAAGGAGTTAAAAGAACTTGATGAGTCTACTGCTACTCCTGAGGCGATCGCTGAATTCAGGACTCATGAGAGAGATGCTACTAAGGTGGCATGTATCATGATGGCCACGATGACAGCCGAGCTCCAAAAGTCGTATGAAGATTTCTACCCTTTTGAGATGCACCAAGACCTGATGGAAAGGTACCATCAGAGTGCTCGTCAGGAGCGGTATGAAATAATCTCCTCCATAATAACTACCCGCATGAAGGATGGTGAATCCGTCACGGGCCACATGCAAAAGATGCAAAGGTATGTGGACCGTTTGCTGAAGTTGAATGTTAACATCCCCGAGGAGTTGGCAATTGACATCATTTTGCACTCCTTGCCTTCTTGCTATGATCATTTTCGAATGACATATCATATGAACAAGGAGGAAGTTACCCTCAGCAAGCTTCAAGGACTCTTGAAGACCGCTGAAACCGGTCTTAAGGGTAAAGCGGTTGTTACCTCTACTACTCCTACTCCGACTACTACCCCTGTTTTAGCTATTGGGCAAGGCAAAGGGAAAAAGAGGAAGCACCCTTCGAAGGGTACCAAGGGAAAGTCTCTTGAAGGCTCCTCATCAAAGACTAAGAACGGTTCTGTCACTCCTTCTGCCATTCCCAAGGATGCTGAATGATTTTATTGCCATGAAAAGACACACTGGAAGCGAAACTGCCCTAAGTACTTGCAGGATCTAAAGGATGGGAAAGTGAAACCCACCTATGCAGGTATTTACACTATATTGTCTAATTACTCAACATATTCTAACTCTTGGGTGCTTGATACAGGATGTGGTATTCACATATGTTCTAATTTGCAGGGCCTAAGAAGAAGTGAGGATGTGGAGCACGGGAAGATAAACCTAATCATGGGGAATAGGAAGGCTTCACCTGTTTCCAAGATTAGATTTTATACTTTGTTGCTTAATAATGGGTTAAAATTAGATTTGAATAAATGTGTGTACTCGTCTGAAATGGCAAGGAATATTATTTCTTTTCATGCTTTGTACAAACAAGGTTTTACCTTTTCGTTTGATAATGAATGTGGTGGTATTAATGCTTTCTTTAATAAAGTGTTTTATTTTAAAGCATTACCTTGTGATGGCGTGTATGAAACTGTGTCGATTGTAGACAACTTAGGAAATAATGTGTTGTATATTGATTCTTCTACTAGCCTAGATAAAGCATCATTGTGGCATTGTCGTCTTGGACATGTAAAGAAGAAACGCATAGGCCAACTCCAAAAGAGTGGAGTCTTGGAATCATTTGACCTTAAATCAGATGATAGTTGTGAATCTTGTATACTTGGAAAAATGACAAAATCACCCTTCACTGGAACTTGTGAGAGGGGTGAGGGTTTGTTGGACCTAATACATACTGATGTATGTGGGCCATTCAAAACCGCCACAAGGGATGCTAATCAGTATTATGTGACTTTTATTGATGATTTTAGTAGATATGGGTATGTATACTTAATCAAACATAAGTCCGAAACCTTTGAAAGGTTTAAGGAATTCAAGTAGGAAGTAGAAAATCAATTGGGCAGGAACATTAAGATGCTTCGATCCGATCGAGGTGGTGAGTATCTTAGTACCGAGTTCCTTGACTATCTTAAGGAGTGTGGGATTGTCTCACAATTGACTCCTCCCAGGACACCACAGCTGAATGGTGTAGCTGAGAGGCGTAATCGAACCTTGTTGGACATGGTTCTCTCTATGATGAGTCGAGTTTCGTTACCAATCTCTTTTTGGGGGTATGCCTTAGAGACTACCGCCCACATCCTTAATCTAGTCCCTACAAAGAAGGTTACCAAAACACCTCATGAGATGTGGACTGGGAAGGTTCCCAATTTGGACCACATCAAAATTTGGGGTTGCGAAGTCTTCGTGAGGCGTGAAACTCATGATAAGCTTGAACCCCGAAGTGAAAGGTGTAGTTTCATCGGCTACCCACAGAAATCCTTTGGTTACCTCTTCTACAGACCCAGTGAGAATGTGGTCTTTGTAGCACGAAGAGGGATCTTTCGGGAGAAAGAATTTATAAGCCAAGGAGACAGTGGGAGGCAGATTGATCTTGAAGAAATTCAAGAATCAATTGGTGAAGGAACCTCAGACACTAGCAATCAACCTGAGGAGGAAACTCCTGTTGATCCAGCTGTCGAGTCTGTACCTCCGAGGCGTTCCACACGGGTTAGGAACACACCTTCGTTTTATTATGGTTTTCATATTACTACAGAAGGTGATACGTTTATTAGTGATAGTACACTAGTAAATTTGGATGAACCTAGCAGTGTTAAGGAAGCCATGGCAGGCCAGGAATCTGCTAAATGGAAGGAGGCTATGGACAACGAGATACAGTCCATGTATGACAATCAAGTTTGGAACTTGGTTGACAATGTACCAGGCCGTAAAACAGTCGGGTGCAAATGGATCTTCAAAAAGAAGACAAACATGGAAGGAAAAGTGCATACTTATAAGGCTCGACTGGTTGCGAAGGGTTTTACTCAAACTCAAGGTGTTGATTATGATGAAACCTTTTCGCCGGTAGCAAAGATTAAGTCTATTAGGGTTGTGTTAGCCATTGCAGCATTTCATGATTATGAAATATGGCAAATGGATGTCAAAACCGCTTTCCTTAATGGAAAGTTGGCTGAGGATGTGTACATGAATCAGCCAGAGGGTTTTGTCAATGCAGAGTGCCCTAATAGAGTATGCAAGCTTGAGAAATCCATTTATGGATTAAAACAAGCATCTCGTAGCTGGAATCTTTGTATTGATGAGAAGGTAAAAGAGTTTGGCTTCTTGAGAAGCGAGGATGAGTCGTGCGTGTATGTCAAAGCTAGTGGGAGTATAGTTAGCTTCTTGGTACTGTATGTGGATGACATACTACTCATAGGAAATGACATCCCAACCTTGCAGGAGGTTAAGTCCTGGCTTGGGAAGTGCTTTGCTATGAAGGACCTAGGGGAGGCTACCTATATCCTAGGGATAAGGATATTAAGAGAGAGGAGCAGAAGACTAATTGGACTTAGTCAGAGTATCTACTTGGATAAGGTGTTGAAAAGGTTCAACATGGTGAATTCCAAGAAAGGAGATTTACCGATCCAAAGCAATACCAAACTGAGTAAGACTCAGAGTCCGAGTACAGAGGCAGAGATAGCTGAGATGAGCCAATTACCATATTCTTCCGCAGTTGGCTCGATCATGTTTGCTATGACTTGTACCCGTCCTGATGTGGCATTTGCTTTGAGCATGGTCAGCAGGTATCAGGGGAACCCTGGCAAGGCTCATTGGACCGCGGTAAAGAACATTCTCAAGTACCTACGGAGGACTAAGGATTGGATCCTTACCCTTGGTGGCAGTGATGACTTGAGAATATTAGGGTATAGTGATGCTGGTTTTCAGACTGATAGGGATAATTTCCGCTCTCAGTCGGGCTGGATCTTTACCTTAAATGGAGGGGCAATTTCTTGGAAGAGTTCCAAGCAGGAGACGGTGGCTGATTCGACTTGTGAATCAGAGTATATAGCAGCGAGTGAAGCAGCGAAGGAGGCGATATGGCTAAAGAACTTCATCGGAGACCTTGGAGTTGTACCAGCTAGTAAGGAACCTATAGAGATTTTCTGTGACAACAATAGTGCGGTTACCTTAGCCAAGGAACCAAGAGATCATGGCAGATCCCGACACATTGACAGAAAATATCACTTCATAAGACACAAGATTGAAGAAGGACTCCTTATGACAAGGAGGATATCGTCGGATGAGAATCCTGCAGATCCCCTTACGAAGGGACTGACGAGGGTTAAGCATTTTCAGCATGCGAGACGCATCGGTCTGAGGGACGATATTAGTTTTACAGATTAGATAGTTTTCCTGAAACTTGTAAAATGTAATTGACGTTTGATGATGAATAAAATTTGTGATTTATTTATGATTAAAGTGTTACTATCATTGTCAATTATTTACTATTGTTTCAGTTTTGCATGTTTTGACTTCCAGAATCATTAATTTATTCAAACCTCCACAATCGATCATACGTCGGAAGTAGGTATGAATCAAGGTTGTCATGAATTGGGTTTGTAGATGCCTTAAAGGTGTTTAGACATGGCAATGGTTGCTGCAACATTCATGAGTACTCATAAGTTATGAGTATTGGTATAAACCCACGCTCACTTGTATCACTTCATGGAATTTATCTCGAGTGATCGTGAGACGATAACATCATATAAATCTTTAAACCTAGAGATATGAGTTGTTACCTATGAGTTGGTTGTGCATTGATTGCACGTAAACGCATCAGTAACTTGATGTTATAAAACGTGCCTTTATGTATAATTCAATAAGTAGTAGAACAAGCATATCAGTCGAAGTTTATCTGTTCCTTCTAGAAATAGAAGCGATATCTGGGCCCCTCGATGATTTTGTGTTGACCCATGTACCAGGCCTGGTCAGAACTAAACCGATGTGTTCAGTGATGTTCTTCGTCAAACAAATCGGAAAATCGAGAAACAACTGCTACACAATAAGCAAGACAAAGTTCCATGTGTTTGTCCGGCTGATATCATGAGAACAGAGGATTATGTGATCACTTATCTAAAATGGTGCTTCATAGTTCGACAGAGTCTTCATTGTTCGAGGGAGTTTTCGAGAGCTACGATTGTTGGTTGGTTCCTGAAGTTATAGGCAAATATAGTTATTAGACTTATCCAAGTGGGAGTCTGTTGGATAAGGTGTCTAAGTCCATAACTTATTTGGTATATACTTGACCCGACCGGCATGGTCCATTTGGGTTGCATCTCATCCAAACTATTATGGATAATTTTATGAGATTTATACACATATTTTTATTAATATATTATGAGTTATAATATATTAATATGAAGTTATGTTATTTAATTAGTTTTAGTCTTAAATTAATTATGAATTAATTTAGAGATTAAAAGGAATACTAATTAAATTATGGGCTATTTGTTTTCTATAGTGTGGGCTAATACTCATTTGTTAATGGGCTAGGCTTATGTGGAAGTCCATGGATGATCCATGGAGCTTTTAACCCATGGATCCTTGGAAAAGGAAAAGACATGGGTTATTAGGGTTTCACCCTAACCATGCACACTATATAAGCATGCTTATGGAGCATGAAATGGAGCCTAAGAGAAAAAACTAGTGAACTAGTGTGTGTGTGCATGTGTGTGGCCGATTTTATACAAGGTGTATACTCTCTCAAAGTTTTCCAAGAGTTTGTGGTGTTTGTGATTCCATTTGAGGCATTCACACTATTGGTGCTTGGCCCTCAAACTCCTTAGAACCAAACTCACCAAAAGGTATGTAATCTCTTCTAAATCTTTTATGTTGAAATGTTCCCCATGCCATGTTAGATAGGTTATAAACCTTGGAAAATTATTATTTTGCATGTATTTAGACAAACATAGATCCAAGGTTTATTAGGGTTGCATGCACACTTAGGAAGTGTTAGATTGCTCAAAACCCAACACTAGGTTCATCTAAATTTACCAATGTACTATCACTGATAAACGTATCACCTTCCGTAGTAATATGAAAGCCATAATAAAACAAAGGTGTGTTCCTAACCCGTGTGGAACGCCTCGGAGGTACAGACTCGTCAGCTGGATCAACAGGAGTTTCCTCCTCAGGTTGATTGCTAGTGTCTGAGGTTCCTTCACCAATTGATTCTTGAATTTCTTCAAGATCAATCTGCCTCCTACTGTCTCCTTGGCTTATAAATTCTTTCTCGCGAAAGATCCCTCTTCGTGCTACAAAGACCACATTCTCACTGGGTCTGTAGAAGAGGTAACCGAAGGATTTCTGTGGGTAGCCGATGAAAATACACCTTTCACTTCGGGGTTCAAGCTTATCATGAGTTTCACGCCTCACGAAAGCTTCGCAACCCCAAATCTTTATGTGGTCCAAATTGGGAACCTTCCCAGTCCACATCTCATGAGGTGTTTTGGTAACCTTCTATGGAGGGACTAGATTAAGGATATGGGCGGCAGTCTCTGAGGCATACCCCCAAAAAGAGATCGGTAATGAAACTTGACTCATCATAGAGCGAACCATGTCCAACAAAGTTCGATTACGCCTCTCAGCTACACCATTCAGCTGTGGTGTCCTGGGAGTAGTCAATTGTGAGACAATCCCACACTCCTTAAGATAGTCAAGGAACTCGGTACTAGGATACTCACCACCTCGATCGGATCGAAGCATCTTAATGTTACTGCCCAATTGATTTTCTACTTCCTGTTTGAATTCCTTAAACCTTTCAAATGTTTCTGACTTATGTTTGATTAAGTAGACATACCCATATCTACTAAAATCATCAATAAAAGTCACATAATACCGATTAGCATCCCTTGTGGTGGTTTTGAATGGCCCAAATACATCAGTATGTATTAGGTCCAATAAACCCTCACCCCTCTCACAAGTTCCAGTGAAGGGTGATTTTGTCATCTTTCCAAGTAGACAAGATTCACAACTATCATCCGATTTAAGGTCAAATGATTCCAAGACTCCACTCTTTTGGAGTTGGCCTATGCGTTTCTTCTTTACATGTCCAAGACGACAATGCCACAATGATGCTTTATCTAGGCTAGTAGAAGAATCAATATACAACACATTATTTCCTAAGTTGTCTACAATCGACACAGTTTCATACACACCATCACAAGGTAATGCTTTAAACTAAAACACATTATTAAAGAAAGCATCAATACCACCACATTCATTATCAAACGAAAAGGTAAAACCTTGTTTGTACAAAGCATGAAAAGAAATAATATTCCTTGCCATTTCTAACGAGTACACACATTTATTCAAATCTAATTTTAACCCATTATTGAGCAACAAAGTATAAACTCCAATCTTGGAAACAGGTGAAGCCTTCCTATTCCCCATGATCAAGTTTATCTTCCCGCACTCCACATTCTCACTTTTTCTTAGGCCCTGCAAATCAGAACATATGTGAATACCACATCCTGTATCAAGCACCCAAGAGTTAGAATATGTTGAGTAATTAGACAATATAGTGTAAATACCTGCATGGGTGGGTTTCACTTTCCCATCCTTTAGATCCTGCAAGTACTTAGGGCAGTTTCGCTTCCAGTGTGCCTTTTCATGGCAATAAAAGCATTCAGCATCCTTGGGAATGGTAGAAGGAGTGACAGAACCGCTCTTGGTCTTTGATGAGGATCCTTCAAGAGACTTTCCCTTGGTACCCTTCGAAGGGTGTTTCCTCTTCTTCCCTTTGCCTTGCCCAATAGCTAAAACTGGGGTAGATGTTGGAGTAGGAGTAGTAGAGGTAACAACCGCCTTACCCTTAAGACCGGATTCCGCGGTCTTCAAGAGTCCTTGAAGCTTGCTGAGGGTAACTTCCTCCTTGTTCATGTGATATGTCATTCGAAACTGATCATAACAAGAAGGCAAGGAGTGCAAAATGATGTCAATTGCCAACTCCTCGGGGATGTTAACATTCAGCTTCAGCAAACGGTCCACATACCTTTGCATCTTTTGCATGTGGCCCGTGACGGATTCACCGTCCTTCATGCGGGTAGTTATTATGGAGGAGATTATTTCATACCGCTCCTGACGAGCACTCTGATGGTACCTTTCCATCCGGTCTTGGTGCATCTCAAAAGGGTAGAAATCTTCATACGACTTTTGGAGCTCGGTTGTCATCGTGGCCATCATGATACATGCCACCTTAGTAGCATCTCTCTCGTGAGTCCTGAATTCAACGATCTCCTCAGGAGTAGCAGTAGACTCATCAAGTTCTTTTAACTCCTTATCGAGGACATATTCTTTGTCCTTGTAACGAGTAACCATCCTGATGTTCCTAATCCAATCCATGAAGTTGGAACCATCAAAGATGACCCTCCCACAAAGATTCATGAGAGAGAAAGAACCAGTTGGGTTAGAGCCCGAAGCATTAGTGTTGGAAGACATCTGAAAGAAGAGAGGAGGTTTAGATTAGATATACAGAATCCTTAATAAGACACCCAAATGTAATATTAAGGCTAGGATCCAATCACAATATATTACACTTAGAAGAGGGATGCCGTAATCTAAGTAATAATATATTTGAAAGGTAGGTGAATGACGATTCACCAATTTCCACCATGAAAACGAAATGATTTATTAGGTTTAATTGGGTTTGAAATTCCTAGATTCTTTTGAGATTCATTGAACTTTTCAATGGCATGTTTCAATCTCGATTGTGCCCTTCAAGTTTTGTGATTAGGATGCCGAGGATCACAAAACAAGGTGTGAATAACCATGTTAATTCACTTGGTACCCTTAATATTATCACCTAATCAATGTGTCGGTTAACCACACACGCTCCATTGATCTATGACAAACATTAAGTCACCCTTCGTGGTCCTTACTAGTCCTAGTTAGTGTGCCGGTTAACCACACACGCTCCACCAACGACTTGGTAAGGTACAAAGTGTGAATTCCATGGACTAGCACCATGTTCACATTTTTCCTAAAATAACTAAGATTGGGAATTAAAAGAGTTTAGTTACTTTATAATAATCATTATACTTTTAATGAGGATTTAAAGTCATTGTCCTACCCGTTCGGCTAATGACCCTCCACCAGTCAAGCAAGCGGTGGGTGAGAGTATACACCCATTAAGTCGCCATTTTATAGGCAACAACCTTATACCCACCTTATAGACCGGCTTCGTGAATGAGGCCTACTAACGGTAAAACGACTTATTCTTATACATATATATAATAATTAACCATTAATGTTATAAATAGCATAAGGGTTGAATTTTAACTATTAAAACTCTAAGGGGTGGAATTAAAGTTTATTAAAGTGTGTGAAACTTTACAAATTCCAAAACTTGAGGGCAAGTTTTGTAACTTTGCAAAACTCTTCATTTCATAACTTATGAATTAAAGGTTCATAAAAATGAAGACTCTTCATTTTCATGTAACTTATGTGTTTTAAGTGTGTGTTAAATAAGAGTGACCTTTGGAAATCCATAACTTGAGGACAAATTATGGACTCCAATAAAACACATAAATGATCAAGAATTAATTCTAAACAATTTAGCAAATAATTCCTATCATTTTCTAAATTCATAAGAACATGAACATGATCATCAAAAATTCAAGAATTATATGAACACATAAAATCATGGAATTTTGATATATGCTATTGTAAATGGATTAGAACAACCATTACACCAACTAAAATAAGTTTTATAACACCAAAATAGTTTAGGGTAATGTTTCTAGTCCATTTCCAGCAGCAAAAGTCGAAAAACTGCACTCTTTCGATCCTACTCGTCGAGTGCATGAACTTACTCGACGAGTAGGTTGAAGTTTGCCTTGGACTCGTCGAGTCCCCCCAATGGACTCGGTGAGTCCACCATGCAGACAGTAACGATTTCGACTTTTTTCAATATTTTGCATCAAGTATCAAACAAGCAAGCCTAGTCTCTGATACCACTGTTGGGTTTTGAGCAATCTAACACTTCCTAAGTGTGCATGCAACCCTAATAAACCTTGGATCTATGTTTTTCTAAATACATGCAAAATAATAAATTTTCCAAGGTTTATAACCTATCTAACATGGCATGGGGAACATTTCAACATAAAAGAGTTAGAAGAGATTACATACCTTTTGATGAGTTTGGTTCTAAGGAGTTTGAGGGCCAAGCACCAATAGTGTGAATGCCTCAAATGGAATCACAAAACACCACAAACTCTTGGAAAACTTTGAGAGAGTATACACACTCTTGTATTTTCGGCCACACACATGCACACACACGAGTTCACTAGTTTTTCCTTAGGCTCCATTTCATGCTCCATAAGTATGCTTATATAGTGTGCATGGTTAGGGTGAAACCCTAATAACCCATGTCTTTTCCTTTCCAAGGATCCATGGGTTAAAAGCTCCATGGATCATCCATGGACTTCCACATAAGCCTAGCCTATTAACAAATTAGTATTAGCCCACACTATATAAAACAAATAGCCCATAATCTAATTAGTCTTCCTTTTAATCTCTAAATTAATTCATAATTAATTTAAGACTAAAACTAATTAAATAACGTAAATTCATATTAATATATTATAACTTATAATATATTAATAAACATATGTGTATAACTCTCATAAAATTATCCATAATAGTTTGGATGAGATGCAACCCAAATGGACCATGCCGGTCGGGTCAAGTATATACCAAATAAGTTATGGACTTAGACACCTTATCCAACACATAGCTCTTTTGACGATCCTGAGCTGCTAACATTCTTTCCCTAATTATTTTCAACTTTTCAGCAGTTTGATGAACCATCTCCGGTCCCATAAACTGATTTTCCCCAGCCTCAAGCCAACAAGACGGCGTACAACACTTTTGTCCATACAAAGCTTGGTAAGGTGCCATCTTAATGCTCGAGTGAAAACTATTATTATAGGAAAATTCTACCAATGGTAATTGTTCATCCCAGTTACCTAGGAATTCCAAGGTACATGCTCTCAGCATATCTTCAAGTGTTTGTATCGTTCTTTCACTCTGACCATCAGTCTGCGGATGGTAAGCTGTACTTAAACATAACTTAGTACCCATTTCCTCTTGTAGACTTTTCTAAAACCTTGAGGTGAAACGGCTATCACGATCCGATACAATCGTTAACGGAACATCGTGAAGCCTCACAATTTCCTTCACGTAAGAATTTGCAAGCTTCTCCATAGACCATTTCTCCCTGGCTGCTATGAAATGCGCACTCTTAGTGAATCGATCAACGACCACCCAAATCATGTCGTGACCATTCTTTGTTCTGGGCAGTTTAGTGACAAAATCCATAGCAATGTCTTCCCACTTACCCATAGGCATAGGCAATGGTTCTAAACTCCCATACGGTTTCTAATGTTGTGTCTTGACTCTCGCACAAGTCACACACTCAGCCATATACTTTGCAATGTCAAGCTTCATCGTCGGCCACCAGTACTAGGGTTTTAGGTCCCTATACATTTTTGTGCTACCGGGATGAATCAAGTACATGGTTTTGTGAGCTTCTTCCATCAGAAGATCTCTAACTCCTCATGTCTTAGCTATCCAAATCCAATCTTGGAACACCTTCAGTCCATGACTGTTTACACCGAACACCAACGTTTTGCCCAAACGTTCCTCCTTTCGGTCATTCTTCTCAGAAGCTTCACTTTGAGCTTTCTTTATACTTTCCAAAATAGTCGAGACAACTTCAATTCTCAACGCTCTTGGCCTTTTTCTCTCAACATTGACTTTCCGACTGAGAGCATCAGCAACAACATTAGCTTTATCGGGACGGTAAAGTATCTCACAGTCGTAGTCCTTGAGTAACTCTAGCCAGCGTCGTTGCCTCATATTTAACTCTTTCTGATTGAAGAGATATTGGAGACTCTTATGATCAGTGAAAAGTTTGCACTTCGTGCCATAGAGGTAATGCCTCCAAATGTAAGCATTTGTGAGCTTATCCATAAACCACCTTTTGTTGGCTGCTATGAAGTGTGCACTCTTTGTGAAACGATCCATGACCATCCAAATCATATAATGACCGTTCTTCATCCTGGGCTGTTTAGTCACAAAATCCATGGTGATGTCTTCCCATTTACTCATGGGTACAAATAAAGGATCTAAACTCCCATACGGTTTTTAATGGTGTGCCTTAACTCTTGCACAAGTTACACACTTGGCCACATACTTTGCAACATCGAGCTTCATCATCGACCACCAGTAGTAGGGTTTTAGGTCCCTATACATTTTTGTGCTGCCTAGATAAATCGAGTGCATGGTCTTGTGAGTTTCTTCCATTAGTAGATCTCTTATTCATCCCATCTTAGGTACCCAAATTATTTCTTGGAATACCTTCAATCCTTGACTATTTGTACAAAACTCCAACATTTTTCCCAAACGTTCTTCCTTTCGGTCATTTTTCTCTGAAGCTTCTTATTGAGCTTTCTTTATACTTTCCACAATAATCGAGACAACTTCTATTCTCAATGTTCTTGGATTGTTTCTTTCAAGATTTACTTTTCGACTTAGAGCATCAGCGACAACACTTGCTTTACCAAGGTGGTAAAGTATCTTACAGTCGTAGTCCTTGAGTAACTCTAGCCAGTGTCATTGTCTCACGTTCAATTCCTTCTTATTAAAGAGATACTTGGGACTCTTATGATCAGTGAAAGGTTTTCACTTCGTACCATAGAGGTAATGCCTCCATATCTTTAAGGAAAATACTACCGCTGCCAACTCCAAATCATGAGTGGGGTAGTTCTTCTCATATTCTTTCAATTGTCGTGATGTGTATGCTATCACCTTTTATCTTTGAGTTAGAACACATCCTAACCCAACTCCCGACAAATCGATATACATTGCAAAGTCTTCAACTCCATCGGGTAGAGAAAGAATCGGTGCTTCACATAAATTCATCTTTACCTTCTCGAATGCTTATTTGTGCTTCTCAATCCATGTATAAGTAGCTCCTTTATGGGTCAAATCTGTTAATGGAGTAGCTATCGAAGAAAAGCCTTGGATAAAGCTTCAGTAATATCCAGCTAATCTTAGAAAACTTCGAATTTCCGTGGAACTTTTCAGTCGTTCCCACTTCATCACAGCTTCGATCTTTGTTGGGCCAATAATTAGTCCTTCTTGGTTAACCACATGACCCAACAATTGGACTTCTCGGATCCAAAAGTCACATTTAGAGAACTTTGCATAAAGCTTCTCCCTTTTTAACACTTCTAATACTTCTCGTAGATGCTTTCCATGCTCCTCTTGGATTTTTGAGTAAATCAGAATGTCATTTATGAACACAATCACAGATTTATCGAGGAATGGTTTACAAACCCTGTTCATTAAATCCATGAATGTTGTTGGAGCATTGTTTAGTCCAAACGACATAATGAGGAACTCATAGTGTCTACATCTGGTTCTGGACGTAGTTTTCTCAATATCCTGCTCTCTTACCTTCAACTGATGATATCCTGACCTAAGATTGATCTTTGAGAAATAGCTCAAACCTTGCCAAAGATCAAAAAGGTCATCAATCCTTGGCAATGGGTATCTGTTCTTTACTGTTGCCTTGTTCAGCTATCTGTAATCTATGCACATTCTCATTCTTCAATCTTTCTTCTTCACAGATAACACTGGAGCTCCCTAGGGTGATGAACTAGGTCTGATAAAACTATTGTCCAACAACTCTTGAAGTTGCATCATGAACTCCTTCATCTCGTTTGGTTCTAGTCGGTATGGTGATTTCACTATTAGTGTTGTTCCTAGTGACAAGTCTATTCGGAACTCCACTTATCTATCAGATGGTAATCCAGGAAGATCTTCGGGAAAGACTTCCGAATAATTACACACCACTAGTATATTCTGCACCTCCTTCTTGTCATTCTAAGCATCGATCACAAATGCCAAATATGATGTGCATCCCTTAGACAAACATTTTCTAGATTTCATTAGGGAAATGATTTCAGAGTTTATTTTGCGTTTGTCACCGTACACCATAAATGACTCTTTTTTGGGTGAGTTTACCCTGACTATCTTCTTCCTGCAAAGTATCTCAGCATCGTTTGTGCTAAACCAATCCATTCACAGAACGATGTCGAAACAGTTCAACTCTATTGGTAACAGCTCTTCGCAGAATTCATTTCCGTTTAAGTCAATGACGATGTCATTAATACAATCACTAACACACTAACAGGTACGAATTTGCCACTGGCAACTTCCACAACTAGGGCATTATCAAGTTTTTCTACAAGCAATGCTAGTTTTCCTCCAAATTTATGCGATACAAAGGAGTAATTCGCTTCCAAATCAAACAGTATATTGGCAGGTAATCCATTTACAAGAAAGGTACCTGAAGCGACATCTGTTGCCTCTTTTGTAGCCTCAAGCATCATCTGGAAGGCTCTCACCTTCGGCTTTCGTCGAATGTTGGGTCTTCTTGCATACTTCTTCGCCCAGTCCCTCAAGATGTGCCCTTATTCATTACACCCATAACAGACTTTCTAGGTGAGGTTGCATTCATTGGCATAGTTCCCGGGCTTTCCACACTTAAAGCAAGTGAACCAACCATCACATTTTCAATGGTGCTTCTTCTTGCACTTATCGCACCATTTGGCTTCACCTCCTCCAGACTTCTTCGTACCAGATTTTGAGAACTTTCTATGTTTTCTGAAATTTGACGACCCATCAAATTTTCTTTTTTCACCAACCTCTGCTATCTCCAGACCCTTCTCTCGTATCTGGGTCTCCACATTCTTAGCATCCCAGATGGCAGCTTTCAGAGTGATTGCTTGCTTGACCATTGGACCGAAGTCCACTGGTAATCCGTGCGCAAACTTGTTAACTTTGGAGAGTTCGGTTGGAACTAGGTATAGAACAAGCTTCATTTTCTCTGTAAAACTTGCAACGTATTTAGTTGCACTCATTCTTCCCTTCTTCATATTCTGGAATTCATTGTTGATTTTCATAATATCCTGCTCAGAGCAGTATTCCATCTTCAGTTACACCAAAAAAAATCCTCCCAATACATCTTGCTCGCTTCACCCTTGGGCATCGAATCAGCTAGTAGCTTCCGCCAGCTTAGTACTCCAGATTTTAATAGAGGAACCGCGAGAGTTGTCTTCTACCTGTTGTTGCACTTGCAAGTCTCATATATTGTCTCCATCATGGAGATCCAGTTGATGACTTCCACTGGTGTCGGGCTTCCGGATAGGCACGGTGGTTTGGATGCTATAAAATCCTTATACTTGCATCCATGACTATCATTTCATCCATCCTGATTGGTTAATCTAACTATCGGTGGGTTGGCTTGACCAACAGTCCCACTGTAGTTCCCTCCTTCTGACTGCCCATCATTCAGTTCAGGCTGTTCGATCGGTATTGTAGCTTCCTCTAGATTTTGTTGAAGCAAACGTCTGGTTTTCCTCCATTTGACGATCCAACATCATTTGGATCATCGCTTGTACTCTGGCTATCGTGATTTGCTCAAGAGCTGCTACTACAACAAGTATATATTCAATCACTGGGGGTTGATTCCTGTTTCCATTTGGGTTCCCGAATCCACGTCGGGTTCTTGCCCTTTTGATCTATACACCGAATAAGGTGAATTTAGATCATTATTTAGGATAGATGTTTAAATCATCCTTATCTCTCTGAAACATTTACATGTTAGTTCTAATATCGTATTCTGACGTATAGAATCTTGAACACATAAGGTTTCCAGATCCGGTTGGCAACAGACCATAGATCCGAGCAAATAACAACATATAAGGCATAAAGCATTTAGCACATAAAGCATATTAGGCATACTTCCTAAATAAGCTAGTGTTCATCTTTAAAATATAGTAGATACTCAACTCATGATCATCACTTAGCATTCTAAGTTTAAGTCTAGAAATTCTACAAATTCCTAGTTCGTTTGAACTAATTCTCTGATACCAACAGTGACATTCCCAGTTTCACAGCCAGAAAAAACCGATTTTGTTTATGCTTGTTTAAATATCAGAGTAACATTTTAATGAAAAATGTTTTGGAATTTTTTCCCAAAAAATATGATAAAGATTTGTCAAAGCATTTTCGAAGAAATGTATTGCATTAAAAACCTTGGGATGTCATGTTCGATACAGATCAAACGCATAAACAGTACAATATAAGCCTTACAACATTTATTCATATCTACAGGCCTATAATCCATAATCCTTCATCCAAACATCACATCTATGCTCGAGTGCCACAACCTGTAATACAAGGAACTGAGTGGGTTAGGCGTGGGAGCCTAGTGAGCATATAGGGTTTTCAACCCATAATAAATAAGTTTATTAATTTCATCAACCAACAATAACCCGATTACTTATTCCTGTTATACTCACTTTACGTCCCTAAACACCTATCATAAGGGACCTAGCCTAAGGATCGCCATGAGGGGGATGGAGTACACCAGTGAACACATCGTTCATAAGCACCTACAGGTTGTGAGTCTTCTAGCGTTCCACTGGACTGTCTAGAAAAGTCCATGATCGTCATCTATACTCTGCTAGATGACTGGATAACATCGTCAACATTAACATCAAGGACTCTCATCATTTTATTTCATGACACGCCAACTAGTACATCTACCCATGCTTTACCCAACACATTTTGCGGATATAAAATACATATACATTTTTAATCATTTAAAACATGTATAAAAATGTTCATCCAGCATAGACAACAAGTATTCAGATAATATACACACATAGCATCTAATTTACATAAAATACTTCATATCTATGTGTAAGGTGAAAGTAACTATGCACTCACTTGTTAAAGTGATGATTCCAAACTCGGCCAACACTTCGCTTCTAACAATTCTATTTTACTTCCTCGAAAGCTATCATTATTATTGCTAAATTTTAGTCTAATGTTTATTGCGACTAATTATTAATCTAGATTCATCATTAAATCAAAGTCTACTTTCATGATCTATCAACTAAGTAACAACCAGGTAGGATCATATCGAAGGTAGGGTCCGTTTGGTATACGAGTATGCTGTTTTGAAATCCCACTTTAAACACCTCACTAAATCACAACCTAGACATCATTCCCGTAAGTAGATCAATCAGTATAACGATTTTGAACCATTGATAAATGTTATCTATAATTATATTATATTTATATATAAGCTATATTCAAAGTATGGTAGGCATATCTCACTTACAACGGGTTTTTATTAAAAACTGGGCTTTGTTGGATCAGCGTTTCCGAGCCGAAAAGCTGTTTTCTTGGAGCCTTCGCAAGCCTCGGGGCTTCCTTCGGGTGCTAGTGGGTACCTTAGGCTTTAGGGTGGTAAGGGGGGATTCTGGGGCTAGAGAGAGAGAAAGAAGGTGGAAAGCGGTGAGAAATATGGCTGGCTTTGCTGCCTTTTTATAGCATGTGAGGCCTCGGTACGTGGGGTGTACCTCGTACCTATGCTGGGCATAGTGCCTCCCTCATAGAACACATTTTGTGGCTTCGGTGGATCATCTTGGACGTCTAGAAACAGCACAACCGGAGATCGCTGGGTATAACCCCTTCCAACAGGGGGCGTACTCGGACGATGGGCGTCCCTTTGGTTACGCCATGCGTAACCCTCCCACCAGGCTCGCTTTTTGCACACTCAATTTCTAAAATTCTTAATTTTCGCATACGAGCTCCGTTTTCAACGTTCTTTATATCCATGCGTAGGCGGACAGTACTTTACAACTTTTGTATAGACTCCGTCGGCTAGTTTTGAATCTATTTGTAATGTTATATTTTTTAACAGTCTCTAATAGGATTAGTTCGTTAAAAATCCATAACTTCTTCATCTAATATCCGTTTTCATCTGTCTTTTTATCGTTACGCTACTATTAACGAGATCTTTGATTCTCGTTTAGGTTGTGTCGGTCAAAAGTCGCTCGATCTAATATTCAGACTCCGTGTTGCGCATTGCGGATCCAAAACTTAGAGAAATCATAACTTCCTCATACGAAGTAGGATTTGGGCGTTCTTTTTATGTACACTCTCAGTTTAACGAACACTATGACTTTCATTTAGATCACTAAGGCCAAAAATTATTCCATCGTAAATTCACTATTTACGTCCGTAGTGTCGTTCCAGTTCTGTCGTGAAACTTCGACAGGCCATAACTTATTCGTTATAACTCGGATTTATGTGTTCTTTATGTATCTGGAATCCTTGTCACGACCATTACCACTTCGTGTATTGATATTGGGTTTATTTAACACTTATTTATACCTTTATACACAAATATATAAGCACATAAGTGTTGGATTAGATGTCTAAGCCCATAACTATTATTGGTATGTGCTTGACCTGAGAGTAGCATAGTCCATTTGGGTTGCATATCATCAGGACAATTTTTAAGATGGATTCTTGAGAGAAGGTTATATATATATGATTTATTAATATGTTATAAGTTATAATATATCAATATGAAATCATATGTTTTAATTAGTATTGATCAAGAACTAATTAGGAATTAATTTAGTGGTCAAAAGAGTCTAATTAAATTTATGGGGACTAATTATGGTAATTAGTTATATTTATAAGTGTTAGGCTTATGATCCATGTTGAACCAAGTTTATGTATGGATACATAAAGAGTTGGGCCACAAGAACAATTGATCATAATACCCATGGGTTTGGATTTAGGTTATACCCATGACCCTTGAATTCTCACATATAAATACAAGCTCCATAACCTAAAAACAACACTTAGCATGTTCTTGGAGTTCATGGGTGTTCTTGGGTGCATGGAATTCTCTCTCAAGTTCCACCTTTGTCCATCATGTGTTGTGATTCCATTTAACGCTTCCACACTATTGGCGCTAAGCTTTTAAAGGCCAAATTCATCAAGTTCTACAAGCTACACGAAGAGGTAAACTTCTAACTAGTATTTTATGTAGATTATATCATTTGTATGCTAGTTGTAGGCTTAAAGCTTTGGAAACAATATTGCATGTATGATTAGAGAAAACATAGATCCAAAGCTTTTAGGGTTGTATGTGGACCATAAGATGTTGTAGTATACCAAAATCCAACAATAATGTCACATAATTTACGTATAATTCATCTTTATTACTTCAAAATATGTTACAATGGTTAACCTACCTATTACATCATTGTCCTAATGTTTAGCACAGGAACATGGGTGTTATAGGGGAGATAGAAGGGACTTCTTATCCAGCTGACGGCGGAAAGTTGGATGGTGATTACCCTAGGGCAAGCCTAGGATGAGAGTAGCACGTGAACCATTAGTAGTATAAGGAACTTGGTGAAGTCAAGGCAGTTCTTGAGGAAAGTACGGATAGATGTGGAAGTTTGTATGGGCCCGTACTAGTGAAAGCATAGGATCTGTACTCGAGGCAAGGAACGCTGATATGAATCCAAAAAACTTTTAGTATATGTGATCCCCCGAGAATTGATTAGTATTCTGATGTTTGTTATGATGTGTTTTTCATAATGGTGGTTTTACGCCCTTGACCAGTTGGCAATTCAGGCACCGGTGAGGGATCAAGCTGAGCCGGGCAACTAGATGATCAGACTAGGGAGTTCATCTCCTCTGAGATCACATGCGGTATCCTAGATCAGACTCTTGTGATCTTTGGCACGATCAAGGAGGATATTTTGGAGCTTTTGGATGAGAGGTTGAGTGCTTTCCGCACTGAGGTGGTGGCCATGATGGGGTCGCACACACTAACTTTCAGGGAGTTCTGAGCATGTGGAACTCCCGACTACCATGGGGCTCGGGACCCCATTGCGAGCACCAGATGGCTGGTGGATGTCGCCAATGCATTCCATACCAGCAGATGTCCTGAGCAGGACAAGGTTCGAATTGCATCCTGTATTCTGAAGGACAGGGCACATGACTGGTGGGAGGAGGTTGGACATGCAATGGGTGATGATGCAACTCTTGATGCTATGACTTGGAATAACTTTACGGCCAGGTCCAGGGCTGAGTTTGCACCCGTGATAGAGGTACAGTAGCTTGCCATGGAGTTTCAGGTTGTAACAACCGAACAATCCAACCAATTTAAATTTTTCAAAAACAACCGGATTTCATTAAATTATTTACAAAAAGGTTTTCAATACAAATCATTTAGGGTATTCCCAGAATCACATTGCTACAAAATCATGAGGAGCGGTACGATCACGCCTTCGCCTTGCCACAGTCTCCTGAAGAACCTGAAAAACATTAAACCACAACTGTAAGCCCGAAAGCTTAGTGAGATACCCCCAAAATACCAACCACATATACCATACACATAACATGCTATCTCATAACGAATCACAGAACAGCCATGCATATCGGGTCTACTGTGGGACTAGTCCACCTTGCCGGGCCTTCAGTCCACCTGGTCCACCCTCCGTGTCCAATCATGTCCCTCGAGTCTGCAGTGTGGTTGGTTCGCCCGCACTGGGCCTTCAACTCACCTGGTCCACTCTCTGAGTATACAGTATGACTGGTCCGCCCGCACCAGGCCTTCAGTCGGCCTGGTCCACTCTCCGAGCCTCAACACGTCTAGTTCGCCCTCGTGGGGCCTACAGCCTATCCGGACCGCTCGCTGGGCCTTTGGAATAACCGGTCCTCCCTGGGTATCTTGGCCTACAGCACGAAGCAGGACCCGCCTCAACCCAACACTAGTCCAAACAACCATGTGCATATAAATGATCAATCACATAACAATTCATATTCAGGCAACCGATCTAGCAGATCACATATCACAACATACTCTAACAGGATACCGAGCTAACCGGTCACTAGCATAGCCTCACCCTACATACCAGGATACCGACCTTAACCAGGTCTCTAACGAATACCATCCTAACTACCAGGATGCAAACATATCAAAGCAATAATCATAACAACAGATACCCGGATCTAAATCCGATAAAAGGGCCGGCCTTGGTGCCTTAGAGCCTGTTGATATAGTGAGGAAAACTCACCTCGAAACTGTCGGCTGAAAGGATAAGATCTCGCTGCTCCGAACTCCGACACGAACTCCTCCACTGAACACCAAAACACTCAACTTAATATATAACCTTAATTACCAAAATACCCCTGGGAGACAACTGGTCAACCTTGGACAAAGTCAAACTCAACCCCTGACCGACTCTACTCGCCGAGTCAACCCGATGACTCACCGAGTCCCTATGCTCAGAACTTCCCTCAATCCGCGACCCAACTCACCGAGTCACCCCGAGACTCGCCGAGTCCAACACCTCTGAGTCCACTCGCGCCCAACTCACCGAGTCATCCCTTGACTCACCGATTCCCGACTCATCCAGAAAATATTGGGACTCTTCGACAAGACTCGCCGAGTCTAAGGCTGTCTTTATCCTACTCGCTGAGTTGTTCATCCAACTTGTCGAGTTCTAGCTCATCTTCAAGCAACTCGTTGAGTCCACCCATGTGACTCGCCGAGTACCACCGGTCTGAATCCATACAGAAGCATTCCAGGCCATGCAATTGATCCAAAACATAGATCTAGCCTCCTACAATCCATCCATCACGTAAAGTGGCAAACTTTACGTGAATCCAAAGAGATTTAGGACTTATTCACTTTAGAGCTAGGGTTTGGGACATGATGGTTTCACAAAGCAATCAAACACAAGGACTTTACCTCAAAAGAATGCCCCAACTGCAATGAAACTCGAATCCAAGCAAAGCCCTTTGATCCAAGCCTCTTCTTCTTCAAGATTTCTTCAACAAACACTTCCCCACGCTCCAAATGCACTCCAATCTTCCACAATCACGTTTTCTAGGGTTTCTGGACTTCAAGGGGGATCAAATAGGCTGGGGGAGGGTGTGATGTTCTTTAAATAGGGCTTATTCCCCGGATTTAGGGTTTTCTCCACTCAGCACCTACTCGCTGAGTCCATCTTTGGACTCGCCAAGTAGGCCACTTGACACGCGACCAAAGTCGCGACCCTACTCGTCGAGTCCATCCATGGACTCGTCGAGTTGCCTTTCAAAATTTACACTTTTAGTCCTTCAACTCTACTCTTGATATTCCGGGATGTTACACAGGTTCTTGAGAAGACGACAGAGAGAGTGGCGGAGATCACTGCCAAGTTCAGGAAGAGGGCCCTTCTCGTTCCGCAATACGTGGCAGACGAGGAGATGAAAAAGGCCCGGTATCATGAGATGTTGTTGAGTGATATCCACCAGTTTTTGAGCCACTCCAGCTGCAATACGCTGGAGGACATGATTGCTAGGGGAGAGAGAGAGAGAGAGAGAGAGAGAGAGAGAGATATAGAGAGAGAGAGAGAGTTGGATTCAGAGATGGAGAGGAAGAGGAAACAAGAGGGGTGTCAGTCAGGGATTTTAGGCAAGAAGCCCAAGGTATTAGATCACAGATCTCGGAGCCAGCAGAGCCACGACCGTTGTGGAAAATGTGGTAGCATGCACGAGGTAACATGCAAGGCGGGGAGTTCGGGCTACTACAAGTGCAGCCGAACTGGTCATGTGAGCCAACATTGTACACGCGCTACCACCAACACCACCACGACATCATCAGATCTAATTTTCTTTTAATGCAATAAGAGGGGACACAAGCGGTCACAATGCCCGAGTTTAGTAGCAGCAGGGAAGGTGGCAGCACATTCTCCTACCACATTGAGGATTAGAGATGGCCGTTAGGGCCGGGCTAAGGCACCTACGGTGCGGAGCAGGGATTTTCAGCTTACTGCAGAGGAGGCACGAGTAGATCCTGATGTGGTGACGGGTATGTATCTTTCCCTTATCTCTTTATTGATATTGATGGTTGCTTATGTTTATATGTTTTGTTATAGGATCTTTCTTAATGAATGGTATATTAGTTTCGTTTCTGTTTGATTCGCGTGCCACCCGATCTTTTGTGTCGCTCGTGCTCAGCAAGCGATTTGTAGGAGCTCCAGGGGAGCTAGATTGGCCACTAGATGTGAAGATAGCAAATGCCTGAACAATAATATATTATTGCCAGGGGAGCAAGTACAATTACAGGGTAGTGAACTAGAAAGTTCTTTTTATCGGAATTCTAGTGATCTGATTAATGGATCTAACAGTAAGAATCCTGCTAAACTTAGAGTCAAAAAACTCTAGTGTAATAAACCAAATTGGTAAAAACCCCCTCGATGGTCATACAAATTAATAAACGAGTTACACCAAAATTTTAAAAAATGACAAAAAGAACCTTACCCTCATATTCCAGAGAAACCAACATATTGCGACACTTGAGGGGCTCATCCGCTAGTTCTATATACTATAGGATATCTTCAATGCATGTGTGATAGATTTTGGAAGTGCATGGGATACTTATCTACCCTTGATTGAGTTCTCTTACAATACTAGAAGTTAAACTTAATCCAAGGTACATAAGACCTTTCGAGATCCTTAGAAGGGTCAATCTAGTAGCTTACCATCACAAGTTTCCCCAAGAACTCAACAACGTTCACGACGTCTTTGATGTGTCAAACCTGAAACACTTATCATTCCTTTGGATGAAATTCAGGTTAATATGAAACTTAACATCGTCGAGGAACCAATCGATATCTTTGATCAAGAAGTAAAAAGGCTTAAGCAGAGCCGCATTCCCACTGTTAAGGTACGGTGGAACTCTAAATGAGGACTGAAGAAATGAGAAGAATTCAATAAACCTAGACTATAATAGTCTAAGTGTTGAAAATACTGAAATATAGTTTCAGAATCGTCAACTGACAAGTAGTGCGGAAAATAAAGAGTTGTGAATCAATCAAATTAATATAACAACGTTTTTTAGACTTAAGATCAATGATTCAAATGTGTCTCATATTCATGAGGATTCAATTACAAGTTTTTGAATGTAAAACACACTAAAAACTATCAAGTGGCTCTCTGAAGACTAGTCTAAGCAACAATTGTGCAGAATAAGCAGGAATGATCAGAAAAGAGCAACTTTATAATGGATTCCAAGGGTCCTATTTATAGGCTTTGGAAAAGCCCATGACATGGCTTGACCAATCAGGTGTTGACACGTCATCATGACTTAGTCATCAATTGACACATTTTCCCTAATTAACGGAGAATGGATGGAATATTCCAATTTGGTTAGTATTTCATTAGGGTTCCATCCAAGTTATAAGTCTTCATAATTCTTGAGCCTTCTTGATCAACATTGACAATGTGATGAGCAACATGAGCATCATGTTGCTCAATTGTCTTCTTAGACTCCATCAACTTCCAGAAGTGTTGTTGACCAAGTTGCGATGTTTCTTGAACATTGAAATGTTTCTTGGACTTGAAAATGTACAACTCCTTGTTTAAGATAGACTATGGATGAAATTTATGTGCCTTTGATCATTTTGACGTGCCTTCATTGTACATGATGAGCTATGTGCAACCTTGTTGAGCCATCAATGTGATCATGTTGATCCATCGACTTGAGTTAAGCCACCACTAATTCATGTTGAGCCATCAACTCTTGTTGATCCATAGAGTTGTGGATGAGCCAACAATGTTTCTGATGAGCCATCAATATTCCAAATGATTCACCAATATCTTGATGCTCCGCATATGATGTAGATGTCTTATATGAGATCATGATGATCCAACATGCTTTCTTCAAGCGCGCCATGTCAACAGCAGGTGCTCCATGTAAGCTTCAAGTACTCCAACATCTAATTCTTCAAACACTTGTTGAATCTTCAGGATCTTTTCAACTTGAAACATTCTGATAATGTTTATTAGAAAATGTAAATCAATACTTAACTTATCTCAAGTGACAATCACATAAAAATATTTCCAACGTGGACCATAATATTCTTTGGAATGGGAAAATCAAATGAAAAGCAAGTATCCTCATTTATTCGATAACTTCCCGACTGCAAGTTAAATTTAAGGACGAAATTCCTTCAACAGAGAGAGAATGTGACAACTAAAGAAAATGTGTCACTGGCCACCGTTAAGAATGAAGAAGTGTAACAGGATAAGAATTTAACATTTGTAATATATTAGTATGTATACGCAATTCCGTCAATACATATTAATAAAATATGACAATTTAGGCTAAAACGCTCGAAAATAAGTATGCAAAAGTCGTGTCATCATATATAGATTTTTAACATATTCGGAAAGTAAACGACGGTGCGATTCCAAAACTATAAACTTCGTAAAAATCCAACTTCGTATGGAAGAGATGATTTTTATCACATATAAAAATCAACCGCGTAAATAATTTTAGAATGTAAAAAGAGTACGAAGAGATCGGCTGTCACACCCCCGGCCGAGGCGGAACATACCGGGTTGTGCGACTAAGTTCATGGATCACAGATAAATTGAATATACAGCACAAGTACAACAATAAACAAAACAACATTCTTATTTCATCAAAAAATTCGAATACAGGGTTCTTACTAGATAATATAGTAGTTGCCTTAAACAGGTAGGCGAAAGTAATAAAAAGTAGTAAACGAAATCGCCTGAGATTCCTGAATATCATTCGACTGAATTCGCTTGTGCCATGAGAATACATGTATTTTGAAAGCCAACACGAGGTTGGTGAGAGTCACAGTATTCTGCTAATGAAGTAATACTTTTAAAAAGTCCAAAAAAAGTATTATCTTTATATATATAACATCAGTCAAAAATAGTATTTGCAAAGAGTCTTTAAAAGCCAAACATGTATTTTGATATGAGTAAATTCATGCTTTTAAAATGTACTTGGAATAATTCCTTGAAAGTCAAAATATATCCTTTATATAAGTAATTTCCATACTTAAAAATGTACTTGTAATGACTCCTTAAAAGTCTAAATGAATGCTTTGTATAAGTAATTTCCATACTTAAAAATGCACTTGTCATGACTCCTTCAAAGTCTAAATGAATGCTTTGTATAAGTAATTTTCATACTTAAAAAGGTACATGTAATGACTCCTTCAAAGTCTAAATGAATGCTTTGTATAAGTATTTTTGATGAGAATTAAACTCTAGATCGATTAGATCATTCACAGGTATGATTATGAAAATCAAACAAGACAAATACAGTAAATGAATGAATGCAGAATAGAATCAAATGTATGCTTATGCTTCAATAAAGTCACGCCTCAGTAGAGCTCGACGAAGAACTTCCACTGTAGAGGCGATCTAGGGTTTAAAAAACTCAAAGAGAAAAATTATGAAAGTGTTTACTACAAAGACTGCATACATGCAGCTTATATACTAAACCCTAGAACCAAAATATGCACGGTTGGATAGGCCCAATACCGGCAATCAAAACTGGGCTAAGGACTGAGCCCATGACGCAATCTAATGAGGCGAGAGATTATTTCTTCTGTGTTGGCTTCACGGTATTTATTACTTTGAACAGCCGAGGGATTATTGCAAGAAGTGTTTGCCAAAACTGGATATACCATCTCAGCATATCAGTGAACAATTTCTTGCCAGCTGAACTGTTCTAATCACACCTCTGAATAATCTCTAAGATATGCTCCAGACATGATGTTGAGAAGAGGTGTTTGTCAACGAGAGCGAATAGACATTTCTGACCTACGCACCTGAGGATCATAACAATTTGGTAATTGGTATCAATCTTCCCCTTGACCATAGTGTTGACATTACCTGCATTGCCCATAGCCTTGATCGTGGTTTGCTTGTGAATGGCAGAGGCAATCTCCTGGTCCATCTTCGCTACCTCATGAATGTAGCACACAAGCATTCGCTTGACATGGTCAATTATTTGTTGGTACTCCTGTGGATTTGACAGTAAAATATTATTGAGGAGTATCTAGTCGTAGGGATTAAGGTTTGGTAGATCAGCCAGGGTGAAGTTGTGAACCGAGCCTTTGGTGCCTCGAGTCACTTTGAATTGAACGTTAACAAACTTCCCCGTTGAGTAGGGCTTTAAAACCTTGACAGTTGTAATCTTCTTCAAACTCGAGGTCAAGTACTGGGGTTGAGCAAACTCCAAATAGAACTCCAGCAGATTCCTATCTACCTTCGGGTCTGGGGAAGGAATAGCAGCAGTCAAATTGAAGCAATGGAAGATAAATGACTTTCGTGTGATTGGCATGTCGAACTGTGCATCCTTGGAGTTCTCGAGCCCAAATGACATTACTGGCTCAAGCTAAAGTATGCTTTGCTCATCGATTGCGCATCTCTGAAGAAAAACTATAGTCGAGACAAGAAACATGGAATTTTTCTTCTCCAGGAGCTCCGTCTCCTTTCTCTTTTTCTCGAGCTCAGCCTGTTGTTTCTTGAGTTTTTCTTCCAGCTCTTTTTCAGAGAGATTTACCTTCTGAAAAGGATTTTTAGGATTCTCAGCATAGATTTCATCCTCATCATCTGTGTCATCTTCTCTGATCTTCTTCTTCTTTTTCCCTTTGTTACTAACCGAAGCTTCATTACCCTACGGTTCAGTAGATGGTTTCGGTCCAGGAGGAGGTTGAGTTTGCTTTTCTCCCCCTTGTTTTGGCTGGACACCAGTCATCGGAACACCCTCAATACGACTGAATGTCCAATGATGGCCTAACTTTATCAGCCAGATGTTGTCTGGTTGTAATGGTGATGATTGGATCGTGCGCTTCAAGGAGATGAAGGAGGATGGAGTGAACATCAGCCACAGAACTCCGAATAACCTCCTTTTCTAACTTCAGATCGTTGAGCTCAGCAGAAGCAGTACGCAGCTTGTAATTTTGCATTTTTAGCTGTGAGGTTCTCCTATCTAGTTCATCCATGATACGATTCTCTACAGCTAACTCAGCCTCAAGTTGAGTAAGGCGATCATTAACATTAGCATGTAGAGACGCGTTTGCAGCTTCAATCGCTTGGCATGTAGCTTTAAGGTTGGATCTTTCAGACTGAAGGGACCGTTGAAGATTATCCATCGAAGCGTTGACGGTTTGAGCATTCTTCTTAGCAGCTGCCTGCAAAGAATCTAAAAACAGTTGAGCTTCATAAACTAGTTTATCGACTTTTGCGGTCGCTTCCTTGCACTCCTTAGTAGAAGCATCAACAGCAAGTGAGGCTTGTTGACATTGTGAAGTAGAGGCTTCAATGGCTTTGGCTGCAGTAGAGAGTGAGACAATGTGTTCTTTAACAATAGATGAGAACAAGGCCTTTAAAGCATCTTTAGAGTGAGCTCCAAAGGAAGAGGATGAGAGCAATTGATCAAGATTTTCATTCACTACCTTGAGATGACGCTTTGTAACGGACGCATCATCATCATCGTCACTCTGGACACAGTAAGGACTAAAATATGTTTAATCAAATTCCAAGTCCTCACCACCCAGAACAATGATTGTTTTTTGTGGATTGAGAGGGAGATAAGGGTTTGGTTGTGGCTGGAGGTTCGGTTGTGACAGGTGGTTCGGTTGTTACTGGTGGAGTGGGGGCAATAGAATGAGCACCTGTTGTGGTAGTGTCTGCGAATAGGGGAGTAGGGATGGGAATTATAGTGAATGTTTGAGTGGTTGGAATGGGAAAATGGAGGGATAGATACTGGGATGGTTACAGGTGGAGGTGAAGGAGGGTGAGAGTGAACTGGAATTTCTAGTGTAGGGGAGCGAGGCGGAGTATCACCTCGGCCCGAAGCCTCATCATCAGAGCTTTCACTCTCAGATTCTGAAGGAGGAGCATTCTTATGTTGGGGAGGAACATACTCTGAATCTGAGTCACTCGAGGATTGTAGTATAAGCCTCCTAGCAGGCTTCTTCAGCTTCTTCGGTTGAGGAGGTGATGTAACGGCCTTATCATACTTTCTCTTCTTAGCGGTTTTCCCTTTGGTTGGTTTGCAAACTTGTGCCTCTTTGTGGGTTTCAGGTTTCTTGCCCCTTTTCGCAGGTTTGTCAGCCTCTTCAATAGAGCCAACCATGGTTGGGGTAAGCTCCCTTGGACCTGAAGATGGATGCTTCCTGTATTGTTGGAGAACGTCAATCGACGCAAAGATAGGAGCGAGCATAGCTTCTGGAATAGATTCAATAAATGAGTACTTGGTGGGATCGGTGACAATGATTTTGGTTGTGTTAAAGGTAGCAATAGAGGAGAGAAGAGAGTCCTCCATGATTGGAACATGAAGGCGGTCCATTGCCCAGTTGGTGATGATTGACCAAAAGCGCGCACATGAGATCTCAGAGTGCCTTGATGAAGAGACCAAGCTTTGTACCAATTGCTTCCGTATGATAGTTCCAAAATCCAAGTCGATCCCATGGTACAACCCATACAACATAGTCATAAAAGACTTGCTTGCACCATCTGAGCCAGCGCTTCGCTCAGAGAGTCCCTTGAACAGCAACGTGAAAAGGCCATTCCATTGAGGAGGAAGGCAGGACTTCTTAAACTTTGTGAATGTGGTGAGGGTTTTGGTATATCCCATCTGATAAAATATAGAAAACAATTGACCAGTGGTGATGGATTCAGGATTTACCGGAGATTGTTCTTAAGAAAGACCAATTAGGGAACATAAGAGGTGCTTGGAGATAGAGGTCTTCTCATTGTGGATTTGAAAGTGAATCCTTTCATGAACCTTGTCATAGTAGGGAGTGGAGTACACAAGAGAAAGGCACGACATTGGTACGACTTCGAATTTGGTCAGCACTTCAACGAGAGGTGAGTATTTGAGACACTAAACAACGTATAGCATGTATGGCTCATAAACAAACAGAGTAATATCGATGATCAGGTTCTGTTGGGGTTTGATTGTGAGAAGTGGGTGACGAACGGAAGTATCATGAACGGACAAAGAGTCTACCATTGTAGTAGCTTGAAGACGATGATGAACAGTAAGAGAAATTGCCGTTGTTCTTTGAGAGAATTTTGGGAAGTGATAAAGATTAAAGATTATCGTTCCAATTCCTTTTATACGTACAAAGAGGAGAGAGAAAAATCCAGCTGAGATCATGGATTATTTCAAAAATAGCGCCTGACTTGACGGGTGAACAGTTGGCAGACCGATGATGACGCAGGAAAGAGAAAGGACATTTCCTTCTTGGCATGCCATTCCATAAATTTCGCTTTTTCAAATTACCAAACCGATTAGATAAACGGTGAATCAGCTTCCACTTTATCCCAATCGTCACTCCTAAAACATTTGAATCGTCGTTGCCTATGATGCTTTATTGAACCCCGTTAAAAGAACCAGAGTGTGGAAAATTTAAATTTTAGTGCACAGAGTGAGAAAGATAAAGAAATAAAGCAAATATTTTGGGATAATCTGTGATGCCTTAAATAGACATAAAACAATGGATTATAGGCACGAATCACTTCCTTCAAATTCAAGAGAGACATTGAAGTGCTTGCTTGGTTTCCCATTAAATAACGATCAATAACTTGTTAAGAAGTATTGAAATGGATCTTTTAAAGGTTATAAAGGGTGGCTTTCGCTTCAATTCATAATTTCGATACTCGACATGAGACCAAAACTGAATAAAGTACTTGTGAGATCATTGTGATCTGTTGAACAAGTAGGTAGGATATTTGTTATAGTGACAAAAGAAATTATAGAAATCTCAAAAAAAAAAAAAAAAAAAAAAAAAAAAAAAAAAAAAAAAACTAGATCTTTAAGGGAAGAAAAGCCTTGGTTTTATACAAATTAATAAAAGATCACTCAAAAATAAAAAGAGATTTCATTAGGTAACAAGTAAGCTCTTGAATATGAAAATTCACCGTCAATTCATTTGTGGTGTTGAATTGTGGGTTTCACTTAGTACATAGTGGCATGAGACTAAGATCATTAACACGGATTTTGTATAACCATAAACCTCAGTGGTAAATGCAGAGAGTCTCAGGGGTTATATTGTTGACAAGAAGTATAATGGAGAAAAATTGTGGAGATGGTATAAGAAGCGAATGCACCTCTGCTTTAAAGAAAAAGAGTGAACAAGCAGAAAACTCTGAACTTAATGTGAGTAGAGTAAGGTAGCTCATGATTAGAGTGAATAGTATAGCCTGAATTGGGAAAACATGATTTGTATATATCATGTTATTAAGGCTTCACTCAAAATCTTTTGAGGCTTTAGTCAACATATAGCAGCATGCATCTAGGGACACCTAACTAATGGGATAAAATAAAATATATATACCTTCTTGAGTTCCACCATCGAGAATTACACTTATACAAAGAAAAGTATTAGACTAAAAATAAAAACAAAAATAAAAATAAAATAAAATAAAATATTTTTGTATTTTGGGAAAGTTATTTAATTGAACGAAAGAGAAAAATATTTTTGGTTTTTATGAATAAAATAGAATTAAAAGGAGTGTACAGACGAATACAACCAAAATGCCTTGGAAGCAAAAAGAAGCGAATAAGTTCAGAAGGAACGAACCCGAAATAGATCGAACGTTTGGTTCATTTTGGTTCTTGGTCGAGCCTAACCCGAAATAGATCGAACCCGAAATAGACCGAACCCTCGGTTCATTTCGGTTCGCTCTATTTCGCTTCTAACCTTTATTGAAGTGAAGGCGATTTGGGCACTAATTCTGCTTCCATCATTCCTAGGCCTTGTAGAATCTTGTTGAAGCTTGCTTGAGGTAAAGCCTTAGTGAATATATCAGGCAATTGATCAGTTGTTCTGACAAAATGGATTTCTACATTGCCATCTTCGACGTGATCTTTGATAAAGTTAAACCTCAGTGCTATATACTTGGTCTTCGAGTGTTGCACTGGGTTGTGACAAATCCTAATTGCGCTTTCAGAGTCGCAATATAGTGGGATTTTTTTTCATATTTAGCCCGTAATCCCTAAGATGACTTTGTATCCATAACACTTGAGATGTGCATCATGTTGCAGCAATGTATTCAACTTCTGCAGTGGAGAGAGAAACACAAGTTTGCTTCTTCGATTGCCAACTAACCAATTTTCCATCTAGAAGTTGACATCCTCTAGTAGTGCTCTTACGATCTAGACCACAACCACCTAAGTCAGCATCTTAGAATGCTTGAACAAAGAACCCTGAATTGGCTGGATACCATAGACCGAGAAAGGATGTTCGCTTTAGATAGCGAAAGATGTTTTTCACGGCTTGCAGATGAGGTTCATGTGGGTTGGCTTGAAATCTTGCACAGTAACAGACTGAAAACATGATGTCATGTCTGCTGGCTGTGAGATACATTAAAGAACCGATCATTTGACGGTATAGCGTCATATCTGCAGCTGGCTTTTCCAGTGAGGGTGTAAGCTTTGTCTCAAAGGCCATTGGCACTTTAACTTTGGAGTCACCCATCATACAAAACTTAGTCAACAGAGTCTTGGTGTATGCCTCTTGATTAATAAAAATGCCTTCTGGTCCATGTCTAATATTTAATCCAAGGAAAAAGTTAATTGGACCCATTGAGCTCATCTTAAATTTAGTTTCCATCAACTTCCTGAATTCAGTTGTTAAGCTAGAATTCGTGGAGCCAAAGATGATGTCATCAACATAAATTTGGACTATCATAAGGTGGTTACCTTCTCTCTTACGAAAGAAGGTTGGGTCAACCGAACCTTGTTTGAATTTAGACATTTTTAAGAATCGAGTTAGAGTTTCATACCATGCTTTGGGAGCTTGTTTTAAGCCATATACCGCTTTGTCAAGGACATAACAATGATCTGGATACTTTTTGTTCATGAAACCTGGCGGTTTCTCAACATATACAGTCTCTTCAAATTCCCCGTTGAGAAAGGCACATTTGACATCCATCTGATAGACTTCAAAGTTCTTGTGAGCTGCATAGGCAACAAATATACGAACATGCTCTAATCTTGCAACTGGAGCGATGGTCTCTTCATAATCGATGCCTTATTCCTGACAGTAGCCTTTGACCACCATCTGTGCTTTGTTACATATGACATTTCCATCCTTGTCCATCTTGTTTCTGAATACCCATTTGAGACTGACAACCGAAGCATCCTTTGGAGTTGGAATAAGACGCCATACTTTGTTTCTTTCAAACTCATTTAACTCATCTTGCATGGCTTGAACCCAATCTGAATGATCAAGTGCAGAGTTAACGGTCTTCGGTTCGACTTTGGTGACAAAGGAGTTGAACATACAAAACTCTACTTGAGAAAAGAGTGCATCTTGTTTCGCTTTGATTTGTGATCAAGTTAACACCTTTTCTGAAGATTCTCCGATAATTTGACTTTGAGGGTGATCTTTGGTCCATTTGATAAGAGGTGGGTAATTTGGATCATAAGTGGTATCCAACTCTACATTTATTTCTTCTAATTCAGATAAAATGTCATCATTATTGATGTTAGTGTTCTTCCCCTCAAAGAATGACGCCTATTCGGTACCTGGATTGGTATTCCCTTCTTTGATTGGACTTTTAGAAGAGTTGGAAGAATGAAACGATGAGCTCTCCCCCTGGAACGATGAACCTTGATCGTGATACAGAGATGGACCCTCCCCCTGGACATTAGGACGGTCACTTGTAGGTTCGCTTGCTTCTGGCCTTTCGGTTTCTTTAGATTGATCATCGGCCATCTTTTGAGCAGCATCGTCGATAAATTGTTTTAGATTATCAACCTTGTTGTCTTTTGCCTTTGATTCAGAATCAATTGCCTTTTGAGGCTCATCAAACAAAAGCAAGTATTGCTCAAAAAGATTTTAGATAGAGGTCATAACTTGACAATTCTTTGAAAATATCTCTTGCGTTGCACCTTTTGTTGATTTCATCTTCTTAACATAACTATCGTCAAAGGTGACATAGTATGTTTCTTCAATCTTCTTTGAGCGCTTATTGAGAACTCTATACGCCTTGGAGTTCAGGGAGTAGCCTAAGAAAATTTCTTCATCAACCTTAGCATCAAACTTGTTTTGATTCTCTCTGGAGTTGAACACGAAGCATCTGGAACCGAAAACATGAAAGAATTTCACATTCGGTTTACGATTGTTCAAGATCTCGTAGGGAGTGATAGATAAACGCTTGTTCAAATACGATCTGTTTTGAGTATAACAAGTAGCAGCAATTGCATCGGCCTAAAAATACAGCGGCAAGGAGGTGAAGCATAGCATCGTGCGAGTTGCTTCACATAGAGATCGGTTTTGTATTTCAACGATACCATTCTGTTGTGGAGTGTATGGGGCTGAGAAGTTGTGAGTCATTCCCTTCTCATCAAGAAAGTCTTCAAAATCTCTGTTTTTGAATTCCAGGCCATTGTCACTTCTCACGTTACGGACAACTTTCCTTAGTTGAGTCTCGACCTGTTTTATAAAGAGCTTAAGCTTTGGAGTAGCTTCATATTTTTTCTTTAAGAAGAACACCCACGTGAAACGAGAGAAATCATCCACTACTACCAGAATGTATTTGTTTCCCCCAATGCTTTAAATGGACAAGGGACTACACAAGTCAATATGTAACAGCTCCAATGGTTCTATCACCTTAGTATTGATAATAGAAGGATGACTTTGCCTACTCTGCTTTCCCATTTCACATGATGCACAAAGATGTTCTTTATCAAATTTCAAAACCGGAAGTCCTCGAACATGATCGCCCAAAACCAACTTGTTGATATCCTTGAAATTTAGATGAGAGAGTCTTCGATGCCATACCCAGCTTTCATCGGAGTGAGCTTTAGTGAGCATGCAAACTGCTGGTTTGCCTCGAATGGGGTTGAGGTTCAAAGGGTACATTTCCCACTTTCGCTTTGACTTCAACCTTTATCATCAAATGATACTTTCAATCCAGTGCCAACTACCAGCTGTGATACACTAATAAGGTTGTGTTGGAGCCCTTCAACATAAGCCACTTTTCTTATAGAGAACTCGCCATTAGTGATCATTCCATAGCATTTGATAGTACCAAATGATTTTTTGCCGTAGTTCACAATGCCACCATCCTTAAGAGACCGAAACTCCCTCAATTCTTCCTTCCTCCCTATCATGTCACGGGAGCAACCACTATCAATGTACCATTCTTTGTCAAACTGCTCGTCACGAATAACTTGCAAAAATTTTAAGCAGATTTAGGAACCCAAAGTTTCTTGGGTCCTCGTGAGCCTTTTACAGAATAGGGAATAGCAAGATAAATATCAACCAAGTAAGTACGTTTAATTAAAGTTGTTTCATCTTTTCTTTTTATGGTGAAAACTTTAATTTTGGTTGGTTTAGATTCAGTAGGTTTGGGATTTGTGGTGTTGACGTCAGCATTCTTTTGGATCTCTTTTGGACGTTTGTTATCCTCTAGAAAGAGCTTTTCTTTTCCCTTTAAATCTTTTGACAAAAGAAAACTAGAATTAGAGGTGTTGGGTTTAGAAGTGTCATTGGATCTTCTGTGTGTCTGACTGAACTTGGAGGGATGACGACTGAAACCACTCTTTCTGTTGTTATTGGATGGGGGACCGAAAACGCACTTTCGGTTGCTGTTGGGTGGAGGACCGAAACCGCTCTTTCGGTTGTTATAGGATGGAGGACCGAAGCTCTCCTTTTCGTTCCTATCGGTCGTCGAACCGAAACTATGCATTCAGTTCCTTTCGTTCGAAGGACCGAAACCACCCTTTCGGTTCCTTTCGGTTGAAGGACCGAAACCACCCTTTTTGTTGATATAGTCATGAGAACCGAAACTATTCTTTCGGTTCCTTTTAGGTGTGGGACCGAAATAACCCTTTCTGTTCCTTGATTCCTCTTGGGATTTATGCTTCTTTTCAATCCTTACATAGTGTGGATTTAGCAATCTCCAAAACTGTTTCCTTTCTGAGAGATTCTTCTTATATCTCATATTTCATATGTGTTTTTGTTCAGCCACCTGTTTTGGATTCCTGTGGATGTTAGCCTTTTTCCTTGAAGCAAGAGTATAGTTGTCACTCTTTGTTGAGGATGTTTTGCTAGTGGTTTGCACAGGTTCGCCCGTTGAAGTTTTGGTTCCACTTGTACTTGGCACATCATATCTTGCAGGCTCATTTAGAGGTTCGGGTACATATCTACCTTTCACTCTCCATGAGGTTTTCTGATATAGGCCCTTAGTCTCGTCAACGTTGTCTATTGGGGTTGACCAGAAAAACTCGTCACATCTGCCAGCATTGTCTTCTTCCACCATAGTTGTCAATTATGCAGTTTGTTCTGGAGTGATACCCGGAACTGTGTAGACTTGATTTGGAGTGGTTTGTACCTTTTGGTACACAACAACTTTAGCTTTGAGAACTTTGTTTTTGTCAGTAGACGAGCGAGAAAACTCAACAGAGTTTTCAGAAATCAGATTTTTACGTGACTTTGGTTCGCTTTTGACAAATTCTGAACACTCCACCACATCCTCTACAGATATTTCACTCAGATCATCATCCTCATTAAGTTCAGATGCATTTTCAATATCAATTTTATTTTCTGAACTTAATTTGGCATTCAAAGAGTCAAATTTATGTACAGTTTCGGTTCTTAATTTCAATCTATCATTTTCGTCTAACAGATTTTTGAGCATGTCCTTGTGGACTTTGGACTTTATGTATGATTCAATTTTGTCCAGACCTATTTTCTATGCTGGAGAAACCTCGTCAGAAGATACAACGCTTTCACAGTTGTAGGCTTCAGCATCAATTTCATCCTCCTTTAACTCGATGAAGGGTAAAATCATGTGACGTATCTTCTTTCCTATTTCATAATCAAGATGCAACTGAGTGATGCTAAAATAGAGTCTTTTAGCAATTAAACAAAACACACTTCGTTGTTTAAGAAGATTAAGATTGTCTCTTTGTAAATAAATTGAATCATCCTTAGACCTAATCAACTCCTTCTCCTTTTGCTCGATCCACATCCTCCTTTCCTCACTCTTTGATGAAATCCTGCTAATTTGATCAGTTAGGTTAGAATTTGTGACATGGGTTTGGGTGAGACTGCTACATATGCTTGAAAATTTAGATTTTAAGTTATTTAATTTCTTTTTGTAGTCAGTGACAGGTATTTTTTAAAGAAGCAAGAATATTTTGTACCATTTTGATCAACTCATCACATTCGTTGATCTGTGCGCTGACATGTTTGGCAGCAAAACACCTGTCCTCTCGCTCCTTCTCGCCTTCTACTCCCCTGTCGGTTGTATAACCTCTCATTTGAGACACACCTTCGGTCACCACAAAGCATCTTCCTGTTACATGTTCTTCTTTTACCAGCATAGCCTTCCCATGAGTGGGCTTCCTGACTTCTTCATCCTCTGAATCTGTGGACTAAACTTCCACACCACCGAATTCATCACAATTGTCTGTATCCTGCACAATTAAGGAATTCATGATAGTATTGTTAGCAGCAGACTTTCTTTTCATGATTTCCTCCAATCTTCTCCGGAGGCTTGCTTCCTCATCTTCTTCATTTATCTTTTCTTCTTTCTTTCTAATCATACAATCTTTTGCAAAATGGTTCTTGCCTCCACAGTAATGGCAGTCGAATCCTAAGTCTCCTCCAACTTTCGCTTCTTTCTTTGACTCTTCAGACTTTGACACCATCTTCGGTTCCTCCTTGATCTTTTTGGTACTGTAACTACCCTGCCAGTTTCGGTTCTTGTTGGCTGGGAATTTCTTCTTAATAAATTTTCTGGGATTAGACACCATCATGGCATATTCTTCACTGGTTAGATCATAATTGGCAAGATCCAATTCCTCTTCTTCTTCAACCGAGCTATTTCCTTTTGAGACAAGCGCTAAAGAACCCAGACTGGAAACCACATTCGTTTCCTTAGACAGTGCACTTTCATGGGATTTCAAAATACCCACTAGTTTCGCCAGAGAATATGACTTAAACTATTCATGAGCTTTAACTGTTGATACAACAGCCATCCATTCGGATCTGAGACCGTTCATGAAAGTAACCTTTTTTTCAATAACTTTCCTTTCAATCCCATGCTTTATCATCTTACTTAAAAGATGATTGAAGCAATCAAAGGCTTGAACAAGTTTCTCTTCAGGCTTCTGCTTAAATTCTCCAAATTCAGACAGCAAGAGAGTTTGAATTGAATGTTCCAAATCTTTTTCAGTTGAATACAATTCTTTTAATCTGTCCCAGATCTCTTTAGCCATGGCACAAGAACTTGCCAAACGAAACATATCTGAATGCAGCGCAAACCTAATCATCCTCAGGGCTTTGATGTTGCATTGAAACTTTTCCTTCTCGTCTTGAGGAATATCTTTAACATCGTTAACAAGCTGATTGTACTCCTTCTGAGTTTTTACAATCTTAGAAGTGCTTGAGTGAGCGAATGGGCCAACAGTGATCACTTCCCAGATCAAGTATCCATTATCCTCCGATCCAATCACATAATCTTTGAAGTGATACGTCCAGACTTCATAGTCTTGTGTATACAAGATTGGTATCCTTGTTGTCGAACCAATGCTGTTGGAGATGTTGATTGGATTGGCTTGTGAATCGTCCATGGATATTGTAATGACTTTTGATCAATTACCTGTAAAAGATCAGACTTGTAATATATCATTAGGGTTAGATCAACAATTAATGAGATACGTCAATATAGAATGACGGCTCAATTAATATCAATCAATGCGGGATTAAAAACCTTAATAACTTCTTCGACAAAAGAGATGTGTATGAGTTACAGAGTCTAGTGCTCTGATACCAATTGATGAGAATTAAACTCTGATCGATTAGATCTTTCACAGGTATGAATACGAAAATCAAACAAGACAAATACAATAAGAGAATGAACGCATAATAGAATCAAATATGTGCTTATGATTCAATAAAGTCACGCCTCAACAGAGCTCGACGAAGAACTTCCGCTGTAGAGGCAAGCTAGGGTTTACAAAACTCAAAGAGAAAAATATGAAAGTGTTAACTACAAAGAGTGCATGCATGCAGCTTATTTACTAAACCCTAGAACAAAATATGCACGGTTGGATAGGCCCAATGCCGACAATCAAAACTGGGCTAAGGACCGAGCCCATGATGCAATCTTATAATCCCAACAGAATGCTCAAAATCTAACAGTGATATCAGAGCATAGGCTTGTTTTCACTTATAATTGATGCAAACTGCTTAAAAATCGAAGTTTTGTGCTATCTGAACAGGGGACTCAACGAGTCCTTAAAGGGACTCGACGAGTCCAAGGCAAAATGCATCCAACTTGTCGAGTTGGTTCATGCACTCGACGAGTTGGACCCCCAAACATCATTTCTTCGAGTTTTGATGCTGGAATTAGTCTAGAATCATTACCTTTAACTGTTTTGGACTTATAAAACTTGTTTTTTAATGTGGTAATGATTATGTTAAACCAATTTCAATGCTATATTCAAAGTTTCAAGTTGATATATGTTTATGTAATTCTTGAAAATTATTAATTATGAATGTTCATGCTTATGAGTTTTGGTAGATCATAGGAATTATGTGCAAATTGTTTTATTAGTATAATTCTTGATCTTAATGAAATTGTATGAACTCCATAACTTGTTCTCAAGTTATGGATTATCAAAAGTTTTATGTTTCATTGATTTATGGTTTAGTTTAGATTAATGAAAAAAATTGTGTTTTAGTTGTTTTCAATCCACATTGATCTAAAAGAAGTTCATAAAATATGTTTCTGTAACTTGTCTTCAAGTTATATGAAAAGTCATATTTATGAATCTTAAAACTCATAATTATTGCCAAAGGTTACACAAAATGAAGAGTCTTATTTATTAAATTGTTTTTATGACTTCATAATTTGTCTTCAAGTTATGGATGTTTAAGAGTCACTTCTTTAAAAGATGTTATTAAAGAATAAGGAGTTACATAAAATGAAGAGTCTTCATTTTGATGAACCATTAAACTCATAAGTTATGAATATGAAAGGTTTTGAATAGTTTTCAAAGCTTTCCCTCAAGTTTTGGAATTTGTAAAGTCTTACACTCTAATACTTTAATTTCAAATTAAACCTTTGAATTTTAAAAGTTTAAAATTCAACCCTTATACTTCTATAATATTAAGAGTTTAATTATATATATATATATATATATATATATATATATATATATATATATATATATATATATATATATATATATATATATAAGAATAAGTCAGCCTTACCATTAGTAGGCTTCATTCATGAAGCCGGTTTATAAGGGGGGTATAAGGTTACTGCCTATAAAATGGCAGTTTAATGGGTGCCCACTCTCACCCAGTGATTCCTTGACTAGTGGAAGGTCGTTAGCTGAACGGGTAGGAAATGACTATAATTATCCCTTCATTAAAAGTATAATGATAAATACTAAGTAACTAAACACTTATAAATTCTCAATCTTAGTTACTTAGAAAATGTGAAATGGTGCTAACCCATGAAATTACACTTTGTACCTTACCAAGTCGTTAGTGGAGCGTGTGTGGTTAACCGAAACACTAATAAGGACTAGTAAGAGTGGCAAAGGGTAACTTGACTTTGTTATAGATCGGTGGAGCATGTGTGGTTAACTAGCACATCGATTAGGTAATATAGTTAAGGGTACCAAGTCAATTTACATGGTTATTCACACCTTGTTTGTGATCCTCGACATCCCAGTCACAAACTTGAGAGGGCACAATCGAGATTCAAACATGCCATTGAAAGTTCAATGTATCTCAAAAGATATAGGAGTTTTACATCCAATTAAAACTTAATTATATTTCGTTTTCATGGTGGAAATTGTGAAATCGTCATTTACATACCTTCAAATATTTTATAACTTGGATTACGGCATCCCTCTTCCAGTTATAAGTAGGTTGTTGGGTCCTAGCCTTAATATTTCATATTGGGTGTTATATTAAGGAATTTGAATCAACTAAACTTGAATTTCTCCCTTGTAAATGTCTATTTCAAACAACTATGATCTTCCCAAATCTTTAGGAACAAGCTTCCTAATGAAGATGATATCCTAAATGGCAACCAAGGTAAAAGATCAATCCATCTGTTGTGTATCAGTAGGACTGGAAATCATTATTCAATTCTTCCTCCTTTTCCTCCTATTATTCTCCTTATCCCACAAGTTCAAATACTTGAAAAGTTCAAGGTCACTCAAGCCCGTTTGGCAAGCTGGGAGAGTCGGGTGTCGAAGTCTCAAGGTAGCTGGTTGTTGACTTGGTTCTTCAGTCACTCCCTAATGATAGATCACGAGGTGAACCTTAATGATCTTACCTATTTGCTTGGTGATGTTGAATCAACAATGATTTAGGGAAATAGTAAAGAAAATTTGATTAGAAGATCTACTTCCCAAACTTCCATGGACATTTACAATGGTAACATTAGAAATCCGGAAAACCTTTCTCTTCGCAAACTTCCATGGACATTTACAATGGTAACATTAGTCGTTTGACCCAATGGTAAAGAGAAAGGCTAAGTTTGTGATAGTCCCGTGTACCATTTCGAAAGATTCCATATGTTTCTTTTGCCAAAAGAAGGGGCATTGGTTGCGAAGCTGCCAAATTTACCTAAAAGTTCATAAGGATAGTAAAGTCAAATGATTGACTCTACTTTAGGTAAAGTCCATTATCTAACTCTATTATGTATCTTTTGATGATTCTTAATACATAATCTAATGTAATTACATTTTGATGTTTTGGAAGAATCAAAGGAAGCTTAAAGAAAGAGTGTGCTAATTCTGATCGCGAAGATGGATTTCGATCACATGCTTCGATGATCAGATTTTTGAACTGCTGCATAAGAGTTATGAAATATTGCTTAGGAGTAGATAACAACATAGTTTTCATATGTATTTGCATTGTAACGATAAATTTTTCCACAAGTTTTAAAATAAAAGAAAAAATTTTGTTTTATTTATATTTAAATTATCCTTACAATGGCATTTGTAAAAAATTGTTGTATACATGTTTACATTGATAGCAATATTGGAAAATGGATTTGATTCTTTCAGTTGTGGTAGTGTTATAATTTACAAAATAAGGAAATATTCTCATCACCAAGTTTCAGTTGGATAGAAACTTGGAATCATGCAACTTGTATTGTATGATGAATGAGATTTTTCATATTCGGGAAATTAAGACTAATTCCTTGTTTACATGAACATGTGAGTCAAGTGAAGGACTAAAGGATTGGGTATATTAGCACTGGTCAGTTCCACCACAAAGGTTGATAAGATTGTTCGTTATGATTTACTAAAGTTTAGTAAATATGGTTATGCTTACAAGTTTAAGTGTAATTCTGAAACATTGGAAAAGTTTCAATGTATGAAGGAACGGATAAGAAGAATCAAATAAGGCAGGAGGATAAAAGTTTCTTCAATTTGAAGAGATGAGAGAGTACTTGAGTATCTTATTTTATGATTATCTTAGTGATTATGAAACCATATCACAATTGATCCTCTAAGGACACATTAGTTCATTTGTTTGGAAAAGGAGAGGAATCATGAATTGTTGAAATGGTTAAATCAAAAGATAAATCATACTTTGTTCCAAAGTTAAATCTTAGAGTCATACTCCAAGATTGAGCCTTGAGTCACATAATCTTAAGAAAGGTTTAAAACACTTATCAAATTTAGAGTAAAATGTTTCTACTCTTGTACATTTGAAATTGGTAATTTGTGATGTTTTGGATAAAACAAAGACTAACTATGTGAAGTGATTAACCTGATAAGAATCTAAACTAACTATTGGATATTTGTTTTGTTAGGGATTGGTTCTTGACAAAGAGAATCTTATATGTCAATAGGGTAGTGTGAGTCTTGAGATAGTTTCAAGAACTAATCAAGAGCATTAGTAATCACTAGCCCACAACTTGATATTTGTAACCTATCGTGTTGCCATTTTCTTGTTTATGGTCCATTCCATTTTCTGTTGACTATGCATGTGAAGTTCTATGAGTTCTCAATTTTTTGCATAAAAACTTGGAAGCAATGGTAGCCCTTGTGCTACCAAGAAGCAAGAAGATAAGATTGCACAAGTTTAGTCCATATGAGTTTGGATTTGTCACTAACCTTGTCTTGTGATTATGGTTATGACAAATTCACATGGATAGGAACACTTACACCATAAAATCAAAGTGTCATAAGGTTTCTCTTCGATTCATGAAAACGATGGTGAGGAAACTCTTTAACTAAGTAGATTTTAAGTAGACAGCAAGTGTGATATTTGCATTCTCAAAGTCATTAGTGGAGCGTGTGTGGTTTACCGGCACACTAACTTGGACTTGTGAGAATGACAAAAGGTCTAAACATTATGATTACGACATCCCTCTTCATAATAATTGTGACACACATTTGAACTATCTAAGGAAAGGTGTATAATTTTGATAAAGTCCTATCAAAGCAATCTCGTATCAGAAATCTGAACTTTGGTAGGAAAGTCAATAAAATATTGATTTCTAGAAGTCCAGTTGATTTTTTTTGGATACATGTCAAAGCTAGTGGGAGCATAAGTGTTATGCTAGTAAGATAATAATCATTATGCTTGTGGGAGCATGATTATTATGTTAAATGTTGCAAGTTAGAAATGTTAATTATAGGAAACAAAAGTTTCAATTCGCCTTGAAAAGTTGTTTTGCTATACTTAAGGGAGAGGATTTTATACTTCATTCCATTTCTACAAGTTTAGATTGAGATTTTAATAAACTTTAGTCAATGATATATATGAATGGTATGTTGGAATTGTTCAACATAAGGTAATTCTATATATGTTGCATTCTTAAAATTCGATTATGATTACGGCATCCCTCTTCATAGCTCGAATTATGAGAACATGGCAAACAAAAATTTTATAGCATGAATCGTGTCCCATATGCTTTCGATATAGGATTGATTACATGTGCTATAATGTTTATCCATTCTAAATTTTCCCAAATGCCTAGGGCATTTAGAGGGAAAAGGAATAGAACTGGATGTGACTAAAATGATTAAGAAATTGTAGAGGACAATTTGACGTTTACCAAAGATTTGTTGCTCATGGACAATTGGAAGTATATAATTAGGACCATATTTACATGTTCTGAAAAGAGGCAACTCTTGTTCAGAATTGATATTCAAAATGATAATATGGAATTGTTTCCACTTGTGGAAGTTATTATGTGAATCTGTATAAGATTAGAAGAACTTAATGCAAAGAAGGATATTCAAAGGAATGTACTTTGAATTTGAGACTTCGTTTCCATGGAATTGCTTTCCATTAGAATACTCAGTAATGTCTATTGCCAAGTCTTTGTGACTTCTGTGCATAGTCATTACAAGGGGATCATTGGATATAAATTTAGAATCTAACATATTACAGTAAATGATAAGAGTTTGGTATTACATTTAAAATAAGGATTTGGGATTGTGAAATGAGAATAATTGAAATTATGTTCAAATTCATCAATATCACAAAGTAAAGACAAACATAGTGTACATACTTGGAGTATGGCATAGCTATTGTTTGGAAAACGTAGTGTACATGCTTGGAGCATGGGGAAACTAGTGTTTAAATTCAAGTATAAAGTTGATAAATTGAAACAATGAATAATGAGTAATCAATATGGTGCTTAGATAAAAGGGTTTTTATTTACACTCAAGAGTTTGGGACCATATAGGATTAAGTATTATTCTTGTGCTTCACTTTGCATGTTTTGACTTCCCGAATAACTAAGTTATTAAAACTCTCCACAGTCAGTCATACTTTGGAAGTAGCTATTGATTTAAGACTGTCATGAATTTGGCTTGTATTATATGTCTAATGTGCATTAGATATAGTAATGGTTGCTGCAACACTCATGAGTGCTAATAAGTTCTGAGTATTGGATTAAACCCACACTCATTTGAATCACTTCATGGATTTTATCACGGGTGAATCATGAGACGATAATATCTTATATTATTCAAACCTAGAGATATGAGTTGTTAACTATGAGTTGGTTATACATTGATTGCACGAAAACTCATTAGTAACTCGATGTTATAAAACGTTCCTTTGTGTATGATTTAACAAGTAGTCAGTACAAGCATATGAGTCGAAGTTTATCCATTCCTTTTACCCTTAAAAGGATAAAAGCGATATCTGTGGGCCCCTCGATGATTTAGTGATGACACCCATAAGTGCTTGGCCACGCCTGGACTGATTTGATTTGTCCAATTAGTCGGTCGTCGTACATCAGACATCGGGAAACAAAAAATGGATAGAGAGAATGATTATAATCCATGTCTCAGTCCATAAGATATCTAGAATGGAGGAATATACGATCACTTATCTAATGGACGCGTCATTGATTTGTTCAGAGTTTGGCATCAGCTTTTAAGAGCTACGATTATTGGTCGGGTTGTGAAGGTGTACTTGCAATAATAGTTATTAGACTTATCTAAGTGGGAGACTTTTGAATTAGTGTCTAAGTCCATAACTATAATTGGTATATACTTAACCCGACCCGGCATGGTCCATTTGGGTTGCATGGCATCATACATTTGGGTAGATTAAATGAGAGAAATAACAAGACTAATTAGATATATGGGTTGATTGTTTAAATCATCCATACTTGTATAGTGGGCTAAGACTCCATGGATTATCAACTTGGGCTAAAACCCATAGGATACTCCATGGATGCTCCATGATGTATTTGAACGCATGGATCCAAGCAAATAGAAAGCCATGTCAATTAGGGTTTACCCTAATTGTAACAACTATATAAGAATCATATCTTGTGCAAAATTCGGGGACTATGTGTGTATGTAGAGGGCAATCCGATTTCATGAAGTGTGCTTTTTCTCTCAAGTTATTCCAAATGTTTATGGTGTTGTGTGAAACATTTGAGGTGTCACATTTGAGGCACTAGGCTCTTGAGCTTCATGGAATCAAGCACCAACCAAGAGGAATATTCATATTTTCATGTATAATAGAGAAAACATAGAACCAAGGTATTTAGGGTTGCATGTACACTTAGGAGTGTTAGAATGCTCAAAACCCAACATGTTTATGTTCCATATATTTGCATATTTTCATAAATGCAATATATTTGAGTTTTTCATACCTTTATTACACATACTGGAATGAGTATGTATACAATTTTTTTTTCGAGTGCTAGTTTCTAGCGGAGGGCAATGACAACTTATCGAAGGATGTATGCAATATATTGCTGCAGACTATACATGATTTGGTGTAGATATACATAATGATATCAACTTCGTCGGGTTAATTACTGTCACACCCCGAAAACCGAAGGCGGAAACATTTCCGGAGTTGACTCCACGTTGAGTATCAAATCCAATGCACATAGTAAGTAAAGTAAAGCAACCATTACATTACATAATAAAAGTTTTACAGTTGTTTCAAAAGTAAAGTTTGTACAGTTGTGATACATAGTATATAGACAAAATGAAACGGATCTTCATGTACTCCGTCTTCTGATCAAAAGGAATCTTCGGGTACCTGTTCTAACGCTAACCTGAGAACACAAGCGGTTTGAAAATCAGCATAAAGCTGGTGAGTTCATAAGCGGTTTTGTTTTATGAAAATGTATCGGTTTCCTTTCTATTTCTGAAATGTTATGTACACTAAGAAAATCCCGTATTTTCTTAAGAGTTGGTTATTGTTTCACAAATGTAAAGTATAGTAAATTTGTCCACTGAAAACATGTCTACTCATGTGAAAATGTATAGTTGGTTATCTGACTGATTAAACTGTTTTGTTTACTTATCATGTGTTACCAGGAAAGTCCCATACTTTCCTTATTGTAAGTTACAAATTGTAAAAGATGTAGTGTTATCCAGTTTGTTACTCTTTCTAGTTATGTAAGTGTTACCCAGGAAAGCCCCATGCTTTCCTGCATGTTGGTTTCTGATGTAAACGATGTTAAAGATGTAAAAGATGTAATCATGTTTATGTTACATGTTTTCCCCAGGAAAGTCTCGTACTTTCCTGATTATTAGTTACTGTAGGTGAAAGATGTAAAAGATGTAAAATATGTAAAAGATGTAATAAGGTAATTCATTATTACTATAAGTAAATCTCTGTTATCCTAATTGCGAGTTTCATAACCATACAATAGACTAAAACCTGTGGCAATAAGTAGTCCACATGTGGTATTAAGTCGTCCACATACTTATGACTTTCGTCACCCTTGAACCATTTCGGTTCGTCTGTAGCTAGCAGCCAGGTGTGGGTAGTCAGCCCCGTATAGATCTATACACTCAAGTCACGCTCTCTAAATACCAGAGATTCTGGTTATGGGTGTAGTCCTCCACTCGCGTATCTCGGTGGAGTGTTCTCCGAGGATGTGTCTCCAATCATACAAGATTAACAAATTTACTAGTAATAATATGCTAGTCCTCTACTCGGGTATGTGTGGAGTGTTACCGAGGACAAAACAGTGTATTGGTATTATGTTCAAACGTTTTAATGTCATGCTTTTAACTGATAAAGATGTGGAAAACCATTTGTGAAATATATGTAAAACATACAAGTTTAAAGACCTATTTCACAAATATATGTTACGTGATATGTATGTTCAAGTGGTTATCGGATATGGTAATCAGTAATAAAAGCATATGAAATATGAAACACACATTTGAAAACATGTTTTGAGTACAAGAATTCCCTTGTACTTTGCTTGTGTTCCCCCCTGAAAACAGTGAAAACAGTGAAAAAAGGTAGGGGTATGAACTCACCGGACTCGGAAACGTGTCGGTTTTGAATGCTAGAGGTTGGTTCGAGGTTTGACTACTCGCGATGTCCCTATGTAAAATGAAATAATGTCCATATATATACAATTAGGGATACATTCACTAATCATATGGAACATTACACTCCAATGAGGTTAGACACCTCAAAACGAGCATTTGGAGTGACCCGGGTGACATCTTCGGACGTGTAATGGCACTAGGGACTTGGGACTTGAGTTTACTCCCCAAGAGTAAACATTTTAAAGATTTTACAACTATGGAACACACACATACATGAGTTTACGGCCGTAAACTCATGTGGGTGTGGTTTTGATGGTTTAAGGGCTCAAATGGACATAGGGATTGCTAGAATGGATTATCTAAAATGCCTTGGAACACTTGGAATGGATTTACATCATTTAAAACATGAGTTTACGGCCACACTCATATAGTTTACGGCCGTAAACTCACCCAGGGTTAAGAATGGTTAATTTGAACTATTTAGGGCAATCACATGTGATTCTAACTAATTTTCTAAGCATTGTTATGAATTTAGATTACCATTTCACAAACTTTTAGGAGTTTACGGCCTAGGAGGAGTTCTTTGGCCGTAAACTCACACATGTAGGGCATATGTTGTGTTTAAGGTCTCCAAATCATTTTTAGATGAATCTAGGATTTACCACAAAGCCATTGGTTGAGTTTGAAAGCATTTTGACATGTTTTAAGGCACTAATTCACCATTTAAGGGGAGTTTACGGCCCAAGGGTATGCTTTGGCCATAAAATCACTTTTATTATCCAAAAATCATGTTTAAAGTGTTCCAAGTCTAGATTAGCAAGCCCAAAGGTCATATCTAAGTCCCAACTATGGTTTGGAAGGGTTGATTGGCTCAAAAACCCTTTTAATATGAGTTTACGGCCCAAGAATGTATCTTGGCTGTAAACTCACTTTTGTCCCTTAAAATGAATGTTTTACATGTTATAAGTTCTTTCCATTAAGCCATTAAGTCATATCTAGTGTCCAACCATGCTAAGAAAGGGTTTTAGGGCTTAAAAACCCTTGATATATGAGTTTACGGCCCATGAAGGTTCCATGGCCGTAAACTCATGAATGTTGTCCTAAATCATGCTTCGAACTCGAATTTGAAGGCTAAGAAGGTTGCAATACAAGCTAGGGGAAGTACCTTAGAGATTTGAAGCCTTAAATTTGAGTTTTGATCCCTTAAACTTGGATGAGGAGAGAGGTTGGTAGTGTTTAATGGTAAATTGACCAAAGGCTTCAAATGGAGTGTTAAACACGTTTATATAGTGTTTAAGTTTTGGACACGGAGGAATTCTACCCGATACCGGCATTAGTCGAGGTTTTTGGTCGTACCCGATTGAGTTACCGTAACCCGATACAGTAATTTCTAGAACTATTCCGATCACTAAAATTGGGTGTTAAAATGATTTCTAAATGTATTAAGACACCCATTAAGTCATTTTAAATGTGTACTAGATAATGACTTAATTAGACGGAAGATCGGAAATCAAAATCGGAAACGACGATAGGTTGCGCGAATTGCACTACGAAAGAGTTACAATAAATGATACGGAAATTTCGGGTTGTTACATTATCCCCCTGTTAAAGGGAATTTCGTCCCGAAATTCAAAGTTTAGAACATAAGACAAGATACAAATCATGGATAAGAAAAGAGTTGTGGATATTTCTGTTTCATTAAATCTTCCCGTTCCCAAGTGAATTCCGGTCCCCGCTTGGCATTCCAGCGAACCTTCACTAACGGGATGCGACTTTGTTTTGTACGTTTGACTTCTCGATCCATGATTTCGATCGGTCCCTCCACAAAGTTGAGGTTTTCATTGATCTCGATTTCGTCTAAGGGAATTGTTAGGGTTTCATCGGATAGGCACTTTTTGAGATTTGAAACATGGAAGACAGGATGAATGTTACTGAGTTCGTGAGGTAAATGGAGTTTATAGGCAACTAGACCAATCCTGGAAAGGATCTCAAAGGGTCCAATGTACCTTGGATTAAGTTTCCCACGCTTACCAAAGCGTACAGTGCCTTTCCAGGGCGAGACTTTTAACAGAACACGGTCTCCAACTTGTAATTCTAGTGGTTTCCGACGGTTATCAGCGTAACTCTTTTGACGATCGCGCGAGGCTTTCAGTTGGTTACGGATTTGAATGATCTTTTTGGTGGTTTCACGGATGATTTCAGGACCAGTGAGAGCACTGTCGGGGACTCGACTCCTGGCTAACTGTGTATCCCCCACCTCGGACCAGCACAGAGGGGATCTGCACTTACGACCGTATAGTGCTTCGAATGGGGCAACCCTAATGCTGGTGTGGTAACTGTTGTTGTATGAGAATTCGATCAAGGATAGATGTGTATCCCACGACTTTCCAAAGTCAATGACACATGCTCTAAGCATGTCCTCCAGGGTTTGGATTGTTCTCTCACTCTGTCCATCGATCTGAGGATGATACGTCGTGCTCATATCTAGTTTGGTTCCAAAGGCTTTCTAAAGGGATTGCCAGAATCTGGAGGTAAACCTACTATCTCGATCAGAGATAATGGATACAGGCACACCGTGTAGACGTACTACCTCCTGGATGTAGATTCGCGCGAGTCTCTCCATCTTGTATGATTCTTTGATCGAGATGAAGTGAGCGGATTTTGTCAAACGATCGACAATTACCCAAATGGTATCGTACCCACTAGAACACTTGGGTAGTTTGGTGATGAAGTCCATGGTAATCATCTCCCATATCCACTCGGGAATCTCGGGTTGTTGGAGTAGACCTGAAGGCTTCTGATGTTCGACTTTGACTTTGGCGCAAGTCAGACACTTGCCCACAAATGTAGCTATCTCAGCTTTCATGTTTAGCCACCAGTATTGTCTCTTGAGATCCAAGTACATCTTGTCCGAACCCGGGTGAACAGAGTATTTGGTTCTGTGTGCTTCCTCCATGACTATTTCCCTGAATCCACCGGATTTGGGAATCCAGATTCGATTCATAAAACAGTGAACTCCGTCACCTCTGATCTCAAGTTTCTTTTCCATTCCTCTCAAGACTTCATTTGACATGTTCTCGAGTTTGAGGGTTGTATACTGAGCTTCTCGGATTTGCATGGGTAGGTTGGAATGGATGGTCATCGTCTGGTTCCTCACTTTGTGGCCTGCACTATCCTTTCGGCTAAGAGCATCTGCTACCACATTGGCTTTGCCGGGGTGGTAACGGATTTCACACTCATAATCACTGAGTAATTCTACCCATCGCCGTTGCCTCATGTTTAATTCTTTCTGATTAAAGATGTGCTGCAGACTCTTGTGATCAGTGAAGATTGTACACTTGGTTCCGTAGAGATAATGTCTCCAAATCTTCAATGCAAAGACTACGGCTCCTAGTTCCAAGTCATGCGTAGTATAGTTGACCTCATGTGCTTTCAGCTGTCGTGAGGCATAGGCAATCACCTTTCCTCTTTGCATAAGCACACAGCCTAAACCTTGATTAGACGCATCACACAATACAACGAAATCTTCTGTCCCTTCAGGCAGAGACAGAACAGGCGTGTTGCATAAGGCTTTCTTTAATGTTTGGAATGCGGTTTCTTGTTTATCACTCCAACAAAAGGGTACACCTTTCTGTGTTAGAGTGGTTAAAGGTTTGGCGATTTTGGAAAAGTTCTGAATGAATCGTCGGTAGTAGCCGGCGAGACCCAAGAATTGATGAATTTCTGTGGGTGTTTTCAGTGCCGACCAATTCTCTATCGCTTTAATCTTGGAAGGATCTACATGAATACCCTCCTCGCTTACCACATGACCGAGGAAAGTTACCTTTCGTATCCAGAATTCACGTTTGGAAAATTTCGCATATAGCTTTTCAGATCTAAGAGTTTCCAACACTAGCCTCAAGTGTTTCTTGTGGTCTTCTTCGCTTCGGGAGTATACGAGGATGTCGTCAATGAACACGATGACGAATTTGTCTAAGAAAGGACGGCACACCCGGTTCATCAGGTCCATGAACACAGCCGGTGCATTGGTTAAACCGAAGGGCATCACTACGAATTCGTAATGTCCATACCGAGTCCTAAAAGTTGTTTGGAAACATCATTTTCCTGGACTCGTAACTGATGGTACCCTGACCGAAGGTCTATCTTAGAAAAGTAGCTGGCTCCCTGGAGTTGATCGAAGAGGTCATCTATTCGTGGAAGAGGATATCGGTTCTTAACGGTTAACTTGTTCAGTTCACGATAATCGATACACATCCGAAAGGATCCATCTTTCTTTTTGACAAACAGAATCGGAGCTCCCCAGGGTGAGGAAATCGGTCTAATGAATCCTTTACTGAGCAACTCATTGAGTTGACTGGATAACTCCTGCATTTCTGTCGGGGCTAAACGATACGGAGATTTTGCTACGGGAGTAGCTCCAGGAATTAGGTCAATACGGAACTCGACCTGACGTTCGGGAGGAATTCCTGGAAGTTCTTCGGGAAACACATCGGGAAAGTTACAGACTTCGGGGATGCTCGTGAGGTCTCTAACTTCTTGTTTCTCGTTGATCACATGAGCTAAGAATGCAACGCACTCCTTTCGAAGGAGATTTCGAGCTTTGATGCAAGAAATGATATGAAGATTGGAACTGGGTTTATCGCCATAGATTACGAGAGTTTGATCCGAAGGAAGATTGAGGCGGATAGCTTTTTCGTAACAAAGGATGTCAGCATGATTGGGACTCAACCAATCCATGCCAATGATAACATCAAAGCTCTTAATGGAAACGGGCATGAGATCTATAGGAAATGAGTGATCGTTTAAGGTAAGCGCACAACCTATGAATACATCGTTAGCGCTTTCTTTCTCACCGTTAGCCATCTCGACGGTAAATGTTTCAGTTAGTGGTTGAGGATTTGGTTTTAGATTATGTTTGAATGCATGACTAACAAAACTCCTTTCAGCACCCGAATCGAAAAGAATACTAGCATATGAGTTGTCGAGAAGGAACGTACCCGAAACAACAGTGGGATCAGCAACTGCTTCCTCCCGTCCCATGGTTAGAACCCTTCCAGTATTATCAGCAGTTGACTTCTTGGGACAGTTCCTTTTAAAGTGCCCAACTTCTCCACAGTTGTAGCAGGCTTGACTAACACCTGCTCCCGATGATTGGTTGGCTGATTGGGTAGGAGTTCTGCAGAATCGAACTGTATGCCCTTTCTTACCACAGTTGGTGCAAGACAATTCTCGATAGGGACCGGGATGATGATGGTATTTACACTTGTCACACAGAGGGAGGTTACCAGCATATTTACTGGTAGGAGTTGAGGCTGTGGATCCCATGAAAGAAACAGCAGCAATAGGGGTAGTATTAGCAGCATGGACTGCTACCGTCTATTGTTTCTTGGATGATCCTTGAGAAGATTGACCCTTCTTCTTCTTCCAGAATTTCCTCTTTTCACCACTCCTTTGAGTCGGCTCAGAAGTGGTAGTGATTTCCTTAACATCGTCGCTGTGATCAGTCAGAATTTGAGCTAAAGTCTTGGCACTATCATAGGTATCCGGACGAGCAGCCAAAACGTGACTCTTTGTTGGTTGAGATAACCCCCAAACGAACCTTTCGATCTTTTTGTTTTCAGGAGTGACTAGTCCCGGGCAAAGAAGTGCGAGATCATCAAATCGGGAAGTAATTGCAGCAATGTCGGAACCTTTCATCTTCAGGTTCCAGAGCTCGTGCTCTAATTTCTGCATTTCACCACGGGGGTAGTACTCGGCAATGAGAAGTTCTTTCATGGCTTCCCAGCCCATGGCATTGGCTACGGGTAAGGTCAGAGATTTGACTCGGCCATTCCACCAAGTCAAGGCTTTATCAACAAAGGTACAGGCTGCAAACTTGACTTTATCGGACTCCGCACAAGCACATATTTCAAAAATGGACTCTATTTTCTCGAACCATCGAGATAAGGAAATGACACCTCCAGCGCCATTAAAGGATGTTGGTTTTGCGTTCATGAAATCCTTGTAGGAACCCCCTCTTTGGTGTCCCTGGCTACCTTCAGGGTTTTGAGATTGAGGACCACCACTTGAACCACTCGGGTTCATTTGTGACATAGCTGCTACCATTGCAGCTGTCATCATTGTCTGGAGCGATGCTAGGTCAAACTGGGGAGGAGGTGGCGGCGAAGAGGGATTGTTGTCGTTCTTTGAGCTAGGTCTCTTTCGGGGAGGCATCTGATCTAATAAGATCAAGAAAGAGAGGATGGTAAGTCCTCTACATTGAATCGATAGATATGACAGTTATATGATTCGAGTAAGCGATAAAGCAGGAAAAAGTTATCGAACAGATAATTTATCGCTAAGAGTAATCACAGAAAACCACTCGAATGAGGATTACTACAGAGGATCGGGATCGAGAAATACTCCCATAGTATTTCATGAATTGTTTACGACAATGATTCGATGTTTGGGGATATTAGGGTAAGTTTTAGGCATGCCACATACCACAGTCACTCCCAAGCACATGTTGGCCGTGTCTCGAATGAATATAGTTGGCCAGGCTATATTGACCCTAGACACGACTACATAACTGCCTAGGTTTAACCGTAGTACACAACAGCCAATTACTTATGTTCTGTTCTACTTGTGGTTACGGATGTCAACGGTTCGGTATACTTGTATACATTTGAAAATACTTGTAGTTTGAAGATACATTTAATTCAGAGCACTTAGGCCCTTTAGTGTTTATAGTTTTATACCATGTAAGGTTTGGTATACTTCATTCACTATAAACAAGGGCTCTGATACCAATCTATCACACCCCGAAAACCGAAGGCGGAAACATTTCCGGAGTTGACTCCACGTTAAGTATCAAATCCAATGCACATAGTAAGTAAAGTAAAGCAACCATTACATTACATAATAAAAGTTTTACAGTTGTTTCAAAAGTAAAGTTTGTACAGTTGTGATACATAGTATATAGACAAAATGAAACGGATCTTCATGTACTCCGTCTTCTGATCAAAAGGAATCTTCGGGTACCTGTTCTAACGCTGACCTGAGAACACAAGCGGTTTGAAAATCAGCATAAAGCTGGTGAGTTCATAAGCGGTTTTGTTTTATGAAAATGTATCGGTTTCCTTTCTGTTTCTGAAATGTTATGTACACCAAGAAAATCCCGTATTTTCTTAAGAGTTGGTTATTGTTTCACAAATGTAAAGTATAGTAAATTTGTACACTGAAAACATGTCTACTCATGTGAAAATGTATAGTTGGTTATCTGACTGATTAAACTGTTTTGTTTACTTATCATGTGTTACCAGGAAAGTCCCATACTTTCCTTATTGTAAGTTACAAATTGTAAAAGATGTAGTGTTATCCAGTTTGTTACTCTTTCTAGTTATGTAAGTCTTACCCAGGAAAGCTCCATGCTTTCCTGCATGTTGGTTTCTGATGTAAACGATGTTAAAGATGTAAAAGATGTAATCATGTTTATGTTACATGTTTTCCCCAGGAAAGTCCCGTACTTTCCTGATTATTAGTTACTGTAGGTGAAAGATGTAAAAGTTGTAAAAGATGTAATAAGGTAATTCATTATTACTATAAGTAAATCTCTGTTATCCTAATTGCGAGTTTCATAACCATACAATAGACTAAAACCTGTGGCAATAAGTAGTCCACATGTGGCAATAAGTCGTCCACATACTTATGACTTTCGTCACCCTTGAACCATTTCGGTTCGGCTGTAGCTAGCAGCCAGGTGTGGGGTAGTCAGCCCCGTATAGATCTATACACTCAAGTCACGCTCTCTAAATACCAGAGATTCTGGTTATGCGTGTAGTCCTCCACTCGCGTATCTCGGTGGAGTATTCTCCGAGGACGTGTCTCCAATCATACAAGATTAACAAATTTACTAGTAATAATATGCTAGTCCTCTACTCGGGTATGTGTGGAGTGTTACCGAGGACAAAACAGTGTATTGGTATTATGTTCAAACGTTTTAATGTCATGCTTTTAACTGATAAAGATGTGGAAAACCATTTGTGAAATATATGTAAAACATACAAGTTTAAAGACCTATTTCACAAATATATATTACGTGATCTGTATGTTCAAGTGGTTATCGAATATGGTAATCAGTAATAAAAGCATATGAAATATGAAACATACATTTGAAAACATGTTTTGAGTACAAGAATTCCCTTGTACTTTGCTTGTGTTCCCCCTGAAAACAGTGAAAACGGTGAAAAAGGGTAGGGGTATGAACTCACCGAACTCGGAAACGTGTCGGTTTTGAATGCTAGAGGTTGGTTCGAGGTTTGACTACTCGCGATGTCCCTATGTAAAATGAAATAATGTCCATATATATACAATTAGGGATACATTCACTAATCATATGGAACATTACACTCCAATGAGGTTAGACACCTCAAAACGAGCATTTGGAGTGACCCGGGTGACATCTTCGGACGTGTAATGGCACTAGGGACTTGGGACTTGAGTTTACTCCCCAAGAGTAAACATTTGAAAGAGTTTACAACTATGGAACACACACATACATGAGTTTACGGATGTAAACTCATGTGGGTGTGGTTTTAATGGTTTAAGGGCTCAAATGGACATAAGGATTGCTAGAATGGATTATCTAAAATGCCTTGGAACACTTGGAATGGATTTACATCATTTAAAACATGAGTTTACGGCCACACTCATAGAGTTTACGGTCGTAAACTCACCCATGGTTAAGAATGGTTAATTTGAACTATTTAGGGCAATCACATGTGATTCTAACTAATTTTCTAAGCATTGTTATGAATTTAGATTACCATTTCACAAACTTTTAGGAGTTTACGGCCTAGGAGGAGTTCTTTGGCCGTAAACTCACACATGTAGGGCATATGTTGTGTTTAAGGTCTCCAAATCATTTTTAGATGAATCTAGGATTTACCACAAAGCCATTGGTTGAGTTTGAAAGCATTTTGACATGTTTTAAGGCACTAATTCACCATTTAAGGGGAGTTTATGGCCCAAGGGTATGCTTTGGCCGTAAACTCACTTTTATTATCCAAAAATCATGTTTAAAGTGTTCCAAGTCTAGATTAGCAAGCCCAAAGGTCATATCTAAGTCCCAACTATGGTTTGGAAGGGTTGATTGGCTCAAAAACCCTTTTAATATGAGTTTACGGCCCAAGAATGTATCTTGGCTGTAAACTCACTTTGGTCCTTTAAAATGAATGTTTTACATGTTATAAGTTCTTTCTATTAAGCCATTAAGTCATATCTAGTGTCCAACCATGCTAAGAAAGGGTTTTAGGGCTTAAAAACCCTTGATATATGAGTTTACGGCCCATGAAGGTTCCATGGCCATAAACTCATGAATGTTGTCCTAAATCATGCTTTGAACTCAAATTTGAAGGCTAAGAAGGTTGCAATACAAGCTAGGGGAAGTACCTTAGAGATTTGAAGCCTTAAATTTGAGTTTTGATCCCTTAAACTTGGATGAGGAGAGAGGTTGGTAGTGTTTAATGGTAAATTGACCAAAGGCTTCAAATGGAGTCTTAAACACGTTTATATAGTGTTTAAGTTTTGGACACGGAGGAATTCTACCCGATACCGGCATTAGTCGAGGTTTTTGGTCGTACCCGATTGAGTTACCGTAACCCGATACGGTAATTTCTAGAACTATTCCGATCACTAAAGTTGGGTTTTAAAATGATTTCTAAATGTATTAAGACACCCATTAAGTCATTTTAAATGTGTACCAGATAATGACTTAATTAGACGGAAGATCGGAAATCGAAATCGGAAACGACGATCGGTCGCGCGAATTGCACTACGAAATAGTTACAATAAATGATACGGAAATTTCGGGTTGTTACAATTACGTTGGTTGCTTCCATGTTTTAGGTTACACACTAACCAAATACGACTTTCTTTTCAATGTCCTAGATCAATATAGTTATGCAAATGCTAAAAGATAGTGTTATTAGATATTTTCTTAGTTTTGTTAGTAGTATGCATCCTAACACAGTATAATTTATTACCTATGAGAACCAAGAATGTTTCTTCTTATAATGGCCCTATAGATGGGGGTAATTAGAGGAATAAAGATAAGGATGTTGTTGATGCTTCTCCTACAGTCAATGTTGATGAATCTGCAAATGATGATGCAAAAATAATGATGTTGGTTGATGATAGTAACATAATTCCATATAGAGAGCCAGTTAAATATTTTTAGAGTTACACTGAATTTAATGGGGAAGATACTGAAGATGAAGAGGAGGAAATTAAACCCTTACAACCTCAAAAATCACAACAAAAAAAGTTTCTATTTATTTGTCCAATTCTTAAGAAACACAAACCACCTATTAGGGTATGGCTCAATCTTTACCATTGACCGAACTAGCTAAAATAACATAAATGTACCACAACCCATAGTTATATTGGATTAAGTGTCTAAGCCCAAAAGTATATTTGGTATGTACTTGATTTGATTATGAGAATGGTTCTTTTGGGTTGCCTTCACTCATGCAACTTGGCAGGAATACAAGGAGAGAAAGAGTAGGATTTATTATATGATTAGTAAATTGGAACTCAAAATGATTTTATTAATATATATTATAAGATTAATATAATATTTGGAAATAATATTATTAATTAGTAATTAATTAGAAATTAATTTAATATTAATTTTGGGATTAAAAAGGAACTAATTAATAATGGAGGGACTGTTGTACAAATCATTGATAGTTGCATAATTGGGCTAATGGACTCCATAGAGTGGAGTGGATGAAATCCTACAGGGAGGCCCTATAGATTTCGTCCAAGGGCTCTAAAGAGAGTATTAGGGTTTCATCCAAGGGCTCTAAAGAGGGAATCCATGAGAGAAATCGTCCACTATAACCAGAATGTATTTGTTTCCCCCAATGCTTTCAATAGACGAGGGACCACATAAGTCAATATGTAACAACTCCAATGGCTCTATCACCTTAGTATCGATAATAGAAGGATGACTTTGCCTACTCTGCTTTCCCATTTCACATGCTACACAAAGATGTTCTTTATCAAATTTTAGAACCGGAAGTCCTCGAACATGATCGCCCAAAACCAACTTGTTGATATCCTTGAAATTTAGATGAGAGAGTCTTCGATGCCATAACCAGCTTTCATCGGTGTGAGCAAGAAAACTGCTGGTTTGCCTCGAATGGGGTTAAGGTTCAAAGGGTACATTTCCCCCTTTCACTTTGACTTCAGCAGAACATTATTAGATCTCTTCTCGGCAATCTTTGAGCCTTCATCATCAAATGATACTTTCAATCCAGTGCCAACTCCAGTTGTGATACGCTGATAAGGTTGTGTTGGAGTCCTTCAACATAAGCCACTTTTCTTATCGAGAACTCGCTGTTAGTGATCATTCCATAGCCTTTGATAGTACCAAATGAGTTTTTGTCGTAGTTCACAATGCCATCATCCTTAAGAGACCGAAACTCCCTCAATTCTTCCTTCCTCCCTGTCATGTCACGGGAGCAGCCACTATCAATGTACCATTCTTTGTCGAACCGCTCGTCACGAATAACCTGCAAAAACTTTAAGCTGATTTAGGAACCCAAAGTTTCTTGGGTCCTCGTGAGCCTTTTACAGAACAGGGAATAGTAAGAGAAATATCAACCAAGTAAGTACGTTTAATTAAAGTTGTTTCATCTTTTCTTTTTATGGTGAAAACTTTAATTTTGGTCGGTTTAGATTCAGTGGGTTTGGGGCTAGTGGTGTTGACATCAGCATTCTTTTGGATCTTTTTTGGACGTTGTTATCTTCTGGAAAGAGCTTTCCTTTTCCCTTTAAATCTTTGTACGAAAGAAAACTAGAGTTAGAGGTGTTGGGTTTAGAAGTGTCATTGGATCTTCTGTGTGTCTGACTGAACTTGGAGGGTTGACGACCGAAACTGCTCTTTAGGTTGTTATTAGATGGGGGACCAAAACCGTTCTTCCGGTTGTTATAGAAAGGAGGACCGAAACTCTCCTTTCGGTTCCTTTCGGTCGATGGACCGAAACTACCCTTCCGGTTCCTTTCGTTCGAAGGACCGAAATCACCCATTCGGTTCCTTTCGGTCGAAGGACCGAAACCACCCTTTCGGTTCCTTTCGGTCGAAGGACCGAAACCACCCTTTCGGTTGATATTGTCATGAGAACTGAAACTATCCTTTCGGTTCCTTACGGGTGTGGGACCGAAACTGCCCTTTCTGTTTCTTGATTCCTCTTAGAATTTGTGCTTCTTTTCAATCCTTACATAGTGTGGATTTTGTGATCTCCAACACTGTTTCCTTTCTGAGAGATTCTTCTTGTATCTCAGATTTTGTTTGTGTTTTTGATCAGCCACCTATTTTGGATTCCTGTGGATGTTAGCCTTTTTCCTTGAAGCAGGAGTATAGTTGTCACTCTTTGTTCAGGATGTTTCGCTAGCAGTTTGCACAGGTTCGGTCATTGATGTTTTGATTCCACTAGTGCTTCACACATCATATCTTGCATGCTCATTTAGAGGTTCGGGTACATATCTACCTTTCACTCTCCATGAGGTTTTTTGAGATAGGCCCTTAGTCTCGTCAGTGTTGTCTATTGGAGCTGACAAGAAAAACTCGTCACATCCGCCAGCATTGTCTTCTTCCACCATAGCTGTCAATTTTGTAGTTTGTTGTGGAGTGACACCCAGAACTGTGTGGATTAGATTTAGAGTGGTTTGTACCTTTTGGTACACAACAACTTTAGCTTTGAGAACTTTGGTTTTGTTAGTAGACGAGAGAGATACTCAACAGAGTTTTCAGAAATCAGGTTAATTTTTGCGTGACTTAGGTTCGCTTTTGACAAATTCTGAACAGTCCACCACATCCTCTATAGAAATTTCACTCAGATCTTCGTCCTCATTAAGTTCAGATGCATTTTCAACATCAATTTTATTTTCTGAACTTAATTTGGCATTTAAAGAGTCAAATTTTTTTTACGGTTTCGGTTCTTAATTTCAATCGATCATTTTCGTCTAACAGATTTTTGAGTATATCCTTGTGGTCATTGGACTTTATGTATCATTCAATTTTGTTTAGACCTATTTTATATGCTGGAGAAACCTCGTCAGAAGATACAACGCTTTCACAGTTGTAGGCTTCAACATCAATTTCATCCGCCTTTAACTCAAGGAACGGTAAAATCATGCGATGTATCTTCTTTCCTATTTCACAATCAAGATGCAACTGAGTGATATTCATATAGAGTCTTTTAGCAATTAAACAAAACACATTTCATTGTTTAAGAAGTTTAAGATTGTCTCGTTGTAAATAAATTGAGTCATCCTTAGACCTAATCAACTCCTTCTCCTTCTGCTCGATCCATATTCTCCTTTCCTCACTCCTTGATGAAATCCTGCTGATTTGATCAGTTAGGTTAGCATTTGTGACACGGGTTTGGGTGAGACTGCTACATATGCTTGAACATTTAGATTCTAAGTTATTTAATTCCTTTTCATAGTTAGTAACAGGTATTTTTAGAGAGGCAAGAATATTTTGTACCTTCTTGATCAACTCATCACATTCGTTGATCTGTGCACTGACAGGTTTAGCTGCGAAACACCTGTCCTCTCGCTCCTTCTCATCTTGTATTCCCCCATCGTTAGTATATCCTCTCATTTGAGACACACCTTCAGTCACCACAAAGCACCTTCCTGTTACATGTTCTTCTTTCACCAGCATAACGTTCCCATGAGTGGGCTTCCTAACTTCTTCCTCCTCTGAATTTGTGGACCAAACTTCCACACCACCGAATTCATCACAATTTTTCGTATCCTGCACAATTAAATCATTCATGGTAGTATTGTTAGCAGCAGACATTTTTTTCTTGATTTCCTCCAATCTTCTCAAGAGGCTCGCTTCCTCATCTTCTTCATTTATCTTTTCTTCTCTCTTTCTCAGCATACAATCTTTTGCAAAATGGTTCTTGCCTCCACAGTAATGGCAGTCGAATCCTGAGTCTCCTCCAACTTTCGCTTCTTTCTTTGACTCTTCAGACTTTGACACCATCTTCGGTTCCCCCTTGATCTTTTCGGCGATGTAACTACCCTGCCAGTTTCGGTTCTTGTTGGCTGGGAACTTCTTCTTAATAAAATTTCTAGGATTAGACACCATCAAGGCATATTCCTCACTGGTTAGATCATAATTGGCAAGATCCAATTCCTCTTCTTTTTCAATCGAGCTTTTCCTTTTAGAGATAAGAGCTAAAGAACCCAGACTGGAAACCACGTTCATTTCCTTAGACAGTGCACTTTCATGGGATTTCAAAATACCCACTAGTTTTGCCAGAGAATATGACTTGAACTGTTCATGAGCTTTATTTGTAGATACAACAGCCATCCATTCAGATCTAAGACCGTTCATAAAAGTAGCCTTTCTTTGATAACTTTCCTTTCGATCCCATGCTTTATCATCTTACTTAAAAGATGATTGAAGCGATCAAAGGCTTGAACAAGTTTCTCTCAAGGCTTATGCTTAATGTCTCCAAATTTAGACAGCAAGAGAGTTTGAATTGAATGTTCCAAATCTTCGGCAGTGGAATACAATTCTTTTAATCTGTCATAGATCTCTTCAGCTGTGGCACAAGAACTGACCAAACGAAACTTATCTGACTGCAGCGCAAACCTAATCATCCTCAGGGCTTTGATGTTGCATTGAAACTTTTCCTTCTCGTCTTGAGGAATATCTTTGACATCGTTAACAAGCTGATTGTACTCCTTCTGAGTTTTGACAATCTTAGAAGTGCTTGAGTAAGCGAATGGGCCAACAGTGATTGCTTACTAGATCAAGTATCTATTATCCTCCGATCCAATCACTTAATCTTCGAAGTGATGCGTCCAGACTTCATAGTCTTGTGTATACAGGATTGGTATCCTTGTTGTCGAACCAATACTGTTGGAGATGTTGATTGGATTGGATTGTGAATCGTCCATGGACATTGTAATGAATTTTGATCGATTACCTATAAAAGATCAGACTTGTAATATATCGTTAGCGTTAGATCAACAGTTAATGAGATACGTCAATATGGAATGACAACTCAATTAATATCAATCAATGCGGAATTAAAAACCCTAATAACTTCTTCGACAGAAGAGATGTGTATATTACACAGTCTCCTGCTCTAATACCAATTGATGAGAATTAAACTCTAGATCGATTAGATCTTTCACAGGTATGATTATGAAAATCAAACAAGACAAATACAGTAAATGAATGAACGCAGAATAGAATCAAATGTATGCTTATGATTCAATAAAGTCACGCCTCAGTAGAGCTCGACGAAGAACTTTCGCTGTAGAGGCGAGCTAGGGTTTACAAAACTCAAAGAGAAAAATTATGAAATCGTTTACTACAAAGACTGCATGCATGCAACTTATATACTAAACCCTATAACCAAAATATTCATGGTTGGACAGACCCAATACCGACAATCAAAACTGGGCTAAGGACCGAGCCCATGATGTAATCTAATAATCCCACAATTTTCCATATTTAAAAATGTAATTGTAATGACTCCTTGAAAGTTTAAATGAATGCTTTGTATAAGTAACTTCCATACTTAAAAATGTACTTGTACTGACTTCTTGAAAGTCTAAATGAATACTTTGTATAAGTAATTTCCATACTTGAAAATGTACTTGTAATTACTTCTTGAAAATCTAAATGAATGCTTTGTATAAGTAATTTCTATACTTAAAAGTGTACTTAAAGGCAACCAAACATATGGTGGTAGAAAGAGAGAGAGAGAGAGAGAGAGAGAGAGAGATAGAGAGATAGAGAGATCTGTGTTAAATTTTTTAGTGAGATCTATAATCGATCTATGGACAAAAGTACCCCTCCTTACAACGCTTCATTGGAAAATTTAGTAACAATCGTAAAAACATATCACCTACTATGTTTGATCAATCGAAGGTTATAGCTAGCAACCGCAGGTGGGGTTGTCGACCCCATATAGATTTATACATATATACCTCGCTCCAAAAATTAACGAATATAGCAGTGTGGGGCAAGCTAAGTAATTAAAATCAACAAATGGATAGTAGCGTCTCACTCAAAAAATCATTAACGAAAAGTTTGTGAATAACTCTCAGCCCTAACTCAATTAAAATTAAGTGCCATGAATAATGAATTTCGTAGGAAAGCATTCATAAAAGCCGAGTACGGTTGTCGTATTTATAAAAGTATAAACTACTCGCTTTTACAGAGAAATGTAGTTCAACATACCGATCTTGTATAAGCGTGTAAAGGCTTATGCATAAGAATATTCAAGGGTAGTTGTCTTTGAAGCTTTGAAATACTTTAAACTTGTATGTATGTAAAGCCTTATGCATAAAAGTATTTATTTAATGAATTTCATAGTATAATGTTCACAAATGTCGAGTATGGTTAAGGTATTTATAAAAGTATAAACTACTCGCTTTTATAAAAAAAAATTAATGTAATGATCTTGTATATGTGTGTAAAGTCTTGTGCATAAAAGTATGCATGTATAGAAGCCTTTGAAACTTTGAACTACTTTAAACTTGTAGCATGCATATCATGTGAGTCTTATGTATTTTTTACTATAAATACTATTTAGCACATGTATTCTCCCTCAAACCGAATAAATATAAAATAGGGGTCGTAACTCTTACCTTGATATGCGATTAACAAGTTGTTTTTGAGGGTTGGATGCGAGAACCGGGATTTGTTGTTGCGAATTTGAACTTCTGAGATTTGCTTAGTCTTGATGATTGAAGAGACTATAGAAATCTCTAATGATTGTGGGAGGAATCCCAAGTGGCAAAAATTATGAGATGTAGAAGTTCCAAGGTGAAAAAGTGTTGAGATTTGTTGAAACTCCAAGACTAGAAAAGTCAAAAACAGTAAAAGTTCTGAGATGGGCAAAAAATCCAAGGTTAGAAGGTTTGAGATGAGACAAATCTAAACCTAATGGAAATTTCGAAGTCAAAAGCTCTGAAAATGAGAAAAGGTCTGAAGTGCCAAAAATCCGAAGTCATTATTTGAAACTGGAAGGTGGTCCGAAGTCAAAAGGGGGGTCCGAAGTGGACTATGTCCGAAGTCAGCAGACTTCCGAGGTTGGCTGAATCCCAAAGTGTCAGGCTCCGAGGTGGCAGGATCCGAGACCGAGCGAAGCTTCGAGACTGATGAGTACGAGATGAGCAGGCTCCAAAACTCAGTAGTGTCCGAGACAAGAGAGAAGATCCGAGGTTGCTGAGTCAGAGACTAAGAGATCTGAAGCCAACAGGTCCTAAATGGCCAAAACTCCAAGATTGGCTTGTTGTTTTCAGTTTTCTTCTCTCGTTTCGAATGGGTTTTCACCAATTGAAGGTTGGGATGATATGGGTGTTTGAGGAAGGTGTTCTAAGTGTAGGGAGGAGTGATTTAGGATAGGGAAATCATTTTGTGAGTTGGTCACTGAAAGAGATTCAGGAGAGATTTACAAGAACTTAGGAGAGTTTTGAGAGAGATTTGCAAGACTTGAGATTTTTAGAGAGAGGAAGAAGAAATAGATTTTAGAGAAAGAAAGAAGTGAGAGAGATTTGAGAGAGGGAAAGGAGAGAGCTGAAATGGTGAGGAGGTGATCTCTATTTATAGTAGGAGGAGACACCCATTGGTCAAAGAGACCATGCTCTCTAAGTCAAATCAGGTACTATTCATGTACCTTTGAGATGGAGTGTAGGAAAAGAGAAATAGTGAATGGGGAGATTACATGGGAAATATCGGGGAAAAGCTGGAGATTTATCCTTCCAAATCCCATGGGTCCCACTCAAAAGTTTGCATCCTCTTTAATGGCTCAAAAGTACACATGGTTGGGTATGTCGGGATCCGGATGTTGAGAATATTTTTCAAATATACTGATGGGTTAGATTTAATTCAAGGATTTCAATATCCAAACAGATTAAATTTTGGAGTTACGAAACTCCGGGAAATCGTGTTTGAAGTTTTGCGTCAAAACGGTTCACGGTGTCCATTTTCGCGATTTTTGTAAATATTTTTACTAAAAATATTTTGAGTGTGAAATTATAATAGATTATAGTCTGATTCAAAAAATGCTCTCAAAAATCTTGTCGGAAATGCGTAAATACCTCAACGGTGTGAAATAGTTTACCTAAAACAGGTAAAACCACTATGTCGGTTTGGTTTCTTCGTATCTTTTGCATACGAGCTCCGTTTTGGACGTTCTTTATTTTTTCGGAAACAGGGGAACACATACTATGAGTCTAGAATAATTGCTTTGCTCAAAACCACTTATTAAAAAATTTTAGTCTTTTAGATGCCCTAATTAGGATTACAGTTTGAGCTGTTTGACTCGTTCGTTAGTTACATTGGAAGTAAGTTCTCATCGGATATCTTGAAATGAACCCATTTATTTTATAAAAGATGCACGAAAACTGAATGATTCGAATTACAACGAGATTGGTTGTTATAAATTTTATCCCTAAATTTTGGGATGTCACATCGGTTCCGTTTCGGCTAAAGTCACAAAAAGGAGAATTGTAGTAGTCCTCAAAGAATAAATTTTAAGACAAAGAATACCAAAATGGAGCTCGTATGGAGGCTTATGATTTTTATAAAACCATTTAGAATACCCTCACACCACAAAACAATAAGCTAAAAATGAAAGTTAGAATTAGTCAAAACAACCTAAAGGAAAGTTTTGATACTTGTCAAGACCTACACATGGGTATAAAGAACGTTGGAAATGGAGATCGTACGAGAGGGATATGTAATTTAGAAAAGCATTTAAACTGGAAGCGCAGCTAGCATTGCACGTGTGGCACGGGTTATGACTCCCGATTTGCAAAGATACAAATGATGTGGCCCAACGAAAAAGTGACACATTGCAGCACCCAAATGGAGCCAACATGCTCATTACATGGCACACACTTCAAAAATATGATGTAAATAGAAGTGCTCAGCCATATCATTTCTCACACCATGACAAATCTTCTCTCTATCTATCTATCTATCTATCTATCTATCTATCTATCTCATTGTTTGATTCCTCTTCCAAGCGGCACTTGAGCTTCAGAGTCCCGATGTTGCATTGGTATCGTAATTCAAGCTTCGAGGGTGTTAGTTCACAGCCCCACTTTTACAATTTTCAAAAGTTTTTCGAGAGGGAATACATGTTATAATGATATATTATTGATTTTGTAAAATATAATTATTTATACTATATCAGTAATTTATAAAATACATGCAACGTTCGGATAATTTTGTGTCTGGTAGTTACTATGCCCATGTTTAGGAATAATATTATGTATATTCGTTATGTTGCACAATACCTTAGGATAACATTTTTTATGTTAGATACTCTACCCAAACCTTATGGTAATATTCTACACAACCATTATTTTTACAAAATCTCTTGAGTAATATAGAACCTAGTTGGTATGCTCGACAAATCTAAAGGATATCATTGTACCTAGTCGTTACTCTGTCTAAATAATATCTAAAATATTATATATATATATATATATATATATATATATATATATATATATATATATATCAGTACAATTATGGAAAGAAACAAATTAAAGAACATTAAAACTACAAATAACAAGATAGATAAGCAAGAAGTAAATATTAAGGCTAAACAAATTGTTTCCCAATGAAAATGATACTATTCATTTTTAAGTCGATTAGTTTTCAGGAAACCCCGACCTATAATCGTTAAATCTTAAGTGAGAGGGAAAGATATGTGTAGATCAATACAGGGTTAACACCCCCACCTATGGTTTTTAGCTAACAACCTTGATGTTTGAATCACAGCCAACATTACTTTTGAAACTATTTTACGACATACGATGAAAGGAAAACCATGCATGAAGTAGGAATAGTATACACCAATATGCGAAAGGGGTGAAAATCTTATAAGGGAAGAATGCGAAAGGGTAAATACAATAGAGAAGTTATAACATTAAAGTACTAAGAATATTAAAAATAATAGCATTCTAGTATAACTAAACAAATTCATCTTTAAAGAAAGGCCCTATACTAAAAACTATGAACTCACCAACATTATGTTGGCGTTTCCAAAACCACATGTATTCTCAGGAAAACAATAGAAGTGGCGAAGAGAAGGGAGGATGTACTAAGGATCAGTTGGAAGTACCATTTGTCCTATGGTTGTTTAAGTCTTTGTTAGGAAGTGTTGTGTGTATGTACTATAAATAATGATGTAACATATTATCTAATGAATAAAAGTAATGTCTGTGTTATATCTTTTGTGTATTGTTTAATATATTCAATAACTATGAAACACATCAAAACATCGCACAGCCTGACGTTTAAACCGCCGGCTGGGGGTGTGTCAAAACTGGTATCAGAGTTATTGGTTATAGCGAACTAGTAATTCCTTAGAAACTACAACTATAACCTAGGGCTTACACTCTAATTAGGTTTAACCCTTAAGCCACTAATCTTTCATATAGCCCCTTCCGAGAATGAGTTCGTTGATCAAGCCACTAATCTTTCATATATTCAAGTTATGCCTGTTATCTGGAGGGTTTTATTTTGGATTGACCGAGTTAATTGTTCCCATAATCTAGACATAGGACTTATCGACATGGATTACGTTTATGATATTCTACTTTTTGGAATTCTCGTTTTTTCTTAAAGTCAAAACCAACAAAACTCCTCTTATTCTGAAAACAAAACACAATGATGGACCTTGGAAGGAAAAATAATTTTTTTATGATGCGTGACTTTATCGCCATTCGAGATCTCTTACCCAAAGCTTGGGTTAAAAAGGGTAGGATCTATTTGTTGATTTTGAGGATCCAAGGGCTTACTTTTCTTATTTTGTTTATTTTGATGCAGGTTTCAAGTTGGGAGAAGCTTTTTCTGTTTCTGAGGACACCGAGGAAAAGATCACGAGCTTCCTTGATATACCTGCAGATGTCAAATCATTCAAGCTTGTGTACCATAGCCTTCAAGAAGGTTGATCTACCAAAGCTTCGATGCCTACTGGTAAGGATTCTTTATCCATTTTGACATTAGGATCCTGAACTTATGAGGATCCTTCACAACATATAGGATCCAAAGCCATTCACGGTAAAGAAGGAAAAGATCCCTCCCTATCTTCTTCCTAAAAAGACTCTGCTTGATCTTGTTGTGAAGACCCCAACATCTTGCAAGAGGAAATCGTCTGATGTCTGGGATCTTGAGAATGTTGAAATAGACGAGGCGCTGAAGAAGTTGATCTCCTTCTCCCAATATGTAAGCGTTCTTGTGTTCTTTTCATTTAATTTTATTTTTCACTTATTATTGCTCTTCTTAGTTCACTGAACATGTCTCTTGTTCCCATGAGGATCTTAAGGCCAAGTTTGCTCAAACAGAGCACGCATTGAGGGAGTAGGAGAAAATCAACAAGGAACTCTTATAGAGGGTGGAAAAGAGGTCTAAGGAAAAAACTGAGAAGGAAAATGAGCATGTGGCTGAAATGGATGAGGTGATTGCGGAAGTGAGGATAAGAGTTGTTGTCGTTGTCTGGGAGGCGAAGATCAAGCTTGTGGAGGATCTTAAGAATACGGGATCCTGGCATATGGTCGGATGGCATGAGGCCCTAGGCAAATTAACCGTCGAGCTTGGTGTTTGTATTCAGGGTCCTGCATTGCAGTCAAAGGAAGGAAGAGAGAAGACAAAGGTGGATCAAGGGGTTGGTGACCATTCTACAGCTTGGATCTTTTTTTAGTTAAAAATAAATTTTAATATTTTTGGTATGTAAGACAATATGTCACTTTTTGTGGGGTTGGTAGGCAACCCCTCTCTACTTTATGCACTTTACTATTTGATGTTGGTATCTTTTTTGCTTGCATGGTTTATTTGTATGGTTATAGAGATAGGATTTCTGAGGATCCTTACATAATCAAGATCCTAAAAAGTTCAAGTCTAACAAGAACTCTTCAAGATCTACATAACCTGAAAATAGTTAGTCATCAATTTCGGATCTTAAAATAGTTAAGATCTTTTAAGATAACAAACTTTCAAACATTACTTAGGAAAAACTAATTTTAAAGAATGGATAGATAGAAATTTTTGCTCTTCAGGATTCATTATCTTTGAAGTTAGGAGAATCTTTGAAGTTGTGATTCCTTTAGTATGTTCTGGGAGTTTGCGTATGAAAGGATCCTTGCTTTAGGAGTTCATCATATAAGATCCTTGTTCGATTATTACTTAGTAAATCAGGGAGGATCCCTCCTTACGAGTTAAATAGGAATGGTTCCAACTTAGAATACAATTGGGAAGGATCCCTGTTTGTAACATGATAATGCTACAAGCCTTAGACATTTCCTAGGGAAAATACCATCTCATGAAAACATAACAAGGTTTATGTATCTTAGCAAACCACCAGGGAAAATCCCAACTTAAGAATACACATTAGTGTTCTAAATCTTAGGAAATTATTAGGGAAAATCCCAACTAAAGATAACACATCAGTGTGATGAACCTTAGGATATTATTGGGGAAAATCGCAACTTAAGATAACACATCAGTGTTAGAAACCTTAGGAAATTACTAGGGGAAATCCCAACTTAAGATAACACGACAGTGTTATAAACCTTAGCTTTAAATGTCGAGATCTTAACATATGTTCAAAAATAAGAGGGTTTCCATGTCATTGAGCATGAAATGATCCTGTTATTCACATCCCATAATAAGATTTCGTACATCCAAGCAAGTTGTAGGAACCTTAATTCGTATGAAAGAGGTAATTAACTCTTTAAACCTTAGAAGGGATTAAGTACCCTTAACCATCGGAGAGATGATTAGTCTATATTCGTAGTTACTAGGTGTTTTTTTTTCAAAATTTACACAAGTATAAATCAACCAAATTAAATGAGAGGTTGTCATGTTTGAATTGTCCAATAGAGAAGGTAAAGCGAATGACACGATTGTTTACAAGGAAAGCCCTTGATCCTTGCTAGGATCTCTGACACATAACCCTGGGAGGTTATAATGTTCACCTGCCTTGATGATTTTATTAATATAAAATGATGATTACAGAGAGTATTTCAATAAGAACAAGTGAAAAAGTTCGTTGAGTAAGCTAAGAGTAGGTAGAGTGTGTCGCGTGGGAGATACATGTGTTAATTTATAGTATAAACTAGCTAACATGATGTCCAATATTCCCGGGATCCTCCATGACTAGCTTTGTGAACATTGTGTGACTTGTTAATCTGGGCCTTTAGCATAGTTGAGATGACTCTCTATTGAGAATAAGTCTTATCTTGACCATTTCTGCAAACGTGTTAATTAAGAATGAAATATAACCGTTATAAATGTTAGTAAATAATAATAACGGTAATAGTCGGGTTCCTGAGATAGTTGAGGATCCTGAATGCTTTCAAGATCCTAGACCTAACAATAGCCCCCAAGTTATTCCTAAAAATATAGTAGTTAATTTGGAGAATATTAAAGGGATAAATTAAATTAATAAGGTAAATGGAGAGACAGAGAGAGAGAGAGAGTGAGAGAGAAGTAATTTTCAAAATTAACCCTTAACGGCTAGGTAATTTTGAAATCCAACGGGTGGATAACTAGTCGTTAATGGTCAAATCAATCTCAAATCTTCAGTATAAATAGAGGTGACCAGTTCCACAATTCTCTTTACTTGTCTTCATTTTCTTTGCTTTCTTTGTGCTACCAGTGATTTCAATAAAGGTAACATCCTCTCTACCTCATATCCTTTCTACCAAATTTTTGATCATGGGTAAAAATATGACCCTTTCTCGCAAGAAGTTCCTAGGTCTTCTTGAGGACGATTTCATCGATCAATGATTTTTGTCTTATGACGAGACGTACTCCTTCGATGATGGTGATATCGAAGCATTGAAGGCTATTGGTTCCTTCCCTCCTGAAGCCGTCTTTAGGCCTTATGACCCTCTGATCCAACTAGACTTCATCTCTGCTTTTTGGGTGTGCTTTTCGATGTATCCCTTTTCTGTTTTAGGCCTTAAATTCCCTTTTTCCGGAGCGGTCTCAAAGTTTTTCGAGATTACGAAACTTTCCTTCGTCCACGTGATGCCTATGTCTTTGATCTCTCAACTTTCGGCAATTCTCACATCATGTTCAAGGTCAAGAGTGGCAGGCCTCCTCTTGTTCTAAAAACAAAACACAATGATGGGGCTTGGAAGGGGAGATACTTATTTGTCTAACGTGACTCTATTCCTGGTGGAGAACTCTTACCCAAATATTGGGTTAAAAAGGGTAGGGTTTCAATACTTTTCCTTGTAATCATGAAATCTTATTCTTATTTTGTTTTGCTGTTACAGGTTTCAAGCTCGGGGAGCTTGTTGCTGCTGCTGAGGACGTAAAGGATAAGATTCTTAATTTTCTCTCTCTCACAGAGGCAGATAGATCTCTTAGAATTGATCAATCCAGTCTCCAATAAGGATCTTCCAACACAGCTTCTATGGCTACAAGTATATCTCATCAGGATCCATGTTTCTTATGCAGGTTCCAGGACTGTCTGCTCCAGTGCTTGCTTCGCTTTCGCTAACCTTAAGGATAACATGACCAGTGGCTTGGTCAGGATCAAGCAAGAGAAGCCCTCTGTTGTGGCTCCTTTAAAGAATGCTCAACTTGTTGATGTGTGTAAAACCAACTAGTTTTAATCCTACTAACTTAAACACAAAGACAAACACACGAAAGGCAGTGTACCTATCGATTAGTAGTTTAGTTCAGGTAAGTAGGGTATCGAACACATGGAACAGTAAACAATTAAAATAGATGCTAATATTATCTAAATAAAACAAGTAAAAAAAAGAGTTTTCTCTAGTTTTGCAAGACTAGAAACTTATTTAGAATAACCAACACACAAATTAACTAACTAGCAACTAAAACAATTAATTACCAACTAAATTCAATAGTAAAGAGGACTTTTGTTTAGGTACGACTCATTTGTTCCCATGGATGATTTTAATGTATCAGATTAATTCTTCACTGGCTACCGATTAAGATAATTAGGTTCATGTTCACAATTCCTAATTCTTAGAAAACAAATTAACTCAAGCAATGGCCAGTTGTCTAAATTAACGGGTTTCCTAGATTATTGATTCGGGTTAAGTAAGACTTGTAGTGGTTAACTAAATTGGCCCTTCAATTAACCTCTTGTCGATGTTCATCCAACAAGCTTACACATTAACTTACCAATCTTCTAGTTAATTCTAGTTTCACGTTCGTTATTCCTAGACATACAACTATGTGGTCACAATAAATCATATGAAATTAATAACTAAGAGATGTTCATACAACTTAATTACTGATTTATTAATAGAAGAATAGTTATTATCAACACATAAGCTTCTTTAACAAGCTTAACAAAACATCATTACCAATCAAAATTAATCCTACTCAAATAATCAATCCATGTTCACAAAATTGTCAACCCAAACAGAAGTTATGAGTTTTTAGCTCATGATTACAGCAGAAACAAGCACAAAAATGAAATCAATTGGTAAAAACATAGTTCAAACAAGAGATTAGGTAAGAGTAAACTTGATTTTGACTTGATTCTCCTTAAAATTGAATGTAGGGTTGATTCCCTTGCTTCCCACGCTCCAACAGCACCTTTAGTCAACAATTAGCCTCCAAGGGTTCATCTATATGCTACTCGGCGAGTCCAGTGACCTACTCGGTGAGTACGTCACTTAAAACCCGTGTACGGCAAGTCAGCGCGTCCAGAATCGCGAAAGTTCGATGCAACTCGCCGAGTACGTTTCGAATCAGCATTTTCTCAAAACACAAAAGTCGTCCAAAATTGTGTCTACTTTTCAGAACATTTTGAATCTCATCAATCGGAGTTACGGTTCATGAGATATGGCCAAAACACTGACGAGGGGTCAAGCTGTCCAGCAACATCCTTCTTTCTTCAAAATCCAATATCCAAGCCTCAAATCGCTAGTTCCGCTTCATTTTCCTTTCGAGCATGTCTTTATTGCTGAAAATGAAATATTTAATCTAATTAAGCACCTTTTTTTCATTAAATGGGATAAAATTAACATAAAGTATTAAGATACTGCATGAATTTTATAACTAAATATACCCATATCAAAATACCCCACACTTGACTTTTGCTTGCCCCCAAGCAAAACTGAATTTTAACACATTAGAATCATATAAAACAATCCCAATCGAACCCAGCCATTATGCCAAGACCACAACACATGCATTTGTGTCTAAAATTTTCCTAATAACCGCCCATATTCCAAATACTCACAATCCTCATAAACATTCGCCCACTTTTTCCGAACAATGCTCATTTTATGCATCCCTCCGAATCCATCCTCAGAAAACCTCTTAACCTCAAGGTATTTGTGGTTAAGCAACCCAAGCATACATAATCTAGAAAATTACAATTTATGATACCACTATGGAGCTCTTTGGAATTCTTCACTTCTTTGACATTTGATTTTTAATTTCTTTGAATTCACCACCTTGTTGTTTGATTTTTGGTATCTTCAACTTTTTGAATTTCTTCGGAATTTCCGATCTTCTAATTTCATACTTAACTTTGATGCTCCAAAAATTCTTCAAAAATTTTCTTGTAATTCTCTCTTTTTTTTTTAACATGTAACTCACTTTTTTTTTCACTCAAAACCTACATGCTTAAGCAAGGGTGCTCAACTTCAACCTTTATTGGTTAACGATAATAATTTTCCTAGATACATTTCTGGTACACGATGCTAAACATATTGCATCCTTCAAACTAAGCGAGGTCGTGTTTTTGTCCCATGATTTCACTGGAATAAGGAAGCCACAAATGCACTAGAACGTATATAGGCTCAACTAAACATTTGGGTTTTCATGCAATCATCAAATATAATACTAGCATGATCCCTAATTGCTTTACCAAAATTTTATAAATTAATCCTAGCAAATTTTATGCAAAACTTTCAAAATTTAACTAAAATTTCAAGATTTTCGAATTTTAACTAATTTAACCAACCCCCTACCCCACACTTAATTTATGCAATGTCTCCATTGCATATCATACATGATAAAGAACAATAAAAATAATGAGAGAATTGGAACAAACTTCCCTGGGATAGTAGTGGCGAGCTTGATATCTATTCTTTTCAGCTCAATCTTCAATTGACTTTAGACATGGGAACAGCTCATCCATGTCTTGGGTGTCAAAATCTCGTGTGGTACAGTCTTTATAAAAGCTCCAAACATAAGGGAAAAACTCTTGTAAATGCTCGGAAAATGATCTTCAAAGAATAGAATCAATGCCCATATCAAATGTCATCAAATCTTCAGCTCAAAAGTAAGAAGAATGAGCGACTCGTCGAGTAAGTATGTAGACTCGCCGAGTTGAAGCGTAAATGGCAGAAGAATTGTGAATTTTCACATGGACTCGACGAGTCCATAAGATGCACTCGGCGAGTAGACCGTTGTGTGACAAAAATTTTATTCTGCCCAAGTCCGTTTCTGATGTATGGGGGTTATATAAACTAATAATTTCCCTTATTTTTCTTTAGGTAATAAACACTATATAACCCTTCTATCAATTGGACTCATAGCTTGACTCAAAACTTCGTTTCCTCTCTCGCCTAGACTCGATTTCTCGCTTCATCAGCCTTGACTCTAGACCCTCGCATGCATCCTTACACTCAAACTGAAAAGATCAAAAACAAATACCAAGTAATAAAAATAAATCAAAATAAAAATCCTAAATTATCCCTAAATACTAGAAGTTTAGAAAGAAAAAGAAAAGCAAACTCTAATGACGGGTTGCCTTCCGCAAGCGCTTCTTTTTGTGCGAATCTTTAGCTGGACTCCCAACCTAATAAACTTCCAATAAACTCAATGTCAATCCATCCGTTGCATTAAATATTTTATTTGGACCAATTTGTGAAATTTGGCTCTTTACTTCTAAAATTGGCCAAACGAGCTTAAATACATAAAACCCAAGAATATTGACAAGGGTTGGAACCGGTTGGATACTAATCATAAATGGATCATGATTTAGAACTTTCTCCAAAGTTGGAATCGTCACCCCATGCTCTGAAACACAAACCGGAAATACAGGGGGGCATGTCGTGGTAATGGTCAAACCACAGCTTGGTTCCTGCAACTCAGCTTGTTCTTGTTCTTCATCTGACCTTTCTGCTAACAATCTTTCCAACTCCTCCAAGTCTCTTTCTGGATTAAATTCTTCATCTTGTAACTTTAGCTCTTGTGACTCAAATTGTTCTTGCGTGTTGGGCAAGATGCTATCTAACCATCTATCAAATTTATTCAAATCTTCATCCCATCCACACTCCTCATCTTCTTGCTCAATTTCCTGTACTACTTCATCAAGAAAAGCATCAAAAGCATCGAGATTTGGAAAATACATAATAAATAAAAATAAAAATAAAAAATTAAACTAAATAAAAAAGTTAATCAACAAATAAAATAAAAAAATGATAACAATTAGCAAATAAAATTAACTATTTAGAACCGTTCCCCGACAACGACGCCAAAAAACTTGATGTGTGTAAAACCAACTAGTTTTAATCCTACTAACTTAAACACAAAGACAAACACACGAAAGGCAGTGTACCTATCGATTAGCAGTTTAGTTCAGGTAAGTAGGGTATCGAACACATGGAACGGTAAACAATTAAAATAGATGCTAATATTATCTAAATAAAACAAGTAAAAAAAAAGAGTTTTCTCTAGTTTTGCAAGACTAGAAACTTATTTAGAATAACCAACACACAAATTAACTAACTAGCAACTAAAACAATTAATTACCAACTAAATTCAATAGTAAAGAGGACTTCTATTTAGGTACGACTCATTTGTTCCCATGGATGATTTTAATGTATCGGATTAATTCTTCATTGGCTACCGATTAAGATAATTAGGTTCATGTTCACAATTCCTAATTCTTAGAAAACAAATTAACTCAAGCAATGGCCAGTTGTCTAAATTAACTGGTTTCCTAGATTATTGATTAGGGTTAAGTAAGACTTGTAGTGGTTAACTAAATTGGCCCTTCAATTAACCTCTTGTCGATGTTCATCAACCAAGCTTACACATTAACTTACCAATCTTCTAGTTAATTCTAGTTTCACGTTCGTTATTCCTAGACATACAACTATGTGGTCACAATAAATCATATGAAATTAATAACTAAGAGATGTTCATACAACTTAATTACTGATTTATTAATAGAAGAATAGTTATTATCAACACATAAGGTTCTTTAACAAGCTTAACAAAACATAATTACCAATCAAAATTAATCTTACTCAAATAATCAATCCATGTTCACAAAATTGTCTACCCAAATAGAAGTTATGAGTTTTTAGCTCATGATTACAGCAGAAACAAGCACAAAAATGAAATCAATTGGTAAAAACGTAGTTCAAACAAGAGATTAGGTAAGAGTAAACTTGATTTTGACTTGATTCTCCTTAAAATTGAATGTAGGGTTGATTCCCTTGCTTCCCACGCTCCAACAGCACCTTTAGTCGACAATTGGCCTCCAAGGGTTCATCTATATGCTATGATATCGATCTGAAAGTCCCTTTATATAGATTTTCACAAAACAGAGGCTACTTGGCGAGTCCAGTGACCTACTCGGCGAGTACGTCACTTAAAACCCGTGTACGGCAAGTCAGCGCGTCTAGAATCGCGAAAGTTCGATGCAACTCGCCAAGTAATCGACCCTACTCGCCGAGTACGTTTCGAATCAGCATTTTCTCAAAACACAAAAGTCGTCCGAAATTGTGTCTACTTTTCAGAACATTTTGAATCTCGTTAATCGGAGTTACGGTTCATGAGATATGGCCAAAACACTGACAAGGGGTCAAGCTGTCCAGCAACATCCTTCTTTCTTCAAAATCCAATATCCAAGCCTCCAATCGCTAGTTCCGCTTCATTTTCCTTTCGAGCATGTCTTTGTTGCTGAAAATGAAATATTTAATCTAATTAAGCACCTTTTTTTTCATTAAATGAGATAAAATTAACATAAAGTATTAAGATAATGCATGAATTTTATAACTAAATATACCCATATCACTTGTCCTGGTTTTGAAGACTCTAGGATCCTGAAATAGGAAGACTTATGAGGCCACAGATTCCAACCTATGGAATTATTTCTCTTAGTTTATCATGCATGTTTCTTATTTTGCTGATGTTTGCATTTCTTTTATGTCTCCACTCATGTTTCTCAGTTCACCAATGATCTTAGGATCCATGCTGAGAAAGCTGAGTCTTCTCTAAAAGAGCAGGAAAAGTTCTAGAGGACCGCCAATGAGGATCTTCTCCGGAGGGTAGAGTTTTGAGCAAATAGAAGGCTAAGAAGGAGGAAGAGCATTCTATAGATCTTGAGGAGGTGATTGCCGATGCGAAGGCAAGTGCTGTGGTGGCTATCCTGGAGGCTAAGATCAAGTTGGTGGAGGATCTTGAGCATTTAGGATCCTGTAATGTAGTAAGTGATGGGTTTTGAGCATTCTAACACTTCCTAAGTGTACATGCAAACCTAATAACCTTGGATCTATGTTTGTCTAATTATCATGCAAAGTTGAATTCCAAGGCTATATTCCTATCTAGCATACATGGGGAACAATTTTTAACTTGAATGATAGATAGAATAACTTACCTTGTTGTTGCTTATGTTCCTTGAAACCTTGTGAGCCTAGCACCCCAAGTGTGATGCCTCAAATGCTTCACACAACACCAAATTCTCTTGGAAAGACTTTTGAGAGAATACACACTTCTTGAAATCGGCCTAGCCCTCTTGTTTCCTTAGTGTAGCCAATTTTGGTGGAGAATGAGATCCTTATATAGTGTTGACACATCTAGGGTTACTCCATGTAAACCCTAATGTGTCATGACTCTTCATTTCCATGACCCATGGGTTGTAACTCCCATGGAGCATCCATGGAGCATAATATGGGTGAAACCCAACTTGATAATCCATGGAGCCTCTTAGCCCACTATACAAGATATGGATGATTTACATAATCAACCCATATATTTAATTAGTTATCTTTTGATCACTTAATTAATTCTAAATTAATTCTTGATCAATCTAATCAAATAATATTATTAATATATTATAACTTATAATATATTAATAATTTCCAAGTGTTATTTCTCTCATTTAGTCTGTCCAATTGCATGGTGCCATGCAACCCAAATGGACCATGCCGGGTCAGGTCAAGTACATACCAGAAATAGTTATGGACTTAGACACCTTATCCAACAGTCTCCCACTTGGATAAGTCTAATAACTATTAATGCAAGTATGACTTCAGGAACCGATCAGCAATCGTATCTCTTTTCAAGGTTTCTCGGAACTGAGAAGATGATGGTACTCCATTTAAGATAAGTGATCATGTAATCCTATGTTCTAGATATCAGTCAGACAAATACATGGAACAATGTCTTACTTATTGTCCAACAGTTTGTTTCCCGATTTCCGATTTGTTTGACAAAGAACTTAATTGAACACATCAACTTAGTTCTGACTGGGCCCGGTACATAGGTCAAAAAAATCATCGAGGGGCCCAGATATCAGGTTCTAATCCAAGAAGGAACAGATAAACTTCGACTCGTATGTTTGTTCTACCACTCATTGAATTACACACAAAAGCACATTTTATACATCGAGTTACCAATGCATTTTCGTACAATCAATGCATAACCAACTTGTAAGTAACAAATCATATCTCTAGGTTTGAAGACTTATATGATATTACCGCCTCACGATCACTCGAGATAAAATTCCATGAAGTGATTCCAGTGAGCGTGGGTTGAGTCCAATGCTCAGAACTTATGAGCACTCATGATCGTTGTAGCCTTGTCTTAGACCTCTGCAACCAATCATGACAGTCTTGATTCATACCTACTTCCGACATATGACCGACTGTGGAGGTTTGAATAATATGTTATACCAAACAAAATTATTCTGGAAGTCAAAACATGCAAAAGAAATATAGTAAAAAATTGACAAGAGATAGCAACACTTTACTCATAAATAAAACACCTTTTATTCATCATCTAATGTCAATTACACTTTACAAATTTCGAGGTTATCTAACTACTAAATCTAATATCATCCTTCATCCCTATGCTCCGAGCATGTTGGAGATGCTTAACCCGAGTCAGTCCCTTCGTGAGGGGATCTGCTGGGTTCTCATCCGATGATACCCGCTTTGCCACGAGGAGTCCTTCTTCTATTCGATGTCTAATAAAATAGTATTTTCTGTCGATGTGCCTGGATCTCCCATGATCCCTTGGTTCCTTGGCTAAGGCAACAGCGCTTTCACTATCACAGAAAATTTCCATTGGCTCTTTAATAGCTGGTACAACTCCAAGGTCTCCGATGAAGTTCTTTAGCCATATGGCCTCCTTTGCTGCCTTGCTCGCTGCAATATACTCTTATTCGCAAGTTGAATCAGCCACTGTCTCTTGCTTGGAACTCTTCCAAGAAATTGCTCCTCCGTTTAGGGTAAAGACCCAGCCCGACTGAGAGTGGAAATTATCCCTATCAGTCTGGAAGCTAGCATCACTATACCCTACAACTCTTAAGTCATCACTCCCATCGAGGGTAAGGACCCAGTCCTTAGTCCTTCGTAGGTACTTGAGGATATTCTTTACCGCAGTCCAGTGTGCCTTGCCAGGGTTCCCCTGATACCTGCTAACCATGCTCAAGGCAAAGGCTACATCAGGTCGAGTACACGTCATAGCATACATGATCAATCCTACAACCGAAGCATAAGGTATTCGACTCATTTCTGCTATCTCAGCCTCAGTGTTAGGGATTTGTGTCTTACTCAATTTGGCGTTACTCTGGATGGGTAACTCTCCTTTCTTAGAGTCCTGCATGCTGAATCTCTTCAGCACCTTATCCAAATAGGTACTCTGACTAAGTCTAATTAGTCTTTTACTCCAATCTCTCAAGATCCTTATCCCTAGAATATAGGCAGCTTCACCAAGGTCCTTCATAGCGAAACACTTCCCAAGCCAGGACTTTACTTCCTGCAGGGTTGGGATGTCATTTCCTATGAGTAGTATGTCATCCACATACAATACCAAAAAGCTAACTATACTCCCACTAGCCTTGACATACACACAAGATTCATTTTCACTCCTAGAAAAGCCAAATTCCTTGACCTTTTCATCAAAGCAAAGATTCCATCTACGAGGTGCTTGCTTTAATCCATAAATGGATTTCTCAAGCCTACACACTCTATTAGAGTACTCGTTGCTGACAAAACCTTCTGGCTAACTCATGTAAACATCTTCAGCCAACTTTCCATTAAGGAAAGCGGTTTTGACATCCATTTGCCAACTTTCATAGTCATGAAATGCAGCTATGGCTAACATAACCCTAGTAGACTTAATCTTGGCTACTGGAGAAAAGGTCCCATCATAATCCACTCCAGGAATTTGAGAGAAGCCCTTTGCGACCAGTCGAGCCTTATAAGTGTGTACATTACCATCCATGTCGGTCTTTTTCTTGAAGATCCATTTGCACCCTACTGTCTTACGACCTGGTACATTCTCAACCAAGTTCCAAACTTGATTGTCATACATGGATTGTATCTCGCTATCCATAGCCTCTTTCCATTTAGCAGACTCGGGGCCTGCCATGGCTTCCACGTAGCTATTAGGGTCATCTTGACTTACTAGTGTCCCATCACTAATAAGTGTCTCACCTTCTGGATTAATATGGAATCCATAGTAATGCTCAGGTGCACTCCTAACTCTCGTGGAACGCCTCAGAGGTACAGATTCGTCAATTGGCTCAATAGGAGTTTCCTCCTCAAGTTGAGGGCTAGAGTTTAAAGTTCCTTCACCACGTGATTCTTGAATTTCTTCAAGATCAATTTGCCTCCCACTGTCTCCTTGGCTTATAAACTCTCTTTCTCGAAAGACTCCTCTTCTTGCTACAAAGACCACATTATCACTAGGTCTGTAGAAGAGGTAACCAAAGGATTGTTGTGGGTAGCCGATGAAAATACACCTCTCGCTTCGAGGTTCGAGCTTATCATGAGTCTCGCGTCTCACGAAAGCCTCGCAACCCCAAATCTTGATGTGGTCTAGTTTGAGTACTTTACCAGTCCACATCTCGTGAGGAGTTTTTGCAACTTTCTTTGTAGGGACTAGATTAAGGATATGGGCGGCAGTCTCTAAGGAATACCCCCAGAATGAGATTGGTAGCGAAGCTCGACTCATCGTGGAACGAACCATGTCTAACAAGGTTCGATTACGCCTCTCAGCCACACCATTCAGCTGCGGTGTCCTGGGAGGTGTCAATTGTGAGACAATCCCACATTCCCTTAGATAGTCGAGGAACTCTGAACTAAGATACTCACCACCTTGATCGAATCGAAGCATCTTAATGTTCCTGCCCAATTGATTCTCGACTTCCTGTTTAAATTCCTTAAACCTTTCGAAAGTCTCTGACTTATGATTGATTAAGTAGACATATCCATATCTACTGTAATCATCAGTAAAAGTCAAATAATAACGATTAGCATCCCTTGTGGCATGTTTGAATGGTCCACACAGATCCATGTGTACAAGGTCCAACAAACCTTCACCCCACTCACACGAGCCTGCGAAGGGTGACTTTGTCATTTTTCCAAGTAAGCATGATTCGCAACTATCATTTGACTTTAGGTCAAACGACTCCAAGACTCCATCCTTTTGGAGTTGGCCTATGCGTTTCTTGCTTATATGTCCAAGACGACAATTCCATAATGATGCTTTATCCAAGTTATTATTATTAAGAGAATCAATACACAAAACATTATTTCCTAAGTTATCTATAACAGATACAACTTCATACACACCATCACAAGGTAATGCTTTAAAATAAGGAACATTATTAAAGAAAGCATTAATTGAACCAACTTCACTATCAAATGAAAAGTTGAAACCTTGTTTGTACAATGCATGAAAGGAAATAATATTTTTTGCCATTTCTGGCGAATAACAACATTTATTCAAATCTAAATTTAACCCACTACTTAGCGATAAAGTATAAACTCCAATCTTGGTGACAGGTGTAACTTTCCTATTCCCTATGATTAAGTTTATTCTTCTTTGCTCCACATTCTCACTTCTTCTTAGTCCCTGCAAGGCACAACAAATGTGAATACCACAACCGGTATCAAGGACCCAAGACTTAGAATGGGGTGAGTTATTAGAAATGATAGTGTAAATACATGCGTGGTTAGGTTTAACTTTCCCATCCTTCACATCTTGCTGGTATTTTGGGCAGTTCCGCTTCCAATGTGATTTCTCATGGCAATAGAAGCATTCGGCCTCTTTTGGGTCAGAAGAAGGAGTGACAAAACCTTTCTTGGTTCCAATTGAAGAAGAGTCATCAAGGGTCCTAACCTTGGTACCCTTCGAAGAACTCTTTCTCTTTTTCCCTCAACTTTTCCCGATTGCCAAAACCGAAGTGGAGTTTGGAGTACAAGTGTTAACAACCGACTTCCCCTTAAGACCTGATTTTGCGGTCTTGAGAAGTCCCTGAAGTTTGCTGAGTGTGACCTCTTCCTTATTCATGTGATATGTCATGCGGAATTGATCATAGCACGATGGTAAGGAGCGCAAAATTATATCTATTGCAAGCTCCTCAGGGAAGTTCACATTAAGCTTCAGCAATCGACCCACATACCTTTGCATTTTCTGCATGTGGCTCGTGACGGGATCCCCGTCCTTCATCATGGTTGTTATCATGGAGCAGATGATTTCATACCTCTCTTGTCGTGCACTTTGATGGTATCTTTCCATCAAATCTTGGTGCATTTCATAAGGGTAGAAATCCTCATAGGACTTTTGGAGTTCCACTGTCATCGTGGCCATCATGATGCATGCTACTTTCGTAGCATCCCGTTCATGTGCCTGAAAGTCAGCGATCTCCTGAGGAGTTGCAGTGGTCTCATCAATCTCCTTAAGCTCCTTGTCAAGGACATATTCTTTGTCCTCATAGCGGGTAATCATCCTGATGTTTCTGATCCACTCATTGAAGTTGGATCCATCAAAGGTGACTTTCCCACACAAGTTCATAAGGGTAAAGGAGCCATTAGGATTAGAGGCTGAAGCAGCATTGTTTGAAGACATCTGAAGGAAGAGGACAAGATTAGTTTAGATATTAAGAGAGTCCTTAATAAAACACCCAAATGTAATATTAAGGCTAGGATCCAATCACAATATATTATAACTTAGAAGAGGTATGCCGTAATCCAAGCTATAACATATTTGAAAGGTAGGTGAATAACGATTCACCAATTTCCACCACGAAAACCGAAATATTAGATATTAGGTTTTTGATTGGTTCTTAGAAATTCCTAGATTCTTTGATATTCAATGAACTTTTCAAAGGCATGTTTCAATCTCGAGTGTGCCCTCCAAGTTTTGTGACTGGGATACCGAGGATCACAAAATGAGGTGTGAAGTAACCATGGAAATCACTTGGTACCCTTAAAGTTTATCACTCAATTGATGTGCCGGTAAACCACACACGCTCCACCGATACTATAATAAACCTTAAGTCACCCTTTACCTACCTTGTTAAGTCCAAGTTAGTGTGCTGATTAACCACACACGCTCCACCAACGACTTAAACAAAGTGTAAAGTGTAATTTCATGGATTAGCACCGTATTCACATTTTTCCTAAAGTAACTAAGATTGGGAATTTAATAAAACATTTAGTTACTTTATAATATTCATCATACTTTTAATGAGAATTTATAAGTCCTTGTCTTACCCGTTCGGCTAACGACCCTCCACCAGTCAAGCGAGCGGTGGGTGAGAGTGGACACCCATTAAGTTGCCATTTTATAGGCAACAACCTTATACCCACCTTATAGACCGGCTTCATGAATGAGGCGTACTAGCGGTAAGACGACTTTGTTCTTATACACACACACACACACACACACACACACATATATATATATATATATATATATAATTATTAAATTATAATAATATAAGTATAAGGGTTGAATTTTAACTTTTTAAAATTCTAAGGGTTGGAACTAAAGCTTTAATAAGACTTTACTTGTTCCAAAACTTGAGGGCAAGTTTTGTAAACTTTCAAAACTTTTCATTTCTTGTAACTTATGAGTTTAATAAAGTAATAAAATGAAGACTCTTCATTTTTCTAACTCCTGTGTTCTTTTAATGGTTTTAATTCAAGTGACTTTTGGTTTTCCATAACTAGGGGAGAAGTTATGGACTCCATTAAAACACATTATGATCAAGAATTAATCTACCACATAGGTTACAAATAATTCGTACGATCATCTAAACATCATAAGAACAAGAACATGAATATGAACACTTTCATAAATCAAAATTACACTTAAAACTTTGTAATTTTGATAACTAGTTGGTGTAAATGAATTAGCAAATACATTACTCCATCTAAAACAAGTTTTCAAGTACCAAAACATTTTAGGGTAATGTTTCTAATCCATTTCCAGCAACTAAAGTCGAAAATCTGCACTCTGTCGACCCTACTCGCCGAGTGCATTAACCTACTCGACGATTAGGTTGAAGATACAAGTGAACTCGATGAGTCCCCCCATGGACTCGACGAGTGCAACAGTCAGACAGCAAGTTTTTCGACTTTCTTCAACTTTTTAGCACAAATAACAAACAAACAAGCATAGGCTCTGATACCACTGATGGGTTATGAGCATTCTAACACTTCCTAAGTGTACATGCAACCCTAATAACCTTGGATCTATGTTTGTCTAATTATCATGAAAAGTTGAATTCCAAGGCTATATTCCTATCTAGCATACATGGGGAACAATTTTTAACTTGAATGATAGATAGAATAACTTACCTTGTTGTTTCTTATGTTCCTTGAAACCTTGTGAGCCTAGCACCCCAAGTGTGATGCCTCAAATGCTTCACACAACACCAAATGATCTTGGAAAGACTTTTGAGAGAATACACACTTCTTGAAATCGGCCTAGCCCTCTTGTTTCCTGAGTGTAGCCGATTTTGGTGGAGAATGAGATCCTTATATAGTGTTGACACATCTAGGGTTACACCATGTAAACCTTAATGAGTCATGACTCTTCATTTCCATGACCCATGGGTTGTAACTCCCATGGAGCATCTATGGAGCATCCTATGGGTGAAACCCAACTTGATAATCCATGGAGCCTCTTATCCCACTATACAAGATATGGATGATTTACATAATCAACCCATATATTTAATTAGTTATCTTTTGATCACTTAATTAATTCTAAATTAATTCTTGATCAAACTAATCAAATAATATTATTAATATATTAGAACTTATAATATATTAATAATCTCCAAGTGTTATTTCTCTCATTTAGTCTGTCCAATTTCATGGTGCCATGCAACCCAAATGGACTATGCCGGATCGGGTCAAGTACATACCAGAAATAGTTATGGACTTAGACACCTTATCCATATCCAACAGTAAGATGATGTGAGGCATTAGCCAAACTAATCTGGAAGTCTGTCACCACTATTGAGGATCCTGCACTACAGCCAGAAGTGGAGAAGGAGAGGAAGAAGGTCGATGATGACTAGACTAAGGTCTAGGCCTTTTAGGTGGTTAGGGTAGTGTAGTTTTTTTATGTAACCATTTGACTCATGTAGGGTTGTAAGCATTATATTTTGAATACAGTGGTTAACCTTTCCCTTATCTTTCTATGTTTCCTTTACCTGCATAGTATGATACGAAGATCTTTGCATAGTTAGGATCTAAAAACAAAGAATAATTTTCAAGATAAAGTTCTTTTGGAAAATAATAGATAAAATGATTTGATAAGGATTGAATTAGTTAAACATTAAACGTAATAACTTAAAATAATAAGAATCGACTTTTTTAAGCAATTTAAAATGTTAAAGTTTATTTAAAAGTTTGATCATTGACTTGTAATCCTTAAGAGTTTCAAAAAAAAATTATAATAAAACAAGTATAAAAGAATTTGTTAAAAACTAATTTTGGTAAATATAAATGCTTTAAAACTTCTTTAAAGATATCAATTTAATATAGTAAATGACTCTGAAGTGATGAAAGTTTATAAATCAACAATTGGTTTAGGATCCTGAAAGGTTTAAGATCCTTGATTTTACTTTAAAAAATTCAAAGTTCAGAACAAGGAAAGATGGAACCTGATTGTCTTCGAGTTTTTCCTTAAACTTCATAAGTTTTTCAATCTTAGAATTTACTAAGGATAAATCTCAACTTAGGAAAGAACTTAGGATCACTGTTGACTTCTGATGATAAGATTCTTACTGATGAGGATCCTTACTGATGAGGATCCTTAAGGATGATGATCCTTAATGATGAGGATCCTTAATCATAAGATCATACGGGGGAAGTCCCTTCTTAGGATAACCTGTTTAGGTTATAGACTTTGAAAAAATTCTCGGGTAACACCATAAGTTTATTTGATAACATATTAATGTTATATATTTGGTAGGATCCCAACTGGTGACATATTTTATGGGGAAGATCCCTACTTATGATAACATGAAAATGTTATGATTCGTGTTTATTTTCTAGGGAAAGATCCAAACGTGTGATAACATGAAGATGTTATAAACCTTATGTATTTTTTGGGGTAAGATCCTAATTTTAGAGAACATGAAAATGTTTTAAACCTTAAGGATCTTAACTTATGTTCAAATATAAGAGGGTTGCCAAGCCATTGCATCGTGAAACGATCCCCTTATTCGTATCCCATAGTTAGATATTGTGCGTTCAGGCGAGGTGTATAAACCTTAGTTCGTGCGAAAGAGGTAATTAGCTCTTTAAACCTTATAGGCGATTAAGTACCTTAGGTATAGGAGAGATGATCAGTCTCTAGATTGTGTATATGATAGTTTAAAGATCATACCATTGGTACAATGGAATTGTCCAAGTGTTAAGATGTTGAGATCTTTGTGTTTCAAGATCTTTAACCTTAAGGATCCTTATGTTTCAGGATCATTGCTTATGGAGATCCTTAGCTATACGTTGTTATGCATAGCAAATGTTAGCTAGGGGTTAGTGTTAGTCTAGCTAACATCCCTGTGACGCTTAAGTTAGTAATGTATTCGAGGAGAAAATAAGTAATGGTGAAAAGTTTAAGGTAAAGAACATGTGCAACTTGGTTTTATTAAAAATCAATTGATATTATCTACATATAGTGTGATATGAAATGTATAGCATTCTAGGATCTTGGCAAAATGGCTCCTTCGAGTGTTGCTAGCCAATATGCTCCTTTTCCTGCTTCAACATCTATAAGATATAGTCCTTCCCACTTACGAGCTAATTTAGCGACACTAGGATCCTTGGTGTTTTGGACTGTTTTCCTTAATACCAAGTCTCCTATTTGGAATCTTCTAACTTTTATGTTCTTGTTGTAAGCCTTGGCGATCCTTTGTTGATGAGCAGCAATGTGTATCTGGGCAAGATCTCTGAGTTCTTCAATAGTGTCAAGAGCCTGGGCTAGGATCCTGTCATTGTTTTCTTGATTTTGGAGCATGTATCTTGCTGTCGGGATCACTACTTCGGTAGAGATCATTGCTTATGTGCCAAACACAAAGGAGTAGGGGGTCTGACCTGTGGCTAATTTGGAAGTAGTCCTATCTGCTCATATGTAACAACCCGTTGTTTTCAAGTCAATAAAAGTCAAACTCTTTTAAATAAAATTTCGAGTTTTATTTATTTCGTTAAGTTCATAAGGGTTAGAACATGATTTAAATTATATAAATGATGTTTATATAAGTATTTTAATGTTAGGAATATAAATTCACTTAAAATCAAAACTTATGTTTTTGGAACCGAGAACCTTTGCACCGAAAACACCTTTTCGGCTGAAAACCCAAGGACCGCAAATCCCACCGACCGAAAACCCTCTTGGTATATATATGATTTCACCCGAAAAATAAGTCATTTCTCACTTTTCAAACCGAAAACACACTCATTTTGCTCACAAGTATTATCCAAGAATCTTCAAATCTTCAATAAAAATCCTTCAAATCTTCATAATTTTCACCAAGAACACCAAGAACAATCTTTAAATCTTCAAGTTGACCGAAAACCATCTGGACCGAGAACCACCAGACCAGAATCTTCCCTGACCGAGAACCCTTCCTGGACGGAAGACGGATTTTGGTCAATACCAAAATCATCCACAATTGCACCAAAAACTCTCCCTTTGGACATACTTTCATACCGACAACACCTAGCATGATTCCAAATAATTACTGATAATTTTTTTAAGTATTCCTTACATAAATTAAGTGTTGTATAATAATTTAACAAATTATTTCGATAATTTAAATATGATTATGTGTTTAAATATTATTAGGATACCGTTATTTCCACGTACGCTAGCCCGAGGATCATCTCTGTAATTTCGCTAACTGAACACGAAGATGCACTAGAGGTGAGTTCATAACCCTACATTTTCACTATTTTTCCATGGTTTTAAGGGGGGGTACAAGTAAAACACAAGGACGCTTGTGTTAATAATCAAACGATTTCAAACTGTTTCAAACCATTTGCAATTGTTTCAAATTGAATCATCGCTGCATTTTATCTATATATACATATATATATATATACATACATACATACATACATACATACATACATACATACATACATACATACATACATATATATATGTATGTATGTATGCATGTATGTATGTATTAACGCTTTTGTAACATGTCGAGCAAAAATGGTATTTTTCACGAATCTCTTACTACAGTTTTATACACACTATTAATTGCAAAGGTTTCAGTTCATTACAGAGCATACAATTAAACTATAATTGGTATAGTTTGTGAACCTCTATGCTATTTTGCTAAGTTCAATAAACAAAACAATAACATACATTTAAACTATAATAAGTATAGTTTGGGAAACACTACACTATTTTACAAGTTCAAGAACACTATACATAAACAAGTATATAAACTATAACATGCATAGTTTATGGAACACTACTCTATTTCACTATTTCAAGGATACACTACTAAATAATTATTTAAGTATAATTATTTTAATTTACAAAGTACACTACTACAAGGTAATACATACAGTTTCAAGTACAAGAGAACACTATAACACTACACGTAAACTAGTTAATACAGGGTTGTGAGGCACTACTTCATCGTACCTACCAGGGTACAGGTTTATGTCATATAAATTATAACCAGAGTCTCCTGGAGGGATAGCGTGAGTTTGTGTATATATCTTGTCACACCCAAAAGTGGAACGGTGGAAACGTTCAGGGGGTGGAGGACGTCATGTATAGTATCACATGACATGCATCATAGTAATCAAACTAATAAACAATAATTTCATTAGAAAGAAAGTGTTTACAATGTGTGTGTTCACAAAACATAGAATACATATGTAAATAATAAAACAAGATTTGGAGCTATACTGCTCCATCTTCTAAATTCCCAGTGCGAGTACCTGTCTACTAGTTTCTTGAGAATACAAGTTATTTTGAAAGAGTTGATCAGCAATTAAGCTGGTGAGTTCATAAGATTTTAGTGATGTAAGTAAGTTGTATAAAGCTTAGTAAATTGTAGTGAGTTGTAAGTTTTGTTTAGAAAAGTTCGCCTGTTCCTCCAGAAAATCATATATTTCCTACTTTGATGAAAGATAAGTAAAAATGACTCTACAATCCTTTGTATGAGTACTAATTGGATACAAGTTACATAAAACTTAGAGTAAAAAAACAATCGATTGGGTGTATCTGTGTCACACCCCCAAACCAGAATAACGGAAACATTCGAGGGTGGGTGACTTCACGTAGTACCATAACAATTGAATATCATAAAGAAAGTAACACAACCATCATATATATAACAAAAACCTACATTGTTGCGTAATACATGTTTCCAAAAGAATATTACAATATGAAGATTTAAAATGTTCGATAATAGACGCCTTAGCGTTCCTTCTTCAAAAGCTGGTAGTTACCTGTATTACTGATTCCCTGAGAAATACAAGTAGTTTCGAAAAAGTGTCAACAATAAAGTTGGTGAGTTCATAAGTGTTTTTGTACTTAAAAAGTATGTTTTTTTAGAAGAAAACAAATGAATGTGATTTCCAGAAAATCCAATATTTTCCACATATAGTTTGAAAAACTCCCAAAAGTTGGAGGGTGTTAGTATCTTTCGTACCTAAATGATAAAGATGAATTTATACTCAAAATAATGTAAATATTGAATGCATTCATGAGTCTCATAAATCAAGCTTATTTTTATACTTCCGTGTGAGTCTTATAACCATGCTATTGACACAGACTGCCTGTAACAACGTTCTTCAGGTGTTGTAATGTTATGATTTGTCACCCCAGACCTGCCGGTCAAACTGCAGCTAACAGTTTAGGTGCGGGATTTTCAATCCCGTATAGATCTATACACAAGTATCACGCTCTCCCTCCAAGAGATTACGGTTTATAATACAGAACTTGAAATGCATACTTGAGAGCACATTGAAGTTGGATATCTCACAACACTTAGTATAAATAGATTTACGATAAGAAAGTCTTTATTTCACTTCAGATGAAAGTATTTCATTCTTTTCAAGATGTTTACGTAAGAATGTATGAATAACTCGCAAACTATACCCATTATAGTTTTCAGAAAGTGTGTTCCATTTGGTGATAATAACTCGGTGAAATACTAACTTGTTCTTGTATTGTAGTTGTATCTCCCCCCCCCCCCTAAAACATGAAAAGACGTGAAAAGTAGGGGTATGAACTCACTTGTTCGTTTTGAAGAGAGTGAGACTAGAATCGAGCAGAACTTCAATTGCGGAAAGTTGCATCTTCGAGCTTCTCGGGGATCTCGGTAGCGTAGAACCTTCATCGGGGCTCTGGTATGGAACCGAGGGTGTCAGGATGGCCTCTGGAGCTCACAAGTGAGTGAAAGTGAGAGAGAGTTTTAGAAAAGTGTGCCAAAACCTGGAGCTCATGCCCTCTATTTATAGGGTTGAAAGTGGGAGTACGTTGGGCGTAAAGATGCATCATGGCTTACAAATCGAGTCTAGCTAAGCGTAGAGTCTGCTAGCCGATGGGATTCGATACTGCACCTGAGTACGTTGGGCGTACTCTTATATTACGCTGGGCGTAATTTGGGCTTCAATCTTCTAAATTTCGTAACTTTCGCGTACGGGCTTCGTTTTTCGCGTTCTTTATATCCACGCGTAGGTGAGACTATGCTCTACAACTTTCATTTAGACTCCATCGGCTAGTTTTGAATTTATTTTTAATATTATGTTTTTAGTAGGCCGGGACTGCTAAAGTCCATTAAAAATTCATAACTTCTTTATCCGATGTCTGTTTTCGTCTGTCTTTTTACCATCTTACTCCTGTTGTGGAGACCTTCAATTCTCTTTTAGGTTGTGTTAGCTAAAAATCATTCGATCTTTAATTCGAGTTTTTAGCTCTCTACTACTGTTACGAAACTTAGAAAATTCGTAACTTCTTCATACGAGGTCCAATTTGGGCAATCTTTTTATGCACGTTCACTATTTAACGAAATCTACGACTTTTGTTTAGATACTTATGGCTAAAATTCATTTTATTGGACTTTCACTTTTTACGTTTAATAATGTTTTACCGGGTGTGTCGTGAATATTTGAGTGGTCATAATCTCTTCATTATAACTCGGTTTTGAACGTTCTTTATGTTTTTGGAAACCTTGGCACGATATCTAACATTTGATGCATCCCAAATTTAGATTTTTGAACATTTTATTTTTTAGGTTAATTCCGTTGATTCCAAATAGTTCAATGTATTTGACTTTTGAGTGTTACATTGATTTGGAAAAATATAGGGTTGTCACATCATCCCCCTGTTAAAGGGAATTTTGTCCCGAAATTTAATCTAAGACAGAGTTTACGGGTTAGGAAAAAGATGCGGGTACTTTTGTTTCATCTGATCCTCGCATTCCCAGGTGTATTTAGGTCCTCACTTGGCATTCCAGGGGACCTTTACAATAGGTATGCGGCTCTGTTTAGTTCAATTAACTTCCCGATCCATGATCTCTACTGTTTCTTCTACGAACTGGAGATTCTCATTTATTGCAATTTCATCCAGAGGGACGACGAGAGTCTCATTGGACAAGCACTTCTGTAGGTTTGATACGTGAAAAGTAGGGTGTACGTTGTGGAGTTCCTGAGGTAATCGAAGTTTGTAAGCCACCAGACCGATCCTGGCAAGGATCTGGAATGGTCCGATGTACCTTGGGTTCAGTTTCCAACTCTTTCCAAAATGTATTAATCCTTTCCAGGGTGAGACTTTTAGTAGGACACGGTCTCCAACCTGGAATTCCAAGGTTTTCCGTCTTTTATCTGCATAACTCTTTTGTCTGTCCCTTGAATCCTTTAGTCGTTCCCGGATCTGAACAATCTTCTCCGTAGTTTCTCTTATGAATTCTAGCCCAGTGAGAGTGTTGTTCGTCGCTTGTCCTCTTGCTAGTTGTGTGTCACCCACTTCAGCCCAGCACAGAGGTGATCTGCACTTACGGTCGTAGAGGGCTTCGAATGGGGCAGCCTTGATGCTAGTGTGGTAGCTATTGTTGTACGAAAACTCGACCAATGGTAAACGGGTGTCCCATGCCTTGCCAAAATCGATTACACAAGCTATCAGCATATCTTGTAGGGTTAGTATGGTTCTCTCACTCTGGCCGTCGGTTTGTGGGTCATACGCGGTACTCATGTCTAGTCTCATTCCTAGAGATCTTTGTAGCGACTGCCAGAACCTCGAGGTGAATCTACTATCTCGGTCTGAGATAATGGATATTGGCACACCATGCAATCGTACAATCTCCCTGAGGTATGTTCTAGTTAGCTTCTCCAATTTATCCATTTCTTTGATTGGTAGGAAGTGCGCGGATTTAGTTAACCTGTCAACGATCACCCAGATAGTGTTGAGTCCGCTTGCCGTCTTGGGTAATTTGGTTATGAAATCCATGGTTATCCACTCCCACTTCCATTCGGGTATTTCTGGTTGTTGTAACAATCCCGAGGGATTTTGGTATTCCACCTTGACTTTGGCGCACGTGAGACATTTGCTCACGTAGGTAGCAATTTTGGATTTCATATTCGGCCACCAGTATAGTTTCTTGAGGTCCAAATACATCTTATCGGATCAGGGATGTATGGAATATCGTGTCTTTTGGGCTTCGTTCATGACAACTTCTCTGAATCCGCCAAACTTCGGTGTCCAGATCCGATTCATGAAGTAACAAACTCCATCATTCTTGACTTCAAGATTCTTATCCATTTCCCTTAAGGCTTCTCCCGTCACATTTTCGGATTTTAAGGCTTCTATTTGAGCTTCCTTGATTCGCGTGGACAGGTGTGAATGGATTGTCATAGTTAGGGACTTCACTCAGCGGCCTGAGTATTCCTTTCAACTGAGTGCGTCAGCCACCACGCTAGCCTTGCTAGGATGATATCGAATTTCGCATTCGTAATCGTTTAGTAGCTCTACCCACCGTCTTTGTCTCATGTTGAGTTCCTTCTGGTTGAGGATATGCTGGAGGCTTTTATGATCGGTGAAGATTGTACATTTCGTGCCATAGATATAGTGCCTCCATATCTTTAGAGCGAAAACGACTGCTCCTAGCTCGAGATCGTGCGTCGTGTAGTTTGCTTTGTGCGTCTTTAGTTGTCTTGAGGCATAGGCGATGACCTTCCCTCGCTGCATCAGAACACACCCAAGTCCTTGGTTTGACGCATCACAATAGACCACGAAGTCTTCTGTTCCTTCTGGTAAGGTTAAGATGGGTGCACTACATAAGGCTCTCTTTAGTGTTTGAAATGCGATGTCTTGTTTTTCTCCCCAATCGAAGGTCACACTCTTCTGAGTTAGGGTGGTAAGCGGCTTAGCAATCTTTGAGAAGTTTTGTATGAACCTTCGGTAATACCCGACGAGTCCCAAGAATTATCGGATTTCCGTTGGTGTCCTTGGAGTCGTCTAATTCTCTATTGCTTTGATCTTGGAAGGATCCACGTGTGTCCCCTCTTTGCTTACTACGTGACCTAAGAAATATACTTCCCGAATCCAAAACTCGCACTTTGAAAATTTTGCGTACAACTTTTCTGCCCTCAATGTTTCCAAAACTTGGTGGAGGTGTTGGCTGTGTTCTTCCTTGCTTCTTGAATAGATGAGTATATCATCTGTGAACACGATCACAAATTTATCCAGGAAGGGAAGACATACTCGGTTCATCAAGTCCATGAACACCACTGGTGCATTTGTCAATCCAAAGGGCATCACTACAAACTCGTAGTGACCATAGCGTGTTCGGAATGCTGTTTTGGGGATGTCTCCTTCCAGCACTCAAAGTTGGTGATAACCATATCTTAGGTCGATCTTTGAGAAGTATCTTTCTCCTTGTAGTTGGTCGAACAAATCGTCTATGCACGTTAGGGGATATCGGTTCTTGATCATGAGTTTGTTTAGTTCCCGGTAATCGATGCACATGCGAAAGGATCCGTCCTTCTTTACGAATAGGATCGGTGCACCCCATGGTGAGAAGCTCGGTCTGATAAAGCCTTTACTCAATAGCTCGTTTAGTTGATTGGACAGTTCCTGCATCTCGGCTAGGGCTAGACGGTACAACGATTTTGCTACTGGGTTAGCTCCGGGAATTAAGTCGATCCTGAACTCGACTTGGCGTTCTGGTGGGACTCCTGGCAGATCTTCTAGGAAGACTGTAACACACACATTTTAAAATTCATGTTTTGTAATGCATAAAATTGTGAAATACTATGTGAAATTGGGTGTTGAGTTCTAACACTTTGTTTTTACTAGAAATGAAGTAAAACTATGTTTAGAATCACTCAGAAAATATTGGAAGTCTTATGAGATACCGATTAAAAGCCAAATAGTGAAATTTAGCAAAAATATAAAGTTTTAAATAAGTAAAATTTTATTATTTGATGTTTTATAGAATCTCGTTAGAAACTTGTAGGCGAAAACCTCGTTGAAATCCGAGTTATAACAAAGAAGTTATGACCAACCGAAGATCCGCGACAAAACCGGCACGACGCCGAATGACGTAAAAAGTGAGTTTTTGAAAACTACTTTTTAGCCTTAGTAATCTAAATGAAAGTCGTATTATTCATTAAACTGAGAAATTCGATAAAAAGAACGCCAAAATCTGACTTCGTATGAGGAAGTTATGATTTTTCGAAGTTTCAACTTAGCAGTAGACAGCTACAAACTCGAATTTTAGATCGAGCGATATTTGACCGATACATCCTAAACGAGAATCGAAGGTCTCGTGATTTTTAGTACAACGGTAAAATGTCTGACAAAAACGGATGTCGGATGAAGAAGTTATGAATTTTTAACGGATTTTCCTGTCCCGGTCTGTTAAAAATAATAATATTAAAAATAAAGTCAAAATTAGATGATGAAGTCTAAATGAAAGTTGTAGAGCGTAATTTTAGCTACACGTGCATATAAAGAACGTCAAAAACGGAGCTCGTATGCGAAAGTTATGGATTTTTGAAGTTTGGGGCTCAAAATTCATGAAATCTCGCATGAACAGTGTCAGCCACGTCACCTCGCACGAAGCAGCAGCGTCACCGGAGACGTAGCCCAAACCAAAACCGATGCGTGTCGCTTACTGATTCGACCGAAGTGCGAACCAACGAACTTGCGATGCGTCTCGCATGCATGTCCGAAGCTCGCTCCTCCACGTCTCCTCGCGTCCGAGCCTCGCAGCGGCCTCGTGGCCACGCCTTACAGCGCCACCTGCTTCTCCCTTCTGCTGCCACCGATCCCTTTGCTGCTGACTCGCCTTTTTCCCCTCGCGTGTCTCTCTCCCTCGCTTCCACATGCTCTCTTCTCCTAGCTCTGGATCCTAGCCCCTCGCATATAAATAGGAGGATTGCAAGCCTTCTCGGGTAATTTTATAAAATTGCCATTTATGGCCCCTTTTTCCATATTTTCACTATTTTGACTTTCCCCGAAGCCCCAGTATCAATTTTAGCACCCGAAACACATCCCGAAGCTCCCGAGAAGCCCGAAAATTTTATCTTTTCGGTTTTGAAGCCCTACCTTCGCAGAGCCCGGTTTTCAATTAAGCTCCCGGTTTTCAACATAGAAAGTCATATTTAAAGCCGAAGTACTGTCCAAATTACTATTTTAACCCCCGGTTAACTTAAGGTGAGTTCAATATATAGGAACAATTGTATGTTATGTGTTATATGTGCTATGTGCTTCTCAGTGTTATTATTCTGAGTTATTTTCCCGTGTTATTTTAATTCGCTATGTTTATAGCAATTGTAATACCTTTGACCATGTGATCAGTGAAAGGACTTAGATTCACATTGGTACTGGTACGTAGCCTCTGCCATGTAGAGCATGTCTCCATAATAGAATGACTTCTATTCTATGGCATTGGCAAATGGTTAGACAGGACTATAAGCCTGAAATCTAACAAGATGCTAATTAGAAATTGCATGTCTTATATGCCATTTAGGCTAAAGTTTTATTGATGTATATCAAGCATTGAAAAGTATATCCTTGAATAAAGTATTTGATTGATATGAACGCTTGTCACATGATTTCACATATGTCTTGTTGTTCCTCTTTGCTTTTGCCACATTGAAGTATATATATGGCATAACGTTATATTGTATCTATTATTGAACTCACTAAGCATCACCGCTTACCCTATCAATGTTTAACAATTGCAGGTGATAAGTAACTAGTATGATCACATACTGTTGAAAGATTTAGAATAGTTTGTAATAGTACTTTTGTACTTCAGTTTATGTTTGTATAAATTACAATATCCTCGGTAGTTATGTAATATATAACACTTTGTAATAGACGGTTTGTATCCAATAGTTTGCAATCCCTTTATCAATGTAAAATATTGCTTTTATGAATATTCAAGTAGCATGTTTTGGAGTAATGATATTGTGAAGTATGAAAGTTTAGGTCTTTCAAAAATACAAAAGTTGGGGTCTTTCAAAGACGTCTGGGAAGTTGCTGACTTCCGGAATGTCTTTAATGTCCTTCCATTCTCGTTTCTTGTCTACGAAGGTATTTTGTGCCTTGACGCAGCGGATAATTTGTAAATTTGTACTGGGTTTGTCACCATAAATGACAAGAGTTTCGCCATTTGGAAGATTGAGGCGAACGGCCCTTTTGTGACAAAGTATATCGGCATGGTGAAGGCTTAACTAATCCATACTGATGATGACATCAAAACTTCTTATTGAAATTGGCATAAGATCGATTTCAAACAAGTGCTCGTTTAAATTTAATGTACATCCTATGTACATATGGCTTGCGCTTTCCGTTTTACCGTTTGCCATTTCTATAGTGAATATTTTATTGAGTGGTTGGGGTTTTTGATTAAGTAGGTGTTTGAATTTATGACTCACAAAACTTCTCTCCGCACCGTAGTCAAAGAGTATGCATGCATAAATATTGTCAAGAGAAACGTACCCGTAACCACCGTGGGGTCAGCTATTGCTTCATTCTGTCCTATCGCCAGCACTCTTCCTACACTTCCAGTATTCTTTGCCTTGGGGAAATCCCTCTTCAAGTGCCTAGTTTCTCCACACCCATAACATGTCTTGCTTACTCCAGTACCAGCAACTTGGATGATTGGTCGCGCCGGTGCCTTACAGAAACGGGCAGTGTGCCCTTTCCTATTGTAGTTTTTACAGTGCATTTCTCAGCAATTACCGTGATGATGGTAATTGCATTTGTTACACTTTGGCAGACTCCCAGCATATCGCTTTGCTGGCGCAGGGGTATCGGGAGTGGTAGTGGGGACAGTAGTGGCATGGACCGCCACCATTTGTTTCTTTGAAGGTTCTTGCGAAGTTTGACCTTTTCTCTTGTTCTAGAACTTCTTCTTGCTGTTGTTGTTGGCATTGTTGTTGTTGTTGTTGCTTCCTTTGTTCGGTTCGACGATGGCAGTTGTGACACTTTGACAGACCCCAAGATCTACGAGAGATTGCGCCAGTTCCTTGGTGTTGTTGAACGTTGTGGGTTTGGAGGCTAGCACACTGGCTCGAAGCTGGGGTGATAGTCCCCAGATATACCTTTCCACCTTTTGACTTTCTAGAATCATCATTCATGGGCAAAGTATTATTAAGTCACTGAATCTATTTGTATATCCTGCGATGTCCGAACCTACAATTGTAAGGCCCCACAATTCTTGTTCGAGCTTCTGAATCTTGCCTCTTGGGCGGTACTCTCGTAGTAGCATTCATTTCAGATTTTCCCAACCCATGGAGTTTGCCACCACCAGGGTTAGTGAATTGACGTGGCCGTTCCACCACGTTAGGGCTCGTTCGGAGAAAGTACATGCAGCAAACTTTACTTTGCTTTCTTCGAGGCACGCGCATATTTCAAACACAACTTCCGTTTTCTCTATCCATTGGGATAGAGCCATCACTCCCCCAGTTCCATTAAAGGGAATGGGTTTGTCGTTGGTGAAGTCTTTGTAAGTAAATTCCCAGGAACGACCTTGGCTTGGGTCATTTATAAAGCTGTTTATTCCTCCTCCTGACCTGTTGTTACTCATTTGTGCCATCGCTGCGGTTACAACGGCTGTTACAGCAGCTTGGAGCATAGCTGCATCCATAGTTGGAGGGGGTGGTGGAGGTGGTGCTGGAGTTGAGTTTCTACGTGATGATCTACGAGGAGGCATGTTCTGGTAGAGAAATAACAATGAATACTATAAGTTTTTAAATGATTTGGCAATCGTGCACTAGAGGGTTAGTTATATCTGTAATTTGTTTTGATTTTAGTTAATGTTTTCGAAGTAGATATAGCAATTTAGATAATTCGATGAATTTCGAGAGGTATGCAAAGAAATACTTCATATATATACATATATATATATATATATATATATATATATATATATATATATATATATATATATATATATATATATGCCAAACATACGGTGCGTTACATTTTTCTTTGTGGTTAGGAAAATTTGACCTATCAAGAGGTCTCCAATTACAAGTTCAAAGAAGGTAAGAAAACCTTATCTGAGGTGCTATTCTATATCAAAATTGTTGGAGTTGGGCAAGTCCTACTTGCGGCGTGTTGTGAGTTTAGAGCTAGACTCTGCATCCAATTGTTTGACTCCCATTAACCGCCTCTCAAGAACCGCTTGTTGTTCCTTCATCTCTCTTATTTCTGCAAGTGCTGCCTCCATTTGGCTTTGAAGCGTCCTTGTGTGTAGTTGGGTATCTTAGTGTAGTCCGTCCAGACGACGGATGTTTGCGGTGTTACCCCGTGCAGCAGCATTGATCTCACGAATTTTGGCCACTCGAATTCACGACTGGAAGGTCTAGTTGGCTATTTTTCCCACAAGGACGGGAAGCGCTTGATCGGCTGATCCTCCACTACTGACATCGTAGAACTCCCAACACATGCCAAAGGGAGGGCGTACACCTAGTTGATGGATCCAATGGTGGAGATGGCTTCCCCACATGGGAGTGGGACATTGGTAGCCCATTCTAATTGCAGGAGGATGGGGAGCTGGTGGGTTGATGATTTTCGGCTTGGAGTCTGTTCCATCCGTACTTTCCTCTTCCTTCTCTATAGGATCTTCTTCCTCTTCGACTTCGAATTCCTCTTCAACTTCCTCTTCGATTTCCTCTGGGTCTTCTTCCGGATCTTCTTCTATCCATCCACCGTTCCCTTGGTTCGGGTAGTAGGGATCTCCCGGTATATGGAATCCGACCATTTTGTGTGTACTAAAATAGAGGTATGAGAATTTTATGAGAATAGAAATTTCTATTCGACGACATCCTAAGTTTAACCAAATCTTGAGGTGTACATGATTTTTATTGTCCTTATATTTTTATAAAATACTCCTATAGTATTTCGAATTTGCAAGTTTAGTATTTTTATTTGGTAAGTTTTTGACTTGTTGTCCACTACGACCATTCCTCGACGTACGTTGGTCAAATCCAGGATAAATATAGTTGATCAGGCTATATTTATTCTCGATTTGATTACATACCTCGAGGCCCAGTCGTGGTGTCACAACTTTCCTTAATACTTTTTAGAAACTTTGCTAAGATACTAGACCGATGCATGCGTGTGAAAATGTATATTTAAAAAAAAAAATTGTTTATGAAGACGTTTTTTCAAAGAGTTTTTGGTACCTTTTGAATTTATAGTTTGTATATCTTATGTGGTTCGATATACTTAGTTCACTATAAACAATGCTCTGATACCAATCTGTCACACCCCCAAACCAGAATGGCGGAAACACTCGAGGGTGGGTGACTTCACGTAGTACCATAACAATTGAATATCATAAAGAAAGTAACACAACCATCATATATATAACAAAAATGTACATTGTTGCGTAATACATGTTTCCAAAAGAATATTACAATATGATGATTTAAAATGTTCGATAATAGATGCCTTAGCGTTCCTTCTTCAAAAGCTGGTAGTTACCTGTATTACTGATTCCCTGAGAAATACAAGTAGTTTCGAAAAAGTGTCAACAATAAAGTTTGTGAGTTCATAAGTGTTTTTGTACTTAAAAAGTATGTTTTTTTAGAAGAAAACAGATGAATGTGATTTCCAGAAACTCCAATATTTTCCACATATAGTTTGAAAAACTCCCAAAAGTTGGAGGGTGTTAGTATCTTTCGTACCTAAATGATAAAGATGAATTTATACTCAAAATAATGTAAATACTGAATGTATTCATGAGTCTCGTAAATCAAGCTTATTTTTATACTTCCGTGTGACTCTTATAACCATGCTATTGACACAGACTGCCTGTAACAACGTTCTTCAGGTGTTGTAATGTTATGATTTGTCACCCCAGACCTGCCGGTCAAACTGCAGCTAACAGTTTAGGTGCGGGATTGTCAATCTCGTATAGATCTATACACAAGTATCACGCTCTCCCTCCAAGAGATTACGGTTTATAATACAGGACTTGAAATGCATACTTGAGAGCACATTGGAGTTGGATATCTCACAACACTTAGTATAAATAGATTTACGATAAGAAAGTCTTTATTTCACTTCAGATGAAAGTATTTCATTTTTTTCAAGATGTTTACGTAAGAATGTATGAATAACTCGCAAACTATACCCATTATAGTTTTTCAGAAAGTGTGTTCCATTTGGTGATAATAACTCGGTGAAATACTAACTTTTTACGTAAAGTAAAATGTTGATATCGAATAATAATAAGATAGAAGTTGTATTTAAATCTATATAAATCGATATGTTTTCTTGTATTGTAGTTGTATCTCCCCCCCCCCCCTAAAACATGAAAAGACGTGAAAAGTAGGGGTATGAACTCACTTGTTCGTTTTGAAGAGAGTGAGACTAGAATCGAGCAGAACTTCAATTGCGGAAAGCTGCGTCTTCGAGTTTCTCGGGGATCTCGGTAGCGTAGAACCTTCGTCGGGGCTCTGGTATGGAACCGAGGGTGTCAGGATGGCCTCTAGAGCTCACAAGTGAGTGAAAGTGAGAGAGAGTTTGAAAAAAGTGTGCCAAAACCTGGAGCTCATGCCCTCTATTTATAGGGTTGAAAGTGGGAGTACGTTGGGCGTACTATCGGAGTACGTTGGGCGTAAATATCCGTCATGGCTTACGACTCGAGTCTAGCTAAGCGTAGAGTCTGCTAGCCGATGGGACTCGACACTGCACCTGAGTACGATGGGCGTACTCTTAAATTACGATGGGCGTAATTTGGGCTTCAATCTTCTAAATTCCGACTTTCGCGTACAGGCTCCGTTTTTCGCATTCTTTATATCCACGCATAGGTGAGACTATGCTCTACAACTTTTATTTAAACTCCGTCAGCTAGTTTTGACTTTATTTTTAATATTATGTTTTTAGTATGTTGGGACTGCTAAAGTCCATTAAATGTTCATAACTTATTTATCTGACGTCTGTTTTCGTCTGTCTTTTTACCATCTTACTCATGTTGTGGAGACCTTCAATTCTTGTTTAGGTTGTGTTAGCTAAAAATCGTTCAATCTTTAATTCGAGTTTTTAGCTCTCTACTGTTGTTACGAAACTTAGAAAATTTGTAACTTCTTCATACAAGGTCCAATTTGGGCGATCTTTTTATGCATGTTCACGGTTTAACGAAATCTACGACTTTTGTTTAGATACTTAAGGCTAAAATTCATTTTATTGGAATTTCACTTTTTACGTTTAATAATGTTTTACCTGGTGTGTCGTGAATATTTGAGTGGTCATAATCTCTGCATTATAACACGGTTTTGAACGTTCCTTATGTTTTTGGAAACCTTGACGTGATATCTAACATTTGATGCATCCCAAATTTAGATTTTTGAAAATTTTATTTTTTAGGTTAATTATGTTGATTCCAAATTGTTCGTTGTATTTTACTTTTGAGTGTTACATTGATTTGGAAAAATATAGGGTTGTCACAATCTGCCCTAAGCCCACAACCAAACAAGGAACAGGGAATGAGGCGGATGACACACATCCCATTGGTTGTTAGGTCATCGGTTCATATAACCATGGCGTATTCGCTTGGTACTCACAGAGTTAATTGTAATAGTTCCTTTATATTTGATGAAAAGATTCTTTAAGAAAACCCTTATTTCTTATAATAAAAATAGTAACCACAGTGGTTCCTTCTATAATCACTTAGTTTATACTAGCTATATATAATCTAATATTGAACAGATAGTTAATTGTGTGGATCTGCCCTAAGCCCACAACCAAACAAGGAATAGGAAATAAGGCGGAAAACACACATCCAATTACCCATCGGATATTAATTATATATAACCTTGCTCTATAAACTAAGGTATTGTAGAATTAATCACCTAAGGTCCTTTAAGTTACACTGGTTTAATAAAATGGATTAAACCCTTTATTGGTAAGTTTCTAGTTTTGTATACCAAAAGTACCCCTTATGATGACATAATGTATACGGAACATACATATAACTAATATCGAATGGATAATAGGCTGGGTGAATCCGCTCTAAGCCCACAACCAAACAAGGAACATGAAATGAAGCGGAAAGCACACATCCTATTACCTATTGAATCCTATTAATATATATCCATTGGTGTATGCATTAAGGAATCATAAGGTTATAATTATAGGTCACTTTCTACTGAATGTACTATACCCGACTGTTCTATTTTTCATTAGAAAAGATGTAAGTTTTCCCTAGTTTATAACTATCTTTACTCGAAAATAGTTTGCATTAACTTTCAAGTGGAACTGTCGCTTTATGAAAGTAATGGGAAAAATATAAGTACTCAGTTGTCTTTTGAATTGACATCCAGGCGTACTGATTTCCTTAAAACATGTTTGTTTTATTAAGATCATAATGTGAAGGCTAGTACCCATACTATACGCTCTCCCTATCAAGAGATTCTGGGAAGCAAACGCAACTTCAGCAAAGCAATTGCTAGGCCGTTTAATCCACATTAAAGTTATGTGATCAGGTATACCCAATTTAACTATCACCTTTTGTTTAGAACAATGAGTTAGTGATTCATTGGTATAATTAGATCCTGTAGTTGTTCCATGCTATAGCATCTTAGTATGTTCATTCTGTTATAGTATCTTAGTATGTTCTTTCTGTTATTATGTATTTGTATGAACTGAACCCCTAAACTATACCCCTTATATTTTACTAGTGTTTTACATGAACTGCTATTGAAAATACTCATTTTACTACTAAGTTATGCTTGTACTTTAAAAATGGAGTTTTGTTAAACTAAAAAGTAACATAACTTTAAAAGAGTTTTTGAAATGTTTTGATCACTTATAAAAGACATAAGAAATCTTTTGAAAGATGTTTATAACAAACATTTACACAATTATCATTGTGTTCAACTTGTAGCCCCCCTTTAAAAGCATTTAAAACAGTTAAAAGATTCATTACGGGGTATGAACTCACTTTATGTGGGTAATTCAAACGAATACGCGCGTAAGGATGAGAAGTTCCACGAATGAAGTCCCGAGACACATACGAGTCCAAAATGACATATATAGCAATTATTTGCATGAATATAGTGTTTATAAGCAACTATCATGCTAGGAAACAGTCCAAGGGACTAAGGGACACTTGGAATGGAGTGTAGAATCACATGTGATTGATTAAGGGGAGTGTATGGCCAAAAGAAGGAGTTTACGACCACACAAATGTGTTCACGTCCCTAGAGTTTACAGTCAGGGATTTCACGGCCAGGGAGTTTACGGTCGTAAACTCCTGGGAATCATCCCCAAATTTCTTGTTCTAGGTAGTAAGGCTTGTGATTCTACTAGCTAACAAGTGTATGGAAGGAATAGTGACGATTTAGAAGCCTTAGAAGGTGTTTTCGGCCACCAAGAACGAGTGTGTGTTCTTGGTGAAAGATGAAGATTTGAGGATCTAGCCGAAAAGGGGTGTTTTCATGGATGAAGCAAAGAATGATACATGTTTAAGAAGGATAAAAACAACGAGAGGGAAGAACACTTAATTTTATGGAGGATTTGGATGAAGAACTTGATGATACTTGAGAGAGTTTGAGGAGATTTCGGCCAAGGAAGGAAAAGAATGAAGAAATGAAGTGCCCTCATATATATAGGAGAGAGTTTTCGGCAATGATTGAGTTTACTGCCGTAAACTCCACATGATGGAGTTTATGGCTTCGTTTGACGATTTTGAACTTCCGTAGATATATCCTAACATTCCTTCCTTGAATGCATGAGGCCTAGAACACTCGGACAGTCCCTTAACAAGGCCAAGAGATAGCATAAACGAGTCTGACTCCCGTTTAACTGGATTTATAAAGCAAAAAAAATTCAGGTTGCCACACATCTATACGGGACTGACAATCCCGCACCTAAATTTTTAGCTACAGTTAGGCCTACAGGCCTGGGGTGACAAATTTCATAACATTCTAATGCTTGAAGAACGTCATAGAGGCCACTAGTCATTTTAACATGGTTATATGAAACTCACAATAGTATTAACTAAAACATTGTTTACGGGATTAACACTACTTCAATGGTTTTATTTTAAATAATGATACTTCAGTACACTATCTTACACTATAGTTGGTGGGATCCAGACATTCATACAAAGGTTTTCATACAAACCCTACTACGATACACTACTTCCCTAGTATAGAGTACACTAGTATAACATATAGTTTAGGGAAACATTCATGATATGGTTTTATTCATTTATAAGACTACAATATACTATTACAGAGTACAGTAACAAACATACATTTTGGTCTTAAGGCCTAAGACTACACTTCATTCACAAAAGAAAATATTGGATTTTCTGGAGGATCATACTAATGTTTTTTTAAAGAAACAAAGACAAGCTTTCCATCACTAAAACATACTTATGAACTCACCAAATTAAATTTTGATACACTTTCAAAATCACTTGTATTCTCAGGGAACCAGTAGACAGGTACACTACAGGTTTTTGAGAAGACGAAGCATTCATGGTGTTTCATCTATAGTTTTTGTTATACATTTTGATGTTATACAAACAATGTTCCAAACACAATGTAAACACTATATTATCAATGCAATGGTTGTTGTTACTTTGATTACTATTATTCAATTGTTGTGATACTGTACATGTCGTCCTCCACCCCCAATGTTCCTGCCATTCCAGTTCGGGGGTGTGACAGATTGGTATTAGAGCATTGATTATAGTGAACTAAGTATATCAAACCTTGTAAGATATACAACTATAAATACAATGGGGCCAAAGTGCTCTGACTAAAAATATACTTTTAAAATAAGAAGTATACTAACATGCATACATACCAGAAACATTATCACGTTAAGAAACTACATAAAAGTATTTGGATGAGTTGGACACTACGGTCAAACCTGGACAAATATGTAATAATATATGGGATAAATATAGTTTGATCAACTATATTTACTTGAGATACGATCAACATGTGTTTGGAAGTGATAGTGGTGTTGCAACAAGTCTGAATCTTACCAACTCTATACAAAGGAACAATAGAATTAAACATAAAAGTTAATACACTATAGGAGTATTTTATAGCACTATAACACTAGAGTCAAACACGTGAAAACAAAGAACCCTTATTGATAGATCTATAATTGTAAAGTGTATACATATAAGTTATATATATGTAAGATTTTATAGACCTAGAATAGGTGATTTAGCTTTACTTCATGTTCCTTATTTGGTTGTTGACTTAGAGTAGGATCACTTATTCAAAGACCTATTTAGTCTTAGTTATATATAATATGTATACACTATGTGATTATAGGGGGACCATACATGAATCACACTATACAAATTCATTTCAAGTGTTGCTATAAATTTCAAGAAATGAAATTTGCGATTGTTTACTTATATTAGTAGACTTACATTGTAAATCGCTTAATAGAACACTACAATAGTCAGGATAAGAGATCTTGTCAAAGTCTCCTGACTCATGACCACTATAGAAGACTTATCATCATTTTCTCTTAAATAATCATAGAGAAAGATGCATCCAAAGAGGTCCAACAGGAAGAAAAACAACCCACTAACGTATCCACCACCGCCACCACCTCATCAGTATGACCCTGTTGTGTTCCAAGCAGTAGTAATCATCGTCATGGCAGCAACCATGATGCAGATCAATGCAAGTGGCACTAGTGGGGCAGGTAGTGGTGCCAACCCTTCTAACCACGGTGATAGTCATGGACATTCGAGGGAGTGATCCTATAAATACTTCACATGCTAAACCTAGATCTTTTGATGGCACCGGAGGTGTCATTGCTTTAACATGCTGGTTCGAGAAGACCGAATCAATATTCATAATCTGTGCATGCCCCAAAACTAGCAAAGTGAAATTTGCAGCATGCATTTTCACAAAAAAATCACTCTCTTAGTGGACCAACCAAGTCAACTCGTTGACCCTGCTAATAGCTAATTCCATGTGATAGTGTAACAACCCGAAAAATTTGTATCATTGCTTGTAACCCTTTTCGTAACTCATTTCGATAATCCAATCGCCGTTTCCAATTTTGTTTCCGATTTCGTCATTTAATTAAGTCATTCATTTGTAATTGATATTATGACTTAATGGGTGTCCTAATACTTTTAGAACTTATTCTAACACCCCATATTGGTAATTGTAACATTTCTAGAATCAACCATATCGGGTTATGGTAACTCAATCGGGTGCGACCAAAAGCACCGTATAACGCCGATATCGGGTAGAATTCCACCGTGTCCAAAACTTAGACACTATTTAAAGATGTTTAATCTTCCATTTAAAGCTTTTGCTCTCTCTCTAACCTCTCTCCTCAACCAAAGAATCAAGGTCCAAAACATTGAATTAAGGCTCTAAATCCTTGAGGTAACATCCCTAACTTGTTGTTTAACCTCTTAGGCCTTCAAATTAGTCTTTAAACTATCATTTTGGTCCTGGAACATGTGTTTATGGCCAAGAAGCATTCTTGGGCCGTAAACACTTAATAAATGGGTTTTTGAGCATCATAACCCCTCCAAATCAACTTTGGGACTTAGATACGACTATATGGCTTATCATTCTAGACTTGGAACACCCTAAACATGAAATTTGGGGACCTTATAACTCATTTCCATGTGTTAAAAAGCCATATAACTCCACCAATAGCCTTGGAATAAATTCTAGAATCATCTAAAAATAGTTTGGGGACCTTAAACATGTCAAACACCCTCCATTTAGGATTTTGCAGCCAAATATTCCCAAGAAATAGTTCCAGGGCTGTAAACTCATAAAACATGTTAAAAGGTGTCCTAAATTCATAACAAGGCTTGGAAAAATAATTGGAATCACATGTGATTATCCTAGCCTCACCAAATGAATTAAGAATTTGGCATGGGGGAGTTTATGGTCGTAAACTCCATGTTTACTGCCATAAACTCCAATAAATGGTCCTTAAGTGAGTTTATTGCATCCCAAGGCCTTAGATAAATCCATTCCATCATTTCCCATGTGCATTTAAGCCATTTAGCACCCCAAAACACCCAATCATGAATTCACGGTCGTGAACTCATGTATGTATGGGGTATGTGGCCGAACACTCCCTAAGGAGTTTACTCTTGAAGAGTAAACTCACATCCCAAGTCCCACACATCATTTCACGTCCGTAGATGTCACCCGGGTCGCTCCAAACACTTGTTTTGAAGTGTTTTCGCTCATTGGAGTGTATTATCATATCTAAATAGTGTTTTAAAGTCTAATTAGATACCTTTGGATACCATTTCATATTACATAGGAACCTCACGTGTAATCAAGCCCCAAACCAACGTTTAGTGTCCGAAACAGTTGCGCCTTCTCATCTGGTGAGTTCATACCCCTACCCTTTTTCACTGTTTTTCACTGTTTTCAGGAGGGAATACAAGAAAAGTACAATGGATAATTGTACATAAAAACTTGTTTTACATGTTTGTGTTTCATAATTCATATGCTTTTGACACTGATTATCATAACAGATAACCGTTTGAAACTTGCAGGATAATCATATACATTATTTGTGAAATTAGTTATATGTTGTTATGTTTATTATTTCACGATGGTTTTCCACATTTTATCAGTTAAAAGCATAACATTTAAACCTTTACATAAGATTTTGTACACTGTTTTGTCCTCGGTAACACTCCACAGAGATACGCGAGTGGAGGATTATTGTATTATTACTAGTAAATTTGTTAGTCCTATATAATTGGAGACACGTCCTCGGTGAACACTCCACAGAGATACTCGACTGGAGGACCGCAACCGTAACCAGAATCTCTTAGATAGGGAGCGTGACTTGAGTGTATAGATCTATACAGGGCTGACTACCCCACACCTGGCTGCTAGCTACAGCCGAACCGAAATGGTTCAACGGTGAAGAAAGTAATAAGGTGATGTGGACTACTTATTGCCATATTTAGTCTATTGTATGTTATGGGACTCGCAATTAGGATAACAGAGATTTACTTAATAGTAATAATGAATAAAGTAATTAATTTACTTGGTAAATCTTAGTTGTATATACGTGTTAAAACTTATACATTTCACAAGATAACCAGGTTTTCAGTATGCATCTTCACATTGGTAAACAACATTCAGGAAAATATGGGATTTTCCTGGGGAACATTGTACATAACCAGAAATGTGTAACAAACCAGATTACTTTACATTCACAAGAGTAAACATGTTTTCAGTGTACAACTTTACATTACATTTTGGGAATTCAATAACCAACCTTTTTAAGAAAATATGGGATTTTCTTGGTGTGTGTAACATTTTCAGTAATGGACAGGAAACTCGTACATTTTCAGAAAACAAACATCTTATGAACTCACCAGCATTATGCTGATTTTCAAACCGCTTGTATTCTCAGGTCAGCGTTAGACAGGTACCTGAAGATCCTTTTGTTCGAAGACGGAGTGCTCAGAAGACCCGTTTCATTTTTTTCATATATACTATGTATCACCTGTATAACTCTACTTTTGAAACAAATGTAAACTTTTTCTATATGTAATGTAATGGTTGTCTTACTTTACTTACTATGTTCATTGGATTGTTACACAACGTGGAGTCAACCTCGGAAATGTTTCCGCCTTTGGTTTTCGGGGTGTGACAAATTGTTATCAGAGCCCTTGTTTATAGTGAATAAAGTATACCAAACCTTACATGGTATAAAACTATAAACACTAAAGGACCTAAGTGCTCTGAATTAAAAGTATCTTCAAACTATAAGTATTTTCAAAAGTATACAAGTATACCGAACTGTCAAGATCCGTAACTACAAGTAGAACAAAACATAAGTAAATGGGTGTTGTGTTCTTCGGTTAAACCTGGGCAGTTATGTAGTCGTGTCTAGGATCAATATAGCCTGCCCAACTATATTTATTCGAGACACAACCAACATGTGCTTGGGAGTGACTGTGGTATGCAACATGCCTAAAACTTACCCTAATACCACAAACGTCGAGCCAGTGTCGTAAGCAAATCATGAAATACTATAGGAGTATTTCTTGAGCCAATCCTTTGTAGAAATCTTCGTTCATGCATTGTTCCTTGATCGTTCCCTTAGCGATAATTTACTTGCTTTGATAACTCTTTCCTGTTTTATCGCTTATTTAGAATATATGTATGTCATATCTCTCGATTCAATGTAGAGGACTTACCATCCTCTCTCTTTCCTGATCTTATTAGATCAAGATGCCTCCTAGAAAGAGACCCATCTCAAAGAACAACAACAATCCTCCTCTGCCACCACCTCCTCCTCAATTTGATCTTGCATCGCTTCAGACAGTTCTGATTGCCGCAATGGTAGCATCCATGTCGCAAATGAACCCCGGTAGCTCAGGAGGTGGTCCCCAACCCCAAAACCAAGAAAATAATCAGGGACACTGAAAGGAGGGTTCCTATAAGGACTTCATGAATGCGAAACCAACATCCATCGATGGCACTGGAAGTGTCATTTCCTTATCCCGATGGTTCGAGAAAATCGAATCCATCTTTGAAATCTATGCCTATACGGAATCTGATAAGGTCAAGTTCGCAGCCTGTACCTTCATTGATAAAGCCTTGACTTGGTGGAATGGCCGAGTCAAATCTCTGACCCTACCCGTAGCCAACGCCATGGGCTGGGAAGCCATGAAAGAACTCTTGATAGCCGAATACTGTCCCCATGGTGAAATGCAGAAACTAGAGCACGAGCTCTGGAACCTGAAGATGAAGGGTTCCGATATTGCTGCATACACTTCTCGATTCGATGACCTTGCTCTTCTCTGCCCTGGATTGGTCACTCCTGAATGTAAAAAGATAGAAAGGTTCATCTGGTGGCTGACCCAGCCAACACAGGGAAATGTTTTAGCTGCACGTCCGGATACCTATGACAGTGCCAAGAGTTTAGCCTAGACCATGATTGATCATAGCGATGATGTTGAGGAAACCACTACCACTCCTGATCCGACTCAAAGGATTGGTGAGAAGAGAAGGTTCTGGAAGAAGAAGAAGAAGAAGGGTCAATCTTCCCAAGGATCTTCCAAGAAACAGCAGACTGTAGCAGTTCATGCTGCTACTACCCCAGTTGCTGCTGCTTCAGTTGCGAGATCCACAACTCCAACTCCTACTAGCAGGTATGCTGGTAATCTTCCTCTGTGTGACAAATGCAAATATCACCACAACCTCAGCCCCTGTCGAGAACTATCTTGTACCAATTGTGGTAAGAAGGGATACACGGTCTAATTCTGCAAAGCTCCGACCCAATCGGCCAATCAATCATCTGGAGCAGGCGTTGGTCAAGCCTGCTATAACTGTGGAGAGGTTGGGCACTTTAAATGGAACTGCCCCAAAAAGACTACAGCTGATAATACCAGGAGAGTTCTACCCATGGGACGGGAGGAAGCAGTCGCCGATCCCACTATTGTCTCGGGTACGTTCCTTCTCGACAACTCATATGCTAGTATTCTTTTCGATTCGGGTGCTGAAAGGAGTTTTGTTAGTCATGCATTCAAACATAACCTAAAACATAATCCCCAACCTTTAACTGAAATGTTTACAATCGAGATGGCTAACGGTGAGAAAGAAAGCGCCAGCGAGGTGTTCATAGGTTGTACCCTTACCCTGAACAATCACTCATTTCCTATAGATCTTATGCCAGTTTCCATTAAGAGCTTTGATGTTATCATTGGCATGGATTGGTTGAGTCCCAATCATGCTGATATCCTTTGCTACAAAAAAGCCATCCGTTTCAATCTTCCTACGGGTCAAACTCTCATAATCTATGGCGATAAACTCAGCTCCAACCTTCGTATCATTTCCTGCATCAATGCTCAGAAGCTCTTGCGAAAGGAGTGCATTGCACTCTTAGCCCATGTAATCAACAAGAAACAGGAAGTTAAAGACCTCGCAAGCATCCCCGAAGTCTGTAACTTTCCTGATGTATTTCCCGAAGAGCTTCCAGGAATTCCTCCTAAGCATCAGGTCGAGTTCCGCATTGACCTAATTCCTGGAGCTACCCCCGTAGCAAAGTCTCCGTATCACTTAGCTCCAGCAGAAATGTAGGAGTTATCCAGCCAAATCAATGAGTTGCTCAGTAAAGGATTCATTAGACCGAGTTCCTCACCCTGGGGAGCTCCGATTTTGTTTGTCAAGAAGAAAGATGGATCCTTCCGGATGTGTATCGACTACCGTGAGCTAAACAAGTTGACCGTAAAGAACCGATATCCTCTTCGGCGAATAGATGACCTCTTCGATCAACTTCAGGGAGCCAACTACTTCTCCAAGATAGACCTTCGGTCAGGGTACCATCAACTACAAGTTCTTGAGAGTGATGTTTCAAAAACAACTTTTAGGACTCGGTATGGACACTACGAATTCGTGGTGATGCCCTTCGGTTTAGCCAATGCACCGGCTGTGTTCATGGACCTGATGAACCGGGTGTGCCATCCCTTCTTAGACAAGTTCATCATCGTGTTCAATGACGAAATCCTCGTCTACTTTAGGAGCGAAGAAGACCACAAGCAACACTTGAGGTTAGTGTTGGAGACCCTTAGATCTGAGAAGTTGTACACGAAATTTTCCAAGTGTGAGTTCTGGATACGGTAGGTAACTTTCCTCGGTCACGTGGTAAGCGAGGAGGGTATTCATGTGGATCCTTCCAAGATTAAAGCGATAGAGAATTGGTCGGGACCGAAGACACCCACAGAAATCCGTCAATTCTTGGGTCCCACCGGCTATTATCGGAGATTCATCCAGAATTTTTCCAAAATCGCCAAACCCCTAACCACTCTAACGCAGAAAGGTGTACCCTTTTGTTGGAGTGAAAAGCAAGAATCAGCGTTCCAGATGTTAAAGCAAGCCTTGTCTAGCGCACCTATTTTGTCCCTACCCGAAGGGATAGAAGTCTTCGTTGTCTAGTGTGATGCGTCAAATCAGGGCTTAGGCTATGTGCTTATGCAAAGAGGAAAAGTGATTGCTTTTGCCTCAAGACAGCTAAAACCACACGAGGCCAATTATACCACACATGACTTGGAGTTACCTAGATCTACCTAGATCAGATACTCTGTTCACCCAGGTTCGGACAAGATGTACCTAGATCTCAAGAAACAATACTGGTGGCCGAACATGAAAGCCGAGATCGCTACGTTTATGGGCAAGTGTATGACTTGCGCCAAGGTGAAAGTTGAGTACCAGAAACCCTCGAGTCTGCTACAGCAACCCAATATACCCAAATGGAAATGGGAGATGATTACCATGGATTTCATCACCAAGTTACCCAAGTGTCCGAGTGGGTACGATACCATTTGGGTAATTGTCGATCGTTTGACCAAATCCGTCACTTCATCCCGATTAAAGAACCATTTAAAATGGAAAGACTCGCACGGATCTACATCCAAGAGGTAGTTCGACTGCACGGTGTACCTGCATCCATTATCTTAGAGCGAGATAGCAGGTTTACCTCCAGATTTCGTCAGTCCCTTCAGAAGTCTCTTGGAACCAAACTAGACATGAGCACGGCTTATCATCCTCAGACCGATGGACAGAGTGAGAGAACTATCCAAACCCTGGAATACATGCTTAGGGCATGTGTCATCGATTTCAGCAAATCGTGGGACACATATTTGCCATTAATCGAGTTCTCGTACAACAACAACTACCATACCAGTATCAAGGCTGCCCCGTTTGAAGCCCTCTACGGTCACAAGTGCAGATCCCCTCTATGCTGGGCCGAGGTAGGGGACACGCAGCTAGCCAAGAGTCAATTTCCCGATAGTTCTCTCACTGGTCCTGAAACCATCTGTGAAACCACCGAAAAGATCATCCAAATCCGAAAACGAATGAAAGCTTCACGTGATAGACAGAAAAGTTATGCTGATAACCAGCGGAAACCTCTGGAGTTCCAGGTTGGAGACCGTATCCTGTTGAAGGTCTCTCCTTGGAAAGGCATGGTACACTTTGTAAAGCGTGGTAAACTTAATCCGAGGTACATTGGACCCTTCGAGATCCTCGCCAGGATCGGTCCGGTAGCCTATAAACTTCGTTTACCCAATGAGCTCAGTAACATCCATCTCGTCTTCCATGTCTCAAATCTCAAGAAGTGCTTATCCGATGAAACCCTAGTGATTCCCTTAGATGAGATCGAGATCAATGAAAACCTAAACTTCATCGAGGAACCGATCGAAATCATGGATCGAGAAGTCAAACGTACGAAGTAAAGCCGCATCCCGATAGTGAAGGTTTGCTGGAATACCATCCGGGGACCGGAGTTCACTTGGGAGCGGGAAGACTCAATGAAACAGAAGTATCCACACCTCTTTCCTGATCGATGATTTGTACCTTGATTTGTATCTTAATTTTTAATTTCGGGATGAAATTCCCTCTAACGGGGGGATAATGTAACAACCCGAAAAATTCGTATCATTGCTTGTAACCCTTTTCGTAACTCATTTCGATAATCCAATCGCCGTTTCCAATTTCATTTCCGATTTCGTCATTTAATTAAGTCATTAATTTGTAATTGATATTATGACTTAATGGGTGTCCTAATACTTTTAAAACTTATTCTAACACCCTATATTGGTAATCGTAACATTTCTAGAATCAACCATATCGGGTTACGGTAACTCAATCGGGTGCGACCAAAAGCACCGTATAACGTCGGTATCGGGTAGAATTCCACTGTGTCCAAAACTTAGACACTATTTAAAGATGTTTAAGCTTCCATTTGAAGCTTTTGCTCTCTCTCACTACTCTCTCTCTCTCTCTAACCTCTCTCCTCAACCAAAGAATCAAGATCTAAAACATTGAATTAAGGTTCTAAATCTTTGAGGTAACATCCCTAACTTGTTGTTTAACCTCTTAGGCCTTCAAATTCGTGTTTAAACTATCATTTTGGACCTGGAACATGTGTTTATGGCCAAGGAGCATTCTTGGGCCGTAAACACTTAATAAATGGGTTTTTGAGCAATATAACCACTCCAAATCAACTTTGGGACTTAGATACGACTATATGGCTTATCATTCTGGACTCGGAACACCCTAAACATGATATTTGAGGATTAAAATTGAGTTTACTGCCCAAGATCTTGCTTGGGCCGTAAACACCTCATACATGGAGAGTAAACTCATTTCCATGTGTTAAAAAGCCATATAACTCCACCAATAGCCTTGGAATAAATTCTAGAATCATCTAAAAATAGTTTGGGGACCTTAAACATGTCAAACACCCTCCATTTAGGAGTTTACGGACAAAGCTTCCCAAGAAATAGTTCCAAGGCCGTGAACTCATAAAACATGTTAAAAGGTGTCCTAAATTCATACCAAGGCTTGGAAAAATAATTGGAATCACATGTGATTATCCTAGCCTCACCAAATGAATTAAGAATTCGGAATGGGGGAGTTCATGGCCGTAAACTCCATGTTTACTAACGTAAACTCCAATAAATGGTCCTTAAGTGAGTTTATTCCATCCCAAGGCCTTAGATAAATCCATTCCATCATTTCCCATGTGCATTTAAGCCATTTAGCACCCCAAAACACCCAATCATGAGTTCACGGCCATGAACTCATGTAGGTATGGGGTATGTGGCCGAAAACTCCCTAAGGCATTTACTCTTGAAGAGTAAACTCACTTCCCAAGTCCCACACATCATTTCACGTCCGTAGATGTCACCCGGGTCGCTCCAAACACTTGTTTTGAAGTGTTTTCGCTCATTGGAGTGTATTATCATATATAAATAGTGTTTTAAAGTCTAATTAGATACCTTTGGATACCATTTCATATTACATAGGAGCCTCGCATGTAATCAAGCCCCAAAACAACGTTTAGTGTCCGAAACAGTTGCGCCTTCTCGTCTGGTGAGTCCATACCCCTACCCTTTTTCACTGTTTTCAGGGGGAATACAAGCAAAGTACAATGGATAATTGTATATAAAAACTTGTTTTACATGCTTGTGTTTCATAATTCATATGCTTTTGACACTGATAATCATAACTAGAACCGTTTGAAACTTGTAGGATAATCATATACATTATTTGTGAAATTAGTTGTAAGTTGTTATGTTTATTATTTCACAAATGGTTTTCCACATTTTATCAGTTAAAAGCATGACATTTAAACCTTTACATAAGATTTTGTACACTGTTTTGTCCTCGGTAACACTCCACAGAGATACGCTAGTGGAGGATTATTGTATTATTACTAGTAAATTTGTTAGTCCTATATAATTGGAGACACGTCCTTGGTGAACACTCCACAGAGATATGCGAGTGGAGGACCGCAACAGTAACCAAAATCTCTTAGATAGGGAGCGTGACTTGAGTGTATAGATCTATACGGGGCTGACTACCCCACACCTGGCTGCTAGCTACAGCCGAATCGAAATGGTTCAAGGGTGATGAAAGTCATAAGGTGATGTGGACTACTTATTGCCATATTTAGTCTATTGTATGGTTATGGGACTCGCAATTAGGATAACAGAGATTTACTTAATAGTAATAACGACTAAAGTAATTAATTTACTTGGTAAATATTAGTTTTATATACGTGTTAAAACTAATACATTTCACAAGATAACCAGGGTTTTAGTATACATCTTCACATTGGTAAACAACATTCAGGAAAATATGGGATTTTCCTGGGGAACATTGTACATAACCAGAAAAGTGTAACAAACCAAATAACTTTACATTCACAAGAGTAAACATGTTTTCAGTGTACAACTTTATATTACATTGTGGGAATTCAATAACCGACCTTTTTAAGAAAATATGGGATTTTCTTTGTTTGTGTAACATTTTCAGTAATGGACAGGAAACTCGTACATTTTCAAAAAACAAACATCTTATGAACTTACCAGCATTATGCTGAATTTCAAACCGCTTGTATTCTCAGGTCAGCGTTAGATAGGTACCCGAAGATCCTTTTGTGCGAAGACGGAGTGCTCAGAAGACCCGTTTCATTTTGTTCATATATACTATGTATCACTTGTATAGCTCTACTTTTGAAACAAATGTAAACTTTTCTATATGTAATGTAATGGTTGTCTTACTTTACTTACTATGTGCATTGGATTTGATACACAACGTGGAGTCAACCCCGGAAATGTTTCCGCCTTCGGTTTTCGGGGTGTGACAGATAGGTTGACTTAAAGGAACTAATGCTAGCAGAATACTGCTTGAGGAGCGAAGTGCAAAAGCTAGAGTAGGAGCTCTGGGATCTGACGATGAAGGACTCTAATATTGCTGCATACACTGCCAAATTTAGTGACCTAGCTACTTTGTACCCCGAGATGGTCACCCCGAAAAAGCAAAAAAGTAGAAAGATAAATCTGGGGGCTCTCTCTTTAGATCCAAGGGAATGTAATCGATGCAAACCCACTTACTTTAGATAGTGCAAAGCATCTGGAACAGACCCTAGTAGATCATGGGGTTCGTTAAGGATTCATGGCAGCCGCCCCCGAGCAATCCAAAGAAAGTGGTGGCAAGAAGAAATTCTGGAATAAAAGAAAGGAGGATTCATCTCAAGAACCCTCAAAGAAACAACAAATTGTGGCAGTTCACGATGCTACTATTCCTGCTACCATTCCTACTGCTCAAGCACCTCCTATTTGATACGCGGGGAACCTCCCGAGGTGCAACAAATGTAACTTCCACCAACACATACCTTTCCGTGATATGCAGTGTAGCAATTGCAACAGGAAGGGGCACACAGCCCGATTCTGTAAAGCACAGGCACAATCCAACACCCAGACCCCGAGAACTGGAAGCCTGCTATGGGTGTGGTGAAACTGGGCACTACAAGAGGGATTGCTTGAAGATAAAGAACGCTTGCGGTGCAGGAAGAGTGTTGGCCATGGGACAAGAGGAAGCAATAACGGATCCTATAGTGGTCACGGGTAATTTTCTCCTCAATCACTCTTATGCATGCATACTATTTGATAGTGGTGCGGAGAGGAGTTTTGTAAGCCACAAATTTAAGCACCTTCTCAAACAAAAACCACAATCCCTAAATGAAACATTCACCATCGATATGGCAAATGGAAAGACAGAGAGCATTAAAGACATATATATATATATATATATATATATATATATATATATATATATATATATATATAGGCTGCACTCTCAGACTAAATGAAAACTCTTTCCCATTCGACCTTATGCCGGTCTAAATAAAAAATTTCAATACCATCATCGACATGGATTGGTTAAGTCCTCACCACACCGATATTCCATGCTACGAGAAGGTCATTCGCCTTAATTTTCCAAACGGTGAAACCCTCATCATCTATAATGACAAACCCAGTACGAGCCTTCGCATCATCTCTTACATCAAACCCTAAAAATAATTACGCGAGGAATACCACGCATTCTTAGCCCACATTGTGGATGAAAAATTGTTGGATTAGGTGTCTAAGCCCATAACTATAATTGGTATGTACTTGACCCGATAATAGGATGGTCAATTTGGGTTGTAACACTCTGGAACAATTAGATAGGATGGATATTTAAGGAAGAGGTTATTGTGATTTATTAATGTATTATAAGTATAATATATTAATTGAGAAATCACATTATTTAATTAGTATTGATCAAGAATTAATTTGGTATTAATTTAGTGATCAAAACAAACTGATTAAAGTTAGAGGGACTGATTAGGTAAATCAGTAATACTTCTAGTTGGGCTCATGACTCATGTTGATTAAAGTTGGACTAAACCTATGTGAAAGTCCAAGAAGGTTTAGCCTAAAAGACTAAGAAATATGAAGATTCATTAGGGTTTGCATAGTTGTAATCCTAAGCTATAAAAGAAGTCCCTAACACCCTAAAATCATCCCCCAATGCACACTAGAGTTGTAGCTAGCCGATTTTTTTATCTCCCAGGCCATTCTCTCAAATCCATTTTCTTGTTCTTGGTTTCTTATAAGATATTTGAGGCATCACACTTGAGGTTGTAACATCCCAAGCCCAGGTATACCTTGTTAATCTTGATCTTATGAGGATTTGTCAATTTTGGCCTTATTAGAGAAAAGGTGGTAAATGAGTACACAGGGCATACTAGAGTATACGCTTAACGTACTCATATGCGTGCATATGACGTGGAGGCCACCTAATACGATGGGCGTACCAGAGGGTACGATGGCCGTACTAGGCCCAAATTGTTAACCCTAATTGTTGGTGAGTCCTCTATATAAAGGATATGATGGCCTCATTCGTGGCCAGCATTCCCAGACACTAAACCCTCCTAACCCTAATTCCTCATTCTTATAGCTTGTGAGTGCATTTGAGAGCTTGTGAGTGTATTCTTATGTTCTTGAAGTGGAGAAGGAGTCTTAAAAAAGAAGGAGTAGGATTCCAGACATTGGATCTGAGCTTATCTGAGTGTGGAGCTTCATTTTGAGGTATAAAGCTCAAAGTGTCACACCCCGCTAAAGCGGAAACGCAAGGTATGACAGCGATAACGGTTTCATTGCAAAAGATAAAGATACATCACCATAGCAGTATTTAAAAGTTTACAACCCATAGCTTCAAAAGAACAAAATACAAGTTTTTCAAAATAACATTGTTCAAAATATAGCTTCATAATAGCTTCAACACGATGCAGCATGCTCTATGATGATGAATCTTTACATCCACTTACTAATTATTTCCTGAAAAAGCATGTAAAACGAGCGTCAACTATGAAAATAGTTGGTGAGTATCACAAGTTTATAAAATCGAGCGTACAATAAGGCTTTTCATAAATACAAGTACATTGCTTCAATGATAAACAAGTTGATTGCTATTAATGAATACAAGTTTATTGCTATAACGAGAAACGCGTTTGTATGTGTATGAGCAAACAATGAGTCTCAACCAAACCTATGACTGAAGCCCTATCGAGATCTATGCTTATCGTTCCATAGATGAATATGGTATCATGCACTCCAGCGATTCGGGCGAGTGAGGAGTTGTCAATTCCTAATAGCGCTATCCATAACGACCATTGGCTCAAAGAGTTAATGGTTAGAGATAAGGGAAGGGCCTTAGTACGATAAGTTCTCATGTTCCGTGTTGCATAGACATACATAAAGAAACATAGCAATACAATAGCAATCATGTTTGATACAATTCAATTTAAATACAACATGCAAACAGTAGTTTTTCTGGACATGCTTTTCCACCCCAAAACATAAAAACCGAAAATAGGGGAGTGCGTAAATACTCACGATGTTTTGTGTAGACACAAGCGGTACTTCGGGATGCACCAACGTTTTACTACCGGGATCCTACGACACCAAACACACGCACTAGTGAGTTTCCATGTCGATATCTAATGCTAATATACTAAACTCTACATATAGGGAAATGCCAATTTACGTTTTAGTATTGGATTTATATCATTTTGTTACACTTTTTCTGATGTATTGAAATTTTACAAGTCGTGCGATTAATTACAACCTTGGAAGGTTAATTTTCCAAATTTTAAGTCTCAATAACAACATAAATTCACGAAAAATAGTATTCGAGGGATAAAAATTCTCAAACTTTTTATTTAACTGTTAATACACAACACTAAGCTGGGAAAATTATAAAAATGGATTTCCAAGCTGTTTAATTATATTTTATAATTTTTGAGCATTTATTTCAATAAAAATTGAAATAAATAGTAAACAGTTTCCAAAATTACCCAAACTTTTTATTTAATTGTTATTATACATAAATAGGCTGGGAAAAATATAAAATATATTTTTCAGTGGTTATTTGTATTTTTCCTTGTTTTATTTCTTTAAATAGTCATTAATTAAAGAAATATTATTAAACAGTTAAAATAAATTACCATAAATTTTTGTAACATCATTTACAGTATAAATATCTTGGGAAAAATATCAAAAGTGGTTTTCATAATGTATAAACTGGTTTTGGGTATTTATGTATATTTAAGTGAATTTTAGTGCAATTAACTTTAGAAAATAAGGGAAAAATAGTTTACAGTGGAGAAAAATATTCAAAATTTTTATGTAACCTCCTACTATATAATATGATATCCTGGCAAACTTTCATGAATTTTGGATAATCAGAACTATTTTTCCCATTTTTAAGCCATTATAATTACCAAAAATTGGGAAAAATAGCTAGACATGATGAAAAATCTTGAAATTATTTTCTTGAGTCACCCATCACAAGTAAGGTATGCGAAAATTGTTAGATAAAATTTTCACATCCTAAAAAGTGGTTTTGTAATTTATCATGTCCTAAATAAAAGAAAATTAGAAATCATATGAAACAGTAACAAAAATTGCTGAAATTTGGTGAGGGGTCATTATTCCCCATAAGTATCATCCATGAATTTATTTAGGATTTATTGACCTCTGGAAGTATTTTATATGATTTATGCCCTTGGTTTTAGCAATAATTCTAATAAATCAAATAAATAACAAAAGCTCTTGAAATTTTCCAGATTATCTCATGCATGCAAGGGCTTTCAAAAGTAAAAATGTTAAGAATGTATTCAGAAGAGAAATGAGGGTAATGATTCCAAACAATTTAAGAAAAGTTGCATGCAATAATGCATGAAGTGTAGATGTGGCTGAGGTTCATGAATTTTTGTAGCCCATTCAGTGAGGTTTTAAGCCACGAAATTTCAACCATAACTCACTAGATATGTTAAGTTTCTAAGGTATTTTTCCTAAGATTTATGGTTGGGTTTAAGACCATTGTTTAAGCAAGATAAAAATAGTGATCACAGAAAAAGAGCTGTATGCGCAACCTTTTTGTAAAATCTGCCAAATATCGGATATTTAATATTTTACAGTAAGACCAGTTGGGTTTGAAAGTTAACTCGTGGAACTAACCAATACAAAAAGAATATCATGATTTGGTTAAAAAATGACTGAGTTATGACTGTTCAAAGTCGAACAAAATAATCTGGCAGATTGCATGTTTGCTTGTGTGCATTTTTAGGGTATTTCAATAAGAACATCATGCATGTCCTTGGTAAGGCCCGATTTCTAACACATGCATGGAATGAATGAGCATCCAAGATGTACTAGAAATGGTTTAATGCTTTCGTTCATGCATGAACACACAAGAAATGGAGAAGAACATGAAATATTATGTTTTGATGTCACATGATCATATGTGCATCTTTTTCACTCCTTGCATGGGTTTGATCCCGGATTTTCACCATTTCAAACACATGCATTGTGTTATGGTGAGAATCTACAAACCACAAGGGGAGAATAAAGATTTCTAGCCATGGAAAGGCATAGAATCCTAAAAGAAGAGAAAACTAAGAAGGAAAAGAAGTAGAATCATCAAACTATGGAAGAAGATGATGTTGTTTACCTTGGTTATGATCTTGAGAGAAGTAAGAACACTTCAAGGTCTTCAAAGTCTTGAAATTTGGCAGAGAAATGAGAGAAATTTCGTGAGTTTAGAGAGAGAGAGGAAGAGGGTGAAGTGTGTGAAGAGAGTGAAGTGAGAAGAGTGAAGAGAGAAGAGGTGGAGTGTGGGTTTGAGTTTAATCATGAGTTTTGGGAAGAGAGTGCATGGGGAGAGGGGAGATGGCCAGATTTTTGAGGCATTAAAGCCTCCTCTCTCCTAAATTCAAATTTTTATAAAAAATCCCTCCTTAATTTTTATAAAAATCTAATTTTTATAAAAATCTAATTTTTATAAAAGTGATTCTTTAAGCAATTTTTGATTTATTTAAAAATCTTGTTTTTAACTAATAAATTATGATTAATACTTGTAATTTATATTTCTATTTCATTGGTATAATCCATAATTTGATTAATAAAATTTGATATTAGAAAGTTTATAGCCAAATTTTATAAAGTTTTTAAGCTTTAAGATTTATAAATTTGGATTTTTGGCTGTTTAGAGTTTTTGGAACATTGATTGATATTCAACAACATGTTGAAGTATAATTAGAATGTTTTAATTTATTTTTAGAGTTTTATACCCTATTTCAATTATAACAAAGCTTGAAGCTTTATTCTAATTATAGTATTGGCATTTCCTATTGTAGCTAAGCAACTTACTAGAATTGTAAGTATCAAGTATATTAGTCCTAGACCTTAGTTGGATCCTAGTTTATGCAAGATTTTTGACCTAATTTATACTACTAGGTCATGACATGTTGTGCATGAATGGTTATTATAAAGATGCATGAGTCCAAGAATGACCTGAATTGGCAGTTGTCACAGTATCCCCCACTTAAAAAGAATTTCGTCCCGAAATTCATTCTATATCATCGCTTGTCATCGCATGGGAATAGTTGCGGATACTTTTCCTTTATGTAATCCTCGCGCTCCCAGGTGTACTCCGGCCCGCGTTTTGAGTTCCATCGAACTTTCACAATCGGGATCTTACTCCGCTTAAGTTGTTTTACCTCCCTGTCAAGGATTTCTATCGGTTCCTCAACGAAGCTCAGCTTATCATTGATCTTAATTTCCTCCAGGGGTACTATTAATGTTTCGTCGGCTAGACATTTCTTAAGGTTGGAGACGTGGAATGTGTCGTGAATGGCGCTTAACTCTTGGGGCAATTGGAGTTTATACGCTACCGGACCAATCCTTTCAAGGATTTCAAAGGGTCCAACATATCTCGGGCTTAGTTTTCCTTTCTTACCAAAACGCACAAGCCCTTTCCAAGGCGACACTTTTAAAAGTACCTTGTCTCCTACTTGGAATTCTAATGGTTTTCGACGATTATCCGCATAACTTTTCTGACGATCTCTAGCAGCTTTAAGCTTATCTTTGATGATAGTAATCTTGTCAGATGTTTCCTGGATAAGTTCGACTCTAGTCAACTGTCTGTCACCGATTTCTGTCCAGCATAAGGGCGAACGACACTTGCGTCCATACAATGCTTCATATGGAGCACATTGGATACTCGTGTGGTAACTGTTATTGTAGGAAAACTCAATTAGGGGCAAATGAGTATCCCAATTTCCTTTGAACTCAATGACACACGCTCGTAGCATGTCTTCCAATGTTTGTATTGTTCTCTCTGTTTGCCCATCTGTCTGAGGGTGGTAAGCTGTGCTCAAATCTATCTTGGTTCCTAGTGCCCTCTGTAACATCCACCAAAATCGAGATGTAAAACGACTATCTCTATCAGAAATGATAGATAGGGGTACACCATGCAGAGAAACAATTTTGTCGATGTAGATTTGGGCCAATTTTTCCATCTTGAAATCTTCTCGAATAGGGAGAAAGTGAGCGGATTTCGTCAGTCGATCCACTATGACCCAAATTGAGTCGTGACCTCTAGCAGTTCTAGGGAGTTTGGTAACGAAATCCATAGATATTTGCTCCCATTTCCATTGGGGAATTTCAGGTTGTTGCAACAACCCGGAAGGTTTCTGATGTTCAGCTTTGACTATTGAGCATGTCAAACACTTCCCGACGTACAAGGCAATATCCTTTTTCATTCCAGGCCACCAATAGTACTCTTTAAGATCCTTGTACATCTTATCTGCTCTAGGGTGGATGGAGTATTTAGATCGATGAGACTCTTCTAATACCATGTCTCTCAGGTTGTTAACCCTTGGAATCCAGACCCTGTCTTTAAAATAACGAACTCCATCAGGTTTGGTTTCAAATCTTTCTTCCAAACCATGTAAAGTTTCGCCTGGAAGATTTTCCTTGCATAACGCTTTCTCCTGGGCATTAATGATTTGAGATTTCAAGCTTGTCTGAATTACCATTCCCAAAGCTCTCACACGGGAAGGTTTCACTCTTACTTTCCTACTAAGAGCGTCGGCTACTACGTTAGCCTTTCCTGGGTGGTATCGTATCTCACAATCATAATCACTAAACAACTCTACCCATCTTCTCTGCCGCATGTTTAACATTTTCTGATCCAGGATATGCTGAAGGCTTTTGTGATCGGTATAAATGGTGCATTTGGTTCCGTACAAATAATGCCTCCATATCTTAAGGGCGAAAACTATTGCTCCTAGTTCTAGATCATGGGTGGTATAATTCTTCTCGAGCGGTTTGAGTTGTCTGGAAGCATATGCAATGACCCTATCTTTTTGCATTAGCACACATCCTAATCCTTGATGAGACGCATCACAATACACCAAAAAGTTCTCTGATCCTTCTGGTAAAGCCAGAATTGGTGCATTGCACAGCTTGTTTTTCAGGATTTGAAACGCCTCTTCGTGTTTCTCTTCCCAGAGAAATTTTCTATCCTTTTGGGTCAAAGATGCTAATGGTTGAGCAATCCTAGAGAAATTCTCAATGAAGCGTCTGTAGTACCCAGCTAATCCTAGGAATTGTCGTATTTCTGTCGGGGTTTTGGGGGCCTCCCATTTCTTGATTGCCTCTATCTTAGCTGGATCTACATGGATTCCTCTTTCGCCGATCACATGACCAAGAAAATGTACTTCCCGAATCCAAAATTCACACTTAGTGAACTTGGCATACAATTTTTGTTCCTTCAACAGCTCCAACACTAGCTTTAGATGTCTATTGTGATCTTCTTTGGTCCGCGAGTAAACAAGTATGTCATCGATAAAGACAATTATAAACCTGTCTAGGTATGGTCTACAGACCCTATTCATCAAATCCATGAATACAGCGGGTGCGTTCGTTAGTCCAAAAGGCATGACTAAGAATTCATAATGTCCATAACGGGTTCTAAACGCTGTCTTGTGAATGTCCTCTTCGTGAATTCTTAGCTGATGATACCCTGACCGAAGGTCGATTTTTGAGAAGTAGGAAGCGCCCTGCAACTGATCGAACAAGTCATCTATTCTAGGGAGGGGATATCGATTCTTGATTGTCAACTTGTTCAATTCTCTGTAATCAATGCACATTCGGAACGAACCATCTTTCTTTTTGACGAATAACACTGGGGCTCCCCAAGGTGAAGAACTTGGTCGAATAAACCCTTTGTCTAGAAGTTCTTGAAGTTGTCCGGATAGTTCTTGCATCTCGGATGGTGCAAGGCGATATGGTGCTTTTGCTACCGGTGCCGCTCCGGGAACTAAGTCTATCCGAAATTCGACCTGTCTATAAGGGGGTAGACCGGGCAATTCCTCCGGAAATACTTCGGGATAGTTTTGAACCACTGGAATCTCCTTGAGTTGCTTAGCTTCAGGTTCTCTTTCTAGCACATGGGCCATGCATGCAATACAATTCTTCTTCAGGTACTTGTGAACCTTCACGCTTGATACTATGTTTAAACTTCTTCCTGGCTTCTCACCGTGTATGATAAGGGTTTCTCCATTAGGGAGAGGCACTCTGATGACTTTCTCATAACAACCAATGTCTGCTCTATTTTTGGATAACCAATCCATCCCTACTATCACATCAAAACTACCTAGCTCTATAGGAATTAGGTCAATGCTAAAGAGTTTATCAGCTAAATTCAGAGTACAACCAGGAATTATATCACTAGCCCTAATTTCATACCCATCAGCAAGTTCAATAGCATATGCAATCCTCATCTTTACCGATTTCAAGCCAATTAACGGTCTAAATGCTAAAGAAACAAAACTCCTATCTGCTCCCGCATCGAATATTACTGATGCAAAGTGGTTGTTCAGGAGGAACGTACCTGTTATCACTTCAGGGTTCTGACGAGCTTCTTCTGCACCAATCACAAAGGCTACACCTCTTGGTTGTCTAACTTGATTTCCTTGAAAGTTTTGCCTGGCTTGGCCTTGTCCATGGTTACCAGGTCCATTGTTCAGTTTAGGACATGCTCTACGGAGATGATCAATACTCCCGCACTCGTAACATGTCCTTTTTCCCTCCTTATTCACCTTACAATACTTCGAGTAATGGCCTGTTTGCTTACAGTTTTGGCACACCGGGCAAGCTCCCTTGTGATGGAAGTTACACTTATTGCACTTCGGAAGCGACCCTGAGTACTGCTTTCGCTCCTGCACTTCTTGTCCTTGAGTTTTCACTGGTTCTTGCTCCTGGGCTCTTACCATAAAGTTTCTTGAGACTTTCTGCTTCCTCCCTGACTTGCCTCCATACTTCTTCTCTCCCTGATCTGCTGGCTTCCTCTTGCTACTAGAGCTTTCCATTGTCGATGCTCCCATCCTTATCACATCACAATCAATAATAGCCAACCAAACATATAATATGCTGTCATCGCATGACCTGCCTCTCGTCTAGCAGCACTAGCAGTGTCAGCAGTCTCCATCGAATGCTGATACAGGATTTCCATTCCTGCCAAGACTTCATCCAAAACTTCTCGATGCCCAGCTATCGTAGCGAGACTGTGACGTTGGCCCGCTGCTATCGACTGCAATCTCCAGGACTCCTCCGGGGTCATACCTGGCTGTCTGACAGGTATCCCTATAACTTGCTGAGGTGAGGGTGCTCTCGGTCCTGCATCGCTGGGTTCTGCTCCGCTAGGTCCTGCCGTGCCATTACCTGCTGTGCTGGCGGGTATCCTTCCTGGAATGGGAACACTCTTCCTCGCTGTCCTCCGAATGCGAAGTCCATAGAGCGGTGGCTGTGGCAACACCGATGTCGGTGATGCCTCGCGTCGTTGACTCGGGGCGATGTCATTTCTGATCTCCACTGAGTTCCCAGTATCTTCCGTGTCCTCTGATGGGTCTTCTTCTACTGAGGCGGGGGGGATTACGTCTAGGGATAACAGTGACGTAGCCGGATTCATCGGCTGAGGAGGTAGCGCGGGAAGATGACGATGTTGACATAGTGGACTGTGACATAGTTTCAATGAGATATGAAATAAATGACAATGCATGCCTATAATATGCAATGCTTACGCACACCAAAATTAACCTTTTGAAATTTTGAAATAAAGTTTTCTCAAATATTTTTGTTGAACATATTCCCATTATAATTAGCTCAAGCTTTGTATAAATCTTTTCTTAATTAAACATAGGTGATCAGGCTATGTTTAATCAAGGTCCAATAATACAACTCCCGACCTAATTATACTAGTAATATGTTTGATGTAAAAAGAATTTCTTTGTAAGTTTTAGTTATAGGTTGTGTTTTCTTAAAGAAAAACCAATGTTCTCTATAACTTTAGCTCTGATACCACTTCTGTCACACCCCGCTAAAGCGGAAACGCAAGGTATGACAGCGATAACGGTTTCATTGCAAAAGATAAAGATACATCACCATAGCAGTATTTAAAAGTTTACAACCCATAGCTTCAAAAGAACAAAATACAAGTTTTTCAAAATAGCATTGTTCAAAATATAGCTTCATAATAGCTTCAACACGATGCAGCATGCTCTATGATGATGAATCTTTACATCCACTTACTAATTATTTCCTGAAAAAGCATGTAAAACGAGCGTCAACTATGAAAATAGTTGGTGAGTATCACAAGTTTATAAAATCGAGCGTACAATAAGGCTTTTCATAAATACAAGTACATTGCTTCAATGATAAACAAGTTGATTGCTATTAATGAATACAAGTTTATTGCTATAACGAGAAACGCGTTTGTATGTGTATGAGCAAACAATGAGTCTCAACCAAACCTATGACTGAAGCCCTATCGAGATCTATGCTTATCGTTCCATAGATGAATATGGTATCATGCACTCCAGCGATTCGGGCGAGTGAGGAGTTGTCAATTCCTAATAGCGCTATCCATAACGACCATTGGCTCAAAGAGTTAATGGTTAGAGATAAGGGAAGGGCCTTAGTACGATAAGTTCTCATGTTCCGTGTTGCATAGACATACATAAAGAAACATAGCAATACAATAGCAATCATGTTTGATACAATTCAATTTAAATACAACATGCAAACAGTAGTTTTTCTGGACATGCTTTTCCACCCCAAAACATAAAAACCGAAAATAGGGGAGTGCGTAAATACTCACGATGTTTTGTGTAGACACAAGCGGTACTTCGGGATGCACCAACGTTTTACTACCGGGATCCTACGACACCAAACACACGCACTAGTGAGTTTCCATGTCGATATCTAATGCTAATATACTAAACTCTACATATAGGGAAATGCCAATTTACGTTTTAGTATTGGATTTATATCATTTTGTTACACTTTTTCTGATGTATTGAAATTTTACAAGTCGTGCGATTAATTACAACCTTGGAAGGTTAATTTTCCAAATTTTAAGTCTCAATAACAACATAAATTCACGAAAAATAGTATTCGAGGGATAAAAATTCTCAAACTTTTTATTTAACTGTTAATACACAACACTAAGCTGGGAAAATTATAAAAATGGATTTCCAAGCTGTTTAATTATATTTTATAATTTTTGAGCATTTATTTCAATAAAAATTGAAATAAATAGTAAACAGTTTCCAAAATTACCCAAACTTTTTATTTAATTGTTATTATACATAAATAGGCTGGGAAAAATATAAAATATATTTTTCAGTGGTTATTTGTATTTTTCCTTGTTTTATTTCTTTAAATAGTCATTAATTAAAGAAATATTATTAAACAGTTAAAATAAATTACCATAAATTTTTGTAACATCATTTACAGTATAAATATCTTGGGAAAAATATCAAAAGTGGTTTTCATAATGTATAAACTGGTTTTGGGTATTTATGTATATTTAAGTGAATTTTAGTGCAATTAACTTTAGAAAATAAGGGAAAAATAGTTTACAGTGGAGAAAAATATTCAAAATTTTTATGTAACCTCCTACTATATAATATGATATCCTGGCAAACTTTCATGAATTTTGGATAATCAGAACTATTTTTCCCATTTTTAAGCCATTATAATTACCAAAAATTGGGAAAAATAGCTAGACATGATGAAAAATCTTGAAATTATTTTCTTGAGTCACCCATCACAAGTAAGGTATGCGAAAATTGTTAGATAAAATTTTCACATCCTAAAAAGTGGTTTTGTAATTTATCATGTCCTAAATAAAAGAAAATTAGAAATCATATGAAACAGTAACAAAAATTGCTGAAATTTGGTGAGGGGTCATTATTCCCCATAAGTATCATCCATGAATTTATTTAGGATTTATTGACCTCTGGAAGTATTTTATATGATTTATGCCCTTGGTTTTAGCAATAATTCTAATAAATCAAATAAATAACAAAAGCTCTTGAAATTTTCCAGATTATCTCATGCATGCAAGGGCTTTCAAAAGTAAAAATGTTAAGAATGTATTCAGAAGAGAAATGAGGGTAATGATTCCAAACAATTTAAGAAAAGTTGCATGCAATAATGCATGAAGTGTAGATGTGGCTGAGGTTCATGAATTTTTGTAGCCCATTCAGTGAGGTTTTAAGCCACGAAATTTCAACCATAACTCACTAGATATGTTAAGTTTCTAAGGTATTTTTCCTAAGATTTATGGTTGGGTTTAAGACCATTGTTTAAGCAAGATAAAAATAGTGATCACAGAAAAAGAGCTGTATGCGCAACCTTTTTGTAAAATCTGCCAAATATCGGATATTTAATATTTTACAGTAAGACCAGTTGGGTTTGAAAGTTAACTCGTGGAACTAACCAATACAAAAAGAATATCATGATTTGGTTAAAAAATGACTGAGTTATGACTGTTCAAAGTCGAACAAAATAATCTGGCAGATTGCATGTTTGCTTGTGTGCATTTTTAGGGTATTTCAATAAGAACATCATGCATGTCCTTGGTAAGGCCCGATTTCTAACACATGCATGGAATGAATGAGCATCCAAGATGTACTAGAAATGGTTTAATGCTTTCGTTCATGCATGAACACACAAGAAATGGAGAAGAACATGAAATATTATGTTTTGATGTCACATGATCATATGTGCATCTTTTTCACTCCTTGCATGGGTTTGATCCCGGATTTTCACCATTTCAAACACATGCATTGTGTTATGGTGAGAATCTACAAACCACAAGGGGAGAATAAAGATTTCTAGCCATGGAAAGGCATAGAATCCTAAAAGAAGAGAAAACTAAGAAGGAAAAGAAGTAGAATCATCAAACTATGGAAGAAGATGATGTTGTTTACCTTGGTTATGATCTTGAGAGAAGTAAGAACACTTCAAGGTCTTCAAAGTCTTGAAATTTGGCAGAGAAATGAGAGAAATTTCGTGAGTTTAGAGAGAGAGAGGAAGAGGGTGAAGTGTGTGAAGAGAGTGAAGTGAGAAGAGTGAAGAGAGAAGAGGTGGAGTGTGGGTTTGAGTTTAATCATGAGTTTTGGGAAGAGAGTGCATGGGGAGAGGGGAGATGGCCAGATTTTTGAGGCATTAAAGCCTCCTCTCTCCTAAATTCAAATTTTTATAAAAAATCCCTCCTTAATTTTTATAAAAATCTAATTTTTATAAAAATCTAATTTTTATAAAAGTGATTCTTTAAGCAATTTTTGATTTATTTAAAAATCTTGTTTTTAACTAATAAATTATGATTAATACTTGTAATTTATATTTCTATTTCATTGGTATAATCCATAATTTGATTAATAAAATTTGATATTAGAAAGTTTATAGCCAAATTTTATAAAGTTTTTAAGCTTTAAGATTTATAAATTTGGATTTTTGGCTGTTTAGAGTTTTTGGAACATTGATTGATATTCAACAACATGTTGAAGTATAATTAGAATGTTTTAATTTATTTTTAGAGTTTTATACCCTATTTCAATTATAACAAAGCTTGAAGCTTTATTCTAATTATAGTATTGGCATTTCCTATTGTAGCTAAGCAACTTACTAGAATTGTAAGTATCAAGTATATTAGTCCTAGACCTTAGTTGGATCCTAGTTTATGCAAGATTTTTGACCTAATTTATACTACTAGGTCATGACATGTTGTGCATGAATGGTTATTATAAAGATGCATGAGTCCAAGAATGACCTGAATTGGCAGTTGTCACACAAAGTTTTCTCACTTTTTTGATTTGTGCATCTTTAGAGTGTATTTTAGGTTTTTGTCCCAAAAGATGGAGACTTTACGAGATAATGAGCTCTAGAGACCATGATCAACCCCTTTTAGTGTATTTTGTGGAGTAATGTCATAAAAATCGGATCGTGGACGTTAGAAACAAGCCATGCATGAGATATGAGCTTTATGAGAAAAAAGGATGAGTGCTTTGGGTGTTTATGACCAAATCAGCCATGCAAAGACTTAAAGTCACTGACTTTATGGATTAAGAGATGATAGGGAGTCCAGATCTATGATATGAGCCAAGGTCTTAATAGATTTAGACCAAATATGTGAGGAGGATAAAATTGGGACTTACGTTGGGCGTAATCCTAGTACGTGCAGCGTAGGGGTTGATCATCTCCAATGTATGCATGGCAGTTCAGTACGCCCAGCGTAGAGAGCTCGTATGTGCAGCGTACTCCTTGTCGTTGACTTTTGGTTAACTTTTAGGGTTTGGTCAATGAGTGGTCTATTAAGCCCATGGAGAGGTAAAATAGTCTTTTACCCTTCTGTTAGTGTATGGATAGATTGGTCTAGCTTCATGAGGACCGTTATTAATTAGGGATAATTATTATGTGTATTAGGCGGAAGCTAGTTCGAGATTTTCGAGCACGAGAGTTTTACTTACTAGCTTACGAGGTGAGTCTTCTCACTATACATACCATGAGTGGTCTCTTGGTGTGAGTGAGATATCTTATGTGCTTTTTTATGTATTGTGCTACTTTGCATTTTATCCTTGTGGTTTATGCATATTGTTATGAATTATTGAGTGAGGGTTGGAGGGTCCTTCCGAGTGTGGGACCGAAGGGTCTCCACTAGAACACATTGACCAGAAGGTCGTATTGAGTTAGCCTCGAGTGGATAATGTGATATGTGTGATATTTCACTACAAGAAAAATACCCTTTTACGACGCGCAAAACACGACGCTCTTTTATTTATGTTACGCATTAGAAAGCGACATTAAAAAAGTATCATCTCTTCAAAAAATTTAAGGATTTAGGATACGCATTATTGCGTGCCCTTAAATTAGTGTCTCATTTAAAAAAAACTTAAAAACACGGAGGGCACTTTATCTAAAATGTGCGCCCTCTGTGAATGTCGCTTTATGTTTTTTACTCAAAATGCGCGTTCTTCAGGAAATCCTCTTAAAATTCTAAAATTTTTAAATACCCCGCTTAAAGATCTCCCTTTGTTCTCTTCTTCCCTTCTCTCTTTAAACCCAAATCACGATACCATCTCTTCTGTACACCTTGACAACTCATATAATTGTTCTATAATTATTTTCTTAAAAACTCTCGTTCATTCCTGAAGATCACAAAATGGAGACCAACAACTAGGGCTTTTGTACGTGCTCCCAAAGACGAACGTCGCAGAGCTAGCAATTGGGGTTCTGCGACTCCTCATGCTCACAACCGGTGATATAGTGCTCCTCATCCTCTCCTCTTCCCACCAACCCTAATTTCCGGCAATATAATTGCTAGGAAACATTTAGGGTTTGTTAATTGGTAAGAAACATTTTGTCCAGGTATGGAGACGATGGAACAAGGGAGGAGATCTCCTTGTCAATTGGACCTACCGGTTCAACCACCTCTAATCGATGCCTCCACGTTATCATATCTTTCCCCTCCACCAGGTATTTTCGTTTCTCTCATCCACCAGATTAAGATTGACCAAGAGGTGAAGGGGCCAACCGAAAAAAACCCTAACTCCCTATATTGGCGATTTAGGGTCATCGAGGATGATGCTTCCATTTCTCACAGATCTGAGTAACCATTTGATTTCTATGGTTAATGATATATATAAGGTTTCAATATTTATCCCATTAATTTCTCCTTTTTCTTTATATCGTGGCTTAACTCATTTTTTCTATATAAGAACTAGCTTTGTGTATAGAAAAAAAGTCTTAGCTTGATCAATGAGCCAACAGCAGCTGCGATTGCTTATGGTGTAGGCAATGTCAAGTTTCAATAAGAAAAGGAATGTGCTTTTTTTTTATCTTGGTGGTGGCACTTTTGATGTTTCACTTCTCACGATTTCCAAAAAAAATAGTCAAACATGGCATTTAAACTGGTTGCAGAGTTTTTGACAATTGATTCCCCTAAATGAACTTTGCATCTTATGTACCTGTCTAAATTTCCTCCCAACATCCCTAAGTCTTTGAATTTTTTTACCATTCTAGATAGAATGTGTAAGGTCCTACATCCTCATGATGAATTAAAATTTTAGCCTTGAAACAAAGATTATTTTGAGTATAGAAGAGGTTATAAATAACTAATAATATAGCAAATGAATTCTTTCCTTCTTGTCACTAATATTAAACTGCAGGTATGATGGTGGGCTGTTTGGATAAGATTTATCCAACAACATGTATAACAGATGAATTCTTTCCTTCTTGTCACTAATAAACACATAGCTAGTTCTTATATAGAAAAATTAGTTAAGCCTAGTTCTATGGTTAACCAGGTGCTATTTCTTTTTGACTTAAAGGCTGTTTCTTTTTTACTTAATCGAGACAAAATGACTAAATGAGTTAAGCCTGAAAACCTGTCTTAATGTATTCTGAAACTAATCATTTACCTTATTACCTAATCTACCCTTCTTATGTTGAAATCGATAAATATTGTTAACAACTTAGCATTGATGAATATTGTGACAATTCTTTGTTGACATGATGAATTTATTAATGAGAGAAGACACGCTGAAAGAAATGTTCCTAAGTTTTACATAGCTCAAAGTGTCATGGCCAAAGAGTCCATTCACAAACATAATTTCATTCACAGGTTCGTAAAATGATAATAATAATAGTTTTTCTTGTTATTAATATTAAATCACAACCTCTTCTTATCAAATCTTGACCACTTTATCAGGGGCAGAACCAAATCTTGAAATCACGCATGAATGTCCAATCACATGATCTTAGTTGCTTTAATCTTTTTTTTAACACTGGAGTTGTATGTATTGATATAATAATGTTTATGATTGGTTTGGTGTGAATTGTTATGAGCAGCTGAAACGGTTATATACAGAATTTTCTACTACATGAATAGAGCAGGGTGATTCTCGTCTTACCCTCAGAGAGCTCACATACAGAATTGTTGACAAAATATTTTCACAGGTTTGTGTTTCTTAATCCTTTTTCTTTTTGTTTTGTTTCTGTTGCTTTTCTTTTTAATTCTCCATGAATGTCTCATTCTCTCAGGTACCCAGAAAGTTTACCAGTAATGTTGAAGGAAAAATGGGATATGAAGATTTTGTATATTTCATTTTATCTGAAGAAGATAAATCATCAGAGCCGAGTCTGGAAACAGTGTGATTACAGGTTCAAGTGTGCAGATTTAGATTTAGTCATTTAGTCATTTAGGCCTTGTTTGATAAGCCTCTTACCGATTCCGGTAAGAAGCCACGTCTGATTCAGTCCAAAACAGAATGTTTGATTACACCATTTTAAGCTCTTGCTCGGTCCATAGGCTTCTTACCGAGTCATTCTAAAAATGACGCTGACTGAGAATATATGCTCATTTGCCCTTCTCCTTTTTTATCCTCTGAACGTGACCTCACTCCTTCGTCCTTCCTCTTCATCCTGTCTCTCGTCTGTTTCATCCTCGCCGGCCACCTCCTCCAACGTCGTCCTTTTCAACGTTGTCATCTTACTTGGAATAACACCGCCAAAAAAATCATTCACCACCAGGTCAGTTCTCTTCTTTAGTCCTAATTCCTAACCCTTAATATCATCTATATATCCTACTAGTCAATTAGGGTTCTGTTTTGTTTGAGCGATCACTTGATTTGAGAATCTTCGTGATTGAGCCATCAACTTTGATATTAAAAAAAAGTCTGTTGAGTGAAACTTTTGGGTCTGAGGTTATACTATTGCTACAATTGTTAAAATCATGTTGCCCGTTGATGTTATTTCTCAAGTTTTCAGTTAATGTGAAATAGATAAACCTTTTTTTTTAAAGAATTGTGGATCGAATTCTTCAAGTATACTTCTTTCATGCTTTATCTGTGAAGTCATTTTTAGATCAATTGTGGAAACCAGTAATGAAAGACGAAAAAAGGATTAAAAATTAAGCTACAGATGAATTGTATGCACTTAGTGGTGTTTGAGAGATCAAAAAATCAACTAGTTCCAAGAAATAGAAAACATATAATACAAAAAGAGCTTCTTGTTTGAAACTTCCATTTACTTTGTGCAGCAAGTTGAAAAAAAAAACTTGTGGAAAAAGTAATTCGTTGTTCGGTTGACGGTGAATTTCTAACAATTTATTTATGTTATTGTGGTAATTTAAAGTTTCAATATACATTTATTATGATAAAGATATATCTTTATCTAATTATGTTGTATAATTTTAAATTACATGCATTATGTTTGTAGGGGTATTTTTGTTATTTTTTTGTTTATTTCATTCCATTCATTTATCTTTCTCTATTTATCAAACAATATGGATTTGCTAGTGAATACTTAACTTAATAGGTAAAAATCATGTATATGCAAAACTTAATATAATTTGTGTATTTACAGAAGGGTAAGATGGTCATTTTTAGCATTCAACACATCCAGTCAGATGCGTTATCAAACAACATGGTTACAGTCAGAACAAGATCCAGTCAGAGCTTCAACCCAGTCAGGCCTCTGACTCAGTCAGGTCTAACTCAATCAGAAACTATCAAACAACCCCTTAGTCATTTAGTAATAAATTATGTCTGATTTGATTTCAGGTTCAAGTGTGTAGATTTAGATGCAAACAGTGTGATTACAAGGAATAAAATGCAATTCTTCTATGAAGAACAGTTGCATCGAATGGAATGCATGGCCCAAGAGCCTGTTCTTTTTGAAGATATTTTGTGTCAAATAGTCGACATGATTGGACCAAAGGCAATAAATAAACTACTGTTAATTTTGTTTGCATGAGTTTTTTAAGACTAATAATATGGTTTGGTTTTTATTTGGTGTTGTAGGATGAAGGGTATTTTACACTAGGTGACATGAAAGGAAGCAAACTTGCAGGAAGTGTTTAAATATTAGGGGCAAACTTGCAGGAACTTCATATAGAACAAGGATCAATTTTGGAAAATGAAGGAATTTCTATTGGTATTGTGACTGCTATTGCTGCTCCTGCAAGCATTAAAGTTTATTTTGGAGGAAATGTAGGCCATGCTGGAGTTGCTTTAATGCCACAAAGGTAATAAAATAAACAATTCTTTATAACTTTTGTTTATTATTATTATTATCTTTTTTGTATGGCATATTTGAGTCTTATACACAATTTTAGAATGGAAATGATGCAGGTTTGGCTGATGTTGAGCTGGCACTAGTTGTGGAAAAACATGTTCTTGAATCTGGATCCATAGACACTGTTGGAACTATTGGTAATCTTTTTTTTTTCATTATCATTTATACTTAAAATGTTGTTTTTATTGAAGGTATACTGGAGTTGTATCCTGGAGCAATCAACAGCATCCCTAGCAAAGCACGCATGGAAATAGGTGCACTTATTGTAATACACCAGAAAAATTTAAAAACTAATAAGCAACTTAAAATATTACTAAAAAATTTTATAATCTGTTTTTAGATACACGAGACGTTGATGAAAAGCGAAGAAATAATGTGATTGAAAAAAAATCCATGAATCTTCTCTTTTTTTTTTTTGCTATCTTCTCTCCTTTTTGTTGTTCTTTGGGGTATTCAACAACAGTGTGATTTTTCACTTCGAAATTGAGAACAGTGGTGTAGTTGGTTAACTCTTATTCTCAAATTGAAACGAGGTTTTATTTTTTGATTTTGTAGATTTACACAGCTCCGGTTTCAAATGGAAGTCTCTGAAAAACAAGAAATTGCAAAATTGGGGTATGACATTCCTGTTATCTATGAACTTGGTAATTTGGAGGTTAAAATATATGCAAGTGAGCTGTATACCGGAGCCAGCAGAACTCCCGCCAGCTGCTGGAGTTTCACCACTGCTAGGTCTGCTAGCTGCTCAGCCCCCGCCAGCTGCAGTTCTTCCTCCAAGTGGACCAAATTCAAACCCTTTGGATCTCTTCCCTCAGGTATTCAATATTTTTCTTCACTTTTAGATTGACAATTTTTGTTTTAGACCCTGTAGATTGTAACATTGTCGTGTTTGGTCCAAGGACTTCCTGACATGGATGCAAATGGTCCTGCTGATGCTGCTGGTAACTTGGATTTTCTTCATAACAGTCCACACATATTTATTTATTTATAAACTAGTCAACCATATCTACATAAACATTAATTATTAATTATCTCAATAAAATAAAAATATAATTTATAATTGTGTTCCAGTTTCAAGCACTTCGAGCCATGGTGCAACTGTGCTTTCTGGAAATAGAAACTTTGAAGGGCGTGTTCACCCACTAACAGGAGCCAACTACCTAGCTTCACCTCCCTTGGTTGTAGCTTACGTACTTGTCGGCACGGTATGTGTAAAATTACTCTTCTACCCTCAAAGAAACACACAACACAAATTCATATCATGTTTTGCTTGTTGTGTGTTTTAGGTCGACATCGACTTCGAAAATGAACCAACGGGAAATCTCTCATATATATATATATATATATATATATATATATATATATATATATATATATATATATATATATTAAAGCTTACAAACTGTAGAATGTGTTCAGTACTGAATCTCATAGGGACAAAATGGTAAATCTGCAGGTGGTTCAATCAATGTCATTTATTAATATTTGGAATTACAGCCTCCGTATGTTTGACTGAAACCTTCTGATTTTGTTGACTTTTTAACTTTGTTTTTGGTTTCATTTAGTAATAAAGTATCAAATATCAACAGTTATGTGGTAGTAATCCTTCTGAGGGGGTGTTTTTTGGGCTGCTTCTTTCAATGTCATTAACAACAGTGGTAAGTAAAATCTTACTATTATGAAACTCTTTTGCTTTAACCTACCTTATTGACCTGTAGCTGATTACACATTAATTTAATTATGCAGGTTTTGAAGTTTTTGATGGAAAAGACTAGTGTTAATGCTCTTCATAGAAAAGTATGTTGGTATTTTAGGAAATTTGGCTAATAATTTAGTTAATTATATAAAAAATGTTGAAATGTTACATTTGTCTACTATTGGAATGATTATTTGATGTATTACATTTGTCTACTATTGGAATGATTATTTGAATGACATTAACTTTTGTGCAATGTATTGTAATTTTTTTATATGGTATTTTATTTTCTATTATGAGACATGAAATGCAAATTTAATTTGAAAATCGTTAAAGCTATAAACAATTTTTTTTTAAAAAAAAAATTAAAATTACGATACGCAAAACTGTGTGTCGTCTTCATTTATGACATGATCTTTCTTGATAGGGGCTTCCTTGATACGCATTGCGTGTCATAAACACGCGCGTCGTAAGGTTACGACACGCAAGTGCGTGTCGTCTTCCTTTATGACAGGGCCTTCCTTGATACGCATTGCGTGTCATAAACGTGCGTCGTAAATGCGTGTCATAAATGTGCGTCGTAAATGCGCGTCGTCTATAGACGACACGCAAGAGCGCGTCGTCTCTCTTTATGACAGGGCCTTCCTTGACGCGCATTTGCGCGTCGTCTGAGCGTTTTACGACGCGCAATGAGCGTCGTAAAAGGCTGTTTTTCTAGTAGTGTTTTTGGGAACTCACTAAGCTTTGAGCTTACTGTGTTATGTGTTATGTGTTTCAGGTACTTCTGCGGATCGCGGGAAGGCGTCGGCCTGATTGTACACACGTCAACGATAGAGTTATGATTTAGACGATCCTGGAGTTTTAAATATGAACAGTTCTTGATATGAGATTTGATGATTTAACACTTGATATTTTGTGTTTATTTATTGAGACAAACATGTTTTTAAATTGAAAATTTTGGTTGAAATTTCACGTCGTTACAGAGGTGCTAGGCTCCTAAAGGTCAAAGACAAGGAAGCTACTACACAAGGTAATCTTCTAACTGTTTTCATGATTTAAATGTTACCATGCATGCTAGTTTAGGCTTTATGCTTTGGTAAACAATGTTGTTTGTATAATTAGAGAAAACTTAGATCCAAAGCATTAGGGTTGTATGTGCACCATAGGAATGTTAGAGTACATAAAACTCATCCGTGGTATCAGAGTCATGGGTATTTTCTATTATATTGATGTAAATGTTTGATTTTCGAAGTTGGAAAAATGATTTTTCTAGCCACTTCCTGATCAATGCGACAAGTCCATAGATGGACTCGACGATTTGGATGAGTTTTTTTCCATGAACTCAACTAGTCCAAATCCTGCCTCAACAAGTTGGCTCATCAGATGTCATAATTTTCGAGTTGTTGGCCTGTTTTGGATTAGGATCATTACCACAAACTGTTTTGGTTCATAAAAATTGATTTTAATAATATGGTAATGTTTATCCCCATCCAAAAACATGATGTTTGTCAAATTTTAAGATAATTAAATGATTTTGTGAAAAACTAATTATTGGAAAATTTTAAAACTATATTGAATATGAACTAGGTCAAATTGGTAAATGATGAATTGTATGATAATTGGATAACTTTAATTTGATCTATGTGTTTCTTGAAAAGTTCCATAACTTGTCCTTAAGTTCTGGAATATGAAAAGTCTTTATTTATGAAACTATTAACTATTGTAAGTTATAGAATTCAAGAGATGTTGAAAGGTTTCATAACTTGTCCTCAAGTTTGGAATTTGAAGAGTCTCATTTATGAAACTTTAATTCCAAACCCAACAATTTTAAAAGTTTAAAATTCAACCCTTATATTATTATAATATTAAAGTTTAATACTTATACATACATATATATATATATATATATATATATATATATATATATATATACACACACACACACACATATATATATATAAGACAAGTCAGCCTTACCATTAGTAGGCTCATTCACGAAGCCGATCAATAAGAGGGGTATAAGGTTACTGCCTATAAAATGGTGGTTTAATGGGTGTCCACTCTCACCCACCGCTTCCTTGACTGGTGGAGGGTCGTTAACTGAACAGGTAGGATAAGACATTAATTCTCATTAATAAGTATAATGATAATTATTAAAGTAACTAAACTTTTATAAATTCCCAATCTTAGTTACTTTAGGAAAAATGTGAAAATGGTGCTATTCCATGAAGTTGCACTTTGCACCTTGTTAAGTCGGTAGTGGAGCGTTTGTGGTTAACCGACACACTAATTTGTGACTGATAGTGTGTGGCAAAGGGTAGCTTGATGTTAATCATGGTTCAATGGAGTGTGTAGGTTAACTGGCACATTGATTGGATGATTTGTAACATTAAGTGTACCAAACTAATTTAGATGGTTATTCACACCTTGTTTGTGATCCTCGACATCCTAGTCACAAAATTGAAGCGCATAGTCGAGATTTAAACATGCCATTGAAATGTTCAATGAATCTCAAAAGATTCTACGAATTTCAATCCAATTAAAACCTAATAATCAGTTTCGTTTTTCATGGTGGAAATTGGTAAATTGTCATTTACCTACCTTCAAATATTTTTCAATTGGATTACAACATCCGTCTTCCGAATAGTAAACTATTGTGTTGGGTCCTAGCCTTAGTATTTAATTTGGGTGCTATATTAAGGATCATTATCGAATATAAACTTTGTCTTTCTTTTCAGATGTCTTCCCACACTGCTTCAAACCCCAAACCCTTCATGCTCTTTCTCCCTCATGAACTTATGTGGTAGGGTCATATTTGATGGATCGAACTTCAATGATTGGATTCGAAACATCCAAATGGCCATTCTCTATGAGGACAAGAATATGTCCTAGATAAACAGCTTAAGGAGATTGATGAATCTATCGCTACTCCCGAAAAGATTGCTGAATACGAGGCCCATGAGAGGGACACGACCAAAGTGTTGTGTATTATGATTACTACCATGACTGTTGAGCTTCAGAAGTCGTATGAGGACTTTTAGCCTTATAAAATGCACCAAGACTTGATGGAAATGTACCATCAAAGTACAAGGCATGAAAGGTATGAAATCATAGCCTCCGTGAGTACAACCAAAAGGAATGATGGAGAGTCAACCAGGGCCCACTTGTAGAAGATGCAAAGATTTCTGGACCGTTTGCTGAAGTTGAGTGTCAACTTCGATGAAGAGTTGGTGTGACAACCTGTAATTTATTTTCCGTTACAGTAACCCGCTTTCGTTAATAAAGCCGTTAAGTTCCAAAATTTTCTGTTAACTTTGTTTTAAATAAATTATTGCGACTTCTATTAAGGTTTTCAAAGTATTGGAATACATTTTAAAACATTAAAATATTTTCTATTTCATTTAGAAAATATTTAGTTTTATTTAATTCGTAAATACGGCAACTTTATCGGGTACGACCAAAAGCATCGTATAACGTTGGTATCGGGTAGAATTCCACTGTGTCCCAAACTTTTAGCATATATAAGGTTGAGAGAGCCTCATTTGAAGCTTTTTCACTCTCTCTCTACTTTCTCGCACTACTCTCTCTCTCTAAAATCCGAAACTTAGCCAAAATCATCCAAAACAAGCTTCAAATCATCAAGGTAACTATCCTAGCTCCTAGTTTAACACCTTTGGTCTTCAAATTCGTGATTTATATGAGGAATGGGACCATAAACAAGTGTTTACAGTCTTGGAACCTCCTTAGGCCGTGAACACATGTAATGAGGTTTTTGAAGCCTCAAAACCCCTCCAGAACACTTCTAAGGCTTAGATTCGACTTAGAAACTTGCATGCATGGACTTAGGACCCAAAAATCTTGGCATTTGAGGTATGAATATGAGTTTACGGCCCAAGAACATTCTTGGACCGTAAACCCCCATGCATGAACCATAAACTCCTCTTAAGGTGTTAAAAATGCCCTTAAACACCACCACAAGCTTCCAAACGTGTCTAGGACATTCTACTCCATCATTTGAAGCACTAAATCATACAAGAAGGGACCAAACATGAGTTTATGGTCCAAGAACATGCTTGGACCGTAAACCCTCATTCATAGACCTTAAACACCTTTTAGGGTGTTAGTTTTCCCCTAATCACCTCCAATGAACTTCCATGAGTGCATAGAACCTTATAACCCTTCAAGAAATGTATCAAAACATTCATAAATGGGACAAACTAGATTTTACGGTCGAAGAACATTCTTATACCGTAAACTCATCTCCTTAGACCATAAACTCTTCAAATCGTTTTTTAAGTGTCCTTAACACCTTGAATGGCTTGTATGTTGGACTAGAATCACATGTGATTAACCTACAAACACCAACACCCATGAATCATGAACAAACATGAGCTTATAGTTGTAAACTCATGTGTTTAAGGTAGTAAAATCTCCAAGAACATTCTTAGACCGTAAACTCATCTCCTTAGACCATAAACTCTTCAAATGGGTGTTTAAGTGTCCTTAACACCTTAAATGGCTTGTATGTTGGACTAGAACCACATGTGATTATCCTACAAACACCAACACCCATGAATCATGAACAAACATGAGTTTACGGTTGTAAACTCATGTGTTTAAGGTAGTAAACTCCCCAAGAACATCTTCATAGACCATAAACTCCATTTCCAAGGCCATTTCAAGTCCCGATCACTTCCTAGGCCATGGAATCAACCCTAGAACTTTCCCGAGTGCATTGTAAGACTATTTGGCAAATAAGAACACACCACCCATGAGTTTACGGCCATAAACTCATGGGGATATGGTCAATGGACCGTAAACTCCCCAAAGAGTTTACTTTTGAAGAGTAACCTCCATATCTAGGTCCTACACATCCATAGATGTCACTCGGGTCACTATGAACACTTGAGTTGAAGTGTTTTCACATATCAAAGTTTATATTCATATCTAATTAGTGGTTCAAAGTATAATTAGATACAATTGTGTATCATTTCATATTACATAGGAACCTCGCGCGTTATCAAGCCCCGAACCGACACATAGCATCCAAACTGACACGTTTTCTCGTCTGGTGAGTTCATACCCCTACCCTTTTTCATTGTTTTCACTGTTTTCAGGGGGAATACAAGCAAAGTACAAGGAATACTTGTACTCAAAACTTGTTTTATATGTGTTGTGTTTCATGCTACATATGCTTTTAACACTAACAAACATATCAGATAACCGTTTGAACTTGCAGAACACACTATCATATTATTTGTGAAAAACATTATAAATCGTTGTATTTTATATTTATACAAATGGTTTCCCACATCATAACAATTAAAAGCATAACATTTGAACTTTGATCATGAAACTTAGTACATTGTTTTGTCCTTGGTAACACTCCTTAGAGATACGCGAGTGGAGGATAGTCATTTGATCTTCTGTATTATTACTAGTAAATTTGTTATTCCTATAAATTGGAGACACGTCCTCGAAGAACACTCCACAGAGATACGCGAGTGAAGGACCGCCCCCGTAGCTAGAATCTCTTAGGTAGGGAGCGTGACTTGAGTGTATAGATCTATACGGGGCTGACTACCCCACATCTGGCTGCTAGCTACAGCCGAACCGAAAGGTTCAAGGGTGACAAAAGTCATAAAGTGTGATGGACTACTTATTGCCATAATTAGTTTATCATATGGTTATGGAACTCGCAATTTGGATAATAGAGATTTACTTGTTAGTAATAATGGATTTCAGTAACTAGTTTACTTTGTATTTATTAGTTTTATATACGTGTTAAAACTAATACATTTTCAGTGTACATCTTTTACATTACATCTCGGGTTGGTAAACTAACATTTATTTCACAAGGATTACCAGGTTTTCAGTATACATCTTTCACACTAAATTTCAGATCGGTAACCAACTTTTAGGAAAATATGGGATTTTCTTGGGATAACAATTGTACATAACCAAAACCGTGTAACATAACAGATAACTAAACTTTACATAAAAGAAAATATGGGATTTTCTTGGGTCGTAACTTTTTCAGACACCGAAGGAAACTCATACATTTTCAGAAAACAAAACCACTTATGAACTCACCAACTTTATGCTAATTTTTAAAATGCTTGTATTCTCAGGTCCACATTAGACAGGTACCCGATGATCCTTTTGGTGAAGACAGAGTGCATCGAAGACACGTCTTGCTTTTGTTCATATATATATATATATATATATATATATATATATATATATATATATATATATATATATATATATATATATATATATATATATATGTATGTATCACACTTGTACAACTTTACTTTTGAAAAAATGTAAAATCTCATATGTAATGTAATGGTTGTTTACTTTGCTTAGTATGTGCATTGGATATGATACTCAACGTGGAGTCCGCCCCGGAAATGTTTCTGCCTTGGTTTTCGGGGTGTGACAGATTGGTATCAGAGCCCTTGTTTATAGTGAATGAAGTATACCAAACCTTACATGGTATAAAACTATAAACACTAAGGGGCCTAAGTGCTCTGAACTAAAAGTTTACTTCAAAGTATAAGTATTTTAAAAAATATACAAGTATACATAACCATCGAGATCCGTAACTACATGTAGAAAAAAACATAAGTAAATGGGTGTTGTATGTTGCGGTTAAACCTGGGTAGTTATGTAGTCGTGTCTAGGATCAATATAGCCTGGCCAACTACATTCATTTGAGACATAGCCAACATGTGCTTGGGAGTGACTGTGGTGTTCAGCATGCCTAAAACTTACCCAAATATCCCAAACATCGAACCATGGTCGTAGCGAATCATGAAAAACTATGGGAGTATTTATCGAGCCAATCCTTTGTAGAAATCCTCATTCAAGAGTTGTTCCCCGATCATTCCCTTAGCGATAATTTATTTGTTTTGATAACTCTTTCCTGCTTTATCGCTTATTCGGAATATATATAACTGTCATATCTCTTGATTCAATTCGGAGGACTTATCATCCTCTCTTTCCTGATCTTATTAGATCAAGATGCCTCCAAGAAAGAGACCCAGCTCAAAGACCAACAACCCTCCACCACCACCTTCTCCTCAAATTGATCTTGTAACGCTACAGACAGTTATTACTGCCGCAGTGATAGCCGCCATGTCACAAATGAACCTCGGTAGTTCAGGAGGTGGTCCCCAGTCCCAAAATCCATAAAATAGCCAGGGACGCCGAAAAGAGGGTTCCTATAAAGATTTCATGAACACGAAACCCACGTCCTTTGATGACACTAGAGGTGTCATTTCCCTCACCCGGTGGTTCCAGAAAATCAAATCCATCTTTGAAATTTGTGCTTGTTCGGAATCTGACAAAGTAAAGTTTGCAGCCTGTACCTTTATTGATAAAGCCCTGACTTGGTGGAACGGCCGAGTCAAATCCTTGACCCTACCTGTAGCCAATGCTATGGGTTGGGAAGCCATGAAAGAACTTCTTCTGGCCGAGTACTGCCCTCGGGTCGAAATACAGAAATTAGAGCACGAGCTCTGGAACCTAAAGATGAAGGGTTCTGACATTGCTGCATACACCTCGGGGTTTGATGACCTGGAACTACTATGTCCAGGAATGGTTACCCCGGAGAGTAAGAAAATAGAGAGGTTTATTTGGGGGCTTACTCAACCGAACAAAGGAAACGTCTTATCTGCGAGCCCGGATACTTATGACAGTGCTAAAAGTTTAGCCCAGACCCTGATTGACCACAGTGATGAGGTTGAGGAAACAACCACCACTCCTGAAAGGACCAAGACGAGTGGTGAGAAAAGAAAGTTCTGGAAGAAGAAGAAAGGCCAACCTTCTCAAGGATCCTCAAAGAAACAGCAGACTGTAGCAGTCCATGCTGCTACTACCCCCGTTGTTGTTGTTTCTGTTGTGGGATCTACAGCTCAAACTCCTACCAGTAGGTATGTTGGCAACCTTCCCCAGTGTGAAAAATGAAAATACCACCATAACCCCCGCCCCTGTCGTGATCTGTCATGCACCAACTGTGGCAAAAAGGGGCACACAGTCCGATTCTGCAAGGCACCAGCCCAATCTGCAAATCAATCTTCTGGAGCAGGTGTTGGTCAAGCCTGCTATAATTGTGGAGAAGTTGGGCATTATAAGAGGAACTGCCCCAAGGAGGTGAGAGCTGATAATACCGGGAGAGTCCTAACCATGGGACGGGAGGAGGCAGTCGCCGATCCCACCGTTGTTTCGGGTACGTTCTTCTCGACAACTCTTATGCTAGTATTCTTTTCGATTCGGGTGCTGAAAGAAGCTTTGTTAGTCATTCGTTCAAACATAATCTAAAACCTAATCCCAACCATTAACCGAAACGTTTACCATCGAGATGGCTAATGGTGAGAAAGAAAGTGCTAGCGACATATTCATAGGTTGTACCCTTACCCTAAACGATCATTCATTTCCCATCGATCTTATGCCAGTCTCCATAAAGAGCTTTGATGTTATCTTTGGCATGGATTGGTTGAGTCCCAATCATGCTGATATCCTTTGCTACGAAAAAGTCATATGTCTCAATCTTCCTACGGGTCAAACTCTCATGATCTATGGTGATAAACTCAGCTCCAACCTTCGCATCATTTCCTGCATCAAAGCTCAGAAACTCTTGCGAGAGGAATGCCAAGCATTCCTAGCCCATGTAATCAACGAGAAACAGGAGATTAAAGACCTCGCGAGCATCCCCGAAGTTTGTAATTTTCCTAATGTCTTTCCGGAAGAGCTTCCAGGAATTCCTCCCGAACGTCAGGTTGAATTTCGCATTGACCTAATTCTTGGAGCTACCCCAGTAGCCAAGTCTCCATATCACCTAGCTTCAGCAGAAATGCAGGAGTTATCCAGCCAACTCAACGAGTTACTCAGCAAAGGGTTCATCAGACCGAGTTCCTCACCCTGGGGAGCTCCGGTTTTATTTGTAAAGAAGAAAGATGGATCCTTCCGGATATGTATCGACTACCGTGAGTTGAACAAGTTGACCGTCAAAAACCGATATCCCCTTCCGCGAATATATGACCTCCTCGATTAACTTCAAGGAGCTAGCCACTTCTCAAAGATAGACCTTCGGTCAGGGTACCATCAGTTACGAGTTCTTGAGAGTGATGTTTCCAAAAAAGCTTTCAGGACTCGGTATGGACACTACGAGTTTGTAGTGATGCCCTTCGGTATAACCAATGCACCGACTGTGTTCATGGACCTGATGAACCAGGTGTGCCGTCCCTTCTTAGACAAGTTTGTCATCGTGTTCATTGACAACATCCTCGTCTACTCTAGGAGCGAAGAAGACCACAAGCAACACTTGAGGTTAGTGTTGGAGACCCTTAGATCCGAGAAGTTGTATGCAAAATTTTCCAAGTGTGAGTTCTGGATACGGAAGGTAAGTTTCCTCGGTCACGTGGTAAGCAAGGAGGGTATTCATGTGGATCCTTCCAAGATTAAAGCGATAGAGAATTGGTCGGCACCGAAAACACCCACAGAAATCCGTCAATTCTTGGGTTTCGCCGGCTATTATCGGAGGTTCATCTAGAACTTTTGCAAAATTGCCAAACCCGTAACCACTCTAACACAGAAAGGTGTACCCTTTTGTTGAAGTGAATAAAAAGAATCCGCGTTCCAGACATTAAAGCAAGCCTTGTGTAGCGCACCTATTATGTCCCTACCCGAAGGGACAGAGGACTTCGTGGTCTATTGCGATGCGTCTAATCAGGGCTTAGGCTGTGTGCTTATGCAAACAGGAAAAGTAACTGCTTATTCCTCAAGACAGCTGAAGGCACATGAGGTCAACTATACCACGCACGAATTGGAGTTAGGAGCTGTAGTCTTTGCACTGAAGATTTGGAGACATTATCTCTACGGAACCAAGTGTAAGATCTTCACTGAACATAAGAGTCTGTAGCACATCCTCAATCAGAAAGACCTAAACATGAGGCAATGACAATGGGTAGAGCTGCTCAGCGATTATGAGTGCGAGATTCGCTACCACCCCGACAAGGCCAATGTGGTAGCAGATGCCCTTAGCCGAAAGGAAAGTTCAGGCCGTAAAGTGAGGAAACTGACGATGACTATCCATTCCCATTTATCCATGCAAATCCAAGATGCCTAGATAGAAGCCCTCAAACCCGAGAACAAATCAAACAAAGCCTTGAGGGGAATGGATAAGAAACTTGAGATCAGAGGTGACCGAGTCTATTGTTTCATGGACCGAATTTGGACCCTAAAGTTCGGAGGATTTAGGGAAGTTGTCATGGAGGAGGCACACAAAACGAGATACTTTGTTCACCCCGGTTCAGATAAGATGTATCAAGATCTCGAGAAACAATACTGGTGGCCAAACATGAAATCCGAGATTGCTACGTTTGTGGGCAAGTGTCTGACTTGCGCTAAGGTGAAAGTCGAATACCAGAAACCCTCGGGTTTGCTCCAGCAACCTGAGATACCCGAGTGGAAATGGGAGATGATTACCATGTATTTCATCACCAAGTTACCCAAGTGTCCGAGTGGGTACGATACCATGTGGGTAATTATCGATCGTTTGACCAAATCCGCTCATGTCATCCCGATCAAAGAGTCATTCAAAATGGAAAGACTCGCACGGATCTACATCCAAGAGGTAGTTCGACTGCACGGTGTACCTGCATCCATTATCTCTGATCGAGATAGCAGGTTTACGTCCAGATTTTGGCAGTCTCTTCAGAAGGCTCTTCGAACTAAACTAGACATGAGCACGGCTTATCACCCTCAGACCGACGGACAGAGTGAGAGAACTATCCAAACCCTGGAAGACATCCTTAGGGCATGCGTCATCGATTTCGAAAAGTCATGGGACACACATTTTCCTTTGATCGAGTTCTCATACAACAACGGTTACCACACCAGCATCAAGGCTGCTCCGTTTGAAGCCCTCTACGGTCGTAAGTGCAGATCCCCTCTGTGTTGGGCCGAGGTAGGGGACATGCAACTAGCTAAGAGTCAATTTCCCGACAATGCTCTCACTAGTCCTGAAATTATCCGCGAAACTACCGAAAAGATCATCCAAATCCGGGAACGATTGAAAGCTTCACGAGATCGCCAAAAGAGTTACGCTGATATACGACGAAAACCTCTAGAGTTCCAGGTTGGAGACAATGTCCTGTTAAAGGTATCGCCCTGGAAATGCATGGTACACTTTGGAAAGCATGGGAAACTTAATCCGAGGTACATTGGACCCTTCGAGATCCTCGTAAGAATCGGTCTGGTAGCCTATAAACTTCGATTACCTCAAGAACTTAGCAACATTCATCCAGTCTTCCACGTCTCAAGCCTTAAAAAGTGTTTATCCGATGAAACCCTCGTGATTCCCCTAGACGAGATCGAGATCAACAAAAACTTGAACTTCGTGGAGGAACCAATCGAAATCATGGATCGAGAGATCAAACGCACGAAACAAAGTTTCATCCCGATAGTGAAGGTTCGCTGGAATGCCAAGCGGGGACCGGAATTCACTTGGGAGCGCGAAGACTCAATGAAACAGAAGTATCTGCATCACTTTCCAAATCCATGATTTGTAACTTACTTCTGAATTTCGGGACGAAATTCTCTCTAACGGGGGGATAATGTGACAACCTGTAATTTATTTTCCGTCGCAGTAACCCGTTTTCGTTAATAAAGTCGTTAAGTTCCAAAATTTTCCGTTAACTTTGTTTTAAATAAATTATTGTGACTTCTATTAATGTTTTAAAATTATTGGAATACATTTTAAAACATTAAAATATTTTCTATTTCATTTAGAAAACATTTAGTTCTATTTAAGTCGTAAATACGGCAACTTTATCGGGTGCGACCAAAAGCATCGTATAACGTTGGTATTGGGTAGAATTCCACTGTGTCCCAAAACTTTCAGCATATATAAGGTTGAGAGAGCCTCATTTGAAGCTTTTTCACTCTCTCTCTACTTTCTCTCACTACTCTCTCTCTCTCTCTCTAAAATCCGAAACTTAGCCAAAATCATCCAAAACAAGCTTCAAATCATCAAGGTAACTATCCTAGCTCCTAGTTTAACACCTTTGGCCTTCAAATTCGTGATTTATATGAGGAATGGGACCATAAACAAGTGTTATGGTCTTGGAACCTCCTTAGGCCGTGAACACATGTAATGAGGGTTTTGAAGCCTCAAAACCCCTCCAAAACACTTCTAAGGCTTAGATTCGACTTAGAAACTTGCATGCATGGACTTAGGACCTAAAAATCTTGCCATTTTAGGTATGAAGATGATTTTACAGCCCAAGAACATTCTTGGATCATAAACCTCCATGCATGAACCATAAACACCTCTTAAGGTGTTAAAAATGCCCTTAAACACCACCAAAAGCTTCCAAACGTGTCTAGGACCTTCTGTTAGATAAGGTGTCTAAGTCCATAACTTATTTGGTATATACTTGACCCGACCACCATGGTCCATTTGGGTTGCATTTCATCCAAACTATTTATGGATAATTTTATGAGAGTTATACACATGTTATTATTAATATATTATAAGTTATAATATATTAATATGAAGTCATGTTATTTAATTAGTCTTAGTCTTAAATTAATTATGAATTAATTTAGAGATTAAAAGGAAAACTATTTAGATTGTGGGCTATTGATTTTATATGGTGTGGGCTAACGCCCATTTGTTAATGGGCTAGGCTTGTATGGAAGTCCATGGGTGATCCATGGAGCTTTTAACCCATGGATCCTTGAAAAAGGAAAGGTCATGGGTTATTAGGGTTTCACCATAATCATGTACACTATATAAGCATGCTTATGTTGCATGAAATAGCCACTAGTGTGTGTGCTTGTGTGTGGCCGAAAATTGTAGTGTGTATACACTCTCTCAAAGTTTTCCAAGAGTTTGTGGTGATTTGTGATTCCATTTGAGGCATTCACACTATTGGTGCTTGGCCCTCAAACTCCTTAAGAATCAAACTCATCAAAAAGGTATGTAATCTCTTCTAACTCTTTTATGTTTAAAAGTTCCCCATGCCATGTTAGATAGGTTATGAACCTTGGAAAATTATTATTTTGCATGTATTTAGACAAACATAGATCCAAGGTTTATTAGGGTTGCATGCACACTTAGGAAGTGTTAGATTGCTCGAAACCCAACAGTGGTATCAGAGACTAGGCTTGCTTGTTTGATACTTGATGCAAAATAGTGAAAAAAGTCAAAATCTTTGTTGTTAGCATGATGGACTCGCCGAGTCCATGGGGGGACTCGACGAGTCCAAGGCAAAATTCAACCTACTCGCCGAGTAGGTTCGTGCACTCGGCGAGTAGAAGGTTCAGAATGCAGATTTTCGACTTTTGCTGCTGGAAATGGACTAAAAACTTTACCCCAAACTATTTTGATGTTTTAAAACTTATTTTAGTGGGTATAATGGTTGTTCTAATCCATTTACAATAGCTTATATCAAAATTTCATGCTTTGTATGTGTTCATATAATTTTTTTTTTTTAAACTTTGATAATCATGTTCATGTTCTTATGAATTTAGAAGATGATAGGAATTATTTGCTAAATTGTTTAGGATTAATTCTTGATCATTTATGTGTTTTAATAGAGTCCATAATTTTTCCTCAATTTATGGATATCCAAAGGTCACTTTTCTTTAACACACATTAAAAACACATAAGTTACATAAGATGAAGAGTCTTCATTTTATGAACCTTAATTCATAAGTTATGAAATGAAAAGTTTTGAAGAGTCCTCAAGTTTTGGAATTTGGAAAAGTCCTCAAGTTTTGGAATTTGGAAAAGTTTCACACACTTTAATAAACTTTAATTCCAACACTTAGAATTTTAAAAGTTAAAATTCAACACTTATACTATTTATAACATTAATGGTTAATTATATATATATATATATATATATATATATATATATATATATATATATATATATATATATATATATATGTATAAGAACAAGTCGTTTTACCGTTAGTAGGCCTCATTCACGAAGCCGGTATATAAGGTGGGTATAAGGTTGTTGCCTATAAAATGGCGACTTAATGGGTGTATACTCTCACCCACCGCTTGCTTGACTGGTGGAGGGTCGTTAGCCGAACGGGTAAGACAAAGACTTATAAATTCTCATTAAGTATGATGAATATTATAACGTAACTAAACCTTTTATTTAATTCCCAATCTTAGTTACTTTAGGAAAAATGTGAACATGGTGCTAATCCATGGAATTCACACATTGTACCTTACCAAGTCGTTGGTGGAGCGTGTGTGGTTAACCGGCACACTAACTTGGACTAGTAAGGATCACGAAGGGTGACTTAATATTTGTCATAGATCAATGGAGCGTGTCTGGTTAACCGGCACATTGATTAGGTGATAATATTAAGGGTACCAAGTGAATTGGCATGGTTATTCACACCTTGTTTTGTGATCCTCGGCATCCCAGTCACAAAACTTGAAGGGCACAATCGAGATTGAAACATGCCATTGAAAAGTTCAATGAATCTCAAAAGAATCTAGGAATTTCAAATCCAATTAAAACCTAATAAATCATTTCGTTTTCGTGGTGGAAATTGGTGAATCGTCATTCACCTACCTTTCAAATATATTACTACTTAGATTACGGCATCCCTCTTCTAAGTATAATATATTGTGATTGGATCCTAGCCTTAATATTACATTTGGGTGTCTTATTAAGGACTCTATATATCTAATCTAAACTTACTTTCTTCTTTCAGATGTCTTCCAACACTAATGCTTCGGGCTCTAACCCAACTGGTTCTTTCTCTCTCATGAATCTTTGTGGGAGAGTCATCTTTGATGGTTCCAACTTCATGGACTGGATAAGGAACATCAAGATAGTAACTCGTTATGAGGACAAGGAATATGTCCTCGATAAGGAGTTAAAAGAGCTTGATGAGTCTACTGCTACTCCTGAGGAAATCGCTGACTTCAGGACACATAAGAGAGATGCTACTAAGGTGGCATGCATCATGATGGCCACGATGACAGCCGAGCTCCAAAAGTCCTATGAGGACTTCTACCCTTTTGAGATGCACCAAGACCTGATGGAAAGGTACCATCAGAGTGCTCGTCAAGAGTGGTATGAAATGATCTCCTCCATAATAACAACCCGCATGAAGGACGGTGAATCCGTCACGGGCCACATGCAAAAGATGCAAAGGTATGTGGACCGCTTGCTGAAGCTGAATGTGAACTTCCCTGAGGAGTTGGCAATTGACATCATTTTGCACTCCTTACCTTCTTGTTATGACCATTTTCGTATGACATATCATATGAACAAGGAGGACGTTACCCTTAGCAAGCTTTAAGGACTCTTGAAGACCGCTGAAACCGGTCTTAAGGGCAAGTCGGTTGTTACCTCTACTACTCCTACTCCAACATCTACCCCTGTTTTGGCTATCGGGAAAGGCAAAGGGAAAAAGAGGAAGCACCCTTCGAAGGGTACCAAGGGAAAGTCTCTTGAAGGCTCCTCATCAAGGACCAAAAGCGGTTTTGCCACTCCTTCTGCCATTCCCAAGGATGCTGATTGCTACTATTGCCATGAAAAGGCACACTGGAAGCGAAACTGCCCTAAGTACTTGCAGGATCTAAAGGATGGGAAAGTGAAACCCACCCACGCAGGTATTTACACAATATTGTCTAATAACTCACCATATTCTAACTCTTGGGTGCTTGATACAGGATGTGGTATTCACATATGTTCTGATTTGCAGGGCCTAAGAAGAAGTGAGGATGTGGAGCACGGGAAGATAAACTTGATCATGGGGAATAGGAAGGCTTCACCTGTTTCCAAGATTGGAGTTTATACTTTGTTGCTGAATAATGGGTTAAAATTAGATTTGAATAAATATGTGTACTCGTCTGAAATGGCGAGGAATATTATTTCCTTTCATGCTTTGTACAAACAAGGTTTTACCTTTTTGTTTGATAATGAATGTGGTGATATTAATGCTTGCTTTAAAAATGTGTTTTATTTTAAAGCATTACCTTGTGATGGTGTGTATGAAACTGTGTCGATTGTAGACAACTTAGGAAATAATGTGTTGTATATTGATTCTTCTACTAGCCTAGATAAATCATAATTGTGGCATTGTCGTCTTAAACATGTAAACAAGAAACGCATAGGCCAACTCCAAAAGAGTGGAGTCTTGGAATCATTCGACCTTAAATCGGATGATAGTTGTGAATCTTGTCTACTTGGACAGATGACAAAATCACCCTTCACTGGAACTTGTGAAAGGGGTGAGGTTTTGTTGGACCTAATACATACTGATGTATGTGGACCATTCAAAACCGCCACAAGGGATGCTAATCGGTATTATGTGACTTTTATTGATGATTTTAGTAGATATGGATATGTCTACTTAATCAAACATAAGTCAGAAACCTTTGAAAGGTTTAAGGAATTCAAACAGGAAGTAGAAAATCAATTGGGCAGGAACATTAAGATGCTTCGATCCAATCGAGGTGGTGAGTATCTTAGTACCGAGTTCCTTGACTATCTTAAGGAGTGTGGGATTGTCTCACAATTGACTCCTCCCAGGACACCACAGCTAGATGGTGTAGCTGAGAGGCGTAATCGAACCTTGTTAGACATGGTTCCCTCTATGATGAGTCGAGTTTCGCTACCAATCTCTTTTTGGGGGTATGCCTTAGAGACTGCCGCCCATATCCTCAATCTAGTCCCTACAAAGAAGGTTACCAAAACACCTCATGAGATGTGGACTGGGAAGGTTCCCAATTTGGATAACATCAAAATTTGGGGTTGCGAAGCTTTCGTGAGGCGTGAAACTCAAGATAAGCTTGAACCCCGAAGCGAAAGGTGTATTTTCATCGGCTACCCACAGAAATCCTTCGGTTACCTCTTCTACAGACCCAGTGAGAATGTGGTCTTTGTAGCAAGGAGAGGGGTCTTTCGTGAGAGAGAATTTATAAGCCAAGGAGACAGTGGGAGGCAAATTGATCTTGAAGAAATTCAAGAATCAATTGGTGAAGGAACCTCAGACACTAGCAATCAACCTGAGGAGGAAACTCCTGTTGAGCCAGCTGACGAGTCTGTACCTCTGAGGCATTCCACACGGGTTAGGAACACACCTGCGTTTTATTATGGCTTTCATCTTACTACGGAAGGTGATACATTTATCAATGATAGTACACTGGTAAATTTGGATGAACCTAGCAGTGTTAAGGAAGCCATGGCAGGCCCAGAGTCTACTAAGTGGAAGGAGGCTATGGACAGCGAGATACAGTCCATGTATGACAATCAAGTTTGGAACTTGGTTGACAATGTACCAGGCCGTAAAACATTCGGGTGCAAATGGATCTTCAAGAAGAAGACCGACATTGAAGGAAAAGTGCATACTTATAAGTCTCGACTGGTTGCGAAGGGTTTTACTCAGACTCAGGGTATTGATTATGACGAAACCGTCTCGCCAGTAGCAAAGATTAAGTCTATTAGGGCTATGCTAGCCATTGCTGCATTTCATGATTATGAAATATGGAAAATGGATGTCAAAACCGCTTTTCTTAATGGAAAGTTGGCTGAGGATGTGTACATGAATCAGCCAGAGGGTTTTGTCAGTGCAGAGTACCCTAATAGAGTATGCAAGCTTGAGAAATCCATTTCTGGATTAAAACAAGCATCTCGTAGCTGGAATCTTTGTTTCGATGAGAAGGTCAAAGAGTTTGGCTTCTCGACAAGTGAAGATGAGTCTTGCGTGTATGTCAGAGCTAGTGGGAGTATAGTTAGCTTCTTGGTACTGTATGTAGATGACATACTACTTATAGGAAATGACATCCCAACCATGCAGGAGGTTAAGTCCTGGCTTGGGAAGTGCTTTGCTATGAAGGACCTAGGGGAAGCTGCCTATATCCTAGGGATAAGGATATTAAGAGAAAGGAGTAAAAGACTAATTGGACTTAGTCAGAGTACCTACTTGGATAAGGTGTTGAAAAGGTTCAACATGCAGAATTCCAAGAAAGGAGATTTACCGATCCAAAGCAACACCAAGCTGAGTAAGACTCAGAGTCTGAGTACAGAGGCAGAGATAGCTGAGATGATCCAATTATCGTATGCTTCCGTTGTTGGCTTTATCATGTATGCTATGACTTGTACCCGCCCTGATGTGGCTTTTGCTTTGAGCATGGTCAGCAGGTATCAAGGGAACCCTGGTAAAGCTCATTGGACTGCGGTAAAGAACATTCTCAAGTACCTGCAGAGGACTAAGGATTGGATCCTTACCCTTGGTGGGAGTGATGACTTGAGAGTATTAAGGTATAGTGATGCTAGTTTTCAGACTGATAGGGATAATTTCCGCTCTCAGTCGGGCTGGGTCTTTACCTTAAATGGAGGGGCAATCTCTTGGAAGAGTTCCAAGCAGGAGACGGTGGCTGATTCGACTTGTGAATCAGAGTATATAGCAGCGAGTGAAGCAGCAAAGGAGGCGATATGGCTAAAGAACTTCATCGGAGACCTTGGAGTTGTACCAGCTATTAAGGAACCTATGGAGATTTTCTGTGACAACAATAGTGCAGTTGCCTTAGCCAAGGAACCAAGAGATCATGGCAGATCCCAACACATTGACAAAAAATATCACTTCATAAGACACAAGATTGAAGAAGGACTCCTTGTGGCAAGGAGGATATCGTCAAATGAGAATCCTGCAGATCCCCTTACGAAGGGACTGACGAGGGTTAAGCATTTTCAGCATGCGAGACGCATTGGGCTAGGGACGATATTAGTTTTACAGATTAGATAGTTTTCCTGAAACTTGTAAAATGTAATCGACGTTTGATGATGAATAAAATTTGTGATTTATTTATGAGTAAACTGTTACTATCATTGTCAATTATTTACTATTGTTTCAGTTTTGCATGTTTTGACTTCCAGAATAATTAATTTATTCAAACTTCCACAATTGGTCATACGTCGGAAGTAGGTATGAATCAAGATTGTCATGAATTGGGTTTGTAGATGGCTAAAGGTGTTTAGACATGGCAATGGTTGCTACAACGTTCATGAGTACTCATAAGTTATGAGTATTGGAATAAACCCACGCTCACTTGTATCACTTCATGGAATTTATCTCGAGTGATCGTGAGACGGTAATATCATATAAATCTTCAAACCTAGAGATATGAGTTGTTACCTATGAGTTGGTTGTGCATTGATTCCACGTAAACGCATCAGTAACTTGATGTTATAAAACGTTCCTTTGTGTACAATTCAACAAGTAGTAGAACAAGTATATGAGTCGAAGTTTATCTATTCCTTCTAGAAATAGAAGCGATATCTGGGCCCCTCGATGATTTTGTGTTGACCCATGTACCGGGCCCAGTCAGAACTAAATTGATGTGTTTAGTTGAGTTCTTTGTCAAACAAATCGGAAATCGAGAAACAACTGCCAGGCAATAAGCAAGACATAGTTCCATGTGTTTGTCTGGCTGATATCATGAGAACAGAGGATTGTATGATCACTTATCTTAAAATGGCGCTTCATAGTTCAACAGAGTTTTCGAGAGCTACGATTGTTGGTTGGTTCCTGAAGTAATAGGAAAATACAGTTATTAGACTTATCCAAGTGGGAGTCTGTTGGATAAGGTGTCTATGTCCATAACTTATTTGGTATATACTTGACCCGACCGCCATGGTCCATTTGGGTTGCATTTCATCCAAACTATTTATGGATAATTTTATGAGAGTTATACACATGTTATTATTAATATATTATAAGTTATAATATATTAATATGAAGTCATGTTATTTAATTAGTCTTAGTCTTAAATTAATTATGAACTAATTTAGAGATTAAAAGGAAGACTAATTAGATTGTGGGCTATTGATTTTATATGGTGTGGGCTAACACCCATTTGTTAATGGGCTAGGCTTGTATGGAAGTCCATGGATGATCCATGGAGCTTTTAACCCATGGATCCTTGGAAAAGGAAAGGTCATGGGTTATTAGGGTTTCACCATAATCATGTACACTATATAAGCATGCTTATGTTGCATGAAATAGCCACTAGTGTGTGTGCTTGTGTGTGGCCGAAAATTGTAGTGTGTATACACTCTCTCAAAGTTTTCCAAGAGTTTGTGGTGATTTGTGATTCCATTTGAGGCATTCACACTATTGGTGCTTGGCCCTCAAACTCCTTAAGAATCAAACTCATCAAAAAGGTATGTAATCTCTTCTAACTCTTTTATGTTTAAAAGTTCCCCATGCCATGTTAGATAGGTTATGAACTTTGGAAAATTATTATTTTGCATGTATTTAGACAAACATAGATCCAAGGTTTATTAGGGTTGCATGCACACTTAGGAAGTGTTAGATTGCTCAAAACCCAACACCTTCTACTCCATCATATGAAGCACTAAATCATACCAGAAGGGACCAAACATGAGTTTACGGTCCAAGAACATGCTTGGACCGTAAACCCTCATTCATAGTGTAACAACCCGAAATTCCGTATCATTACTTGTAACTCTTTTCGTAGTTCAATTCGATCAACCAATCGTCGTTTTCAAATCCGATTCCGATTTTGTTATTTAATTAAGTCATTAATTTGTACGTATCTAATATGACTTAATGGGTGTCCTAATGCATTTAGAAATCATTCTAACACCCCATTCTAGTAATCGAAACATTTCTAGAATCGACCATATCGAGTTACGGCAACTTAATCGGGTACGACCAAAAGCCTCACCTAACGCCGGTATCAGGTAGAATTCCACCGTGTCCAAAACTTAGACACTATATAAAGTGTTCAAATCTTTCATTTGAAGTTTTTGGCTTCATTTCATTACTCTCTCTCTCTCTCTAACCTCTCTCCTCATCCAAGATTAAGGTCCAAATATATAGATTTAACGCTCCAAATCAAAGAGGTAACATTCCTAACTTGTTATCTAACCTCTTTAGCCTTCAAATTAATGTTTAAAATGAGATTTAGGACCTGGAACAAGTGTTTACGGCCAAGGCACATGCTTGGGACGTAAACACATAAATATGGGGCTTTAGAGCCAATTAACCCTTCCAAACCAACATTGGGACTTAGATACGACCTTGAGGCTTACAAACATGGACTTGGAACATCTAAAACTTGAATTTTGATGGAAAAAAGAGAGTTTACAGCCAAGTCATGTGCTTGGGCCGTAAACTCCTCAAACATGGAGAGTAAACTCCTTTTAACATGTTAGAATGCCTTGAAACTTAACCAATAGCCTTGTGGTAAATCCTAGAACCATCTAAAAATAGTTTGGGGGCCTTAAACATAACAAAACACCACATACAAGAGTTTATGGCCATAGAACATGCTTCAAGGGCGTAAACTCCTAAATGTGTGTCAAATGATGCCCTAAAATCACCCCAAGGCTTGGAAAATTAACTAGAATCACATGTGATTGTTCCTTATGCCTCAAAGTAATTATTCTTGACCATAGGAGAGTTTACTGCTGTAAACTCCCTTAAATATGGTATAAGTCCATTTAATCCATTCCAAGGCATTTGAGAAATTCATTCCAACAATCCCCATGTCCAAACAAGCCATTAAACACTCAAAATCACCCAAACATGAGTTCACGGCTGTGAACTCATGTGTGTATGGGTTTTGTGGTCGTAAACTCCCTAAAGTGTTTACTCTTGGGGAGTAAACTCAAATCCCAAGTCCCTAGTGCCATTACACGTCCGAAGATGTCACCCGGGTCACTCCAAACACTCATTTTGAGGTGTTTTAATTCATTGGAGTGTATTATCCTATCTAATTAGTGGTTTAAAGTCTAATTAAATACCTTTGGATACCATTTCATATTACATATGAACATCGCATGTTAACAAGCCCCGAACCAATGTTTAGTATCCGAAACAGTTGCATCTTCTCGTCTGGTGAGTTCATACCCCTACCCTTTTTCACTGTTTTCACTGTTTTTGGGGGGAACACAAGCAAAGTACAAGGGATTACTTGTACTCAAAACATGTTTTCATGTGTGTGTTTCACATTTTATGTGCTTTTAACACTGAATGCTACAACTGATAACCGTTTGAACATACAGATGACGTAAACATATATTTGTGAAATGGATTTTAAACTGTTATGTTTTATATATATTTCACAAATGGTTTTCCACATTTTATCAGTTAAAAGCATGACATTAGAACATTTGAACATAAAACCTGTACTGTTTTGTCCTTGGTAACACTCCACAGAAATACGCGAGTGGAGGACTATCATATTATTGCTAGTAAATTTGTTAATCCTGTATGATTGGAGACACGTCCTCGGCGAACACTCCACAGAGATACGCGAGTGGAGTACTACACCCGTAACCAGAATCTATGGGATTTAGAGAGCGTGACTTGAGTGTATAGATCTATACGAGGATGACTACCCCACACCTGGCTGCTAGCTACAACCGAACCGAAATGGTTCAAGGGTGACGAAAGTCATATGTATGTGGACTACTTATTGCCACAGGTTTAGTCCATCGTATGGTTATGGAACTCGCAATTAGGATAACAGAGATTTACTTATGGTAATAATGAACAACTTTATACAATTCACAAGATAACCAGGTTTCAGTATACATCTTTCACATTGGAAACCAACATTCAGGAAAGTATGGGACTTTCCTGGGGAAACATTGAACATAACCACGTATTCGGAAAAACATCTTTTACATACGGTAACCAACATTCAAGAAAGTATGGGAATTTCCTGGGAAACCTTGTACATAACCAGGTCTAACAGGAATACATCTTTTACATACGGTAACCAACAATCAGGAAAGTACGGGACTTTCCTGGGGAATATTTAGCTAACTAGAAAAGCGTAACAAACCGGATAACCTTACATCTTTCACAATTGGTAACACAATCAGGAAAGTATGGGACTTTCCTGGGAATACATTGGTACATAACCAGAACAGTATGTCAAACCAGATAACCTAACTGTACATTTCCACAAGAGAAAACATGTTTTCAGTGTACAACTTTACTTTACACGTTAGCAAACGATAACAAACCTTTTTAAGAAAATATGGGATTTTCTTGGTGTGCGTAACATTTCAGAAACAGAAAGGAAACTTGAACATTTCACAAACAAAAACTAGTTATGAACTCACCGGCGTTATGCTGATTTTCAAACCGCTTGTGTTCTCAAGTCATCGTTAGAACAAGTACCCGAAGATCCTTTTTGTCCGAAGACGGAGTACTCAGAAGACCCGTTTCATTTTGTTCATATATATATACTATGTATCACAACTGTACAACTTTACTTTTGAAAAAATTGTAAAACTTTTCTTTATGTAATGTAATGGTTGTTTTACTTTACTTACTATGTGCATTGGATTTGATACTCAACCCGGATTCAACCCCGGAAATGTTTCCGCCTTCGGTTTTCGGGGTGTGATAGATTGGTATCAGAGACCTTGTTTATAGTGAATGAAGTATACCAAACCTTACATGGTATAAAACTATAAACACTAAAGGGCCTTAGTGCTCTAAATTAAAAGTATCTTCAAACTACAAGTATTTTCAAAAGTATAAAAGTATACTGAACTGTCGTGATCCGTAACTACAAGTAGAACAAAACATAAGTAAGTGGGTGTTGTATGATGTGGTTAATCAAGGGCAGTTATGTAGTCGTGTCTAGGGTCAATATAGCCTGGCCAACTATATTCATTCGAGACACGACCAACATGTGCTTGGGAGTGACTGTGGTGTGCGGCATGCCTAAAACTTACCCTAATATCCCAAACATCGAACCAGTGTCATAAGCAAATAATGAAATACTATTGGAGTATTTCTCGAGGCAATCCTCTGTAGAAATCTTCATTCGAGTGGTGTTCTGTGATCATTCTTAGCGATAAATTATCTGTTTTGATAACTCTTTCCTGCTTTACCGCTTATTCGGAACATATAACTGCCATATCTATCGATTCAATGTAGAGGACTTACCATCCTCTCTCTTTCTTGAACTTATTAGATCAAGATGCCTCCCAGAAAGAGACCCAGCTCAAAGAACAACAACAATCTTTCTTCTCCACCACCTCCTCCCCAATTTGATCTTGCATCGCTTCAGACAGTTTTGACTGCTGCAATGGTGGCAGTCATGTCACAAGTGAACCCCGGTAGCTCAGGAGGGGGTCCCCAACCCCAAAACCAAGAAATTAATCAGGGACATCGAAACAGGAAGTTAAAGACCTCGCGAGCATCCCCACAGTCTGTAACTTTCCTGATGTGTTTCCCGAAGAGCTTCCAGGAATTTCTCCCGAACATCAGGTCGAGTTCCGTATTGACCTAATTCCTAGAGCTACTCACGTAGCGAAGTCTCTGTATCGCTAAGCTCCAGCAGAAATGTAGGAGTTATCCAGCCAACTCAATGAGTTGGTCAGTAAAGGATTCATCAGACCGAGTTCCTCACCCTTGGGACCTCCGGTATTGTTTGTCAAGAAGAAAGATGGATCCTTTCGGATGTGTATCGACTACCATGAGCTGAACAAGTTGACTGTTAAGAACCGATATCCTATTCCGCGAATAGATGACCACTTTGATAAACTCCAGAGAGCCAGCTACCTCTCAAAGATAGATCTTCGGTCAGGGTACCATCAGTTACGAGTTCAGGAGAGTGATGTTTCCAAAACAGCTTGAGGAACTCGGTATGGACACTACGAGTTCGTAGTGATGCCCTTCGGTCTAACCAATGCACCGGCGGTGTTCATGGACCTGATGAACCGGGTGTGCCGTCCCTTCTTAAACAAGTTTTTCATCACGTTCATTTACGACATCCTCATCTACTCAAGGAGCGAAGAAGACCACAAACAACACTTGAGGTAAGTGTTGGAGACCCTTAGATCCGAGAAGCTATACGCGAAATTCTCCAAGTGTGAATTCTGGATACGGAAGGTAACTTTCCTCGGTCACGTGGTAAGAGAAGAGGGTATTCACGTGGATCCTTCCAAGATTAAAGCGATAGAGAATTGGTCGGCACCAAAGACACCCACAAAAATCCGTCAATTCTTGGGTCTCGCCGGCTATTATCGGAGATTCATCCAGAATATTTCCAAAATCGCCAAACCCTTAACCACCCTAACAAAGAAAGGTGTGCCCTTTTCTTGGGGTGATAAACAAGAAACTGCATTCCAAACGTTGAAGAGAGCCTTATGCAGCGCGCATGTTCTGTCCCTACCCGAAGGGACAGAGGACTTCGTTGTCTACTGCGATGCGTCTAATCAAGGTTTAGGCTGTGTGCTTATGCAAAGAGGAAAAGTGATTGCTTATGCCTCAAGACAACTGAAAGCACACGAGGTCAACTATACCACACATGACTTGGAACTAGGAGCCGTAGTCTTTGCATTAAAGATTTGGAGACATTATCTCTACGGAACCAAGTGCACAATCTTCACTGATCACAAGAGCCTGCAGCACATCTTTGATCAGAAAGACTTGCACATGAGGAAACAGCGATGGGTAGAACTACTCAGTGATTATGAGTGTGAAATCCGTTACCATCCCGGCAAGGCCAATCTGGTAGCAGATGCCCTTAGCCGAAAGGAAAGTGCAGGCCACAAAGTGAAGAACCAGACGATGACTATCCATTCCAACATACCCATGCAAATCTGAGAAGCCCAGTTAGAAGCCCTCAAACCCGAGAACGTGTTGATCGAAACCTTGAGAGGAATGGAAAAGAAACTTGAGATCAGAGGTGACGGAGTCTATTGTTTCATGGATCGGATCTGGATTCCAAAGTCCGGAGGATTCAGGGAAATTTTCATGGAGGAGGAACACAAGACCAAATACTCTGTTCACCCGGGTTCTGACAAGATGTACCTGGATCTCAATAAACAATACTTGTGGCCAAACATGAAAGCTGAGATAGCTACATTCGTGGGCAAGTGTCTGACTTGTGCCAAAGTCAAAGTTGAGCACCAGAAACCCTCGGATCTGCTCCAGCAGCCCGAGATGCCCGAATGGAAATGGGAGATGATTACCATGGATTTCATCACCAAACTACCCAAGTGTCCTAGTGGGTACGATACCATTTGGGTAATTGTCGATCGTTTGACAAAATCCGCTCACTTCATTCCGATCAAAGAATCATACAAGATGGAAAGACTCGCGTGAATACATCCAGGAGGTAGTTCGACTGCACGGTGTACCTGCATCCATTATCACTGATCGAGATAGCAGGTTTACCTCCAGATTCTGGCAGTCCCTTCAAAAATCCCTTGGAACCAAACTAGATATGAGCACGACATATCATCCTCAGACCGATGGACAGAGTGAGAGAACAATCCAAACCCTGGAGGACATGCTTAGGGTATGTGTCATTGACTTTGGAAAGTCGTGGGACACACATCTATCTTTGATCGAATTTTCGTACAACAACAGTTACCACACCAGCATCAGGGCTACTCCGTTTGAAGCCCTATATGGTCGTAAGTGGAGATCCCCTCTGTGCTTGGCCGACGTGGGGGATACACAGTTAGCCAAGAGTCGAGTCAACGACAGTGCTCTCACTGGTCTTGAAATCATCCGCGAAACCACCGAAAAGATCATCCAAATCCGAGACTGATTGAAAGTTTCACGAGATCGCCAATAGAGCTACGTTGATAACTGTCGGAAACCTCTAGAATTCCAGGTTGGAGACCGTGTCCTGCTGAAAGTCTCGCCCTGGAAAGGCACTGTACGTTTTGGTAAACGTGGGAAACTTAACCCTAGGTACATTGGACCCTTCGAGATCCTCACTAGGGTCGCTCCGGTAGCCTATAAACTTCGTTTACCTCACGAACTTAGTAACATTCATCCTGCCTTCCATGTCTCAAATCTCAAAAAGTGCCTATCAGATGAAACCCTAGTGATTCCCATAGACGAGATCGAGATCAATGAAAACCTCAACTTTGTGGAGGAACCGATCAAAATCATGTATCGAGAAGTCAAAACGTACAAAGCAAAGTCGCATCCCGTTAGTGAAGGTTTGCTGGAATGCTAAGCGGGGACCGAAATTCACTTGGGAGCGGGACGACTCAATGAAACAGATGTATCCATAACTCTTTCCAGATCCATGATTTGTATCTTGTCTTGTGTTTTAACTTTGAATTTCGGGACAAAATTCCCTCTAACGGGGGGATAATGTAACAACCCGAAATTCCGTATCATTACTTGTAACTCTTTTCGTAGTTCAATTCGATCAACCAATCGTTGTTTTCAAATCCGATTCCGATTTCGTTATTTAATTAAGTCATTAATTTGTACGTATCTAATATGACTTAATGGGTGTCCTAATGCATTTAGAAATCATTCTAACACCCCATTCTAGTAATCGGAACATTTCTAGAATCGACCATATCGGGTTACGACAACTTTATCGGGTACGACCAAAAGCCTCACCTAACGTTGGTATCGGGTAGAATTCCACCGTGTCCAAAACTTAGACACTATATAAAGTGTTCAAAGCTTTCATTTGAAGCTTTTGGCTTCATTTCATTACTCTCTCTCTAACCTCTCTCTTCATCCAAGATTAAGGTCCAAAAATATAGATTTAAGGCTCCAAATCAAAGAGGTAACATTCCTAACTTGTTATCTAACCTCTTTAGCCTTCAAATTAATGTTTAAAATGAGATTTAGGACCTGGAACAAGTGTTTACGTCCAAGGCACATGCTTGGGCCGTAAACACATAAATATGGGGCTTTAGAGCCAATTAACCCTTCCAAACCAACATTGGGACTTAGATATGACCTTGAGGCTTACAAACATGGATTTGGAACATCTTAAACTTAAATTTTGAGGGACAAAAGAGAGTTTATGGCCAAGGCATGTGCTTGGGTCGTAAACTCCTCAAACATGGAGAGTAAACTCCTTTTAACATGTTAGAATGCCTTGAAACTTAACCAATAGCCTTGTGGTAAATCCTAGAACCATCTAAAAATAGTTTGGGGGCATTAACCATAACAAAACACCACATTCAAGAGTTTACGGCCATAAAAAATGCTCCCAGGCTGTAAACTCCTAAATGTGTGTCAAATGATGCCCTAAAATCACCCCAAGGCTTGGAAAATTAACTAGAATCACATGTGATTGTTCCCTGTGCCTCAAAGTAATTATTCTTGACCATAGGAGAGTTTACGGCCGTAAACTCCAAGTTTACAACCGTGAACTCCATTAAATATGGTATAAGTCCATTTAATCCATTCCAAGGCATTTGAGAAATTCATTCCAACAATCCCCATGTCCAAACAAGCCATTAAACACTCAAAATCACCCAAACATGAGTTCAGGGACGTGAACTCATGCGTGTATGGGTTTTGTGGCCGTAAACTCCCTAAAGTGTTTACTCTTGTGGAGTAAACTCAAATCCCAAGTCCCTAGTACCATTACACGTCCGAAGATGTCACTCGGGTCACTCCAAACTCTCATTTTGAGGTGTTTTAATTCATTGGAGTGTATTATCCTATCTAATTAGTGGTTTAAAGTCTAATTAGATACCTTTGGATACCATTTCATATTACATAGGAACCTCGCGTGTTAACAAGCCCCGAACCAAATTTTAGTATCCGAAACAGTTGCATCTTCTCGTCTGGTGAGTTCATACCCCTACCATTTTTCACTGTTTTCACTGTTTTCAGGGCGGGAACACAAGCAAAGTACAAGGGATTACTTGTACTCAAAACATGTTTTCATGTGTCTGTTTCACATTGTATGTGCTTTTAACACTGAATGCTACAACTGATAACCGTTTGAACATACAGATCACGTAAACATATATTTGTGAAATGGATTTTAAACTGTTATGTTTTATATATATATATTTCAAAAAATGGTTTTCCACATTTTATCAGTTAAAAGCATGACATTAGAATATTTGAACATAAAACCTGTTCTGTTTTGTCCTCGGTTACACTCCACAGAAATACGCGAGTGGAGGACTATCATATTATTACTAGTAAATTTGTTAATCCTGTATGATGGGAGACACGTCCTCGGCAAACACACCACAGAGATACGCGAGTGGAGGACTACACCCGTAACCAGAATCCTTGGGATTTAGAGAGTGTGACTTGAGTGTATAGATCTATACGGGGATGACTACCCCACACCTGGCTACTAGCTACAGCCGAACCGAAATGGTTCAAGGGTGACGAAAGTCATAATTATGTGGACTACTTATTGCCACAGGTTTAGTCCATCGTATGGTTATGGAACTCGCAATTAGGATAACAGAGATTTACTTATGGTAATAATGAACAACTTTATACAATTCACAAGATAACCACGTTTCAGTATACATCTTTCACATTGGAAACCAACATTCAGGAAAGTATGGGACTTTCCTGGGGAAACAATGAACATAACCACGTATTCGGAAAACATCTTTTACATACGGTAACCAACATTTAAGAAAGTATGGGACTTTCCTGGGAAACCTTGTACATAACCAGGTCTAACAGGAATACATCTTTTACATACGGTAACCAACAATCAGGAAAGTATGGGTCTTTCTTGGGGAATATCTACATAACTAGAAAAGCGTAACAAACCGGATAACCTTACATCTTTCACAACTGGTAACACAATCAGGAAAGTATGGGACTTTCCTGGGAATACATTGGTACATAACCAGAACAGTATGTCAAACCAGATAACCTAACTGTACATTTACACAAGATAAAACATGTTTTCAGTGTACAACTTTACTTTACATGTTGGCAAACGATAACAAACCTTTTTAAGAAAATATGGGATTTTCTTGGTGTGCGTAACATTTCATAAATAGAAAGGATACTTGAACCTTTCACAAATAAAAAATACTTATGAACTCACCAGCATTATGCTGATTTTCAAACCGCTTGTGTTCTCAGGTCAGCGTTAGAACAGGTACCCGAAGATCCTTTTTGTCCGAAGACAGAGTACTCAGAAGACTCGTTTCATTTTGTTCATATATATATATATATATATATATATATATATATATATATATATATATATATATATATATATATATATATATATATATATATATATATATATACACTATGTATCACAACTGTACAACTTTACTTTTGAAACAATTGTAAAACTTTCCTTTATGTAATGTAATTGTTGTTTTACTTTACTTACTATGTGCATTGGATTTGAAACTCAACGCGGAGTCAACCCAGGAAATGTTTCCGCCTTCGGTTTTCGGGTGTGACACATAGACCTTAAACACCTTTTAGGGTGTTAGTTTGCCCCTAAACACCTCCAATGAACTTCCATGAGTGCATAGAACTGTATAAACCTTCAAGAAATACATCAAAACATTCATAAATCGGAAAAACTAGAGTTTACGGTCCAAGAACATTCTTAGACCGTAAACTCATCTCCTTAGACCATAAACTCTTCAAATGGGTGTTTAAATGTCCTTAACACCTTGAATGGCTTGTATGTTGGACTAGAATCACATGTGATTAACCTATAAACACCAACACCCATGAATCATGAACAAACATGAGTTTACGGTTGTAAAATCATGTGTTTAAGGTAGTAAAATCTCGAAGAACATTCTTAGACCGTAAACTCATCTCCTTAGACCATAAACTCTTCAAATGGGTGTTTAAGTGTCCTTAACACCTTGAATGGCTTGTATGTTGGACTAGAATCACATGTGATTATCCTACAAACACCAACACCCATGAATCATGAACAAACATGAGTTTACGGTTGTAAAATCATGTGTTTAAGGTAGTAAACTCCCCAAGAACATCTTCATAGACCATAAACTCCATTTCCGAGGCCATTTCAAGTCCCGATCACTTCCTAGGCTATGGAATCAACCCTAGAACTTTCATGTGTGCATTGTTAGACTATTTGGCAAATAAGAACACACCACCCATGAGTTTACGGCCGTAAACTCATGGGGATATGGTCAATAGATCGTAAACTCCCCAAAGAGTTTACTTTTGAAGAGTAAACTCCATATCTAGGTCCTACACATCCATAGATGTCACCCGGGTCACTCCGAACACTTGAATTGAAGTGTTTTCACATCTCAAAGTGTATATTCATATCTAATTAGTGGTTCAAAGTCTAATTAGATACAATTGTGTATCATTTTATATTACATAGAAACCTCGCACGTTATCAAGCCCCGAACCGACACATAGCATCCAAATCGACATGTTTTCTCGTCTGGTGAGTTCATACCCCTACCCTTTTTCAATGTTTTCACTGTTTTCAGGGGGAATACAAGCAAAGTACAAGGAATACTTGTACTCAAAACTTGTTTTATATGTGTTGTGTTTCATACTACATATGCTTTTAACACTGACAAACATATCAGATAACCGTTTGAACTTGCAGAACACATAACACTCCACAGAGATACACGAGTGGAGGATAACATTTGAACTTTGATCATGAAACTTAGTACATTGTTTTGTCCTCGATAACACTCCACAGAGATACACGAGTGGAGGATAGTCATTTGATCTTCTGTATTATTACTTGTAAATTTGTTATTCCTATAAATTGGAGACACGTCCTCGGAGAACACTCCACAGAGATACGCGAGTGGAGGACCGCCCCCGTAACCAGAATCTCTTAGGTAGGGAGCATGACTTGAGTGTATAGATCTATACGGGGCTGACTACCCCACACCTGGCTGCTAGCTACAGTCGAACCGAAAGGTTCAAGGGTGACAAAAGTCATAAAGTGTGATGGACTACTTATTGCCATAATTAGTCTATCGTATGGTTATGGAACTCGCAATTTGGATAACAAAGATTTACTTGTTAGTAATAATGGATTTCAGTAACTAGTTTACTTTGTATTTATTAGTTTTATATACGTGTTAAAACTAATACATTTTCAGTGCACATATTTTACATTACATCTCGGGTTGGTAAACTAACATATATTTCACAAGGATAACCAGGTTTTCAGTATACATCTTTCACACTACATTTCAGATCGGTAACCAACTTTTAGGAAAATATGGGATTTTCCTGGGATAACAATTGTACATAACCAGAACCGTGTAACATAACAGATAACTAAACTTTACATAAAAGAAAATATGCGATTTTCTTGGGTCGTAACTTTTTCAGAAACCGAAAGGAAACTCATACATTTTCAGAAAACAAAACCACTTATGAACTCACCAGCTTTATGCTGATTTTTAAAATGCTTGTATTCTCAAGTCAGTATTAGACATGTATCTGATGATCCTTTTGGCGAAGACGGAGTGCATCGAAGACACGTCTTCCTTTTGTTCATATATATATATATATATATATATATATATATATATACACACACACACACATATGTATCACACTTGTACAACTTTACTTTCGAAAAAATGTAAAATTTCATGTGTAATGTAATGGTTGTTTACTTTGCTTACTATGTGCATTGGATTTGATACTCAACGTGGAGTCCGCCCCGGAAGTGTTTCCGCCTTGGTTTTCGGGGTGTGACAGTTGGCCATAGATATTATTCAACACTCTTTTCTTCCTTGTTATGATCAGTTTCGTATGACCTATCATATGAACAAGGAGGAGGTCACTCTAAGCAAACTTTAACGCCTTTTAAGGACTACTGAAAGTAGTCTTAATGGAAAATATGTTGTTTCTACTGCTACTACTACTGCCCTTGTCCTGACAATTGGACATGGAAAGGGAAAGAAGAGGAAGACTCCTTCCAGGAGACACAATGGTAAGTCCCATGATGGATCCTCCTCTAGTGGGACCAAAGTTGATTTTGCTAAACCTCTTCCAATCCAAAGGAAACCGAGCGCTTCCGTTGTCATGAAAAAGGGCACTGGAGACGAAGTTTCCCCAAATACTTGCAGTATATAAAGGATGGGAAGATCAAACCCTCCTTCATAGGTATTTATACTATTCTGTCTAATAACTCATCACATGCTAATTGTTGGGTCCTGGATACAAGATGTGGTTTTTACATTTGTTCTGATTTGTTGGGACTAAAAAGAAGTAGGGAAGTGGAGCATGAGAAAATGAACTTGATCATGGGGAATAGGAAAAAGTCGACTGTCACCAATATTGGATTTTATAATTTATTGCTTAGCATTGGCTTAAATTTAGAACTAAATAATTGTTGCTACCCGTCTGATATGGCGAGAAATATTATTTCCTTTCATAGTTTGTATAAACAAGGTTTTACATTTTCTCTTAATAATGAAATTGGTAGTATTAATGCTTATTATAATGTTACATTTTATTTTGAAGCATTACCTTGTAATGGTATATATGAAACTGTAATGGTTGTAGATAACTTAGGAAATAATGTGTTGCATATTGATTCGTCTAATGTTTTGGATAAAGCATGATTATGGCATTGTCGTCTTGGACATGTTTGATGGGTTTTGAGCATTACATCAATCTTATGGTGCATATGCAAACCCTAAAGCTTTGGATATAGTTTGTCTAATTGTACATGGAATAATCATCCAAAGCTCATAAACCCTAGATCTAACATACCATTATCGAAATTGACATAAGATTAGAGTTAGAAACATTACCTTGATTGTTATGTAGCAATAACAATCACAATCCTTCTTGATCTTGACTTCTGAATGCCTAGTGCCCCAAGTGTTGCACCTCTAATGGAGTCACAAACACCACTAGCAACAAGATGATTTAGGAGAGGGGGGAGAAGGCAAAAATATCATCCAAGGCACTCTACATAGGGTTAGGGATGATTTTGGTGGCCTTAAGGGTTCCTTTTATAGTTAAGCTTCTAGGGATATCAACTAGGAAACCCTAATCAAGTAACTTATTCCTTAAGCAGCCCAAAGATCCTTCTAGATGCGCCCTTGGACGATTTCTATATGGACTCCCATATAGAATTTGTCCATTGCTTATTTATGTATCTTAAGCCCAACTTTGTAACTATCTTATAATTACAATATTAGTCCCCTTACTTTAAGTAATCTCTTTTAACCACATAATTAAATCTAAATTAATTCTTTATCAATATTAATTAAACAATATGATTTCTCTTTTAATATATTATTCACGTAATATATTAATAAATTACAATTAATCCTCTTTCTCCATAATTCATCCTATCAATTGCTAAGGTGAAGGTAACCCAAAAGGACCATGCTCATAATCAGGTCAAGTACATACCAAAATAGTTATGGGCTTAGAAACCTAATCCAACAGTCTCCCACTTGGATAAGTCTAAAAACTATTTTGCAAGTACGACTTCATAACCTGATTAGCAATTGTAGCTTTCAAAAGCTGTTGTCAAACTCTGATCTTGTCAATAACATGTCCTTTAGATAAGGGATCATATATTCCTCCATTCTAGATATCATATAGACATGAGACATTGATTATAATCATTCTCTCTGCCTATGTGTTGTTTCCTGATTTCCGATTTATGACGACTGACAACAGACTACAATTAAACACATCAACTTAGTCCAGGGTTGGCCAAGCGCTTACGGTGTCATCACTAAATCATCGAGGGGTCCACAGATATCGCTTTTTATCCTACATTGGGTAAAAGGAACGGATAAACTTCGAATCAAATTCTTGCTTATACTTACTCATCAAATCACACACAACAATATCTTTTATAACACCAAGTTACTATTGCATTTACATACGTCAATGTGCAACTGATTTGTAAACTACAACTCACATGTCTCCTTTTCAAGAATATAATATATTATCGTCTCACTAATCACTCGTGATAAAATCCATGAAGTGATTAAGTGAGTGTGGGTTTAATCCAATACTCAAATCTTATTTCAGGAGCACTCATGAACACTGCAGTAGACTTTTGCTATGTCTAAATGCTTTAGACAATCTATAGTCGCATTCATGACATTCTTGCCTTAATACCTACTTCCAAAGTATGATCGACTGTGGATAGTTTGAATAACCTACTTACTCGGGAAGTTAAAACATGCAAAATGAAACACAAGAGTAATCGAATCTAATATGGTCCCAAAACCTTTGATTATAAATAAAAAAAATTTACCTAATCACCACATTGATTACACATTATTCATTGTATAATGTTTTGGATATTCAACTTAATACTTGAATTGAAAACAATAGTTATCCCATGCTCCAAGCATGCATACTATGTTTACCTATGGTCCTTACTTTATAAAATAGATGAATTGAACACATTTCCAATGATACTAATTTCACAATTCCCAATCCTTATCACAAGTGTAAGAATACCAAATTCTTGCCACTACTAGAATACGTTAGATTCTAACATTCTACACAATGATCCTCTTGTAATGACATACCACCAAAGTCACAAAGACTTTGCCAATGAAACTACAAAGTGCTCTATGAAATCGCACATTCAAAGTACATTCCTTTGAACATCCTTCTTGCATAAAAGTTTCTAATCTACATAAATTCTTAATATCTAACTCCCATTATGGAAACATTTCCACATATGTCATATGACAACACATTCTAAAGAGAATCCTATCTATTCATAATAATTTCAATATGGTCCATCTATTATTATACTTCCAACTGCCCACGAGGGAACAATCCTTGGTGAACCTTAGATCATACTTGATAGTTGTTTAACTACTTTAGTCATATCTGGTTCTGGTCCTTTTTCCCTCTTAATTCCCTAGGCATTTGGAACAGATAGAACAGTCGAATAGTACAACATATTTAATTGATCATATACCAGAAGCGTATGGGATATGATACATAATGTGTTACATAAAGACATGATAATTTACCAGTCTCTCGCTATAATATTACCGTATATAGAATTCTCTTATGTTGAATCTTTTCAACATAACATTCATATATGTCCTTTGACTAAATTTGATTAAAATTTCTTGATCTAAGCTTTTAGACTTGAAATGAAGTATAAGTTCCTCTTCCTTAATTATAGCAAAACAACTTTTCAACCTCTGCAACTTTGCGAATTGAAACTTTTGTTTTCTATAATTAATATTGCTAACTCGTAATAATTCACATAATAATCATGCTCCCACTATCATGATAATTATATCTTTACCAAAATAACACGTATGCTCCCACTAGCTTTGACATGTATTCAGAAATCAGTTGGACTCTAGAAATCAATACTTATTGAGTTTCTTACCAAAGTTCAGATTTCTGACACGAGATGCTTCGATAAGCCTTTATCTTATCTTCTCAAACCCACACACCTTTCATTAGAAAGCTCATATGTGTGTCTAAACTATTTCAGAACTCACAGAAGTAAGTCCCAAATGTTTAGACTATTTGATATTTCTCACAATTTGAACTATGAAGAGGGATGTTGTAGTCATTATCGAATTTGAAAACGCAATTTACACAATAGCCAACTCCTTAAAATCTTTCTTAGTGAAAGTGTTTCCTCACAATCCTTTTCATGAAGCGGAGAGAAATTTATTACACTTAGATTTTATGGTGTATGTGCTCCTATCCATGGGAATTTTTCATAACCATAATCGTAAGACAATGTTTGTGATAAATCCAAACTTGTATGGACTGAACTTGTTTAATCTTTATTTCTTACCATATGGCAGCACAAGGGCCTACCATGTCTTCCAAGTAATTGCGCAGCTCACCCATTCAGATCAATGGACTTTCAGTGATTAAGGTGCTTTTCCTTTATGCATTCAAATGAGAACTCATAGAACTCACATGCATAGTCAAATCAACTGGAATGGCACAGAAACAAGAATGTGTCCACACGATGGGTTACGAACCTCAAGTCACGTGCTAGTGTTTAACAATAGGTTTACTCTTTATTAGTTATTGAAACTTTTCAAGATCATTTAGACTCCCACTGTCCTCATGACATATAAGATTCTCTTGTCAAGAAACATTCCTTGACAAACAAATATTCAAGAGTTAGTGTGGATTCTTATCAAGACAAACACTTCACACAACTGGTCTTAATTGGTCTTTGTCTTATTCAAGACATCATAATTTACGAATTTCAAATGTGCAGGAAAAAGAAGACATTTTTCTATTCCACATTTGATGAGTGTGTTATAAACCTTCTTAATATGTGTCACTCAAGTCACAATCTTGGAGTTCAACTCTAAGACTCGATTTTGGAACGAAGTATGATTCACCTTTTGATTTAACCATTTTAAACATTTTTGATTCCTCTTCTTAGCCATACTAGTGCACTAAGTTGCCCATAGAGGATCAATTGTGACACGGTTTCATAATCATAAGTTAATCATAAAACATGATACTTAAGTACTCTCCCTTCTTTTCAGATTGGAGAAACTTTTATCTTTCTGCCTAATTGATTCTTCTTATTCGTTCTACTATACATTGAAACCTTTTCAACGATTCAGAATTACACTTAATCTTGTAAGCATAACCATATTTACTAAACTTTTAGTAAATCATGATGAAAAATATTATCGTTCTTTGTGATGGACTTGACTAGTGCACAACAATGTGTACTAGATCCCCTATTCCTTCACTTGACTCAAATCCATATGTGAACAAGGAATTAGTCCCAATTTTCCAAAGATGAAGGTTCTCATTCATCATACGATGTAAGTCGCATGCTTCCAAGTTTCTGTCCAATTGAAAACTTGGGTGAATAGAATTTTTCATTTTTTGGAAAATTTCTGACACTACCACAAATAACATAATTAAAAATCACATCCATTTCAGTATTGGTAACAAGAGAAACATACAAACATCAATTTTTCAGAAATGCCATTGCAAAGATATAAATAAGACAAAACCAAATTTTATTTTATTTATAAAAATATGGAAAAACTTGTCCTTACAATAGCAATTACAAATGAAAAACTATGAAAATATTCCTAAGGAATCTATCTTAACTCTTCTAAGTAACAACTCAAAAATCCGATCTTCGAACCATGCGATTGAAATCCATTTTTTAGTGATCAGACTCAACTCACTCTTCCTTTTAAGCTTCCTTTCTTTTCATCCTACAAAACATCAAAATATAATCTTATCACATGATGTATTAAGAATCTACAAATAGGAACTTAATAGAGTTAGATATTCGATTTACCTAAAGCAGAGTCATACATCCTGACTCTCCCATCCTCTTGATCCTTCTGGTAGGTACGACAACTTTGCAACCAATACCCCTTCTCTTGGCAGTAGAAACAAACGGACTCCTTCGGAATGGTACACAGGAGAATATCAGACTTAGCCTTTCTCTTGCACAAAGAAAACTTTTCTGGACTTCCAGTGTTGCCATTGTCCTTGGAAATATGGGAGGTTGATCTACCAGACAACTTTTCTTGACCAGTACACCACATCATTACTGATTCAGCACCAATAAGCAAATCGGTAAGATCAATGAGGTTCACATCATGTTCCATCACATAGTACTCTCTTATGAACTCACTATATGATTTGGGAAGTGATTGAAGAACCAAGTCAACATCCAACTTCCTTGAGACAATGACACCCAACATTCCCAACTTGTCAATATTCAACTTCATGTCCAAGACGTGAGCACATACATAATTTCCATCTTCGTGTTTACTTGTCAATAGGGATTGAGTGACCTTGAACTTTTAAAGTCTTCGAACACGTGGGTCAGGGAGAATTATTGGAAGAGGTAGAGGAAGTGAAGTAATATTTCCATTTCCATGATCTAATCGTGGAACATCATCTTCGTGTGGAAAGCTTTTTCAATAGGATTCGAGAAGACCATAGTTATTTGACATCTACAAAACGGGAATCAAGTTAGTTGATTGTGTCCTTAATAAAACACCCAAATGAGATATTAAGGCTAGGACCCAACACAATATTCTACAATTTGGAAGAGGGATGTCGTAATCCAGCTGCAGAATATTTGAAGGTAGGTAAATGGCGATTTACCAATTTCAACCATGAAAAACGAAATTGAAAATTAGGTTTTAAATGAATTGAAATCCCTAGATCTTTTGAGATTAATTGAACTTTTCAATGACATGTTTAATCTCAATTATGCCCTTCATGTTAGTGACTGGGATGCCGAGGATCACAAACAAGGTATGGATAACCATGCAAATTAGCATGGTACCCTCGAAGATGTCCATCACCTAATCAATGTGTCGGTTAACCACACACGCTCCATTGATCTATGATAATATATGAGTTACCCATTACCATCTTTCATTGGTCCCATATTAGTGCGCCGGTTAACCACACACGCTCCACTAACGATCAACAAGGTGAATTGTGCAATTTCATTAATTAGCACCAATTCCACATTTTTCCTAAAGTAACTAAGATTTCAGAATTTGTAAAAGTGTTGAGTTACTTCGTATTTCATTATACTTATAATGGAAGATTGTGTCTTATCCTACTTGTTCGGCTAACGTCCCTCTACTAGTCAAGAGTAGGGTGGATAAGAGTGGATACCCAATGACGATCATTTTACAGGCTGCTTCCTTGAACACCCCTTATAGACCAGCTTCGTGAGTGAGACCTACTAACGGTAAGACTGACCTTTACTTATACATAAATAATATTAAACTTTTAATTCTATATAGTATAAGGGTGTAATTTACACTTTTAAAATACTAAGTGGTTTAAACTATTAATAAATTAGACTTTTAATTTGATTAATATTAAACCATATTGTTATGGATTTATTAATTCTCTCTTTTAATTTAGCACTTAATTAAATTAATGAAACCATAAGGATCCAATTTGAACTATTCAAATTACTGGGGTTTTAGAATTAATATTTCAAAATTAAAACTTTTTAATTTGGCACATAAATTCGTCCAAGGCACTCTTGATAGGGTTAGGGACAATTTTGGTGGCCTTAAGGGTTCCTTTTATAGTTAGGCTCTAGGTTTATCAACTAGGAAACCCTAATCCAATTGCTTATTCCTTAAGCAGCCCAAAGATCCTTCCAGAAGGCCCCTTGGATGACTTCTATATGGACTCCCATATAGAATTCTGTCACACCCCGCTAAAGCGGAAACACAAGGTATGACAGCGATAACGGTTTCATTGCAAAAGATAAAGATACATCACCATAGCAGTATTTAAAGTTTACAACCCATAGCTTAAAAGAAACAAACTACAAGTTTTTCCAAAACAACATTGATCAAAATATAACTTCATAATAGCTTCAACATGATGCAGCATGCTCTATAATGATGAATCTCTACATCCACTTACTAGTTATTTCCTGAAAAAGCATGTAAAACGAGCGTCAACTATGAAAATAGTTGGTGAGTTCACAAGTTTATAAAATCGAGCTTGAAATAAGGCTTTTCGTAAATACAAGTACATTGCTTTAATGATAAACAAAGTTGATTGCTATTAATGAGTACAAGCTTATTGCTATAACGAGAAACGAGTTTGTATGTGTATGAGCAAACAATGAGTCTCAACCGAACCTATGACTGAAGCCCTATCGAGATCTATGCTTATCGTTCCATAGATGAATATGGTATCATGCACTCCAGCGATTCGGGCGAGTGAGGAGTTGTCAATTCCTAATAGCGCTATCCATAATGACCATTGGCTCAAAGAGTTAATGGTTAGAGATAAGGGAAGGGCCTTAGTACGATAAGTTCTCATGTTTCGTGTTGCATAGACATACATAAAGAAACATAGCAATACAATAGCAATCATGTTTGATACAATTCAATTTAAATACAACATGCAAACAGTAGTTTTTCTGGACATGCTTTTCCACCCCAAAACATAAAACCAAAAATAGGGGAGTGCGTGAATACTCACGATGTTTCGTGTAGGCACAAGCGGTACTTCGGGATGCACCAACGTCTTACTACCGGGATCATACGACATCAAACACACACACTAGTGAGTTTCCATGTCGAAATCTAATGCTAATATACTAAACTCTACATTTAGGGAAATGCCAATTTATGTTTTAGTATTGGATTTTATATCAATTGGTTACACTTTTGCTGAAATATTGAAATTTTACAAGTCGTGCGATTAATTACAACCTTGGAAGGTTAATTTTCCAAATTTTAAGTCTCTATAACAACATAAATTCACGAAAAATAGCATTCGAGGGATAAAAATTCTCAAACTTTTTATTTAACTGTTATTACACAATACTAAGCTGGGAAAAATATAAAAATGGATTTCCAAGCTGTTTAATTATATTTTATGATTTATGGGCATTTATTCCAATAAAAATTGAAATAAATAGAAAACAGTTTCCAAAATTAGCCAAACTTTTTATTTAATTGTTATTATACATAACTAGGCTGGGAAAAATATAAAAGATATTTTTCAGTGGGTATTTCCATTTTTCCTTGTTTTATTCCTTTAAATAGTCATAACTTAAAGAAATAATATTAAACAGTTAAAATAAATCACCATAAATTTTTGCAAGATCATTTACAGTATAAATAACCTGGGAAAAATATCAAAAGTGGTTTCAATAATGTATAAATTGATTTTGGGTATTTATGTGTATTTAAGTGTATTTTAGTACAATTAACTTTAGAAAATAAGAAAAAAATAGTTTACAGTAGAGAAAAATCCTCAAAATTTTTATGTAACCTCCTACTGTATAATATGATATCCTGGTAATTTTTCATGAATTTTGGATAATCATAACTATTTTTCCCATTTTTAGACCATTATAATTACCAAAATTTGGGAAAAATAGTAAGACATGATGAAAAATCTTCAAATTATTTTCTGGAGTCACCATTCACAGGTAAGGTATGTGAAAATTTTTAGATGCAATTTTCAAATTTTCTAAAGTAGTTTTGTGATTTATTATGCCCTAAATAAAAGAAAATCGTAAGTCATATTAAACAGTAATAAAAATTGATGAAACTTGGTGAGGGGTCATTATTCACCATAACGATCATCCATGAATTTATTCAGGATTTATTGATCTCTGGAAGTATTTTATGTGATTTATGCCCTTGGTTTTAGCAATAATTTTAATAAATCAAGGAAATAATAAAAGCTCTTGAAATTTTCCAGATTATCTCATGCATGTGAGGGCTTTCAAAAGGAAAAATGTTAAAAATATATTCAGAAGAGAAATGAGTGTAATGAATCTAAACAAATTAAGAAAGGTTGCATGCAATGATGCATGAAATGTAGATGTGGCTGAAGTTCATGAATTTGTGTAGCCCATTCAGTGAGGTTTTAAGCCACGAAATTTCAGCCATCATTCACTAGATATGTTAAGTTTCTAAGGTATTTTTCCTCAGATTTATGGTTGGATTTAAGGCCATTGATCATGCAAGACAAAAATAGTGATCACAGAAAAAGAGCTGTATGCGCAACCATTTTGTAAAAATTGCCAAAAATCGGATATTTAATATTTTACAGTGAGACCAGTTGGGTTTGAAATTTAACTCGTAAAAATATCCAATACAAAAGGAATATCATGATTTGGTTAATAAAGGACCGAGTTATGGCCGTTCAAAGTCGAACAAAGTAATCTGGCAGATTGCATGTTTGTTTTTGTGCATTATTAGGGTATTTTGACAAGAACATCATGCATGCCTTTGGTAAGATCCAATTTCTAACACATGCATGGAGTGAATGAGCCTCCAAGATGTACTAGAAATGGTTTAAATGCTTTTGGTCATGCAAGAACACAAAAGAAATGGAGAAGAAGATGAAACATTCGGTTTTGATGCCACATGATCATATGTGCATCTTTTCACTCCTTGCATGGGTTTGATCCCGGATTTTCACCATCTCAAACATATGCATTGTGTTATGGTGAGAATCTACAAACCACAAGGGAAGAATAAAGATTTCTAGCCATGGATAGGCATAGAATCCGAAAAGTAGAGAAAACTATGAAGAAGAAGAAGTTTAACCATGAAACTATGGGAGAAGATGTTGTTTACCTTGGTTTTGACCTTGAGAGAAGTAAGAACACTACAAAGTCTTCAAAATCTCGAAATTTGGCAGAGGAATGAGAGGATTTTCGTGGGTTAGAGAGAGATAAAGGAGAAGAGTTTGTGTGAGAAGAGTGGAGTGTAAGAGAGTGAAGAGGGAAGAGGTAGTGTGAGGGAGAAGTTCTAATGATTGAAGTTTTTGGGAAGAGAGAGTGCATGGGGAGGGGAGATGGCCGGCTCTATCATGCATTAGGCCTCCTCTCTCCAAAATTTAAACTTTTTAAAATTATCTCCATTATTTTTATAAAACACTAATTTTTATAAAAAGTGCTTATTAAGCATAGTTGATTTATTTAAAAATCTTGTATTTAACCAATAATTTATGATTAATACTTGATAATTTAATTTCTATTCATTGATTATAATTCCTAATTTTATTAATAAAAATTTGATATTAGAAAGTTTATAGCCAAATTTTATAAAGTTTTTAAGCTTTATAATTTATAAGTTTGGATTTTGGGCTCTTTAGGGTTTTTGGAATATTGTTTGGCATTCATCAACATGTTGAAGTATAATTAGAGTGTTTTAATTTATTTTTAGGGTTTTATACCCTATTTCAATTATAAAAAAGCTTGAAGCTTTATTCTAATTATAGTATTGGCATTTCCTATTGTAGCTAAGCAACTTACTAGAATTGTAAGTATCAAGTATATTAGTCCTAGACCTTAGTTGGATCCTAGTTTATGCAAGATTTTGACCTAATTTATACTACTAGGCCATGGCATGTTGTGCATGAATGGTTTTTATAAAGATGCATGAGTCCAAAAATGACCTGAATTGGTAGTTGTCACAAATTCATCCATTGCTTCTTTATGGATCTTAAGCCCAACTTTGTAACTAGCTTATAATTACAATATCAGTCCTCTTAATTTAATTAATCTCTTTTGACCACAAAATTAATTCTAAATTAATTCTTGATCAATATTAATTAAACAATATGATTTCTATTTTAATATATTATTCACATAATATATTAATAAATCAAAATTAATCCTCTTTCTCCATATTTCATCCTATCATTTGCTAAGGTGACGGAACCCCAAAAGGACCATGCTCATAATCAGGTAACGTACATACCAAAATTGTTATCGGCTTAGATACCTAATCCAAAAATGTTAACAAGAAGCGTAATGCCCAACTCCAAAAGGATGGAGTGTTGGAGTCATTTGGCTTAAAGTCGGATGACACTTGTGAATCTTGTTTGCTTGGAAAGATGACCAAGTCACCCTTCACTGGTACTTGTGAAAGGGGTGAGGGTTTGTTGGATTCATACACACCGATGTATGTGGAACCTTCAGATCCACCACAAGGGATTTTAACCGCTTCGATATGACTTTTACTAATGATTATAGTAGATATGGGTATATCTACTTAATCAAGCATAAGTCAGAAACCTTTGAAAAGTTCAAAGAGTTTAAGCAAGAAGTAGAGAATCAGCTGGACAGGAAGATAAAGATGCTCCAATCTGATCGAGGAGGAGAGTATCTTAGTATCGTGTTCCAAGACTATCTTAAGGAATGTGGAATCATTTCACCATTGATGCCACTTAGGATACCTTAACTTAATGGTGTGGCTGAGAGGCACAATCAAACCTTGTTGGACATGGTTCGTTCTATGATGATTCAAGCTTCGTTACTTATTTCATTATGGGGGTATGTTTTAGAGACTGTCGCTAGGGTTGTAAGCGAACTGAACGTTCAACGAACCGTTCGTGAACTGTTCGGCGGGAAGTTCATTTATGTTCGTTTATTTAATAAATGAACGAACATGAACAAAAATTATCGTTCATTTAGTTAAATGAACGAACATGAACAATGGTCTCGTTTGTTCATTTATGTTCGTGAACGTTCGTTTATGATGTTCATTTACGTTCGTTTATTTTTCTTCGTTTAAGTTTATTTATATTCATATATATTCAATTATTTTTTATTATATTGCTATATTATATGTTCGTTTATTTTTCATATTTGTTCAATTGTGTTTTTTCTATCTTTGTTCGTTTATGTGTGTTCGTTTATGTTCGTTTAGCATGTTCACGAACATAAATGAACGAACATGAACAAAGTAATTTGTAAAACGAACGAACATGAACAAGAAAACCTCGTACGTTTATCCGTTCGTGTTCATTTGTTGTTTGGCTAACTTAAACGAACGAACATGAACAAGACCTTGTTCGTTTTCGTTTGGTTCGTTTACACCCCTAACTGTCGCCCATATCCTCAATCTAGTCCCAACTAAAAAGGTTTCCAAAACACCTCACGATATGCGGAGAGGGAAGGTTCCCTCGTTAGCACACATCATGGTTTGGGGTTGCGAGGATTTTGTGAGAAAAGAAACTCACAACAAGCTCGAACCTCGTAGTGAGCATGTATTTTCATCGCTACCCACATAAATCCTTTGGATGTCTCTTCTATTGACCAAGTGATAATGTTTTCTTCCTTGCGAGGAGAGGAGTCTTGAGAGAGAGAGAGATAGAGATAGAGAGAGAGAGAGAGAGAGCACTCATATGCCAAGAGGATAGTGGGAGACAACTTAACCTTGAAGAGGTTCAAGAGTTAAGAGATGAAGGAACCTCAAACACGAGTGCTCAACCTGAGGATGAAACTCCTGGTGAGCCAATTGATGAGTTTGTACCACTGAGACGTTCTAGTAGAGTCAGTCTTCCACCTGTGTTATATGGTTTTCATATAACAGTTGAAGGTGTTACATTTGTCAGTGATGGTACACTGTTAGATTTGGATGAACCTAACAACTACAAGGAAGCCATGGCAGGACCCGAGTCAGCAAAATGGAATGAGGCAATGGACAACGAGATTCAGTACATGTATGACAATCAAGTTTGGAACTTGGTTGACAATGTACAGGGTCGTAAGACAGTCGGGTGCAATGAATCTTCACGAAGAAGACCAACGTAGATGGGAAAGTACACACTTATAAGGTGCGATTGGTTGTGAAGGTCTTTACTCAAACTCCTGCAGTTCACTATGATGATACCTTCTCACCACTAGCGAAGATTAAATCTATAAGGGTTATGCTAGCCATAGCTGCATTTCATGATTATGAAATATGGCAAATGGATGTCAAAACCACTTTTTTTTTAATGGGACGTTGGCTGAAGATGTTTGCATGAATTAGCCAGATGGTTTTGTCAATGCAAATTACCCTAATGGAGTGTGTAAGCTTGAGAAAACCATTTATGGATTGAAACAAGCATCTCGCAAATGGAATCTTTGTTTCGATGATAAATTCAAAGAGATCGGATTTTTAAGAAGCGAGGATGAGTCATGTGTATATGTCAAAGCTATTGGGAATATAGTTAGCTTTCTTGTGTTGTATGTGGATGACATATTGCTCATATGAAATGACATTCCAACCATGCAGGAGGTTAAGTCCTGGCTTGGGATGTGTTTCTCTATGAAGGACCTCGGAGAAGCTGCCTACATTCTAGGGATAAGGATATTGAGAAACAAGAGTAAAAGACTAATAGGACTTAGTCAAAGCACCTACATGGATAAGGTGTTGAAACGTTTCAGCATGGAGAATTCCAAGAAAGGAGACTTACCAATCCAGAGAAATACCAAACTGAGTAAGACTCAAACTCTGAGTACAGATGCTGAGATAGCATAAATGAGTCGAATGCCATATGCTTATGCATTTGGCTCGATCATGTATGTTATGACATGTACTCGCCCTGATGTGGCCTTTTCTTTGAGCATGATCAGCAGATATCAAGGGAACCCTAGTAAAACTCACTGGACTGTGGTAAAGAACATTGTTAAGTACCTACGGAGGACTAAGGACTGGATCCTTACCCTTGGTAGGAGTGATGACTTGAGAGTAACAGGGTACAGTGACACCAGCTTTTAGATCGACAGAGATAATTTTTGCTCTCAGTCAGGCTGGGTATTTACCCTTAATGGAGGAGCAATAAAATGGAAAAGTTCCAAACATGAAACTATGGTTGATTCACCATGCGAGTCAGAGTACATAGCAGCAAGCAAAGTAGAAAAGCAGGCAATATGACTGAAGAACTTCATTGGAGACCTTGGAGCTGTACCAGCTGTAAAGAAGCCTATGGATATTTTATGTGACAATGAAAGTGTATTTGCCTTAGATATGGAACCAAGGGATCATGGTAGATCTAGGCACATTGAAAAAAAATATCAAATTATAAGATATCAAGTAGAAGAATGATTACTTGTAGTGAAGAGGTCTTTTACTTCTTGTACATCAAGTAGAGCTTAGGGTTGTATGTGAAAAAAAAAATATCAATTTATAAGGCATCAAGTATAAGACATAAAACCCATCAAAAACAAGAAGTAAAAGACCTCGAGAGTGTTCCCAAAGTCTGAAATTTTCCTGATGTCTTTCCCGAGGATCTCCTAGGAGTTCCTCCTGAATGCCAAGTCGAGTTCTGAATCAACTTAATTCCTGGAGCTACCCCCGTAGCCAAATCGCCGTATCATCTAGCATCAACAGAGATGCAAGTATTATCCAGCCAGCTAAAGGAACTGCTCATTAAGGGATTCATCAAACCGAGCTTCTCACCCGGGGGAGCATCGATCTTGTTCATGAAGAAGAAGGATGGATCTTCCTGAATGTGTACAGACTACCACGAATTAAACAAGCTCACCATTAAGAATCGATACCCTCTACCATGAATAGACAGTCTATTTGACCAACTCCAAGGAGTGAGCTACTTTTTGAAGATCGACCTGAGATCAGGGTACCACCGATTACGAGTTCAGGAGAGTGATGTTCCCAAGACAACATTTCGAACTTGTTATGCTCACTACGAGTTTGTAGTCATGCCCTTCGGTCTGAAAAATGCACACGTCGTGTTCATGAACTTAATGAATCTGGTGTGCCGTCCTTTCTTAAACAAATTTGTGATAGTATTTATAGATGATATACTTATCTATTCACGAAGCAAGGAAGAACATAGTCAACACTTGAGACAAGTTCTAGAAACATTAAGGGAGGAGAAGCTATAAGCCAAGTTCTCAAAGTGTGAATTTTGGATTAGGAAGGTAACTATCCTCGGTCACGTGGTTAGCGAAGAAGGAATACACGTGGGCCCCTCCAAAATTAAGGCAATAGAGAACTCGTCGGCACCAAGAACACCCATGAATATCCGTCAATTCTTGGGTCTTGCTGGATACTATCACAGATTCATACAAAACTTCTCCAGAATAGCTAAACCACTTAATACCCTGACTCAGAAGGAGGTAACTTTCAGTTGGGGAGAAAAACAAGACAATGCATTCCAAACACTGAAGCGATCCATGTGCACACCTATCTTGTCTCTTCCAGAAGGGACAGAGGATTTCGTTTTTATACTGCGATACATCTAATCAAGGGATATGTTGTGTGCTTATGCGGCGAGGAAAGGTTATTGTTTATGCCTCGAGATAGCTAAAGACACATGAGGTCAACTACACCACTTATGATCTCGAGTTGTGAGCAGTAGTATTTTCTCTGAAGATCTGGAGGCACTACCTCTACGGTACAAAGTGCACCATCTTCATCGATCACAAAATCCTACAACACATACTCTTTCAAAAGGAGCTTAACATGAGACATCGACAATGGGCAGAGCTACTTAATGATTAAGAATGCGAAATTCGTTATCATCCCAGCAAAGCCAATGTAGTAGCTGATGCCTTTAGCCGAAAGGAGTACTCAGGTCGCAGAGTAAAAGCACTAACCATGACCATCCATTCAAATCTATTCACACAAACCAAAGAGGCTCTGCTGGAATCCTTAAAGGCAGAAAATGTGGCGGGTGAAGCCTTAAGAGGAATGGAGAAGAACTTAGAGATCAAGGGAGACGAAGTTCATTATTTCATGAACCAGATCTGGACCCCAAAGTTCAGTGCTTATAGGGAAGTGGTCATGAATGAAGAACACAAGACTCGATACTCTGTTCACCCAGGTTCAGACAAGATGTATTTGGACCTTAACAAACTTTATTGGTTGCCAAACATGAAAGCATAGATTACTACCTACGTGAGCAAGTGCCTAACTTGCACCAAAGTCAAGGTAGAATATCAAAAGCCCTCAGGTTTACTACAATAACCAGAAATACTTAAGTGTAATTGGGAACGGATTACAATGGATTTCATAACCAAGTTACCTAAGACAACGGGTGGTCTCGACACCATTTGGGTAATCGTTGACAGGTTAACCAAGTCCTCACACTTCTTACCAATCAAAGAAACAGACAAGATGTAGAAACTGACCAAAACTTACATTAGAGAAATAGTACGACTGCATGGCGTACCAATATCTATTATCTATGATAGAGATAGTATATTCACTTCAAGATTATGGTAGTCACTTCAGAAAGCTTTAGGAACTAGGCTAGACATGAGTATAGCCTACCACCCACAAACTGACGGGCAAAGTGAGAGAACCATGCGAACACTAGAAGACATGCTGAGAGCTTGTGTGATCAACTTTGGTAAGGCATGGGATACCCATTTGCCACTTGTGGAGTTTTCATATAACAGCAACTATCATACTAGCATCAAGATTACCCCATTTGAAGCCCTCAATGGCCGCAAGTGTAGATCCCCTTTGTGTTGGGATGAGGTGGGTGACACGCAGTTAACTAAAGGACAAGTTCCTGATAGCACTCTCACTGGCCCGAAGATCATTAGAGAAATGACAAAGAAGATCGTTCAAATCCGAAAACAACTAAAAGCCTCTACAGACAGACAGGAGAGCTACGCAGACAAGAGACGGAAACCCATGGAATTCCAGGTGAGTGACCGGGTTCAATTGAAATCTCACCCTGGAAGGGCATGATATGCTTCAGAAAGCGTGGGAAACTAAATCCAAGGTACATTAGGTCATTTTAGATTTTTGCTAGAATCGGCCCGATAGCTTACAAACTTTGTCTACCACAAGAACTTAATAACATACATCCTATTTTCCACGTGTCGAATCTAAACAAGTGCCTTTCTGATGAGACTCTTGTGATTCCACTTGATGAAATCAAGATAAACGAGAGTCTACAATTCATGGAAGAACTAGTAGAAATCATGGATAGGGAAGTCAAACGAACGAAACAAAGTCGCATACCAATCGTGAAGGTTCACTGGAATGCTAAGCGGGGACCTGAATTCACTTCGGAGTGAGAATATCAAATGAAAAAAAGGTACCCCGCGTATTTTCCCTATCCCATGATGTATTCACTATAGAAAGAATTTTGGGACGAAATTCCCTCTAAGAGGGGGATAATGTAACAAATCGTTGTTTTCAATTCAATAAAAGTCAAAGCCATTTAAATAATTGTTCGAGTTTTATTTATATCGTTAAGTTCATAAGGATTAGAAAATGATTTAAATTATATAAATGATGTTTATATAGGTATTTTAATGTTAGGAATAAGAATGCACTTAAAAATCAAAACTTGTCTTTTTGGAGCCAAGAACCTTCGCAGCGAAAACCCCTTTTCGGCCGAAAACCCTCGAACCGCAAACCCCGCCGACCGAAAACTCCCCTCATACCAAAAACCCTCTCGGTATATATATGATTTCACCGGAAAAATAAGTCATTTCTCACTTTTCAAACCAAAAATACACTCATTTTGCTCTCAAGTGTCATCCAAGAATCTTCAAATCTTCAAGCAAAATCCTTCAAATCTTTATAATTTTCATCAAGAACACCAATTGCACAAAAAACTCTCCTTTTGGACCTACTTTCATACCGACAACACCTAGCATCATTCCAAATAATTCCTGGTTTTTTTGTAAGTATTCAATACATAAATTAAGTGATGTCTAACACTTTAAAAATTTATTTTACTAATTTAAATATGATTACGTGTTTAAATATTATTAGCATACCGTTATTTCCATGTACGCTAGCCCGAGGATCATCTCTGTAATTTCGTTACATGAACACGAAGACGCACTAAAGGTGAATTCATACCCCTATGTTTTCACTATTTTTCAATATTTTTAGGGGGGGATACACGCAAAACACAAGCACTCTTGTGTTAATAATTAAACGATTTCACACCATTTGCAATTGTTTCAAATTGAATCATCGTTGCATTTTATCAAAAAATATTTATATTAATATTTATAAACCTTTTGTCACATATCGAGCAAATAGGGTATTTTTCACGAATCTCTTACTACTGATTTATACATACTGTTAAATCTCAAAGGTTTCAATTCATTACAGAGCATACAAGTAAACTGTAGTTGGTATAGTTTGTGAACCACTACGCTATTTTGCTATGTTCAATAAACGAAACAAGAACATAAATTTAAACTATAATATGTATAGTTTGTGATGAATTAATGAATCAAGTAAGTAACAAATCATAGTATGTAAGAATGCGAGATTGAACAACGGATGTAAATATGATCTTGTTTCAACTCTATTACGCTTTCGAATGTTTACAGAGTACAAACACAAGTTTCTGTAAAACAACTCTTATCTAACTCTAGTAAATATCCCTATTTATAGGAAACAGAAAGCGTACAAAAAATACTAAGGCATTGACACTAAGATTTGTATAAAAGCACCTTAGTAAATACATTGCAAAACATACAAACGGTATTTGAAAAACTTCGACTAATTACAACATACTTTCACTCTTACAATCTCCCCCTTTGTAATAATAGTCGAACTCTTTAATTTGTGAGTAGTTGAATGGAATACAGCATCACCCTTTGAATTTATGCGTACGAGGAAATAATCTTCTTTAGCTCCTTCTTATCTCCTTCATTTCTCTTCTTGCAATGATTCATACGAACAATTAAGTTCGTATATTGAGACATCGGATATCTTTCCACTTCGCACACCTGGAACAAGAATCGTTTCGCTTTTCCAACTTTGTCTTTTCCTGCGAAGACCAACCCAAAAGGCTTTAAGCATATCTCCCCATCTGTATACTTCTTCAAATCAGCTTGGGTCTTCGTAGGTGCCATTGGAGCATTTATTTACAATTCTTTGAGCTCCTTCAGTAAAGTAATCATTTCCAGAAAATGTTGACTTTCCGTTGTAGAAAGTCGAGTAAGTTGAGGACTCATGCTTTCGTACAACTTGAAAAATTTTGTAACGGCATCACAAATAATGTCAATCTTCTAATTTAAAGATGCATAATCCTATTGGACACTTGCAATCTATTTTTTCATATCTTCGCGAAGCTCACGAATCTGTAAATTTACATCTTCACAGACTTTCTTGACATCTTGAACGAACAAAAGATGTCGTTCCTTCGCCAGTCTCTTCAAATCTTTAACTTCCCCCAAAATTTTCGAATTTTGAGAATTCACCCTTAGCTCATTGTTTTGATCATTATGATCAACCTTCTCCAAAATTGTTGATTCCGAGTGTCTAACCATCCCAGAGACTTTACTCACTACCTATGCTTCGAACATTTTCAACATAGTATCAACTTCCAAACTTGAAACCAACGAACCACCCCCCAGATCAGCTTGAGATTGAATTATGGAATTCAACTTCGTATTCAAAATCTTAAACTGCTTCATCGTCATCAGCATATGATCTGGAAAATCTTCTTCATCGTCATCAAACTCCAATTCCTCAAAGGTTCTGTCACACCCCAAAACCGGAACGGCGGAAACGTTCTAGGGTGGATGACATCATATCAAGTATCACAACATGTGCAGTATAGTAATCAGAGTACAACAACCATTGCATTAATAGTAATAGTTTTACATAGTTTACATTTCATATTGACATCAAAGTAATACAAGAAATAATATAAATGCAGCTCGGTACTAGGCTGTCTCCACAAATGCTCCCGGGATGTACCTGTCTAACGATGACCTGAGAATACAAGTTATTTTGAAAGCGGGTATCAGCATTTGTATAATGCTGGTGAGTTCATAAGTATTTAGTGTCATTTGTATAAATACACATTTTTATTCAAAATAATTTTATGAAAGATAGTAGTTTAGAATCTATGGTGTATTAGTGTTCTTTCCATAAAATCCTATATTTTCTAAATAAAAGAAGTTTTCTACCAAGACCTGATAGGTTTATGTTTTAAAGTGAAATCTTCCCCAAAATATTATCCTTACCAAAATACAGTTTGACTTTAAAGGAATAACGAGAAAATCACAAGTAAAAATACCAGGGGAAAATAACATATACTTCAGCAGTAATACTGCTGACTAAAAGCAAATGAAAACATAAACTCCAGGAGAGTATCGAATAACTGATACGCCTGGCTCAGTCTAATAAAAGGAAGCACAAAATCCAGACAATATCGAGGGAACGATACAGATTGTAAAATCTAAAACAAAGGGGTAAATGTGAACTCAAATGTAACCATGCTGATCGACGATAGAGTATCTGATGACCCTCCAGCTCACGCATAGAGGTAGTGGCATTAGAGGTAGTGTCATTATGTCACCCATAGGCCTTACCAGCACGGACTGTAGCTAGTAGTCTGGGTGTGGGAGTGTTAGTCCCGTATAGATCTATACACATGATGTTCGCTATCCTTCCCGAAGACTCTGGTTACATGGCATTGATGCAGTGAAGCTTCGTAGAGGGAAATAGTGTGTCACATTCTAAAGAAAAAGAGAGAGGGGTAGAGATAGAGATAGAGATAGAGATAGGGATAGAGATAGAGATAGAGATAGAGATAGAGATAGAGATAGAGATAGAGATAGAGACTCCTAACTATTCCTATAGTAGTTACTAGTGTTCTAGAAACATGAATAATAGAAAAATGCCTGTGCTACTCAAGGCAATGAATCGACTAAGAGAGAGAGAGAGAGAGATTTTATGTCCATACATGTATACATGATATATAATTAATGTTTAAACGACCTTCGAACGGATGTCTGATACCCACCAAACCACATTCCAACGAGGAAAAGGAAATAGGGCGAACTAACCTTCCTAAGTCCTTTAAACATTATATATATAATTATAAACATATAGGCATGCATTTAACAAAATAAATACATAGAAGAAACTTTAGTAATACCTTTATACTTCAGAAATCTACGACTTGATGTCATTTTGAAAAACAAGCTTTGAAAAGGGTTTTTATAAAACAGTTTTAATGAAGAAAACCTTTAGTAAGTCATTACAATTGGACGTCTCTTTAACAAACGCACTTTGGAAAACTTTGGATAATCTTTTATGATCTAAAAAGATATATTCATACTTTAACAAGATTTGAAAATCTAAATTTGTTTGAAACAGTTAACATGCAAAAGTCTAGTTTGCTATATATTTATTAATCACATGCAATTTATCTAATAACTGTATAGTTCAACTTGTATTCCCCCCTATAAAAGCAGTTAAAATCATTTAAAAGGTTAATTCAAGCGTATGAACTCACTTGTCGTGGGCGATTCGGATGAATGGGCGGTATAGGATGCTAAGTGTGAAGTGAGGACTTGACCACACACGCGAATCCGATTTAACATGTAATGATACATTTAAGTATCCAATTAGTCATTAAATAACTAATTAAGCAAGTAAATATGTTCTACTACATGAAACACTTTGCTACAACTGCTAGGAGAACCAAGGGTTGCATATATGGTGTGTATGGACTCACATTGGAGTTTACTCTTCAAATGATGGTCCTTATGGGTGTTTATGGTTTCAATACCACATCCCCCATGAGTTTATGGTCGTAAACTCATGGTAGTGGTGTCATAGGATGCTTAAAGGTCTTATCTCACTCATAGAATCATGCTAGACTCGAATCAAGGGCTAAGGAAGTGATTGGGGCTCAAAATGGACATGATAGAGAGTTTACGGTCCTTGGACCACTCCTTGGGGAGTTTATAGCCATAAACACATGTGTTTACGGTCGTAAACTCATGTTAGTCCATTTCATTTGTTCTTTGGTGGTTCTAGGCTATGTAGGCAAGGTTCTAGTCACTTTTATGAGCATAGGAAGGTGTTAACGGCACTTAAACACCTTGAGAAGGTGTTTACGGTCCTTGAAGGTGGTTTTACGGTCCAAGAATGTTCTTGGGCTGTAAACTCATGTTTATTCCCCAAAAATCGAGATTTTGGTGTCCTAAGTCCTTTCATGTAAGCCCTAAGTCATAACTAAGCATTTGAAGTGGTTTGGAAGGGTTTTTGGTCATCAAAACCCTCTTTCAAGGTGTTTACGGTTTTGGGATGTTCCCAAACCATAAACTCTTGTTCTTGGGGTTTTTGGATGTTTAAGCCACGAATTTGCAAGTGTGATAAGCTAAACAACAAGCTAGGAAGGTTAACTTACCGTTTTGAAGCTCGAAGGGGTGATTTTTGACCAAAACACGACTTGTAGAGAGAGGAAGTGTCTAAGGTGTGGAAAAGGTTGGGATGAAACCCACTCAACCCTTATATAGGGTTGAGTTTACAGTCTGGGTGGGGGTCCACCCAACACTAACGCAAACGGGGTTTTTCGCGACCTCCGTTAAACATGACAAATTTTAAATTATACCTCCTTATTTTTGGTTCGCTTGATGAATATTATTTAAAATATTCCAACGGGCTTAAATCCGGCCAAAAATATTTTTGGGATAAATTTGGCTAATTTTTGACATGCTTAATTACGTCGTTAAAACTAACGGAAATTTTGGGTTGTCACATCATCCCCCCGTTAGAGGGAATTTCGTCCCGAAATTTGAGTTTAGGAAAGGAAGTAGGCATGAACAATGATGTGGATTTCGTTTCATTCAGTTAGCGATTCCTACAGGTTTGTCTACAAAATTAGAGTTCCCAATGATTTCTCATCAAGATGAGTGGGATACCGAGAGCGACGTCGGGCGAACACTTTTCAAGTCTAAGAAGTGGATTGATTTGAGGTGAAACTTTTGGAATTTCCGAAAGTATTCGTGGTCTAACGAGGGTTAGACCAATTTTGTAAAGAATCTCGGATGGTCCAACGCTCCCGGAAAGGTAGAGCTTTTCATTACTTAAAACATAGTGTACTTCTATGGTGAGATCATCAATGGCGCGATCGCCATTTTGAAGTTCTAAAAGTTCTCTCTTACTGAGGGTGTAGTCCTTCAGGTTGGTTCTTAGATGGTTCAGGTTATCCTCGGATTCGTGTTTCCTGTTGATTGGCCCTCGGAGGTTTTTCTGGATCATCGGATGAATTGGATGTCTACGGGTATCTGTTTGCTACATGGGGCCTATCTCAACCTATTGCAAAATGAACATGTACTTCTCGTTCTTGAGATGTTTCTAACAAGACTATGAGGGTCGGGGAGATAAGGTTTTACCAGACGATTGTTTAGAAAGTTTTTCACCTTTTCATTATCGTCTAGTTGACGCTTTCACAATATGATTCCTAACAGGAAAGAATCATGCTCTTACTTGCTTTGTTATTTCATGAATAGAAATATTTACTCAGGGCTAACTCAATCCTTAGATACTTTCTGAAGTGTTGGACTACCTAGGGAGGTGGTTGTACTATTTTTGTGTGAGATAGTATTCTTGGAACACCTAGTAGTCCAATGAATCCCTAAGACATGCCCTATTCTCCAAGGTGTCGGTTTATTCCAGTTCTAAAAAGCATGTTTTCTTGGATAACCCATCGTCTAACACGTAGACTGGTGTTGAGTCTAAAGTCTCTTCAGGATCTGGGTTACAAGGCTTAACGCAACTTACCTTCGGACTTTATTCAAGTATTCTTGGTTGCGGAGGTTATAATGTGGTTCTTGGCATTCTAGTATTCACTTCTGAGAATGCAGTCTCTTGTTTACAGGGCGACGGTGACTCCTTTCACGTGGAGAGGCGGAGTGTTCTAGGAACTATTTGTCGGTAACGGGGTGGACGAAGTGCCTGAGTAGTGCGAGCGTCCTTTGCAACTACTCTTCTGATGGTTCTGAGTTTTCTCGATCTAGGTTAAATCTAGAGAGTATAGGGTTCCGTCACTCGGAACTTCTAATTTCCTTATCCACTCTTCTCAATATTTTGCTTATCGCAGCTTCCAAGTTTCCGAGATATCTGCTGAGATGCTTAATTTGTGGGATTAAGTGTGAATGGATGGTCATAGTCAATGTCCTTGAATCTTACGGCTCAGATTTCTTTATCAACCGAGGGTGTTAACTACTATATTAGTTTAACCGGGATGACAACAAATTTCAGATTTGTGGTCATTATAGTAGCTCAACCCGCAGTGGTTCTCCTGACTCTAGTTCCTATTCTATGGGATAGGATGGAGGGTTGTACTATGAGGTTCGTGGTAGAGCTCATACTTGGCTTAATCACTAATACTTGGTGTATGCAAGTCGTATATAATTGAGGTCGGCAGGATGTTCAGTTGAGCGACTCCACCCCAGACCCACAACCAAACGAGGAACAGGGAGTAGGGAGGAAGCACACATCTTAAATCTTTTTGATCTAAATTATATACCACTCTTATGCATATACCCAGTTAATAGTAGTCAATCCCATGAGTTCTTTCCTCTTGATGCACAAACTTGATTGTGAGGTGCTAAGGGTCTGTCTGGGGAATCTACGGAGTAGGTTTCGGGTGGTTATCGTCTTCTAGAATGCATGTAGTGTCTTTCACTTCGGGTTATATCTGTCTATGAAGGGGTTGGTTAACAGTGTGCGGTACCCTACTCAGGGGTATTTCGGATTGTTTTAGATAAGAGAAATGACTGAGGGATTGCATTAGGTTTTATTATTAGGTTCGGAAGAATCTTTATTCGCCGAAATGGTTACAGTGAAAGTTCTTTTTACACAACACTTAGGAATTTACACATGGTTGTACTAAGTCGAACCATGATTGATAGAGGCATCAAGGTTGGCATACATCAACATGACATAGAATGAGGGTTGATAGGGCTATGTGCTGAACGGTACACAAGTTTCTTGGCGTCTCAGGTTTCGTCCCGTATTACTTTCGTGGATACTTGGACCGATAGAGTTGATGCGGAATTATAGAGGGTCCTGAGTGTTTCGGAATAGTGTACTTTTCATGAATGGATTCTCACGAGTCATTTCTATAATCACCTAGCATACACTAGTCATGTATAATTAAGGTAGGGAGGACTGTTAACTGAGCGACTTCGCCCTAAATCCACAACCAAACGAGGAACATGAAACAAGGCGGCATCACTCACTCGAGGTCTATCCATCTTAATTATACATGGCCTTATCATATATACCGAGCCATCATAGCCTTACCTTGTGAAATTTTTAGTTTTATAACAATGTTGCGACTTTTAATAGAGTTACAATATTAGATTTACTACAAGATTAGTGTTGTGAATTAGGTGTATTACAATAGCAAGTACACGCAGTACGAGGGTCCCTATACTAATGGGGTCCCGCAAAAGATAAGGTTCTAGTCGCACTAGTTCTATACAGTTTATGAGTCTGATATAACAAGTGCTTAGAATACTTTAACGAGGGTCTGGAGTAGTTTCTCCTGCAGTAGTGATCCTTAGTATCTTCCCGTCTGCGATGGAGTTCTTTATTTTCGGACAGTCCTTTTTGAGGTGTCCCATCTCGCCGCACTGGTGACATGTTTGGTTTGCACTAGTATTGGTGTTGGGGTGAGGTGCTTAGTCAGACTTACGTGGATACGGGTGCCCTCCTCGTTACTCCACTTTGAAAATTTCCTTTTAAAGAGTCCGGATTTATCACCACCTTTGCGGGTAGGGTTGGTCCCGTTGCCAGGGACTTCTGAAATGGGTCGTACTGGTGCTGAAGGGGCGGGGGTGCCACTTGTTGTTGTTGCGTGGCGAGTCTTTAGAGTCATTGGCGTTCCTTTCGAGCTCAGTGTTTTTGTTTCCTCTTCTCGGTTTTACAACTTTGCGTGTCCGTGACTGTAGCCATTTGTTGGCTTCTTGGATCGGTACAACGATCAGAGTTTTCCATTCCTTTGTCAGTGATTGCATTACTGGAATTGAGGTTTGCAAGGACAGTTGGCACGAAAATTGTTACTGCGGTTTGGGAAGTGAAAGTGTCGATATAAAGGTTAAGGGCTTCGTTGTTCGGTTGACTATCTCCGAATGACGACATGATTCTGTAACACGAAAGACAAAGGGTTCGTGACTGACCAAGGTTAGCTCTGGATTATTTGATTCTGATTAAGAGATGAATTATTATACATGAGAACTCAGCTTATACACGTTATGATATAATCAAGACTGGGCGGATAGCAAAATGTGCGATTCTATTTTAGTTTCACATCCCGACGAGGAAAAGAAACTAAGTCAGCAACCTCACATTTTACTGTCTACCAGGTCTTCGTTATATATAACTTGGAAATGTATGAGCGAGGAAATCATACTAATAACCTTCTTACTAACCCTTCGTAATTGAACTAGAATTCTTAGTAAGGGCTATCTTTGGTCCTAGATGTATTTCAATCATTCACCAATGGAGTAGGAGAATGTTCTCGAAGGTTTGACCTACATCCCTATGATGTAGTCCTGGTATCAAGGTAGGGGTATGAGTATAGAAAAGCCATAAGATTTGGGGGTCGTTCCTACTAAGTTATCTTTATACTGGAGAGATTCACTCTCCGGCTTTGGAACGATCTGAGGTCAGTTCGGAATGAAGACTGCAGGAAGAAAGGCTCATGAAGACTTATGGCTAAACACTCCTAATCGAGGTTTTGGGATACGATCTAATCATATTACTTGTGACGGGAAGAGACGATTTACTTAACATATAGTATGAGTAGTGTAATCACTAACTCACTAAAGTGTATTATTTTATAGGTGTATTAGCGCGACAATAACGAGGAAAAGACACTTCTTGGGTTCCATGTATTGGCTCCCTCTGTCTACCTTTTATCCTAGACTGGGACCGGCGTTGGTTTTCTTCAGATAGATACCTAGGGTTCTCTTCTCGTGTAGACATATTGAATTCCTACTCTGTCTTACTTCCGATTATGACTCTGAGTGTCACCACTTCATGATGGATGACTGGAAATCTCGGAAGTTCAGGCGAATTTCCCACCGATGTCCCTAAAAGTCTTAGGCACTTGGTGGTTTTAATAGTCTCATCCTAGTCCATTTATTTCCGAACTGGAAATATTCTCAATGAACTTCTTCTGGGTTCGGATCAACTCTTCTGTCAAACACTGAAGTGGATAAGGTTTTCTACAGGGTTCGTGCGAGAATGGAAATGTATAAAGAATCCTAAGAGATTATTAACATTTCACTAGGTGATCCATATCGAGTCCTGCTACAATTACATAGGGTACACAAATTATATATAGCTTAGATCCGATAGGCCTTCGAATATGTGATACTACTCTATATCCACATCCCAACGAGGAAAAGGAAGTAGAGTGAAACCACACATTCTTAGTCTATGGGATCCTTATTATATATAACCATGGGACTATACCCTCTGTAATCGTAGGTATATCAATAAGGATCTTTTTAGTTTTTCACACAAGGTTATCTATGGATCCTAAAATACCCCTTTGGTATTTTAATTTCTTGTTTGATTCTTAACTTCTTAATATGATTCTGGGATTAATGTGAGTCTTTTAGTATTCCAAAATACTCCGATAGTATTTTAAACTTTATGTTTGGCTCTAGCATTCCTAGTTGGTAAGTTTCAGATATGTTTCAACTCTACCATCACTCCCAAGCACACGTTCATCGCATCTCGAATAAATGTAGTTGATCAGGTTACATATATTCCAGCTTATGATTACATAACTGCCCAGGTTTGTCGGTAATGGTCAACATCCGAAGACTTCTATTCTTGTTCTTCTTGTGATACTTTGTTTGGGTATTTAGATTCTGGATGTTCTTATACTTTGGTAAAATATGGTTATATTTTAAAGTATAATTCTTGGTCAGAGTGTTTTCTCCGTATGTATTTATAGGCTGTATATATTTTATGAATTGATATACTGAGCTCACTATAAACAATGCTCTGATACCAATCTGTCACACCCCAAAACTGGAATGGCAGAAACGTTCTGGGGTGCATGACGTCATATCAAGTATCACAACATGTGCAGTATAGTAATCAAAGTACAACAACCATTACATTAATAGTAATAGTTTTACATAGTTTACATTTCATAGCGACATCAAATCAATACAAAAAATAATATAAATGCAGCTCGGTACTAGGTTGTCTCCACAAATGCTCCCGGGATGTACCTGTCTAACGATGACCTGAGAATACAAGTTATTTTGAAAGCGGGTATCAGCATTTTTATAATGCTGGTGAGTTCATAAGTATTTAGTGTCATTTGTATAAATACACATTTTTATTCAAAATAACTTTATGAAAGATAGTAGTTTAAAATCTATGGTGTATTAGTGTTCTTTTTAGAAAATCCTTTATTTTCTAAATAAAAGAAGTCTTCTACCAAGACCTGACAAGTTTATGTTTTAAAGTGAAATTTTCCCCAAAATACTATCCTTACCAAAATACAGTATTGACTTTAAAGGAATAATGAGAAAATCACAAGTAAAAATACCAGGGGAAAATAACATATACTTCAGCAGTAATACTGCTGACTAAAAGCAATGAAAACATAGACTCCAGGAGAGTATCGAATAACTGATACGCCTGGCTCAGTCTAATAAAAGGAAGCACAAAATCCAGATAGTATCGAGGGAACGATACAGCTTGCAAAATCTAAAACAAAGGGGTAAATGTGAACTTAAGTGTAACCATGCTGATCGACGATAGAGTATCTGATGACCCTCCAGCTCACGCATAGAGGTAGTGGCATTAGAGGTAGTGTCATTATGTCACCCATGGGCCTTACCGGCGTAGACTGTAGCTAATAGTCTGGGTGTGGGAGTGTCAGTCCCGTATAGATCTGTACACATGATGTTCGCTCTCTTTCCCAGAGACTCTGGTTACACGGTGTTGATGCAGCGAAGCGTCATAGAGGGAAATAGTGTGTCACATTCTAAAGCAAAAGAGAGAGGGGTAGAGATAGAGCTAGGGATAGAGATAGAGATAGAGATAGAGATAGAGATAGAGATAGAGATAGAGATAGAGATAGAGATAGAGATAGAGATAGAGATAGAGACTCCTAACTATTCCTATAATAATTACTAGTGTTCTAGAAACATGAATAATAGAAGAATGTATGTGCTACTCAAGGCGATGAATCGACTAAGAGAGAGAGAGATTTTATGTCCATACATGTATACATTATATATAATTAATGTTTAAACGACCTTCGCACGGATGTCCGATACCTACCAGACCACATCCCAACGAGGAAAAGGAAATAGGGCGAACTAACCTTCCTAAGTCCTTTAAACATTATTTATATAATTATACACATATAGGCATGCATTTAACGAAATAAATACATAGAAGAAACTTTAGTAAAACCTTTATACTTAAGAAATGTACGACTTGATATCATTTTGAAAAACAAGCTTTGAAAAGGGTTTTTATAAAACAGTTTTAGTGAAGAAAACCTTTAGTAAGTCATTACAACTGGACGTCTCTTTAACAAACGCACTTTGGATAATCTTTTATGATCTAAAAAGAGATATTCATACTTTTAACATGATTTGAAAATCTAAATTTGTTTGAAACAGTTAACATGCAAAAGTCTAGTTTGCTATACAATTATTAATCACATGCGATTTATCTAATAACTGTATAGTTCAACTTGTATTCCCGGCTATAAAAGCATTTAAAATCATTTAAAAGGTTAATTCATGCGTATGAACTCACTTGTCGTGGGCGATTCGGATGAATGGGTAGTATATAGGATGCTAAGTGTCAAGTGAGGACTTGACCACACACGCGAATCCTATTTAACATGTAATGATACATTTAAGTATCCAATTAGTCATTAAATAACTAATTAAGCAAGTAAAGATGTTCTACTACATGAAAACACTTTGCTACAACTGCTAGGAGTACCAAGCGTTGCCTAGAACCACCAAGTAATGATGGTCCTTATGGGTGTTTACGGTTTCAATACCACTTCCCCCATGATTTTACGGCCGTAAACTCATGGTAGTGGTGTCATGGGATGCTTAAAGGTCTTATCTCACTCATAAAATCATGCTAGAGTCGAATCAAGGGCTAAGGAAGTGATTGGGGCTCAAAATCGATATAATAGGGAGTTTACGGTCCTTGGACCACTCCTTGGGAGTTTATGGCCGTAAACACATGAGTTTACAGTCGTAAACTCATGTTAGTCCATTTCTTTTGTTCTTTGGTGGTTCTAGGCTATGTAGGCAAGGTTCTAGTCACTTTTATGAGCATATGAAGGTGTTAAAGGCACTTAAACACCTTGGGAAGGTGTTTACGGTCCAAGAATGTTCTTGGGACGTAAACTCATATTTAATCCCCAAAAATCGAGATTTTGGTGTCCTAAGTCCTTTCATGTAAGCCCCTAAGTCATAACTAAGCATTTGAAGTGGTTTGGAAGGGTTTTTGGGCATCAAAACCCTCTTTCAAGGTGTTTACGGTTTTGGGATGTTCCCAAACCATAAACTCTTGTTCTTGGGGTTTTTGGATGTTTAAGCCACGAATTTGCAAGTGTGATAAGCTAAACAACAAGCTAGGAAGGTTAACTTACCGTTTTGAAGCTCGAAGGGGTGATTTTTGACCAAAACACGACTTGTAGAGAGAGAAAGTAGAGAGAGGAAGTGTCTAAGGTGTGGAAAAGGTTGGGATGAAACCCACTCAACCCTTATATAAGGTTGAGTTTACAGTCTGGGTGGGGGTCCACCCAACACTAACCGCAAACGGGGTTTTTCGCGACTTCCGTTAAACACGACAAATTGTAAATTATACCTCCTTATTTTTGGTTCGCTTGACGAATATTATTTAAAATATACCAACGGGCTTAAATCCGGCCAAAAATATTTTTGGGATAAATTTGGCTAATTTTTGACTTGCTTAATTACATCGTTAAAACTAACGGAAATTTTGAGTTTTCACAGGTTCCTTCAAAACCCTCATTGTCAATATCAGTTCCCATAAGATTTGAGTCTTTAACAGTGGAATTGATTTTGTGTGGATCAGTGGATTGAGAAGAAAAAATGGAAGTAAAGGGTTGATTGATAATATTTTCGAATGTGGGTGAGTCTGTGGTTGAAGTAATTGGTGTGACTTGTGGAGGTAACGAAACAATATTTTCGAAGGTAATAGAATCAGGATTACCTTGAGCTTTTGCATTGATGTCTAAATTTCGTGCCTCCTCATAAGATGACTTGGTAAACGAAACTTCGGGTGGTATGACCATTGTCTGCTCAGAAGTTGAACGTTCATTGTTAAGATTTGCTTCAAGTGTTTTAGGAATTCATTCATCTTCATTTTCTGTGGATTCTGTTGTCATAACAAGCTTTCGTGTCTGCTTCTTCTTTTGAGAAATATGTTTAGCCATATCTTCAGCCCTTCGTTTCTTAGACGATGGAGAAATAGGAGCCGGTATTTCACGAATAATGACACCCTGATGAGTAACATGAGGCTTTCGTACCACATTAGGAGTCTGAGACTTTCCTTTATGCTTAGACTTCATTTTTTTTTCTTCGAAAAACACCAGTCTTCGAAGGAATAACGACTTTCTCTTGAGTATCTTTAACAGTAGGCTCAATTGGAATAGTCACATCAACAAACACTTCATTTACCACTAGCACTTGAACTTCACTAGGATACTTCTTTGTAGACTTCTTTGACTTGGTTTCAGTAACAGGCTTTTCAGAAGTACTCGCTTCATTCTTCTTTGAAAGTCTAGACTTCTTCTCTTTCCTTGGCAACAATATCCCCATTTGAACAGTAGGATCAATGTTTTTCAAATATGCCACCAAAATAACATTCATAGGATCAACACGCCTCAACATAGCATCTGGAATACGAGCAACAAATGGAAACTCCTCTGCATCATCAGTCATATTCTTCGAATAATTGTATGAATAGAATTCAGCCTTCGCCTCCTCAGCATCCACCAGAATCCCTTCTTTCTCATAAAAGTGTTGCAAAATCAAACTCCAATACCATGCACACGAAATGCCTAGAATTGTTTTCATGTTTTCAACACTCTTTTTGAATTCCTTCCAAAGCTGTGTAGAATACTCCACCGGAATATCATAGTATAGCCCAGCAACCATGGCATATACTTCCATCCTTCCTTTGTCGAGACCAACAGTTCAACCAATCAAAAATCTCAGAAAAATTCCAAAGAGAAAGTTCCAAATCCTTGGAAGACCAGATTTCTTGCAATCACTGATCTTGGTGAGTTGGGGTTGATGACCCATCTCGTTGAACATGTGTACGATTTAGGGAAATTGCATATCAGTGTAGGGTGGAGAATTTGGGATTTCCAATATTTGACAAAATAGCTTCTTGGATAGTCTAACATTCTTATCGTTCACCAGGTTGAATGTGATGACATCCAAAGCTTTGCTGTAAGTAGCAGTTGATCCTGCTATACATAACTAGGAAAGACAAACAGCAAAAGATCGGAACATAGCCTTGGATAGAACTGAACTTTTTAAAGCGACAATCAACATCTTGAGTTCTTCTGGATAAGTAAAAACATCAGCCTCTACTTGGTAGTTAGTTCCTTGAATCTTCTTTATTGGCAATGAAGTCACATCTTCAGTATTTTGAGAAGGGGCATCGATATTAGCAAAACTCGCCATTATTAGGGTTTGAAAACTTTGAATATTAGAGAGAATTTAGGAATTTTTCTTCTTAACATGTAAATTGATAATATACCCTTGTATCGCCTTTTATATGTAACCCTGGAGTTTGAATTTGAAGTGGGATGTGCATTTAATGAGATCCGATGTGGCACCTTGAAAATCAGACCACTACCCCATAAAAGTAACCATGCGTCAAAAAGTAACTGTCACTTCTCCTTGAAACCCGGACAGAATACCATACGTCACTGTAAAACAGGTTGTATTGTTTGCCCCAATAGAATTATAACCGTCAGAACCATTCGAATGGAAGTAAGGCTCTTTCACTTTTGGGTTTTAAAGTAAAGTCATTTAATAGATGTTCGAAATCATCATCCTGAGTTGGTATTACTCAGAACCTCAAGGATTTCGTCAGTGCAGTGTTCCAAAAAAAATTAGATGAAAAGCAATAATAAGAAAAATTTTGAAGTCAGTGATGTCAATCAATTTTTCGACACAAAAGTAGTATAAACCCCGGGCAAAGGTTACTTCATTAATCATCAAGAGAGATGATCAACTGCTTGTGCATGTTCCCGTGATATACAATCGAACACTTGTAGATAAGTATCGAAGGGCTTCTTTTATTAGGTTGCATGGGTAGCTATAAGAATTTCGTTACATATCAACCTAAACATAAGGTGAGAAATTGTAACATAAATTACTTGTTTGACCAGTGTAGTTAGTGACAAGTTTGCTTTGACAAAAAAAAAAATTAAGTGACTTTGGATTTCGAATGAAACTCACACGAAAATCATATTCATGAAAATTTTTGTGCTGGATCTTGTTGGGTAATAGACATCATGGGTTTTGAACGTTTGATCAAGACCACTCATACGAAATGAATATGATTTGGAGTTTCGAATTTAAGTACTGGAAAAAAATCGTGAAAATCTGGAACATGGTTCCCCATCAATTCCTTAAAAGTTTAGAGAATTAGGTTTCACTTTCATCACGGTCTCATGATGTCAAATCATAAACACATATTTTTGATATGTCTAAGTCTCGATTGATGTAAGAACTTTCAGATGAAAAAGATTGGTGTAAGACACGAAATGTACCTCTGTTATATTTGGACAAAATAGTAAACTCTTAACTCATGTGAGAAGAGTTGGGTAGCTTAGGAGACTAATATGAATACAAGCCTGATTGGGAAGAAATTTTTGTATGAAAGATTTCATTAAGGCTTTCATACACACACATTGAATCAATGGAGGCTTTGGTCAACATGATGCAGCATGCTTCTAGGGACAACTTAACTAGTTCAAAGTATTCGAAAATTTACCTGACCCTAGAACTGCAAGCATTCCCCAAGCTGAATCATCATGAATATCTGCATCAAAATACTAAAAAGAAATGAGAAACAAATTATTTTTGTAGTTTTTGATTTTTTGAAAATAAAAAGAAGAAAATCTTTTTGAGTTTTTGATTTTTCGAAAATTAAATGAAAAAAAACGAAAATATTTTTGGATTTTTAATTTTTCGAAAATTAAATGACAAACAAAATGTACTTGTTGCAAACACATGAAATTTTATCAACCCCTGAAAAGTGACAAATTTACGAATTTTAATGGGTCGAAGCGTTGATTATGAACAGTGACCTCTAAATGCTGAATGACATTGTGTTGTCCTTTATTCAGCGCCTCTGAATCATTCCTGGTCAACCATCATTCTCCTTTTTCGCATGGAACAGAATTTCCATCGATCATTCCAAGTCCTTCTAAAATTCTTACAAAGGATTTTTCTTCTAAAGGTTTCGTGAAAATATCAGCTATCTGATCAGTTGTTTTCAAAAATTGTACTTCAATATTTCCATCCTCCACATGATCCTTGATGAAATGATAACGAAGAGTTATATGTTTAGTCTTCGAATGCTACACAGGATTATAACAAATTCTTATTGCACTTTTAGAATCACAATATAATGGAATCTTTTTCATATTAAGTGCATAATCACGTAATTGACTTTGGATCCATATAATTTGTGATGTGCAAGCAGCAGCAGCCACATATTCTGCTTCAGTAGTTGAAATTGATACACACGTTTTCTTTTTTGACTACCAGCTCACCAATTTGCCATCAAGCAATTGACATCCTCCACTTGTGATCTTTCTATCAAGATTACAACCACCTAATTATGCATCCAAATAAGCTTGAACAAAGAACCCATATTTCGAAGGATACCACAATCCTAACAAAATTATTCTCTTAAGATAACGAAAGATATTCTTCATAGTAGTGAGATGTGGTTCTCGTGGATTTGACTGATACCTAGCATAATTACACACACACACAGAACATGATATCAGGTCTACTAGCTGTAAGATAAAGTAATAAACCAATCATGCTCCTATAAAGAGTTAGGTCAACTGCAGGTTTACCTAACGAAGGTGTCAGCTTTATGCTAGTTGCAATAGGAACTCGTAACTTCATGCTATTCGTCAATCCAAACTTCTCTAGCAGATTCTTCGTATATTTTTCTTGATTAATAAGAATTCCTTCTCTACTTTGACGAATATTTAGACTAAGAAAATTATTGATCTTTCCCATCATGCTCATTTCAAACTTACTTTTCATTAGATCTTCAAATTCTCTAGACAAAGCAGGGTCAGTTGAGCCAAAAATAATATCATCAACATAATTTAAACAAGCATTAGATGATTCCCAACTTTCTTATGAAATAACGTGGGTTCAACAGATCCTTGTAACATTTAGATTTCTTCAAGAAAGAAGTAAGAGTTGCATACCATGCTCGTGATGCTTGTTTTAACCCATAAACTGCCTTATCTAGTATATATATATATATATATATATATATATATATATATATATATATATATATATACATGATCATGATGTGTGACAACCCGATATTTCAACTCTTTGTAATGACCTAATAGGTCAAGTATTGTAACCACTTATGGGTAATAAAATGTATAAATAAGTTCTACTTAATTTATTTCTATGATTTAATGTCTTTGAACCATGATCGTACGTAAAAAGATCGCCCAAATCCGACTTCAGATAGCGAAGTTATGAGTTTTCAAAGAAATTCCTTAAAAACGATGGATTGGTATTAAATAATAAAAACAATAATAAAAATAATTTCGGAATTTGCCAACGGAATCTAAACAAAAGTTGTAGATCGTAGTCTCACCTTCGTGGGGATATAAAGAACGTCGAAAACGGAGTTCGTATGAAAGAGATATGAATTTTTGAAGTTTGATAAATAATTTAAATATAAATTTTATTAAAAGTTCGGTATTATCCGAGGGAGGAGTCAGCCTAGGGCCGAAGTACGCGCCGCGTACGCTTGAACGCCCCGCGTACTCGAATGAAGGGTCTTGGATCGACCACGTCGCCCTATGCGAAGCTACCGACCCGTCCCATCCGACCCGCGAACCCAGGAACCCGTCCCGTCCGAAGTGCGTAAGCGATGACGCACGGGTACGCGCTGCGTACGCCCGTACGCCCCGCGTTCGGAGGCGGTTCAGCAACCCTATAAAAGGGATGCGAGCCTTTCCGAAAATGTTGTTCATTTCCTCTCTTTCTCTCCCGATCTTGCCTCGATTTCCGTGCCCGTTCAAACCCGAAGCTCTGGTCTTTTTGCTCAAGTCTCGAGGGTCGATTTTACTCCCGAGATTCCCGAGAATCCCGAGAAAAATCCGTTTCGCGAGACGAAACTCTGCCCGGTTTTCGAGCTCGCTATCTTCGAATTTCCAAGTGAGTTTCATACCCCTTAATCAACTGTTTTAATTATTCTAAATACTTTTAAATGCTTTATGGGGGGAATACAAGTTAAACACTTATAGTTATTGTTTCGGTCACATGTGACGGCATTAATCACATGTGATTAATAACTAAGAAACCAATGATTTTATCACTGTTCAAACGGTTTTACTCCAAAATGTTTTACAAACTCTTTTATTTATCAAATGCTTTATTGTAAACTTTGTTTTACTACTTATAAATTTGCATGCCTATATATGTATAGCTGTATAAATAATGTTTAAAGGGCTTAGGAAAGCCACCTATCCTATTTCCTTTTCCTCGATTTGGATGTGGTCTGGTGGAATTTCGGGTGACTATCCGAGGGTCGTTTCAATATTAGTTATATGTCGTATATACGTGTATAGACATAAAGGTACTTCCATATACATGCTTATCAAACACATCATTAGTAAGTTACCATCGGGGTAACACGGGATCATACTACTACGATTTCTAGATCAACGAGTCAGTTCATTCATGAGTCAACATTCATTACTAAGAGAACATATACAACGATACTAGAACAAGTAATATTTTATTACAAACACACGAATACTTTAACAATTGTGATCCACTGTATGGGTTCATGTCTTAATTGTCATGACCCGGGTTGTAGCCAGAGTCTCTTGGAGGGAGAGCGTTGAGTTTGCGTATAGATCTATACTGGATTGACTATCCTACACCTTTCTGTTAGCTATAGTGGGACCGGCAGGTCTACGGGTGCCAAACATCATAACCTATTTTTCGACTATACGTTGTCGATGTTACCAGTCAATAGTATGGTGCAACTTATCACACGATACCTTAATAAAAACCCGGTTTAAGGTAGTTAGTACCACAGTAGTTCATATAAAACGAAACTACCATACTACAAGAATTTACCCATTGCATTTTTGGTGATAGCCTCACCTAAACTTAAATGTACAAACTATATTTTGTTAAATGATAGTTACACTTGGGAAATTTCACACTTTTACATCAAACGAGCATACAAACTATTAAGCCTTGGTAAAAGGGGCTACTTTTATACTTTAAATAGAAAATATAGGTTTTTCTGAGAGATTCAAACATTTACAAACACTTACATACATTTACAACTCATACTTGCAACAGGTTCAAAACGTTTTTGATAAACGAACCACGACACTAAAATACTTATGAACTCACCAGCTTAATGCTGATCAAACTCTTTCAAAATAACTTGTATTCTCAGGTCATCAGTAGACAGGTACCGATGCTAGCTTTTGAGAAGATGGAGCGCATTCAAGTCTCATCATACTATTTTGATATACATTATATTTTTGGTGTCTAAAACTGTACGGAACACACTTGTATTAAAATGTTTATATTTAATGCAATGGATGATGTTGTTTGCTTATTTACAATTACTGTGTTGTGATACTACACATGACGTCCTCCGCCCCAGAATGTTTCCGCCATTCTTGGTTTTGGGGTGTGACAGATTGGTATCAGAGCATTGGTTATAGTGAAGCAAGTATATCAACCCATAAAAGATATACTAAACTATAAACCCATTTGGGATTAAAACACTCTGACCAGGAGTTTATACTTTAAATAGTTAATTAAGTATACTAGTCTGCATTCATGCTAAAACCGGTGTCACAATGACAAAAACAAAAGTATTACGATTGTTGAAAATCACAGGTAAGCTAGGGGATGTATGGTCAGTCCTGGGAATGGCATAGCCTGATCAACTATGCTGGTCCGAGGAGTGATTAGCATATGCCCTAGAATAGTTGTGATGTGTTAACAACTCTAAAAACTTACCAGCAATGCCACAAAAAGATCGGTGGAACTTAAACTTAAAATACTATAGGCGTATTTTGTGCTATTAACTACATACATACTATATCTTTATACCTCTCTTCTCACGTAGATTTAAATGGCTGGATTCCGTCACGACAACCCGTACTTTCCAAATGAAGGCAACATAGGAAGGCTCGAAGCAGAGTCTAACGATGAACACCAAATTCCGTTGGATGATCATCAAGCTGAAGGCTTCTCAGATAGATCAGACTCTGAGCCTGAAGTTAACAACCTACCACTCGTAGGTCAACCCCCGAACAACAACCCTCGACCAGCTTTTCCAGATCCTACTCCCCTATGGGCAAACCACTTGAACCGTTGGAGTGAAGAACAGAGTCAACCCTTACCATACTTTGGGGACCGAAGCTTTCACAACGTCAGCAATGATGGCTCTGCTGACCGAGCCCTGCCTGTCATTATCCGCAGGATAGCTCGTAATGTCGAGCAAGGTAGAGCAGCCATCGACCGAGTCATGGAAATTGATGCCAACTCAGGTGTCAACACAGTCCGCATCCGCCGTCTTGAAGAAGACATGGAACGGACCCGGAGAACCAATGGAACCCTACAGCAACATCTGGTTGCCTCTCAAGCTGAAGTCATGGAACTCCGAACTCGCCAAAGTGCTCATGAGCAACACCTTCAAGAGATGGACCGTCAAATGAGAGACCTTAGGGTCCTCCTAAGGAATATTCGTCGCCGTTAGATGATGTCTAGTACATCATTATCTTTTGGGTTAAAGATTTGCCTTTAACATATATGCTCTAAGTAGCACTTGTATGTAAAATATTCCTAACTCTCAGTACTCTAGGTAGGAATCTAAGAACTGTCAAACTTTTCTATGTGGTATGATGTAAGACCTACTGTTAGGTCAATTTTCATTAAACTCATTACATCAGTAATACCAGTATTATTGAAATCTATCTAAATTGTGGGAAAAATCTATACATTTGTGTTTTCCTACTAACATTTTTTTTGTTGTGATTTCAAACACTCATACAACTGTTGGGCTATGGTTATTTAGTCCATGTATCACTCTCACGTTGCTTACAAATTGATTCTTACCATTTTCTTACCTTTATAAACTTATAGCTGAAGGATGCCTCCTCGCAAATCTCCCAGGAATAATCCTGCACCACCACCTCCACCGCCTCCGGTCATCGATACCGCAGCCCTAAATGCTGCCGTAGCTGCAGCAGTGGCAACTGCCATGGCTCAGTATCACTCTTCTGATGCCAGCAGAGGTGGAACCCCGGTGGAATCAATTCCAGTTGAAACCCCTGTGCGCTCGAGAGAGTGCTCTTACAAGGATTTCACCAACTGCAAGCCGAAGTCCTTTCATGGGACCGGCGGAGTCATTGCTCTCTCGCAATGGTTCGAGAAGACTGAAGCAGTCTTCGAAATATGTTCATGCCCTGCTGTGAGCAAAGTGAAATACGCCGCATGCACTTTTGAAGGAAAGGCCCTAACGTGGTGGAACGGCCATGTTAAATCTCTAACTCTTGTCGTAGCCAACGACATAGGCTGGGAAACGATGAAAGACCTCATGATTGAGGAATATTGCCCGAGGGGCGAGATCCAGAAACTAGAGTAGGAACTGTGGAGCCTGACCATGAAGGGCACCAATATTGTTGCTTACACCGCCAGATTCAGCGAACTGGTGGCCCTCTGCCCCAATATGGTTCCCACTGGGGGGAAAAAGATCGAAAGGTACATATGGGGGCTTGTACCTCCTTATCAGGGGAATGTCCTAGCATCAAACCCCGCTACCTTCGACAGTGCCAAACGGTTGGCACAACGACTCATTGACCATGGAGTCAAAACCCCTGAAATCACAACCACCCTAGCCATCCCGGAACTCTCCAAACCCGCTGATACGAAACGGAAATACTGGGATGAAAAGAAGAAACAACAGGCGGCCAGGAAGCAGCAAATTGTGGCGATACATGCCGCAATAACCCCTGCTGCTACAACTACTCTGGTGGGTGGGTATGCTGGAAGATCGCCCAAGTGCAACAAATGCAACTACCACCACAATGGCCCCTGCCAGGAAATGCAGTGCTCTAACTGCCACAGGAGAGGACACACAGTCCGTTTCTGTAAATCTCAGGCGAGACCGATCGCCCAAGTCCCCGGCTCTGGTGCGAGCCCGACATGCTATGGATGTGGCAAAACAGGCCACTATAAAAGGGACTGCCCCAAGACGAAAAATGCTGGCGGAACAGGGAGGGTACTAGCGATAGGCCACGGAGAGGCAGTAGCTGACCCGACAGTAGTAACTGGTACGTTCCTCCTCGATGACTCCTATGCATGCATTCTATTCGATAGTGGAGCGGAGCGAAGCTTCGTAAACCATAAATTTACTCGCATGCTTGCTCAACCACCACACGCACTCAAAGAACTATTCACGGTGGAAATGGCTAATGGAAAAACCGAAAGTACGAGTAGCATATACCTAGGTTGTACCCTAACTTTAGATAACCATTCATTCCCAATCGACCTCATGCCAGTCTCAATAAAAAGTTTCGATGTTATCATTGGCATGGATTGGTTAAGCCTTCATCGCGCCGACATCATGTGCTATGAGAAAGCAGTCCGTCTAAACCTCTCGTCAAATGAAACTCTTATAGTCTACGGCGACAAACCTGGTACGAGTCTTCGCATTATATCAAGTATTCAAGCACAGAAATATCTGCGCAAAGAATACCATGCATTCCTTGCTCACGTCGTCGACACAAGCCTTGAAACGAAAGAACTAAAGAACATCCCGGTAGTGAGCGACTTTCCCGACATTTTTCCAGAAGAACTACCCAGGTTACCTCCGCAACGACAGGTCGAGTTCAGAATCGACTTGGTCCCAGGAGCTACTCCAGTAGCCAAGTCGCCCTACCGTTTAGCACCTGCTGAGATGCAGGAACTCTCTGGTCAACTTAACGAACTGCTCAGCAAAGGCTTTATAAGACCAAGTTTCTCACCTTGGGGAGCACCGGTCTTGTTCGTTAAGAAGAAAGACGGATCATTCCGCATATGTATTGACTACAGAGAACTCAACAAACTGACGGTCAAGAATCGTTACCCGCTGCCTCGCATAGACGACCTATTCGACCAACTGCAAGGGGCGAACTATTTTTCCAAGATTGATCTGAGGTCCGGATATCACCAATTACGAGTACTAGAGGAGGATGTTCCAAAGACAGCCTTCCGAACCCGTTACGGACACTACGAGTTCATGGTGATGCCATTCGGATTGACCAATGCGCCAGCAGTCTTCATGGATCTGATGAATAGAGTATGCCGACCTTATTTGGATCAGTTCGTCATCGTTTTCATTGACGACATCCTGATCTACTCCAGAAGTAAGAAAGAGCATGGTGATCACCTGCGACAAGTTCTAGAGACGTTACGAAAGGAGAAGCTTTATGCGAAGTTTTCGAAATGTGAATTTTGGATTCGGAGGGTCGAATTCTTAGGACACGTGGTGAGCGAAAAAGGAATCCACGTAGACCCATCCAAAATTAGAGCCATTGAGAACTGGTCAGCACCTAAGACACCGACAGAAATTCGTCAATTTCTAGGTCTTGCTAGCTACTACCGCAGATTCATTCAAAACTTCTCCCGAATAGCGAAACCTCTTACAACCCTGACCCAGAAAGGCATGACCTTTGATTGGGAAGAGAAACAAGAAGAAGCGTTCCAAACACTCAAACGAGCCTTGTGCACCGCACCAATACTATCCCTGCCCGAAGGAATAGAAGACTTCGTAGTCTATTGCGATGCATCGAATCAAGGGCTCGGATGTGTCCTGATGCAGCGAGGTAAGGTCATCGCCTATGCCTCGAGACAGTTGAAGACACACGAGGTTAACTACACGACCCATGACCTTGAACTAGGAGCAGTGGTGTTTGCTCTGAAGATCTGGAGACATGACTTATATGGAACGAAGAGCACCATCTTTACCGACCACAAGAGTTTACAACACATTTTCGATCAAAAGGAGCTCAACATGAGACAACGAAGGTGGGTCGAGCTACTCAGTGATTACGAATGCGATATTCGTTATCATCCGGGTAAAGCCAACGTAGTAGCAGACGCCCTAAGTCGGAAGGAATATTCTGGTCGAAAAATCAAGTCATTGTCAATAACCATCCATTCACACTTGTCTAAACAAATTCAGACGGCCCAACTTGAAGCCATGAAACCTGAAAATGTGGCGAGTGAATCCCTCAGAGGAATGGACAAGAATCTAGAAGCCAAGGGTGACGGAACCTTATATTTCATGGATCGGATCTGGACACCGAAACACGGTGGTTTCCGAGACTTGGTCATGACCGAGGCGCACAACACTCGGTATTCCGTCCACCCAGGTTCAGATAAGATGTATCTGGATCTTAAAAAGCTATACTGGTGGCCTAATATGAAAGCAGAGATTGCTACCTTCATGAGTAAATGCCTTACTTGCACAAAGGTTAAGGTCGGGTATCAGAAGCCCTCTGGTTTATGGCAACAACCCGAGATCCCGGAATGGAAGTGGGAGCGGATCACTATGGATTTCCTAACCAAGTTGCCCAAGACGACGGGTGGACTTGACACCATATGGGTCATCGTCGATAGATTGACCAAGTCTGCACACTTCCTGCCTATCAAAGAAACCGACAAGATGGAGAAACTGACCAGGACATACATTAGGGAAATCGTACGGCTACATGGTGTGCCTATATCTATTATCTCCGATAGAGATAGTAGGTTTACCTCAAGATTTTGGCAATCACTACAACATTCCCTGGGAACAAGGCTAGACCTGAGTACAGCCTACCATCCTCAGACCGACGGACAGAGTGAGAGAACCATCCAAACTCTGGAAGATATGTTGCGAGCCTGCGTGATTGACTTTGGGAAGGCTTGGGATACTCATTTACCCCTTGTCGAGTTTTCCTATAATAACAGTTATCACACGAGCATCAAGGCTGCTCCATTTGAAGCCCTCTACGGCTGAAAGTGCAGATCCCCTCTGTGCTGGGCTGAGGTTGGTGATACCCAACTAGCAAAGGGGCAAGCTTCCGACGTTACTCTTACCGGTCCGGAAATCATCCGGGAAACGACAGAGAAAATCGTTCAAATCCATGAACGATTGAAAGCCTCTAGAGACCGACAGAAGAGCTACGCAGATAAACGAAGGAAACCTTTGGAATTTCAGGTGGGAGACCGAGTCCTTCTCAAGGTCTCACCCTGGAAGGGCTTGATACGCTTCGGCAAGCGTGGGAAGCTAAATCCAAGGTACATAGGGCCTTTCGAGATTCTTGCAAGAGTCGGCCCTGTAGCTTACAAACTCGATCTACCAGGCGTACTTCGTAACGTACATTCTACATTCCACGTATCTAACTTGAAAAAGTGTATATCCGACGAGACTCTCGTAATTCCACTCGACGAAATCGTGATCAACGAGAGCCTCAATTTTGTGGAGGAACCGGTGGAAATCATGGACCGTGAGGTCAAGAGAACAAAGCAAAGTCGCATACCCATCGTGAAGGTTCGCTAGAACGCTAAGCGGGGACCTGAATTCACATGGGAACGCGAAGATCAGATCCAACGCAAGTACCCACATCTGTTTCCCTAGTCCACAAGTGTTCTCTTACTTAGAATTTTGGGACGAAATTCCCTCTAACGGGGGGATGATGTGACAACCCGATATTTCAACTCTTTGTAATGACCTAATAGGTCAAGTATTGTAACCACTTATGAGTAATAAAATGTATAAATAAGTTCTACTTAATTTATTTCTATGATTTAATGTCTTTGAACCATGATCGTACGTAAAAAGATCGCCCAAATCCGACTTCAGATAGCGAAGTTATGAGTTTTCAAAGAAATTCCTTAAAAATGATGGATTGGTATTAAATAATAAAAACAATAATAAAAATAATTTCGGAATTTGCCAACGGAATCTAAACGAAAGTTGTAGATCGTAGTCTCACCTTCGCGGGGATATAAAGAACGTCGAAAACGGAGTTCGTATGAAAGAGATATGAATTTTTGAAGTTTGATAAATAATTTAAATATAAATTTTATTAAAAGTTCGGTATTATCCGAGGGAGGAGTCAGCCTAGGGCCGAAGTACGCGCCGCGTACGCTTGAACGCCCCGCGTACTCGAATGAAGGGTCTCGGATCGACCACGTCGCCCTATGCGAAGCTACCGACCCGTCCCATCCGACCCGCGAACCCAGGAACCCGTCCCGTCCGAAGTGCGTAAGCGATGACGCACGGGTACGCGCTGCGTACGCCCGTACGCCCCGCGTTCGGAGGCGGTTCAGCAACCCTATAAAAGGGATGCGAGCCTTTCCGAAAATGTTGTTCATTTCCTCTCTTTCTCTCCCGATCTTGCCTCGATTTCCGTGCCCGTTCAAACCCGAAGCTCTGGTCTTTTTGCTCAAGTCTCGAGGGTCGATTTTACTCCCGAGAATCCCGAGAAAAATCCGTTTCGCGAGACGAAACTCTGCCCGGTTTTCGAGCTCGCTATCTTCGAATTTCCAAGTGAGTTTCATACCCCTTAATCAACTGTTTTAATTATTCTAAATACTTTTAAATGCTTTATGGGGGGGAATACAAGTTAAACACTTATAGTTATTGTTTCGGTCACATGTGACGGCATTAATCACATGTGATTAATAACTAAGAAACCAATGATTTTATCACTGTTCAAACGGTTTTACTCCAAAATGTTTTACAAACTCTTTTATTTATCAAATGCTTTATTGTAAACTTTGTTTTACTACTTATAAATTTGCATGCCTATATATGTATAGCTGTATAAATAATGTTTAAAGGGCTTAGGAAAGCCACCTATCCTATTTCCTTTTCCTCGATTTGGATGTGGTCTGGTGGAATTTCGGGTGACTATCCGAGGGTCGTTTCAATATTAGTTATATGTCGTATATACGTGTATAGACATAAAGGTACTTCCATATACATGCTTATCAAACACATCATTAGTAAGTTACCATCGGGGTAACACGGGATCATACTACTACGATTTCTAGATCAACGAGTCAGTTCATTCATGAGTCAACATTCATTACTAAGAGAACATATACAACGATACTAGAACAAGTAATATTTTATTACAAACACACGAATACTTTAACAATTGTGATCCACTGTATGGGTTCATGTCTTAATTGTCATGACCCGGGTTGTAGCCAGAGTCTCTTGGAGGGAGAGCGTTGAGTTTGCGTATAGATCTATACTGGATTGACTATCCTACACCTTTCTGTTAGCTACAGTGGGACCGGCAGGTCTACGGGTGCCAAACATCATAACCTATTTTTCGACTATACGTTGTCGATGTTACCAGTCAATAGTATGGTGCAACTTATCACACGATACCTTAATAAAAACCCGGTTTAAGGTAGTTAGTACCACAGTAGTTCATATAAAACGAAACTACCGTACTACAAGAATTTACCCATTGCATTTTTGGTGATAGCCTCACCTAAACTTAAATGTACAAACTATATTTTGTTAAATGATAGTTACACTTGGGAAATTTCACACTTTTACATCAAACGAGCATACAAACTATTAAACCTTGGTAAAAGGGGCTACTTTTATACTTTAAACAGAAAATATAGGTTTTTCTGAGAGATTCAAACATTTACAAACACTTACATACATTTACAACTCATACTTGCAACAGGTTCAAAACGTTTTTGATAAACAAACCACGACACTAAAATACTTATGAACTCACCAGCTTAATGCTGATCAAACTCTTTCAAAATAACTTGTATTCTCAGGTCATCAGTAGACAGGTACCGATGCTAGCTTTTGAGAAGATGGAGCGCATTCAAGTCTCATCATACTATTTTGATATACATTATATTTTTGGTGTCTAAAACTGTACGGAACACACTTGTATTAAAATGTTTATATTTAATGCAATGGATGATGTTGTTTGCTTATTTACAATTACTGTGTTGTGATACTACACATGACGTCCTCCGCCCCAGAATGTTTCCGCCATTCTTGGTTTTGGGGTGTGACATGATGTTCTTCATTAATAAAACCTAGGGGTTATTCCACGTAAACTGTTTCTTCAAGCTCTTCGTTTAAAAATGCACACTTCACGTCCATTTGATAAACATCAAAGTCTATGTGAGTTGCATAAGCCAGAAATATACGAACAGCCTTGAGTCTTGCGACCGGGGCAAAAGTTTCTTCATAGTCGATTCCTTCTTGTTGTGAGTATCATTTAACAACAATTCTGGCTTTGTTTCGAATGATATTTCCATCTTTGCCGGTATTGTTTTTTGAAAATCCATTTAAACTCAACAATCAAAACATTTTTCAGGTTTAGGAATTAATCTTCAAACCTTGTTTCATTCAAATTTAGACAATTCAAATTGCATCGCCACTACCCAATTTGAGTGTTCCATTGCAACCTTAACTGTCTTTGGTTCGATTTTATATATGAAAACATTGAACATGCAAAATTCTTGATGAGTATTCAATACCTCATTCTTTGCATGAATTTGAGCTCTTGTTAATAGTCCCTCTTGTGGATTCCCAATTACTTGATCCTTTGGATGATCACTTGTCCATTTTTCCATTAGTGGATAAGCTGGATCAAAATCCAAAGGTGCATCTTCGTATAAATCATCATTCTCTGAACCTGCAAATGAACATTCATCATTAAAATCATGAATATTTTCATTATGTCCTGAATGCTCCCCCTCAACATGATGATGCTCCCCTCAACATCAGCATCGAATCTCTCATTCTCCCCCTCGAAAGAATGCTCCCCCTCAACTAAAGTATTCAAATCCAAGTGATCCCCCTCCACGGGATTATTTTGCATACTTTCTCCTATCTCTGGAGGATTTTATGTTGAATCATCAATAAGCTTCGTTAGTTTAGAGATATGATTATCATTGGCATTAAGTTCAGCATCAACAGCATGATCTGAAATACCAAAAATTAAATCATAATCAACATCCAACGTTTGTGAAGTTTCAGATTCATCTTGTATTTCTTTTATAATAGGATGATTTTCAAAATGCGTTTCAGTTTGTTTAATATAGTAATCATCAAATGTAAGATTAAAAGTTTCTTCCAGTTTTCGTGTTCTTTTGTTCAACACACAATATGCAACTGAATTATGCGAATATCCCAAGAAAATTCCTTCATCTGCTTTAGCTTGAAATTTTGAAAGATTATCCTTGAGATTCATAATAAATCACTTGCATCCGAAAACATGGAAAAATTTCCCATTCGGTTTTTTATTGTTGAGAATTTCATATGGAGTGATATTACAACGACGATGGGTGGAAGATCTATTTTGAGTAAAACATGTGGTGGATACTGGTTCAGCCCAAAGGTACTGTGGAAGATTCGCATATGCCAACATTGTTCGTGTTGCTTCATATAGAGATATATTTCTTCGTTCAACTACACCATTTTGTTGTGGTGTATATGGAGACAATAATTCTGCAAAATTCCTTTGTCCATCAAAAATGAATCAAGAACATTGTTCTTAAATTCAATTCCATGGTCACTCTTGATTTTTCGAACAGTCTTCTTTAATTTTGTTTCCATCTTTTTGATAAAATTAATCATGATTTATGCAACTTTGGATTTAAGCCTGAGAAAATAAGCCCACGTGAATCTTGAAATATCATCAACAATTACTAAAATATATCGTTTGTTTTTTAGTGTTTAAACTATCGATGGACCACACAAATCAATATGTAATAGTTCCAGCGGTTTGACAATTTTCGAATCGGTCATGATCGGATGACCTTGTTAATGTTGCTTGCCAACTTCACAAGTTGCACATAAAGAATGATTATCGAATTTAAGTGCAGGTAAACTTCTTACCAAATCTTGTACAACAAGTTTGTTGATGTTTCGAAAGTTGAGATGTGAAAGTCTTCGATGCCAAAGCTAACTTATGTCTGATGTAGCTTTCGAAAGAAGGCATACAAAAGCTTTGCCAACTATTGGATTGATGTCTAATGTGAACATGTCACATTTCATTTTTGATATAAGCAAAACTTCTTTTGTGTTTACATTCGAAGTGATGCTTCCCTCTTCATTGAAAAGTATTTGATTGCCAGTGCCCACAACAAGTTGTGAAACACTTATCAAGTTATGTTGAAGACCTTCAACATAAGCAACACGATTCATTGTGAATTTACCATTCATGATTTTCCCATATCCTTTGACTTGACATTTTTTATTATTACCAAATTTCACAACTCCTCCATTCTTTAAACTTCAAAAATCTCTTAAATTCTCCATCTTCCCAGTCATGTGACGAAAACAACCACTATCAATGTACCATTTGTTATCATATTGCTCGTCACATAGTACCCGTAATCAATGAAATAATTTAGGTACCCAAGGCTTTTTGGGTCCTTGGAAATTAGATTTAAAATTCGAATGTAAAGAAGAACTTTTAACCCAATCACAAACTTTGGTTTTGAGGCTATCAAGTAAGTCTACATCATCATGTAAAGGGATCGAAACATAAGATTTTGACGGTTTCGAATGTTCACTGACATTACCCTTTGTATTCTGAGTTTGTGATTGAACATTCTTTGCTTTCAAAACTGGTTTCCATGCTTTGATTGATATGTTCGAATCCTTAGGAGATGAACTTCCGTTTGATGAAGTATTCACATACTTCTCATAGGCTTCGTGAATTTGATCCTTTGAGAATTTACTCGACTGATACATTTTTCCTCTTCCTTCTAGCCAATGATCAATATTCTTTCTTGAATTCAACCTTTTTTCATGTGAAACTTTCAAAATTTGTTTCTTCATGTGATTAGGAAAATTTGGCTTTTGAGGAATGAAATCAACATTTGGTTTTGTAAGAAAAGATTGAGCATATGTTGTATTAACAGTAGATTTGAAATGTTGGCGTTGAGAAAACATTTGTGCTGGATTTGAAGAAAAGCGATTTTCAGTGTGCTTGTTTGAATATTTCCTAGGAAGTGTTGTTTTTGAAACTTTTGAAAACTTTTTTTGTTGATTCGCTTCAGACTTTGAATGATTTGATTTAGAAAATGTATGATTATTCATTGAAAAAGATGAATGTTTAGCCTTGAAAACATTTTTGTGTGAATTTGATTCAGACAAAGATTTATTTGTTAGAGCGGGATTTTTCTTCTTGTCTGAAAAAGTTGTTGAATTCACTTACTTAACAAGTTTAGTTCTTTCAGTTGACTTCTTTTGAGACTCAACAGTCTGCCAAAAAAAATTCTTTCTTTCTTGTCTATTTGAAATTTTATTATCTTTCGAAAATTTGTCAATTTGATCTTTGAATTCTTTGGAGTTTAGTTTGACAACATTTTCATTTTCCACTACAACTAGTTTTGAAATTTCATTCTCAACTTTTGACTTTTCAACCCATTTTCTTTATGGTTTCTGTTGTTGAAAAAGGTACAAATTCTTTGTTAGGTTGTTTTCAACTATGCATTGATTTGAAAATAAACCTTTGTCTGATGTTTTCTTGTTATCTTCTTCTACTAACATTTTGAACTCTGGTTTGACATTCTCAACATTCTCATTAGTAATGAACACTTGATTTGGGAAAATAATATCATCCGAACACTTGAAATTTGGATATGCCACAGTATTCATTTCCAGAAAGTGAGCACCCTGTTTATTCATCACCTTTTCGAACTTTTGTGTATCACCATACACTTAACCAACCACAATTCGAGGAATTTCATCATCTTTTGAGGATTTCTTTTTCTTTGAAATTTTCTCTTCATTTTCATCATCACTATCATCAGTTTGACTATCTTTGATGTCCACAAATTCCAAATCACAAACTTTCAAACATGAGGGTTTGTCAGTTTCAATCTTAACCATGAATTCCTTAAATTTTTCTTTCCCTCCCCCACCCCCCTTTTTTTATGAAGGTTTTGGTCCAAGAATGGTATCTTTTGGGATTTTGACATCCCAAGCTAAGATCCTTTCAGATCTGGAATCCCTAATAGTGGTTAAGGAATAAAGGTGCAAGCTTTATGCCATTAGAACCCCCCATGCAAGGTTTAAGAAGTTGTTATGGCCTTTTGAGCAAAAAGGGTCATGCATGGATGTAAAGGCAGAGGCTTTGTGTGATATATCGACCCTAGAAGGTTAGATCTTGGTCCTGGATCCCTTTTGCTTGACTGAAATCATCTGAATAGATTTGTACCTGGGGGGACTCGATGATTTGCTCTTAGGAATCGGCGAGTCAGGTCTTGGTTCCCCAATATATCTTGTTTCTGTGTAATATGGTTGAGTCTAGAAGAGGACTTAGCAGGTTGGATGGGTTGTTGGACTTGTAGACCAAAGAACTCGACGAATTTAAGGTTAAACTTGGTGAGTTGAGGATGAATGGCCTGACTATGATGAAGATGGACTCGACGAGTCATGGGCAATAGGTCCCTACTTCGTATGAAGGGGTACTCGACGAGTCCAAGGAGAACTCAACAAGTAGGACCGGAGTCCAGAGTTATGTGTGGATTATGGAACTCAATGAGTTGGTGGGTCAACTCTGAGCGTTGACTTTGACCAAGTTTGATCTGGTTTGACTTTTGAGGGGTATTTTGGTCTAAGTGTTATTTTGGTAATTGATAGCTCGGGGAGTCGAGTGATCAGCCGTTCGAGAATCTGTCAGCTAGCAGTGAGGGGTTATTCGCAGGGCTCTACAGTCAGCTTGTGAGGTGAGTTCTCACCAGTAGGAACGGTTCTAAGCACCAATTCCAGTCCGTTTATTTATGCTAGTGTATATTGGATTTAGATCCAATGATCGGGCGAGGCCAGAGGAAGGTTTATATGTAGGTTTTCCGAGTTACGGTTCGATATCGGGTGGTACCCAAGCCAGTAGTGGATGCTTGTTTATACTTGTTGTCTTTGTGATACTGGTATGTGTCTGGTAGGGAGATGAGTGTGGATGGGGGCCCGTACCTCAGCACTCAGTTGAGTGTGGACGGCATTCCATATCTCATTAGTAGCAGAGTAAGGGTGGGGCCGTGAGACTAGCAGTTATAGTATAGCGATTGTTTGTTATGTTCCAGCATGATTATATGTTATTATTTGTATGTGTATAGAAGGCAGGGCCCAGAGACAGGCAGGGCCTAGTAGAAACAGATATGTATACCAATCGACGCTTGATGCCAGGCAGGGCTTGATGTCGGATTCGTCCGATGTCGGGCGGGGCCCGATGTAGCGGGCTAGGCCCAATGTTTGTAGTATGTGTATATGTGTATGGTATGTGGTAGTATGGGGAACTCACTAAGCTTTGTGCTTATAGTTTTTAGTTTTCGTTCCAGTATTTCCGGTAGCGGAGGGAGGAGCTTGGGATGACTGCATGGCACACACCAAGAAGTTTTAGCCTTGGATGTTTACTCTGATAAAAAGAATATGTTTTGAGATGATACTCTAATTTGATATAACGATTTTTGTTTATGAATGAAATGGTTGATAATTATGGTTTTCATTAATGATTTAAAACGAAATTTTTGGTCATGATTTTTGGGATGTTACATGATCTTTGAAGCATCTAAGGTATGGGCATGTCATGGGTTTCCTGTATAGTTTTCCTCGGATCACTACAAAATGTGAGACCCTCATCTTGAATGCATTATCACTTTTCTCATCTATTGGGATCATGCCATTTTGGAGATATTACATAATGGGCTGGATCCAGGATTTTGAGTATTGCAGAGGATCCTAAATGTTGGGATCCTGGCGAGTAGGATTTTAAGTAAGTGGTTGAGGATCAGGATCCTCGATTATTGCTACATTGGTTGTTTGATCATGGTCATTGGGATTATCTTGTTTGTTGGAGGGATCTTATATCGTTGGGACCAATATATTCTGTTGTAGGGATCCTAACTTCTAGTGGGATCCTAAGGGAAGATCCTAGGTTGGCTAGTGCGTCTACCTCAACATAAAACACAAGCAAGAATCACTAAGGCAAATAGCATACAATACACTTATCAGACCCCGCCAGGTATCGGGCCCTGCCCGATATACATATCACATACTACACACGCAAGAGTCACACAAAAAACTAGTATCATAATCATAATAAATCATGGGTTGGCATTGGTATCTTCGACCCGCTAAACACTATGAGGAGACTCATCTCAAGCAGTTAAAAATCAGATAAATGCTTGGACAGCTGATTCGGAAAAATCCCTTTGCTAATTAATCAATAAAACCTCAATTAATAATTGGTTCATAAACCATAACTATGAATCTCATTCATTTGTCCAACTACCAGGTTAAAAGACCATTTTACCCTTTCCTCACTTGGCCTAATAATCGAGGCCCAGTCCGATGGCTCTAAAAGCCTAATATGGCCCGAATTCCTAAATGAGGCCCAAAGCCCACTATTGGCCTAAATCCAAGAAGACCCAAAGCCTAAAAATGTCCCAAAGTCAAATAGACTATTGGCCTAACAAGGCCCAAAACCCTAATAGTCCAAATATGGCCCAATCGCAAAATTCAACAAAAGTCAAAGCTACTAAGTACGCCCGACATACTCAGACTTACGCCTCATGTACATCTCCTTTGGCCTGGACGCTCTACGTATGAGTTGGGTACGTCCTGCATACTCACAGCATGCACAACTTTGCCATTAAGAGCTTAATTGGTTAAGCCATTATGTCTAATTCTCATATCTGATCCTAAACGATGTCGTAACACATAAAGTTGGCAACTTTACACCCTTTCATGACTTATTGAGGCCCAAAACTAAAAAAGAACCATAATAATACCCCTAACTTGGTCCAAGATAACTCATCAAGATTGCATTTTATGAACAAGGGACCTCAAAAATGCTAAGATCTACCATCCCTAGCTTATGGAGTAGCTCATACTCTCAAGCATGGCTTAAAGGACCATAAAAAGCATAAAAACAAACCCTAACCAGATCCAACCAAATGATTCATCAAGTTAAGAGCTTTATACCTTAGATAGGTTACAAAGTTGATGAAGATTCTGGATCTTCAAGCTCCAAGTCCACCAAAGCTTGACTACTAAACTTCACCTTCTTCAAAGGATCCAAAAACACCACTAGATCACAACAATGGCTCACAAACACTCAAATGAAGGCTAGGGTTCGTTCTTAGGGTTTGGAGAGGTGGAGATTGGTCATAAGAAACTCCCAAGAAAACTTAAGGTGTTTAAATAGGACATAAACCCTAAATTAGGGTTTTCCCTAACCGAGTGTACGCCCTGCATACTCCCATGTACGCCCCACGTATGTAGGCGCCTTTGCGACCAACTTATGAGCCAGTATACCCAACGTACTCATAGAGTACGCCCAACTTAGTCGGCTAGGGACCAATTTGCAAAGATATTTAAATGCAGGGCTTAAAGGGAAAAACCTGAAATGCAGTGTTACAATTCACCCTCACTTGAATTAGACTTCATCCTCGAAGTCCGCTGCCACAAATAACTCTGGGTAATATTCCCTCATCTCGTTTTTAGGCTCCCACGTCCATTCTGAACCCTTGTGGTTTTTGTCTTCCGGTCAAGGATCGTCACCTGTCTCTCGATATAATTCAGGCGGTCATCCACCTCAGCATCCTCCAATAGAAGCATTACGGAATCATCAACCAAACATTTCCGCAGCTGAGAGATGTGAAACATGCTATAAATCTAACTAAGCTCCTTGAGAAGATCCAAGTGATAAGCAAACTGCCCTACCCGGGCCAAAACCCTGAAAGGATCGATGTACCTAGGGCCCAAATTCCCTTCTTCCTAAATTGGATGACACCTTTCCAAGGTGAAACCTTGACGAGAACCATATCCCCAACCTAGAACTCTAGGTCTGCTCTTCTACTAACTCTGAGTTGTCGCAAGTCTACCTGAACCTGCTGAATAAACTTGGTAGTCTTGAGTACCACTTCAGTACTCCCCACGACTCACTTACCGACCCCACCCCAACATATTGGGGTCCTGCACTTCCTCCTATAGAGCAGCTCAAAAGGAGGTCGATCAATGTTGGCATGATAACTATTATTACACACAAACTCCACCAAAGGGAGATACGTATCCCAAATCCCACCGAAATCCAATACACACACCCGAAGCATATCCTCCATGGTCGGGATAGTCTGTTCACTCTTTTTGTCAGTCTGCGGGTGAAAAGCCATGCTGAAGTGTAGACGAGTACCCAACTCCTCATAAACCGCTTCCAAAACCTGGAAGTAAATCGTACATCCATGTCTGAAACCGACACCCTATGTCATGTCACAACCTCCCTGATGTAGATGCCAACCAACTTCTCAATAGAGATACTCTTCTGGATCAGAAATGTGTGCTCTTGGTCAATCGATCCATGATGACCCATATCGAATCCACTCCGTGAACTGTGTGTGGAAACTTTGAGAGGAAATTGATAGTAATCTCTTCCTATGTCTAAACAGGAATGCCTAATCGATGAATCTTTCCATGAGTTCACTGATGTTCGGTCTATACTTTCCTACAAGTCAAGCATCTCTCTACATACCAGGCAATATCCCGCTTCCTACATAGCCAACAATAATCGAGATGGAGATCTCTATACATCTTTGTCGCTCCAGGATGAATAGATAATATTTGTAACATGCACTTTACAAACCTTGTTCATTTATCATGTTTCATATGCTTGTTAGTTTAAAAATGAATATTATTAGATATTATGTCGTTTTAAACGTTTAAAGTAGGTAGTTATAATGGAATAGAATTATATGTGTTAAAAACACCATTTTTTTGATATGGTTTTGAGAGTTGAGTTCTAACGAAATAGTTTTATAATATTTGAAGTTAAATGAAGTTTAGAATCATTTTGAATGTATTGGAAATGATGGGGAAGTCTTATGAGATTCCAATCAAAAAGTCAGCAATCGGAATTAATGAAACTACAACATCTAAGTTAGAAATATATAAAACTTCTTTTATTGGAAGATCTTTTCTGGTATATTTTTATTGTAAGTTGTAAATTATCTCGTTAGAAACGTATAGGTGAAAACCTCATTGAAAAACGGAGTTTTGAGCGAAAAGTTATTAATTTTTAGTGTCTAGAGGTAAAACGGGTACCCAAACCGGGGCAAACCCGACCCAACTCGGGTTTTTACTCATTAAAACACGAATTTGGCTTATTATTCTGCCATTTTCAGTTCCTCACCATCACTATGGGAGATTTTCAACTACATGATCAATCTTGAACAAGTTTTGAAGATTAAATCAAGATTTGGTGTGTTTTTGAAGTATCAAGCTTAGTAATCAAGGTATAAACTCTTAATTTTTGGATTATCCTTTATAATTAGTATGTTATTAAGAGATTAGGGTTTGGTAAAAGTAGATTTACCACTGAGTTCATAGGATTAGGCATGATTTTATGTTATTAACCTAGAATCTTAAATGGAAATAAACTAACTACATGTAAACTTGAGAATTAATCATGGTTTAAGATTAATTAGTGAAAATTAGTAATGAATGTTGGATTAGGTGTCTAAGCCCATAACTATTTTGGTATGTACTTGACCCGATTATGAGCATGGTCCTTTTGGGTTGCCTTCACCATAGCAGCTGATAGGATGAACTAAGGAGAAAGAAGATTAATTATGATTTATTAATATATTATGTGAATAATATATTAAAAGAGAAATCATATTGTTTGATTAATCTTGATCAAGAATTGATATAATTGATTTTGTGGTCAAAAGAGATTAATTAAATCAAGTGGACTGATACTGTAATTATAAGATAGTTACAAACTTGGGCTTAAGATCCATAAAGAAGCAATGGATGAATTCTATATGAGAGTCCATATAGAAATCATCCAAGGGGCCTTCTGGAAGGATCTTTAGGCTGCTTAGGGCCTAAGCGGCTGGATTAGGGTTTCCAAGTTGAAAACACTAGTAGCCTCAACTATATAAGGACCCCTAAGGCTCCCAAAAACGTGGCTAACACTTCCAAGAAAACCCTATACGTTTTTGGTGCCTCCTCCTCCCTCTCCTAAGTCGTCTTGTTGCTAGTGGTGTTTGTGACTCTATTAGAGGTGCAACATTTGAGGCACTAGGCTTTCAGAAGTCAAGATCAAGGAGGCTTGTGACTGTTATTGCTACATAACGATGAATGTAATGTTTCTAACCTTAATCATATGTGTTTTTCAAATTTGTATGCTAGTCAATTAGAGTTTATTGCTTTGGTATTCAATGTTGTATGTTTGATTAGAAAAACCTAGATCAAAGCAATTAGGGTTGCATAAACACCATATGAATGATGTTATGCTCATAACCCATCAATGAAACCCATGGTATATAATTGAATTAGCATGGATTACTAAATTATTCAGTTTTATCTATGTAAAACAAGAACTTAGTGATATTGATCATGAGGTTTAATCATGTAAAGGGTAAAATAAAATCATAAAGGATATAATTGTCTAATTATTTTAAAAATCACCAAAAACTATAGAAAAATCGTATGGATATGTGTTATATATCCCTGGAAAGCTGAGAATGTCTAATTTGATTTTTATTTTAACATAAAAATCTAATTCCAGACTTAAGATGGGTGAAAATAGTTATATGTTCAGTGCAGTAAGGCTGAAATTTTACAGCTTTGGGATGATATGTTGTAAAATTAATAGTAAATTATAGAAAAAACATAAAAATGTTTGGTTAGTGGCATTAGAAATATATAAGAGTTTATTTTGTTAATATTTAGAATTTATTAGTTATTTTTGAAAGGCCCAATTGGTGGTTTGGTCTAGGCTTTGCGTTGTAATAGTGGTAGCGTATTGATAGAGTATTTTGGGTAGGTTTACCATGTGTTTACGTGTTTGTAATGAGTTTACGGTCGTAAACTCTTTCTGGTCGTAGTTCCCTATATATAGAGGGTTAGTCAATCGTGTTTTGTTGTTGATGCCTAATAGTTCACAGTCGTATATCGAGTTGTACCAGACATTTTCGGTAATAGAACGTGTGCAAGCTTGATTTCTTTTCTTTTCTACTCTTATTCTTGTTTCTGTGATTGTGTTTGTTGTTGATCACTGGCAAGATCCATTCCCAGGACCTTACAATTGGTATCAGAGCGGAACCAGCGTCAAAGGCACTCTACAATCGATCTTGGAGCGAGTTTTTATTGGTTTGAGACTAAAGTTCGTGATTTCTGCAAAAAGGGTTTTTAGTTTCGTCGAAAAACTGCAAAATTCAAGGTTTCAGCCTGAGCTTACGGCCGTAATCACCGTTTACGGCCGCAAACTTGTTAAGATTCTTGGACCGTAAATCGCATTCTTGAGCCATGAATAAGGAATACTCATACACCGAAAACTGATTATTCTTGTACTGTAAGCTTAAGACGGTGAACTCCTTTCGACCGTAAACTCGGAGTTTACGACCGTAAACTGTCATCTGACCGTAAACTCTGTTTACGGCAGTAAATTGAATTTTGACTATGTTTGACCAAAAGCTTAGTTTAATCATAAATAATTTAATTTCTATCACATATTAATTAAATAAAAATAATGTATTCTCAAAGTCAAAAAAATCATCACGAGCTGGATTCAGTTATGGGCACAACCACCCAAATTCCTAGACTTTTATCCGATGAAGGCTTCCCATAATGGAAGTACAGAATTGAGAAATACATAAAAATGAAAGACTTCAAAATATGGAAAAGCATAATCAAAGATCCAGTCAGAATTACCACTACAATTGCAGGGCCAGTTGTTGACAAGAAAATGGAAAACTACACTGATGAAGACTTCGAGAAAGTTGAAGAGCAAGAGAAGGCTTTGGCTTCAACTTTCTCGAAGTCTTTGGCTACCTTGACCATGGCTCTATCTCCAGACATTGCTCAAGGTTTCAGGGAGTATACTTCTACTAAGGCCTTGTGGGAAGCCCTAATTGAGGTCTATGAAGGGAACGAAGATATACGGGAGAGTCGCCAAGATACGCTGCGACAATGGTTCAATATGTTCAACTATGTTCCTAGAGAGACTCTTGAAGCACAGCTGCAGTGGTTCACATCTGTTAATACTGAAATGACTATAATCGGGATTTTCTACACAAAGTCGGGGATAAACAAGAAGCTACTGAATGCTCTCCCAAAATCTTGGGACATGAATGTGAACTCATACTCCGCTGCGAACCTTGGAATCTCTACTAACAATGCTCTTTCATCTTTTTCTCTTCCTTCTATAGGTCAATCATTTACTACTCCGCAAGCTCAGATTCAGACTTTTCCATCTCCATCAGCTTCCTCTGCATCATCCATGCCTTTCCCACAGAACCAATCGTTCATGGCTACTCAAGTTGCTTCATCCTCAAATGTGGCTTCTTCTTCAAGAGGAAAGGAGGGTGATGAAAATCTCGCGCTTGCTTCAGGGCTTGTCAATTGCTACAATGCACTCATACCCGGGGATCTTCCACCCCAACTATCATTTGCTGATCTTGATCAGATTCACCCTGAAGACGTTGAGGAGATGGATATTACATGGCAAATTGCCATGGTAATTTTTAGGGCGAAACAGTTTGCCAAAAAGACTGGAAAGAACAATTGGGGGATGAGTGCTGACAAGAAAGTTGGGTTCAACAAGGGAAAGCTACGATGTTTCAACTGCCATGAGCCAGGGAATTTTGCTCGTGATTGTCCATAGCCAGACAGATGATTAAATAATGATAGGACAATAGTTGCAGTTGGGAACAATTGAAGTGGTGCTCAGATAAACATCGAGAAGGCTATGGTTGCACAGTCATTCGACTGGGAGGATCAGATGCAGGCCCTAAATTTGTATGGACCTGAAAATGCCCACCTGGCACAGGTCAATGATGATGCTCCGGCAAAGATTGTGGCAGCTGAAGATAAAATGATGGAGCTGCAGTTTGCATTGATGGTATCTTCTTCTCATGAACCTAATACAACCGAGGTAAGTTTACCATCATGCTCTTACGCTTGTATTGATTGTGTTAAAATTTTGCATGAGAAAATTGAGACATTAGGTAGTAAAGTAGAAAGCCTTAAGATTCTCCGTGAACTTAACGACTCACTAAAAAGGGAAGTAGAAGACCTTAGATATGAAGGTTACCAACTCAGAAAAGGTCAAAAACCACTTAAAGCCCAATTGGAATCTAAAATAAAGGACTTTAGGAGACTTCAGGAAGACTACAGTAATAAATGTGAAATTTATGATTATGTAATGAAACAGAATGTTGAACTAGTGGCTGAAATTGAATCTTTAAAGGGCAAATTTGAAACCGTTGATTTTGATTTTAGAAAATTTGATGTCTCGAGTGAGGTAGTTTCAAATATGATAGACCACTGCATGCAATTTAAATGAAAACAATAAAAGGTTCTAGGTTATAATCAAGTGCCTCCTCCTTTCAATCATTCATATCAGCTTAAGCCCTTGTCCAAGGAAGAGATTGCCAATGAACCATTCATGGTTTATGGCAAGCCATCTAGTTTTGCTTTGGGAGGATTTATTAATGTTGAAAGTACTAACATTTCTACTTCTCCTGCAGATCAATCCTTGAATCAGTCAAAGCACGAAGTTGAAGGATCTGTTTCTGAAAATAAAACCGAGTCTAAACCCGAAGGTTTAGTTTTGAATAAAGACAATAGTTTTTCTGATGTTTCATATGAAAATGTTTTTTTTGGTGGTGTTTCTATTGTTTCTGATACTGTTTTGAATGGTTTGAAAGTGTCTAGTTTGAACAATTTGGTTGACAATTCTGATGTGTGTGATAATAAGTTTGAAGAACCACCAGTTTCACAATCTTCTCCATCTAATGTACCCTCACTTGCATCACAATCTAATTCTTATTCATGTTCTTGTGAGAGAAGCAAGGGTGTTGGTATGGAAGACAAATCTGATCAATGTAGTACAAGTTATAACAATAACAAACAGATTTGTTTCAATTGTGGAGGTGGTGAACATATAGCTAGAAATTGTCAAAATCGTATGTTTGTACACTTCGAATTTCCAATAGGAGAAAACAAATTCAGAGGAAGGTCTTTAACTAGAAAGTCCTCTAGAAATCGTTCCCGGAATGGTGATTGGAAAGATGATTGGAGTAGAAAATGAGCCGTTTTTCAAAAACATAAAAAGGTTTTTCATCACAAAGTCCCAGGCAGTTTGCCAAAACCGAGCATGGTCAAGCCAAGGTCGGTTTCGTCAAGAAGCAGCAGTGGGTCTTCAACCAACTATGGTAGAAAACCCACATGCTTCAAGCAAACTGATAAACATTCAATCTCAAAATCACCCAAGACTATTAGAAAACCCAATTATCAATGGCTGCCCAAACTGGCTTCCAATTCATCATATGTGTCCTCTAAAAAATCCGAAAATTATCAATCTGAAAAGACATCGGGACCACCCAGGAAAATAATGACCTGGGTTCCCAAATCTAATTAAACCCGCACATTTTGCAGGGACAGTTGCGGGGGAATGTAGTCAGACCCTGGTTCGTCGACAGCGGCTGTTCCCGGCATATGATAGGAGATATCGCCCAACTACACAACATTCAATCATTTAATGGGGGATACATCTCCTTTGCGGGTGGAGAAGGTGGCAAGATCACTCAAAGAGGAATTGTCACAAATGGGGTTTTAAGTTTCGAAAATGTTAATTTTGCTCCCGAACTGAAGCAAAGATTGTTAAGTGTATCTCAGATCTGTGACAAGGGCTATTCTACGCATTTCACTGATAAGGAATGCATGATTCTCAATCCAGGCTTTGTCATCCCAGAAGAGTGGATACTTGTAAATCTAAAAGGGATGGGAATGCCTATATCATTGATATGAATAGAAATCTTCCAGAACAAGTTACATGCCTTTTCTCCAAGATCTCCGAACAAACTACAATGTTGTGGCACAGAAGACTAGGTCATGCTAATGCCAAGAACTTGAATCATCTTGCGAAAAATGAGATTGTCTCTGGATTGCCTGTCAAAGACTTCATCACGTTCGAAAAGAGTGTGTCATGTCCCCAAGGAAAGCATCATAGAAAACCACACCTGCCAAAACAGGTCAACTCAATTAGCCAGGTGCTTCACTTGCTACATATGGATTTGTTTGGACCAGTAAATGTTCTCAGCATCAACGGAAATTACTATTTCCTGGTTGTGATTGATGATTTCTCTCGGTTTACGTTGGTTTTCTTTCTATCCAACAAAGCTGGAGTTGCTGATTTGATTAAGAAACTCATAGTATTAATTGAGAACCAAACTAACAATCGGGTGAAGGCGCTTTGTACCGAAAACGGAACATAGTTCAAGAATTCTGTACTCGATCACTTTTGTGCATAAAAGGGTATCATGCATCAATACAGATCTGCTCACACACCCCAACAAAATGGTGTTGTTGAAAGGAGAAATAGAACGTTGAAAGACACTACAAGGGCGATGCTGTGTGATTCAAAACTGCTAGTTTTCTTTTGGGCCGAGGTGATAAACATTGTCTGCTATGTTTAGAATCACGTGTTGATCAACAAAGCTCAGATGAAGACCCCGTATGAAATTTTATATAGTCACAAGCCATCAGTCAGTCATTTCCATGTATTTGGCTGTCCTTGCACCCTTCTTCACTTAGATACCAACCCAAAGTTTAATGCCAAGGCCGATGACTGTTACTTCATAGGGTATGCTGCTCGCACTGCCTATAGGGTCTACAATAAGAAGACAAAACAGATTGTGGAATCTTATGACGTGCGTTGGTTGGAAGAAAATGAGACGGACACTAGAGTGGGTCCGGATTGGTTGTTTGATTACACATCGCTGTTCAAATCAATAAATGTGTCTTCGAGTGGCTCATTTGGATTTGTTTCTGGTTTGAATAATATTTCTGAAGATGAAGACGAAGAAGTTGTCTACAGACCTCCATCTGCATCCTCTTCATCATCCAAGGGGAAGTCCTCGGTTTCGTCTGAGGGGGACTCCTCTGCTATGCCTGAGGGGGAGTCCTATGCTATGCCTGAGGGGTAGTCCTCTACTATACCTAAGGGGGAGTCATATGTGTAACATGATAGTTCTAAATCTCCAGCCCAAAATGATACTCCTGATGTTGAAGCTACGCCATTTACTCCTATGGAAAGAGAGTTCATGCCTAAAGATGCTTTCGCTGCCTCTTCAACCTTTATGGAACTACTCTTTCCTGAACTTATCTCAAATGAGTTTGTAGCAGAGCCCTTTGGAGCGGCTCAATCAGCAAATGAAGGAGGTATCAACATTCACACTCTTCCTGTCTCTCTCAATGATATCAGCCAAGAGATAGCTTCAAGGATTCAACGCGATCATCCGATCGATAACATCATTGGTCAGCTGGGCGACGGTATTAAACCTAGAAGTCAGAGTGGAGATGTTAATACTTGTCTTTACTCTTGCTTTATCTCTCAAATAGATCCCAAGAATGTTGAAATGGCTCTGAATGAGCCCAGCTGGGTAGATGCAATACATGAGGAACTGCATCAATTTGAAAAACTCGGTGTTTGGAAGTTAGTTGAGTTACCAAAGGGCAAGAAGTCTTTTGACACACGATGGGTTTATTGCAATAAGCAGGAAGATTTAGGGGTCATTGTGAGAAATAAAGCTCGATTGGTGGTTCGCGGGTTTCGACAAGTCAAAGGTCTTGATTACACTGAAGTTTATACTCCAGTAGCTCGCCTGGAGGCCATTCGTATCTTCCTAGCATATCCTTCTTACATGAACTTTACCGTGTATCAAATGGACGTCAAGACCGCCTTCTTGTATGGCAAGGTGAAGGAAGAAATCTACGTTGATCAACCTCCTGGTTCGTTGACTATAAGTTTCCTAATTATGTCTACAAGTTGGACAAGGCATTGTATGGGTCACATCAGGCTCCTCGAGCGTGGTATGCAACTCTAACAAAGCATTTGCTCGAGCATTGTTATTCTCGTGGGACTATCGATCAGACTTAGTTTATCAAGCATGTCGGCAATGATCAGATACTTGTGCAAATCTATGTTGACGACATTATCTTTCGGTCGACTAGTCTGCAGCTCTTCAAAGAATTCGAAGGTGTAATGAAGAAGCGATTCGAAATGAGTTTGTTGGGAGAAATCACCATGTTTTTGGGGCTTCAGGTTAAACAGAATTCAACCGGAATCTTGCTACATCAAGCCAAGTATGTGGAGGATATTCTTAAGAAGTTCGGCTTTCACGACGCAAAATCTGCTTCAACACCAATGGTTGAACGACCTCTTCTGACTCCAGATCCTGACGGCGAATCCGTAGATCAGACCCACTATCGATCGATGATCGGATCGCTGATGTATCTTACTACAAACCGACCTGACATCATGTTTGCAGTTTGTCAATGTGCACGTTATCAGGCTAATCCTAAACTTTCACATCTTATTGTTGTCAAAAGAATTTTTCGGTATAGCAAAGGCAGCCCAAAATTAGCTCTTTGGTATCCGAAGAATTTTGAATTTGATCTATATGCTTTTGCTGACAATAATTATAGAGGCTGAGCTTGACATGAAATCAATCTCAGGAGGGTGTCAATACCTAGGTGACAGACTAGTTTTGTGGCAATGCAAGAAGCAACACACTGTCTCAACTTCCAAATTGGAGGCAGAATACGTTGCTGCATCGGCCTGCTATTCTCAAGTTATCTAGATCCAACATCAGCTGTTGATTACGGTTTGAAAAATTTAGAAACCCCCATTTACTGTGATAATGAGGTCGCCATTCAAATTGACAAAAATCCAATCCAACACTCTAAAACCAAGCACATCGACATTAAAATTCACTTTATTGGAGACTGTTATGAGCGTTCTCTAATCCGGCTGGAACGGGTCCCTACTGCTAATAATGTGGCGGATTTGTTCACAAAGCCATTTAACAAAGCTCGTTTTGATGTGCTTGTGGGTTTTCTGAAAATGATTCGTTTTGAGGATTAAGTTTTTTTTATTTTTCTTTTTCTTAGTTCTTCATTTTTTATTTTTTATTTTTATTTGGTAGGATAGATTAAATTTGCGCATTTTATTTTTATTTTTATTTTATTTTATTTAATTCTCACCCATGCACAAATTTAGGGGGAGAATAATCAAAAATCCAAAAAATAAATAATAAATAAATAAAATCCAAAAACATTAAAAAAATTCAGAAAATTAAAAATATTGTTGTTACTCTTGTTTGCATGTGTTGTGATGGGAAATAAAATTAGCAAGTGATAATGGGCAACCAGAATCTGCGTAACGTACCTAAGTTGAATCGTCTATACTTTGTGCTCGATGCGTTGGTAGGAACGAAATTTTTTTAAATGGACTTGACTAGGGAGAGTTGAACCTAATGAATTTAAGGACTTGACAAACTTTGACCTAGTTAGATCCGTTTAGCCTGACATCACGATGCTTAGATAGGTTGAGCAGGGAGATATACATGGGAATCTACCGGTCACATTAAATAACCAGTATCTAGAACCGTAGATTCACTTTTCCTCGATGTGCAGATTTTGTCCTTAATTCCGGTTGGATGGGGTAACTGGGGAATTCCGATAAACTAGGTTTCTAGAAGGTTATTTTCTTTCTTTCTGTCTGTTAGTCATATTTTTTCTCCTTTACGTGATCAAGAGATCCGACCTGGACTGTAGCATATGCAACTCTATCTCTCTGCATCTTCTATCTATGCAATTCTTTCCATCTGTTAGCCATATATTGTCTCCTCTGCGTGACTCAAAGTCCGACCTCGTACACAGTATATGCAACGTTCTCTTCTCAATCTCTCTGAAACTCCAGTTAGCCATATGTTTCATCCTTTGCGTGATTAGAAGAGATCTCACCTGGATGTACAACATATGCATTCTAAATCTATCTTCTGTCTTAATAATTGTCTGCTCACCCTGTGTAAGGAGTATTTTGGAAGTCCTTGATGGATGGGGCATGCTAGGAAGCGGGAAACACGATCTAGTACAATTAAAATTGAACACATACAGGTTGTCTGTAGATCTCGCTGCTCAATTTAAGTGGACAACAATATCCCTAGTCGTAGTCAGTTAAATGGTCATAAGAAAATTTTATTTAAGAATTAGGGCCAATCATGATAATAAAGAATTATAATCATCTACATGAGTATGTATCATGTCATTGGTAAATTATCTAAAAAATTGTCACAAATTTTTCGTGTTTAAGTGGACCACAATATTGGCGATCGATCAGACGAAGATGTGAAGATAAGGGTACCGACAAGTGGAATAAGGTTGTCCAACAACTTTGATCCCAGCATCACAAATTCATTCTCAGTAATTAAATTTTAAGATGTACATTTTAGTTGGACTTAAATTATTTTATTTTAATTTTACTTTTATTTTTTATTTTTTATTTTTTTTATTTTATTAACTGTTAAAAATGTATAAGCTATTTTAATTTTAAATTTTGCAAAGTTAATTTTATTTTATTGTATTTTATTTTTAATTTTAGTTTTAATATTAATCCTCAAAAATAATTGTTTTTAAAATTTTAAAAATTTTGGACTGTGTTGGACACTGTCTTATACTGTGTGGCTATCAGGTAAATGTAAAATGGGTATAAAAGAGAGTTTACCACCAGAATCTTCTTCAATTTCCTGATTCCGACCGCAAACACCCTCCCATTCTCTCTCTCTTCGAAATTTTTTCCTTCAAATCTTGCAAAATAAATCTTATAGTCTCGAAGGTAATGAGTTTTGGACCAAGAATATGTATCTTGTTGTGTGATTCACCATGTTTTTGAGGCAGAAATCGAAAGAAGAATGTTTCCGAAGCTTACGGTCGTAAGATGCTTGCGACCGTAAACTCCTCAAATGGTAAATGGCACACGGTCAAGGGTTTACGTCCATAAACCCTTGATGACCGCAAACTTCTGTGTTGACCGTAAACAATATGGTTGACCGCAAACTCCGATGTTGACTGGAAATTTTGACTTTGACCTAATTTTAAAATTGTTGTTTCATTATTGGGATCAAAATTAAATCATTTAAAACTTTTGTTGCTTGTCTGGTTTTTCTTGTCTTACTTGGTATGGTTAGTGCAAGTCAATGGCGAACCTCAAATTTTTGGACATGCATAATCTGGCTATTGTTTTGGCGGATCCTCCAGTTGTTCACTCGGACCTCAAGTCGATGATCCACAGACTCAGGGAATGTTGTCTGGCATCAGCCATCACTGTGAATCCGGTTGTTTACCAGAATTTGATCAGAGAGTTCTGGGCGACTGCTAAGATGGAAATGGATGATGCTGGTGTTGTTGTTATTAAAGCTGCTATAAAAGGACGCAAGATTGTAATCACTGAGAGCTTTATCAGAGATGCGTTGTTGATTGACGATCAACCAAGTTTTCCCACGGAGATTGGGATTGAGGATGCTCAGAAAATTCTAAGGAGGATGGGATATGAAGGCACTTCACCTCCAACTTTGAAGAAGCTCTTACCTCCATATTGGAGATTTTTGGCACATGTGTTTGTTAGCTACATTTCAGGAAGAAGATCAGGAGCTGATGAAATTTCTCTGAGGAATACTAGAGTGATTGTTTCTCTTGCTGCTGGAGTAAAGTTCAACTTTTCAAGATTTATCTTGGATGAGTTTGTTGTAAACATTAGAGCTTCAACCTGGGATACTTTCATATTGTAATCCAGGTTCATTCAATTGTTTATCAATACTCGGTTTCCGGATATGGTGAAGGAAGGCGATACTCTTGATATGAAATCTTTGGGTCCTCACACTGTAGGGCTCATCAACCAAAACCGGAAAGGAAAAGTTATTTTTCAAGGAAAGTATCCTCTGGAGAAGTTTGGAAAGTTCGCTGAACTAAATGAGTCCTCAGAATCTTATGGGTCTTCTGATAAGGCGTCTTCTGAGCCTGAATCTTCAGAGAAATCATCTCCAAATGACGATGCTATTATAGTATTTGATTATGAGAATACCGAAAAAGAAGAGACACCGACTCCTGAAGCTCATGTGGCGGAAGAACATGGTTTAGTGTCTGCTTATGCTCAAAGTGATTATGAAGGAATGACTGTGGAAATTGAGATGGAAGTTGAGGGAGATAAAAATGATTCTTTTGATGATCTTGATCTTACTGGATTTGACAATGATGATATTGTTGCGTCACTTGCAAGTAGTTCTAATTTTGTGACAAATGAGAACCTTGACTCGATTTACAACAACGTCGATGAAGTTGTTCCTCCAACAACATAGACAAGGGAGCCTGATGAAATTCTTGAAACTATACCTCCTACCACAAACGAAATGGCGACTACTTCCACTCTAATGGAGACGGTTATTGGATTTCCTCCCCCTGTTTCTGTTCCTCCTAATATAGAGCCATTTGTGAGTGATATTACAACAACGCAGACCGGCCAACCCCCATTGAAAAGAAGAAGAAGGGATCCAAGACAGACTGATCTAATTGCGAATCTTGTTAGTGGCCTTCCAGTACCACCTACCACTACTCCTAGTCTTACTACAACCAAGCTCTTTACTGTAGGACCAGACACCACTTTTGAAGTTGGTGGATCTTATTTTCCACCACGTTTTTCTCCTCCTTGACCTGATCACGATGCTGCTTCCGTAAGATTAGCCATGCATTTGGCTGAGGAGCAATTTTTAATGCCTCCCCATCGTGGTAAAGGTATTTCTATTAGGGACGGCAGTTCTGGAGATGACAATCTTACTATCCCTGGGTTGCAGAAGGAGATCTCAATGCTCATTCAGAAGAATATTGAGCTTGATATTCGTGTTTTGGATCTCCAATTGGAAAATATAAAGCTTAGTGTTCAAGTCTCTGAACTTCAATCTGACAATTCAAAGCTCGATGCGCAAGTAGCTGATCTTCTTGAGGACAAAGCCCTAAAGTCAAAGCAGATTTCTAATCTTCAAGACCGTTTCAATCTTTTGACTTCAAGTTATTTTGAGCTAAAGAAGAAGCTTGAAGAAGACTTCGGTGAAAAATATCAAATGTCTGTTGATGAATACAAAATTAATCTACATACTTAAGCCTTCCCAAGCTCCTCATGTTTCAGCAATAATACGTGATGTGCAAGAAGAAGTCCCTAAGAGGGGATAACTATTGTTTAAAAGAAACCCTAACCAGAATGCTTCTTGGGATGAACCTACAATTACAGTTACTGATCTTGAGGTTGTTCGATTTAGAGATACATTTAGTGATAGATCTGGAATTGTTTCTTGGGGATTTCATGATCCTCTTAAGATGTGGATTGTGCTAAGAAAGAGTGGCAACTCTGAGCTATACAAAGATAGTCATGATTTCAACTCATGAACTAGGGTAGATTTGACAGAATTGTCACGAGCTCCTTTTTTGAATCTCACAGACAATCCACAGGCGACCCAGTTCAAGCACTTCCTTGAGGATCAGGTTAAAAAGGGGTTTCCTGCTATTAAAACTGTTGAGTCCATTATGTTGGAGCATCCTAATATTATTGATCCTAAGACAGAAAAACCTCTGCAAGTTGTGATGTGGCCTGCAACTAAATAGGTTAAAGAGTTCCCTGTGCTTCAGAACTATCAAGATGGATCTCTAGGCTCAATGGAGTGTTGGGTTTTCGATGAGATTACATCAGCTGCTGTAATCGAGCTCAAGAATGGATGCATCCATCTCTATGAACGAAGACACCTGTTACAATTCCGAAAGTGGGACATTCATCACCTGAGCAATTTTCAGATATTGGTTGTGGAGGATATTTTTGAGGATGCTGCGAAAGTATATACAACCATGGTTGTTGAGATTCTTAATAAACGTATGTGGAATAGGGCGATGGGGCAAGTAAACGTTATGGTGGTCAATAAAGGTTAACTTCAAGCTAGCACCAAACCAAGGGGGAGATTGAAAGGCCCAATTGGTGGTTTGGTCTAGGCTTTGCATTGTAATAGTAGTTGCGTATTGATAGAGTATTTTGGGTAGGTTTACTGTGTGTTTACATGTTTGTAATGAGTTTACAGCCGTAAACACCTTACGGCTGTAAACTCTTTCCGGTCGTAGTTCCCTATATATAGAGGGTTGTCAGTTGTGTTTTGTTGTTGATGCCTAATAGTTCACGGTCTTATATTGAGTTGTACCAGACGTTTTCAGTAATAGAACATGTGCAAGCTTGATTTCTTTTCTTTTCTACTCTTATTCTCGTTTCTGTGATTGTGTTTATTGTTGATCACTGGTAAGATCCATTCCTAGGACCTTACAATTTTGATATTTAAGAAGAGGAAAATAGGTCTGCAAGTGACAACTATACAAAGAACAAAAACTAAAATTTCTAAATTGAAAACAACATAACTTGAGATTGGTTGAGTAATTGTTTATGAAATTTGAAATATGAACTCCAGGGGTATAATTGAAGGTTTTAGAGGTCTCGGGATGGTGTAATTTCATCATAATTTAGAATTCTATTGCAACATTCGGTTACAACATAGTGAGTTGAATATAAGGACAGTTGTATGTTATATGTTATATGTGCAATGTGCTTTCTCGTGTTATTGATCTAATTGGATATTACTTGATATTCTATTTTGATTCCTATGGCCTGGTATAACATGACTCATATCACTTTGGTGTTGGCTTTGTGCCTTTCTCAATGTAGAGCATGACTTGTATAACTTTGGTATTGGTTTCGGGCTAGGTAGGGCTAAAAGCCTATATATTGTAGCAACATGATAAGCAGGAATTGTGTTTTATGTGTCACTTGGGCTGGAATTTTATGGGGTTTATGATCCTAAATTTTTGTATCTCATTGATTGTAACCCCTTGAATCTAACCGTTGATTGATCTAGAAACCCCTTCATTTGATACACATATAAGCCTGTGTTTTCCTTTGTTTCTTTTTGCTCCCATCATATTGTTATGTATATGGCATAGCGTTATATTGTATCTATTTTTGAACTCATTAAGCGAAGCCCTCTTATCCCTCTCAGTGTTTAACTATTTTGGGTGATAAACATCCAGAGTAGACAGACTTTGTTGGAGGACTTAGAGTAGTTGACACTAGTATGTTTGTACTCGGTACACATATATGTATATGTATTACAAATTCCTGGGTAGTTATGTATTTATACAACTAGTTATGAAACTTTGTAAAAACCCTTGTATCCATAATTTTGTATTTAGGCCACTAATATGAATTATAATTGTGAATATGCATGTAATATGTTTGGCCCTCATCTAATGATAACCTGAACATAGATCAATATTGGAAAACCAAGATGCACCGTATAACTAATCAAAGAAATCATCAATTCTAGGGAGTGGATAACGGTTCTTCACTGTTAGCTTATTCAGCTCCCGGTAGTCAATACACATCTGATGTGACCCATCCTTCTTCTTCTTCTTCATAGACAGGATCGGTGCTCGCCATGGCAAACTACTCAGTTGAATAAACCCTTTGTCTAACAGCTCCTGCAACTATGTAGACAACTCTTGCATCTCTGGAGGTGATAGCCGATAAGTTGTTTTAGCTATTGGAGCCACACCAAGAACCAAGTCAATGTGAAACTCCACCTGCCTCTCTATAGGCACTCCAAACAAATCATCAGGGAACACATTTGGATATTCCTGAACAGCTAGCACATCATCTACAATCGCCTTACTCTTCTCCTGGGTATCTATAACATAGGCGACAAATCTAGAACAACCATGTTAAAGAAAACGCCTGGCCCTAGCTGCTAAACATAAAATCAGCTCGTGCTGAACACCCCCTCCCTACCAACTCTCCCCCACTTGGGGTTCGGATATGCACCAACTGCTACTCACAATCAATCATTAACCCATTATTGCTTAACAAATCCATTCCCATAATAACCTTGCTCTCATGCAGCAGGAATAGGAACAAAATCAATTGGATACCGCTTGCTAAATAACTCCACAACACACCCCCGATGAACCCTTGATACTCACATAGGACAATCATCAACAATCTCAACCTCTAATAGACAATCCAGCTCCCCAGAGCATCGCCAAACCTCTTTCTGATAACAAGATATATAAAATATCAGGTAGTCCCTGAATCAAACAATAACAAGGCAAAGATACCGTTCACAAGGAACGATCCAAAAATAAAAGACACAAATATAAGCATAAAAATCAACATAAATAAAGAGATAAGGAGAAGAGACATACTCGTTACCACATATGGTGTTGTACGAGCCTCATTGATTGTCAGCTGGAAAGTGATGTTCCTCACAACAGGCGCATCTAACTTGCCCTGGCGACCATCCATGACCCTCAAAGTCACCGGAACGAGTGCTACCACTGGCCCCGCTGCTTCTAAACTCGGGCAATTGGCCTTCTTATGACCCCTCTGATTGCAATGAAATTAAATCAAATCAGATACCTAGGTGGTGGTTTTGGTAGTGCAATCCTGCTGATATGACTTGTCCTAACGCACATGAAGCAACCAAAACCACCCACCCTGCATGCCCCATAGTGTACCTTGTTGCACTTGTCACAGCGGCCCCGACCCTACTCGCCTCTCGATCTCGAGTCAAAAACCTTGGGCCACTTGCCCAAACCCTCTGAACCCTGAACTCGATCTGGTTTCCTCTTCCTCTCCATCTCCAAGTCAATCTCTCTCTCTATATATCTATCTATCTATCTATCTATCTATCTATCTCTATTCTCTCTCTCCCCCTCTCTTTCTCTCACTCTGGGTCTCGATATCATATCATCCAGTGTCTTGTTGATTGGTTCACAAACTATTGGATATCGCTCCTCAACATCTCATTGTACCTCGGCTTTTTCATCTCCTCATCCACCACATACTACATAACCAATAACCCCCTCTCACGGAATATAGTAGTGATATCCACTACCATCTCAGTATTCTGGTGAATGTCCTCGAACTCCCTTGCCAACTCTTATACCTCAATCACAGGTGCAAACTCAACCTGAAATCTCACACAAAATCCTCCTAATTCATGCACTCAATCACCTTACCTCCTAAGGAATGTCCAATCTCCTCCCACCAGCCTCGATCTTTGTCTTTCAAAAGACAGGATGCAAGTCGGAGCTTCGCCTCCCCACGACAAAGGCTAGATCAGAAGGCATTCCCGATATCTACCAACCAATTCCTGCTTGCAATTGAGTCCTTCTTCCCGAAGAACTCTGGGGCTCCACATTCCCGGAACTCACAGAAAGTCAAAGTGAGAGCTCCCATCATCGCCATCATTTCATAATGAAAAGCGCCCAAGCGCTCATCCAAAATCTCCAGGATACCCTCCTTGCCCGTGTCGAAGATCACATGAGTCTACTCAAGAATATTACGTGTAATCTTTGATGAAATGAACTCCCACATCTGATCATCAAAATTTTCGGCCCCAGAGCTTGAACCCTCACCAGCACCAAAACCACTACCATATCCTCCTCGAGTAACCACCATACTGAAAATACACTATTTAAACCATTAGAATAAATAGATATATAAACATCAAGGAATCCTATAATCTACAAGATTCCTAGTATCAACACAGCTTTCCTTGAATCGATTACGGATCCTCTACTTCCAGTAGTACGAGACCATTCTATCTTCCAAATTTATCTGTACTTTTCTCAAGGACCACCCCGAATCCTCCAAGATATTCCTTTATCTATACATACAACCCTCAACAAGACAATGCTCCCAACACCGAGTCTCTTCCTAGGTTTTCTTAGGGCAACCCCACACTACTCTGTACCGTCAGCTGCAGAAGGAACTCCCCTAACACCCTCTAACTAGCCCACGAGTATAATTACATATCATCAACATCAGATAATTCTTTGTATAAAAGGTCTCACATTATAGCGATTAGACTCAAACAAGAGTTGCGTAATAGAGTTAAAACCTAACCTTCTAAAATTATTTAGTCTCAATAATATGTAACTTAGCATATTCTCTTACTAGTTAGATGAAATTAATGGGAACTCATAATAGCAAAAGCAAGCAACAATAAAGCATCGAGTAATAGGAAACAAGCATAACCTAATCATGTCATCCTATCATTGACTGATCAGTACTAGCATGCAAGTCTACAAGCTGATACATCAGGCATACAAAGGCATCTCTCCTAGATCCTTATCCCTAATCTAGTTTCCGATTCACAAATTCATAATTCAAAGCATAATCATAAAACATGTATGGGTATTTTGGGAAAACTTACCTAATCTTGGTCGATTGCATGCACCACACCCCTTTCCTTTGTTAGAAAATTATTTTTATAAAACATTCCTTTTATAAAAATCTACCAAATCCTCAGTTTAAGTTCACACATACCCGAGAGTGTGCGTGAATCCCTCAAACCAAGGCTCTGATACCAACTTGTAACGTCCCAAAATTTAAGACTATAAATTTCATTTAATAATAATAAAACCTTCATCCAGAACGTGTTTATAAAACCATAAAAGAAAACAACGTATGCCAATAATCATCCAATTACATCAAATCAACAAAATACGGAAACAATGGATTGCTTAAGGTCGTTTGTTATATAAGGCTACCATTGGTCATGTAACAATCACTTTTAGCCTTGGATTAGGAGGTTGTTAGAGCCATAGTGGTAAGATAACTGATGGCAACTATTGAGAGACAAGGATTTTGTTCGAAAGCCGTGTGGATCGGCTGTGTGTGAGTATTTTGGCTCCTCAACCGGGCTGCAACCCGATATTTCAGATGATCGGTGAGCAAATTGAGACCAAGGAGGTCTCGGTATATTTTGGAAAGCATCCATGTGGCAACATGTTGTTTCGGGTAGTTTCAGTGTTTTGGAAGTATTAGTATTAGTGTTCTAGAGTTTCAGGTACAGATGGGTAACAGATTTCTTAGGTTACGTTAAGTTACTCACAATGGGATTATCTGAGCTTTAGCCAAGTGTAAGTGATATGCAGAGATAATTGGATCTATGATTCTGTTTTCTAGTGGGAACCTCGAGTTAACAGAAGTTGAGTAGTCAGTTGAGAGATAAGTGGACTGAGTTCAACAATAAAGATTCAGTATGGGCGGTCCGCCAGGGAGTCAGACCATCTTGAGACTACATATTTCAGATGCAACAAATGTGATCATGTTGCAAAGAATTCGTTCATCCTCAGGTTTTAGAACCCTGCGAGGGATGGTTTTGGTTGCCTTAGAAAGGCTAGGTTATGCTCGGGGTTGTGGCCATGTCGTTCAAGTTATTTGGCGTGTAAGGAACGGTAAGGAATGATTTTGAGGACGAAATCTAATTTAAGTGGAGGCAAGTTGTAACACCATGTTCATTAAAAAATAGACATGTTAATGAATGAATAGTAGTCCTAAAATCAATAATAATATAGCAAGGTGTTGGTCTCGAGGAGTTAACTGTCATAGTTTTAGAAGTTGGGGGTTAGAGTGTAAGTTTCGGGAATTATTTTGTAAATACTTTTAAAAGACACGGGGTGTTTGGTAAGTATTAGACTTAATATGAAAGGATTTATGGAAGCAGGGGCTAAAGAGTAAATTATGGACCTAAATTGGAAATAATTTGTAGAGGGAGGGGCTGCTTAGTAAAATATGGGACTTAAAGTTGGGGTATAAATGGTAAATTATAGACTTGGCTTGAAAAGATTTTAATGGGGAGGGACCAATTCTGCCATTATGGAACAAAGTTTAGAATAGTGTCGGGTATATAAGCGTTACCCCCCGTTAACCTTAACCCTAGTCACCACTATTCAGCCGTCACCCTCTCCACCCTCAACCTCCGGCCATCGATGTCTAATCGAGTTTGATCACCACCACTACACCCACTGTCGTTGAAGACGAGAAGCCACATACCCAACGTCATAGTTGGGAAGATAGGGTGAACAATGCTCATGAGTGCTGCTGCTCGTCGACTCTTTTTCACAGTAGAGCTCGACCACCATCTCCCTGTTGTTACTCGACCCACCGATGTTTCTTTCATCAGCGAAGATGTGAACGACGTAGCGATTGTCGAGATGAACCATCAGATCAAGAAGAATGCTACCAAACCCTAGCCGTCGCCATTCTCGGTTGAGGAAGCACCACAATCGTTCCCTACGATGGCTGTCTATTGAGTTCCAGTTGTCATCTTCATCTTGAGGGTAGCTCAATCGGAGGCGCCATTCGTTTTAGCTCGTGGGTTGTTGTTCCATCGCCTTTCGCTCTGATTGCCATGTGTCAAAGCAAGGATGGCGGTTTTTAGATGGTGGTGGTTGCCGCTATGTACCACCGCCGGCCACCACAAGGATGGTTGTGTGTGTTTACCTTATTGTGTGTGTGTGTTACTTTGGGATAAAGCATTGTAAAATTGTAATTAGTGACTAGTATAATCAAGAAAACTCATAACCACCACTGTGACGTGGTGGCTGCCGTCATCTACCGCCACCAGCCTCCGTGTTGGGTGGCGGTGGGATTTTGCTTATGTTTAGACTGCTATTAAGATGTTTGGACATAATTGGACTAAAACCATAACCACCACCATAAGGTGGTGGCTGCCGCCGTGAGCCGCTATTGACCACCACTACCAGAGGTTGTAGTGGGTGGTGCCCGACTTAACTAAAAATTAATTAACCTAAACGTTTAACAAATAGACTACTTGGGATGTGATTAGATTAGAAAAAGCCTAATTTTGTATATGTTAATTTGGAGTTGTCGGAACTCGCAAGTTTGGACCATTGGACTGGAATCATGAATTAATCCCGACCACATTGTAAGTTGACCTAATAGAGTAATGGACTTATTGGATTAAGTCCTTAATGGGTTAAGTAAGAAACACTTAACCCTAATCGTTATTTTATGTGAAAACCCTAATTTTACTTCGGCGTTGAATTGGGCCTTTCGATTTGGCTTTGGTACTTGGGATTGTGATGGGCCATCCAAGAACAAGCATATGGACTAGAATATTTGGATGAGCTTTTAGGGTAAGGCCCATGTGATGGATTTGGGCCCAATTTGAAAATATGGGCCATAATTGGGCCATAATCGAGCCATGATGATTATGTGCTATTGGACCATTAGAATGCCACATGTTTGGACTAGAATAAAAGGTTGAGCCTTAGGGTATGACCATGTAGAGGTTTGGGCCCAAATTGGAAAAACTGGCCATATGTTGGGTTTTGATTCATAGTTTGACTTTTGGGCCTTGGATTGGGCCAGGAGCTTGAATCAAGCTAAGATGGGGGTAAAGTATCCTTTTACCCCAAGCATAGACTTATATATATATATATGTTGGAACCCAATTACTGATTGGGTGTTATTTTGATGATTGACAGTTCAAGAACCTGTCATCCAACAGCTAGAGTTTTGTCTGCGGGATTTCAGCAGTATGAGGTAAGTTACCTTCCGGTAGAAGTGGGTCGAAGGCACCAATGTCGGCCCACTAGTAAGAGCTATAGTAGATATGATTGTCTTTGTGATAATCATCTGGTATATTCCTATCTGTTATGCTTTATGTGCTAGTATGATATGATGTTATGTAATAGTGGTAGGAGGGGTAGGATAGACCCCAATACCAGTCGATAGGACCGAAGGGGTATGCCAGCTGTGACAATAGTCAATTTCGGGTCAAGTCAAAGTCAAACAAAGTCAACAAGTCAAACCGAACGACTCAATTAGCCCTTGTGTATTAGGGTTTACGTTGTGTAATTACTAAACAACCCGCTATTTTAATGAGAAAACATCAATTTGGAAATCTCGTATGTTTAAATTTCCACAACCATGATAATGCTAAACATTGAACCAAAGCGATAAAACACTATTACACACTCATCGGGAGTGTGTAGGACACTATAACATGGCTTATTGGGGTCTGCGGAACTTGCATTGCGAAGCCGGACACTCAAAAATGTCACAAACGAAACCTCCCTAAATTGTATTCACTCTATCTCCCTCTATTTCAAATCTCTCCCAAATCTCTCTCAAAAGTTCCGGTAACTTTTCATAGTCTTTCAGGCCATCCCAACCCTTAACCGGGTCAAAAACTGCTTTGAAACGGGGTAAAAACAAGAAAAACAGCCTTAAGGAGCCGAAACCCCTCTTAGAGGCCGAAACCTCTTATCAACCGAAACCCTAGAACCGAAGCTAAGAAGGAACCGAAACTACCCAGCAGCCGAAACTAAGAAAGAACCGAAACCGAAATCATTGGGGACCGAACCTCGCTTCTTCCTTCCGCCTTTGAACTTTCAGTCCTCAAGCACAACCGAGCCTCGCCTTCTGTTCTTCTCCTTGCACTCTCGGCTCCTCTTCCCCTCCTCTCGATCTCTTTCCCACTTTCGGTTCTAATGGCTAGGACCGAACCTCCGGCCCTGAATTTCAGATTTTGGCAGTTTTTGCCCGATTTTCAATATTTTTAGCATTTTAAGCCTGTTTTTCATCATTTTAAAGTGAGATTTTCACCCAAAACTTTATTTTAACATATTAATACCCATATGTCTTAATTATACACATTTTTAATGCAAATCTTGTCCAAGATGTAGTGGTTGGAGCATTAAAGGTGGAGTGTTGACTTATCTTTAGCTTATGATAAAGAACAAGGAGTGTGATACATGCAATTAGCCGAGCTCCAGTAAGTTTTCCCCAAGATACCCATACATGTTATGTTATGCTATGTTATGTTATGATATGAATTGAGAATATGTGAACTGCATGCTAGATTAGGGCTACGAATCTAGGAAGGATGCCTTATATGTCTATTATATGTGCTTGTAGACATGTATGCTAGTAGTGATCGATCAGTGATAGGATGGCCTGTTTAGGTTATTCCTGATTGTATAAGCCTTTGAATTGCATGCACAGATTCCATATTAGAGGATATAATGGTTTGATTGGAGTATGATGGTTAGATTTTCCATTGTATGAATGTTGCTTGCTTTATGCTTTGTGGGACTCTTAATGATGTGAGTTAGCTACTAAGTGAATATGATAAGTCACATGGGACACATGCCGGATAATATTAGAGTGATGGACTTGACCCTATTGCGCAGCTCTTGTCTTAGTCCAATCATTCTAGGGATAGGTCTTTTACTCGAAGGATAATCTGATCTCTATTGCATGTGGCTATATTTATGAGGTAGCTAGTTGACATTACTAGGAATCTTTCAACAGTTGAGGATTAGGTAGGTTCGGGAACCTAGTAAAGCCTAAGATATGTATCATTTGGTTAGTAGTGAGGTTTTGTGAGACTTTGGTGCATCAGTTTGAGGAAGTGACTCGGAGGATTCGGGAGGATTGCTGAGGAAAGTATGGATAGGTGTGGAAGGTAGTATTGGGCCCGTACTACTGAAAGCACAGTATCCATACTCAAATTGGTGAGAGTGTTGGAGAACCTGAGAAGCTTCGGGGAGGAGTTTGTAACCTGGTTTGGGGACAGAGGATGTTCCAGCTGTTGCAGCTCAGCCATTGGAAAGTGAGCTAGTGAGTGTAACAGGGTGTCAGACCCTGAAGGATGTGACTTTCGAGAGTTTGCAGATACAAAATCGATTTGGACAACCCTGGAAAGAGAAGGTCGTGCTAGGTGTGTATAGTAGAGGGTCCCAAGAAGAAACCAAAGACCTCTAATCATCAGGTGAAAGGCCAGCAAGGCCGGAGTCAGTACACCATGTACAGGAAAGTGCATAAGAGAGTTTGTCACTGCAAGGGTTTAGGCTGCTACAGGTGTGGCAGGGTTGATCATGTCAACAGAGATTGTTCTCAGGGGTAAGCCCATTATGTTTTCACTATGGAGAGGTGGGCCACAAGAAGGCCGATTATCTGAGGATAAGGGGAGGAGCAGTGAAGGCGCCTGCTCTGGCTATTTTGCAAATATCTAATGGTCGAGGTATCTCAGAAAGAGGTGACCAGGAATCCTTCAGATGAGTGATTTTTGTTATTTTCTGCTACTTATAGGTGGATACTGGGAGTTGTACCACTTACGAACTTTGATTAAGTTTTGACATGTTGGATCTTAGGCTGGTTCTCTACCATTGTCTGAGTTATCAAGGATTGTTATATGCCATTATGCATGCCAAAAAGTCCTTTGATGAACCTACATATGGACGTATCTTGTGGAGTGGGTTCCGCGTGTACCGTTACTATGTTAGATCTTTCTCGGGATCCGTTAATAAGTATTATTTGGAAGATCCTTGGTCAGGAGTTAGTAGGGTAGTTCTCTAGTAAAGTCAGAGTTCCATGGTTCTATCATTTGTTCGGGTATAGTCGATAATTGCCTATGGAAAAATTCTGAAGTTCAAGGCACTATTGTTGCTAGGAAAGGACTGGTAGCATGAAGATGGTGGTGTCGGTTGCGAGTGTTACTTGTATGGGTGCTTGGCTATTGGATGTTCCAAGGGAATTGTATTTTTTGCATGGGTTGTGTTTTATTAGAGTTCAGCGGTTCTGCAAGGATTCGTCAGGCACAGTAAAGGTTAAGGTTTCTAGTTGCCAACATGGGAACTTAAGGAGTTGGCATAGTAGCTTGAGAAGCGGATTGAGGTATCAGACTGGACCAGAATTCAAGAGTACTCTTCAAGATTTCATAGGATGGAAGATCTTAATGTTTGACTGGTAATTGATCATTGGCATCGAAACAAGTTGTCATCAGTGGATTATTAGAAATCAAGAAGGATTGGTAATCCTTCAATTGTTGTGTGCCGTGAAGACTTAGTCGAATCTAAGTGGGGGAGAATCGATCAGGTATTCAGGAGCAGAAATAGGTGTGAAACAAGGATGAGTTTCACATCCTCTTCAGGGAGGAAGGCGGTCGAGTGGCTGTCTAGGTCAAGGATTGGGTGAGTTGGTAATACATTCCAACATTCAGTTCACGCTTCTCCTTGGCATCAGATAGCAGGTTTCGGGAACCAGTTTAGAGCTCCAGTTAGGACTCTAGTCTAGTTGAGTGTTAGGTTGATACATGTTTGGCCGATATGGAAAGTGTTGTAGGACTGCAGCGGTAGTCGTAACATTCACTAGCAGCCAGGAAGTGTGGGAAGTGTTTTAAGACTACGGTGGTAGACATAGCATTCACTAGAAATCAGATAGTATGGAAAGTGCTGTAAGACTGTGTGGGTAGCCGTAGCATTTACTAGCGGTCCGGTAGTATGGAAAGTGTTGTAAGTATGTGGGTGTAGTCGTAGCATTCACAAGGTTGGCATATAGTGCTAGAGTGATGTAAGATTAGGAGTGTAGCCGTAGCATTCACTACATTGGTAGATAGCATGAGCGTGTTGTTAGATCGAGGAAGGAACAGTAGTACCCACCAGTTCGGGTGCAACAGTGATGACATGGCAAGTCCACGGATTGGTTTACGAATTTCCCAAGATGGATTAGACCTGGTTGAGCCAGTGATAAGATCCTAGGAACATCACTACAGTTATGAGATTAAGGAAAACAACGGACTGCTTAAGGTAGTTTGTGATATAAGGCTACCATTGGTCATGTAGCAGTCACTTTTAGCCTTGGATTTGGTGACGTCAGGATTCAACGCAGACTCGATCGGTTGGATCAAGAGGTTGTTAGAGTGGTAAGATAACTGATGGCAACTATTGACATACAGGGATTTCGTTTGGAGGTCGTGTGGAGTGCCTGCATGTGAGTCTTTTGGCTTCGTAGCCAGGCAAGAACCCGATATTTCAGATGACCGGTGAGCGAATTAAGACCAGGGAGGTATCTGTAGATTTTGGAAAGCATCCATGTGGCAGCATGTTGTTTCAGGTAGGTTCAGTGTTTTGGCAGTATTATTATTAGTGTTCTAAAATTTCAGGTATAGATGGGTAACAGATTGCTTGGCTTATGCTAAGTTACTCACAACAGGATTATCTGAGTCTTGGCCAAGTGTAAGTGATCTGCAGGGATAATTAGATCTGTGATTCTGTTTTCTAGTGGGAACCTCGAGTTAACAGAAGTTGAGTAGTCAGTTGAGAGTAAGTGGACTGATCTCAACAATAATGATTCAATATGGGCGGTCCGTCAGGGAGTCAAACCATCTCGAGACTATAGATTTCAGATGGAGCAAATGTTATCATGTTGCAAGGAATTCGTTCATCCTCAGGTTTTAAAACCCTGCAGGGGATGGTTTTGGTTGCCTTGGAAAGCCTAGGTTATGCTCGGGGTTGTGGCCATGTCGTTCAAGTTGTCTGGCATGTAAGGAACGGTAAGGAATGATTTCGAGGATGAAATCTAATTTATGTGGGGGAAAGTTGTAACACACTATTTATTAAAAAAATAGACATGTAAATGAATAAATAGTAGCCCTAAAATCAATAATAATATAGCAAGGTGTTGGTCTCGAGGAGTTAACTATCATAATTTTAGAAGTTGGGGGTTAAAACTGTAAGTTTCAGGAATTATTTTGTAAAGACTTTTAGAAGATAGTGGGTGTTTAGTAAGTATTAGACTTAATATGAAAGGATTTGTGGAAGCAGGGGCTAAAGAGTAAATTTTGGACCTAAATTGGAAATAATTTGTAGAGGGAGGGGCTACTTAGTAAAATATAGGACTTGATTTGAAAGGGATTTCAGAAGGCAGGGTATAAATGGTAAATTATAGGCTTGGCTTGAAAAGATTTTAATGGGGAGGGACCAATTCTGCCATTAAGGAACAAAGTTTAGAATAGTGTCGGGTATATAATCGTTACCCTCCCGGTAACCCTAACCCTAGTCATCACTATTCAGCCGTCACCATTTTTACCCTCAACCTCTGGTTGCCGCTATCTAATCGAGTTCGATCACCACCACTACACCCACTGTCCTTGAAGATGAGAAGCCACAGACCTGACGTTATATTCGGGAAGATATGGTGAACAAGGCTCACGAGTGCAGCTGCTCGCAGATTGTTTTTCACACCGGACCTCTGGGCCCCCATCTCCCTGCTGTTGCTCGACCCACCGGTGTTTCTGTCGCCGACAAAGACATGGACGACGTAACGACTGTCGGGAGGAACCATCAAGTAGGGTTGTTCACTATTTGGATAAAACCTAATTTTCCAATTGGACAATCTGGATTGGACTACTTGGTTTGGATATTCAAATATTTGGTTTGGTTTTCAACAAAACCGAATTATTATTTTGGATTTAGGATTGATTTTGGTTTATAAAATAAGAACCGAATAGTCCAAAAAAACTTAATGGACCAGGATCCTCTTGTTGGGCCTAATGGGCGAGTAAACTCTTAATTTGGTTATTTTGGGTTAAGAATCCTAATTGGGCTTTAAATAGGCCCATATTCATTAAATATTAACATTTTGGGCCATAAGACTTCTCATGGGCCTTATTGGGCCTAAAATGTCTCGCTTTGTCATCATAGGCCTTAATTGGGCCGTAAATGGTTTCTTGATCTCGAATGGGCCGTAAACTCCTTTTTCCCCATCACTATTGGGCCGTAAACACTTATAAGGGTCCAATGGGCCGAAAACCTTCAACTTGGGCCTCATAATTTCGAACATAATCAAGAAAAGGCCCAAACTCTTTCCTTATCTTTTCCTTCCCCCTCATTCTCGGTTTTATAAAAAAAAAAAAAACAAAGATGTGAATTAGTTCCAAAGATGACACATAATATTTGCATGGAGGATATGCATGCAAATTATCGATCAAATATCTAGATCGAGAGGTAATTAACCATTAAGTAAAAACCATCTAACCTCTCTCTATTTCCTCTTATTATTCTCGACCTAAACACTTCTCCACCACCTTCATTTCCACTTCAAACTCACTAAGAAATCCTCTCAAATCTCTCAAGGAAACAAAGAAAAATCCTCCCCTTTTCTCTCTAAAAATCATGTGGGTGCTTGTTCTTCAAGGAGTTTCTTTCAAAGCTTCATACACCAGGTAAGTCTTGGTTAAACCCCATTGTTTTGTTTCAAGTCTAGAGCAAGATCTTTGTTCTTACAACCTTATTTTTGTGTATAAGGCTCTAGGACCACCTATATTTTCAAGATCTCCACTCACGAAGCTTCTAGGGCCGAGATCCTCATCATTCTTCATCAAAAACTGAAATCTTCAAACCAATGAGAGTTCATACCCCCTATTTTCGGTTTTTACTATGTTTGGGGGAGAATACAAGTTGTTTTGTGTAGATCTATGAGTATATGCATGATTTTGTGTGTTTTTCATTATATAAGTGTGATTATGTGTAGAAACTTCATAAACTTGAAAATATGCTAAGTTATGATGATATTTGTAGAACATAACACCTATTACAACTTATTATGCAAAGAAAACGTTTAAAACACTTCAAAGTTGTTTAAAACTAATAAAATTGCATAAGAGGGCCAAAAATGATAGAATAATCAAAAATAAGGTTATTATATGTGATCCACGGTTTTAAGGGAACAAAAAGGATTTATTTTTGATAAATATGAATCTTTATGGTATTGGTGATTTTAAAAGGGCTAAAAGTGTAAATTTTCATAAATGGGTCTGTTTTGGGTGTTCACGGTTTTTGGGCTAAAATTGTAGAATTTTCAGACTTTTGTGGAATTAAGTGTCATTTTAAACAAAGTTGAGCCAAAAATGTAAATTTTCGGTTAAAAAGGGCTAAAAATGTGATTTTATTAAATGTAGGGTCAAAAAGATAAATTATTCACAATTTGGCCGAAAATGTCAATTTTCATAAAATTGAGGCTAAAAGTGCTATTTTTGACAAAAGTGGGGTTAAAAATGTTATTTCACGAAAATCAAGCTTTAAATGTAAACTTATGGTTTTAAAGGTCCAAAAATGTCTTTTTACAAAAAGCAGGCCTTTTATGTCATTTTGGTAAATAACTAAACTTAACAACCAACGTAACAACAAACGGATCAATCACGTCCTTTTACATGTTTATTGGGCCTGGAATACAATTTACATGTTTAGTGGGCCTTAGTTGTCCTTTCACATGTTTATTGGGCCTGGAATATACCTTACGTGTTTATTGGGCCTTAATGGTCCATCTACATGCTTGTTGACTTCACATATTTACATACATACTCTTTTGGCTTTTTAAACTTAAACCTTACACCAAAACAATATACATTGTGCAATTCAATATTCACGTAAATACCGTTAAGGATCTTGTGAGACATTGCATTTGACACCTATCGAGTGTACAACCGTAGCCTGTAGTCATAACCAGAGTCTCCTGGAGGGAGAGCGGGAGTTTGTGTATAGATCTATACGAGGGTGACACCCCACACCTGAGCTGTTCACTATAGTTAGACTAGGTCAGTCTAAGGTGACAAACATTACCTTAAACAAGTCGACATCTGAAAAACGTCATGACAGGTGGATCAATCATTATCAAGTATTGTTATAACGACTCACATAGAGGAATTAACTCCATTATAAAATTTACGGAATACATCTACAGTTTGGTAACACGGTAACATACATGCATTGGTACTCAGTCTTAGGGTGTTAAGACCACAACGTTTTATTAGAAGACAATATCGGATTGTCTGGTATCATTCATTTTATACATTTTCAAACATTAACATACATGCATTAATACGAGATCGGACACAAACATTTCAAACCGTTTTTCAGAAAATATCGGATTTTCTGGTAATACAAAGTAATACAAAACATTTTACTCAAACATGCTTATGAACCCACCAATATTATACGTGTTGATATTTTTCAAATTAACTTGTATTCTTAGGGAATCATTGAGCATGTTGGTCAGCAGTAATACCTGGATATTTTGTTGTGTTTTGTTATCACCTTACTTTGGATATTTTGGCATGTAATGTTGAAACATAATACTTGATGTAAACAATGACAGTTGAAATATTGCATGTATGATGATGATGATGTTTGTTTCAATTATATACATTGTGATGATGTTACGCAAATGAATTCATTTAAGCCCCTGGACGTTTCCGCCCTCTGGTTGGGGGTGTGTCACAAACCCTAGTCGTCGTTGTTTTCGGTTGAGGATGCATTGCCATCGTTCCTTATGGTGGCTTTCTGTTGAGTTCCGATTGTCGTTGTCATCTTGAGGGTAGCTCAGTCGGAGGTGCCTTTCGTTTTAGTTTGTGGGTTGTTGTTCCATTGCCTTTCTTTCAATTTCCATGTACCAACACAAGGGTGGCAGTGTTTAGATTCATTTCCGACATGAACCTGCGTATGTTGACGTACTTGTTGGGCAGGGGACCAAGAGAAAGCATCGCCGCCACTGTGAGGTGGTGGCTGTCATCGCAAACTGCCACTGTTGTTACCGCCAACCTTGTTGTTGTCGCCGTCGTAAGCCACCAGTTGGGTGGTTGTGTTCCTGTTTCAAGCATGCGTGTTTGTGTGTGTGTACTTTATGTTGGATAAGATGTCTAAGTCCATAACTTATTTGGTATATACTTGACCCGACCCGGCATGGTCCATTTGGGTTGCATTTCATCCAAACTATTTATGGATAATTTTATGAGAGTTATACACATATGTTTATTAATATATTGTAAGTTATAATATATTAATATGAAGTCATGTTATTTAATTAGTCATAGTCTTAAATTAATTATGAATTAATTTAGAGATTAATAGGAAGACTAATTAGATTGTGGGCTATTGGTTTTATATGGTGTGGGCTAACACTCATTTATTAATGGGTTAGGCTTGTATGGAAGTCCATGGATGATCCATGGAGCTTTTAACCCATGGATCCTTGGAAAAGGAAAGGTCATGGGTTATTAGGGTTTCACCCTAATCATGTACACTATATAAGCATGCTTATGTTACATGAAATAGCTACTAGTGACACTAGTATGTGTTTTTGTGTGTGACCGATTTTATAAGTGTGTATACACTCTCTTAAAGTTTTCCAAGAGTTTGTGGTGATTTGTGATTCCATTTGAGGCATTCACACTATTGGTGCTTGGCCCTCAAACTCCTTAGGAATCAAACTCATCATCAAAAGGTATGTAATCTCATCTAATTCTTTTATGTTTAAAAGTACCCCATGCCATGTTAGATAGGTTATGAACCTTGGAAAAATTATTATTTTGCATGTATTTAGAAAAACATAGATCCAAGGTTTATTAGGGTTGCATCCACACTTAGGAAGTGTTAGATTGCTCAAAACCCAACAGTGGTATCAGAGCCTAGACTTGCTTGTTTGATACTTGATGCAAAATAGTGAAAAAAGTCAAAATTTTTGCTGTCTGCATGATGGACTCGCCAAGTCCATGGGGGGACTCGCCGAGTCCAAGGCAAAATTCATCCTACTCGCCGAGTAGGTTCGTGCACTCGGCAAGTAGAATGTTCAAAATGCCGATTTTCGACTTTTGCTGCTGGAAATGGACTAGAAACTTTACCCTAAACTGTTTTGATGTTTTAAAACTTATTTTAGTTGGTGTAATGGTTGTTCTAATCCATTTACAATAGCATATATCAAAATTTCATGTTTTGTATGTGTTCATATAATTCTTGAAACTTTGATAATCATGTTCATGTTCTTATGAATTTAGAAGATGATAGGAATTATTTGCTGAATTGTTTAGGATTAATTCTAGATCATTTATGTGTTTTAATGGAGTCCATAATTTGTCCTCAAGTTATGGATATCCAAAGGTCACTTTTCTTTAACACACATTAAAAACACATAAGTTACATAAAATGAAGAGTCTTCATTTTATGAACCTTTAATTCATAAGTTATGAAATGAAAAGTTTTAAAGAGTTACAAAACTTTCCCTCAAGTTTTGGAATTTGGAAAGGTTTCACACACTTTAATAAACTTTAATCCCAACACTTAGAATTTTAAAAGTTAAAATTCAACACTTATACTATTTATAACATTAATGGTTAATTATATATATATATATATATATATATATATATATATATATATATTTATATATATATGTATAAGAACAAGTCGTTTTACCGTTAGTAGGCCTCATTCACGAAGCCGGTCTATAAGGTGGGTATAAGGTTGTTGCCTATAAAATGGCGACTTAATGGGTGTCCACTCTCACCCACCGCTTGCTTGATCGGTGGAGGGTCGTTAGCTGAACGGGTAGGACAATGACTTTAAATTCTCATTAAAAGTATAATGAATATTATAAAGTAACTAAATATTTTTTATTTAATTCCCAATCTTAGTTACTTTAGGAAAAATGTGAATTTGGTGCTAGCCCATGGAATTCACACTTTGTACCTTACCAAGTCATTGGTGGAGCGTGTGGTTAACTGGCACACTAACTTGGACTGGAAAGGACCACGAAGGGTGACTTAATGTATGTCATAGATCAATGGAGCGTGTGTGGTTAACCGGCACATTGATTAGGTGATAATATTAAGGGTACCAAGTGAATTGGTATGGTTATTCACACCTTGTTTTTTGATCCTCGGCATCCCAGTCACAAAATTTGAGAAGGCACACTCGAGATTGAAACATGCCATTGAAAAGTTCAATGAATCTCAGAAGATCTAGGAATTTCAAATCCAATTAAAACCTAATAAATTATTTCGTTTTTCATGGTGGAAATTGGTGAATCGTCATTCGCCTACCTTCAAATATTTTATAGCTTAGATTACGGCATCCCTCTTCCAAATTATAAAATATTGTGTTGGGTCCTAGCCTTAATATTTCATATTGGGTGTTATATTAAGGATTTTGAATCAACTAACTTGATTTTCTCCCATTATAGATGTGTGGTTCAGACAACTATGAATTTCCCAAATCTCTTGAAGATGGTGTCCCTCAATCCCTATTGGAAAGCATAGTCTATGTGTGCTCACATCTTGGAGATAAAGTCACATATTGACAAGCCGGGAGAGTTGGGTGTCAAAGTCTCGTGAAAGTTGGATGTTCAATCACTTTCTTAGTAACATAGTGAGTCTCTTTGGGACTACTATGAGACAGACTATGACATGACCCTTAATGATGTTATTTATTTGCTTGGTGTTGTGGAATCAACAATGATTTGGAACACCAGTAAAGCAAATTTGATTAAAAGAACAACTTCCCAAACCTTAAATGGACATTGACAATGGTAGCATTGGATATCTAGAAAAGCATTTCTCTTCCCAATGGAAAGGGATCAGCCATAGTCAACTCGGTTGACCAAATGGTAAAGAGAAAGGCTAAGTTTGAGATAGTCTCATGTGCCATTACCAAAGGGTCTATATGTTTTGTTACCAAAGGAAGGGGCATTGGTTGCGAAGCTGCCCTATTCACCTGAAAGGTCATAAGGTTGATCAAGTCAAGAGGTTTGACTCTACTTCGGGTAAAGTCCACTGTCTAACTCTATTAAGTTCCTATTTGGAGAATCTTATTACATAATGTGAATGGGTCACATGTTGATGTTTTTAAGAATCAAAGAAAAGATAGGAAGCTTAAAGTAAGTATATGTTGATTCTGATTGCGAAGGTGGGTTTCGATCGCATGGTTCGGTAATCAGAATTTTGAGTTGTTGCTTAAGAGTTATAATATATTGCTTATGAATAGATAACAACAAGGTTTTCATGTGGATTGTAAGGATAAGTTTTTCCGCAAAGTTTTAAAATAAAAAAAAGGGTTTTAATTTTATTTATTTTAAAAATATCCTTACAATGGCATCTATGGAAAATTGTTGCTTATATGTTTCCAGTAATAGCAATATTGGAAAGTGGATTTGATTCTTTCATTTGTGGTAGTGTCTGAATTTACCAAATGAAGAAAGTTTTTCATCACCCAAGTTTCAATTGGACAGAAACTTGGAATCATACAAGTTGTATTGTATGATGAATGAGAATTTTCATCTTTGAAAATTAAGACTAATTCTTTGATCACATGTATATGTGAGTCAATTGAAGGACTAAGGAATTAGGTACACTAGGTGTGTGCTGGTCAAGGTCCACCACAAAGATTGATTTGTCATGATTTACTAAAGATTAGTAAATATGATTATACTTGTAAGGTTAAGTATAATTCTGTAACATTGGAAAGGTTACAATGTATGACAAAACAAATGAGAAGAATCAAATTAGGCAGAAAGATAAAAGTTTCTCAAATCTGAAAGGATGGGAGAGTACTTTAGTATCATATTTCATGATCATCTTAATGATTATGAAACCATATCACAAATTCATACTCTAAGGACGTCTTAGTGCATTGTTATGGCTAAGAAGAGAGGTCATGAATTGTTGCATTGGTTAAAATCAAGAAGATGAGTCATACTTCGTTCCAAAACAATTCTTAGAGTCATGCTCCAAGATTGTAACATTGAGTGCATAAAGTAAGGTTTAAAACACTTATCAAATGTGGTGTAAAATGTTTTCTACTCTTGTACATTTAAGATTGGTAAGTTGTGATGTCTTGGATGAGACAAAGACCAACTAAGACCAATTGTGTGAAGTGTTAGTCTTGATAAGAATCCGCACTATCCCTTGAATATTAGTTTTGTCAAGGAATGGTTCTTGACTAGGGGAACTTATATGTCAAGGGGACAGTGGGAGCCTTAAAGATCCTCAAAGAGTTTCAAGATTTAATCAAGAGTAAAACCTGTAATTTATCACTAGCACACGACTTAAGGTTTGCAACCTATCGTGTTGACATAATTCTTATTTCTGTACCTACTTCAAATAAGTTGAATTTGCATGTGAGTTATCAGCGTTCAACTTGGAAGCATTGGTGGGCCTTGTGCTACCAAGGTGACAAGAAACTAAGATTGAACAAGTTTAATCCATGTAAGGCTGAATTTGTCACTAACCTTATCTTGTGATTATGGTTTTGACAAATTCACATGCATAGGAACTCATACACTGTAAAATCTAAGTGTCATATGGTTTCTCTCCGATTCATGAAATGATGGTGAGGAAACGCTTTCACTAAGTAGATTTTAGGTAGATAGCAATTGTGTTATTTGCATTTTCAAAAGTCGTTAGTGGAGTGCGTGTCACTAACATGGACTTGTGAGAAATGGCAAAGGTCTAAGAAATTGAGACTATGATTACGGCATCCCTTTTCATAGTTCTTGAAATTGCTTAGACACACAGGTGAGCTATCTATAGAAAGGTGTATGAATCTAAATTTTAGAAGTCCAACCAATTTCTGAATACATGTCAAAGCTAGTGGGAGCATAAATGTTATGCTGATAATCATCATGTTAGTGGGAGCATGATTATTACGTTTAGTGTTGTAAGTTAGCAATGTTAATTATAGAAAACAAAGTTTCAATTCGTTAAGTTGCAGGGGTTGAAAAGTTGTTTTGCTATAATTAAGGGAGAGGAAATTATACTTCATTTCAATTCTAGAAGCTTAGATTGAGATTTTAATCATCTTTAGTCAAGGACATATATATGAATTTTATGTCTGAATGGTTCGACTTAAGGAAATTCTATATATATTGCGTTCTCAAAATTCAATTATGACTACGGCATCCCTCTTCATAGTTAAATCTTGAAAACATGGCAAATAAAAAAAAATATTGTAGCAAAAGACTGGTCTAGTATCATGTCTTTATGTGAGACATCATGAATCGTGTCCCATATGCTTCGGATATAGGATCGATTTCATGTGCTATAATATTCATCCTTTCTAAATTTTCCAAATGCTCAGGGCATTTAGATGGGAAAAGTCTAGAACTGGATATGACTAAAGTGATTAAGCAATTGTCGAGGACAATCTAAGGTTCGCCAAAGATTGGTTGCTCAGGGAAAGTTGGAAGTATGATGTAAGTTGTCGGAAAGGACCGTATTGACATGTTCTGAAAAGAAGTAACTCTTGTTCGGAAGTGATAGTCAAAATGGGACTATGGAAATGTCTCCATAGGTGGAAATTATTCAATCTGTGTAATATTAGAAAACCTTGATGCAAGAAGGATGTTCAAAGCAATATACTTTGAATATGAGACTTTCGTTCCATAGAAGTTGACCTTCTTTGGAATACTCTGTAATGACTGATGACAAGGTTTTGGTGACCTTGCGCATAATCATTATGAGAGGATCAATGCATATAATGGTAGAAATTAGAAATTCTTACATTTACAATAAGGTTTTGGGATTGTGAAATGAGCAACATTGGAATCATGTTCAATTGATCTACTTCACAAAGTAAAGATCATAGATAAACATAGTGTGCATACTTGAAGTATGGCATAACTATTGTTTAGAAAACAAAGTGTACATGCTAGGAGCATGGGATAACTGTTGTTTTTATTCAAGTCTTAAGTTGATTGTTTGAAACATTATACAATGAATAATGTGTAATCAATATGGTGATAAATAAAAGGTGGTTCTATTTATAATTAAAAGGGTTCTGAGACCATATTGGATTCGATTATTATTGTGTTTCACTTTGCATGTTTTGACTTCCAAAATAGCTAGGTTATTCTTTCCGAATGACTAAGTTATTTAAACACTCCACAGTCGTTCATATGTTAGAAGTAGGTATGAATCAAGCCTGTCATGAATCGAGTTTGTAGATGGCTAAATGGGTTTAGTCATAGCAATGGTTGCTACAACATTCATGAGTGCTCATAAGTTATGAGTATTGGAATAAACCCACGCTCACTTGTATCACTTCATGGAATTTATCTCGAGTGATTGTGAGACGGTAATATCATATAAATCTTCAAACCTAGAGATATGAGTTGTTACCTATGAGTTGGTTGTGCATTGATTACACGTAAACGCATCAGTAACTTGATGTTATAAAACGTGCCTTTGTGTACAATTCAACAAGTAGTAGAACAAGCATATGAGTCGAAGTTTATCTATTCATTCTAGAAATAGAAGCGATATCTAGATCCCTCGATGATTTTGTTGTGACCTATGTACCGTCCGGTCAGAACTAAATTGATGTGTTCGATTAAGTTCTTTGTCAAACAAATCGAAAATCGGGAAACAAACTTTTGGACAATAAGTACGACGTTGTTCCATGTATTTGTCCGGCTGATATCATGAGAACAGAGGATTATATGATCACTTATCTAAAATGGTGCTTCATAGTTCAATAGAGTTTTCGAGAGCTACGATTGTTGGTTGGTTCCTAAAGTAACATACGCAAATATAGTTATTAGACTTATCCAAGTGGGAGTCTGTTGGATAAGGTGTCTAAGTCCATAACTTATTTGGTATATACTTGACCCGACCCGGCATGGTCCATTTGGGTTGCATTTCATCCAAACTATTTATGGATAATTTTATGAGAGTTATACACATCTGTTTATTAATATATTGTAAGTTATAATATATTAATATGAAGTTAATATATTGTAAGTTATAATATATTAATATGAAGTCATGTTATTTAATTAGTCTTAGTCTTAAATTAATTATGAATTAATTTAGAGATTAAAAGGAAGACTAATTAGATTGTGGGCTATTGGTTTTATATGGTGTGGGCTAACACTCATTTGTTAATGGGTTAGGCTTGTATGGAAGTCCATGGATGATCCATGGAGCTTTTAACCCATGGATCCTTGGAAAAGGAAAGGTCATGGGTTATTAGGGTTTCACCCTAATCATGTACACTATATAAGCATGCTTATGTTGCATGAAATAGCTACTAGTGACACTAGTATGTGTTTTTGTGTGTGACCGATTTTATAAGTGTGTATACACTCTCTCAAAGTTTTCCAAGAATTTGTGGTGATTTGTGATTCCATTTGAGGCATTCAAACTATTGGTGCTTGGCCCTCAAACTCCTTAGGAATCAAACTCATCATCAAAAGGTATGTAATCTCATCTAATTCTTTTATGTTTAAAAGTACCCCATGCAATGTTAGATAGGTTATGAACCTTGGAAAAATTATTATTTTGCATGTATTTAGACAAACATAGATCCAAGGTTTATTAGGGTTGCATGCACACTTAGGAAGTGTTAGATTGCTCAAAACCCAACACTTTAGTGGAGTGGTGTTGGGGTTCCTTATTTGCTGGAATTCCCTGAAAAGCCACCGTCACTACCGTGAGGTGGTGACTGCCGCTATGTACCACCGTCGGCCACCACAAGGGTGGTTGTGTGTGTTTACCTTGTTGTATGTGTGTTACTTTGGGTTAAAGCATTGTAAAATTGTAATTAGTGACTAGTATAATCCAAAAACTCATAACCACCACCGTGAGGTGGTGGCTGCCGCCTTCTACCACCACCAGAGATCGTGTTGGGTGGCAGTGTGCTTTTGCTTGTGTTTAGACTGCTTTTGGGATGTTTGGAGATAATTGGACTAGAACCATAACCATCACCGTAAGGTGGTGGTCGCCACCGTTAGCCGCCATTGACCACCATTGCCCATGGTAGTAGTGGGTGGTGCCCGACTTAATTAACAGTTAATTAACCTAAAAGTTTAACAAATAGACTAATTAGGATATGACTGGATTAGGAAACCCTAATTTTGTATATGTTAATTTGGAATTTTCGGGAATCGCAAGTTTGGACCATTGGATTGGAATCATGAATTAATCCTGACCACATTGTAAGTTGACCTAGTAGAGTGATGAACTTAATGGATTTAGTCCTTAATGGACAAGTAAGAAACACTTAACCCTAATTGTCATTTTATGTGAAAACCCTAATTTTACATGGGCTTCATAAAGCTGATATACATATAACAGGCACATAAGGCATCTTTCCTAGATCCTTAGCCCTAATCTAGCATGCAATTCTCATAAACATATCATAACATAAACTTGTATGGGTAATTTGGGAGTACTTACTTGAGCTCGTCTGATTGCATGCACCACACCCTTTTTCTCTTTTCAAAATTCTTTTTCTCCTTTTGAATTTTTTTTTATAAAAATGATTTTCTTTTGAAAAACTTTCATACAAAGCCCTTAGTTTGAGTTCAGACACACCTGAGAGTGTGTCAGGATCCCTCAAACCAAGGCTCTGATACCAACTTGAAACACCCCAAAAATATAGTCCAAAAATTTCGTTTTAAATCATTATAAAATCATAGAAATCCAATCATCACATGAAAACATAAGTGGTAATATCTCAAAATATCATGTCAAAACATTGTATCCAAGTCATATATCAAAATATAAGAGTAAATCCTCACAGGCTAAAATGTTGTGGTGTGTGCCATGCAGTTGTCCCGAGCTCTTCCCCTTACCAGCAGATGTATCTGAAACCAAAATTGAAAATTGTAAGCATTAAGCATAGAGAGTCTCTCCAAACTACCACATACCATACACATAATCACATAATCGCATATAACATACATTGGGCCCCGCCCGACATCGAGCAAACTTGGCATACATATAAGCATAACTATTAATATATATATATATATATATATATATATATATATATATATATAACATAAGCATAACCACTTAACTATAAACATATACACATTCCTCAGGCCCTACCCGGCATCGGACCGAAATCCAGAAACATACAAACATTCCTCGGGAACCGCCCCAACATCGGACCGTAGTCCGAAAACATACACATGCAAGAATCACAAAGACATCAAGCATACTTACATTCTTCGGGTACCATCCCGACATCGGATCGAAATCCAGAAAAACATATAAACCTACATCGGGCCCCGTCCTACATTAGACCTTAATCCGGAACATACTATCATACATAAACGGGTAGGCCTTGGTGCCTTCGACCCGTTCCTACTATAGGAAAACTCACCTCGTAAGCTAACTATGAAATCTCGCGTGAGGAATCTCTAAAGGCTGCTCTAATGACACCTCGGCTATCATTATCACAATAACACTTAGTCAAAATCTGATAATCCTTTTTAGGGTAAAATGACCATTTTACTCCAAGTCAAAGTCAACATTTTGGGTTAACCCAACTCGTCGAGTTCCATAAATCAAAAACCTTGAAATCGCTATCTAACTCGTCGAGTCACCCCCTGACTCACCGAGTTCCCTGGCTACTCATAGTCACGATTTGGCGAATCAACTCATCGAGTCCCTTCGCAAACTCGCCGAGTCCTACCTTGTACAAAATCGGGACAAAACGACTCAAGTCGTCGAGTCCCTCTTTGGACTCGCTGATTTCCTCAGTCTGTTTGGGCATTCTTAAAGGGTTAACCCCCTGCTCTTCAGATCCAAACTCCATACTTTATCCACATACTGGAAATTCCCTTTAGCTAAAACCCTAGTTCTCTAGGACATAGATCTTGGTCCAAAAGCCATAATACTCCAAACTAAAGCATACTAACATAGATCTAGGCCTTAGACATCATTTGAACACATAAACCTCCTAACTTTCCTTCCATGCATGACCTTTTGGGGCTTAAAAGGCCATAATAACACCTTAAAGCTTGCATGGGCTTCCATGGTCATAAAGTTTGTACCTTTATGCAATGAAACCCTTTCTAGACCCCAGATATGAAAGGTATATCACTTTCGACGTCCATATCCCAAGGACTAAGCTTCTTGGACCAAAAACCCCAGGAAATGATAAGAAGGAGATGTAACAAGCTACTAAGCAAGGTTGAGGCTTGCTTGCTAGAAAATGAAGAGGATGAGATGTTGTTTCTGGATCTACTAGCTTCCTTCTGAATCCTCAAGCCTCTCCTCTTCTTCACAAGCTTCAAGTACACAAAGTTCACTAAAAAATGGCTCATAAACTCACAACATGCTATAGGGTTTTGTGGATTAGGGCTTGGGACTTGGAGGCTGGAAATGAGGCCGACAAGTGGGGATTAGGATGCTTAAATAGGGTGCAAAACTCCAAAATTAGGTTTCATCCTGACAACCATACTCGTCAAGTCAAGGCTTCTTAACTCGTCGAGTAGGCGACTTAAAATCCCGCGACCAATCTCGTTTCTACTCGACGAGTCTGGGGCTCCCAACTCGTCGAGTAGCTCTACAAAAGTGAATAAATTATAATTAAATGTGTACCAGGAACCAGGCGTTACAAGGATCCAACAGAAAATTCCTCTTTCGTGATTGCACCCAAGAAGCAAACAACAAACCGAAAAACACCAAAACAGAAAGCTCTCAAAAAATTAGAACACTTTGAATATGGAACACGGCTACGCGGCACATAAGTCGAGTTACACGCTGTGTGAAGCTGCGTTTTTCTTGATCTCAAGAGCACCATAGAATTTCCTAGGGTTTTGATTGATTTTTCTAATGTGTAAGAAGATCTACACGTCTCTTTATTTATAGGGAAATGATTCAAACCCTAAAATATAAATTTCATGGCTCAATATAATTATTTTTAACTTTGGTAATTATCTGATATTCAAATCCTTTTATTTGGAACATTCCAGAACTCCACGTTTCGTTTAATTAACTAATTAACAAATTGATCCTTATAATTTAAATTTTTTTCCAGTTCTATTAATATTTTTTCTTGCATGTAATACAAAAGATACTGCTATTTGTAATAATATTACCGATTTGTTGTGACTATGGGTACCATCTTCCAAGATTTGGTCCCTAATATTTTTTTTCACTCGGACCATCCTTATTGTAGATTTCGTTGCATTTTTCGTCCCCATCACATGTAAAAAGACTATTTTAGCCTTACTATTTTTTTTTAAACTACTATATTTATTAATGTTATTTTTTATATAAATATTAAATGTCTTGGCCCACTCCGCATCTAATAATCTTCTTTATTCTCTTTCACTTCTCTCTTCCAAAAAGACCATCGATCAATCTTTTTCTTTCTAACACGAGAGATGCAACCATAGTCACAATTATCGCCGACTTTATCGCAACATTACCACTACATCCACCTGCATACCTCTTTTAACTATTTCTTTTTCCTATAGTCTCTCTCGACACCATCTACTTCAAAAAACAACCTGTTATCTCCTTAGGGCATATGTACACTATCTTCCTCTAATGATCTTATTGGCTTCAAAAAATGCATATTAGGAGCTGAAGAACCCATATGTAAACTTATGATTCAAATAAATCATATACCAAATCTCTCATCTTCCTCGTTTCTACCCTTTCTACATTTGCTTGTTTGAAAAATGGAGCTTAAAGAGCCACTGAAAACTGATAGTCTCTTTGAAGCATATTTGCTTTTTCCTCCATCTCTCCCTCCCATATCTCTCTCTCTCTCTCTCTAGATGTGGGTTTTTTTTTGTTAATGTTTAAGCATCATTAGGTTCGATTGTTGGTAATGGTGATTAATGATTGTCGATGGTAGATGTGGTGGTGATTAATACTAAATTTTAGTGGATTTGATTCCAGGTTTTTCAAGTAAGTGTGTTTGGTGAATTTGATTTAGATTTTCCTAAAGATTATTCTAGAATGTTACGGTGACAGGTGGGGTGGTGGTTGTTGGTGACTCATGGGGTGGTGGTCGTTAGTGTTTGGTGGTATTGTGGTTGTCGGTGACTGGTGTTAGTGGTGGTGGGTGAGAATGAGAGTGAGTTCGTTCCATGTATAAATCATTTAATTTTTTTAAATTTAATAAATAATAAACAAATAATAAAATGCTAAAAAAGAAATATAAAAGATAATTTAATCTTTTCATGTCAGTACGAAACAAAAAATATAAACCATATGTATCCAAATGAAAATAATAATAATAATAATAATAATAATAATCAAACTAGGATAATTTAAGTAAATTAGTGTTTGAAAGTTTGAATGTGTATCCGACCCGTTGTTTTGAATCCGAACATTCCCATCCATAATATAAAGCAAAGGCCGTGAACTACGCGTTTTGATTCTTTTCAATTTTGATCGACAAAATAAAGCAATAAGGAGTCATCGTCTCTCCTCTTTTCCCAAACGCAAACCCTAGAAAGAGGAAAAGAGAAAAGAGTCTCCTTTGTGGAGAGCCGAGAGAGCGAAGATGGTGTTCTACTTCAAAGCCCGACCAGAAGCCGGAGACTACACCATCTTCATGGGTCTTGACAAATTCGAGAACGAAGAACTCATCAAATACGGGTTTCCGGAAGATATATGGTATACACCCTCCCCCTCTCTATCTCTTCATTAACTTCGTAATTCACAAAATCTAAAACGTTAAGGAATCAGTATCTGTGGATGAGGGTCTACGCTTATGTAAACTGGATGATTGTTCATTAATGTTCTTGATCCGATTGCTTCTATGTGTACTGAATTGTCCATTTCAATCGGTATGGACACGCATGTCGATCAAATTTACTGTTTCTTTAGCTTTTGTAAAGGTAATAGTATTGTTGAAAAGGGGGATTGTGAAATTGTGCTCTTACATTACCCAAATTGCAATAATTAGCAAGCTTCTTAGACTCAAATCTAATTTCTAATATGGTCGGGTTTGTAAATGATTACTAACACATCCTCAATCCACACCTCACAGAGTTGAATGAAGTCAGTAAAGTTTATTTCTTTGTTACATCACATAATTTAGTTTAATGAAAATGGTAATGTTTCTTTCTTTGTTAAAAAGGTAAATTTATTTTTATTTAGTAAATTGAATATCAAAAGATGTTAAGTCATATGAATGTCTTACAGTTTCAGATTGTTGTAATCTCTTTTATCTTACAATCTTCTCTTCTTTTATATTCTTTAGCACAACACAATAGAATCAAGATTTAATTTGCTAACATACCTACATCTTTCTGTTGTTCTTTTCCGAAAGTGTATGTAGTTATGATAATAATGAAACTGAGATGCTCATTTCTTTTTGACTCAATGCAGAAAGAACGACTTAATAAAGGAAACTAGGGAAATGAGATTTTCCTTTAAGGCTTTCACAAAAACTAGAAATTTCTTTTTTTGGATTAATTATTTTCACCTTATATCTAGTTTATCATACAGGGTTTTTTCTACCTCAGGTTCCATGTGGACAAAATGTCTTCTGCCCATGTTTATCTAAGGATGCGTAAAGGTCAAACAATTGATGACATTTCTGAAGGACTTCTTGAAGATTGTGTTCAACTTGTCAAAGCAAATTCCATCCAAGGCAAGTCCATTCTCATATAACAATCAAACATTTTAATTATTACCCATTTCACCCTTTATTTTCTTTACATATTTTTTTTCAAATCATTTGACAGGAAATAAAGTGAACAACATTGATGTTGTTTATACACCTTGGCAAAACTTAAAGAAGACTCCATCCATGGATGTAGGTCAAGTTGGCTTCCACAACAATAAAGCTGTGAGTCACTTCACTTCTATTTTTCTTTCTAATATTAAAAAAAACACATCAAAGTTACTAAAAATAGAAACTTTTTTTTCTTTTTTTTGTGTGTGTGTGTTTAGGTGCGCACTGTGAGGGTGGAGAAGCGAATAAATGAGGTAGTTAATAGACTGAACAGGACAAAAGTGGAAAGAAAACCTGATCTGAAAGGTACTTAAAACATCAATGTACTTCAACTCCTCATTTCTCATTCAGTTATTTTAACAGAAATTTTATCAAGATAATCAATATTAAAAAATATGTTGGTTTTAGTAAAATGAATAGTAAAAGGTGTACTTAAAAATATTGTTATTATCATTATAATTTAATCATTTATGTTGTCATGAGTTAATTTTCATGTTGTCTATTTGTAGCTGAGCGTGAAGCAGTTAATGCTGCAGAAAGGGCAGAGAGGAAGCAGCAGCTGAGAGACAAAGTGAGTATATTAATAACATGTGGAATTATATTTTACATAAAACCCCTTGAACTTTCACTGTTTTATCGATTTAGACACTTAAATGATAAAGTGGTGAAAGTACAAGTGCTTTTCTTTGATATTTGTACAGAAAAGGAGAGAGGAGATGGAAAGGCTTGAAAAGGAGAGACAAGCGGAGGTGAGGAGCTACAAAAATCTAATGGTGGCTGACAAAATGACTTCCAATAAAGAGATTGCATCAACCCACAAGTCCTTACAAGAACTCGAAGAGGATTTCATGTAAAAGATATCTTTCAAAAATACAACAACCAAACTGTTTTCTTGACCAGTTTGACCAATGGTTTTGGTTTTTGGTTTTATTGATTGATGTAGACTTGTGGATTTCAAGTGTTATGATTATGATGATGATGATGCCCCGAGTCTCTTGGTTTTTGTGGATGTTTAATAAAAAGGTAAAATGGCCGGAATTCCACAATTCCAAGAGGGAGGGAAGCTTGGTTTGTATGAATTTGTTGTTTGCTACTTTTTTTTATGATATCATGATGATAAAGTTATCTTAAATTCTTGGTATGATGCTTGTGTATTTGCATTAAGTTATCTTGATATGCATGGTATGATTACAATATCCTCGTAGTGATAAAAGTGATGTTCATGTTGTTTGAACTTGAGACTTCATTCAAATTGCTTTTGTTACCAAGGATGATGGTTTGAACAAGTTTTCTGAAGCTATTTTCGATGATAAAGATGAATGGGGTATTTATGTCTTTACTTTGAACTATGTGTGTATGTTGTTAGACTTCGGGACTTCACTTTATGAGACTGTTTTCAATGATAATGATGAAAGCGAGATTTACGTTTTACATGTCTGAACTTGGTTTGGTTACAAGGACAACAAAATAAATTACTTTTTAGGGTTATTTTTAATGATTAGGAGGGTTATTTTTAATGATTAGGATGAAAAGAGGCATTTATGTTTTTACACTAAGTATGTGATGCTTACGTTGCTTGAATGTGGCATTTCACTTAGATTGTGGATACAAAGGACAACAGACTTAACAAGTTTTCTAAGACTACTCTAATTGGTGGATTTCTTTCAAGTTGGTGTTAGACCATCGTCACGATCCGGTTTGTGGTCTACATGGCCATGAAAGTGGTCCTTGCACACCACCCCCGTATCTCGTCTTCGGTCGTGCTAGTTGAGCCTCATGCTCCGGATAACGAACGCAAACGATGAATGGGAGACAAGGAAGCAAAACCGGTTCCCCTATCCAACAAACAACATTTTTCCAACACCAATATTAACCTTTCCCAGCCTTCCAACACGGCCACACGAACATGCTCGAAGAACGGCGGAACAGTAGCGTTACAATGGAGCTTATGTGATTGAGTTTGTACCGGTGTCGGCCTTCTTTTCTGATGGCAAGAGATGGTCGGATGCAGCCCGATCGTGACGAACACTTGGTGATGGCGTCGGCGGTCGCGAACTACCATGTTGCGACGGGAGAAACGGAAGAAGGAACAACATCAGCCACAGCGAACGCAACCCAACGCTCTGAACATCATGTCGGGAAAACGACTCCCCCTCTTCGTTGGCAGTGAGACGACGACGACGCTTCTAGTGGTCTTCGGCCTTAACGGCGGCGGTGATGACCTCAACGGAGGTGGTGGTGTGGCGCTGGAAATCTCGAGAGTGGAGGTGGTGGCTGGACTCACAGCTAGGGTTAGGGTTACTTGGTAGAATATATACCCGACCACTCTATCAAACTTATCCCATAATGCCACCTTCGGCCCCTCCTTTCCCTTTTTCTTTCAACTCAGCCCATATTTTACCTTTTTAACCCTGCCCTCTGAAATTCTTTTCAAATCAAGCCCAAAACTTACTCTTTATCCCCTGGCCCCATAAAATATTTTCACCTTTAATCTAATATTTACCAAACAGTCTCTGACTTCAAAAATCCCTTCATAATAAGCTCATAATTTACTAAACATCCCATAATTTACTAAACATCCCTTTAATGACCCACCTAAAGAAAAAAATTATATTACAAGTAATTAATAAAAAAATTATAACCTACCTTAAAATTTGTAGATGGCCCACCTTAATTTATTTGTCATGGACTTTTAGCCATCTTCTGTATATGAATTGTTTAATTTTAGTTTATTTCAAATATTGTCCATCAAAAAGTAACCCAATACCTTTTAAAATTAAATAAAGAAAAAATATACAAACTGAATATGAATTGGTCGTTCGTTTCTAGTAAATATGCATGATGCAATCACACAAATCGTAAGGAACCAACAAAAGTCACTCCTATCGATCACTCGTTCAGGCCATATGTTTGCCTCCCTCCGGCTGCTGACAACCTCACATTCACATTAGTCCCGACCTACAATCCGCATTGATTTCTTCTTCATGTCGAATTTTAACTTTGAAGGTTCTCAATTGTGAACTTGTGATTGATAATGATTGTATTCAACGGGTTTACACTTCTTCTAATCTTCTTCATAGTTACGAATAAATATAATTAAATCAAAAGTTCAAGATATAATCAATTTAATACGTAATCTCTAATCTTGGCGCCATTGATAACAACATCTATTTTGACTTCTGCACAATAGGTTTTGTATGGTAGGTTTCATCACTTCATGTGGTATGTTTTAATACATATTGCCTTTGATTCAATCTATCGTGAAATCAATATAGTTTTATTTGATGGTTTTTGTTTCCCAACTTAGTGGATAGTTTAGTGCCATATATTGAAAAAGTGTTTTAGATAGTATTAGTAATGATATGATTGTGGATATATATCAAGATATCAGACCTTTTCGGATACAATTGTAATATCTTTAAAAAAATTGCTTATATGAATCAACCCATTACTAGTATTTTTTTAGCCATGTCATTTCTATCGGGATCACTTAAATAGTGACCCACGTAGGTTGTTGTTCTAGACTCGCCACTGCCCTCAACCTTCAAAATACTTTACAAACAAATTCGGAAATTACATTTTAACCCCCCTAAACTTTCAATTATAACTTTTTAACCCCCAAAACTAACTCCTTGCTACACTATTCCGCTTTTAGGGCTATTATTCATTTATTAATTCGTCTATTTATTTATTAAATAAACAGAGTGTTACAACTCTCCCCTACTTAAATTAGATTTCATCCTCGAAATCATTCCTTATCATTCCTTACATGCCCAACCACTCTAGTAACATGGTCACCATATTGGGCACACCCTAGCCTTCCTAGGGTAACTGTGACCAATCTTCGTAAAGCCCTAAAATCCGCAGTTGAACAAATTCCTCGCAACAAGATCACATGTACTCTGTCCGAAATATGTTTTCTCGAGATGGTCTGAATCCCTGACAAACCACTCATACTGAATCATTATCGTTGAACCCAGTCCGTTTATCCCTCAACTAACTACTCAACTTCTGATAGCTTGAGGTTCCCACTATAAAACAGGATTATAGACCTAATTATCCCTCCATATCACTTATACCTGGTCAGGGCTCAACTGATCCCGTTGTGAGTGACTTGTCACTTCCTAATCAACCAGCTATTTTGTCCGTATTTGCAACCTAAAACATAAATACTAACACTGCGCAAACGCTAAAACTGTCCGAACACTGAACTGCCTGAAGCATTCTAGAATCTACCGAGACCTTCCTGGTCTCAATTCGTTTGCCAACCATCTAAAATATCGGGTTCCGGCCCGACTGCGAAGCCAAAGGACCCACACGCAGTCGCTCCACACGAAATCCTTTTCTATCAATAGTTGACATTAGTTATCTTACCACTATGGCTCTAACAACCTCCTGATCCAATTGATCGGGTCCATGCATCGAATCTTGACGTCTCCAAACCCAAGGCTAAGAGTGATGGCTACATGACTAATGGTAGCCTTATATCATACACAAACCTAAGCAATACATTGCTTCCCTGATCTCATAACTGTAGTGGCGTCCCTACAGTCTTTATCAATGGCTCCACTAGATCTAATCCATTTGGGTAATTCCATAATCCAATCCATGGATTTCTATATCCTCACTGCTACACCCGAACTAGCGGGTACTCATGTTCCTTTCGCGTCCTAACAACGCGCTCATGATATCTACCAACCTAGTGAATGCTACGACTACACCCGCAGACGTACAACACTCTAACACTAATTGCCAACCCTTGTGAATGCTACGGCTACACCCACATAGTTACAACACTTCCCATGCTACCTGACCGCTAATGAATGCTACAGCTACACCACCAGTCTTACAACACTCTCCATACTATCTGATCGCTAGTGAATGTTACGACTACTGTAACGACCCAAAATTTAAGACCAAAAATTTCTTTTAATAAAACATTGCTTTAAGCTAATTCATCATTCGAAAACATAATCTGACTATATGTTTCAAAACACATGTTCATTATCAGAGTAAACATTCCCAGGTTGTCTAATCTATGGTGTGTGCCATGCGATCACCCCGAGCTCTTCCCTCCGCTACCGGAAGTACCTGAAACCAAAACTAAAAACCGTAAGCACGAAGCTTAATGAGTTCCCCACCCTACCACATACCATACATAACCACATACTGCATATACTGGGCCATGCCTGTTATCTTGGGCCTCGCCCCCTACCTCGGGCCTCGCCCGCTACAACGGCCCCGCCGCTCCAGGCCCCGCCTGGCTTCGAGCCCCGCTCGGATACATATCTGTTTTACTTAGGCCTCGCCTGTCACAGGGCCCCGCCCGCCAACAAATAATATCACATAAACATGTCACAACACATAAGCTAAACTCATACGACTGATCTTGTCCTAAGGCCTCGCCCTTGTCCTGCTACTGATGAGTCATCGAACCCCGTCCACGCTCCTACTGGTAGTGAGATACGGACCCAGCCCACTCTCACTCCTTTTCTAGTGTCACACCCCCGAACCAGACGGCGGAAACGTCCGAGGGTTGTCGTGACTCAGTTGAATACCATAACATTGAATATATATGAAACATAACATCATACATCACCATGCATTGAGATAGTACAACTGGTAAGGTTTACACTTAGTACATTGTTTTAACATTACATTCCCAAAAAGAAATTGTTCGATAATAGATAAACAAACTGCAAGCCATCACTGAGTACATTTTTCCCCTTGGTTTACCTGTTACCTGAGAATACAAGTATTTTGAAAAACGTCAACATATGAAATGTTGGTGAGTTCATAAGCGGTGTTTGAAAGCCAATGTTTTGTATTGTTTTGAAACTACCAGAAAATCCGATATTTTCTGAAAAGAGTTTATGAAAAAGTTTGTGAAGATCCATAGGTATGCTTGTTTGTTTCTATAATTGTAAAAAGAATTTATTAAACTTGGTGTACATCTCGTAAATGTTTTGTTTCTATAATTGTAAAAAGAATTTATTAAACTTGGTGTACGTCTCGTAAATGTATGTATTGAATAACCCTAGGAAAACCCGATGTTTTCCTAACACTTTGAATTCTGTAGTTGGTGTACCATCGCGGTATGTGAAGTCATTGATTCCAGGCGATGTTGGATTATTGCGCATGGTGAATTGTTATAAACACGCGTTACACAAACGACCAGTTTACAACTATACTAACGATCCCTTAGGCGTCGTCCGTACTATTCACGTAATCCAACCGCCCTGACTTCGTGTAGCCCCACGACCGAGGAGAAGAGAGGGCACGAAGATCTCAATAATCCCATTAGTCGGTCGAGGCTATAGTGAATGCGAAGGACCCTTGGCCCGACTCGCATTTGGTGAATTCTCGACTTTACTAGCAGTACCAAAGGACCCTTGGGGACCAACAGTGTAACAGCCATCGAAAGTCCTTTTACGTTGTGTTGGATCATGTAAGACCCAACAACTCGTAAGGTTGATGTCTGCGGGCCTAAAGATCAGGTCATTGGGCTAGCTAGGCCCAACAAACAAGATTTTACACTTTTGAGCCCAAAGATGGTGTATCGACGTCTGTACACTCTCACGTGTGTATTGAATTCCCAAATTTTCCATGTATGAATCGGGTTGTCGTCGTGTTAGTAGTTTCGGATTTGATATTGATTCGAGATCGAATCAATTCGTTTGATAACGATTTTTGGTGTTGTTGTGTATTGTAATTCGTCGGTAGTCGCAGTGTCAGTATTTGATCACAACGGATGTATTGAATTAACATTGAAATTTTTCTGTTTACAACCCCTCTTTGTTTTGTAAATTTGCTTTTTCAACCCTTTGAATAAATTAATTTCCGGTTTAGTCCTTAGACCATTTTTCTTGGCATTTTAACATCAAAACTTATTGAAATTGATATTTTTCAGCACATTTTTAATTGAAAACAGTTTTAGTCCCTCAAAATACAATTTTCTCGGCTGTAACCTCTCTTTTTCGCAATTTTTACACTTTTGGCCCAAATTGGAAATTTTTTGCAACTTTGGTCCTTTTTAATTATGAAAAGCATTTTTAACCTTTGAAAAGGGCTTAGAACACTAGTAGTCCACTGTTTTACAGAAAACACAGTTTCAGCCCCTCAAATTGGAAAAATTCGCATATTGGGCCGAAAATGTCATTTTTAGCCCATTAAGCTTGAAATTTATATTTTTAATCCTCCAAAAGAGTATATTTCCAGAAAATACAATATTGAAACTGTTTTGACTCATCTCACCCATCAGAATTCGTAATATGTCATTTTGGGCCCTTTAACTTTATATTTTTAACATTTTGTGTCCAAAAATGAGTTTTTAGCCCAAAGAAGATGTTATTAAGCCACTTAGCTATTTTTCTTGGAATACTTTGTATGTAGTAATATAATTTATGCTAGTATCATTTAACATAAAGTATATCTCGATTTTTAGGGGTTTATGGCTAGATCCAACATCATAATCACACAAAAACACACATATGAGCATAGAAATCATACAAGGCATACAAATACGTATAGATCTACACTTTCACTTGTATTCCCACCCCCCCCCCCCCACAAAACTTATAAAACAGAAAAATAGGGAGTATGAAGCTCACCTTAGGGTGTGGTTTCGGTTTTTGGAGAAAAGATGGAAGAAATGAAGTGATTTTTGGCCTTAGCACCCTTTTCTTGAAGATCTCGAGTTTGAGGGGTTCTAAGACACAAGTTTATGATTTCATGAGAGTTAAGAAGATATTTTAGATTGATCAAGGAACCTAGATCATAGAATTTAGTATAACCTTACCTTGGATGGTGATTTTTGTGAAAAATCTCCTTGGAATGCACTTAAACCTCGAAAATTTTAGGAGAGGGAAGGAGGAGATGTTCTTCACAACTTAGGGAGGATGAAATGAATTTTGTGAGTGTATATGTGTGTGTTTGGCCGAGAATGAGAGAGAGGAAGAAGAAGAGACCTTGAGGTGATATATGCATGGAAGTATGAGACATGTTGCATGGAGAACCAAGAGGTAATAATGAGGTGGCATGATGAAGTCAACTCTTCATCTTTGGTCTTGGGCTTTTGGGCCGAAATTTTAAAAGGAAAGGAAAGTTTTGGGCTTTAATGCCCCTAAGCCCAATATTAGAGTTAGTTTGGATGATTATAAGATATAAGTGTGATTTTTATACCTTGTTGGGCTAGTTTAAGTTAATTATGGCCCATAATGTTTCATGAAGTTGATTTATTCCATTCTAGGCCTAATGTGGCCCAAATTGTTGGAATAAATGAAAGTAGGTTCAATTAGAGCCCATTAAAAGGTTCTAAACCCATGATAGTCAAATTGGAAGTTTATTGGCCCCTCTGGGTCCAATAAGGAAGTCCTAGTCCAAAATGGAACTAAACAAGAACTTCTAGGGTTTCCAATTGCTTGATGACTATTTGTAGTACTTGTATGATGTATTTGATTGAAGTTTTTGAAAGCATCACACACGCTCTTTAGTTTTTGGTTCAACATTTTACTTGAGTATAGTGATTACAAGACACAAAATTTCTAGTTGTGACATCTAGTTTGGGCCTCGCCCATGTTCTGCTACTAATGAGATATGGAACCCCATCCACACTCTACTATTAGTGAGATACGGGACCTCGCCCACACTCACCTCCCTACCAGGCACATACATGTATCACACAGACAACAAGTATAAACTATCATATAAACAAATCTTGGGGTACCCACCCGCTATTACTGGACCTCATCCTGAATATCATACTAGCATACTGTGCCTAGGGCTAACCCCCGGGTCTTCTACTCGTAACTACATGGGTCGGTATTGTGGCCTTAAACCCATTCACACAAAAGGGAAACTCACCTACACTGGCTGAACTTGCTGATGATCTCACTAGCTGCTGCCCGGAAACTCACTGAACTCCTGCTCCTCTTGCTCCCTGAACTACCAATATCAAAGCAACACTGAGCCTAACCGACCCTCGAAAGACAACCAAATCAACTCTGGTCAAAGTCAAAGTCCTGGTCAAAGTGAACCTTCCAGGTCAACCCTACTCGTCGAGTCATCCTACTGACTTGCCAAGTTCAAATATTCAGATTCCTTCCATTCGCGTCTCGACTCGCCGAGTCAGTCCATGACTCGCCGAGTCTACCGATTTCTGAGTCCTGACCTGTCCAACTCACCGAGTCTCCACCCGACTCACTAATTCGAGTCTTAACTCGAAGGGTTTGGGGTTTTGCAACCTGACTCGCCGAGTCCAAGAACAAACTCGCCGAGTACAAGGAAATCTTCATCTGACTCGACGAGCTGTTCATCCCACTCGTCGAGTTGCTCCTCACCTTCATGCTACTCGCCGAGTCCACTCAAAGGACTCGCCGAGTCCACTCAAAGGACTCGCCGAGTCCACTCAAAGGACTCGCCGAGTCCATTCAAATCCCTTTACATGCAGAGGGCTTTTGAGTCATGCAGGGGTTCCAACTCATAGATCCATACTCCCAAAGCTCAATCCTCATGTAAAGTTGCAGACTTTACGTATAACTAAAGAGATCTAGGCTCAAAACACTCTAGGGCTAGGTTTTGGGACAAAAGGGCTTCACCAACTCCTCATCTTTTGATGCTTTATGACATATTAGACCATCCCAATACTAGATCTGAAGTGGCAACAACATATCTAGGCCCCAAACTCGAATTGGGTCTCAAACAACCATAAAACCCCCAAATCTTATAACAAAAGTAGATCTAGATGTAAAGGAGGGAAGATAGCAGCTTGTTACCTCCAAGATGAACACAACCGAAGTAGATCTCGGATCTACACCTCCTCCTTTGAAGCAACCTTCTTGATCTTCAAGTTCCTTTCCAAAGTTTCCTTCCTCCAAGCTATTTCTCTCAAATGATGGAAGCTCACACGAAATCAAGGGTTTACTGGTTCTGTAGGATGATATGGGGGCTGAGGGAGGGACATAACACCCTTTAAATAGGATACAACTCCCGGGATTAGGGTTTTCCTCATTCAGACCAGACTCGCCGAGTCGGTCACTTACTCCTCGACCTGGATCCTGCTCGGACTCGCCGAGTTCCTCCTTGGACTCGCCGAGTCGCCCCTTAAAATTAGGGCTTTCTTTCCTTTCTTGGCCTTCCAAACTTTGAGTGTTACAACTCTCCCCCACTTAAACTAAATGTCGTCCTCGAAGTTTGCTATGCTCCACTGCCTGCGATCTGGCTCCGATACCCCACCAATTATTCTAACACCAGCTGCCTACCATCAATGGCCTTCCGTTCAGTCATTCAGACTAACGTCAACCCTTGCGGATAATAATCTCGGGTCAACCCTGACCCAGAACATCCTGGAAGAAAACCCTACCTAACCGACAATCCTTCTGATACTCTCCGAATACTGCACTGACCCCATAGGGGTTCACCCCTTCTTTCCTTGCGCGATTTCCTTGCCTTCCCAAGGCAATGCTCCATAACCATCTGTCCCCTCTGCCACTATGAAGACCCTATCCTCACCCAATCCATTACTCCCGCTACTCCCAGTACGGGTCATTTTGGCCAGTATCCACTGGGCATTCCTTCTACTATCATTTGGTGTCGAGCACCCCCGCGATCAACTAACTGAATTCCACCATACGCTGCATACTCGCACTACTACTGACTGGAAAATCTGTTATTCCTTATCGGGCTTCCGGATGAACTGAGACCACGCTGGTCCCTACCATCCTATCAATATCTGGATTACCGACTCCCACCGATTGCTGACCCAACACAATTACTAGTCGCTCCCAGCGACTTTCGAAGAGACTTCAACCACCTAAAAATTTCTCAATCTATCCTGCCATACAAGCACTACAATTCCCAGGGATCCCCGATCCCCTATCCAGACACTAAGATCCCTACCAGGTCCCACTTGCTGCTAAAACTCACGGGCCTCACCCACGGGTCTTACCCAACCATACTACTGAGCAACCCTGCTCTCAGGTCTCACCTATACTACTATTCTCATACGGACCTCAAGATCTTCATTCCGACTCACACGAGTCCTACAGACGACCCTTCAACCTGAATCCGAACCACATACTCACCATCACCATTTACACGCACGGACTGATGGGGAGTTTCTCAAACTCCCAACCTTGAACTACCCAATCCATCAAATGCTGAACTACCTCTTTTCCTTCTCAGAAATCACGTACTCACTCTGGATTACGTGCTCTTATCCTGGTACATTCGGAGGATTCTCCCCCACTCCGATCCTGCTTACACCTCGCTGCTCAATGAATAGAAATCCCAATCCTTGCTACCATTCCATAATCAATCTACTGAGGAATCCCACGCTTACCATAGCTAGGGATCTAACCAGTCCATTTCTAAAACTTATACGGCTCTGAACTAGCGGGATATACCGAGTCCCTCCAAGGCATGCTACAGTTACTGCACCCTAAGTAACCTTCTTCGATAGAACCCATCCCTTAACTACTAACCAAATATCCAAGGTATGCAGATGGCATATAAATCGATCACAATCAAACCGCTCAAAATGAAATGCTCATACCGATAATGATGCAGAAACCATAACAATATAACATCATGCACAAACAAAAGAACTGAAAATGGAAATCGCATACCTGCAACGTCCGGCGCTGCTCGCGTCTCCAAGGTAGCCATCTGAAAAGCCCCGCCTCCTACCGTAAGCTCCTCTGCACGACCCTGACGGCCGTACGTGATCCTCAAGGTTCCAGGGGCAGGTACCATCACCCGTCCTGCTGAAAACAAACTGGGGCACTGGGCCTTCTTGTGGCCCTGCTGATTGCAGTGAAAACATATCAAGTCTGATCCCTGAGTGATGGTAACAGTACAATCCCTGCTAAAATGACCAGTCCGACCGCACCTGAAGCAGCCAGACTCACCACCACTACCACTCCTGCACGCGCCCCCGTGCGCCCTGCCACACTTTCTGCATCGACTGCGGTCCTGATAATCCCTCGATCTCGAATCCGATCCCTTGGGCCTTTTGCCCGAACTCGCGGCTACCTGAAACTCATCCGGCTTCCTTTTCCGGGTCTGCTCCAAATCAATTTCCCTCTCCCTGGCCCGAGAAATCATATCTTCCAGCGTCTTACAACCGGACCTGCTCACGAACTCGCTGATGTCAGCCCTTAGCATCTCGTGATATCGGGCCTTCTTCATTTCCTCATCCGCGACATACTGCGGTACGAGAAGAGCCCTCTCCCTGAACTTGGCGGTGATCTCCGCCACAATCTCAGTAGTCTGCGTCAAATCCTGAAACTCCCGGTCCAGCTGCTGCACCTCAATAATCGGCGATAACTCTGCCCTGAACCTAGCTGAGAAATCGCTCCAAGTCATCGCGTCCAACGCGGCATCATCACCTAAAGCATGACCAATCTCTTCCCACCAATCCCTCGCTATGTCCTTCAGAAGACAGCAAGCGAGTCTGACCTTGTCCTCCTCAGGACACCGGCTCGTACGGATCGCGTTGGCAACATCAGCCAACCATCTACTGCTAGCGATGGGGTCCCTAGCCCCATGATAATTTGGTGCCCCGTAAGCCCTAAACTCCTGAAATATTAAGGTACGCGCTCCCATCAATGCCATCATCTCAGTACGGAAGGCTCCCAACCTCTCATCCAAAATCTCCAATATACCCTCCTTGACCGTACCAAAGATCACAGGAGTCTGAGCTAGAATACTGCGTGTAACCTCAGCTGATATCAACTCTCTCATCCGCTCCTCGAGCTGCTCGACCCCTAAACCCGGGCCTGATCCCTCTCCGGCGCCTGATCCGCCCGCTGGTCTCTCTCGCAATGTCACCATACTGAAACATATAACATAACCATTATCAGAATACTCCTCACTGCTGCGAGACCAAACATACTCACTACCAGGTTCCCGGTCTTGTCTCGGCCTTTCCCGAATCGAGTACAGATCCTCTGCTTTCAGTAGTACGGGCCCATACTACCTTCCACATCTATCCGTACTTTCCTCAAGAACTGCTTCGACTCCACCAGGTCCCTTTTCTACTACTACTGCTCCCAACACTACCTCATCCTAGGCTTACCCTAGGGAAACCTCTGACTCAACTCAAACCAACCCTCAGCTGCTGAAGGTCTCCTTGTGATGCCAATTAGCCATCACCTGGATACCATCACATGTGACGAGGCTCAGATAATCCTTCAAGTAGAGGACTCGTTCCTACAACGGTTGGACTCAAACAAGAGCTGCGTAATAGGACCAATGTAACGACCCAGAATTTAAGACCAAAAATTTCTTTTAATAAATCATTACTTAAAGTACAGTCATCATTCCAAAACATAATATGAGTATAAGTTTTCAAAACACATGTTTATTATCATAGTAAACATTCCCAGGCTGTCTAATCTATGGTGTGTTCCATGCGATCACCCTGAGTTCTTCCCTCCGCAACCGGAAGTACTAAAACCAAAACTGAAAACCGTAAGCATGAAGCTTAGTGAGTTCCCCACCCTACCACATACCATGCATAACCACATACTGCACATACTGGGCCACGCCCGCTATCTTGGGCCTCGCCCCCTACCTCGGGCCTCACCCGCTACAACGGCCCCGCCGCTCCAGGCCCTGCCTGGCTTCGAGCCCCGCTCGGATACAGATCTGTTTTACTTAGGCCTCGCCTGTCAGAGGGCCTCGCCCGCCAACAAATAATAACACATAAACATATCACAACATATAACTAAACACATGCAAGTGGTTCTGTCCTAAGGCCTCGCCCATGACCTGCTACTGATGAGTCATGGAACCCCGTCCACGCTCCTAATCGTAGTGAGATACGGGCCTAACACACTCTCCCTCCTGTTCTAGTTTGGGCCTCACCCATGTTATGCTTCTAATGAGATATGGAACCCCATCCACACTCTGCTATTGGTGAGATACGGTACCTCGCCCACACTCACCTCCCTACCAGGCACATACATGTATCACACAAACAACAAGTATAAACTATCATATAAACAAATCCTTGGGCACCGCCCGCTATTACTGGACCTCGTCCTGATAATCATACTAGCATATTGTGCCTAGGGCTAACCCCCGGATCTTCTACTCATAACTACATGGGCCGACATTGTGGCCTTAGACCCATTCAGACAAAGGGAAAATCACCTGCACTGGCTGAACTTGTTGATGCTCTCACTAGCTGCTGCCAGACAACTCACTGAACTCCTACTCCCCTTGCTCCCCGAACTACCAATATCAATGCAACACTGAGTCTAACTGACCCCCGAAAGACAACCAAGTCAACCCTGGTCCAAGTCAAAGTCCTAGTCAAGGTCAACCTTCCAGGTCAACCCTACTCGTCGAGTCACCCTACTAACTCGTCGAGTTCAAAATGTTTAGAATCCTTCCATTCGCGACTCGACTCGCCGAGTCAGTCCATGACTCGCCGAGTCTACCGATTTCTGAGTCCTGACCTGTCCAACTCACTGAGTCTTCACCTGACTCACTGATTCGAGTCTCAACTCGAAGGGTTTGGGGTTTCGCGACCTGACTCGCCGAGTCCAAGAACAGACTCGCCGAGTACACGGCAATCTTCATATGACTCGACGAGTTGTTCATCCCACTTGTCGAGTTTCTCCACAACTTCATGCTACTCGCCGAGTCCACTCAAAGGACTCGTCGAGTCCCTTCAGTTCTCCATACATGTATAGGACTTTTGAGTCATGCATGGACTCCAAATTGTAGATCTACCCTTCCCAAGCCTATTCCTCACGTAAAGTTGCAAACTTTACGTGTAGAGAAGGAGATTTAGGCGAAATATGCCATAAACTAGGGTTTAAGGCCAAGGGGCTTCAAAATTGACTCAAGGGCTGATACTTTTTGCTTCTCCAAGCCATAACACACTTGGATTTGAAGTATCAACTCCAGATCCGGCTTCTAACCCATAAGGGTGGCTAATAATGGCTTAAAAAGCCCAAAACTCACAACCAAAAATAGATCTAAGGGAAGGAAATGAATTAATACCTTCAATACCTCAGAAAGACTCCACAAACTCCAGATCTGAAGCCAATCCTTGAAGCTTCACTGATTCCCTTCCCTCTTTTTCCTTCAAATCACCCAAAAATGGCTTGGAAGCTTGGATGCACAACAATGGAGGCTTAGGCTTCGTTTTCTGAACGAGGGATGCTATAAGGAACCCTAATGGAGAGAATAAGAAGCTTAAATAGCACCCAAAGTCTCTAATTTAGGGTTTTCCTCGCACAGACCGGACTCACCGAGTCCACTTGGCCGACTCGCCGAGTTGGCCACTTACACCTTGACCCGGATCCCGCTCGGACTCGCCGAGTCCCTCCTTGGACTCGCTGAGTCGACCCTTAAAATTAGGGCTTTCTTTCCTTTCTTGGCCTTTAAAACTTTATGTGTTACAACCAAATCGAACACTCTGAGATTATTCAACCCTTATCACATGTGAAGTACCGTATCCACCTAATGGCTAACTCCCATCACTCAGAATCCCACAATGCACAAAGCAAGCAACATTCAGAAAAAGGGAAAAATCTAACCATAACATACTCAAGCAATCATATCCACATAGCAAGAATCTGAACTAGCATGCAACACAACTCATAAACTCAGGCGTAACCTAAACAGGCTATCCCACTACTATCTAGTCAGCACTATCATGCAGATCAAAAGCACATATAATAGGCACATAAGGCATCATCCCTAGATCCTCAGTCCTAATCTAGCATGCTGTTTCATTAACTGATAATCAACACATAGACTTGTATGGGTATTTTGGGGTACTTACTTGAGCTTGGTTGATTGCATGCACCACACCTCTTTTCTCTTTTCAAAGTTCTTTTCTTTCTGAATTCTTTTTGCTTTTCTAAAACCGTTTTCTTTCTCAAAACTCTCTTTTTACAAAACTGTCTTTTCGTTTTAAAAACTTCCATACCAATCCCTCAGTTTGAGTTCAGACACACTCGAGGGCATGTCCGAATCCCTCAAACCAAGGCTCTGATAACAACTTGTAACGACCCAAAATTTAAGACCAAAAAATTCTTTTAATAAAACATTACTTTAAGCAAACTCATCATTCCAAAACATAATCTGAGTATAAGTTTCAAAACACATGTTCATTATCAAAGTAAACATTCCCAAGTTGTCTAATCTATGGTGTGTGCCATGCAATCACCCCCAACTCTTCCCTCCGTTACCGGAAGTACCTGAAACCAAAACTGAAAACCGTAAGCACGAAGCTTAGTGAGTTCCCCACCCTACCACATACCATGCATAACCACATACTGCATATACTGGGCCACGCCCTACCTTGGACCTCGCCCCTTACAACGGCCCCGTCGCTCCAGGCCCCGCCTGGCTTCGAGCCCCGCTCGGATACAGATCTGTTTTACTTAGGCCTTGCCTGTCACAGGGCCCCGCCCGCCAACAAATAATATCACATAAACATGTCACAACACATAAGCTAAACTCATACAACTGATCTTGTCCTAAGGCCTCGCCAATCATGGGCCTTGCCCTTGTCCTGCTACTGATGAGTCATGGAACCCCGTCCACGCTCCTACTGGTAGTGAGATACGGGCCCAACCCACTCTCACTCCTTTTCTAGTTTGGGCCTCGCCCATGTTCTGCTACTAATGAGAGATGGAACCCCATCCACACTCTGCTATTGGTAAGATACGGGATCTCGCCCACACTCACCTCCCTACCAGGCATATACATGTATCACACAGACAACAAGTATAAACTATCATATAAACAAATCCTGGGGCACCCGCCCGCTATTACTGGACCTCGTACTGAATATCATACTAGCATACTGTGCCTAGGGCTAACCCCCGGTTCTTCTACTCGTAACTACATAGGCCGACATTGTGGCCTTAGACCCATTCACACAAAAGGGAAACTCACCTGCACTGGCTCAACTCGTTGATGATCTCACTAGCTGCTGCCCGGCAACTCATTGAACTCCTGCTCCTCTTGCTCCCCGAACTACCAATATCAAAGCAACACTAAGCCTAACTGACCCCCGAAAGACAACCAAATCAACTCTGGTCAAAGTCAAAGCCATGGTCAAAGTGAACCTTCCAGGTCAACCCTACTCACCGAGTCACCCTACTGACTCGCCGAGTTCAAATGTTCAGATTCCTTCCATTCGCGTCTCGACTCGCCGAGTCAGTCCATGACTCGCCGAGTCTACCGATTTCTGAGTCCTGACCTGTCCAACTCACCGAGTCTCCACCCGACTCACTGATTAGAGTCTTAACTCGAATGGCTTGGGGTTTCGCAACCTGACTCGCCGAGTCCAAGAACAGACTCGCTGAGTACAAGGAAATCTTCATCTGACTCGACGAGCTGTTCATCCCACTCGTCGAGTTGCTCCTCACCTTCATGCTACTCGCCGAGTCCACTCAAAGGACTCGCCGAGTCCATTTAAATCCCTTTACATGCAGAGGGCTTTTGAGTCATGCAGGGGTTCCAACTCATAGATCCATACTCCCAAAGCTCAATCCTCACGTAAAGTTGCAGACTTTACGTATAACTAGAGAGATCTAGGCTCAAAACACTCTAGGGCTAGGTTTTGGGACAAAAGGGCTTCACCAACTCCTCATTTTTTGATGCTTTATGACATATTAGACCATCCCAATACTAGATCTGAAGTGGCAACAACATATCTAGGCCCCAAACTCAAATTGGGTCTCAAACAACCATAAAACCCCCAAATCTTATAACAAAAGTAGATCTAGATGTAAAGGAGGGAAGATAGCAGCTTGTTACCTCCAAGATGAACACAACCGAAGTAGATCTCGGATCTACACCTCCTCCTTTGAAGCAACCTTCTTGATCTTCAAGTTCCTTTCCAAAGTTTCCTTCCTCCAAGCTATTTCTCTCAAATGATGGAAGCTCACACGAAATCAAGGGTTTATTGGTTCTCTAGGATGATATGGGGGCTGAGGGAGGGACATAACACCCTTTAAATAGGATACAACTCCCAGGATTAGGGTTTTCCTCATTCAGACCAGACTCGCCGAGTCACCTTGGCTGACTTGCCGAGTCGGTCACTTACTCCTCAACCTGGATCCCGCTCGGACTCACCGAGTTCCTCCTTGGACTCGCCGAGTCACCCCTTAAAATTAGGGTTTTCTTTCCTTTCTTGGCCTTCCAAACTTTGGGTGTTACAACTACCCCCGCAGTCTTACGACACTTTCCATACTACCTGATCACTAGTGAATGCTACAGCTACCCCCGCAGTCTTACGACACTTTCCATACTACCTGATCGCTAGTGAAGGCTACGACTACCCCCGAAGTCTTACAACACTTTCCATACTACCTGATTGCTAGTGAATGCTACGGCTACCCCCGCAGTCTTACAACACCTTCCATACTACCTGATCATTAGCGAATGCTACGACTACCCCTGTAGTCTTACAACACTTTCCATACCTGTCGAACACGCACTCGACCTAATACAAAACTAAACTTGAGTCCTAACTAGAGCTCTAACCTGGTTCCCGAAACTTGTTGTCTGAGAGTCTCGAAGGCTTTCTGTTGCTCAGACCCCCAGCAAAAGGCTACCGACTTCTTGGTCGGTCGGGTCAAGGAACCATAATATCAGAGAAGTCCCATATAAATCTCTGGTAATAACCCGCTAGACCCAAGAAACTCTGAATCTCAGTTGGAGACCTCGGAATCTCCCACTGCATCACGGCCTCTATCTTGGCCGAATCGACCAAAATATCCTTCTGGTTGACAAGGTGCCTAAGAGGTTGCACCTCGTTCAACCAGAACTCATGTTTGGAGAACTTTACAAGAAGTCTTTCCTCCACTTAGATTCAACTAAGTCTTCACTACACGTGAGATTCGAAGGGTTCCCAATCCTTCTTACTTCTAATAGTCCATTGTCAATAATTTGAGCTTACCAATGCTAACGATCAATTACCAATCAAACCTCAAGATCACCCATTCTCTGAAATCCTAAAGAGTACCCTTGAGATATGGTCCAGTCTGACACCTCAATCCATCTCCCATGCTGACAACTAGAGGCCTTAATCTTCACTCTGGCTGACGAGTCCTCGTTCCCACAACACCACTGAACTCTAACCGGACACATCCCATGCGAGAAATGCAATTCTCTTGAACATCCAATGACCAAACACTCATGCATCTAACACTCACAACTGACTCCACTATCTTCATGCTACCAATCCTCCCCTAGCAACGATAGTGCCTTGAACTCCGAAGTTCATCCCTAGAGAATTGTCGACCATACCTAAACCATGATAGGACCACTAAACTCTGATTTCACTGGAGAACTATCGCTCTAACCCTGGCCGACTATCCTTTAAATAATACTCCTACACAGATCCTGATAAAGATCCGAAATGATAACGATGCACGTGGAACCCACTCCGCAAGATGTGTCCCTCTATGGGTTCATCAAGGACTTTTCGACATGCATAATGGCATACGATCCTTGATAACCCAGACGCTAGCAGGAAACCGACCTGAGATCTGACTTATCCAATCTCACTCATGATTCCAAAGCGATATGTATTCCCAACATCCATCTAGCAGCAGTAGAGGGTGACATACCCGCAACATCTGGAGGAATACTTATCACCTTCAGCTGACATGATCAACCCTGCCACACCTGTAGCAGCCTAAGCCCTTGGAGCGACAAACTCCCTTGTGCACTTTCCTGTATGTACTGCACTGACTCCGGCCCTACAGTCCTTTCACCCGATGATCAAAAGTCATGGGTCTCTTCCTGGGACCCTCTACTAAACACACTTGGCACAACCTTCTTTTCTCAAAGTGCTCCAAATCGATCTCGCATCCTCAGACTTAAAAGTCATATCTTCCAGGGTGTGACACCCTATCACGCTCACTAGGTCACTTGCTAATGGCTAAGCTGCAACAATTGGGACATCCTATGTCCCCAAACTGAGTCACAAACTTCTCCCCGAAGCTTCATAGATTCTCCAAGACTCTCACCGATTCGAGTATGGATCCTATGATTTCAGTAGTACTGGCCCAATACTACCTTCCACACATATCCATACTTTCCTCATCAATCCTCCCGAATCCTCCAAGTCACTTCCCCAAACTAATGCACCCAAGTCTCACTAAACCTCACTACTAACCCACTAAAGCATATCCTAGGCTTTCCTAGGTTCCTGAACGCACCCAGTCCTCAGCTGCTGAAAGATTCCTAGTAATGCCAACTAGCTACCTCATGAATATAGCCACATGCAACATAGATTAGATAATCCTTCGAGTAAGAGACCTATCCCTAGAACGGTTGGACTCAGAAAAGAGTTGCGTAATAGGGTAAAATCCATCACTCTGAGATTATCTGGCCTACATCCCATGTGACTTAGCATATTCACTTAGTAGCTAACTCACATCACCAAGAGTCCCACAAAGCACAAAGCAAACAACATTCGGACAATTGAAAAATCTAACCATCATAATCCAATCAAACCGTTCTATCCTCTAATCAGGAATCTATACATGCAATTCAAAGGCTCATACAATCAGGCTTAACCTAAACAGGCCATCCTATCACTGACTGATCAGTACTAGCATGCAAGTCTACAAGCATATACAATAAGCATATAAGGCATCCTCATAGATCCTCAGCCCTAATCTAGCATGCAATTCTCATAATCATATCATAACATAACACATTATAACATGTATGGGTATCTTGGGGAAAATTTACTTGAGCTCGGCTAATTGCACGCATCACACACCTTGTTCTTTTCAAAGTTCTTTTCTCTTTTCAAATTCTTTTCAAACTTCTTTTTATAAAACGATTTTACTTTTGAAAATTTTTCATACCAAGTCCTTAGTTTGAGTCCAGACACACCCGAGAGTATGCCCGAATCCCTTAAACCAAGGCTTTAATACCAACTTGTAACATCCTAAAATTTAAGACCAAAAATTTCATTTTTTAAAATTAAGTTATTATAAAACCATAAGTATAAAAACATCCATAATAACATCTCATGTCAATAGTCAAACATGTTATCATAAAATAATATCAGAGTGTAATCCTAAAGATCTCATGTGCGGAAGACATAGTGTGATGCACTACAATCGATCCGACTCCTTTCCTTTGAAAACGAAGTACCTGAAACAAAAACTGAAAATCGTATGCACCAAGCTTAGCGACTTACCCCATCATACCACACACCATACAGTAACATACTGCCAGACAATTCTGGGGTGCCTGGCCTACCTATGTCAAGCCATTCTGGGGTGCTCGACTTAGACTTACCCAGGTTAAGCCATTATGGGGTGATTGACTTACCTGTTGGTCCATCTCAACCGACTATTGGGGACTATTTCACCCATACCATTACCACATAATAACATAACATAAACATACTTCCAAGCAATTCTAAGATGCTTGACCAACCCATGTCAAGCCATTATAGGGTGCTTGACTTACCCGTTGGTTTATCTCAACCGACTACTTGGGACTATTTCACCCTTCCCACTACCACATAATAACATAACATAGACATATTGCCAGACAATTCTGGGGTGCCTAAACTACCCATGTCAAGCCATTATGGGGTGCTTGACGTACTCGTCGATTTATCTCAACCGACTACTAGGGACTATTTCACCCATACTACAATCACATAAACATAGCATAAACATATTGTCGGTGTATCTGGGATGCCCGACCTACCCTTCGATCCTAACAACCGATGGGATGACGATGCCAACGTCAAACGGTGAAGATGTAGCATGTAGAAACAACTATGTCTGATGACACTAATCTATAATTGTTGAAGAAAAAAACAAAAAACAAAAAATTAAAAATAGAAGTGGTCCAATCAACAGCAAGAACTGTTAAATTGGGAACCCTCCTTTTATATAATTATATAGTTGTTATAAAATCTATAATTATCTTTTTTTAAAAATAACAATTAGAAATGTTTTTCTTTATAAATAAAGTGTAATATTGAGTTAATTCAAATCCCATCCAGATTCTATATTTCTAATCTCTTTTAATTTTGAGGGATAATATGTAAATGTTTATTTGGATTTTGGAGGCTCTAAAGATTCACAAGTTCTCAATAATATGAAAACCTTCTGTTTTTTCCAAATTCAAATTAAGTTAATGTCACATAAAATCTCCAAACATCACAAAATACTGAAAAATTACCATGAAAGATAATAAATGAGATGTCGAAGATATCACTTTAATATGATAATAGTGTATGGCTAGTGAAGATATCACTCGTGTGAAAGAAACAACATTGTAGGCACGAGTGAAGGCAATATATGATGCAACTTGGGGAAAACCCCATAAAATCTTAATAGTCGGAACATAGATCAAATATGAGGTCGTTATAAAAGACTTGGCAAAATGACTAAAAGTGGGTTGGTATATCCAAAGAAGAAGTGGAATGAGTCAAAAGGATATTGAGAATGAAGTTATTTTCTTTATTACACATGAAGTTGTCAGTATCATCTTTATTGAACATAGACTTGTCGGCTTCATCTTATGATCTAGCAAATCTTACTTACCCCCATTTTCATTCGTCGACTTTTTATTGGATGTTTGGATATATTTAGATAAAATAATTTAGGATTATTTTATTTCAAACAACATGCCTATAAATTGACAACAAAAAACCTCTACTAAAGACGATGAACAACCTTTTTAATATTCGACCCATTAAATTGTAAACCTATGTAGTTATATGAATAATAGGGCACAATGGAAACTTGTATCACTTTAAATACATTTTGATTGAAATATATAATTTTTTTGTTGGCAATGATGAGTAATTATGTAATTTGCATCTTTCATATATGTACTTTATATTTCATGTTATGATTGTAATTTAGTTTATCTATTTTGTAAAATATGTTTAATGAATGTAAAATATTTTTATCTATTTTTATTTATTTTTTATATCTAAAATAAACAAATTTCTATTTCAAAATAAATTAATTATTTTTAATATTTATAGTCACTTTTATTAGAATAATAAATAGTTATGAATTATATTTATTTAATAAAAAAATGTTTGTAATAGGTGTGGAATTGAATTTAGTTGGTTGTGTAAGTGAACAAAATTTATTTTATTTAATACTATATAGTTGGGTTTAGTTTGGTTGTTAATGATAAGGTTGTATAGAGGAAATGCTAAAACTGAGTCTTTGTCTTTTCCACCTTAAGTGAGATAAGAAAATTGTAATTTTTGTTCAGCTGACATTGATTTTATTATATATATAACCATACAATATGTTATGTTGTGCTTTGATTGGTGTAAGAAACAAAGGATTCATAACACTACCAGGGTGGTACCACCCGTCGTGAGGTAGCATCGTGGTTGGGTTTGCCAGCAGGGTATATATACAATGTATTGAGCCTCTGGAGAATGACGAGATGATTAGTTCTCTCGACCAGTTGGATTTAGTAAACAAGGGTTGTAAGACTCCAATAGGACTACAAGGTGACCGGTTCTCTCATAGGGTTAGGAAGTGAGAATTCCATATGAATGTAGGATATCTGTATGATTTCGGTTTCTTAATTTTAGGGTAAAAAGCCCTCTAATCAGATTCTTACGAGTTTTGAGCCTTGCAATATTCTGATTTGAATTGCTTGTAATTTATTAATGGTTTATTTTATTCATACTGGTTTTAAAAACACATTTTGAATTATATTGTTGAAGTTAAAACCCATGTAGCTCATGAAACAATGATTGTGTTACATATTTGTTTAAATGTTATGTACTCCAAGTATTGAGATAGAACCTAAAGAGCTTAATTGAGATAGATAGTAGAGAGTCAATGGACAGAAATTAGGCATAACTTCCATGACGTAAGCAACCTTTCAACTTTACTATGGTTTATTTGTATCAGTTGTAATACCCACAAGAAAATTTTTACAAATGTATTTGTAAATGAAATGAGGAAAATCTGAGATAATATTTTATAAATGAGACCCATTGACAATAAATGTTTTATAAAACCATTTTATTTTAATGTATAAAATATCGGGTGTTACAAGTTGGTATTAGAGTCATAGTTTAAGAAAATTAGGTTTGGGATGTCCATACATAGGCTTAAACTATGAGGTGGATGAAGGAACCATAGTGGTTTAGGGCCATTACTAGTGATCATTACTAGTGATATGAGTAGGTCATATGAGTTATAGCAAGGTTTGCTCTTGTGTAAGAACGAAATGTCATTTTTGCAAAATGACATATGAATTGGCTCTCTTCGTAAAGATATATTGCAAGTGTAAAAAAAGGGATTAATATCATAGTTATCATGATAAAATGATGCATCAAAGGTGATGTTGTGTCCTAGTATGTGGACAATAGTTAGGGGAATTGTGTTGTTTGATGATACGATGATAGCATTGACTAAAAGAAATCCAAAATGGAAAATAAAATAAGCATGAAGATAAAGAGAAATGGTGTGACAGGTGTCGTGGTATACGCTTAAGAGAAAGTTTAGTGGGAATGTTTTGATGTTACCATTTTGTTAACCGAGGGACACGAGATAATGGGTCAAGACTTCTAAGAAGGTAAGATATAGCCCATACGTGTTAAAGGACATAACTGGTATAGTGAACTCACTTCTGGATAAACCACCACACAAATTTGGACTTTTGTAGTAATAATTTATTTAATTTAAACTCTCCAACTATAATCCTTAAATTATATATACAACATCAAGCACATAATTAATCCACATAACTTCTTTGGGTAATTAATATACATCAAGCACATAATTAATCCACATAACTTCTTTGGGTAACTAATATATCATTTTCATGATATATCATATAATATATTTGTTATAGTTCATGCAATCCCTATTTAAATACATCATGCACCCTTGTTGTGATGTCAAATAACATTAATTCCTTAAGTATGTAACACATGTTTTTCAGGATGGATCAGTTGGGGACTTAGATAGATCAAAGGAAATTTTTTAGGGAAAAATCAAGTGTCACGATCTGGTGAATGGATCACCACGATGTAGCATGCTAAATGCATGAAAACACGCATTTAATGGCAGACACGACGTGGCAAGAGGAATGCCACGACGTGGGAGCAACTGCAGCCTAAGCCCATGATCTTTAGGGTTTCTTATATATATTTAAGCACCTAATCTCAATGATTATGGCATCCTCTTCAGCCTTCAACCCTCCAACAACAAAACCCTAGCCTCCATGGATATTTATGAGATTGTCTGCTTAATTGAATAGCTTGTTCTTGGATCTTGGTGGAGTTTGAGGAAGGTAAAAGATCATTTTGGTGCAAGGGAGCAAGGGACCAGCTTGGTACCACCATCCCCTTCAGATTTTTTGTTGGAGGCATAAAGATCTCACATTTACCTTTTTTCTTATTGATGTAAGTTTAAGCTCATTTGGTATGATTTTGGTCCCTTCCGTGGGTGCTCTTGGAGTTTGAAGAACTCCAGAGCTTGTGATGGCTTTCTAAGGTCATTAGGCTTCTGATGAATAAGAAAAATGGGCATGTTCGAAGTACCTTGTATGTATGATTAAGTTATAGCCTCATTACAGACTTAATGTACTTAGAGTTTTAGATCTTGCCTTGGGGTGAGGTTCTAATGGATAAAGTTGGAAACTTTATCCATTAAGTCATTGAAAAGGACTAAATTTAAAGTTATGGGTTTAGATATGTAAGGATTAAGCTCTTAATGAAGAATATGGCCTTTGGCGACGGACCACGACGTGGCCAAGGGCTTGCCACATCGTGGTAGAGTCCTGCATGTCGACTGTTTTAACCTGACATGCACACAATGTGGCCAAGAGGTCTCCACGTCATGGTGAGTGTTGACTTGGTTGACCGTTGACTTTTGTTAACCATTAATCGTTAACCCGTCTGACTTTGGGTTAAACTCGAAGGACTTGTATTATTGATTAATGATTTATCTTTGTTTGGTGCTATTGGTTCGCTGGGGCGGGAGTGAAGATGTTGTGTTTCCTTTGGTCTTTGATTCAAGTGAGTTTCCTCACTATATTACATGTGTCATAATATGGCGCATGCTAGACTAGTTGAATCTTATTGCTATTGCTGATTGTTGTTATGTGTATTTACCAAGATGCTGATGATTCCAGAACCTGCTGAAAGCAGACCCAATTTGAAAATCCATTTCTTTAACTTAAATCAAAGAGACCATATGAATGAAAAACTAGTTCCGAATGTGTCATGACTATGGATAAACGACAATTTTAGACTAAAGGTATTTTTATATTTATAATCTTATTAAAAAGACAACAATAAAATATAATAAATGATTCCATTATTGATATACGATATTTTTGTTAATGGTTATTTCTTAGGGTCCATTTGGTCAAACCATTAAAAGTGGAGGCGTGCTTTCGAATTTTCCCTAATTAACTGAAACAACCACGCCCTCCATAAACCCTCATCTTCACAAATCAAAACCCTAAAACCGCTCCCGCACTCCCCGCTGCATCTTCTTTCCCTCTGCCTCTCTTTCTCTCTCTCATACACAGATTGCGAAAATGGTAGCGAAGCAATTGGATGAAGAAACCGTTAAGAAAGTGATTCGACAGGTTTGAGCTCGGAGATTTATCTCTAATACAGTTGAATAACTTCACTAAGTCCCTTTTTTTTTGTTAACCATTGATAATCTTTTCGCAGGTTGAGTTCTATTTCAGTGATAGTAACCTTCCAAGGGATAATTTTCTTAAGAATACAATTACTGAGAGTGAAGATGGCAGTATCCTTTTTCCTATGCATATGCTTGTCTACCTGTTCTTTATAATCCATCTGCTCCTTTCAATGTTAAGTTAAAACGCAGTAAAAAGAGACATATTTAGCGTTGAGGTCAAGCCTAGTTCAGATTCATTTAATATTGATTTTGTAGCAAATCTAGTTCTATCATTATGGTATTTGTGGTATTTGTCATAAGGTTAAGGTATTGGCTACCTTTTGTTGTATAGTTTATCTATATGAACATGAGAAGTTGAAAGTGTGACCGATTAAATATCTAAATCGATGTTGCTGAAGTTGAAGTTCGTGTTAGATGTTAAGTTAAAACGCAGAAAAGGATTGCTATAATACTGTCATTTGTTGTGTTTTTGTCTCTGTTTGAATGTAAAAACGTGAACTTGTGTTGGATACTCATGCTTTTCTTAACCAAAAGTACAGTGGTAAGCTTGGCATTGATATGTTCTTTCTCCCGGATGAGAGGTCATCTCGGATTAGGAGATGTAAAGGCTGAAGATGTTCCAGAAGATACGGTGGAAGCTGTGGCTGAGACATTAAAGAACTCAACTACTCTTAAAATTTCTGAAGATGGTGAGTATGAGTTTACAGATGCCATGGCTTCTCTGATATTAAATCTTTCTTCTAATTATTAATTCTTGATTTCTTATGTATTGATCTATACGACTATTTATCTTTCAGGAAAGAAGGTTGGAAGGACCACAGAACTCCCAAAAGAAGAAGTGGCAATTGAGCAATTAGATAGTAGAACAATTGCTGCATCACCAATTGAGTATGATGTAAAGCTTGAAGAGGTCGAATCCTTTTTTGGACAATCTGCCAAGGTAAAAAGCATGCTTCATATCACATCTTCTTCCTATTTCCTATGTCTCTTTTTTTACTGAATCTCATCATACTTTTCTTATTCCTAATTCAGGTTAACAGTGTGAGATTACCTCGACATGTTAGTGATAAAAGGGTATTTTGTGGAACTGCACTTGTTGAGTTCTCATGTGAAGAGGATGCCACAAAGATTTTGACACAAAGCTTGACTTTTAGAGGTGCTGAGTTGTCACTAAAACCAAAGTAAGCAATAACTTTCTGTCATTTCTTAATTGAAAAGTATCTCTAATTCTCGAGATCCTAACTTTGTGTCTTTACCTTTCCTTCTACCAATTTAAGGAAAGAGTTCGATGAGCAGAGAGCTAAAGAAGAAGAAGCCGAGTCAACTCGCCGAAACATGCTACAAAATCGTAAAAACACTCCTCAAGAAGAAGAGTAAGTAACTATAAAGTCTTGTTTAACTTTTCATTCAAGATATTTGTCTAAATATCTTTTAAATCATGATGTTAACAGCTACCCAAAAGGGTTAATTGTTGCGTTTAAGTTGAAGAGCACTACATCCGAAGATCCTTCAGTTGAAAAGGGTAATGAGGTAAAATTGGAAACAGAAGGGAAACCTGATTCCATGGAATTGGGTACTGAAGATAAAAAGGAGTCTTCTCCTGAGAGTGAGGAAAAAACAGAGACTAAGAAATTGTCTGCTGACATGTACAAAGACAATAAGGATGTTGTTTTACGTGAGGATCTTAAAAGTGTTTTCCAGAAGTTTGGTACAGTTAAGGTATGTCATTATTATTGTTATCTTAGTTTTTTTTTTAGTTTTTTATTTTTATAAAATGTTGTTTTTTTTTTCAGTATATTGATTTCAAGATGGGGGAGGAATCAGGATACATTAGGTTTGAAGAAGCAGAGGGTTCACAGAAAGCACGTGCTGCTGCTGTTCTTGCTGAAGAAGGTGGTCTGATTGTGAAAAATTATGTTGCTATTTTAGATACAGTAACAGGTAAGCTAAGACATTTCATGTTTTAAATGCAAAAATCTTTCGTAATTTATTTATTCTTTTTCCTATTTTTGGTATGAGAAATATGGAAAAGTAAGGGTAAATGTGTAAATTGTTTTCAGGGGAAGCCGAAAAGGAGTACTGGAATATGCTCCGTGGTCAAGAGAAATTCCGAGGAAATAATAAAGGCAATTGGAGCAGGTTAATTTATATATTTTTTTAAAAACATTTCTTTTTACACATTGAATGTTCTGCCTTTTTTTAGTAATTGCAAATTATAAAAAATCTAGGGGAGGAGGAAAGAACAACAGAGGTGGAAGACAATTTAATGGGAAAAATAATCGATCAAGAGACAATAATAATTCTGGAAATCGACCAAACAAGTTTCATAAAGTTGCAGCTGCTTGAACCTGGTAAATCTGGTATCAATGGAGCCTAACTTGGGTCTGTTTTAATGTTTAATTTAGGACATGGTTACTTTTTCAACCATAAAACCGTATTAATATGTTATTTTTGTTATTGTGGCAACTATATCATAAAACTATTATAGCAACGTATTTTTTTTAATGCAAGTTGAAGTTTTGTTTTCAATTTCTAGTGTATATGGGGACTATTGTTCCTTTTACTTGACCATGCTTTACTTTGGTTGTGATTTATATACACGTTTGCATATATAATATAACATGCTTTGATTTATGTCTTAAATAACCTTTTCAGGCTAGATTTCGTAGTTGTAGATGGTTGTATTTTAAAGATCAAATCGGTTTACCTATAGATGGTTGAATTCATGTATAGTATGATTTGGAATATCAACATCATGTTAAAAGTTCATTAAAGTAAAAGGATTCTACACGGGCATATAGAAGTTGTGTATGATTATTATTTCCTAAAGTAACTATAGGTCTTCATTTATCCTAGCTTGCTTTCCTTTTGTGCATCCTAGTATCTTTGTAGATCAAGGTCATGTCCGCCTAGTATTGAGACATGGATTTCTAGGGGAAGGGGTAGTGGTGTATACGGTAGAGGTCCTAGAGGATATTAAGTTGAGAAGATATACCATAAATGTAGGTTCTTCGAATGGGAAGTCGGCAGATGTAATGAAGGTTTTAAGGAAATGAAAGTGGCATAGCTTGTATTTAAGAGACTAAATGGAAGAGGGTAAAAGCTAGATAGTGTAATGGGTATAAGTAGTAGTATTAGAACTAGAAAAGTTAAGGAATGAAGTGGGTGTCTTGACACATGATGTGATGGTCATACGTGGAGGCTATAATTTTGGTGTCTTGACACATGATGTGATGGTCATACGTGGAGGCTATAATTTCCGTGTCTACAATTTGTAGACACATAGATAGTCGGGCATACGGACTTACATAGAGGCTACAATTTCGGTATTAGGAATGATGAGGGTCGCTCACTTCTTAAGTTTGCTACGACACATGATTTGGTCGTAAGCTCGTTTACAAATGGATGTTCTTTTTATTACCTTCCAAAGAGAAAGACATAACACCTAAGTTGAAAACATACGCAACCGCGTAGGTATGAAAAGATTGTAAGGTGATCTTATTTTTAGAAAGCTTATGCATCACAACAAATTGTTTGTTATGGATTTCTCTAGAGGAGCATGCAAAGGAGTACATAGACCAATGATTCTTTGAAAAAACTTGAAAATGAAACAATCGAGGCTTTTAGAGATAAAGTGATCGTGGAAGTCAAAGCTAGTGCTAAACATGTAAGGAATGCAAAGCAACTATGGAATAGTATGGGTCAAGATTGAACAGGTAGCCAAAGACACACTTAGTATGTCGCCAACGAACAATTGCTATGGTGGAGCGAGATGGTCAAGCTAAGGTTTAGGTGAAACAAACTTGTTTTAAGGAGTTTTTGAGTGTAGTGAAGACAATGAAGAGACATTGGAAGAATGAGGCCTAAAAAGAGAGTCAAAGAAAGTGGCAGTAATAACGTAGGTCATGACACACGAGGAGATAAATAGGAGATTGGATACAAAATAAAAAGAAAATGAAATCTATAAGATATCAAGCTAAAAAGAGAAGTAAAACACAAAGGTCTTTGAAGTAAAACACAAAAAGGTAGGAACTTGATGACCTACAAAGGTCCAGAAGGAGGTTACTTTGGATCTTGAGCACAAAGGCACTTGATTTTTCACCAAATGTCACCAATACACCACCAAGGCACAAGGAGGAAGAAGAGAGGCAAAGGTTTTGATGTTTAAGGATTTTTAGAGATGGATGCTAAAGGAAATGACTAACCTTAGAAGTTAATTTCCTTATATAGGACTCAAGGCCCGAGATTAGGGTTTGCGCTCTACTCGGCTCGCTCTACTCGGCTCCGCATCGTGACATTTAACACCACACACGACGCGACATTCGAAAGTGTGTGTCGCGAACTAAGGTTTTTCTTAATTTCCTTGAATTCACCAAATAAGCACTTTCGAAGAATGGGTGTTGCAGAAACCAAAGGGAAAATCGTACAAGATGGTAGTTAGACCATTTATGATATATGGATCTGACTACTAGTTGAGCAGAGAGCATGGTAGGAAGATAGAAGTAGCAAAATTTAGGATGATGTGGTGAACATGTGATAGAACATAACGAATGCGGAAATCAAGAATACGTTTAGGATTGTGTCGATCATCAAATTTTGAGGGAAGGAAAAATGTGGTGGTGGACATGTCAAAAAGAGGCTATCAATGCCAATTAGAAGGGTCGAAAAGATTACGATTGATGGGAAGAAGAGGAAATGATGTCAAAGAAGGAAGTTAGGATGCTATCGTGAGGCTAGCCATGAAGGAGATTACACATTTTGTAGGTGTGGTTTATTATAAGTGTAATGGATTATCCTAGGTCATATTTGTATGTATCATACGTTGTGCGTTCGATATGGTTTTTTCATTTTTCTACATGATTACCTTTCCTCCATTTCTCTACCCCCACCCAAACCCACACCCATTTTCGTTTTCATATTGCATTTTTTTTGTGTTGTATTGTTGGTATCACACTTCGTCATTGTATATGTATCTATTTTTTTCTCATGTTTAATTGTTTGCATATACTTACTGGTCGCCTTATATGCCATAGGGCTTCATGTTACACATCCCTAAAATTCCTAGTTGCATGTACACATTACATATCCCTTATATGCCATGTTTACATATGATAGAGGTCATTAATATCCTTTAAGAAATTAACATGAAATATGCTTTTCCCTTTTAATATAAATTTATTTTATTAATATCCTTTAAGGATTTAAGATGAAATATGCAACCATCACATTCATCTGGTGGAGTTGCATAAAAGTCTGCCCGACCCAACCCAATATGCAGGCCCAACAGCCTGACTTGGTCAAATCCACTTGGTCAATCCAAGCTCGGGGAAGGTCAGGCTCGCCCTGTGGGAACCTCCTTAAAATCATCTTGTTAAGACTCACGAGCTTTGTATGGGCTACAAAAGAGCGATCCCTTTTAAAAAAACGGTATATGCTGAAGTGCCATATAGTAGTTTAAAGTCTACAAACTTAGTAGTAGCTTAATGTTTAAAAGTAGTTTAATATTTATTCTTATATGTGTTACAATAAAAAAGGAGATTGTATCTAATACATTGAGAAAAACAATAAACATACATAAGTAGTAAGTACAAATACATAATACTTTTAAACGTGAGCTTATTTAATTGTTATTGACAAGACATGAACATGAAAGAGTGTCGTGGCATGTAAAGAGAGACTTCCCATGAATCATATATAAGCCACCACAATTTTTCAATACGCTCTCTACAACCCAAAATCCATTTGAATCAAAACAAAATGTTCCCAAACTTAAGTCACTTGGTGAGGTAAAACTGATACAACAATATCGTTTTGTACCACAACCATCCTTTTTATTTTTATTTTTTAATTTAGAGAGTTTTTATTTTAATTGTGGTTACATTTTTCCAACCATCACCTACTTAATGTATCTTCACATGCGAAAATGGCCAAAAGAATCTTTATGAATACAATTCATTCTTACCTTACACCCACCTACTACAACTTTATATGTAGATGGAAAACTCTTACCTAACACTCACATATCACATGTTTATAAATACAAACAATTCTTACCTAAAATCTACCTAGCACAAACTCTTTATGAATACAAACAACTCTTAGGTTCCGTTTAGTTGCAGAAAAATGGACCGTTTTCTGAAAAAAAATTCCAAAAAAAATGAGTATTTTGAAAACGTGTTTAGTTTGTCTATTTTTCTAAATTCTTCACAGAAAATGAAAATTTTCCATCTTTTAAAATTACAAAGAAATTAGAAAATTTTGGGAAATTGATAATCATTGTTTTCCATACTTTTCTAGTTCCAAAAATTTTCTAATATATATATATACACCCCCACTCCCACCCCATCCATTTCTACCTACCCCCACCTTAACACCTCCAACCCACCATACCCCTACCTACCCATACCCACCCACTCCTAAGCCCACCCCCACCCACCCACCCATCCATACACACACACCCCCACAAACACCTAACCTTACTCCTAACCTAAGCCCCACCCCTACTCTTACCCCCACAAACACACATACAAAAAAACCCACACTTACACCCCACCCCCACAAACATACATACACCCACAAAATACACAGACACACCCATACACCCAACACCACTACCACAATCACCAACCTACCATCACCATCACCACCCCACTACGCCACCACTGCCACAATTTTCACCACCACCCTGTCATCACCATCACTGCCAGTGAACCACTGCCGCCGCCGTCCCACCCCCACCGTACCACCGCTACCGTTTTCTAAAAATGAAAACCGATAGAAAAATACACATCTAAACGTGTTTTCTAATTTACTAAATCTAAAAATGGAAAATGAATATGTTTTAACTAAACACGTTTTCTAAATTTTCCAATGAAAACTGAAAACGGAAAACAAAAACTGAAAAGGAAAAACGCAAAACGGAAAATGAAAATTGTTTTCCGTAACTAAACGCAACCTTACCAATCACCCACCTACCACGACTCTTTATGAATATAAACAACTCTTACCTAAAACTCATTTACCATACTTCTTTATGAATATAAAAAAAACTCTTACCTAACATCCACCTATCACAATTCTTTATAAAAAAACATCTACCTCTTACCTAACACCTTATCAAACCACTATATAAAGAGGTGAAGACCATAACATTCTTCACAACAAAGCTAATTAATCCTATTGCTTAGCTTTATTCCAAAAATGTTTTCCAGCTAGTCTACAATTGCCCATAAATTTAAATGCCTTTCAACCTTTACTGATCAGCGACCCTTTTCCACGCAACATGTGATTAATAAAGATATTTCGGCTAAAAAAGCAAAGGTTGACAAAGTTGAGTGAGTCTGATACCCGAATCTGAAGAAAGATAGTATATGATAGAAGAAATTGATGCCAAGAATTTTTGTTTAACCTAAACAAAAAAAAAAATCAAATTAAATTGTGGATCAGAGACTTTGAGTATAATGATGAGCGTCAATATGAAGATTTATTGAGTGTTTTGATTTGTGAAAGAAATGAGTAAAAGACAAACATGGGGAAAAAAATTCTCACACAATTTTCTAGAATGGTCGTTCAAAGAAACTGATTGGTGTTATTTCTTTATGTACTAATCAAATGTAAAGCTCCTTTCCATTAATGGAATCTAAGTATGCTTTTACATTTAATTAAGTGTTGGAATCTTCACATATTTTCCTATTAAAAAAACCCGATAGTCGACCCAAAATCCGACTAAAATATAGCTCCTTTGAGGCCCAGATTCAAATTGGCATATTTAAATCTTGATGGGTCCATTGATGCCCGCCTACCGCCTAAGTAGCACTTCGGGCGCACGAAAACCCTACCTCCTTGTACAACTCTATTCATCCATGAACCCGGAAAAAATAAAGAAAATTTATGGTTTACAATAAGAAATAAACACATATCCTGGTGCAGATGATTCGTGAAGATATAAACCTTCTTTATTAAAATGATAATTTAAAAAAAAAAAAAAAAAGATGACTAGTTTCATTAGCGACCATGGTGAGGATAAACTAAAACAAAGAATAATCAAAGCACAAGATCACCTATTTTATATACCATTAACTTTTATTTAAGGTTTCACATATTTTAGATTAAGGTCTCATCATCTTGGTTTTCATTTTGAAGTATAGATAGATTATGTTGGTTATGAGAGTGTGAAAGAAGATAAGCCGAAGCCGGTTATGAAGACGACAAAAACAAAATGAGAGCCATATTGCTTCGGTTAGTCTGTGGTTGGTTTTAACATTTTAGAACTATAATTAGGAGAATTTATATGAAAGATCTATATGCTCAAGAATCGTTATAGAATGATATTCGCTAATAACATATGATTCTATAGGGTCATACCTTATAGCAAGTTACTACTTATTAATTATTTATTAGAGTAATTTGATTATTAATAAGTATAATCAACACTTGAATTAATGGGAAAATTATTGTTTTGTGAAAATAATATTTTACCAACATATTAAGAATTATTGTTTCTAGGTAATAATAATAAAAGAGAAAAAATAATTAGTTACATTCATATAGTATGCATATATTAAGTCATGTATAATGTATAATTATTTGGTCATTTTGAGTAATCATCTTGTTACTACTTGTAACTAAGTAGTTAGGAGTTTGAGTAAAGATCACCCCAAATTCCCTTCTTGCTTGCCAAAACTATAGATCCCTTTTGAGGGGTGGGATTGTGACTTGGTTAGACTTGTGTTGCTCCCATGTTTTCCTTACATGTCCTTATTTGTACACTTAATGGGGTATTTTCCTTCACATGTGTGGCTAAGTATAAAAGGAAAAGTAAGAGTGAAAAGCTAGCTAGTTTTTCATCTTTTTTTCTCCCCTTTTGGACTGCCAAAAATATAGGTTTCATGTCCTCTCTCTCTCTCACACACACACATACATACTCTCTCTCTCTCTCTCTCTCTCTCTCTCTCTCTCTCTCTCTTTTGCAATTTGGTGCATGAATTAAGTGGTTATTAGTTTCTTATTCTTAAACTTATTTGGTATGTTTCTTAATGATTAAGAACAACTTATATATAAGTGAAGATTAACATCTTTTGTCGTTTACTCTTGCTTGGTGGATACTTCTAGAGAAGTTCCACTTTGAGTTGTTTGTTATCTTCATCAACTTCCAATCTCCTGAAAGGAATCAAAGTCTTCAAATGTTGTAACTCTTTTTCTTTCTATGGTTGATTTAATCTTTGATGGTTAAAATGGTTTTAAGTTTATTCTAATGACAAAGCTTCCATTACCGTTTTTAGTTTTTTTTGGGAGAACAATATTGAATAAAACCCAACAATATATATATATATATATATATATATATATATATATATATATATATAAGGATTTAAGATGAAATATGCTACCACCACATTCCAATAGAGCAACATAAAAACCCTCCAGACTCGACCCAACATGCAACCATTTTTTTTAAAAGTTTAAAGAGCTTTTATTTTAATTATGGTTACATTTCTTTCAACCACCACTTATTTAATATATATTCACATCGGAAAATGATCCAAAATGATCTTTGTGAATACAATTCACTCTTACCTTACACCTACCTACCACAACTTTTATATACACAAACAACTCTTACCTAACACCCACCTATCACAACTATTTATGAATACAAACAGCTTTCGTCTAACATCCACCTACCATAATTATTTATAAATACAAACAACTCTTACCTAACACCCACCTATCACGACTCTTTATGAATACAAACAATTATTACTTAAAATCCACCTACCACAATTTTCTATAAAAATATCGAACTCTTATGTAACACCTTATCAAACCACTATATAAAGATGTGAAGATCATAACATTCTTCACAACAAAGCTAATTAATCATAATGCTCAAACTTACTCCAAAAATATTTTCCAACCGGTTTAAAATTGCTCATAAATTTAGATATCCTATAACCTCCGATGATCAGTTTGGGCCCTTGTCCATTCCTAATGTGATGAAGAAAGATGTATTAGTCAAAGAATCAAAGGTTAACAAGGTGAGTGAGTTTTTAAGAAAGAAAGTGTATGCTATAAGAAATTGAAGCCAAGAATTAATGGATAACGCAAACAAAAAAAAATCAAATACACTACATGGTTGAACATAGACGCCAAGTACAAGGATAAGCATCAACACAAGGATCTAATGAGCGTAGTGATTTACGAAAATATGAATAAAAGACAAGCATGGATTAATAGGAAAAAAGAAAAATTATCATACAATTCTACAATCCCTTTAAAAGAAACTGATTATTAGTATTTCTTTATGTACTAATCGAATGTAAAGCTCATTTCCATTAATGAAATTTAAACATGCTTTTAAGTTTTCTTGGGTTTTAGATTAGGGTGTCATCATACCTTGGTTTTCATTTTGAAGATAGATGGATTATGTGGATTGTGGGAGCCTAAAAGAAGATGAAAAACCACAAGTTGTGATGAAAACACACACACACACACACCGCTTTGGCTAGTCTATGGCTGGTTTTGAGTTTTGACCTTTTAGAACTACAATTTTAGAAATTCATTTGAGCTCAAATACATTTTAACTACAATTCCAAAATATTTCTAAACAAAAAAGATCATGCCCTCAATTCCTTTTTGTAGAATCAAATTTATGTATAGAATAACCATAACCAAACATAACATTTGGACTTAATATAAGGCTACATACAACAGGAAACATATGATAGAAAAAAGTGAAAATAACAATAATGAAAATTTTGTGTCATTAACATACATAAAATGAACATCAAAAAGCTTTGTTGATGATCTTTAGTTATGAGAATTTCTTTTTTCCTTCAAGAGAGATCTCATCTCCCCCAGCTTCAATGCTTAAGCACCTCCCTACATGATTTCTATAATTAATAATTTAATATATAACTTTTAACAATTTTACTTTAACTTTAAAAAGGCTAAAATCTTACCTCATATCACTTATAATGATGCATAAGAAGCCTTGTATGCAAGGTGTGAACAATAATCAGTTGGCAAATCACCTTCTTCAACATTTTCTCAAGCATTACATTACATGTTGGAAATTGTAATTCTTGAAAATTTTCTGTATACAACAATTTGAAGATAAATACAAGTAAACAACTACATAAATAATTACACACTAAATAAAACATGAAACATTCACAATATTAAAAAAGATACAAAAGTTAAAAAAAAAAAAAAAAAAAAAAAAAAAAAAAAAAAAAAAAAGCATACTTGCAGCCTGAAGAATAACACACATTGTAACTTCAATAAGCCGGCACCTCCATGTGTTCAAGGTTCAGGGTTTAGGGTTTAGGGTTTAGGGTTTAGGGTTTCGAGTTTAGGGTTTAGGGTACTTCATTATAAAATCATTGGCCTTGATCAATTCTCAACCACTTTTGATAAACACCATAAGCCCCATCAAGATTCCCAATCTTGAAATACTTTTTAATAAGTATTTGAAAAGGGAAATGATCAATCACTAAATGATTACACTTTTTTAGCATATGAAAACTAAAAATTCTCTCTGCATCTTCGATTTTACCTCTCATACAAAACCCTTTTATCAATTTTGTATATGTAATAACATCCGGTTCATACCCTCTTTCCAACATATCATCATGAATTTGCTCAGCAGAATAAAGATGTCCAAATTCCGATTCTGCCCCTACCAACAAATTATAAGTCACTATATCAGGCAAAGGGCCACATGAAATCATCTCCTTCATCACCAAATGAGCCTTGGATATTTCTCTACGTTTTATAAACATGTGAATCAAAGCATTATAAGTAAACACATTAGGCAAAACACCATATTCCATCATTTGATTCATTATATGTAATGTGTTTTGCTTATCTCCATGTCTACCATATCCACCAATGACAAGGTTCCATGTCAGCAGTGGAGGAATCATTGATTTTTCCAACATGGAATTAAGTAACTCGTGAGCTGTTACCACGTTTTCAACTCTACATAACCCTTGAATTAGTATTTTGTATGTGATTTTATCTGGAGTAACACCCATTTTTGACATGACTTTGTAGAGATAAACAGCTTCATCGATTCTTTTCATCTTACAAAGTGTGTTTATAAGAGTGTTGTAGGTGAAATTATCTGGAAGAAAACCGATTTTTAGCATTTGGTTTATGTATTTATATGCAAGAATCAAATCATATCTCAAACTCAAACAAGATCCATGGATGACAACATTATATGCAACAACATCCACTTCTTTACTGAAAATCTCTTTCCAAAGTGTAAAAGCAAGAGACGTATCTCCTTTCTTGAAAGAACTATCCATGAGAATTGTTGAGGCTATAAGTGTCTTTTCACTATATTCATCTGTTAATTCCAGAAGAAGTGCCCTAGCTTCTTCTAACTTCTCTTTCTTGCAATGTGCATGTACTAGAATAGTGTAAGTGATTACATTTGGTTTTACTTTCCCATAGTTCATAGCTGATATAAGATCTAGAGCTTTATCTGTATCACCAAAAGCACAATAACCCTTCATTAAAGTGTTGTAGGTAGCAACATTAGGAGATGGGCCCCACAAACTCATCTGAGTTACAAGCCATTCTGCTTTCTCAAATGCATTGACTTTACAGAATCCATTAATGAGGTAGTTATGTGTAACTACATCGGGAAAAATACCTTGATGTATCATTTTGCTTCTTAGCTTCAATGCTACTCCTAATCTACCCTCTAAGCTTAAACTCCTAATTGTGTCTATATGTTGATTGTATCCTGCTTTTAATTTGTAGTTGTAATGGCCTATATGTGCCCATGACATGCTTTCCCTGAAAATTATATCAATGTTAACACAATGAAGGATTTGGATAGCTTGTGAAGTTACATAGTAAGAAAAAGTAGCTAATCTGACCTCATATGTTTCAACCTCTCTAAACTACACTTAAGAATGGCATCCAACACATTGAAGACCACTTCAGGATCACCACCACCACCCCCGGAATCTTTATCAGGTGCTGAAAAATCTTGTGTTTTCCGTTGATGTTTACTTCCAATTGCTTCAAGAAGATCTTGAAAAGCAAATGGGAATAGTTCATTGTTCCTGGAAGTCCTACACATGCGTTTACTTTGGCACTTTAGATTGATTCACATCAATTATAGAACACTAACAAGCCTAATGCTTTGAAAATGAAGGTCAAAATGTATGAATACAAGTACTGTGAGATAGATTGATGATGCAAACATGTTTTATGGCAGGTTATGAATGAACAAGGTGTCAAAGATGAAAATGTGCTAGAGAGTGAAAGAAAAATCCAAATTTGAATCTTTTGTAAGTGAATCTGTACATTTCAAATGCATAACTTCGAATATTTGTAGCAATTGTAACACCTATACTACTATACTGATAGCGTTTGTAGGATTCAAGGTACAAATGTTTATAGGTTTCTTCAGAATCCATGACTTTAGACGATAAAAAGTGAACTTGATTGACATCGAAATCATACATAGTAGCTCTTTGGAAAACCAATAGAGGCACTTAAGTTGCGTCAGTTACCTCGTATCAGTCAGATATGCGCTAGAGCGTGTGTAGCATAAAACGTCTATAAAGATCTGAGAAATGCGATCCTTGATAAAGCCTAGGGTTTGGAAACTGTTGTTGAACAGCCGATGAAATAGAAGATGCGGATCTTCAGTGGCAATCAATAGCTGTTTTTTGTCCAAAATTATATACACGTAAATATATATGAATCAAACATAGTGAAACAAACGAAATTAAAATTAGAAGCTAAAGAATAGAGATTGTGTATAGAAATCAGGTGACAGTTTGGGAACCTACGCTGGTCATCTTCAGGGTTTCCACGTACACTGAAATGGTGATGCTTGTGGTTTTCCGGCGAACGGAATGCGGCAGTCCGTTGACGACGGCGGGTGCCAAAGAGATGGAGAGAGACGTCAATTGAGGTTAGGGATCGTTTTTGAAATATTGCCATGGTAACTTGCTCCTTTTTCGATTCGATTTAGGTGGCTTTTCTTTTTTCTTTTTTTTTTTTTACTTAGAAAATGAAAATATAAAAACTATATTGATTGTAAGTTGTATCAGTCTTTTGTATTTTTTATTTAATTAAATATCAAAAACCAATAATTATTTATAGACAAAATTGCAAAAATGGTCCCTGTGGTTTGCATTTTTTCAGGAAAAAAGTCCAAACCACGAGTTTTTTGGTTTTGTGGTCCTTTTGGACTAGTTTGTTTGTGAGAATGGTCCCTATACTTAACACCCGTTAAATTCCATCCGTTAACCCCCTCATGTGCCTTGCACGTGAGGGTATTTCTGTCCTTTTACTTATAGGGACCATTTTTGCATATGGAAAAATAAAACATCCTTTATATATCGTTTTCTTTTCTTTTCCCAGCTTCTTCCCCAACAAATCTTCTTCCCCAACGTTCTTAACTGTTCTTCCCCAACGACTATTATCTTCCATTTCTCCTTTCCTGACTTGCAATCGAACAATGGTGGTTTGTTTTTGTGGAAAGCTTGCTTTGGTGAAAACGTCTTGGACACCACTGAATCCCGGCAGGAGGTTTTATGCTTGCCCTACTAAGGATTCTGTTTGTGGGTTTATCGGGTGGGTTGACCCACCTATTTGTGCTAGGAGTAAAACCATCATACCTGGTCTTCTAAGAAACATAAATACATTGGAGGAAAGATGTAATGGGCTAGTAAGAAGTATCAACATGTTACAGGAACAATGCAATGGACTTTTGAGCAGGAACAACATGTTGGAGGCAAGGTGTGATGCATTGAAGGATGAAGGTTTCAAGCTGAAGATGTATTTATGTGCAAGTTGGTTTATGTTTGTGATTGTTATCTTTAGTACTTGGTCTATGTAAGGGATAGGGTTAGGCAAATGTGGGGATTTTTGTTGATCAAGTGATGCAGGGTAAAAATGGTATAATTTTGTTGTAATTTGACTTCATCATGTTTGTAATGAATTCCAAAATGTGTATCAGTTGTGTTCAAAATGTGTATCAGTTGTCAGATATAAGCACATAAATAGAACCAAAATGTAACAAAAGTACATTACCAAAATACATGTCATAAATTTACCAAAATGAACATTCCATTAACCACATGAGTGGAACCAAAAACCATTACCAAGTTAAGCATACAAGTGTCTGTGCACCATACATAACCACATCATCAAACCATAACTAAAGTTTTCAAAAACAAACAGTTTTTAACAACAAGAAACTAAATAGTCATTGCACCACAACAAATAACCACAATCACTTCTTAGATTGATTCCCTCCTTGCCCTTTACAGGTCCTAGAGTTGTGTCCTTTATTCTTGCATTTGCTACAAGTAACACTAACATGTTTCCTTGATAGCTTCTGCACTCCATCATTTCTTGGCCCTTGGGAATTTTCTCCTTGCATCTCATTGACTCCATCACCTGCACTTGCCTTCTGCCTTTTGCTTAACCTTTCACCCTCACTTTGTCTTCTTTTTTTCTTAGGCCTTCCCACCTGAGTGTGATGTGGAGGAGGGATTAGCTTTGTTGGACAATTACTTTTAGGCCACATGGGTCTCCCTTTAATTGGTTCCACCTTAAATGAATAAGCTTTTTGCCATGTCTCTAGCCAATACACCTTGTGTACCCACTTGTAAATGTCAAGCTCAGCCTCAGGGTCTTTGCTCATTTCATTCAGAGTTGCAATTGCATGCCTGCAAGGTATTCCCATTAATTCCCACTTTCTGCAAGTACAGGTTTGGTTCCTAACATCCACCACATGTTGATCTTGCAATGCTGCAGTGACTTGATACTTGTTTGCCCCATTCCACCTAGCAATATATTGTGAAGCACTTTTTTTCCTTGCATCTAGGATGTCTGTTGTTGTAGGTGTTAGTGGACCTTTAGCCTTCTTCATTGCCTTCATGACATTGCATATCCTCTTCATTAGATACTCCCTAATGAACTCTAAACATGAAATTACAGGTTTGTCCCTGCCTTTCTCTATCTTCCCATTAAACACTTCACACATGTTTGAAATCAACACATCAGAAACAGCTCTTCCTGCACATTACAATAACATACAATTAATGCTGATAAATAACTGAAACACATAATCTTTACCATATGCAAACATATACAATTACCTGAGAAATGACTCCTTGCCCAATGTACAGGAGGAATTTGCTTCAACCATTGACATGCCTCCTTATCATACTCACTAAACTCTTTCATCAAATGTTCAAACTCAGGAATGGTGGTTGCTGATGCACACCTCCATAAATGGTCCCTGTACTCAGTTTGCCCCCACTTCTTTCTCATATTGTCATGAATATGTCTAATACAATACCTATGCTCAGCATTGGGAAACAATTGATCAACTGCAATTTGTAATCCCTACATGACTCAACATACAATAATTAGAATTAATTTCTTGGTAAAAAAACACAATCTAAATGATCAATTGATGAGTTTTAATTTACCTTTTGCCTGTCACTTATGAAAGTATAGTTTGAGTTGCTCCCAAGCTCCAAGTCATCCCCAAGGTTTTCTAAAAACCACTTCCAGCTAGCTGTGTTTTCAGACTCAACAATTGCATAGTCTAAGGGATAAATTCCATTGTTGGAATCTAGACCAACTGCTGTAAGAACCTGACCAGGGAATGGGCCTTTCATGAAGGCACCATCCAAACCTACTAATTCTCTAAGACATGCTTTGAAACCTTTTTTCAGTGGACCCAAGCATACATAAATCCTTCTAAACTGCCTTGTTGGGGATGCAGGGTTGCCATTAGGACACACATCTATTTTGACTGTTGTGTCTGGGTTTGTAGCTTGAAGTTCAAGAGCATAGTCCCTCAACAACTCAAACTGTTTTGTGTAGTCCCCAGTTACATGCTTTCTTGCCATATCTTTTGCCCTAAACACCTTATCCATTGAAATACCCACCTGGTAGGTCTTTTGAAAGTGATCTTGTATGGCTCTCAAAGGAATCTTCGGATCTGCCTCAACTTGATCTATGATTTTCTTGCAGATTAAAGAAGCAGTACAAGCTCTGAGTTTTCTTGTTTGTAAGCATGTATGAGTTTGGTTTAAGGTCCTTATAAACCAATCAGATTCGGGGTTTGACCTAGATGCATGTATATACCAACCACATGTTTCTTTTTGTGTCTTTACTTCTTTGCCCTTGCTTTTTGAAGTGGTAGGTTTAGTCCCCACTTGACCTTTATTGATGACAGGTACAACTCCTCTGCACTGTGCCCTAAGCCTTTGACTGTCATTTTTTTTTAAAGAATAGATTCCTTCTTGTTTCTAGTGCGTGCACATCAATTAACTCCTTTAATTCTTTTTTACTTTTAAACTTTTTCCCCACTGAGAATGACTGTATATGTACTGACCCAAAGTTGCACCTTTTTTCTTTTCCCAAATTTCTTATGAGAGCTCTTCTTTCTCTGTCTTGGTCTGATCCTTCATCCAATGATTCGAACTCCTCATTGTTGATCACTTCCATATCTTCACGTTCATGACCATCATTAATACATGCTCCTTCAACATCACTTTCAACATTTACAAAGAAGTCTGCCATGTCCACATCAACATCTTCTATATTGTTCTCCTCATCCATTATGTCATCCACTTTATCTTCATTTTCTGATTGTTTCCCATCATGATCATCACCTTCATCCTTTTCATACTCTTCATCACTGTCTTCAGATTCAACATCCCCTTCATACTCTTCAACATACTCATCACTTCCATTTAAATTTTCCATAAGGTTGTCAAAAAGTTCATTATATTGTTCATCATCATTAATGGGTGGGGTGTTGTAGCATCCATCAATCATCTCATCCTCATTAGTGTTTTCCTTCTCTTTTAAATCATCAATATCCTCTAAATTAAGCCTCTTGCTACAAGAACCTTCCTCTCTTTTTGAATTCCCAACTCTACCCCTTCTATACTCTGGAGAGAATGCATCAGTTTTACTCCCCAAAAGAATCAAAGACATGTACTCACCAATTGGTTCATCATTGACATGGTTCATATTTCTCAATGGAGATTCTACATGAACTTCAACCTCATATTTAGCCCCTTGATCATCATTTTCTGGTAATTCCTCAATGACAACTTTACCCTTTGCATTTGGAGACATGAAGTATGTGAGTAGATGTGTCTTCCCATGTTCTGTGTACACTTCAATCAACTTGTTATTTTGAATAAATTTAGAAAGATTGATAACATCCTGATCATTCCCTAAAGCTCTAAGACCAAATTGAAAGTCACCATTGGGTATCCTGAAATGGTAGTATATCACTGGGGATTCAACACTCAATTCAATCATCCGTGGGTCTGGGTAACCTAGGTCAAGCATTATGGCATCAAGTTCATGTACAGAAAACTCATCTATGTCCACATAATCAACATAACGCACTTCACCTCCAGTATACTTTATGTCAGGTAACTTAGTAAACTTCCCACCATGATGAAGCTTAATACTAAACCATGTGGGTGCACCCGCTACAAGTCAAAATTGTACATGATAACAAAGTCAAAATTTGGCGGATTTTAGTATAAATCAAGGGTAAAATGAAAAATATGAATGTTTAAGAAAACAGAGCAACTTACCATATAAGGATGATACGTCGACAACTTCATTTTTTGGTCTGATTTGCCACATTACGTACACCATTTCGACTTTAAAGTATGACCTTGTCTCCTTTTGCTTCGATTAGGTTCTTTCGATAACGACTTTTTTTTTTGCAGGTTTAATGGAGCAGAAGGAAGAAGGAGGGAGGTGGGGAGTTGACGGGTGTTTGGGATTGTAAATGAGGGATAAAAGGTAGAAGGAAGTGTTGTCCCTATAAGTAAAAGGACAGAAATACCCTCACGTGCAAGGCACATGAGGGGGTTAACGGATTTCTTTTAACGGGTGTTAAGTATAGGGACCATTCTCACAAACAAACCAGTCCACAAGGACCAAAAAACCAAAAAACTCGTGGTTTGGACTTTTTTCCTGAAAAAATGCAAACCACAGGGACCATTTTTGCAATTTTGTCTTATTTATATTTTGGCATTAAATATAATGATTTTTTTCCAATATTATCAAAATATAAAGATTTGTTTAAAACATATATTTTTAATATTATATTATTATTTTAATATATATTCTGTTTAACGGTTCGTATTATTTTAATGCTATAAAAAATCTTAAATTTAGCATCAACTTTGAAAATTACCCTAACATTTATTTTTATTACTCCTTTGTTTTTTATTTTCAAAAAAAAATCATATGTAATATATTTTTTCTATCTAACGGATTATATTATCTTATATTAATTTTATGATGTTTTTTTATCTAACAAAGAATATCTATTATGAAAAAATATTTTTTCTTCTAAAAATTCATTGTTTCTATTATATTTTTGTCTAACAGTATTATCTTACATTAATCGTAGGCCTAATTGTGATGTCCTAAATTTTATAAACCACATTTTTCATTTTAAAAACATAAGTAAAACATTTAAAATTGTTTTCCATAAAAGACCAAGGTAACAAAGTGTTTTAAAATCCTCAAACCATATTGTAAATATATATCAAAATCATCATAAAACAACGAATGTCTAAATCATGAAATCAACAACGATGTCTAAATCATGAAATCAACAACGATGAACGTGCAGTACATTTAGGCTGGACACGTTTCTATGACAGCAGAACTACTTGAAAACACTTAATCATAAATTGTAAGCATAAAGTTTAGTGGGTTCATCAAAATACCATATATCATAATACAAATACAATGCATACGAAATAAGAATTATGAACATGAATAATTCATGGATAAGTAATATGAAGACCTTATTGAACATTACTGGAAAGATTCTTATCTTTCGAATGGTGACATCAAAAGGGAAAGCATCGAGAAAAGCATGTAAATTTTTGCCTATTGTCTCAACAAAGTGCCAATCAATTTTTCAAATGAGGGATATCCTTTAAATAATGATGAAATGAATGGAGATTATAAAGTCAAAGAAGAGTCAAAAGATGAGGACACAAAAAGCATTGTAGATAGTAGAAAGAATTTAATAGAGCTTAAGATGCTTATGGAAGAGGAAATTCGAAGAAAGAGCCATGAACCAGTTTCGCAATGTGACAATCTTATATCCGCGCCATGATTAGACGAACCCTTATAATATGGAAACGAGGTAAATCCTGACTCGTGGTGCAAGCTCTCGATTGCTTGTGACACGATCTATGTTCCTACAAATCTATGTTTAATTTTTCAACCATAAAAAATTCTAAAAATTCCAAACTAGACACTCAATTACAAAATCTAAATCCTAAGGAAATCCATGGAACAGATGGATCTAAGAAGGTTTCTAAAAGTGGGAGTAATCAAGAACATGAGTCGGAGGAGATAAAGTTAGAAAAAGAGGAGAAGTAGGAGACCGTAAATAAAACAAAGGTTAAAAAAAGTAGTAAAAGGAAAAAAGAGCAAAAAGGAAGATTAATAGGAAGCTGGAGTGAAGAAATTGCAAGGAATACTTACAAGAAAAGAGTCAAAAATATAAGAGTGTTGGGGTGCAAAGCTATCCAAGTGGTGATGTATTGAAGGTTTCGCCCTTTTTATGATATGTGTGGGAAATAAGCATCGTGACTTATTGTAGTGTCACACTGTGACATCCCCAATTTCTCGGCCAGAAAAGACCGATTTGTTTATGCTTTGTTTTATAAATCAGAGTAATCGTTTAAAGAAAACGGTTGCGGAATTTGTTCCCAAAACAAAATATGATAAAAACTTATCAAAACATCTCTCAAAGAGAATGTATTTTCATTAAATAATAAAACCTCGGGATGTCATGTTCCGATACAGACACATAAGCATAAACAGAACATACATTCATTTACTCTAGTGATTTACATCTCCTTTAATCTCTCAGTGCAAAGCAGCTTCGTATCGATACCTGTGATACAATTAAACTGAGTGGGTCAGACTTGGGAGCCTGGTGAGCATATAGGGGTTTCAACCCACAATAATATAATTATTATATTTAATTATCAAACAATCAACCCAATTACCCATCCCCATTATCTTCTTTTAATCTTCCCTAAAGATATTATCCTAAGGGTCATCTCCTACATCGCATTTACCTCTCATCTCCTTACATCACATTTCCTTGTATGTTTGTTCCTAAGGACTTTTTCCTAAGGATCATCACATGAATACGTAGTCACAACATCGCCTGGACTAGTAAGTCATAATAAGGGTTAGATTATCATCGCATGAATACGTAGCCACAACATCGCTTGGACTTGTAATTCATAGAAAGGGTTAGTCTATCATCGCATGAATACGTAGCCACAACATCGCCTGGACTCGTAATTCATAGTAAGGGTTAGAGTATCATTGCATGAATACGTAGCTACAAAATCGCCTGGACTCGTAATTCATCACCTACAGGTTATGAGCCTGCTGGTGTTTCCACGGGGTCATCTAGAATCGTCCGTGGTCGCCATCTATACTCTAGTAGATGAATACATCGCCAAATTGCCACATCGTCGGTCAAGGTTATGGTATCTCCTCTCATTTCACATCACCTATTTATCATCACCTATCTATCATCACCTTTCTATCATCACGTATTTCTCATCACCTAATTATCATTACCTATTTCTCATCACCTAATTATCATCACACATCATCTGATTCATCTACCCATGTTCTACCCAACATATTTGTAGATATAAAATACATATAGATATTAACTCATTTAATACCTATATAAAATATCCATTCCACACTCATCTCAAATAAACAACAATATATAAACACATAGCACGTATTTCATAGCAAATACTTAATATATATATATATATATATATATATATATATATATATATATGTTAGAAGAAAGTGATCACATACTCATACGGATAAGCAACAATATATATATATACACATATCACGTATTTTATAAAATACTTCATATCTATGTGTAAGATGAAAGTGACTATACACTCACATATATAAACAACAATATATATAATACATTCAAACAATACTTGTATTATTATCGTGTTTATGAAAGGGACTATACACTCACTTGATCAGAAGATGATTGGATAGCACTACGACTCTTCAAGTAGATATTCTTCGGTGAAACCGGGATCACTTGACACACCCAGTTTCTCGCGGGCAGAGCTTCGGCTCGGAAACTCTTTTCTTCTCGGGATCTTCGGGCTTTGGGAATTGCTTCGGGTCTCGGGGTTGATACCGGGGCTTCGTGGGTACTTCTTTGCATGTAAATCGAGGTAATATGGGAGAGAGATGAGAGAATGAGCAACCATACCGGCTGGCCCTTCAAATCTATTTATAGGGCAAAACTCGCCCTTGCCACGTCGTAGAACCTTTTACCACGTCGTGGGCTTGGTCGTCACTGCATGCTTCATTGAAAGCTGCATCTGGGGGACTCCCGGAGGTGTCATGAGACTTGCCACGTCGTGGCACGGCTTGCCACGTCGTGGTCACTGACAGTATTGGGGTTTTGCGCCCCGAACTTCAGAAATTCATAACTTTCGCATACGAACTCCGTTTTCGATGTTCTTTATATCGACGCGAAGGTGAGATTATGCTCTACAACTCTTGTTTAGACTCCATTGGATAATTTTGACTTTATTTTTAATATATTATAAGTATATTACTTATATATTATCTTTAGTAGGACGGGACAGGAAAACTTCGTTCGAAATTCATAACTCCTTCATTTGAACTCCGTTTTCGTCTGTCTTTTTATCATTGGACTACTATCGAAGACATCTTCAACTCTCGTTTAGATCACTAAGGATAGATATATATCTACCTTAAATTCACTATTTACGTCGCGTTGGGTCGCACTGGGTCATGCCGGTTCTATCGCGAAACTTCGACAGGTCATAACTTCTTCGTTATAACTCGGATTTTGGCGTTCTTTATATGCACGGAAACCTTGTGACATATAATAAAACTTGGTTAAGATTAATCCTTTTAAATAATCTTCCATCAAAAAGTCATTTTTGATGCTTATTGTCTCTAAATTGACTATCTTGGATCTACGGGCGTTACAATTATCTCCCCCTTAGGATGATTACGTCCCAGAATCATCAACGAAATAGGGCTCACATAATGATTCCACACATTATCTCTTCATCCTAGGTAATAACCGTAACTTCTATGTTTCCTCGATAGAGTATTTAACTCTATGGCTTTCTTGACCGCAGACGATGCCCAATCTTGCATCTGCTTATCGTACTATGTTGTACTTTCAATCATAACTTTCAAGTTACAAAATAAATCCTTATTAAGGACTCCTTATTCTTCTTAGGATAAGTACTTTCATTCATCTATTGCAATAGATCGATGGGTCATGTTCTAATGACCTCTCATCGTATGATGCAACGCTTAGACTCAAGTCTCTTAGAGTCAAATTCCAAAATGCAATATACCTCCCTTCATATTCTAACGTGATATAATCACATTTTTTTTACATGTAGAATTTCTAGCAACAAGCTTCCTTAACAACGAGTGCGATGCTATCGATCACATTGATTTCAATCTTTTGACTTAGGTCAAATGTTACATTGAACTTGGTTCCATGAACCACCTAATAAACTCCTCGTAGTCGGACTCAATTTGATATGACCACTAGGGTCGGAATAACAACCATCTTACTAGTCACTACCGAAACAAGGGTAATGACACACTTGAACAAAACGGAATCAGTTACTAGCTTCTTGGTAACCTTGTGACTTTCCCTAATCCAAGTGTGAGTCCTATACTTCCGGTAGTATATGCATCTACTACCTTTCACACCTACTCATACTTGTCCCAAGTATTGTCCCGCAGTCGACCAAGTCACTATACAAGAAAATCACAAAACAATTTAACACATACGAATGTGTCTAAGTAATCATAAACATTTTACCTAGACTCTACTAGGACTTCTTTATTGCTCAATCTTCAATCATCAACTCTACTTCAACTCGATTGGTGATGGAAATACCAGACGATAAAACAACTGCAAGAATTTCATCAGTCGTTCCATCATCCTGCCAATCGAAAGTGTACTTCAGACGTACCGTACTCCTCTAAATCTACTGTTATTTCATAAGACATACTCTAAAGTCAAGATACCACTCTTACGATATCTTCTGATAGGTGTCATCCACTATCATAAGCCTTCTTCATTTCCTCCATTTACTCAATTTGTCTACGAGTCTTCACAATGACCTCTTGTACATCCAAGAAGACATTTGGTGTACCAAGCGAGAATTTTTAAGATAAGAAAATTTTTAATTACGATAAACGTATAAATCTCCTTATCACCCCAATATGTTTACATGCTAGTTCTAATTTCGTAGTCGTACGCTTAGAATCCTAAACACATAAGATTTCCAGATCCGGTCGGCAACAGACCATAGATCCGAACAAATAATAACTTCAATTTAGCTATCACACAAAACAATTAGCACATAAAAGCATTTTAGGCATCATTCCTAAAATAAACTAGTGCTTGTGTCAATTTAGGTGTACTACCTAACATATTTTAGACATAACTCCTCACAATCATTACTTAGCATTCTAAGTTTAAGTTTAGATATTTCCTACAAATTCCTAGTTCGCTTAAACTAATGCTCTGATACCAACTGTGACATCCCCAATTTCACGGCCAGAAAAGACCGATTTGTTTATGCTTTGTTTTATAAATCAAAGTAATCGTTTAAAGAAAACGGTTGCGGAATTTGTTCCCAAAACAAAATATGATAAAAACTTATCAAAACATCTCTCAAAGAGAATGTATTTTCATTAAATAAAAAAAATCGGGATGTCATGTTCCGATACAGACACATAAGCATAAACAAAACATACATTCATTTACTCTAGTGATTTACATCTCCTTTAATCTCTCAGTGCAAAGCAGCTTCGTATCGATACCTGTGATACAATTAAACTGAGTGGGTCAGACTTGGGAGCCTGGTGAGCATATAAGGGTTTCAACCCACAATAATATAATTATTATATTTAATTATCAAACAATCAACCCAATTACCCATCCCCATTATCTTCTTTTAATCTTCCCATAAGATATTATCCTAAGGGTCATCTCCTACATCGCATTTACTTTTCATCTCCTTACATCACATTTCCTTGTATGTTTGTTCCTAAGGATTTTTTCCTAAGGATCATCGCATGAATACGTAGTCACAACATCGCCTGGACTAGTAAGTCATAATAAGGGTTAGATTATCATCGCATGAATACGTAGCCACAACATCGCCTGGACTCATAATTCATAGTAAGGGTTAGTCTATCATCGCATGAATACATATCCACAACTGTATATGTAATGAATGTGCTAGCTGTATTGTATGTTCTCCCTATGTCTAGCATGTATGTATTGTAATGTTCTACGTGTAGTAGATGTAATGAGTGTTCTCTCTCTATCTAGCAAGTATTGAAATGTACTGTGTGTACTAGCTGTAATGTGTGTTCTCTCTCTGTGACAACCCGAGATTTCCATTTGTACGAACATTATCTATTCAATAGAAGCTAGTCCAGTTTCAGTGATTTTCAGACTTTTCCGAACAAGTTTGTGTACATTAGGGTTTACGTTTCAGGAGATATCAGGAGAGTGGATGCTCCTGGATTTGTGAAACTTGAACATTCCAAGTTTCATAATGTTATAGTCCAACTTCCGGAATAAAAATATTTTCTATCAAAATATTTCAGGACTATAAATAGATTTCTGGATTTAATTAATTCATTATTCACAATTCCAACTAGAGAAAAGCCATTTTCTCTCTGACGGATCTTCGGGTTTTCATCCCGGATTGTGAGTCTACTTTCCTAAATGTGTTTTAATACTTGTTATATGCTTTATAACATTGTTTACATGTCTAAAATACAAGATCCGGGAGCTTACGGCCCAAGAACGTTCTTGGGGTGTAAACTCCAAAACGAAGCCTAAAGGCTATCTAGTCTCGTTTCCTTGTTAGGTAACTAGTTAAGGACATTGTGTATAAACATTTGAGGCTAGAAATCATTCAAGAACACCAACCTTTTGGAGTTTACGGCCCAAGAGTTTCTTGGACCGTAAACACCATTTCCAAGGGCCAAAGTGAGCCCTAAATGACCCCTAAGGCTTAAGGCATTTACCCTCTAATGCTTGTAGCTAATTTGGACACCAAAACACTTCAAGATCATCTAGTTTTAGGAGTTTACGGCCAAGGATATGCTCTTGGGCCGTAAACCCCTTTTTCAAGGGCTAAGAGTGCCCTAAACACCCCTAAGGCCTTAAGACAATTAACCTTGGATACTTGTAACTTGAATGGGGAGAAAATGACATCAAAATCATCCCTTAAAGGGAGTTTACGGCCAAGGAACATCTCTTGGGCCGTAAACTCCAAGTAAAGGCACAAATGTGTGCCTAATGTCCCCTTTAGCCTTAGACAAAAACATAGAAGCTATCCTACATGTGAAAGTGACTTAAAAGAATTAAAACCAACACCCCATAGGAGTTTACGGCCGTAAACTCTAGGGGATATGGTCCTTTGGCGGTAAACTCCCCAAAGGAGCATTCTAAGGCCTTAAACTACTTCAAGGATTATTCCAACAAAGCTAGGCTTATTCTAGGATCAATATAGCACTTCAAAACACCCAAAACCACCAAGTGAGGAGTTCACGGCCGTAAACTCATGGGTTCACGGCCGTAAACTCCAAAGGTGGGGTTTGTTGGGTGGTGAACTCTTATACAAGGTCTTTTGAAGCTTCAAACCATTTTGCCTTGTCCCATATCAACTTAGATGCAACCATTAGGACCTATAACACTTATACAAAGTGTTTACATGTTCCTAAGTGTCCCAACTTATTTCATTAAGTTATTAATTGGCTAATTAGTTATATATATATGCTCATTATATGATAACTAGGCTCGTGCGTGTGAACAAGTCTCCGTTTGCCACCTAGCATGGTACCCGATACATCAATCCAACCTACTCACCACAAGTGAGTTCATACCCCTTTAATCAACCTTTGAAATGCTTTTAAATGTTTTAAATACTTTATGGGGGGATACAATTTAAACACTTACAGTTACTACATCAATCACATGTGATTAATAACTAGAAAACCAATGATTTTATCACTGTTCAAACTGTTTATCAAACTGTTTCACTTCAAAATGTTTTACAAACTCTTTTTACTTATCAAATGCTTTTATTAAACTTTGTTTTACTTCTTATAAATTGCATGCCCATATATGTATAGATATATAAGAAATATTTAAAGGGCTTAGGAAGGCTATCTACCCTATTTCCTTTTCGCGCATTGAGATGTGGTCTGGTGGGATTTCGGGTAATCGTCCGAAGGTCGTTTCAATATTAATTATATATCAAATATACATATATAGACATAAAAGTACTTCCATATTCATACTTATCAGTACATCATCAGTAAGTTACCATCGGGGTAACATAGGATCATACTACTACAATTTCTAGACAAATAAGTCAGTTCATTCATGAGTTAATACTTATTACTACGAGTACTTATACAACTATACTAGAAAGAGAAAATATACAACTATACTAGAAACATAACATATACAACTATACTAGAACGAGAAACATTACATATACATGATGTCACACCCCAAAACCGGAACGGCGGAAACATTCTGGGGTGGATGACGTCATGTCAAGTATCACAACACATGCATTATAGTAATCAAAGTACAACAAAACATTGCATTAATAGTAATAGTTTTACATGGTTACATTACAACACTTTAAAGTAATACGAGTAATAGGATAAATGCAGCATAGTACAAAGCTATCTTCATCAACAGCTCCGTGGATGTACCTGTCTAATGCTAACCTGAGAATACAAGTTATTTGAAAAGCGAGTATCAGCATTTTTACAATGCTGGTGAGTTCATAAGCATTTAGTGACATTTCATTCAAATAACTTAATAAAGTGATAGTTTAAGTGATTTCAGTGTATTAGTGTTCTTTCCAGAAAATCCTATATTTTCTTTAATAAAAGCAGCCTTCTACCAAGACTGGTCAGTGTAATGTGGTAAGAAGAAGTTTCCCTTAATTGCTAATAATATCAAAATACTGAATTTGATTATTAAAGAAAGCAGAGGCATCAGGGAATAACATATGCCTCAGCAGTGAGGACTGCTGACTAAGGCAAAAGAGTCATAGACTCCAGGAAAGTATTGAACTAACGACACGCCTGGTTCAGTCTAAAAAATGGAGAAACAGACCCCGAAGGTACCAAATGAAAGGTACAACTGGTAAGGTCTAAAACAGTGAACGCAGACCGAAGATGATACCAAATGGAAGGTACATCTTGCAAGGTCATAACAATGAAGACAGACCGCAGACGTTACCAAATGAAAGGTACATCTCGCAAGGTCAAAACAGTGAAGACGGACCAGAGACGATACCAAATGAAAGGTACATCTCGCAAGGTCAAAACAGTGAAGACAGACCACAGACGATACCAAATGAAAGGTACATCTTGATAGGTCAAAACAGTGAAGACAGACCACAGACGATACTAATTGAAAGGTACATCTTGAAAGGTCAGACAGTGATAACAGACCCCAGACGGTATGAAACGACAGATACATCTTGTAAGGTCAAACAGAGATAACAGACCCCAGACGGTATCAGATGAAAGATACATCTAGCAAGGTCAAAACAGTGTGACTCTGAAAAAGGTGACATCAGCATACAGTGTAAATTGCTGACGAAATACTGTTACCTTAAAACCATGAATTATAAGGCAACCCAGGATACTCGTAACCATACTGACTAGAGTACTAGACGCCCTACAAGCATCTATATAATGTGACATTTGTCACCCCTTGGCTTGGTAGGCCGTGGACTGTAGCTAGCAGTCAGGGTGCGGGGTTGTCAATCCCGTATAGGCCTATACACACAATGTCCGCTCTCCCTACAGGAGACTCTGGTTACCAACTAGATGACGGAGAAGGCCGCGTCCCGAAGATGCATCCCAAATAGAGGATAGTGTGTTACTAGGAGGGAGTGGGTTTCTTATGTAAGTGTAGACTAGAGGTATAGATTCTTAACTGAATTGACTGAAGAAAACTCGTATGTCTATGCTCGTATACATAATATATAACTAATGAATCGAACGACCTTCAGATCGACATCCGATCCCACCAGACCACATCTCAACGAAGAAAAGGAAATAGGGCGGACAAGCCTTCCTAAGTCCTTCAATCATTATTTATATGCATCTATACAAGCATAAACATACATCTAACTACGCTTGAGTGTGTATCATACAGTGAAGTATAAGTGTACAGTGGAACATCTGAGTCGTGAAGTATAAGTGTACAGTGGAACATCTGAGTCGTGAAGTATAAGAGTACAGTGGAACATCCGAGTCGTGAAGTATACGTGTACAGTGTGGGATAATCGAACCATGAAGTATAAGCGTACCAAGTATAAGTGTATCACGAAGTAGAGACGACAATAAGTGATGTAAGAACGTCTATCAAGTATAAGTGGAGTAAAGTCGTTATCCAGTATAAGTGAAGGAGAAATCGTATCACTAAGTAAGAGCGTGAATAAGTATAAGCGTCATCAAGTATAAGCGACTATAGGTATAAGTGAAAGTGTTACCGAGTCAGAGTATAACATAAGTATAAGTGAAGCAGCAGTGTTTAACAAGTAAAAGTATACGTCAAAAAGGGAAATCTTTAATGAAAAGCCTTTATGTACAGAGAAAATCACAAATTGTATTCCTTTGTAAAATACATTTAAAACCTTAGAGGATCTTTCATAAACCAATTTAGGATGAATTTGAATAAATCAGTATAAGTAAAAGTTATGAAACAGGTAAAAGTCATTTTAGTGTCCCACTCGGTAAGACAGTGTAAAAGTGGTAAAATCTTGTGCATGCGGGTTATCAATCATATGCGATTGACATGATAACTGGCATGTTTAACTTGTATTCCCCCCTATAAAACATTTAAAAGCATTTAAAAGGTTCATCCAGGGGTATGAACTCACCTGGTGTAAGTAGGTCCGACGAAAGTGCCGATTGGGCGTTCGGGGTCACGCAAGGACTTGAACACACACAAGGACCTATTTTAACATATGATAACATATTTTCACATACAATTAGCATATAATATACTAATTAAACAATTATACACACTCAAAGGAGTGGAAAACACTTTTGGTTGAGTGTTTGGGGTCCCGGGTAGCGTTTACGGGTACTAAGGGTCTCTTATCAGTTGTGGGACTTTGCTATACTCACATATCAAGTGTGTAAATGGATTTAAAACACCAACATGGACCAAACAAGGAGTTTACGGCCCAACCTAAGGGAGTTTACGGCCGTAAACTCCCAAGGTTCTATTCTTGGGTGTTTGATGCTTCTAGCTTGTTCATAGAATTATTCCAAGCACTTTTCCTAAAAGGTATGTGTGGGTTTAAGGCCTCCAAGGGTACTAAACAAGAGTTTACGGCCTAGGGACTCTCCCAAGGGAGTTTACGGCCGTAAACTCTCAACCTTTGAGTTTAGTGAAGTTTTAAGCCCCTATTGCCTTCTTGGAATTTTCTTATGAAGTTTGATGCTATTTTGGGTGATTAAAACCAACATTTGAGGGGGTTTTGGGGAGTTTACAGCCTAGACACTTGCTTGGGCCGTAAACTCCAAATCAAGCCTCATTTCATTGTGTTTAAGTCCTTAAATCCTTCCTAGCATTTTATAGAAATAGTCTAAGGCCATTTAGGGGACAAAAACCAACATTTTGGGCATGTTTGGGGAGTTTACGGCCTAAGCATGTGCTTGGGCCGTAAACTCATTTTTATCCTTCATTTTGATGTGTTTTAGTGATCTAAACCCAAAATACCAAGTCCCTAAATTATGTATGAAGCCTAAGGGTGGTTTGGGAGTGTTTTTGGGGCCTTTTAACATGATTTTGAGGTGTTTACGGCCTAAGATTGTGCTTGGACCGTAAACTCTATTTTGTCCCCTAAATCATTGTGTTTTGATGTTTAAACACTCCTAGGCAATCCCCTTAATTTATTTCCAAGCCTATAGGGACAAGTTTGGGTCATTTTGGCCTCATTTTGGGTGTTTACGGCCTAAGGAGGTTCTTAGGCTGTAAACTCCTTTTTCATTGCTTCTAAGTCCGATTTTTGGGCTATAAACTCAATTCAATATGTTTAGAATAAGCTAGGGTAAGCGGACTTACTATTTGGAAGCACTTGGTTGCGGTTTCGGGGCGAAAACGGGTCTAGAGAGAGAGTGTAAAAAGTCTCCAATAGACTCCACTCACCCTTATATAGGGTTTTGAGTCGGGGCACATTGGAATTCTACCCGATACTACCGTTAAACGGGGCTTTTGGTCGCACCCGATTTAGTGGTCGTAATAATAAACTAATATTTTCCAAGTAAATGGAAATATGTGCTTTGTATTTTATTTCCTTTTATCACGACTTAACGGCATATAAACATACACTATTTAAAATGTTTATTAAACTTGACGACTTCTCATTAACGGAACTTTTGAACAGTGGAATATTCCGTTAACGATAATGGAGAAATGTAACGGGGCAACTTGGGTTGTCACACATGAACACGTTAACAATTGTGATCCACTGTGTCGGAGCATGCCTTAAATGTCATGGCCCGAGTTGTAGCCAGAATTCTCTTGGAGGGAGAGCGTGAGTTTGCGTATAGATCTATACTGGATTGACTATCCTACACCTTGCTGCTAGCTATAGCCGGACGTGCAGGTCTGCGGGTGCCAAACGTCATTCCGTTATTACGACCGTTCATTATGTCGTTGTTACCAGTCGATAGCATGGTGCAATTTATCACATTATACCTTAATATAAATCCGGTTTAAGGTAGTTAGTACAACAGTAGTTCTTATAATACAAAACTACAGTACTACAATGATTTACCCATTACATATTTTAGTGATAACCTCACTTAAACATTAATGTACAAACTATATTTTGTTAAATGATAGTTACATTTGGGAAATTACACACTTTTACATCAAACGAGCATACAAAACAGTTAAGCCTTGGTAGAAGGCTACTTTAATAGAAAATATAGGTTTTTCTGAGAGATTCAAACTTTTCAAACACTTACAAACCTTTACATACATTTTACAAACTTATACTTGATACATGTTCAAACATTTTTGGATGACAAATACCGACACTAAAATACTTATGAACTCACCAGCTTAATGCTGATAAACTCTTTCAAAATAACTTGTATTCTCAGGTCATCAGTAGACAGGTACCGAGGCCAGCTTTTGAGAAGATGGAGCGCATCCAAGACTCATCTTATTATTTTGATATACATTATTTTTGGTGTCTATACTGTAGAGAACACGCTTGTATTAAAATTATATATTTAATGCAATGGATGATGTTGTTTGCTTATTCACATTTACTGTGTTGTGATACTTTACATGACGTCCTCCGCCCCTGAACGTTTCCGCTGTTCTTGGTTTTGGGGTGTGACAGATTGGTATCAGAGCATTGTTTATAGTGAATCAAGTATATCAACCCAGAAAAGATATACTAAACTATAAACCTATTTGGGATTAAAACACTCTGACCAAGAGTCTATACTTTAAATATTAAAATATTTAATTAAGTATACTAGTCTGCATTCATACTAAAACCAGTGTCACAACGACAAGAACAAAAGTATTACGATTGTTAAATATCACAGGTAAGCTCGGGGATATATGGTTAGTCCTGGGAATGGCATAGCCTGATCAACTATGTTGTTCCAAGGAGTGATTAGCATATGCCCTAGAATGGTTGTGATGTGTTAACAAGTCCAAAAACTTACCAACAATACCACAAGAAGATCAGTAGAACCTAAACTTAAAATACTATAGGTGTATTTGTACTACTAACTACGTATATACTATATCTTTATACCTCTCTTCTCGCGTAGATTTAAATGGTTGGATTCCATCACGGTGACCCGTACTTTCCAAATGAAGGCAACGCAGGATGGCTCGAAGCAGAGTCTGATGATGAGCACCAAATTCCATTGGATGATCATCAAGCTGAAGGCTTCTCGGATGGATCAGACTCTGAGCCTGAAGTCAACAACCTACCTCCAGTAGGTCAAGCCCCGAACAACAACCCTCGACCAGCTTTTCCAGGTCCCACTCCCTTGTGGGTAGATAACTTGAATTGCTGGAGTGACGAACAAGGTCAACCCTTAGCATACTTTGGGGACCGAACCTTTTACAACGTCAGCGATGGTGGCTCTGCTGACCGAGCTCTACCTGTCATTATCCGCAGAATAGCTCGTAATGTCGAGCAAGGTCGAGCAGCCATCGACCGGGTCGTGGAGATTGATGCCAACTCTGGTGTCAACACAGTCCGCATTCGCCGTCTCGAAGAAGACATGGAACGGACCCGGAGAACCAATGAAACCCTACAGCAACATCTGGTTGCCTCTCAAGCAGAAGTGATGGAACTTCGAGCTCGTCAAAGGGCTCATGAGCGACACCTTCAAGAGGTGGTCCGTCAAATGAGAGACCTCAGAGTTCTCCCGAGGAATACTCATCGCCGTTAGATGATGTCTAGTACATCATTATCTTTTGGATTAAGGATTAGCCTTTAACATCTGTGCTCTAAGTAGCACTTATCTGTAAAATATTCCTAACTTTCAGTACTCTAATTAGGAATCTAAGAACTGTCAAACTTTCTGTATGGTATGATGTAAGACCTACTGTTAGGTCAATTTTCATTGAACTCGTTACATCAGTAATACCAGTATTATTGACAACTACCTACTCCGTGGGAAGAACCTTTACACTTGGGTTTTCCTACACATCTTTCTTGTTATGATCTCAAACACTCATTCACTTGTTGGGCTATGGTTAGTTAGTCTATGTGTCATTCTCACCTTGCTTACAAATTGATTCTTACCACTTTTCTCATCTTTATAAACTTATAGCTGAAGGATGCCTCCTCGCAAATCTCCCCGGAATAATCCTACACCTACACCACCTCCTCCACCTCCGGTCATCGATACAGCAACCCTAAATGTTGCCGTAGCTGCAGCAGTGGCAACTGCCATGGCACAATTCACTTTACTGATACCAGCAGAGGTGGAACCCCTGTAAACTCTATTCTGGTTGAAACTCCTGTGCGCTCGAGAGAGTGGTCTTACAAGGATTTCACCAACTGCAAGCCGAAGTCCTTTCATGGGACCGGTGGAGTCATTGATCTCTCGCAATGGTTCGAGAAGACTGAATCAGTCTTCGAAATTTGTTCATGCCCTGCTGCGAGCAAAGTCAAATATGCCGCATGCACCTTTGAAGGAAAGGCCCTGACGTGGTGGAACGACCACGTTAAATCTCTAACTCTCGTCGTGGCCAACGACATAGGCTGGGAAACGATGAAAGACCTCATGATTGAGGAATATTGCCCGAGGGGCGAGATCCAGAAACTAGAGCAGGAGCTTTGGAGCCTGACCATGAAGGGCACCAACATTGTTGCTTATACCGCCAGATTCAGCGCACTGGTGGCCCTCTGCCGTAATATGGTTCCCACAGAAGGGAAAAAGATCGAAAGGTACATATGGGGGCTAGTGCCTCCGTATCAGGGGAATGTCCTATCATCAAACCCCGCTACCTTCGACAGTGCCAAGCGACTGGCACAGCGACTCATTGACCATGGTGTCAAAACCCCTGCAACCACAACAACCCTAGCCATCCCGGAACCCTCCAAACCCGCTGACACTAAGCGGAAGTTCTGGGATGACAAGAAGAAGCAGCGAGCTGCCAAAAAGTAGCAAATTGTGGCAGTGCATGCCGCAGTAACCCCTGTTGCTGCTACTGCTCCGATGAAGCAGTATGCTGGAAGTTTGCCAAAGTGCAACAAATGCAACTTCCACCACAACGGCCCCTGCCGTGAAATGCAGTGCTCTAACTACAACAGGAAAGGACACACCGTCCGTTTCTGTACGTTCCCGGCACAACCGATCACACAAGTCCCTAGCTCCGGCGCAAGCCCGACTTGCTATGAATGTGGCGAAACAGGCCACTATAAATGGGACTGCCCCAAAGCGAGAAATGCTGGAGGAGCAGGGAGGGTACTAGCTATAGGCCACGGGGAAGCAGTTGCTGACCCGACAGTGGTGACTGGTACATTACTCCTCGATAACTCCTATGCATGCATTCTGTTCGATAGTGGAGCGGAGCGAAGCTTCGTGAACCATAAATTTGCTCGCATGCTTAAACAACAACCACACACACTTAAAGAACAATTCACAGTAGAAATGGCTAATGGAAAAATAGAAAACACCAGTAGCATATACTTAGGATGTACCCTAACTCTAGATAACCATTCATTCCCAATCGACCTCATGCCGGTCTCAATAAAAAGCTTCGACGTTATCATCGGCATGGATTGGTTGAGTCTTCATCGCGCCGACATCATGTGCTTCGAGAAAGCAGTCCATTTAAACCTCCCGTCTAACGAAACTCTTATTGTCTACGGTCATAAACCTGGTGCGAGTCTTCGCATTATATCAAGTATTCAAGCACAGAAATATATGCGCAAAGAATACCACGCATTCCTTGCTCACGTCGTCGACACGAGCCTCGAAACGAAAGAACTAAAGAACATTCCAGTAGTGAGCGACTTCCCCGACATTTTCCCAGAAGAGCTACCTGGATTGCCTCCGCAACGACAGGTCGAGTTTAGAATAGACTTAGTCCTAGGAGCTACCCCAGTAGCCAAGTCGCCCTACCGCTTAGTACCAGCAGAGATGCAGGAATTATCTGGTCAACTTAACGAACTGCTCAGCAAGGGCTTTATAAGACCAAGCTTCTCACCTTGGGGAGCACCGGTCTTGTTCATTAAGAAGAAAGACGGATCATTCCGTATGTGTATCGACTATAGAGAACTCAACAAACTGACGGTCAAAAATCGTTACCCTCTGCCTCGCATAGACGATTTATTTGACCAACTGCAAGGGGCAAACTATTTTTCCAAAATTGATCTAAGATACGGATATCACCAGTTACGGGTGCTAGAGGAGGATATTCCAAAGACAGGCTTCCGAACTCGTTACGGACACTACAAGTTCGTGGAGATGCCATTCAGAATGACCAATGCGCCCGCAGTTTTCATGGACCTGATGAACAGAGTATGTCGACCTTACTTAGATCAATTCGTCATCATTTTCATTGACGACATCCTGATCTACTCCCGAAGTAAGGAAGAGCATGGCGATCATCTGCGACAAGTTCTAGGAACTTTACGAAAGGAGAAACTTTATGCGAAGTTCTCGAAATGTGAATTTTGGATCCGAAGAATCGAATTCTTAGGACACGTGGTAAGCGAAGAAGGAATCCACGTGGACCCATCCAAAATTAAAGCCATTGAGAACTGGTCAGCACCCAAGACGCCGACAGAAATTCATCAATTTCTAGGTCTTGCTGGCTACTACCGCAGATTCATTCAGAACTTCTCCCGAATAGCGAAACCTCTTACAACCCTGACCCAAGAAAGGCGTGGCCTTTGACTGGGAAGAGAAACAAGAGAGATTGTTCCAAACGCTCAAGCGAGCCTTGTGCACCACGCCAATACTATCTCTCCCTGAAGGGATAGAAGACTTCGTAGTCTATTGCGATGCATCGAACCAAGGGCTCGGGTGTGTTCTGATGCAGCGAGGTAAGGTCATCGCCTATGCCTCCAGACAGTTGAAGACACACGAAGTTAACTACACGACCCACAATCTTGAACTGGGAGCAGTGGTGTTTGCTCTGAAGATCTGGAGACATTACTTGTATGGAACGAAAAGCACTATCTTTACCGACCACAAGAGTTTACAACACATATTCGATCAGAAAGAGCTCAACATGAGACAACGACGGTGGGTAGAGCTACTCAGTGATTATGAATGCGATATTCTTTATCATCCGGGTAAAGCCAACGTGGTAGCAGACGCTCTAAGTCGGAAGGAATATTCTGGTCGCAGGGTCAAGTCATTGTCGATAACCATCCATTCACACTTGTCTAAACAAATTCAGGCGGCCCAACTTGAAGCCATGAAACCTGAAAATGTGATGAGTGAATCCCTCAGAGGAATGGACAAGAATTTAGAAGCCAAGGGTGACGGAGCCTTATATTTCATGGACCGGATCTGGACACCGAAACACGATGGTTTCCGAGACTTGGTCATGACCGAAGCACACAACACTCGGTATTCCGTCCACCCAGGTTCAGATAAGATGTATCTGGATCTTAAAAAGCTATACTGGTGGCCTAATATGAAAGCAGATATTGCTACCTTCGTAAGTAAATGCCTTACTTGCGCAAAGGTAAAGTTTGAGTACCAGAAGCCCTCCGGTTTACTGCAACAACCATAGATTCCAGAATGGAAGTGGGAGCGGATCACTATGGATTTCATAACCAAGTTGCCCAAGACAACGGGTGGACTTGATACCATATGGGTCATCGTCGATAGATTGACCAAGTCTGCACACTTCTTGCCTATCAAAGAAACCGATAAGATGGAGAAACTTACGAGAACATACATTAGGGAAATCGTACGGCTACATGGTGTGCCTATATCCATTATCTCCGATAGAGATAGTAGGTTCACCTCAAGATTCTGGAAATCACTGCAACATTCCCTAGGAACAAGGTTGGACATGAGCACAGCCTACCATCCACAGACCGACGGACAGAGTGAGAGGACAATCCAAACACTGGAAGATATGTTGCGAGCATGTGTGATTGATTTCGGGAAAGCATGGGATACTCATTTACCCCTTTTCAAGTTTTCCTATAATGACAATTATCACACGAGCATCAAGGCTGCTCCATTTGAAGCTCTCTACGGCCAAAAGTGCAGATCCCCTATGTGCTGGGCTGAGGTGGGTGATACCCAATTAGCTAGGGGCAAGCTTCTGACAGTACTCTCACCGGTCCAGAGATCATTCGGGAAACGACAGAGAAAATCGTTCAGATTCGTGAACGATTGAAAGCCTCTAGAGACCGATAGAAGAGCTACGCTGATAAGCGAAGAAAACCTTTGGAATTTCAGGTGGGAGACCGAGTCCTTCTCAAAGTCTCACCCTGGAAGGGCTTGATACGCTTCGGTAAGCGTGGGAAGCTTAATCCTAGGTACATAGGGCCTTTCGAGATTCTCGCAAGAGTCGGCCCCGTAGCTTACAAACTCGATCTACCTGACACACTTCGTAACGTACATTCTACATTCCACGTATCTAACTTGAAAAAGTGTCTGTCCGATGAGACTCTCGTAATCCCACTCGACGAGATCAAGATCAACGAGAGACTCAACTTCGTGGAAGAACCTGTGGAGATCATGGACCGTGAGGTCAAGCAGATGAAGCAAAGTTGTATCCCTATCGTGAAGGTTCGCTGGAACGCCAAGCGAGGACCAGAATTCACTTGGGAACGCGAGGATCAGATGAAACTGAAATACCCTCATCTTTTCGCTTAGTTATTTGTAACTTCTTATTTGCTTAAATTCTAATTTCGGGACGAAATTCCTTCTAACGGGGGGATGATGTGACAACCCGAGATTTCCATTTGTACGAACATTATTTATTCAATAGAAGCTAGTCCAGTTTCAGTGATTTTCAGACTTTTCCGAACAAGTTTGTGTACATTAGGGTTTACGTTTCAGGAGATATCAGGAGAGTGGATGCTCCTGGATTTGTGAAACTTGAACATTCCAAGTTTCATAATGTTATAGTCTAACTTCCGGAATAAAAATATTTTATGTCAAAATATTTCAGGACTATAAATAGATTTCTGAATTTAATTAGTTCATTATTCACAATTCCAACTAGAGAAAAGCCATTTTCTCTCTGACGGATCTTCGGGTTTTCATCCCGGATTGTGAGTCTACTTTCCTAAATGTGTTTTAATACTTGTTATATGCTTTATAACATTGTTTACATGTCTAAAATACAAGATCCGGGAGCTTACGACCCAAGAACGTTCTTGGGGTGTAAACTCCAAAACGAAGCCTAAAGGCTATCTAGTCCCGTTTCCTTGTTAGGTAACTAGTTAAGGACATTGTGTATAAACATTTGAGGCTAGAAATCATTCAAGAACACCAACCTTTTGGAGTTTACGGCCCAAGAGTTTCTTGGACCGTAAACACCATTTCCAAGGGCCAAAGTGAGCCCTAAATGACCCCTAAGGCTTAAGGCATTTACCCTCTAATGCTTGTAGCTAATTTGGACACCAAAACACTTCAAGATCATCTAGTTTTAGGAGTTTACGGCCAAGGATATGCTCTTGGGCCGTAAACCCCTTTTTCAAGGGCTAAGAGTGCCCTAAACACCCCTAAGGCCTTAAGACAATTAACCTTGGATACTTGTAACTTGAATGGGGAGAAAATGACATCAAAATCATCCCTTAAAGGGAGTTTACGGCCAAGGAACATCTCTTGGGCCGTAAACTCCAAGTAAAGGCACAAATGTGTGCCTAATGTCCCCTTTAGCCTTAGACAAAAACATAGAAGCTATCCTACATGTGAAAGTGACTTAAAAGAATTAAAACCAACACCCCATAGGAGTTTATGGCCGTAAACTCTAGGGGATATGGTCCTTTGGCGGTAAACTCCCCAAAGGAGCATTCTAAGGCCTTAAACTACTTCAAGGATTATTCCAACAAAGCTAGGCTTATTCTAGGATCAATATAGCACTTCAAAACACCCAAAACCACCAAGTGAGGAGTTCACGGCCGTAAACTCATGGGTTCATGGTCGTAAACTCCAAAGGTGGGGTTTGTTGGGTGGTGAACTCTTATATAAGGTCTTTTGAAGCTTCAAACCCTTTTGCCTTGTCCCATATCAACTTAGATGCAACCATTAGGACCTATAACACTTATACAAAGTGTTTACATGTTCCTAAGTGTCCCAACGTATTTCATTAAGTTATTAATTGGCTAATTAGTTATATATATGCTCATTATATGATAACTAGGCTCGTGCGTGTGAACAAGTCTCCGTTTGCCACCTAGCACGGTACCCGATACATCAATCCAACCTACTCACCACAAGTGAGTTCATACCCCTTTAATCAACCTTTGAAATGCTTTTAAATGTTTTAAATACTTTATGGGGGGTACAATTTAAACACTTACAGTTATTACATCAATCACATGTGATTAATAACTAGAAAACCAATGATTTTATCACTGTTCAAACTGTTTATCAAACTGTTTCACTTCAAAATGTTTTACAAACTCTTTTTACTTATCAAATGCTTTTATTAAACTTTGTTTTACTTCTTATAAATTGCATGCCCATATATGTATAGATATATAAGAAATATTTAAAAGGCTTAGGAAGGCTATCTACCCTATTTCCTTTTCGCGCATTGAGATGTGGTCTGGTGGGATTTCGGGTAATCGTCCGAAGGTCGTTTCAATATTAATTATATATCAAATATACATATATAGACATAAAAGTACTTCCATATTCATACTTATCAGTACATCATCAGTAAGTTACCATCGGGGTAACATAGGATCATACTACTACAATTTCTAGACAAATAAGTCAGTTCATTCATGAGTTAATACTTATTACTACGAGTACTTATACAACTATACTAGAAAGAGAACATATACAACTATACTAGAAACAGAACATATACAACTATACTAGAAACAGAACATATACAACTATACTAGAACGAGAAACATTACATATACATGAACACGTTAACAATTGTGATCCACTGTGTCGGAGCATGCCTTAAATGTCATGGCCCGAGTTGTAGCCCGAATTCTCTTGGAGGGAGAGCGTGAGTTTGCATATAGATCTATACTGGATTGACTATCCTACACCTTGCTGCTAGCTATAGCCGGACCTACAGGTCTGCGGGTGCCAAACGTCATTCCGTTATTACGACCGTTCATTATGTCGTTGTTACCAGTCGATAGCATGGTGCAATTTATCACATTATACCTTAATATAAATCCGGTTTAAGGTAGTTAGTACAGCAGTAGTTCTTATAATACAAAACTACAGTACTACAATGATTTACCCATTACATATTTTAGTGATAACCTCACTTAAACGTTAATGTACAAACTATATTTTGTTAAATGATAGTTACATTTGGGAAATTACACACTTTTACATCAAACGAGCATACAAAACAGTTAAGCCTTGGTAGAAGGCTACTTTAATAGAAAATATAGGTTTTTCTGAGAGATTCAAACTTTTCAAACACTCACAAACCTTTACATACATTTTACAAACTTATACTTGATACATGTTCAAACATTTTTGGATGACAAATACCGACACTAAAATACTTATGAACTCACCAGCTTAATGCTGATAAACTCTTTCAAAATAACTTGTATTCTCAGGTCATCAGTAGATAGGTACTGAGGCCAGCTTTTGAGAAGATGGAGCGCATCCAAGACTCATCTTATTAATTTGATATACATTACTTTTGGTGTCTATACTGTACAGAACATGCTTGTATTAAAATTATATATTTAATGCAATGGATGATGTTGTTTGCTTATTTACATTTATTGTGTTGTGATACTTTACATGACGTCCTCCGCCCCAGAACGTTTCCGCCGTTCTTGGTTTTGGGGTGTGACACTCTCTATCTAGCAAGTATTGAAATGTATTGTGTGTACTAGCTGTAATGTGTGTTCCCACTGTATCTGGAAAGTATTGACTCATGAATGAACTGACTCGTTGTATGATTCTTTGTTCTAGTAATAGTATTAGTAACTTCCTAAACTACGCATATCGTAGTTTATTAGTATTATGACCTGTACGTATGAACATGAACGTATACCCTTGCTACCCAAGGGTATTGAATTGACTGATAGAACTTTTATGTCTATATATGTATACATAATATAATAACTAGTATGATTCAACTTGTACCCCCACATAAAAGCATTTAAAAACATTTAAAATATTGATTAAGGGGGTATGAACTCACCTGTAGCAAGTGGTTTGACTGAACTGACTAAATAGGATGCTAAGTGTCAAGTGAAGACTTTAGCACACACAAGGATCCTAATTAACATATATTAACACATATATGTATCCAATTACTCTTTAAACAACTAATTAACCAAGATTAGACATCCTAAGACATGAAAAACACTTGATCTAAGTGCTATAAGTCCTAAGGATTGTATCTAAGGGTTGTAGGACCTTTCGATTGTGTTTGGGGTTCAAGGGTAAACTCCCTTGTAGTTTACGGTTTTGTGACCATATCCCCATGGGTTTATGGTCATAAATGTTGGGTTTTGATCATACTAAGACTTCCTAAGTGTACATGCAACCCTAATAACCTTGGATCTATGTTTGTCTAATTATCATGCAAAGTTGAATTCCAAGGCTATATTCCTATCTAGCATACATGGGGAACAATTTTTAACTTGAATGATAGCTAGAATAACTTATCTTGTTGTTGCTTATGTTCCTTGAAACCTTATGAGCCTAGCACCCCAAGTGTGATGCCTCAAATGCTTTACACAACACCAAATGCTCTTGGAAAGAGTTTTGAGAGAATGCACACTTCTTGAAATCGGCCAAGCCCTCTTGTTTTCTTAGTGTAGCCGATTTTGGTGGTGAATGAGATCCTTATATAGTGTTGACACATCTAGGGTTACACCATGTAAACCCTAATGTGTCATGACTCTTCATTTCCATGACCCATGGGTTTGTAACTCCCATGGAGCATCCTATGGGTAGAACCCAACTTGATAATCCATGGAGCCTCTTAGCCCACTATACAAGATATGGATGATTTACATAATCAACCCATATATTTAATTAGTTCTCTTTTGATCACTTAATTAATTCTAAATTAATTATTGATCAAACTAATCAAATAATATTATTAATATATTAGAACTTATAATATATTAATAATCTCCAAGTGTTATTTCTCTCATTTAGTCTATCCAATTGCATGGTGCCATGCAACCCAAATGGACCATGCCGGGTCGGGTCAAGTACATACCAGAAATAGTTATGGACTTAGAAACCTTATCCAACAGTCTCCCACTTGGATAAGTCTAATAACTATTACTGCAAGTATGACTTCAAGAACCGATCGGCAATCGTAGCTCTTTTCAAGGTTTCTCGGAACTGAGAAGATGATGGTACGCCATTTAAGATAAGTGATCATATAATCCTCTGTTCTTAGATATTAGTCGGACAAATACATGGAACAATGTCTTACTTATTGTCCAACAGTTTGTTTCCCGATTTCCGATTTGTTTGACAAAGAACTTAATTGAACACATCAACTTAGTTCTAACCAAGTCCGGTACATGGGTCAAAACAAAATCATCGAGGGGCCCAGATATCAGCTTCTAATCTAAGAAGGAACAGATAAACTTCGACTCATATGTTTGTTCTACCACTCATTGAATTACACACAAGAGCACGATTTATAACATCGAGTTACCAATGCGTTTTCGTACAATCAATGCATAACCAACTTGTAAGTAACAAATCATATCTCTAGGATTGAAGACTTATATGATATTACCGTCTCACGATCACTCGAGATAGAATTCCATGAAGTGATTCCAGTGAGCGTGGGTTGAGTCCAATGCTCAGAACTTATGAGCACTCATGATTGTTGTAGCCTTGTCCAAGACCTCTACAACCAAACATGACAGTCTTGATTCATACCTACTTCTAACATATGACTGACTGTGGAGGTTTGAATAATATGTTATACCAAACAAAAATTATTCTGGAAGTCAAAACATGCAAAAGAAATATAGTAAACGATCGACAAGAGATAGCAACACTTTACTCATAAATAAAACATTTTTTTATTCATCATCAAATGTCAATTACACTTTACAAAATTCGAGGTTATCTAACTACTAAATCTAATATCATCCTTCAGCCCTATGCTCCGAGCATGCTGGAGATGCTTAACCCGAGTTAGTCCCTTCGTGAAGGGATCTGTCGGATTCTCATCTGATGATACCCTCTTTGCCACGAGGAGTCCTTCTTCGATCCGATGTCTGATGAAATGGTATTTTCTGTCGATGTGTCTGGATCTCCCGTGATCCCTTGGTTCCTTGGCTAAGGCAACAACACTTTCACTATCACAGAAAATTTCCATTGGCTCTTTAATAGCTGGTACAACTCCAAGGTCTCCAATGAAGTTATTCAGCCATATCGCCTCCTTTGCCGCCTCGCTAGCTGCAATATACTCTGATTCACAAGTAAAATCTACCATTGTCTCTTGCTTGGAACTCTTCCAAGAAATTGCTCCTCCATTTAGGGTAAAGACCCAGCCTGACTGAGAGCGGAAATTATCCCTATCAGTCTGGAAGCTAGCATCACTATACCCTACAACTCTCAAGTCATCACTCCCACCGAGGGTAAGGACCAAGTCCTTAGTCCTTCGTAGGTACTTGAGAATATTCTTTACCGCAGTCCAGTGTGCCTTGCCAGGGTTCCCCTGAAACCTGCTAACCATGATCAGGGCAAAAGCTACATCAGGTCGAGTACACGTCATAGCATACATGATCGATCCTACAGCCGAAGCATAAGGTATTCGACTCATTTCTGCTATCTCAGCCTCAGTGCTAGGGCTTTGTGTCTTACTCAATTTGGCATTACTCTGGATGGGCAACTCTCCTTTCTTGGAGTCCTGCATGCTGAATCTCTTCAGCACCTTATCCAAGTAGGTACTCTGACTAAGTCCAATTAGTCTTTTACTCCGATCTCTCAAGATCCTTATCCCTAAAATATAGGCAGCTTCACCAAGGTCCTTCATAGCGAAACACTTCCCAAGCCAGGACTTTACTTCCTGCAGGGTTGGAATGTCATTTCCTATGATTAGTATGTCATCCACATACAATACCAAAAAGCTAACTATACTCCTACTAGCCTTGACATACACACAAGATTCATCTTCACTCCTAGAAAAGCCAAATTCCTTGACCTTTTCATCAAAGCAAAGATTCTATCTGCGAGGTGCTTGCTTTAATCCATAGATGGATTTCTCAAGCTTACACACTCTATTAGGGTACTTGCTGCTGACAAAACCTTCTGGCTGACTCATGTAAACATCTTCAGCCAATTTTCCATTAAGGAAAGCGGTTTTGACATCCATTTGCCAAATTTCATAGTCATGAAATGCGGCTATGGCTAACATAACCCTAATAGACTTAATCTTGGCTACCGGAGAAAAGGTCTCATCATAATCCATTCCAGGAATTTGTGAGAACCCCTTTGCAACCAGTCTAGCCTTATAAGTGTGTACATTACCATCCATGTCAGTCTTCTTCTTGAAGATCCATTTGCATCCCACCGTCTTACGACCTGGTATATTTTCAACCAAGTTCCAAACTTGATTGTCATACATGGATTGTATCTCGCTATCCATAGCCTCTTTCCACTTAGCAGACTCGGGGCCTACCATGGATTCCTCGTAGCTGTTAGGGTCATCTTGACTTACTAGTGTCCCATCACTAATAAGTGTCTCACCTTCTGCAGTAATATGGAATCCATAGTAATGCTCAGGTGCACTCCTAACTCTCGTGGAAACCTCAGAGGTACAGATTCGTCAATTGGCTCAACAGGAGTTTCCTCCTCAAGTTGAGGGCTAGAGTTTGAAGTTCCTTCACCACTTGACTCTTGAATTTCTTCAAGATCAATTTGCCTCCCACTGTCTCCTTGGCTTATAAACTCTCTTTCTCGAAAGACTCCTCTTCTTGCTACAAAGACCACATTGTCACTAGGTCTGTAGAAGAGGTAACCAAAGGATTGTTGTGGGTAGCCGATGAAAATACACCTTTCGCTTTGAGGTTGGAGCTTATCATGAGTCTCGCGTCTCACGAAAGCCTCGAAACCCCAAATCTTGATGTGGTCTAGTTTAGGTACTTTACCAGTCCACATCTCGTGAGGAGTTTTGGCAACTTTCTTTGTAGGGACTAGATTATGAATATGGGTGGCAGTCTCTAAGGCATACCCCCAGAATGAGATTGGTAGCGAAGCTCGACTCATCATGGAACGAACCATGTCTAACAAGGTTCGATTACGCCTCTCAACCACACCATTCAACTGCGGTGTCCTGGGAGGTGTCAATTGTGAGACAATCCCACATTCCCTTAGATAGTCGAGGAACTCTGTACTAAGATACTCACCACCTCGATCGGATCGAAGCATCTTAATGTTCCCGCCCAATTGATTCTCGACTTCCTGTTTAAATTCCTTAAACCTCTCGAAAGTCTCTGACTTATGTTTGATTAAGTAGACATATCCATGTCTACTATAATCATCAGTAAAAGTCAAATAATAATGATTAGCATCCCTTGTGGCATGTTTGAATGGTCCACACACATCCGTGTGTATAAGGTCCAACAAACCTTCACCCCTTTCACACGAGCCTGTGAAGGGTGACTTTGTCATTTTTCCAAGTAAGCATGATTTGCAACTATCATCTGACTTTAGGTCAAACGACTCCAAGACTCCATCCTTTTGGAGTTGGCCTATGCGTTTCTTGCTTATATGTCCAAGGAGACAATGCCATAATGATGCTTTATCCAAGTTATTATTATTAGTAGAATCAATACACAAAACATTATTTCCTAAGTTATCTACAACAGACACAACTTCATACACACCATCACAAGGTAATGCTTTAAAATAAAGAACATTATTAAAGAAAGCATCAATAGAACCAACTTCATTATTAAACGAAAAGGTAAACCCTTGTTTATACAAAGCATGAAAGGAAATAATATTTCTTGCCATTCCTGGCGAGTAACAACATTTATTCAAATCTAAACTAAACCCACTACTTAGCGATAAAGTATAAACTCCAATCTTGGTGACAGGTGAAGCTTTCCTATTCCCCATGATCAAGTTTATTCTTCCTTGCTCCACATCCTCACTTCTTCTTAGTCCCTGCAAGTCACAACAAATATGAATACCACAACCGGTATCAAGGACCCAAGATTTAGAATGGGGTGAGTTATTAGAAATGATAGTGTAAATACCTGCATGGTTGGTTTTGACTTTCCCATCCTTCACATCCTGCTGGTATTTTGGGCAGTTCCGCTTCCAATGAGCCTTTTCATGGCAATATAAGCATTCAGCCTCTTTTGGGTCAGAAGAAGGAGTAATGAAACCTTTCTTGGTTCCACTTGAAGAAGAGCCATCAAGGGTCCGAGCCTTGGTACCCTTCGAAGATCTCTTTCTCTTCCTCCCTCGACTTTTCCCGATTGCCAAAACTGGAGTTGAGTTTGGAGTAGGAGTGATAGCAACCGACTTCCCCTTAAGACCTGTTTCTGCGGTCTTGAGAAGTCCCTGAAGTTTGCTGAGGGTGACCTCTTCCTTGTTCATGTGATATGTCATGCGGAATTGATCATAGCACGATGGTAAGGAGTGCAAAATGATATCTATTGCAAGCTCCTCAGGGAAGTTCACATTAAGCTTCAGCAACCAATCTGCATACCTTTGCATTTTCTGCATGTGGGTCGTGACGGATTCCCCGTCCTTCATCATGGTTGTTATCATGGAGCAGATAATCTCATACCTCTCTTGTCGTGCACTTTGATGATATCTTTCCATCAAATCTTGGTGCATTTCATAAGGGTAGAAATCTTCATAAGACTTTTGGAGTTCAGCTGTCATTGTGGCCAACATGATGCAAGCCACCTTGGTCGCATCTCTTTCATGAGTATGAAAGTCAGCGAGACTCATCAATTTCCTTAAGCTCCTTGTCAAGGACATATTCTTTGTCCTCGTAGCGGGTAATCATCTGGATGTTTCTGATCCACTCATTGAAGTTGGATCCATCAAAGGTAACTTTCCCACACAAGCTCATAAGAGTAAAGGAGCCATTAGGATTCGAGCCAGAAGCAGCATTATTTGAAGACATATGAAAGAAGAGAACAAGTTTAGTATAGATATATGAGAGTCCTTAATAAAACACCTAAATGTAATATTAAGGCTAGGATCCAATTACAATATAACATAGCTTAAAAGAGGTATGTCGTAGTCTAAGCTATACCATATTTGAAAGGTAGGTGAATGACAATTCACCAATTCCCACCACGAAAACCGAAACATTTAAGTATAAGGTTTTTTGTTTGGTTCTTAGAAATTCCTAGATTCTTTGAGATTCAATGAACTTTTCAAAGGCATGTTTCAATCTCGAGTGTGCCCTCCAAGTTTTGTGACTGGGATACCGAGGATCACAAAACGAGGTGTGAAGTAACCATGCAAATCACTTGGTACCCTTAAAGTTTATCACTCAATCGATGTGCCGGTAAACCACACACGCTCCACCGATACTATAATAAACCTTAAGTCACCCTTTACCTACCTTGTTAAGTCCAAGTTAGTGTGCCGGTTAACCACACACGCTCCACCAACGACTTAGACAAAGTGTAAAGTGTAATTTCATGGATTAGCACCTTATTCACATTTTCCTAAAGTAACTAAGATTGGGTATTTAATAAAACATTTAGTTACTTTATTATATTCATCATACTTTGAATGAGAATTTATAAGTCTTTGTCTTACCCGTTCGGCTAACGACCCTCCACCAGTCAAGCAAGCGGTGGGTGAGAGTAGACACCCATTAAGTCACCATTTTATAGGCAACAACCTTATACCCACCTTATAGACTGGCTTCGTGAATGAGGCGTACTAGCGGTAAGACGACTTTGTTCTTATACATATATATATATATATATATATATATATATATATATATATATATATATATATAATTATTAAATCATCATAATATAAGTATAAGGATTGAATTTTAACTTTTAAAATTCTAAGGGTTGGAACTAAAGTTTTAACTTAACTTTACTTGTTCCAAAACTTGAGGGCAAGTTTTGTAACTTTCAAAACTTTTCATTTCTTGTAACTTATGAGTTTAATAGAGTAATAAAATGAAGACTCTTCATTTTTCTAACTCTTGCGTTCTTTTTAATGGTTTTAATTCAAGTGTGACTCTTGGTTTTCCATAACTTGAGGACAAGTTATGGACTCCATTAAAACACATTATGATCAAGAATTAATCTACCACATAGGTTACAAATAATTCCTATGATCATCTAAAACATCATAAGAACAAGAACATGAATATGAACACATTCATAAATCAAAATTACACTTAAAACTTTGTAATTTTGATAACTAGTTGTTGTAAATGAATTAGAAAGAACATTACACCATCAAAACAAGTTTTCAAGTACCAAAACAGTTTATGGTAATGTTTCTAGTCCATTTCCAGCAACTAAAGTCGAAATTCTGCAATCTGTCGACCCTACTCGCCGAGTGCATGAACTTACTCGCCGAGTAGGTTGAAGATACACGTGAACTCGACGAGTCCCCCCCCCCCCCATGGACTCGACGAGTCCATTCGTTAGACAACAAGATTTCCTACTTTTTTCAACTTTTAAGCACAAATAAAAAGCAAACAAGCCTAGTCTCTGATACCACTGTTGGGTTTTGAGCATACTAAGACTTCCTAAGTGTACATGCAACCCTAATAACCTTGGATCTATGTTTGTCTAATTATCATGCAAAGTTGAATTCCAAGGCTATATTCCTATCTAGCATAGATGGGGAACAATTTTTAACTTGAATGATAGCTAGAATAACTTACCTTGTTGTTGCTTATGTTCCTTGAAACCTTATGAGCCTAGCACCCCAAGTGTGATGCCTCAAATGCTTTACACAACACCAAATGCTCTTGGAAAGAGTTTTGAGAGAATGCACACTTCTTGAAATCGGCCAAGCCCTCTTGTTTTCTTAGTGTAGCCGATTTTGGTGGTGAATGAGATCCTTATATAGTGTTGACACATCTAGGGTTACACCATGTAAACCCTAATGTGTCATGACTCTTCATTTCCATGACCCATGGGTTTGTAACTCCCATGGAGCATCCTATGGGTAGAACCCAACTTGATAATCCATGGAGCCTCTTAGCCCACTATACAAGATATGGATGATTTACATAATCAACCCATATATTTAATTAGTTCTCTTTTGATCACTTAATTAATTCTAAATTAATTATTGATCAAACTAATCAAATAATATTATTAATATATTAGAACTTATAATATATTAATAATCTCCAAGTGTTATTTCTCTCATTTAGTCTATCCAATTGCATGGTGCCATGCAACCCAAATGGACCATGCCGGGACGGGTCAAGTACATACCAGAAATAGTTATGGACTTAGACACCTTATCCAACAATAAACACATGAGTATACGGCCGTAAACTCATGTTCTTTTGACCATTTTTTGCTTTGAAGCTCTACAAGCCATTAGAAGCAATTCTACTTGAAGCATAAGTCTATGGAAGTGTTTATGGCAACAAATCACTCCTATATGTTGTTTACGGCCAATGGACCACTATTCCATGTGTTTACGGTCTTAAACACATATGATACAAGGTCTTTTGATGTTTTCAAGTCCTAAACACATCAAGTAAGGGGTCTAAACTAGTTTCCAAAGCTTGAGAAGGGACTAGGGCCACTTTGGCACACTATTTAGGGTTTACGGTCCAAGAACATCTTGGACCGTAAACACCTTTGATCTTCACTTTCATGGGTGTTTTCTTGATATATGGAAGTATAAGAAGCCTTAAGATACTCAAGTATAGAAGTACTTACAAGATAAAGGCTTGATATGGTACCAAAAGGCCAAGAACACTAGTGTGTGTTCTTGGTAAAACTTGAAGATCTAACCTTTTGGAACATTTTTACGGATGGAAGTGTGGTAAAACACTAGATTAAGTGATATACCAACTTAAAAGGTTTAGAAATACTTACTAGTTGAAGATTTAGGAGGAAAAGTCGGATGCTACTTGAGAGGATTTGAGTTCTAACTTTGAAATGGTGAAAAAGTGATTTAAATGGCTAAGTGCCATATATATATATATATACCATTAGGGTTTACGGTCCAAATACAATTTGGGCCGTAAACTCCAAAACTTTTGAAATTTTTGGAACATCATTGTTGCACAATAAACCCTAAGGCATCCTCTCTCCTGATATCTTCTAAAGTGCTAATCCTTAAAAAACTCAAACTTATTCCAAAAAGCTTGAAAGTTTATAGAAACTGTTATGACTTCTATTGAAGTGAAGGGTTGTACAGAATAGAAATTTTGGGTTGTCACATCGTTCATTACTTCGACTCGCCGCTAACGATCTCAATCTACCACCAACAAATCGGCCTCCTTCAGTACCATTCTATCTCTAAATTGCAAAAATGTTTCAGATTTGGAGAGAGAGTATTAACACCAACGTTAAACCACCTCCAACGTCAAACAACCACCTAGATCTGACAAAGCACTAGAAAGCTTATTTGATATGCTTTGTCGGAACACTAGATCGGATGTAGAATGAAGTTATTTGTTGTCTCCAGATGACCGAACATATCCAAATCTGTTTTTTTTTTCTGCCAATCTCCTCTAGATCTACAATTTCATGTTGATCTCTGTTGACGTCACTCTACCATAGGTGTTTGTGGATCTGAAGCTAGGAAGCACACTAAAATATGGAAATAAGAGTCTTAAAGATGTTTGATGATATGCTCATGAAAAAAGGTATGTTTTAAGTTGTAAATGGTGTAAATGCGTTATTTCAGGTTAGATTTGGTGTTTATGTGTGTGGTGTATCTATATCTGGTGATAGTGTTTACATAAAAAAATTCTGCAAAAAAAAGATGCACACAAGGTGCTTGATGAAATGCCTCAATGAAATTAAATAAATTATTAAGTTGTGAATGTTAATGGTGAAGTTTTTTTAGAGTTATACAATGAATAAATTGTTAATATAACGTCTCTTTGTATATTTGTTCAGATCTTCTATTTTAAGGTGATTATGGATATGATGTATATGGTGAACATAATGTGTTTGATGAAATGGTTCAATGAAATTCGGTAAGTTATTAAACTATAATTATGTGTTTTTTATAAATTTATTTTTGTGAATATATAAGTTATTAAACTGTGATTATATATTTTTTTTATTCACTAAATTGTGAGTTAGTGCCAGGAATATTGAATTAAGTTGTGAATTAATGTCTTAAATATTGAATTAAATTGTGAATTCTGATTTTTTTTATTATTTAGATCAGATTTTTTTTAATTCACTAAATTGTATATGTTTTTCTTTTGATGTTTGGTTATGAAATATGAGATAATTTATGTATGTATTAAATTGTGAATGATTTGTTTAATACAGTAACATATGAGATTATACTTGTAAATGAGCTATTGTATTAAAATGTGAATTTTGTGTATTAAATTTTATTCACAACTTAATATAATAGATTCATAATTTAATACATAGAAATGTCTACATATATGAATGTATAAATATAATTTTTAAGTTGATAATCTTGATGTAAATAAATAATTTTACATATTAAACTGTGAATTGACTATATTATGTTGTGAGTTTGTTATGAATTTTGTGTTTGCTTCTGAAACATGATAAGAAATAATCATTACACACATATATGATTTTTTTTCTAAATTTAAATAAATTATACGAAAACTTAAATTAAGAATATTGTATAAATTTAATTTTGAAAAAAACACTAACCTTCATATCTGAAAGTATAAATGTAAGTTTTAAGTTAAGAATATGACATTTTATAGTATTAAATTGTTAATTTAATATATTAAGCTGTGAATTTTTTTGTATTAAACAATTATTATTATATTAACTTGTGAGCTGATATCTGAAAGTGTAAATGTAAGTCTTAAGTTAAGAATATGACATTTCAGTATATGAAATTGTTAATTTAATATATTAAGTTGTGAATTTTATGTATTAAACGATAATTGATTATATTAACTTGTAAACTGACTTCAACTTACTGTGATTTTTAAAATAATTTTTTGTTAAAATATAAATGATTTATGAATGAACTTTTGTATTAATGTTAGAATATATTTATATTTTGTGTTGTATAAGTACGTAAGATTGCATTAGTTTTTTTAATTGTTTTGTATTAAATTCAATATGAGTAAAGTAATAGGTTTATTAAATTATGAATGTAGTATTTACCCAGGGCCGGTCCAAACGTATGTGAGGCCCAGGGTGAAAAGAAAAAAAAATGGCCCCTCAAAGACAAATAAAATAAAGAGTAAAAAAAATATCATTTATTATTTGGTATACACGTGTTCAATTAGCAATAAAAAGCAAGTGAAATTATTTATCTTTTGAGCTAATTTGAGTTTGAACCAACTTTACGCCATAAAAATCATTTAGGTAATATATTTTTTTAATAATATATACTACATAACCATAAACTTTGGGCCCCTGGAGACGTGGGCCCTGAGCGGTCGCCCGGGTTGCCCACCGTCTGGACCGGCCCTGTTAATTTACCCCCTCATCGAATGACTTTATATGCAGATCTGATTTTCAAGAAAAGACTGTTGCAATGTTGGCATAGATTGTTGGTGGCAGCGTTTATTGGTGGTGGTGGTGGTGGTAGAGTTTGGGTTTGACTTCTTTAAATTTGTGAATTAATGTAAAATAGATTGTATTAAGTTGTGAATTTTATCTATTAAACTGTAAATGAACTACATAAATTTGCATTTTACATAATTTTTGGGTTAAACATATAGAACGGTTGTATGAATGGAAATATTAGACTAAAAAAATACGATTTTGCCCTTTTCTTAACAAAAGACAAAAATTAAGATTTTAACATATTTAGTAATACTCACAATACATCTTACTTATTATATGTGAGTTCTTAAGGTTTTTAATATTTTGTAGTTCTCATTTGAATCACTCCATATTTAGTAATATTCACAATACATATTACTTATTATATGTGAGTTCTTAGGGTTCTTAATCTTTTGTGGTTCTCATTTGAACCATATATATATATATATATATATATATATATATATATATATATATATATATATATATATATATATATATAAACGAAAATTTTCAGTTATTTTGTATTATAAAAATATTTTTTTCTTCAAAATAAGTGATTAAGATTGCATCCCAACATATCATTTATATTTAAAAAAATATAGTTTTTTTTTGAAATATCTATAAAATATTCTAATAGAGTATTATAATATAAAAATTACAACAAAACTATTAGAGTATCCACATATTCTATTAGAATATTAGACTACAAATATTCAAACAATTTTAATAGAATATTAAAATATTCTACAAATTCAAACAATTTTAATAAAATTTTAGAATATTTTAACATGTCTAACAATTCTAGTAAATTACTAAAATATTCTAACATTGTAAAATTCAATTTGAATATTCACAGTGTAACATTCTATTAGAATATTTCACATATATTAAAAAAAAAAGTAATTTTTATTATTATTATGTTTGGATAAATAAAATGACAAAATAATAACTAAAAAAAAAGAATTTTTGGAATTTTCTTTTTTAGTTTGCATTTTAAATTAATTTTTTTATTTTTTGATCTCCAAGATGAGTGACGATCGTGTCCTCATGTCTTACAAGATTAACATGGTCTAATATATATATATATATATATATATATATATATATATATATATATATATATATATATATATATATATATATATATATATAACAAGATTATTTAAAATTTTAAGGCAAAAATAAAATAAAATAAATATGTGGACGTGATACCAACACCACACCGAAAACCTGTGTATCAAAATCCGTTAAAAATCATATATATATATATATATATATATATATATATATATATATATATATATATATATATATATATATATATATATATATATATATATATATATATATATCATTTAAGCTTGTATCGAGATCATAAAATAAAAGTCACATACTGTAATTTGAAATAACATTTCTCTACTCTATTTTCTTTATTTTATTTGAGAGCATGATGCCGCTTAGATTCTCTGTAAACGAATAGGCTGAACACAAATGAGGGTTATTCATATTCGTTTGTTTAAGTTTAACTAAACTAACAAATGGATATGAATACATATATTTGTGTATGGTTCTTCGCTTGGATGGTAATGGTCATTTATTTTTGTTCGGTTACATTCATTCACGTTTGTTTATATTCGTTCATTTATGTTCATTAAGCATCTTAATAAACGAACATGGTAAAATAATTTTTGAACGAACGAAAATATACAAGAAAATTCTTTTGTTTATGCGTTCATGCTCACAAATAAAATAACGAACACATATTAGAGAAATGTTATAAATTGCAGTCAATGACCATGATACCAACTTATATTACACATATATAACATATATATGATTTTTACCTGATTCGGATATACGTCGTTGTGGTTTTCATATCACGGCTACATTTTTTTTGTTACTTAATCTTTTATTTAAAATTTTAATTAATTTTGTTATTTATTATATAATCAAAATTTAAACAATACACAAAATAAAGATAAAGTAAAAATTAAAAATTAAAGGTTGGATAAAAAATAGAGACGTGGGTTCCAAGTTTACAAACGAATAAAAAAAAGGCAATAGGTTACAAAATTAAAATAGGGAGAGAAACCACGTGTGTTAAGGAATCATTCCGTTATTTTGTGACCGTGGCATATTAGTGCTTCCTTCATATATACAGGCTTTTTTGTGCTATTAACCTTCGCTCTTTATACCTTCGACAATCCAGAAATCAGAACACCCTAACTCCCCTGCAATGGAACCGGAACAGCAACCATCACAAGAAATCAGCAAAAAAGCGGCAAAAAAGGAGGCTGCCAAGGCAGAAAAGCTCCGTCGCTGCCGCCGCCGCATCTGGCGTTGCTGGCGTGTCCATCGACTCTCCTGACCCTCTCGCCGCGAACTATGGGGCATTCCTATGGAAGATCTTCAGTCGAAGGCTATTTCCGGACGTATGTGGACCACCGTTAGCGCTCTTACCGAAGAACTCAAAGACCACACCGTGCTAATAAGGGGGCGGGTTCAGACGATTCGCGCTTTAGGGAAGAACATGACGTTTTTTACTGTAAGAGAGAAAGGATATGCAGTGCAATGTGTGTTGGTGGCTCCTGGCATCGTTAGCTCTCAGATGGTTAAGTATGCAATGACGATTACCAAAGAATCGTTTGTTGACATTGAAGGAGTGGTAAAAGTTCCTCCACAAGCCATCAAAGAAACCTCTCAGCAGGTGAAATACTTAAATGTGTGTTTGTTTTATTTTTCCCAATACTTCTCTAACTTTTGAACAAAAGCAATAACCATTCGTAGTTATTTGATAGGTTGAAGTTCAAGTTAGGAAGATTTATTGTGTAAACAGAGCTGCTGCTATTCTTCCTATAAATGTTGAAGATGCTTCCCGAAGTGAAGCTCAAATAGAGAAGTCTTTGGAGGTAAATTATGAATCTGCAAAAATTGTAACAAATGCTTGTAGATTTTGTACATGATACTACATTATCAAGTGCCACTAATGAACTTATATCCTCATTTGTACACTAATATGGTTACTTCAATTATGCAGACTGGAGAAAAATTTGTTCGTGTTAATCAGGATACCCGTTTGAACTACAGAATTTTGGACTTGCGAACTCCAGCAAATCAAGCAATTTATCGCCTTGAGTGTCAAGTGTCAAATGTAAAACTTAACAGAATAGATGTGTGTTTTTGTGTGTGTGTGTGTGTGTGTGTGTGTGTTTAACACTGATTTTGTAATGATTTTGTGCAGTTGTTTAGGCAGTATCTGCTAGATGAAGATTTTATAGAGATCTACACTCCAAAGTTAACTGCAGGCACTAGTGAAGGTGGTGCAGCTGTTTTTAAATTGGATTACAAGAAACAGCCAGCGTGTCTTGCACAGTCACCCCAACTTCATAAACAGATGGCGATTTGTGGTGATTTTGGTCGTGTTTTTATTGTGGGTCCCGTTTTTAGAGCTGAAGACTCTTATACCCATAGACATTTGTGTGAATTCACAGGTCTTGATATTGAAATGGAGATTAAAGAACATTATTCTGAGGTATGATTTGTAAACAGTTTATATATCAAAGACAAATTTTGGTTATGTTAAAGTATATGTAAAGTTATAGGTTTGAAAATTTAATGGGTTTTTATAGGTGATGGATGTTGTTGACCGACTTTTTGTTAACATGTTTGACGAATTGAATGAAAGATGCAAGAAAGAGCTGGAAGCTATTGGGAAGCAATACCCCTTCACTCCTTTGAAAGTAATTCAAATCCTCTCTTCTTTTATTTGTGTAATGGTGTTACGGATTAATGTTCTCCTTTTTTTTAGAACACCAAAATACAATCACTATGTATATAGATAGGGGTATATAAAAGTAAGGGACAAATTTAGGAGTTGTTCAATTTCATCATGGAAAATTACAAAAAAACATTATATTTTGGGCATTTAATTTTTCTATCAAACCATAAAAAGTTGGATAATATTTTTTAAATTAACCATTTTGACCTTTTATATCAAGTTTCACTGATGATTTTCCAATTTCACTATTTTGACATCAAGTAAAAATGGTTAAATTGGAAAAAGGTTTGAAACTTTAATGGTTTGATTGGAAAAAATGAAGTATTAGTAGTTAAACACTCAGATTCCAATTCTCTGTTTGGTTCGTGGAATGTTTAGAAAGGGATTTGATTTTCTGTAAGGAATTGGAATGTGAAGGAATTTAATTGGAAATTGAATCAGTTCAAAATCTATCTTGTGTTTTGATGAAAAAGATGAAATAGGGGTTGGTATGTCAATAACGATAAATGGCAGAATTACCCTTTGTTTTGGTTTTATAAAGCATTATTTGCTTTATAATATGTTAATTTTTTGATGTTGCGGTTGTTATTAAATGTGCAGTACTTGCGTGAAACCTTGCGGCTTACATTCGAAGAAGGGATTCAAATGCTGAAGGTTAGTAAAAAATATAACATCTTTTACTAATTTAGTAATTTTTTTGAGTAAATTACACTAGTCCCTATGATTTGGGGTAATTTGCACATTTGGTCTCTAACTTATTTTTTTAACTTGGAAAGTCCCTACTTATTGTTTTTGTTACGCGCTTGGTCCCTACTGCTTGTTTTTGTTACGCGTTTGGTCTCTGTCTTACCTAAATAGACTATTATTTAAATAGGAAAAAAATGATGGGGTAGGTAAGGTAAGGTGAGGGGGTGGAGTTGAGGGTGTATTTTTTTAAATAAATTAAAAAATCAATGGCAGAATACTTTTTTTTAGGTAAGAAAGGGACCAAACGCGTAACAAAAACAAACATTAGGGACCTTTCAAGTTAAAAAAATAAGTTAGGAACCAAACGCGCAAATTACCCTAAACCATAGGGACCATTCGTGTAATTTACTCTTTTTTTTTCTTACATTTAAAATATAATATAAGAGGATGCTGGAATTGAGGTGGATCCACTTGGGGATCTTAACACAGAATCAGAAAGAATATTAGGAAAACTTGTTTTGGAAAAGTATGTTTAATTTCTCAAACTACTTACCTGCCCTATACTTTTTTTCTTCCAATTTTACCCCTAAAGAAGTTTTTATTTTTTTTCTCTTATAATTCCAGGTATGGAACTGAATTTTATATACTACACCGTTACCCTCTGGCAGTTCGACCTTTTTATACAATGCCTTGTCCTGACAACGCGTTGTATAGCAACTCATTTGATGTTTTCATTAGAGGTAATGTCAAAAGTAGCCCTGAAAACCTTCGAGCTTTTAGGGGTAAGTATGTAAATTTGATAATGAAGTTCCATATGTTGTTTTTTTTCCATCCAGGGGAGGAAATAATTTCTGGAGCTCAACGTGTGCACATCCCTGAGCTTCTAGAGGCACGTGCAACAGCATGTGGCATAGATGTCAAAACCATATCATCGTACATCGATTCTTTTAGGTACATGTAGTCTATTCTTATTAAGTCCTAACTTTTTACGAAATTACCCTTGTTATATGTTGATAATTATATGTTGTGGCGTTTGTTGAAGGTATGGTGCACCACCACATGGTGGGATTGGAACGGGTTGTGATGCTCTTTTGTGGCCTTGACAACATACGCAAAGTGTCACTTTTTCCACGTGACCCTCGAAGGCTAGAACCGTAATTTTGGGTTCTTTTGGGACATGGGTTTTTGCCATTTTTGGTATGTGAAACAATAGAAGTTGATTGAGTTTGTAATGGTGGAGTTGGAACCTGCTGTTTTTGGTTGTGAATAAATTGGAACTCTAATTGGAATCTCACGGAAAAACTTAGTATGTACGTAGCTTAACGTGCTAAAAAGTAGTAGTTTTATGAGTCGGGTATGCTAACAAAAGCATCAAATGCTATAATGTCTTCTAAGCTTCTCAAAAATAGATATTAAAAGGCTGTGTTTGGTGAGATGGAGCTGATAAACTAGTTTATTTTTTGGAGGTTTTTTAAGTTATATTTAGCAAGCCAAAAAATAACTTAAAAGATGTTTTTTAAGAAACTAATGGCGTGTTCGGCACAATTAACTGGTAGCTGGTAATTTGTAGTGTTTTGTTAAACGCTACATGAAGTAGCATTTGGATTTATAGTGTTTTGTAACTAAACACTAAAAGCTTGTAGTGTCGAACGGGGTTTTCTGTTCAAAACTGAGCGTTTTGTCAAACGCTAGAAATTAAAAGCTCTCAAACATTCCATGCCGAACACGTTCTAAATACACTAGCTTTTTAGGAGATTTGTTATTCTCAAGTATGCCTTAGAAAAACATTTTTTTAAATATTTTTTGTATCATTTTATATATTTCAGCTAGATTTTCAGTTAGGTTTACAAAATTTATTTTTTATTAGCTAGCTTTTTTAACTCATAGTTAGCTGTAGTTTTTCGACTATCAAACATAGTCTTTTTTTTTATATTAAATGAATGGATTATACTTTTCACACACAATTCTATATATCATCGTACACAGTTAGTCTTACTTTTTAGGTTATTATTATCATATAATTATCATTTGACTAACTTTCATCATTATAACCAAATCAATAAAACTTTATTATTTAAGAGTTATATTTTATTGTTAACTTTATTAACATTAATAATTTCAAAGTTATTTTTTATTAAGATAAAAAAACAACAATAATAATGTTTTTATAATATATATATATATATATATATATATATATATATATATATTATAAAAAAAAATAAAACTCAAAACAAATATTCATCAATTTTTATTGCTTCTAGTAGTAAATTCATAAACTTAATAATTTTTTTTTTCATTTTCATAAATTCTGAACAAATCTTTATTTTCTTTGAAGTTTTAATATTACATAACAATTTCCGAACAAATTCCCATCTTTTTTTACTTATATTTAATTTCACTCTATAATTAAAAATTACAATATAGACTCTTTTTGCATCGTTCAACAATCAAAAAAATTTAGAATATTTTATTATTTTATTTAATTTCCGTATATATTATATCTAAATATTACCACGTATACGAACAAAATAATTAAACTTGTGTTAGTTTTGAAATAAATCAAGGGAATAAATCAATTATAAGGCCTTTTTATACATATTTTATTTTAGGTATATATAAATAAAATCAGAACTAAAAAAAACAAAATTTTCAAAACTGAAAATACAAATAAAAATAAACCCAATAGGAAACCAAAATCAAGGACGTGCTTATATATTTTTATATTTTAAGTGTGTAAAAATCAAATTTGAAATGAAAGAACAAAACAAAATAAGGTGACATGATAACAATCAAGAAAAAAAGGGATAATGACTTGAAAGGGTAACGAACTTTCAACTTTTGTCACATTTAGTCACTAAACTTTTTTTCGTTATCTATTTGCCATTGAACTATTGAAACTGTTCACATTTTACCCTTATGACCGGATGTTACCGGTCATAAGGGTAAAATGTGAACAGTTTCAATAGTTTAGTGGCAAATAGATAATGAAAAAAAGTTTAGTGACTAAATGTGAACAAAATCGAAAGTTCGTTTCCCTCTAAAAAGTTCAATGACTAAATGTGAACAAACTTCCTATTGTATTAGATTTTAGCAAAACTATTTATTTTTGTTTAATTGTAGCAACATTTGTTGATGAAGAAATCTATGAAATAAAAAAACAAAATGTAACATCCGGATTTCCAGGTATCATCATTTAAGTATTTTTCTTTTGAGTTAAGAAGAGAGACTCGACGAGTTAACGCCTTAACTCGTCGAGTAAGGACTGATGACTCGGATTAATGAATGGACTCGACGAGTCGGTGAGGCGACTCGACGAGTCCGCGCTGTTGGCATAAACCCTAAATCTTTGGGCTCAAGCCATATTTAAAGGCACTTATGGCCTTCAATTGCGACTACCTTTCCCATAAATGAGAACCCTAGCGAGCTTGAGTGTGTAGAGTGAGAGGAAGAGCTATCTTGAGCTTTTTGGTGTGATAGATCTGGACCCTTCTAGGTTCAGAGAGACAAGAATATGAAGCTTTAGTAGAGTAAACCTTGGGGTTCAAAGTTAGGAAGCATTTATGGTATATATAGTTACTTTCATCTTACACATAGATATGAAGTATTTTATATAAATTACGTGCTATGTGTGCATATTATTTGAATACTTGTTGTCTATGCTGGATGAACGATTTTATACATGTTTTAAAAGATTTAAACGGTATATTTATTTTATATCTACAAATATGTTGCGGATGAAACATGGATAGATGAAATAGTTGGTGTGTGATGAAATAAAATGATGAGAGATAGGTGATGATAGAAAGGTGATGATAATTAGGTAAATAGATGATGATGAATATGTGATGTAGGATGAAAGGAGATACCATAACCTTAACCGACAATGTGGCGATGTAGTCATCTACCAGAGTCTAGATGGCGACCACGGACTATTCTAGACAACCCAGTGGAAATACCAGCAGGCCCATAACTTGTAGGTGATGAATTACGAGTTCAGGCAATGTTGTAACTACGTATTCATGTGATGATACTCTAACCCCTTACTATGAATTACGAGTTCAGACTATGTTGTAACTACATATTCATGGGATGTCACAAATTTCGCATACCAAACCAAGAGTCATAATTCACATAAGTGAGAATGATTTATTTTTTTGTAAAACCAAAATCAGATTGAAAATTTTGATTTTTTATTTAGGAAAATGTCAAACCATTGTTTTTTTATTTCGGTTTTGGTTTTTTGTTTTTTTTTAAATATATTTTCAGGGTTTTGTTATTGTTTTTTTTTTTTTTTTTTTTTTTAATTTCATAGATTTCTTCATCAACAAATGTTGCTACAACTTAACAAAAATAAATAATTTGCTAAAACATAATACAAGAGAAGGTTTATTCACATTTATTCATTGAACTTTTTAGAGGGAAACGAACTTTCGATTTTGTTCATATTTAGTCACTAAACTTTTTTTCGTTATCTATTTGCCATTGAACTATTAAAATTGTTCACATTTTAAAAATGTGAACAGTTTTAATAGTTCAATGACAAATAGATAACGAAAAAAAAGTTTAGTGACTAAATATGACAAAAGTCGAAAGTTTGTTACCCTTTCAAGTCATTATCCCAGAAAAAAAAAAAGTTGATAACTTAGTTTTCAAAGGGCTTAAAAGTAAAAACATGATTTTGTTAAGTGACTGAATAAAAAAAAAACAAATGTAAGTATCCTTTCTAATCTCTAATAAATGAAGGTTTTTTTACCACTTGTCACTCTTACATTACCTTAGACACATGTCATTTTTTTGTATTTTTGAATAAATATTTTTTTCATTTGTCATTTTGTCAATTTTTTATCTTTTCTTAATTAACAAATCAAATTTACACATCAATTAATAATTGTCTTTAGTAATAATAGTCAATAAATTACAATATTAATACTTATATATTGTATTTAATATGTTTTCTTTTAAATTCAAATTTTAAATTTTAAATTTAAATAATTTTTGTTTAAACCTCCATATATATATATATATATATATATATATATATATATATATATTGTTTTACTAAACCCGTATAACATACGGGTCTCACAACTAGTTAATTCATATATAAGAGAGAGAGGGAGAGAGAGAGAGAGAGAGAGGTACGAAAAATTACTTTTTTTGAAATCAATGTTATCAATTATGGTGTTTAAATAGGTATATAGACTTAAATAGGTATATAGACTGGTGTTTAGTAGAATGATGTGTAGAAAAAAACTTTTAAATAAATGAATTTATCAAATTAACATTTGTTTAAAATAAGTCAATTCCAATTAGCAAAGACATAACCTCTTTATTTACGAGGATGGGGAGTAACCTTTTTTTAACATGAAATGAATTTACCAAATTAACCTTTGTTTAAAATAACCCAATTGTGAATAGCCCAATTGATAGATTCATAACCTTTTAGTTTGCGAGGATGGGGAGGCCAAAGATCTATACTTAATGCTAGCTCAATCATTTTCTACCTAGATTCTCTACTTTTTCAATACAATATCCAATAAACATTTTAAATGCTCATTGGTCAATTATTGTTTCTCTCCCATTCTAATAACCAATATATTATAGATAAATCATATTTCATAGGGTATTGCAACATTCAACAACCAAAACAACAAAAGAAGGTAATTAAACAACAAAAACATCAAAAGAAGGCAATTCAACAACAAAAAACAACATATTAGCAACGAAAAACAGCTATTCATCAACAAAAAACAACATTTTAGCAAAAAAAAAAAAAAGTAAAAAACTGCATTTCAGCAACCAAAAACAATATTTCAACAACAAATTTCTGATCACCAACCAAGAAATTTCTGATTTCTTATTTCTTAACTCATTAACAACATGAATAACCTGATTTTTAGCATAAACAAACAATCATATAACACTCAAATATGATTTCAAATTTCTTACCAGAGCTTTAAACAAACATCATACATCCCATAATATAGTATGATTTTTAGCACAAACAAATATTTAACAAGAAAGGCTATTTTCAAGAATATTTTCGGATTTCGATCAACACCCAACAACAAATTTAAGCAATAAGAAGCATTTTCAACAAAATTTAAACAATATATTTGAGTAAATTAAAGAGTTTTCCAGCAAGAGTAGGCATCAATTTCATGTTACAACAATTTTTTTACACAATCGAGGGTTGAAGAAGACCTGTTTCGTTTTAGTGGAAATTCGGAGCCTTTGCGTTGGCTGGTTGTGCAATTGAAGAGGAGGAACTTTGGTTCACACGAAGAGGAGGTGATACGTTGAAGAAGACTGATGGTGCAGGGAGGTAGGCAACAGTCGCAGTCAAGGGTTGGAGACATTGAAAAAAAAACGTTGGAGGCACTGAAGAGGAGGATTTTTTTTGGTTAATCACTTGTGAAGACCTTAGAAGAGGCTAGTCAATGTCTGTGTGGTGAAGAACTCGCACAAACGTTTTTAGATCTGCGTACTTCAGAAAAAACAACACACTCTGCGAGGAAATATGTTTGCGCGTGGTTTGCCCCGCAATAAAAAATGACTGCGTAGATTTGCAGCAAAAAAACAAACAACCCCAAACACTTAACCAGTCAAGTTGTCGTCCAAAAAAATACCCTTATCTAATATAAAAGTTTGGCTCACTTGAATCATATTCTCTCTGTTTGTAAGTAAGCAATGACATTGCTTATGTCGGTAACTAAAATGTATCTTGGTATAGTGTTTTTTTAAATAATTAATAACCTAGTTTCTTATTCCTTCCAAACAATTGAATTTGAAGTTTGTATTGTAAAGGTTAACTCGAATCCAATGCTATAAGCACACCTACCGAGAACTCTAGGGGACTCAAAAACTCTAGAGGACTCATGTTAAAATTGCACCAAAGCGTTCATTGATGATTGTGATTTTTTTGGAACATCAAATCTAACCTACTCCTAACTACTCTTTAATTCCACCTAAGTTTCTCCCAGGACATGAACACTCAACCTCATGGAGGAAGGGCAACACCTAGTACCGCTGGGCTAGGAGCCATTTGGTGATGATTGTGAATTAGCACAATGAAAAGTCATGTAGTGCTCTTAATTAGTTTTACTATCACTCATTCTACACATCTCAAGTGCTAACCACAAAATCAGAACTATGCAGAGGCCCGATAGAATCCTTTTCTTTTGTTTATTTAATTTTGTATTTTTCAATACATGATTACAAGAAAATCATGTTTTTAGTATTTAGGTTTTTTTTTCTTTTTCTAATTATAATTAGTAAAAAAAGCCCATGCAAAGCATGAAACAGTTTTCTTGGGTTTTTGATGTGTACATCGTTTTGTTTAGCAGGTTAAGAGAGTACGTTGTTTATTGGTAGCATAGTTTATTAAGTTGATTATTGAATAATCCAAGTTTCCTTTTCCTTATTACAACATTGTACTTTGGAAATGTTGAATGTCTTATTAATAAAAAATAATGAAAGTAGGATGACAAAACATTGAAAGGTGATGATTAGATTACCTTATTATTTATTCTAGGACAATTTAGAGAATGCCATGTCTCAACATTTAGCAGTAAATATAGCAAAAAGTTATAAACATTCCCTTTCCCTTCATCTGCTCAAATTTTGACAATGCATTCAGGAATGAATTTCGGAACCCGTTATCATCTTCCTTAACACACCCCATTTAAGGCAAACTCTTGTATTCAGAAGAGTGCATGCATCATCACACCAGTTTGAAACACCTATATATATATATATATATATATATATATATATATATATATATATATATATATATATATATATATATATATATATATTCAACATTCTTAACTTTCTTGACCAATGTTCTACATGATTAAAAAAATAATTAGAACAAAAGGGTAAATAATAAATACCAAAATTTTAAAACCATTTGAAGTTAATAATTACAAGTACCGTAATCTTTTTAGTATCCTTGCAGAATAATTGAAACGATCATCATCTACAACTATTTTCAAAATAATGATACACAATCCTTATATAAAAAGAAAAGGAAACCCAGTGTAGAATTTCAAAGGTCCAGCTTTTAGGGTTTTCATAGCACAATCTAAAGATCCAATATAAGAGTATTTCCCTTCTGCATTAGGCTACTTTTTATGAATTTGAGTTTTCACATAATCAAAAGGCGAACGACAAGTTGCAGCAAAAAACCCTGATACAGAACCAACCCCTGTAAAAAAAAAGAATATATAACTATATAATTTCAGATTTGTCAATTCTTTCATTTTAATGATTTTATAATATGAAACTTACATAGAATTGTGGTACCTTCACCAAAGCCAAGATTATCTTTGAACAAATCGACACTTTGATCATAATTAAGAAGCAAGCATTCCCATGTTCAAAACCTGATCTGAATGATACACAATCCTTATATAAAAAGAAAAGGACAATCACTTAGGCTTTGATGTCAATTGTAAATGCTAGGAGTTTGCACGAACAAGGTTTGAAAACTCAAATATTGAATCAAATTAAGATCAATGATTGCTTGTAATATAGTTTCAATCAAGTCTGGTAACCCAGTCTTGTCTCAAATTAGATAAAGTCAACAAAGTGCTCAAATAAAATTAACAATAAGTATGAACAATTTAAAGAAACAAGAACAAGAAGAATTAAAGAAAGAATGAATGACTCAATATTTCTTTGATTTGATAGAATGAAAAAGGTGCACCCACGACCCATCTCTATATTGATACAAGAAAGACACCTCCTTAAATAAATAATGAGTAACTAAAAGACAAATCAGATACAATGTGCATGGACTAAGAGACAACTGAAGATCAACACACTAACACAACCGTTGTTGTTGATCTTCTCTCTTGTACTAGACTATAAAACACTAAGATCAATACAAAATATTACTTAGTGCAATAAATGCGCAACATAGTCAAAATAAAGATTGATCTCGGATAGGTCTTCATTTAGGAACAACTTCACTTCTGAATCATTCTTGATCTCATACATTTTCATCTCACATCGCATAAGGATCACTTGTTCATCTTCTATTATATTTACCTATAAATATTAACACCTTTATATACATTTAACACTACAAGCACAATTTTAAAAGATGAACAATAATTTATCATCATCATCATCATCATCATCAGATGATGATGATGATGATGATATGTTTATTCATACATTCATGCAAATGGAAAGTGAAATGTTGAGTCAAGAAGTCGAAAGTTTAAATGCCGAAAAGAGGACTAGAACTTCGATCAACATGGATCGTATTATGGAAAATCAACTTTTGGTACTGATTGTTTATATGACCAAGATAAATTCAAAGAACATTGTATTAGTATAAATTTATTCCTATGTATAACTAGAGATTTGACAAATAACTATGAGTTTTTTAAATTGAGACAAAATGATAGAGGTAAACAAGGTTTTACTACGATACAAAAGCGTATAACCGCACTTTGGAAATTGGTATACGACATCACTATACATGCGTTAGATGAAAATTTGAAAATGTGTGAGAGAACCGGTGAGCACGTGCATATTTTGTTTTGTGCATATATTGTAGAGCTTTACGATAACATATATTTGCGAAAACCGACTATAAGTGATGTTGAACAGTTATATTTCACGCATTAAGCTAATCACATTTTTCCAGGAATGCTTTATAGCATTAGTTGTATACATAACAACGACAATTCATGCGAGTAAGCATGGAGTGCCGTCAATAATACTATAAGCAATAACTACACATGTTTTATGGTTTTGACATGTATTGTTTGGTATGACATGGTCAAACAACAACCTGAATGTGCTTGGATCATCGTTGTTATTTAACGACATCCTACACAGTAAAGCTCCAAACATGTTATATGTTGTAAATAGACATGATTATATATAATTTACGATATTAAGTTGGTGATGGGGTATATCTAGAGCACATTACATTTGTTAATTAATACTTATGTCCACAAGATGAAAAACACAAATTATTCAAGCTAGCACTACAAGGAATGATATAGAACAGACGTTTGGAGTCCAAAAGCAAGTGAGCATAATAAAACATTCAACACGATCATATGATAAAGATAAATCAACGAAGGTAATGTCTACTTGTGTCATTTTTCATAACACGTTAATATAAGAAGAAAGAAGGGCTATTTACATGTATAGTCCAAATGATGTAATTCATCCAACTACATTAATCCTGTTACATCCCAAAAATCACAATAAAATTTTTCATTTTTAAATTAAGAGAAACCATTGTTTTCAAACAAACCCATATCAAAATCAAGCATCTAATACAAATATCCTCAAGATCAGTGTATCATAAAATCTCCAAAAACATATTATCGAAAGATATGTACGACCACACCTTCGTCTTGCCACGGTCATCTAAAGTACCTAAAACAATAAACTGAAATTATAAGACAAAGCTTAGTGAGTTCCCCTATAGTACAACCACACAACATATAATAGTATGTATATTGGGCCCACAACTAACATAATGGATAACCTCTGAGTCCACAATATGAGTCTGGTTTTCCTTCAAGCCCACAACACATGTATGGCTTATTCTTGAGCCCACAACATAGGTCTGACTTGCTCCCAAGTTTATAGGCTTCCACACAAACCAGTAACGCCTCAACCCAACCATACATTGTCGACATCTACCTACTAATAGATAACATATAAAGTAATAGATAATCATATAACCAATTAACAAACTAACAAGCAGATCTACAGATCTCTATCTCATAATAACATCCTATATACTAGGACTCAGTACTAACAAATCAATACATCATAACAATATCCTATGAACCAGGGTACATAACCCAGTGGGCCGACATTGGTGCCTTCGACCCACAAGTACAATGAAAAAAATCACCTCTCAATCTGAAAAAGATAACTGATCGCACCACAGGTCCACGTACCAACTCTACGGGTCACATGTACAACAAACAATGACCTTTTCTCAAACTGTTGCCTAAAATACCCTCATGTCGAACTTGGTCAAAAACCTATTCAAAGGTCAAAGTCAAAAATTTAACTCAGCCAGTTGTCATGTCGTGGCTAGATCCAGCCACATCGTATGGACTATAGGACAAAACAGACGCATGGCAGCCATCCACCACGTCGTGGTGACTGTTCAGACCAACTTAAACCAAAAGCTCTTAATCCATTAAACCAACCATTCAAACTTCCTAGAAGGCATTCCCATTATCCAATCAGCCATAAAAATCGTTGCTTTATATACATGCATGTCCAATGCATGTCTTGAACTCAAACTAGGACAAAATATAATAAAAAGGGCCAAGATCATATGTAAGAGTTGCAAAACTCTAAGAAATTCCAGATCCAACACTCTTAACCCCAAAGGGACTCTAGAGATCCATAAATTTGGCAACTTTATGGAATCCCAACACTCTAAAATGTCCCAACATGAAGATTAAGGCATAGAAACCTAGATTTATGCACAATAAACCAAAAAGCAGGGAACTTGATGACTTACAAAAGTCTAAAAGATGCACAACAAGAAGATGAGAAGTGTTGCTTGCTGAATCTAAGCCCAAATGTCACCTTCTTTTTCTTCCAATACTCCAAAATCAATACAAAAGGCTTAGAAAGCAAAATGGAGGCTAGGGTTTACTTAGAGGCTGAGAGGGTGTGATGTAGGCTGAGGGTGGGTAACCTTAGCCCTCACATTCCATTAAATAAGGGCGTAAATCCAGAAGATTAGGGTTTCTCATTAAACCGCCACCACGTTGTGTCCATGGGTCACCACGTCGTGGTGGTCATTTAAAACCTGCGATACATTGACCATTGCCATGTCATGGGATGCCTTCCCCACGACGTGGTCCCACCCAAAATCTAAAATACATTCAGGTGATGTTTGTTTTTTGTCTGCATATATTTTTGGTCTCTTTTGTATGCACCGCGCAGACCATGCACAAACATTAGGCTTCACAAACAATTTGTTTTTTTGAAGACTGTAGACCTAAAAAAGTCAGCGCGTCCTCTTCTTGGTGCAGATGTGGATCAGAGTCTTCAAAGATCTTCAAACACCTTCTAGCCTAAAAAACACATATATCTTAGTTTTTTTTTAACTTTGATTTATTCCAACTTTATCTATGACAAACAATTTGGAAAAAAATTGCAATACTTAAAGGAAAAAAGGTTCGACGACACAATCATGGCTTTCGTGACAAATTTATAAATAAAAATTTAATTACAATAATGGTCGTTAGGGCTATTTATATAGATATGGAAAAAAATCGTAATATTGTCTTATATTTTTTGTGTCAAGTTTTATAAAACATTATTTAATGCAATATCATTCATTTATTGAAATAAATATTTATGGTTAGTTTTTAATTGATTTAATTGAAAAGGTAAAATGAAAATTTTGAACATTTCATTTAAAATCAAAGTTATTTTCATCTATTTTACGTGTTAAATTCTTTTATCATTAATTACAATGTTTAGGTATATCTTTGTGATCAAAGTTTGTTGGTTTTTATCAAATATATACGTTAATTCGTAACATTTTATTTTTCATTTTTTATACAATAATACATAAATGTTGATCTACATTTGTTAATTATCTATAATAAACTCATAAAAATATTGAAAAACTATTTTAAGTTTTAAAAAATCAGTTTAATTAGATTTTAGTTTATTCTAGCAGCATACAAATGTTAAAAAACAAATAGTTCCCTTTTTCAGACTGCAGAGGTGGTCCGCAGGAATCCGGATGTTACAAATACAAGTTGACAACCCAACATACTTCACGTGACTTTTGAAAATACAAAATAGAGAAACACATCACAATCTCCGACATTATTTAATTGAGCACGTATAAAAAAAGAAATATGAATAAAGCAATGACGCCAGTAGTAGTTTATGTTTCTTAGTGGTTAACTTTTAATTTTTATTATTTTTTAAGTTAAATTATGTAATTTTTTTTAATTCTTATTATCCTTTTAAGTTTAATTATGTAATTTTTTAAAGTATAATTTTTCTAAAGATTTTAAGTTAATTTGTATAAATAACTAATTAATTTAATTTTAATTAATATACTACTTAAGTTTACATCGCACTTATGAACAGTGCCACTACCATTATCAATGTCCAATGGACACAACTCCTCTACATTTTCCTGCTTATGTGTTGATTCCTTACACCACTATCATTACCCTTCAATACGTCTCATCCACCTGCTCATTGGAATCGATCCCAATTAATATTTTAATTTTTATCACTTTTCATCTTCGACTATGTTTCTCCAACCTATTGTGACGGCCCTCTTCAAGATTATCGGCTCAAGATTCATCAATACATCTGCCTCCGTCTATTCTTCTTACGATTCAGCAACATATTATTACCTGAGCAAAGACCGGCGACGACAGTCGCTTGATTGCTTCATTTAACTTATTGCGACGGTGGGTGGAGACCGGTAAAAGGGATACACATCGACTTTGTTTCTAGTTTGTACAACATTAATTATATATGTTTGACTAAAATAAATAAAAAATAGACAAAACTGCAAAATTGGTCCCTGTGGTATTCAAAAAACTTTGGATATGGTCAAAAAAGTTTTCAATTTGCATGGATGGTCCAAAATCGAGAATTTTCTTTGGTTTTAGTCCTAAAATCATGAATTTCTTGTGAATTTGGTCCATAAAACACTTGTAATGACCGTTTTTTTCTTCTATTTTTTTTTTTTTTTGTATTTTCATATTTATTTTTAAACTTTAATTGAAAATAAAAAATCTGACACACACATACACACACACACACACACACTCTCTCTCTCTCAGTCGGATTTGGTCCCAACCCTATCTCTATTCATCGCACCTTCATTTTTCCGGCAACACCACAAACACCACCGATTATCACCTCCTGTCAATTTCAAAGACAATTTTGGGTTTACCAACAATTCTTCCTATAACACCCCTTTAAATTCACCAACAAGGCATAATCTCTAATTAAAAGATCATTAAATTCATGGGACTTTACCAATTCTCAGCATCACCAATCAAGACCTGCTCCATTCCTTACAAAAACATCAACAGACTTTAATGTTGTCAACTCAAGATAACACAGTAACAGGTGATTCCATGGAGGAATCATCAATTTCTGAACAAATCCTAGGTGGGGAAAATGAAATTGAAACATAAATGAAAGGGCGGAGTAAGGAGAAGGGGTATAGATCAAATAAACAAATGACCAATGATCTATAGTTTACCGAAGCTTCAATCGATGTCAGAGTAAGATTTTAATTGTATGGAAGGCCTATGTTAGATTTTAACGGTGGCAGAGCTTAGAAATGCTTTGTTTGGATCTGATCGTTAGCCTCCCTGCCTTCCTTCACCACCTTAGCGATGAAGGCTTGGTTAGGGTTAGGAAGATATAGAGAAGGAAGCAGAGAATGAGCTAAAGGGCACGGTGGTGAATAAAGGGATTCTAGAGGGTGTTTGAGTATCATCAATGGAGTCATACTTACAGATAATAGGCACTTTTGGGACAAAGACAACAATGGTTGTGTTTCTTGCACTTCTAGGGAGGTCACACCTCAGTGCTGCCGTAGCAATTAGGGTGGTTCAAAGATTAGTCGGTGATTGTGTAAATGGAGAAGGAGCTAGGATTAGGAATGCTTCGTGTGGATTAGGGATGATTGTTAGCCTTCATGCCTTCCTTCACCACCTTCGATCTATATCCAGATCAAACAGAGATCTATCTCCATTATGGACGACAAATTGGGGGTGAGGGTCACCATCAATGGTGGTGTCATTTAAGGATTCTCGATTGAGAGAGAAATAGATAGAGAGGGGGGGGGGGTTGTGGGGTTTATTTTATTTTCTATTTTATATAATTATTTAAATACTAAAAAAAATTTTTAAAAATGTAAAAAGTAATATTAATGGCAAAATAGTCCTTTCAATTTTTTCAGGATCAAAACCAAAGAAAATTCTTGATTTTGGATCATCCATGCAAGTTGAAAACTTTTTGGATCCTATCCAAAGATTTTTGAATACCATATGGACCAATTTTACAGTTTTGTTTAAAAAATAAAAAGATATGGATAATATGAAGTTGTAATTATTTCCAAAAGATATTGATGTGATAACATGGATGTCATGAAGACGGAGTAACATTTTTTTTTTTTTTTTTTTTTTTTTTTTTTTTTTTTTTTTTTTTTTTTGTAGATAAGTTGTAATAATAGCCTTTAGCCTAACAAACAAAAGGAGGGGCAGACATGTGAAGAATAAAAGTACAAGGGGCTTTGTGCAATTTTGTTTAAAGTCTTCTTTATAGTAGCTGGCCGTTGGACTTAAATTTCCAATTTCCCAAATAAACAAAAAATGGAGAAAGAGAAGTGAGAGATGGTCAGACCTTTAAACGCATAGCATAGGGCTTGTCGTTGCCTCCCTCTCATTTTTCGAATTCCTAGCAGCAGACCGTTCGCTCTCTCCTTTCTCCATCCAACACAACACAGACAGACAATCGCACACACAATTTCTCCGCTGTTTTTGATCGCAGATCTATCAGAACTGTCTTCTTGCTTCCTCTACTTTTGTAATCAGAATCCTCGAATGCGTCAGTGAGTTTCTTGTTCCTTTTCCGTTTATAATTTTTGGTCTTTTTTGATAGATTGTTGAATCGCTATTAATTTTCGACTCACGAGTATCAAAATCCTTGACTGAATCGAAAATTTGTCAAGAAATTCGATTTTTTGTTCCAGTGACATGCTTCTTCGCCGAAAAATCTGTTTTTACCCAATTTTCGTTCTTTAGGTTTTGTTCGCATTCGGAAAGTCTTAATTTCTTGATGGAGTTTCTGCCATCGTAATTGACTTTTATTTCCGTGGTGTGAACTGTGATGTTGATGTCCATTATTAGGGTTTTATACGCTTCATTCTTTTTCAGAATCTTTTGTGTGAGTAGCTCCTCCTTCAACCCCCAAGAGTAGCAAACTGATAATGGTTTGTGGGAGATCGTATATAGAGAGTTACCAGCAAGTGTGGTTGAAGGTTTGCAAGAAGGTTCTCAGGGATGGAAAGTGATCCGATCAACACAGTTTCTTCTTCTGATGCGATTAGCCAGGGACTTCAAAAAATTCGAGATATACATGGGTATAGATATTACTTACAGTGTCAAAATACTTATTTCTTTTGTTTGTTTATCATTGTTGCCATGTAATTTAGTTGATGGAAGCCTCAATTAGACTTTGTACTTAGTAACATATGCTACTGTATTTAGGAGGACAACTGGCCCTACAAGGCGTTCAACAAAGGGGCAATGGACTCCAGAAGAGGTATACAATGTTATCAAGAAAGTTTTGACTAGTGGACATATTTCTATCCGTATGTATAGTTTTTTGGATTCTTAACTTGATGATGGATCATTGCTCTGTTATAGGATGATATTTTGTGTAAAGCTGTTCAGAGGTTCAAAGGCAAAAACTGGAAAAAGATAGGTATGTACTACTACACATCTTTTTGTTGGATCTTAAACTATCTACAATTGGCATCATTCCCTTTTAGGTTACAACTTACAAGACATTCAGACATGTTTTGCATAAAAATTGATCCTGATACTATCCTCAATTCTTGATTCATTGACAATCACAATTTTCACTTTCACCCAAGGAGTAGTACTTTGCGTTAAATCCTTAATTGTTGTAAATGATTCATTCTATTAGAAAGTAAAAACTTTATTAAAGTCTAATGTCAATTTTGATTCAGCCGAATGCTTCAAGGATCGAACTGATGTTCAATGCTTACATCGTTGGCAGAAAGTTTTAAATCCAGAACTTGTTAAAGGCCCTTGGTCAAAAGAGGTGAGTCATATAATGTTGTATCGACATTTAGTTTCATATTTATTTTTGTACAACATAATAATATCCATTGTATTCTTAACAAATGTCAGGAAGATGAAGAATTACTTCAACTAGTAGAGCAATATGGACCCAAAAAATGGTCAACCATTGCACAACAGTTACCTGGTCGCATTGGTAAGCAGTGTCGTGAGAGGTAAGCTTACTGCAGTTTATATTCATGTGTGTGTGTGTGTGTGTGTTTGACTATTTAAATATGTAATTAGATCATATATATATATTATCAGTTGACTTTGTAAAAATACATCCAATATCAGCAAAAGTTGCTGTAATTGAATGACATTGCTATAAATGAGTAAATTTTCAAAGAAAAACATTGTAATGAGAAAAGAATTAAAAGTAGGATGATAAATAGCCAAATAAATTTAAGGGTTTTATAATTAATATATCCAGGTGGCATAATCATCTGAATCCTGCCATAAACAAGGAGGCTTGGACTCAAGAAGAGGAGTTGATGTTGATTAAAGCTCATCAATCTTATGGAAATAAATGGGCTGAGCTCACTAAGTTCTTGCCTGGGAGGTATTTTATATTCAACAACAATATAACAAGTTTTATATATTCTACAGTATAAAAAATACTACACTTTTTATTGTTGCATAAATTGGTAAAAGTAAAACATTATTGAAACATTTTGTTGTTGTTGTTGTTAATTGGGTCTCAGGACAGATAATGCTATCAAGAATCATTGGAACAGTTCAGTTAAAAAGAAACTGGAATCCTACCTGGCATCAGGCTTGCTTACTCAGTTCCAAGGTCTGCCATGTGTCACTCATACAAATCACTCAACTCCTACTTCATCAAGAACACAACAATGTAGTGGAGACAATAATAATAGCATTCATAAAGATTTTGAGGAAATCTCTGAATGCAGCCAACCCTCAACTTTAGTCAGATGTTCATCACAGTCCCATCATGACATGGCAAAAGAAATGGTGGTAGATGATGACATGGCAGACACAATCGTTCTATACACCACAGATGATCCCCAAGAAAATTTGAATCGTGGGAATGAAGAAGGGCAGCCTTCCTCCAGTGAATTCCAAATTCAGAGTACAATGTTGAGGACGGAATCGGAATTGGAAAACCCGGATTCAGTTTTGAGAGAGGACCCGGAATTGGCAACTTCGGATTCAGTTTTGAGACAGGAACCGGAATTGCGAAACCCGGATTTGATTGTGAGGGTGGAATCGGAATCAGATTTCTTGCAGTGTATAGATGTTGATCAGAACAATGATGTTGGTTTTGATATGGATCCACACCCACGTGAAGGATCATCCGATTCCTTATTTTATCAACAACCGAACTCCGGAATCCCTGATTCCGACGCTTCAAATCCGGAATCATATTATTCTCTCTTGATGGGGACTGCATCCGATCAATTTAACGCTCTTTCTGTTGGAAACCAAGAATTCACCGGACTTATTTACAACTCCGGAATCCCTGATTCCACTGATTCTCATTTCATTAACGATCAAGATAATGTAGGGGCACAAGAAGAAGTAAATGGCACTCAAATTCTTCCATCAGTTGATGACAACAGTGGTTTTCAAGAAAACATTACTCAAACCCATCCATCAAATGACGAATCCCATGCTTTACAAACAGAAATGAATCCAGGATTCCTATCTTATGAGCCACCACAGTTTCCATCATCAGACATTCCGTTTTTTAGCTGTGATTTGATACAATCTGGTGGAGAATTACATCATGAATATAGTCCACTTGGTATTCGTCAACTTATGATGACATCATCAATGAGCTGTTTCAGTCCATGTAGATTATGGGACTCCCCTTCACGCGATGACCCTCCTGAAGTGGTGTTGAAAAATGCTGCCAAGACTTTTATGTGTACACCATCGATTATGAAAAAGAGAAATCGGGAATTGTTGTCGCCTTTATCTGAAAAAAGATGTGGGAAAAAGGTGGAATGTGTCTCGATTCTTAACATGGCTAAAGATAAAGAAAATTTGAATCCAGATGATAATGAATTATCAGCAGCTCAAAAAGAGGGGAACAAAAACACAAACACAACAGCAAAAGTGAGTTTTGAAATATCATGACTTACATCACTTTATGAAAGAATTGTTATTAACATGTTTTTGAGTTTTTGTTAGGTTGAAGATCCAAGTGGAGGAGGAGGAGGAGGAGTTGTTGAACAGAATTTAGATGATTTATTATTTTCTCCTGATAAATTTGCAAACAAGTTATATACTACACCTAAGGGCCCACGTGCTGCTAGAACAACACCTGGAAGAATGAGCTCAAAGAGAAACAACAAGGGGGGAGGTGGAAGTCGGTTTGGTGCATCCTCTGTACAATTACAATCTTGCCCTTCATCATCAGAACCTCTTGAAGTTACTGTTGATGATGCTGTGGTTGAAAACTCCGGAATGTATGTATCATTTTTTTTTTTTTAAAAAAAAAAAAAATCTATTTGATTTCAATCAGATTGTAACTGAAAGTGCATTGTGTATAGATTTGGGGAAACTCCATTCAGGAAAAGTTTGGAATCACCTTCTGCATGGAAATCACCTTGGTTCTCTTTTGTGCCTGGTCCAAGAGTTGATACAGATATTACAGTTGAGGTAATATTACAATTTGTTTTATTTTAACAAAAAGACCAAAATACCCTCTGTTTTTATGTTTTGTGTGGTGTTTTTGTTTGTAGGATATGGGTTACTTTACGAGTCCGGGTGAAAGAAGCTATGATGCTCTTGGGTTGATGAAACAGTTAAGTGAACATACAGCTTCAGCATATGCAAATGCTCGGGAGGTTTTGGGAGATGAAACTCCTGATTCCATTCTAAAGAAAAGATTCTCAGAAAAAGGCGAAAAGACTCGACAAGAATCAAATCTTCCGGTATGTTTGTTTTCTTTGCTTTTTTTTTTTAACTATTATTATATCTGTAAAAAAAAAGTTATTCTTTCAGCAACCCCTGAGCTGGCACACACACTGATAGTGGTTGTGGTTTGCATATTTCACTTTTTTTTTTGTTTTAATAATTTGAGATTTATTGTATGTTTTGCAGAGTGAAAGAAGGGTGTTGGATTTTAGTGAATGTGGGAGTCCAAGGAAGGGTGGTGGTGGTGGTGTAAGTTTGACAAGCCCATCTTCCTACCTCTTGAAAAGTTGCAGGTAGAGATTGTGGAGTGGTGGTCAATGTGTACAACAAACATCTTAATTTTTATAAATTTTATATATTTTTGATATCAAATTGCCATTTGTTGTGTTAACATATGGATTTCTCTTCTTTTCTCTACCCGACCCATATCTTATTTTGAACTAATATAAACTTAATTAAAATCATCGTATATCTATATCTATATATCTTATCTATGAATTCAGGTTGTGTTATTTGTTTGGGCATATCAATATGTTTAATAAACAGGTTGAGAAATCTCAACTTGACACAATGATTGAATGGGTTGTATGTTCGATAAATAAGTTGAAATTGGGTTGGACTTATTTAATGGGTGATTGAGATTACTTATTTCATGTGTTTAATGATTTATTGTGGTTTGTCATCAATAATAAGTTATTTTAATTGTTTGGATATGAGAATATTAAAAGCACCTATTCACTTAAATAATAAGTTTTTGATTAGTTGGTTTCTTATTACACGTATAAACAAACTTGTCAAATATTTAAAAATAATTTATCATCTTATTACTTTTTGGCACCATATAAGTTAATTCACACAAACTTGTCAAATATTTAAAAATAACTTATCATCTTATTACTTTTTGGCACCACATAAGCTAATTCAGATGTTTTTTTTAGATCTTTGATCATTCTCGATGGTAGTTTTTGCTAAAGTTTTTTAGTATTTGAAAAAAGGTTTTGAAAGCTTTTTACCATTGAAAAAAAAACGTTTTTTCTAAAGTTTTTTACTATTTTTCTCTGACATTTTAATTTTTTTAAGATTTGTCATTATTTGATCCATATATTTAATAACACTTTATTTTATACCTTTGTTATCTTTCAATATTGGATTTGCTTATTAGTTAATCAATTAATTCAATAAACAAAATAAAAATGTGTATATTTTATAAAATGTTATAAATTTATCAAATATTATAAAATATTGCAGTCACATAATATTTTATCGTTTTTTCTTTCTCTAACTATATATGTGAAATTTTATTATCTTCTATAGTTTCAGAAAAAAAAAATACCCTAAAGTTATTTTTTAGTTTTTTTTTTTTTTTTTTTTTTGGCATTAAATGTCTATAAAAAAGATAAATATGACATATTGACATATGTTAAATAATGATAAATACTTGGTAAGTTTTTTTTAGAAAAATTACATGAGAAATAGCCAAAAATATAACATATCTTAGTATTAATAATAATTATATGAAGGGATTTAATAAAACAGTTAAGATAGATAAATGATAAATTAGTTAAGTTTAAGAAAAAAAAATTATCATAAGGTTAAGCATTTATGGTATTTTATGAAAGTTTTTTATAAGGTTAACTAAACATTAAACATAAATTGTTTTAAATAAGCAAATCCTAATCACCTCTTAAAACCCTTAGTCCTCTTACACCTAACTTTTTTTTACTTGTATATAATTTTTATAGACCATACTCGTCTTATTTTAAATCATTCAAATGGTTGAAAGACCTTGCCGTTTGACAAAATAACAAATAACAAACCACTTCGCAAAATTTATAAACTGCATGAATGCCTCTAAATGCAATTGATATCGTACGCTTCTTAATAAATCATGTTAATAAAACACCTCTAAATACAATTGATGCCATACACTTCTTAATAAATTATGTTAGTAAAATTCACCATCCTAATTCGAGACCTCCAATTTAAAAAGAAACACCTCTACCAAATAAGCTAGTCACACAATCTTTATAAGTATTTATTTCACCGGAAATGTTAATAGATTTATATGCTTATCACCTCTACCAAAGGGTTTGTAGCCCAACAGGTGGTAGGGATGAGCGTGGGACGGAACCGCTACCGATCCGTACCGTTTTCGATTTTCCGAATACCGAATTTGATCAAAAGTTAATCCCAAGTACCGAACCAAATTAACATCACCGGTACCAGTACTCGGTACTAGTACCAGTACCGATTCCCGAATTCCATGTATTTGGAGTACCAAGTACCGTCTCATATTTTTAAATTCGGTACGGTACCGGTACGTGATCGAGATTTGGGACAAATTGTTCATCCCTATCAGGTGGTGTCCTCCCTCTTTGAGGTCGATGGTTCAAATCTCATCGTGGACATAGGTGAAATAAGTGTTGTTAGCTTAGGAGTAGATTAGATTTGTCGGTTAAAAAAAAAATTGACTTGCATTAAAGATCAAATCTTCAATAGAATATTCACACCACCCTTTTGTGATGAAAAACATATCAAGGCTTTAAAAAAATCCTTACCCTAATAAAAGAATCAATTTTGTCTACGTGTCGTCTTCTTAGTTCAGAAATTACAAAGTGAACTTCCGAATTTGCCCTCCAACCTTTAAATCCGTGTTTAATATCAATTTTTTTTTTAATTTCAAGAACATATTTTCTGTCAGTCCCTCCAAACTTCTTGCGTAAAACTTACCGCCTCCCATCATCTCTAAATCCATCATCACCACTAGCGTCATCCTCGCTATCACAATCGTCGGCTTCCGTAATTCACGACCGTACCATCCTTTGTCGCAACCATTGAGCACCTCCATTAAGAAACCCTAGACCTGGTGTAATTTTTCACTCCGCCTTTTGTTGAATATTTGTCCAATACTCAAAAAATTGTTTTCATTTTAAATCTTCCGCTGATTACACATTTTAGAATCGGAATTTTTGCCAATTTCTTACTTGAAATTGGTCTTCCATTTCATCGACACTGCTATGGTATCATCTCTATTTCTATGAAGCCTCCTCTAATTGACACTTTTCATTTACTAATGTGTTTGAAATGGTTATATGAACCCTAATAGGCTACGTGAAATGGGAGAACTTTTGAACCAGATTTTATCCAAGGTGGGATTGAAAAGGGTTTTCAGCTACCAAATTTCCTATTCCTACACCTAATATCTCTCTCATCTCAGTCAGCCACCGACTGTAACTACCTGTGGGCTTGTGTATCGCCTTCAACTACCCCGTCTGTTTATCTTCATATTTCCATCCTTGCAATTGTCATTGGACTTCTGGGACCATAAGAGGGGCATGGAGGACAGTGGTTGAAATGGATCTCCCAAGAGAACAAAGGTATTATTTTATTTCACTTTTCACATTTTTTCATATAGCAGTGGGTAGATATTATAATCATCTTTCTTTAATTTCTTGGTTTGTTTTGATAAATTGTAACATCCTGTTCTAGATTGTTTTGTAATTTAAGGCTCGTGGGCCTTAATCCGAGTATGAGAAGGTTTTGAGGCTTTGAAGGCGAAAGGTTTAGGCCTTTTTGGGATATGGGTAAGGTAGGTTGTGTGATAAAAGAGTTCGGTTTATGCTTTAGAGCCCAAATGTATTGTTAAAGGAGCTGGTGCGGGCTTTTCATGAATTTTGGATTTGAGTTCGAGTGAGCTTTAGGAGGAATAAAGTTGATAAAAGTGTAGGTCTTCTCGTTACCTTTACGTGGATATAAGGATCGTTGGAAACATATTTATAACGAAGAAGTTATGGCCTTCAGAAGTTTTGGGGTTTGTAGGCTTAGCCGAGTATGCTCGGCGTACATAAACGTACAATGGGCATAATGTTGGATTACATTGGGCGTACTAACCCGGGGTGGTCACGAATGTTCTTCAGAGTACGCTGGGCGGACCATATGAACGTTGGACGTACGCCAATCAGACCTGAACGCTATTTTAGGGTCTTGGACCCTATTTAAGCTTCTTATCTCATAACCTAACCCTAATATCTTCAGCCTCCATCCCTCTAAACCCTAGAAATTGACCCTAAGCCTCTTTTTGAGTGATTCTTGATCTTTTTGGTGATTTGGTGAGTTTTTGGTGCATATTATGGAAGAGGGAGTTCCTTGAGGAAGCATTGCTTGGCTTGGAGCTTGTGGATCCAATCCCTATTCATGTTGATCTAGCTCCAGAAAGCATAAAGTTTAAATCTTGGTGGATTTCTCATGTGGATCTAGTGAGGTGATCACTTGGATTTTGAAGAAGAAGGAGCTTTGAAAGAGGATAGCTTGAGCACCTAGCTTTTGGATCTATGTTCTTCTCTTGTTGGTGCATCTTCCAGAGGTATCAAGTTTTGAACTTGCTTATTGTTGTGCTAGTTTTTGTTTTGGGTCCATTTTAGGGTTTTTGGTCCCAAAGCTTGAAGCTTTATGAGTTGTTGAACTCCAGAGCATAATATGTGTCCCTTTGAGTATATATGTTGGTGTTATGTCATAAAAATCCAATCTTGGATGTTAGAATCAAGCCATGCATGAGATAGGAGGTTTTTAAGATAAGGAAGTGAGTGTTTTGGGTGTTTGTGACCTTTCCAGCCATGCAAAGGCTTAAAGTCACTGAATTTATGGAGTAAGTTCCATTAGGGAGTCCATATCTGGGGTTTGAGGTAATGTCTTAACTATTTAAGACCAAATGAGTAGAAAGAGTGAATCTGGGGAGTACGCTGAGCGTAATTCCTATACACCCCGCGTACTGCCCCAGTGTCCCCGATGGATAATATGGATTCGTAAGTACGCGGAGCGTACCAAGAGAGGTACGCCCCGCGTAACTTCATTGTGGACTTTTGGGCTAAGTCTCATTTTGGGCCTTGAGTATTGGGCCTGGAGTTTGGACTTGTTGCAATAGAGTCTTGGACCAGAGGATTATATATATGTGCTTTGGGCTTTGAGTTGGGCTTGCCATTAGATGAGAGATTTGGGCCTCGAGAGAGCCCATTTATTATTGGGCCTTGGTGGGCCTAATGGGGGGGGGGGGGGGTTTAGGTCATTGATGGGCTGGTTAGTGGACTTCCTTTAGACCTAATGAGCAAGAGTTGAGAATTAGTTCCTAATTGGGATAATTGTGAAGTTGGCACAGAGTTAGAGGCCGGTACGTAGCAGCAACGTTTATAGGGACTGTTCATCATCCAAGGTGAGTCTTCTCACTATACTTTACCTAGAGTGGTAATTATGTGTGACCAGAGGGTCTTATGTGTTTGCTTGAGTTATGCAATTTATGTGTGATATGTGTTGTGTGCTATATTATGTTATATATAAACCGGACCGGAGGGTCCAACGTACTGTGCTATATTATGACCGGACCGGAGGGTCCAACGAGCTATGAGACTGTAGGGTCCTCACTTAGACCGAACCGGAGGGTCCAACGAATAGTGAGACCGGAGGGTTCTCACCCAGACCGGACCAGAGGGTCCAACGAGCCGTGGAACTCGAGGGTCCCATTGAGACACATCGGACCGTAGGGTCCTACAGAGTTATAGCCTCAAGTGGCTAATATGTGTATGTGTTATTTTGGGGAACTCACTAAGCTTCGTGCTTACCGTGTTATGTGTTATGTGTTTCAGGTTCTTATCAGGATCGTGGGAGGGCGACGACTTGATTGTACACATAAGAGAAAAGAGTCATGAATGAGGATCCTGGATTTTGATAATTACTTTTGAAAACTATTTTGAAATATGTTATGACATCAACACTTGAGATTTTGAGAATTATTATATGTGATGTTGGTAATTTAAAACTAAAAATTTTGTTTGAAAATTTACGGTGTTACAAAAATATTTTATACACATATGCAAATAAATCTTCTATTGGATCCTAAATATAAGGTGAACTTTTTTAGTGTTGATGAATGTTGAACCCATTCTCATGTACTTAGCCTAGCCTGATATAAATTCAATTATAGTTGTGAAAAGTTAATTATTTACATAAAGTGTAAAAAGAGTAAGACATGTGATGGATTATCTCTTCTTTATCCTTTTGTTTCAATCTATTTAATATGTGTAAAAAACCTATGTACATTTTCACAAATATTGTAGAAAATATCTGTGGGTTCACTTATGTCGGTTACCAAGATCAAGAATTTGGAACAATCAATGATAAAAAATAAAATAAAATTAATTGGTCCTGTTTGTGTTCTTCTCCTTTTCAGATATTGATTTATGAAAATTTTATCAAAGTTTTTATATTTCCCTCGGTTCCATTTTGATAAGACTTTAGTGGTCCATGGATTTTGTGATTTACAACTAAATACTTTTCAACAAACTTTAGATACTTTAATGGTTCATGAATGGTTTGATTTTTGAAAAAACAAAATTCTTCTTAGGCTCTGTCAACTTTGTTGAGCTATAACGTTGAAAATTTATACTGTTATGTACTAAACATAATAAAACTGGTTTTTGATGTCAAACATGAAAGTACATTGCTATTTTTGCAGTATAGTGTTTTATTACATTTCTTTCCATTATAGAAAGAAATAGTAATGTACATTTCTTTGGGCCTCACCTTTAAAGCTTGCAGCACTTAAAGATATCTATTATGTTTTTTTTTGTTATAGATTAGTGCTTTGACAGGGTTGAATGTCGAGGAAAACTTATCATGCATGTAGCTCATAGATCAACACAGATAAAACGATTTGGTCAAAAAAAAAATTGTTCTTATTTTAAGGTTTTATATCAAATATGGTCTCTTCAGACTTTATGATTAGTTTACTACTTTCTTTTGCGTTATTATTGTTAAATATTTAAAACATCTTTATTTAAAACTAATGATAAGTTGATGAGATTTTGGTTAAATTCATTAGTTACTGTTATACCTTGAATCTCATGATAACCAAGTGTTTAAAGGAATTGATTTTACTGAGAAGCAAATCGATAAAGTGCAAAGGTATGTAAATAATGATTTTGAATTGCATAACCGATGTATTTTTTTTTTTTTTGGTTAAATACTACAAATAATAGTGTATGTTTGTTGTTTTTGTTCTAATGGTTACTACTTTTATTTCTGGCAGTTGGGTCATAGCAAGTTGCGGATATTACAAAGAGGACTAACAACTTCGGTTATGTTATCTCATATATTTTTGGAGGCAAAAAACTTGAAGAGCACTTTGTTAATAGTTGTTTATGCAATGTTTAAAGCTTGAAGTTGATTATGGCATGCTCAATTGCATAAAGTACATTGTTGAAATAGGAAATATAAAAGTGGGATGTTATAACAAACAAATAAATAAATAATATGTTTCTTATTTATGTATTTAACATAATGTATTGATTGTAAAATTGTTTTTATATTATTTTAGTTTTTTAATTTTATTTTTCACTTTTACCCGTGGTAAACCAGGGGTTGTAACCTAGTATTTAATAAACAACTAGGAGAAGGACAAAATTGACATATTACAACTCAAACAAAAAAGACATGACAACTGATTAGGTGGGATTTACAACGCCCATCTCATACACGGAGCTCCTAAGTCCTAAGGGAGGAGGGAGTCATTCCCTCCCAACCCATTGAACCCACTGTCATATCACTTTTTTTTTTCTTCATCTTTCCCAACCCACAAGATACAGAAACCTTATCTTTTTTAACCCACTCAATTAAAAAAAATACAAAACAATCAAAGGTAAAATCTTAATTAGCAATAGAGTTATCGGCGGTACCACTCCCGTTTCAACAAGTGGGTTGATTGGTTTCACGAACTCACTTCATCATCTCTCTCTACTTTCCCTTTTTTATTTTCTCTCTTACCATGTGTTTTAAAATTTATACCTTAGTTGTTTTGTATTTTTTTAGTGGGTTGAGTGGGTTCAAAAAGATAGGATTTCCGTGTTTTGTGGGTTAGAAAATATAAAGAAAAAAAAAGACAAAAATTGATGTGGCAGTAGGTTCAGTAGGAACGGCTCCCTCCTCCCTAACCAAGCTAATTTCAATATAGGTGTTTGGTCATTTCATCTTGTTCTACTAATATTATTTTAATCTGTTTTTAATTAGACATGGATTTGGTAAACGTATTCTGTCGTGCCATATTTATACCAAGTTTAACTTAACCCAACTTCACATGTCTATTCTTCGTGTCAATGTCGTGTCTAAATCCATTTATTTTGTGTCGACTTGGTGGATCTTGTGAGCTTTTACCAGCTCTACTGTGAATTCACAAAATATATATATATATATATATATATATATATATATATATATATATATATATATATATATATATATATATATATATATATATATATATATATATATATATCCATTTGATTTCAATAACTTGACAATATCTTTCGAACTTCTAAACAATCCTATAAATCGAGTTGGATGTTTTGAGAGTATCTTGACTTTGATTAATAGAATTTCTCTCAATTATGAATTCTGTTTGCTTAGGTCTGTTACGTTTTGGGTCAAATTTGACTTTGCCTTTTGTGTTTCAAGCCCATCCAAATAAGTTCACCAGGAAACATTCAAAACATCCCTCTCGTTTCGTTGAAATAACGTTTGATTCTTTAAATGCTAGAATTTAATTGATTATATTCTTAAAAAGAAACACAATAATATTTGGTTATTAAACATGTCATTTCAGAGCCATTGTATCTTGTGTAAGATCGTGTAATTATATATTTACTCTTCTATGCTACAAAACCAATTTTTCCTAATGACATGAAATCATATATCAAGAATCACAATTTTCATAAGACTATTCAAATTAATTTTTTCCCGAAAAGTTTTTAAATGTATGAATTGAACCAGAGCTAATATTGGTTAACAAAATATAAGCGCCTTTATTCTCTCTAAAGCAACACAATTGAGATTATCAATCATATCAGTCCATTATTACAACAACAGTAATTAAACTGGAGGAAAAATAAAAAGAAAGAATATAAAACCAACTTACTTAACTTAACCAACAGTTGTTACAGCAGCATGTATCGCGTCTGCAAGGTGAGGAACAGTCCTTGAGCTTAAACCCGCCATGCTAATACGCCTGCATGTTTTCCATTTGTAAGAAATTGCAATCTACTTTCATTCATTTGTTTATTATTATCATTATTATACGTTATAATACTATAACTGTGTAGAATAGAATTATCAAAGAAAAATGATATTGGTTAGTTGTTAGTTGTTACCCATCAGATGTCATGTAGATGTGGAATTCTTTTGTCATGAAGGTGACTTGCTTTGTATTAAGCCCTGTGAATGTAAACATCCCGATTTGCTTTATAATGTGGCTCCAATCCCCAGGTGTTCCTGCCAACACACAACACACAAAAATTAAAACAGAAGAAAATGAAAAAAAAAAAAAAAGAAATAATAATAATAATAATTAAGAGGTAGTGTACCTCTAGCAGATAAAGCATCAAAAAGCTGTTTGCGCATGGTGATAATACGATCAGCCATTGCCTTCAATTCAAGGGTCCATTCATCATACAACTTTCTGCAACAGATTCACCAAATGCAAATTCAGACTCATGAAACCCTAATTCAAAAAGACATAAATGCCCTTTTACCTGTCTTTGAGAATGGTAGCAACAATTGAAGCACCATGGATAGGTGGACTTGAGTACATGGGCCTTATCACAAGTTTTAACTGGCTCTCTACCCTACTTGCCACGTCAGCACTCCTACAAACCTGTTAGGAATAACATATCAAATAACAAAAACAAAAACTCATCAGATCAGCATAAACGAAGATATAGTCAATTAGGTCCATTACAAAAGACGTTAATGCCCTCGGTATCCTCATCATAGCAAAGAGATAAAATATATATGTGAAAAGGTGATGACTTACAATGCTCAAAGCACCAACTCTTTCCCCATAAAGCCCCATGTTTTTAGCATAACTTTGAGCTATAAAACATTCCCCACCATCACCAACAAACATGCGAACTGATTGAGCATCTTTATCCAGACTTCCACTTGCAAAACCCTAAAAATTCAAGTGGCAAATCTTTAGCACTAAATATAAATAGTCTTTTTTAAACATAAAAGTATAAAACTCACCTGATATGCGCTATCAAAAAATGGTAAGAGACTTTTGGATCTAATCAGTTGTCTTATTTGCTCCCATTGTTCAAGTGTTGGATCAACACCTGTGGGATTATGAGCACAGGCATGTAGAAGGACAATTGCTCCAGATGGAGCACAACTCAGGTCTTCTAGTAAGCCTGTGTAAGCATAAAACAAGTCTAATTGGTTTATTCACTTAATGAGAAAAAAAAGGGGAAACAGAGACTTAATAAATCAAAATAGGGAAATGAAAACTGAACAGTTCCATATATGTAGCAAAGAATAACAATTTTAAGATTGTTGCAAACCTTGGATGTTCAATCCACGTGTCACTGGATCATAGTAGCGATATGTTTTCACAGTCAAACCAGCAAGAGTGAATATTTTTGTATGGTTTCCCCATGTTGGATTGGGTATATATATAGTACGCTGCAGAAGTGAAAAGTTGTCAACAATAAGAAGAAACAACAACAACAAAAGGAAATTTTTTAATGTCTATGAAAGTATCTAGTGATTTAATTTAAGATATGAAAAAAGAAAACATATTTACTTGGTAATAGTGTCTGGACAGAAACTCAGCTCCAACTCGCAATGACCCAGTACCTGACAAACACTGTACTGTTGTCACCCGGTTTCCCTGGATAGCAGGACTATTAAAAAGATCAAAAAAGATATTTAGAAAAAGTAAAATCGTGTTTCAAGAAAGTGAAAATATACATAGATAACATAATAAATGGTAGGTTCATAGTTCACACCTGTCAGATCCGAGTATAAGTTTTGCACTTAATTTGTTGAAATCTGCCAATCCAATAATGGGGAGATATTCCTTGACACGAGACCTGTCATTAACAAGTAGCTGTTCTGCTTTTCTCACGACATTTAAGACCAGAGGTTTTCCTTCCTGTGGTGTCAATAGCAAATCAGACAATTATGTCATTGTAGTTGAAATATAGATGTTTAGATTCAACTCTTATTGAACTATAGACACTAGGATCAGTAGAGTTGGTTGAAAGTGTAACCAAAAAGTACAGAATTGAAAAAAGAAACTAACCTCTGTACGATAAGCACCAACACCTAAATTTAGCTTGATAGGGCTTGGGTCTTTGTTATATGCAACAGTAACCTGTAAGTCATTATACATAAAGAAAGAGTGATGAAGTTTGAACCAGGAACATTTTAAACATGAAGAGTTTACAAGGCAGTCCAGGTTTTTTACTAATTAGTGTTGACTAAATGAACTCTTTGAACACCATTCTTATGCTGCTATTGTTCTGATGAGAATACTTGGTTATAGAATGTAAGAAAGATAATCATACGTGTAGGAAACTCAAGCCATTTGCACAATTTGTACACTGAAGTATATAGTGTCAGTGTCTCGAAGAATACTAGACAAACTAATATGAGAATTATGTAACCTCAACAAGTGAAATATGATAGCGATGAACATAATTATACACTCAGTCGCTTCTGAATGTTAAAGATATGTTTTGAATTACATGATCAAATAAGTCATTTTAGGGATCTCAAAAGATATGTATATCAAATTGTGTCAGTAATTCCCAAATAGATCATACGAGTTTCACTGCAAAAGTCAAAATGTGTATTTAATCTTCGGACAAGATAGTATATATTCAACCTGAATAAACGATGCATTGATGATCAGATCAAAATACACAAATACGTATATACATAAATCACTTCCTAACATAAATCAAACCCAAATGCACATATATAAACTGATCCGGAGTATTATAATCGGAAATTTAAGACAAATCTACTCCAACAACTCCAAAAGAATATCATAACCGACTTCTGAAGTTCATACCTAGCACTCGACTCAAACGCAAAATCGATATGGATTTCCTTGAGTTGAATACGATTTTTCTCTATCAATCTAGTTACCTGATACGATATCGTAGTTTCCAGAAATTTCTCGACTAGTTTCGAACAAACGTATCAATAACGGAGCTGAAAACTAAGATGAAACAAGTACAGCTTTGTTTACAGGTATAAAGAAAGATTACCCCGAGAATCGGATCTTCGGGAGCACGAACTACGTTAGCGAATACAGAATTTCCGGCAGAAGTTGGAGAAGAAGAGATACCGCAACCTTCATTACCAATCGCGCCGGCGAGGTGACGTGAAAGCATATACAACCTCCGATCGGCCGACGAGGAGTTCATTTTTGACTTGTTTACGTTTTCCGTTTGTGTATTTGCGTCTGCCCCGCTCTTTTTAGTCGAAAAACGTTCAGATCGGTATGACTTTATAGAATAAGATGACGTGGCGAGCGAGGAAGGTGGTGACGTGGATGGAGATTGTGGGGCCCACAGTGCCACGATAAGGATGAGGGCTTGACGACGTTAGGTAACGTCGGCACGAGGATCCAGATAGATGTAAACGGTAGCGTAAGCGGCTACGCGATTATAGGTTGGCACAAACTTCAAGAAACGTTTGCTAGGATAGGGATATTGAGATATTGATATTTCAATAGAAGACGATGAATGAAATTTGGAACTTTTGTACTATTTTAAGATATTTTTCATTTTATCATTATTCGTCTTTATTATCTTTATCCTGTCATACTTTTAGATATAACTGTTATTATATTTCATTTACTCTCCATCAATATCTTTAAAGCAATAAAAATAGACCTCGGAAATCTAATTAGAAAAGGATTAAAAATATAAGTGTCGACAGTATTGCATTACATAGATGACATTCGAGAAAAATAAGTCAAGATAAATAGTAAGACATATACATAAATAAATCATAATACACATACGAATCTTAAGACATACATAAATAAATCATAATACATATACGAATCTTAGAACTGCAAAAGAAACAACGGGAGTAAGTCAATGTAAGCAGTAAAATGATACATGTATAAATGTAAATACTAACATATGTGCAAGAAACATGTATGAACGATAAATATATGAAAACAAACATACAAGGAGGCGAGCCTACTCATGTACCAAGATGTTTAGCTTCCATATTCAACTATCTAAGGTCATGCCTTCGCAAAAGCAAGCTCTTGTCATGTCTAGCTTCATACCATCCTCTCACATACTTCTAGGATGTCGTCTCCCCATATCACCATTAGAGATGCAAGTGAACCAAACTATTTGTAAGCTGCTTCAGGACCGACTCATTAAAAGTTCAACTCGAGCTCGAACTTATTTCCAAACTCATTTACTTATTAAGTTACTAATGAATATAAACAGACTTCTTAACGAGTCGAGACGAAGCTGAGTTTAGGCTATTTAAGTTGGTCTAACAAGCGAGTTGAGCTTGAGCCTAGGTAGGCTCTGCTCACTTACACTCTTATCACTACTGAATCTAGTCTATTTACCATCATTAATGATATGTTCATACCACCTTAATTATCATTTCCTCAATTTTAAGTGATTTTTGCCACTCCCAACGAGCTTCTTAAAACCATATTCGGTATCTTATCCAGCAAGTTTTGTATGTCTGCCTCAACATCCTCATTTTTAATACTCTCATCATCCTCTTGTAGTCACGACGACCTAACATTTAGATACAAACATCATGACAAACCTTTTTCACCTTCAATTTTAACGGGACCTTTATGTCACACAATACTCCCAAGGCTTTCCCTTTTAGTCATGCAATAGGTGACATCTACCATCATACATCCTCCTTTGTGGATCATAGACCTAGAACTTTAAAGCACTCATGTGGGATAAGAGCGTACTCTAAACTTGCATCTACTCATTCCTCATCCTCCTTTCCACTAAAATTGCATAAAATATACTTCGTTTTAACAGTGTTGTTTAAGAGTGTACTCATCTAAACTTAAATCTACTCATTCATCATCCCCCCTTTACACTAAAATTGCATAAATATAGTTCATTTTAACAGTGTTGTTTAAGAGTGTACTCCTCTAAACTTGCATCTACTCATTCATCATCTCCTTTCCACTAAAATTGAACAAAATAAAAGTTGTTTTTCCCTTTCTCCTCTAATATTTCCATTTAGATGTCTAGTTTAGCATTCAACTCAACCCCAAATTTGGTCACCAACATAATTTCATTGGAAAAAAGAATACACCAAAGAACTTCCTAATAGATCCCGCTAGACATCTTATTCACGATCAAGGCATGATGTGTGCCCGAAATCCGTGATAGAGCCCGATTTCAATCGAAGGAAGTATTGTCTCGAATTGAGGTCGGAACGCATGTCTTAGACTAGTAATACATTTAGTGAATGGCCTAGACATGTCTTAGGGGTCTCTCTAGGTTTAAGGGTCTCGAAATCGCCTCTCGTGGAACAACTACCATACGCCTCTTCCAGATCAATGAGCGCCATATAGAAATCCTATTTATATACCTATATTTCTCCAGAAGACCTTTAAAAGGGTGGATCACTTAAATCATTGACCTCCCATTAAAACGGATTGGTTTTCTGCAACATTCATGGTATGACTAAAGTAACTTAATACTTTTATAGCAACTTTTGTTTAGATATTGGGATCATAGTACTTCAGTCCTCCTGCATTTTCAAAGTCTCCAAGACAGTGCCATACAATAATTAGAATTTGATTTAGGTTTACGTTTTTATTCCATCTCTTTTTCCTCAACTCTAAAAACAAGTGCTCCATATTAACTACAGCTTAATCTTGTAGTGATCACTTCATTCTTGCTTCTCAAATTTACATTTTTTGAAATCGTACTCGTAACTTCTTTGTAATTTGTGTGTAATAAATCAATCATTTAAGTGGACAGTTTTCAAGAAATTGATCTGACACCATTTATACAGGCAGTTAAAGAGCGATGAGCTTTTACATTGCATGGTAAAAATAAGGTTCAAACATCAGTGTCTTTAAATATAACTACTACTCTTTCAGCCCACCTCCCTACCAAAAACAATATCCTTCAGCACACAATAATCTCAAAAGATAAAGCCAACAAAACTTGCTCTTCATACAAAAACACTCATTCCAGCTTTACTCTATCCATGTCACCAATCACTGCTTCAAGCTGCAAAAAACAAAACAAAAAATGAAGCCTTTTAGCTAAATATTCAATAATTACAAAGAAATCTTAAGCCCAAATCATCACCAACACACATCTGTAGTAATTATAATGGTTAATTGCAAGAAACAGCAATGTACTTTCACTTATTTATTTACTATATAGCAATGTCATCAGGTAAAATTTTCAAAGTAAAATGTCCTAATAAGAAAAATAAAAATCAAAAGTGCAACTCTATAACTGGATAAAATTTTCAAAATACAATACCTTAAAAAGAAAAAAAAAAGTTAGAATTAAACTTTAGTAAAAGAAAGAAATAGAAGCAAGAACACTTTTAAAAACCAGTTAAATTTTTCAGAAAAAAAAATAATAATAATGAACATATTTAATTGACAAACCTTAACAATTTGGCGCAAAAAGTAATCTCCATATCGCTTTGGTGTCTTGGATTCAACCACGTGAATCAAATCCTATAACAAGAAAATGGTCAATCAATTCAACAAAAAAAATAAAAAAAATAAAAAAGGATTTCTTACATCATCAATGTAGAAATCGATGTCAGCATTGGATATAGTTTTTCCATCAGCACCAACAGAATGTGTTTTGTGCTTGTATGTCATCAAGATTGTCCTGTAAAAAAGCATGTTGGATTAGCTGTTTGATCCAAACACAAAAAGCATATATAAGAATGAGCAATAAACATACATAAGGGAAATAAAAAAAAAAACATGTAATGTAATGTAATGTAATGTAATTAACCTTAAAGTGGATTCATCTACTTCCATGTAGGATGCAAGCTTCTCAAGAGAAATAGTTGAATAGACTTTCAAGAAAGTCCTCACAACTGAAAGTTGTTGCTGCTGCTTTACTTCATAAAGGAAGAGCTTTAACTGAAGCCTATATGCATCCTATAACAAATAAATCAACACAGTTACATCATGTTACTTTTATTTCCCAGTGTCAATTGACCATTTTACCCTTCTGTCTATATGCATCCGATATTAATATAGATCCACAACAAAAGAGTTAGGGCCTTTTTATGATCAAGGGTAGGTGTTCTATGTTCAAACTTCAAAGACTTTCTTCTTTTGGACAGAATGAGCAGTCTAGGTGACAGTAAATGACCATTTTACCCTTCTGTCTATATGCAATGCATCTTCCTATTCAGTGCAGTACAGATAAATGATGTTTGTCTAGTGTATGCAAGTGTTGTTTGAACAAAGAGTTTCTTTTTTAAAACTGAATGAACCATCTCAATGATAACAAATGACCATTTTACCCTTCTGTCTATATGCAGCCATAACATACAAATTCACAAAAACATTTCTTTTTCCCCATGAGGTATTTTAAGTGTTGTAAGATCAAAGACTTTCGTTTTTGTACCGAATGAAAATGACTATAATGACCATTTTACCCTTGTGTCAAGAATTAGTGTTGAATAAAAAGATAAACACTGCACCTGGTTGTAGTTTACAAGTGGCTCTTCATAGCTTGGTGCAGAAGGCGTGATGAATTTGGGACATGCATATGAGAAAAGCTCATCATAGAGGGCAAATGATTCATCATCATATCGTTGCATTCTTGACATTTTTTCACCATATTTCTCCCTCAGTTGAGAGTTGACTGTTTCATCAACAAGTTTGACTTGGGGACAAAGAGAGAGGGAGATTGTTAACAGAGCATACATCTGCTCATTCTTCTTTAGAATTTGCTCATATTGTGGAGATTTCTGGTGATACTGCTTAGTTTTGTAGATGTATAAAAGGATTTTGTTGAACTCACGTATGGCCTCTACATACCTGCATAATTATTAATGCAAAATCATAATTCAGTTTCTCATGAAAACAACAAATGATCATTTTAAATTGTAAGCATAGTTTTAAAACATATTTGCAAAGAAACAAGGTGAAGTTTGAAGATATAGAGATATAAAATACCTTCGTAACATAAGATTGGCAAACCCATAATGATAAATGGTGGTGATGTGGCTTCCAATGACACTAGTGTAAACACCTTGTTGACTTATGTCAATAGGAAGTAAACACTTCAATCCAGTTTGATAATCTCCCAATAAACAATGAACTCTTAACAATCCAACCATGCTGAAGTAACCCAACACCTTCAAAACATTACTTCCACCATTATAATCATATCCATCTGTAGCTGTGAACTGTTCAAGACCTTCTTTTTCCTGCTCTAGGATCTGAATGATCGAAGATTTCTCCATCAATGCTTGCAAGAAATTGAGAACCCCATACACATTCCATGCCTGTGAAAATATGAAGAACATTGTATTCCATCAGAATTAGGTATCCATGTAAGTTTGAAGTTAGTTTGATGCATCCATGATAACCCTGAAACATAGTTGAGTTGTTTACCTGATCATGTTGTCTCAGTAGTGCAATTTCCTGCTCAGTTTTGTTCTTCATTTTGGCACGATACTGACAGAATGACTGAAATTGATATACAAACTCATCCACCATGTCCCACAACCACTGATTAGGTAGTTGCATGTTCACCACACCGTGTAACACCACCTGCAAAGATACAAAATCAATCACATGAACATTGAATTAATCGTAAATCTTTTTGATCATGGTTGATACAGGTTCTTGTAGCCTGGAGTCGGAATTAACCATTGGGATAAATTAATCCAGATTTTGAAATACAGTAGTTCCAATCTCAAACCATAAAGAATCCATTATCTCTTTGGTAGTAGAATTTATAGTAGGTCGCTATAGTTTATCATTATAACCTTTCTATAAGAATATTGAGATTGATAATCATCTCAAGTTCAAAGATGTTTTATGATTTAACAGCTTAACTCTCAAGCTTATGTGGTATCATGACTAAACAGTCTAATTTGATAAAACCTTGGTGTTTCACGACAAATAAAAACAATAGTCTATACAAGGTCGTTCATAAGCTCACAGGAAACAATCTATGTGCAAAAATTCTGATGAGCTCGTCAGAGTATCAGCTATAATCCGAGGATAACACTATGAGAGGAAAATCATAGGGCGTACCTGAAACAGACTGCAGTAATTATCCCAAGAATCAATCCTCTGCTTGAGAGTTGGAGATAACCGAGCATACAGGTGGCGATACCACATCTCGCGGTAAAGCAAGCAGAACACATGGTCGTTATCAACGTACTGAGCAACGGCTTCAACGGAAGGCCAAGGGGTATCCTTGAACATACGGTCGCTTAGCGTATGGAATGAAGTCTCGTACATCTGATGGATCTCATAGACGTTTTTCTCCCGGATGTGACGGTAGAGATGGACGACGAATGATTTGACGGGGTCGGGAACGAAGGAAGGGTCGTAAGACAAACCTCCATCGGCGGAGGACGGCATTCCATCTTCGTAGTCGTAACCGACGGCCGCCATTGTTGATGCAGAGAGATTAGGGTTCCGACTGCGCTAAGAAGTAAAGCCGATGAGATGTGGCAGTGTGACTGTGTGGGTGTGTGCCTATCTAAGTTGGGCCTTAAGATGATAAAATGGGGGAGGGAGTATGAGTTGGGCCCTTCTCTCTAGAACCGTTAAGGAATGGAATTTTAAATACTACGTGGCATGAATGAAGTTTGGTTATCTTTGTCCGTCTAAAATTGGGAAAATGATTTAAATGAAGTTTCAAAAATGTAAAAAAAAATATTATTATTTTATTTTTAGTACTCAAAATACTATTAAAGTATATTTTTTATACACAAAATACCAATGAAGTACATATGTGTTCAAATAAAACATTGTGGGTAACCTACAATAGCCGGTAAAATGGTATTTTGTGTACAAAAAAAAAAATGGTCTTTTTTGTACATTTTTTAAACTTCGTTACCTTTTTAAGTCATTTTTCTTTCTTTGAATGTAATGAAAATTTAGCTACTTTTTATAAAGAACCCTCCACTTCACTTCGGCCACTACTGTTCTTCATCGCCAACCTCTACCACCATGGAAAAACCATTTTTCTTATTCTTCCTCCTAATCATCTGCCTACTTTCATCAACGCCGGAATCTTGCCGGCCACCTCCGTTTCTCGGCAAATCCCCACGGCTTCTCAAAACCCAAAACATTCTTGTTCAGCCGAAGTACATTTACGAGACACGATACTTTGATCAGACTCTTGATCATTTCAGCTTCAATGATCTTCCCAAGTTCCAACAAAGTTATCTCATCAACTCCGATCACTGGGTGGGCCCACGCCCTAATCGTTTGGGACCAATCTTCCTTTATTGCGGCAACGAAGGCGACATCGAATGGTTCACTGCCAACATCGACTTCGTTTGGGAACTCGCCCCTCGTTTTGGTGCAATGGTCATCTTCCCCGAAGTAAAAGCCCTAATCACTCTACTCTACATTAATTTCTTCACTTGCAGACCTTTAATAATACAATTTTATCAAAAGCTGTGTGATTTGATCTAGCATCGATATTATGGTCAATCGATGTCATATGGAAGCCAGAAAGAGGCATACAAGAACACTTCTACTTTAGCCTATCTAACAGTCGAACAAACACTTGCTGATTACGCTCTTCTCATCACCGATTTGAAGAAAAATTTGTCAGCCGAAGCGTCACCTGTAATCTTGTTCGGCGGATCATACGGTGGAAGTAAGATCTTTTCCAACAATTTCAACAAAAATTAAACAAGCACTTGCTAATTACGCTCTTCTCATATCATTTACCTGAAGTACCTGGTTACCACAATGTTTTAGTTGAACACATGTGTATTTTGTTGGTATTCTGTGTACAAATAATAACATTAATGGTATTTTTTGTACTAAAAAAACAACAATGATATTTTTTGAACATTTGGAAACCGGATAACCTACAATAACCGGTAAAATGGTATTTTGTGTACAAAAAAAACAACAATGGTCTTTTTTGTACACTTTTGAAACTTTGTTACCTTATTAAATCATTTTCCCTCTAAAATTAACTGAATAAATGAATAAATACAAACGTACAAATAAATAAATTTATTTTTGTTTGTTTGTTTTTCTAAGAAATTATTATGTCCATATTCATTTATGTTTATTTATGTCCGTTCATTAAAGTGTTAAACAAGCATAAATGAACAAACATAAAAGAATGAATATATACAAACATAACAAACATAAAAGAATGAATATATACAAACATAAATGAATGTGTGTAAACGAATATATATATATATATATATATATATATATATATATATATATATATATATATATATATATATATATAACAAAAAATATCAAAATATATGATTTTTAATTTCCTATAAATAATGTATAATACTGATATATTATTTATATATATTAAAAAAATGAGAAGAATGAGAAATAAGATATAATAATGACGTGGCGATGAAATAACAAACAAAAAATAAGAGATAGTGATCACCAACTTCATCCGTCTTTTGACAACCATTTAACTTTTCAACTAATTTGTCGAACATAAATTAAATACACGTATTTTTAACAATTTAATATATACCGTGTTGTATTTGCCATGTATCTAAGACTAATATGACAGGACAAAAAAATACATACATTTTTCCTAATAAGACATAAACTCACTCTTCATCACTCATATACTCTCCCATCACTCATGATCAAAACCATAAATACCCTATTCATCTTTTGTCATAGAAAAACAACCCTAGAATACTCTAAAATGTAACATAAACAGGTTATATAGATACAAACATCCAACTTGAGAACCAGAGCACATCTTACATCAAAGCCAAACCCATTCTAAAAATCAATACATATGTTAAGCTTTCGCAACTACCAATAACAACTCCAAGCTTTCTTCAACTATCACCAAGTTCCCAAAACCTCAAATTATAAATTATTTTTTAAAAAATAAATAAATAAATAAAAAGCAAGAACCAGCTACCAAACGGCCTACGTGGGAATACAAAATCAATTTCTCACAATTAAAAATTTTGTACATCTCCACCTACAACAAATAGCCAATTTGTCCACCTCTATAATTCACATTACTAACACCTCTCTTCTCATCCGTTCACACAAAATCCCGTTAGTATTTCTCATATTCATCACATCAAACACTACAAATTAGGGTTCAGGGTTTAGGGTTTAAGTCAGATTTCATTTCACACTCTTTGTCTACTCGAATTAGTTCGAGACAAGTTCATATAACCATTCGGATCATTCTCATCTTCATCTTCATCATCAGACGACAAATACGAACTTCCCATCCACGATCTAAACCCTTCATTTACTCGCCTCTCAACATCCTGTGTGAATTCGACAGTGTTAGCTTCCAACATCTCTAACCCTAAGTTTCGGCCGGAAAATTCGGTTTCATCGAGGACCGTGGCGGCTTTCCGCCTGAGATAGAAGGCGGTGCCGCCATAGAGGATCACTAGTCCCCATGATGAGATTTCATAGCACCAAAATAAGGGGATCGAACACCGGGAACCAAGTGTGAGGAGAGTTGAACCTAGAAATAGTGCTAGAAGACCGAAAATGATGGCGAATATTAAGTTTAGAATTGATAGACAACGAACCCCTCCTGTAAATCATGAAAACAACTATCAGGAAAAGAGTATTTACGTCTTTTGCACAAACGAGTGACATGTTTCGTATAAAACCATGTTTCACTCTTTATCAATTTATGCAACCGTGTTATTCCTATTTCTTATAAAAAATTGTTTTATTGCATAAATTGGGAAAGTGAAATTAAGCCTTTGAAGCCTACATAGTTTTCTAAATAAACTACTAAAGTGTGGTTGACTTACAGCTGTTGATTGTTTTACAATATATTAAGTTGTCCAACTCAGCAAGCACAAGTTCAATTGATGAAAATGACTATTTTACCCATTTGACAAAATATGTTTTTTGAAATGTTGAATTTGAAAGTTTTATAACCGAACACCAAAAGGATTGGACATGAGATGTTAAAAATAAGACAATAGATATGATAAGTGGATCCATGGGTGAGATATGCTAGTAGACAAAATGACATTTTTACCCTTGCAGCCAATAACAACATGAGTTATGTGGAACCAAATGACTAATATTTTGTCAATTTTTAGGTCATAAACAAAAAGCTAATTTATCATGGTAAGGGAATACAATGTATTAATGAATATTCGAAAGGATCTTTTTTTAAAATGATAGTATGTTCATAACTGATGTTTTGTAGGGAATAAACTTTTTGAAAGAACCTTTTTATTATTTGTATACAGCATAAGAGCCAAAATGCACTTCAATATAAGCAGAAAACAAGTCAAAAGGGTATTAAAGGTACCTCTTCTGGAAGTACAGTAGTTATTCTCAACCACCTTCAGGCATCCATGTCTTGTTGGAGCAGTATAAGATACACTAATACCTGCATATCAATGGAAGCATGCCCAAAAACTTAGTGACAATTAACTATAATTACTGAACTTCTTTATGACATTTGTCTTATTATTTCATGTTATTTCAGTTTAATTGCATAAATCCTACCATATGCAATGAACTGAGTTAATCGATTACTTGATGAAACATAATCCATATGTAATTACTAAACAATAGTGACTAAATTTATAAAGAATATACTGATAGCTTGAAACTTTCAACAGGGTAAATGAAGCTCCACTAATAACATTACTGTAGAGATGTTTAGATGTGTGGTTTTCAATGTGATTATTGCAGCTAGAACAATCAAAATCACATGGATCAGTTAAGTAAAGTGATTATTGCAGCTAGGTCTTCAAGATGGACGTTTGCTTAACCTGTTAACTGATGGATTATGCTGTAGAACGCCTGGAAAACGTTTAACACGTTGTCTTATACCTTTTTTTTCAGTTCGATATATTCAAAGTACAATGAAAACAAAAGGAAGCAGAGCTCACCTGCCACAAGATAAACTGCAGACACCACAAAAACCATGGCGGAAGGAACAAACACAACCATCCAGTAATAATCAACAGTTTCTTGATCCGTAAGATAAAAAGCACCACCCACGCGGTCTTCGCCACCAGCGATACGAACGTCTGCAGCACCAATACTGGTGAAATTAATCGATAGAGGCTGGATTCTCAGATCACTGCAGAACGGCCGTCGTCCGGGATCACTCGGAAATATTATGTTCAAGCTAATAATAGTAGAAATGAAGATCGAGAATGTGATGAAGGCAAAACCACAGATCAAGATCGGTCTTTGTAGCTTAGTCCAAGCTTTATCCTCGTCACGTAGACTCTCGTATTCGTGTTTCTGCATGAATGCTTGTCGTAAAGCGTCGCCTATGATGGCCATATCTTCAACTTGGAACAAAGTGCAAACCCTATGAATTATCCGTAGTTGGGTGTATAAATTGATGGAGATTTTTTAGAAATAAGAAATTGATTTTAAGGGGATTGAGCTGATGGGAATTATAAACCCTAAAATTTGGGGGTATGGAAATGGAAGTACAGATGAATCTTACAACTTGATCTGTTGATGGATGGCAGCTGTGGCGGTCGCCTTGCTTCAATTGTTTTTTGATTCATCTTCACGTTTCTCTTGAATATTTTCACTTGCATTTTTATTTAATATAATATAATAGTTAATAGAATATAATATAATACTACATAGAAAGGTAAAAAAAAACATTTATAAGTGATTTTTTTTATTACAGCAACTTATACAACCTATAAAAAAATATCTTATGTTTTAATAAAAATAAAAAATATATGTTTATTATTTTTTTATCATGTGTCAATCTTATTAGGCTTATTAATTTATATTAAGTTATTTGTCAGCTTATTGATTATTCATTTAAAATTTAGAATTTAAATCTATCGCTATAATTAAATTAAATTATTTTAAATTAATAACATTAAATTAAAATAAATTTATTACAGATTATAGGGTCATATTTTTTATTTAAATCAACGATTATAATCTTATATAACTAAAATATTTTTTATTTAATAATTTATTTAAAATAACTGATTAATAATGTTGATTTAAAATAATTGATTAATAATTTTGATTTTTATATGAACTAGTTATAGAAAATAACAAATTTGGTTGATCTTACCAAATAATTTTAAAAAAAAAACAAAGCTAACATTAATAAAATACCTAAAATAGTCATAAACCTATTTTTTTTCATTTCTCATTCTTACAAAAGATTTTCGCAAATACCTTACAAATTCTCTCTTGAAAAAATGGTCGGAAACAATGACGATGTACCTTAATCAATTAGTTGTTTATCCTTGTGTGTGTGTATGTGTGTGTGTGTGTGTGTGTATATATATATATATATATAATGTTTCTACCAGAAAATTAGACCTTGTTGATATGTGTATTGGGTTTTCGCATATCAGAAGTTATTTCAGTCTGTTGATACCTACAGAAATCTATGTTTTAGCAAGTTATGACCTACATAAATGTTTGTTTTAGTAGGTTATGACATGAAAAAATCTAAGGTTTTCCCGATAATTTGATATTATTCAATATAAATTAATGGTTTGATTTACTTGGTTGTATATTTTTCCCATTAATGTGGCATGTCTTAAAAGTCTTTCAATTCAAAGGCCAATGTCGGGAATGTTTGAGATACTATATATCGTTTAACGGGAAGAAGGTTTGAGTTATTTCGGTTCACAACTTTTAGATTTTGAGCACACGTACTTGCTATTAAGGAGGATCTACTTCTAATTCATGGGAGATATTGAACGGGGTCAAATTGGATGTTCAACTGATAGCAGATGTGTAACGTCCCATTATTACAATAAAAAAATTTCATTTTTAATAAGGTAAAATTCCCAATTTATTAATCCATTAATTAAGAAAACCATTTATTTAAAATTACATTCATTAATGTCAGAGTTTTATAGGAAACACGGAGATCTTCAAGTTGTTGATGAGTGTGTACAGTCCCGCCTTCGCCTTCCCGCAATCACTGATGATACTTGAAACAATAAACAACTGGGTAAGCATAATGCTTAGTAAGTTTCCCTCAAAATACCACATACATAACAGACATATTGTCTGACATATCTGGGTGCCCGACCTACCCTGCTAGGCATATCTTGGTGCCCGACCTACCATGCCAAGCATATTTGGATGCTTGACCTACCCTGTCGAGCATATATGGGTGCTCGACCTATATCCTATCAGGCATATCTGGGTGTCCGATCTACCCTCCGGTCTATTTCAACCGGTTATTGGGTCTATTTCACCCCTACCACTACCACATAATAACATACATAAATCACATGATCATAAAGAAATATGTGAGCAATGATAATTATCACACAGACAACCATCATACTATGCAATAAATAAAGGGCCAACCTTGGTGCCTTTGACCCGTAACATTCACGAAGGGAGACTCACTACCGCCCACTAGTCCTCTAAAAACATATAGTCCTGCCACCAACTAACATCCATAGATGCGTAACCCTAAGTAACCAAAGATGAGATAGCCACCCAACACGATCCTACTCTAGAGCCACAACCAAACAAGGAACATGCAACAGCCTATATCGAGAGTTCTCCAGCATCCTACATGACCACAAACAGTCCCTAAGGGCACTCCATAAGTGATAACCAAAAATCACATATAACATACAATTCTACATGTTATTACAGCAAAGCAGCATACTCGATACCAGAGCACAGATCTAACAGATCACTCAGTATAACAACATACTTGATACCATAACACAGATCTACCAGATCACCACTGCATAGCAGCATACTAAATATCAACAAACCAAGGAATGCATGTCTAAATATACTCAGAGGTGAGATAGTCACCCGGACAGGTGATCCTACTCTAGAACCACAACTAAGTAAGGAACAGGTAAGAGAGATTAGATCAAAAGTCCTTAGTCTATCCTACATGACTATATATAGTCCCTAGGGTATCCCTCTACTAGCCGATAGATAAAAATAGTGGGCCGACATTGGTGCCTTCAAAAGTTATCATTCTTGGGCATAAAAGTGGCAGTTCATTAAACCGGGCAATGTATCCTTGGATGTCAGAGTTTTGTACGGTAAGATTCCACAGTTCCTACTCAAGATTTTGTACTTCGCCTCGGGGACAGTATTCATCCAGCATCATCGTTTTGAAATCCTCCCATGACATGGCATTTGCAACCGGGAAAGTAAGGGCCTTGATGTGGCCATTACCACGAAAGCGCCCTGGCAGCAAAGGTGCAAGATGCAAATCTTACTTTGCTATCCTCTAGACACCTGCAAATCTCAAACACAAACTCAATCTTTTCGATCTAGCGGGTGAGGGCTATTACACCTCCACTTCCATTGAAAGGCTTCGGTTTTGCATTGGTGAAGTCTTTGTAAGTTCAGGTTCTTTGTGGTCCTTGGTTACCCCCATGGTTGTGTTGGATTAGTGTCTAAGCCCGTAACCATATTTGGTAAATACTTGACCCGGTTATGCATAATCCTTTTGGGTTGCCTTCACCAAAGCAACTTGAATGGAGAAATAAATAGAGAAAGAGGTTATTATGATTTATTAATATGTTATAAGAATAATATATTAAAGGAGAAATCATATTCGTTTAATTAATATTGGTCAACAATTAATTGGGAATTAATTTTGTGATCAAGTGTAATTAATTAAACTAGAGGGGCTGAATTGTAATTATGTGATAGTTGCAAAGTAGGGCAATGATTATCCTTGTTAAAGGATGGATGAATTCAAGGATAAGGATATCCTTAAAATCGTCCAAGGTCCAAGGGATAAGGGCTTTTCAAGGCTTATCTTATGGTTGCTTGGTGGGCAAGTAACTAGATAAGGATAAGGACTGAAACCCTAATCCTAACCCTATATAAAGACCCCTATGCCTTGAGAAATCATCCCACCTGTTCCCAAGAGAAATGTAGGCCGATTTCTACCTCTCCTCTTCTCTCTTTATAGCCTCTCCAATTGCTTGTGGTGTTTGTGAGCCATTAGAGGCACTACACTTATGGTGCTTGCTTTCAAGACTTAGGGTTTGAAGATTTAAGTGGTTATTACAATATAACAACAAAAGGTACGTGATCTAACCTTATATGTGAATTTTGAAAATAGCAACATACTTTAGGGTTTTATTCATGTGTTCATAAAGTTGTATATCTAATAGTGAAAACATAGATCCAAATATAGGGTTGCATGCACACATAGGATTGTTTGTATAAAACCCATCAGTGGTATCAGAGCGTTTGGTTAACTTGTTTTCAATTAGCATTATTTAATTGTATGAATTTAACAAATTAGGGTTTATAGCCATTAAACCCTAGGAAGCTAAAGATTTCGAGATTAGGGTTTCCTAACCCTAATTTGCGAAAATCTTGAAAGGTTTTTTGAATCCCTTCCTTTTAACTCAAGATTTTGAGATCTAGGGTTTGCAAGCCCTTAGATTTCGAGATTTGCCTCCTTCCCAAATATAAGATCCTAAATTTGAGGGATTTGGATAATCTCATATCTTGTAATTATCTCTTAATTGTTAAATATGGTAATTAAAGATTTTGAATTATCCCCTCCCATTATTTTCGAAAATTAAAGGGATAAAAGGGATTAGGATAATTTGATTTATTAATTGGTAATTATCCTTTAAGATTTAATAATCCCTTATGATTTAATAATTTGAATTAATAGTTTAATTGGAGATAATTATTAAATCAAGAGTTTTAATGTTTAAAATTTTAATTTGAATGGTATTAAATTTCGAAAATTTTGAATTGAAGATTAAAACCCTAGTATTTTGAAATGTTTAAAATACACCCTATATTATTATATTATTACAAGCTTAATAAATATATATATATATATATATATATATATATATATATATATATATATATATATATATGTATAATTAAAATGATAGTCTTACCGTTAGTAGGCCTCATTCACGAAGCCGGTCTATAAGGTGGGTATAAGGTTGTTGCCTATAAAATGGCGCTTAATGGGTGTACACTCACATCCACCGTTTGCTTGACTGGTGGAGGGTCGTTATCCGAACGGGTAGGATAGGGCAATCCTCTCCTCATTAGTAAGTATAATGAATATAAATAAAGTAACTAAACATTTTTTAAATTCCCAATCCTAGTTACTTTAGGCAAAAGTGAAATTGATGCAATCCCATGAAATTACACTTTACACCCTTGCTAAGAAGTTAGTGGAGCGTGTGTGGTTTACCGGCACACTAATTGGTTCTAAGCAAAGGTGGTAAAGGGTGATTCATTGTTTGTCATAGTTCGATGGAGCGTGTGCGGTTTACCGGCACATTGAATATGTGATTGTAACAATGAAGGCACCATGTAGATTTGCATGGTAATTCACACCCACTTTGTGATCCTCGGCATCCCAGTCACAAACGAGAGGGGCATATCGAGATTTAAACATGTCATTGAAAGGTTCAATGAATCTCCAAGAAAAATCTAGGAATTCTCAATAAATTTAAAACCTAAGCCTATGTTTTTCATGATGAAGAATTAGTGAATCGTCATTCACTTACCTCCAAATTATTTGTGTTGGATTACGACATCCCTTTTCTAATATGTAAATAATGTTGTTGGATCCTAGCCCTAATTTTTCATTTTGGGTGTTTAATTAGGGATTCAATTCTAATCAAACTTTGTCCTTTATATTTGTAGATGTCTAATGCAAACAACGTTGCTGCTAGCTCATTCACGCTAATAAGCCTTTGTTAAAAAGTGACTTTCGATGGATCGAACTTTAGCTAATGGATAAGATACATTCGCACTATCGTGCGTTACGAGGACAAAGAGTATGTTCTCGATGAGAAGCTCGAGAAGATCAATCCTGAAACTGCTACTCCCGAAGAGATGGCTGTCTTTGAGACCCATGAGTGTGATGCAACGAAAGTCCATTGCATCATGATAGCGATAATGAACTCCGAATTCCAAAAGTCCTATGAGGATATGTATCCCTATAAGATGCATATAGACTTGATGGAGAGATATCACCAAAGCACGAGGCAAGAGCGCTATGAAATCATTACGAATATGATCACTGCTAAAATGGGAAGTGGAGAGTCTCTAACCGTGCACTTGCAAAATATGCAAAGGTATGTTGATCGTTTTCGCAAGTTGAATGTCAACTTTTGGGAAGATTTGGCTATCGACATTGTTCTTCACTCCTTGCCCTCATGCTACAACCAATTTAGGATGACCTACCACATGAACAAGGAAGAGGTTACCTTAAGCAAACTCCAAGGGCTCATAAGGACTGTTGAGAGCAACCTAAAGGACAAGTCTGTTGCACCAACTCCTAATCCACCCGCTACTACTGTTTTGGCAATTGGGCAAAGAAGGGGCAAGAAGAGGAAGGCTCCGTCAAAGAGCCACCACAAGGGAAAGTCCCAAGATGGTTCCTCTTCTAGTGGGACCAAGGTTGATCCTGCTAATCCCAACTCTAACCCAAAGGAGGCAGAGTGCCATCATTGCCACAAAATAGGGCATTGGAAGAGAAGTTGCTCGAAATATCTGCAAGCCATCAAGGATGGAAAGATCAAGCCATCTTATGCAGGTATATACACTATTAAATCTAATGATTCATCTCATGCTATTTCTTGGGTTCTTGATACAGGATGTGGTTACCACATTTGTTTTGATTTGCAGGGGCTAAGAAGAAATAGGGATGTGGAGCATGGAAGGATAAATCTAATCATGGGAAACAGAAGATCGTCGCCTGTCACCAAGATTGGAGTGTATTCTTTAGTGCTTAGTAATGGATTAGGTTTAGATTTAAATAATTGTTGCTACTCGCCAGATATGGCAAGAAACATCATTTCTTTTCATGGTTTGTTTAGACAAGGATTTAGATATTCATTTAATAATGAGAATGGTTCTATTTATGCTTATCTAAATGGTGTTTTATATTTTGAAGCAATGCCTTGTAATGGAATTTATGAAACTGTTATGGTTGTAGATAACCTAGGAAATGATGTGTTGTGTATGGATTCTTCCAATAGTATGGATAAAGCATCTTTGTGGCATTGTTGTCTTGGACATATTAACAAGAAGCGCATAGCCCAACTCCAAAAGGATGGTGTGTTGGAGTCATTCGAGCTTAGGGAAGATGACACGTGCGAATCTTGTTTACTTGGAAAGATGACCAAGTCAACCTTCACTGGAACTTGTGAGAGGGGTAAGGGTTTATTGGATCTCATACATACTGATGTATGTGGACCCTCTAGATCCATCACAAAGGATGGAAACCGCTTCTATGTGACTGTTACTGATGACTATAGTAGATGTGGGTATATTTACTTAACCAAGCACAAGTCAGAAACGTTTGAAAAGTTCAAAGAATTCAAGCAAGAAGTGGAGAATCAATTGGGTAGGAAAATCAAGATGCTTCGATCCGATCGAGGAGGAGAGTACCTAAGTCTTGAATTCCACGACTATGTCAAGGAATGCGGAATAGTTTCGCAATTGACGCCACCTAGGACACCACAATTGAATGGTGTGGCAGAAAGGCGTAATTGAACCCTAGTAGACATGGTTCGTTCTATGATGAGTCGTGCTTCACTACCTATCTCATTCTGGGGGTATGCCTTAGAGACTATCGCCCATATCCTTAACCGAGTCCCTACAAAGAAGGTTGCCAAAACACCTCACGAGATGTGGACAGGGAAAGCTCCTTCGTTGACACATATCAAGGTTTGGGGTTGTGAAGTTTTCGTAAGAAGAGATACTCACGACAAGCTCGAACCTCGAAGTGAGTGATGTATATTCATCGGCTACCCACAGAGATCCTTTGGATATCTTTTCTATAGACCGAGTGACAATGTTGTCTTCGTTGCGAGAATAGGGGTTTTCCGAGAGCGAGAACTCATAAGCCAAGGAGATAGTGGGAGGCAAATCGATCTCAAAGAGATTCTAGAATCGACCGATGAAGGAACCTCTAACGTTGGCACTCAACCCGAGGAGGAAACTCCGGTTGAACCAATTGACCAATCCTTACCTCTTAGACGTTCCGAAAAAGTTAGAGTTCAACCCAATTGTATGGTTTGCATATTACTACCGAAGGGGACACATATATTAGTGATAGTACACTAGTAAATCTAGATGAACCTAAAACCTATAAGGAAACCATGGCAGGCCCGGAGTCTGCTAAATGGAAAGAGGCGATGGACAACGAGATTCAGTCCATGTATGAGAATCAAGTTTGGAATTTGATTGACAATGTGCCCGAACGTAGGACGGTTGGGTGCAAATGGATCTTCAAGAAGAATACCGACATGGATGGACATGTGCAAACATATAAAGCGCGATTGGTGGCGAAGGGCTTTACTTAAACTCCCGGAGTTGACTATGATGAGACCTTATCACCAGTTGCCAAGATAAAATCTATTAGGGTAATGCTAGCCATTGCTGCATTTCATGATTATGAGATTTGGAAAATGGATGTCAAGACCGCTTTCCTTAATGGGAAGTTGGCTGAGGATGTTTACATGGCTCAGCCAGAGGGTTTTGTCAATACGAAGCATCCCAATAGAGTGTTCAAGCTTGAGAAGTCCATTTATGAACTTAAGCAAGCATCTCGCAGATGGAATCTTTGCTTTGATGAGAAAGTCAAAGAGTTTGGATTTGTACGAAGCGAAGATGAATCATGTGTATATGGGAGTATAGTTAGATTCCTTGTTTTGTATGTTGATGACATACTGCTCATAGGAAACGACATCCCAACTCTGCAAGAGGTTAAGTCCTGGCTCGGGAAGTGTTTCGCTATGAAGGACCTCGGAGAGGCTTCCTATATTTTGGGAATAAGGATAGTGAGAGAACGAAGTAAGAGACTAATAGGGCTTAGTCAGAACACTTACTTGGATAAAGTGCTAAAACGTTTTAGTATGGAGAACTCAAAGAAGGGAGAACTACCGATACATAGTAATGCCAAGTTGAGTAAGACTCAAAGTCCGAGTACCGAAGCTGAGATAGCAGAGATGAGCCGAGTACCCTACGTTTCCGCAGTTGGCTCGATCATGTATGTTATGACTTGTACTCGACCTGATGTGGCCTTTGCCTTGAGCATGGTCAGTAGATATCAAGGGAACCCGGGCAAAGCTCATTGGATTGCGGTTAAGAATATCCTTAAGTACCTTCGAGGACTAAGGAATGGTTTTTAGTCCTCGGAGGGAGTGATGACTTAAAGGTGCGAGGGTATAGTAACGTAAGTTTCCAGACCGACAGAGACAACTATCGTTCGCAGTCAGGCTGGATCTTTACCCCAAATGGAGGAGCAGTGACTTGGAAAAGTTCCAAGCAAGAAACTGTAGCTGATTCAACGTGTGAGTCAGAGTACATTGTAGCGAGCGAAGCGTCCAAGGATGCGATATGGTTGAAGAACTTCATTGGTGACCTTGGAGTTGTGCCTGCCATAAAAGAGCCTATGGAAATTTTCTGTGATAATGGAGTGGTTGCCTTGACCAAGGAACCGATGGATCATGGTAGATCTCGGCATATCGACAGAAAGTATCATTTTATTAGACATCGAGTAGAAGAAGGACACCTCGTGGTTAAGAGGATATCATCAGAAGATAACCCAGCAGATCCGCTTACAAAGGGACTGAGTAGGGTTAAGCATTTGCAGCATGCTAGGAGCATTGGGCTAAAGGATGATATTAGTTTAGATTAGATAGTTTTAGAAATGTATAATGGATAAATGTAATTGACATTTGATGATTAAATAAAGTAGTATTGTTTATAAGTAAGGTTACTGTCTTATGTTAATTGTTTAACTGTTGTTTTAAATTTGCATGTTTTGACTTCCTGAGTAATTGTGTTATTAAGAATAATCGAATTATTCGAATAGTCCACAACCGTTCATATGTTGGAAGTAGGTATGAATGAAGATTGTCATGAATTGGTATGTAGAGTGTCTATAAGGTATTAGACATAACAAAAGGTTTGTTGCAACATTCATGAGTGCTTATGAACAAGTTTTGAGCATTGTAATAAACCCGCGCTTGCTAGAATCATTTTATGGAATATGACAAAAAGTGATTGCAAGACGATAATATCATATGGTCATAAAAACAAGATATATGGTTTATTGTTTATTGATTAGTTGTACATTGATAATGCGAAACCGCATCAGTAAATTGATGTCATAAAACACATTGTTGTGTATAGTTGGTTAATAAATAGTAGATGCATATAAGTCGAAGTTTATCTATTACTTCTATCCTAAGAGGGTAAAGGCGATATTACAGCCGCTCGATGATTTGATTTGACTTATGTGTCGGGCTCGGTCAGGACTAAATTGATGTGTTCAATTAAGTTCTATGTCAAATGAATTTGAGATCAAGAAACTAAATGTTGGACAATAATTTCCATGAAATTGTCCGCACAATATCTAAATAGAGGACTGTATGATCCCTTATCTAAAGGACAGAATACTGATAAGATCAGAGTACAACAACGTCTTTGAGAGCTACGATTGCTAATCGAGTTGTATGTTATATTTGTGGTTACTAGACTTATCCAAGTGGGAGACTGTTGGATTAGTGTGTAAGCCCGTAACCATATTTGGTAAATACTTGACCCGGTTATGCATGGTCCTTTTGGGTTGCTTTCACCAAAGCAACTTAAATGGAGAAATAAATAGAGAAAGAGGTTATTATCATTTATTAATATGTTATAAGAATAATATATTAAAGGATAAATCATATTTGTTTAATTAATATTGGTCAATAATTAATTAGGAATTAATTTTGTGATCAAGTGTAATTAATTAAACTAGAGGGGCTGAATTGTAATTATGTGATAGTTGCAAAGTAGGACAATGATTATCCTTGTTAAAGGATGGACGAATTCAAGGATAACGATATCCTTAAAATCATCCAAGGTCCAAGGGATAAGGGCTTTTCAAGGCTTATCTTATGGTTGCTTGGTGGGCAAGTAACTAGATAAGGATAAGGACTGAAACCCTAATCCTAACCCTATATAAAGACACCTAGGCCTTGAGAAATCGTCCCACCTATTCCCAAGAGAAACCTAGGCCGATTTCTACCTCTCTTCTTCTCTCTCTCTATAGCCTCTCCAATTGCTTGTGGTGTTTGTGAGCCATTAGAGGCACTACACTTGTGGTGCTTGCTTTCAAGACTTAAGGTTTGAAGATTTAAGTTGTTATTACAATATAATAACAAGAGGTATCTAATCTAACCTTATATGTGAATTTCGAAAATAGCAACATACTTAAGGGTTTTATTCATGTGTTCATAAAGTTGTATATCTAATAGTGAAAACATAGATCCAAATCTAGGGTTGCATGCACACATAGGATTGTTTGTATAAAACCCATCAGGTTGGAACTTCCTATCCCATTTCCGTTACCACCTCCATTAGTGCCCTGGTTAATGTGTACCAATGCTGCTGAGCCTGCCGCCTGGAAAGCAGCAAAGTTCATTTCTGGTGGGGGCGGTGGTGGCGGTGGCGTTGCTGTAGTGTTCTTTCGGATGTTCTTTCTTGGCATTTCCAGCTATAAGACAGGAACGACGATGAGTTTATGAATCCCTTTGTTTCTAACGGTTACGGTGGTTCGAGTGTACTTATAATTGAACTGTATCATATCAAATATAAATGAAAAGAGAGAACACAACAGATAACAACATTACAAATAAAACACAGAGTCGTTTCATTAATGATAAATTCTTAGTACAATACATGAAAATTGACCTTTGAAAGGTCTACAGTACAAAAAGAATAAAATCTGCCAGCATAGCGATTCTACGAGTAGTATAATCACTTAATTGTAGGGTCAGTCCTACATACACAAAGTAAACGAAAAGGAAGTCTCATCAATAGCAGTGGTGAGTAGGATGGGTCCTACTCATGCCGGGAGGTATCTGGGGGGTGCCGACGATGAAGTAGAAGCGCCCTGGAGTCTGGCTAGCTGGCGCTCGGTGACCCGCATCCTCGCCTCGAGTGCGGCCTGCCGCTCCTGGTGGTCTCGCACTATGTCATGGCTCTGCCTCTCCGCTCGTTCCACCACAACCCTCATCACATCCATCTGATTGGTAGTTGTTTGGTATAACACGCATAAAATTTAAGCCAAATTTAAACTTTCCAAAAACATTTAAAGACCAATAGTTACCATAAGTTTGTTTCCAAAATAGTCTTTATCGGAGTTTTCCCATAATACATATAAAAATGTGAGGAGTGGTACGATCACGCATTTGCCTTGCCTCGATCCCTTGATGTACCTGAAACAATAAACTGAAACTATAAGCCCGAAAGCTTAGTGAGTTCCCCCAAAATACCCATACTCATAAATATACATATTATCATAAACACAATATACAATAGGTCCAGTCAACCATCGGGTTGGAATACCCCAGGCCCTCAACCAGCAGGTTGGAATGCCAACACATCATGGGTCCAATCATCCTCGGGATGGAATACCCCAGGCCCTCAACCAATTATTTGGAATGCCCCGGTCTATTGGCCTCCACACAAAGCAGATAAACCTCAACCACCAAACAAACATGTGCACATATAACCGATAATCACATAACAGTCTACATACAAAACTAATCTAACAAATCATACCATATAGCTCATCATACCATCCTATCTACCAGGATACTGATCTAACAATTCATACTACGTATCATATAACATTATCCTACCCTCTAGGATACCGATCTAACAAATCATACTAGCATAACATAACCAGATACATTACAAAGGGCCAACCTTGGTGCCTTAGACCCTTGAGTATAGTGAGGATAACTCACCTTGCAATGCCAACTCGCAGGAATAAGCTCAAACTCCCAGATCACTAACACGAACACCACCACCTATATTTACTACGAACCATACTCGTAAATCCCCCATCTTTCCAAAACTATCCTCAAAAGCTAACGGGTCAACTCATGGTTAAAGTCAAAGTCATCAGTCAAGGTCAACAGTCCATGTTGACCTTAACTCGTCGAGTACCCTCAGCTACTTGCAGAGTTTCTTTAATACTCGCCCACTCGCTGAGTCACCAGAGTGACTCGTCGAGTACCTAAGGCTCGCGATCGAAGCTCTGAGACCACTCGTCGAGGTTTCCCGCGTGCAATTCGATAAGTTTATACACACCTAACAATTCGGTAAAACCCTAACTGACTTGTCGAGCCGCTCTACAGGCTCGCCGAGTCTAAGGCAATCTTGATCAGACTTGCTGAGTTATTCATCCAACTCGTTGAGTCCATGACCATCTTCAAATGACTCGCCGATTCGACCATGCGACTCGTCGAGTAGCTTGAATCCCTCATCCATACAGAAGCTTTTTAAGTCATGCAAAGGCTCCAAACTACATATCTAAGCTTCTAGGGCATGATTATCACGTAAAGTTGCAAACTTTACATGCATGCAAGATGGTAAGACCCAAAACAAGCTAAAAGGAGTGGCTTAAGGCAATGGGATAGGTCATAGCTTGGCAAATACTGAACTTTATGATAAAGAGAGGCTAAAGGAGCCCAGATCTGAGATTGTAAACTCAAATATTAACCCAACATAGAGAATCACCACAAAACCCTAAAAAGGGCTCTAAACCCAACCATAAAGAGATCTAATCAAAGGAGAATCAAGGTAATAACTTGTTACCTTCAAAATGATGCCAAGCCAAAGAAGAATCCGGATCTACAACGGCCACTAGCTCCAACTTCTTGAACTCCAAGCTCTTAACTCCAAAGGATCTTCTTTCAAGGTCAAGAACACACACAAAAGAGGGCAAACACGAATTAGGGTTTTTTGGATTCAAGAGAGGCAGTGAGAGAGGCTAAGGAGAATATGGACTCGTCGAGTAGATCACTAAACACGCGGACCAACCCGCTGCTACTCGGTGAGTAGGGCTACCAACTCGTCGAGTAGACCTTGAAATCAAGAAAGTTCTTATGTAAGTCAATTACCTGAAGGTCGGGGCGTTACTGTTCTCCCCCACTTGAACTAGACTTTGTCCTCGAAGTCCATCCAGGCAACCAATGTCGGGTAATCCTCCCGCATCTCGGCCTTCGGCTCCCATGTCCACTTGGATCCTCTCCACTGCTCCCACTGCACCTTCACCAATGGTATCTCCTTGTTCCGCAGTACTTTCATCTTCCTTTCCAGAATGGCCACCAGCCTCTCCACATAATTTAAGTGCTCATTGTAACACCCCGTTCTTTAAGTGTTTAATTATGAGTCCCTGAGATTTAAGAGGAAGGGTAATTTTGGTCCTTTTACGAGAAATGAGTTTCATCCGAGAAGGTTTCGGGCTGGTGTATGTGTTAGAAGCATTGGGCTTCTCGTCACTCTCGTATGAATGATAAGTTATTTGGGAGCGGGTTTAGATTAGAGGAGTTGCGGTGTTTTGAAGTTAATCATTGTTATAGCTCTTTGTGGAATAAGAGGGAAATGGTCCCATGCATGCATGCAATTATTTTTGAAGTCTGGCTGGGTACGCCCAGTGTAAAGGGGCGAGAAGTTGCAGGTGGCCGGGTGAGTACGCCCAGCGTACCAGGGAGGTACGCCCAACGTACTCTCAGAAATCCCAAACCCTAATTTAGGGTCAGCCACTATATAAGGAACATGTTGGTTCACCCCTTAGCCTCCTTATGCTCATCCTTAACCTCAAAGAAACCCTAGATCTCGTATTCTCTCCATTATTGGGTGTGTTTGACCTTGGGAAGCTCTTTTTGGCAAAAGAAAGGCTTGAAGGAGAAAAGAGAAGTTGTCAAAGAAGAAGAAGAACGGTTGGAGCTTGTAGATCTGAAGAGATACCATCCTTTAGAGCTTGTTTGAGGTATAAAGCTTCTTGCTTGACCTTCATATTGTGTAGATCTATGTATTTTGAAGCTTTGTCACCATTCTTATCCCAAAAGTCCTCACCTTGTTGCATATTTCGATTTGGTCAAGATTATCTGTCCTTTCAGACCTTTGGAGAGGTCTTGAGTAAGAAAAATGAGGTCCCAAGGGCTGTAGTTGTTCCATGTGTGAGATATATAGGTCTTAATGGATTAAGACCTTGGATTAAGAGCTTATGGATGTCCCAAGTGATAAAGTCTGAGACTCTATGAATTCTAATCATATTTGGCCTAGGGATCTGAAGTTTGGGCTTAAGAGCTTAAGCCATTAAGAGGTTTGAAGGACTTAATGAGTATCACAGTTACGCTCCGCGTAGCGGGCCAAATCCCCGATCCTCAGTCACGTTTCAGTGTGTACGCCCCGCGTACCAAGGTGGGTACGCCCAGTGTACTCCCCTTGTGTGGACTTTAATTTTGGGCTTTTGAGTTTGGGCTGGTTGTGGGCAGTTGTTATTGGGCCAAGTCTGGGAATTTATGGATAGAGTATTTTGGGCCCAATTATTGTTATGGTCATTGGATCTAGGCCCATTTTGTGAGGTGGGCCCAATTTGGTAAATTGGGCCAATATTGGACTTTGTATAAGATTTGGACTTTGGTCTTGGCCCGATAAGTGGATGTATGATTGGCCTAATATTTATTTTGTTATGATGGCTAGTTTGGGATTTATGGTAGTTGGTGATTCGAGAGTCTGATTCTTCGGTTTAGAGTATCGGCATTCGCGAGGTGAGTTATCCTCACTATATCGACAGGGTCTAAGGCACCAAGGCCGACCCTTTATTGGATTGAGATTCGGATATTGTTGTTATGTTATTGCTTTGATATGTTTGCATCCTGGTAGCTAGGATGGTATATGCTAGAGACCTGGTTAAGGTCGGTTTCCCGATATGTAGAGTGATGTTATGCTAGTGACCGGTTAGGTCGGTATCCTGGTTAGGGTAATGAAATGTTATGTGATCTACTTGATCGGTTTGTTGACTATGAATTGTTATATGATTGTATGTTAAGTGCACATGGTTGTTTGGACTGGAGTTGGGTTGAGGCGGGTCCTGCTTTGTGCTGTAGGCCAAGATACCCAGGGCGGACCGGTTGTTCCGAAGGCCCAGCGAGCGGTCCGGATAGGCTGTAGGCCCCACGAGGGCGGACCAGACGTGCCGAGGCTCGGAGAGTGGATCAGGCCGATTGAAGGCCCGATGCGGGCGGACCAATCATATTGTAGACTCAAAGAGTGGACCAGGTGGGTTGAAGGCTCGGTGCGGGCGGACCAACCACACTGCAGACTCGAAGGACATGACTAGACACGGAGGGTGGACTGAAGGTCGATACGGCGGACCAGGCACACAGTAGACCCGATATGCATGGTTGTTCTATGTTATGTTATGTTATGTATGCTATTTATGTTATGGGCCGGAAGGCAATATGTTTTGGACCGGAAGGTCGTAGCCTGGAAGGGCGTCTATGTGGTTGGTATTTTGGGGGTATATCACTAAGCTTTCGGGCTTACAATTGTGGTTTAAATGCTTTTCAGGTTCTTCAGGAGACCGTAGCAAGGCGAAGGCGTGATCGTACCGCTCCTCATGTTTATGTTTATGACATGGTTCTGGGAATACTCTGATAATAAATGTATTGAAAACGTTTTTGTAATAACATTATTAAAATGGGTTGTTTTTGAAAAGTTTAAATTGTGTTGAAATTTTTGGTTGTTACACTCATCAACCTGGATATCATCCAATGACACCACTGCCTCCTGATCCATCATGCACTTTCGCAGCTACGAAATGTGGAAAGTGCTATGCACCTGACTGAGCTCCCTTGGTAGCTCTAGCCTGTATGCCACCTTGCCTACCTTAGTAATGACCATGAATGGTCTAATGTAATAGGGAATCAATCTCCCTTTCTTCCTGAAGCGAATAACACCCTTCCAGGGTGAGACCTTCAGGAGCACCATATCACCCACTTGAAATTCTAACTCGGAACGACGTCTGTCGGCGTAACTCTTCTGTCGGCTTTGGGCGGTCTGCAATCGCTGCCTGATATGTTGGATTCTTTCAGTAGCTTGAAATACTACCTCCGTCCGCCCCATCGCACTATGTCCAACCTCGTCCCAACAAACTGGAGTGCGACAACTCCGCCCATACAACATCTCGAAAGGCGGGGCGCTGATGCTAGAATGATAGTTGTTGTTGTAGGCGAACTCCGCGAGAGGTAGGTGGGAATCCCAGCTCCCACAAAAATCAATGACGCACACCCTCAACATATCCTCGAGGGTCTGGATGGTTCGCTCACTCTGACCATCGGTCTGCAGATGAAACGATGTGCTAAAGTGTAGCCGTGTGCCCAGATCCTCATGGAACTTTTGCCAGAAATGGGAGGTAAATCTAACATCTCGATCTGAAACAATGGAGACCGGAACCCCATTGCGAACGACTACCTGACGAACATACAAGTCAGCCAGCTTTTCGGCCGAAGAACTCTCCCATATTGCCAAGAAATGGGCGCTCTTGGTCAATCGATCTATAATGACCCATATGGCATCAAACTCATTCGCCGTCTTTGGTAGTTTGGTAATGAAATCCATCATGATATGCTCCTATTTCCACATGGGAACCTCTCGACATACCAAGAGATCTCTTGTTTCATACATTGCCACCAATAACTCAAACTCAGGTCTCGGTACATCTTGGTGGCCCCCGGGTGTATAGAGAAATTATGAGCCTCCTCCATAACTGTCTGTCTGACCCCACCAGACATCGGAACCCAAACCCGACCGCATCGGGTCAATAATCCCCGACTATCCATCACAAACTGGGCGTTCTCTCCCTTGATCCTTTCCATCTTCCAGTTCTCCGGTCGCATGCCCTAAACCTGGGCATCTCTGATCAATACGACAAGCGGAGAATCCATTGCTATCCTCATACATGTTGTTGGGGTGGAAGACCCAGTAGACTTGTGGCTTAAAGCATCTGCAACCACATTCGCTTTACCGGGGGGTAAAGGATCTCGCAATCGTAGTCCTTAACTACATCCAGCCACCTGCGCTGCCTCATATTCAGATTCGGCTGGTCCATGATGTGTCTCAAGCTCTTGTGGTCCATATATATGGTACAGCGAACCCTATACAGGTAATGCCTACAAATTTTGAGAGCGAAAACCACCGCTCCCAACTCCATATTATGTGTAGGGTATCTCGTCTCATGCGGCTTCAGCTTTCGTGATGTATACGCTATCACTCGTCCTCTCTGCATGAGGACCGCCGCCAACCCTGTGATGGACGCATCACATAATACCACAAAATCCTCAACTCCCTCAGGAGCGTAAAAAATGGAGCATTGCACAAACACCGCCGAAGGGTCTCAAATGCCCTCTGCTGCTCAGGGCCCCACCGGAAATCCACCCCTTTCCTCGTCAGACGAGTGAGGGGTACTGCAATCTTGGAGAAGTCTCGAATGAATCTCTGGTAGTACCCTGCTAAACCCAAAAAACTCTTTATATCCGAAGGGGACCTCGGATCCTCCCACTGCATAATTGCCTCGATTTTGGCCTGATTGACCAAAATCCCCTCCTGGTTAACAAGATGTTCGAGGAACTGGACCTCTCGTAACCAAAACTCACACTTCAAGAACTTGGCATACAACCGTTCTTGTCTCAGAACTTCCAACAACTCCATGAGGTGCTCCTCGTGCTGCTCCTTGGTCTTAGAATACACCAAGATATAATCTATAAACACTATGACTGAGCTATCAAGAATCGGTGTGCAGACTCGATTCATCAGATCCATGAACACTGCCGGCGCGTTGGTGAGCCCAAACGACATCACCACGAACTTGTAATGACCATAATAAGTTCGAAACGCGATCTTCTCCACGTCCTCATCTCTAACCCGGACTTGATGATACCCCAACCTCAAGTCAATATTGGAGAACCAAGATGCACCATGCAACTGATCAAAGAGATTGTCTATCCTCGGAAGTGGATAACGGTTCTTTATCGTCAACTTGTTCAACTCCCTATAGTCAATGCACATCCAGTGCGATTCGTCCTTCTTCCTGACGAATAGAATTAGTGCTCCCTATGGAGAAGTTCTAGGTCGAATGAACTGCTTGCCCAGCAGTTCCTGCAGATATGACGACAACTCCTGCATCTTAGGCGGTACCAACTGGTACGGTGCCTTGGCGATAGGGGCCGCACCAGGCACCAGGTTGATCCTAAACTCGACCTGTCTCTCCGGAGGTATCCCTGGCAACTCCTCCGAAAACACGTCTGCAAACTCCCTGAATATTGGAACATCAGAAACTGAAATCTGATCCCTGGCTCGCGTATTGTCACACCCCAAAACCAGGAACGGCGGAAACGTTCTGGGGCGGAGGACGTCATGTATAATATCAACAACAATGTAAAGTAGTAAACAAGCAACAACATCATCCATTGCATTAATAATATAATTATTATACAAATGTGTTCTGTCAAATTTTGATAAACACTAAAGCATAAATCAAAATGAAAGATAAGTCTTGAACAAGCTCCATCTTCCTTTCTCCTTGCATCGGTACCTGTCTATGATGACCTGAGGATACAAGAAATTTTGAAAGCGAGTATCAGCTTTAAAGCTGGTGAGATCATAAGTATTTAGTGTCTTAATTTGTATGTAAGTATATGTAAGTATATGTATTGAAAGTATTGAAAGTGTATATGAACTGTAAGTGTTTGAAAAACCCTAGAATCCGTATGATTCCTATTAGTAACAAAAGGAGTCTTCTACCAAGACCCAACTGTTCTGAATGTAGTCTTCTACCAAGACCTAACTGTTCTAAATGTGTGTGTCTCTTGTAAGAGGATGTATTTTCCAAAGTATAACTATCATTATTCAAAAATATAGTTTGTACAATAATGTTTAAGTGAGGTTATCACTAAAAATATGTAATGGAAAATCAATGTAGTACTATGGTGTAGTGTCGAACTACAACCGTACCTATTACCTTAAATCTAGGGTAATACTTCCAAGTACTGTAGTATTTAATATAAATAACTACATCGGTACTCAACTGCCTTATTTGAGGGATAAGGTATAATGTGATGTCTAGATCCCAGACTATACGCTCCCCTATCAAAGGGATTTTGGGACCTACCCACGACCCTTGCCTAAATGCAAGCCGTGAGCATCCACATTACCGAATCATCATGTATACTCGATATAACTATCACAATTGCGGTGTGATTCATCAGTATAGTTAGATCCTGAACTGGTTCCGTGCTATAGCACCTAGTGACGTCTATTCTATGTATATGTAAGTGTGATCATGTAATTGTACTCAAGTAAGAGCGATCATGTAATAGTACAGTAGTGTACTGAAATGTTCTACGTATGCTAGTTGTAATGTGTGTTCTCTCTATCTAGCAAGTATTATAATGTAATCGTTCTAGTATAGTTGTATATGTTCTCGTCCTAGTATAGTTGTATATGTTCCCGTCCTAGTATCGTTGTATATGTACTGTATTGAAATGTTCTAGAAAGTATTGACTCATGAATGAACTGACTCATTGTATGATATCGCGTTCTAGTAATGGTTCTAGTATCTTCCTGAACTACCCATATGGTAGCTTTCTAGTAATCTAAGTGGTACGTATGGACATGGATGTATACCCTTGCTACCCAAGGGCATAGGATGAACTAGAAGGACCTTTTATGACTATATATGTACACATGATGTATAACTAATATTTAAACGACCTTCGGACGAATACCCAATATCCCACCAGACCACATCTCAAGGCGCGAAAAGGAAATAGGGTGGATAGACTTCCTAAGTCTTTTAAACATTTCTTATATAACTATACATATAGAGGCATGCAATTTATAATATAAAAGCATAAATAAGTTTTGTAAGACATTTGAAATATAAGTATTATTTTAAGAAAAGATCGACTTGATGTCAATCTATAAAACAATTTGAAGGCATAAGTTTAATAAAACAGTTTAAGTATAAGGAAACATTTGTTTGAAACACAGTTGTAAATAAGTTTGAAAGGAAATGTACGGAGTAAGTTGTACAGGGTAAAAAGGAGTTTAAAACATTTAAAATGTTTATAAAAAGTCATTTGAAGGAAACTGTTTGGTAAAACGGCTAATGAGTAGCCAAATCATTTGAATGTTGTATATTAATCACATGTGATTGATGTAATAAGTAATATAATCCTACTTGCTAATCACATGTGATTGACATAATAAGTAGCATGATTCTACTTGTATCCCCCCCATAAAACATTTAAAAAGAGTTTAAAACATTAGTTAAGGGGTATGAACTCACCTGCAGTAAGTGACTGGAATTGAACGGACTGTTATCGTACGGAAGGATCGGACAAGTGCTTGGTGTCAAATGGAGACTTAGACACACACAATGATCCTAATTACATATGAAAACATATGTATATAAATAATTAGTGATTATAACACTAATTATACAAGTAATAACATTTAAGCGCGAGGATAACACTTTTGGTCAAGTGCTAGGAGGCTAAAGGGTTGCAACAAAGGAGTGCAATGCCCCTAATGGAAGTTTAAGGTCAAAAGACCATATTTATTAGAGTTTACGGCCCAAGGAAGTAAGCTCCTGGCCGTAAACTCTCAAACAAGTCATGAAATGGAGTTTAGAAGTACTACAACCTTAGAGGGGAATTGTTTCAAGGCTTTACAAGTGTTTGGGCACCATATTGACTCCTTTGGGGAGTTTACGGCCCAAAGACCCCTTTTCCCTTGGAGTTTACGGCCGTAAACTCCTTTGGGAGGGTTCTTATTGTCCTTTCAAGTCTCCAACATTTCTAGGAACAAGTCTAGGCTTCAACCATTGGATTAAGGAAGGTTTATGGCACTAAATGGGACCATTTGATGGAGTTTACGGCCATAGAACTCTTTGGGCCGTAAACTCCCTCACACATGAGGTTCTAAGAATTTTAACTAGTCCAAAACTCCTCTAGGTACTTGCCCTAAAAGTCTCTTGGCCTAAGGAAGTGTCTAGAGTGTCCTTTGACCCCTTAATAGGAGTTTACGGCCCAAGAAATACTCTTGGCCGTAAACTCTTCAACACTTGAGCTTTTCATGAGTTTTCTAGGTCCTAAACACTTTAAGGTATTTGCCTAAAATGAAGACTAAGCCTTAGGAAGAGTTTAAAGGGATTTTGGCACTTAATCTTGGAGTTTACGGCCCAAGGAGCTACTTGGCCGTAAACTCCCTTGTAGAATTGATTTCTAATTGTTTTGTTGGCCTAAATCATGAGTTTAAGGCTTCTAGGTTTTTGTTCTAAGGCTAAAGGAACATTAGGCACTCATTTGTGCCCTTTACTTGGAGTTTACGGCCCAAGAGGTGTTCCTTGGCCGTAAAAGCCTCAAACTACTTGGTTTTGATTTGTTTCTAGCCTCTAATGCTCATACATAAGGTCCTTAGTTAGATGCCTAACACGGAAATGGGACTAGGTGGCCTTTAGGCTTGATTTTGGAGTTTACTCCCCAAAACGTTCTTGGGCGGTAAACTCCCGAATCTTGTGTTTTGGACATGTAAATAATGTTATTAAGCATATAAAAAGTATTAAAACACATGTAGGGAAGTAGACTCACAATCTGGGATGAAAACCTGAAGATCCGTGAGAGAGAAATGGGCTTTTCTCTAAATGGAATTCAACTAATGAACCAATTTGGTTCAGAATTCTATTTATAGTCCTGAGATTTTTGGCAGAAAATATTTCTATTCTCGGAATGGATTCTAATGATTCTAGGGTAATGGAATTTACAGTGTTGCACAAAATACTTGTGCAACCACTCTCCTAATACCCCTTTTTGGTGTAAAACCCTAAAACTACCAAACTTATTCCAAAAGTTTGAATTTTCACTGTAACTGCTCTACTACTATTGGATTGAAATGGTTTGATTTAGAATGGAAATTTCAGGTTGTCACACGTATCCACCACATACGCCAGAAACCCCGCACACCCATGCTGAATGTACTCTCGAGCCCTAACATCCGAACAGAACCCCGAACCCACTTTAGTGCCCTCCCCATATGCAATCAGTTCTCCCCCACCCGGGGTTCGTGTTGGGTTTTGAGCAATCTAACACTTCCTAAGTGTGCATGCAACCCTAATAAACCTTGAATCTATGTTTGTCTAAATACATGCAAAATAATAATTTTTCCAAGGTTTATAACGTATCTAACATGGCATGGGGAACATTTCAACATAAAGAGTTAGAAGAGATTACATACCTTTTTGATGAGTTTGGTTCTTGAGGAGTTTGAGGGCCAAGCACCAATAGTGTGAATGCCTCAAATGGAATCACAAAACACCAAAAACTCTTGGAAAACTTTGAGAGAGTGTATACACTTGTATATTTCGGCCACACACAAGCTCACACACACTAGTTCACTAGTTACCCTTAGGCACCATTTCATGCTCCATAAGCATGCTTATATAGTGTGCATGGTTAAGGTGAAACCCTAATAACCCATGACCTTTCCTTTCCAAGGATCCATGGGTTAAAATCTCCATGGATCATCCATGGACTTCCATATAAGCCTAGCCCATTAACAAAAGAGCATTAGCCCACACTATATAAAACCAATATCCCATAATCTAATTAGTCTTCCTTTTAATCTCTAAATTAATTCATAATTAATTTAAGACTAAAACTAATTAAATAACATGACTTCATATTAATATATTATAACTTATAATATATTAATAATCATATGTGTATCACTCTCATAAAATTAACCATAAATAGTTTGGATGAGATGCAACCCAAATGGACCATGCCGGGTCGGGTCAAGTATATACCAAATAAGTTATGGACTTAGACACCTTATCCAACAGTTCGAACTACCACTCTCTGGCCCTCGCAATCTATCATGACACTAAACCAACTAATCTAATCCATCCCCATGATCACACATACTTCCCTCATGGGAATCGGAATCAAATCTATCGGGAAGGACACTCCAAAGATCTCCATCTTACATCCTCAGAAGACTGAAGAAGCAGAAACCCCATGTTCGTTGTGTTGGGTTTTGAGCATTCTAACACTCCTAAGTGTACATGTAACCCTAAATACCTTGGATCCATGTTTTCTCTATTATACATGCAAATATGAACATCCAAGGTATTATCCTAATCTAGCATACAAAACAATGAATATAACAAGATATAATACATACCTCTTTGATGTAGAATGTCTTCATGAAGCTTGAGTGCCTAGTGCCTCAAGTGTGACACCTCAAATGTTTCACACAACACCAAATACACTTGGAATAACTTTAGAGAAATCCACAGCTCATGAAATCGGCTAGCCCTTCTTTTACACTCACTAGTGACCGATTTTGGAGAATAATATGATGCTTATATAGTGTGTTACAATTAAGGTTACACCATGTAAGCCCTAATTGTCATGACCTTTCATTTACATGACCCATGGGTTATGTAACCTCCATGGAGTATCCTATGGGTTTAACCCAACTTAATTATCCATGGAGTTTTGGCCCACTATATAAGTTACGGATGATTTGCACAATCAACCCATATATTTAATTAGTCTTCTTTTGATCACATAATTAATTCTAAATTAACTCTTGATCAGTACTAATTAAATATTATTATTCTTATTATTAATATACTAGAACTTATAATATATTAATAACCATAAGTGTCTTATTTCTCTCATTTAGTCTATCCAAGTGCATGATGCCATGCAACCCAAATGGACCATGTCGGGTCGGGTCAAGTCTTACCAATTATAGTTATGGACTTAGACATTAATCCAACAGTCTCCCACTTGGATAAGTCTAAAACTATTATTGCGTATGACTTCAAGAACCGACTGGCAATCGTAGCTCTCAAAAGCTTCTGTTGAACTCTGACCTTGTAGATGAACTCTGACCTTTGTCAATGATTTGTCCATTAGATAAGGGATCATATATTCCTCCATTCTAGATATCATATGGATTGAGACATGGATTATAATCATTCTCTCTGTCTATTTGTTGTTTCCCAATTTCCGATTTATGACGACTGACTAATTGAACAAATCAAATCAGTCCTGGCCCGGCCGATCACTTCCATTTGTCATCATCAAATCATCGAGGGGTCCACATACATCGCTTTTATCCCAAAGGTAAAAGGAATGGATAAACTTCGACTCATATGGCTTGTTCTGCTTCTTGTTGAATCATACACAAAGGCATGTTTTATAACACCGAGTTACCGAATGCGGTTTCATGCAATCAATGCATAACCAAGTCATAGTAACAACTCATATCTCTAGGTTTGATGAATATAAGATATTATCGTCTCATGATCACTCGTGATAAAATCCATGAAGTGATTCCAATGAGCGTGGGTTGAATCCAATACTCAGAACTTATGAGCACTCATGAGCGTTGTAGCCCTTTGTCCAACATCTTAGACCTCTACAAGCCAACCCATGCCAGTCTTGATTCATATCTACTTCCACCATATGACAAACTGTGGATAGTTTGAATAACTTAGTCATCCAGAACAATGACCTAGTTTATTCTGGAAGTCAAAACATGCAAAATGAAACACAATAATAATGGAATCTAATATGGTCTCAGAACTTATGAATATAAATAAAACACCTTTTATTTATCACCATATGATTACACATTATTCATTGTATACTGTTTCAACTGTCAAATTTATTCTTGAATTAAAACAATAGTTGTCCCATGCTCCAAGCATGTACACTATGTTTTTCTAAACACTAGTCATGCCACACACCAAGTATGCATACTATATTTTTCTATGATCTTTACTTTACAAAATAGATCAATTGAACATAACTCCAATGATCCTCTTTTCACAGTCCCAAATCCTTACTGCAAATGCAAGAATTCCAAATTCATGCCATATACTGAAATCTGTTAGATTCTAAACTTATATGCATTGATCTTCTTGTAATGATTATGCACAAAGTCAGAAAGACTTGACAACAACCATTACAGATCATTCCAAAGGAGATCAGCTTCTTGGAAACATCCTTCTTGCATTAAGTTTCCTAATCTTACACAGATTGAATAATTTCTAACTTTGAAACATTTCCAGATTCCATTTTGACTATCACTTCTGAACAAGAGTTACCTCCTTACAGATTATGTCAATATGGTCCTTCCAGAATTATCACTATACTTCCAACTGTCCTTGAGCAACCAATCTTTGGTAAACCTTAGATTGTCCTCGATAATTGTTTAATCCTTTTAGTCATATCCAATTCTAGACCTTTTCCTTCTTAATTCCCCAGGCATTTGGAAATTTTTAGAAAGGATGAATATAGCACATGTAATCGATCCTATATCTGAAGCATATGGGACACGATTCATGATGTCTCACATAAAGACTAAACCAGTCTTTTGCTATAACATTTCCATTTCTATTTTCCAAATTCTCATAATTCAGATTATGAAAAGGGATACCGTAATCATAATCGAATTCTAGAACGTAAATAATGGACCCATATACAAAATTTCCTTATGTTGAGCCATTCCAACATGAAATTCATATATATCCTTGACTAAATGATTAAAACCTCACGATCTAAGCTTATAGATTTGAGATGAATTATAATTTCCTCTCCCTTAATTATAGCAAAACAACTTTTTCCCAATTGAAACCTTTTGTTTTCTATAATTAATATTGCTAACTTGCAATACTTATCATAATTATCATTCTCCTACTAACGTGATGATTATTAGCATAACACTTATGCTCCCACTAGCTTTGATATGTACTCAGACTTCAGCTGGACTTCTAGAAATCAATACTTTATTGACTTTCTTACCAAAGTTCAGATTTCTGATACTAGATTGCTTTGATAAAACTTTATCATAATCATACACCTTATCTTAGATAGCTCACAGGTGTGTCTAAAAAATTTCAGAACTATGAAAAGGGATGCCGTAATCATAGTCTCAATTGTTTAGACCATTTTGCCACTTCTCACAAGTCCATGTTAGTGTGCCGGTTAACCACACAACTCCACTAACGACTTGGAGAATGCAAATATCACAATTGCTATCTACTTCAAATCTACTTGGTGGAAGTGTTTCCTCACCATCATTTTCATGAATCGGAGAGAAACATTATGACCCTTAGATTTAATGGTGTATGTGTTCTTATCCATGTGAATTGTCAAAACCATAGTCACAAGACAAGGATAATGACAAATCCAAACTCATATGGACTGAACTCAATCCTAATTTCTTGCCAAATGACAGCCCAAGGGCCTGCCATTGCTTCCAAGTTGTTGTGCACCCAATTGAGAACTCTAAGAACTCATATGCAAAGCCAACTTTAACTGGAATGGCCACAAAATATGTCAACACGATAGGTTATAAACCTCAAGTCGTGTGCTAGTGAAGAACTTCAGGTTTTATTCTTAATTAGTTCTTGACACTTTCAATACTTTCAAGACTCCCATTGTCCTCTTGACATATAAGACTTCCTTGTCAGATATTCAAGAGATAGTGTGGATACTAATCAAGACAAACACTTCACACAATTGGCCTTAGTTTGTCTTTGTTTTATCCAAAACATCACAACTTAGCAATTTCAAATGTACAAGAGTAGAAAACTTTTACTCTTACATTTGATAAGTGTTTTAAACCTTCTTTAAGAGATGTCACTCAAGTTACAATCTTGGAGTATGACTCTAAGACTTGTATTGGAATGAAGTATGACTCATCTTCTTGAATTAACCATTTCAACAATTTAAGTTCCTCTTCTTGATCATAAAAATGCACTAAGATTTCCTTAGAGAACTAATTTTTATATGGTTTCTTAATCATTAAGATGATCACAAAAACTGATACTAAAGTACTCTCCCATCTTTTCAGATTTGAGAAACTTTTATCCTTCTGCCTAAGTTGAGTCTTCTTATTCGCTCTGTCATACATTGGAACCTTTTCCAATGTCTCAGAGTTACACTTAAGCTTGTAAGTATAATCATATTTACTGAGCTTTAGTAAACTATGACAAATAGTCTTATCGATCTTTTGTGGTGGACTAAATCAGTGCACAACAATGTGTACTCGATCCCTTAGTCTGTTACTTGACTCACACATCCATGTGAACAAATAGTTAGTCTTAATTTTTCCAATGCTTGAAGGTTCTCATTCATCATGCTATACAACTTTCATGATTCCAAGTTTCTATCCAACTAAAACTTGGGTGACGAGAATCTTTCTGTATTTGGTAAATTTAGACATTACCACAAATGAAAGAATCAATTTCATGTTTCCACTCTTGCTATTAATGGAATCTTATAAGCAGCAAAATTTTTCACAGATGTCACTGTAAGGATATTTTAAAATAAATAAATTCAAAAATTTTCCTTTTATTTTAAAACTTTGAGGAAAAACTATCCTTACAGTGCAAAAGCACATGAAAACTTTTTTTGTTATCTATTCCTAAGCAATATATCATAAGTCCTAAGAAGTAGCTCAAGAATCCGATTTTCAAACTATGCGATAGAAATCCATCTACGCGATCCAATTCAGCATATTCTTTCTTTAAGTTTATTAACTTTTCTTTGATTCTTAAAATATCAACATGTGACCTAGTCACATCATGTATCAAGAATCTCAGAATAGAAACTTCGCAGAGTTAGATAGTGGATTTTACCTGAAGTAGAGTCAAACATACTTAGGTAAAATTAGGCAGCTTCGCAACTAATGCTCCTTCCTTTGGCAATGGACCCTTGATAACGAGACTATCTCAGACTTAGCCTCTTTCTTTACCATTTGGTCAACCGAGTTGACTATGGTCGATCCCTTTCCATTGGGAAGAGAGAGCTTTACTGGATATCCAATGTCATCATTATCAATGTCCATAAAGTCTTAGGAAGTTTATATTAGAAAATAGATAAGATCATTAAGGGTCTTGTCATAGTCTATTTCATAGGCGTCCCAATGGAATTCACTATGTGACTTAGAAAGTGATTGAACCACCAACTTTCTCAAGACTTTGACACCCAACTCTCCCGGCTTGTCAATATGTGACTACATCTCTAAGATGTGACCACACATAGACCTTTACTCGCCAATAGGGCTTGAGTGACCTTAAACTTTTCGAGAACTTGTGGGTTAGGGAGAATAATTGGAGGAGGTGAAAGAAGTATGATTTCCATGGGACATCATCTTCATTTAGGAAAGCTTGTTTCAAGAGCTTTGGGAAGATCATAGATGTCTAAACCAAACATCTTTTGGGAGATATTCAAGATAGTTGATCTAAAGTCCTTAATATGACACTCAATATGAAATATTAAGGCTAGGACCCTACAAACTATTTTATAACTTAGAAGAGGGATGTTGTAATCCAAGCTATAAAATATTTGAAGGTAGGTGAATGACGATTCACCAATTTCCACCAAGATAAATGAAATGTATTATTAGGTTTTAATTGGATTTGAAACTCCTAGATCTTTTGAGATTCATTGAACTATTCATTGGCATGTTTCAATCTTGAGTGTTCCCTTCAGGTTTTGTGATTGGGATGCCAAGGATCACAAAACAAGGTGTGAAGTAACCATGCAAATTACTTGATACCCTTAAGTTTTTACCGCTCGATCGATGTGTTGGTTAACCACACATGCTCCATCGATACTATGATAAACATTAAGTTACCCTTTTCCTACCTTGTTAAATACGAGTTAGTGTGCCGGTTAACCACACACGCTCCACTAACCGACTTAAACAAAGAGCAAAGTGTAATTTCATGGATTAGAACCTTATTCACATTTTCCTAAGTAACTAAGATAGGGTATTATTAAGAGTTTAGTTACTTAGTATTTATCATTAATACTTTTAATGAAGGGAGAATTATAGTCCTGTCAAACCCATTCGACTAATGACCCTCCATCGGTCAAGGAAGCGGTGGGTGAGAGTGGACACCCATTAAACTGCCATTTTATAGGCAGTAACCTTATACCCCCCCTTATAGACCGGCTTCGTGAATGAGGCCTACTAACGGTAAGATTGACTTTACTCTTATACATATATATATTATTAACTTATAATATTATAAAGTATAAGGGTTGAATTTTAACTTTTAAAATTCTAAGGGCTAACTTGGAATTAAATTATTCATAAGAGAAACTTTTCAAATTCCAAAACTTGAGGGCAAGTTTTGAAACTATTCAAAACTAATTAATTCCATAACTTATGTGTTTAAAGTAGTTTTAATCCAAAACTCTTCAAGTTCCTTAATTTGAGGACAAGTTATGGAAGAGTTTAAATTATTAAAGAATGTAGCTTTTTCTTTATTTTGTAACTTATGGAATTAATTAATGTTACATATTTTTTGTTACTTAATGAAGTGACTCTTGAACCTCCATAACTTGAGGACAAGACTCTTCATCTTTTGTAACCATTGCCAACTTTTATGAGTTTTATGAAACTTAAATGTGAATTTTCATATAACTTGAGGACAAGTTACAAAAACACATTTTAGAATCAACTCTTAGATTAATTTCGATTGAAAACAACAATTTCACATAACTTCTTATTAATCTAAGCAACTCATAAGAACAAGATAATTCAAATCAAACTTTTCCATGTAGTTAGCCTAATCACTAAACTAATTCAAAACATGAATCTATTGACAATTATATTTGAAATTGGATTAGCATGAACATTACCACATCAAAAACAAGTTTATAAGTTCAAAAACAACTTATGGTAATGTTCCTAGTCCAATTCCAGCCAAGAAACACGAAGATATGCTGTCTGGAGGCCAAAATCGTCGAGTTCTTCATGGAACTCGTCGAGTTCATGCTCTAATACATGAACTCATCGAGTTTTAGGCTCTGACAGTTTCTTGGCTTTGAAAAATCTGTTTGCATCAAGTATAAGAGAAAGCAAACCTAGGCTCTGATACCACTGTAGGGTTTTGAACATTCTAACACTCCTAAGTGTACATGCAACCCTAAATACTTTGGATCTATGTTTTCTCTATTATACATGCAAATATGAACATCCAAGGTATTATCCTAATCTAGCATACAAAACAATGAGTATAACAAGATATAATACATACCTCTTTGATGTAGAATGTCTTCATGAAGCTTGAGTGCCTAGTGCCTCAAGTGTGACACCTCAAATGGTTCACACAACACCAAATACACTTGTAATAACTTGAGAGAAATCCACAACTCATGAAATCGGCTAGCCCTTCTTTTACACACACTAGTGACCGATTTTGGAGAATAATATGATGCTTATATAATGTGTTACAATTAGGGTTACACCATGTAAGCCCTAATTGTCATGACCTTTCATTTCCATGACCCATGGGTTATGTAACCTCCATGGAGCATCCATGGACTATCCTATGAGTTTAACCCAACTTGATTATCCATGGAGCTTTGGCCTACTATAGAAGTTATGGATGATTTGCACAATCAACCCATATATTTAATTAGTCTTCTTTTGATCACATAATTAATTCTAAATTAATTCTTGATCAATACAAATTAAATATTATTATTCTTATTATTAATATACTAGAACTTATAATATATTAATAACCATAAGTGTCTTATTTCTCTCATTTAGTCTATCTAAGTGCATGATGCCATGCAACCCAAATGGACCATGTCGGGTCGGGTCAAGTCTTACCAATTATAGTTATGGACTTAGACATTAATCCAACACGTTGGCGATAGAGACTCGCAACAGACACTCCAGCTCGCTGACTGGCGCACTAAACTCCTTACTAAAAGCTTGGGATACGAAAGAATGACTCGCTCCCGAGTCAAAAAGAACCAAAGCGTCAATGAATTCACTAAGAACATACCTAACTTAGGTACAACAATAAGCATAATACAGGCATGATTTTTGGATTAATATCTAAGTCCATAACTATAATTGATAAGACTTGACCCGACCCGGCATGGTCCATTTGGGTTGAATGGCATCGGGACAATTGGATTGACAAGATGATGAAAAAGGATACTAGTGATTTATATTAATATATTATAAGGTCTAATATATTAATATATAATCATATTATTTAATTAGTATTGATCAAGAATTAATTTATAATTAATTAAGTGATCAAAAGGAACTAATTAAGTATGGACTCTTAGATATATATGTGTGGTGGGCCAATTTCATTTAGGTTGGGCTAAGCTTCATGGATAGTCCATGGAGTGTTTAACCCATGGATAATATGAAATGAAAGGTCATGGGTTTAAACCTAATCTCCACACTATATAAAGATGTCCTTGGTTGGTGAATTGACACTAGTGTGTGTACACAAAAGGGCAATGCCGATTTCACTAGAGAAAACCAAAGTATCCTCATTCTCAAGGTTAATCCAAGTGTTCATGGTGTTGTGTGAACCATTTGAGGTGTCACACTTGGGGCACTAGGTACTCAAGCTTCATGAAGACAAGTTACATCAAACAAAGGTATGTATTCTATCTATTTTATTACCCAAGTATATGATATTTGTATGCTAGTATAGGGTAATATCTTGGAAACTTCATATTTGCATGTATAATAGAGAAAACATAGATCCAAGGTATTTAGGGTTGTATGTGCACCATAGGATGTTGTAGTATACTAAAACCCAACAGTGGTATCAGAGCCATGGGTTGTTTTCTATTATATTGATGCAAATGTTTATTTTCAAAGTTGGAAAAAAAAACATGATGTTTGTCAAATTTTAAGATAATTACTTGTTTTTGTGAAAAACTAATTATTTGTAAAATTTGAATCATTTGATATATGAGTTAAATTAGGTCAAATTTAGTAAAAGATAAAATGATATGATTATTTTATTAGTTTTAAAACTTTGATCTAAAGAGTTTTTTGAAACCTCCATAAGTTATGGATATGAAAAGGTTTAAAAAAAAATTGATTCAAAGTTTTTTAATGGAGTTACAAAAATTGGTGTTAATTTTTTAAAGTTTTCAATCCATTTTAATCTAAGAGTTGATTCTAAAATGTGTTTTTGTAACTTGTCCTCAAGTTACATGAAAAGTCACATTTAAGTCTCTTAAAATTCATAAAAGTTGTCATAGGCTACAAAATGAAGAGTCTTGTCCTCATTAAATGGTTTTATGACTCCATAACTTGTCCTCAAGTTATCGAGGTTCAAGAGTCTCTTCATTAAATAAAAAAAATTGTGTAACCTTAATTAAATCCATAACTTATGCATAAGGAAGAGTCACATTTTTTAATGGTTTAAAGTCTTCCATAACTTGTCCTCAAGTTATGGAACTTGAAGAGTTTTTTAGTTAAAACTACTTTAAACACATAAGTTATGGAATTAAATAGTTTTGAATAGTTTCAAAACTTGCCCTCAAGTTTTAGAATTTGTAAAGTTTTCCCATGAATACTCTAATTCCAAGTTAAGCCCTTAGAATTTTCAAAGTTAAAATTCAACCCTTATACTTTATAATATTATAAGTTAATAATATATATATATATATGTGTGTGTGTGTGTGTGTATAAGAGTAAAGTCAGTCTTACAGGGTATAAGGTTACTGCCTATAAAATGACAGTTTAATGGGTGTCCACTCTCACCCACCGCTTCCTTGACCGGTGGAGGGTCGTTAGCCGAACGGGTAGGATAAGGACTAGAATTCTCCCTTCATTAAAAGTATTAATGATAAATACTATGTAACTAAACTCTCAATAATACCCAATCTTAGTTACTTAGGAAAATGTGAATAAGATGCTAATCCATGAAATTACACTTTTCACTTTGTTTAAGTCGTTAGTGGAGCGTATGTGGTTAACCGACACACTAACCTGGACTTAACAAGGAAGGCAAAGGGTAACTTAATATTTATCATAGTATCGGTGGAGCGTGTGTGGTTGACCGGCACATCGATTAAGGGTAACTTATATTTACATGGTTACTTCACACCTTTTTTTATGATCCTCGGCATCCTAGTCACAAAACCTGAAGGGCACACTCGAGATTGAAACATGACATTAAACAGTTCAATGAATCTCAAAAGAATCTAGGAGTTTCAAAACCAATTAAAACCTAATAATACATTTCGTTTATCTTGGTGGAAATTGGTGAATTGTCATTTATCTACCTTCAAATATTTTATAGCTTGGATTATGGCATCCCTCTTCCGATTTATAAAATAGTTTGTAGGGTCCTAGCCTTAATATCTCATATTTGGTGTTATATTAAGGACTCTTAATCAACTATCTTGAATATCTCCTAAAATATGTCTAGTTCAGACATCTATGATCCTCCCAAATCTCTTGGAACTTCACTTCCTCCACCTCCTCCAATTATTCTCCCTATCCCACAAGTTCAAGGTCACTCAACCCCTATTGGCAAGGCAAGGTCTAGGTGTGCTCACATCTTGGAGATGAAGTCACATACTGACAAACCGAGAGAGTTGGGTGTCAAAGACTTGAGAAAGTTGGTGGTTCAATCACTTTCTAAGTCACATAGTGAGTTCCTTTGGGAATCCTATGAAACAGACTATGACAAGACCCTTAATGATCTTATCTATTTGCTAAGATCAACTTCCTAAAACTTTATGGACATTGACAATGAAGACACTGGAAATCCAGAAAAAGTATTCTCTTCCCAATGGAAAGGGATCGACCATAGTCAACTCGGTTGACCAAATGGTAAAGAGAAAAGCTAAGACTGTGATGGTAACGGTACCATTACCAAAGGTTCCATATGTTTATATTGCCAAAGGAAGGGGCATTAGTTGCGAAGCTGCCAATTTTACCTAAGGATGTTAAAGTCAATAAGTTTGACCCTACTTCAAGTAAAATCCACTATCTAACTCTGCTAAGTTTCTATACTAAGATTCTTGATACATTATGTGACTGAGTCACATATTGATGTTTGTAAGAATCAAAGAAAAGTGAAGAAACTTAAAGAAAGAATATGTTGAATCTGATCGCGTAGATGGATTTCGGATTCTTGAGCTACTTCTTATGAGTTATGATATATTGCTTAGGAATAGATAACAACAAACTTTTCATGCTCTTTTACATTGTAAGGATAGTTTTCTGCAAAGTTTTTAAAATAAAAGGAAAAAAATGATGATTTTATTTATTTAAAATATCCTTACAATGGCATTTGAGGAAAAAAATTATTGCTTATATGATTCCATTAATAGCAAGAGTGGAAATATGAAATTGATTCTTTCATTTGTGGTAATGTCTAAATTTACCAAATAAGGAAAGATCCTCATCACCCAAGTTTCAATTGGACCGAAACTTGGAATCATGCAAGTTGTATAGCATGATGAATGAGAATTTTTCATCTTTGGAAAATTAAGACTAGTTCTTTGTTCACATTGCACCCCAGCGTCGGTAGGGACCCAGAGAGTTGCCTTCGCTTTTGGCGTTCCTTCTTATATTTACGGATTTCACCCCTACACACGAAATTCCACTCTCCTCTGTCTCACTCAAGTGAATTGGTTTCGAGAGCATTTCGCCACTTTTTGGCGTGTATGTGAGTCAAGTGAAGGACTAACGGATCGAGTACACATTCTTGTGCACTGGCCAAAGTCCACCACAAAAGATCGATAATATTATTTGACATAATTTACTAAAGCTCAGTAAATATGGTTATACTTACAAGCCTAAGTATAATTCTGAGACATTGGAAAAGGTTCCAATGTATAGCAGAGCGAATAAGAATAATCAAATTAGGCAGAAGGATAAAAGTTTCTCAAATCTGAAAAGATGGGAGAGTACTTTAGTATCATGTCATATGATCATCTTAATGATTAAGGGACCTTATCGCAGTTCATCCTCTAAGTGCATTCTGATAGGTAAGAAGAGGAGCTATGAATTGTTGAAGTGGTTAAATCAAGAAGATGAGTCATATTTCATTCCAAAACAATTCTTAAAGTCATACTCCGAGATTGTAACTTGAATTACATGTCTTAAAGAAGGTTTAAAACACTTGTCAAATGTAAGAATAAAAGTTTTCTACTCTTGTACATTTGAAATTGGTAAGTTGTGATGTTTTGGATAAAACAAAGACCAACTAAGGCTAATTGTGTGAAGTGTTTGTCTTGATTAGAATCTGCACTATCTCTTGAATATCTAACAAGAAAGTCTTATATGTCAAGAGGACAGTGGGAGTCTTAAAGGTATTGAAAGTCTTAAGAACTAATCAAGAATAAAACCTAAAGTTCTTCACTAGCACACGACTTGAGGTTTATAACCTATCGTGTTGACATATTCTGTGCCCATTCCAATTAAAGTTGGCTTTGCATATGAGTTCTTAGAGTTCTCAATTTGTTGCACAACAACTTGGAAGAAATGGCAGGCCCTTGAGCTGCCAGATGGCAACAAATTAAGATTGAGTTCAGTCCATATGAGTTTGGATTTGTCATTATCCTTATCTTGTGACTATGGTTTTGACAATTCATATGGATAAGAACACATACACCATTAAATCTAAGTGTCATAAGGTTTCTCTCCAATTCATGAAAATGATGGTGAGGAAACACTTTCACTAAGTAGACTTTAACTAGATAGCAATTGTGATATTTACATTCTCAAAGTCCTTAGTGGAGCGTGTGTGGTTAACCGGCACACTAACCTGGACTTGTGAGAAGTGGAAAAGGTCTAAACAAATGAGACTATGATTACGACATCCCTTTTCATAGTTATTAAATTGTTTAGACACACCTGTGAGCTATCTAATGAAAGGTGTATGATTTTGATAAAGTCTTATCAAAGCAATCTAGTATCAAAAATCTGAACTTTGGTAAGAAAGTTAATAAATTATTGATTTCTAGAAGTCCAGCTGATTTCTGAGTACATGTCAAAGCTAGTGGGAGCATAAGTGTTATCCTAATAATCATCATGTTAGTGGGAGCATGATAATTATGATAAGTATTGCAAGTTAGCAATGTTAATTATAGAAAAACAAAACTTTCAATTCGTTGAAAAAAGGTGTTTTGCTATAATTAAGGGAGAGGAAATTATACTTCGTTTCAATTCTAAAAGATTAGATTGAGATTTTAATCAAATTTAGTCAAGAATATATATGAATTTCATAAGGAAATTTTATATATGGGTTTAACGAATGCGTTCTAAAATTCGATTATGATTACGACATCCCTTTTCATAATCTGAATTATGAGAACTTGGCAAATTGAAATGGAAATATTATAGCAAAAGACTGGTTTAGTCTTTATGTGAGACATCATGAATTGTGTTCCATATGCTTTGGATATAGGATCGATTACATGTTCTATATTCATCCTTTCTAAAATTTTCCAAATGCCTGGGGCGTTAAGAAGGGAAAAGGTCTAGAATTGGATATGACTAAAAGGATTAATCAATTATTGAGGACAATCTAAGGTTTACCAAAGATTGGTTGCTCAGGGACAATTGGAAGTATAGTGTTAATTGTTGGAAGGACCATATTGACATATTCTGAAAAGAGGCAACTCTTGTTCAAAAGTGATAGTCAAAAGGGGAATGTGGAAATGATCCCATTGGTGGAAGTTGTTCAATAAATTTGTGTAAGATTAGGAAACTTAATGCAAGAAGAATGTTTCCAAGGAGATGATCTCCTTTGAAATGCTCTATGATGTTTGTTGTCAAGTCTTTGTGACTTTGTGCATAATCATTACAAGAGAATCATTGCATATAAGTTTAGAATCTAACAGATTTCGGAAAAATGGCATGAATTTGGAATTCGTGCATTTGCCATAAGAATTCGGGAGTGTGAAATTAGAATCATTGAAAGTTTGGTCAATTGGTTTATTTCACAAAGTAAGGATCATAGACAAACATAGAGTGCATACTTGGTGTATGGCAAAGCTATTGTTTAGAAAAAACATAGTGCACATGCTTGGAGCATGGGAAAACTAGTGTTTTTAATTCATGTATAATGTAACACCGGATTCCTGGTACGATTTTATTTAGATATTTTTTTAAACTTTTGCCATGAACTCGGTGAGTCTGCGTCTCGACTCGCCGAGTAGCAGCGAGGTGGACATGGGATTTAAGCGGGGAACTTGGCGAGTCGATATATGGACTCGGCGAGTTCACCTATCTGGATGAAACTCTACCTTAAGACGTTGCACCCCAATTTTGCCCAGGCAAAAACACCCATTTCGTCCCATTTACTCCCAGAGAGCAACCCTAGCCCCCCTTTAGTGTTCTTGAGTGATTTTGATATTCCAAAGAAGGTTTTGGAGCTTAAGGAAGAAGGAAGAAGTTGGAGTGTTCCAGAAGTGAAGGTAGATCTGAAATCTACTCTGTAGAAGGCATCAAATTAGGTAATAAAACTCCCCACTTTGTTCATTAGCTTCTTAGGTTCCTTTTTGTCCCCAATGGGTGGTCTTCAAGCCTTAAAACCCCCAGATTTCGTGTGTATATGTGATAACCAGACCCTAGGAACTGAGACCCATGAGCTGGATCCGTTGCATGTCTCAGATTTGGCCTGTATAGGAAGAAGGTTTGAAGGAACTCGACGAGTTGGACGAACAACTCGACGAGTTCCATGAAGATGGCCTTAGACTCGGCGAGTTGGATGAACAACTCGGTGAGTCCTATGAAGATTGCCTGGAACTCGACGAGTTGTTCTTCAAACTCGGCGAGTCGGGTCGCGAGTCGGGCCAATCATCCCAAGTAATGAGTCAGACTGACTCAGTGAGTGGGAACAGGGAGATGATGTGTCAGAGTTAGACTAGACGTAGAAGGACTCAGCGAGTCGCTATATGGACTCGGCGAGTCCAGTCAATCAGAGAGTTGACTTTGACCAAGAAGTTGACTTTGATCAGTCATTTGACCTAAGGGGTATTTATGAGTACCTAATCCATGTTTACGGATTTATAGCCGGAGGGATTAACGGTGCAGCAGCCAGGCGTAGGTTGAGCAGGTTTTCAGCAGCTACTCTCGAGGTGAGTTACCTTCCAGTAGCGGTGGGTCTAAGGCCACAATGTCGGCCCACCAGTAGGAGACGTATGATAGATGATTGTCTTTGTGATATCATCTAGGTTTGCTACTACCTTATATGTTATATGCTAACATGATATGTTGTATATGATAGTAGTAGAGTTCGGTTGTTAGGACCGAAGGGTAGTCAGACACCCCAGATACGTCTGAAAATATGTGATGATATGTTTGCACGCTGGCTTGTTATGTTATATGCGATAGAAGTAGTAGGAGGGGACCAGTCCCCGAGTTCGGTTGATAAGACCGAAGGGTAGTTCAGGCACCCCAAATATATATGAAAATATGTTATGTTATGATATATGTGATAGTAGCAGTAGGGGGTGAAATAGTCCCCGAGGATCGGTTGTTAGGGCCGATGGGTAGTCAGCACCCCAGAATGGCTTAACATGGCTAGTCGGCACCCCATAGCGACTTGACACGGGTAGGTCGGCACCCCAGAATGGTCGTATCGGGTAAGTTGGGCACCTCAGAGTTGCCCGACAGTATGTATGATATGTGATTGTATGGTATGTGGTATGATGGGGGAACTCACTAAGCTTCGTGCTTACAGTTTTCAGTTTTGGTTTCAGGTACCTCTTCTTTGAAGGGGAAGGAGCTGTCGCGGTAACGGCACATCACACACACGCTTTGTATTCTGCACTATGAGATCTTCCTGGGGATTTGTACTCTGACATTGTTATGTTTTATTAAACTGGTTTCCAGACATGCACATCTTTTATGAAATGTTATGATCGGTGAATGTTTTATTTCTAATGTTTTGCTAAGTATGCGTTTTAAAAATGAAATTTTCGGCTTGTATTTTTGGGATGTTAAAAGTTGGTATCAGAGCCCTGGTTTGAGGGATTTGGACACACCTTCAGGGGTGTCTGAACTCAAATCAAGGGATTAAAAGATTTTGAAAAAGAAAAATGTTTTCTCAAAGGTTAAGTAAAGAGTTTTAAGAAGGGAAAAAGTGTGTGATGCGCGCGACCGGCCGAGCTTAAGTAAGTATTCCCCAATGTACCCATACAAGTTTATCTATGTTTATCAGTTTCAGTAGAACAACATGCTAGAATAGGACTAAGGATCTAGGAGTGATGCCTTATGTGCCTGCTTTATGTGCTTCAGTATATGAAAATTTCATGCTAGGATTGAGTAGACAGCAGTAGGATAGCTTGTTAGGTTATGCCTGATAACATGAGCTTAGCATTGTATGCTAGTACAATTTCCCATTATGAGGATAGAATTGCTTGAGTAGTCTCCTATGTCTGAATGCTACTTGCTTTGTGCTTTGTGGGACTCTAAGTGATGGGATTTAGCCATTAGGTGAATGCATCACGTCACATGCGAACATGGTTGAATAATCTCAGAGTGCTAGACTTGGCCCTATTGCGCAGCTCTTGTCTGAGTCTAACCGTTGTAGGGACAAGACTTTTACTTGAAGGATTATTTGAGCCTCACCGCATGTGATGGTATTCAGGTGATGGCTAATTGGCATTATAAGGAGGCTTTCAGCAGCTGAGGACTGGATCGGGTATAGTCAGAGAACTCCCTAAGGCAAGCCTAGGATGAGTATAGTAGTGATGAACAGTCGTGTAAGGGATCTGGTGGAGTCGAGGCAGTCCTTGAAGAAGGTACAAATAGATGTGGAAGGTAGTATGGGCGCGTACTACTGGAAGCAGAGGATCCATACCCGAACCAAGGAAGGCCAAGATAAGACCGGGGAACTTGTGGTAGGGGTGATCCCTCCAGAGGTATCAGTATCGCTAACGGGTGTTAATTATGTGTTGCAGAATGGTGGTGCTACGTCCGAGGCCGACAGTTGGTGGTTCAGGAGAGGTATCGGGGTCGGGATCAGGTTCCGAGCCAGTAGATGAGATGCTACGTGAGTTCATTGTAACATACACTTTTTGAAATCATGTTTTGTAATGAATAAAATTGTGAAATACTATGTGAAATTGTGTGTTGAGTTCTAACAGATGGTTTTTACTAGAAATGAAGTAAAACTATGTTTAGAATCACTCAGAAAATATTGGAAGTCTTATGAGATTCCAATTAAAATCCAAATAGTGAAATTTAGCGAAAATATAAAATTTTATTATTTGATGTTGTAGAGAATCTCGTTAGAAACTTGTAGGCGAAAACCTCGTCGAAATCCGAGTTATAACGAAGAAGTTATAACCAACCGAAGATCCGCGACAAAACCGACACGGTGCCGAATGACGTAAAAAGTGAGTTTTTGATAAACTACTTTTTAGCCTTAGAAATCTAAATTAAAGTCTTAGTATTTGTTAAACCGAGAAATTCGATAAAAAGAACGCCAAAATCTAACTTCGTATGAGGAAGTTATGATTTTTCGAAGTTTCAACTTAGCAGTAGACAGCTAAAAAAACTTGAATTTTAGATCGAACGATATTTGAACAATACATCTTAAACGAGAATCGAAGGTCTCGTTATTTGTAATACAACGGTAAAAAGTCTGACGAAAACGGATGTCGGATGAAGAAGTTATGAATTTTTAACGGATTTTCCTGTCCCGGTCTGTTAAAAATAATAATATTAAAAATAAAGTCAAAATTAGCCGACGAAGTCTAAACTAAAGTTGTAGAGTGTAATTTTAGCTACGCGTGCATATAAAGAACGTAAAAAACGGAGCTCGTATGCGAAAGTTATGGATTTTAGAAGTTCGGGGCCCGAAAACTGAGGAATTTCGCATGAATAGTACCGGCCACGTCACCTCGCACGAAGCAGGTGCGTCACCGGAGATGTGGCCCAGCCTGAGAAGCGACGCATGTCCCAATCCGAAGCAGCCACGAGCCCCTGACGCGCCCTTCGCATCGCTTCCACGTCCGAGCCTCGCAGCAGGCCTCGTGGCCTTCACTTCTTGTGCCACCTACCCTTTGCTGCTGATGCCACCGAGCAACTTCGTCACCCTCCTCTGGACCGAGCCTCGTAGACACGACGTGGACACCTCCCAACCACTAATTCCGAACCCTCTCACCCTATATAAAGGGAGGCTACGAGCTTTCCCGAGTAACTTTGAAAAATTCCCGGTATTAATTTTAGCACCCGAAACACGTCCCGAGACCCCCGAGAAGCCCGAAAATTTTATCTTTTCGGTTTTGAAGCCCTACCTTCGCAGAGCCCGGTTTTCAATTAAGCTCTCAGTTTTCAACATAGAAAGTCATATTTAAAGACCGAAGTGCTGTCCAAATTACTATTTTAACCCCCGGTTAACTTAAGGTGAGTTCAATATATAGGAACAATTATATGTTATGTGTTATATGTGCTATGTGCTTTTTAGTGTTATTATTCTGAGTTATTTTCCCGTGTTATTCGCTATGTTTATAGCAATTGTAATACCTTTGACCATGTGATCAGTGAAAGGACTTAGATTCACATTGGTACTGGTACGTAGCCTCTGGCCATGTAGAGCATGTTTTCGTAAGAGAATGACTTCTATTCTATGGCATTGGTAAATGGTTAGACATGACTATAAACCTGAAATCTAACAAGATGTTAATCAGAAATTGCATGTCTTCTATGCCATTTGGGCCAAAGTTTTATTGATGTATATCAAGAACTAAAAAGTATATCTTTGAATCAAGTCTTTGATTGATATGAACGCTTGTCACATGATCTCACATATGTCTTGTTACTCTTCTTTGCTTTTTCCACATTGAAGTATATATATGGCATAACGTTATATTGTATCTATTATTGAACTCACTAAGCGTAACCGCTTACCCTATCAATGTTTAACAATTGCAGGTGATAAGTAACTAGTATGTTCACATACTGTTGAACGATTTAGAATAGTTTGTAATAGTACTTTTGTACTTCAGTTTATGTTTGTATAAATTACAATATCCTGGGTAATTATGTAATATATAACACTTTGTAATAGACAGTTTATATCCAATAGTTTGTAATCCCTTTATCAATGTAAAATATTGCTTTTATGAATATGCAAGTAGCATGTTTTGGAGTAATGATATTGTGAAGTATGAAAGTTTGGGTCTTTCAAATATACGAAAGTTGGGGTCTTTTAACCATGGTATCAGAGCAGTAGTTTAAGCGAACTAAATTCCACGGATTGGTATTTAGACTTAAACTATAGGAAGTTCAATATATGAAGTTAATCATTGTAAGTATATGGATACAAACCATAGGAAATATACAAGTAAAAGTATTAGGTAATAGTAAACCCTAATATTCTAAAATACTATCTTACTCCGTATTTCAGATCGATGGCTGAACAAGTAAGTAGCCATACCCCTGAGGTTAGTGGAGATCCTCAACCCGAGGAAGTGAATACTCCAGTATCTCCTCGTGAGGAGCGACTCTTAGGTAACTTACCGGTGTTATTCGACAGAATCTCGAAGAACACAAAAAGAATGATGATAAAGGAAAAGAGAAAGTCACTGGAGAATCTTCAAGCAGAAAGGTGAAGAGTCCCTCGTTCAAAGATTTCAAGAGTAGTGGTGCTACGGAGTTTTCTGGTGTCCTTAATCCTATAATTGTTCTAACTTGGATTCAGATGACCGAGAAATTATTTCGTGTTTCTCATGTGGATGATGAAGACAAGGCTATCTATGCTTCTGCAATGCTCATTGGAGAAGCCTTAGTCTGGTGGGAAGCAACATATGAAGCTCTCGATGGATGTGACCAGGAGAACTTATCCTGGGAGTTATTCAAGACTTATGTGCTAGAGAAGTATTGTCCTCTATATATGAGGAGAAGATTGGAGAAGGAATTCCTCGAGCTTAAACAAGGAGGAATAACTGTGAATGAGTATGAAACTCAGTTTAATCAAAGAGCAAGGTTTGCTACGAAGTATATTCCAACTGAAGACGAGAAAATTTAGTTATTCATGGAGGGACTACGACACGAAATCCATGATTTCGTTGTCAATCGGGTAGTTCTGTCATTCGATAAAGCCGTTGAGTATGCTCGAAGGCGTGAGCATGACTTAGAGATACGTGGTGCCACTCTTACTATTCCAAAGCATCCACGTACTGAAAGAACTACTCCTGCTTCCACTATTCCACCAGTTCAATCTATTCGAACTGATCCTAGCAAGCAAGCACAATCTCAGAGTGCTTTTCATGGCCGCGGTAGGTCACAATCTTTTTCTATTCAATCGCCTTCATGTCGCGTTTGTGGAAGGAATCATCCAGGTCAATTCAAAATAGACAAGGAATCCATTGTATGTTATGGGTGTGGAGAAACGGGTCATATAAAGCCAGCTTGCCCAAGGAAGGATGTGACTTGTTATGCATGTGGTATTACTGGCCACAAGAAGCGTTTTTGCCCTACTCTTACCAGCCAAGTGACGGGAAGTCAAGCTTCTGTTCAACAACCGGCGAGAAGTCAAGTCCCTGTCCAACAACCGCAGAGTACTCCAGCTAAAAAGGAGGAGGTGCCAAAAGCTAAGGGTCGTGCATTCCAGATTACCGCAGAGGAAGCACGTGAGGACTCGAATGTCGTGATGGGTACATTTCTTGTCAACTCTATACCTGCTCACATCTTATTTGATTCTGGTGCCTCAGATTATTTCGTATTTTATGAATTTGCGCATTCTTTTCAAACTGTTTGCTATGCACTCGCGCAACCATTTCACGTAGATACTGTAGGAAGTATATCATTACTTGCTGATAAAATCTATAGGGATTGTGTCATAGAAATTGAAGGCTATAATTTTCTTGCTAACCTAATCCCTATCTCCTTGCCCAATTTCGATATTATTCTCGGCATGGATTGGTTGTCAAAGAACCATGCAGAACTCCTGTGTTACGAAAATATGGTACACATTACTATTGAAGGGGAAGATCCTATTCATGTCTACGGTGAACAAAGGATCTTAAAAATAATATCTTTCTTTAAAGCTCATAAATTCATATCGAAAGGTTGTCCTATCTATCTGGCCTATATGATTGACATCTCAAGAAAGGAGAATAAAACTGTAAATGATATTCCCATTGTTAACGAATATCCCGATGCTTTCCCCAATGATCTGCCTGGACTTCCTCCGGACAGACAAGTAGAATTCCAAATTGACCTTGTGCCCGGTACTGCTCCGATTGCAAAGACTCCTTATCGTCTTGCGCCAGCCGAGAAGAAAGAAATGATGATCCAACTGCAGGAATTACTTGACAAAGGCTTTATTCGACCGAGTACCCTCCCTGGGATGCTCCAGTATTGTTTGTCAAGAAGAAGGACGGATCGATGCGAATGTGCATTGATTATCGTGAGCTAAATAAGGTGACTATCAAGAACAAGTACCCGCTACCTCGCATCGACGATTTGTTTGATCAACTTCAGGGTGTTAGCTATTTCTCAAAGATTGATTTGAGATCTGGCTATCATCAGTTGAAAGTACAAGAGCAAGATGTACCGAAGACTGCTTTCCGTACTCGTTATGGGCATTTCGAATTCCTTGTCATGCCATTCGGTTTGACAAATGCTCCTGCCGTATTCATGGATATGATGAATCAAGTATGTCGCCCGATGCTCGATAAGTCTGTCATCGTATTCATTGATGATATTCTAATCTATTCCAAATCTGAAGCCGATCATGCCATTTATATTCGTGAAATCTTAGAACTTCTTCGAAAGGAGAAACTTTATGCTAAATTCTTGAAATGTGAATTTTGGCTTCGTCAAGTTCAATTTCTCGGCCATATTATTTCTAGTGACGGTGTATCCGTAGATCCTATCAAAATCGAATCCATTCAAAATTGGGAAGTGCCCCGTAATGCTTCCGAAATTCAAAGTTTCTTAGGTCTCGCGGGATATTACCGGAGATTCGTTAAAGACTTTTCTCGTATAGTCGTACCTCTCACAAGTCTTACACGGAAGGAAGTGAAGTTCGAATGGGGTGAAGCTCAAGAAAAAGCTTTCTCAACTCTAAAAGATCTTTTGACTCATGCTCCCATCTTATCACTCCCAGAAGGTGATGATGATTTCTTCGTGTATACCAATGCTTCAAGATTGGGACTCGGTTGTGTGTTGATGCAGCGTGGTAAAGTGATAACCTACGCCTCAAGACAACTGAAAGATTATGAAAAGAATTATCCCACCCATGATCTTGAACTCGCTGCAGTAGTATTTGCCCTAAAACTTTAGAGACATTACCTTTTTGGTACGAAATGCCAATTGTTTACCGACCACAAGAGTCTCAAGTATATATTCAGTCAGCAAACTCTGAATATGAGACAACAACGATCCATGGAGCTGATCAAAGACTATGATTGCGAAATCCTGTACCATCCTGGAAAGGCTAATGTGGTTGCATATGCACTTAGCAGGAAAGTTTATCGTAATAGTGTGTGTTATACTATTACTCACACTACGCTGAAGTTCACTATTCTTGATGAAGGAAGGAATGGTACATTATGCTGATGTTTTACTTGATGATCCACGATGATTAAAAGTATTTAAGAATCAGCTATGGATTCCAAAGATTGGTGGATTAAGACAGAAGATTTTAGATGAAGCTCATAAGTCTAAGCTGTCAATACATCCTGGTACAAGTAAAATGTACTATGATGTAAAAGCGGATTATTGGTGGCCTGGATTAAAGAGAGACATTGGAAGATATGTACAGGAATGCTTAGTATGCTTACAAGTCAAAATAGAGAACCAAAAGCCTTATGGAACCCCAGAAAGTCTTAGTGTTCCTGTATGGAAGTGGGAAGAGTTGTCCATGGATTTTATTACCAAATTGCCAAAGACTGCTAGACAACATGATAGCATTTGGGAAATCATCGATCGCCTAACTAAGAGTGCACATTTTCTCGCCATGCGTGAAATGGCTCCAATAGAGAAATACGCACAAGTATACTTGGATGAAATTGTTGCAAGACATGGTGTGCCACTAAAGATCATTTTCGATCGCGATACTCGCTTCACTTCTCACTTTTGGGCGAGTATGCAACGCGAATTAGGATCTCAAGTTGCTCTCAGCACTGCTTATCATCCCCATATAGATGGTCAAACGGAGAGAACAATCCAAACAGGAGAAGATATGCTTCGTGCATGTGTCTTGGAGTTCGGTGGTAATTGGGATAAATACTTACCGCTTGTCGAATTTTCGTATAATAGCAGTTACCACACTTCAATCAAAATGCCACCATATGAAGCATTATATGGTCGTAAATGTCGTATGTCGTTATGTTGGCATGATGTAGGACAGAAGATCCTTGGAGGCCCCGAAATGATTCAAGACACCACCGACAAGATTCAAATCGTACGAGAAAGAATGAAAGCGGCCTAGGATCGACAGAAGTCCTATACAGAAAAGAGAAGACGACATATAGAATTCCAAGTGGGTGATTTCTTGATGCTGAAGGTATCCCCATGGAAAGGCCTTATGCGATTTGGGAAGAAAGGAAAATTGAGTCCTAGATTTGTTGGTCCTTTCAAAATCATCCAAAGAATTGGAAAGCAAGCATACCGCTTAGAATTGCCCGAAGATTTGGCAGGTATTCATGATTTGTTTCATGTAAGTTATCTGCGCAAATTCTTGAGCATCTACGATGAGACAGTTCCATTATCCGAGGTGAATTTGGATAATAAGTTAAGATATGTTGAAGAGCCTGAAGAAATCATGAATGAAAGAAAAACTAAGCTACGCAATAAAGAAGTAGAATTGGTGCTTGTCAAGTGGAAACATCATCGAGGCCCAAACTATACTTGGGAGAATAAGAATGAGATAAAAGCAAAATATCCCGATTTATTTTAATGGATGTAATTTCGGAGACGAAATCCTCAAAAGGAGGAGGTATTTGTAACATAAACGTTTTGAAATTGTGTTTTGTAATGAATAAAATTGTGAAATACTATGTGAAATTGAGTGTTGAGTTCTAACAGATGGTTTTTACTAAAATGAAGTAAAACTATGTTTAGAATCACTCAGAAAATATTGGAAGTCTTACGAGATTCCAATTAAAAGCCAAATAGTGAAATTTAGCGAAAATATAAAATTTTAAATAAGTAAAATTTTATTATTTGATGTTGTAGAGAATCTCGTTACAAACTTGTAGGCGAAAACTTCGTCGAAATCCGAGTTATAACGAAGAAGTTACAACCAACCGTAGACCCGCGACAAAACCGGCATGACGACGAATGATGTAAAAAGTGAGTTTTTGATAAACTACTTTTTAGCCTTAGAAATCTAAATGAAAGTCGTAGTATTCGTTAAACCGAGAAATTCGATAAAAAGAACGCCAAAATCTGACTTCGTATGAGAAAGTTATGATTTTTCGAAGTTTCAACTTAGAAGTAGACAACTAAAAAAACTCGAATTTTAGATCGAGCAATATTTGACCGATACATCCTAAACGAGAATCGAATGTCTCGTTATTTGTAGTACAATGGTAAAAAGTCTGACGAAAACGGATGTCGGATGAAGAAGTTATGAATTTTTAACGGATTTTTCTGTCCCGATTTGTTAAAAATAATAATACTAAAAATAAAATCAAAATTAGCCGACGAAGTCAGGGGCGGTTCTAGAGGTTTCCCAGTGTGACACTTGCAATACCTACTTTTTCTATCTGTAGTGGAAAAAATTTCGATTTTTTTACTTATTTTTCATGTATCGGCAACACCTATTTTATCCCAACAACACGTACTATGTATTATTGCGTCCACCCTTGATAGCAATAATATATTTATTCATATGCCTCCACACAGTCCTTTAAGCTTATGACTAATTTAAATTATTAATACATTGGTGTTTTTGGTTATGCCGTGATTTGATCGTTAGTTTTGGGCTCTCATTTGTTCATTTTGTGTTGCTGATTATTGTCATTTAATTGTTCCCCATGATGTTGTTGCCCCTACAATCTACCTGTTGCTTCATCATCGATGTGTGTTTCCTTCCTCAACAACTTGTCTTGAATGCATTGATGATTTTGTCTTTATATTTTTGGTTTCACTGATTATTATCTGGCTACTAACATATGTTATGGGTTACTAGTTTATTGTTATTATTTGTAATTCAGTTTGTTGAATTTGTTGATTTAATAGTCAAGGGAGCGCCCAAAAGCAAGAATGTGAGATAAAATCCTTTTCCATGTTCAACTGGAAATCATGAGAAGACTTCATGTTAAATCACTAGTTCAGTTTAGAAGCGCGTCTACGCTTTCTAGTTTATATAATTGTTTAACCTTATTTGCTACATTTTGTCACCAACTATGTATAAATTTCAATTACATTAATGAATGATGTGTGATATTGTTGTTTGCTTTTTAATTTCATTACGCCCTTTACGATGGCAATGATGGTGGTTGTATATGGTTTATTGACATTTTGGTGTGTAGATTTTTTTTAGGTTGAGAGCATTTTAGATATTTCACCATATCACTGAAAACTTTTGGTGGTGGTTCGGTAGTTCTCATGGTGTAGATGTTATATGGCAAAAAGTATTTTGATATAATATAATGTAAAAAAAATAGTGTTTTTAAAAACTAGACCTTCTGTATCATTATTTTCATTAATGTAAAAGAATGGCAAATTGTCTTTTTTTAAAGTTTAACAGTCCTTAGGTTAGGGTTTTTAAACGAAAGGACTTGATTGTTATCAAACTATTCAACAAAAATCAAAAGTGTTAAACATAGACAACCACAGGGACCAAGAGTGTAATTTACTCTAATAATAATTTGCGTTTGTCTTGCATTCCTTTAAATTCTTCGTTTAGGGACAAGTGTTAAGTGTACTACTAATAGTATTGTTCAGGGACCAAATTGAAACTTTCCCCATAAACAGACACTCCGACGGCCGGCAACCACCTTATCAATTGTCATCTTTCAAATTCGATCGAAACATTCAAAATATTCGCCGATCAACAACCAATTGACCAAATACTCCGGTTGATATCCATGGCTTCTCTCTCGTACCTCAAGAGACCAATTTCTGAAACCCCACAATTCCAGCTGGTTTTCGCCGATCAACCACCAATTCCTTCGAAAATTTCAACCATTCATCCACTTCGAAGAACCTCGTTTCAATTTTCTCAGTCTAGGGTTACTGGAATATCTCCGAGACGATCCCACGTGGTTAAAGCTTCATCCATTGGTAAGTTGTGAGTTTTCAATACATTTTCATGGGTTTATTTTAAAACTTTGTTTGTTCTTTTTACGTAAATACGGTATTTAATGGTTGTTAACCGATAGAGATTCTACTTGTGTACGAATACGTACGATTTCGTCTTGGGTTCTGTTTAATTTACAGGAAACAGTACAATTTAGAAGAAAAGCTGCAGTTTGACTTTTGTCGGTCAAACATGCTACTTTTCTACTTCAAAATTCATATACATTTATTAAAAATTCATCTAGGGAATTGATCTTCGCTACATGATCTACAAGTAAAAAGTGTTCCATGTTAAATTGAAAAGAAACTCGATGAATTCTGTGTTTTAAGAACAACTAATAAAAGAAAGTATTGACTTTTGAGGTCAAACTTCCACATTTCAAGTAAACTATCGATTGAATACCGATATACATAAATAAAAAGCTGATTATTGACTTTTGGTAACAAATCAATGTTTCAAAACAATAATCTTGTCAATTTTGGGCAAAGTTGACCTTTTTAATCGCAAAATCAAGATATTCTTACTAGCTTTTTCAGTTGATTCTTGCAGAAAGTACTCGTGTATATGATGTTCCGCTTCTTTCTGCTTCAGAGGTATACTCTCTCTTTGAATAGTCTTAAAATTGATGTCATTTGAGCTATTTTACTTTTTCAAAGTTTTCAAAATCTTTTGCTTTTTTAAAAGAAACAGAAAACAAGGGTAAGCATAATGAAATTTAGGAAGTGAAACTAAGACTTGATATAACATTCCCATTTAAAATGATCTAATTCTGTGAAGGCAATAGAAAGATTGAGGAGAAATAAACAAACTCACAAAACCACACAACGATACTTGGCTATGTACTCGAGTGTTTTCGGTGGAATCACTACTGATGAAGCTGCTATGGTGATTCCCATGGATGATCACATGGTTCATAGAGGACATGGTGTTTTTGATACAGCCGCCATAGTCAACGGGTTAGTCATTTAACTTAATTCTTTCTATTACAACAAAATGACCATTTTACCCTTTGACACAGATGCCTATACGAATTGGATCAACACCTTGATCGTTTCCTCGGTTCTGCAAGCAAGGCAAGAATAAACCTTCCTTTCGATAAAGAAACCACAAAAACAATACTTTTAAAAACTGTAAGTGCTTCAAATTGCAAAAACGGATCATTAAGATACTGGATTTCATCGGGTCCCGGTGATTTCCAACTTTCGCCCTCAGGCTGCCATCAATCCGCTCTTTACGCCATCGTGATCCAAGACCAATCGCCTCCTAACTACAAGGGTATAAAAGTAATTACATCATCTATTCCGATTAAACCGCCGCGGTTTGCCATCATGAAGAGTGTAAACTATCTCCCGAATGTTCTTTCAAAAATGGAAGCGGAAGAAAACGGTGGTTATGCTGCGATTTGGTTGGATGAAGAAGGGTTTGTTGCAGAAGGGCCTAATATGAATGTGGCTTTTGTTACAAAAGAAAACGAGCTTTTGATGCCTCGCTTTGATAAAATACTTAGTGGGTGTACTGCGAAAAGGGTTTTGGAACTTGTGGGTGATTTGGTAAAAGAAGGGAAAGTTCGGGGGGTGAAAGTGAAAGATGTTACGGTGGAGGAAGGGAAAGGGGCGGAAGAAATGATGTTGATTGGTAGTGGAGTTCTTGTTCGACCGGTTTTGCAATGGGATGATCAAGTTATAGGAAATGGTGAGAAATTTTTTGAAATCTTTTTATGCAATTTAGGGGGCGTTTTGATGTGTGTTTTAGTAACATTGTTCTATTTATAATTTGTATTTTATTTTTTATTTTTAATATATTTGCAGGAAAAGAAGGTGTAGTGACAGAGTCTCTTCGGAAGCTTATTTTGGAGGACATGAAAAACGGTCCATCAACTGTACGCACTGTTGTTCCATACTAGTTTCATTTCTTGAGCTCAAGTACTAGCAACAATATGTAGAAGTTTCCTTTGTAACTTAGATCTTGTGAACTTATTCAACCAAAAATCAAACATCTTGATTAAAAACAAAACCATCTTTGACATTTTTTTGTATGTATTTATTATCAAATCAAGAGAACTTTTATCTATTGTCGAATCAATTTTCATATTTTGAGTGAATTCGTTCTTGAATGCATGAGAATGCATTCTGTTTGCCAAATTGGAAACTTGAAGATTCTCCTAAAAATTGATGAAAAAAATGGTGATATATACAGTAGACTAGTGTTTGGTGTGTTCCAGAGAGGCAGAGAGCCAAAACATTTCATTGAACAACTTGCGTGCCTCTAAAAAATTTGGGTAGTCAATCTTAAGTTATTCAATCTATTAATTAGTGACGAATTTTATGAGGTAAATCTTCTCAAAGAAGAAACAAACAACAAGAATAGCGGCAATTAACTGTGTATTCTCAAATGTAGTTACGTCACTTTAAATATTAATGCTAGGCTAAAAGTAGGAAAAATATAGATAGTAGTTCACAGGTGTCAATGAAAGAAACCTTAGTTCATCTATATCGGTGTAATTCCACTAATCTTGTAATTGTGTCATGAGCTTTGCAATGACTGCTCAGATCAGTGCAATAACATTCATCTTTTAAAAATGGTTCCCATTGCCACATCAATATATATATATATATATATATATATATATATATATATATATATATATATATATATATATCAAGGACGACTTTACCTTGTTTAAAACTAAACAAGGGCTTAGGGCCCCCGATTCTAAAAGGCCCCCAATTCTAAAGGTAATTATAGTAGATAAATGATTGTTACGCAGACCACAATCAACTACTCCAAAACCACAAGTGAGCGACGATTCAATTTCAGAAAAACAATGTAGTGTTTTGTTGTTCTTCCTTCTTGGCTTCTCCGGTTCTCATCCAATCTCAGTTCTTGAAAACTGAAAGTGTGAAATAACATTTATCTTCAACTGAAACGGTATGTGTTTTCCACTTTTCTAGTTTTGAGTTTTCTATGTCTTCTAATTTTGAGTTTCCCATTATCCCATCAACTATTCAACCGATTATGGATAATAGCCGATTAAGTTATTTTATATTGTTTTAATTTTAAACTTTTTAAATATTTAATAAGTGAACATGTTTCTCCAAATATATGTATATGGCTTCATAAAAACAATCAATCTGTATAAAGACTCCTTTTGTATATATAATAGTTCCAAAAAATACATTAGCATAACTGATTGCATATCTTAACAAATTTGTCAGAAACAAAATCATCAACATGTACATGTGATAGTTAAAAATCCTAAACGATGAAAACAGAATTAAGTAAGATGAATAAGAATAATATTTTCATATATCATCTGGATAGTGCAACTTAAAAGGGAAACAACTAAGTTTCTCCAAATGTGATAATTAAAGTAGATAGACCCAACACTATTTTATAATGTTTATTTTTTACGTACGAATTATAACTTGACTAGGAAGACAATGCAAAACCTAAAACTAACCATGAGAAACAATAGATACAGTAGAATAAGTTACTGATGGTCAACAGAGAATAAAGATTATTGAGATGTAACAGAGATAACGCATGGACATGGAGGTTCTTCCAATTAAAGTATTCCTTTAAGCATCTGGACAAAAAGGAGGGTTTATTATTGCTGATCCCAAGCCCAGATAAAGGAATAGAGTTGATAACATTAAGTAGAGTAAGAACCAAAGAGCACCAAATTTTTGGTTCGCTTAGAGCCCCAAAACATGTTGAGCTGCCCTTGATATATATTTTTATACCTTAATAAGCATTTAGCATGTTTTGTTGAATTTTAAGAGGTACAAATCCTTACTACATATTTACAATCATTTTATGCACTAAGAAATATCCGATCAAACGTTTGACAAAGTCAAGAAAGCTCTTATCGACCACTTTATTGTTTTGACCTGTATCCCAACGTTTCCCCATATCTCGGTAGTTTTGTTCATTGTTGATATAAATACACAATCATATAGAAGCTCCCCGTCATTTCCTCTTCACATTAATCTGGAATGGGTCTCTCTAGAAACCCTATTCGTCGACTTTATCTCCTATCTTCCCATTACATGCCACCTCCATCATCTCCAACGGTTCTCCATCTATCATCGCCTATCGCCCTTTATAAGCCGTTATCCTCACAATCTTTTCCATCTATTACCATCACCGCTTTCACCCAAAACTTTCACTCTAAATACCACCACCAACGGATCATTCTCCTCCACCTTCGATGCAATGACAAACCTTGGCTACCACGATCTTCAAACTCCTTCATCGAAGACCATCACAAGTCATCATCCGCTCAGCTAACGGCCATAACAATCACGATCCGGTGGCAGAGAATCGGCACTTGGTCTACACATATACGGTAATATGACTAATTACACATGTATGCTCTTGATTTTCTGGTTTGGCGAGTGGGCTATCCCCGTTCTGGCAGAGGTCGAACTCCACAGAGAAAAAAGTTCAAAATCGAGAGCAGATATATATAACAAAAAATAATGAAATCAGTCCAACGACTCTTATCTCATCATCTCCTGGTACATTTAAAAGACTCCTTTATTTGGTTTGATTAATAATTTGTTTTCTTGATTACTTGATCTCGCTCTCTCTCCCCCCCCCCCCTCTCTCTCTCTCTCTCTCCCCCCTCTCTTTAATCTAGGGTTTTGAATATTAATGTTTTTTTATTTTTAGATTTTGCTTGGATAAAAACCTGCAATAGAGTTCAAACCACTTTAGAAGGTAACTGTCAAATGTGACCCTTTGTTTTTTTATGGGAATCTACAAGAAACCTAACCACATAAAGCTGGTGTTAGTGTAAAACTATGTTACAAATTATGTTTTTTTTTTACTTAAGGTAAGTATAAGATTCACAACAAAACATCATCTCCTTCTCTCTCCACCCTGCTATTCTTTCTTGGCATTTATTAATTTTTCCCTATCTCTCTGTACTGCACTCGAAGGAGCCAAAATATATGTCATTTTTAATCCCAGCCCAGGTATACTAAAACAGTCAAACCGTAGCCCTAAGTAAATGATATCTTAATTTGGTCATCATTTTTGTTTAAAAAACTTTCTGCTCTTTTGGTTAAAAGTTTACTCAAATTTGATTCAGTTTTGAACCTATTTGGTGTTATACATGATAAGTGATCTTGTTTGATATTTGTATCACAATTTTTGTAAACTTTAAGTTAATATTGTTTTTGTTTATGTAACTATGAATGGTACAGAAATCAAATAATGACATAACATCGGTTTGTATTGGGTTAACGAAGAATCTATTATGATCAAAATAATGGTGAAACTTTAATTTGTAGTGATAGTAAAGAGGAAGCAATATTTGATGAAGAAGAGGAAAAGGAAGAGTTAATTGAGTCTGAAGATTGCATCATCAGGTTAATGTATCTCAAATTATTTACTCTTCTGATCCTATCAACTCATTTTTTTTGGATACCAACACATGTTCATGATTTTTTTTTTTATAATTTCATATTGACCATTCAACAACTTGGCTCATCTGATGTTGTTTTTGTTTTACTAGGACAACGGTTGCCCACAAAGCCTTCTGAACTCGAGGTAAGAACTTGTACACCTTGCATTTTGTTTTGTTTATGCTCTCTGCTTCTTTTTCTTTTTGATTATTTTTATGAAATTTTGGGACTTTGTTTCTACAGGTGTCACAACTAGCATTTTGCTAGGAAATTCTACTCTCATGCAATCATTCACCTAGTGTAATAACTTGTACTCTAAGTGACTACTATAATCTATGCTCGTTCAAATACATCTCATATGTTCAAATAAGGGTTAGAAACCCTAGAAATCCCGACTCACGTTCACTATGGACTAGGATTCTCTTATTTGGCCTAATGGAGCAATAAACCTTCAAATTGAACTACTTTGGGCCTAGAAACCTTAAATGGGCTCTAAATGGACCCACTTCCATAAAACTCTAGCATTTTGGGCCATTTTGGGGTCCAAAATAAATTAGTTTACCATTAATGGGCCTTATTGGGCCATTAATGAATTAATTTGCCCTAATGGGCCATAAATTCCCCTTTTCTTTCAAAATGGGCCGTGAACCATCTAATGAGGCCCAATGGGCTGAAAAATTTATGATTAGGTTCCCAAAAATCCTAGCTAAAGTTTAATGGGCTCAAACTATCCCATTCATATATCTTGGCCCAAACATCTCGGCCCAACATTAAAAAAAAGAAAAAAAAGAAAGAGAAAACAAGATGAATTGTGCACTTGTCACCTCATTAGTGCATGGGGGATATCCATGCACAAACTCACCATGTTCCTAGAAGACTGATACCCATCAAATATCTAGGAAACATCCTCTCTTCTCCGTCTTTATTACTCTCGGCCTAGAAGCTCCACAAGCACACAAACATTTCACTTCCAAACACTCTCAATAAACTACTCCTCCAACCTCCCAAATATTTTCGAGATTTGTGGGCATTCCAAGAAGGTTTTTCATCAATATCACCATCTTTGGTAAGTTTTTGCTTAGATCTATGATTTAACTTCTTGATCTCTTCAAAAATCTCCTCTTACACCCATATTTTTGTGGATCATGTTCTTAGAACCATCTAAGTTCAATATCTACTCAAGAAAGCTTGTTAGGATAAAAAAATCTTCTTCCATTTCTTCATCAAAACCGATCCATCACCCCAAGGTGAGTTCATACCCCTTATTTTCGATTTTTTTTACTTTGTTTAGGGGGAGAATACTGTTGGATTAGTGTCTAAGTCCATAACTATTTTGGTATGTACTTGACCCAATGGTGTATGGTCCTTTTGGGTTGCCTTCACCAAAGCAACTTGATTGGAGAAATAAATAGAGAGAGAGGTTATTATGATTTATTAATATGTTATAAGAATAATATATTAAAGGAGAAATCATATTTTTTTAATTAATATTGGTCAATAATTAATTAGGAATTAATTTTGTGATCAGGTGTAATTAATTAAACTAGAGGGGCTGAATTGTAATTATATGATAGTTACAAAATAAGGTAAGGATTATCCTAAGTATAGGATGGACGAATTTAAGGTGATAATGCCTTAGAATTCGAATATGATAAGGATTCAAGGATTATCTTATGGGTTGCTTGGTAAGCAAGCAACTAGATAAGGATAATGACTGAAACCCTATCTGTACACCTATATAAACCCCCTAAGGCTCATGAATTCGTCTAAGCCTTCCCAAGAAGTCCTAAGGACGAATTCCTAACTCTGTCCTCTCTCTTTATACCTTCTCCATTTGCTCTTGGTGTTTGTAAGCCATTAGAGGAGTGACAATTGTGACTATAAGCCTTCCAAAGTCAATTCACGGAGGAATTAGGATTGTTATTGCTACATAACAATCAAGGTAATATCTTAAACCTAATTATATGTTAATATCAATTTCCATATTCTAGAATTAGGGTTTATAGTCTTGGATTCAAAGCATGTACAATAGAGAAACCTAGATCCGAGCATTAGGGTTTGTATGAGCATATAGGATGTCTTATGACCAAAACCCATCAATCGTACGTCATAAATCCCAAAAGTTATAATAGAGGTGTCATAACAAAAGACTGTAACAACATATCATAGTATATGAAATAAACTTCCAGGATAAAAGCTGAAGTTGTGTTGTGTGCAATGCCATCATCCCGAGCCCTTCCCTTTGCTTGCGGAAGTATCTGAAACCAAAAATGAAACTGTAAGCACAAAGCTTAGTGAGCTCCCCCAGACTACCAAATACCATACAACCATATAAACACATATTGGCCTTGCCCACTGCATCGGACCGAAGTTCGGAAACTACATCGGACCGAAGTCCAGAACTAACCAGGGCCTTGCCCTCTGCATCGGACCGAAGTACGGAACTGACTGGGACCTTGTCCCCTGCATCGGACCGAAGTCCGGAACTAACTGCATCGGATTGAAATCCGAAATTGACTGGGACCTTGTCCCTTGCATCAAACCGAATTCCCGAAACCGACTAAGCATAACATAGCATAGCATAAAAATATCAACTAGCATAAACACATATACTGCATACTGCATCGGACCGAAGTTCGGAACACATAACACAAAGACATATTTGAATCACGATGACATCAAGCACACTGAACTACTGCATCAGACCAAAGTCCGGAACTACTGCTAACTAGACGGGCCGACATTGTGGCCGTAGACCCGTTCCTACTGGAAGGAAAACTCACATCGTAGTGCTGGCTGCTGAGATGCTAACTCTAAAGGTGGCTGACTGCTGCTCCGGAACTGCCCGGCTACAATTTTCAAAAACACTAGATCTGTTACTGGTGAATGCTCTCAGGGTCAAATGACTATATTACCCCTGGTCAAAGTCAACTCCCTGGTCAAAGTCAACTTCCAGTTGACCGGACTCGCCGAGTCAGGGCACAGACTCTTCGACTCCCTCTTTCACTAACTCCGACTTTAACTCACCGAGCCCCTTTCCCACTCACTGATTCACTCTAAACTCACAACTCGAAGGGAAAACGGGGACTCGTAACTCGACTCGTCGAGTCCGAAGAACAACTCGCCGAGTCTTATCGCAAATTCCATATAATCGAATTCTAATCCATTCCAGGGCCTCAAACTCGAAAATATGAGCCGGTTGGACCATCTGAATACGTAAAGTTGCTGAATTTATGTGTAACTATGAAGGAATGAAGCCATTTCACTCAAACACTACTTTTCTTCGGGAAAAACTCATCCGACTCGCCGAGTTGTAGAACAACTCGTCGAGTCTAAGGCAATCTTCATCGGACTCGCCGAGTTGCTCATCCAACTCATCGAGTCCAAGGCTATCTTCATATGACTCGCCGAGTCAAGATTCTGACTCACCGAGTCCATTCAGTCCTTTTTCCATACAGGCCTGATTTGAGCTATGCATGTTCGGAGCAGGCTTCAGACTGCTCAGAGTCGGCAGAAAAGTTATGCCGACAAGCATCGATCAGACATGGAGTTCCAGGTCAAGTATATGGTACTCCTGAAAGTGTCGCCTTGGAAAGGCGTCATTCGATTCAGGAAGCGGGGCAAGTTTGGCCCCAGGTACATTGATCCTTTTAGGGTTGTGGCCCGGGTGGTCAAGGTGGCATACAGGTTGGATCTCCCAACCGAGCTTAGTCAGATTCATAGCACCTTTCACATCTCCCAGCTGCAGAAATGCTTAGTAGACGACTCTGCAGTGGTACCTCTCGAGGATATTTAGGTGGATGATAGCCTAAACTACATCGAGCGACCGATAGCCATTTTGGATAGGAAGACGAAGGCGCTGAGGAACAAGGAAGTAGAGCCGGTGAAGGTACAGTGGCAGAACCGCAAAGGCTCGGAATGGACTTGGGAGCCGGATGATGAGATGAGAGGGCACTATCCCGAGTTATTTTCAGTAGCGGCAACGGACTTCGACGACGAAGTCTAATTCAAGTGGGGGAGATTTGTAGTATCCGGGATTTTCCAGGTATTATTATTATTCATCCTAATTGAAGTGGGGTGTGGTTTGGTTTGGGATTTAACCTTTAAGCCTTGCTAGTGGGGTCGAGGAAGTTGCGTACCCGGGGCATACATTGCCATGTACGCCCAGCGTACTCGTGGAAATGAAGCGTGAAGGCCAAGCACGTATGCCCAACGTACCAGGATTACGCCCAACGTACGTGTACAACTCATTAAACCCTAAAACTCAGGGTTTGCTCCTTATATAAAGAACATTACCCCAGTTTTTTAGCCTCCCTTCACCCTCATACAACCTCCACGAAAACCCTAGCCTACTTTTGTGTGTTCTTGTGATTTGGGAGCTATTTGAGAGTTTTTGGTGTAGTTTTGGTGCTTTGGAAGAGGAATAAACTTAAAGCAGGAGCAAGGATCCACCAAGAGCTTGTAGATCCAGAAGATTAGCACCATTTCTGACTTATTTGAGGTATCAAGTTCCAACCTTGGCCATTATATTCTTAGATTTGTTTATGTGGAGTGTTTAAAGTTACTTTTGGACTCCATTGTTGAGGCGTCTTGCATCTTAATGATTTCAGACCATAATAGCAATCCTTTTGGGGCTCTTAGGAGCACTAAGAGTCATAAAAATCGAACCTTGATGGTTAAGCCACAACCATGCAAGTGTTTGTGGGTCTTAAAGTTTGTTAAAAGGAACAAAATCATGTTTTGACCCCAACCTTGCATGCAAGCACATAAAGTTCATGACTTTATGGTTTAGGAGGTCGAAAAGGACATGGATATGCATTTTGGATGTAAAGACTTAACGTATTAAGTCATGAATGAAGTCCCAAAGAAGCAAACCAATATGATGTGCGTACTCCCTGGTACGTCGCGCGTATTGGATCAAACGCGCCATCTTGTTCAAAGCCAGCGTACGCTGGGCATATGTGTTGGGTACGCCGCACGTATGCATGCAGTTAGGAAAAATGGGCTTTTGGGCCCTAATAGGATGTGCCTGTACTTTTGGTCCCCATGGCCCACTGTGAAGTATCATTTTGGACTTAGGAATATGGAAATGGGGTATTGGGCCTTTTTGGGCCAATATTGGGCCCTTGAGAATTATTATATTGGACTTGGGAATTTTTGGGTCCGTTTCGGGAAAATAAGGTCTAATTCATAAATTAGACAATGAGTGGGCCCTTATGGAATCCTTAATGGGCCGTACGAGAGCTGGGCTTGATAAGCTAGAATCGAGACTTAAGTATGTCCCAATTGGACCGAAAGGTAAACCGGTCATTTTAACCTGAGTAGTGTTATAGACTCTGATTGAGTGTTATGTGTCTCTGATAGTCGGGAGTCATCAGAGCAGCTGTTATAGATTTCCTTCTCAAGGTTCAAAAGGCAGTTTACGAGGTGAGTTACCTTCCAGTAGAAGTGGGTCTAAGGCACCAAGGCCGACCCACTAGTAGTTGATTACAATTGAGATGATTGTCTCTGTGATAATGGTATGCTATTACTTGATATGTTCTATGTGTCGGTATGTTATTTTTTATGTGATAGTGGTGGTAGGAGGGGATTAGTCCCCCGATCGGTTGTTAGGATTGAAGGGTAGGTCGGACACCCTAGATATGTCTGATAGCATGTTTATGATATGTTATTATATGATAGTAGTAGGGGTGAAATAGTCCCCGTGACCGGGTGAGATATACCGGAAGGTAGGTAGGCACCCCAGAATGGCCTGACACAGGTAGTCAGCACCCCAAAATGGCTTGACACGGGTACTCAGCACCCCATAATGGCTTGACATGGGTAGGTCGGGCACCCTGAAATTGCCCGACAGCATGTATGATTGTATAGTATGTGGTACGATGGGGGGAATCACTAAGCTTTGTGCTTACAGTTTCAGTTTTGGTTTCAGGTACCTCTTCATCCAAGGGGAAGGAGCCGGCGGCGTAGCAACGCATCACACACACATGATTTCCGCATTGAGTTTTTTGGGATTGTACTCTGATTTTTATTAATGTTCGATGTTTGATTGTGATACATGTTCATGATGGTTTATGGATTGATATGATATTGACAATGTTTTCAGTAAACGATTTTATAAATTACTCAATTAAAAACGAAATTTTTGGAGTCGAAAATTGGGATTTTACAGGTTCCGAATGGACATGGGAACCGATGGACAAGATGAAAGAGCATTACCCAGAGTTATTTCTGGCTACAGACTTCGAGGACAAAGTCTGATTCAAGTAGGGGAGAATTGTAGCACCTGAGTCTCCAGGTGTGAAATTAATCTATTATTCTGTTATTTCATCTAAAAGGTGGTAAAGGGTTTGTGAGTACGTTGGGTGTACATTAGGTACGTACGACGTAATACTTGCATGCGTGCCATCGGGTGATACTGACGTATGCTGGGCGTACCCATGCGTACGTTGGGCGTACTCGAGCCAGGTGCAAACCCTAATTTTTAGGGTTTTCACCCTATTTAAGATCTTTAAGTTCTTCAAGTGCATCATCATTTCAGCCTCCATTTCCCTTTTGTGCTAATCTCGAAATGCTAGCCATCTTGAGTGCATTTTGAGCTTACTTAGAGTGTTTAGGGTGTTCTTTTATGGATTTGAAGAAGAATGAAGTTTGAGGAGAAGCAAAGGAGAAGAATAAGCTTGTAGATTCAGAGTTTGTGCATCCTTTCTGGCCTATTGAAGGTATAAAGTTTGAAACTTGTTTATTCTAAGCCTAGATCCATACTTAGGGAAGATTTTAGCATCTCTTGGTCCCATAACTTGGTCTTTTGGAGTATGGGCTACTTTAGTCCATTTAAGCTGTCCTTTTGGACTATTGGGAGTGCAAGAATTCATAAAAATCGTATCTTGGAGGTTAAGACTCAACCATGCATGTGTTAGTGACCACCTAAGAGAGTTAGAGGGCTTAATTCATGGTTTGAGTTCTAATAAGATATGGGTGAAAACCCAAAATTTTCTAGACTGTACAGTCAAACACTTCATAGAGAGTCAAACTCATTTTGCTACCTTTTAGCACGTTTGGTGTCCGTTTGACCAATTTTGAGCTTTAATCCTTCAAGTGGTAATCATAGGACATATAATCCAGGGCATATTGTACATCATAGTTGTAGCAAAACTCCAAGAAATTAGAGTTTACGACCCAAACATGGAGTTTGCGGTCGTAAACCCCATGTGGTATATATATGACCCTTAGCCATTTTTATTCATTTGTTCCATTTTAAACTAGAGAAAAACCCGATTCTCTCCCAAGGATCTTCAATCTTTCATCCCAAATTGTAAGTACTTCTACCCTAGAGTGTTTTAAAGCTTAATACATGTTTAGATATCATTGAAATCACACAAGAATCACAAGAAAAAGGAGTTTACGGCCCAAGATCTTCTTGGACCGTAAACCCTAATTTACGTGCCAAAGTGATCCCAACTCTTTCCTTATACTTGGAAACAAACCTAGAACCTTCCCTTGATGTGTTTAGCACATAAAAATCACCAAAATTCTCCATTTATATGTGTTTACAATTTGGGGATCTCCCAAAACCGTAAACACCCCAAAGTGTGTTATGATGCCCCATATTCCTTCCTTACGCCTAGAAACTAGCCTAGACTTTTACCTTGAATTGTTTAGAACTTGAAAACATCAAAATACCAAGGTCCATAGGAGTTTACGGCAGAAAACACATGGAGAAATGGTCCATGGTCCGTAAACTCCATTTAGGAGTTAATTGTTGCCCTAATCACTTCCTAAGGCTTAGACTTGAAGTTAGGATGCTTCAAAATGACTTCTAGGATTCCAAAGCACAAAATGATCAAAAGCACATGAGTTTACGCCCATAAACTCATGGGTTTACAATCGTAAACTCCAACAAACATGGTCATTGGACCATAAACTCGCGTATGAGGCCTTGTACTCCTTTGTTGCAACCCGATAGCCTCCTAACACTTTTACCAAAGTGTTTTCCTCACATTAGGATGTTTATACATATTTAATTAGTGTTATAATCACTAATTTTTTATATACATATGTTATTAGGCTCATTGTGTGTGTCTAAGTCTTCACTTGACACCAAGCACTTATCCGACACTTCCTTCCGATCCGCTCACCGCAGGTGAGTTCATACCCCTTAAATTAACCTTTTAAAATTTTCTAAATGTTTTTAAATGCTTTATGGGGGGGGGGGGGGGAATATAAGTTGAATCATGCTAGTTATCATATAAATCACATGTGATTAATAACTAACATGCAAATGGATTTACTATACGTTAGCTGTTTTACTAAAAAGATTTCTTCAAATGTTTTCCTTAAACATTTTTATATGCTTAAAACTCTTTATCAAACTGCTTTATACACTGTATGTTTCTTTTCAAACTCTATTACAAATGTATTTCAAGCAAAGGTTTCCTTTATACTTAAACTGTTTATTCAAACAAAATACTTTCAAACAGTTTTATAAACTGACATCAAGTAGATCATTTTCTTAGATATTAATCTTTTTCAAAGGTTTTACAAAACTTCTTTTACACTTTTATATTATCAAATGCATGCCCATATATGTATAGTTATATTAGTAATGTTTAAAGGACTTAGGAAGGATAACTCACTCTATTTCTTTTTCCTTGTTGGGATGTGGCTATGGGGTATCGATTATCCGTCCGAATGTCGTATAAATATTAGTTATATATCATGTAGACATAAAAGTTTTCCTCAGTCAGTTCAGTACCTTTGGGTAGCAAAGGCATACTTCAAGTTATACACGTACATTACTAGTAACTATAATAAGTGTAGTTAAGAGATACTATTTACCATTCCAAGTACAAGGAATCACACAAGAGTCAGTTCATTCATGAGACTATACAATACATTACATGTTACATGAATACGTTTACATAGATATGATTACATGAATACGTTTACATAGATACGCTTACATGAATACGTTTACATAGATACGATTACAAGAATACGTTTACATAGATACCCTTACATGAATCCTCTTACACGGATATTTTTACCTAGATACTATATGATGAGATGCTATTACATATTATACATGTAGATTAGATCTGTCTATCCTAGTACAAAAGGATACTTTGTGGGACTAACCATTCCTATAACCTCTGTTAGCTACAGAGGTGAATGCCCATCTACGGTTGATACCATTATAGGTATACTTTTAGGGACTAACTATTCCTAAACCCAGCTGTTAGCAACAGAGGTAAATGTACATTTTCGGATGACTACAGTTAATACTATTCGGTAATTTCTATGCCGTGTATATCCTAGTACCAAAGGATAATACTTAAGTTATTAGCTCATTTCCTTTACTTTGTGATACATTCACATAAACAACGAGGTAGACTAATACTTATATAATTTTTTTATTACCTTTATTTTGTGACACATTTACATAATCGATGAGGTAGACTATAGTTTTATAATAATAGTTAAATAGGGAAAAACTGTCACATTTACAGTGATGCGCACTTTCAAAACATTTGGGTCCTGGTAGAAGACTACTTTCAAAACATTCTAGTCTTGGTAGAAGACTACTCTTTATACTAATAGAAATCATAGGGATTTGCTAGGGTGTTCAAACGTTTTCAACTACTTTCAAACAGTTCATACTTATACATACTTTTTCCAAATGTCTACAAGTCTTTACTTTCCAGTTTTACAAATCAAAGACACATTAATACTTACGAATTCACCAGCTTCATTGTTGATACTCGCTTTCAAAATACTTGTATTCTCAGGTCACAAATAGACAGGTACGACGACCAGGTTTTGTGAAGACGGAGAAATCAAGACTCCTATTTTATTTTGATTGTTCATTATGTTTTCTTATACTATGCAAGAACACACTTGTAATTAAAATTATACTATTAATGCAATGGATGATGTTGTTGCTTGTTTACTAATTTGCATTGTTGTGATACATTACATGACGTCCTCTGCCCCTGAATGCTTCCACCGTTCTCGGTTTTAGGGTGTGACAGATTGGTATCAGAGCATTGTTTCTAGTGAATTAAGTATATCAACCCATAAAATATATACATACTATAAATACAATGGGATTAAAAATACCCTGACCAAGAGTTTATACTTTTAAATAATAAAATATTTAACAAAGTATACGTGCCTGCATTCATACTAAAATCCGTGTCACAACGACAAGAACAAAAGTATTACGATTGTTGAATATCACAGGTAAGCTCGGTGATGTATGGTCAGTTTTGGGAGTGGCATAGCCTGATCAACTATGTTGTTCCGAGGAGTGATTAGCACATGCCTAAGAATGGTTGTGATGTATCAACAAATCTAAAAACTTACCAACACTATTACAATTAGAATATTATAATAGAACCTAGGTCTAAAATACCATAGGGGTGTTTTGTGTTACTATAATTACTTACTTGCGAACTAAAAGTAATCTTCATTACTAAGTTGATAGTTGCTAAGTGGATACACTAAGGTTATATGCAACTAGGATGTTATAGACTTAGAATATGTGAAAATTTTGCTTTACTCCTATCCCTTGTGAATTTGGAGATAAGGTCACTTATTCGAAGGCCTATCCTGTTTTGATTACATATAACTGGTATGCACTTTACAAATAGCGATGTAACTAATGAAGATTATCTAATAATTATCTATATAGTTCGTCTAATAATTATTTCCTTACCCCAATTCTCGCGTAGATAACATGGCTAGACTCCATCCCCACGACAACCCATACCTTCCGAATGAAGGCAATGCTGGATGGTTTGGAGAAGAACCCGAGAATGATCATCCAATCCCTTTGAATGATCACCATGCTGGAGACATTTCGGATGATGATAACTCTGAACCCGAGGTTGAGAACCTACCCCCGATAGCTCCCATTCCAATCCTAACCCTCATCCGGCTTTTCATGGCCCGACGCTTCATTGGGTCGAATGTTTGGAAGCATGGAGCGAAGATCAAGATCAACCCATGCCGTTTAATGGAGACCGAAGCTTCTACAACGTAAATGAAGGGAGCACAACAACCAGAGTTCTATCAATCCTGATCCGTAGAGTTGCCCGAAACGAAATTCAGGGTATGACAGCTTTACATCGTATCGCAAAAGTTGACACTAATGGAGGAATGCATATCCTTCCCACCAATCACCTTGAGCATGCTCGAGAGAGATCTGAGAGAGACCACGAAACCCTGTTGCAAGAATTAGCTGAAACCCGAGCCGAAGTCATAGAGCTCCGAGTACGTCAGAGGGTATACGAAAGATACCTGCTTGATATGGAACGTCAACTAGATGAACTAAGGATTCACCATAGGGGTGACCGTCGCTAGTAGGAGATGTTGTACTTCCTTCCTTGTTTTAAAATAACCATGTTCATGTCTATGTTTTATGTAACTCCTTCTATGTGACTACCTTGTACTGTAAGTACTTTAGTTAGGTCTTTATGTTGTCAAATACTTTTTACTCCAGATGTGATGTAAGACCTACTATCAGGTTAAATTTTCCCAAACTTATTACATCTTAAACATCGATGATATTGACAGTCAACTAATTTCCGTGTCATTCTTTGTTCAAATACTTTCGTCATACTTTCATAGGAGTCTATCTGAAACCAACTTTAGTCAAGTTATTGGACTAGAGTAATTGTGTCACACCCCGAAAACCTAAGGCGGAAACGTTTCCAGGGCGGACTCCACGTTGAGTATCAAATCCAATGTACATAGTAAGCAAAGTAAACAACCAATACATTACATATTCGAATTTACATTTGTTCAAAAGCAAAGTGTTACAAGTTTTATACATATATCATATGAACAAAAGTAGAGACGAGTCTTCTATATGCTCCGTCTTCTCCAAAAGATTCGCTAGGTACCTGTCTAATGTCAACCTGAGAATACAAGCAGTTTGAAAATCAGCATAAAGCTGGTGAGTTCATAAGATGTTTGCTTTGTGAAAAATGTACGAGTTTTCTTTGATTATTCCGAAAAGTTTGGTATCCAAGAAAATCCCATATTTTCTTAAAAGAAATGTTTAGTTAACTGTTTTAGGTTACGCGGTCCTGGTTATGATTAACTATGATCCTAGGAAAATCCTATATTTTCCTAAAAGTAAGTTTAGTTATTGGATTTCGATGTAATGATTAATTACCATTCGTACTTATTGTATTAACTAGGTATTCTGATATCCTAAAGGTATTACACTGGGGTGTACCTAGATACGTGTCTTCGTATTCATATTCCTATTCTTTATCGTATTCATAGTTTTTAATTTATATTTGTATTCGTAGTTATATTTGTAGTCTTTTTCATATTTGTATTCGTATCCCTACTCCTAATCCTAATAGTATTCGTATTCGTATTCACAGTCGTGTTCCTATCCCTAATCCTACTCTTAATACTATTCGTATTCGTATTCGTAGTCGTGTTCCTATCCCTAATCCTACTCCTAATACTATTCGTATTCGTATTCGTATTCGTATTCGTATTCGTATTATTATTTTAGTGTTCCTATTTGTTCCATTTCTAGTTATACTTCTGTATTCGTTCTAGTCCTAGTAATAGTTTCGTATTCGTTCTATTCCTAGTTATAGTTTCGTATTCGTTCTATTCCTAGTTATAGTTTCGTATTCGTTCTATTCCTAGTTATAGTTTCGTATTCGTATTCGTATTCAAATTAGTTATAATTGGAAATTAGTATAAATTATTCGTAGATTATGAAACATAGTTTAGATTAGAACATTTTATCAAGAAATCTATGATTAGTTTGAAAGCTAAATTCGTAATTCGAACTATTTGATAAACACAATTATTGATATTAGAACATACAGAATGAAAACGATTAAACTGAAAACAATAAGTTCGAGTACAAGATTTCCTTGTACTTTTGCTTGTATCCCCCCCCCCCCCCCCGAAAACAGTGAAAACAGTTGAAAAAGGGTAGGGGTATGAACTCACCGGTTGGAGAACGCGTCGGTTTGGATTCTAAACGTTGGTTCTGGGTTTGCAAACGCACAAGATTCCTATGGATTATCAAATGATACACATTTGCATCTAATTAGGACTTAAATTATTTATTTGTTAGGGACATATGCTTCTAATCGCGAAAACGCTTCATTACAAGCGTTTGGAGGGACCCGGGTGGCGTTTAAGGACGTGTAACGATGCGAGGGACTTGGGAAATGAGTTTACTCCCCAAGAGTAAACTCCTTAATGGAGTTTTCGGCCTAAACACCCACTCCCCATGAGTTTACGGCCGTAAACTCATGGTGGGGTGATTTATGGTGCAAATTGGGTCACAAATGGATATGGACACTTGGAAATGCTTGGAATGATTTTACCTAAGGCTTGGAATGGATTAAAACCACCATTTGCAACACTTAAGGGAGTTTACGGCCTAAACATGGGGTCTTTGGCCGTAAACTCTCATATCCCCTTGATTAAGTGTTTTTAAGGTCTTAAAATTAATCACATGTGATTCTAAAAATTCCCACAAGCCTAGAAATGAGTTTGGGGCACCAATTGACACTCTTTTAGGAGTTTACAGCCATGAGACATGTTCTATGGCCGTAAACTCTCAATTGTGTGGTTTTGATGTGTTTAAGGTCCTTAAACTATTTTTGGTTGGTCCTATGATTTATTCCAAGGCTTTTGGTGGTGTTGGATGGCTTTCTAACACCTTAGAAGTGAGTTTACACCCAAGTTTAAGGAGTTTATGGCCCAAGCACATACCTTGGCTGTAAACTCACACAAAACCCTCAAAAATTATGTTCAAGGTGTTCTAGGTCCATTACCAATTTTCTACAAGTCATATCTAAGTCTTGTTTGTGATTTGGAAGGGTTTAAGGTCACGAAAACCTCATTTACATGAGTTTACGGCCCAAGCTTGTGCCTTGCCCGTAAACTCCTTCAAATGACTCAAAATCAATGTTTGAAATGTTATAAGTCCAATCCATAAAGCCATCTAGCCATATCTAAGGTTCAATTGTGTTTAGGAAGGGTTTTTGTGCTCCAAAACCCATGTTATATGAGTTTACGGCCTAGGATGGTTCCATGGCCGTAAAATCATGAATATGGCCCTAATCCATGTGTTGAACTTGAATTTGAAGGCTAGGGATGTTACATAACAAGCTAGGGGAAGTACCTCAAAGATTTGGAGCCTAAAATTGATGATTTGGACCTTTAAACTTGGATTTAGGAGAGAGGTTAGAGAGAGAGTAGAGAGAGGAAGAAAAAGCTTCAAATGAGTGCTTAGATCACTTTAAATAGTGTCTAAGTTTTGGACACAGTGGAATTCTACCCGATACCAGCATTAAACGAGGCTTTTGGTCGCACCAGATTAAGTTACCGTCACCCGGCGGGAATGTTTCTAACTTTTTAAAATAAACACTTTTGGGTTAATTTCATGAGTTCCTAAGGGGTTTGGACACTCAATAAATTATAATAAACATATAAATTTAATTAATTTAACCCAAAGCGAGAACGAAACGAATTGACTAACGGCGAAATCTCACGGGTAGAACAAGTTTTCGACGATGAAAAACTTCGGGTTGTTACAAACTGAGATCAGGAATCATTCCCAATCCTCTTCCAAGGGTTGGATCATGTTATTCAACAACCAATGATACCCCGACTTGAACGACAAACGTCTTGAGACCCATCTACAAACATACTTCTACCCCGTACTAGGACTGCATCATAGGGATGTAGGTCAAACCTTCATGAACATAATTCTATTCCGTATTAGTAATGCATCATAGGGATATAGGTCAAACCCTTGAAAACATATTCATACTCTTTACTTGAACGATCAAACTACATCTAGGTTCAACCATAATCGCTCACAAAATCCTTATCTTTCGTGTTACAGAATCATGAAGTCGCCCGGAAACAGTCAGCCGAGCCACGAAACCCCTTCCTTTCCTATGGACATCGCTACTTTCCAAGATGCAGTTACAGCTACCGTGATGGCAGTCGTGATAGCTGTCCTTACAAAACATAACGCTATCAACGCAAGCAATGTTGACGATAGGGTTGAAAATCCCGATCATAGTATCAATCCAGGAAGCCAACAAATGATAACAGTCACAGGCTCGCGAAGCCACAACTCAGAGTTCAAGAAACAGAAGCGTCAAGCCCAAAAGGGACCCACGTTAAAGTAATTAAGGCATTTCATTGTTGTATACTTATAAACTGTTTAAAACTAGTGCAACTAGAGTCTTATCTTTTGTGAGATCCCGTCAGTAAAGGGACCCTTGTGTTGCATATACTTGTCTTTTGTAGTATACCTTGTTCACAACAATAGTCTTGTAGTAAAACTAAAGTACAATAACTCTGTTAAAGGTTGCACTATTGTGTTTTGTCTGTAACGCCTTATGTTCAAATCTAATGTATTTAGTTTCCATATGATTCCGACATTATCATACAACTTGAGTCAATTCGATTCTCGCAATACCAGCTTCGTGCGCACATCTCTTTCTCCGAAATCATCTTGCTAGCGAAGCCGCCATTCCAGAACACCGGAGTACTCATGCATAGAGTACCTCATGTTCTTATCCTTTCCGAAGAAACCTCAGCAAACCTCCCCGAGGTACCACTCATACAGTACGTCAAGTTCATTCCAAAGACCCGTACGGTTGATCTATCACTGAAGAATGTATACAAAGGGGTGGTATATAATCAAGGTTCTACAAGTTTAGAATTGATGATTTCACTTTAACTCTTTTCCTCGTTGGGATGTGAGGGTAAATGGGAAGCATTTATTCGACTACCTCTTCAATCTTAATTATATACGACTCGTATACACGAGACTGTGATCGATAAACCATATATGAATTCTAATATGAACTTCAGGACGGAGACTGCCCAAGACTACGACTAATCGTCATGTGAATAAACTTAGAACCCAGTGCGACTCGTGCAACCAAAATCGACCCTGTAACTCACAAACCTAACCTACACCACAAGCTCAGTAACGTACATTTTACCCTTCACGTCTCGAACTTGAAAACGTACCTTTCCGTTAGGACTCTCGTAATCCCACTCGACGAGATCGAGATCAATGAGAGCCTCACCTTCGTGGAAGAACCGTGGTGACCATGGACCGAGAGGTCATGCGAACAAATCAAAACCGCTTCCCATTAGTGAAGGTTTGATGGAATGCCAACCAAGGACCCGAATTCACTTGAGAGCGCGAGAAGCAATTGATTAGGAAGTATCCCCACTTCTTGTCTCGATTATTCATACCCACTTCCTTACCTAAATTATAATTTCAGGGCAAAATTCCCTCTAATAAAGGGATGATGTGACAACCCAAAATTTTCTAGACTGTACAGTCAAACACTTCATAGAGAGTCAAACTCATTCTGCTACCTTTTAGTACGTTTGGTGTCCGTTTGAGTAATTCTAAGCTTTAATCCTTCAAGTGGTAATCACAGGACATATAATCCAGGGCATATTGTACATTATAGTTGTAGAAAAACTCCAAGAAATTAGAGTTTACGACCCAAACATGGATTTTGCAGACGTAAACCCAATGGGGTATATATATGGCCCTTAGCCATTTTTATTCATTTGTTCCATTTTCAACTAGAGAAAAACCCGATTATCTCCCAAGGATCTTCAATCTTTCGTCCCAAATTGTAAGTACTTCTGCCCTAGAGTGTTTTAAAGCTTAATAAATGTTTAGATATGTCACAACTGGAAACTTTGTGTTATGTAATCTATACACTCAAGTTAATGTGAATCCAAAACTTAAGAACATGATTGACACCTACTATTATGACATCAAAAACTCCAATCAAAGGCATCATACAAGTACTACAAATAGTCATCAAACAATTGGAGACCCTAGAAGTCCTTGTTTAAGTCCATTTTGGACTAGGACTTCCTTATTGGATCCAAATGGACCAATAAGCTTCCAATTTGACTATCATGGGCTTAGAACCTTAAATGGACTCTAATTGGACTCACATTAATTTATTTCAACATTTTGGGCCATATTGGGCCTAGAATGAAATGAATTAAAAGCTTTGATCCATGAATAACCTAAACTAGTCCAACAAAAATGTAAAAGTCATATCACATTCTTTTAGGTTAAAACACACCCAAACAAACTCTAATATTGGGCTTAGGGGCAAAAAGCCCAAATTTTTTTCCTTTTCCATTCAAAACTCTCGGCCCAAGGCCCAAACCCAAGAGGAGATGAAGAGGGTTGACTTTCAAGTGACACCTAACTATTACCTCATGGTTATCCATGCATTATATCTCATATACCCATGCATACATCACCTCAAAGTTCATTCCTTCTTCCCTCTCCCTCACTCATGGCCGAAACACACACACACATACACAAATATCTCTCAAACTCTCTCAAGAACACTCAAGAACATATCCTCCCTCTTCACTCAAAAATCTCGAGATTTAGGAAGCTTTCAAGAGGATATTTCCACAAACTCTTCATCTAAGGTAAGTTTATGTTTGGATCTATTACTTAGAGTCTTTGTTTATCAAAATCTCTTCATAATCCATGCAAAAATCGTGATCTTACATCCTAGAAGCACATCAAACTCGAGATCTTCAAGAAAAGGGTGCTAAGGCCAAAAATCACCAAACTTTCTTCCATTTCTCCTCCAAAACCGAAACCACACCCTAAGGTGAGCTTCATACCCCCTATTTTCTGTTTTTATGAGTTTTTTTATTTGGGGGGGAGGGAATACAAGTGAAAGTGTAGATCTATATGTGTTTTGTATGCTTTGTATGATTTCCATGCTTATATGTGTGCTTTTGTGAGTTATAATGTTGGATTTAGCCATAAAACCCCTCAAAACTGAGATATATCTTATGTTAAATGATTTTAGCCTCTACTATATTTCTACATACTAAGTGTTTCTAGAAAAATAGCTAAGTGGTTTAGTAATAATTTCTTTGGGCTAAAAACACAATTTTTGGACCTAAAATGTGAAAAATACAAAATTAAGGGCCCAAATTGACATATCACGAATTCTGATGGATAAGGTGTGTCAAAACAGTTTCAATAAAACCATTTCTGGAAATATACTCATTTAGAGAATTAAAAACATAAATTTCAAGTTTAATGGGCTAAAAATGACATTTTCGGCCCAATGAGGCCCATTATGCGAAATTTTCTGTTTTGGAGGGCTAAAACTGTGTTTTTCTGTAAAACAGTGGACTATAAGTGTTCCAAGTCCTTTTCAAAGGTTTAAAATGCTTTTTAAATTTAAAAAGGACCAAAATTGCAAAATTTTTACAATTTGGGCCAAAATTGTCAAAATTGCGAAAAAGAAGGGTTATAACCGAGAAAACTGAAATTTCAGGGACTTAAGCTGTTTTATATGAAAAATATGCTGAAAAATATTAATTTCAATAATTTTTGGTGTTAAAATGTCAAGAAAATTGATTTAAGGACCAAACCGGAAAGTATTTAAATAAAGGGTTGAAAAAGTAAATTTTACAAACAATGAGGGGCTGAAAACAGAAAACTTTCAAGGCTAATTCAATACATGCAATTTGACCAAATGATGGCACCGTGGCTATCGATGAAATACAATACATTACAACACCAAAAGTCATTGTTAAACGAATTGGTTCGGTCTCGAACCAATAAAAATCCGAAACTACTAACACGACGACACTACGATTCATACTAATAACGTTTGGGAATTCAATATACATGCGAGTGTGCACAGACGTCTACGCACCATCTTTGGGCCCCAAAAGTGTAAAATCTTGTTTGTTGAGCCTAGCTAGCCCAATGACCTGATCTTAAGGCCCGAAGACCTCTATCTTACGAAGTGTTGGGTTTTACAGATCCGACACAACGTAAAAGGACTTTCAATGGCTTGTATACTACTGGTCCCCAAGGGTCCTTTGGTATTGCTAGTAGAGTCTACCTTCTTATGCGAGGCGGGTCTGGGACCCCTCGTACCTTTTCATCCCCAACCGGCTAATGGAGTCATCGAGGCCTTCGTGTCCTCTTTCTCTTCGGATGTGGGACTACACGTAGTCAGGGTGGTTGGATAACGTGATTAGTACGGACGACGCCTACGGGATCGTTAGTATTGCTATAGACTAGTCGTTTGTGTAACGCGTGTTTGTAGCAAATAATCATGCACAAAAATAATCCAACGTCGCCTGGTATTGATAACTTCACGGGTTGCAATGGTTTCAATGTAAATTCATGTAATTCAAAGAATTAGGAAAACATCGGGTTTTCCTAGGGTTTTCAATACATACGGATTCGGAATGCATACAATTTTAATGAACAATTTTTACAAGTATAGAAACAAACAAGCATACCTATGGATCTTCACACCTTTTTGACTATACTATTTTCAGAAAATATCGGATTTTCTGGTGGTTTTCAAACAATACAAAACATTGGATTTCAAACACTACTTATGAACTCACCAACATTTCATATGTTGACGTTTTTCAAAATACTTGTATTCTCAGGGAACCAGTGAATCAAAGGAAATCATATTCAGTGATGGCTTGCAGTTTATTTATGTACGAAACGAACAATTTATTTTTGGGAATGTAATGTTTAAACAATGTACTTCATGTAAACTCTACTGGTTGTACTATATTAATGCATGGTGACGAATGTTGTTACGTTTCATATATATACAATGTTATGGTATTCAATTGAGTCACAACAGCCCCCGGACGTTTCCGCCGTCTGGTTCGGGGGTGTGACAGGTTGGTATCAGAGCTTTGTTTATAGTGAACTAGCATGTCAAGCCACACATTGATATGCAACTATAAACCAAAAAGAGGGACTAACATAACTCTGAACAAAACAAGTAAATAAAACACGCTTGCTTGCATTAGGAATAAGGACCTAACGTCGAATCAAACACAATAATGACAGTATCTCGGTTAATTCGGGACTGTTCTTAGTGATACCAAGGAGTGAATGTAACCTGATCAACTACATTCTCTCCAAAGTAAAACTAACACATGTCTCGAAGAGATCGGGACGGCTAGGGAACCTAAAACTATACCCCTACTACCGAAAAGAGAACGTCTGTTTAGCTTGTGCCATAGCGGTAGAGTCATAGGAAAGTGATAGCTTATTCATATACTTTCTCCCAGTCTTCATGGAGGGAGAACATCAGGGCGTTCAGTTTCACCAAGCCCTAGGGTCACACGGGGTACTCGAAGACGAACCAGAGGGGAATCAGGAGGGAGTCCACGGCGTTGAACCTGACGAGTACATGGACACCGACTACGAGTTCGAGGAGACCGACGATGACATGGAGGAGGATCAGGCCCCGGACATAGATCACATCGCATCTCCTGTTAGCGAAGCGCAACAGGATCACCACGTCCCACCAGTGAATCCCGCGAGGGAGAATCGCTCCCCAGAAGCCGAGATTGCCGACTTGTGGCAACAACTGTTCGCCATGGAAGCACGTGCCGTGCAAGCAGAGCTTGAGAGGGATGAGGTCATTGTAGACATGACTGAGATGGCTCAGCTGTTGGCTCAGCACTTCGGCATATGATTTCACCGTTATAGTAGGACGCAGCTCATCGCGGTTAGGGATAGACTTATCTTAGTAGGTCGTTAGGAATATGCTATGTACTCCGACTCTATGTTTAAGTGACCACACTACTCATAAAGTCGTTATGCTGCCGAACTAGTGTCACTCATGTATGCTCTTACGAGCAAAATTTTCATGTATCAAATGCGGATAATATTAATAAATTTTTACGTGTTTTGTTACGATATTACAAATTACTATGTGTTGAGAAATTTTGATTGATTGGTCAATGGTAGTAGCGTTTAAGTTCGTACCATGCACCTAGTCAGTAGGATCACGACCTCACAGAAACAACATACCCTCAACATCTTTCCGTTTTGTGACAGAAAGATGCCCCCCCGACCTACTCGCGGAAACCCAGGACCAACCCCACCTGAAGTTGACTCAGCCACATTCCAGGCAGCTGTATCCGCAGCAGTCACTGCAGCGATTGCGCAAATTCATCAAGGGAACAATGGAGGAGTCAACGGGCAAGGAGCCGGAAGTTCGAACAACGGAATGAATCAAGGACCCACCAAGACATGTACCTACAAGGACTTCACAAACGCCAAACCACGAACTTTTAATGGCACTGGAGGGGTGATCACTCTGAAGCGATGGATCGAAAAGGTGGAGTCGGTATTCGAGATATGCGACTGCCCTGAGCACATGAAGGTGAAGTTCGCGGCCTGCACTTTTGTGGATCAAGCGCTCACCTGGTGGAACGGACATGTAGAATCCATAACGCTCCCTGTAGCCAACTCTATGCCGTGGACAGAGATGAAAGAAATGTTAATGGCTGAGTACTGCCCACGAGGCGAAATACAGAAGATGGAGCAAGAGCTATGGAACCTCACTGTGCAGAACGCGAATATCGATGCCTACATATCGAGATTTAGCGAAGGGTATGATCACCTCGGAAGGAAAGAAGATTGAGCGATTCATCTGGGGACTCACATCACCAATTCAAGGGAATGTGATAGCTGCAAACCCCGAAACATTTGACAGTGCGAAAAGATTGGCAAAAAGGTTGTATGACCATAACAACAAGAAGGGAGAGAAGCCAGTGGAGGCTGAGAAGACGAAGGAAGGTGATGGCAAGAGGGGAAAGAACAATAAGAGGAAGGGGCGCCAGGGCCCCGACACCTCTAAGAAGCAGCAGACAGTGGCGGTTAATGTTGTTACCGCACCGGTTTCAGCCGCACCACATGCTCCAACCTCAGCCACTTCAAATGCTTCCAAACCTTATTCCGGTAATCTTCCCAAATGCAACAAGTGCGGTTTCCATCACAATGGAGAATGCAAGGATTTTCAGTGCACCAGTTGCAAATGAAGGGGACACACTGCAAGGTTCTGCAGGACATACCCTCCTCAGAACCAGAGTCAGGGAAACAACCAGAACAACAACAACAACAACAACTACCGCAATAACAACAACACCAATGCCGGCGGCAATAATGCAGGGCCTAGCCACACCTGTTTCGGGTGTGGAAGGATGGGGCATTTCCGCCGAGATTGCCCTAACAACAACTCAGGAAACAGAGGAGCAGGAAGAATGCTGACTATGGGTCAGAGTGATGCAGTTCAGGACCCCACAGTTGTGACCGGTACGTTCCTCCTAAACCACACTTATGCATGCATCTTATTTGATACCGGTGCAGAGCGAAGTTTCGTGAGAAAGAAGTTTAAACATTTATTAAAGCAACAACCCCAGAAGCTAAATGAAACCTATACGGTGGAAATGGCCAATGGGAAAACCGAATCCACTGGGGAGATCTACATCGAATGTACCCTAACCCTTAACCAGCACGTTTTTCGAATAGACCTAATGCCAGTATCAATTAGGAGTTTCGATGTGATTATCGGCATGGATTGGTTAAGCCCCCACCATGCTGAGATTATGTGCCACGAGAAGGCCGTTCGCCTTCGTCTCCCGAATCACGAAACCCTAGTAATTTACGGAGACAAACCCAGTACGAATCTTCGTCTTATCTCGTGCATCAAAGCACAAAAACATCTGCGAAAGAACAATTTGGCGTTCTTGGCTCACATAGTGGACAAGACCAAAGAAGAAACTAACATCCAAGATATTCCGGTAGCGTGTGAATTCCCGGACGTGTTTCCTGAAGATCTTCCAGGAGTACCCCCAGAGAGACAGGTTGAGTTCCGAATCGACCTTGTTCCAGGAGCGACCCCTCTCGCTAAATCACCATATCGGTTGGCTCCTGCTGAAATGCAGGAATTGTCTAGCCAACTCAGTGAGCTTCTGGACAAGGGATTTATCCGACCTAGCTACTCTCCATGGGGAGCTCCGGTGCTCTTTGTCAAAAAGAAGGACGGATCTTTCAGAATGTGCATCGATTACAGAGAGTTAAATAAACTCACTGTTAAAAACCGCTACCCACTCCCACGAATCGATGATCTATTCGACCAGCTCCAAGGAGCGAGTTATTTTTCTAAAATAGATCTACGGTCCGGATACCACCAACTCAAAGTCCGAGAAGAGGATATTCCTAAAACCGCTTTCCAAACCCGCTACGGACATTATGAATTCGTCGTAATGCCCTTCGGTCTAACAAATGCACCTGCCGCATTTATGGACCTAATGAATCGAATCTGTCGACCGTTCCTTGACAACTTTGTCATTGTATTTATCGATGACATCCTCGTCTATTCTCGACCCAAAGAGGAGCATGGCCAACATCTCCGACAAATTCTAGACACTCTGCGATCAGAAAAGCTTTACGCCAAACTCTCCAAGTGCGAGTTCTGGCTCCGGAGTGTGAATTTCCTAGGCCACGTGGTTAGCCAAGACAGAATTCATGTGGACCCCTCTAAGGTCAAAGCTGTGGAAGGATGGGCAACTCCGACTACTCCCACAGAAATTCGTCAGTTCTTAGGCCTAGCAGGCTACTATAGGAGATTCATCCAAAACTTCTCTAAGATCGCCAAGCTGCTTACCTTGCTTACGCAAAAGGGCGTGCCATTCAAGTGGACAGACCGACAAGAGATTGCGTTTCGAACCTTGAAGCAAGCTCTCTGTAGCGCTCCTGTACTATCTCTACCTGAAGGAACAGAAGATTTTGTAGTCTACTGTGATGCGTCGAATCAGGACTTAGGTTGCGTTCTCATGCAACGTGGAAGAGTGATAGCATATGCGTCCCGCCAACTAAAGACGCACGAAGTAAATTACACGACCCATGACCTAGAACTGGGAGCCGTGGTCTTTGCTCTAAAAATTTGGAGGCACTACCTGTACGGTACAAAGTGCACCATCTTCACGGACCACAAGAGCCTCCAGCACATCTTGAATCAGAAGGAGCTGAACATGAGACAACGAAGATGGGTGGAATTGCTAAACGACTACGAATGCGAGATCAAGTACCATCCAGGTAAGGCCAACGTGGTAGCTGATGCATTAAGTCGGAAGGAGTACACTAATCGCCATATGAAAACGCACTCGATAACCATTCAATCTCATCTGGCCACTCAAATCGCATCAGTCCAGTCGGAGGCTATGAAAACGGAAAATACAATTAGCGAGGCATTGCGCGGGATAGAAAAGAACCTAGAAGCAAGAGAGAATGGGGTATACTACTTCATGAACCGTATTTGGGTCCCAAAAATCGGAGGATTTAGGGAGACCGTTATGAAGGAAGCCCACAAGACACGATACTCCATTCATCCCGGTTCGGACAAGATGTATTTGGACATTAAACAACACTATTGGTGGCCTAACATGAAGGCGGAAATCGCGACCTATGTGGGTAAGTGCCTTACGTGCGCCAAAGTAAAGGTGGAGTACCAGAAACCTTCAGGATTGTTACAGCAACCGACAATCCTTGAGTGGAAATAGGAGGGGATTTCTATGGATTTCGTGACCAAGCTACCCAAAACGTCGGATGGATTAGACACCATATGGGTAATAATCGACCAACTGAAGAAATCTGCCCATTTCCTGCCAATTAAAGAATCTTACAAGATGGAGAGATTGACGCGTTTATACATTCGAGAGATCGTGAGACTCCACGGAATACCAACATCTATCATCTCGGATAGGGACAGTAGGTTCACGTCGCGCTTTTGGCAATCACTCCACAAGGCAATGGGAACTCATCTCGATATGAGCATCGCATATCACCCACAAACGGACGGTCAAAGTGAACGAACCATTCAAACGCTAGAAGACATGCTTCGTGCATGTGTGATAGACTTTGGAAAGTCTTAGGATACCCACCTACCATTGATCGAGTTTTCATATAACAATAGTGTTGGGCTTAGAAGATTGCGTCTTTTGGGCTCGTTTGTTTATAATTCTTTGTATTACGGTTTGGGCCTGTCCAACCGTGTGTCTTTTATGCTTTGTATATAAGCTTATGCTTGCATGCATATTAGGTTAAGGTTTTAGAGATCTGAGAATACAATTTTTCCAGACGACTAAAGGTTTCTTTAATCATACTTGTAACCTTCCGATCCTCTACAGTTGATGTTCTTAATCGAGCTCTTCTGAGGATTTTGTTTTAATCATTCAACACGTTTGATTCATTCTTGTTCCATAATTTTACTGTGTTTATATCATCATTGTTTTCATAACTTGTTCAAGATCTTATCGATCTTCTAAGATTAAGAGGTTAATTAATCTCATCAATTGGTATCAGAGCAGGAGGCTGTGTAATTGATACACATCTTTTCTGTGAAAAAGATTTTCATTAGGGTTTTTCCGCAATCATCAATATTTATTGAGCCGTCATCTCTTTATTGACGTATCTTGATATTTATTATTTTGCCCTGATCTGCTTTATTACAAGTCTGATCTTTGAACAGGTTTTTACGATCATAATGGACGCGACACAATCAAACGTTATTAATATTTCAAACAGCATTGGTTCGACGACAAGGATTCCGATCTTATACACCAACGATTATGAAGTATGGGCACATCATTTCGAAGACTACGTTATTGGGTCGGAGGAAAATGGGTATTTGATTTGGGAAGCCATCACAAACGGACCGTTCTCTCATTCTGCAATGTCCAGAATCATTAAAACTCAAAAAGAATACAATGATCTGCTTAAGGACGTGAAAGACATTGCACAAGATGAAAAGGACAAGTTCCAATGCAATATCAAAGCACTAAGATTGATCCGGTTCGCCCTTCAGTCCGATACATTCAGATTGGTTAGCTCTTGCACGACGGCGAAGGATGTTTGGGACAGACTTCGTGAATTGTATTCTACAGACGAAGATCTCGAACATTCTATTCAAACTCTGCTTCTATCTGAGTTTGGTGAATTCAGACAAGGGGCTGAAGAATCTGTGACCCAGACATTCGATCGCTTCAATCATCTTCTCAGCAAGATGATCAAACATGATATCGAAAGGAAGCTCATCGAACAGAAAGTTACATTCCTGAATGGTCTAAGGTCTGAGTGGAGAGCAGTAGTTTCCACAGTTAAAGCCCATGAGCAATTTAAATCATACTCTTTGGCGAAACTGGTGGGAATTCTCAAGTCTCAAGAGAAAAACGTGGTGCAAGAAAAGAATGTCGTTTCCGGTCTCGGTTCGTTGGCTCTCTTGTCAAAAAGTAAAGCCGTTATGGAGGATGAAGACCTCAGCCTAGAAGAATATGATCTCACATCAGAAGATTATGCCTTGATGGTATCCAATCCCAAAAGGTTCATAAAGAAGAAATTTCCCAGCAACAAAAACCGAAACTGGCAGGGAAGCTACAGCTCTGAAAAGGTGGTTAATGAACCGAAAGTTGAGGAGCACAAGAAGGAACCGAAGGTTGACGGCGACTCTGGAGTGAGCTGTTTTTACTGTGGTGGGAAAAATCATTATGCTAAGGACTGTGTCCTCAAGAAAATGGCTGAGAAAGATGATGGAAACAATGAGGAAACTGTGTTGCAGAAAAGGCTAGATGAGTTAAGAAAGAAGAAGTCTGCTGCTAACCCGCCTAGTAATGCTCTTATTGTGCAGGATTCTGTTCCAGGTGGTGAGTTCGGTAGCACGGAAGTTTGGTCTACCGACTCAGAAGACGAGGAAGTGAGACAGCCTACTCATGGAAAGGCGTTCGTGTCTAAGGAAGAAGGCAGTGGTGGTAAATGCCTTATGGTTTCTGGTGTATCTCAATTGAGGGGATACAACACCGATGGAGGTCATGATGGACAGAATGCAAAGGAGGACATGTGCTTCACAGCCAAACCACTCAGCCAACAGTTCAATGAGCTGGATGAACTGATAAAGAAGGTACAATCTATTTTTATTTCATGCAAAGTACCATCATCCTCTTATGAGAAAGAACTAAAAAATGTCAATTCAAGAATATCTCATCTAGATAGTAGCTTAACTCAAACTCGGGTCACAAATTCTAACCTAACTGATCAATTGAGCAGGGCAGCGTCGAAGAGTGAGGAGCGGAGAATGTGGATAGAGTTAAAGGAATCGGAATTAGTCAGAGTTAAAGATGAAAACATTTATTTGCAAAGAGACAATTTGAAATTGTTAAAACAACGAAATGTTTTTTGTTTAATTGCTAAACGTCTGTATTCTAATATTACTCAGCTTCACTTGGATTGTGAAATAGGCCAAAGAATTCATCGCATGATTTTGCCCTTCCTAGAATTTAAGGAAGATGAAATCGATGCCGAAGCCTATAACTGTGAAAGTGTGATATCGTCTGATGACATAAATCCCACCTACATGTATGGACTGGACAAAATTGAGTCCTTCATTAAATCTAAAGACCACAAGCTCATGCTTAAAAATCTTTTGGATGAAAATGACAGACTTAAACTGAGGACCGAAACCATGCTAAAATTTGACTCTTTAAACGCCAAAGTAAGCTCAGAAAACAAAATTGATGTTGAAACTGCATCTGAGCTTAACGAGGACGACAATATGAGTGAAATTTCTGTAGAGGACACGGTTGACTGCTCAGAATTTATTAAAACCGAGCCAGAAAATCACAAGAATCTTATTTCTGAAAATTCAGTAGAGTTCGCTCGGTTGTCCCATCAAAAGTCCCCGAAATTAGTTGAGAAAGCTGTTGTGTATCAAAAGGTCAGGACTACTCCAAATCAAGTATACAAGGTAACAGGAGTAACTGAACATCAAACAGCTGAACTTGCAGCCATTGTAAACAAAGACAATGCTGATGGCTGTGATGAATACTTCTGGGAAGCTCCTATTGATAATGCAGACGAAACCATTGGTTTATCTGAACGAACTTCCTGGAAGAGCAAAGGAAGATACATACCCGAACCATTGAATAAGCCAAATAACTTCAGTGAGCCGAGCACTAGTGGTACAAAAGATACTCCTCAGAAGGATGTTCACTCACCAGAAGAAACCATTCCTTCGGCTTCTTCAGCTCAAAGTAATTCTACCGCAGTTCAAATGGAACCGATCAAGGAGTCAGCAAAAACGAAAGCAAATGTTCATCATCAACCATCTCAGATGCGGAACAGGAAGATAGAAAGGAACAATAGATACCGGAAGAACCTTTCTGAAAGAAAACAATTTTGGCGTTCCCAGAATGCATACTTCACTCATCAAGACAAGAATCTAAAGTATGAAAACATTCCTGCAGAAAAGCTTGAAAGTTCCAAAAACCGAAAGCCGAGGTTCGGTTCACAAAAGGATAACAACCGAAAGCAGAAGTTCGGTTCTGAAAAGGATATCAACCAGAACCAAAGGTTCTGTTCCAAAGGTGGCTCCAACCGAACACAAAGGTTCGGTTCTGAAGACAAAAGAGTACAAAACTCTAAGGTCGGTCCCTCCAATGATCAAAAACAAAAGGGTCACCTAAAGTCTCCTTCTAAGTCTGATTCTTCTCATTCTTCTAATTCTTCTTCACCCTCTGTTTCATATCGATCTCGTTCTAAATCTCATTCATCAACTGAGCAAAAGTGGAAGCAGAAGGTCAATAAATCCACACCAAAGACCGAATCTAACACTACTAATCTTAACAAAATAAAAGTGTACACCATTAAAAGGAAAGATAAAACAACTCTCGTAAAAAGAACTTATCTTGTTGATATCTCTCTCATTGCTCCTGTTTCCATGCAAAGCTCACGTGGACCCAAGAAACTTTGGGTTCCTAAATCTCTCTAAATTTTGCAGATTATAAGTGACGAGCAGTTCGACGAAGAATGGTACATTGATAGTGGCTGCTCACGTCACATGACAGGGAGGAAAGAAGAGCTTAGGGAGTACAGATCGCTTGCAAATGGTGGCAACGTCAAGTTCGGAAACAATTCTTTCGGCACCATAAAGGGATACGGGATGATAACCAATGGAGACTTCTCTATAAGGAAGGTGGCTTATGTGGAAGGACTCCAACACAACCTCATTAGTGTATCTCAACTGGTTGGAGGTACAGGTCTCAAAGTCTCATTCGATGATGAAGGTTCAGAAATTATAGAGAAAAAGTCAAATAAAATAATTCTCAAGTCAGAGCGAAAGGGTGAAATGTTTCCCTTAAACATGAAACCCATCAAAGGAAACCCAGCTGTATGCTTATTGTCAAAAGCGCAATCCAATGAAAGCTGGTTGTGGCACCGAAGATTATCTCATCTTAACTTCAAAGATATTAATCGTCTTGTTACAGGAGGTCATGTAAGGGGCCTTCCATTACTCAAGTTCGACAGGGATCATCTATGTGCTGCATGCGAAATGGGAAAGCAGAGTCGTCAAAGTCATCCATCTATTATCAACACAAAAGTTGTTGAACCACTCGAATTAATTCATATTGATTTGTGTGGTCCTTCATCTATCAAAAGCATCGGTGGTAGCAAGTACATTCTTGTTATCGTTGATGACTTTTCTCGATTTACATGGGTGTTCTTTCTAAAGCTCAAATCTGAAGCGACTCAAAAGCTGAAAACGTTTATTACGCAAATTGAAGTACAGCTCAAAAAGGTTGTTCGCAACATCCGAAGCGACAATGGTCTCGAATTCAAGAACAGGGAGTTTGAAGAGTTTCTTGCAGAGAAGGGAATTAGTCATAATTTCTCAGCTCCCTACACACCACAACAGAACGGAATAGTCGAAAGACGAAACCGATCCTTGTGTGAAGCTGCCCGAACTATGCTAAGTTTTGCTTCTTTACCTCTTTATTTTTGGGCTGATGCTATTTGTGCTGCTTGTTTTACACAGAACAGGTCATATCTCAACAAAAGGTTCGCACTCACCCCATATGAGATATTGAACAACAGGAAGCCAAATGTGAAATTTTTCCATGTGTTCGGCTCAAGGTGTTTCATCTTCAACTCCAAAGAACACCGCAACAAGTTTGATGTCAAAGCCGACGAAGGAATTTTCCTGGGTTACTCTCTCACATCCAAGGCATACAGGGTCCTAAACAAGCGTTCAAGAAAAATTGAAGAGACATATTATGTGACCTTTGACGACAACTATGTCAAGAAGCTGCAGGATAAAGAAAATATCACTGGGGAAATATTTCCTCCAAATGGCATGATTACAGTCTCGGTTGCTAATCTATTCGAGACATTTCTGGAGCTCTTTGACGAACCAGAGAATGCTTCACTTTCTGAAGCTGGTGCAGCAGATAACAAAGTTGATCACATGGAGCAGATTATTGAAGATGCTGCAAGGAGAATGTATGAAGTAGAACCAATCTGTAACGACTCTCCTTCCAACGAAGCTCAAATCAAGGGGGAGCCAAGTGCTCAAGTCGAGGGGGAGCCATGTACGCAAGTCGAGGGGGAGCCATGCACACAAGTCGAGGGGGAGCCAAACGCTCAAGTCCAGGGGGAGCCAAATTCCACAACTTCAACCGACGGGATCTCAACACCAGCAAGCTCAGGCTCACTAGAATCACCCGAACCTCATATCTTTCAAAGTACACCAACTGAGGTAGAACATGACGATGTGACACTCGGTTATGATAGCCAATCTGAACTAGAAGAAATAATCAATGCCGAATTAGACCCAACCGTTGATCCAAATTACCCTCCTCTTATCAAATGGACCAGAGATCATCCTGTCTCTCAAGTAGTTGGGGATGTATCTGAAAAAGTTCTGACCCGATCCCAACTGAAGGAAAAACAAACTTCCTTATTTTCAAAGGTAGAGTTTTGCATGTTCAATTCTTTCGTATCAAAAGTTGAACCAAAGACAGTTAACACTGCTCTCGACCACTCTGATTGGGTTCAAGCAATGCAAGACGAGTTGAACGAATTTGAAAGAAACAAAGTCTGGCGCCTAATTCCAACTCCTCCAGATGCTTCGGTTGTTGGTCTCAAATGGGTCTTTAGGAACAAAATGGACAAGGAAGGTAATGTTATACGGAACAAGGCTCGTCTGGTGGTAAAGGGATATTGTCAAGAGGAAGGGATAGACTACGAAGAGACTTTCGCTCCAGTAGCTCGGCTAGAATCTGTTAGAATATTTCTAGCTTATGCTGCTCACAAGAACTTTGAAGTTTTCCAAATGGACGTCAAGTGTGCATTTCTCAATGGAGAACTTGAAGAGACGGTGTACGTAGAGCAACCTCCTGGATTCGTGAACGAAAAGCATCTAAATCATTGTTATATTCTGGATAAAGCTGTGTACGGCCTTAAACAAGCTCCGAGAGCCTGGTATGAAACGCTTACAAAATTTTTAAAGATGTCTAAATTCAAACAAGGTTCGGTTGACCCAACCTTCTTTCGCAAAAAGGAAGGTAACCACCTTATGATAGTTCAAATTTATGTCGATGATATCATCTTTGGCTCCACGAATCCATGCTTAACGGCTGAATTCAGAAAGCTGATGGAGACTAAGTTTGAAATAAGCTCAATGGGTCCTATTAACTTTTTCCTTGGTTTAAACATAAGACAGGGACCCGAAGGCATCTTTATTAATCAGGAAGCTTACACGAAGACTCTCCTAGCAAAGTTCAGTATGATGGGAGACTCAAAAGTCAAAATCCCAATGGCATTCGGCACTAAGCTTACCCCATCTCTAGACAAACTAGCTGTTGATATCATGCTCTATCGTCAAATGATTGGATCGTTAATATATCTTACTGCTAGCAGACCTGATATCATGTTTTCTGTGTGTTATTGTGCTCGATTTCAGGCAAACCCTCGTGAACCTCACATGCTTGCAGTAAAGAACATCCTACGATATCTCAAGCGAACCACCTCCTTAGGTCTTTGGTATCCATCCAACTCAGGCTTCTTCGTTCAAGCCTATTCTGATGCTGACCTTGGAGGATGTGGACTCGACCGAAAAAGCACGACCGGTGGATGTCAATTTCTTGACGGGAAGTTAGTTAGCTGGCAATCCAAGAAACAGACATGCGTGTCACTATCCACAGCCGAAGCAGAATACATTGCAGCCGCATCATGCACATCACAAGTGATTTGGATCCAAAGTCAACTTCGAGACTATGGACTCAATATGAAGAAGATCCCACTATATTGTGACTCTGAAAGTGCAATTAGGATCTGTCATAACCCAGTGCAACACTCCAAAACCAAACACATAGCACTAAGGTATCACTTCATCAAAGATCATGTGGAAGATGGAAATGTCGAAGTTCACTTCGTAAGAACCACTGCTCAGCTGGCTGACATCTTTACAAAAGCTCTTCCTGAAGCATCATTCAATCAGATATTGCAAGGCTTAGGCATGATGGTTGCAGAATCGGTCCCAAATCCTCATGTCTCTATTTAAAAAAAAAATTAAAAAAAAAAAAAAAAAAAAAAAAATTAAAATTCAAGAACCGAACCTAACAGACCGCTCGGTTACTCTCTGTTCTGGTAAACTTCAAGAACCGAACCTAACAGACCGCTCGGTTACTCTCTGTTCTGGTAAAATTCAAGAACCGAACCTAACAGACCGCTCGGTTACTCTCTGTTCTGGTAAAATTCAAGAACCGAACCTAACAGACCGCTCGGTTACTCTCTGCTCTGGTAAAATCAAGGAACCGAATCAACCAGACCGCTCGGTTACTCTCTGCTCTGGCAAAATCAAAGAACCGAACCTAACATAACGCTCTGTTGCTCTCTGCTCTAGTAACATAACGGAACCAAATCAACCAGATCGCTCGGTCTCTCTCTGTCTCTACAATATAGGCGCTCATTCAATCAAACCGCTCGGTTCTTCCAAATCTCTGCTTCTTTTCTTTTTCTAAAATTTTATCTTTCTGTTTTTTTTTATTTCTTTTTCAGAAAATTCAAATTTAACAAAAATATTTTATCTTTCTGTTTTTATTTCTTTTTCAGAAAATTAAAAATTAACAAAAATATTTTGTCTTTCAGTATTTATTTATCTCTAAGTAAATTTCAAAATTTCAAAAATATTTTATATTTCTAGTATATGTACTTATAATCCAGGTATGTTTTTCTCTTATAAGACTAGTTAGACGTCCCTAGAAGCATGCTGCTGTATGTTGTCTCAAGCCTCTATGACCTCGAGCATGCCTTAATGATTCGATCAATACCTATCGTTTCTTCCCAATCAGGCTATTCTCTCATATTCGGTCTAGAGCTACCTTCTTTTACTCATCTGAAACATGAGTTGCTCTGCTTTGTCCCATTAATGTAGTAGAAGGTACGTTCGGTCTCTTAACCATCTCTTCAACTTCTTCACTTACATTCGCTCCCCAAAGTAACCCTTGATGCTCTCGGTCTTTACCACTGAGGCTTATGGTTGCACAACATCTGAGTTCATGATCTTAGATTCGATTACCACGTTCTGAGTGAAACCCAAAATCCAACACCTAAATAGAATTGACGGTGAGTAATTAACTCAAGCTTTTACTTGGAAATTTTCTTTATGAGTGATCTTTTATGAAACTGTCTCGTCCTAAGACATTTCTTCCCAAAGAGATCCAGTTTAATTTATTTTGAGATTTCTGTCTATATCATTCCCATCACGAAATACTTCCCTCCTACCTGTTCAAAAGATCACATCGGTCTCACAGGTAACTCTACCAACACTTAGTTTTATGTCAAGACTTAATGTTTGGTTTGAGTTCAGCCACCTCTTAGCCATCAACAGAAGACTCCTTTCATTGTTTCTCTAAAGACAACTGATCGTATTTCTCGGGAAACCAAACAAACACTTCAGGTCTCTCTTGACTCTGAAGGACGCGATTCTTGCCCGGAATCTTCTGCCTTCTGTCTTTTATTTAGACAACACGCACTTCCAAACACATTTGATTTATTTCCTTGTCTTTCACACTCTTATGCACGGAATTCTTTTCCCACATTCTAATTGCTGTTTGGCACATGGTTCTAAGTCTCAGTTGTAACCAAACAAGGGCACAAGGGATTTCAAACGGTACGAAAAAGATTTGGGCGCGTGCAAAGGATTCGTTTCAACCCCCCGTGTGCTGACGTCTTCATTGAATACACCATAACTTCTAATCGCGCTTTTTCAGGCGACGTTTTGGGTTCCTCATCATCACGATTTTCTCTCTCCTGAGAACGGTATAAATAAGACGTGATCGTGTTCTTTGGCAGTTACCTCTCAAAGCATTATCTCTCTGATAAAGTTGCCACTGTTCATCTTCTTCCAAAAACTCAACAATGGCGACTTTTTCTCCTGCTCACGATCAATCTGCTTCTTCTTCTTTTCTTGCAATCAAACCAAATCAGAACATGATCATAGAGTTGTCTCCATTCGTCTATGACTCATATATGCTCTACGTGGTGGAATGCCTCAAATATTCCCCATTGGTATTGGCATTAACGCAGGTGGAGGCAGTTCCTATGTCCCTGCTATCTCAAGTCTACACCACCGCTAGCTACGACAGACACAAAGACCGTATCTACTTCTCTATTCACGACAAGAAGACTTCCGTTTCCAAAACACGGTTTTGCTCTCTTCTAGGGCTTGCCGTGGATTCTTCTGTCATTTCACCAGACTTCATCACAACCGCCCAGATCTTTAAGATGATGTACGAGATGGGGTATACAGATGTTCTAACATCTGTTGGCAAAGTAAAGAAATCATGTCTTCCATCTCAGTGGAATGGATTGCTTACCCTTTTAATTAAGGGTTTAGCGGAGCGATGTGGTGGTTCCGACACCACCAGCAAAGGATTTCTTACAATGCTGTACGAGCTTTACAACGGAATCAATCTTGACTATGGGTCGATTCTCTGGTCTCAAGTGGTTCAGAGTCTCAACTCTACCGCAAGGCACTCAGAGATTTCATGTGCCAGGTTTTGGACCCTCATCACCAGGAGAGCCATTGATTCTCTTGACATCCCTGTCATGAAGGATGTTCTTATGGCTTCAATTGCCACATACCACACCAAGAAAATCATTCTCTCAGATCCAAGTAAGTTCCTCCACTATGGACTAATCCCTGAGTCCATGTACAGATGCGTCACGCCCCACAGCAAGATTATGGCGGACTACAGCTCCAGAACCCCCTGCCTCCTAGGGTTCTTTCCGAGGAACAACGTGCAGCTCTTGAGGCTCTGGATCAGCCTGCTAACCGGGGCAAAAGAGTGAGCAAAAAGGAGAAGGCTGAGATGAAGGAACCCGCACCCCAAATGGAGAAAAAGAGAAGGTCCTCCAAACGCAAATCCGAGGCAGAGGAACCTTCTCAGCCCAGAACGAAAAAGGTCAAGAAGATGGCTAAAAGAGCCAAAGGATCTCCTTCTAAATCAAAACAGAATGCACCATCCGAAACAGAAGATGTTGATCCTCAACCCGAAACTACACCCGTTTCGTCTCCACAAAACTCACCTACCCCACCAGCCGTTAATCCTAAACCCGAAACTGCACCCGTTTCGTCTCCACAAAACTCACCTACCCCACCTAAATCTCCTCAAATTACCAAATCTCCTTCTCCTCCTTCTTCCCCAAAATTTCCAACCCCAACCCAATCACCCAAACAGAACATCTCAAGTTCTGTTCCAACATCAATTTCCCAAACCACAACCGAAACCACTATTCCCTTCACCATTTCTCAACCTTCATCTTCTATCTCCCAACCTATTATCACAGAATCTATCACAATAACCACAACCCAACCACCAGTAACGGTCAACGTATCTGATACGGGGGCTGCTTCTGTGGTTGAAACCCCGGTCATCAATCTTCAATCCTCCCCTTCTCCATCTTCCAACTCCGATGCTACCCTAGGGGGTGATGATGAAGAATTTGATTCCATCTATTACAGCCCTTACCGGATCCCTACCGACACCGATACAGATACCCCTGTGTCAAGTCAGCAACTTCAAGAGATTCACGCAAAACTCGACAGTCTGCTGGCTGACAGTAAAGCATATGGGGGTGCTGTGCTGAAGGCTTTTATCGAGTCAGCGATCCAGACTTACACCGAAGCCTTGGATCGCTCTACTGACGCTGTAGAGAATTCAGCGGCCTCATGCTCCAAAGCCACTAAGGAAGTTTCTGAGGTTGTTCATACAACTCAAATCTTTCTTGATTCTCTCAAGGCTCATGCTGACTCAAATGCTTCCAAATTTCAAGCGTCAGTAGACTCGTTCACAGCCACCCTTCAGGGAGAAACCAGGAAATTTGAGGCTCTGCGTGCTGACCTCAAAACTGAATCCACTTCAATTCTCAAATCTTTGGATTCACGTTTTGCCTCTTTGGCAGCCGAGAGCACCCTGAAGAAAGAAGTTATCAAGCACCAGGCAACTATTGACTTACAGAAAGTTCAACTGGCCCAGGCACAACAAGAAATCACTTTGCTTCAAACACAACGGGTAGTTCTTCAGAGTTGCGCTGGTGACGTTAAAAATCTGTTAACCGGTGTTCTTGACTCCCATGATCCCTTCCTAACCCTCACTATTCGTCAGCATCCCCAGGCGAAACTCCTTCCGGCAATCACTATCCTAAGTGAAATGAAGGGTGTCTCGGAGAAGCCTGTTCTTCCGAGACAAGGGGGAGAGGAAGGTATGTCCAAACCAGAACCGAAGGGAAATGTAGCTTCGGGTTCTGGTAAACATGTCCAAGTTGAGAGCGAATCAGAATCAGATGAAACCATTACTGAAGCTCTTCAACGCAAGAAACGGGACAGAGAGCTTGATGAAACATTGAAGATAGCTCGTGAGGCAGAAGCCAGAGAAAGGAAAATCCGGGAGGATGAGGAGGCAATTCAAGCTAAAAAGACTCTGTTCCCAGATTGGGACAGAGACACACTCATCACTCAAGCAATTGAGTTTCCTTCTATTTATTGGTTGGAACCGATTGCATCTTTTGAGTGTGAAAATTCCAAAGACTCGCAGTTCGACATGCCCATTACGCGTAAAGCCTTCACTTTTCACTGCTTTGATGTCACTGCAAACGTCCCTCATCCGAACCCGAAGGTTGACAGGGAGCTTATTGATTTCTATCTGAAATTCGGTCAACCTCAGTACTTGACTTGGAGTGCCCAGAAAATTATTAGAGTCAAGGTACTGAAACCAACCCAGGCTGGGAAATTTGTAAACGTCAATTTCAAAATCAACAGAGGAACTGCCAACACCGAACATCTTATTTCTCTGGCAGATCTTCCCAGTCTGAACCCCCATGATTGGATCTTGCTATACAACATTCTTCTCTCCAACCAGAGAGAATATGAACCAATTCTTTCTCATCTTAAAAGAATGTTGGCTTCCTATGTCCATGAGCTAGCCACTATGGATCAGGAAATAACAAAGGTGATGAATAAGAAACCGACTGTCAAGCCCACTTCCAAAACCGGAGATGTCCATAAAATGAAGTTGGGGCAGATTGATTCTTCCAATCTGACAGTTATGTTCACAAGGGGGGATAAGCACAAGTTTCTGTTTGCGTTGGTAGACAAGCATCTGTTCTCTACAGAGTGTCTGGAGCACATCATCAATATCATTCACCGATGCAAACAGAACACAACAGCAGATAAGAAGAACTTTACAGATATGCTTCGTTGGTATATTACCTTCAGGCATCATATTCTGGCTTTGATACCGAAAATTTTTCAAACGGTAAAGAAGCCATCTGCTTTGAAGACAGAGTGAAGATCTCGCCCCAAATTGACGCAAAGGGGGAGATTGTTGGGCTTAGAAGATTGCGTCTTTTGGGCTCGTTTGTTTATAATTCTTTGTATTACGGTTTGGGCCTGTCCAACCGTGTGTCTTTTATGCTTTGTATATAAGCTTATGCTTGCATGCATATTAGGTTAAGGTTTTAGAGATCTGAGAATACAATTTTTCCAGACGACTAAAGGTTTCTTTAATCATACTTGTAACCTTCCGATCCTCTACAGTTGATGTTCTTAATCGAGCTCTTCTGAGGATTTTGTTTTAATCATTCAACACGTTTGATTCATTCTTGTTCCATAATTTTACTGTGTTTATATCATCATTGTTTTCATAACTTGTTCAAGATCTTATCGATCTTCTAAGATTAAGAGGTTAATTAATCTCATCAAATAGTTACCATTCGAGCATCAAGGTGGCTACTTTCGAAGCATTGTACGGGCGTAAATGTAGATCACCGTTATGTTGGGCTGAAGTTGGTGACACCCAGCTAGCAAAAACGCATACGTCGGACAGGGCACTAACAAGACCGGAGATCATTCGCGAAACCACAGAAAAGATCGTTCAGATCAGAGCTCGATTACAAGCATCGTGTGACCGACAAAAGAGCTACACCGATAGACGGCGAAAGCCCTTAGAATTCCAGGTCGGTGATCAAGTATTGTTGAAAGTCTCACCCTGGAAAGGGGTTATACGTTTCGGAAAACGGGGAAAGCTGAACCTGCGATACATTGGACCTTTCGAAATCGTCGCCCGAATAGGTCCGGTAGCCTACAGACTACAACTACCCGCGGAGCTAAACGGTGTACACCCCGTGTTTCATGTCTCTAACCTAAAGAAGTGCCTATCAGACGAAACCCTTGTCATTCCTCTTGATGAAATCGAAATCAATGAGAATCTCCTGTTCGTCGAAGAACCAATCGAAATCATGGACAGGGAGGTGAAGCGTACTAAACAGAGTCGCATCCCGATCGTGAAGGTACAGTGGAACGCAAAGCGTGGGCCAGAATTCACTTGGGAACGTGAAGATCAAATGAAGCAAAAGTACCCTCACCTATTCTAGCATTCTCAAATCTAGCTTTCAAACAGAATTTCGGGACGAAATTCCCTCTAACGGGGGGATGATGTCACAACTGGAAACTTTGTGTTATGTAATCTATACACTCAAGTTAATGTGAATCCAAAACTTAAGAACATGATTGACACCTACTATTATGACATCAAAAACTCCAATCAAAGGCATCATACAAGTACTACAAATAGTCATCAAACAACTGGAGACCCTAGAAGTCCTTGTTTAAGTCCATTTTGGACTAGGACTTCCTTATTGGATCCAAATGGACCAATAAGCTTCCAATTTGACTATCATGGGCTTAGAACCTTAAATGGACTCTAAATGGACTCACATTAATTTATTTCAACATTTTGGGCCATATTGGGCCTAGAATGAAATGAATTAAAAGCTTTTATCCATGAATAACCTAAACTAGTCCAACAAAAATGTAAAAGTCATATCACATTCTTTTAGGTTAAAACACACCCAAACAAACTCTAATATTGGGCTTAGGGGCAAAAAGCCCAAATTTTTTTCCTTTTCCATTCAAAACTCTCGGCCCAAGGCCCAAACCCAAGAGGAGATGAAGAGGGTTGACTTTCAAGTGACACCTCACTATTACCTCATGGTTATCCATGCATTATATCTCATATACCCATGCATACATCACCTCAAAGTTCATTCCTTCTTCCCTCTCCCTCACTCACGGCCGAAACACACATACACATACACAAATATCTCTCAAACTCTCTCAAGAACACTCAAGAACATATCCTCCCTCTCCACTCAAAAATCTCGAGATTTAGGAAGCTTTCAAGAGGATATTTCCACAAACTCTTCATCTAAGGTAAGGTTATGTTTGGATCTATTACTTAGAGTCTTTGTTTATCAAAATCTCTTCATAATCCATGCAAAAATCGTGATCTTACATCCTAGAAGCACATCAAACTCGAGATCTTCAAGAAAAGGGTGCTAAGGCCAAAAATCACCAAACTTTCTTCCATTTTTCCTCCAAAACCGAAACCACACCCTAAGGTGAGCTTCATACCCCCTATTTTCTGTTTTTATGAGTTTTTTTTTTTTTTTGGGGGGGGGGGGGGGGGAATACAAGTGAAAGTATAGATCTATATGTGTTTTGTATGCTTTGTATGATTTCCATGCTTATATGTGTGCTTTTGTGAGTTATAATGTTGGATTTAGCCATAAAACCCCTCAAAACCGAGATATATCTTATGTTAAATGATTTTAGCCTCTACTATATTTCTACATACTAAGTGTTTCTAGAAAAATAGCTAAGTGGTTTAGTAATAATTTCTTTGGGCTAAAAACACAATTTTTGGACCTAAAATGTGAAAAATACAAAATTAAGGGCCCAAATTGACATATCACGAATTCTGATGGATAAGGTGTGTCAAAACAGTTTCAATAAACCATTTCTGGAAATATATTCATTTAGAGAATTAAAAACATAAATTTCAAGTTTAATGGGCTAAAAATGACATTTTCGGCCCAATGAGGCCCATTATGCGAAATTTCCTGTTTTGGAGGGCCAAAACTGTGTTTTTCTGTAAAACAGTGGACTATAAGTGTTCCAAGTCCTTTTCAAAGGTTTAAAATGCTTTTCAAATTTAAAAAGGACCAAAGTTGCAAAATTTTTACAATTTGGGCCAAAATTGTCAAAATTGCGAAAAAGAAGGGTTATAACCGAGAAAACTGAAATTTCAGGGACTTAAGCTGTTTTCTATGAAAAATATGCTGAAAAATATTAATTTCAATAATTTTTGGTGTTAAAATGTCAAGAAAATTGATTTAAGGACCAAACAGGAAAGTATTTAAATAAAGGGTTGAAAAAGTAAATTTTACAAACAATGAGGGGCTGAAAACAGAAAACTTTCAAGGCTAATTCAATACATGCAATTTGACCAAATGATGGCACCGTGGCTATCGATGAAATACAATACATTACAACACCAAAAGTCGTTGGTAAACGAATTGGTTCGGTCTCGAACCAATAAAAATCTGAAACTACTAACACGACGACACTATGACACTACGACACTACGATTCATACTAATAACATTTGGGAATTCAATATACATGCGAGTGTGCACAGACGTCTACGCACCATCTTTGGGCCCCAAAAGTGTAAAATCTTGTTTGTTGAGCCTAGCTAGCCCAATGACCTGATCTTAAGGCCCGAAGACCTCTATCTTACGAAGTGTTGGGTTTTACAGATCCGACACAACGTAAAAGGACTTTCAATGGCTTGTATACTACTGGTCCCCAAGGGTCCTTTGGTATTGCTAGTAGAGTCTACCTTTTTATGCGAGGCGGGTCTGGGACCCCTCGTACCTTTTCATCCCCAACCGGCTAATGGAGTCATCGAGGCCTTCGTGTCCTCTTTCTCTTCGGATGTGGGACTACACGTAGTCAGGGTGGTTGGATAACGTGATTAGTACGGACGACGCCTACGGGATCGTTAGTATTGCTATAGACTAGTCGTTTGTGTAACACGTGTTTGTAGCAAATAATCATGCTCAAAAATAATCCAACGTCGCCTGGTATTGATAACTTCACGCGTTGCAATGGTTTCAATGTAAATTCATGTAATTCAAAGAATTAGGAAAACATCGGGTTTTCCTAGGGTTTTCAATACATACGGATTCGGAATGCATACAATTTTAATGAACAATTTTTACAAGTATAGAAACAAACAAGCATACCTATGGATCTTCACACCTTTTTGACTATACTATTTTCAGAAAATATCGGATTTTCTGGTGGTTTTCAAACAATACAAAACATTGGATTTCAAACACTACTTATGAACTCACCAACATTTCATATGTTGACGTTTTTCAAAATACTTGTATTCTCAGGGAACCAGTGAATCAAAGGAAATCATATTCAGTGATGGCTTGCAGTTTATTTATGTACGAAACGAACAATTTATTTTTGGGAATGTAATGTTTAAACAATGTACTTCATGTAAACTCTACTGGTTGTACTATATTAATGCATGGTGACGAATGTTGTTACGTTTCATATATATATATATATATATATATATATATATATATATATATATATATATATATATATATATATATATATACAATGTTATGGTATTCAATTGAGTCACAACAGCCCCCAGACGTTTCCGCCGTCTGGTTCGGGGGTGTGACAAGATATCATTGAAATCACTCAAGAATCACAAGAAAAAGGAGTTTACGACCCAAGATCTTCTTGGACCGTAAACCCTAATTTGGGTGCCAAAGTGATCCCAACTCTTTCCTTATACTTGGAAACAAACCTAGAAACTTCCCTTGATGTGTTTAGCACATAAAAATCACCAAAATTCTCCATTTATATGTGTTTACAGTTTGGGGATCTCCCAAAACCGTAAACACCCCAAAGTGTGTTATGATGCCCCATATTCCTTCCTTACGCCTAGAAACTAGCCTAGACTTTTAACTTGAATTGTTTAGAACTTGAAAACATCAAAATACCATGTTCCATAGGAGTTTACGGCAGAAAACACATGGAGAAATGGTCCATGGACCGTAAACTCCATTTAGGAGTTAATTGTTGCCCTAATCACTTCCTAAGGCTTAGACTTGAAGTTAGGATGCTTCAAAATGACTTCTAGGATTCCAAAGCACAAAATGGTCAAAAGCACATGAGTTTATGCCCATAAACTCATGGGTTTACGACCGTAAACTCCAACAAACATGGTCATTGGACCATGAACTCGCGTATGAGGCCTTGCACTCCTTTGTTGCAACCCGATAGCTTCCTAACACTTTTACCAAAGTGTTTTCCTCACATTAGTATGTTTATACATATTTAATTAGTGTTATAATCACTAATTGTTTATATACATATGTCTTCATATGTTATTAGGCTCATTGTGTGTGTCTAAGTCTTCACTTGACACCAAACACTTATCTGACACTTCCTTCCGATCCGCTCACCGCAGGTGAGTTCATACTTCTTAAATTAGCCTTTTAAATGTTTCTAAATGTTTTTAAATGCTTTATGGGGGGGGGGGGGGGGAATAGAAGTTGAATCGTGCTAGTTATTATACAATCACATGTGATTAATAACTAACATGCAAATGGATTTACTATACGTTAGCTGTTTTACTAAACAGATTTCTTCAAATGCTTTCCTTAAACGTTTTTATACACGTACATTGCTAGTAACTATACTAAATGTAGTTAGGAGATACTATTTACCATTCCAAGTACAAGGAATCACACAAGAGTCAGTTCATTCATGAGTCTATACAATACATTACATGTTACATGAATACGTTTACATAGATACGCTTACATGAATACGTTTACATAGATACGATTACAAGAATACGTTTACATAGATACCCTTACATGAATCCTCTTACATGGATACTTTTACCTAGATACTATATGATGAGATGTTATTACATATTATACATGTAGATTAGATCTGTCTATCCTAGTACAAAAGGATACTTTGTGGGACTAACCATTCCTATAACCTCTGTTAGCTACAGAGGTGAATGCCCATCTACGGATGTCTACGGTTGATACCATTATAGGTATACTTTTAGGGACTAACTATTCCTAAACCCAGCTATTAGCAACAGAGGTAAATGTACATCTTCGGATGACTACAGTTAATACTATTCGGTAATTTCTATACCGTGTATATCCTAGTACCAAAGGATAATACTTAAGTTATTAGTTCATTTCCTTTACTTTGTGATACATTCACATAAACGACGAGGTAGACTAATACTTATATTATATTATTACCTTTATTTTGTGACACATTTACATAATCGATGAGGTAGACTATAGTTTTATAATAATAGTTAAACAGGGAAAAACCGTCACATTTACAGTGATGCGCACTTTCAAAACATTCGGGTCCTGGTAGAAGACTACTTTCAAAACAATCTAGTATTGGTAAAAGACTACTCTTTATACTATTAGAAATCATAGGGATTTGCTAGGGTGTTCAAACGTTTTCAACTACTTTCAAACAGTTCATACTTATACATACTTTTTCCAAATGTCTACAAGTCTTTACTTTCCAGTTTTACAAATCAAAGACACATTAATACTTATGAATTCACCAGCTTTATTGTTGATACTCGCTTTCAAAATACTTGTATTCTCAGGTCACAAATAGACAGGTACGACGACCAGGTTTTGTGAAGATGGAGAAATCAAGACTCCTATTTTATTTTGATTGTTCATTATGTTGTCTTATACTATGAAAGAACACACTTGTAATTAAAATTATACTATTAATGCAATGGATGATGTTGTTGTTTGTTTACTAATTTGCATTGTTGTGATACATTACATGACGTCCTCCGCCCCAGAACGTTTCTGCCGTTCTCGGTTTTGGGGTGTGACAACATGCAAGAGCATAAACTTTCCAACTTTATGGATTAAGACACTTTTATGATCTTGGATCTAAGTTTTGTACGTTAAATCTTAATGGATCAAGACATAGGAGAATCAATGGGCTGACTGACCAGTACGCCGGGCATACTCTAGAGTACGCTGCACGTATTGGGCCAGTGCCTTGATTTCGGATCATCAGCGTACGCCGGGCATACGAGCCATGTACGTCGCGCATACACAATCTGTGGACTTGGGAGATTTTTGGGCTCGAGACTTGTTGGGATTTTGACTTGTTTAGGATTGGGCCTCAGGCCTAACTGTTGTAACAAGACATTTTTGGGCTTTAGGCCATTTTGGGTGTTCTTGGGCCATATTGGGCCTTATGGGCTTTGTAGTTGGGCTTGGAATGCATTTTTGGGCTTGCATGGATTTAGGCCTTGGTGGGAGGGAGGTCCAATGAGGCAGGGGTGAAGAAACCCTTTTTACCTTAAGTCAAGAATTAGGGTTTGGGCTTTCGGGTTAGAATATTAGCCTACTTTCTTTTTTATATTTACGCCTTAGGGAAATGATTTTTGCAAGTCATCCGCTGAGTACGATTTGATACCTTCTGTTTGAGGTGATTTTCCTTCACGGTATCCGTGGGTCGAAGGCACCAATGTCGGCCCACTAGTTTATGTTGTAGTATGATGGTTGACTTTGTGACGAGTGTCGGTTACGCTTGTTTTGCTTGATGACTTTGTGATTCTTTGTTATGATATTATATGGTAGTGGTAGGGGTGAAATAGACCTGGTATCCAATTGAAATAAACCGAAAGGGATTGCAAGCCCCCATATATGCTTGTCAGTGTCCGATTGAAATAAACCGAAGAGTATTGCAAACACCCAAATATGCTTGATAATATTCGGTTGAAATAGACTGAAGGGGATTTCAAGCACCCATATATGCTTGACTGTATGTTTGTATGATATGAAGTATTTTGGGGGAGCTCACTAAGCTTTGAGCTTACAGTTTTCGATTTATGTTTCAGGTATTTCCAGTTCGAAGGGGAAGGGCTCGGCCTGATCGCAACGCATCACCCTATGATTTCTGCTTTTTGAGATTTTGGAAATTTCTACTCTGATAATATGTTGCTATGATACACTTTTGACTGATTTGATATAAGTATTGTATGTTTTGAATGAATTAAAAAAAAAAAACAAATTTTTTATCTATATTTTTAGGACGTTACAGGCATACATCAAATTAATAAGAAATTAGAAAAATAATTACCTCATACATATGATATATCAAGTTAATTATTAAAGTTTCAATCATCGTTAAGCATACATTAGATTAATTAGAAATCAGAAAAACAATCACCTCAAAAATTTAAGAAAATATTATAACAAGTAGATGGGCAAAAAACCATTGCACAACAAGAACTCTTTAAAAGAACGGATTTGCAGCACCATCGTTTTTTGGAAGATAGGAATTTTTTGAAAATAATATCCTTTTATTTTTATTGCAACATTGTGCTATAAAAATATTTATCGAACGATATATACATCATTCATATAAAATGCAATTTTCATCGCTGAGCTTTTAATTTTAATTGTATATCCTAAGACCGATGGTACAACTAATTATATTTTCAAAAGTATGACTATGAAAAAGCTATAATAAATTATATTAGCTTGGTTGTGAATGTAGCATGTACCTCCTTATTTAGTTATTTATTTTATTTTTTCTAACTTAGCATATATATATATATATATATATATATATATATATATATATATATATATATATATATATATATATATATATATATATATATATATATATATATAACAAACATAAGCGAAAATATAAAGTAAGAACTTTGATATCAAACGATGTACGTTTTAACCCAAACACAACAATGTAAAATTTTAATCTAAAAACAGAGTATTTTTATTTTATTCTAAAACAACATTATTTTTTTAAACACTAACATAATTTATTTAACACAAAGAGCGTGTTTGGCAAAAGTTGTTGTTAGCTGCAAGCGAGTAGTAGGTAGTTGATAGCGGGTAGCGGGTAGCTGGTAGCGAAAAAGTATAATTTTTATTTGTTATATGAGTGTTTGCCAAAAATAGTTGGAAGCTTTTGAAATATATAAAATTACATAAAATGACAACTGATTAAAAATAAATAAAGTTATAAATATATTTTTATGGGTAATTATGGAAATTGATTTCAAAAGCTTAGTAACGTTTTGTTAAGGTGTTTGACATGGAGCTTTTTGAAGCGTTTAAGAGCTTCTAGCTTTTAGCTTTTGACAAAACGCTCTATTTTAAACAAAAAGCTTCGTTTGACAGTGCAAACGTTTAAATTTTAATTTTAAGTAAATGCTCCGATTCTAAAAGCTACTTCATGTAGCATTTAACAAAACGCTACTGAGCTTTTGAAATAAATTTCCATAATTACCCTTATAATATATATATATATATATATATATATATTAATCAATTGTTCTTTTATGTAATTTTATATATTTCAAAAGCTTCCAACTACTTTTACCAAATATTCATATAACAAATAAAAGTACAGTTTCTCACTATCAGCTACTTGCTACACGCTACCAGCTAACCGCTACCCGCTTCTAGCTAACATATATTTTTGCCAAACACGCCCTAAACGCTACATGAAGTAGCTTTTAGATTTGAAACGTTTTGTTTAAACTAAAAACTAAACTCTCATACCACTAAACGAATTTTTTTGTTTAAACGAGCTTTTTGTCAAAAGCTAAAAGCTAAAGCTCCCAAACGCTTCCAAAAACCCCGTGCCAAACACACCCAAAATAACGGATACTTAGAAGGGATAATGACTTATGAGGGTAATAAGGTTTTCAGTTTGTCCGTATTAGGTCACTAAGGTTTTTTTTGTGCGTATCAGACCAATATAGTTTTTATTACCGTTTAGAAATAGTCATTTTTACCGGTTTTAACGGGTAAAAAGGATTATTTCTAAACGGTAATAACAACCATATTGATCTAATACGCACAAAAAAAACCTTAGTGACCTAATACAAACAAACTGGAAACCTTATTACCCTCCTAAGTCATTAACCCTAATTATTTAGAAAACATGCTTACTAATCAATGTGACTGATTTGTTTGACTGAAAATAGTTGCTTCCATTTAAACTTATCTCACAACCCTTCCAGAAATTCTAAGTCTAAAAACTCATATGATTGATGATCTTCATTACATAAATATGCAACATTTTATCAATAACTTCTTTTTTGTCATTTAAATGTTTACATGAACACATCCATATGTACAAAAACAATCTCACTTTGATACCTCCCATAAATGTCTACATTTGATAACGAATGAAAATGTAAAACCAACATGGACTTGTAGAGGATGTCTATTATCAATTATTTTATAAAAATCAAAACCACAATATGAACTAAGAAACTGAAGTTGCAAAATGAATAAACAAAATCAACACATAAACAAATACATACATACTATATACAACACATAAACGGAAGTTTATAAAGCATGAAACTTAATGACAGGAAAAATAAAAAACTTAAATGAGACTTTATAGAAAGAAAGATCACCCTTACTTGCCACAAATGATTGAAGACATCAACAAGAAGATCAATCTGACCATAGAATCCACATGTTGTCTGATCACGGATTCAGTAGATGAACTACTGAAACGCAAGAATTGCAATTGAACTCTATTAGCATTTGAAAAGGGAATTAGGGTTCCAGAGAAGACGACGAAGGGTTAATTTTTTTTTTTTGGACCATTTCTCGATTTGTGTATGTTATCCTTGCGTAGGGGTCATGCTAATCTTCTCTGTATCGTTCCAATTTTATCGGATGTCCCCAAAGGGACGACTATAGATGAAGAGATTCACCATATAGAGGAGTAGCAGGTTATATGGAACGATGCAAGTTCTAAATGAAGTAGTTTACTGTTGATGGTCATATATTCTCAATGTCTTTAAAATTAGGGTTAATGACTTATGAGGGTAATAAGCTTTCCAGTTTGTCCGTATTAGGTCACTAAGGTTTTTTTTGTGCGTATTAGACCAATATGGTTGTTATTACCGTTTAGAAATAGTCATTTTTACCCGTTAAAACCGGTAAAAGGACTATTTCTAAACAGTAATAACAACCATATTGATCTAATACGCACAAAAAAATCTTAGTGACCTAATACAGACAAACTGAAAACCTTATTACCCTCCTAAATCAAAATAACAACGTATTTTAAAGTTTTCCTCGTAGAGGCAAACTTTTATTTTTAAATAAAAGCAAAAAATGCTCTTTTCTTTTTAACAAAAAAACAACTTAATTTTATTTTTAAAGTAAAACAATCACATTTTTAAACCGAAAACACATACTTTAAGTTTTAAACCAAAACAACTATGTCCACGTGAAACTATTCAATGAAACAAATATTTGACGTCTACCCCAAAAAAGTTAATCTCCTTAATGAAACTAATTGTAGAAATAAAACTAATTGTGGCCAACATTGTGCATAAATCATATTAATATAAATATATAGAAATATATAGAAAAAAAAAAAAAAAAAAAAAAAGAGATACAAGAGATCCTGCACTCGAGTTCACAACCAGATGTCAATATATCAACTGCGGCTAAACTCCAAGTAGAAGATTTTAAATTATGGGTAAAATACAAAAAAACTTGACTCTTTTTTTTCTCACCTGTTGACATTTATTTGACTCAACCGTATCTGATGACGTGTTCCGGTAAACCCTCAAACCTCGTTGCGAAAAATTCTAACCGCGTGATCCGAAAATGCAAAACAATCAAGCAGTAATCGACTTGCCACGTGTCTTTTCTTGATTGGCTACTTTTACTTTCCGATTTTCTTTTTTTCGGTAATGCAAAAAACGGGAGAAGGAATAAGAAACAGCGATCACGGATCGAAACCCAAAGATCTAGATAGGGACATAGGTGTTTTTGACTGTTTGATCTCTGATTTTTTTTTCCTTGCAAATTAGGTGGTGGTGTTCTTTCTGAATTTGCCGTTTGTATAACCGGACGAAATCCGGCTGGAAATAATAAATCCAATCAAGTTTCCGGTGATTTATAGGGTTTCGATTTATACTGAAAGAGATGGTGAATTCAATGGTGGAAAGAGCAACAAGCAGCATGCTTATTGGACCTGATTGGTCGATGAATACTGAAATCTGTGATATCTGCAATCATGATCCTGTGTATGTTCTCGCTCTTCTTCGATCTTGTTCTATTTGTAAATCATGTTTAGTAATACGAGCTGATCTTGTTTCTTTATCTTTTACTTGTAATGCTGAACATTAAAACCGACATATTTGTTTTTCTATTGAAATTTGAGTAGGTTCTGATGAAACGGATTACTTTGGACTGGAGGTTGTGTAGGAATGTGCGATTTTAGGGTTTATTTGGCTATAAGTTGTTAGAACTAAATGATTTGAGCAAGATTAGAGAAGTTAGATTGAAGTGAAACTGGAAATCTATAAGTCTGTTCTTTCTCTTCAATAATGTTAGGTATAATTGTATTTGTAAGGAACTGGGTTTAGTGAAGGGTTGAGTTGGCATGGAAATTGGGATTTTGGGGCTGTTTTTGACCTTGTTCAGCTACACATTATTCTGCACATCTCTATTGTGATTTGAGTGTATTTGCTCTACGCTTTGTTTTGTATATGATATACTCAGATGTGTATACAAAATCTGAATTTAAATTTACCTGTACCAGCTCCATATCATTGATATTTTTACTAGCATTGATATCATGAATGCTCATTTAAATCCTAGACTTGTTTAGAAATAGTATAATGAGAGCACAAAGTAAGGTCCTAAATGTCGAGGGGATGAATGCTACGAAGGAAGGAAAAAATAAAAGACAAAGTATCCTTCCATGTGATGCTTGCTATTAATTAGGTAAAGATAAAATCAGGTCCTTGATTAAACCTATATCCTATATGCATGTTATTCTAGTCTAAGGCTAGTCAAAGTTATGAGCATTACAACACACCCCTTTAATGAAGGAAGGAATTCAATTAATTAAGGACTATCAGCATAGTTAGATCAGCTTTAGCAAAGAAAATTGTTCTGTTTCTTATGTTCATAGCTTGTTGTTATCGGAAGATCAAGTAAATATGTATATATCTTCATAGCTTATCTGCAATATACTCATTTTTATTGCTTGTGTTTATGTACGAAAGTTCATGCATATGGTGTTAACATTGATGTAATTGCTATTTAGGCAAGCTAAGGATGTTGTTAAAGGCATAAAAAAGCGTCTTGGAAGCAAGAATCCAAAAGTTCAACTTCTTGTATTAACAGTAAGCACAAAGAAAACTACTGCTCTTATCTTTCTAGATCTTTACCAATCACTTTACTTTTAGACCCAATATTTAATTTCTCTCGAGGGTGACTTTATTGCATTGTTAGTTAGAATTAGATTGAATCCTCCCAAAAAAGTTGTTAAAGAAATACAGACCACATGTTCAATTTTCAAGACATTTTTCTTAATGGATTCACATAAAGATCTTCATCTTGTTTACTGTGTTTAAGCTTTTGGAAACAATTATGAAGAACTGTGGGGATTTTGTCCATATGCATGTAGCTGAGAGAGATCTGCTTCATGAGATGGTGAAAATAGTAAAAAAGAAGGTTAGAACTATTATCTTTTAAGCTATTTGCTATAGGGAATTGTTGTTTGACATAAATAATATAATAATCTTGTGAACTGCAGCCTGATTTTCATGTAAAAGAGAAGATCTTAATTCTAATAGACACTTGGCAAGAAGGGTTTGGAGGATCAAGGGCAAGATACCCACAATACTACGCAGCATATCATGAATTACTGGTAAGTTAAGTTAGAAAAATATATATTTTCTTGAACTTTTTGATTGAGATTTCTTGGAAGAAATATACATTTTCTTGATTTATGTTGCTCTATATGTTTCAGCGCCTTGGAGCAGTTTTTCCACAGAGGACTGACAGACCAGCGCCAGCTGTCACAAACCCACAAACACAAAGTAGGTCTTCATTTACAAATAATCCAGAAAATGGAAATGAAGCAGGCGAGTCTTCTGTAGAGGCTGAGTTTCCAACCTTGAGGTATATCTAGAAATCACATTTTAAGCTTCTTGTCTTAAATGCATTTTGTTTTCTTGTTCATTTATGTTCCACTTGAATAGTTACTATTTAAAATCTGTCAAGTGTAGTTTTATCTTATTCTGTTTTTTCTTTTCAGCTTGACTGAACTGCAGAATGCACGTGGTATCATGGATGTCCTTGCAGAAATGCTGACTGCAATAGATCCAGAAAAGAAAGAGGTAAAGTTTTTTTTAAAATTTCCGATCTTGCCCCTCTCTGTTTTTTACGATTTTGCCCCTCAAGTTTGATTTAAGTCAATTGGAATCAGGGACTAAGACAAGAGGTCATTGTAGACTTGGTGGAACAATGTAGTACATACAAGCGAAGAGTAGTACATCTTGTGAACTCAACATCGTAAGTACACCTTGTATAACTTTTCTTGTTTTTTTTTTTTTTTTCTTATTTAGGACATTGTAGTATGAAAAATCTACCCAATTATAGCAGTGAAATTAGCTTTTCATTTGAATGACATTGCTATAAAAGGGAAGAATGGAAGTAGGAATCTGTAAAAAGCAAATCAATGAAAGTACGTTGCTATTTCTAGCATTTAACCGTTTTGTGACAGGGATGAATCGCTTTTATGTCAAGGCTTAGCTTTGAATGATGACTTGCAGCGGGTCCTAGCGAAACATGAAGCACTTGTTTCAGGAACACCTGTCCCAGTTGAAAAGTCAAAGCCTGAAACTAGTCAAGCATTAGTACCTGTGGATGATCTTCTTATTGATACAGGAGACACAAAGCAATCAGGGTAATCAAGTTTATAATTATTCTTACCATACGTAATGTCATAATTGTATTCCAATAAAAAAAGTTCCCTGTATTATGCTCAGGTCAACCACCAGCAACGGTTTAGAGGCGGATTTCCTTGCCATTACTCCGGTAACAACCACCGCTCCACCGCCAGCAACTCCGGCGACGGTCAACCCCCCCAAGTTTGACCTTCTGAGTGGGGACGACTTTGGCTCACCAACTCCTGAAAACTCCCTAGCCATTGTACCCACGGGTGAACCTGAGTCGACCACCACCCCTCCACCTCAGTATAATAACGCCCTAGCCCTAGTGGACATGCTTTCACAGAATAACATGCCAGCTGGACAAGGACAAACATATTCTTCTTCACCTCAATTACAACAGTCCCAAAATTTTCCACCTCACCAATCATTACTTTACCCCAATGCAAACACTCCTCCTAATACTTTGCCACCACAATATGAGCCACAGACCACGTATAATCAAGGAGCTACTTCTTCCTGGAATGGTAGGAGTTATACTTTTTGCTTACTGTTTATATAGAAATAACAATCTGCTTTTGACTTTTATTATGTTATGAATAACAAACATAACATCTCAGGGTCAGGTGGTCCAACAAGTGATGGAGTAGGACTACCACCACCTCCATGGGAAGCTCAATCAACGGATGATAACCAATCAGTAGCCCCTCAGCCTCAAGTGGGGCTACAAATACAAACAAACGATCAGGGAATGGGCATGTACATGCAGCAACAGCAGCCAGTCACATATCCTCAACAACAATTACAATTTCAAGGACAACAGCAGGTAATGGGATTGGGCATGCAACAGCAATTTCAACCCACCGGTCAAATGTATCCACAACAACAACAACAACCCATGTATGCTAACCAAATGCCATATGGTTACAACACCAATAACTATGGTTACGGTGCTGCTAACTATGGTTACCAGCAACAACAAAACACACAGCAGTTTCAGTTTGTTGACCAGAGAATGTCAGGGTTATCACTTAGAGACGACAGTGGTTATATGAACAACACTAGTACGGTTTACACGGGCCCCTCCATGGCTAATGCGTCCTATGTCCATGTCCCATCTGGGAAACCTACAAAGGCTGAAGATAAGTTTTTCGGAGACTTGGTTGATTTTGGGAAGCCTAATAAGCCTAACAAAACCACCACCAGCTGAGATTATGAGTTATATCCTCCTCCTCCTCCTCCTCCTCCTCCTACTACTACTACTAAATATACTTGATTCCTTTTTTGTTTCTTTTTACGTCGTATATTTTATATTCTTGTTTCTTGGCTGCTGCTGCTTTTTATATCTGTTTCCAAATTTTATTTTCCTCATGAGTATTTGTACATTTTACATTTTACATGTTTGAGAGGAAACTGCAAACATCTCTTGCCAATAAGCTCTTTTCTTGTTTTCTACGTTTTGTAAATTTTCTTCTTGTGTTTGTGGTAACGGATATATGGGTTGTATTGATTTTGATGTGTATTGGATTGGGATCGAGAGAATTATATCGTTGGAGCAAAAAAATGTGATTTTTTTTGTCCTATGCAAAGAGGTGATATGGGAATACACTATTAATTAGTGTGTTAAAAAGACATGGATGTTTTTCTAACAGCTAGCTATTGAAAATAGCTTTTGAATTTGATTGAGTTCTACAAATGCACAACCTAATATTTGTAGTTTTAAAATTTAAAGGAGTTTAGATCGGTTTTTAGGAAAGAAACTATTAAATTTGATTTCAAGCTGCCAACAAATGCAATTTATTTTTTTAAAAGGTTAATCAATTCATGTTTTCAGTTTATTTACTAACTGATCACCCTCCACTTTTCCAGTATCGACGATATCTCAATTACACACCCTTAAACCTTGAAACCTCACCTTTTTATTATTTTTATTTTTTTATTCATACTTCCATCCTCTTCAACACAACCCAAAAGAAATGTCCTTGCCTTCAAAATTATCAAGGTCTAAAGTTGAATGAGGACATCAGAGTAGGCTACAAAAGCTTTGTTAAAGTTGAATGGTAAGATGTGAAGTTTATTTTTAATTGTCATTTTCCCTTCCAAATTTCAGCTTTCTTCATATTTTCCAGAAAAAAAATGTCAAAATGTGATTTTATTTTTAATTGGGTTGCTCAAAGTGATATCAATGGAAGGCACCATTGGATGAAATCCATGCTCCACTATAATGAAGATAGTGATGTTGAATCAATGCTGAAACAAATGGTAAAGGAAATTGGAAGTTGTAAGGAGATGCAGGAATTATTGGCCAAATAGATGAGTTAGTTAAACTTAGATGGTGTTTGACTTTGCTTTTTAAATGATTTTTGAGACTTTTGACTTTTCCAAAAAGTCATAAGTTTAAGAAGTTTGGTAATTTGAAAAGATTTTTTAAATTGTTTTTTGAGAAGAAGAAAAAGGAGCTGTGATTTTTAGCAACTTTTGCCTTTTTTCTCTTTGCCTCCTCAAAAGTTTAACCAAACACATTTTAAAACTATTTTTTGGAAAAAAACATGAATCAAAAAGTTCTTTTCTAAAAAGGACTTTTTAGTTTAAAAACTATCCAAACACCCTCCTTAAGTTGACTTTGCTCACTTATGGATGTTTTCGACTTTTCATTTTAATTGCATTTACGTTTTGTATCTCAATGTAGTGAAATAGGTCTTAAATTATAATGGTGTAATGGATTATGTAAGGGCAGTTTCATAGTGACATCTGAATGCAACACATGTGTAATCTCATTTACCAAAATTTTGCTTTTGTCAAAGATAGTTGCAACAAAGATAGTTGGAACAAAGGTTGCAAGATCAGGATGCTATATAGAATCGTTTTTGGGTTTACAAGACCTAAGATCTTACAAAAAAACATAATTTTAACTTCTAAATTCAAAACGTGAAAAATATCTCCAATATTCAATTTTCCGTTTAAAACCTATAACAAACTTCTAAACATTAGTCACAAAAAGGGGTAAACCGATAAAGAGTAAAAGTCATAAAGTGGTAAATTCAAGTTTTTATAACTAAAAAAAAAATCTAGGGAGGGTAGGATCGGATTAGATCCCAATTTTACAATCCTATATACGATCTTACTTCTCGATTCTATCCTAGATATAATCTGACTCGTTTTTCATACCTAAATTATATTTGAAAAGATGATATGGAAACAAATTTGGAAAGAGTAGGAACTAAATGAGAAAAGCATTGACTTTCTAATAGGCCCTGATACATTCTTGAATTAGACAGAAATTCCATTGATAATCAAGCTATGAAACTGATAAAAGGTATTAGGGTTTTCCCATTCATTCCAGACTCATCACTTTCATCTCTATTAGAACTTTCTTTTTATATTAAGTCAAAAAAACACCCACATATAACTTACTGAGTTAAGTTGTGTCCATTAAATAAAGAAGAAAGAACAAGTCACTCATTGCATTTCACTAAAGAAAATAGAACATTGTTCTAGGTTTCTGCCAGACTATTTCTCCAAATAACAGAAGCTAGAAAGCAAGACAACAGTAATCAATATGTAAAAAGACAAAAAAAACCCTCCAAATTCTTGAGAACAGTCCTCAGTTTTACTGAATTGATAGCACCACTGGCAAGTAGCTGCTGTCATAAAGGCATCGAGATACCTGTAACAAACAAAAATAATAAATGTTATACTATTCACTTTTTCTTACATAAATTGTTAATATTTAACAAATTAGTTTTACACAAATATATCATCACAAAAATCTCATTGAGAGCTTCAGAAAAAGTCCAATGTTGAATATTATATTTAATAAATATACATTTAATATTTGTCACTTTTATTGTAGCAAGATTTCAAGCATTCTCAAATCTTATACAATATATGTGATCATCTAATTGTCATAAACAGGAATATGTATGTGTATGACTCTTTAAAACAATATAAAAGGACACGAAAACACGAACAAAAAGACATTTAAAAAATGTTCAGTTACAAAAATTAAGAAAAACTAACTAGTCCCTTAACGGATCCTTAAACCTCTGCATTAAAATGTTGTCTTTATTACTGGAACAAATAAACAAGTGAAGTAATAATAAACAACAAACATACTTTCATTGATTTTGAAAGTATAATATTGTAATAGAAAGAAATGTAAGTAGGATGCTATCAGCATTGAAATTACCTAGTGGAATCAAACCCCAGGTTTGAGACTCAACCGAAAGAGCCGAAGTCAGTCGGCAGGAAGCAATTGCAGAGTGCAAAGGCATCATCGATAAAAGAGAGCTCAGCTGCACCGGTAATCTAATCAACAAACACAAAACCCAACAAAAATCACCATTGTCATCAATCGTTGAATCAGATGCAGACATAAATTAGAGAAGCCACACGTAAATTCGCTAAGACCGATGAAAGAAAGGAAGGGTATGATCAATAACCTTGAAGTAGCTGAAATGCGTTTTGTTGAAGGATTGGAAGGAGGTGAAGTGGCTGATTTTAATGGAGTTGTGGGGTGCTTCCCGTTGAATATCTTGCTGGGAATTCGAGAACATAGCCTGGAAACAACAGCTCTTGACGTCGAAGCAGACATTTGTGCTGATTTCAGAAGGGGGTTTATGCGATTGCAAGAATGGGGTTTAGGTTCTTCAAATGCATTTCACAAGTTCACTGTTATCGAATTCAAGCCCCTAGGGTTTGAACATTTACAGTAAAAGTGCCCCAGCTACGTGTTTAAAGGTTTATTGACTTATTCGGGAATATTTGGTATTATATTTCCAAACAAACTTGTTGTGTATTGACTAGCATTGTTGGCTATCCACCCCATCTAGTTGGAACCAGAATTTATGGGAGTGAATTAACAAAATTTATGAAAGTATCGTATATTCTCATAACATCAAGAAAACCAATTAGAATAGTTTATATAATGATTTAAAGATAACGATTAATTTGAAACAAAGATAAACATATATCTAATTTGTGAAGATAGCGACTCCAACTGAGAAGATAGTGATTCCAACACTCCCTCTCAAGTTGGACTGTGCAGATTGCAAACACCCAACTTGCCACGTAAGTAATGAAATTGTTTTGCTCCAAGAGCTTTGGTAAAGATATCAGCCGATTGTTCTTCCGTCTTTATTGCAACGATCTTGATTTCTCCACTCATAACTCGTTCCGAACAAAACAGCAGTCCATTTCAACATGCTTCGTACGTTCATGATAGACTGGGTTGGCTGCAATATGTCGAGCAACATTATTGTTGCACATCAAACCAGTTGCATCACTCTGCTTGGCACCCAAATCACACAAGAGCCAACACAACCATATAATCTCACAAATAGTGCTCGCCATGGCCCTGTACTCAGCTTCAGCGGACGACCTAGCTACCACACTTTGCTTTTTCGTTCTCCATGAGACAGGAGAACCCCCAATATCAATGAAATAACCCGTACACGACCTTCTAGTGGAATGACAACTAAGCCAGCTAGCATCACAATAGGCAGTAAGAGTCATGTCTCCCTCTGACGAAAGAAATAACCCTTGTCCTGCAGTGGTCTTCAAATACCGAAGAACTCTAAAAGCAGCATCCATGTGGGACTGTCTAGGTTTGCTTATATACTGACTCAGTTGATTAACACTGAAAGCAATATCAGGCCTAGTAACCGTAATGATAGAGTAAACGACCAACCAACCTTCTATACTTTGATTCATCAACTTCTAGAGTTTCATCCTCTTTCATCAGTCTAAGATTTTGTTCCATGGGAAAATCACTAGGTCGACAATCTTGAATGTGACAATCCTCAAGAATGTCTAAAGTGTATTTTCTTTGGCTGATCACAAAACCCTTTGAACACCTAGCAACCTCAATTCCCAAGAAATACTTGAGTGGGCCCAAATCTTTTATATTGAACTGACTTTGCAAGTTAATTTTCACTTGATTAATCTTATGAGCATCATTCCCCATAAGAAGGACATCATCAACATATATGAGAGCAATGACACGTAACATTCCACTTCTGAAAACAAACATGGAATGATCAACCTTTGATTGTTGAAAACCATCACTGATAAGAGCCTTGGTAAATTTTTTATACCAATTCCTTGAGGCTTGTTTCAAACCATAAATGGATTTTTGTAACTTACAAACACGATCTTCTTCCTTTTTAGAAAATCCATGTGGCAACTTCATGTAGACTTCTTCTTCTAAGTCACCATGCAAAAAGGCTTTGTTGCATCAAGTTGGTGAACTTTCCACTGTTTCTTTGCTGCAATGGCTAAGGCACATCTTACGATAACAAGTTTTGCCACTGGAGCGAAAGTCTCGTGAAAATCAATACCTTCAATCTGGGTATACCCTTTTGCCACAAGGCGAGCTTTAAATCTTTCTATCTCTCCATTGGGTTTATATTTAATCTTATAAACCCATTTTGAATCAATAACTTTCTTCCCTTTTGGAAGATGTGTTAAGACCCAAGTGTTGTTTGCTTCCAAAGCCTCAATTTCCTTCTTCATCGCTTCTCTCCATCTAGGATCCTTCGTTGCCTGTGAAAAATACTTTGGTTCGTTGTTCATTGATATGGAAGTTAGAAAAGCATGGTGTGGTTTGGAGAACTTCTCATAGCTCACGTATTGTGAGATAGGAAAGGGCTTTCTGGAAACCACCTGTGTCTTCGTTGTAGGATCGAGAGAAGGATGTAAATCAGTAACAAATCCATCAAACTGTTTTGACATCATTCTGTAACGAGTACTTTTTCGTAATCCCTCGTTAAGATCAGCTAGTGGTTCATTTATTGGTGGAGTATTGTCAGCTTCGCCCCTATCATCTTGTGTTAATTCTAATTGAGAGCGATTGTTGTTGGTCTCATTGTTATTCTCTGTGACAACCCGAAATTTCCATTCTGTGCAAACTATATCACTTCAATAGAAGTTGTAGCAGTCACAGTTAATTTTCAGACTTTTCGCGTAAGTTTGAGAAATTCAGGGTTTACACTTCAGGAAATATCAGGAGAGTGGGTGCACTAGGGTTTGGTGCAACACTGTTATTCCAACACTCTAATTTTATTAAGGATCATTTCAGGAATAAAAATATTTTCTGCCAAAATATCTCAGGACTATAAATAGATTTCTAAACCAAAATCATTCATTATTCACATTTCCGACTAGAGAAAAGCCATTTTCTCTCTGACGGATCTTCGGGTTTTTATACCAAAACGTGAGTAACTCTTTATAGTATTGTTAGAAAGCTTTATACGTGTCTATAACATGTTTTAAAAGGCTAAAACATGAAATCTAGGAGTTTACACCTCGAGGTGTTCTTGAGCGGTAAACTCCCGAAACGAAGCCAAAACCGACACATGCGTTATGATAAGGCCTTAGAGGTTTATGTATGCATGTTAGGGACAATAAAACAAGCCAAAAGCCACACAAGATTGGGAGTTTACGGCCCAGAACTCTCTTAGGCCGTAAACTCCATATTGTAACATAACATGGTGTTTTGAGGACACTAGGACTTTAGGACTTGTATCTAGGCTATTTCCCCAAGTAGAACAAGGTCTTAAACACATCAAAAGACACAAACAAAGTGATTTTACGGCCCAAAAGAAGCTTAGGCCGTAAACTCCATAAGGATGGACAAAAGTGTGGTTTCAAGACACCTAAAGCCCTAGAACCCTTCATGGAATTGTTTCCTACAAAAATGAGTAACCTAAATACATAAAAATCACTCTTCAAAGTGAGTTTACGGCCAAGACAATGTTCTTGGGCCGTAAACTCAAAAGGATGGCACCAAAGTGTGCCAAGGGTTCTCATTTGCTTTAAACAATTGTCTAGAACATATCCCACAAGTGCAAAAAGCTTGAAAGCAACTAAAACCCACCATACTTAGAGTTTACGGCCGTAAACTCTAAGGGTATTAGCCTTGAGGCCGTAAACTCCTAATTGGAGTACTTCTAGACCTTAAACTCTTCCAAGGATTTAGCCACTAAGTTAGAACAATTCTAGAAAGCATTTGGGACTTCAAAACACACCAAACACACATGTTTGGGAGTTTACGGCCGTAAACTCAATAGTTTACAACTGTAAACTCCATGTGTGATGGTTTAGAGAGAGTACACTCTCATATGGGGTCCTTTGGAAACCCTAAACACAAGTACCCTGTCCCACAATGGCTTAGATGCAATCCTTATGGCTTAAAATACTTATATAAAGTGTTTATATGCCTAGGATGTCTTAAACATTATCAATTAGTCAATTATGTCTAATTGAGTGCATATATGTGTGATTATATGTTCATTAGGATCGTAGTGTGTTCACAAGTTCTCGCTTGACACCTAGCAATCCGATACCGTTCATTTCATCCCAATCACCAACTACAGGTGAGTTCATACCCCTAATCAATGTTTTAAATGATTTTAAATGATTTAAAGGGGGGGGGGGGGGGGAATACAAGTAGAAACAAACATGCTATTAAATCATTATTATGTATTTTATAACAGTGTTTGTCATTTAACAGATTTCACATACTACAAAAGGTGATGCATGAAATGGTTTTAAATCTTAAAAACGCATTGTTATCAATAGTTTTACCTTTGAAATGTATATCGAAAATGGCATCAAGTCATCGTTAATTATCGTTTCAAAACCCATAAGATGTCTTATAAAACCATTTTACATTATTTAACTAAACTATGCATGTACACTTATGTTCTTATATATGTATTGATGTTATAGTTTACAGTTTTCATTTAGTTTCTCACACCCTTGAGTAGTAAGAGTGTATAAACCTACTTGAACAACCAATTACCTTCCAACAAACTATCATGGGGATAATTTGGAGATATCAAACATAATTCCTATTACAAGGAATCACACAAGAGTCAGTTCATTCATGAGTCTATACTAGTACATTACCTAATACATGAGTACCTTTACATTTGATTACATGATACATGAGTACGTTTACCTATACTTACATGATACATGAATACCATACATGAATACTGTTACTTAGATACATTATCCTGTACTCACTTACGTGGATACTTGTACCTAAAGTTATTAGGAAGATTTATTCGTACCTTCTGTGTAAATTTTCCTGCCTATCCCAGTTCAATGGGATGACTATACGGGACTAACCATTCCGGAACCCAGCTGTTAGCAACACTGGGTGATGAACATCTACGGATGTCTAAGGTTGTTTCTGATATTAGAGGTCAGTTACGGAACTAACCATTCCTCCATCTCCTGTTGCAACAGGGGATGAGATGAAACTCTTCGGGCGATCATTAGGTTAACGTTTTTATGGGATTAACCCCCCCTCCACCCTGCTGCTGCTACAGAGGGTGAGTGGACAATCTTCGGATGTTCATCGGGCATACCTTTCACTTCGGCGATGTCATGGTAATCCTGGTCACCCAGGGTTAACACTTACGTGTTTATACTTTTCTTATTTACTTTATTTTGTGATACTTTCACATAAATGAGGAGTTAGACTAAGTACTCTAGTACTAGTCAATAGAAAGGAAAAGCTATCATATTACTTACAAAACATTCGGGTCTTGGTAGAAGACTACACTTCATACATACAGAACATTCGGGTCTTGGTAGAAGACTACATTTCACACTTATAGAAAATAAGGATTTTTCTAGGGTTTTCATACGTACAGTAACATTTTCATTTAACGATTTACATGGCCTTTATAACAGATTTTCACAAACAAGGCAATGACACTTATATACTTATGAATTCACCAGCTTTAAAGCTGATACTCGCTTTCAAAATAACTTGTATTCTCAGGTCATCAGTAGACAGGTACGGAGGTCAAGTTTTTGAGAAGACGGAGCAGACAAGTATCGTCTTTTATTTTGATTGTATATTTTTGGTGTCTTTCTACAATGAAAGAAACACACATGTATTAAAACTTTACTTATAATGCAATGGATGATGTTGTTGCTTGTTTATTATATTACACTGTTGTGATACTGTACATGACGTCCTCCACCCCTAAACGTTTCCGCCGTTCGTGGTTTTGGGGTGTGACAGATTGGTATCAGAGCATTGTTTATAGTGAATTAAGTATATCAACCCATAAAAGATATACTAACTATAAATACATGGGATTAAAACACTCTGTCTAAGAGTTATACTTTTAAATAATAAAATATTTAACAAAGTATACGTGCCTGCATTCATACTAAAACCAGTGTCACAATGACAAGAACAAAAGTATTATGGTTGTTGAACATCACAAGTGAGCCTGGGGATATATAGTCAGTCTTGGGAATAGCATAGCCTGATCAACTATGCTAGTCCGAAGAGTGATTAGCATATGCTCAAGAATGGTTGCGAAGTGTCAACAAGTCTAAAAACTTACCAACACAACCATCAAGAAATACCATATGGGTATTTGATCTTATTGTAATTATCTTAGTTAGTTCGTCTATTTAAGCTATTTCTTATATCCCTTTTCTCGCGTAGATTAAGATGGTTGGATTTCACCATGGTGATCCGTACTTCCCAAACCCAGGCAATGCTGGTTGGCTAGAGGCAGAACCAGAAGATGATCACCCAATTCCTTTGGATGATCACCAGGCTGAGGGCTTTTCCGATAGTTCAGACTCGGAGCCAGAAGTCAACAACCTACCCCCAGCTGCTCAAAACCCAAACCTAAATCCTCGCCATGTGTTTCAAGGACCCACACCCTTGTGGGCCATTAACTTGACTGAATGGAGTCAGGAACAAGGTCAACCCATTCCCTACAATGGAGACCGAAGTTTCTACAACCTCACTGAAGGAGGTTCTGCTGATAGAGTACTACCAATCATGGTGCGTAGGATTTCTCGAAACACGATCATGGCTCAAGCGACTATAAATCAAGTTTTGGAAGTTGATGCAAACTCTGGTGTTAACACTCTCCACATTCGCCAACTAGAGTCTGCTCATGAAAGGACTCTGGTCCGCAATGCAAATCTGCAAAGGGAACTTGCTGAAACCCGAGCAGAAGTTAGAGAACTTCGAGCTCAACAAGCAAGGTCGGACAGGTGTATGAGGGACATTGAACGTCTACTGTCGGGATCGAGGACTCATGCAAGTAGCTCTCGTCGCCGATAGAGGCTCGTCGACTCATCTTTTGGATATAACCTAGATTATGTAAAACTTTGATCTAATTTCCTACCTGTATAAATCTTAGACCTGTTAGGTCATGGTCTAGTCTTAATTCTATCAAAATTTTCCATCTTGGTTGATGTAAGGCCTACTTTTAGGCCATTTTTCCCGAACTTGTTACATCTGTAATTCCAGTATTCTTGACAGATATCTAATCATATGGAAATTATTATCCAAATGTTGTCACTTTCAGTTAGTTATCCTATTCATTCTGTTGTTGGACTATGGGGAGTTAGTCCATGGGACACATTCATAAATCGTTTATTCTTATCCATGTCGTCATCTTTTAAACGTATAGTTAAAGATGCCTCCACGCAGAAGTACAAGGCGTAATCCAATCAACGAAACACCGATACCACCGCCTCCTCCACCACCACAACCACAAACTCAACCTCCTCTACCACTTAACCCCTTTGATGCCAACGTGTTCCAGGCAGCTTTCACAGCAGCAGTTGCAGCTGCTGTGTCAGCAATCAACACTCCTGTCCCTAGTGGATCGGGAACAGGTGCACCTCCCTCGAACCACGGCGAAAGCCATGGACACCCTCGGGAATGCACCTACAAAGACTTCACGAACGCCAAACCCCGCAGCTTCAATGGTACTGGTGGGGTTATGGTGTTAAGGCAGTGGATCGAAAAGATGGAATCTGTCTTTGAAATCTGCGCGTGCCAGGAAAACAACAAGGTCAAGTTTGCAGCTTGTACCTTCTCCGATAGAGCACTAACATGGTGGAACGGCCATGTTAAATCCCTAAATCTAGTGGTGGCGTATTCCATCAACTGGGAACACTTGAAGGGCATGCTGATGAGAGAGTATTGCCCTCGGGGAGAAGTACAAAAACTCGAACAGGAACTTTGGAAATTGCAAATGGTTGGATCTGAAATAGGAACCTACACGAATAGGTTCTGTGATCTGGCAAACTTATGCCCCGACATGGTTGCTTCCCAGAGCAAAAAGATAGAAAGATATATCTGGGGGCTGTCGCCCCAGATCCAGTCGAGTGTTATAGCTTCCAGGCCTATTACTTTTGATAGTGCCAAGGAACTAGCACAATCCCTCATTGATCACCGGAAACCTCATAACATAACAAGCCCTACTCCAGTACTACAAAAGCCCAACCCCGATCAGAACAAAAAGGGGTGGAATAAGAGGAAAAGAGGAGCTCCGCAAGGATCCTCCAATAAGCAACAACTTGTGGCGATCAATGCTGCCACAGTGACTCCTGTTGCCCCTGCGAACCCCTTACCAGCAAAAACTTATGCTGGAACCCTTCTGAAGTGCCCCAAGTGCAACTTCCACCACCACGGACCTTGTAAGGAGATGTTCTGCTCCAACTGCAACAGGAAGGGACACACCGTCCGTTACTGCAAGGCTCCAACAGCTCAAGCCGCCCAGGTTCCTAATGCCGGTATGGGCCAAGCTTGCTACGGATGTGGCGAGGTGGGCCATTACAAGAGGAACTGCCCTAAAGCGGGGACGACTGGAGGAGTGGGAAGAGTTATGGCCCTAGGTCACGAGGAAGCAGTAGCTGATCCTATGATAGTTACTGGTACGTTCCTCCTTGATAACTCATATGCTTGCATACTTTTCGATAGTGGAGCCGAGAAAAGTTTTGTAAGTCACAAATTTGCACACCTGGTTAACAAAAACCATGTGCATTAGAAAATTCATTCACGGTAGAAATGGCTAACGGGAAAACAGAGAGTACAAACTGCATATACGTAGGTTGTACCTTAACTTTAGATGGCCATACTTTCAAGATAGATCTCATGCCAGTCACAATTAAATGTTTTGACGTTATCATCGGTATGGATTGGTTGAGTCTTCTTCGTGCCGATATCTTGTGCTTTGAAAAAGCAGTTCGTCTTAACCTTCCTAACAACGAAACCTTAACTATCTATGACGACAAACCTAGTACGAGCCTTCGTATCATTTCGTACATTCAAGCCCAGAAGTGCTTGCGAAAGGAATATCATGCATTCCTAGCACACGTCGTCGATACCAGTCAGGAACTGAAGGACATCCAGAAAATTCCAGAAGTAGGCGACTTCCCCAACATATTCCCAGAAGAACTTCCCGGTTTGCCACCGCAACGCCAAGTCGAGTTCAGAATCGACTTAGTGCCAGGAGCTACACCAGTAGCCAAATCTCCTTATCGTTTGGCACCGACCGAGATGCAGGAACTTTCCAGTCAACTTAATGAACTTCTCAAGAAGGGATTCATTCGACCAAGTTTCTCACCATGGGGAGCACCGGTCTTGTTCGTCAAGAAGAAAGATGGATCGTTTCGCATGTGCATCGACTATAGAGAACTCAACAAACTTACCATTAAAAATCGTTATCCCTTGCCCCGCATTGACGTTTTGTTTGATCAACTTCAAGGAGCCAACTACTTCTCAAAGATTGATCTGCGATCCGGATATCACCAACTACGAGTGTTAGAGGAGGATGTTCCCAAAACAGCCTTCCGAACTCGGTATGGGCACTACGAGTTTGTAGTGATGCCATTCGAATTAACCAACGCGCCCACAGTATTCATGGATCTGATGAATAGGGTGTGTCGTCCTTACTTGGATCAGTTTTTCATCGTTTTCATTGATGACATACTCATCTACTCTCGAAGTAAGGAGGAACATAGTCAACATCTCCGTAAAATCTTAGAAACACTACGAGCGGAGAAGCTCTACGCGAAGTTCTCGAAGTGCGAATTTTGGATTCGACGATTTGAATTTTTGGGCCATGTGGTTAGCGAAGAAGGTATACATGTGGACCCCTCCAAGATTAAAGCCATTGAGAACTGGTCAGCACCAAAGATACCTACCGAAATTCGTCAATTTCTACATCTAGCTGGCTACTATCGTAGGTTCATTCAGAACTTCTCCAGCATAGCGAAACCTCTTACAACCCTGACCCAGAAAGGTGTGGCCTTTGACTGGGAAGAGAAACAGGAAAGAGCGTTCCAAACGCTCAAACGAGCCTTGTGCACCGCCCCGATACTATCCCTCCCCGAAGGGATAGAAGACTTCATTGTATATTGCGATGCATCCAACCAAGGGCTCGGATGTCTTCTGATGTAACGAGGTAAAGTCATCGCCTATGCCTCGAGACAGCTGAAGACACATGAGGTTAACTACACAACCCATGATCTTGAACTAGGAGCAGTTGTGTTTGCTCTGAAGATCTGGTGACATTACCTATATGGTACAAAAATCACGATCTTTACGGACCATAAGAGTCTACAACACATTTTCGACCAGAAAGAGCTCAGCATGAGACAACGACGGTGGGTCGAGCTACTCAGCGATTACGAATGTGAAATTCGTTATCATCCGGGTAAAGCCAATGTAGTAGCCGACGCCCTAAGTCGGAAAGAATATACTGGTCGTAGAGTCAAATCTTTGACTCTAACTATCCATTCACACTTGTCCACGCAAATTAAGGAGGCTCAGCTCGACGCTTTGAAACCTGAAAACGTGGCTGGTGAATCCCTTAGAGCGATGGATAAGAACTTGGAAGCCAAGGGTGGCGGAGCCTTATACCTCCTGGACCGGATCTGGACACCGAAACACGGTGGCTTCAGAGACTTGGTCATGACCGAAGCTCACAACACTCGTTATTCCGTCCACCCGGGTTCAGATAAGATGTATCTGGATCTTAAAAAGCTATACTGGTGGCCTAACATGAAAGCAGATATTACTACCTTCGTGAGTAAATGCCTTACTTGCGCAAAGGTCAAGGTCGAATACCAGAAACCCTCCGGTCTTCTACAACAACTGGAAATACCAGAATGGAAGTGGGAGCGGATCACTATGGACTTCATAACCAAGTTACCCAAGACGACAGGTGGACTTGATTCCATATGGGTCATCATCGATAGACTGACCAAGTCTGCACACTTCCTACCGATCAAAGAAACAGACAAGATGGAGAAACTTACCAGAACTTACATTAGGGAAATTGTAAGACTGCACGGCGTTCCTTTATCTATCATCTCGGACCGAGATAGTAGATTCACATCGAGGTTCCGGCAGTCATTGCAAAGTTCCCTAGGAACTAGGCTGGACATGAGTACAGCCTACCATCCACAGACCGATGGGCAAAGTGAGAGAACTATCCAAACCTTAGAAGATATGTTGCGTGCCTGTGTGATTGACTTTGGAAAAGCTTGGGATACTCACTTACCCCTAGTCGAATTTTCCTACAACAACAGTTATCACACGAGCATAAAGGCAGCTCCATTCGAGGCCCTCTATGGCCGAAAGTGCAGGTCCCCTCTGTGCTGGGCTGAAGTGGGTGATACCCAGTTAGCTAAGGGACGAGTTCCCGAAAGCACTCTCACGGGTCCGGAAATCATTCGGGAAACGACAGAGAAGATCATTCAAATTCGTGAACGATTCAAAGCCTCTAGAGACCGACAGAAAAGCTACGCTAACAAGCGTAGGAAACCTTTGGAGTTCCAGGTGGGAGACCGAGTCCTACTAAAGGTCTCACCCTGGAAGGGATTGATATGCTTTGGAAAGCGTGGGAAGCTCAACCCAAGATACATAGGGCCTTTTGAGATTCTTGCGAGGATCGGCCTTGTAGCTTACAGACTCAATCTACCACAGGAACTCAGTAACGTACATCCTACCTTCCACGTCTCGAACTTGAAAAAGTGTCTATCCGACGAGACTCTTGTTATTCCACTCGACGAGATCGAGATCAACGAGAGCCTTAATTTCGTGGAGGAACCAGTAGAGATCATGGACCGAGAGGTCAAGCAAAAAAAAAAGCCGTATCCCGATAGTGAAGGTGCGCTGGAACGCAAAGCGTGGACCGGAATTCACTTGGGAACGTGAGGATCAGATGAAACTGAAATACCCTCACCTTTGCGCTTAATTATTTGTATTTCCTTATTTGCTTAAATTCTAATTTCGGGATGAAATTCCTTCTAACGGGGGGATGATGTGACAACCCGAAATTTCCATTATGTGCAAACTATATCACTTCAATAGAAGTTGTAGCAGTCACAGTTAATTTTCAGACTTTTCGCGTAAGTTTGAGAAATTCAGGGTTTACACTTCAGGAAATATCAGGAGAGTGGGTGCACTAGGGTTTGGTGCAACACTGTTATTCCAACACTCTAATTTTATTAGGGATCATTTCAGGAATAAAAATATTTTCTGCCAAAATATCTCAGGACTATAAATAGATTTCTAAACCAAAATCATTCATTATTCACATTTCCGACTAGAGAAAAGCCATTTTCTCTCTGACGGATCTTCGGGTTTTTATACCAAAACGTGAGTAACTCTTTATAGTATTGTTAGAAAGCTTTATACGTGTCTATAACATGTTTTAAAAGGCTAAAACATGAAATCTAGGAGTTTACACCTCGAGGTGTTCTTGAGCGGTAAACTCCCGAAACGAAGCCAAAACCGACACATGCATTATGATAAGGCCTTAGAGGTTTATGTATGCATGTTAGGGACAATAAAACAAGCCAAAAGCCACACAAGATTGGGAGTTTACGGCCCAGAACTCTCTTAGGCCGTAAACTCCATATCGTAACATAACATGGTGTTTTGAGGACACTAAGACTTTAGGACTTGTATCTAGGCTATTTCCCCAAGTAGAACAAGGTCTTAAACACATCAAAAGACACAAACAAAGTGAGTTTACTACCCAAAAGAAGCTTAGGCCGTAAACTCCATAAGGATGGACAAAAGTGTGGTTTCAAGACACCTAAAGCCCTAGACCCCTTCATGGAATTGTTTCCTACAAAAATGAGTAACCTAAATACATAAAAGTCACTCTTCAAAGTGAGTTTATGGCCAAGACAATGTTCTTGGGCTGTAAACTCAAAAGGATAGCACCAAAGTGTGCCTAGGGTTCTCATTTGCTTTAAACAATTGTCTAGAACATATCCCACAAGTGCAAAAGGTTTGAAAGCAACTAAAACCCACCATACTTAGAGTTTACGGCCGTAAACTCTAAGGGTATTAGCCTTGAGGCCGTAAACTCCTAATTGGAGTACTTCTAGAACTTAAACTCTTCCAAGGATTTAGCCACTAAGTTAGAACAATTCTAGAAAGCATTTGGGACTTCAAAACACACCAAACACACATGTTTGGGAGTTTACGGACGTAAACTCAATAGTTTACAACTGTAAACTCCATGTGTGATGGTTTAGAGAGAGTACACTCTCATATGGGGTCCTTTGGAAACCCTAAACACAAGTACCCTGTCCCACAATGGCTTAGATGCAATCCTTATGGCTTAAAATACTTATATAAAGTGTTTATATGCCTAGGATGTCTTAAACATTATCAATTAGTCAATTATGTCTAATTGAGTGCATATATGTGTGATTATATGTTCATTAGGATCGTAGTGTGTTCACAAGTTCTCGCTTGACACCTAGCAATCCGATACCGTTCATTTCATCCCAATCACCAACTACAGGTGAGTTCATACCCCTAATCAATGTTTTAAATGATTTTAAATGATTTAAAGGGGGGGGGGGGGAATACAAGTAGAAACAAACATGTTATTAAATCATTATTATGTATTTTATAACAGTGTTTGTCATTTAACAGATTTCACATACTACAAAAGGTGATGCATGAAATGGTTTTAAATCTTAAAAACGCATTGTTATCAATAGTTTTACCTTTGAAATGTATATCGAAAATGGCATCAAGTCATCGTTAATTATCGTTTCAAAACCCATAAGATGTCTTATAAAACCATTTTACATTATTTAACTAAACTATGCATGTACACTTATGTTCTTATATATGTATTGATGTTATAGTTTACAGTTTTCATTTAGTTTCTCACACCCTTGAGTAGTAAGAGTGTATAAACCTACTTGAACAACCAATTACCTTCCAGCAAACTATCATGGGGATAATTTGGAGATATCAAACATAATTCCTATTACAAGGAATCACACAAGAGTCAGTTCATTCATGAGTCTATACTAGTACATTACCTAATACATGAGTACCTTTACATTTGATTACATGATACATGAGTACGTTTACCTATACTTACATGATACATGAATACCATACATGAATACTGTTACTTAGATACATTATCCTGTACTCACTTACGTGGATACTTGTACCTAAAGTTATTAGGAAGATTTATTCGTACCTTTTGTGTAAATTTTCCTGCCTATCCCAGTTCAATGGGATGACTATACGGGACTAACCATTCCGGAACCCAGCTGTTAGCAACACTGGGTGATGAACATCTACGGATGTCTAAGGTTGTTTCTGATATTAGAGGTCAGTTACGGAACTAACCATTCCTCCATCTCCTGTTGCAACAGGGGATGAGATGAAACTCTTCGGGCGATCATTAGGTTAACGTTTTTATGGGATTAACCCCCCCTCCACCCTGCTGCTGCTACAGAGGGTGAGTGGACAATCTTTGGATGTTCATCGGGCATACCTTTCACTTCGGCGATGTCATGGTAATCCTGGTCACCCAGGGTTAACACTTACGTGTTTATACTTTTCTTATTTACTTTATTTTGTGATACTTTCACATAAATGAGGAGTTAGACTAAGTACTCTCGTACTAGTCAATAGAAAGGAAAAGCTATCATATTACTTACAAAACATTCGGGTCTTGGTAGAAGACTACACTTCATACATACAGAACATTCGGGTCTTGGTAGAAGACTACATTTCACACTTATAGAAAATAAGGGTTTTTCTAGGGTTTTCATACGTACAGTAACATTTTCATTTAATGATTTACATGGCCTTTATAACAGATTTTCACAAACAAGGCAATGACACTTATATACTTATGAATTCACCAGCTTTAAAGCTGATACTCGCTTTCAAAATAACTTGTATTCTCAGGTCATCAGTAGACAGGTACGGAGGTCAAGTTTTTGAGAAGACGGAGCAGACAAGTCTCGTCTTTTATTTTGATTGTATATTTTTGGTGTCTTACTAAAATGAAAGAAACACACATGTATTAAAACTTTACTTATAATGCAATGGATGATGTTGTTGCTTGTTTATTTTATTACACTGTTGTGATACTGTACATGACGTCCTCCACCCCTGAACGTTTCCGCCGTTCGTGGTTTTGGGGTGTGACATTCTCCCTTGGTTCTTCACGAGTTTAAACCTGTGGAACCAAATTTTCAACAAAAACTTATGCACCAGTCATGGCATCAACAAAAGTTTTATCGTTAGTACTTGCATTATTATTGTAATTTTCTCCAAAAGGGAAAATGTTTTCAACGAAGGTTACATCTCTTGTGTTATATATCCCATGACTCTTCAAATCATATAGCTTGTACCCCTTTTTTCCATTAGGATATCCAAGAAATATAATGCTCTCCCTCTTTCTTGGAACTTATTTGCTTTACCAACACTGTCATGGGCATAAGCTAAGCACCCAAAAAGTCGAAATTCACTGTAAGTAGGTTCTTTTTCCTAACAATATTTCATGCGGAGTTTTGTTATTTAAAACTGGTGTTGGTAGTTTATTTATGACATATGCTGCCATGGAAACACACTCACCCCAAAACTCGATTGGAAGAGAAGCTAGAAACCGGAGAGCTCTAGCCATTTCAAGAAGATGTCGATGTTTTCTCTCGACAACTTCGTTCTGCTGTGGTGTATATGGGCATGATGTTTCAAGCAAGATTCCATGTTTCATGTAGAAGTCCAACATGTGTTAAGATCTAAACTCAGATCCATTATCTGTTCAGATCCGTTTGACCCGTTTTCCAAATTGGGTTTCCACCATATTATAAAACATGACTAAAAAATATGCTGCTTCAGTTTTAGTTTTCATAAGATATACCCAAACACCACGATAGAAGCATCAATAGAAGCATGTCTATAACGACCCCAAATATCAACACGAATTAAGTCAAAACAGCTAGAACTTTTAGCAAAGCTTATAGGAAAAGGTAATCTACTTTGTTTTGCACGAATACATGAATCACAAAAATGACTACTAGTGTTTATATTTTCTAAATGTTGGATCTTCTTAAGAACTGCATTAGAAGCATGTCCTAATCTCTTATGCCATATTTCACTTTTAGTCCATACTACCATGACCACTTCGTTTTGTTTGAATGGTTCAAGGTAGTATAGGCCATCCTCTTCTTTACCCATCCCAATCAGGTTATTTGAAGGTAAGTCCTCTACAAAACATTTTCCCGGAAGGAAGGTTAAAGAGGAATTTAGATCTCGTGTGATCTTACTAACCGACAATAAATTGCAGTTAAAATCTGGCACACTTAAAACATCCTTAAGACTAAACCTTTAGACAAGTGTATATCACCCACCCTTTTAACCTCCCATGTCTCACCATTAGGGATAGTCACTGTAATGCCTGTGTTTCTGGGCCTATCATTAATGATGATATAATAGTTAGGTTAACCTTTGTAACCCGTTTTGAAATAATAGAAGTGTATTATTTGAGTATTATGTTTTTGTGCTTAATTGCTTAATTATGTGGTTTGATTAATTAAGAATAAAAATAAGCGTCAAAATTTAAGTGTAAAATAAACTTGATATCTTTGGATAATGTTGTAGTAGTTGAAACAAGGTTTCCGAATATATAAAGAATGCCGAAATTCGAGTTATAACGAAGAAGTTATGACCTATCGAAGTTTCGCGACAGAACCGACAACGCTGAATGACGTAAAAAAGTGAAATTTATGTTAGAGCGATATTTAGCCTTAGTGATCTAAATGAAAGTCGTAGATTCCATTAAATCGAGAGCGTGCATAAAAAGAACGCCAAAATCTGACTTCGTATGAGGAAGTTATGATTTATTGAAGTTTCGACTTAGCGGTATGCAGCCCGAAATACTCGATTTGAGATCGAGCGGTTTTTAAACGAAGCAATCTAAACGAAAATCGAAGATCTCGTTGTTAGTATCAAATCGATGAAAAGTTAGGCGAGAACGGACGTCGGATGAAGAAGTTATGAATTTATATCTGAATTTTTCTGTCCCGGCCTATTAAAAATAATTAATAAAAATAAAGTCAAAATTAGCCGACGGAGTCTAAATGAAAGTTGTAGAGCGTAGTCTCATCTACGCGTGGATATAAAGAACGTCGAAAACAGAGTTCATATGAAGAAGATATGAATTTTCAAAGTTTACTAAATAATTAATATTTAAATTTAATTATAAAATTCGGCCTTATCCGAAGGGGAGTCATCGAGCTTATCCAAGGTACGCCCAGCGTACTGCTGTACGCCTAGTGTACAGCGAAGCATGACGACCTTCGCACTCGAGTTCTTCGGATGACGAACGCCATGACGTTTTCGGATGCGTACGCCCAACGTACGACGAGGCTCCAGCCTCCTATAAATAGGATGCGAGGCTGCCGAGTTCTTTTGCTCTTTTTCTCTCTTCTCTCTCCCGTTTCACCTCAATTTGTGTGCCAGAAGTACCCCGAAGCCCCGGTAATATTCCCGAGCCCCGAAGCAAGTTTTGAAGCCCCGAAGATCCCGAGAAGTACGATTTCCGAGCCGAAGCTATGTCTGTGAGAAGTTCGATTTTTGTAGAGATCTTCCAGATCTGCTGAGGATTACTACTTCTCCAAGCCGTAGTGCTGTCCGATCATCTTCTGATCAAGTGAGTGTGTAGTTACTTTCTTCTAACGCATAATTATGAAGTATTTTATATGAAATACGTGTTATGTGTATAATATTGTTGTTATATGTGTGAATATATATTCATTCTCTTCTATCTCATAGATATGATTTATTTTCTATGAAATACGTGTTATGTGGGTGTGCCTCATCTGTTATGTGGAATATGTATTGAATGAAAATGCTATACAGGTTTTAAACTATGTAGAATAATATATATTTTTATCTACTAATATGTTGGGTAGAACATGGGTAGATAGTTGGTGTGTAATAAACAGATGAGAGGCCTCGATGTTGTTGTTGTTGGTCTAGTTATTCAGCGGAGTATGGATAACAACCACAGACTCCTTCTAGACAGTCTTGTGGAACGCTAGCGGGTTCATAACCTGTAGGTGTTGTGAACGATGTGTTCACCGGTGTACTCTATCCCCATCATGGTTGCCTTTATGATATCTATTGTTGAGGAAACCCCCTAGTAGTAATGTCCGCCCCGATGAAAATCCTAGATTAGGTCCCTTGAGATAGATGTTGTTTTAGGGACGTAAAGTGAGGATAACGGGAATGGGTAATCGGGATAGTGATTGGTTGGTGAAATTAAATATAATTTATTTATTGTGGGTTGAAAACCCTATATGCTCACCAGGCTCCCAAGCCTGACCCACTCAGTTTTATTTGTATTACAGGAAGTGGCGCAAGGGCGTAAGATGGATGAATCATCGAGTTGTTTTGTTTACAAGCCTGTATATGTATATAATTGTTGAATGACTTGTAATGTTATCGTTTATGCTTTATGGTCTGTATCGGAACATGACATCCCGAGTTTTGATTATATAATGAAAATACATCTCTTGATGAAATGCTTTGATAAATATTATTTTATCATGTTTTGTTTTGGGAACAAATTCCGCAACAGTTTTAAATCAAAAGGATTTACTCTGAAATTATTTTAAAAAGCATAAATGAAATCGGTCTTTTCTGGCCGTGATTTTGGGGATGTCACAGTTGGTATCAGAGCATTAGTTTAAGCGAACTAGGAATTTGTAGGATTTCTAGACTTAAACTTAGAATGCTATGTGGAATTTTGAGATGTGTGTCTGTTGGATTTTAGACACGAGCACTAGTTTATTTTTAGGAAAGTTGCCTAAAATGCTTTATGTGCTAAATGTTATATGTTGCCATATATGATATTATTTGTTCGGATCTACGGTTTATTGCCAACCGGATCTGAAGGTTTATGTGTTTAGGATTCTAAGCGTATGTATACGATATTAGAACTAGCATGTAATCATTTTGGAGTGATAAGGATGATTTGAAATCTATCGTGAATGAAGATCTAAATTTCACCTTATTCGGTGTGTAGATCAAAAATGGTGAGAAAAAGGAGTGGCGTTGGAAACGTGGATGAAAACAGGAATCAACCGCCAGTGATTGAGCAAATACCTGTTGTAGCAGTAGCACCAGAACCAATAACAATGGCTGGGGTGCAAGCCATGATTCGGGCTATGTTAGCCGAACAAAGGGAGGAGATGCGACAAATGTTGCATAATAACATGGACGAACCTATCATACCTATTGAGGAACCTGAATTGATTCCCAAGCAATCAGAGGAAGGGAACAATAGTCGCATTATGAGTCAAGTTGGGACTCAAGAAGAACGAAGGAACAATCCGGAAAGGAGAAATAACAAGGATGGGCAAATGTACAAGAATTTCTTGGGCACCAAGCCACCAAGTCTTTCTGGAAGCCCGAAGCCTATTGAGATAATGGATTGGATCTCCGAAATGGAGATGGTATTTGAAAGTTGCGACTGTAGCAACAAACAGAAGACTGTATTTGCGGTTAGACAACTGAAGACTGGAGTATTGAGTTGGTGTAAGTTGTTGGCAGATACTATGCCACGAGGGGAAGCCCTGAAAATGTCATGGGAGGAGTTCTTGGAACAACTAAGGGTGCAATATTGTTCAGAGATAGATCTGATTGATCTGAACAATGAGTTCCAAAACTTGAAGATGGGGAGGATGAGCATAGACGACTATGCTACTGCATTCACTGAGAAAATGAAGTTATTTCCGTACCTAGTGCCAACAGAACTCTCCAAGATTGAGAGGTTTGCTAATGGACTGCCTGCCGACTTTGGTCCGACAATCAAGATGGCAACTACTCTGAAAATGGCTGTTCGTGCAGCTAAGAATGTGGAGGCCCAACAGAAGGAAAAGGGTCTGGAAAGGATAGAAGTTGGTGAAAAGAGGAAGTTCGATGGAACTTCAGGGTCCAATAAGAAAAACAAGTTCTCGAAGTCTGATTCGAGGGGAAGTGGGGGCGAAGCGAAGTGGTGCGACAAATGTAAGAAGAAGCATCATGAAAAATGTGAGGTAGTGGCCACATGCTACAAGTGTGGAAAGCCAGGTCACTATGCCAATCAATGTACCCTCACTAAGAAAGTTTGTTATGGTTGTGGTGCGGAGGGACACATGTCGAGGGACTGCCCGAAGAAGAAGGAGGCAGCTAGACCCAACATTTCGCCAAAGCCGAAGGCGAGAGCATTCCAGATGACACTGGAAGCTGCTAAAGATGAAGTTGATGTCGCTTCAGGTGCCTTTCTCGTAAACACATTGCCTGCCCAAATTTTTATTTGATTCTGGAGCCAACTACTCCTTTATATCGCATGAATTTGGTAGAAAACTAGCTTTGCCTGTTGATAGACTAGATAATGCCTTATTAGTCGAAGTTGCTAGTGGCAATTTTGTACCTGTTAGCTATCGTATGAAAAACATCTTAATTGATCTGAATGGGAATAAGTTCCACGAGGAATTATTACCTATCGAACATAACTGTTTCGACATCGTTTTGGGAATGGATTGGCTTAGCGCCAATGATGCCGAAATTTTATGCAAGAAGAAGATAGTAAAGGTAAACCCGCCAGGGAAGGAATCGTTTATGGTGTATGGAGATAAACGTAGAGTAAATTCTAGAATCATTTCTCTAATGAAAGCCAGAAAATGTTTGACCAAGGGGTGTACATCATACTTAGCATTCGTGATCGATGTTAAGAAGGAAAAGAAGGTGATGCAAAATATTCCTGTTGTGTGTGATTATCCGGAAGTATTTCCCGAAGATCTTCCTGGATTACCGCTTGATCGACAAGTAGAATTCCGTATTGACTTGTTGCCCGCAACAACGCCAATTGCAAAAGCACCTTATCGACTAGCACCGACGGAGATGAAGGAGTTGATGATGCAACTTCAGGAGTTATTGGACAAAGGTTTCATTAGACCTAGTTCATCACCCTGGGGAGCTCCGATGTTATTTGTGAAGAAGAAAGATGGAAGCATGAGGATGTGCATCGATTACCGAGAGCTGAATAAGGCAACAATAAAGAATAGATATCCGTTGCCGAGGATTGATGACCTATTCGATCAACTACAAGGTTCGAGCTATTTCTCGAAGATCGACCTAAGGTCAGGATATCATCAGCTAAAAGTAAGAGAGCAGGATATAAGAAGACTGCATTCAGAACCCGATATGGACACTATGAGTTTTTGGTTATGTCGTTTGGACTAACCAATGCTCCAGCAGCATTCATGGATTTAATGAACAGAGTTTGTAATCCGTTCCTTGATAAATCTGTGATAGTGTTTATAGATGACATTCTGATTTATTTAAAAAGCCAAGAGGAGCATAGCAGACACTTGCGAGAAGTGTTAGAAGTGTTGAAGAAGGAGAAGCTGTATGCTAAGTTCTCCAAATGTGATTTTTGGATTTGTGAAGTCCAATTCTTGGGTCACGTGGTCAACCAAGAAGGGATAATGGTTGATCCAGCAAAGATCGAAGCTGTGATGACGTGGGAACAACCGAAAAGTCCCACGGAGATCCGAAGCTTTTTGGGATTAGCCGGATATTACCGAAGGTTTATCCAAGGCTTTTCTTCGATCGCTACTCCGTTGACAGCTTTGAGCCACAAAGGAGCTACTTATGCTTGGAATGATAAGCATAAAGAAGCATTCGAGAAGCTAAAGAAGAAACTATGCGAGGCACCGATACTTTCTCTACCCGATGGAGTGGAAGACTTCGCTGTTTATAGCGATGCGTATGGGGTTGGATTGGGTTGTTTTTTGTCCCAAAGAGAAAAGGTGATAGCATATGCATCTCGACAACTGAAAGAGCACGAACAGAACTACCCGACTCATGATTTGGAGTTGGCAGCGGTAGTTTTCACTCTGAAAATATGGAGGCATTACCTCTATGGCACGAAGTGAAAACTTTTTACTGATCATAAGAGTCTCCAATATCTCTTTGGTTAGAAGGAATTGAATATGAGTCAACGACGCTGGCTATAATTACTTAAAGACTACGACTGCGAGATACTTTACCACCCCGGTAAGACTAATGTTGTTGCTGATGCTCTCAGTCGGAAAGTCAATCTTGAAAGAAAAAGGCCAAGAGCGTTGAGAATTGAAGTTGTCTTGACCATTATGGAAAGTATAAAGAAATCTCAAGAGGAAGCTTTTGAGAAGAATGACCGAAAGGAGGAACGATTGGGAAAAACGTTGGTATTCTGTATAAACAGTCATGGACTGAAGGTGTTCCAAGATCGGATTTGGATACCTAAGACAGGAGGAGTCAGAGATCCTCTTATGGAAGAAGCTCACAAAACCATGTACTCGATTCATCCCGGTAGCACTAAAATGTATAGGGACCTAAAACCCTACTACTGGTGGCCGACGATGAAGCTTGATGTTGCAAAGTATGTGGCTGAGTGTGTGACTTGTGCGAGAGTAAAGACACAACATCAAAAACTGTACGGGAGTTTAGAACCATTGCCTGTGCCTATGGGTAAGTGGGAAGACATTGCTATGGATTTTTTCACTAAACTGCCGAGAACAAAGAATGGTCACGACATGATTTGGGTGGTCGTTGATCGATTCACTAAGAGTGCACATTTCATAGCAGCCAAGGAGAAATGGTCTATGGAAAAGCTTGCGAAATCTTACGTGAAGGAAATTGTGAGGCTTCACGGTGTTCCGTTAACGATTGTGTCGGATCGTGATAGCCGTTTCACCTCGAGGTTTTGGAAAAGTCTACAAGAGGAAATGGGTACCAAGTTGTGTTTATGTACAACTTACCATCCTCAGACTGATGGTCAGAGCGAACGAACGATACAAACACTTGAAGATATGCTAAGAGCATGTACCTTGGAATTCCTAGGTAATTGGGATGAACATTTACCTTTGGTAAAATTTTCCTACAATAATAGTTTCCAATCGAGCATTAAGATGGCACCTTACCAAGCTTTGTATGGACAGAAGTGTCGTACGCTGTCTTGTTGGCTTGAGGCTTTGGAAAAGCAGTTTATGGGACCGGAGATGGTTCATCAAACTGCTGAAAAGTTGAAAAAAATTAGGGAAAGAATGTTAGCAGCTCAGGATCGTCAAAAGAGCTATGCTGACAAAAAGAGAAGACCAATGACTTTTGAAGTTGGGGATTCAGTTTTGCTTAAAGTCTCGCCGTGGAAGGGACTTATAAGATTTGATAAAAGGGGAAAATTAAGTCCAAGGTTTATTGGACCGTTTAAAGTTCTTCAGAGGATTGGGAACCAAGCTTACAAGCTCGAACTACCAGAAGAACTAAACGTAATTCATAACACTTTTCATGTGTGTTATTTACGGAAGTTCACGGGGGAAGTTCCCGACATGATTCCACTTTCGGAGTTGAGAATCGATGAGAAATCAAGGTTGATTGATGAACCAGAGGCAATTGTTGACCGAAAGACTAAGAAGTTGCGACACAAGATGGTCGAGTTAGTGCTTGTCCGATGGAAACACACAAATTGGCCGAATCTCACCTGGGAGACGGAGAGTGACATGATGGGTCGCTATCCGCATTTGTTTGTTGATGTGTGATTCCGGGGACGGAATCATTCTAAGGTGGAGGGAATTGTAACGACTGTGTTTCTGGGCCTATCATTAATGATGATATAATAGTTAGGTTAATCTTTGTAACCCGTTTTGAAATAATAGAAGTGTATTATTTGAGTATTATGTGTTTTGTGTTTAATTGCTTACTTATGTGGTTTGATTAATTAAGTATAAAAAATAAGCGTCAAAATTTAAGTGTAAAATAAACTTGATATCTTTGGATAATGTTGTAGTAGTTGAAACGAGGTTTCCGAAGATATAAAGAATGCCGAAATCCGAGTTATAACGAAGAAGTTATGACCTGTCGAAGTTTCGCGACAGAACCGACAACGCTGAATGACGTAAAAAGTGAAATTTACGTTAGTATTTAGCCTTACTGATCTAAATGAAAGTCGTAGAGTTTGTTAAATCGAGAGCGTTCATAAAAAGAAGGCCAAAATCTGACTTCGTATGAGGGATTTATGATTTATTGAAGTTTCGACTTAGCGGTATGCAACCCGAAATACTCGATTTGAGATCGAGCGGTTTTTAGCCGAAGCAATCTAAACGAGAATCGAATATCTCGTTGTTAGTATCAAAAATTTAGGCGAGAACGGACGTCAGATGAAGAAGTTATGAATTTATAACGGAATTTTTCTGTCCCGGCCTATTAAAAATAATTAATAAAAATAAATCAACATTAGCCGACAGAGTCTAAACGAAAGTTGTAGAGCGCAGTCTCACCTACGCGTGGATATAAAGAACGTCAAAAATGGAGTTCGTATGAAGAAGATATGAATTTTCAAAGTTTACTATATAATTAATATTTAAATTTAATTATAAAATTCGGCCTTATCCGATGGGGAGTCACCGAGCTTATCCAAGGTACGCCCAGCGTACAGCGAAGCATGACGACCTTCGCACTCGAGTTCTTCGGATGACGAACGCCATGACGTTTTCGGACGCGTACGCCCCGCGTACAGGCATACGCCCAGCGTACGGTGAGGCTCCAGCCTCCTATAAATAGGATGCGAGGCTGCCAAGTTCTTTTGCTCTTTTTCTCTCTTCTTTCTCCCGTTTTACCTCGATTTGCGTGCTAGAAGTACCCCGAATCCCTCGGTAATGTTCCCGAGCCCCGAAGCAAGTTTCGAAGCCCCGAAGATCCCGAGAAGTGCGATTTCCGAGCCGAAGCTCTGTCCGCGAGAAGTTCGATTTTTGTAGAGATCTTCCAGATCTGCTGAGGATTACTACTTCTACAAGCCGTAGTGCTGTCCGATCATCTTCTGATCAAGTGAGTGTGTAGTTACTTTCTTCTAACGCATAATTATGAAGTATTTTATATGAAATACGTGTTATGTGTATAATATTGTTGTTATATGTGTGAATGTATATTTATTCTCTTCTATCTCATAGATATGATTTATTTTCTATGAAATACGTGTTATGTGGGTGTGCCTCATCTGTTATGTGGAATATGTATTGAATGAAAATGCTATACAGGTTTTAAACTATGTATAAAAATATATATTTTTATCTACTAATATGTTGGGTAGAACATGGGTAGATAATTGGTGTGTAATAAACAGATGAGAGGCGTCGATGTTGTTGTTGTTGATCTAGTTATTCAGTGGAGTATGGATAACGACCACAGACTCCTTCTAGACAGTCTTGTGGAACGCTAGCGGGTTCATAACCTGTAGGTGTTGTGAACGATGTGTTCACCGGTGTACTCTATCCCCATCATGGTTGCCTTTAGGATATCTATTGTTGAGGAAACCCCCTAGCGGTAATGTCCGTCCCGATGAAAATCCTAGATTAGGTCCCTTGAGATAGATGTTGTTTTAGGGACGTAAAGTGAGGATAACGGGAATGGGTAATCAAGATAGTGATTGGTTGGTGAAATTAAATATAATTTATTTATTGTGGGTTGAAAACCCTATATGCTCACTAGGCTCCCAAGCCTGACCCACTCAATTTTATTTGTATTATAGGAAGTGGCGCAAGGGCATAAGATGGATGAATCATCAAGATGGATGAATCATCGAGTTGTTTTGTTTACAAGTCTGTATATTTATATATTTGTTGAATGACTTGTAATGTTATCGTTTATGCTTTATGGTCTATATCGGAACATGACATCCCGAGTTTTGATTATATAATGAAAATACATCTCTTGAAGAAATGCTTTGATAAATATTATTTTATCATGTTTTGTTTTGGGAACAAATTCCGCAACAGTTTTAAATCAAAAGGATTTACTCTGAAATTATTTTAAAAAGCATAAATGAAATCGGTCTTTTCTGGCCGTGATTTTGGGGATGTCACAGTCACGGACGTATAATCACTTTTGGTTTTACCATTTTCTAACCAATTTTCCTGATGTGTAACATGATCACTAGCCCCAGAATCTATAATCCAAGAATTATTAGCTTTAGTGATTTTACTTGTCATGTTGGCGGTAGGAGAAGTCTTTTTGCTGTTTTCTGCAACCTGATTGGTCCGCAACAATTTTAGAAGGACTTCTTATTCAGCCTTTGTTATCCCTGGTACAACACTGTTAAGGATATGGTAGTGGCAGCCTTTGATGGTGTCTTTTGTTTGCTGTCTTGAGATTTCGTCTGTTTTGGGTTCCACCACTCTGGATAGCCGATAATTTCAAAACAACCATCCATAGTATGACCAGATTTCTGACAGTTCATACACCAGCGATCTTCATTCCTTTTCTTGGTAGAGTTTTGCGAGATCTCCTTTCTTTTCGGACTAATTTTTCCATAGGTTTGGAAGGCTGCTGAATCACCACCAACATGACGATTCATCCCAACAATTCTTTGTTGTTTATCTTGGCTAACCAGATGGTAGGCAATACTAAGAGCTGGTAACGGAGTGGAACTCAAAATTTGTGTATTGACAACGTTATACTCATCATTTAGTCCCATTAGGAAGTCGTATAATCTTTCTTTCTCTCGAAGCTTCATGAACTCTTTGTTGACGTCGTATTTGCAGCCTTTACAAACACAGGAGGGTGTAGGACTTATATATTGTATTTCATCCCATACACTCCTAAGCTTTGTGTAGTATGCAGATATAGACATATTTCCTTGATGTGTGGTGGTGATGGTTCTTCTCAGCTCATATGCTTTGGAGGCATTTTCTTTTCCAAAGCGTTCTTCAAGGTCCACCCAAATATCGCGTGCAGTGGCTGCATACTTGACACTTCTCTTAATCTCCTTTTCCATTGAGCTTACTAGCCATCCTCGAACCATTGCGTTGCATCTCCTCCAATTCATCAGCTCGTCAGAATCTTCTTTTGGCATTGGCATTGTGCCATCAACAAAACCCATCTTGTTTTTGGCAAACAATGCATTTGTCATCTCATTTTGCCAATCACTGTAATTTCCGTCATGGAGTAAATTTTCTCCAACGAAATTTTGGCCTGGATGATCAGCAAGATTGAGGAAGAATGGAGACGTGATATCAATGGGCATCTTGGATGAAGACGCATCAGCAGGTCCTGTCATGGCTTAGGGTTTCCAGACCTGCTTTGATACCATGTGAATTAACAAAATTTATGAAAGTATCGTATATTCTCATAACATCCAGAAAACCAATTACAATAGTTTATATAATGATTTAAAGATAACGATTAATTTGAAACAAAGATAAACATATATCTAATTTGTGAAGATAGCGACTCCAATTGAGAAGATAGCGATTCTGATGTGTGTAAAATGCACTTGTTTTTATCCCTACTTTTAATTAATAAATTTAACACACAAAGGGAGTGAACCTGTCTTTTAGTGGTATAGATTAGTAAGTAAGGTGTCGAACTCAGGGAACGGAAAAATTAAACTAATAATTAATTTTAACTAAAACAACTAATAAAAGTAAAAGGGGTTTCTTCTAGTTTTGCAAGACTAGAAACTTAGGCACACTAAATTAACTAAATAACTAAAGCAACAACTATTCACCAAATTTGATAAAGATGTTTCTATTTAGGTTCAACCAATTCACTCCTATGGTTATTTGTATTTATGATATATTAATTGCTATTGGTTACCAATTATAATGGTTAGGTTCATGTTCATTACTCCTAACCCTTAGACAATTAACTAATTTAAGCGGTGATCAAGTGTTTAAACTAATTAATTCCCTAGATTAATGATTTGGATTAAATAAGATTTGTAATGGTCAATTAAGTTACTAATTCAATTAACCTCTTGTTTGATGGTTTCTCAAACAAGCTCACACATTAATCTTCCTATTGTATTATTAATCTTAGTTTCATAATCATTACTTCTAAGCATATGGTTTAGTTTTCACATAGACATATGAGGTTAACAACTAAGAGATGTTCATACAGCCTAATTGTCTTCCAATTAACAGAAAATAGTAGTGATTAATGCATAAGGTTCTTTAACAAACTTAATTTAATAAATCACCAATAAACAATCAAACAAAAACTAATAATTAAACCATAGGAGTTCCTTGGTATTCCCCAAACAGAAACAAAAACGAATTTAGTTCATAGTTGCAGTAGAAACAAACATAAAAACAAGTTTTACTAGATCAAACATATTCAATTCCTAAATCTAAGTGGTAGGATTAACCTAGTTGCTTGAATTCTTCAAAATATTGAAGCTTAGGGTTCCTCAACGTCTTCTAGGGCTCTTAGTCGCAGCTTGACCTTCAAAAATCACCAGGAATGTTGCCCCATTGGATAAAGATTCGGTTTTTATAGATATCTCAAAACAGGGTGTACTTGGTGAGTAGCAGGACCAACTCGCCGAGTAGGTGCATAGTTATCCGTCTTGAATCAGGAATCGTAGCTATCTTCTGGAACACCCTCGTGTACTCGCCGAGTAGAGTCGTCTACTCGCCGAGTAGGTGGTCTTTTGTCTCTTATTTTCATTCTTTGGTCTTCAATTGCTTCCCCTTGCTCCCTTTTACTTCCAAGCATGTCTTCTGGACTCAAAACAAAATTCAAAACATTTTAAGTACCTTTTGTCCACATTATTCACATAATTAATTAAAAATGATTAAGAATATGTGCTAAATAATTAACTAATTATGCACATATCAGATTCCAACAAGACGGTTCTTAAATTTCTGGAATATTATGGTTTCGAAAGCAGATAACCCGGTTATGTTATTTTTTTTAGTTTCGTTAATGTAAAATGATTCTTAGCCATTGAAACAAAAAGTAAATATTACAATTAGTTCATTGCGATACAAGTTATAAACGACAAAAAAATAACCGTTTTAAAAGATAATCCAAGTTGCTAAATATAAGTCATAAACCAAAATTTATGCTCTTACCATCAACCTATTAATGTTATTTCACATTAGATCTTTTCAAAAAATATTACCATCACGTAAGTTCAAATTGTTTTATAGTCATTCATTCACATTCACATCAAACCATTTCTTTTGAAAAAAAAACATTACAAATATGAGTTATTAACATGTTACTTCCAAAATCAATTAGATAGTCCCAACAAAGGTCTTACTGTCTTAGTCATCAACGTTGTTACGGTCAATTAGTTTAAGTATTAAGTATATTTTTATTATTATTATTTTTTTAATATTTCAGAATCAGTTCTGTCGGTTACCCATCGGGTAATGGTTCCTAGAAAAATAAAACCAAAACTGGTCCTTGGCGGTTCCCACTTTTTGGAACGATAATCAAAACTTGTGACATCGGTCCCGGTTTCAGAACCAACGGCTCTGTGACAGTTCCAGTTCCAAAAATGAATACTTGCTATCCATGCTCATCCATATTTAATAGGGGCATACAACCATATTATAGGGGCATACAACCATATTATATATTTACAATTTTGATTGAACAATATATAAATTTGTAGATTGGATTGGACTTACGATGAAAGCAAAATTTTATTTTATTGATTAGTTTGGACAAAATATTATTTTCGGTATGGTTTCCTATTAGGTAGGGTCAAACTAGTAAAAACGGTTGGTTCGCAAAAATTCGAGTTCAATCAGACCTACCGAACGTCTTAGAAGCCAAATGAAAACCCTTAATACGTTAGAAAATTGTTTTTATTATAAAGGAAAATGACACTGTAATCTATCAAAGTTTTGAGTTATGGTGTAAATGGTCACTAATTTTCCCTTGTAATCTAAATCAATCCGTGGAAGGTGCCACATTGTAACATTTAAAAACAAAGATAAAATTTTCACTTTTCAAACATCCAAAAATACAACCAAATTGTTCCAAATTAACCATAATAAAAATATTGTCAACATCAGAGTAAAATCAAATGTTTATGCAAATAAACTCAAAGGGGAATGTTGCGCGATCATGTCGAGTCCTTCCCTTCCGAACCAGAAGTAACTAAAAGATTAAACCACAAAACCGTAAGCACAAAGCTTAATGAATTCCCCAAAATACCACATATCATTCATATCATCGGGCCCCGCCCATCATATTGGGCCCTTCCTAGCATACGGAGGGCCCAACTATTATACAGACAAGCCTCGCCTATCATACAATATGAGCCCAAACCAACATACAAAATTTTCCATGCCCAACATACAAAACGAGCCCCGCCCAACATACAATGCAAGAGTCACAAGGACTGCTAGCATCTTACACAGTATAGTGAGAAGACTCACATGTCTCACGTGATTCAACTAAAACACAACTCACTGCCACATGAACGACACTACCATACACGCATCGAATCAAACAAGGTCCCATCTTAGACTAACTTTCAAAATTAGTTATTTTAACAGAAGTCAAACCAGGTCAGAAGTCAACGGTCACGGTCAAATTCAACGACCAACCCTTCCATCAGCTGACCCTCACGTCATGAGCAGCTCATGGTCACATCGTGAAAATAGATTCCACCCGGTTCCTAACTCAATCACAATTCAACTCAACTTAGCTCCACTCATAAACGATCAATGCCACCGTCACGCTATGATGGCCAAATCCTCATGTCGTGACAGAGCTAGTCTAAGACATTCGGGGAAAGTCCCTTCGACATGTTGTGACCACTAAATGGTCATGTCCTAACTTACACAAAAATAGTCATCTCAATGCATTCAACCCTAATCCTTTCACCCATGCATTCCAACTTCCAAAGGGTCTTATAAATCTAAAATTAACTTAAAAATCTATGCTTTATGGATATTCATGTCTAATGCATGTCTAGATATCACTTTGGGTCAAAATGAAGAAAAATAACCAAAGCTCACATGCAAGGATCCAAAACACACTCTAATTCTAGATCTCAGCTATATGATAAACCTAGGACCTCAAGGATCCATAAGTTGCCAACTTTATGGAATCCCATTCTAGCTAACTCTTACATGAATAAAATGGGACAAAACTATAGATCTCGCAAACTAGCATAAGAAAGATGCGATCTTGGACACTTACAAGGGTCCAAACTTGATCAAAATGTAGTTTCACACTAGCCAATACACTCACAATTACTCCAATGACTCATTCTCCTTTTAAAAAAAGCACAAGCACCAAAATGAGCCCATAAATGGAGGGGAGGGATTAGGGTTTTCTCTTTCTAATTTGGAGGTGATGGAGGCGGAGGGTAATGTAACATCCCATTTTTTAAACCAAAATTTTCATTTTTAATTTAGATCAAACAATGTTCATAAAACCCACATCAAGAAAACATAAGTATGAAATACAGTCATCCCAAAATGTCAGAGTATCAAAATATGCAGAAACACAAAACCACAGGATAATGTATACAGTCAAACCTTCGCCTTCTTGCGATTATCTGAATTACCTGAAAAACATTTAATCAACAACTGTAAGCACGGAGCTTAGTGAGTTCCCTAAAATATCACATACATCACAACATAAAATAAACATCTATGGGTTATCACCAACCTTAGGGATTATTAGCAATCCCAATGGGCTAACAGCAGGCTCGATGGGTTATCAGTAACCGTGGAGACTATCAACAGTCTGAGTGGGCTAACAACACGCTCATTGGGTTATGTAGAGACTATCAGTAGTCTTAGTGGGCTAACAACACGCATGAGAGTTATCAACAACTCCGGATAACACATAACAATAGTTATCAAGTAAGACCCCGCTGGTCAACATGCACACATACTATGACATATGCAATATAGTGAGAAGACTCACCTCTCACAGAAGAATGATAAACCTCACACCCGGCCTGCCACTATTGGACTCCTCCTACTAATCATATCAAAAAATAGCCCTAATTAATAGTTAAGGTAATTATTCCAACTCAACAAGTCCAAATACCAAGACTAATCCTCATTTGGGCAAAAGACCATTTTGCCCCTCCAAGTCTTCAATCCCTTACAGTTGACCAAAAGTCAAACTGGTCAAAAAGTCAATAGTTAACCTTCTGTTGACTTATGCATGGGTACTCTAAGCCTTTACGCACGCGTAGAGTCTTAACCAGAATCGATTGGAAATCAGGCTACACTGGGCATATACTTTTAGCCAATCCTCATTTTAAGCACTTAATACATTAAGACCTTTCACTCAAAGCTCAAATCTGACCCTAATGAACATTCTAAATTATAAAGTCTCAAAATTTATGCCTTTGCATGGCTAAAGAGATCTCAATTCCAAAACCCTAACCATTTACTCATTCTCAAGATCTACATCTCATGCATGGATGGAATGAAGGGGACAAGATTGCATTTTTATGACTAAATACACTCTAAAGCATTTAGAAATACTACTCACAAGGTATGGAGTAGTTAATACCTAAGGAGATCACGAATATGTGTAACATCCGGAATCCCAGGTATATTATTTAATATTTTTTTTTGAATTATGAGAAGGAACTCAGCGAGTTGATGCGTAGACTCGCCGAGTAGGGTCGTGATTGTTCATCCGAGTTCGCATTGGACACGGCGAGTCCATGAGTGGACTCGGCGAGTCCACGCTGTTTAATGAAACCCTAATCCTCCGGGGTTGGAGCCTATTTAAGGGTACTCTTAGCCTCCCATTGCGGCTACCAGTCCCTTGAGAGCTCCCTTAGTGATCTATATCGTTTGGAAGGAAGGAGAAGCCTTTGTTGATCTTTCTTTCCTTGGCTTGGCAAAAAGAAGGTGATCAAGAGCAAGAGGAGGCTGAAGGAGGTGTGATTCAAGTAGTTTTAGAGTCCAGAGATTCCAACTTGAGGTATTTATTCGAACCTTCTTCATTTTTGGTATTGAACTTAGAGATTAGGGTTTTATAACCTCTTGTGAGGATGTTTATGTGGAGCATTTGGTCCCTTATCGAGTCTATGTTTTGGATCCAATCAGAGACTTCAATCCAGTATGCTTTATGGGTCCTTGAGGGGTGATTGGACTTAGGTTGCCATTTTTGGGACTAAATCAGCATTTGATGCCATTATGTATATATAAGCATCAGGTTTCGAGCTTTACATGATTATATTGATTGGAAAGGTCAGATCTATGGAATGGAGGAACAGATCTGACCTCAGGAGGTTAAAAGAATCTGTGCATGGCATGTACTCGCTGAGTTGTTCTTGGGACTCGGTGAGTTGAGTAAAGGTAGCCCCGCGATTCATGCCTGGGGACTCGTCGAGTAAAGGGAGGGACTCGACGTGTTAATTGGGACTAAGGAGTTAAGTGGAGATAGGTGGACTCGCCGAGTTGCCCAAGTGCACTCGCCGAGTCGGGTCAAAGTTGACCGTTGACTTTGGTTGGCTTTTAGGGTTTGGTCAACAGCGAGGCCTTTGATTCAAAAGAGGGGTAAAATGGTCTTTTACCCTTCTGAGTATGATAAGAAAGGTTAGAGTACAGTCATATTTATGGGAATATTTGCCTTATGTGTTTAGGCGGAGGCTAGATCGCATTCCTACCGAGTTAGGGATTTACTGAGATATCAGAGGTGAGTCTTCTCATTATACTGTACCGGAAGGGTATTTATGTGTGACCGGAAGGTCGGATATGTTATGAGAAGTATGCATTGTATGTGATTAAGTTAACTGTTTGTATGTGTTATGTATGCTATGCTTTATATGGGCTGGAAGGCGTTATGTTATGGGCCGGAAGGCATTGTGATGTGGACCGGAAGGTTTACCGGGTTGGGACGGAAGTCCCCTGAGACACATGGACCGGAAGGTCATGGCCTGGAAGGGCGTATGTGTGTGTAAGTAGTATTTTGGGGAACTCACTAAGCATTTATGCTTACAATTATTGTGTATTATGTGTTTCAGGTACTAGCGAGGACCGTGGGAAGGCGCCGGCGTGATCTGTACACACTAGTGGATGAATTATTTTATGATCTTGGGATTTATATGTTTTGTATGATGATATGATACATTGGATTTTTATGACTTGACTTGGATGAAAACATGTTTAAGAAAAGAAAAATTGTTTGAAAATTTGCGTTGTTACAAGTTGGGATAAAAAGGACATAAATCCAGAAACTAGCAAGATCTAACAAAGCACTCATCAAGGTTTGAACTTGATACCTTTTGAAGATGGATAAAAGGATGCAAAATCTGGATCCACAAGCTTGAGTGCACCAAAACTTCTATAATGACCATCCTTCAAAATCAAAATGCACCAAAAATCACTCTCAAGCTCCAAAACTCTCTCCAAGAGACTAGGGTTTCAATACGGGGGCTACAGTGGATGAAGGCTGGTCATATGAAAGTTCCCATGGGGTTAAGGTCCTTAAGTAGGGCTTAAAACCCCAAAAATTAGGGTTTACACTCTACGCTACTACGACCTACATAACCAAGGTTATACCCTATGTAGGACATAAGGTCCCAACATGAGTTTAATGAATCACATCATGCGTAATTCCTAATCTATGCCCTGCGTTGACTCTTATTTCACAAAAATTATAAACCTTAAAATTATAAAGAGATATACCTGTGGAACGGGTGTAAAAATTCTCCCTCACTTGAATCAGACTTCGTCCTTAAAGTCCTCAGCTGCGAATAGATTTGGGTAATGCTTATGCATCTTAGCCTCGGGTTCCCAAGTCCACTCATGTCCCTTCTGGTGTTGTCACTGAAATTTGATCAATCTCACTACCTTGTTTCGCAAAGATTTCAATTTCCTATCCAAAAGCGCAACCAACCGCTCCACGTAATTTAGGAGACCATCAAACTGGATATCTTCCGATGAAACTACAACTATCTTATCGGCCACTCACATCCTCAATTAAGAAAGATGGAAGATGTCAAGAATCTGACTAAGCTCATTTGGCAAATCTAACCGGTAGGCCACTTTGCCTACCCTAGCTACTATTATGCAAGGACTAATAAACCTGGGACCCAGCTTGCCCCACTTCCAGAACTGGATAACACCTTTCCAAGGTGATACATTCAGGAGTACCATATTCCTAATCTAAAATTCTAACTGAGAACGTCGTCGGTCCGCATAACTCTTCAGGCGACTCTGAGCCATCGGTAACATCTTCTTGACATGATATATAAGCCTAGTTATCATAAGCACTATATCAGTTCTCCCATGACCCTGTATTCAACCTTTCACTAACAAATAGGGTTCCGATACTTCCTCCCATATAGTAGTTTGAAAGGAGGCATACCAATACTACCATGATGGCTGTTGTTTTAGGAGAACTCAACCAACAGGAAGTAGGAGTCCCAACTCCCACTAAAGTCAATAATGCAGGCCCTCAACATTTCCTTGAGCGTCTGGATAGTCCGCTTGCTCTAATCGTCTATCTACAGATGGTAGGCGGTACTGAAATGCAATTGGGTACCTAACTACTCATGAAACCTCTTCTAAAATCTAGAAGTGAAACGAACGTCCCAATCAGACACGATAGAAATAGGCACACCATGTTGAGCTACCACCTCCCAAATATAAACCTCGTCCAATTTCTTAGCTGAACCACTCTCTCATATAGCTAGAAAGTGAGCGCTCTTTGTCAAACAGTCCACTTTTACCCATATGGCATCAAAATCCTTGGAAATATTAGGTATTTTTGTAATAAAACCCATTGTAATATGCTCTCTTTTCCATAATGGGAGCTCCAAAGGCTGGAACTTGCTGTGTAGATGTTTATGTTCAGCCTTGACCTTCCGACAGGTCAAGCACTACTTCACGAACCAATCTATGTCCCTCTTCATGCATAGCTACCAATAGCCATGTATCATGTCAAGATACATCTTTGTAGCTCCTGGGTGATTGTAAAATCTTGATTTGTGGGCCTCCTCCATCAAAACCTTTTGAGCTCCACCAGTGTAAGGCATCCAAACTCGACCATGACGTGTCAACAATCCTTTGTTGTCTATGTTAAAAGCTGAAACCTGCCTAACCACCTTCTCGCTCTTCTGGTTCTCATCCTTGATGGCATCCGACTGTGTATCTCCAATCATTTCCAAAAATGGAGTCACCACTGCCATCCTCAAACATACCTCACAAATCAGATCATTAACTTCACTGCGGCTCAGAGTGTCGGCCACCACGTTGGCTTTATCGGGGTGGTAAAAACTCTCACAATCGTAGTCCGCTGCCTTCTATTTAGGTTCGGCTGATCCACCAGATATCGCAGACTCTTGTGGTCCTTGTAGATGGTACACCAAATCCTATAAAGACAATTACGTCAAATCTTGAGGGAAACAAACACCGCCTCCAAATCAAGATCATGAGTAGGATACGTCGCTTCATGAGGCTTCAGATGCCTCAAGCATACGCAATCATAATCCTTATTTGAATCAAAACAACACCCAAACCCATGATGGATGCATCACAATAGACCACAAAATCCTCAATTCCCTCTGGAAGGGTAAGTACTGGTGCCTCACAAAGCCTCTGCCAAAGAGTCTCGAATGATTCCTGTTGCTCAGGCCCCCAACTAGACACAACATCCTTCCTCGTCAACATGGTGAGAGGAATTGCAATTCTAAAGCAGTCTCGAATGAATAGTTATCATGCGAGCGGACCATCCATACTCTGGAGGATACGCTGCGAGCATGCGTGTTAGACTTCGAAGGTAGTTGGGATACATACCTTCCATTAGCAGAGTTCTCCTATAACAATGGTTATCATACGAGCATTAATCGTCTTTCCTTCGAGATGCTGTATGGGAGGAGGTGAATGACCCCGATATGTTGGGGAGAGGTTGGATAGAGGGTAGTGGGGAGTGCCGAAGTAGTGCTCAAGACAACAAAGAGGATTCCTTAGGTCCGGAGCAGGCTTCAGACTGCTCAAATTCGGCAGAAAAGTTATGCCGATAAGCGCCGATCAGACCTGGAGTTCCAGGTCGGGGATATGGTTCTCCTGAAGGTGTCACCATGGAAGGGCTTCATCCGATTCAGGAAACATGGCACGTTGGGCCCCAGGTACATTGGACCGTTCAGGGTCTTAGCCCGGGTGGGCAAAGTGGCGTACAAGTTGGATCTGCCAGCCGAACTCAGCCAGATCCACATCACTTTCCACGTCTCCCAGCTGCGAAAGTTCCTGGTGGACGACTCAACAGTGGTACCTTTGGAGGACATTCAGGTGGATGACAGTCTAAATTACATTGAGCGGCCAGTAGTGATCCTCGACCGAAAGTGTAACAACGTAAATTTTCAAAACAAATTTTCATTTCTTTGAAACATAATTTCATTCAAGACAAACCATAAAATCCAATGTAACATAGTCATAATATAAAACATGTCAAATCCCAAGATCAAATATATCCAAATCCGCTTGCGTGTGTGTGTGTACGAGTCATGCTGGCGCCTTCCCACGGTCCTCGCTAGTACCTGAAACACATAACACAGCAACTGTAAGCATAAATGCTTAGTGAGTTCCCCAATATACCACTTACACACATACGCCTTTCCAGGCCATACTCCATACAACCTTCTGGTCCATGTGTCTCAGGGGACTTCCGTCCCAACCCGATAAACCTTCCGGTCCTACCCGTGTCAACCTTCCGGTCCATAACTCCCTGACCTTCCGGTCTACATCATAATGCCTTCCGGCCCATAACATAATGCCTTCCGTCCCATATCAAGTATAACATACATATCGCATACAAAACAGACAACTAATAGCACACAATGCATATATCTATAGCATACCTGACCTTCCGGTCACACATAGGTACCCTTCTAGGTACAATATAGTGAGAAGACTCACCTCGTATGATGTCTAGTGTCTCACGTGCTCGATATCTATGAATCTCAAAACAAAGACCTAGCCTTGCCTAATCACATCAAGTAACCATTCCAAATCATTAACGGCTCTCAAGGCTATACTGCATTCCTTTCTACAATTCCATAGAAGGGTAAAAGACCATTTTACCCCTTCCTTACTCAAAGGTCCACATGTTGACCAAAACCCTAAAAGTCAACAAAGGTCAACAACAAGCAGTACGCGGGGCGTACCCTTGCACTCCAGAAACGGGGAACACGACCCCTTACGCGGCGCGTACTGGAATTATGCCCAACGTAAATCCTAGTTTCTTACTTTCTTCATTTTAGTGTCTTAAACAGTTAAGTCATAATCTCATATTCCAGATCTGGCCATTCTAATACCTCTTAATCCATAAAGTCGAAACCTTTAAGCCTTGCATGGCTATAAAGGTTCCCACACCTTCTAACACCTTTCCTTTCTCCTCCAAAAGTCTAGACCTCATGCACGGTCCAACATTTACGTCTAAGATTGCATTTTTATGAACATACAACTCATATAGTCCTGGAATATGATAGATCTAGACCAATGGGGACTATTTGCTCATAAAGTCTCCATCTTGGGACCTTAAACCCTAGAATTTGGTCCAAGAAGCACACAACACAAATAACAAGGCAAGTTCTGAACTTTATACCTCAGGAAGAAACTTCAACCTCTGAAAACCTCAGATCCACTCTTGTCCACCAACTTCTAGCTCCAACAATGGCATCCTCTTCTCTTTCACCACCTTGAAATAACACTTTGAAGCTTAGAACACTCATACACAAGCTAAGGACGAAGGGAGAACTCTCTTAGTGTTTCTTTCTGTGAGATGGTGGCTGAGAGACAAGACCATGTCATTCCTTTTATAGCCCTCAAGTCATATTAGGGTTTTGCATCTGGGCCGGTTACGCCCGGCGTAACCTTGGGTACGCCCAGCATACCTGGATGAATCTGCATACAAATTAAGCGCGTGAGTAAGCACAGATTACTCCTTAGTACGCCCAACGTACTGACAAGCTTAACATTCTCACAAGGGACCTAACATGACAACTTGGAAAAGAAGAAGGGTTAAATGGTCGAACTTGAATTTCAGGATGTTACAATTCTCCCCCACTAGAACCATACTTCTCCCTCGAAGTCTTATACCGAAAACAACTCCGGATGCTGCTCCCGCATCTCTGACTCCGACTCCCATGTCAGCTCGGACCCCTTCCGATGCTGCCACTGAACCTGCACCAACGGTATCTCCTTGCTCCTCAGAACCTTGATCTTCCGATCCCGAATCGGAATTGGTTTCTCAGCATAATTCAGGCATGCATCCACCTGAATATCCTCCAGTGGCACTACCATCGACTCGTCGGCTATACACTTCCTCAACCGAGACACGTGGAATGTATCATGAATCAGGCTCAACTCCGCAGGTAGCTCCAAACGATATGCTACCCTGCCTACCCTCTCAATCACTCTAAACGGCCTAATATACCGGGGCTCCAGCTTGCCCCTCTTTCTGAATCGAATAACTCCTTTCCAAGGAGGCACCTTCAGGAGTACAAAATCACCAACCTGAAACTCGAGCTCGGACCGTCGCCTATCTGCATAACTTTTCTGGCGACTCTGAGCGGTCAACAACCTCTGTCTGACCCACTGTATCTACTCTGTTGTCCGAAGTACTATCTCCGTACTACCTATCACCCGTTGCCCTACCCCACCCTAGCAAATGGGGGTCCGACACCTCCTCCCATACAATAGCTCAAAGGTTGGCATACCAATGCTCGAGTGATGGCTGTTGTTGTAGGAAAACTCAGCCAAGGAAAAATACGTGTCCCAACTTCCTTCGAAATCCAATACACATGCTCGAAGCATGTCCACAAGCGTCTGAATCTTCTGCTCACTTTGTTCGTCCGTCTGTGGGTGGTATGCGGTACTGAAATGCAGCCTCGTACCCAACTCCTCGTGAAACTTCTTCCAAAATTTGGAAGTAAAACTCCCATCTCGGTCTGAAACAATCGAGATCGGAACTCCATGCCGCGATACTACCTCCCTCACGTATAACTTTGCCAGCCTCTCAGCAGAAGAGCTCTCACTGATAGCAAGAAAGTGAGCGCTCTTCGTCAACCAGTCCATAATCACCATATCGCATCGACACCCCTAGCAGTCCTCAACAATTTGGTGATAAAATCCATGATGATCTGTTCCCACTTCCACTCGGGAATCTCTAACGGCTGCAACTTGCCATGCGGATGCTGGTGCTCGGCCTTACCCTTGCGAAAGGTCAAGCACCTCTCTACGAACCATGCAACATCCCTCTTTATACAGGGCCACAAATACTCCTTCTTCAGGTCCAAATACATCTTAGTGGCCCCGGGGTGGATCGAGAACTTCGATCTATGTGCCTCCTCCATCAAGACGGTACGTGTTCCGCCCACAAACGGCACCCAAACCCAACCCTGGAAGGTCATAACTCCTTGAATATCGGTAATAAACTTCGATACCTGCCCGATCACTCACTCTCTCTTGCGGTTCTCCGGTCTCACGACCTCTGCCTGGGCCCCTCGAATGGTGTCCCATACTGGAGTCATCACTGTCAATCTCATGCAAATATCTTGTATCGGGGCGCCCTCCGCCCTACGGCTCAGGGCATCAGCTCCAACATTAGCCTTGCCCGGGTGGTACATGATCTCACAATCGTAATCCTCCACTACGTACAACCATCTCCTCTGGCGCATGTTCATATTGGGATGATCCGTCAAATACTTCAAGCTCTTGTGGTCCGTGTATATCGTACACCGAACCCCATACAAATAGTGACGCCAGATCTTGAGGGAGAACACTACATCCCCTAATTCCAGATCATTAGTGGGATACCTCAACTCATGAGGCTTTAGCTATCTCAATGCATATTGTATCACATGCCCCCTCTGCATAAGCACCACTCCCAACCCTGATATCGATGCATCACAATATACCACGAAATCCTCTATCCCTTCCGGAAGGGCTAACACCCGGGCTTCGCATGATCTCTGGCGAAGTGTCTCGAACGAGGTCTGCTGCTTCGGACCCCAAGAAAATGCAACACCCTTCAGGGTCAACTTGGTGAGTGGCACGACGATCTTGGAGAAATCCCTAATAAATCTCCGATAATAGCCTGCCAATCCTAAGAAACTCCTGATATCGGTAGGTGATATTGGCACCTCCCAACTCATCACAACCTCAATCTTCACCGGATCGACCAATATCCCCTGCTGGTTAACGAGATTCCCTAGGAACTGGACCTCCCGTAACCAAAAATCACACTTGGAGAATTTGGAGTAAGGCCTCTCCGATCTCAGAACTCCGAGGATTTCCCTCAAATGCTCCTCATGCTGCTCTCTGGATATCGAATATACCAAGATATCATCGATGAAAACAATCACCGATTGTCACACCCCCAAACCAGACGGCGGAAACGTCCGAGGGCTATTGTGACTTAATTGAATAACATCACAATGAATATACATGAATCATAACATCATTCATCACCATGCATTGAAATAATACAACCATCAGTGTTTACATTCAGTACATTGTTTTAAAACATTACATATCCAAAACATAAAACGTTCGATATTAATTAAACAAAACATCATGATACCACTGGATACATTTTCTTCGATTTACCTGTTACCTGAGAACACAAGTATTTTGGAAAAACGTCAACATATGAAATGTTGGTGAGTTCATAAGTAATTTTTGAAAAGTAATGATTTGTATTATTTTGAAAACCACCAGAAAATCCGATATTTTCTGAAAAGATTATTGTAAGTAAGAAAAAGTGTGAAGATCCGTAAGTATGCTTGTTGATTTCTTTAAGTGTGAATTATTGTTAGACTTTGTATGCATCACATAGGTGAAGGTGTTGAATTCCCTAGGAAAACCCGGTGTTTTCCTAATACATCAATTTACGTGGCTTAGTTAGTATTATTCCGATACGACGTTGTATTCTATAGTTCCAGGTGACATTGGATTAATTATGGGTTGTGAGTCGTTATAAGCACGCATTAATGAAAATGACTAGTTTACAACTTTACAAACGATCCCTTAGGCGTCGTCCGTACTACTCACTTAATCCAACCACTCTGACTTCTCATATCCCCACAACTGAGGAGAAAGGAGGGTGCGAAGCCCCCGTTATTTCCATAAGTCGTTCAAGGCTATTGTGAATGCGAAAGGCACTTGGTCCGACTCACATTTGACTTCTCGACTTTGCTAGCAGTACCAAAGGATCCTTGGGGCCCAACAACACTATAAGGCTATTGAATGTCCTTTTACACGAAATTAAGTCATGTAAGGCCCAATAACATGTAAACGCGTTCCCTTCGGGCCTAAAGATCATGTCATTGGGCTAGCTAGGCCCAACAAGCATGATTTGAAACTTTCGAGCCCAAAGAATGTGTATTGACTTCTCGTATATTACCGCGTGTGTATTGTAGTACCGTTGTATACTGATTTTTGATTCGTTATTGATTCGAGACCAAATCAATTCGTTTGGTAACGATTTTTGGTGTTGAAGGTGTATTTATTATCACGTTTCGCCGGTAGACGTAGTACTCGTACTTTTATTTTAAGGGATCTATTGTTTTAAGAATGTGAGTTTATCTTCTTAAGCCCTTTCTCGGATAAAATTTACACTTTTAACCCTTTGTGTATAAAAGAATTTCCGATTTAGTCCGTAAACTATTTTTCTTGACACTTTAGTATCAAAACTTATTGGAAAGACATTTTTAGCACAAATTTACTTGAAAAATAGCTTAAGTCCCTCAAAATGAAATTTTCTAGGTTGAAACCCCCATTTTCGCAACTTTTACAATTTTGGCCCAAAATGGAAATTTTTTACATTTTTAGTCCCTTTTTAATTTGAAAACATTTTTGACCCTTGAAATAGTTTTATTACACTAGTAATCCCCTGTTTTTCATAAATGTGCAGTTTCAGCCCCTCTATTTCCGGATTTTCGCAATTTGGGGCTTATTGGGCCGAAAAAGCCCATTTTTAGCCCATTAGGTTTAACATTCACATTTTAAGCCCCTCCAAAGTGGTTTTATTCAGAAAAATTATCTTAAAAACGGTTTGGACTTGTTTCAACCTCAAGAAATTATGTTTTGTCGTTTTGGGCCCCTTAGTTTTGTATTTTTGACATTTTGGGCCCAAAAATGTTCATCCTAACTAAATAAATCATTTTTATTGACTTGATTAGTGTAGAATGGTATAAGCCATGTTTATTTCATTCTTCATGTTGTATATCTCAGTTTTTAGGTATTTTTAGTTAGCATAATCATCACATAACACATAAAAACCATACATACATGCATAAAATCACACAAGACATACATGAACTCATAGATCTACACATTTGCTTGTATTCTCCCCCACAAAACTTATAAAAACAGAAAAATAAGGGGTATGAAGCTCACCTTTGGGTGTGGTTTCGGTTTTTGGAAGAAAATGAGAAGAAAATTCGGCCTTAGTACTCCTCTTTGGAAGATCTCAAACTTAGAGGGTCTCTAAGAGAGTGATCATGATTTTTACATGGATTAGAAGGAGATTTTGATAAAACAAAGAACCTATATCATAGATCCAAAGTTTAACTTACCTTAGATGAAGAATTTGTGTAAGAATTCCCCTTGAATCCTTCTTAGATCTCGAAATTATGGAGGGGGTATGAGGGAGTTTTCTTGAGAGAAAAGTGAGTGAAATGTGTGTATGTGTGTTTGGAATTGGCCGAGAATGAGAGAGAGAGAGAGAGAGAGAGAGAAAGAGAAGTGCTTGCATGGGAGGATGAGATTGCATGGATGTTTGAAGTGCAAAAGCTTAGATATCCTCCATATAAAAATGAGGTGGCAAGCAAAGTCAACGCTTTCCTCTTGGGTTTGTAGTTTGGGCCGAGAGATAGAGAAGAGAGATGGAGATTTGGGCCTTTTATGTTTAAGTCCATAATATGGAGTCCAAGTTAATGGTTTTCGCCCCATTGGCCCTTTTAGGGTAATTCACGGACCAAATAAATAGAAATATGATTATTATGGACCATTAGGGCTAATTAGGTTAATTATGGCCCAATGAGGTCCATTAAGATGTTTTATTTCGATCTAGGCCCATTATGGCCCAAAATATCGAATTAAATGGAAATGGGTCCAATTAGAGCCCATTTAAGAGTTCTAAGCCCAAGATAGCCAAATTGGAAGCTTATTGGTCCTTTGGGCCCAATAAAGAAGTCCTAGTCCAAAAATGGACTTAAAAAAGAACTTCTAGGGTTTCCAATTGTTTAACGACTATTTGTTTGCATGGGGTGTTTGATTGAAACTTTTGTTGTCATAGAGTAAGCATCATACATGCTCTTATGTTTTTGATTCATAATTTGACTTAAGTGCTGTAGTTACAAGGCACAAAATTCCTGATTGTGACACCGATTGATCCAACATCGGTCTGCACACCCTGTTCATGAGATCCATGAACGCAACTGGTGCATTGGTGAGCCCAAAAGGCATCGGCAGGAACTCGTAATGCCCATAAGGAGTTCTGAACGATGTCTTCTGGATATCTTCATCCCGAACCCTCATCTGATGATAACCCAACCTCAAGTCTATCTTGGAGAACCAAGACGCTTAATGAAACTGATCGAACAAATCATCGATCCTCGATAACAGATCAACTCCCGGTAATCAATAAACATCCGGTGTGAACTATCCTTCTTCTTGCAAAAAGGATAGGCGCTCCCCAAGGTGAGCTACTCGGTCTAATAAACCCCTTTCCTAACAGCTCATGAAGCTGCGAGGATAACTCCTTCATCTCGGATGGCGCAAGGCGATAGGGTGCCTTGGAAATAAGTGCTGCCCCTGGCACCAAATCGATATTAAACTCCACCTGCCTCTCGGGAGGCAGACCCGACAACTCCTCGAGGAAAACGTCAGGGAACTCCCGCACAAGTGGGACCTCATCAATCGAACTCGGCCTCCCAGAGGCCACTCGTGTGTCCATCACATAGGCCACAAATCCTCTACAGCCCTGCTGTAAACTCTGTCTTGCCCTAGCAGCCGAAAAAAATGCTGACTCAAGACGGGTACCCTCACTGTACACCGTAAGTAATCCCTAACTAGGGTCTCATATCATCACCAACTGATGCTCACAGACTATAACAGCTCCAAATCGGCTCAACCAATCCATGCCCACTATAACACACACGTCCCCCATCACAATCGGGACCAAATCTATCGGGAACTCCACACCGAAGATCTCAAGGATACATCCTCGAATCACATCCGTGGCATACACTGCTCACTCGTTAGCTATAGAGACTCGCAGAGGTCGATTCAAGGCCTCTCGACGAATACTGATATGACGACTGAAGGCTAACGACACAAAAGATCGACTTGCTCTCGAGTCAAATAGCACTAAGGCAGGTACATAATTCACAAGAAAAGTACCTACGCATAACATAATATAAGCATAATATCTCAGACTTAAATAAATAGAGAGAAGAATACATACCGGCCATAATGTTGGGTGCTACGCGGACCTCCTCCGCTGTCAACTGGAAAGCACTCCCACGAGCCTTCGGAGCCTCGACCTTCACTGATTGAACCTCGGTAACCCTAGCAGTAGGTGCAGATCCCTGCGCTGACCCCTGATGCAACTGTGGACACTCGACCTTCCGATGGCTAGTCTGGTTGCAATGAAAGCAAACCATAAATCCATTGGGGCAATATTTGGCGATATGCCCCTCCTTGCCACATTTTTAGCAAGCACCCGATTGACAATCCCCCTAATGACCCTTGCCGTACTTCCCGCAAGTGCGGCCCTTCTGGCCTCCAGTCCTTGAATCAGCGGACTTAGTCCACTTGGCTGCCGGTTGAGACTGAGCCGGCCGCCGATCCATCCTATGAGTCTCGGCCTCTTCCCTATCCTGAGTCTCCAACTCGATCTACCGCTTCCAGGCATTTTCCTGAGGCTCAGCAAATGTACGGTACATTGAGTTTGATATGAAATCTTGAATGTCCCTCCTTAAAATTCCCAAATACTGGCTCATCCGTACCTGCTCAGTAGACACCTGCTCAGGGCAGAACATGCCCTCTCATGAAACTTCATGGTAACAACTGTAACAGAATCAGTACCCTGCTTGAGGGTTAAGAAGTCCTGAATCAACCGTTCCCTCTCCACCGGGGAAACATACCCATCCCTGAACATAGCGGGGGAACATACCCATCCATATACTACTGACCACACCGCATCAGCATTCATCCGAAGTCCTCCTCCTTGGATCCCGGATCGCAAGTGCTCTATTCTCACTATGCATTGGATACCCTCCGATAGACCTCTCATGAGCTCCTAACTGCTACCTACTCACTCTCAAGGCATCTCATAGCAGCATAATTCTCCTAGGCTAAGGCATCACAAATCAGGTCACTCTAGTCCTAATATGAATACCTAGCCTACTCTAGCATGCATAACATTAGATAGCATATCTCATAACACATAATGTAAGGGTATTTTGGGGATTCACAGTTCAGGCGCTGGCTGACCGTACACACTGCTCTGCTCTGGTTTTTTTCAAAACTCCTTGCTCTTTTAGAAAATTTAATTTTTATTGTTGAAAATTTCTCAAATCCTCAGTTTAAGTTCAGATATGCCCAAAGGTGCATCCGAGTCCCTCAAACCAAGGCTCTGATACCAACTTGTAACAACGTAAATTTTCAAAACAAATTTTCATTTCTTTAGAACATAATTTCATTCAAGACAAACCATAAAATCCAATGTAACATAGTTGTAACAGCCCGGAATCCCAGGTATTGTTTAAATTGTGTTTTGGGGTGTTTTAAGAGGGGACTCGGCGAGTAGGAGCCACACTCGCCGAGTAGGACCGCAGACCTGGTCGCGGGTTCGCGACTGGACTCGACGAGTCCAGATATGGACTCGGCGAGTCTGCGCTGTTCAGCGGAAACCCTAGCCGTTCAGTTTTGGGACGTATAAAAAGGACTTATAGGCCGTCATTGTTCGTTTTAGCCTTCTGAGAAGAACCCTAAATCGATTGTGTGCATCTGGAGCAAGGTTGAAGACCATTGTTGAGTTAGGAGGAGTTGTTGTGCAAGGAAGAGAAGGGTTTGGCTAAAGGGACAGCAAGGGAATCACGTTCTGAGGATTGGGGACGCAGAGAGTACATTATTCAGGTAATAATTCGGATTATATTCTTCTATGTTTATGTGTATATGGATTTAGGGTTTATGGAACCCTTTTTGTGGTTAGATTGAATGTTACCTTAGTCCCCAAACGATTGAAACCCTGTATTGGGACCTTTAGAGGTCCAGAATGTCCCATGCCTGTGCATTTCGGGAATCAATAGAGGTTTTGGATTGGAATCCTTATGCCTTAAGTCAAAATGTAAATTATAAGTCTTGGGGTGTAGCATGAGCACCTAAATGAAGGCCTTACGTGATGGACCAGCTTAGGAGGACCAGACCTATGAATGGTCGGAACAATTCTGATCTTAGGAAGCAGTTTGATCGACTGCATGGCATGGACTCGCCGAGTCCAATGAACAGGCTCGGCGAGTAGCTTGGAGAATAACTGGGACTCGTCGAGCTGTTCTTCAGACTCGGCGAGTGGAGTCGGGGTGGCCCTGCGATTCTTCCACGAGGAACTCGTCGAGTCAAGAGAGATACTCGACGAGTAGAAAGGGAACATCAGAGAATTGGTGAGGACGTCTAGACTCGCCGAGTCGCCATAGCACTCGCCGAGTCCGGTCAAGTTGACCGTTGACCGTTGACCGTTGACCAGAGTTGACCTACATGTGATTTCTTAGGGTTAGTTGTCTTGAAAGATAAAAGTGTTAATAAGGGATATATGATATTATAGGGAGTCTGTAGCTCGGCGGATCGAGCACGAGTGATTTCGGGATTTGCTAGCTTTCGATATTCACGAGGTGAGTCTTCTCACTATACTGTACCCGGAAGGGTTTGACTGTGTGACCGGAAGGTCGGATATGATATGTGATATATGTGCTATATGTGGTAAGTTAATTGTTATATGTGCTGTGTATGTTTTATGGGCCGGAAGGCGATATGTTATGGGCCGGAAGGCGAATATGTTATGGGCCGGAAGGCGATTATGTTATGGGCCGGAAGGCGTTGTGTTGTGGACCGGAAGGTCAGGGCCTGGAAAGGCGTATATGTGTAAGTTGTATACTGGGGAACTCACTAAGCATTTATGCTTACAGTTGTTATGTATGTGTTTCAGGTACTAGCGAGGACCGGGGGAAGGCGCCGGCGTGATGCGTACACACTGTTTGATGTTTTGAGATCTTGGGAATTTTATGATTTGTGTTTTGACATAAAACTTGGAATAATTATATTTAGTTTGAATAAAAATACTTATTTGAAATGAAAAATTTGTTTGAAAATTTGCGTTGTTACAATTGGTATCAGAGCCTTGGTTTGAGGGATTCGGGTGTACCTTCGGGTGTAACTGAACTCAAACCGAGGATTTGAGGAAAATTTTTAAAAATAAAGGCATAAACTTTTATAAATGATAGTGTGGTAAACAAGAAAGAAGCAGTGTGTACGATCAGTCAACGCCCGAACGGTAAAGATCCCCAGAATACCTTACAATGTTATGTTATGCAATGAATTATGAATTGTTATGCATGCTAGAAGACTAGGTATTCATGATAGGACTAGAGTGGCCTGATTTGTGATGCCTTAGTCTAGGGAGTTTGTCGATATGAGATATTTGATAGCGTGCAGGTAGATAGTGCATATCAAAAGTAGAGTACTCACTATTCGGGGTTTGGGGAGGAAGATTTGGGACGAATGCTGATACGGTGTGGTCGGTAGTATTGGGCCCGTACTACCGAAGACACCGGGTCGGTGGGAGACCCATGTAAGAATCCCTGGATATCAAAGACTGAGTAGGGCTGCGTTATCGAGTGCAATTGTACTTGATGGAGTCTCTGATAATTTTATGTTGTATTTCAGAGACATCATGGTTACAACACGCCACGGGGCGAGTTCGAGCGGTGTGAGCGACGAGGAGATTCGTCAGATGATTCAGGAGGAGGTAGCTGCAGCGATCCGGGATGAGATCCCGGAGATGTTTGGGTCTATTAAGACCACCCTGATGGAGACGTTTGAAGAGCGGTACGCCGCACTGACTGAAGCTGCAGCCGCTGCCGCTACCGCAGCTGTGGCCGCTGCCAGGCCACAAGGGGGCGACTCACTACTATTCCGAGAATTCAGCAACACGAAACCACCTGAGTTCGATGGGACGCAGGATCCGATTGCTGCGATGAGGTGGATCACTGATATTGAGGGGTGCTTCTACACTTGTTCATGCCTGGAGCACCTGAGGGTACGGTTCACTTTGAACCATCTCCGTCTGGGAGCGAAGGATTGGTGGAAGTTCGTGACGGTGAACTTCACTTTGGCGGAGATTACAGCAGTGACATGGGAGAGGTTTACTGCCATGTTCAGGGATGAGTACATTCCCCCAGTGGAGAGGGAACGATTGGTTCAGGAGTTCTTGACCCTTAAGCAGGGTACTGATTCGGTTGTGGTGGTCACGCGGAAGTTTCATGAGAGGGCGATGTTCTGCCCCGAGCTGGTGTCTACTGAGCAGTCGTGGATGATCCGGTACTTGGGTGTTTTGAGGAGGGATATCCGGGAGTTTGTGTCGAACTCCACCTATCATACTTTTGCTGAGCTTCAGGCGAATGCCAGGAAGCGCGAGATCGAGTTGGAGACCCAGGCCAGGGAGGAGGCTGAATCTCAGCAGGTGGACCGGCGGCTGGCTCAGTCTCAGCCGGCAGCCAAGCGGACCAAGTCCGCCGATTCGAGGACGGGAGGTCCGAAGGGCCGCACTTGCGGAAAGTGAGGCAAGGGTCACGATGGGGCGTGTCGAGCTGGTGGTTGCTACAAGTGTGGCAAGGAGGGACACATTGCTAGGGATTGTCCTAAGGGGTTTATGGTTTGTTTTCATTGCAACCAGACAGGCCATCGGAAGGCCGAGTGCCCTCAGCTTCGTCAGGGATCTACACCTACTACCAGGACTACTGAGACTCGACCGGCGAAGGTCGAGGCCCCGAGGGCTCGCGGGAGAGCCTTTCAGCTGACTGCGGAGGAGGTCCGCGCTGCGCCCGATGTTGTGGCAGGTATGCTGTAATTCACATATTTATTTAAAGTCGAAATGTTATGCTTATGTTAATATATGTGTAGGTACTTTTCTTGTGAACTCTATGCCTGCTCTAGTGTTATTTGACTCGGGTGCGAGTAGGTCCTTTGTATCTTTAGCTTTTAGTCAGCATATCAGCATTAGTCGTGAGCCGTTAAGTCGGCCTCTGAGCGTTTCTATAGCAGCTGAGAGGGTGGTTTGTGCCACGGAGGTTCTTCGGGGATGCGTGCTAGAGATTTTCGGGGTTGAGTTCCCAATTGACCTGATTCCTATTGTGATGGGTGATGTCTGTGTCATCGTGGGCATGGACTGGTTGAGCTGATTCAGCGCTGTCATCGACTGTGAGCGTCAGCTGGTGACTATACGAGACCCTAGTGGGGGAGTTCTTACGGTGTACGGCGAGGGTACCCGTTCAGGATTAGCTTTTTGTTCGGCCGCTAGGGCGAGGCAATGTCTACAGCAGGGATGTAAGGGTTTTGTGGCGTATGTGATGGATACGCGGGAGGCTTCCGAGAGACCGAGGTCAGTGGAGGAGGTCCCAGTGGTGCGTGAGTTTCCAGATGTTTTTCCCGAGGAGCTGTCGGGAGTACCTCCTGCGAGGCAAGTGGAGTTTGGTATCGATCTGATTCCGGGGGCCGCGCCTATTGCGAAGGTGCCTTATCGTCTCGCACCTCCAGAGATGCAAGAGTTGTCCTCGCAACTCCAGGAGTTGCTGGGGAAGGGATTCATTTGGCCGAGCAGCTCGCCGTGGGGAGCACCTATTCTGTTCGTCAAGAAGAAGGATGGTTCACACCGGATGTGCATTGATTACCGGGAGCTGAACAAAGTGACGGTTAAGAACCGTTACCCGCTACCGAGGATCGATGATTTATTCGATCAGTTGCAAGGGGCATCTTGGTTTTCTAAGATCGACCTGAGGTCAGGGTACCATCAGGTAAGAGTGCGGGATGAGGACGTCCAGAAGACAGCATTTAGGACGCGATATGGGCATTATGAGTTTGTGGTGATGCCTTTCGGGCTCACCAATGCCCCGGATGTGTTCATGGACCTCATGAACAGGGTATGCAGGCCGATGTTGGATCGGTCAGTGATTGTATTTATCGACGACATCCTAGTGTATTCGCGATCTAGAGAGCAGCATGAGGAACATTTGCGGGAGGTCCTTGAGGTACTGAGGTCGGAGAAGCTATATGCAAAGTTCTCCAAATGTGACTTCTGGTTGCGGGAGGTCCAATTTCTTGGACATGTTGTTAATCAGGCAGGGATATTGGTCGATCCGGCCAAGGTTGAGGCTGTGATGAGTTGGGAGGTACCGAAGTCACCTTCTGAGATCAGGAGTTTCCTTGGGTTGGCGGGATAATATCGGAGGTTTATTAAGGACTTCCCCAAGATCGCAGTGCCGCTCACCAGATTGACTCGGAAGGGTGTTGCATTCTTATGGGGACCCGAGCAACATACTTCCTTTGAGACACTTCGCCAGAGACTGTGCGAAACCCCGATATTAGCTCTCCCGGAAGGGATGGAAGATTTTGTCGTATATTGCGACACATCAATTTCGGGACTGGGTGCAGTGTTGATGCAGAGAGGTCATGTGATAGCTTATGCATCGAGGCAGCTAAAGCCTCATGAGGCGAGATATCCCACACATGATTTAGAGTTGGGGGCAGTAGTGTTCGCTCTCAAGATTTGGCGTCACTACCTGTATGGGGTTCGATGTACGATATACACGGACCATAAGAGTTTGAAGTATTTGATGGATCAGCCCAACCTAAATATGCGTCAGAGGAGGTGGTTGGATGTGGTCAAGGAATATGATTGTGAAATCCTGTACCACCCGGGCAAGGCTAATGTGGTAGCCGATGCATTGAGCCGCAGGGCGTAGAGCACTCCATTGCGAGATGTGTGTCTGAGACTGATGGTGATGACTCCAATATTGGATGCTATTCGTGGGGCACAGGCCGAGGCTGTGAGATCCGAGATGCAGAAGAAAGAGCGGGTCGTTGGGTTAATTTCAGAGTTCGTTAAGGATGGACGAGGATTTCTGACGTTTCAGGGTCGGATTTGGGTACCGTTCGTGGGCGGTACGCGTATTACCTTGATGGAAGAGGCTCATAGATCGAAATTCTCGATTCATCCCGGTGCTACGAAGATGTATTTGGATTTGAGGAAGGAATATTGGTGGCCCTGCATGAAGAGAGACGTCGCCTGGTTCGTTGAGAGATGTTTGACCTGCCGTAGAGTTAAGGCTGAGCACTAGAGGCCGCATGGCAAGTTACAGCCATTGGAGATTCCTGAGTGGAAGTGGGAACAGATTACTATGGATTTCATCACCAAATTGCCGAAAACTGCCAGGGGAGTTGATGCAATTTGGGTGATTGTGGATAGGTTGACGAAGAGTGCACACTTCCTTGCCATCAGCGAGAGTTCATCAGTGGAGAAGTTGGCGGAGTTATATGTGAGAGAAGTAGTATCTCGGCATGGAGTGTCGATCTCGATTGTTTCGGACCGTGATATACGTTTCACTTCCAGGTTCTGGAAGAAATTCCATGAGGAGCTGGGTACTAAACTGCATTTTAGTACCGCATACCAACCCCAGACCGACGGTCAGAGCGAGCGGACGATTCAGACACTGGAGGACATGCTTCGAGCGTGTGTGTTAGACTTCGGGGGTAGCTGGGATGCATATTTACCCTTGGCGGAGTTTTCCTACAACAACAGCCATCATTCGAGCATTGGTATGCCACCTTTTGAGTTGTTGTATGGTAGGAGGTGTCAGACCCCCATTTGTTGGGGAGAGGTGGGACAGAGAGTGATGGGAAGTACAGAGATCGTACTTCAAACGACAGAGCAGATTCAGCAGGTTAGGCAGAGGTTATTGACCGCCCAGAGCCGACAGAAGAGTTATGCGGACAAACTCCGGTCCGAGCTTGAATTTTAGGTCGGCGACTTCGTTCTCCGTAAGATTTCCCCTTGGAAAGGGGTGATCCGGTTCAGAAGGAGGGGCAAGTTGGGGCCCCGGTTTATAGGTCCATTTCGTGTGATTGCAAGGGTAGGCCGGGTAGCCTATCGGTTGGAGTTGCCAGCAGAATTGGGACAGATCCACAATACTTTTCATGTATCGCAGTTGAGGAAGTGTATAGCCGATGAATCGACAGTGGTACCATTAGAGTATATTCAGGTGGATGCGAGCCTAAATTACGCCGAAAGACCAGTGGCCATCAGGGATCGGAAGATCAAGGTTCTGAGGAACAAAGAGGTACCTCTGGTGTTGGTTCAGTGGCAACACCGGAAAGGATCGAAAATGACTTGGGAGCCGGAACGTGAAATGCGGGAGCAGCATCCAGAGCTATTTTCAGAGCGAGACTTCGAGGACGAAGTCTAGTCCTAGTGGGGGAGAGTTGTAACAGCCCGGAATACCAGGTATTGTTTAGATTGTGTTTTGGGGTGTTTTAAGAGGGGACTCGGCGAGTAGGAGCCAGACTCGCCGAGTAGGACCGCAGACCTGGTCGCGGGTTCGCGACTGGACTCGACGAGTCCAGATATGGACTCGGCGAGTCTGCGCTGTTCAGTGGAAACCCTAGCCGTTCAGTTTTGGGACGTATAAAAAGGACTTATAGGCCGTCATTGTTCGTTTTAGCCTTCTGAGAAGAACCCTAAATCGATTGTGTGCATCTGGAGCAAGGTTGAAGACCATTGTTGAGTTTGGAGGAGTTGTTGTGCAAGGAAGAGAAGGGTTTGGCTAAAGGGACAGCAAGGGAATCACGTTCTGAGGATTGGGGACGCAGAGAGTACATTATTCAGGTAATAATTCGGATTATGTTCTTCTATGTTTATGTGTATATGGATTTAGGGTTTATGGAACCCTTTTTGTGGTTAGATTGAATGTTACCTTAGTCCCCAAACGATTGAAACCCTGTATTGGGACCTTTAGAGGTCCAGAATGTCCCATGCCTGTGCATTTCGGGAATCAATAGAGGTTTTGGATTGGAATCCTTATGCCTTAAGTCAAAATGTAAATTATAAGTCTTGGGGTGTAGCATGAGCACCTAAATGAAGGCCTTACGTGATGGACCAGCTTAGGAGGACCAGACCTATGAATGGTCGGAACAATTCTGATCTTAGGAAGCAGTTTGATCGACTGCATGGCATGGACTCGCCGAGTCCAATGAACAGGCTCGGCGAGTAGCTTGCAGAATAACTGGGACTCGTCGAGCTGTTCTTCAGACTCGGCGAGTGGAGTCGGGGTGGCCCTACGATTCTTCCACGAGGAACTCGTCGAGTCAAGAGAGATACTCGACGAGTAGAAAGGGAACATCAGAGAATTGGTGAGGACGTCTAGACTCGCCAAGTCGCCATAGCACTCGCCGAGTCCGGTCAAGTTGACCGTTGACCGTTGACCAGAGTTGACCTACATGTGATTTCTTAGGGTTAGTTGTCTTGAAAGATAAAAGTGTTAATAAGGGATATATGATATTATAGGGAGTCTGTAGCTCGGCGGATCGAGCACGAGTGATTTCGGGATTTGCTAGCTTTCGATATTCACGAGGTGAGTCTTCTCACTATACTGTACCCGGAAGGGTTTGACTGTGTGACCGGAAGGTCGGATATGATATGTGATATATGTGCTATATGTGGTAAGTTAATTGTTATATGTGCTGTGTATGTTTTATGGGCCGGAAGGCGAATATGTTATGGGCCGGAAGGCGATTATGTTATGGGCCGGAAGGCGTTGTGTTGTGGACCGGAAGGTCAGGGCCTGGAAAGGCGTATATGTGTAAGTTGTATACTGGGGAACTCACTAACCATTTATGCTTACAGTTGTTATGTATGTGTTTCAGGTACTAGCGAGGACCGGGGGAAGGCGCCGGCGTGATGCGTACATACTGTTTGATGTTTTGAGATCTTGGGAATTTTATGATTTGTATTTTGACATAAAACTTGGAATAATTATATTTAGTTTGAATAAAAACACTTATTTGAAATGAAAAATTTGTTTGAAAATTTGCGTTGTTACAATAGTCATAATACAAAACATGTCAAATCCCAAGATCAAATATATCTAAATCTGACTGTGTGTGTGTGTGTACGAGTGATGCCGATGCCTTCCCACGGTCCTCGCTAGTACCTGAAACACATAACACAACAACTGTAAGCATAAATGCTTAGTGAGTTCCCCAATATACCACTTATGCACATACGCCTTTCCAGGCCATACTCCATACAACCTTCTGGTCCATGTGTCTCAGGGGACTTCCGTCCCAACCCGGTAAACCTTCCGGTCCTACCCGTGTCGACCTTCCAGTCCATAACTCGCTGACCTTCCGGTCTACATCATAATTCCTTCCAGCCCATAACATAATGCCTTCCATCCTATATCAAGCATAACATACATATCGCATACAAAACAAACAACTAATAGCACACGATGTATATATCTTATAGCATATCTGACCTTCCGGTCACACATAGGTACCCTTCCAGGTACAGTATAGTGAGAAGACTCACCTCGTATGATGTCGAGTGTCTCATGTGCTCGATATCTATGAATCTCGAAACAACAACCTAGCCTCGCCTAATCACATCAAGTAACCATTCCAAATCATTAATGGCTCTCAAGGTTATACTACATTTCTTTCTACAATTGCACAGAAGGGTAAAAGACCATTTTACCCCTCCCTGACTCAAAAGTCCACATGTTGACCAAAACCCTAAAAGTCAACAAAAGTCAACAGTAAGCAATACGCGGGGCGTAACAACTCCTGTACGCGGGGCGTACCCTTGCACTCCAGAAACGGGGAACGCGACTCCCTACGCGATGCGTATTGGGATTACGCCCAACGTAAATCCCAGTTTCTTACATTCTTCATTTTAGTGTCTTAAACAGTTAAGACATAATCTCATATTCTAGATCTGGCCATTCTAATACCTCTTTATCCATAAAGTCGAAACCTTTAAGCCTTGCATGGCTATAAAGGTTCCCACACCTTCTAACATCTTTCCTTTCTCCTCCAAAAGTCTAGATCTCATGCATGGTCCAACATTTACATCCAAGATTGCATTTTTATGAACATACAACTCATATAGTCTTGGAATATGATAGATCTAGGCCAATGGTGACTATTTGCTCATAAAGTCTCCATCTTGGGACCTTAAACCCTAGAATTTGGTCCAAGAAGCACACAACACAAATAACAAGGCAGGTTCTGAACATTATACCTTAGGAAGAAACTCCAACCTCTGAAAACCTCAGATCCACTATTGTCCACCAACTTCTAGCTCCAAAAATGGCATCCTCTTCTCTTTCACCACCTTGAAATGGCACTTTGAAGCTTAGAACACTCACATACAAGCTAAGGATGAAGGGAGAACTCTCTTAGGGTTTCTTTTTGTGAGATGGTAGCTGAGAGACAAGATCATCTCATTCCATTTATAGCCCTGAAGTTATATTAGGGTTTTGCATCTGGGCCGGTTACGACCGACGTAACCTTGGGCATACCCGGATGAATCCGCATAAAAATGAAGCGCGCGAGTACGCGCAGCGTACTCCTTAGTACGCCTAGTGTACTCATAAGCTTAACATTCTCACAAGGGACCTAACATGACAACTTGGAAAAGAAGAAGGGTTAAATGGTCATACCTGAATTTAGGGATGTTACAAGAAGTCGAAGGATCTGAGGAACAAGAGGGTTGAGCTAGTGAAGGTGCAATGGCAACATCGGAAGGGCTCAGAGTGGACTTGGGAACCAGTGGATGAGATGATGGAGCATTACCTAAGACTGTTCTAGGAGCGAGCAGCAGACTTCAAGGAGGAAGTCTAAAATAAGTGGGGGAGATTTGTAGCACCTAGTTCTTGGTATGTAACTTATTTAAATATTTTGCAGTTTGGCCTTGGACTCGGCGAGTTGAAGGACCAACTCGCTGAGTAGAAGCGGTGATGGGATGCAGGATTTAAGTGATGGACTTGTCGAGTCGGGTCCCGGACTCGAAGAGTAGGCTCTAACAGGACAAAACACTAATATGAGGGTTTTCACCCTATTTAATCATCTCTTTCAGCCACCACTCATCCCTATTGCTCCTAGAAACCCTCCATAGAAAACCCGAAGTGTCTTGGTGCAACATTTAAGGCCTTTGTGGTGATTTTGGTAGTTTTGTTCACAAAGAAGAAGGAAGAGCATGGAAGGATCAAGAGGATACTGAAGGATTCGAGTTTGGTGCATCATTTTCAGTCTTTGAAAGGTGTAAAGTTTGTACCTTGTTTGTTCATTTGTTAGATCCCTTTTTGGGGAATATTTAGGGCTTTTTAAGCCATATGAGGTGGCCAACCATGATTGCAAACATGGTTGGGGGTCAAGACTTTGGATCTAAGTCTTGGGAGGAGTCACAAGGCAGATTTGGGTTGCTTTTGCACCCAAAGAAGGTCCCATGCTACATAAGAGCCATTTTAGAGCCTTTTAGGCTCAAAAGTCCCATGCATGCACGTAAAGTTCGAAACCTTACGTGCTAGATTGAGCTTAGGGGATTCGATCTAGCATTTGGTCAAAGGTTGTACATCAGAAATCGAGGAAATAGGGCAAGGACGTTATCGACTCGGTGAGTTCGTTCTTGGGACTCGACGAGTCCAAGGCATAAAGTCCCATATCTGTTGAGGGTCAAAAGAACTAAGTTGGGTGTTAGAAGGGTTGTAGAATGTCCGAAGGAGTGACCCAACGTATTGGACTTAGCCTTAGAACTGGAGTTCATGGGACTCGATGAGTGCTAGAACAAACTCAGCGAGTCCAAGGCAATCTCCTTATGGTTGAAGATGAACTCGACGAGTTGTTCATACAACTCGGTGAGTCAAGGACAGAACTTGTTCATCAGATGAAGCTGAACTCGACGAGTTGTTCATACAACTCAGCGAGTCGGATGAAGGTTTATTTGATGTTCATGTAGAGGAGGAACTCGTTGAGTCATTTCTAAACTCGACGAGTCGAGTCGTGGACAAGGAAGGATAAAGGGTTAGGGACTCGACGAGTTGACAACCCAACTCGGCAAGTCGGGTCAACTGGAAGTTGACTTTGACTTGGACTTGGTTGGGATAAAATAGTCATTTTACCCTAAGAGTATATATAAGATTCTGATTGAGTGTTTTGTGGGCATTATAGCCGGAGGATTTCCGGAGCAGCAGCAGACAAAGGTTTTCCGTACAGATTATCAGCAGCTACTCGTACGAGGTGAGTTACCTTCCAGTAGCGGTGGGTCTACGGCCACAATGCCGGCCCACCAGTAGGAGTTTTATGTTAGATTATTGTCTTTGTGATATTCATCTAGGTTTTCTACTACCTAATATGTTATGAGTTAGTATGATATGGTATTAGATGCTAGTAGCAGTAGGGGATATAGGAAGATGTTACGATGGATTTTATCACAAAGCCTCCCAGGACCACGCGGGGAGTGGATTCGATTTGGGTCATCATCGATCGATTGACCAAGAGCGCCCATTTTATCCCGATTCACGAGAGTATTTTGGCCGAAAGGTTGGCCGATATCTATATCAGGGAGGTAGTGGCACTGCAAGGGGTGCCAGTATCGGTGATTTCAGACAGAGATGTTTGGTTGACTTCCAGGTTCTGGAAGAAGTTTCATGATGAGCTAGGTACTCGTCTGCATTTTAGCACCAACTTTCACCCACAGACAGATGGTCAAAGCGAGTGGACCATCCAGACTCTAGAGGATACGCTGTGAGCATGTGTGTTACACCTTGGAGGTAGTTGGGATACCTACCTTCCATTAGAAGAGTTCTCCAATAACAGTAGTTGTCATGCGATCATTGACCATCCTCCCTTCGAGGTGCTATATGGGAGGAAGTGTAGGACCCCAATATGTTGGAGCAAGGTTGGCTAGAGGGTAATAGGGAGCGCCGAAGTAGTGGTAAAGACAATAGAGAGGATTCAACAGGTTCGGAGCAGGCTTCAGACTACTCAAAGTCGGCAGAAAAGTTATACCGATAAGCGCCGATCAGACTAAGAGTTCCAGGTCGGGATATGGTTCTCTTGAAGGTGTCGCCATGGAAGGGCGTCATCCGATTCAGGAAACTGGGCAAGTTAGGCCCCAGGTACATTGAACCGTTCAAGGTCTTAGCCCGGGTGGGTAAGGTGGCGTACAGGTTGGATCTGCCAGCCGAACTCAACCAGATCTATAACACTTTTCATGTCTCCAAGCTGCAAAAGTGCCTGGCGGACGACTCAGCAGTGGTACCCTTGCAGGACATTCAGGTGGATGACAGTCTGAATTACATTGAGCGGTCAGTAGCGATCCTCGACCAAAAGTCGAAGGATCTTAGTAACAAGAGGGTTGAGCTAGTGAAGGTGCAATGGCAACATCGGAAGGGCTCAGAGTGGACTTGGGAGCCAGTGGATGAGATGATGGAGCATTACCCAGAACTATTCCAGGAATGAGCAATAGACTTCGAAGGACGAGGTCTAAAATAAGTGGGTGAGACTTATTTAAGTTTTTTGAATTTTTGGCCTTGGACTCGGTGAGTTGAAGGACCAACTCACCGAGTAGAAGTGGGATGGGATGCGTGATTTAAGTGATGGACTCGTCGAGTCGGGTACCGGACTCGACGAGTAGGCTCCGACTGGACAAAACCCTAATCTGAGAGTTTGCACCCTATTTAATTATCTCTTTCAGCCACCACTCATCCCTATTGCTCCAAAAAACCCTCCATAGCAAACCCTAAGTGTTTTGGTGCAAGATCTAAGGCTTTTGTGGTGATTTTGGTAGTTTTGTTCACAAAGAAGAAGGAAGAGCATAGAAGGATCAAGAGGAGACTGAAGGATTCGAGTTTGGTGCATCATTTTCAGTCTTTGAAAGGTGTAAAGTTTGTACCTTGCTTGTTCATTTGTTAGATCCCTTTTTGTGGAAGATTTTGGGCTTTTTAAGCCATATGAGGTGGCCAACCATGATTGCAAACATGGTTGGGGGTCAAGAATTCGGATCTAAGTCTTGGGAGGAGTCAGAAGGCAGATTTGGGTTGCTTTTGCACCCAAAGAAGGTCCCATGGTACATAAGAGCCATTTTAGAGCCTTTTAGGCTCAAAAGTCCCATGCATGCACGTAAAGTTCGAAACTTTACGTGCTAGATTGAGCTTAGGGGCTTGGTTCTATCATTTGGTCAAAGGTTGTACATCAGAAATCGAGGAAATAGGGCAAGGACGTTATCGACTCGGTGAGTTCGTTCTTGGGACTCGACGAGTCCAAGGCATAAAGTCCCATATCTGTTGAGGGTCAAAACAACTAAGTTGGGTGTCAGAAGGGTTGTAGAATGTCCGAAGGAGTGACCCAACGTATTGGACTTAGCCTTAGAACTGGAGTTCATGGGACTCAACGAGTGCTAGAACAGACTCGGCGAGTCCAAGGCAATCTCCTTATGGTTAAAGATTAACTCGACGATTTTTTCATACAACTCGGTGAGTCAAGGACAGAACTTGTTCATCAGATGAAGGTGAACTCGACGAGTTGTTCATACAACTCAGCGAGTCGGATGAAGTTTCATTTGATGTTCATGTAGAGGAGGAACTCGTTGAGTCGTTGCTAAAATCGACGAGTCGAGTCGTGGACAAGGAAGGATAAAGGGTTAGGGACTCGACGAGTTGACAACCCAACTCGGCGAGTCGGGTCAACTGGAAGTTGACTTTGACTTGGACTTGGTTGGGGTAAAATAGTCATTTTACCCTAAGAGTATATATAAGATTCAGATTGAGTGTTTTGTGGGGATTATAGCCGGAGGATTTCCAGAGCAGCAGTAGACAAAGGTTTCCCGTATAGATTATCAGCAGCTACTCGTACGAGGTGAGTTACCTTCCAGTAGCGGTGGGTCTACGGCCACAATGCCGGCCCACCAGTAGGAGTTTTATGTTAGATTATTGTCTTTGTGATATTCATCTAGGTTTTCTACTACCTAATATGTTATGAGTTAGTATGATATGGTATTAGATGCTAGTAGCAGTAGGGGAGATAGTCCCCAAGATTTACGGTCGATAGGGCCAAAGGGGGTGGTTATACCCAGTCATACTAGATGGAATATGGTTATGTGTTCATGCTATGTGGTAGTAGTAGAAGGGTGAAATAGTCCCCAACATCCGGTCGAGAGGACCGAAGGGTAGGCCAGCACCCATGTATGCTAGGCAGTACCCAGTTGAGAGGACCTCTATGGAGGCCAGCACCCATATATTGTAGGCAGTATCCGGTCGAGAGGACCGAAGGGGAGGCCAGTACCCAGGTATGCTAGGCAACATCCGGTCGAGAGGACCGAAGGGGTAGGTTGGGCACCCTGATATGCCTGATAGTATGTGTATGTTATATGATTGTATAGTGTGCGGTACGATTGGGGAACTCACTAAGCTTCGTGTTTATAGTTTACAATTTTGGTTTCAGGTACCTCTTCAGCAAAGGGGAAGGAGCTGGCATGGTAGCGACACATCATACGCACACTCATTATTTTCCGCAGTATGGATATTCTGGGATTGTACTCTGACATGTTCTTATTTTATGACTTGGTTTTACAGACATGATACATTGTTTTATGAGATGTTGTGATTTCACAGTATTTTCTTATGAATGTTTTTATTTGTCAGTTAATTAAAAAGAAAGTTTTGGTCTTGAAAATTGGGTCGTTACACCCATGATAACACAAACACCCCCATCGTAATAGGAATAAGGTCGATCAGATATCCAACACCAAAATCTCCAATACACAACCTCAAACGACACCAGTAGCCAAAACTGCATGCTCATCCGCTATAGAGACCCTCAACGGTCGATCAAAGGCCTCATGTGGAATGTTAAAACTACGACAGAAGGAAGATGGCATGAAGGACCAACTTGCACTCGAGTCAAACAACACTTAAGCAGGTACATAGTTCACAAGAAAATTACCTAATAGGAGCAACATAATAATCATATATAAAATAAATTAATAGAAATGAAAAGTGTGACATCCCGAAATTTAGGTCTAAAACTGTAGACAATCAATTCGATGCAAACCTCTTTGTAATGTGAACTATTGGTAGTTAATGAGTATTTTGAAAATATACAATGTGATTACACCTACTGTAAGATATGAAATGGTATCTTACTTCCATGTGTGGAAATTCTTAAATGAATCATCCAACTCAAACTGTGACCCTAGTTAATACAGCTGAAGAACTGAAAATTCGTATTAAGCAGTTGTGAATGAAGAGAACATGATGGTCTCATAGCACATGTTCCCATGTTTCAAAAATATAAAGAACATCCAAAACAGAGTTCGTATGCAAAAGATACGACAATTATAAGAAAACAAGCCAATAGAACAATGGCTTTCTTTAAACTGCTAAAACCGTTTCTATTCGTTGAGGCACTTGCACAACTCATATGTAAATTACGAGATCATTTTTGGACTCAAACTATGGTCTAATATTTAATTTCATACTCGAATTAATTTTAGTAAAAATATTTGCAAAAGTCAAAAAATCGGACGTTTCCGGTCATTTTGTCACAAATCTTTAAACGAGATTTCTCGGAGTTTTACAACTCGAAAAATTAATCCATTTGGGTTTTTGGAATCCCTGAAGTCTACTCTATCATAAAATACTTTCAAAAAAAATATAAGGTGTTGAGAACTTGGCACACAAAATTAGGATGGTTTTAGAGCATTTTTTAGGGAATGACATCACTGGGGCCTACCCTTCCTTGTATACTTGATCAAAATCATCCAAGAGACCCTCCCCCCCTTTCCCACGTGAGTAACACCTTCCCCCTTATCCATTTGGAATTTACTCTTCCCTCTAAATTACAACCATAATGTATCTAGAGTGTTGGACTTTCTATGGAGGTATGGCCTTGCATGGATATTAGAGGCTTCCTTGCATGGAGCATCTTGGTTCTCCAAGACTGAAATCGAGAGATTAAAAGATTTTTTACAAGAAAAATGGTTTCCTAAAAACTAAGATAAAAGTGTTTTGGGAAAGAATAAAGTGTGTGATGTGCGCGACCAGCCAAGCTAAAGTAAATATTCCCCAAAGTACCCATACAAACTTATATTATGTTTATCAGTTTCAGTAGAACAACATGCTAGAATAGGACTAAGGATCTAGGAATGATGCCTTATGTGCCTGCTTTATGTGCTTCAGCTTATGAGAATTGCATGCTAGTATTGAGTAGACAGTAATAGGATATACTGTTTAGGTTATGCCTGGTAGTATGAGCTCATCATTGTATGCTGGTATAGTTTTTTGTTATAAGGATAAATTTGCTTGAGTAGTTTCCTATGTCCGAATGCTGCTTGCTTCGTGCTTGTATGACTCTAAATGATGGGAGTTAGCCATTAGGTTAGGATTGAGTAATGTCAGAGTGCTGGATTTGGCGCTATTGCGCAGCTCTCGTTTGAGTCTAACCGTTGTAGGGACGAATCATTTACTTGAAGGATTATCTGAGCCTCTCTATATGTAATGGTACTCAGGTGGTGGCTAATAGGCATCACAAGGAGGCCTTCAACAGTTGAGGACTGGGTTGGGTGGAGTCAGAGGTTCCGTACGGTAAGCCTAGGATGAGAGTAGCAGAGATTAGTAGTGGTAAAAAGGACTTGGTGGAGTCAAGGCAGTCCTTAAGGAAAGAAGAAATAGATGTGAAAGGTAGTATGGGCCTGTACTACTGAAAGCAAGGGATCCGTACTCGATTTGAGTAAGGCTGAGGCAAGACCGAGGGACTTGTAGTGGGTGTGATACCTCTAGATGTATCAGTATCACTGACGATTGTCATGATGTATTGCAGAATGGTGGTACTACGTTCGAGGCCAGTAGTTGGAAATTCAGGAGAGGGATTGGGTTCTGGATCTAGCTCCGAACTAGTGGATGAGAGGGTACGTGAGTTCATCACGTCTGAGATCACTAGAGGCATCCTTGAGGCGACCCCGATCATCTTTGGGTCGATCAAGGAAGGGATTGTTGAGCTGATGGAGGATCGCTTTAGGGAGTTCAGGAGTGACATGGCGACCAACCAGTCAGGATCCCACACACTGTCCTTTAAGGACTTCAGGGGCAGTGGTGTGCCAGATTTCCATAGGGCGAAGGACCCCATTGCTGCCAGACGATGGATTGCAGACATTGAGTCTGCACAGCTGACCAGCTTCTGCCTCGAGGGGTCGAAGGTGAGATATGCAGCAGGGTGTTTGAGAGACAGAGCTAGAGATTGGTGGGAGTCTTTTGGTGACTCATTGGGAGCCTCGGCTGTTGAGGCTATGACCTGGTCAGATTTTATGACCAGATTCCGTGCGGAGTTTGCGCCAGCTATAGAGCTTTAGCAGCTGGCGAAGGAGTTTTTGGACATGAGACAGACTACAGAGACTGTGGCGGAGATCACCGCCAAGTTCCGGGAGAGGGCATTACTAGTTCCCCAGTACGCGAGAGATGAGGATATGAGGAGGACCCGCTACCATGACATGCTGCGAGCCGACATTTGGGAGCATGTTAGTTTTTCAGCTTGCCCTAGGCTGGATTCCATGATTGCCAGGGCAAGTGAAAGAGATCGATCTAGAGCATGTCCGGAAGAGGAAGGCTGAGGAAGGGCAGGTACTGGGGAAGAAGCCCCAAGATCGGACGCTGGGCTGAAAGGCCAACAGGGGTGAGGCCACCGTAGGAAATGTGGCAAGACGCACGAGGGAGCGTGCAAGTTGGGATCGTCAGGCTGCTATAAGTGCGACAAGCTGGGGCATTTCATCATGGACTGTACCGCCCATGCGCCTACTATTCAGACATCCGAGTTGCTATGTTTCCACTGCAACCAGAGGGGCCATAAGAAGGTTAGTTGCCCCCAGTTGACAGAAGCAGCGCCAGTGAAGGCGCCAACTCCAGCGAACCTGTGGATTACTGATGGCTGACAGGCCACGGCTGAGGCTCCAGTGGTGAGGAGCCGGGCCTTCGATTTAACTACTGAGGAGGCACGCGCTGCACCCAATGTGGTGACGAGTATGAATTCTTATTTATGTTATTATGATATGTTGCTGCGATTTTGATATGTTATGTATGTGCTCTGTTTAGGATCTTTCCATGTGAACGGTATTCCAGTTCAGGTATTGTTTGATTTGGGTACTACCCGATCATTTGTCTCTCTTATGCTTAGCAAGAAGTTTCCTAAGTCTTCGTTCATGTTGGATTGCCCTCTAGAGGTCGAGATTGCGGACAACCGGTCAGTGCGAGCATCAGAGGTCTTCCTAGATTGTGTTTTGAGATTGTTCGAGGAGCGTTACCTGTGAGACTTGGTTCCCATACCTTTGTGGGGGAACAAAGTTATTATCGGAATGGATTGGCTAAGCCCCAATGGGGGCAGTGATAGATTGCACACATCAGTTGGTGCGAGTCAGGACCCCAGGAGGGGGGGAGTTAGTGATTCAGGGCGAGAGGCCACAACGAGGGCCAACTTTATGTTCGGCAGCAAGGGCAAGGCGTTACCTTCATCAGGGTTGCGCAGGATATGTCGCTTATGTCATGGACACCCGGGAGGCGGGTAAGGCGATAGTGGGTGATGTGCCCGTGGTGTGAGAGTTTGCGGATGTATTCCCCGAGGAGTTGCCTGGGATACCTATGGAGAGACAGGTGGAGTTTAGGATCGACCTAGTCCCTGGTGCGGCTCCGATAGCCAAGGCACCGTATCGGTTGGCTCCTCCTGAGATGCAGGAGTTGTCTATGCAGCTGCAGGAGTTGTCTATGCAGCTGCAGGAGCTGCTAGACAAAGGATTTATCAGGCCGAGTAGTTCACCTTGGGGAGCCCCGATCCTGTTTGTTAACAAGAAGGACGGGTCGCATCGGATGTGTATAGATTATCAGGAGCTGAACAAGGTAACAGTGAAGAACCGCTACCCACTCCCGAGGATTGACGACCTCTTTGACCAACTACAGGGAGCATCTTGGTTCTCCAAGATTGATCTGCATTCAGGATATCATCAGATGGGGGTCAGATAGGAGGATGTGCAGAAGACTGCATTCCGGACGCGCTATGGCCACTTCGAGTTCGTGGTGATGCCCTTCGGGCTCACCAATGCTCCTGCCGCGTTCGTGGACCTCATGAACCGCGTGTATAGACCGATGTTAGACCGGTATGTGATAGTGTTTATTGATGATATCTTGGCTTACTCTAAGATACAGGAGGAGCACGAGGAGCATCTGCGAGAGGTTCTAGAGACTTTGATAAGGGAGAACTTGTATGCTAAGTTCTCCAAGTGTGAGTTCTAGTTGCGTGATGTGCAGTTTCTTGGGCATCTTGTCAACCAGAATGGGATATCGGTGGACCCGTACAAAGTGGAGGTCGTGATGAGATGGGAGGTTCCGAGGTCTCCATCTGAGATTCGGAGTTTCCTAGGATTAGCCGGCTACTATCGGAGATTTATCCAGGATTTCTCCAAGATAGCCGTACCCCTAACCAGGATAACGAGGAAAGCCGTGGTCTTTTGTTGAGGGCCTGAGCAGCAGGCTGCGTTCGAGACGTTGAGACAGAGATTGTGTGAGGCACTGATCTTAGCCCTACCGGAGGGCATGGAGTATTTTGTTGTATACTGCGATGCATCCATCTCGGGTTTGGGCGCAATATTGATGCAAAGAGGACATGTTATTCCTTACTCTTTGAGGCAGCTGAAGCCTTACAAGGTGAACTACCCGACACATGATTTGGAGCTGGGGGCTGCTGTGTTCGCCCTCAAGATTTGGCGTCATTACCTCTATGGGGTCCGTTGTACCATCTACATGGATCATAAGAGTTTGAGGTACCTCATGGATCAACCGAATCTAAACATGAGGCAGCGTTGGTGGTTGGATGTGGTGAAGGATTACGATTGCGAGATACTTTACCACCCGGGGAAGGCTAATATGGTGGCCGACGCGCTTAGCCGTAAGGCAGTGCCGATTAGCGATATTAGTCTGAGGATGACAGTGGTGACTCTACTGTTGGATCAGATTCGAGTGGCCTAACAGGAGGCCATGAAGGAGGAACATTGGAAGAGTGAGTGGATTGTAGGGCATGTTTCCTCATTTGATAATGATAGCCAAGGGTTGTTGACCCTACACTGTAGGGTGTGGGTGCCGTACCATGGGGGTGTGCGCCAAGTTCTAATGGAGGAGGCGCATAAATCTTGATTCTCCATTCATCCCGGGGCGACGAAGATGTATATGGATCTTTGCTTGGACTATTGGTGGCCCTACATGAAGCGGGATGTGGCATGGTACGTGGAGCGGTGCTTGACCTGCAGGAAGGTTAAGGCCGAGCACCAGAGGCCACACGGAAAGATGCAGGCGTTGGATATTCCGCTGTGGATATAGGAAGATGTTACGATGGATTTTATCACAAAGCCTCCCAGGACCACGCGGGGAGTGGATTCGATTTGGGTCATCATCGATCGATTGACCAAGAGCGCCCATTTTATCCCGATTCACGAGAGTATTTCGGCCGAAAGGTTGGCCGATATCTATATCAGGGAGGTAGTGGCACTGCAAGGGGTGTCAGTATCGGTGATTTCAGACAGAGATGTTTGGTTGACTTCCAGGTTCTGGAAGAAGTTTCATGATGAGCTAGGTACTCGTCTGCATTTTAGCACCAACTTTCACCCACAGACAGATGGTCAAAGCGAGTGGACCATCCAGACTCTAGAGGATACGCTGTGAGCATGTATGTTACACCTTGGAGGTAGTTGGGATACCTACCTTCCATTAGAAGAGTTCTCCAATAACAGTAGTTGTCATGCGATCATTGACCGTCCTCCCTTCGAGGTGCTATATGGGAGGAAGTGTAGGACCCCAATATGTTGGAGCAAGGTTGGCTAGAGGGTAATAGGGAGCGCCGAAGTAGTGGTAAAGACAATAGAGAGGATTCAACAGGTTCGGAGCAGGCTTCAGACTACTCAAAGTCGGCAGAAAAGTTATACCGATAAGCGCCGATCAGACCAAGAGTTCCAGGTCGGGATATGGTTCTCTTGAAGGTGTCGCCATGGAAGGGCGTCATCCGATTCAGGAAACTGGGCAAGTTAGGCCCCAGGTACATTGAACCGTTCAAGGTCTTAGCCCGGGTGGGTAAGGTGGCGTATAGGTTGGATCTGCCAGCCGAACTCAACCAGATCTATAACACTTTTAATGTCTCCAAGCTGCAAAAGTGCCTGGTGGACGACTCAGCAGTGGTACCCTTGCAGGACATTCAGGTGGATGACAGTCTGAATTACATTGAGCGGTCAGTAGCGATCCTCGACCAAAAGTCGAAGGATCTTAGTAACAAGAGGGTTGAGCTAGTGAAGGTGCAATGGCAACATCGGAAGGGCTCAGAGTGGACTTGGGAGCCAGTGGATGAGATGATGGAGCATTACCCAGAACTATTCCAGGAATGAGCAATAGAATTCGAAGGACGAGGTCTAAAATAAGTGGGTGAGACTTATTTAAGTTTTTTGAATTTTTGGCCTTGGACTCGGTGAGTTGAAGGACCAACTCACCGAGTAGAAGTGGGATGGGATGCGTGATTTAAGTGATGGACTCGTCGAGTCGGGTACCGGACTCGACGAGTAGGCTCCGACTGGACAAAACCCTAATCTGAGAGTTTGCACCCTATTTAATTATCTCTTTCAGCCACCACTCATCCCTATTGCTCCAAAAAACCCTCCATAGCAAACCCTAAGTGTTTTGGTGCAAGATCTAAGGCTTTTGTGGTGATTTTGGTAGTTTTGTTCACAAAGAAGAAGGAAGAGCATAGAAGGATCAAGAGGAGACTGAAGGATTCGAGTTTGGTGCATCATTTTCAGTCTTTGAAAGGTGTAAAGTTTGTACCTTGCTTGTTCATTTGTTAGATCCCTTTTTGTGGAAGATTTTGGGCTTTTTAAGCCATATGAGGTGGCCAACCATGATTGCAAACATGGTTGGGGGTCAAGAATTCGGATCTAAGTCTTGGGAGGAGTCAGAAGGCAGATTTGGGTTGCTTTTGCACCCAAAGAAGGTCCCATGTTACATAAGAGCCATTTTAGAGCCTTTTAGGCTCAAAAGTCCCATGCATGCACGTAAAGTTCGAAACTTTACGTGCTAGATTGAGCTTAGGGGCTTGGTTCTATCATTTGGTCAAAGGCTGTACATCAGAAATCGAGGAAATAGGGCAAGGACGTTATCGACTCGGTGAGTTCGTTCTTGGGACTCGACGAGTCCAAGGCATAAAGTCCCATATCTGTTGAGGGTCAAAACAACTAAGTTGGGTGTCAGAAGGGTTGTAGAATGTCCGAAGGAGTGACCCAACGTATTGGACTTAGCCTTAGAACTGGAGTTCATGGGACTCAACGAGTGCTAGAACAGACTCGGCGAGTCCAAGGCAATCTCCTTATGGTTAAAGATTAACTCGACGATTTTTTCATACAACTCGGTGAGTCAAGGACAGAACTTGTTCATCAGATGAAGGTGAACTCGACGAGTTGTTCATACAACTCAGCGAGTCGGATGAAGGTTCATTTGATGTTCATGTAGAGGAGGAACTCGTTGAGTCGTTGCTAAAATCGACGAGTCGAGTCGTGGACAAGGAAGGATAAAGGGTTAGGGACTCGACGAGTTGACAACCCAACTCGGCGAGTCGGGTCAACTGGAAGTTGACTTTGACTTGGACTTGGTTGGGGTAAAATAGTCATTTTACCCTAAGAGTATATATAAGATTCAGATTGAGTGTTTTGTGGGGATTATAGCCGGAGGATTTCCAGAGCAGCAGTAGACAAAGGTTTCCCGTACAGATTATCAGCAGCTACTCGTACGAGGTGAGTTACCTTCCAGTAGCGGTGGGTCTACGGCCACAATGCCGGCCCACCAGTAGGAGTTTTATGTTAGATTATTGTCTTTGTGATATTCATCTAGGTTTTCTACTACCTAATATGTTATGAGTTAGTATGATATGGTATTAGATGCTAGTAGCAGTAGGGGAGATAGTCCCCAAGATTTACGGTCGATAGGGCCAAAGGGGGTGGTTATACCCAGTCATACTAGATGGAATATGGTTATGTGTTCATGCTATGTGGTAGTAGTAGAAGGGTGAAATAGTCCCCAACATCCGGTCGAGAGGACCGAAGGGTAGGCCAGCACCCATGTATGCTAGGCAGTACCCAGTTGAGAGGACCTCTATGGAGGCCAGCACCCATATATTGTAGGCAGTATCCGGTCGAGAGGACCGAAGGGGAGGCCAGTACCCAGGTATGCTAGGCAACATCCGGTCGAGAGGACCGAAGGGGTAGGTTGGGCACCCTGATATGCCTGATAGTATGTGTATGTTATATGATTGTATAGTGTGCGGTACGATTGGGGAACTCACTAAGCTTCGTGTTTATAGTTTACAATTTTGGTTTCAGGTACCTCTTCAGCAAAGGGGAAGGAGCTGGCATGGTAGCGACACATCATACGCACACTCATTATTTTCCACAGTATGGATATTCTGGGATTGTACTCTGACATGTTCTTATTTTATGACTTGGTTTTACAGACATGATACATTGTTTTATGAGATGTTGTGATTTCACAATATTTTCTTATGAATGTTTTTATTTGTCAGTTAATTAAAAAGAAATTTTTGGTCTTGAAAATTGGGTCGTTACACCCATGATAACACAAACACCCCCATCGTAATAGGAATAAGGTCGATCAGATATCCAACACAAATATCTCCAATACACAACCTCAAACGACACCAGTAGCCAAAACTGCATGCTCTTCCGCTATAGAGACCCTCAACGGTCGATCAAAGGCCTCATGTGGAATGTTAAAACTACGACAGAAGGAAGATGGCATGAAGGACCAACTTGCACTCGAGTCAAACAACACTTAAGCAGGTACATAGTTCACAAGAAAATTACCTAATAGGAGCAACATAATAATCATATATAAAATAAATTAATAGAAATGAAAAGTGTGACATCCCGAAATTTAGGTCTAAAACTGTAGACAATCAATTCGATGCAAACCTCTTTGTAATGTGAACTATTGGTAGTTAATGAGTATTTTGAAAATATACAATGTGATTACACCTACTGTAAGATATGAAATGGTATCTTACTTCCATGTGTGGAAATTCTTAAATGAATCATCCAACTCAAACTGTGACCCTAGTTAATACAGCTGAAGAACTGAAAATTCGTATTAAGCAGTTGTGAATGAAGAGAACATGATGGTCTCATAGCACATGTTCCCATGTTTCAAAAATATAAAGAACATCCAAAACAGAGTTCGTATGCAAAAGATACGACAATTATAAGAAAACAAGCCAATAGAACAATGGCTTTCTTTAAACTGCTAAAACCGTTTCTATTCGTTGAGGCACTTGCACAACTCATATGTAAATTACGAGATCATTTTTGGACTCAAACTATGGTCTAATATTTAATTTCATACTCGAATTACTTTTAGTAAAAATATTTGCAAAAGTCAAAAAATCGGACGTTTCCGGTCATTTTGTCACAAATCTTTAAACGAGATTTCTCGGAGTTTTACAACTCGAAAAATTAATCCATTTGGGTTTTTGGAATCCCTGAAGTCTACTCTATCATAAAATACTTTCAAAAAAAAATATAAGGTGTTGAGAACTTGGCACACAAAATTAGGATGGTTTTAGAGCATTTTTTAGGGAATGACATCACTGGGGCCTACCCTTCCTTGTATACTTGATCAAAATCATCCAAGAGACCCTCCCCCCTTTCCCACGTGAGTAACACCTTCCCCCTTATCCATTTGGAATTTACTCTTCCCTCTAAATTACAACCATAATGTATCTAGAGTGTTGGACTTTCTATGGAGGTATGGCCTTGCATGGATATGAGAGGCTTCCTTGGGATATAAAAGGAAGCCATTGGCTTCCCATTTTCCTCACAAATTCGACAGCCCCATCTCTCAAACTCTCCCCATCTTTCTCATTTTCGAAGACCTATTTTGATCACACAATGTTCATTCGTCAATAAGCAAATGGGAGGAGACAAAAATAGAATACAAATGATATGAGAGGCCAGGGTTAAAGAGTTGTTCAAAGAGATTTTTATGGTAATTTCGATGAATTAATGGATTTTATTTTAATTATCATATACTAAGTTACATAATTATCCTTATAAGAATTATTAATTATTTAATTATTCCTAAATTCCTATTGGTTCCTAGATGCACACAATAGTTGTTAGAAACATTTGAACGTATCACTTTCTCTCTCTCTCTCTCTCTCTCTCTATATATATATATATATATATATATATATATATAATTACTTTGAAATGTACCTCTTTATAAAAGCGAGTACATTGCATTTTTATGTATATACCAAACATACTCGACTTTTATAATGTAACGGACCCAAATTTCAAGGCCAAAAAATTTCTTTTTTGAATTACCGCATTTAATAAACATTTTACCAAAACCTTTTCAATAGAAAATTCTATTACAAAATCATAATGTTGTGTTTCAAACCATAACATCATAAGTATACAAAATCAGAGTACAGTCCCAAAAACTTCTTGCAGAAACATGTGTGTGTGTGATGCGCTGCTACACCGCCAGCTCTTTCCCCTTCGACGAAGAGGTACCTGAAACCAAAAACAAAACTGTAAGCACAAAACTTAGTAAGTTCCCCCTATCATACCACATACCATACAAATCATCGGTATCTTTCAACCGGTAACTTTCATCGGTATCTTTCAACTGGTAACCATCATCGGTATCTTTCAACCGGTAATCAACATCGGTATCTTTCAATCGGTAACTGGGGACTATTTCACCCCTACCACTAGCGTATAATCAATAGGTATAAGCATACAATCAGGCATATCCGGGTATTGACCTACCCTTGGGTCCTAAGGACCACTGTCAGGGAAACTAATCGCTACCATACATATAACATACTATCCAGATAAACCTCATAACCAACACATAACCAGACCAAGATAATTATCACAAAGACCATTATATTTTAAATACCCCTTTTTGGTGGTATGGAATTGTGGCCTTAGACCCACCCTACTGGAAGGTAACTCACCTCAATGTCGTGCAGTGTCTGAACTATCCTTAGTGCACAAGTCGACCCCCAACGACTACTCGATCCCTACATGACAACCTTCAAGTCAACACATATCACATATAAGGTTAGCCCAAGTTCAGTCAAAGTCAACATTGGTCAAAGTCAACATTTAGTTGACCTGACTCGCCGAGTTGGCCTACCAGCTCGTCGAGTCCATGCTTTTCTAATCCCCCACAAAACCCCGGCTCCACCCGTCGAGTCTAGCAAAAACTCGACGGGTTATCCATCAATCATAACATCGGGACCATCTTCATCCGACTCGCCGAGTTCCTTCTTGAACTCATCGATTTCATCTCCAACTTAAGAACTTGACCAGTCTTTGACTCGCTGAGTTGTATGAACAACTCGTCGAGTCCATCTTCAAAGATTAGGAGATTGCTATGGACTCGCCGAGTTTGTTCATACCACTCGCCGAGTCCCATGACTCCCAGGTCCCTTTTCGCGTCTAAACTCACAAGGGACTTCCTTCCTAACACTTACCCATTCACAGGAAGGGTTTGGTGCACAATGGTCACCGACTCGTCGAGTGCTAAGAACATCTCACAGAGTCCAGCCTTGACCAATTCCATACAGTCGATTTAAGTGAGGTCTAACACATCAAAACAAAAGATCTGGCCTCCTAATGTCCATTTTATACGTAAAGTTCCAAACTTGATGCACATGCATGGGGTTTTTAGCTCAAAAATCCATATAAAGTGTCCTACAATGTGCATTGGGGTCTCATGGCCCTAAAGTTGGCACCTTTATGCCATGAGACCCCTCTTAAGGCCCAGATCTAAAGGCTAGAGTCCACATAACACTCCTTAAATCCGAAAATGGATTGAAAGCCCTAAATGCACCCAAGATCTACAATCTAAAGATGAAAAACCAAATGGAAGAGCAAAGCAGGAGCGTTTTACCTTGATTAAGCTGAAGATGGAATGAGATTTCTGGATCCACAAGCCCCAATTTGAACACTCAAGCTCATCTTCTTCCTTCCAAGCTTCACAGGTCAACAAATGCACCAAAATGGCCTTAACACACACACACACACAAACGGCTAGGGTTTCGATATGCAGCTCTAGGAGAGTTTTAGGGACAAGGGAAGTTGAGTTAAGGCATTTATATAGGGTGCAAACCATTATATTAGGGTTTTTGTCCAGACAGCACGGACTCGTCGAGTCCGGTCTCTGACTCGTCGAGTCAGCCACTTAACTCCCGTGTCCAAACCGCTTCTACTCGACGAGTTGGGCCACCAACTCGCCGAGTCCCAGGCCAAAATGCAAAATACTTAATTTAAAAATACGTACCAGGAACTAGGTGTTACATATAAACTTTATGCAATTCATTATGCCTAGTAACTTATCCATATATAAGTTATGGATGAGACCTATTCACATACCTTAGTTAAGGGCTATATAGTGAGAAACTATTCATTAGCTAAGTCTAAATACTTATCATACCCACACTACTATAACTGTTTATCCTCGAAGCAAGATACATATGTATAGATCTATATGGGGTTGACATCCCTACATGCGGTTGCTAGCTACAACCTTGACCGATTAGTCGAAGCATGTGATAAGTATCTAGTATTGTTACTACGATGTACAATGATGCATTGTAGGGGGTATATTCAGTCACATAGCTCGGTTATAGGACTCACTATAGACATTAACTAGAATCTCTTTCTCTCTCTCTCTCTCTCTCTCTCTCTTAGTAGAAACCATGGGCTTGGTTTCTCTCAAAAACATTTTAAGTGTGGATTTAGTTATCCAAAGACACCTTTTGGTTCTTAAATTTTATTCAAAGACTCTTTACAAACATAGTTCTAAGTATGGTTTTACATACAAATGAAAATACTTTTTATACTTTCTAAAAGTATTACTGCTATTAGCAGAAAACTTGTAACTCTTACCAACCTTGTGTTGACCCTCAAAACTACATGTATTCTTAGGGAATCACTAAGCATGCATTTCAAGACGGATTATAGGCGTCCTAGTTTACTAGCTTTTGTATTATCAGCCTCCTTATTAAGGCAACATGTACTAGTATTATTTATAAGAACCTTGTATTCAAACATCAAGATGGAATACAAATGATGTTTTGTTTATTGTTGTACTTGTGCTATATATTCAGTTCACCTATGATCCATGAACTAAGTCGCACAGCACGACATGTTCCGCTGTTTCGAGCGGGGGTGTGACAGATTGGTATCAGAGCTAAATTGGCTATAGAGAACTAGAATCTTTGAAAGAGGAATACAACTATAGAAACATGCTACCAATAAAAGTATTATTATTAATTACACTACTTCTTGACTACTTGTGGGATGAGGTTACTGGTTTGAAGTGTCACTTGGGTTGCTGGATTTTAAAACGACTTTATTGCTAAAATGATCCTGCCCTCCGGTGCTTCTTGTTTGGGCCTGGTCCTTACTTCATAGTCATGGAGTACAAAACGTAAACTAATAATCATACTGCAAACCCCTCCAACAATTATATATAATAGTTATATATATATATATATACTCTGACCTGAGATGAGAACACTTAATAGAATTCTAGCATACCTCTAACTAAAACTACCAACTCAACCCTTTAGGTCAAATGTCTCAACTAAAGTTAGTATCATACATAAGTCATACCACAAATAAACCTAGAACGTATGCCTATGTTATTTATGGTCGGGCCAGTACACAATCAACCTTGAGCAAGGAGTTTAACAGACTACAATGGTTGAGAGTTTTAGAGATTGAAGAATGTTCTCAAGATTCGCTGCAGAAACCTAGTACCTTAGAAATCCGTATATCAACCCCAAAAGAACACATACATTTTAAAAATCATAAAAATACTTAAAAATGGGATAAGTTTAAGATTTTACCGATTTACCTAAATCCGAAGAACCAATAACTTCGCTACCTTCATAGTAAAGAAACCCATATTTCCCAGCCGATCGTCCCATAGTCTCCAAACTTTTCTCTTGCCTATCTCTCAAAGATGACAAGAATCCTTCCGAGTATGAACCGTCTAAAGAACCCATTAAAGTGCAAGAATTGGAAGAAAAGGAAGGATCAAAGATAAGAAACCAGTTGAAGAAATCAGAAGAATTTTAGTCCCCTGTCTATCGTTTGAAATCAGTATGATTTCAATTCTCACTCTTGAAATCGGTAGGATTTCAGTTCTCTTTTGAAATCAGTGGGATTTCAGTTCTCGATCTTGAAATCAGTAGGATTTCAACTCTATTTTGAAATCATTAGGATTTTAGTTCTAGCTCTGTCATTTGAAATTGGTAGGATTCCAATTATCTTTAGAAATCTGTAGGATTTCAGATCTGTCACTATATAATTTGGATATCCATAGGATTTCTGGAATTGATCGCTCTCTATAATTTGAAGATCTGTAGGATTTGAAGAACAAATTACAATAATGGACTATCATACGATACAACTTATACATACTTTTTTATGAATACATAGTGTAAAAAAACCTAACATATCTGTGTAAACATAATATGATGATGCCTCTGCGAAAAAGTCCGCAAGTTTTTCCACCACCAACTCCCCGAGTCACTCGAAGAAGAGCAGCAATGGTAACCCAAACTTTGGGAGAAACTCCAAAGTGCGAAGGGACATTAGTCAACACCCCACCACTTATCAATGCCTCAAACCCACCATTTCAAATGGATCCCACTCTAATGCATACCCTACTTGCACAAGGGATTGCTACAACCTTAGCTGCATATGAGGATACCTGAAACAAAAATACCAGGAATAATAGAAATGGTGGTGGCACTCCAGTTGTTAACTATACCAAATCCTATTCATAAAAGGATTTCATGGCCTGAAATCCTTATCCTTCTATGGTACGGAAGGAGCTGTCGGTCTATCCCGCTGGATAGAGAAAATGGAAGTAGTATTTCGCATCAGTTCTTGCACTGAGGACTGTCGAGTGAAATATGCTACATATACACTAATGGATTCTGCCCTGACTTGGTGGAATAATCATGCCAAGTCCATGGAAATCGATGAAGCTTATTCCATGGGATGGGAACCTCTGAAACAAATGATGATCAAGGAGTACTGCCCACGACATGAAGTCTAGGCACTGGAGCAGGAACTTTAGAAGCTCACAATGAAAGGATCGGAGGTGACTGCCTACACCTCTTGATTTAATGATATTGAAAATGTTTTTCTAGGAATGGTGACCCTGAAAGATAAGAGGTCTGAAAAACGTTGGATGACAAAATTGCTAGGGCTCGAGTTTGCACGCGAGTTTCAGGATCTTACCCAGACTATAGAGACAACGGCGGAGATTACCGCCAAGTTCAGGTAGAGGGATCTTCTTGTTCCTCAGTACGCGGCTGATGACGAAATGAAGAAGGCTCGTTATCATGAGATGTTGCGGAGTGATATCTGCCGGTTTGTAAGCCAGTCCAGCTGTAAAACGATGGATGACATGATTGCTAGGGCGAGAGAGAGAGAGAGAGAGAGAGATTGACCTTGTGATGGAGAGAAAGAGGAAGCCGGAGGTGGCTCCAGGTACAGAGAGTGCGGGAAAAAAGCCCAAGGATTCAGATCACAGTGCTAGGAGTCAGCGGAGCAACGCTCGGTGTGGCAAGTGTGGGAGAATGCACGATGGGGAGTGCAAGGCAGGGAGTACCGAATGCTACAAGTGCGGTCGGACTCGGCATATGAGCAGAGATTGTACAACCAATACTACCACCGTTGCGGCATCGGATCTGATTTGCTTTCATTGCAATCAGAGGGGGCATAAAAAGTCCCAGTGTCCAAGTTTAGCTGCTGCAGGAAAGGTGTCAGCACCTGCTCCTGCTACTTTGAGGATTACAGACGGCCGTCAGGGCCGAGCTGAGACGCCGGTGGCAAAGAGTAGGGCTTTTCAGCTGATAGCAGAGGAGGCGTGAGCGACTCCTAATGTGGTGACGGGTATGTATTTTTTCCATTATCTCTGCATTTATTATTGATTGTTTCTCATGGTTATATGTTTTGTATAGTGTCGTTATCAGTGAACGGCATTTCAGCTACAATATTGTTTGATTCAGGGGCTATACGATCATTCGTCTCTCTTGCACTTAGCAAGAGGTTTAGCAGAGCTCCTGGGGAGCTAGATTGTCCACTTAAGGTTGAGATAGCAGCTGATAGGACCGTTAGGGTCGCAAGGGTACACAGAGGATGTTCTTTTTAGTTATTTGATGAGCGGTTTCTGGTGGACTTGGTCCCTATTCCTATACGAGGGAATAAGGTTATAGTAGGCATGGATTGGTTGAGCCCCAATGGGGCGGTGATAGATTGTGAGCTGCAGTTAGTCAGGGTTCACACTTCCAGTGAGAGAGAGTTAGTGATTCAGGGCGAAACGCCACAGTGCGGACCAACTCTATGTTCAGCGGCGAGAGCGAGGCGTTATTTTTAGCAAGGTTGTGTCTGTTATCTTGCCTATGTTCTAGATGCCCGGGAGAACGGAAAGACGACAGTTGATGATGTTCCGGTGGTACGGGACTACCTGGATGTATTTCCTGAGGATTTTCCAGGAATACCTCCTAAGAGGCAGGTCGAGTTTGGGATTGACCTAATCCCTGGTGCGGCTCCTATAGCCAAGGCACCGTATCGGTTAACTCCCCCGGAGATGCAGGACTTATCTACGTAGCTACAAGTGCTGCTAGACAAGGGTTTCATCAGGCCGAGAAGTTCTCCCTGGGGTGCACCACTTTTGTTTGTAAAGAAAAAGGACGGGTCGCACCGAATGTGTATAGATTAACGGGAGCTGAATAAGGTAACGGTGAAGAACCGTTACCCACTTCCGAGGATAGATGATTTGTTTGATCAGCTGCAGGGAGTGTCTTGGTTTTCCAAGATCGATTTACGCTCTAGGTATCATCAGATGCGAGTCAGAGACGAGGATGTGCAGGAGACTGCTTTGAGGAACCGGTATGGTCATTATGAGTTCGTGGTGATGCCGTTTGGGCTCACCAATGCTCCAACAACGTTCATGGATCTCATGAACCGCGTGTGCAGGACGATGCTGGATCGGACTGTAATAATATTCATAGATGATATCTTGGTGTATTCCAAGACTCAAAAGCAACATAAGGAGCATCTAAGAGAGGTGCTAGAGATTTTGAGGAGGGAAATACTTTTCGTAAAGTTCTCCAAGTGCAAGTTCTGGTTGCACGAGGTGCAGTTCGTTAGACATCTCGTCAACCAAAAGGGTATTTTGGTAGATCCGGCAAAGATAGAGGCCGTGATGTAGTGGGAGGTCCCGAGATCTCCAACCGAGATCCGCAACTTCCTAGGTTTGGCAGGATATTACAGGAGATTCATCCAGGATTTCTCCAAGATAGCAGTACCGCTCACCCGACTAACCAAGAAGTCGGTGGTGTTTTGTTGGGGGCCTGAGCAGTAGGTAGCATTTGAGACTCTCAGGTAGAGATTGTGCGAGGCACTGATTCTTACCTTGCTAGAAGGAGTAGAGGATTTCGTAGTATACTGTGATGCGTCGATCACAGGTATGGGAGCAGTGTTGATGCAATGAGGCCGTGTTATAGCTTATGCCTCGAGACAGTTGAAGCCTCACGAGGCTGACTATCCTACGCATGATTTGGAGTTGGGGGCAGTGGTGTTTGCCCTCAAGATTTGGAGACATTACCTGTATGGGGTCCGATGTACCATTTACACGAATCACAAGAGCTTGAGGTACCTCATGGATCAGCCGAATCTGAACATGAGGTAGAGGCGATGGTTAAATGTGTTGAAGAATTATGATTGTGAGATCATTTTTCACCCAGGGAAGGCCAACGTGGTGGCCGACGCTCTGAGCCGCAAGGTAGTAGCAGCCCCGATTAGAGACATTTGTTTGAGGATGACGGTGACTACTCCAATATTGGATCAAATCAAAGAGGCAGAGGCCGAGGGCATCAAGAAGGAGAGGCAGAAGTGTGAGAGGATTGTGGGCCAAGTAGCTTCTTTTGACTATGATATCAGAGGTTTGCTGTACCTTCATGGGAGGGTATAGGTACCGTACTGGGGCGGAGTGCGGCAGGTGTTGATGGACGAGGCCCATAAGTCTCGATTTTCCATCCATCCAGGGGCAACGAAGATGTATAGGGATCTTAGAACCGACTATTGGTGGCCCTGCATGAAGCTGGATGTCGCCTGGTATGTGGAAAGATGCCTGACCTGCAGGAAGGTTAAGGCGGAGCACCAGAGGCCTCACGACAAGATGCAGCCGTTGGACATACCAGTGTGGAAATGCGAGGATATCACTATGGATTTCATCAATAAGCTTCCCAGGAACACACGTCGAGTGGATTCGATTTGGGTTATAGTGGATCTTTTGAAGAAGAGTGCTCATTTTATACGGATCCAGGAGAGAATATCTGTTGAGAAGCTAGCCGATATATATGTGCAAGAGGTGGTGGCACGGCATGGAGTGCCTGTTTCAGTGGGTTCAGACCGAGATGTCCGTTTTACTTTCAGATTCTGGAAGCAGTTTCACGACAAGATGGGTACTCATCTCCATTTTAGCACCGCTTTGCATCCTCAGACGGACAGGTAGAGCGAGAGAATGATTCAGACTCTCAAGGACATGCTGCGGGCATGTGTTCTAGACTTCGGTGGTAGTTGGGATACGTATCTGCTATTAGCGGAATTTTCGTATAACAACAGTTACCTTGCGAGGATTGACTGACCTACTTTCGAGATGCTCTATGGGAGGAAGTGCAGGACCCCGATTTGGTTGGGCGAGGTCGGTCAGCAGGTCATTGGGAGCACCGAAGTGGTGATCAAGACGACAAATTTGATCCAACAGGTTCGTAGCAGACTACAGACTTTGTAGAGTCGGCAAAAGAGTTACGCCGATAGGATGCGTTTAGACTTGGAGTTACAGGTGGGCGATATGGTCCTCCTTGAGGTATCACCCTGGAAGGGTGTTATCAGGTTTCAGAAGAGGGGCAAGTTGGGCCGTAGGTTCATCGGTCCTTATAGGGTTTTGGCCCGGGTGGGACGGGTTGCTTATCGGTTGTATCTTCCGGCAGAGGTCAGTCAGATCCACAACACTTTCCATGTTTCTCAGTTGAGGAAGTGCTAGGTGGATGAGACAGTAGTAGTACCCTTGGAGGACATTCAGGTTGATAGCCGCCTGAATTATATTGAGAAACCCATAGCAATCATGGATGGGAAGACGAAAGCCTTGAGGAACAAGGTGGTTCAGTTAGTAAAGGTGCAGTGGCAGCACCGGAAGGGATCTGAGTGGACGTGGGAGGTAGAGGAGGAAGTGAGGGAGCACTATCTAGAGTTGTTCATAGATGCAACAGCAGTAGTAGACTTCGAGGACGAAGTCTGAGACAAGTGGGGGAAAGTTGTAACGACCCCATTTCTGGTATGTTATTTAATGTTTATTTTTTAAGTATTCAAGAGGGACTCGACGAGTCTATTGCCCGACTCGTCGAGTAGAGACGGGATTTCCAGCACGTGAAAGTGGGCGACTCGACGAGTCCATATCCTGGACTCAACGAGTCCGCCAGTCTGGAAGAAACGCTAGATCCAAGAGTTTTGCACCCTATATAGTCCCCCTTATGCACCCAATCTGGCCCCCCTCACCCTCAGAATGTTTGATAGCAATACATTAACCTATCTTGAGTGTTTTTCGGCATTTTTGTGTAAAGAGTGAAGTTTGGAAGAAAAGAGGAAGGTTAGATCCAAAGGAGAAGAAGGAAAACAAGATCTTGCATCCATTTCAGAGTCATTTGAGGTATTAATCGAACTCTTTCTATTCCTTGGTTGTTTCTCTTTAGAAATCTCATTTTGGTTACCTTTTTTCCCATTTATGAGCTTAATCTAGTAAGGGAGCTTGTGTAAGTGGTATAGCTTTCAGATCTAATCATATTTCTGTCCCAAAACCCAGATCTAATACCTTTATTGAACCTTGTTGCATATAAACCCTAGATCTAACCTTATTCATGCATTTTAAGCCTATAAACCTCTTTAGGAGTATATGTGCATGTAAAAATGGAAGCTTTACGTGCAAAGCAGGCCTTAGGAGCCCAGATCTATCAGTTGGATGCGTTGGTTTTGAGCAGAATCGTCTGTATACTAATTGCATGCATGCGACTCGACGAGTTATTCTGTGGACTCGGCGAGTCAAGTCACGTATCCAAGACAGTCTTCATACCTCTATATCAGACTCAACGAGTTGTTCATATAACTCGGCGAGTCACAGCCAGAGTGTTCATACGTTGAAGGAGGACTCGACGAGTGTTTCATATAGCGCGGCGAGTCGGATGCAGATTGAATGAGTGATAACATTGAAGGGGAACTTGTCGAGTCTATGCCAAACTCAGTGAGTAGTAGCGAACATAAGCAAAGAAGTAAGGGTGAGGACTCGACGAGTTGGTGACCCAACTCGATGAGTCAGGTTATTGTAGGCATGGATTGGATGAGCCCCAATGGGGCGGTGATAGATTGTGAGCTGCAGTTAGTGAGGGTTCGCACTCCCAGTGGGGGAGAGTTAGTGATTTAGGGCGAAAGGCCACAACGCAGACCAACTTTGTGCTCAGCGGCGAGAGCGAGGCTTTATTTTCAGCAGGGCTGTGTCCATTATGTTGCCTATGTTCTAGATACCCGGGTGAAGGGTAAGGCGACAGTTGATGATGTTCCGGTGGTATGAGACTACCCGGATGTATTTCCTGAGGATTTCCCAGGAATACCTCCTGAGAGGCAGGTCTAGTTCGGGATCGACCTAATCCATGATGTGGCTCCGATAGCCAAGGCACCGTATCGGTTGGCTCCCCTAGAGATGTAGGAGTTATCTATGCAGCTACAAGAGCTACTAGACAAGGTTTTTATCAGGCCGAGCAGTTCGCCCAAGGGTGCACCGATTTTGTTTGTAAAGAAAAAGGATGGGTCGCACCGTATGTGTATAGATTACCGGGAGCTGAATAAGGTAACGGTGAAGAACTGTTATCCACTTCCGAGGATAGATGATTTGTTTGATCAACTGCAGGAAGCATCTTGGTTTTCCAAGATCGATATACGCTCCGGGTGTCATCAGATGCGAGTCAGAGACGAGGATGTGCAGAAGATTGCTTTCAGGACCCGATATGGTCATTATGAGTTCGTTGTGATGCTGTTTGGGCTCACCAACACTCCAGCAACGTTCATGGATCTCATGAACTGCGTGTGCAGGATGATGCTGGATCGATCTGTAATAGTATTCATAGATGATATCTTGGTGTATTCCAAGACTCAGGACCAGCACGAGGAGCATCTGAGAGAGGTGCTAGAGATTTTGAGGAAGGAGAGACTTTTCGCAAAGTTCTCCAAGTGCGAGTTCTGGTTGCGCGAGGTGCAGTTCCTTGGACATCTCGTCAACCAGAAGGGTATTTTGGTAGATCCGGCCAAGATAGAGGCTGTGATGCAGTGGGAGGTCCTGAGATCTCCTTCCGAGATTCACAGGATATTACAGGAGATTCATCCAGGATTTCTCCAAGATAGCAATACCGCTCACCCGACTGACCAAGAAGTCGGTGGCGTTTCGTTGGGGGCCTGACCAACAGGTAACATTTGAGACTCTCAGGCAGAGATTGTGCAAGGCACCAATTCTTACCTTGCCAGAAGGAGTAGAGGATTTCGTAGTAAACTGTGATGCCTCGATCACAGGTATGGGAGCAGTGTTGATGCAGCGAGGCCGTGTGATAGCCTACGCCTCGAGACAGTTGAAGCCTCACGAGGCTAACTATCCTACACATGATTTTGGAGTTTGGGAAGTGGTGTTTGCCCTCAAGATTTGGAGACATTACTTCTATGGGGTCCGATGTACCATTTACACGGATCACAAGAGCTTGAGGTACCTCATGGACCAGCCGAATCTGAACATGAGGTAGAGGCGATGGTTAGATGTGTTGAAGGATTATGATTGTGAGATCATTTATCACCTAGGGAAGGACAACGTGGTGGCCGACGCTCTGAGCCATAAGGCAGTAGCGGCCCCGATCAGAGACATTTGTTTGAGGATGACGGTGATTACTCTATTATTGGAGCAGATCAAAGAGGCGCAGGCTGAGGGCCTCAAGGAGGAGAGGTAGAAGTGTGAGATGATTGTGGGCCGAGTAGCTTCTTTTGAGTATGATAGCCGAGGCTTGTTGACCCTTCATGGGAGGGTATGGGTATCGTACTGGGGAGGAGTACAGCAGGTGTTGATGGATGAGGCCCATAAGTCTTGATTTTCCATCCATCCAGGGGCAATGAAGATGTATAGGAATCTTCGACCCGACTATTGGTGGCCCCGCATGAAGCAGGATGTCCGCCTGGTATGTGGAAAGATGCCTGACCTGCAGGAAGGTTAAGGCGGAGCACCAGAGGCCTCACGAGAAGATGCAGCCATTGGACATACCAGTGTGGAAATGGGAGGAATACACTATGGATTTCATCACTAAGCTTCCCAGGACCACACGTGGAGTGGATTCAATTTGGGATATAGTGGATCTATTGATGAAGAGTGCTCATTTTATACCGATCCAGGAGAGCATATCGACTGAGAAGCTAGCCGATATATATATGTGCGAGAGGTGGTGGCACGACATGGAGTGTCTGTTTCAGTGGTGTAAGACCGAGATGTCCGTTTTACTTCCAGATTATGGAAGCGGTTTCACGACGAGATGGGTAATAATCTCCATTTTAGCACCGCTTTCCATCCTCAGACGGACGGGCAAAGCGAGAGAACGATTCAGACTCTCGAGGACATGCTGTGGGCATGTGTTCTAGACTTCGGTGGCAGTTGGGATACGTATCTTCCGTTAGCGGAATTTTCATATAACAACAGTTACCTTGCAAGTATTGACCAACCTCCTTTCGACATACTCTATGGGAGGAAGTGCAGGATGCCGATTTGGTTGGGCGAGGTCGGTCAGCAGGTCATTAGGAGCACCGAAGTGGTGCTCAAGACAACAGAGTTGATCCAGTAGGTTTGTAGCAGACTACAGACTGTGCAGAGTCGGCAGAAGAGTTATACCAATAGGAGACATTCAGACTTGGAGTTCCAGGTGGGCGATATGGTCCTCCTGAAGATATCACCCTGGAAGGGTGTTATCAGGTTTCGGAAGAGGGGCAAGTTGGGCCCCAGGTTCATTGGTCCTTTTAGGGTTTTGGCCCGGGTGGGACGGGTTGCTTATCAGTTGTATCTTCCGGCAGAGCTCAGTCAGATCCACAACACTTTCCATGTTTCTCAGTTTAGGAAGTGCTTGGTGGATGAGACAACAGCAGTACCTTTGGAGGACACTCAGGTTGATAGTAGCCTGAATTATATTGAGAAACCCATAGCGATCATGGATGGGAAGATGAAAGCCTTGAGGAACAAGGTGGTTTAGTTAGTAAAGGTGCAGTGGCAGCTCCGGAAGGGATCTGAGTGAACATGGGAGGCAGAGGAGGAAATGAGGGAGCACTATCTAGAGTTGTTCGCAGATGCATCAACAGCAGCATACTTTGAGGACAACGTCTGAGACTAGTGGGGGAGAGTTGTAACGACCCCATTTACGGTATGTTATTTAATGTTTATTTTTCTAAGTATTCAAGAGGGACTCGACGAGTCTGTTGCCCGACTCGTCAAGTAGAGACGGGATTTCCAGCACGTGAAAGTGGGTGACTCGACGAGTCCATATCCCGGACTCGGCGAGTCCGCCAGTCTGGAAGAAACACTTGATCCACGAGTTTTGCACCCTATATAATCCCCCTTATGCACCCAATCTGGCCTCCCTCACCCTCAGAACGTTTCCTAGCAATACCTTAACCTATCTTGAGTGTTTATTGGCATTTTTGTGTAAAGAGTGAAGTTTGGAAGAAAAGAGGAAGGCTAGATCCAAAGGAGAAGAAGGGAAACAAGATCTTGCATCCATTTCAGAGTCATTTGAGGTATTAATCGGACTCTTTCTATTCCTTGGTTGTTTCTCTTTAGAAATCTCATTTAGGTTACCTTTTTGCCCATTTATGAGCTTAATCTAGTAAGGGAGCTTGTGTAAGTGGTATAACTTTCAGATCTAATCATATTTCTGTCCCAAAACCCAGATTTAATACCTTTATTGAACCTTGTTGCATATAAACCCTAGATCTAACCTTATTCATGCATTTTAAGCCTATAAACCTCTTTAGGAGTATATGTGCATGTAAAAATGGAACCTTTACGTGCAAACCAGGCTTAAGGAGCCCATATCTATCAGTTGGATGCGTTGGTTTTGAGCAAAATCATCTGAATACTAATTGCATGCATGCGACTCGACGAGTCATTATGTGGACTCGGCGAGTCAAGTCGCGTATCCAAGACAGTCTTCATACCTCTATATCAGACTCAACGAATTGTTCATACAACTCGGCGAGTCACAGCCATAGTGTTCATACAACGTGGCGAGTCGGATGCAGATTGAATGAGTGATAACATTGAAGGGGAACTCGTCGAGTCTATGCCAAAATCGATGAGTAGTAGCGAACATAAGCAAATAAGTAAGGGTGAGGACTCGACGAGTTGGTGACCCAACTCGACGAGTCAGGTTAACTGTATGTTGACTTTGACTAATAGGGTTGACTTTGACCAGGGGGTAAAATAGTCATTTTACCCTCCGTATAGTTATCAGTATTTGATTCAGTATGTCATGGAAATTCTGGCCGGGGAGATACCGGAGCAGCAACAGACAGTTTCCAGAGCAGTTCATTTACCAGCCTGTTTACGAGGTGAGTTTCCTTCCTGTTGGAACGGGTCTAAGGCCACAATGCCAGCCCGTTTAGCCAGTAGTAGTTTCTGAACTTCGGTCCAATGCAATTTTTAGTATGTTTGATTCCTTCGTGGCTCAGATAGGATTTATGTGTTATGTGTTCCGGGCTACGGCCCGATGCAGTATGCAGTTTATGTGTTCATGCTAGTTGATATGTTTATGCCATGCTATGTTATGCTCAGTTATTTTCCGGACTTCGATCTGATTATTTTAGTTCCGATCTTCGGTCCGATGCAGGGGACAAGATCCCAGTCAGTTCCGGACTTCGGTCCGATGCAGTTTCTGGACTTCTGTCCGATGCAAAAGGCAAGACCCTGGTTAGTTCCAGACTTCGGACTGATGCAGTTTCCAGACTTCGGTCCGATGCAGTGGGAAAGGCCCAGTATGTGTTTATATGTTGTTGTATGGTATGTGGTAGTTTGTGGGAGGTCACTAAGCTTTGTGCTTACAGTTTTAGTTTTGGTTTCAGGTACTTTCGCAAGTAAAGGGAAGGGCTCGGGATGATGGCATCGCACACACCACATCTTCAGCTTTATTCCTGGGAGTTTCGTTCAGATACATAGATATGATTTGATACAGTTTTTGATATGACACTTTATTATGGCTTTTGAGATACCCGAAGTATGGTTTTATTATATGACATTCAGTGTTATGGATTTTATTATTATTTAAAAACAAAATTTTTGGGTCGTATGTTTGGGATGTTTCAAGTTGGTATCAGAGCCTTAGTTTGAGGGATTCGGGCACACTTCTGGGTGTGTCTGAACTCAAACTAAGGAAATGGTAAAATGTTTTTCGAAAGAAAAGAGTTTTAGAAAAGTAAAAAGAATTTTAGAAAGAAAAGAACTTTGAAAAGAGAAAACGGTGTGGTGCATGCGATCAACCGATCTCAAGTAAGTACTCCCAAATTACCCATACAATAGTATGTATCAGTTAATGTTGAGTTTCATTTTCAGTTTCAGTAGAACAACATGCTAGTATAGGACTAAGGATCTAGGAGGATGCCTTTTATGTCTGTTTTATGTGTTTCAACTTTATAAGAATTGCATGCTAGCATTGAGTAGTCAGCAGTAGGATAGCCTGTTTAGGTTATGCCTGATAACATGAGCTTAGCATTGTATGCTAGTACAGTTTCCCAATATGAGGATAGAATTTCTTGAGTAGTCTCCTATATCTGAATGCTGCTTGCTTTGTGCTTTGTAGGACTCTGAGTGATGGGAGTTAGCTATTAGGTGAATGCGTCACGTCACATGTGAACATGGTTGAATAATCTTAGAGTGCTAGACTTGGCCCTATAGCGCAACTCTTGTCTGAGTCTAACCGTTGTAGGGATGAGTCTTTTACTTGAAGGATTATTTGAGCCTCACCGCATGTGATGGTATTCAGGTGATGGCTAATTGGCATCATAAGGAGGATTTCAGCAGCTGAGGACTGGATCGGGTATAGTTAGAGAATTCCCTAGGGCAAGCCTAGGATGGGAGTAGCAGAGATTATTAGCAGTAATAGTGACTTGGTGGTGTAAAGGCAGTACTTGAGGAAAGTACGGTTAGATGTGGAAGGTAGTATGGGCCCGTACTACTGGAAGCAGAGGATCCGTACTCGAATCAAGGAAAGCTGAGATGAGACCAGGAAACTTGTGGTAGTAGTGATTCCTCGAGATATATCAGTATTCCTGACGTTTATTATGTTGTGTTTAAGAATGGTGGTATTATGCCCTAGACTAGCAGTCGGCAGTTCAGGTGCCGGAGGGGGATTAGGATCAGGCTCGGAGGCCGTAGACTAGGGAGTTTCTCTCTTCAGAGATTACTCGCACCATACTTGAGCAGACTCCTGTGATCTTCGGTTCGATCAAGGAGGGTATCTTAGAGATGATGGACGAGAGGTTCAGCACCTTTTGTGCTGAAGTGGCAGCCATGATGGGGTCGGGCATGCTTACATTTAGGGAGTTCCGGGCATGCGGAGCTCCGGATTATCACGGGGCACGGGACCCCATAGCGAGCACCAGATGTTTGGCAGACGTGGCCAATGCTTTCCGCACTAGCAGATGTCCCGAGGGGGACAAGGTTAGATTGGCATCCTATCTTTTGAAGGACATGGCACATAATTGGTGGGAGGAGATTGGTCATGCTATCGTGGATGATGCAGCATTGGATGCCTTGACCTGGCCAGACTTTACTACCAGGTTCAGAGCTGAGTTTGCACTAGTTATTGAGGTTTAGCAGTTAGCACACAAGTTTCAGGATCTTACCCAGACTACAGAGATAGTGGCGGAGATTACTGCCAAGTTTAGGGAGAGGGCTCTTCTTGTTCCTTAGTACACAACTGATAAGGAAATGAAGAAGACACTTCTTGTTCCTTAGTACACAGCTATAAAACCCTGGATGACATGATTGCTAGGGTGAGAGAGAGAGAGAGAGAGAGAGAGAGAGAGATTGACCTTGAGATGGAGAGAAAGAGGAAGCCGGAGGCGGCTCCAGGTACATGGAGTGCGGGCAAAAAGCCCAAGGGATCGAATGTAATCAACCAGGGCAGTTTAATTAGGACTACTCGAAACTGAAGAATCAGGGTGGAAAAGGAAGAGAATTCGTGATAGGTGCTGGAGATGCTCACCAGGAACCAACTATGGTCGCTGGTACGTTTCCTGTCACGAATACTTATGCTTTCGTATTATTTGACACTGGTGCTGATAGAAGATTTATTTCCAATAAGTTTAGAAGCATGCTAAACCATAAATCATGCAAAATTAATGAAGCTTACACAGTAGAAGTAGCAAACTGTCAGTTAGAAAGCACCTGCGAAATACTCACTAATTGCCTCCTCACCCTGAATAACCACATCTTTCATGTCAACCGAATGCCAATGACCATTAGAAGTTTCGATGTAATGATCATAATGGATTGGTTATCATTTCATTAATCAGATATTTTATGTTATGAAAAGGCCATTCGATTACCTATACCCAACAACGAAGCCCTTATTATTTACGAAGATAAATCAGGAATGAATCTAAGAGTCATCTCTTGCATGAAGGCGAGAAAGTCTTTGCAGATGAATTGCTTCATTTTATTGGACCATGTGGTGGACATGCAAGGAAAGGGAAAGGAAATTAAATACATTATGCAAATGTGTGATTACTCGGATATAATTCTAGAAGATCTTCCTGGAGTACCTCCAATCAGACACGTCGAATTCCAAATCGACTAATCCCGGGTGCTGCACTAGTGGCAAGATCTCCTTATCGCTTGGCTCCATTAGAAATGTAGCATCTTGTTTTGAGGTACTTTCACTTTTGACCCTTATATTGAGATTTATTACATTTTGGTCCTTTAAATGTAAGATTTGTTGGTGGGAGGGGCTAATATTGCTATTTTTGGAATTGCGGGGCGGAGCCACGTATGCTAGGTGTACATTTGCGTACGCTGAGCATAGGGGGTGAGGTCCCAAACCGTAATATTTTTGGTTTGGACCCTATTTATTCCTCATTAAGTCTCAAACTTGGTTCCTTTCATCAACATCCATCCCCTCAAAACATTTTTGCAAACCCTAATCTACCTTGTGAGCATATTTGAGCTTGTGTGTGTGTGTGTGTGTTTTGTGCCTTTGAAGAAGGAAGAAGGAAGTAAAGACCATCTTGGAGGAGTGAAGCACCTTAGATCCAAAATCACATCATCATTAGATACCATGCGGAGGTATAAAGTTCTGAACTTGGTGAAGTTATACTTAGATCTTGTTTTGGGCTTGATTTTATGTTCTTTTGGTCCCATAAGCTTTGTATTATGAGTGGGGGTTACTCTAATCCATTTGATTTGTCTTTTTAGAGGTTTTGGAGCCTCTTGAGCCATGAAAATGTAATCATGGACACTAGTTTTTTCTAATGCATAGTCTAAGTTTTCTTAATGGATTAAGAGGTTAGGATCTTTGGTGTTGGGCACTTAATGGCCATGCAAGACCATACATTTCGAAACATTATGGTCGAGGACATCATTTTGGATTTGGATCTTGAAAATAGACTTAAGGGCTTAAGGATTAAGCTCTTAATGAGTCCGGTTGGCAGCCAACTGCGTATGCTAGGCGTACAAGGCATATACTACGTGTATGTGGTCAACAAGCTCGTACCTGGTTAACTACCATGTATGCTGGGCATACAACTAAGTACAATGGGTGCACTCAACTAGGTTGACTTGATTGACTTTTTGGAATTTCGACTTTTACCTGATTTTAGCGAAGTTTGACTTATGGGTATTTTGGATCATGTTTGAGAGTTGGTCATTTGGATGGATAAGTGACGGTTAGAGCCGAGATTCAGAGTCAGGATCTCATCAAATATTATTCATATTGAGAGGTGAGTCTTCCTCACTATACTTGTGGGTCGAAGGCACGAAGGCCGACCCATTTATTGGATATACTGTTATATGATAGTATGTTATTATGCTGTAGAGATTTGTTAGATCGATATCCTGGTATATAGGATGTTAGCATGTGGTAGTGATCTGTAAATTTTCCTGTTTGTCTATTGAATGGTTATATGTTTATCTGTTATGTATTTTTCGACATGTGATGTTTTGTTTGGTTGAGTCGGTCCTGCTTTATGCTAAAGGCCAAGGTACATGGGGCAGTCCGGATAGATTTTAGGCCCTGCAAGGCGGTCCAGTTAGGTTGAAGGCCCAACGAGTGGTCTGGATACGCTGTAGGCCCTGCGAGGTGGTCCAGTCATGCCGAAGACCTAGAGAGCTGTCCAAATAGGCTGTAGCCCTGCGAGGTAGTCCATTCAGGCTGAAGGATCATTTATGCATGTTGTTGTTTGTTATGTTTATGTGGTGGTACTTTGGGGGAACTTACTAAACTTTGGCTTACCATTTTAGTTTATTGTTTTAGGTACCTCTGATGATCGCCGAAAGGCGAAGGCATGACCGTACACATCCTCCTGCTTTATGGCCTTATAATTTTTGGATACTCTGATATTGCTAAACACTTTGGAAACGATGATTTTGTAAATATTTTATGATTATGTTTTGTTTTGAAAAGTTTAAAACGATTGTAATTTTTGAGACGACATTGGTGACTTCCTTGAGACAAGTACGGGTAGGTGTGGAAGCTATTTTGGGCCCGTACTACTAAAAGCACAATACTCGTATGCATCGCAAGGAAGTTACAAAGAGGGGTAGTCACGTCATGTGTTTGTAGCAATATCTGTTGTGGCAATTCTGATGCTCTTGATTCCTTTTCAGTATGGAGTTCGGGAGGGGATCTGGTTTGGGATCTAAAGCTGTTGGACAGGATAGGACGTGGTTGATTTTTGATGATATATGGGAAATGATTACTATTGAGGTTTCACAGATATTGTAGGAAGAATTTTATGGTATCGTGGATCGGATTAATGGCAGGTTAATTGCCAAGTTCGAGGATCGAACTGTGGCCTTGCAGACTGCGAGGGGTACTGATGAGATGACTATTGGGCGAGATCTTATTGAGGGGACATGACTAGGAAATAGGAGGATGGCTCTTTCAGTGAAGAATGAGGAGACCGAGGCTGCTAACTTTGGTTTTGGAAGCCAAGGGAGCTTTGACATCTGTAGGAAGTGTGGGGGAACCCACGGATTTGCTTGTCACAAGTTCAAATGCTATAAGCGTGGAGAAATAAATAATGTATTTCGTGACTACAAGAAGGGTCGGATCTGTTTCCATTGTCACCAACTGAGTTATCTTAAACCTGACTGTCCTACATATGTAGCAGAGTGTCACACCCAGTGGAAACGTCCGAGGGCGGATGATTTCATGTAGAGTATCACAACAATATCATAATAGAGATCAAATAATACACAACCATTGTATTGATAATTTAATATTTACATTGAGTTCAAATCATTTTTTATTGAACTCCAAAAACATATAGTAAAAATATAAGACGTAACAATACTAAGCTCCATCTTCACAAAACCTGAGTGGGTACCTATCTATGAATTTCCTAAGAATACAAGTGATTTTGAAAAGAGTATCAACAATTAAGTTGGTGAGTTCATAAGTATTTTGTACGAGAAATATATGTCTTTCATCCTTCAAAAGGATAGTGTTTTCTTCGAGAAATCCAATATTTTCTTTAGTATGTACCGTAGTCTTTGTTTCTTGAAAATGATAGTGTGTTCTTCTAGAAAATTCAGTATTTTCTTTGGTATGTAGTGTAGTCTTAATACCTTAAGACCGAAAATATATGAATATCATTGTACTAGGGAAATAGTTTAATTTAGTTTTATATCTTTATAAATCTATTCGAATGTATGTTGTCCCAATATGTAAGATGTGTTGTACTGTATGTTTGGTATACTATAGTGTATCTGTGTAACACCCTTTTGAATGTATGTATGTAGAAAATGTAAAATGTATTGTATTGGAAAATAGTGTAGCATAGTTTTATATGAATAAAACTATTTGAAGATATGTAAGTAAACCAAACATATTGTTAATACCAAATTGTGAGTTATTATAACCATACGTAACGACTGTTGGCATGTTATGATGTTCTTCAGGTGTCAGAATGATACAAAATTTGTCACCCCAGACCTTCCGGTCTAACTATAACTAATAGTTTTGGTGCGGGATTGTCAGTCCCATATAGATCTATACACAATTGTCACACTCTCCCTCCAGGAGACTCTGGCTATAAAAACAAGACTTTTGTTGGTACTTAGGTAAGTACTTGAAGACGTATCTCACAAAGCTATATTAAATGTTTACGTATAGTGTAGTGAAAATCTCTTGTTCTTGTAGTTGTATGCATTCCCCTTTTATAGTGTGTACGTAGTATGAAAATAATTATTTAAAATAAATAATTATATCTTTGTCCCCAGCAGGGTAAACTAGTGTGAATGTTCCATAAACTATACCTATTATAGTTTATATACAATGTTTCGTTGAAATAGTGAATCCCTTGTATAACCATTATCATTTTTAATATGATAATATAGTTAAATGAAATGATAATTATATTCGTTTATATAATTATGACCTTTTGGTCATCCTGTTACAAAAGGGTTAAAGATTTATTGAAATCTAATGTATATCCGTAAGTATATTTATATTTTACAAAAATATAAATGTAATGTTTTGTATATTAACACAAATTATCTTGTGTTTTACTTGTATCCCCCCTAAAACATATGAAAATCATGAAAAACATAAGGGTAAGAACTCACCTCGGGTGTGTTCTTGACTAGGTAACGACGTGATAGTGCTGATCTTCGAGTTAGAGCACGTGGAAATAGTCATATCCTAATAATATTTATACACGAGACTATATATGCAAATTTCATGAACTAATATACAAGTGTTATACTAGCACTAGATCATTATAAAGGAACTTACAATACTGGGCAATTATTAAAGATGTTCCTAGGGAGTTTTTGAAGATATGTTGTTCTTGGAAAGATATAAAGATGTGAGGATTGTTTTATGAACTTTGAGAGGTTTTTGGGATGAATTTGAGATGTGAATGAAAAGAAATGGGGATGATTTCGGTTGGAAGTATATATATATATATATATATATATATATATATATATATATATATATATATATATGGGATAACATGATTTGACACTTGCATAGGGATGTGTATTCTATCACATAGGGAGGTGTGCCACTGTTTAAAAGTAAGATTTCAGCATATCCTCTCAACCGAGAACCATGATTTTAGTATTAAGTTTCAACCAAGAACTAAGGGTTCTCAGGCTCTAGTGTCTTCGGTGAAAAGGTGTTCTCAGTGGAAGGATCTCGGTCTCGCACGATTTTTGGCCTAGGGGATCTCGGTCCCTTTGGTTCTTGGTCCAAATGGGTTCACAATGGAGTATTTTGGTTTTAGTGCTTTTTGATTTCAACATATTTACCATATTTTGGAGTATAATATTTTAACTATTAAATTCTTTGACTTATGTTTGACTTATTTTGACTTTCATTGATTTTGTTTGACTTTTATTGACCCGAAATAACTAATTGTTACATAGAGGGAGTGCAAGCCCATATGTCCGCCGTCTTGCAAGAGGTCATGGTTGAAACTCAAGAAATCATAGGTATGAAATTATGATCCTAGGTTTAACTTTTGAATGGATAGCTATTCGTGTAGTAGCTAGTTAGAATCATTATGCTAGCATCTATAGTCCGTGATGGGTCACGGTTGTATTCTGGAGATCATTAGAGTATCGTATCCGATCGATTTGATTCCGATCCCCATAGGGGATGTGTGAGTGATAGTGGGGATAGATTGGCATAGCAGTTTTGGTGCCATGATAGACTGTAAGGGTCAGTAGATGGTGGTTCGAACCCCAAGTAGGGGAGAACTGGTGGTTATCTACAGAGATGGTACCTGGGTTGGATCAGGGTTTTGTTCGGCAACCATGGCTTCGAAGTATATTCAACATGATCGTATGAGTTATCCTGTGTATGTGATTGATATTCGGGTGGGGGAGCAGACTTCAATTTTAGATGTGCTTGTTGTTCGGGAGTTGAACAAGTTGACGGTGAAGATCCGTTATCCCCTTCTGCGGATTTTCGACCTCTTTGATCAGTTGCAGGGTGCACCTTGGATCTCCAAGATCGACTTGAGGCCGGGGTATCATCAGGTGAGGGTGAGAAAGGAGGACGTGGAGAAGACCTTATTTCGGACTCGTTATGGGCATTATGAGTTTGTGGTGATGCCATTTGGCTCACCAATGTGCCTATAGTGTTTATGGATTTGAGAAATAGGGTATGCAGGCTGACGTTCGATTGATCGGTCATTATGTTCATTGATGATATCTTGGAGTATTCCAAGATTAGAGAGCAGCACGAGGATGACCTTCAAGAACTCTTGGAATTGTTAAGGCGAGGACAGTTACATGCTAAATTCTCGAAGGGTGAGTTTTGGTTACAAGAGGTCCAGTTCCTAGGACATCTCGTTAACCAAAATAGGATTTTGGTCAATCTGGCCTAGATTGAGGCTGTGATGGAGTAGGAGGTTCCACAATCTCCCTCAGAGATCAAAAGTTTCTTGGGATTGACGGGAGATTATCGAAGATTTATCCAGACTTTCTCTAAGATTGTTGTACCCCCTCAGTCATCTAAGGGAGTGGATTTCTGGTGGAGCCCTGAGCCGTGGTTAACATTTGAGACACTACGATAGAGGTTATGCAAGGCCCTGATATTGACCCTTCCGGAGGGTGTTGAGGATTTCATTGTATTTTGTGATGTATCCATCATTGGTTTTGGGGTGGTTCTATTGTAGATAGGGCGAGTGATTGCATATTCTTCTTGGTAGCTGAAGCCGCATGAGGTGCGATATCCTACTCAGGACCTGGAGTTGGGGGAAATAGTATTTTCCCTCAAGATTTGGCGACATTATCTATATGTGGTCCGTTGTACCGTTTACATGGATCACAAGGGCTTACTATATCTTAAGGACTAGCCGAACCTAAACATTAGGCAACACAGGTGGCTGGACATGGTCAAGGATTATTACTGCACAATACTTTACCATCTGGGTGAAGCGAATGTGGTAGTGGATTCCTTGAGCTACTAGTTAGCTGGATCTTCAGTTGGAAAAATGTGTATGAGGATATCCGTTGATTCTCCACTTATGGGTTTAATCAAAGAGGCACAGGAATAGGGAGTTAGGAAGGAGAACTGGAAACAAGAAAGGATCAAGGGAGAGATCGATAGGTTTTTCATCAATCATCGGAGGTTGTTGACCAGGTGCGGCCGGGTTTTGGTGCTAGTTTCTGGTAGGATCAAGGAAATAGTGTTGGAGGAGGCTCGTAAGTCTCGCTTTTTGATACACACGGGAGCCACCCAAATGTATCGGGATTAGAGAATAAGTTATTAGTGGCCGTGTATGAAGAGGAGATAGCCTGACATGTTGAGAGGTGCTTCACCTTTAGGGTGGTTAAGGCCGAGCATAAGAGGCCGCATGGCAAGCTGCAGCCTTTGGAGGTTCCCATGTAGAAGTGGGAATAGATCACCATGGATTTCATCACCAAGCTATCGAAGACTACCAAGTGTTTTGATGCTATATGGGTCAACGTGGATCGATTGACTAAGAGAGCCCCACTTTTTGGCCATCTGAGAGAGCCCCGCAGTTGAAAAGTTGGCCAATGTGTATGTTCGGGAGATTTTTGCTTATCATGGGGTTCCAGTCTCCATTGTATCCGACCGAGATGTTTGGTTCACTTGCTAATTTTGGCAGAAGTTCCACGAGGAACTGGGTACAAGACTACATTTCAGTACTACTTATCATCCCTATACTGATGGCCAGAGTGAGCGGACCATTCAGAAAGTTGAGGATATGTTGCGGGCTTGTGTCATAGATTTTGGTGGGAGTTGGGATTCCTACCTACCACTTGCAGAGTTTTCCTACAACAACAACTATCACTCCAACACCAGTGCCCCGCCTTTTTAGCTCCTGTATAACCGGAGATGTCATAACCCAGTTTGTTGGGTAGAGGTTGGGCACAACGTCATTGGAAGGACCGAAGTAGTCCTTTAGACCACAAAGCTTATTCAGTAGATCAGACAGAGAATGCAAACAACTCAATGTTGGCAGAAGAGTTATGTTGACCGACGTCGATCGAAGTTGGAATTTTAGGTCGGCGATATGGTATTATTGAAGGCCTCACCCTGGAAGGGTGTGTTACGCTTCAGTAAGGGGGGGGGGGGGGATTGGGTCCCTAATATAATGGACCCTTTCTTGTTATAGCCAAGGTCGCCAGGGTGGCCTACGGGTTGGATTTTCCGAGTGAGCTTAGTCAGATCCACAACACTTTTTATGTCTCTTAGTGGCGGAACTATGTGTTGGACGGTGAGGCAGTGGTTCCTTTGGATGATATTCAGTTCGATGAGCGCCTGAATTATACTGAGAGGCTTGTGTCTATATTGGAGAGGAAGATGAACGTACTGCGCAACAAGGAGATACCTTTGGTATAGGTTCAGTGGTAGCATAGGAGAGGCTCCGAGTGGACCTAGGAACCCCAGTCTGAGATGCAGGAGCATTACCCAAAGTTATTTACTACAACAAACTTCGAGGTCGAAGTCTAGGTCAAGTGGGGGAGAATTGTAACATCTTGTTTTGAGGTACTTTCACTTTTGACCCTTATATTGAGATTTATTACATTTTGGTCCTTAAATGTAAGATTTTTGGCTGGGAGGGGCTAATATTTCCATTTTTGGAATTATGGGGTGGAGCCACATAAGCTGGGCATACGTTTGCGTTCGCTGGGCGTATGGGGTGAAGTCCAAAAACCCTAATATTTAGGTTTTGGACCCTATTTGTTCTTTGTTAACTCTAAAACCTGGTTCCTTTCATCAACCTCCATCCTTTCAAAATGTTTTTGAAAACCTAATCTACCTTGTGAGCATTTTTGAGCTTGTGTGTGTGTGTGTATTGTGCCTTTGAAGAAGTAAAAAGGAAGTACAGACCATCTTGGAGGAGTGAAGCACCTTATATCTAGAATCACATCATCATTTGACACCACGTGAAGGTATAAAGTTCTGAACTTGGAGAAATTATACTTTGATCTTGTTTTGGGCTTCATTTTATATGCTTTTGGTCCCATAAGTTTGGTATTATGAGTGGGGGTTACTGTTATCCATTTGAGTTATCCTTTCATAGGTCTTGGAGCCTCTTGAGAGATAAAAATGTAATCCTGGAGACTAGTTTATTCTCATGCATGGCCAAAGTTGTCTTAATAGATTAAGAGGTTAGGATCTTTGGTGTTGGGCATTTAATGGCCACGCAAGACCATAAGGTTGGAAAATTTATGGTCAAGGAAATCATTTTGTCTTGGATTTGGAAAATGGACTTAAGGGCTTAAGGATTATGCTGGTAATGGGTTGGCTTGGCAGCCAGGTGGCAGATGTTGGGCGTATAAGGCGTACACTACGCATAGGTGCTCAACCGGCCTACGACTGGTCAACAGGCATACGCTAGGTGTACTCAGCTGGTTTGACTCGATTGACTTTTACCTAATTTTGACCAAGTTTGACCTAGGGGTATTTAGGGTATTTTGGATCATTTTTGAGAATTGGTCAATTGGATGGATAGGTGATGGTTAGGGCTGAGATTCAGAGTTGGGACCTCATATACTATTGTCCTGATTGAGAGGTGAATCTTCCTCGCTGTACTTGTTGGTTGAAGGCACTAATGCCGACCCATTGGATTGGATATCATGTTATATGATAGTATGTTATTATGCTGTAGAGATCTGTTAGATCAGTATCCTGTTATAAAGGATATTAGCATGCGGTAGTGATCTGTAGATCTTGTTGTTTGTCTGTTAACTGGTTATATGTTTATCTATTTTGTATATGTCGACATGTTATGTTTGGTTGGGTTGAGGCGGTCCTGGTTTGTGCTGAAGGGCAAGATACTTGGGGAAGTCCGGATAAATTGTAGGCCTTCTGAGGCAATCCAGTCAGGCAAAAGGCCCGGAGTGCGGTCTGGAAAGGCAGTAGGTCCTGCGATGCGGTCCAGTCATGCTAAAGGCTTGGAGAGTGATCCCGATAGGCTGTAGGCCCTACAAGGTGGTCCAGTCAGGCTGAAGGCTCATTTATGCATGTTGTTGTTTGTTATGTTTATGTGGTGGTACTTTGGGGGAACTCCCTAAGCTTCGGCTTAAGGTTTTAGTTTATTGTTTCAGGTAGTTTTAATGATCGTGGAAAGCTGAAGGCGTGAATGTACACATCCTATTGCTTTATGGCCTTATAATTTTGGGATACTCCTATATTGATAAACACTTTGGAAACAATGATTTTCTAAACATTTTATTATTATATTGTTGTGATTTTTGAGATTTTATAGGAAATGCAAGAACTCTGAAGTCAACTCCAATAACTTCTTGCAAAAGGCTTTATCCAACCAAGCTTCTCTCTATTGGGAGCTCCGATATTGTTTGTCAGAAAGATGGATGGGTTGTTCAAGATGTGCATCGAATATCGAGAGTTGAACAAACACACCATAAAAACTAATACCCACTATCGAGGATCGATGACCTATTTGATCAACTACAATAATGTTGTTACTACTTAAAGATGGTTCTAAGATATGGATATATTCAACTCAGAGTGCAAGAAGCAAACATTCTATACATGACATTTAGGACTCAGTATAGTCAATACGGGTCTTTGGTTATGCCATTCGAACTGACTAACGCACCAGCCGTATTCATGGACCTTAGGAATCAGGTGTGTAAACCCTATTTGGATAAATTCGTGATCATGATCATCGATGACTTGTTGATATATTAACGAACCAAAGAAAAACATGGAAAATACTTGCAATTAATTCTGGAACTATTAAGAAAGGAGAAGCTTTATGCAAAGTTCTCTAACTTTGGGTTCTGGATTAGCGAAGTGCGTTTCCTCGGCCATGTAGTCAGTAGTAAAGGGATTCATGTCGATCCCAAGAAGATCCAAGCAGTTAAGGATTGGAAAATAACAACGATGCCAATTGAAGTACGCCATTTCCTAAGGGAGTCAGCTAAGAGTCTGCCTTCTAGGAACACAAAAAGTTTGATTGGTGAGACAGCCAAGAGCCTGCCTTCTAGAAATTGAAACAATTATTGTGCAGTGCACCAAATTTGTCTTTTCTAGAGGGAACAAAAGACTTTGTAGTATTCAACGACACCTTGCATCAAGGGTTGGGATGCATACTAATGTAAAGGAATAAAGTAATTGCATACACATCTAGACAACGTAAGCCAAACGAGGCCAACTACACTACCCATGAATTAGACTTGGGAGTTGTAATGTTTGTCTTAATGATTTGTAGGCACTACCTATATGGAACATCCTGTATTCCCCAATTACAAAAACCGTTAACACATCTTTGATCATAAGGAGCTCAATATGAGACAACAAAGGTGAGTCGAATTGCTAAATGATTATGAATGCGAAATTCGATATCATCCTAGTAGAGAAAATGTCGTAGCAGACGCTTTAAGCGGGAAAGAACGAGCAATGCCACTTCATGTATGTGACAACCCGATATTTCGAGACAATGAAATGTAACACCAGTCAAATCTAGGTAAAAATTTAACTTTCCTAAAATCTTATTTTGGTTAAATAAAGTGGTAGGAATCGTATCAAGGTTTTCGTGCATATAAAGAACACTAAAATCCGAGTTATAACGAAGAAGTTGTGACGAATCTAAGATTCGTAGCGAAAATCAGCAACACTGCTAGACGTAAAACGCAAAGTTTCAATACAATAATTTTTAGCCTTAGGTATCTAAATGAAAGTTTTAGATATCCCAAAACCGTAAGCATACCTAAAAAGAATGCGGAAATCTGACTTCATATGAGGAAGTTATGATTTTTCAAAGTTTCAGACATAGCAGTAGACAGCTAAAAACTCGAAATCGAGATCGAGCGGGTTTTTTCCAACATGACCTAAACGAGAATCGAAAATCTCATCAATGGTACTACAACAGTAAAAAGTATGGCGAAAACAAACAGCGGATGAAGGAATTATGAAATTTTAACGGACTTTTCTTGTCCCGGCCTATTAAAAATATAATATTAAAAATAAAGTCAAAATTTGCCAACGAAGTCTAAACAAAAGTTGTCGATCGTAGTTTCACCTACGCGTGGATATAAAGAACGTTGAAAACAGAGTTCGTATGAGGAAGATATGAATTTTTGAAGTTTATTAATAATTAAAATATTTAATTTAATTAAAAATTGTGACAACCCGAAACTTTCATCCTATGTAATTGGTCGACGTATTGTCTAGGAATCTTGAATTCATCACCCTTTGGAAATCTTGTAGTTTCGAATGCGTTTTAGACACAATATAGTCTAGTTATGGGTCTTAGGAGGTGTTGGAAAGTGTTTTGCATCATGAAATCGAATTAAACACACCAAAAGAGGTGTGTGCGGCCACACTTTTGTGTGAACGGCCACACACCCATGTGTGCGGCCGCACAACCAACCACACACCCTCCAACCTCACACCCTCCAGCCTCACACTCAAACATATATATAGCTGGGTACCTTATTCATTCATTCATTTGGATACACCTTACTCTGTCCCTACTTTCTCTCTATAAAATCTTGAACCAAGAACACCTTGAAGACCTCATATTTGTGATCTAGTACATATTCAAGCCTATTAGAGGTAAACACTTGAGTCCCAAGCCTTAGAACTCATCATGTTCATCATATTCATGGACCCTTGAAGGTGAACGGCCGCACACCTTCATGAGGGAGCAGCACACATTTAATACTCCTTAAAGTGAAGAGCAAACACTTCTTTTGGACTCACAAGAGGTGTGTACGGACGCACACACTTGTGTGCAGCCGCACGCACACACATGGCCGCACACAAGTGCTGGCAGCACACTAGGCCGCACACCTGGCCACGCACACACATATAGTGTCTATTTTGGCCATATACCCTCTTGTATAGCCTTATAAACCCTCATACAATCATATATGATTATAACACTTCGTTATAAGTGTTTACTAGTCCCTATGATGGTCCCGAAATCATCAATTAGTTGTTCATAACACTAATTATACCCATTCATGTGCCAATATATGCTAATTAGGCTTCGCGTGTGTACTCAAGTCACCACTTGACACCTAGCATCAAATCCAACTTTGTGATCAGAACCACTCACTACAGGTGAGTTCATACCCCTTTAATGAATCTTTAAATTTTTTTTATATATTTTAGGGGGGGGGGGATACAAGTCAATTATACATGTTGATGGAAATTAATCACATGTGATTCACTATCCGTAGTTCAAATCACATGTGATTTACCACGACGCCTTATAAAAGGATTTTACGTTTTCAAAACTATTTTGAATAAATAAACAACTTTTTAAATCTTCCTTTTTGACAAGATTTTCCTTAGATAAATTTTCTTATAAAATGTAACCACACTAATATATTTATAGAAGTAAGACTTGAAGGAGTTAGGACCGATAGCTCGCCTTATTTCCTGTTCTTGTTTGATTGTGGGCTTAGGGTAGTTGTTATCCGTCCGACTGTCATTGATTTCTTAGCTATATATCATGTATATTAGTGTTGGATACGAGCATTTTCACTTCATCCGACGCTTAAACCACTAAATTGGTAAGAACTATACACACTAAGTTAACTATAATAGGTATAGTTAAGGCCATTACTACTCGCTATAACTACTACTCTACACACTATAATACGTACTATTACGAGATGATACACTAATAAGAGAACACACTACGAGTCATACCAAAGACTACTACTCTATAATACAAGAAAAGGCGCTAAACAGAAGAAAACACACTAACTCACTATGAGATTCTCTATTCGCTATATACTATACCAGAGTTTTTCCGACCGGAAGACGACACTACATGTATAGATCTATACGGGGCAGACACTATTACATCCCGACTGTTAACTTCAGTCCGAGCTGTGTAGGCCCAGGGATGCCACTACTTCACTATACTATGTATGACCAGGAAGGTCATGGAGTTCTCTATTGCTCACACTATCGGTAACATACAAGGAATACACTATATCCACACTAAAATACTAAACTAAAGTCTAAATTAACATCCCGGAGTAAAAAAGCATCTATCACTAAAGAGAGTTTGCACCTCTACTACTAACTACATGCATATCCTATCTTATCACATTACTTATGGGAGATTCTCTAATATACTTTTACAATAAACGGTTTTCAAAGATGAAGATTTCTTGTTTCTTAAAGGTTTCACTTACAATGCATTTTCTGGAAAATATAGGATTTTCTAGGGTTTTCTACTACTTATGACTGTAAATTACAACTTTTCATACTAATGGTTCTAATGCATGTTATACAAAAACTCACACTAAACTCTTATGAACTCACCAGCGTTATGCTGATATTCGTTTTCAAAATAACTTGTATCCTCAAGACAACGATAGATAGGTACAGGTGCAACATTTTGGAGAAGGTGGAGCATACAAGATCCATCTCTTATTTTTGTATTACTTTTGGTGTTTTTTGATCATTACAAAAACACACTTGAAATTAAAACTCACTATGTAAATGAAATGGTTGTGTGTTTCTTGTTTCTACTATTATTCAACTGTGATGATACTGTACATGACGTCCTCCACCCTGAAACGTATTCCGCCGTTATCGGTTTTGGGGTGTGACAGATTGGTATCAGAGCATTGTTTATAGTGAATCAAGTATATCAACCTATAAAAGATATACAAACTATAACACTTTGGGACTAAAACACTCTGACCAAGAATATATACACACACCACTACAAAATACAGAAATCAGTATCACACTAGAACAGAACAAAAGTATTAAGATTGTTGGATAACACAATTAGACTTAGAGACATATGGGGACATTTGGGGGGATGTAGCCTGATCAACTACGTTTTCCTGAGGGTGACTAGCATGTGCCTAAGCTTGGTTGTGGTGTTACAACAAGTCTAAAACTTACGAACACTACCACAATAATGTTAGCATAAGAATACTATAGGAGTATTCTGTACCTCTAAAACATACATGTATGAGCACTAAAAAGGGTTGTTACTGATGGAGCAATAGTTGCTAAATGGATACTTTCCGGTTACATGTGATTAGGGTGTTATAGACGTAGAATCTGTGATCTTTGCTTTACTTCCTGTTCCTTATTTGGTTGTGGATTTAGAGTTAGGGTCACTTATTCGACGGACTATCTTGCCCTGGCTACATGTAATTAGTATGCATTATGCAAGTATTGGTCTAACTCGTGACGATCATCTTATAAGTAATTTAGGTTAGTGCGCCTATTAATCTTCTTTTCCCCTTTTCTCGCATAGATATCATGGATGGCTTCCACCTTCCAGGCGACCCATACTACCCAAACCAGGGCAATGGAGGATGGCTCAGCGAAGAGTCGGATGACGATCACCCAATCCCTCTGGATGACCACCGGGCAGAAGGGTTTTCGGATAACTCTGACTCCGAGCCAGAAGTTAATAACCTACCTCCCGGAGCTCTGAACCCCAACCCCCGTCCGACATTTCAGGGTCCCACTCCTATGTGGGCCATATCCTTGCACCGATGGAGTGAGGAGCAGGGCCAGCCCCTACCTTACAATGGAGACCGAAGCTTCTACAACATAAACGAAGGAGGATCAGCGGACCGAGTTCTACCCATCATGGTCCGAAGGATCGACAGGAATGTTGAGCAGGGTCAAGCAGCCATTGGTCGAGTTGTAGAAGTGGATGCCAAGTAGAATCTCAACACTGCCCGCATTCGCCAACTCGAAGAAGCCGTGGGCAGGACAAGGAGGACCAACAAGGCTCTGCAGCTTCAACTAGCTGCATCACGAGCCGAAGTTAGGGAACTCCGAGCACGTCAAAGGATTCATGATCGACACCTTCAAGAAGTTATGAGTCAGCTAGCGGATCTGAGGGTTCGCCCAACAAGTAACCGTCGCCAGTAGAAGACGTCTAGTACCCCACTCTTTTGTTTAAAGGACTAGCCTTTCCTCTCTATGTTCCGTAGATCTCTTGTCTGTAAACATTACTAGCTTAAAAGTGCTCTAACTAGACCTCTAAACTGCCAACATTTTCTCTATGGTTTGATGTAAGACCTACCGTTAGGTCAATTTTCATGAACTTGTGTTACATCATTAATACCAGTGTATAGGCAGTTAACTACTCTATTGCTATGAATCTCATTCTGATATTGAATCATGTGAATTAATCCATGAAACACTCTATTCATACTCGCAATAGACTCTTACTATTGCTATCATTTCTATGGTCTCCCAGTGAAAGATGCCTCCACGAAGGCGTTCAAGCAGAGGAATACCAGCAACTCAAACCTATCCTCCACCACCTCCTCCTCCGCAGTTCGATCCAGTGCTGTTCCAAACGACTGTGACTGTAGCTGTGACAGCAGCCATGGCTCAAGTGAACTCCGGTGATGCGAGCGGTGGCAACTCTAGGTTTGGTGAAGTCCATCAAAGAGTGCAGGGATGCACTTATAAGGACTTCATGAACTGTAAACCTACCTTCTTCGATGGTACCGGAGGAATTCTGACACTGTCCCAATGGTTCGAAAGAACCAAATCTGTCTTTGAAATGTGCTCTTGGCCCGAAGAGAGCAAAATCAAGTTCGCAACTGCCACGCTAACTAACATGGCATTGACATGGTGGAACGGCCATGTCAGTGCACTCTCCTTGGTTATATCCAATGCCATGGGCTGGGACACTCTAAAGGACCTCATGAGAAAGGAGTACTGCCCTAGGGGCGAAATTCAGAAACTTGAGGAGGAACTCTGGAACCTCAAGATGAAAGGGACCGACATAATAGCGTATACGACCAGGTTCAGTGACTTGGCGGCTATCTGTCCCAATATGATACCGTCCGAAAGCAAGAAGATTGAACGGTACATCTGGGGTTTAGTGCCCCCGTATCGAGGAAATATTCTAGCCTCACGCCCTACCACCTTCGACAGCGCCAAGGAATTGGCCTAGAGTCTGATTAACCATGAAATCTCTTCCACTCCAGCAATAGCAACAACAACTACCACTGCACCACCCGATTCTTCTGATAGAAAGAGGAAGCGATGGGATAAGAAGAAGGGCAAGAAGACCGAAACCTCCTCCAGGGACCAGCAAATTGTGGCGATCCATGCTGCCACTACTCCAGCTGCTCCTGCACCGCAAAATCCTTATAGTGGGAATCTGCCCAAATTTCCAAAGTGTCCTTACCACCACAACGATCCCTATCGTGAATTGCAGTGTTCCAACTGCGGTCGGAAGGGCCATACGATGCGATTCTGCAAAGCCCCTCCCAAACCTATTTCGCAAGTTCCCGGTTCGGGAGTGACCCCGATGTGTTACGGCTGCAGTGAAGCTGGTCACTTCAAGAAAAACTATCCAAAGGCTGCGAATCCTGGGGGAACCGGAAGACTACTCGCTATTGGTCACAATGAAGCGGTGGCGGATCCCACAGTAGTCACAGGTACATTTCTTCTCAACAACTCTTATGCCTGTGTCTTATTCGATAGTGGTGCAGAAAGAAGCTTCGTAAACCAAACCTTTAAACACTTACTCAAACAAACCCCTCAACCACTAAAAGAAACATTCATCGTAGAAATGGCTAACGGGAAGACCGAAAGCTCTAACAAAATCTACGTAGGTTGTACCCTCACGTTAGACGATCACTCATTTCCAATCGATCTCATATCAGTCTCCATCAAGAGTTTCGATGTCATTGTTGGTATGGACTGGTTGAGTCTCTATCATGCCGATATCTATGCTTTGACAAAGCCATTCGCCTAAATCTTTTGAATTGTGAAAGCCTATTGATCTATGGAGATAAACCCGGTACGAGTCTTCGTATCATCTCCAACATTCAAGCTCAGAAATACTTACGTAAGGAATACTGCGCCTTCCTTGCTCACGTCGTCGACACAAGACAGAAATCAAAGAACCCAAAGGACATCCTCGTCGTATGTGATTTCCCTGATGTCTTCCCAGAGGACCTTCCAGGTTTACCTCCCAAACGTCAGGTTGAGTTCAGAATCGACCTAGTTCTAGGAGCTACTCCCGTAGCTAAGTCGCCCTATCGTTTAGTACCTGCCGAGATGCAGGAACTATCCGGTCAACTTAACGAACTGCTCAGCAAGGGCTTTATAAGACCAAGCTTCTCACCTTGGGGAGCTCCGGTCTTGTTCGTGAAGAAGAAGGATGGATCATTCCGTATGTGCATCGATTATAGGGAACTCAATAAACTCACGGTCAAAAATCGCTACCCTCTCCCTCGTATCGACGATCTATTCGACCAACTACAAGGAGTGAGCTACTTCTCCAAGATTGATCTTAGGTCTGGGTATCACCAGTTACGGGTACTTGAGGAAGATGTTGCGAAGACAACCTTCCGAACCCGTTACGGGCACTTCGAGTTCGTAGTGATGCCTTTTGGACTGACCAACGCACCTGCAGTATTCATGGACTTGATGAATAGGGTGTGTCGTCCATACTTAGATCAGTTCGTCATCGTCTTTATTGATGATATACTCGTCTATTCTCAGAGCGAGCTAGAGCATATGGATCATTTGTGACGAGTCCTAGAAACCCTACGATCAGAGAAGTTATATGCAAAGTTCTCTAAGTGAAAATTTTGGATCCGAAGAGTTGAATTCCTAGGACATGTGGTTAGTGAAGACGGAATCCACGTTGACCCCTCCAAAATTAAAGCTATTGAGAATTGGTCATCACCGAAGACGCCTATAGAAATTCGCCAATTTCTAGGCCTTTCTGGCTACTACCGCATGTTCATCCAAAACTTCTCTCGGATTGCAAAGCCTCTCACCATGTTGACACAAAAGGGTGTATCATTCGATTGGGAGGAGAAACAGGAGAAGGCATTTCAGACCCTGAAACAAGCCTTATGCACCGCACCAGTATTATCCCTGCCCGAAGGAGTTGAAGATTTTGTTGTATACTGCGATGCATCGAATTAGGGGATCAGTTGTGTCTTGATGCAACGAGGTAAGGTCATCGCCTATGCCTCAAGACAGCTAAAGACGCATGAGGTGAACTACACTACTCAGGACCTCGAGTTAGGAGCGGTCGTCTTCGCACTAAAAATCTGGAGACACTACTTGTATGGGACGAAGAGCGTGGTGTACACTGATCACAAGAGCCTCCAACACATACTAAACCAGAAGGAGCTCAACATGAGGCAACGTCGATGGGTCGAGCTACTTAACGATTACGATTGTGAAATTCGATATCACCCGGGAAAAGCCAACGTGGTAGCAGACGCCCTGAGTAGGAAAGAGCATTCTGGTAGAAGAACCAAATCGTTAACAATGACTATCCATTCGCATCTGTCATCACAGATCAAGGAGGCTCAGCTTGAGGCCTTGAAGCCTAAGAATGTGACGGGAGAAACCCTGCGCGGAATGGATAAGAGTTTGGAGGTCAAGGGTGACGGAGCCTACTATCTCATGGATCAAATCTGGACTCCGCGCCATGGAGGTTTCAGGGATCTGGTCATGATGGAAGCACACAACACTCGATACTCCGTCCACCCCGGTTCAGATAAGATGTATTTGGATCTCAAAAAGCTATACTGGTGGCCTAACATGAAAGCATAGATCGCTACCTTTGTGAGTAAGTGCCTAACTTGAGTGAAGGTCAATGTCGAATATCAAAAGCCATTAGGACTCCTCCAACAACCAGAGATACCGGAATGGAAGTGGGAGCGGATTACAATGGACTTTATAACGAAACTACCCAAGATAGCGGGTGGCTTGGATACGATTTGGGTCATCGTTGACAGATTGACCAATTCTGCACACTTCCTACCCATCAAGGAAACAGACAAGATGGAGAAATTCGCAAGAACATACATTAAGGAAATAGTACGGCTGCATGGTGTTCCTATACCTATTATCTCAGATAGAGATAGTAAGTTTACCTCAAGGTTTTGGCAATCACTACAAAAGGGACTAGGGACGAGACTGGATATGAGTACAGCCTACCATCCGCAGACTGACGGACAAAGTGAGAGGACGATCCAAACTCTAGAAGATATGCTGCGAGCTTGCATGATTGACTTCGGTAAATCGTGGGATACACACTTACCTCTTGTGGAGTTTTCCTACAACAATAGTTATCATACGAGAATCAAGGAAACTCCATTCGAAGCCCTCTACGGCGGGAAGTGCAGATCCCCTCTGTGCTGGGCTGAGGTGGGTGACACTCAGTTAGCTAAAGGACGAGTTCCTGACAGCGCTCTCACTGGTCCGGAGATCATTCGAGAAACGACCGAGAAGATTATACAGATTTGTGAACGATTAAAAGCCGCTAGGGATCAACAGAAAAGCTACGCCGACAAACGAAGAAAACCCTTGGAATTCCAGGTGGGAGACCGAGTTCTTTTGAAGGTCTCGCCCTGGAAGGGCACGATACGCTTCGGAAAGCGTGGAAAGCTGAACCCAAGGTACATAGGGCCTTTCGAGATTCTCGCCAGAATCGGCCCCGTAGCTTACAAACATAACTTACCCCACGAGCTAAGTAACATACATCCTACCTTCCACATCTCAAACTTGAAGAAATGCCTGTCCGACGAGACTCTCGTGATTCCACTCGACGAGATCGACATCAACGAGAGCCTCAACTTCGTGGAAGAACCCGTAGAAGTCACGGACCGTGAGGTCAAGCAGACGAAGCAAAGCCGTATCCCGATTGTGAAGGTTCGCTGGAACGCCAAGCACGGGCCGGAATTCACTTGGGAGCGCGAGGATCAAATGAAACTCAAATATCCCCATCTTTTTACCTAATAGTTCTGTAATTACTCTCTATAGAAATTCTAAATTTCGGGACGAAATTCCCTCTAACGGGGGGATAATGTGACAATCTGAAACTTTCATCCTATGTAATTGGTCCACATATTGTCTAGGAATCTTGAATTCAGCACCCTTTGGAAATCTTGTAGTTCCGAATGCGTTTTAGACACAATAGTCTAGTTATGGGTCTTAGGAGGTGTTGGAAAGTGTTTTGCATCATGAAATCGAATTAAACACACCAAAAGAGGTGTGTGCGGCCACACTTTTATGTGAACGGCCACACACCCATGTGTGCGGCCGCACACCCAACCACACACCCTCCATCCTCACACTCAAACATATATATATAGCTGGGTACCTTATTCATTCATTCATTTGGATACACCTTACTCTCTCCCTACTTTCTCTCTCTAAAATCTTGAACCAAGAACACCTTGAAGAACTCATATTTTTGATCTAATACATCTTCAAGCTTATTAGAGGTAAACACTTGAGTCCCAAGCCTTAGAACTCATCATGTTCATCATATTCATGGACCCTTGAAGGTGAACGACCGCACACCTTCATGAGGGAGCAACACACATTCAAAACTCCTTAAAGTGAAGAGCAAACACTTCTTTTGGACTCACAAGAGGTGTGTACGGCCGCACAAACTTGTGTACAGCCGCAAACACACACATGGCCACACACAGAGCCGCACACAAGTGCTGGCAGCACACTAGGCCGCACACCTGGCCGCACACACACATATAGTGTGTATTTTGGACATACACGCTCTTGTATAGCCTTATAAACCCTCATACAATCATATATGATTATAACATTTCATTATAAGTGTTTACTAGTCCCTATGATGGTCCCAAAATCATCAATATAACACTAATTATACCCATTCATGTGCCAATATATGCTAAGTAGGCTTCGCGTGTGTAGTCAAGTCACACTAAATTGGTAAGAACTATACACACTAAGTTAACTATAATAGGTATAGTTAAGGCCATTACTACTCTCTATAACTACTACTCTACACACTATAATACACACTATTACGAGACGATACACTAATAAGAGAACAAACTACGAGTCATACCAAAGACTACTACACTATAATACAAGAAAAGGCGCTAAACAGAAGAAAACACACTAACTCACTATGAGATTCTCTATTCGCTATATACTATGCCCGGAGTTTTTCCGACCGGAAGACGACACTACATGTATATATCTATACGGGGCAGACAATATTACATCCCGACTGTTAACTTCAGTCCGAGCCGTGTAGGCCCAGGGATGCCACTACTTCACTATACTATGTATGACCGGGAAGGTCATGGAGTTCTCTATTGCTCATACTATCGGTAACATACAAGGAATACACTATATCCACACTAAAATACTAAACTAAAGTCTAAATTAACATCCCAGAGTAAACAAGCATCTATCACTAAAGAGAGTTTGCACCTCTACTACTAACTACAGGCATATCCTATCTTGTCACATTACTTATGGGAGATTCTCTAATATACTTTTACAATATACGGTTTTCAAAGATGAAGATTTCTTGTTTCTTAAAGGTTTCACTTACAATGCATTTTCTGGAAAATATAGGATTTTCTAGGGTTTTCTACTACTTACGACTGTAAATTACAACTTTTCATACTAATGGTTCTAATGCATGTTATACAAAAACTCACACTAAACTCTTATGAACTCACCAGCGTTATGCTGATATTCGTTTTCAAAATAACTTGTATCCTCAGGACAACAATAGACAGGTACAGGTGCAACATTTTGGAGAAGGTGGAGCATACAAGATCCATCTCTTATTTTTGTATTACTTTTGGTGTTTGTTGAACATTACAAAAACACACTTGAAATTAAAACTCACTATGTAAATGAAATGGTTGTATGTTTCTTGTTTATACTATTATTCAACTGTGATGATACTGTACATGACGTCCTCCACCCCGAAACGTATTCCGCCATTATCGGTTTTGGGGTGTGACAAATATTCCCGATATTATCCGTTGGAGGGGGAGTCACCCGTCTGATCCGGCTTACGCCCAGCGTAATTCCTTGGTATGCCCAACGTAATTCGAGGAATCAGACCCTATATAAAGGGTGCGAGGATGCCGGTCATTCTTGCTAATTTCCTTCCCTTCTCGCGCTGAAGCTCTGCGTTTCAACCCTCAGAGCCATCCCAAAGTCCCGGTTTACATATCCAAGCTCGGAAGGAAGTTTTACGCTCCCAAGATTCCCGAGAATCTCGAGAGATTCGCTCTCTCGAGTAGAAGTTCTGCTCGGTTTTCGTCGCGCTTTCTTCAATCAGTCATGTGAGTTCATACCCTTATAATCCACACTTTTAAAGGTTTTATAAATGCTTTTATATACTTTTCAGGGGGAAATACAAGTAAAACACACGATTATTATCGTATGTTATATGAAGTTTTATTATAAACTTTTTATCAACGGAATCATATGTGATTTATAACTATTATAGGGAAACTTTCTTATGCAAAATATATCACGATAACATCATATCTTTTGAAATGAAGAATGTTGTTATATATGTATAAATCAAACACTCTGCTCATATTGTATGTATATGTGTCCATCTTAGGCACTACAAAAATTATACTTTTCATAACAAGCACGCATTTCACCTAGGGATTTCTATACAAATGAGACACACTTTTAGAAAACTATAATAGGTATAGTTTTACGAGAACATCACAAACTTTTACATACTAGAAATACTATTTCAAGGAGATACATTCATATACAAGAACAAACGAACATTTTCATATGTACTTCAAATAGTTTTCACCAACGTTTTTGTTGGATAAGGTGTCTAAGTCCATAACTATTTCTGGTATGTACTTGACCCGACCCGGCATGGTCCATTTGGGTTGCATGGCACCATGCAATTGGATAGACCAAATGAGAGAAATAACACATGGAGATTATTAATATATTATAAGTTCTAATATATTAATAATATTATTTGATTAGTTTGATCAAGAATTAATTTAGAATTAATTATGTGATCAAAAGATAACTAATTAAATATATGGGTTGATTATGTAAATCATCCATATCTTGTATAGTGGGCTAAGAGGCTCCATGGATTATCAAGTTGGGTTCTACCCATAGGATGATCCATGGATGCTCCATGGGAGTTACAAACCCATGGGTCATGGAAATGAAGAGTCATGACACATTAGGGTTTAACCCTAGATGTGTCAACACTATATAAGAAACATGTTCTCCACCTAAAATCGACTACACTAAGGTGACACTAAGAAACAAGAGGGCTTGGCCGATTTTTGAGAAGTGTGTATTCTCTCATAAGTTCTTCCAAGAGCATTTGGTGTTGTGTGAAACATTTGAGGCATCACACTTGGGGTGCTAGGCTCACAAGGTTTCAAGGAACACAAACAACAACAAGGTAAGTTATTCTATCTATACTTTAAGTTAAAATTGTTCCCGATGTATGCTAGATAGGAATATAACCTTGGAATTCAACTTTGCATGATAATTAGACAAACATAGATCCAAGGTTATTAGGGTTGCATGTACACTTAGGAAGTGTTAGAATGCTCAAAACCCATCAGTGGTATCAGAGCCTAGGCTTGTTTGTTTTTTATTTGTGCTTAAAAGTTGAAAAAAGTCGAAAATCTTGCTGTCTGCGAGTGGACTCGTCGAGTCTATAGGGGGGACTCGTCGAGTTCATGTGTATCTTCAACCAACTCGGCGAGTGAGTTCATGCACTCGGCGAGTAGGGTCGACTGATTGCAGAATTTCGATTTAGTTGCTGGAAATGAATTAGAAACATTACCCTAAACTGTTTTGGTAATTGAAAACTTGTTTTTGGTGGTGTAATGTCCTTGCTAATTCATTTACAACAACTAGTTATCAAAATTACAAAGTTTAAGTGTAATTTATGAATGTGTTAATATTCATGTTCTTGTTCTTATGATGTTTTAAATGATCATAGGAATTATTTGTAACCTATGTGGTAGTTTAATTCTTGATCATAATGTGTTTTAATGGAGTCCATAACTTGTCCTCAAGTTATGGAAAACCAAGAGTCACACTTGAATTAAAAACCATTAAAACAAACACAAGAGTTAGAAAAATGAAGAGTCTTCATTTTATTACTCTATTAAACTCATAAGTTACAAGAAATGAAAAGTTTTGAAAGTTACAAAACTTGCCCTAAAGTTTTGGAACAAGTAAAGTTAAGTTAAAACTTTAAGTTCCAACCCCTAGAATTTTAAAAGTTAAAATTCAACCCTTATACTTATATTATGATGATTTAATAATTATATATATATGTATAAGAATAAAGTCATCTTACCGCTAGTACGCCTCATTCACGAAGCCGGTCTATAAGGTGGGTATAAGGTTGTTGCCTATAAAATGGTGACTTAATGGGTGTCTAGTCTCACCCACCGCTTGCTTGACTGGTGGAGGGTCGTTAGCCGAACGGGTAAGACAAGGACTTATAAACTCTCATTCAAAGTATGATGAATATTATAAAGTAACTAAATGTTTTATTAAATTCCCAATCTTAGTTACTTTAGGAAAATGTGAATAAGGTGCTAATCCATGAAATTACACTTTACACTTTGTCTAAGTCGTTGGTGGAGCGTGTGTGGTTAACCGGCACACTAACTTGGACTTAACAAGGTAGGTAAAGGGTGACTTAAGGTTTATTATAGTATCGGTGGAGCGTGTGTGGTTTACCGGCACATCGATTGAGTGATAAACTTTAAGGGTACCAAGTGATTTGCATGGTTACTTCACACCTCGTTTTGTGATCCTCGGTATCCCAGTCCCAAAACCTGGAGGGCACTCTTGAGATTGAAACATGCCTTTGAAAAGTTCATTGAATCTCAAAGAATCTAGGAATTTCTAAGAACCAATTATAAAACCTAATATCTAATATTTCGGTTTTCGTGGTGGAAATTGGTGAATCGTCATTCACCTACCTTTCAAATATGGTATAGCTTAGATTATGGCATACCTCTTCTAAGTTATATTATATTGTGATTGGATCCTAGCCTTAATATTACATTTGGGTGTTTTATTAAGGACTCTCTTAAATCTATACTAAGCTTGTTCTCCTCTTTCAGATGTCTTCAAATAATGCTTCTGGCTCGAATCCTAATGGCTCCTTTACTCTTATGAGTATGTGTGGGAAAGTCACCTTTGATGGATCCAACTTCAATGAATGGATCAGAAACATCAGGATGATTACCCGCTACGAGGACAAAGAATATGTCCTTGACAAGGAGCTTAAGGAGATTGATGAGACCACTGCAACTCCTCAGGAGATCGCTGACTTCCAGGCACATGAAAGGGATGCTACGAAAGTAGCATGCATCATGATGGGTACAATGACAGTAGAACTCCAAAAATCTTATGAAGATTTCTACCCTTATGAAATGCACCAAGATTTGATGGAAAGATACCATCAAAGTGCACGACAAGAGAGGTACAAAATCATCTGCTCCATGATAACAACCATGATGAAGGACGGGGATTCCGTCACGAGCCACATGCAGAAAATGCAAAGATATGTGGATCGATTGCTGAAACTTAATGTGAACCTCCTTGAGGAGCTTGCAATAGATATAATTTTGCGCTCCTTACCATCGTGCTATGATCAATTCTGCATGACATATCACATGAATAAGGAAGAGGTCACTCTCAGCAAACTTCAGGGACTTCTCAAGACTGCAGAAACAGGTCTTAAGGGGAAGTCGGTTGCTATCACTTCTACTCCAAACTCAACTCCGGTTTTGGCAATCGGGACAAGTCGAGGGAGGAAGAGAAAGAGATCTTCGAAGGGTACCAAGGCTCGGACCCTTGATGGCTCATCTTCAAGTGGAATCAAGAAAGGTTTCATTACTCCTTCTTCTGACCCAAAAGAGGCTGAATGCTTCTATTGCCACGAAAAATCTCATTGGAAGCGAAACTGCCCAAAGTACCAGCAGGATGTGAAGGATGGGAAAGTTAAACCCAACCATGCAGGTATTTACACTATCATTTCTAATAACTCACCCCATTCGAAATCTTGGGTCCTTGATACCGGTTGTGGTATCCACATTTGTTGTGACTTGCAGGGACTAAGAAGAAGTGAGAATGTGGGGCAAGGAAGAATAAACTTGATCATGGGGAACAGGAAATCTTCACCTGTCACCAAGATAGGAGTTTATACTTTATCGCTAAGTAGTGGGTTTAGTTTAGATTTGAATAAGTGTTGTTACTCGCCAGGAATGGCAAGAAATATTATTTCCTTTCATGCTTTGTACAAACAAGGGTTTACCTTTTCATTTAATAATGAAGTTGGTTCTATTGATGCTTTCTTTAATAATGTTCTTTATTTTAAAGCATTACCTTGTGATGGTGTGTATGAAGCTGTGTCTGTTGTAGATAATTCAGGAAATAATGTTTTGTGTATTGATTCTAATAATAATAATAACTTGGATAAAGCATCATTATGGCATTGTCGTCTTGGACATATAAGCAAGAAGCGCATAGGCCAACTCCAAAAGGATGGAGTCTTGGAGTCGTTTGACCTAAAGTCAAATGATAGTTGCGAATCATGCTTACTTGGAAAGATGACAAAGTCACCCTTCACAGGCTCGTGTGAAAGAGGTGAAGGCTTGTTGGACCTTATACACACGGATGTGTGTGGACCATTCAAACATGCCACAAGGGATGCTAATCATTATTATTTGACTTTTACTGATGATTATAGTAGATATGGATATGTCTACTTAATCAAGCATAAGTCAGAGAATTTCGGAAAGTTTAAGGAATTTAAACAGGAAGTCGAGAATCAATTGGGCAGGAACATTAAGATGCTTCGATCCGATCGAGGTGGTGAGTATCTTAGTTCAGAGTTCCTCGACTATCTAAGGGAATGTGGGATTGTCTCGCAATTGACACCTCCCAGGACACCACAGTTGAATGGTGTGGCTGAGAGGCGTAATCGAACCTTGTTGGACATGGTTCGTTCCATGATGAGTCGAGCTTCGCTACCAATCTCATTCTGGGGGTATGCCTTAGAGACTGCCGCCCATATCCTTAATCTAGTCCCTACAAAGAAAGTTGCCAAAACTCCTCACGAGATGTGGACTGGTAGAGTACCTAAACTAGACCACATCAAGATTTGGGGTTGCGAGGCTTTCGTGAGACGCGAGACTCATGATAAGCTCGAACCCCGAAGCGAGAGGTGTATTTTTCATCGGCTACCCACAGCAATCCTTTGGTTACCTCTTCTACAGACCTAGTGACAATGTGGTCTTTGTAGCAAGAAGAGGAGTCTTTCGAGAAAGAGAGTTTATAAGCCAAGGAGAAAGTGGGAGGCAAATTGATCTTGAAGAAATTCAAGAGTCAAGTGGTGAAGGAACCTCAAACTCTAGCCCTCAACTTGAGGAGGAAACTCCTGTTGAGCCAATTGACGAATTTGTAACTCTGAGGCGTTCCACGAGAGTTAGGAGTGCACCTGAGCATTACTATGGATTCCATATTACTGCAGAAGGTGAGACACTTATTAGTGATGGAACACTAGTAAGTCAAGATGACCCTAACAGCTACGAGGAAGCCATGGCAGGCCCCAAGTCTGCTAATTGGAAAGAGGCTATGGATAGCGAGATACAATCCATGTATGACAATCAAGTTTGGAACTTGGTTGAGAATGTACCAGGTCGAAAGACTGTAGGGTGCAAATGGGTCTTCAAGAAGAAGACCGACATGGATGGTAAAGTACACACTTATAAGGCTAGACTGGTTGCAAAGGGCTTCTCTCAAATTCCTGGAGTGGATTATGATGAGACCTTTTCTCCGGTAGCCAAGATTAAGTCTATTCGGGTTCGGTTAGCCATAGCCGCATTTCATGACTATGAAATTTGGCAAATGGATGTCAAAACCGCTTTCCTTAATGGAAAGTTGGCTGAAGATGTTTACATGAGTCAGCCAGAGGGTTTTGTCAGCAACGAGTACCCCAATAGAGTGTGTAAGCTTGAGAAATCCATTTATGGGTTAAAGCAAGCACCTCGCAGATGGAATCCTTGCTTTGATGAAAAGGTCACGGAATTTTGCTTTTCTAGGAGTGAAGATGAATCTTGTGTGTATGTCAAGGCTAGTGGGAGTATAGTTAGCTTCTTGGTATTGTATGTGGATGACATACTACTCATAGGAAACGACATTCCAACCCTGCAAGAAGTAAAGTCCTGGCTTGGAAAGTGTTTCGCTATGAAGGACCTTGGTGAAGCTGCCTATATTTTAGGGATAAGGATCTTGAGAGATCGGAGTAAAAGACTAATTGGACTTAGTCAAAGTACCTACTTGGATAAGGTGCTGAAGAGATTCAGAATGCAAGACTCCAAGAAAGGAGAGTTGCCCATCCAGAGTATTGCCAAACTTAGTAAAACACAAAGCCCTAGCACTGAGGCTGAGATAGCACAAATGAGTCGAGTACCTTATGCTTCGGCTGTAGGATCAATCATGTATGCTATGACGTGTACTCGACCTGATGTAGCTTTTGCCGTGAGCATGGTTAGCAGGTTTCAGGGGAACCCTGGCAAGGCACACTGGACTGTGGTAAAGAATATTCTCAAGTACCTACGAAGGATTAAGGACTGGGTCCTTACCCTCGGTGGGAGTGATGACTTGAGAGTTGTAGGGTATAGTGATGCTAGCTTCCAGACTGATAGGGATAATTTCCGCTCTCAGTCGGGCTGGGTCTTTACCCTAAATGGAGGAGCAATTTCTTGGAAGAGTTCCAAGCAAGAGACAGTGGCAGATTCTACTTGTGAATCAGAGTATATTGCAGCTAGCGAAGCGGCAAAGGAGGCGTTATGGCTGAGAAACTTCATTGGAGATCTTGGAGTTGTACCAGCTATTAAAGAGCCAATGGAAATTTTCTGTGATAGTGAAAGTGCTGTTGCCTTAGCCAAGGAACCAAGGGATCACGGGAGATCCAGACACATCGACAGAAAATACCATTTCATCAGACATCAGATCGAAGAAGGACTCCTCGTGGCAAAGAGGGTATCATCAGATGAGAATCCGGCAGATCCCCTCACGAAGGGACTGACTCGGGTTAAGCATCTCCAGCATGCTCGGAGCATAGGGCTGAAGGATGATATTAAATTTAGTAGTTAGATAACCTCGAAATTTGTAAAGTGTAATTGACATTTGATGATGAATAAAAGGTGTTTTATTTATGAGTAAAGTGTTGCTATCTCTTGTCGATCGTTTACTATATTTCTTTTGCATGTTTTGACTTCCAGAATAATTTTTGTTTGGTATAACAGATTATTCAAACCTCCACAGTCGGTCATATGTCGGAAGTAGGTATGAATCAAGACTGTCATGTTTGGTTGTAGAGGTCTTGGACAAGGCTACAACAATCATGAGTGCTCATAAGTTCTGAGCATTGGACTCAACCCACGCTCACTGGAATCACTTCATGGAATTCTATCTCGAGTGATCGTGAGACGGTAATATCATATAAGTCTTCAAACCTAGAGATATGATTTGTTACTTACAAGTTGGTTATGCATTGATTGTACGAAAAATGCATTGGTAACTTGATGTTATAAATCGCGCTCTTGTGTGTAATTCAATGAGTAGTAGAACAAACATATGAGTCGAAGTTTATCTGTTCCTTCTTGGATTAGAAGCTGATATCTGGGCCCCTCGATGATTTTGTTTTGACCTATGTACTGGGCCCGGTCAGAACTAAATTGATGTGTTCAATGAAGTTCTTTGTCAAACAAATCGGAAATCGGGAAACAAACTGTTGGACAATAAGTAAGACATTGTTCCGTGTATTTGTCCGATTGATATCTAGAATAGAGGATTATATGATCACTTATCTTAAATGGCGTACCATCATCTTCTCAGTTCCGAGAAACCTTGTAAAGAGCTATGATTGCCGATTGGTTCCTGAAGTCATACTTGCAGTAATAGTTATTAGACTTATCCAAGTGGGAGACTATTGGATAAGGTGTCTAAGTCCATAACTATTTCTGGTATGTACTTGACCCGACCCGGCATGGTCCATTTGGGTTGCATGGCACCATGCAATTGGATAGACTAAATGAGAGAAATAACACTTGGAGATTATTAATATATTATAAGTTCTAATATATTAATAATATTATTTGATTAGTTTGATCAAGAATTAATTTAGAATTAATTATGTGATCAAAAGATAACTAATTAAATATATGGGTTGATTATGTAAATCATCCATATCTTGTATAGTGGGCTAAGAGGCTCCATGGATTATCAAGTTGGGTTCTACCCATAGGATGATCCATGGATGCTCCATGGGAGTTACAAACCCATGGGTCATGGAAATGAAGAGTCATGACACATTAGGGTTTAACCCTAGATGTGTCAACACTATATAAGAAACATGTTCTCCACCTAAAATCGGCTACACTATGGTGACACTAAGAAACAAGAGGGCTTGGCCGATTTTTGAGAAGTGTGTATTCTCTCATAAGTTCTTCCAAGAGCATTTGGTGTTGTGTGAAACATTTGAGGCATCACACTTGGGGTGCTAGGCTCACAAGGTTTCAAGGAACACAAACAACAACAAGGTAAGTTATTCTATCTATACTTTAAGTTAAAATTGTTCCCGATGTATGCTAGATAGGAATATAACTTTGGAATTCAACTTTGCATGATAATTAGACAAACATAGATCCAATGTTATTAGGGTTGCATGTACACTTAGGAAGTGTTAGAATGCTCAAAACCCATCAGTTTTAACATGTTAAAACACTTTTGGAAACTGTCTGACAAACTGTACGTTTCTTTTTTGAATCTGTTATAGTTGTGCATCAAACAAAGGTTTTCTTACACTTAAACTGTCTTGTCAACTGTTTTTCGAATCGTTTTATAAACTGACATCAAGTCAAAAATTCTTTATTAGACTTTTCACCGGTTTTACAAAACTTCTTTTATGCTTTTATATTATAAATTGCATGCCTCTATATGTATAGTTATATAAGAAATGTTTAAAAGACTTAGGAAGGCAATCCACCCTGTTTCCTTTTCCTCGATTTGGATGTGGTCTGGTGGGATATCGGGTACCCGTCCGAAGGTCGTTTAAATATTAGTTATATATCATGTGTACATATATAGTCATAAATGATCCATCATGTGATTCTGTTATGACGCTCTTGGGTAACAAGGGTGTATAAACCTACTTGGACACTCATCAATTACATTCTAGTAAACTATTATATGAATAGTTTAAGGGATACAAAACATTATCCCTATTACAAGAAATTACACGAGAGTCAGTTCATTCATGAGTCTAGACTACATGCTATATGAAGGGATACTCTTACAGAGATTCCTCTTACGTTGATATATTTATAGGGATACTCTTACATAGATACGCTTACATGAGTACATTTACATGAATACTTTTACATGAATACTTTTACATGAATACTTATACATGAACACTCTTACATAGATATGCTTACATGAGTACGTTTACATGAATACTTTTACATGAATACTTTTACATGAATACTTACACATCAATACTTTTACATAGATATTATATGGCAAATTACTATTACATATTATATGTCTAGGTACTGTTATATAGTTCTCCTTTCTATCTTTACCTTGTGATACAATCAAATCATCGACGAGACAGATTGGACTTTATATCCTAGTACCAAAGGATACTTTACGGGATTAACCATTCCTAGAATCTCTGTTAGCTACAAAGGTAAATGCACATCCACGGATGTCTTCGATTGATACCATTACAGGTATACTTTAAGGGACTAACTATTTCTACACCCAGCTGTTAGCAACAATGGTAAATGTACATCTACGGATGTCTAAAGTTAACACTGTTAGTTATCCTAGTATAAAGGGATAATACGTAAGTTAGTTATATTATTACCATTATCTTGTGACTCATCCACATAACCAATGAGGTGAATCGTATTTGAGTATCCTAGTACCAAAGGATACAATTTCTTATATTAATAATAATTGTCGAACAGTCGGATCTTGGTAGAAGGCTAGTTTCAAAATAGTCGGGTCTTGGTAGAAGACTACTTTCAAAACAGTCGAGTCTTTGTAGAAGACTAATTTCAAAAAAGTCGGGTCTTGGTAGAAGACTACTATCAAAACAACTAGGTCTTGGTAGAAGATTTCATCTATACTAATAGGAATCATAGGGATTTCTAGGGTTTACCAAACGGTTTCGATTACTTACAAAAATTTCCACACTTATACGAACTTTCTTTCTGAACAATATCAAGTCTTTCATTACAAGTTTTACAAATCAAAAACACATTAATACTTATGAATTCACGAGCTTTTTGGATGACACTCGCTTTCAAAATAACTTGTATTCTCAGGTCGCAAATATACAGGTACGACGACCAGGTTTTTGGTGAAGATGGAGCAGCCCAAACTCGTCTTATTTTCTGATTATTCATTTTATTATTGTATATTATGAAAGAACACACATGTAATTAAAATTATACTATTAATGAAATGGATGATGTTGTTTCTTGTTTACTACTTTACATTGTTGTGATACATTACGGTACGTCCTCCACCCCAGAACGTTTCCGCCGTTCTCGGTTTTGGGGTGTGACAATGTAAAAGCATTAATCCTAACCATACACTCTAATCTCAGTACCCAAATTCAAGATGCTCAATTGCAATCACTCAAACCCGAAAATATCATAGAAGAAAACATGTGAGGTATGGAAAAACAGTTCGACCTCAAGGAAGATGGAACACGATATTTAATGAACTGAATTTAGACCTTAAAGTTTGGTGAAGTCAGGAGTCCATTCTTAAATGAAGCTCATAAGTTGAGATACTCGATACATCCCAGATCGGATAAGATGCATCTCGATCTTAAAAATATTTATTAGTGGCCCAACATGAAGGCAGAGATTACTACCTATGTCGGTAAATGCTTGATTTGCTCCAAAGTCAAAGCAAAGTATCAGAATCTGTCTGGTCTACCCCAACAACCATCAATCCCAGAATGGAAAACGGAACAGATAACGATGGACTTCATAACAAAGTTGTCAAAAACATCAAGCGGTTATGACACCATTTGGGTAGAGTTTGACTGTTTGACCAGGTATGCCCACTTCCTAGCCATCAAAGAAACTGATAAGATAGAGAAATTCACTAGGACCTATCTTAAGGAAATAGTCAAACTGCACAGTGTACCAATACCTATTATCTCAGACTGAGATAGCAGGTTCACTTCCATGTATTTGTAATCATTGCAGAGGTCCTTAGGAACAAAATTCGATATAAGTAGTATGTATCATCCACAGAGGGATGGACAAAGCGAAAGATCAATACAAACTATAGAAGACATGCTCCATGCCTATGTGATAGAATTTGGTAATGCATGCGATACTTACATACCGTTAGTTGAGTTTTCATGCAATAATAGTTCTCACACTAGTATAAAGTTTGCTCCATACGAGGCCTTGTACGGATGCTAATGCCGTTCTCCGATACGCTGGATAGAAGTTGGAGATACTCGACTAGCTAAAAAACATGCTGGAGATATCCTACTTACTAGTCCTGAAATCATCCATGAAACAATGGAAAAGATAGTTCAGAAAAATCTATGCTGATGTGAGATGCAAACCCCATGAGCTCAAAGTAGGAGATCATGTCCTACTAAAAGTCGTACCATGGAAAGGTGTCATTAGATTTGGAAAACGAGGAAAACTAAACCCGCGATACATTGAACCTTTCAAAATCCTGACAAAGGTTGGTCCGGTGGATTACAAGCTCAAGTCACCTCAAGAACTCAACAAAGTTCATGATACCTTCCACGTGTGTAATCTCAAAAGCGTCTCTCTGACGAGAACCTTGTCATTCCACTTAATGAGATCCAGGTGAACACTAAAATTCACACCATGAAGGAACCAATGGAGATCATGGATTGATAAATCAAAAGCATCAAAGAAAGCCACATACCTATATTAAAATTATGATGAAACTCTCGTAGAGGGCTGAAGTTTACTTAGAAATGTGAGGATCAGAGGAAAAAATGGTACCCGCAACCGTTCAACGGTTCTCCCTCCTATAGTGGGAAAATGTAGTCTAGAAGTTAATAACATTAGGAAAAAATCTCTTTAATGGGAAAGTAATGTGGCATCCATGAATTTTGGTCTAAAACTATACACATTCAATTCACCGTGAACCTCTTTTTAATTTGACCTATTGAGAATTAATGCATATTTTGAAAATATACAGTGCCATTACAACTATTATAATATATGAAATGGTATCTTACTTCCATTTGTTGAAAATCTCAAATGAATCATGCAGCTCAAACTACAACCCTAGTTAATATGTCTGAAAAACTAAAAATTCATATTAAGAATTTGTGAGCAAAGCAAAAATGCTAGTCTCATAGTAAATGTTCCCCCGTTTCCAAGAATATAAAGAATGTCGAAAACGGATTTCGTATGCAAAAGATACGACATTTATAAGAAAACAAGCCAATAGAACACTAACTTTCTTTAAACTGTTAAAACCATTTCTATCTGTTGAGGCCCTTTCACACCTCATATGGGAATTCCGAGAGCATTTTTGGATTCAGATTATGGTCTAATATTTAATTTCATACTCGAAATATTTTTAGTAAAGATATTTGCAAAAGTCAAAAAATCGGATGTTTCGGGTCATTTAATCGCAAATCTTTAAACACGATTTCCTGAAGTTCTACAACTTGAAATATTTATCCATTTAGGTTTTTGGAATCCTTGTACTCTACTCTATCATAAAATACTTTCGAAAAAAAAAATATTAGGTGTCGGGAACTTGGCATGCAAAACTATGACCACGCAAGACCATAAGGTTGGAAAATTTATGGTCAAGGAAATCATTTTGGACTTGGATTTGGAAAATGGACTTAAGGGCTTAAGGATTATGCTGTTAATGGGTTGGGTTGGCAGCCAGGTGGCATATGTTGGGTGTATAAGGCGTAGACTGCGCATAGGTGCTCAACCGACCTACGCCTGGTCAACAGGCATACGCTAGGTGTACTCAGCTGGTTTGACTCGATTGACTTTTTGGAATTTTTACTTTTACCTAATTTTGACCAAGTTTGACCTAGGGGTATTTAGGATATTTTGGATCATTTTTGAGAATTGGTCAATTGGATGGATAGGTGACGGTTAGGACTGAGATTCAGAGTTGGGACCTCATATACTATTGTTCTGATTGAGAGGTGAGTCTTCCTCGCTGTACTTGTTGGTTGAAGGCACCAATGCCAAACCATTGGATTGGATATCATGTTATATGATAGTGTGTTATTATGCTGTAGAGATCTGTTAGATCAGTATCCTGTTATAAAGGATATTAGCATGCGGTAGTGATCTGTAGATCTTCTTGTTTGTCTGTTAACTGGTTATATGTTTATCTATTATGTATATGTCGACATGTTATGTTTGGTTGGGTTCAGGCGGTCCTGGTTTGTGCTGAAGGGAAAGATACTTGGGGAAGTCCGGATAAATTGTAGGCCTTCCGAGGCAGTCCAGTTAGGCAAAAGGCCCAGAGTGCGGTCTGGAAAGGCTGTAGGTCCTGCGATGCGGTCCAATCATGTTAAAGGCTTGGAGACTGGTCCGGATAGGCTGTAGGTCGTGCAAGGTGGTCCAGTCAGGCTGAAGGCTCATTTATGCATGTTGTTGTTTGTTATGTTTATGTGGTGGTACTTTGGCGGAACTCCCTAAGCTTTGGCTTAAGGTTTTAGTTTATTGTTTCAGGTACTTCTAATGATCGTGGAAAGGTGAAGGCGTGAATGTACACATCCTCTTGCTTTATGGCCTTATGATTTTGGGATACTCCTATATTGATAAACACTTTGGAAACAATGATTTTCTAAACATTTTATTATTATATTGTTGTGAATTTTGAGATGTTATAGGAAATGCAAGAACTCTCAAGTCAACTCCAATAACTTCTTGCAAAAGGCTTTATCCAACCAAGCTTCTCTCTATTGGGAGCTCCGATATTGTTTGTCAGAAAGATGGGTGGGTCGTTCAAGATGTGCATCGAATATCGAGAGTTGAACAAACACACCATAAAAACTAATACCCACTATCGAGGATCGATGACCTATTTGATCAACTACAATAATGCTGTTACTACTTAAAGATGGTTCTAAGATATGGATATATTCAACTCAGAGTGCAAGAAGAAAACATTCTATACATGACATTTAGGACTCAGTATAGTCACTGCGGGTTTTTGGTTATGCCATTCGAACTGACTAACACACCAGCCGTATTCATGGACCTTAGGAATCAGGTGTGTAAACCCTATTTGGATAAATTCGTGATCATGATCATCGATGACTTGTTGATATATTAACGATGTAACGACCAAAATTTCGAAACAGTGAAAACTTTTCAAAACAATTCATTTCAATAACGTTGTTACAAAAAGGGTTTTCAATACATTATTTAACAGAGTATTTTTCACAGGTCCATTTCATAAAACACCAACGCGCGGAACGGTACGATCACGCCTTTGCCTTGCCACAGACTCCTGAGAACCTGAAAACATAAAAACCACAACTGTAAGCCCGAAAGCTTAGTGAGATACCCCCAAAATACCAACCACATATACGCCCTTCTAGGCTACAACCTTCCGGTCCAAAACATGTCGCCTTCCGGCCCATAGTATAATGTGTAACAGCCCAAAATCTCAAGTATTGTTAAATTGCATTTTGGGGTGTTTTAAAGGAGAGACTCGGCGAGTTGGAGCCAGACTCGCCGAGTAGGGCCGCAGACTTGGTCGCGGGTTCGCGACTGGACTCGACGAGTCCAGATATGGACTCGGCGAGTCGACACTGTTCAGCGGAAACCCTAGCCGTTCAGTTTTGGGTCGTATATAAGGGATCTTAGGCCGTCATTGCTCGTCTTTTGGTCAATTGAGAAGAACCCTAAGCGGCTGTGGCATCTAGAGCAAGGTTGAAGGCAATTGGTGACCTTGAAGGAATTGTTGTGGAAGAAGGAGAAGGGTTTTGGCTAAAGGAACTGCAAGGAATTCGAGTTCTGAAGTTTGGGGACACAGAAGGTACATCATTCAGGTAATAGTTCGAATTACATTCTTCTGTGATTGATGTGTATATGGATTTAGGGTTTATGGAACCCATTTGATGATTAGATGGATTATTACCTTGTTACCCAAACGAATATAACCCTGTATTAGGACCCTTAGAGGTCCAGAAGATCCCAGGTCTGTGCATTTCGGGAATTGGTGAAGGTTTTGGATTGAAATCCTTATGCCTTAGGTTAACATGGGAATTATGAGTCTTGGGGTGTAGCATGAGCACCTAAATGAAGGCCTTTTGCGATGGACCAGCTTAGGAGGACCAGACCTATGATTGGTCAGGACGATTCTGATCTTAGGAAGCAGTTTGATTGACTGCATGGCATGGACTCGCCGAGTCGGATGAGCAGACTCGACGAGTAGCTTGAAGAATAGCTGGGACTCGCCGAGTTGTTCTTCAGACTCGGCGAGTGGAGTCGGGGTGGCCCCGCAATTCTTCCACGAGGAACTCGTCGAGTCAAGAGAGATACTCGACGAGTAGAAAGGGAACATCCAGGAATTTGTGAGGACGACTAGACTCGCCGAGTCGCCAGGGCACTCGCCGAGTCCAGTCGAGATGACCGTTGACCAGAGTTGACCTGTGTGTGATTTCTTAGGGTCAGTTAACATGGAAGATAAAAGTATTAATAAGAGATATATTGTTATAGGGAGCTTGTAGCTCGGCGGATCAGGTGCAAATGATTTCAGGAGTTGCTAACTTCCAGCATCCACGAGGTGAGTCTTCTCATTATACTGTACCCGGAAGGGTTTGATTGTGTGACCGGAAGGTCGAATATGTTATGTGTTATGTATGTATGCTATAAATGGAAAGTTAGTTGCTACGCGTGATATGCATGTTTATATGGGCCGGAAGGCAACGGGTTATGTGACAGAAAGGTCAGGTATGATATATGATATATGTGCTTTATGTGTTAGAGTAAATGTATTATGTGCTGTATATGTTTTTGGGCCGGAAGGCAATATGTTATGGGCCGGAAGGCAATATGTTATGGGCCGGAAGGCAATATACTAAGGGCCAGAAGGCAACACGTTATGGGCCGGAAGGCGATTATCTCATGGGCCGGAAGGCATTGTGCAGCGGACCGGAAGGTCAGGGCCTGGAAAGGCGTATGTGCGTAAGGTGTATATTGGGGAACTCACTAAGCTTTGTGCTTACAGTGTTTTATGTATGTTGTTTCAGGTTCTTTCAGTAACGCGGGATGGCATCGGCTCGATTGTACACACCAAAGAAAGAGTTGTATACGGGAGGATCCTGGTTTTCTACCAAGTGAAAATGGAACTATGTTTTTTGTAATTCAAATGTGTATGAGATTTTAAACAAGTGATTTAATATTAATTTGATTAATTAAGTGAAAATTTTGCCTTGAAAATCACGGTGTTACAAATTGGTATCAGAGCCTTGGTTTGAGGGATTCGGATGCGCCTTCGGGTAAATCTGGACTCAAACTGAGGAAATAAGAAAAAGTTTTCAAATAAATAGTTTTCTAAAAGTGGATAAGAGTTCAAAGAGAAAGCAAGAAAGAGCAGTGTGTACAATCAGCCAGAGCCAAACGGTGATTTCCCAAAATACCCTTACTTTTGTGTTATGAAATATCTATTATGCAATTTATGAGATATTATTGCATGCTAGAGACAGGCTAGGTATTTCATATCTTAGGAGTAGAGTGGCCTGATTTGTGATGCCTTAGCCTAGGGTTTGTTGTTATATATGCGTTATGCTTTTGTGTATGTGATGAGCGAGAATATCCAGTTAGGACACACGAGGGGTAGAGCTACAGAGTTCAGTGGTACTTCCGAGGATGAGCCGAGAAGGTGGAACTATCACAGATAGGGAGTCCTATGTAATCTTCGATGCTCGAATGCTGCTTGCTTTGTGCTTTGTGGAATTCTCGATGATGGGAGTCAGCTACTAAGTGAGTATGACGATATTCAGGAGGTAGATGGCTGGCATCATTAGGAGCTCTTCAGCAGCTGATAGCAAAGAAGTGGGAGGACGGCAGAAGGGGCTAGGGAGTAAACCTAGCCAGATGAGTGCGCTGGTAGAGTAGAGGATTTCGCTGGGGAGAGAGCATGCACGATGAGATGGGTGAAAGAGCAGGTCGATCAGCTACTTATGAACTCTGGGATGGTCTGTGTGGAAAGTATGGGTAGATGTGGCAGGTAGTATGGGCCCGTACTACTGAAAGCAGAGGACCTATACTTGATACAGGGAGCATTCTGAAGGTCCTAAGGAACGGGATGAGGAGTGATGTTATGGTTCGAGTATCATACATCGGAGCGGAGTGCGGAGTGATGTTATGGTCAGGGTACCATACATCGAAACAGATTGAGGATAGATGTTGTGGTTCGAGTACCATACATCGGAGCGGAGTGCGGAGTGATGTTATGGTCAGGGTACCATACATCGGAACAGCTTGAGGATAGATGTTATGGTTCGGGTACCATGCATCGGAACAGATTGAGGATAGATACTGTGATTCGAGTACCATACATCGGAGCGGGGTACGGAGTGATGTTATGGTCAGGGTACCATACATCGGAACAGCTTGAGGATAGATGTTATGGTTCGAGTATCATACATCGGAGCAGATTGAGGAGTGATGTTATGATTCGGGTACCATACACCGGAACAGATTGAGAAGGGACGTCATGGGATGAGTACCAGGGTTCGGAGCGGATGATGCTTGTGACTATGTTGCTATCGGGTCATGATCGATGAGGTAGAGATCCGATGCTATGGGTTTTAGGCCTGTAGACCATGATTGAGTAGGGGGAGGCGTTCCCCGAGAGGAAAGGCGAGTGCCCATCAGAGTATTTTGGTAAGAGGTTAAAGACAGAGGAAAATTTCGGTTGAGTCAAACAATCAGGCGATAAGGGAGAGGCCATCTTCTAGGTGGGTGGTGCCATTTATGTTCGTAAGCACGACGCGAGAGGTCTGATGTTTCAGTTTTGGATTTGGGAGTACACCCTGCAGGTAGTTATCGATAGTGATTTCCCTCAGAGTATCAGGTAGCAGGTGTGCCACGAGGCAGTGACTTATCGAGAGCAGACAGTCAATTGGGGACTGAGGTAGTCGAGCACCACACCACACCTAATTGGGAATAGTAGGTTGTGTTATTATGGTAGCAGCGGGGAGTTCGGTCGAGCTTTGCAGTGCAGAGAGTTTTCATCTATGTTGGGAGTGGGTCCTTGTCTTTGGGACAATCCCGGTGTTGGGACATTGGTTGATGAGTCGAGGTGAGAGGAACGATGATTGCGGTGTAGTCTATGAGCCAGGGATGTTATTGAATAGTTTAGATGCTTAGTGCTAGATTGGCATGGGATTTGGATCGATTAGAGGCGGTTGTGATGAGAAGTTCTTGGAGAGTTAATCAGAGGTTCAGAGTATGGAGGGTTGATTGATTTCCTTAAGGGGGAATTATCGGGCGTTGCGTAGCACTTTCCTGGAGCAGGTGCGATTTCACTGGTGAAAAATAGTTGTGGGCTGGGTGTGTGCTAATCGGTGATGGTTCGAACCCTAGTGGGGGAGAACCGGGTGCAGTATGTAGGAAAGCAAGGATTTTCCAAGAGTGGTTATAAGTGAAGTATAGAGATATGCTATAAGAAATCATGAGATAAGAAGTGTCGGTGATTGAGGAAGAGGGTCAGAGTGAGTTAATGCGGGAAGTACTCGAGGAGGAGAACGAATGTATCCATGGCAGGTGTCTGGTGTCGTTGCAAGTAGATAGAGAATGTTTGGGTCGGTATGCGCATTCTTGGTTGGATTTTGAGCGTCGGAAGAAGGATTTCGGAGAATTTTTCAGCATATTTCGTAGCGTCAGCATTTTCTCGTATTCCAATCGGGAAATTATATGCGTCGGAGTTGTAATGTGGGAAAATGAAGATCTATTTATGGGATTCCGAGGAGATGTATTATTGTATCTACATGATACTTGGGGCAGGAGATCAGTGGTTGTGGCAGTATTCTGGGCTATTCGGGTATGATATCTCTATTTCGGAGTTACTCGTGAATCCTGAATTGAATTGACGTGTGGCATATCAAGTATCTGTGGATCTAGTGGGAGCCCTTCGGGTATGGGTATCCAGGGAGATTATTTGAGGGAGTGGATATTCGCAGAGATGGGCATTTGTTATGTTGATTGTCTCCATAATCTGTGGTGGATATTCGAGTCGCAATACTCACTATTCAGAAGATGTTGTGATACCGCGTGGAGTCGCATTACTCATTAAATGGTAAGAGAATACGATGTTGGAATGTTTTCCGAGCAGTTTATGGTGTGGAAGAGTTTTGGGTTTGAGTAATCCTATTATTAAGTTTTGGAGCCTAGATGTTGAGTTGGGGGCAAGACGGGGGTATCCGTCCCTGTCGGGAGATGCGGGGAGATACGCGACGAGTATGCGCAGCAGAACCCAAAGATTAGAGTTGAGATGATCCTCGGTTGGATTGTATTGCTCGCACGAGGAAAAGAGAATTTTGTGACTTGCGTGTCACTGGGTCGGGATAGTGGTCACGGGGAGAAAGTTAGTGGAATATTTGGGTCATGAGGTGGGTGACAGTTGGGGGCTCGGATGTGGAGCCAAAAGCTGATCCAGTACTCAGTCTTGAGGAGGAATATGGGAAAGGAGCTTAGCATGATGATGTCTGAGGACACTTTAGAGAGAGTAAACGATCCAGACGCTCGAAGTCATGATTCGGGCATGTGCATTAGATTTCGGAGGAAGCCGCGGTACGTGTTGATCCTTGGTTGAGTTGTCCCATATCAACAGCCATCATTAGTGCATTAGTATGCCGCCCTTTGAGCTGTTGCATAGGAGGTGGTGTCGGATCCTCATTTGCTGAGGAAAGGTAACGCATGGACCCGAGAGTCTTTGCGAGCAGATCCAGAGCATGTGCGATACATGGAGTAGTGACAAGGTCATCAAGAGGATTTCCCTAAGTAAGGGAAGAGGAAGGTATGTTGGGGGCTAGTGCAGCATGTGTATACGATTGCAAGCGGAGAACTCGTGAGAGTTTCTCTGAGAGTGAGAATGGGTCTCTCAGTCGTTCCGAAATGGATAAAGTGGGCTTGGGATCGGGGACCCGGTGATTCAGGGTTTCATAACCCTTATGGGTCGAGTGATCATTGAGATTTAGAGCAGAGTTGCATCTTGGGTGATTCTCGGTTGCAGGGAGTGGTGGTCAGTACAGAGATCGTGCTTTAGTCGACAGAGCAGATGCAGCAGGTTAATCAGTGGGTAATGATCGTCTAGAGTTGACAGGAAGGTTATGCAGACAGACGCCGTTACAAGCATGTGTTTCAGGTCGGCGAATTCGTACTTCTAACGGTCTCTCCTTGGGAAGGGGTGATTCGGTTCAGGAAGAGGGGCAAGTTGGGGCCCCGATATGTTGGGCCTTTTCGTGAGAATGCGAGGGTAGGACGGGTGGCCTACCGTTTGGAGCTGGCAACGGAATTGGGATGGATCCATGACACTTTTTATGTGTCGCAATTGAAGAAGTGTATAGCAGATGAGTCAGCAGTGGTTCCACTAGAGAACAATTAGGTGGATGCGAGCCTGTTTTACGCCAAGAGGCCAGTGGTCATCAGGGATCAGGAGATCAAGGTTCTGAGGAACAAGGGGGTACCTTTGGTATTGATTCAGTGGCAACCTCGGAAGAGATCGGAAGTGTCTAGGGAAGCCGAAACATGAGATACGGGAGCAGTATTCAGAACTATTTTCAGAGTGAGACTTCGAGGGCGAAGTCTGATTCTAGTGGGGGAGAATTGTAACAGCCCAAAATCTCAAGTATTGTTAAATTGCATTTTAGGGTGTTTTAAAGGAGAGACTCGGCGAGTTGGAGCCAGACTCGCCGAGTAGGGCCGCAGACTTGGTCGCGGGTTCGCGACTGGACTCGACAAGTCCAGATATGGACTCGGCGAGTCGACGCTGTTCAGCGGAAACCCTAGCCGTTCAGTTTTGGGTCGTATATAAGGGATCTTAGGCCGTCATTGCTCATCTTTTGGTCGATTGAGAAGAACCCTAAGCGGCTGTGGCATCTAGAGCAAGCTTGAAGGCCATTGGTGACCTTGAAGGAATTGTTGTGCAAGAAGGAGAAGGGTTTTGGCTAAAGGAACTGCAAGGAATTCGAGTTCTGAAGTTTGGGGACACAGAAGGTACATCATTCAGGTAATAGTTCGGATTACATTCTTCTGTGATTGATGTGTATATGGATTTAGGGTTTATGGAACCCATTTGATGATTAGATGGATTATTACCTTGTTACCCAAACGAATATAACCCTGTATTAGGACCCTTAGAGGTCCAGAAGATCCCAGGTCTGTGCATTTCGGGAATTGGTGAAGGTTTTGGATTGAAATCCTTATGCCTTAGGTTAACATGGGAATTATGAGTCTTGGGGTGTAGCATGAGCACCTAAATGAAGGCCTTTTGTGATGGACCAGCTTAGGAGGACCAGACCTATGATTGGTCGGGACGATTCTGATCTTAGGAAGCAGTTTGATCGACTGCATGGAATGGACTCGCCGAGTCGGATGAGCAGACTCGGCGAGTAGCTTGAAGAATAGCTGGGACTCGCCGAGTTGTTCTTCATACTCGGCGAGTGGAGTCGGGGTGGCCCCGCGATTCTTCCATGAGGAACTCGTCGAGTCAAGAGAGATACTCGACGAGTAGAAAGGGAACATCCAGGAATTTTTGAGGACGACTAGACTCGCCGAGTCGCCAGGGCACTCGCCGAGTCCAGTCGAGATGACCGTTGACCAGAGTTGACCTGTGTGTGATTTCTTAGGGTCAGTTAACGTGGAAGATAAAAGTATTAATAAGAGATATATTGTTATAGGGAGCTTGTAGCTCGGCAGATCAGGTGCAAATGATTTCAGGAGTTGCTAACTTCCAGCATCCACGAGGTGAGTCTTCTCATTATACTGTACCCGGAAGGGTTTGATTGTGTGACCGGAAGGTCGAATATGTTATGTGTTATGTATGTATGCTATAAATGGAAAGTTAGTTGCTACGCGTGATATACATGTTTATATGGGCCGGAAGGCAACGGGTTATGTGACAGAAAGGTCAGGTATGATATATGATATATGTGCTTTATGTGTTAGAGGAAATGTATTATGTGCTGTATATGTTTTTGGGCCGGAAGGCAATATGTTATGGGCCGGAAGGCAATATGTTATGGGCCAGAAGGCAATATACTAAGGGCCAGAAGGCAACACGTTATGGGCCGGAAGGCGATTATCTCATGAGCCGGAAGGCATTGTGCAGCGGACCGGAAGGTCAGGGCCTGGAAATGCGTATGTGCGTAAGGTGTATATTGGGGAACTCACTAAGCTTTGTGCTTACAGTGTTTTATGTATGTTGTTTCAGGTTCTTTCAGTAACGCGGGATGGCATCGGCTCGATTGTACACACCAAAGAAAGAGTTGTATACGGGAGGATCCTGGTTTTCTACCAAGTAAAAATGGAACTATATTTTTTGTAATTCAAATGTGTATGAGATTTTAAACAAGTGATTTAATATTAATTTGATTAATTAAGTGAAAATTTTGCCTTGAAAATCACGGTGTTACATAATGCCTTCCGACCCATAACACATTGCCTTCCGGCCCATAACATATTGCCTTCCGGCCCATAACATATCGCCTTCCGGCCCGCAACATAAAAAGCATACATATCATGACAGAACATAAAGCAACCATGCATACCGGGTTACACTCAAGAGCAGACAACCATGCACATAACATGTAATCATATAACAGTTCACAGTTAGCAAATCGATCAACAAATAACATAACATATCATTACTCTAACCAAGATACTAGCCTAGCCGATCACTAGCATAACATCACCCTACGACTCAGCCAACATAAAAATTATGCACATACGCCTTTCCAGGCCGTGACCTTCCGGTCCACATCGCATTGCCTTCCGGCCCGCAACATGTAATGCCTTCCGGCCCATATCCCGCAATATCATACGATAGAAAATTACCCGGATTTCCATCCGATAAAAGGGTCGGCCTTGGTGCCTTAAACCCTATAGATATAGTGAGGATAACTCACCTTGAAACTGCCGACTGAACAGATAACCCGAACTGCTCCGATCCCTGATACGATCTCCACCACTGGACAGCCACCAATGCCCTGAACTCAAATCCATAACCAACAATTACCAAAATACCCCTGGAAACCACTGGTCAACCCTTGGTCAAAGATTGGATCAAAGTCAACCCCTGACTGACCCTACTCGCCGAGTCAACCCTATGACTCGCCGAGTTCCCAACTCAAAACTTCACTCAATCCGCGACCTAACTCGCCGAGTCACCCCGAGACTCGCCGAGTCCAACAACTCTGAGTCCATTCGCACATAACTCACCGAGTCATCCCTTGACTCGCCGATTCTTCGACTCGTCCAGAAAATATTGAGACTCTTCGACAAGACTCGCCGAGTCCAAGAACAGACTCGTCGAGTCTAAGGCTATCTTCAACCTACTCGCCGAGTTGTTCATCCAACTCGTCGAGTTCCAGGCCATCTTCATCCAACTCGCCGAGTTGTTCTTCCAACTCGTCGAGTTTCAGCTCGTCTTCAAGCAACTCGTCGAGTCCACCCATGTGACTCGCCGAGTACCACCGATCTGAATCCAAACAGAAGCGTTCCAGACCATGCAATTGAACCAAAACATAGATTTAGCCTCCTACAACTCATCCATCATGTAAAGTGGCAATCTTTACGTGAATCCAAAGAGATCTATGCATTTTGCACATTAGGGCTAAGGTTTGGGACAAGATAGCTTCATCCAACACTCAACACAGGGACTTTCCTGCATTCTAACCCTCCTCCATTCCAGATCTGAGGTAGTAACCTCAGATCCAACCTTTAGACTCCAAAATAACCCAAGATAAGTTCCCCCCAAACCCCAAAATGAAGAGACAAGACAATAGCAGCTCAAGAACGAGATTTTACCTTCAAAGAGTGCCCTAAACTGCAAGGAAACTCGAATCCAAGCAAAACCCCTTGCTCCACACCTTCAAACTTCCAAACTTTCTCCAACAATTACTTCTCCAAGCTCCAATCCACTCAACAATGGTGCTTCTCCACGATTTTAGGGTTTCAAGGACTCAAAGGGGTGATAAAGAGGTTGGGGAGGAAACATAATGCTCTTTATATAGGGCTCAACCCCGAGAATTAGGGTTTTCTCCACTCAGCGCCTACTCGCCGAGTCCATCTCAATGACTCACCGAGTCGGCTATTTAACACCCAACCAAGTCGCGACTCTACTCGCCGAGTCCATCCATGGACTCGATGAGTCACTCCTTCCCAAATTACACTTTTAGCCCTTCCACACAACTCTTGCTATTTCGGGATGTTACAATTCTCCCCCACTTAAATTAGGCTTCGCCCCCGAAGCCTACAACAATACATCTCCAAAGATGTTCCCACAACACGCCATCTGGCCTTAACCGGACCAGGTACCGCAAGGCATACCCATCGAAACTCGAACACACTTTCCCTCCTTTTACGGTGTCCTGACCACCGTCTCGAAACGGGCACCGACTGTACCCTCTGATGATCACACTCGATACCCGAGAATTACCCAAGATGCATTACTGCCCCAATCTTAATAATCACTCGACCCATAAGGGTTAGAAAACTTTGAACCGTCAGATCCCCGATCCGAATCCCACTTTATCCAATCCGGGACGACTGAGAGACCCATTCTCAATCTCAGAGCAACTCCCACGAGTTCTCCCCTTGCAACCGCATACACATGCTGAACTAGTCCTAAAACCCTCAGGTTGGGAAAACCTGATACACTGATAATATCCTCAAACATCCCCCGGGATAAGCCACTAATACATACCCCATACCCTGATCAAAATCACACTGAGATTTCAAGACTCTCTCCCTCATCCTTTCTGAGCCTCTTGGCTCTACACCTGCGGAATTTCCTTCGCAACCTCAACAGGCATCCCAAACCGGATGAGCTCCTATTCCACTGCCGCAAACATGCGGCTCAAAAACCATACTCGAATCACTCTAATCACAACTCTGCTCTGCCGCTTTCACTTCCGTGAACTTGCACCCCCTCTCGGAGTTACACCTCACTTTCTCTTCCTTTACCAAGGAAGCCACTCGACCACATTGTCACTCCGACAAGTGCCACGGTGCTCACCCAACGCTACACCACCCTTTCATAGCGTATCCGCTATCCATCCAACACACATACTCTGACTCTCATCGCAGGGACTCTCAAGCCCATGCACTATGTCAACTCACCAAGATCACTACCCGGGGCCAGACCTTCTAATGCAAACACACTACGACATACCCAATCCATATCCTCAAACTGATCCAACACTACCTGCAGAGTCCTCAGCATGACTGGAACGTCTTACCAGGTCTTCAGTCCATTCTGGACCGCTCAACAAGCATTCATCATTCCGAGCTATTGCCCCCGGAATTCCTCCTATGCATACCGTTCTAGCCCTCTAGGGGTTTTGGAACTCTAATTCCATCATACATCCTCGATCCCGGCCTGCTCCTAGGCCTCCACAATCAAATGCCCTAGGTCGGTATCCCGCCCCGCATGCCTGACACTCGCTCCTATCAGCCTATACTCTGGGCTGACAGAACACTGTTGAATCCCAATAGCTAAGCACTCTAAAATATTCATCGATCTCCCAGAGAGTTCTCCAACTCTCCCCACTTATAGCACTGATTAACAACCAGCGGTCGCCATCACCGACCTTCCAGAACAACCCTGTACAAAGAAACACTTACACGCGGACTACTTCCCACCAGCATAAACAACCTTAACGAGATCTCACATCAACACTGATTAATCCGCTCGAAAGAAACTCAAATTGTATCTAACCACTCCTCGGAAAGCCGATGCTACCCGACCTTCAACCCAATGTCGCATCTCCACTAATAACCCTCACGAATGATAACCAACGAAAGCACAAAACACCAACTATAACCATACCCAAACCTCAGGGAAAAACGGATACCAAGATAAAAAACTTGAAACACAATCCATAACCATGCCAAACCCTCAAGGAACAAAGTATACCAAGACGAAAACCCGAATCACAAATCCATAACCATGCCAAACCCTCAAGGAACAACGGGTACCAAGACGAAAACCCGAATCACAAATCCATAACCAGAACCTCAACCCGCAAAACAACGAATACCGCATCAAAAACCACACAAAGATAGCAGCACAAACAATACATCACAATAATCGCAAGATAACATGACATCCAGCAAGGAACATACCCGCAGCTGCATCCGACACTGCTCTGACCTCCTCTGCCGCAAGCTAATAAGCACGACCCTGAGCCCTTGGGGGCTCCGCTCCACCCTGACCTTCTCCTGAAATCCTCAAAGTGGCCGGTGCTGGAGACTGCACCGGTCCCGCGGAAAACTGTGGATAGTTGACCCTCATACGTCTAATCTGACGACAATGATAGCAAATCCTCAAATCCCGAACCGACACAAACCGCCGACAATCCCTCGCATAGTGTCCCTCCTTTCCGCACTTGCGGCATGCGCCACCGGACCTACAAATTCCGGTGTGACTCCTCCCACACTTCCCACAAGTGCAGTTGCTCAGATCCCCCATCCTGGAATCAACGGTCTTAGACCGTTTCGTTGCCGGCTCCGACTGAACCGGAGCTTGCCTCAGCTCACACAACTGCAACTCAATCACTAACTCACACCGCCGGGCGGCCTCCTGCAACTCCAACAATATCCCGCACCTCTGTGCGGACACATACTGTCTGATGTCTCTCTTTAGCATACTCAGATATCGGGACATCTGAGCCTGCTCCGAAGCGAACTCAGGGCAGAACATCGCCCTCTCAGTGAACATTCTGGTGATTTCCGTCACCGACTCTGAAACCTGCTTCAGCTCGAGGAACTCCCGAGCCAACCTCTCCCTCTCTACCTGCGGAACATAACGAGTACTGAACATCTCTCTGAACTGATCCCATGAAATCGCAGCCCTCTGCGCATCCAAATATGACCCAGTGGTCAACCTCCACCAATCCTTTGCCCCGAGCCTCAACAGGTTCAGAGCACACCTCACCCTCTGATCAGCAGGGCATGAACTCATGAAGAAACACCCCTCCACGTCCGATAACCATCTCATAGCAACAATCGGGTTTTGAACTCCATCGAAGGTGGGAGGCTCCACATTATCGAAGTCCCGATACTGAAAATCCCTATCAGCTCCTCCCCCTACTGATGCTACAGCCACTGTAGCCGCCGCAGCAGCCGTCTCCGCGAGAGCCGCATAGCGCTCATCAAAATACTCAACCATGGCGGTCTTGATCGATCCAAACAACTCCGGCAACTCAGCCCGGAACAATGCAGCAACCTCATCATGCAGGATCTCGTGGATCCTCGCATCCAACTCGCACAAGCTCATCTGACCAATAATCTCGGGCGGTACTGACCCGTCCGCAACTCCTCCTCTTGCACCCGATCCTGACCCGGATCCGCTTCCAGCATGCCTCGAAATCTCCATACTGAAAATATATTAGAAAACCTCAGACTCTTCCCACTATCCCGGGAACCGACTCTCAACCCAACCCTAGAGGTCATGGTTTCCCTGATACGCGTATGGGTCCTGTGCTTTCAGTAGTACGGGCCCATACTACCTTCCACACCTACCCATATTTGTATGAAGTACTACCACAACACCCTAGCGACAAATGTTCATAGAAAACGCTCGATCCTCATTCCTAGAGGAACACTAGAAATCTCAATAGAGGAAAACCATAGGCTAGCAGGCATCATAAAACAGGCAACATTATCATGAAATCCTGAAGATCCCTAGCCTAACACTTGCATGCTGTTCTATCAAAGCTCAATATAACAATTGTCATGAATGGTAATTTGGGGTTACTTACTGGCTCCGGCTGATCGTACCTCCGCGTCCTCCTTTACTTAATTTTAAAAAACATTTTATTTCCTCTTCTTAAAACCCTCCTCGATTTGAGACTGGAGTCACACGAGTGTTACTCCAATTCGCACAAACCAAGGCTCTGATACCAACTTGTAACGACCAAAATTTCGAAACAATTAAAACTTTTCAAAACAATTCATTTTAATAACGTTGTTACAAAAAGGGTTTTCAATACATTATTTAACAGAGTATTTTTCCCAGGTCCATTTCATAAAACACCAACGCGAGGAACGGTACGATCACGCCTTTGCCTTGCCACAGACTCCTGAGAAACCGAAAACATAAAAACCACAACTGTAAGCCCGAAAGCTTAGTGAGATACCCCCAAAATACCAACCACATATACGCCCTTCCAGGCCACAACCTTCCGGTCCAAAACATGTCGCCTTCCGGCCCATAGCGTAATGCCTTCCGGCCCATAACACATTGCCTTCCGGCCCATAACATATTGCCTTCCGGCCCATAACATATCGCCTTACGGCCCGCAACATAAAAAGCATACATATCATGACAGAACATAAAACAACCATGCATACCGGGTTACACTCCAGACCAGACAACCATGCACATAACATGTAATCATATAACAGTTCACAGTTAGCAAATCGATCAACAGATCACATAACATATAATTACTCTAACCAAGATACTAGCCTAGGCGATCACTAGCATAACATCACCCTACGACTCAGCCAACATAAGAATTATGCACATACGCCTTTCCAGGCCGTGACCTTCCGGTCCACATCGCATTGCCTTCCGGCCCGCAACATGTAATGCCTTCCGGCCCATATCCCGCAATATCATACGCCAGAAAATTACCCGGATTTCCATCCGATAAAAGGGTCAGCCTTGGTGCATTAAACCCTATAGATATAGTGAGGATAACTCACCTTGAAACTGCCGACTGAACAGATAACCCGAACTGCTCCGATCCCTGATATGATCTCCGCCACTAGACAGCCACCAATGCACTGAACTCAAAACCATAACCAAAAATTACCAAAATACCCCTGGAAACCACTGGTCAACCCTTGGTCAAAGACTGGGTAAAAGTCAACCCCTGACTGACCCTACTCACCGAGTCAACCCTATGACTCGCCGAGTTCCCAACTCAAAACTTCACTCAATCCGCGACCTAACTCGCCGAGTCACCCCGAGACTCGCCGAGTCCAACAACTCTGAGTCCATTCGCACATAACTCACCGAGTCATCCCTTGACTCGCCGATTCTTCGACTCGACCAGAAAATATTGGGACTCTTCGACAAGAATCGCCGAGTCCAAGAACAGACTCGCCGAGTCTAATGCTATCTTCAACCTACTCGCCGAGTTGTTCATCCAACTCGTCTAGTTCCAGGCCATCTTCATCCAACTCGCCGAGTTGTTCTTCCAACTCGTCGAGTTTCAGCTCGTCTTCAAGCAACTCGTCGAGTCCACCCATGTGACTCGCCGAGTACCACCGGTCTGAATCCAAACAGAAGCGTTCCAGACCATGCAATTGATCCAAAACATAGATCTAGCCTCCTACAACTCATGCATCACGTAAAGTGGCAATCTTTACGTGAATCCAAAGAGATATATGCATTTTGCACATTAGGGCTAAGGTTTGGGACAAGATAGCTTCATCCAACACTCAACACAGGGACTTTCCTGCATTCTAACCCTCCTCCATTCCAGATCTGAGGTAGCAATCTCAGATCCAACCTTTAGACTCCAAAATAACCCAAGATAAGTTCCCCCCCAAACCCCTAAATGAAGAGACAAGACAATAGCAGACCAAGAACGAGATTTTACCTTCAAAGAGTGCCCTAAACTGCAAGGAAACTCGAATCCAAGCAAAACCCCTTGCTCCGCACCTTCAAACTTCCAAACTTTCTCCAACAATTACTTCTCCAAGCTCCAATCCACTCAACAATGGTGATTCTCCATGATTTTAGGGTTTCAAGGACTCAAAGGGGTGATAAAGAGGATGGGGAGGAAACATAATGCTCTTTATATAGGGCTCAACCCCGAGAATTAGGGTTTTCTCCACTCAGCGCCTACTCGCCGAGTCCATCTCAATGACTCGCCGAGTCGGCTATTTAACACGCGACCAAGTCGCGACTCTACTCGCCAAGTCCATCCATGGACTTGACGAGTCACTCCTTCCCAAATTACACTTTTAGCCCTTCCACACAACTCTTGCTATTTCGGGATGTTACAAACGAACCAAAGAAAAACATGGAAAACACTTGCAATTAATTCTGGAACTATTAAGAAAGGAGATGCTTTATGCAAAGTTCTCTAACTTTGGGTTCTGGATTAGTGAAGTGCGTTTCCTCGGCCATGTAGTCAGTAGTAAAGGGATTCATGTCCATCCCATGAAGATCCAAGCAGTTAAGGATTGGAAAATAACAACGATGCCAACTGAAGTACGCCATTTCCTAAGGGAGTCAGCTAAGAGTCTGCCTTCTAGGAACACAAAAAGTTTGATTGGTGAGACAGCCAAGAGCCTGCCTTCTAGAAATTGAAACAATTATTGTGCAGTGCACCAAATTTGTCTTTTCTAGAGGGAACAAAAGACTTTGTAGTATTCAACGACACCTTGCATCAAGGGTTGGGATGCATACTAATGTAAAGGAATAAAGTAATTGCATACGCATCTAGACAACTTAAGCCAAACGAGGCCAACTACACTACCCATGAATTAGACTTGAGAGTTGTAGTGTTTGCCTTAATGATTTGTAGACACTACCTATATGGAACATCCTGTATTCCCCAATTACAAAAACCGTTAACACATCTTTGATCATAAGGAGCTCAATATGAGACAACAAAGGTGAGTCGAATTGCTAAATGATTATGAATGCGAAATTCGATATCATCCTAGTAGAGAAAATGTCGTAGCAGACGCTTTAAGCGGGAAAGAACGAGCAATGCTACTTCATGTATGTGACAACCCGATATTTCGAGACAACGAAATGTAACACCAGTCAAATCTAGGTAAAAATTTAACTTTCCTAAAATCTTATTTTGGTTAAATAAAGTGGTAGGAATCATATCAAGGTTTTCGTGCATATAAAGAACACTAAAATCCGAGTTATAACGAAGAAGTTGTGACGAATCTAAGATTCGTAGCGAAAATCGGCAACACTGCTAGACGTAAAACGCGAAGTTTCAATACAATAATTTTTAGCCTTAGGTATCTAAATGAAAGTTTTAGATATCCCAAAACCGTAAGCATACCTAAAAAGAATGCGGAAATCTAACTTCATATGAGGAAGTTATGATTTTTCAAAGTTTCAGACATAGCAGTAGACAGCTAAAAACTCGAAATCAAGATCGAGCGGGTTTTTTCCAACATGACCTAAACGAGAATCGAAAATCTCATCAATGGTACTACAACAGTAAAAAGTATGGGGAAAACAAACAGCGGATGAAGGAATTATGAAATTTTAACGGACTTTTCCTGTCCCTATTAAAAATATAATATTAAATATAAAGTCAAAATTTGCCGACGAAGTCTAAAGAAAAGTTGTAGATCGTAGTTTCACCTATGCGTGGATATAAAGAACGCTGAAAACGGAGTTCGTATGAGGAAGATTTGAATTTTGAAAGTTTATTAATAATTAAAATATTTAATTTAATTAAAAAATCCTGGTATTATCCGTTGGAGGGGGAGTCACCAGTCTGATCCGACTTACGCCCAGCGTAATCCGAGGAATCAGACCCTGTATAAAGGGTGCGAGGATGCCGACCATTCTTGCTAATTTCCTTCCCTTCTCGCGCCGAAGCTCTGTGTTTCAACCCTCGGAGCCATCCCAAAGTCCCGGTTTACATATCCAAGCTCGGAAGGAAGTTTTACGCTCCCAAGATTCCCGAGAATCTCGAGAGATTCGCTCTCTCGAGTAGAAGTTCTGCTCGGTTTTCGTCGCGCTTTCTTCAATCGGTCATGTGAGTTCATACCCTTATAATCCACACTTTTAAAGGTTTTATAAATGCTTTTATATACTTTTCAGGGGGGAATACAAGTAAAACACACGATTATTATCGTATGTTATATGAAGTTTTATTATAAACTTTTTATCAACGGAATCATATGTGATTTATAACTATTATAGGGAAACTTTCTTATGCAAAATATATCACGATAACATCATATATTTTGAAATGAAAAATGTTGTTATATATGTATAAATCAAACACTCTGCTCATATTGTATGTATATGTGTCCATCTTAGGCACTACAAAAATTATACTTTTCATAACAAGTGAGCATTTCACCTAGGGATTTCTATACAAACGAGACACACTTTTAGAAAACTATAATAGGTATAGTTTTACAAGAACATCACAAACTTTTACATACTAGAAATACTATTTCAAGGAGATATATTCATATACAAGAACAAACGAACACTTTCATATGTACTTCAAATAGTTTTCACAAACGTTTTAACATGTTAAAACACTTTTAGAAACTGTCTTACAAACTATATGTTTCTTTTTTTGAATCTGTTATAGTTGTGCATCAAACAAAGGTTTTCTTACACTTAAACTGTCTTGTCAACTGTTTTTCGAATCGTTTTATAAACTGACATCAAGTCACAAATTCTTTATTAGACTTTTCAACGGTTTTACAAAACTTCTTTTATGCTTTTTATATTATAAATTGCATGCCTCTATATGTATAGTTATATAAGAAATGTTTAAAAGATTTAGGAAGGCTATCCACCCTGTTTCCTTTTCCTCGATTTGGATGTGGTCTGGTGGGATATCGGGTACCCGTCCGAAGGTCGTTTAAATATTAGTTATATATCATGTGTACATATATAGTCATAAATGTTCCATCATTTAATTCTATTTTGACGCTCTTGGGTAGCAAGGGTGTATAAACCTACTTGGAAACTCATCAATTACATTCTAGTAAACTATTATAGGAATAGTTTAAGGGATACAAAACATTATCCCTATTACAAGAAATTACACTAGAGTCAGTTCATTCATGAGTCTAGACTACATGCTATATGAAGGGATACTCTTACAGAGATTCCTCTTACATGGATATATTTATAGGGATACTCTTACATAGATACGGTTACATGAGTACGTTTACATGAATACTTTTACATGAATACTTTTACATGAATACTTCTACATGAACACTCTTACATAGATACGCTTACATGAGTACGTTTACATGAATACTTTTACATGAATACTTACACATGAATACTTTTACATGAATACTTACACATGAATACTTTTACATAGATATTATATGGCAAATTACTATTACATATTATATGTCTAGGTACTGTTATATAGTTCTCCTTTCTATCTTTACCTTGTGATACAATCACATCATCGACGAGATAGATTGGACTTTATATCCTAGTACCAAAGGATACTTTACGGGATTAACCATTCCTAGAATCTCTGTTAGCTACAGAGGTAAATGCACATCCATGGATGTCTTCGGTTGATACCATTACAGGTATACTTTAAGGGACTAACTATTCCTACACCCAGCTGTTAGCAACAAGGGTAAATGTACATCTACGGATGTCTAAAGTTAACACTGTTAGTTATCCTAGTATAAAGGGATAATACGTAAGTTAGTTATATTATTACCATTATCTGGTGAGTCATCCACATAACCAATGAGGTGAATCGTATTTGAGTATCCTAGTACCAAAGGATACACTTCTTATATTAATAATAATTGTCGAACAGTCGGATCTTGGTAGAAGGCTACTTTCAAAACAGTCGGGTCTTGGTAGAAGACTACTTTCAAAATAATTAAGTCTTTGTAGAAGACTACTTTCAAAACAGTCGGGTCTCGGTAGAAGACTACTTTCAAAACAACTAGGTCTTGGTAGAAGATTTCATCTATACTAACAGGAATCATAGGGATTTATAGGGTTTACCAAACGGTTTCGATTACTTACAAACATTTCCATACTTATACGAACTTTCTTTCAGAACAATATCAAGTCTTTCATTACAAGTTTTACAAATCAAAAACACATTAATACTTATGAATTCACCATCTTTTTGGATGATACTCGCTTTCAAAATAACTTGTATTCTCAGGTCGCAAATATACAGGTACGACGACCAGGTGTTTGGTGAAGATGGAGCAGTCCAAACTCGTCTTATTTTCTGATTATTCATTTTATTGTTGTATATTATGAAAGAACACACTTGTAAATAAAATTATACTATTAATGAAATGGATGATGTTGTTGCTTGTTTACTACTTTACATTGTTGTGATACATTACAATACGTCCTCCGCCCATGAACGTTTCCGCTGTTCTCGGTTTTGGGGTGTGACAATGTAAAAGCATTAATCCTAACCATGCACTCTAATGTCACTACCCAAATTCAAGATGCTCAACTTCAATCACTCAAACCTGAAAATATCATAGAAGAAAACATGCGAGGTATGGAAAAACAGTTCGACCTCAAGGAAGATGGAACACGATATTTAATGAACTGAATTTAGACCTTAAAGTTTGGTGAAGTCAGGAGTCCATTCTTAAATGAAGCTCATAAGTTGAGATATTCGATACATCCCAGATCGGATAAGATGCATCTCGATTTTAAAAATATTTATTAGTGGCCCAACATGAAGGAAGAGATTACTACCTATGTCGGTAAAGGCTTGATTTGCTCCAAAGTCAAAGCAAAGTATCAGAATCTGTCTGGTCTACCCCAACAACCATCAATCCCAGAATGGAAAAAGGAACAGATAACCATGGACTTCATAGCAAAGTTGTCAAAAAAATCAAGTGGTTATGACACCATTTGGGTAGAGTTTGACTGTTTGACCAAGTATGCCCACTTCCTAGCCATCAAAGAAACTGATAAGATAGAGAAATTCACTAGGACCTATCTCAAGGAAATTGTCAAACTGCATAGTGTGGCAATATCTATTATCTCAGACTGAGATAGCAGATTCAATTCCATGTATTTGTAATCATTGCAGAGGTCCTTAGGAACAAAACTCGATATGAGTAGTATGTATCATCCACAGATGGATGGACAAAGCGAAAGAGCAATACAAACTATAAAAGACATGCTCCATGCCTATGTGATAGAATTTGGTAATGCATGCGATACTTACATACTGTTAGTTGAGTTTTCATGCAATAATAGTATTCACACTAGTATAAAGTTTGCTCCATTCGAGGCCTTGTACGGATGCTAATGTCGTTCTCCGATATGCTGGATAGAAGTTGAAGATACTCAACTAGCTAAAAAACATGCTGGAGATATCCTACTTACTAGTCCTGAAATCGTCCATGAAACAATGGAAAAGATAGTTCAGATAAAGCTATGCTGATGTGAAATGCAAACCCCATGATCTCAAATTAGGAGATCATGCCCTACAAAAAGTCGTACCATGGAAAGGTGTCATTAGATTTGGAAAACGAGGTAAACTAAACCCACGATACATCGAACCTTTCAAAATCTTGACAAAGGTTGGTCCGCTGGATTACAAGCTCAAGTCACCTCAAGAACTCAACAAAGTTCACAATACCTTCCACGTGTGTAATCTCAAAAAGCGTCTCTCTGACGAGAACCTTTTCATTCCACTTAATGAGATCCAGGTCAACACTAAAATTCACACCATGATGGAATCAATGGAGATCATGGATTGATAAATCAAAAGCATCAAAGAAAGCCACATACCTATATTCAAATTCCGATGAAACTCTCGTAGAGGGCTGAAGTTTACTTAGAAATGTGAGGATCAGAAGAAAAAAAGATACCCGCAACTGTTCAACGGTGCTCCCTCCTATAGTGGGACAATATAGTCTAGAAGTTAATAACTTTAGGAAAAAATCTCTTTAACGGGAAAGTAATGTGGCATCCATGAATTTTGTTCTAAAACTATACACATTCAATTCACCGTGAACCTCTTTTTAATTTGACCTATTGAGAATTAATGCATATTTTGAAAATATACAGTGCCATTACAGCTATTATAATATATGAAATGGTATCTTACTTCCATTTGTTGAAAATCTCAAATGAATCATACAGCTCAAACTACAACCCTATTTAATATGTCTGAAAAACTAAAAATTCGTATTAAGAATTTGTGAGCAAAGCAAAAATGCTAGTCTCGTAGTAAATGTTCCCCTGTTTCCGAGAATATAAAGAATGTCCAAAACGGATTTCGTATGCAAAAGATACGACAGTTATAAGAAAATAAGCCAATGGAACACTAACTTTCTTTAAACTGCTAAAACCATTTCTATCTGTTGAGGCCCTTTCACACCTCATATGGGAATTCTGAGAGCATTTTTGGATTCAGATTATGGTCTAATATTTAATTTCATACTCGAAACATTTTTAGTAAAAATATTGCAAAAGTCGAAAAATCGGATGTTTCGGGTCATTTAATCGCAAATCTTTAAACACGATTTCCCGAAGTTCTACAACTTGAAATATTTATCCATTTAGGTTTTTGGAATCCCTGAACTCTACTCTATCATACAATACTTTCAAAAAAATATTAGGTGTCGGGAACTTGGCATGCAAAACTATGACAGTTTTAGAGCATTTTTGAGTGAGTGACATCACTAGGGCCCACCCGTCCTTGTAAACTTGATCAAAATCAGCTAAGAGACTCTCCCCCTTTCCCATATGAGATACTCCTTCCCCCTTACCCCTTTGGAGTGTACACTTCCCTCTAAAGTACAACCATGGTGTATGTGGAATGTTGGACTTTCTACGAACGTATGGCCTTGGATGGACATGAGAGGCTTCCTTGGGCTATAAAAGGAAGCTAGGGATGAGCATGTGGACCAGGGAACTGGCCGGAACTGGAACCGGAACCGGATAGAACCGCTCGGGAAAGGACTAGGATGATATTTTTGTGGATTTTTGGAATCGATAGGAACCAGAACTGGTAAAACGGGAAAATCCGGAACTGTATGTTGTTTTTTCTCGAGGACCGGTTCCAACAATGAAGACACGATAAGAATCGGTGGACCGGTTTGGTTAGTATTTTCCACCAAGTTTGGTTCCTTGGCCGGTTCGGTTCGGGCTGGACCGGTTCCGATGCTCATCCCTAAAGGAATTCCTTGGCTTCCACTTTTCCTCACAAATCCATCATCCCTATCTCTTAAACCCTCCCTCTCTTTCTCTCCCGCCTCAGTCCAAAACAGCCCCATCAAAGCCGCCCGCTGCCACCGCCAAAACACTGGCTACCACCGTTGGGCAGCCCTCAACAACTACCTTTTCTTTTGCCAACTTTCGGTTCCTAATTCTGTTGTGGTGATTTCAAAAGTATAGCCTCAAGTTTTAGTGTGCTTTGTAGTATTATTTTGGGTCCAAACCAAGAATAGAAGTCGTTGCTATTTTGGGTGTCATTTTGAGATGCTTCCTAATAATCACATTCTAAAATGAATTCTCTTCACTAAGGTTATTGCTTATGACTCCATTTTTTATATATATTTCGGGTGGGGGGGTGTGGGGGGAATACATGTGCTCACATATTTTGTTTATGCAAAAACACTCTTGAAAACATACTACAAAATGCTATGCTTTTATGTGAAATATTATGGTCTGTTCAAGACCTGTTTTGTCTATCTTAAACCCTATGGTTTGCAAAACTGCTTTGTATGCAAGTACTTCAGATCGATACTTTTCAAGGACTACTCATGCATATTCATATGATTCTTCTACAAGTTATTCTTATTTTTACAAAACTACATATCATTGTAGTCCTTTTCAGACCAGTCTGTAGAAAACAATTATTTCAGCTTTGTTAGGTTTCATATCATGTCAGGGTAATAATTAGGGAAAAAGAGACTCAATTTAACCTTGAGAGTTTATAGATCCTAATTCCGACTCCCGCTGATTTTTCTAAAACAGGGACAAAATCGACATTCTAGATTAATTTCCCTATTTTGTCTTTCAAACACACACACACACACACACACACACACACACACACATATATATATATATATATTAACATCTAGGAATTTGGGTGTATTTATTTAAACCTTCTTCTTCTCCAAGTTGTCAAGTTTAGTCCATAAAAGAAGAGTGTGGTAGGCGAGTACGTTAGGCGTACTAAGGAGTACGCTGCGCGTACTCGTGGGATGGTTTTGGATGTGGACGCTGCTAGGTACACTGGGTGTACCAAAGATTACGCTGGGCGTAGTCGGCCTAGATGCAAAAATCCTAAATGAGACTTGTGCACTATATAAGGGATGCAATGGCCTTATCCTCAGCCACCATTTCATAGAGAGAAACCCTAAGAGAGCATCTTCATCATTCCAAAGTGATTTGTGAGTGTTTTGAACTAGAAAGAGCCTTGTGTGATGGAGAAGAAGAAGAGGAGGTCTTTACGGAGGATAGAAGTGTTGGATTAGTGTCTAAGTCCATAACTATTTTGGTATGTACTTAACCCGATGGTGCATGGTCCTTTTGGGTTGCCTTCACCAAAGCAACTTGATAGGATGAATTATGGAGAGAAAGGATTAAATATAATTTATTAATATATTATGAGAATAATATATTAAAGGAGAAATCATATTTTTTAATTAATATTAGTCAATAATTAATTAGTAATTAGTATTGTGACTAAAAGAGATTAATTAAACTTAAGGGACTGGAATTGTAATTATAAGATAATTATAATTTGGGCCATGGATCGCCTTGTATTAAGGAGTGGACGAATTCTATGGGGAAGCCCATATGAAATCATCCAAGGCCTTAAAGAAAAGGCTCCATGGGTTGCTTAGGGCTTAAGCATCCAAATTAGGGTTTCCTTGTTAGATAACCCTAATAGCCTTACTATATATAAGACCCTTATGACCCAAAAACGTGGCTAATGATCTTTCTAGGGTTTCACACGTTTTTGGGCAACCTCCATCCTCTCTCCTCTTCATCCTCTTGCTTATGGTGTTTGTGAACCATTAGAGGAGTGACACTTGTGACTCTAAGCCTTCCAAAGTCAATTCAAGGATAAATTGAGATTGTTACTGCTATATAACAATCAAAGTAACATTATAAACCTATTCTCATATTAATATGATTACTTGTGTGCTAGAATTAGGGTTTATAGTCTCTGATAACTTGCATGTACAATAGAGAAACCTAGATCCAAGCATTAGGGTTTGTATGAGCACATAGGATGTTCTTAGGACCAAAACCCATCAGTGGTATCAGAGCCTAGCTTGGTTTCTATTGTATTGATGCTTGATGTAACTGAAAAACGTGTTTTGGCCTCACTGTTCGACCTGACTCGGCGAGTCACTCTTGGACACGGCGAGTCAGCCCTACTCGGCGAGTTCCAGAGGGTGACTCGGCGAGTTGGTGCGTTAGACAGAGGTAATTTCGGGATTTTTTGCTGCTTATCTTTGAGATACTTGCCTTTATCATATTAGATCAATATAAATCCGATTTTATGATATATATGACTATATTCTTCATCTAACTAAAGATAATTATCAATTAATAAAATATTTGTTTCCTTATGTGATAATTGATTGATTATTTTTATTAAATTGATAAATTGTTTTGCAAGAAATCATTAAATAAATCAAATATGGATAATTATGTGATTAAATGTTAATTTAGATTATTTGTTATTTGATCCTTGTTGTTATGAAAAGTTTCATATTTTTCCCTTAGGTTTTATAGTTTAAATTTGAACGCAAAAGTTTGTTGTTTTGAAATTTAAATAGTTGAAACCCTAATGTTTTGAAAAAGGTTTCAAAACTTGCCCTCAAGTTTTGGAATTTAAAATTTGATTAATAGTTTAATTTTGATATATATTTAAATTCTAAACCCTAATGTTTTGAAATGTTTCAAAACTTGCCATCAAGTTTTGGAATTTAAAAGTTGATTAAAAGTTTAATTAAGAATGTTAAATTCTAAAACCCTAGTAATGTTTTGAAAAGTTCAATTTACACCCTTATGGTTTTATTAATTAATTAAAGTGTATAATTAAAAGACGTTTAATAAATCCATAAAAGTTTATGTTTGCAACTTAATTGAATTAAAAGTATAATTGTTAAATTTGACCACCTAGTATTTTAAAAGTATAAAATACACCCTATACTATATATAACATTAAAAGTCTAACATTATATATATGTATGAGTAAAAGTCAGTCTTACCGTTAGTAGGCCTCATTCACGAAGCTGGTCTATAAAGGGTGTTTAAGGAAATTGCCTATAATATGGCGATTGAATGGGTATCCACTCTTACCCACCGCACTCTTGACTAGTGGAGGGTCGTTAGCCGAATGGGTAGGATAGGACGCAACCTTCCATTATAAGTATAATGAAATACAAACTAACTAAATGTTTTTCAAATTCCCAATCTTAGTTACTTAGGCAAAAGTGAATTGATGCAATTCCATGAAATTACACTTTGTGCCCTTGCGAAGACGTTAGTGGAGCGTGTGTGGTTTACCGGCACACTAAATGGTTCTAAGCAAAGGTAGCAAAGGGTGACTTAATGTTTGTCATAGTTCGGTGGAACGTGTGTGGTTTACCGGCACATCGAATGGGTGACTGTAACATGTGAGGCCACCATGTAAGTTTGCATGGTTATTTACACCCGTTGTGATCCTCGGCATCCCAGTCACAAAAAAGAGGGGCATATCGAGATTTAAACATGCCATTGAAATGTTCAATGAATCTCAAAGGTTCTAGGAGTTTTCACAGATTTAAAACTTAAATTTCTTTTTCGTTTTTCATGGTGGAAATTAGTGAATCGTCATTCACTTACCTTCAAATATTCTGCAACTAGATTACGGCATCCCTTTTCTAGGTTGTAGCGTATTGTGTTGGGTCCTAGCCTTAGTATCTCATTTGGGTGATTTACTAAGGACTCAATCGATCAACTAACTTGAATTTGTTTTCTCCCATTTTGTAGATGTCAAAGTTCGACAACCATGGTCTTCCCAAATCCCGTGGAACAAGCATTCCACATGAAGATGGTATTCCATGATTCGATCGAGGAACAAGATATCATGCTTCACTTCCTCCACCTCCTCCAATTTTTCTCCCTAACCCACAAGATCGAAGAATTGAAAGGTTCAACATCACTAAAGCCCTATTGGAAATGAAACATGAAGATGGTAACCCGTGTGTGCCCACGTTCTAGGAATGAAATCACACATTGATAGGTTGATAATGTTGAGTGTGTCATTCCCGAATGAGTTGGCTGTAAATTTGGTTTTGCAGTCACTTCCTGAATCATATAATGAGTTCAAAAGAAAGTATTATATGATGGATCATGACGATAACCTCATTGACCTAACTTACATGCTCATTGCTGCTGAATCAAAAATGATTTGGCGAAGCAATGGAGCGTATTTGTTCGGAGATTCAACCGACCATGCTTCCGAGGATGTTCTAAGAGAAGCAACCTGCGTTTGCTGCCAAGAGAAAGGGCGTTAGATAGAAGTCTGCCCCAAGAGCCTGAAAATTCCAAAGATGGGAGAGTCAAAGAGTATGACTGCGCTTCAGGTAAATTCCATTATCTAACTTCGTTAAGTTCCTATTCTTTGATTCAAAATACATGATGTGATAAGATTGAATTTGAATGTTTTTGTAGGATCGGTGAAAAGAAAAGAAACTTGGTGAAAGAGCAAGACGAATCTAATCACAAGAAATGGATCTTGATCGCATGGACTTGAAGATTAGATTTTTAGCTTAGATAGTTATGATAGAGTTGTTAGAAATTTTCCTTTTGAAATACATAGTTTTCAATGGATTTTGCATTGTAAGGACAAATGTTTTCCGCTGCTTTTATAAATAAAATAAATTTTTGTTTGACTTATTTATATATTTCCTTGCAATGAAATCGTTATGAAAATTTATGTTTACATATTTCTACAACGAATGGATATGATTCTTATTTATGGAAATGTCGAGAATTTTACCAAATAGGGAGAGTTTCTCATCGCCCAAATTTCAATTGGACAGAAATTTGGAATCACGCAACTTGGTTGCATGATGAATGAGAAATTTCATATTTGGAAATTAGACTAATTCATTGACAAAGTGTCAAGTGAAGGACTAGAAGATCGAGTACACAAAGTTGCGTGTTGATCAAGTCCACCATAAGGGTAACAAAGATATTTGTCATAATTTACTAAAGGTTTAGTAAATATGATTGTACTTATAAGATTAAGTATAATTCGGAATTGATTAAAAAGGTTTAAATCAATAGCAAAACGAATAAGAAGAATCAAGTAGGCAGAAAGATAAAAGTTTCTCCATTCTAAGAAAAAGGGAGAGTACCTTTTATGCTTTATGATAGGTCTTAATGATTAAGAACCATATCTTAATTGATCCTCTAAGTGAGTCTTAGTACAATTGTATGTCTATGTAGAGGAATCAAGAATTGAAGAAATGGTTAAATCAAGAAGTTAATCATACTTCGTTCCAAAACAAGTCTTAAAGTTAAGATTGTGACAATGAGTGAAAAGTATTAAGAAGGTTTATAACGTTCATCAAATGTGGAAAGTTGTGATGTCTTGGATAAGACAAAGGCCAACTAGGACCAATTTATGAAGTGTTTTGATAAAAGCTACACTAACTCTTGAATATTTGGTTGTCAAGAAATGTTTATTGACAAGAGAATCTTATATGTCAAGGAGTCAGTGGCAGTCTTAATGGTTTTGAAAGGTTTCAAGAACAAATCAAATAAACCTTATCGATCATCACTAGCACACGAGTTGAGTTTTCAACCTATTGTGTTGACATTATTTTGTTTTGTGTTGTTTCCAATTGAGTTAATTATGCATGTGAGTTCTATGAGTTCTCATTTTGAATGCATAAAAGGCAAAGCACCTTAATCAATGAAAGGTACATTGATAGGAAAAGGTGAGCTGCTTAACTACTTGGAAGACGTGGTAGGCAGTTGTGCTACCATAAGGCAAGCAATCAAGATTAAGAGAGTTCAGTCCATATGAGTTTTTATTTGTCGTAAACTTTGGTTTTGACAAATTCACATGGATGGGAACATATATACCATTAAAATCTAAGTGTCATAAGATTTCCTCCTTCATGAAAAAGATTGTGAGGAAATGCTTTCACTAAGAAAGATTTTAAGAAGATAGTGATTGTAAAGTTGCATTCTCGAATTCAATTATGGTTAAGATATCCCTTTCCATAATTTGAATTGTGAGGTTTGGCAATTAGTCGTAATTGTTTAGACACACATATGAACTATCTAAGGAAAAGGTGTATAAGCTTAAGAGGCCTTGATAAAAGATTATCAAAGCATTAAGTATTAGAAACATGGACTTAAGAAATTCAATAGCTATTGTTTTTTTCTGGAAGTTAAGATGTTTTGAATACATGTCGAAGCTAGTGGGAGCATAAGTGTTATGTTTTTATAGTAATCATCATGATAGTGGGAGCATAAAAGTTATGATTGTATGATTATTATGGAAAGTTTTGCAAGTTGGCAATATTAATTATAGAAAACAAGAGTTATACCTTACAAATTCGTAAGGGTTGTAAAGTTGTTTTGCTATAATTAAGGGAGAGAATATTATGCTTCATTTCAAATCTAAAGGATTAGGTTGTGGAATGTTAATAAATTTAGTCAAAGGTACATAGTGTGTTCTTAAAATTTCGATTATGATTACGACATTCCTCTTCATAATTCGAATTTTGAAAACATGGTAAATAAAACATTATGCGTCGTGTCCCATACGCTTCGGGTATAGGATCGATTGCAAATGATTTAATATTTGACCATTCTAAAATTTTCCAAATGTCTAGCGCATTTAGAGGAAAAAGGGACTAGAATTGGTTTTGACTAAAATAATTAAACAACTATCAAAGGACAATCCAAAGTTTGATGAGGATTGGTTGTTTGTGAGTAGTTGGAAGCATGGTATTGAATGGACCATATCGACATTATTATGAATAGATAAGATTCTATTAAGAATAAGTTGTCATATGGAAAATATGGAAGCGTGTCCATATTGGAAATTGAATATTGAAAAATCTATGACTAGATTAGAAACTTTTATGCAAAAGGATGTTCAAAGAATGTAATTTGAGTGAGAGACATCATATCTAAGGAATTGTCTTGTAACAATATCCGATAAAGGACTTTGTAATATCATTGGTAATAGTCTTTGTGACTTTGGTGCAATGATATTACGAAAGGATTGTTGCATAGAATGTTAGAATCTAGCATATTCTATAAGTAGCAAGAATTTGATATTCTTTCACTTATGAAAAAGGATTTGGAGTTGTGAAATGTGAATGATTGGAAATGTGTTCAATTTGATCTATTTCACAAAAAGTAAGAACCGTAGGTAAACATTGTGTGCATGCTAAGAGCATGGGACAAGTGTAATAATTCAAGTAAGAAGTTGATTACCCGAAACGACAAATAATGAGTAATAGATATGGTGATAAATAAAAGGAGTTTTATTTATACTCAAAGGTTTGAGGCCATATGGGATTAGTATTATTCTTGTGTTTCACTTTGCATGTTTTGACTTCCTGAATAATTTAATTGGTTAAGAACAATCAAATTATTCGAATGGGCCACAGTCGTTCATATGTTGGAAGTAGATATGAATGAAGACTGTTGTGAATTGGTGTGTGGATTGTCTAAAAAAATATTAGACATAAGCAAATGTGTGCTGCAATGTTCATGAGTGCTTATGAATATAAATTTGAGCATTGGATTAAACCCACGCTCACTTGGATCACTTCATGAATTGTATCACGAGTGATTGGTGAGACGATAACATCTTATATTCTTGAAACCGAGATGTGTGAGTTGTATCTTGCATATCGGTTGCACATTGATAATATGAAAACGCACTAGTAACTTGGTGTTATAAAACATATTGTTGTGTGTGATTCGGTGAGTGAGTGCAAGCAAGCATTGTATCAAAGTTTATCCATTCCTTTTATCCAAAGAAGGATAAGAGCGATATCTTTGGGCCCCTCGATGGTTTAGTGATGATAAACGTAAATGCTCGGTCGGGCTAGGGCTAATTTGATTTGTTCAATTAGTCAGTCGTCATAAATCGGGAATCGAGAAATAGTACAAAGGGAATGATTAGAAATCATATCTCATACGATATCTAGAATGGAGGAATATATGATCCCTTATCTAAGGACACGCGTATCTGATAGGATCATAGTTGACACCGGCTTTGGAAAGCTACGATTGTAGATCAGGATCTGAAGTCATATGCATACTAGTTATTAGACTTATCCAAGTGGGCGATTGTTGGATTAGTGTCTAAGTCCATAACTATTTTGGTATGTACTTAACCCGATGGTGCATGGTCCTTTTGGGTTGCCTTCAGCAAAGCAACTTGATAGGATGGATTATGGAGAGAAAGGTTTAAATATGATTTATTAATATATTATGAGAATAATATATTATAGGAGAAATCATATTGTTTAATTAATATTAGTCAATAGTTAATTAGTAATTAGTATTGTGACTAAAAGAGATTAATTAAACTTAAGGGACTGGAATTGTAATTATAAGATAATTATAATTTGGGCCATGGATTGCCTTGTATTAAGGAGTGGACGAATTCTATGGGGAAGCCCATATGAAATCGTCCAAGGCCTTAGAGAAAAGGCTCCATGGGTTGCTTAGGGCTTAAGCATCCAAATTAGGGTTTCCTTGTTAGATAACCCTAATAGCCTTACTATATATAAGACCCTTATGACCCAAAAACAAGGCTAGTGATCTTTCTAGGGTTTCACACGTTTTTGGGCAGCCTCCATCCTCTCTCCTCTTCATCCTCTTGCTTATGGTGTTTGTGAACCATTAGAGGAGTGACACTTGTGACTCTAAGCCTTCCAAAGTCAATTCAAGGAGGAATTGGGATTGTTACTGCTATATAACAATCAAGGTAACATTATAAACCTATTCTCATATTAATATGATTACTTGTATGCTAGAATTAGGGTTTATAGTCTTGGATAACTTGCATGTACAATAGAGAAACCTAGATCCAAGCATTAGGGTTTGTATGAGCACATAGGATGTTCTTAGGACCAAAACCCATCAAGAAGATGGAGTACCAGTTTGGATTTGAGTTCTTAAGAGGGTGGAGCTTCTTCTAGAGGTAGAAAGCTCAAAGCTTTCCTTATCATGTTTGCGTTGTGCTTGATGGACCAACTTTTAGGGTTTTTGGTCCTAAGATGGAGGCTTTATGAGAAAATGGCCTCCATAAGCATGAATCTGCCTTATTTTAGTGTATTATGAGTTGTAAGTTTGTAGAAATCCAGTCTTGGTTGTTAATATTAAGCCATGCTTGAGTTAAGAACTTAATGAGGAAAGAGGTTAAGAGTTTCGAGAGGTTAGTGGTCTTTATAGCCATGCGAAGGCTTAACGGTTCCGAATTTATAGCTTAAGAGGCATTAGAGAGCCTAGATCTGTGATATGAGCCCACGTCTTAATATATTCAAACAAAAAATATAGAAAAGATAAGTTTGGGACTTACGCTGGGCGTAAGTCTCAGAACAAGGAGGTACGCCCAACATAACTCCTTCTGTGGGCTTTTGAGTTACATTTTGGGCCTTGAGTGTTGGGCCTGGAGTTTGGGCTTCATGCAATAGAGTCTTGGACCAAAGAAGTGTATATTTGATTTGGGACCTTGGTTTGGGCTTGCCTTTCAGTTTGGGTATCGGGTCGTGAGTGGGCCCATTTATTATTGGGCCTTAGTGGGCCCAATGGGTTCATGGCATTAATGGGCTGGTAGATGGTCTATCTTTAGACCCAATAAGTGAGAGGTTAGGCGTAGCTCCTAATTGAGATAATTGTGGGTTTGGCATAGAGTTAGAGGTCGGTGCATGGCAGCAATGTTTATAGGAGCTGTTCTTCATATGAGGTGAGTCTTCTCACTATACTTTACCTAGAGCGGTAATTAGAGTTATGTGACAGAGTATTTTGTATGCTATTTATATGATGTGATACACTGCATTATTTATGTGATTTATGCTAAGTATGTTTCAGAGTTTACAGAGTTAGGACCGAAAGGTCCACATAGTTAGGACCAGAGGGTCCACAGAGTTATGGGACTGGAGGGTCCCATTAAGACACATTGACTAGAGGTTCAAACAGAGTTATAGCCTCGAGTGGCTAATATATGTTGTATGTGGTATTTTGGGGAACTCACTAAGTTTCGTGCTTACAGTGTTATGTGTTATGTGCTTTAGGTTTTCAGGTTAGCGGGACGGTACCGACTTGATTATACACACTAGAGGAAGAGTTACGTTTGAGGATCCTGTATTGTTTTTTATTATGGAGTTATGAAAATTGAAAATTTGAGATTGTTTTACAAGTGTTATGAAAAGTATGCATTTCAAAAATGAAAAAAATTGTTTTAAATTTTCAGGTCGTTACAAGTTGGTATCAGAGCCTTGTCGGATGCACCTTCAGGCATATCTGGACTCAAACTGAGGAATGAAGGAAAATTTTCAAAATAAGTGATTTTTCTAAAACGAGCAAGAGTTTCTAAGAGAAAACGAGAAAGAGTAGTGTGTACAATCAGCCATAGCCCAAATGGTGATTTCCCAAAATACCCTTACCTTATGTTTTATAAGATATTATGAGATATTATGCACGCTAGAGATAGGCTAGCTATTTCATATATTAGGACTAGAGTGGCCTGATTTGTGATGCCTTAGCCTAGGAGTTGTTGTTATCTGTGATGCGCTTTCGAGTATGTGTTGAGTAAGAGTATCCAACGAGAATCCTTATAGAGAGGGATTTGAGTAGAGGAGTAATTTAGGAGAGATACATAGATAAGCATTGGTGGAGCCTACCGACAGAGTAGCCAGATACCCGCGGTGGTAGAGTTGTAGAGTTCGGTGATATCTTTTGTGTACGAGTAGAGGTAGGGAGTTATCACCTAGAGCGGGTTATATGTGTATATTCGATGCCCGAATGCTGCTTGCTTCGTGCTGTGTGGAACTTTTGATGATGGGAGACAGCTACCAAGTGAATGTGACTATATTCAGGCGGTATATGACTGGCATCATAAGGAGTTTCTCAGCAGCTAATGGCGGAAAAATGTGAGAACCTAAGAAGTGGCCTTAATCAGGTGAGTACGCTAACAGAGTAGAGCATTTTGCTGGGGAGCAAGCACACGTGTTGAGATTGGTGAAGAGAAGGTTGAGAAGCTACTTAGGGAATCTGGGATGGTCCGTGTAAAGAGCATGGGTAGATGTGGCAGGTAGTATGGGCCCGTACTACTGAAAGCAGAGGACCCATACTCGATGCAGGGAGTATTCCAGAGGTTCTAATTAGCAGATCGAGAGATGATGTCATGGTTCGAGTACCATGATTGGTAGTAGATCGAGAGGTGATGTCATGGTTTGAGTACCATGATTGGTAGCAGATCGAGAGGTGATGTCATGGTTCGAGTACCATGATTGGTAGCAGATTGAGAGGTAATGTCATGGTTTGAGTACCATGATTGGTGGTAGATTGGGAGGAGATATCATGGTTCGAGTACCATGATTGGTGGCAAATTGATAGGAGATATCGTGGTTCGAGTACCATGATATGTAGCGGTTAGTGCTTCTGGTTTTACCGGTTATTCTGTAGAGATTATCTAGACCAAGGTCGGATGTGAAAGAGTAGGGGTTTAGAAGGCCAGGATGAACGAGTTTTAGTGGAGCATCCCTTGATAGGGAAATTGAGTTAGCTCCGCGGGATTGTTGGTAATATGCCAGTAGATTCGCAAGACTTAGATTTGAGCAGGGATGATGAGTTTATGGAAGAATACGGTCTGAGCTGAGCAGCTGGCCGATAGTAGAGATGTCACCGTTGTGACCTGAGTAGTGCTATTTTCGTTCCAGAGGGATGCGTATGAGGTGTTGAAATTTCGGTTTCTGAGTTGGGAGAGAGTCGTGTGGGATCGCATTGATGGTGATCTTCAATTAGAGTATCTGGCAGTAGGTATGTCGCGAGGGAATGATATAGCTTGTGCAGGTTGTCAGTGGGGACTCAGGTGGTCAAGGACCAAGATACACCCTATTTGAGTATATTAGGGCATGTGTTAGCTACAACATTGGATGATCAAGAGGAGTATATCAAGGCGGTGACTCTTTTTGGCTTTGATGGGTATAGAGAGTGGAAATGTGGTTTCTGCTCGTATGATAAGGGACGTGTCGGAGCATTGGGCGAGAAGTCGAGGATGAGGAGCATGATAGTTTCTTATTTTCAGATTAGGAGTCAGGGTTAAAACTGGACATTTAGGAGGCCTGGTGATGGTATGATGTGAGATTCAGAATGACTAGAGGCAGTCATGATGGTAAGTTCTGATGATTTCCTATGAGACTCGGGTACTTACAGTTTATATGTTATTGTATGGTATGTGGTATTTTAGGGGAGCTCACTAAGCTTCGTGCTTACAGTTTCAGTTTTGGTTTCAGGTACTTCCGCAAGCAAAGGGAAGAGCTCGGGGTGACAGCATCGCACACACCACAGCTTAGCTTTTATCCTGGGGATGGTTTTAGTTGTTTTGGATTTGATGTAGTATGATACAGTTTTCCGCACAGTATTTTATTATGATTTGGGATACGTCGCGTATGTTTTATGTTATGATACTCATTTTATGGTTTTGATTATATTGAAAAACGAAAATTTTTGGGTCGTATTTTTGGGTCGTTTCAAGTGCGAGTTCTGGTTGCGCGAGGTGCAGTTTCTTGGGCATCTCGTCAACCAGAAGGGTATTTTGGTAGATCCGGCCAAGATTGAGGCCGTGATGCAGTGGGAGGTCCCGAGGTCTCCATCTGAGATTCGGAGCTTCCTAGGGTTGGCAGGGTATTATCGGAGATTTATTCAGGACTTCTCCAAGATAGCAGTGCCGCTCACCCGACTAACCAAGAAGTCGGTGGTTTTTCGTTGGGGGCCTGAGCAGCAGGCGGCGTTCGAGACTCTCAGGCAGAGATTGTGCGAGGCTCCGATCCTTACCTTGCCAGAAGGAGTAGAGGATTTCGTAGTCTATTGTGATGCTTCGATCACAGGTATGGGAGCAGTATTGATGCAGCGAGATTATGTGGTAGCTTATGCCTCGAGACAGTTGAAGCCTCACGAGGCTAATTATCCTACCCACGACTTGGAGCTGGGGGCAGTTGTATTTTCCCTCAAGATTTGGAGACACTACCTTTATGGGGTCTGCTGTACTATATACACGGATCACAAGAGATTTGCGATATCTTATGGACCAGCCGAGTTTGAACATGAGGCAGAGGAGATGGTTGGATGTGCTGAAGGACTATGACTGTGAGATCCTTTATCATCCAGGGAAGGCCAACGTGGTGGCCGACGCCCTGAGCCGCAAGGTGTCGGCGGCCCCTATCAGGGATCTGTGTATGAGGATGACAGTGATCACTCCATTGTTGGAGCGGATCAAGGAGGCTCAGATGGAGGGCCTCAAGGAGGAGAGGCAGAAGTGTGAGAGGATAGTGGGCCGAGTAGCTTCATTTGATTATGAAAGTCGGGGTTTGTTGACGCTTCATGGTAGGGTGTGGGTACCGTACTGGGGTGGGGTACGGCAAGTATTGATGGACGAGGCTCATAAGTCTCGATTTTCTATCCACCCAGGAGCGACGAAGATGTATCGAGATCTTCGACCTGATTATTGGTGGCCCTGCATGAAGCGAGACGTCGCTTGGTATGTTGAGAGATGTTTGACCTGCCGGAAGGTCAAAGCGGAGCATCAGAGACCTCACGGCAGGATGCAGCCGTTAGACATTCCCGTGTGGAAATGGGAGGATATCACCATGGATTTTGTCACCAAACTCCCCAGGACCGCACGTGGAGTGGACTCGATATGGGTAGTAGTGGATCGATTGACGAAGAGTGCCCATTTTATTCCGATTCAGGAGAGTATATCGGCAGAAAAGTTAGTCGATATCTATGTGCGAGAGATTGTGGCACGTCATGGAGTGCCGGTATCGGTGGTGTCGGACCGAGATGTTCGTTTCACGTCCAGATTCTGGAAGCGATTCCACGACGAGATGGGTACTCATCTCCATTTCAGCACTGCTTTTCATCCTCAGACTGACGGGCAGAGCGAGAGGACGATTCAGACTCTTGAGGACATGCTTAGGGCATGTGTTCTAGATTTTGGGGGCAGTTGGGATACGTATCTTCCGTTAGCGGAATTCTCGTATAACAACAGTTATCATGCGAGCATTGATCGACCTCCTTTTGAGATGTTATATGGCAGGAAGTGCAGGACCCCGATTTGTTGGGGCGAGGTCGGTCAACGAGTCATAGGGAGCACCGAAGTGGTGCTCAAGACGACTGAGTTGATCCAGCAGGTCCGTAGTAGGCTGCAGACTGCGCAGAGTCGGCAGAAGAGCTACGCCGACAGGAGGCGTTCGAACTTGGAGTTCCAGGTGGGAGATATGGTTCTTCTGAAAGTCTCACCTTGGAAAGGTGTCATCAGGTTCCGGAAGAGGGGCAAATTGGCCCCAGATTTATTGGTCCTTTCAGGGTTTTGGCCCGGGTGGGTCGGGTTGCTTATCGGTTAGATCTTCCTGAGGAGCTTAGTCAGATACACAACACCTTCCACGTGTCGCAGTTGAGGAAGTGTTTGGTGGATGAGATGGCAGTCGTTCCTCTAGAGGATATTCAGGTTGATAGCAGCCTGAATTATATCGAGAGGCCGGTCGCGATTCTGGAACGGAAGATCAAGACCTTGAGGAACAAGGTAATTCAGCTAGTGAAGGTGCAGTGGCAGCACCGGAAGGGGTCTGAATGGACGTGGGAGGCTGAGGAGGAAATGAGAGCGCACTACCCGGAGTTATTTGCAGATCCAGCCGTAGCAGACTTCGAGGACGAAGTCTGAGACAAGTGGGGGAGAATTGTAACGACCCGTTCCCGGTATGTTAATTCATTGGTAATTGTTGTAAGTTTTGCAAGAGGGACTCGGCGAGTTCATAGCCTGACTCGCCGAGTAGGGTCGCGACTGCGAGCATGCGTGAGCCGGGGACTCGGCGAGTCCATCCGTCTGGGTGAAACCCTAAATCCCCGGGTTGCCCACTATTTAAACCACCTTATAGCCCCCTTTCTCGCCTCCCTCACCTTGAGAACACAGTGAGAAAACCCTAATCCTCCCTTGAGAGCTTATAAGTGTTTTGGTGCCATTTTGTGAAGGTGTGAAGAAGGAGAAGAAGAAAGAAGCAAGGAGAAGAGTTGTAGTGCAAAGATCCAAGGGAAAATTTGAGTTATTTGAGGTATTTTCGGAGTTCCCTCTTGTTATATGCTTTAAACTTCCATTAGAGCTCTCCTAAGAGCTAGTTGATGCTTGTTCCAAGCCTTATGTTTGCATGAATGCCTTATTAAGTCAAGATATCTTTAGATCTGAATGATTGGGTGTTGTAGAGCCCAGATCTACTGTCTTTTTGGAGTTACTTTTCATATTAACCATAGATCTACCCATTTTATGCATCTTTTAGCCTTATTTCCCTTATTCATGAGGTTGTGCACGTAAAGTTGGAAACTTTACGTGGTAAATCAGCTTATTGGACTCAGATCTATCAATTGTATGTGTTGGATTCAAACAAAATTGAGTAAAAATCAGCTGCATGGCGGCAACTCGGCGAGTCGGGAAGAACGACTCGGCGAGTTGGGTCGCGAGTTCCCGAGTCCTTCAGTTTTATCAGTGTCGAGTGGATCCAGTGAGTTAGAGAGTGGACTCAGCGAGTTGAGAGTAGACTCAGTGATGGAGGGACTCCGCAAGTTGTTCATACAACTCGGCGAGTCCAAGGCAATCTTCTTAAGATCAAGAACAACTCGTCGAGTTTGTTCATACGGCTCGGCGAGTCGGATGAAGATTGTCTGAGTTCTTGGATTAAGAGGGTACTCGTTGAGTCGATGCCACACTCGACGAGTAGCAGCGTGTAGAACTGAGAAGTGAGAGTAGGACTCGGCGAGTTGGGTGGCCCAACTCGGCGAGTCAGCCCAAAGAGAGTTGACTTTGACCAAGGGTAAAAGAGTCATTTTACCCCAAGTGCAGTGTTTAGTATTTGATTGAGTGTGTTTATGGACTTGTAGCCGAGGAGATTCAGGAGCAGCAGCCGTTAGCTTCCCGAGCCACACACTCATCAGCCAGCTTACGATGTGAGTTTCCTTCCAGTAGAGACGGGTCTAAGGCCACAATGCCGGCCCGTCCAGTTAGCAGTAGTTTCCGGACTTCGGTCCGATGTAGTAGCTAGTATGTTTGATGCCTTCGTGGCTCAGATAGGATTTATGTGCTATGTTTTATGTGTTACGTGCTATGTGTTCATGCTAGTTGATATGCTATGCTATGTTCAGTCAGTTAGTTCCGGACTTCGGTCCGATGCAGGGGACAAGGTCCCAGTTAGTTCCGGACTTCGGTCCAATGCAGTTAGTTCTGGACTTCGGTCCGATGCAGTTAGGTTCGGACTTCGGTCTGATGCAGGGGACAAGGTCCCAGTTGGTTCCGGACTTCGGTCCGATGCAGTTAGTTCCGGGCTTTGGTTCGATGCAGGGGACAAGGTCCCAGTCAGTTCCGGACTTCGGTCCGATGCAGTTTCCGGGCTTCGGCCCGATGCAGTGGGCGAGGCCCAATATGTGTTTATATGTTATTGTATGGTATGTGGTATTTTGGGGGAGGTCACTAAGCTTCATGCTTACAGTTTCAGTTTTGGTTTCAGGTACTTCCGCAAGCAAAGGGAAGAGCTCGGGGTGACAACATCGCACACACCACAGCTTAGCTTTTATCCTGGGGATGGTTTTAGTTGTTTTGGATTTGATGTAGTATGATACAGTTTTCCGCATAGTATTTTATTATGATTTGGGATACATCGCGTATGTTTTATGTTATGATACTCATTTTATGGTTTTGATTATATTGAAAATTAAAATTTTTGGGTCATATTTTTGGGTCGTTTCAGTATCGAGGTATCCGAGTTTAATGTCTTGGATTTTGGATAATTTCGGGGTCGTGAGTTGAGACGACAAGTGGATTATCTAAGGCAATGGATGGTAGGAAGGAAAGGTGTTTTGTTATGATGACGGTCGTTAGTTATAGTGATGCATAATTCGGGTAGGTACACGCACCTATCTGTGGATGGTCCGTAGAGCATGAGTAATGATAGCAGTGTGATGTCGATTTGAGGATGAGATTATGAAGTGGTAGGATTTAGTGGGGTGCAACTGCGGATAGCTGCATATCAATGAGTTAGTGCAAAGGGGTGTGGTGATACTACGAGGAGCAGTAATATCCACTAGATAGTGAGGAGGTGTGGCAATACTATGGGAAGATATGGTATTCGCCAAACGAAAAGGGTGTTGTAGTACTATGAGGAGCCGTACTACCCATCAGTCAGTGAGAGGATGTTGTAATGCTACGGCGAGCCATATTACTCACTAGCCAGAGAGAGGGTGTTGTGATGCTACGGGGAACCGTAGTACTCACTAGTCATAGAGAAGGTGTTGGGATGCTACGGGGAGCCGTAGTACTCACTAGTCAGAGAGAAGGCGTAGTGATGCTACGGGGAGCCATAGTACTCACTAGTAAGAGGGAGGGTGTTATGATGCTACAGGGAGCCGTAGTAATCACTAGTCAGGGAGAGGGTGTTGTGATGCTACGGGGATCCGTAGTACTCAGTAGTCAGAGGGACGGTGTTGTGATGCTACGGGGAGCTGTCACACCCCCAAACCAGAATAGTGGAAACATTCGGGGGTGGATGACTTCACGTAGTATCATAACAATTGAATATTGTAAAGAAAGTAACACAACCATCATATATATATAATAAAAATGTATATTGTTGTGTTATACATATTTCCAAAAGAATATTACAATATGATGATGTAAATGTTTAATAATAAACGTCCTTAGCGTTCCTTCTTCAAAAGCTGGTGGTTACCTGTATTACTGATTCCCTGAGAAATACAAGTGGTTTCGAAAAAGTGTCAACAATTAAGTTGGTGAGTTCATAAGTGTTTTGTGTTGAAAAGTATGTCGTTTTGGTAGTAAATCAATAAACGAAGTTTTCAGAAAATCCAATATTTTCTATAAATAGTTTGATAAGTTCTCCAAGTTGAAGTGCTTTAGTGTTTTTCGTGCTTGAATGATAAAGAATAACTTTGTGCTCAAAATAATGTAGAAAACTGAATGCATATATGAATCTCGTAAATCAAACCTGTTTTTATACTTTCATGTGAGTTTTATAACCATACTATTGACACTGACTGCCTCTAACAACATTCTTCAGGTGTTGTAGTGTTATTACATTTGTCACCCCAGACCTGTCGGTCTAACTGTAGCTAACAATTTAGGTTCAGGGTTGTCAATCCCGTATAGATCTATACACAAGTATCATGCTCTCCCTCCAAGAGATTATAGTATATAATACATGGCTTGAAATGCATACGTAAGAGTACGTTGAAGTTTGAATATCTCACATTTCTTAGTATAAATAGATTTACGATAAGAAAGACTTTTCTTCGTTTTGTTTGAAAGTATTTCGTTTTTCAAGATGTATACGTAAAAATGTATGAATAACTAGATAACTATACCCATTATAGTTTTTCAGAAAGTATGTTCCATTTGATGAAAATAACTTGATGATATATTAGTCCTTTATACATAAAGTATTATGTTAGTATCGATAATCGATAAGATAGATGTTACATTTATGTTTATAAAACGATACTTTTACTTGTATTGTACTTGTATTCCCCCCCCCTAAAACATGAAAAGACTTGAAAGGTAGGGGTATGAACTCACTTGTTTAGCTTGAAGAGAGTGGGGATAGAGTCGAGCAGAACTTCAACCGCGGAAAGCTGCGTCTTCGAGCTCTTCGGGGATCTTGGTAGCGTAGAACCTTCTTCGGGGGCTCGGGTACGGAAACCGAGGGCGTCGGGACAACTTCTGGTGCTTGAAAGTATGTGAGAGTGATTGGGAGTTTTGAGAGAGTGTGCCAAAATCCGTAGCTCAAATCTTCTATTTATAGGGCTGGAAGAGTCGCGTACGCGGGGCGTACCACCAGAGTACGCTGGGTGTACTTCGGTTACGTTGGGCGTAATTTTGCGTCACGGCTTACGACTCGAGTCTAGCTAGGCGTAGAGCTGCAGTCGATGGGACTCGACCCTGCACCTAGTACGCTGGGCATACCCCTATATTTCGTGGGCGTAATCCCAGCTCCCGCCTTCTAAATTCTGTAACTTTCACGTACGAGCTCTGTTTTTCGCGTTCTTTATATCCACGCGTAGGTGAGATTATGATCTACAACTTTCATTTAGACTCCATCGGCTAGTTCTGATTTTATTTTTTAATGATATGTTTTTAATAGGCCGGGACTACTAAAGTTCGTTAAAAATTCATAGTTTCTTTATTCGATGTCGGTTTTCGTTTGTCTTTTTATCATTTTACTCCTATTGTGGAGACCTTCAAGTTTCGTTTAGGTTGTGTTATCTAAATAATGCTCGATCTTCAATTCGAGTTTTTAGCCCTCTATTACTGTTACGAAACTTAGAAAATGCGTAACTTCTTCATACGAGGTCCAACTTGGGCGATCTTTTTAGGTACGTTTTCAGTTTAACGAACTCTACAACTTTTGTTAGATACTTAAGGTTAAAAATGCATTTTATTGTAATTTCAGTTTTTACGTTTAAATAACATTTTAACGGTGTGTCGTAAATATTCGAGTGGTTATAATTTCTTCGATATAACCCGGTTTTGAATTTTCTTTATGTTTTTGGAAACCTTGGCACGATATCTAACATTTGATGCATCCCAATTTAGATGTTTGAACACTTTATTTTTGAGGTAAATTTCGTTGACTCCAAATAGTCTTCGTTGTATTTGACTTTTGAGTGTTACACTACTTTTAGAAAATACATGGTTGTCACATCGTCCCCCCGTTAGGAGAATTTCGTCCCAAAATTTAATCTATGATAGAGTTTCCAAATTAGGAAAAAGATGCGGGTACTTTTGTTTTATCTGATCCTCACGTTCCCAGGTGTATTCAAGTCCACGCTTGGCGTTCCAGCGGACCTTTACAATAGGTATGCGGCTTTGTTTAGTCCTTTTTATTTCCCGATCCATGATCTCTACCGGTTCTTCCATGAATTGGAGATTATCATTTATTGCAATTTTGTCTAGCGGGATGACAAGGGTCTCATCGGACAAGCACTTCTTTAGGTTTGATACGTGAAAGGTAGGGTGTACGTTGTGGAGCTCCTGAGGTAATCGAAGTTTGTACGCCACTGGACGGATCCTGGAAAGGATCTCGAATGGTATGATGTATCTTGGGTTCAGTTTCCCACGCTTTCTGAAGCGTATTAACCCCTTCCAGGTCGATACTTTTAGTAGGACTCGATCTCCATCCTGGAATTCCAAGGGTTTCCGTCTTTTAGCCGCGTAACTCTTTTGTCTGTCCCTTGATGCTTTCAGACGTTCCTGGATCTGAACAATCTCCTCCGTAGTTTCCCTTGTGATTTCTGGTCCAGTGAGCTTGTTGTCTGTTGCTTGTCCTCTTGCTAGTTGTGTGTCCCCCAGTTCGGCCCAGCACACAGGTGATCTGCATTTATGGCCGTAGAGGGCTTCGAATGGGGCAACCTTGATACTACTGTGGTAGCTATTATTGTACGAGAATTCGACCAAGGCGAGATGGGTGTCCCACGCTTTGCCAAAATCGATTACGCAAGATCTCAACATATCTTCTAGGGTTTGTATGGTTCTCTCACTCTAACCGTCGGTTTGTGGGTGATAAGCGGTACTCATGTCTAGTCTTGTTCCTAGAGATTTTTTTAGTGACTGCCAGAACCTTGAGGTGAATCTACTATCTCGGTCCGAGATAATGGATATGGGCACACCATGTAGTCGTACAATTTCTCAGAGGTATGTCCTAGTTAGCTTCTCCAATTTATCCGTCTCCTTGATCAGTAGGAAGTGCGCTTATTTAGTTAACCTGTCGACGATCACCCAGATGGTGTCGAGTCCGCTTGCCGTCCTGGGTAGTTTGGTTATGAAATCCATGGTTATACGTTCCCACTCCCATTCGGGTATTTCTTGTTGTTGCAACAATCGTGAGGGCTTTTGGTATTCTACCTTGACTTTGGCGCACGTCAGACATTTTCTCACGTAGGTAGCAATTTCAGCTTTCATGTTCGGCCACCAGTACAACTTCTTGAGGTCGAGATACATCTTATCGGAGCCGGGGTGTATGGAGTATTGTGTCTTATGGGCTTCGTTCATGACGACTTCTCTGAATCCGCCAAACTTCGGTGTCCAGATCCGATCCATGAAGTAATGAACTCCATCATTCTTGACCTCAAACTTCTTATCCATTCCTCTTAAGGCTTCCCCTGCCACATTTTCAGGTGTTAAGGCTTCTATTTGGGCTTCCTTGATTTGGGTGGACAGGTATGAATGGATTGTCATGGTTAGAGACTTCACTCTGCGGTCCGAGTATTCCTTCCGGCTGAGTGCATCGGCCACCACGTTAGCCTTTCTGGGATGATATCGAATCTCGCATTCATAATCATTTAGTAGTTCTACCCACCGTCTTTGTCTCATGTTGAGTTCCTTCTAGTTGAGGATAGGTTGGAGGCTTTTATGGTCGGTGAAGATCGTAAATTTCGTGTCGTAGAGGTAGTTCCTCCATATCTTTAGAGCGAAGACGACTGCTCCTAGCTCAAGATCATGCGTTTTGTAGTTCACTTCGTGCGTCTTTAGTTGCCTTGAGGCGTAGGCGATGATCTTTCCTCGTTGCATCAGGACACACCCGAGTCCTTGGTTTGATGCATCGTAATAGACCACGAAGTCCTCCGTTCCTTCTAGAAAGGTTAGGATGGGCGCACTACATAAGGCTCGCTTTAGCGTTTGAAACGCGGTGTCTTGTTTTTCTCCCCAGTCAAAGGTCACACTCTTCTGAGTTAGGGTGGTTAGTGGCTTGGCAAACTTGGAGAAATTTTGTATGAACCTTCGGTAATACCCAGCGAGTCCCAAAAACTGCCGGATTTATGTAGGGGTTCTTGGAGTCGTCCAACTCTCTATTGCCTTGATCTTCGAAGGATCCACGTGTATCCCCTCCTTGCCTACTACGTGTCCTAGGAAATCCACCTCCCGAATCCAAAATTCGCACTTTGAAAATTTTGCATACAACTTCTTTGCCCTCAGTGTTTCCAAAACTTGGCGGAGGTGTTGGCTGTGTTCTTCCTAGCTTCTTGAATAGATGAGTATATCATATATGAACACGATCACGAATTTATCCAGGAAGGGACGACATACTCGGTTAATCAAGTCCATGAACACTGCTGGAGCATTGGTCAACCCGAAGGGAATTACTACAAACTCATAGTGACCATAGTGTGTTCGGAAAGCCATTTTGGGGATGTCTCCTTCCAGTACTCGCAGTTGGTGATAACCAGATCTTAGGTCGATCTTTGAGAAGTATTTCGATCCCTGTAGTTGGTCGAACAGATCGTCTATGCGCGGAAGGTGATATCGGTTCTTGATCATGAGTTTGTTCAGCTCCCGGTAGTCGATGCACATGCGAAAAGATCCGTTCTTCTTTTTCATGAATAGGATCGGTGCTCCCCATGGTGAGAAGCTCAGTTTGATGAATCCCTTGCTTAGAAGCTTGTTTAATTGACAGGACAGTTCCTGCATCTCAGTTGGGGCTAAACGGTAAGGCGACTTTGGTACTGGAGTAGCTCCGGGGATTAAGTTGATTCTGAACTCGACTTGGCATTCTGGTGGAGTTCCTGGATGATCTTTGGGAAAATATATGGGAAGTTTCAGACTTCCGGGATGTCTTTAATGTTCTTTGGTTCTTGTTTCTGGTCTACTACGTGGGCTAGAAAGGCATGGTATTCCTTGCGAAGATATTTTTGTGCCTTAACATAGGAGATGATTTGGAAATTTGAACTAGGTTTGTCTCCATATATGATAAGAGTTTCGCCATTGGGCAGATTGAGACGAACGGCCTTTTCGTGACAAAGAATATCGGCATGGTGAAGACTCAACTAGTCCATACCGATGATTACATCAAAACTTCTTATCGAAATGGGCATAAGGTCGATTTGAAATAAGTGTTCGTTTAAATTTAATGTGCACCCTACGTACATATCACTTGTGCTTTCCATTTTACCATTAGCCATTTCTACAATGAACATTTTATTGAGTGGTTGGGGTCTTTGGTTAAGTAGGTGTTTGAATTTATGACTTACAAAACTTCTCTCCGCACCGCAGTCAAAGAGTATTCATGCATAAATGTTGTCGAGGAGAAACGTACCCGTAACCACTGTTGCGTCCCCTATTGTTTCATTTTGTCCTATCGCCAGCACTCTCCCTACACCGCCAACATTCCTTGTCTTGGGGTAGTCCCTCTTGAAATGCCTAGTTTCTCCACACCCATAACATGCTTGGATTATCCAAGTACCAGGAACTTGAGTGACTGGTCGCGCGGGTGTTTTATAGAAACGGATAGTGTGCCCTTTCCTGTCGTAGTTCTTACAGCGCATCTCACGGCAATTACCATGGTGATGGTAGTTGCATTTGTTGCACTTGGGCAGGTTCCCCGCATATTGTTTTGTTGGCGCCGGGGCAGCAGGAGTTGTGGTGGAAGCAGTAGCAGCGTGAACCGCCACCATTTGTTTCTTTGAAGGTTCTTGCGAGGTTTTCCCCTTTCTCTTGTTCCCGAATTTCTTCTTGCTGTTGTTGTTGGCATTGTTATTGTTGTTGTTGTTCCCTTTGGTTGGTTCAGCTACGATAGCTGTGACTCCTTGGCAGACGCCATGATCAACGAGAGATTGCGCCAGTTCCTTGGTGCTATCGAAGGTCATGGGTTTGGAAGCTAACACACTTCCTCGAAGTTGGGGTGATAGTCCCCATATGTACCTCTCCACTTTTTGGCTTTCCAGAATCAACATTCGTGGGCAAAGTGTTATCAAATCACTGAATCTGCTGGTGTAGCCTGCGATGTCCGAGCCTACCATCGAAAGGCCCTACAGTTTCTGTTCGAGCTTCTGAATCTTGCCTCTTTGGCAGTACTCTCGTAGGAGCATTCGTTTCAGGTTTTCCTAACCCATGGAGTTCGCCACAACTAGGGTTAGTGTCTTGACGTGGCCATTCCACCACGTCAGATTGCGTTCAGCGAAAGTAAAAGCAGCAAATTTTACTTTGCTTTCTTCAGGGCATGCGCAAATTTCGAATATGGCTTCCGTTTTTTCTATCCATTGGGATAGAGCCAATACTCCCCCAGTCCCATAAAAGGGAATAGGTTTTCCGTTAGTGAAGTCTTTATAAGTGCATACCCTGGAACGGCCTTGGTTTGGGCCATTTGTAAAGCTGTTTATTCCTCCTCCTGACCCATTGTTGCTCATTTGAGCCATCGTCGCAGTTACAACGGCTATTATAGCAGTTTGGAACATAGCTGCATCCATAGTTGGAGGGGGTGGTGGAGGTGGTGCTAGAGTTGAGTTTCTGCGTGCTGATCTACGAGGAGGCATATTCTGGTAGAGAAAATAAGAATGAATAGTATAAGTTTCTAATGATTTCACAATCGTGTACTAGAGGGTTAGTTGTATCTTGTAATTTGTTTTGACTTTTGTTTTTGGTTTCAAAGTCGGTACAACAATTTAGTTAATCCCATAAGTTTCGAGAGGTATATAAAGAAGTACTTCATATTTATATATATGTCACGCCTAAGGTGTGTTACATTATGCTTCTGGTTTAGGAAAATTTGACCTATCTAGAGGTCTCCGTTTATAGATACAAAGGAAATAAGGGAAAGACTTTATCCGAGGTCCTATTCTATATCAAAATTGTTGGAGTTGAGCAAGTTCTACTTGGGGTGTGTTGCACGTTTGGAGCTAGATTCGGCATCCGACTGCTTGACTCCCATCAGGCGCCTTTCAAGATTTGCTTGTTGTTCCTTCATCTCTCTTATTTCTGCTAGTGCGTTCACCATTTGACTCTAAAGCATCCGTGTGTAGATTTGGGTATTTTCGTGTAGTCCTTCCAGACGATGGATGTCCGCGGTGTTACCATGAGTTGCAACATTGATCTCGCGAACTATGGCTGCTTGCTGGTCCGCATGCTAGTTCTGGGTAGCGATAGTGCCCACAATAACAGGAAGTGCTTGATCAGCTGAGCCTCCCCCACTGACATTGTAAAAATCTCGACACATGCCGAAAGGAGGGCGTACACCTAGTTGGCGGCTCCAGTAGTAGAGATGGCTTCCCCAGATGGGGATGGGTCCTGGGTGATATGGTCTGACTTCGAGAGGATGAGGAGCAGGAGGGTCAATCACTTCCGGTTCGGAGTCTGTTCCACTAGTAATTTCCTCAACCTCCTCGTCGACTTCAAATTCCTCTTCGATTTCTAATTCTTCTTCGACTTCCTCCTCGATTTCATCCGGGTCTTCTTCTATCCAACCGCCGTTGCCTTGGTTTGGGTAGTAGGGGTCTCCCGATAAAGGGAATCCGGCCATCTATCTGTACTAGGATAGAGGTATGAGAATTTTGTAAGAAAAGAAATTTCTATTTAACGACATCCTACGTTTAACTATATCTTACGGAGTGCAAGTTTTTCATTGTACTATTATTTATAACAATAGTCCTTTAGTATTTCAAATTAGCGAATCTAAAATAATTTTATAAGTTTTTGGCATGTTGTCCACTACGACCATTCCTCGACGTACATTGGTTAAATCCAGGATAAATATAGTTGATCAGGCTATATTTATTCTTGATTTGATTACATACCCCGAGGCCCAATCGTAGTGTCGCAACTTGCCTTAATACTTTTTAGAAAACTTATCATGATACGAGACTGACACATGCGAGTAAAAATATATATATTTAAAAGAAAATATATTTTTATGAAAATGTTTTGTGAAAGGGTTTTTGGTTCCCGTTACATTTATAGTTTGTATATACTATGTGGTTCGATATACTTAGTTCACTATAAACAATGCTCTGATACCAATCTGTCACACCCCCAAACCAGAATGACGGAAACATTCGGGGGTGGATAACTTCACGTAGTATCATAACAATTAAATATTGTAAAGAAAGTAACATAACCATCATATATATATATAATAAAAACATATATTTTTGCGTTGTACATATTTCCAAAAGAATATTACAATATGATGATGTAAATGTTTAATAATAATCCTCCTTAGCGTTCCTTCTTCAAAAGCTGGTGGTTACCTGTATTACTGATTCCCTGAGAAATACAAGTGGTTTCGAAAAAGTGTCAACAATTAAGTTGGTGAGTTCATAAGTGTTTTGTGATGAAAAGTATGTCCTTTTGGTAGTAAATCAATGAACGAAGTTTTCAGAAAATCCAATATTTTCTATAAATAGTTTGATAAGTTCTCCAAGTTGAAGTGTGTTAGTGTTTTTCGTACTTGAATGATAAAGAATAACTTTGTGCCCAAAATTATGTAGAAAACTGAATGCATATATGAATCTCGTAAATCAAACTTGTTTTTATACTTTCATGTGAGTTTTATAACCATACTATTGACACTGACTGCCTGTAACAACGTTCTTCAGCTGTTGTCGTGTTATGACATTTATCAACCCAGACCTGCCGGTTTAACTGTAGCTAACAATTTAGGTGCGGGGTTTTCAATCCCGTATAGATCTATACACAAGTATCACGCTCTCTCTCCAAGAGATTATGGTATATAATACAGGGCTTGAAATGCATACATAAGAGTACGTTGAAGTTTGAATATCTCACATTGCTTAGTATAAATAGATTTACGATAAGAAAGACTTTTCTTCATTTTGTTTGAAAGTATTTCGTTTTTCAACATGTATACGTAAGAATGTATGAATAACTTTATAACTATACCCATTATAGTTTTTCAGAAAGTATGTTCCATTTGATGAAAATAACTTGATGATATATTAGTCCTTTATACATAAAGTATTATGTTAGTATCGATAATCGATAAGATAGATGTTACGTTTATGTTTATAAAACGATACTTGTACTTGTATTGTACTTGTATTTCCCCCCTAAAACATGAAAAGACAAACAAGGTCGGGGTATGAACTCACTTGTTTGGCTTGAAGAGAGTGGGGATAGAGTAGAGCAGAACTTCAACCGCGGAAAGTTGCGTCTTCGAGCTCTTCGGCGATCTCGGTACCATAGAACCTTCGTCGGGGGCTCGGGTACGGAAACCGAGGGAGTCGGGACAACTTCTGGTGCTTGAAAGTATGTGAGAGTGATTGGGAGTTATGAGAGAGTGTGCCAAAATCCGTAGAACAAATCTTCTATTTATAAGTCTGGAAGGGTCGCATACGCGGGGCGTACCACCGCAGTACGCTGGGCGTAATTTTGCGTCACGGCTTACGACTCGAGTTTAGCTAGGCATAGAGCTGCAGCCGATGGGAATCGACCTTGCACCTAGTACGCTGGGCGTAATCCCGGCTCCCGCCTTCTAAATTCCATGACTTCTATAACAACTCGAAGTTTTCCATCGTCGAAAACCCATTCTACCCGTAAAAATTCGACGTTTGTCAATTCGTTCAGTTTTTGTTTTGGGTTAAATTGTTTAAATTTATATGTTTATTATAATCCAATGAGTGTCAAAACCTTTTAGGAACTTATGAAATTAGCCCAAAAATGTTTATTTCAAAAAGTTAGAAACGTCCCCGCCGGATTACGGAAACTTAATCGGGTGCGACTTAAAGCCCCGTTTAATGCCGGTATCGGGTAGAATTCCATCGTGTCCAAGTTTTAGGACCTATTTAAATGTGTTTAAACATTCATTTGAAGCTTTTTCTTCCTCTCTCTACTCTCTCTCTAACCTCTCTCCTAAATCCAAGTTTAAGGGTCCAAATCATCAATTTAAGGCTCCAAATCTGTGAGGTACCTTCCTTAACTTGTTATACAACCTCTCTAGCCTTCAAATTTGAGTTTAAACCATGGATTAGGACCATTATCATGAGTTTATGGCCCTAGAACAGTCCTAGGCCGTCAACTCATCTAAATGGGGTTTTTGGAGCAACAAAACCCTTCCAAACCACAATTGGACCTTAGATATGGCTAGATGACTTTATGGAATGGACCAAGAATGCTTTAAACCATTATTTAGAGCCTTGTATATGAGTTTACGGCCCAGGATGGTGCTTAGGCCGTAAACCCATATTTAAAGGGTTTTTAAGCCCTTAAACCCTTCCATGACTCAAACTAGACCTAGATATGATTTTTAGAATATTAGTAATGGACTTAGAACACTTTTAAACATGGACTTTGAGGGATTTATATGAGTTTACGGCCAAGGCATGTGCTTGGGCCGTAAACCCCTCAAAAATGTGAGTAAACTCATTTACAATGTGTTAGAAAGCCATCCAACACCACCAAAAGCCTTAGAATAAATCATAGGTCCAACCAAAAATAGTTTTGTGGTCTTAAACTCAACCAAACCCATCATTTGAGAGTATACGGCCATAACATGTGTCCCATGGCCGTAAACTCCAAAAAGTATGTCAATTGGTGCCCCAAATTCATTTCAAGGCTTGTAGGGATTTTTAGAATCACATGTGATTGATTTAGGACCAAAAACATTAAGGATTTTATGTATGGGGGAGTTTACGGCCATAAACTCCATGTTTATAGCCGTAAACTCCAATAAATAGTCAATCCATTCCAAGGCCTTAGATTTGATCCTAGCAAATTTTCCCTAGTCAAATGAAGCCATTTAACAACCAAAAACACCCCACCATGAGTTTATGGCCGTAAACTCATGGGGAATGGGTACTATGGGCCGAAAACTCTTGTATGAGTTTACTCTTGGGGAGTAAACTCAAATTCCAAGTCCCTTGTGCCATTACACGTCTGTAGATGTCACCCGGGTCCTTCCAAACACTTGAAATGAGGTGTTTCCGCAACTAGAAGTGTTTGTCCCTAACAAATAAATAATCTAAGTCCTAATTAGATAAAAATGTGTATCTTTTCATTATACATAGGAATCTCGTACGTTTGCAAGCCCCGATCCAACGTTTAGCATCCGAAATCGTCACATTTCTTGTCCGGTGAGTTCATACCCCTACCATTTTCACCGTTTTCAGGGGGAATACAAGCAAAGTACAAGTAATACTTGTACTCAAAACATATTTTATATGTGTTGTGTTTCATACTACATATGTTTCTAACACTGTTAATCACATAAGTCCTAATTAGATACAAATGTGTATCTTTACATTATACATTGTTGTACCTTATATTTTCACGAATGGTTTTCCACATTATAACAGTTAAAAACTTAATCCTTGATCATTGAACTAGAAACTTAGTATATCATTTTGTCCTCGGTAACACTCCACAGAAATACGCGAGTGGAGGATCATCTTTTAGATTTGTTATTCCTATAAATTGGAGACACGTCCTCGGAGAACACTCCACAGAGATACGCGAGTGGAGGACCGCCCCTATAACCAGAATCTCTTAGATAGGGAGCGTGACTTGAGTGTATAGATCTATACGGGACTGACTATCCCGCACCTGGTTGCTAGCTACAGCCGAACCGAAAGGTTCAAGGGTGACAAAAGTCATAGTGATATTGGCCTTCCTTTGCCATATTTCGTCTTTAGTATGGTTATAGAACTCGCAATTTGGATAACAAAGATTTACTTTATAGTAATAATGGGTTGAGTAACAAGTTTACTTGGTATATATTAGTTTTATAAACGTGTTAAAACTAATACATTTTCAGCATACATCTTTTACATTACTTATCGGGTCAGTAAACTAACACACACTTTACAAGGGTAACCAGGCATTCAATATACATCTTTCACATTAGGAAAATATAGGATTTTCCTGGGTAATCACAATTCATAACCAGTACAGTGTAACATAACAAAACAATTAAACTTTACTTTCAGTATACATCTTTTACATTACATTTTGGGTTGGTAAACAAACACACTTTACAGGTTTAATCAGGTTTTCAGTATACATCTTTCATATTAGAAAAATATGGGATTTTCCTTGGGTTGTAACATTTTTAGAAATCAAAAGGAATCTTATACTTTTTCATAAAAACAAACCGCTTATGAACTCACCAGCTTTATGCTGATTTTTAAAATGCTTGTATTCTCTGGTTCTGCTTAGACAGGTACCCTGCATCCTTCTGCAGAAGACGGAGCTAATGGAAGTCACGTCTTTCTTTTGTTTAACCTATGTATCTATAAAACTTGTACTACTTTACTTTTCAACTGATGTAATGAAATCAATGTAATGTAATGTAATGTTTTGTGTTTTACTTCGCTTACTGTGTACATTGGTTATGATATTCACATGAGGTCACCTCCGCCCCGAGACGTTTCCGCCTTCGGTTTTGGGGTGTGACAACTTTCACGTACGGGCTCCGTTTTTCGCGTTCTTTATATCCACGCGTAGTTAAGATTATGCTCTACAACTTTCATTTAGACTCCGTCGGCTAATTTTGAATTTATTCTTAATGATATGTTTTTAATAGGACGAGACTGCTAAAGTTCGTTAAAAATTCATAGTTTCTTTATTCGATGTTGGTTTTCGCAGTCGTCGCAGTGAATCATGAAATACTATGGGAGTATTTCTAGATCTCTCTTTGTTGTAGAAAATCCTCATTCAAGCGTTGCCCCTCGATTATTCCTTTAGTGATAGTTTATATGCCTTGATAATTCAATCCTGCTCTATCGCTTAATAAAGTTATATGTCTGTCATAAAGAGATATCCTTGTTTCATATCTCTTGATTTAATGCAGAGGACTTACCATCCTCTTTTTCCTAATCACTTTAGATCGAAATGTCTTCAAAGGAAGGATCCAGTTCAAGTAACAACAACCCTCCGTCGCCACCTTCCTCTCGATTCGACCCAGTGATATTCCAGTTGGCTATTTCTGCTGTTGTGACTACCGCAGTGACATATTTGTGCTCTAACAGGTTGAGTGGACCAAGAAGTATCACCAACCCCCAAAACCATGAAAATTTTCAGGAGCATCAGAACGAGCGTAAAAAGAGTAAGAAGGCTTTCTGGAAAAAGCGAAAGGGTCAGAGCTCACAAGGACCCTCCAAGAGGCATGAAGCTATAGCAGTTCAAGCTGCCGCTACTCCTGTTGCTGTGTCTACATTTCAAGCTACCGCTACTCCAGTAGTTATGCCTACAGTTCAAGCACCTATCACTGGGTATGCTGGCAATCATCCTTGGTGCAATAGGTGCAGTTATTACCATCGTATCCCTGGCCCATGTCGTGAGTTAATCTCCAAAAGATGTGGCAAAAAGAGCCACTCCGCTCGAACCTGCAGAACACCAGTTCATCTAATCAATCAAGCTTATGGATTGAGTACTGTTCGAGCCTGCTATGGTTGTGGAAAGATCGGGCATTTGAAGCGAAACTGCCCAAAAGCAGCATCCACTAACAATGTTAACAAAGCCGAGATAGTTTTAGCTGTGAAGCAAGAGGAGGCAGCCGCTGATCTCACCGCCGCCACGGATATATTCCTTTTTGACAATTCTTATGCTCACATTCTTTTCAGTGTCAAGAAAGTTTTATTAATTATTCATGAAAATATTTTCGTAAACATAGTCCTCGTCTACTAACCGAAACATTTACCGTCAAGATAGTTACCAGTGAGAATGAGTACACTAACAACTTATCTTCAAGCTGTATTCTTACATTGAGTAATCATCCCTTCCTCATTGATTTAATGTTAGTTCAATAAAGAGCTTTGATGTTATCTTTGGCATGTATCAGTTGAGTTCTAGTCATAGTGATACACTTTGTTATGAAAAAGCTATTTGTATCAATTTCCCCTCTGACCAGACCCTCATGTTATATGGTGTCAAGCTTGGCCCAAATCTTCTCATCATTTCCTGTATCAAATCTCGAAAACTCCTGCAAGAAGGAGTGTTAGGTATTTCTAGGCCATACAATCAGTGAGAAACAAGAAGTTAGAGACCTATAGAGCGTCCCAGGGAACTGTAATATTCCTTATATCTTCCCGAAGAGCTTCTGATAATTTCTCCCGAATGTCAAGTCGAGCCTCGTATCGGTTTAATCCTTGGAACTACCTTCGCAGCCAAATCTCCGTACCATTTTTGCCCCAGCAGAAGTGCAGGAGATATTCAGTCGACTTAATGAGTTGATCGTCAAAACCAATATCCTCTTTCCCAAGTAGATGATTTCTTCGATAATATCTAGGAGTTGGTTACGCCTCGAAGATAGACCCTAGCTCAAGACACCATCAACTACGAGTTTCGTGAGAATAATGCCTCCAAGACAGTATTCAGGACTCGATAGGATCACTAAGAGTTCGTATTAATATCCTTCGGTCAAATCATTTTCCCTTGGTCACGTAGTGAGTGATGAAGACATACGCGTAGATCCTCATAAGGTCGAAGCAATAGAGAATTTGTCGGCACCGAAGCCACCCATAGAAAACATGTCAATTCTTGGGATTCGCCGACTATTATTGCAGACCTATTTAGAAAATTCTTCCAGAATCACCAAACCCCTAACCACTCCGACACAGAAAGGTGTACCCTTTTATGGGAGTAGAAAGTGAGATACATCATTCCAAACATTGAAGTAAGACTTATACATCACACCTAACCTGTCCCTGTCAGAAGAAACAAAGGATTTCATTGTCCTTTGCAGTACGCCCAATCAGAGTTTAGATCATGTGCTTAAGCAAGAAGGAAAAGTTGTTATTCACGCTTAAAGATAAAATAGAGGCACACGAAGTTGACTATACAACTCACAACTTGGAATTTGGAGCAGCAGTCCCTAAACTGAAGAATGAGAGACATGATCTCAATAGAATCAAGTACGCAAATTTCACTGACCTTAAAAAGACTACAACATAGCTTCAATCAGAAAGACATGAACATGAGGTGCCCTTAGCCGAAAGGGAAGCCGGAGTAGCAAGACTAAGATAATTAACAATAACCATCTAAACCCGTTTACTCGCTCAAACCTGAGAAGCCTAGTCAGAAACCCTCAGGACTGTTCCGACAGCCTAGATACCCGAATGGCAATGGTAAAATAACCAACATGGACTTCGCCATCAAGTTATCCAGTTTTCCTGAGTGATTACGATACCATTTGGAAATGGTCAATCCTTCGATAAAATCCATTCACTTCCTTCCGATCAAAGAATAATTCAAGATAGAAAGACTCACGCAAAACCACATCCAAGAAGTAGTCCGACTGTATAGTATACCTGCGTCCATTATTTTTCGTTGAGATAGTAGGTTTACCTCAAGATTTAGGCAGATTTCTTCAGAAAACTCACGGAACCAAGCTAGACATGAGTACAACCTAACATCCTAAGACAATTGGACATAGTAAGAGATTTATTCAGGTCGTGGAATACATGTTGGGAACATGTGTCATAAATTACTGAGCAACTTGGGATACCCCTTTACCTTTGATCTATCAGTCGTATAATAACAATTATCTCACCAATATCCAGACTACACCATTTGGAACCCTCTACAGTCAAAAGTACGAATTTTGTTGTGTTAGGCCAAGATAGGATACACGCAGCTAACCTAGAGTTGATTCCCCGGTAGTACCCACACTAGTTCTGAAATCATCCGCGAAACCGTCAAGAAAATCATCTAGACCCGAGAACAATTGAAAACTTCACTAGATCGATAGAAGAATCACGCCAATGTACAATGAAAACCTCTGGAAATTTCAGGTTGGAGATCATGTCCTTTTAATGGTCTCGCCCTGGAAAGACATGGCACACTATGGAAAGCACGGAAAGTCTAACTCGTGGTACATTAGACCATTCGAGGTCTTTATTAGGATCAAACACGTAGCCTTCGAACTCTGAGTATCTTCAGAACTTAGAAACATCCATCTTGACTCCCACGTTCCAAATCTTTAGAAGCACTTGTCCGATTAAACCCTAATGATTCCTCTTGAACAAATCGAGATCATAGACCGAGAGATCAAACGTACGAAACAAAACCACATCCCGATAGTGAAGGTTCGCTGGACTTCCAAGCGAGAACCTGAATTCACCTGGGAGCGCGAACACCCGATACAGTAGACACATCCGCATCCTTTTCCATAAGTTATATCTTAAACTTTGAATTTCGGGACGAAATTCCCTCTAACGGGGGGATATTGTAACAACTCGAAGTTTTCCATCGTCGAAAACCCATTCTACCCGTAAAAATTCGACGTTTGTCAATTCGTTCCGTTTTTGTTTTGGGTTAAATTGTTTAAATTTATATGTTTATTATAATCCAATGAGTGTCAAAACCCTTTAGGAACTTATGAAATTAGCCCAAAAATGTTTATTTCAAAAAGTTAGAAACGTCCCCGCCGGATTACGGAAACTTAATCGGGTGCGACTTAAAGCCCCGTTTAATGCCGGTATCGGGTAGAATTCCATCGTGTCCAAGTTTTAGGACCTATTTAAACGTGTTTAAACATTCATTTGAAGCTTTTTCTTCCTCTCTCTACTCTCTCTCTAACCTCTCTCCTAAATCCAAGTTTAAGGGTCCAAATCATCAATTTAAGGCTCTAAATCTGTGAGGTACCTTCCTTAACTTGTTATACAACCTCTCTAGCCTTCAAATTTGAGTTTAAACCATGGATTAGGACCATTATCATGAGTTTATGGCCCTAGAACAGTCCTAGGCCGTCAACTCATCTAAATGGGGTTTTTGGAGCAACAAAACCCTTCCAAACCACAATTGGACCTTAGATATGGCTAGATGACTTTATGGAATGGACCAAGAATGCTTTAAACCATTATTTAGAGCCTTGTATATGAGTTTACGGCCCAGGATGGTGCTTAGGCCGTAAACCCATATTTAAAGGGTTTTTAAGCCCTTAAACCCTTCCATGACTCAAACTAGACCTAGATATGATTTTTAGAATATTAGTAATGGACTTAGAACACTTTTAAACATGGACTTTGAGGGATTTATATGAGTTTACGGCCAAGGCATGTGCTTGGGCCGTAAACCCCTCAAAAATGTGAGTAAACTCATTTACAATGTGTTAGAAAGCCATCCAACACCACCAAAAGCCTTAGAATAAATCATAGGTCCAACCAAAAATAGTTTTGTGGTCTTAAACTCAACCAAACCCATCATTTGAGAGTATACGGCCATAACATGTGTCCCATGGCCGTAAACTCCAAAAAGTATGTCAATTGGTGCCCCAAAATCATTTCAAGGCTTGTAGGGATTTTTAGAATCACATGTGATTGATTTAGGACCAAAAACATTAAGGATTCTATGTATGGGGGAGTTTACGGCCATAAACTCCATGTTTATAGCCGTAAACTCCAATAAATAGTCAATCCATTCCAAGGCCTTAGATTTGATCCTAGCAAATTTTCCCTAGTCAAATGAAGCCATTTAACAACCAAAAACACCCCACCATGAGTTTATGGCTGTAAACTCATGGGGAATGGGTACTATGGGCCGAAAACTCTTGTATGAGTTTACTCTTGGGGAGTAAACTCAAATTCCAAGTCCCTTGTGCCATTACACGTCTGTAGATGTCACCCGGGTCCTTCCAAACACTTGAAATGAGGTGTTTCCGCAACTAGAAGTGTTTGTCCCTAACAAATAAATAATCAAAGTCCTAATTAGATACAAATGTGTATCTTTTCATTATACATAGGAATCTCGTACGTTTGCAAGCCCCGATCCAACGTTTAGCATCCGAAATCGTCACATTTCTCGTCCGGTGAGTTCATACCCCTACCATTTTCACTGTTTTCAGGTGGAATACAAGCAAAGTACAAGTAATACTTGTACTCAAAACATATTTTATATGTGTTGTGTTTCATACTACATATGTTTCTAACACTGTTAATCACATAAGTCCTAATTAGATACAAATGTGTATCTTTACATTATACATTGTTGTACCTTATATTTTCACGAATGGTTTTCCACATTATAACAGTTAAAAACATAATCCTTGATCATTGAACTAGAAACTTAGTATATCATTTTGTCCTCGGTAACACTCCACAGAAATACGCGAGTGGAGGATCATCTTTTAGATTTGTTATTCCTATAAATTGGAGACACGTCCTCGGAGAACACTCCACAGAGATACGCGAGTGGAGGACCGCCCCTATAACCAGAATCTCTTAGATAGGGAGCGTGACTTGAATGTATAGATCTATACGGGACTGACTATCCCGCACCTGGTTGCTAGCTACAGCCGAACCGAAAGGTTCAAGGGTGACAAAAGCCATAGTGATATTGACGTTCCTTTGCCATATTTTGTCTTTAGTATGGTTATAGAACTCGCAATTTCGATAACAAAGATTTACTTTATAGTAATAATGGGTCAAGTAACTAGTTTACTTGGTATATATTAGTTTTATAAACGTGTTAAAACTAATACATTTTCAGCATACATCTTTTACATTACTTATCGGGTCAGTAAACTAACGCACACTTTACAAGGGTAATCAGGCATTCGATATACATCTTTCATATTAGGAAAATATAGGATTTTCCTGGGTAATCACAATTCATAACCAGAACAGTGTAACATAACAGAACAATTAAACTTTACTTTCAGTATACATCTTTTACATTACATTTTGGGTTGGTAAACAAACACACTTTACAGGGATAATCAGGTTTTCACTATACATCTTTCATATTAGGAAAATATGGGATTTTCCATTAGGTTGTAACATTTTTAGAAATCAAAAGGAATCTTATACTTTTTGATAAAAACAAACCGCTTATGAACTCACTAGCTTTATGCTGATTTTTAAAATGCTTGTATTCTCAGGTTCTGCTTAGACAGGTACCCTGCATCCTTTTTCCAGAAGACGGAGCTAATGGAAGTCACGTCTTTCTTTTGTTTAACCTATGTATCTATAAAACTTGTACTACTTTACTTTTCAACTGATGTAATGAAATCCATGTAATGTAATGTAATGTTTTGTGTTTTACTTCGCTTACTATGTACATTGGTTATGATATTCACATGATGTCACCTCCGCCCCGAGATGTTTCCGCCTTCGGTTTCGGGGTGTGACTACTTTCACGTACGGGCTCCGTTTTTCACGTTCTTTATATCCACGCGTAGTTAAGATTATGCTCTACAACTTTCATTTAGACTCCGTCGGCTAATTTTGAATTTATTTTTAATGATATGTTTTTAATAGGACGAGACTGCTAAATTTCGTTAAAAATTCATAGTTTCTTTATTCGATGTTCGTTTTCGTTTGTCTTTTTGTCATTTTACTCCTATTATGGAGACCTTCAAGTTTCGTTTAGGTTGTGTTATCTAAATAACGCTCGATCTTCAATTCGAGTTTTTAGCCCTCTACTACTGTTACGAAATATAGAAAATGCGTAACTTCTTCATACGAGGTCCAATTTGGGCCATCTTTTTATGTACGTTTTCAGTTTATTGAACTCTACGACTTCTGTTTAGATACTTAAGGTTAAAAATGCATTTTATTGTAATTTCACTTGTTACGTTTAAATAACGTTTTAACGGTGTGTCGTAAATATTCGAGTGGTTATAATTTCTTCGATATAACCCGGTTTTGAATGTTCTTTATGTTTTTGGAAACCTTGGCACGATATCTAACATTTGATGCATCCCAATTTAGATGTTTGAACACTTTATTTTTGAATTAAATTTCGTTGACTCCCAATAGTCTTCGTTGTATTTGACTTTTGAGTGTTACACTGCTTTTGGAAAATATAGGGTTGTCACAGGGGCCGTAGTACTCACTAGTTAGAGAGGGTGTTGTGATGCTAAGGGGAGCCGTAGTACTCACTAGTCAAAGGAAGGGTGCTGTGATGCTACGGGAAGTCGTAATACTCCCTAGTCAGACAGGAGGGTGTCGTGATGCTATGGGGAGCCGTAGTACGCACCAGTTAGCGAGAGGTTGTTATGATGAAGCACTCTTTTTTTTTAGCATGAAGCACAAGAGATTTAGGCTTGGATAGCCCTAATCTATGAGGTCTTGGAAGCCTGGTGGTCGGACTAGGGCGAGATCGGGGTCTCCTCAATGATCGGGAATCATTATATTCTGAGTAAGGTGTGGACATCGCAATCCGGAGGATTTGGACAAGTAAAGTACGCATGGGTTGCGGGTCACAAATCATGAGTTGAACGGGTCATTGGGACTAGTGGTTCCAACTGCGGGCCAGACCAAGTTCTTGAGTTGAGTTAAGTCTTGGTGGTGTGTTGGATAGTCGAGATGAGGTTCTGGAATTGGAGGTGGGTTCCCTGTGAGGGGTATTGTTTTTCATTTGATGTCTTGGACCTGAGTAGGTTATGGCCTTGGTTTGGGAGGTGCAGTGGGATGCACGGAACTATTGGGCAGTAATGAACTGAGTTCAGGGGTGATTCGATCTTTAGTAGAGTTGTAGTGTTTGCTTGAGGGAATGCAAACGACATAACTAGTGCGTCACAAAAAGTTGAGGCAATTATTATAAGTGGGAAATCGGTGAGACTTTCTGGTTATGGAATGGGTGAACTTGAGGTTCATTTATTGGGTTTGTAGAGGTTAGAGGATATTTTCTGGCAAGCATGATCACCTTCTGGTGTTCGAGATTAGAGTTTGGGGTTCATTCTGTCTGATAAATCTTGACGTTGGTTCTTGCAGTAAGACCTGAAGAAAGGAGGAGATTATGACATTTCTGTTCCTTTTGAGGTTGCGATCAGAATCGATCAGGTAATCAGGGTTGGTAGAATTCTAATAGGGTATGTTAGTTGGTGGACGATTAACAGGGTGATGTTTCGAGGGTGGTTTGGCAAGGAGGTAGATTGCGAGAGTTCTCAAGTTTTGAAGATTCAGTTTGAGTACTGTAGTGGCAGTTGGGTCTGCCCCTTTCGGGTCAGGAGTCCTTGGTGGGTGGTATTAGAGATTGGTGGGATCAAGTATCCTTGGAAGTGATTGTCATATGGTCTGAGGACATTTGGTGGTGCTTCTTTGTTATTTGGGTTCGATCTGTGTTTGTAAGGAGCGATTTCGGTGGCGAAATCTAAGTCAAGTGGGGGAGAATTGTAACATTCGGGAATTTGGATGTATCTATTTAAACCTTCTTCTTCTCCATGTTGTCAAGTTTAGTCAATAAAAGAAGAGTGTGGCAGGAGAGTACGCTGGGCGTACTAAGGAGTACGTTGCACGTACTCGTGGGATGGTTTTGGATGCGAACACTGCTAGGTACGCTGGGCGTACCAAAGATTATGCTGGGCGTAGTCGGCCTAGATGTAAAATCCTAAATGAGACTTGTGGAATACATAAGGGATGCTATGGCCTTATCCTCAGCCACCATTTCACAGAGAGAAACCCTAAGAGAGCATCTTCATCATTCGAAAGTGATGTGTGAGTGTTTTGAGCTAGAAAGGGCCTTGTGTGATGGAGAAGAAGAAGAGGAGGTCTTTTTGGAGGCTAGAAGATGGAGTACAAGTTTTGATCTGAGTTCTTGAGAGGGTGGAGCTTCTTCTAGAGGTAAAAATCTCATAGCTTTCCTTATCATGTATGTGTTGTGCTTGATGGACCAACTTTTAGGGTTTTTGGTCCCAAGATGGAGGCTTTATGAGCAAATGGCCTCCATAAGCTAGAATCTGCCTTATTTCAGTGTATTATGAGTTGTAAGTTCATAAAAATCCAATCTTGGTTGTAAATATTAAGGCAAGCTTGACTTAAGGACTTAATGAGGAAAGAGGTTAAGAGTTTGGAGAGGTTGGTGGTCTTTATAGCCATGCAAAGGCTTAAAGGTTCCAACTTTATGGCTTAAGAGGTAGTGGAGAGCCTAGATCTATGATATGAGCCCATGTCTTAACCTATTCAGACCAAAAATGTAGAAAATATAAGTTCGGGACTTACACTGGATGTAAGTCTCAGAACAAGCAGCGTAATAGGTTGAGGTCACCGATCAGTTCCAGGTGCGCTTGAGTAGGCTGAGCGTACAAAGGAGGTACGCCCCGTGTAACTCCTTCTATGGGCTTCTTAGTTACGTTTTGGGCCTTGAGTGTTGGGTCTGGAGTTTGGGCTTCATGCAATAGTGTCTTGGACCAGAGAAGTATATATTTGCTTTGGGGTCCTTGGTTTGGGCTTGCCTTTTAGTTTGGGTATTGGGTTGTGTGAGGGCCCATTTATTATTGGGCCTTGGTGGGCCCAATGGGTTCAGGCATTAATGGGCTGGTAGATGGTCTATCTTTAGACCCAATAAGTGAGAGGTTAGGCGTAGCTCCTAATTGAGATAATTGTGGGTTTGGCATAGAGTTAGAGGCCGGTGCATGGTGGCAATGTTTATAGGAGCTGTTCTTCATAGGAGGTGAGTCTTCTCACTATACTTTACCTAGAGCGGTAATTATTGTTATGTGACAGAGTATTTTGTATGCTATTTATATGATGTGACACACTACATTATTTGTATGTGATTTATGCTATGTATGTTTTAGAGTTTACAGAGTTAGGACCGAAAGGTCTACAGAGTTAGGACCAGAGGGTCCACAGAGTTATGGGACTGTAGGGTCCCACTGAGACACATTGACTAGAAGGTCAAACAGAGTTATAGCCTCGAGTGGCTAATATATGTTGTATGTGGTATTTTGAGGAACTCACTATGCTTCGTGCTTACAGTGTTATGTGTTATGTGTTTTAGGTTTTCAGGTTAGCGGGACGCTACCGACTTGATTGTACACACCAGAGGAAGAGTTATGTTTGATGATTCAGTATTTTTTTATTTATTCTGGAGTTATGAAAATTGAAAAATTGAGATTGTTTTACAAGTGTTATGAAAAGTATGCATTTCAAAAATGAAAAAAATTGTTTTAAATTTTCACGTCGTTACAAGTTGGTATCGGAGCCTTGCCGGATGCACCTTTAGGTATATCTGTACTCAAACTGAGGAATGAAGGAAAATTTTCAAAATAAATGATTTTTCTAAAATGAGGAAGAGTTTCTAAGAGAAAATGAGAAAGAACAGTGTGTACAATCAGCCATAGCCCGAACGGCGATTTCCCAAAATACCCTTACCTTATGTTTTATGAGATATTATGAGATATTATGCATGCTGGAGATAGGCTAGGTATTTAATATATTAGGAATAGAGTGGCCTGATTTGTGATGCCTTAGCCTAGGAGTTGTTGTTATCTGTGATGCGCTTTCGAGTATGTGTTGAGTAGGAGTATCCAGCGAGAATCCTTATAGAGACGGATTTGAGTAGAGGAGTAATCTAGGAGAGATACCTAGACGAGCATTGGTGGAGCCTACGGAGAGAGTAGCCAGATACCCGTGGGGGTAGAGTTGTAGAGTTCGGTGATATCTTTTGGGTACGAGTAGAGCTAGGGAGTTATCACCTAGAGTGGGTTATATGTGTATATTCTACGCCTGAATGTTGCTTGCTTTGTGTTGTGTGGAACTTCCGATGATGGGAGATAGCTACCAAGTGAATGTGACGATATTTAGGAGGTATATGACTGACATCATAAGGAGTTTCTCAGCAGCTGATGGCGGAGAAATGTGAGAACCTAAGAAGTGGCCTTAATCAGGTGAGTATGCTAACAGAGTAGAGCATTTTGCTGGTGAGCAAGCACACATGTTGAGATTGGTGAAGAGATGGTTGAGCAGCTATTAGCGAATCTGGGATGGTCCGTGTAAAGATCAAGGGTAGATGTGGCAGGTAGTATGGGCCCGTACTACTGAAAGCAGAGGACCCGTACTCGATGCAGGGAGTATTCCATAGGTTCTAAGTAGCAGATCAAGAGGTGATGTCATGGTTCGAGTACCATGATTGGTAGCAGATCGAGAGGTGATGTCATGGTTCGGGTACCATGATTGGTAGCAGATCGAGAGGTGATGTCATGGTTCGAGTACCATGATTGGTAGTAGATTGAGAGGTGATGTCATGGTTTGAGTACACTGATTGGTGGTAGATTGGGAGGAGATATCATGGTTCGAGTACCATGATTGGTGGCAGATTGAGAGGAGATATAATGGTTCGAGTACCATGATATGTGGCGGTTAGTGCTTCTGGTTTTACCGGTTATTCTGCAGAGATTATCTAGACGAATGTCGGATGTGAAAGAGTAGGGGTCTAGAAGGCCAGGATGAACGAGTTTTAGTGTAGCATCCCTTGATAGGGAAATTGAGTTAGATCCAAGGGATTGCTGGTGATATGCCAGTAGAGTTGCAAGACTCAGATTTGAGCAGGGACGATGAGTTTATGGAAGAATACGGTCTGAGCTGAGCAGCCGACCGATAGTAGAGATGTCACCGTTGTGACCCGCGTAGTGTTATTTTCGTTCTAGAGGGATGCATACGAGGTGTTGAAATTTCGATTTCTGAGTTGGGAGAGATCCGTGTGGGATCGCATTGATCGTGATCTTCAATCAGAGTATCTGGAAGTAGGTCTGTCGCGAGGGAATGATATAGCTTGGGCAGGTTGTCAGTGGGGACTCAGATGGTCAAGGACCAGGATACACCCTATTTGAGTATATTAGGGCATGTGTTAGCTACAACATTGGATGATCAAGAAGAGTATATCAGGGCGGTGACTCTTTTTGTCTTTGATGGGTATAGAGAGTGCAAATATGGTTTCTGCTCTTATGATAAGGGACGTGTCGGAGCATTGGGCGAGAAGTCGAGGATGAGGAGCATGATAGTTTCTTATTTTCAGATTAGGAGTTAGGGTTAAAACTGGACATTTGGGAGGCCCAGTGATGGTATGATGTGAGATTCGGAATGACTAGAGGCAGTCATGATGGTAAGTTTTGAGGATTTTCTATGAGACTCGGGTACTTGGAGTCGTTTGATCTTTGTCGGGGAGATCATCAAGTGTTGTAGAGAACCTTGTAGGATTGGGTGCGATGTTAATGGTGGTGATAGTATGTGAGATAGATCGTTGGTGCACCAATTTGTGATGGTTCAAACCCTAAGTAGGGGAGGACCGAGTATTTTGCTAAGAGGATCAGAGACCTGTTCGAGATCGGTTAGAGATCTAGATATAGAGACCTGCAGTGTGGATTCATGATGTGTGAAAACTCATTTAGGTTTAAACCTACTTTTAGTTGTAAAATAAACACACAAAGGCAGTGGACCTATCAATTGTGGTATAGTCAAATAAGTAGGGTATCGAACACAGGGAACATCAAATTAAACTAAAAACTAATTCTATCTAATTTAATTAATAAGTAGGGGGTTTTCTCTAGTTTTACAAGACTAGAAACTTACTAACTAATACTTAATCTAAAAACTAGAAAACAAAGAATTAACTAGACTCAATAATGAGAAGGAGCTTCTGTTTAGTTCAACTCAATTGATCCTATGGTTGATTTCAAGGTAATGGTGCAATGGATTAACTCTTTTGTTGGTTACCGATTCAAGTGACTAGATTCGCATTCACTACACTAATCCTTAGTGAATAAACTAACTCAAACAGTGATCAGTTGTCTAATTTAACTCAATTCACTAGGTTAATTATTCAGATTAATTTAGACTTACAATAGTTAACTAATTTGGCTTTTAATTAACTTCTTGTTGATGGTCATCACACAAGCTTGCACATGGATTTACTTAATTTTCTTATTAATTCTAGTTTGATGTTCATTAATCCTAGACATATAACAAAGTGATCACATGGCAAATGAGGTTGATAATTAAACGATGTTCATGCTATTTAATTACCCTCCTATTAACAGAAAACTAATTATCATTCACACACAAGGTTCTTTAGCAAGCTAAAATAACAAAAATCACTAGCATTGAATTCATCCTACCAATAATCAAACCATAGTCTCAATTTTGTATCCCCAAATGGAAAACAAAAGATTAAGTAGAATGATGAAATTTGCCTCAAATCTCCTTCGGAATTGGATTCTAGCTTGTATCTTTGTTCTCTAAGGTTTCTTTGGTTCTTCAATCGTACATAATCTCTCCAGAAGGGTTCCAGAATTTTTTTTCTATCGATCTGAGAAGTTATCTTTATATACACGCAACGACTCGTCGAGTCGGGTGCTGACTCATCGAGTCCATCTCACAATCCCCGTATGCGATAAGTATTTGGGTCTTTGAATCTTTATCTTCTCGAATAATCACTTGGACTCGCTGAGTAGACGACCGTACTCGCCGAGTAGGTGTTGTTTTTGGTGCTTTTCTTCTTTGTTTAATTCCCGAGCTCCTAACCGCTTCTCCTGCTTCCGAGCTTCACTTTTGGACTGAAAACATAAGTCAAGCACTTTTAAATACCTTTTGTCCATGAAATGCAATAATTTAGCCAATAAATGAATAAAAATCCACATTTAATATGAACTAAATATGCACATATCAAAATACCCCACACTTGACTTTTGCTTGCCCCCAAGCAAAAATGAATTTTAAACATTAGAATTACATATGAGAACTCCAATCTAACCCAGCCATTATGCCAAGAACGCAATGCGTACATTTGTGTCTAAAATTTTCCTAATAACCCCCCAGACTCCAAATACTCACAATCCTCATAAACGTTTGCCCACTCACCCCGAACTATGCTCATTTTATGCATCCCTCCGAATCCATCCGCGGAAAACCTCTTACCCTCAAGGTATTTTTAGTTGAGCAACCCAAGCATACATAATCTAGAATTACAATTTATGATACCACTATGGAGCTCTTTTGAATTCTTCATTTGCTTGATAATTTGATCTTTGATTTCTTTGAATACACCACCTTTATTGTTTGATTTCTTTGATCTTTGAACTTCACTTTATTTGCTCCAAAATTCTTCAAACTTTTCTTGCAATTCTCTCTTTTTTTTTACATGTACCTCTCTTTTTTCACTCAAAACCTTACATGCTTAAGCAGGGGCGCTCAACCTCAACCTTTATTGGCTAATGATAATAATTTTCCTGGATACATTTCTGGAAAATGATGCTAAACATATTGCATCCCTCAGGATGAGCGAGGTCGTGTTTTTGTCCCATGATTTCACCGGAAAAAGGAAGCCACAAATGCACTAGAACGTATATAAGCTCAACTAAACATTTGGGTTTTCATGCAATCATCAACACAATTCTAACATGCAATCCTAATTGTTTTTACCAAAATTTTCTAAATTAATTCCTAAGTAATTTCCTTTTTTGTATGCAACAATTTAAATTTTTTAAAAATTAACCTAAATTAAGATTCTAAATTTTCTAATATGTGACCAACCCCCTACCCCACACTTAGTTTATGCAATGCCCTCATTGCATATTATGCAAAAAAAAAAAACAATTCAAACTATAGAAAGAATTGGAACAAATTCCCCTGGGGTAGCAGTCGATAGCTTGGTAAGTCTTTTCTTCAGCTCCATCTTCAATTGACTTTAGAAATGGGAACACCTTGAATAGCATGGATTGTTTGATCCATTTTTGTTGTAAGCCTACTTTTAGTTGTAAAATAAATACACAAAGGCAGTGGACGTATCAATTGTGGTATAGTCAAATAATTAGGGTATCGAACACAGGGAACGGCAAATTAAACTAAAAACTAATTCTATCTAAATTAATTAATAAGTGGGGGGTTTTCTCTAGTTTTATAAGACTAGAAACTTAATAACTAATACTTAATCTAAAAACTAGAAAACAAAGAATTAACAAGATTCAATAATGAGAAGGAGCTTCTGTTTAGTTCAACTCAATTGATCCTATGGTTGATTTCAAGGGAATGGTGCAATGGATTAACTCTTTTGTTGGTTACCGATTCAAGTGACTAGATTCGCATTCACTACACTAATCCTTATTGAATAAACTAACTCAAAAAGTGTTCAGTTGTCTAATTTAATTCAATTCACTAGGTTAATTATTCGGATTAATTTAGACTTACAATAGTTAACTAATTTGGCTTTTAATTAACTTCTTGTTGATGGTTATCACAGAAGCTTGCACATGGATTTACTTAATTTTCTTATTAATTCTAGTTTCATGTTCATTAATCCAAGACATATAACAAAGTGATCACATGGCATATGAGCTTGATAATCAAACAATGTTCATGCTATTTAATTACCTTCCGATTAACAGAAAACTAACTATCATTCACACACAAGGTTCTTTAGCAACCCAAAATAACAAAAATCACCAACATTGAATTAATCCTACCAATAATCAAACCATAGTCTCAATTTTGTATCCCCAAACAGAAGTTTAAGAGTTTTAGCTCATGATTGAAGTAAATAACAGCAAACAAACGAATTCTAATTTTCTAGAAATAATGGAAAACAAAAGATTAAGTAGAATGATGAAATTTGCCTCAAATCTACTTTGGAATTGGATTCTAGCTTGTATCTTCGTTCTCTAAGGTTTCTTTGTTTCTTCAATCGTAGATAATCTCTCCAGAAGGGTTCCAAAATTTTTTTCTAACGATCTGAGAAGTTATCTTTATATACACGCAATGACTCGTCGAGTCAGGTGCTGACTCGTCGAGTTCATCTCACAATCCTCATATGCGATAAGTATCTGGGTCTTTGAAACTTTATCTTCTCGAATAATCACTTGGACTCGCCAAGTAGACGACCCTACTCGCCGAGTAGGTGTTGTTTTTTGGTGCTTTTTTTCTTTGTTTAATTCCCGAGCTCTTAACCGCTTCTCTTGCTTCCTTCGGCTTCCGAGCTTCACTTTTGGACTAAAAACATAATTCAAGCACTTTTAAATACCTTTTGTCCATGAAATGCAATAATTTAGCCAATAAATGAATAAAAATCCACACTTAATATGAACTAAATATGCACATATCAATTCATGTGTTTAAGGTTATTGGTGTTTAAAGCGAGGAATAGAGCGAGATAATGCATGTGGCATGTGTTTGGTAGAGGATGAATGTATCCATGGCAAGTGTTCATCGATCGGAGACCTTGTGGTGGATAGCAATTCTGTAAGGTCATAATGATGAAATCAAGTTGGTTGGCTCGTAGAGTAGTTCGTTGGTTGAGGAATGTTGGTGCAATGTCTGGGTTGTTATGTAGTTTGGGAAGGAGTTTCGGATTGGCATCAATATGTTCTGGATCATTGATGATCCCTCCATATTTCAAAGTAAGAATTTGAAATATTCCAAATTTCGTGTTGTATATCACGAAGATCAGTGGCTGAGGCGAGACATTGTGAGGTTCTACGGTGGTGTATTGAGGTATCCGAGTTTAATGTCTTGGATTTTGGATAATTTTTGGGGTCATGAGTTGAGACGACAAGTGGATTATCTAAGGTAATGGATGGCAGGAAGGAAAGGTGTTTTATTATGATGACGGTCGTCAGTTATAGTGGTGCATAATTCAGGTAGGTACGTGCACCTATCTGTGGATGGTCCGCAGAGCATGAGTAATGATAGCAGTGTGACGTCGATTTTAGGATGAGATTATGAAGTGGTAAGAGTTAGTGGGGTGAGACTGTGGATAGCTGCATATCAATGAGTTAGTGCAAAGGGGTGTGGTGATACTACGAGGAGCAGTAGTATCCACTAGATAGCAAGGAGGTGTGGCAATACTACGGGAAGATATGGTATTCGCCAAACAGAAAGGGTGTTGTAGTACTATGAGTAGCCGTACTACCCATCATTCAGTGAGAGGATGTTGTGATGCTACGAGGAGCCGTAGTACTCACTAGCCAGAGAGAGGGTGTTGTGATGCTATAGGGAGCCGTAGTACTCACTAGTCAGAGAGAATATGTTGTGATGCTACGGGGAGCCGTAGTAGTCACTAGTCAGAGAGAGGGTGTTGTGATGCTACGGGGAGCCATAGTACTCACTAGTAAGAGGGAGGGTGTTATGATGCTATAGGGAGCCATAATACTCACTAGTCAGAGAGAGGGTGTTGTGATGCTACGGGGATCCGTAGTACTCACTGGTAAGAGGGAGGGTGTTGTAACGCTACGGGGAGCCGTAGTACTCACTAGTCAAAGGAAGGGTGTTGTGATGCTACAGGAAGCCGTAGTACTCCCTAGTCAGAGAGGAGGGTGTCGTGATGCTATTGTTGGGTTTTGAGCATTATAACACTTCCTAAGTGTACATGCAACCCTAATAAACCTTGGATCTATGTTTGTCTAAGATACATGCATATAATTAATTTTTCCAAGGTTTATATCCTAGCTAGCATGGCATGGGGAACATGAATCAAATAAAGCTAGGAGAAATACTTACCTTGAAGTTGTAGTTGATTGCTTGGAGTTTTTGAGCCTAGCACCAATAGTGTGGATGCCTCAAGTGGAAATCACAAATCACCACAAACTTGGAACTTTAAGAGAATAGTCACTACTATCTTGAAATTTGCCCTCACCTCAACAAGTGTTAACTAGTATCATTTCAAGAACCAAGGCCTCCTTTATATAGTGTGAAGGATTAGGGTTACATCCCTAAAAACCATGTCTCTTCATTTCCATGAGATCCATGGGTTAAATCTCCATGGAGTATCCATGGACTTTTCCATGCAAGCCTAGCCCATTCCAAATAAGCTTTAGCCCACACTATAAATATAGAAGCCCATATTTAATTAGTAATATCTTTGATCTCTAAATTTATCCTAGATTAATTATAGATCACTACTAATTAAATAATATGATCTTATATTAATATATTAGAACTTATAATATAGTAATAAATCATAACTTGTACTATTCTCAAATATTATCCATAAATTGTTTGGGTGAAGTGCAACCCAAATGGACCATGCCGGGTCGGGTCAAGTACATACCAAATATAGTTATGAACTTAGACACTATATCCAACAGTCTCCCACTTGGATAAGTCTAATAACTATAGTTGCAAGTATGACTTTAGGAAGCGATCAGCAATCGTAGCTCTTTAAACTCTGTTGAACTAGAACGCACCATTTAAGATAAGTGATCATATAATCCTCTGTTCTAGATATCAGCCGGACAAATACATGGAACATGGTCTTGCTTATTGTCCTGCATTTGTTTCCCGATTTCCGATTTGTTTGACATAGAACTTAACTGAACACATCAATTTACTTCTGACCGGGCCCGGTACATAGGTCAAGACATAATCATCGAGGGGCCCAGATATCAACTTCTAATCCAAGAAGGAACAGATAAACTTCGACTCATATGTTTGTTCTACCAGTCATTAAATTACACACAAAGGCACGTTTTATAACATCGAGTTACCAATGCGTTTTCGTACAATCAATGCATAACCAACTTGTAAGTAACAAATCATATCTCTAGGTTTGAAGACTTATATGATATTACCGTCTCACGATCACTCGAGATAGGATTCCATGAAGTGATTCCAGTGAGCGTGGGTTGAGTCCAATGCTTAGAACTTATGAGCACTCATGATTGTTGTAGCCATGTCCAACACCTTAGACCTCTGCAACCAATCATGAAAGTCTTGATTCATACCTACTTCCGACATATGACCGACTGTGGAGGTTTGAATAATATGATATACCAAACATAATTATTCTGGAAGTCAAAACATGCAAAAAGAAATAAAGTAAACGATCGACAAGAGATACCAACACTTTACTCATAAACAAAACACCTTTTATTCATCATCAAATGTCAATTACACTTTACAAATATCATAATTTATCTAACTACTAAAACTTATATCATCCTTCAGCCCTATGCTCTGAGCATGCTGAAGATGCTTAACCCTACTCAGTCCCTTTGTGAGGGGATCTGCTGGGTTCTCATCCGATGATACCCTCTTCGCTACGAGGATTCCTTCTTCTATTTGATGTATGATGAAGTGATATTTTCTGTCAATGTGTCTGGATCTCCCATGATCTCTTGGTTCCTTGGCTAAGGCAACCGCACTATTGTTGTCACAGAAAGTCTCCATCAGCTCTTTTATAGCTGGTACAACTTCAAGGTCTCCGATGAAGTTCTTTAGCCATATAGCCTCCTTTGCTGCCTCGCTTGCTGCTATATACTCTGATTCACAAGTGGAATTAGCCACTGTCTCCTGCTTGGAACTCTTCCAAGTGATTGCTACTCCATTTAAGGTAAAGACCCAGCCCGACTGAGAGCGGAAATTATCCCTATCAGTCTGGAAGCTAGCATCACTATACCCTACAACTCTCAAGTCATCACTCCCACCGAAGGTAAGGACCCAGTCCTTAGTCCTTCGCAGGTACTTGAGGATATTCTTTACCGCAGTCCAGTGTTCCTTGCCAGGGTTCCTCTGATACCTGCTAACCATGCTCAAAGCAAAAGCTACATCAGGTCGAGTACACATCATAGCATACATGATCGATCCTATAGCTGAAGCATAAGGTAGTCGACTCATTTCTGCTATCTCAGCCTCAGTACTAGGGCTCTGTGTCTTACTTAATCTGGCATTACTCTGAATGGGTAACTCACCTTTCTTGGAGTTATGCATGTTGAATCTTTTCAACACTTTGTCCACATAGGTGCTTTGACTAAGTCCAATTAGTCTTTTACTCCGGTCTCTCAAGATCCTTATCCCTAGGATATAGGCAGCTTCACCAAGGTCCTTCATAGCGAAACACTTCCCAAGCCAGGACTTTACTTCCTGCAAAGTTGGGATGTCATTTCCTATGAGTAGTATGTCATCCACATACAATACCAAGAAGCTGACTATACTCCCACTAGCCTTGACATAAACACAAGATTCATCTTCACTCCTAGAAAAGCCAAATTCCCTGACCTTTTCATCAAAGCAAAGATTCCATCTGCGAGGTGCCTGCTTTAATCCATAAATGGATTTCTCAAGCTTACACACTCTATTAGGGTATTCGTTGCTGACAAAACCTTCTGGCTGACTCATGTAAACATCTTCAGCCAACTTTCCATTAAGGAAAGCAATTTTGACATCCATTTGCCATATTTCATAGTCATGAAATGCAGTTATGGCTAACAGAACCAGAATAGACTTAATCTTGGCTACTGGAGAAAAGGTCTCATTATAGTCCACTCCAGGAATTTGAGAGAAGCCCTTTGCAACCAGTTTAGCCTTATAAGTGTGTACTTTACCATCCATGTCGGTCTTTTTCTTGAAGACCCATTTGCACCCTACAGTCTTACGACCTGGTACATTCTCAACCAAGTTCCAAACTTGATTGTCATACATGGATTGTATCTCGCTATCCATAGCCTCTTTCCATTTCGCAGACTCGGGGCCTGCCATGGCTTCCACGTAACTGTTAGGTTCATCCATACCTACTAGTGTCTCATCACTAATAAGTGTCTCACCTTCCGCAGTAATATGAAAACCATAGTAGTGCTTAGGTGCATTCCTAACTCTCGTGGAACGTCTCAGAGGTACATAATCGTCAATTGGCTCAACAGGAGTTTCCTCCTCAAGTTGAGGGCTAGGGTTTGAAGTTCCTTCACCACTTGACTCTTGAAGTTCTTCAAGGTGAATTTGCCTCCCACTGTCTCCTTGGCTTATAAAATCTCTCTCTGGAAAGACTCTTCTTCTTGCTACAAAGAACACATTATCACTAGGTTTGTAAAAGAGGTAACCAAAGGATCTTTGTGGGTAGCCGATGAAAATACACCTCTTGCTTTGGGGTTCTCACTTATCATGAGACTCGCGCCTCACAAAAGCTTCGCAACCCCAAATCTTGATGTGGTCTAGTTTGGGTACTTTACCAGTCCACATCTCGTGAGGAGTTTTGGCAACTTTCTTTGTAGGGACTAGATTAAGGATATGGGCGGCAGTCTCTAAGGCATACCCCCAAAATGAGATTGGTAGCAAAGCTCGACTCATCATGGAGCGAACCATGTCTAACAAGGTTCGATTACGCCTCTCAGCCACACCATTCAACTGCGGTGTCCTGGGAGGTGTAATTGTGAGACAATCCCACATTCCCTTAGATAGTCGAGGAACTCTGAACTAAGATACTCACCACCACGATCGGATCGAAGCATCTTAATGTTCCTGCCCAATTGATTCTCGACTTCCTGTTTAAATTCCTTAAACCTTTCGAAAGTCTCTGACTTATGCTTGATTAAGTAGACATATCCATATCTACTATAATCATCCGTAAAAGTCAAATAATAACGATTAGCATCCCTTGTGGCATGTTTGAATGGTCCACACACATCCATGTGTACAAGGTCCAACAAACCTTCACCTCTCTTACAAGAACCTATAAAGGGTGACTTTGTCATTTTTCCAAGTAAGCATGATTCGCAACTATCATTTGACTTTAGGTCAAACGACTCCAAGATTCCATCTCTTTGGAGTTGGCCTATGTGCTTCTTGCTTATGTGTCCAAGTCGACAATGCCATAACGATGCTTTATCCAAGTTATTATTATTAATAGAATCAATACACATCACATTATTTCCTAAGTTATCAACCACAGATACTGTTTCATACACGCCATCACAAGGTAATGCTTTAAAATAAAGAACATTATTAAAGAAAGCATCAATAGAGCCAACTTCATTATTAAATGAAAAGGTAAAACCTTGTTTATACAATGCATGAAAGGAAATAATATTTTTGCCATTTCTGGCGAATAACAACATTTATTCAAATCTAAACTAAACCCACTACTTAGCGACAAAGTATAAACTCCAATCTTGGTGATAGGTGTAACTTTCGTATTCCCCATGATTAAGTTTATTCTTCCTTGCTCCACATTCTCACTTCTTCTTAGTCCCTGCAAGTCACAAAAAATATGAATACCACAACCGGTATCAAGGACCCAAGATTTAGAATGGGGTGAGTTATGAGAAATGATAGTGTAAATACTTGCATGGTTGGGTTTAACTTTCCCATCCTTTACATCTTGCTAGTACTTTGGGCAGTTTCGCTTCCAATGTGCCTTTTCATGGCAATAGAAGCATTCAGCCTCTTTTGGGTCAGAAGAAGGAGTGATGAAACCTTTCTTGGTTCCACTTGAAGAAGAGCCATCAAGGGTCCTAACCTTGGTACCCTTCGAAGAACTCTTTCTCTTCTTCCCTCATCCTTTCCCGATTGCCAAGACAGGGGCGGAGTTTGTAGAAGTAGGAGTAGTAACAACCGCCTTACCCTTAAGACCACTTTCCGCGGTCTTTAAGAGTCCTTGAAGTTTGCTGAGTGTGACCTCTTCCTTGTTCATGTGGTATGTCATGCGGAATTGATCATAACATGAAGGTCAGGAGTGCAAAATGATATCTATTGCAAGCTCCTCAGGGAAGTTCACATTTAGCTTCAGCAAACGGTCCACAAATCTTTGCATTTTCTGCATGTGTCCCGTGATGGGTTCACCATCCTTCATGCGAGTTGTTATCATGGAGGAGATGATTTCATACCTCTCTTGATGAGCACTTTGATGGTATCTTTCCATCAAGTCTTGGTGCATCTCATAGGGGTAGAAATCTTCATAGGATTTTTAGAGATCCGCGGTCATAGTGGCCATCATGATGTATGCCACTTTGGTGGCATCCCTTTCATGTGCCCTAAACTCAGCGATATCTTGAGGAGTAGCAACTGTCTCATCAATCTCCTTAAGCTCCTTATCGAGGACATATTCCTTGTCCTCGTAGCGAGTAATCATTCTGATGTTTCTGATCCATTCATTAAAGTTGGATCCATCAAAAGTGACTTTCCCACATAAGTTCATAAGAGTAAAGGAGCCATTGGGATTAGAGCCAGAAGCAGTAGTGTTTGCAGACATCTGAAAATGAAGAAGGTTTTAGTTTAGATATAGAGATAGTCCTTAATAAAACACACAAATGTAGTATTAAGGCTAGGATCCAATCACAATATATTATAACTTAGAAGAGGTATGCCGTAGTCTAAGTAATAACATATTTGAAAGGTAGGTGAATGACGTTTCACCAATTTCCACCAAAAAATGAAATAGTAAATATTAAGTTTTTGATTTGGTACTTAGAAATTCCTAGATTCTTTTGAGATTCAATGAACTTTTCAAAGGCATGTTTCAATCTCGAGTGTGCCCTCCAAGTTTTGTGACTGGGATGCCGAGGATCACAAAACGAGGTGTGAAGTAACGATGCAAACTACTTGGTACCCTTAATAAATTACCCCTCAATCGATGTGCCGGTTAACCACACACGCTCCATCGATACTATGATAAATATTAAGTCACCCTTTACCTACCTTGTTAAGTCCAAGTTAGTGTGCCGGTTAACCACACACGCTCCACTAACGACTTAGACAAAGTGTAAAGTGTAATTTCATGGATTAGCACCTTATTCACATTTTTCCTAAAGTAACTAAGATTGGGAATTTAATAAAACATTTAGTTACATTATAATATTCATCATACTTTTAATGAGAATTTATAAGTCCTTATCTTACCCGTTCGGCTAATAACCCTCCACCGGTCAAGCAACCGGTGAGTGAGAGTGGACACCCATTAAGTTGCCATTTTATAGGCAACAACCTTATACCCACCTTATAGACCAGCTTCGTGAATGAGGCGTACTAGCGGTAAGACGACTTTGTTCTTATACATCTATATATATATATATATATATATATATATATATATATATATATATATATATATATAATTATTAAATCATAATAATATAAGTATAAGGGTTGAATTTTAACTTTTAAAATTCTAAGGGTTGGAACTAAAGTTTTTAATATGACTTTACTTGTTCCAAAACTTGAGGGCAAGTTTTCTAAACTTTCAAAACTTTTCATTTCTTGTAACTTATGAGTTTAATGGAGTAATAAAATGAAGACTCTTCATTTTCCTAACTCTTGTGTTCTTTTAATGGTTCTTAATCCAAGTGACTTTTGGTTTTCCATAACTTGAGGACAAGTTATGGACTCCATTAAAACACATTATGATAAAAAAAATAGTCTACCACATAGGTTACAAATAATTCCTATGATCATCTAAACATCATAAGAACAAGAACATGAATATGAACACTTTCATGAATCAAAATCACACTTAAACTTTGTAATTTTGATAACTAGTTGTTGTAAATGAATTAGCAATGACATTACACCATCTAAAACAAGTTTTCAAGTACCAAAACAGTTTAGGGTAATGTTTCTAATCCATTTCCAGCAACTAAAGTCGAAAATCTGCACTCTGTCGACCCTACTCGCTGAGTGCATGAACCTACTCGACGAGTAGGTTGAAGATACAAGTGAACTCGACGAGTCCTCCCATGGACTCGACGAGTCCAGCAGTCAGACAGTAAGTTTTTTCGACTTTTTCAACTATATTGCATCAAGTATCAAACAAACTAGCCTAGGCTCTGATACCACTGTTGGGTTTTGAGCATTCTAACACTTCCTAAGTGTACATGCAACCCTAATAAACCTTGGATCTATGTTTGTCTAAGATATATGCATATAATTAATTTTTCCAAGGTTTATATCATAGCTAGCATGGCATGGGGAACATGAATCAAATAAAGCTAGGAGAAATACTTGCCTTGAAGTTGTAGTTGATTGCTTGGAGTTTTTGAGCCTAGCACCAATAGTGTGGATGCCTCAAGTGGAAATCACAAATCACCACAAACTTGGAACTTTGAGAGAATAATCACTACTATCTTGAAATTTGCCCTCACCTCAACAAGTGTCAACTAGTATCATTTCAAGAACCAAGGCCTCCTTTATATAGTGTGAAGGATTAGGGTTACATCCCTAAAACCCATGTCTCTTCATTTCCATGAGATCCATGGGTTAATGCTCCATGGAGTATCCATGGACTTTTCCATGCAAGCCTAGCCCATTCCAAATAAGGTTTAGCCCACACTAGAAATATAGAAGCCCGTATTTAATTAGTAATATCTTTGATCTCTAAATTAATCCTAGATTAATTATAGATCACTACTAATTAAATAATATGTTCTTATATTAATATATTAGAACTTATAATATATTAATAAATCATAACTTGTACTATTCTCAAATATTATCCATAAATTGTTCGGGTGAAGTGCAACCCAAATGGACCATGACGGGTCGGGTCAAGTACATACCAAATATAGTTATGAACTTAGACACTATATCCAACAACTATGGGGAGCCGTAGTATGCACTAGTTAGCGAGAGGTTGTTATGATGAAGCATTTTTTTTAGCATGAAGCAGAAGAGATTTAAGCTTGGATAGCCCTAATCTATGAGTTCTTGTGAGCCTAGTGGTCGCACCAGGGGGAGACCGGGGTCTCCTCAATGATCGGGAATCATTATATTCTGAGTAAGGTGTGGACATTGCAATCCGAAGGATTCGGACAAGTAAAGTACGCATGGGTTGCGGGTCACAAGTCATGAGTTGAATGGGTCATTGGGACGAGTGGTCCAACTTCGGGCCAGACCAAGCTCTTGAGTTCAGTTGAGTCTTGGTGGTGCGTTGGATAGTCGAGATGGGGTTTTGGAATTGGAGGTGGGTTCCAGGTGAGGGGTATTGTTTTTCATCTGATGTCTTGGACCTGAGTAGGTTAGGGCCTTGGTTTGGGAGGTGCAGTGGGATGCACGAAACTATTGGGCAGTAATCAATAGAGTTCAGGGGTGATTCGATCTTTAGTAGAGTTGTAGTGTTTGCTTGAGGGAATGCGAATGACATAACTAGTGCATCACAAAAAGTTGAGGCAATTATTATAAGTGGGAAATCGGTGAGACTTTCTAGTTATGGAATGGGTGAACTTGAGGTTCATTTATTGGGTTTGTAGAGGTCAAAGGATATTTTCTGGAAAGCATGATCACCTTCTGGTGTTCGAGATTAGAGTTTGGGGTTCATTCTGTCTGATAAATCCTGACATTGGTTCTTGCAGTAAGACCTGAAGAAAGGAGGAGATTATGACATTTCTGTTCCTTTTGAGGTTACGATCAGAATCAATCAGATAATCAGGGTTGGTAGAATGCTAATAGGGTATGTTAGTCGGTGGACGATTAACAGGGTGATGTTTCGAGGGTGGTATGGCAAGGAGGTAGACTTCCAGAGTTCTCAAGTTCTAAAGATTCAGTTTGAGTACTATAGTGGCAGTTGGGTCTGCCCCTTTCAGTTCAGGAGTCCTTAGTGGGTGGTATTAGAGATTGGTGGGATCAAGTATCCTTGTAAGTGATTTTCATATGGTCTGAGGACCTTTGGTGGTGCTTCTTTGTTATTTGTGTTCGATCTGTGTTAGTAAGGAGCGATTTCGGGGGCAAAATCTAAGTCAAGTGGGGGAGAATTGTAACATCCGGGAATTTGGGTGTATCTATTTAAACCTTCTTCTTCTCCAAGTTGTCAAGTTTAGTTCATAAAAGAAGAGTGTGGCAGGCGAGTACGCTGGGCGTACTAAGGAGTACGCTGCACGTACTCGTGGGATGGTTTTGGATGCGAACACTGCTAGGTACGCTAGGTGTACCAAAGATTACGCTGGGCGTAGTCGGCCTAGGTGTAAAATCCTAAATGAGACTTGTGGATTATATAAGGGATGCTATGGCCTTATCCTCAGCCACCATTTCACAAAGAGAAACCATAAGAGATCATCTTCATCGTTCCAAAGTGATGTGTGAGTGTTTTGAGCTAGAAAGAGCCTTGTGTGATGGAGAAGAAGAAGAGGAGGTCTTTATGGAGGCTAGAAGATGGAGTACAAGTTTGTATCTGAGTTCTTTAGAGGCTGGAGCTTCTTCTAGAGGTGAAAATCTCAAAGCTTTCCTTATCATGTATGTGTTGTGCTTGATGGACCAACTTTTAGGATTATTGGTCCCAAGATGGAGGCTTTATGAGCAAATGGACTCCATAAGCGAGAATCTGCCTTATTTCAGTGTATTATGAGTGGTAAGTTCATAAAAATCCAGTATTGGTTGTTAATATTATGGCAAGTTTGAGTTAAGGACTTAATGTGGAAAGCGGTTAAGAGTTTGGAGAGGTTGGTGGTATTTATAGCCATGCAAAGGCTTAAAGGTTCCGACTTTATGGCTTAAGAGGTCTTAGAGATCCTAGATCTGTGATATGAGCCCATGTCTTAACCTATTCAGACCAAAAATATAGAAAATATAAGTTCGGGACTTACACTGGACGTAAGTCTCAGAACAAGCGGCATAATAGGTTGAGGTCCCCAATCAGTTCCAGGTGCGCTTGAGTAGGCTGAGCGTACCAAGGAGGTACGCCCCGTGTAACTCCTTCTGTGGGCTTCTTACTTACGTTTTGGGCCTTGAGTGTTGGGTCTGGAGTTTGGGCTTCATGCAATAGAGTCTTGGACCAGAGAAGTATATATTTTCTTTGGGGTCCTTGGTTTGGGCTTTCCTCTTAGTTTGGGTATTGGGTTGTGTGAGGGCCCATTTATTATTGGGCCTTGGTGGGCCCAATGTGTTCAGGCATTAATGGGCTGGTAGATGGTCTATCTTTAGACCCAATAAGTGAGAGGTTAGGCGTAGCTCCTAATTGAGATAATTGTGGTTTTGGCATAGAGTTAGAGGCCGGTGCATGGCAGCAATGTTTATAGGAGCTGTTCTTCATACGAGGTGAGTCTTCTCACTATACTTTACCTAGAGCGGGAATTAGAGTTATGTGATAGAGTATTTTGTATGCTATTTATATGATATGATACACTGCATTATTTCTATGTTATTTATGCTATGTATGTTTCAGAGTTTACAAAGTTAGGAACGAAAGGTCCACAGAGTTAGGACCAGAGGGTCCACAGAGTTATGAGACTGGAGGGTCCCACTGAGACACATTGACTAGAAGGTCAAACAGAGTTATAGCCTTGAGTGGCTAATATATGTTGTATGTGGTATTTTGAGGAACTCACTAAGCTTCGTGCTTACAGTGTTATGTGTTATGTGTTTTAGGTTTTCAGGTTAGCGGGATGCTACCGACTTGATTGTACACACCAGAGGAAGAGTTATGTTTGAGGATCCTGTATTTTTTATTATTATTATGGAGTTATGAAAATTGAACAATTGAGATTGTTTTACAAGTGTTATGAAAAGTATGCATTTGAAAAATGAAAAAAATTGTTTTAAATTTTCACGTTGTTACAAGTTGGTATCAGAGCCTTGCCGGATGCACCTTCAGGTATATCTGTACTCAAACTGAGGAATGAAGGAAAATTTTCAAAATAAATGATTTTTCTAAAATGAGGAAGAGTTTCTAAGAGAAAATGAGAAAGAACAGTGTGTACAATCAGCCATAGCCCGAACGGTGATTTCCTAAAATACCCTTACCTTATGTTTTATCAGATATTATGAGATATTATGCATGCTGGAGATAGGCTAGGTATTTCATATATTAGGAATAGAGTGGCCGGATTTGTGATGCCTTAGCCTAGGAGTTTTTGTTATCTGTGATGCGCTTTCGGGTATGTGTTGAGTAACAGTATCCAGCGAGAATCCTTATAGAGAGGGATTTGAGTAGAGGAGTAATCTAGGACAGATACCTAGTTGAGCATTGGTGGAGCCTACGGAGAGAGTAGCCAGATACCCGTGGGGGTAGAGTTGTAGAGTTCGGTGATATCTTTTGGGTACGAGTAGAGCTAGGGAGTTATCACCTAGAGCGGGTTATATATGTATATTCTATGCTTGAATGCTGCTTGATTTGTGCTGTGTGGAACTTCCGATGATGGGAGACAGCTACCAAGTGAATGTGACCATATTTAGGATGTATTTGACTGACATCATAAGGAGTTTCTCAGCAGCTGATGGCGGAGAAATGTGAGAACCTAGGAAGAGCCTAGGAAGTGGCCTTAATCAGGTGAGTACGCTAACAAAGTAGAGCATTTTGATGGGGAGCAAGCACACATTTTGAGATTGGTGAAGAGATGGTTGAGAAGCTACTTAGGGAATCTGGGATGGTCCGTGTAAAGAGAATGGGTAGATGTGGCAGGTAGTATGGGCCCGTACTACTGAAAGCAGAGGACCCATACTCGATCCAGGGAGTATTCCAGAGGTTCTAAGTAGCAGATCGAGAGGTGATGTCATGGTTCGAGTACCATGATTGGTAGAAAATCGAGAGGTGATGTCATGGTTCGAGTACCATGATTGGTAGCAGATCGAGAGGTGATGTCATGGTTCGAGTACCATGATTGGTAGCAGATATAGAGGTGATGTCATGGTTTGAGTACATTGATTGGTGGTAGATTGGGAGGAGATATCATGGTTCGAGTACCATGATTGGTGGTAGATTGAGAGGAGATATAATGGTTCGAGTACCATGATATGTGGTGGTTGGTGCTTCTAGTTTTACCGGTTATTCTGCAGAGATTATCTAGACCAATGTCGGATGTGAAAGAGTAGGGGTCTAGAAGGCCAGGATGAACGAGTTTTAGTGGAGCATCCCTTGATAGGGAAATTGAGTTAGCTCCAAGGGATTGCTGGTGATTGCTAATCTGTATGATTGCTAATCGGTATATATAGTTACTACACTTATCCAAGTGGGAGACTATTGGAATAATGTCTAAGGCTGCAACTATATTTGGTAAGTACTTGACCCGATTGAGGTCCTTTTGGGTTGCCTTCACCATAGCAACTTGACAGGATGATTTATAATGAGAGAAGGAATATTATTAATATGTTTTGAGAATAATATAAGGAATAATAATATTGTTATTTGATTAATATAAGTCATAAATTAATTAGGAATTAATTTTGTGACTTAAAGAGATTAATTGAATATAGGGGCATAAACTGTCAATTGTATGATAGTTGTATTTTGAGCAGTGATTCCTTAGGGATAAGGGGTGGATGATTTTAGGTATTGGATGAGCCTAGAAATCGTCCAAGGCTTATCAGTAAGGAGATTGGATTTCTTAGGACCTAAGTTATCCAATTAGGGTTTTAAGGGTGAAACCCTAGGAGGCTCACTAGTATAAATACACCCATGGGGTTGAGGAAATCGGAACCCTTGGTATTGGAGAAACCCTAGCCGACTTTTCTCACCCTTCTCTCTCTCTCTCAAATAATCCTCTTGCTAGTTGCTAGTTGGTGTTTGTAAGCCATTAGAGGAGTGACATTTGTGACTCTTAGCTCCAAGGACAAGAAGATTCAAGCAAGTAATTCAAGGTAATCTTTTAGATCTGATTTCTTATGTTATTATACTAGATCTATCAATCAAATTCTTGGTTGAATTACATGTTCAATTAGAGACTTGATTGGTTTCTATTGAAATGATGCATTGGTTGCTTGATTGTTGATTGCAAAATTCGATTTTTGCCCATCTGCCTGATGAATTCGGCGAGTCCCATAGTGGACTCGGCGAGTAGGCCTCAACTTGGCGAATCCATTATGGTACACGGCGAGTTCGAGCGTCAGGAGGAGCTAATTACGAGATTTCTTGCTGTTTATTTTATGGAAACTTGCCTTTATCTTAATGGGTCAATATAAATCCGATTTTAATATATATTTGAGTATATCCTTGACCTAATTCAAGATAATTACCAATTAATTGAATAATAATTTCCATATGTGATAATTGATTAATTATTTTAATTAAATTGGTAAATTGTTTTGCAAGAAACATCAAATATGGATAATTATGAGATTAAATGGTTAATTTAAATTATTTGTTATTTGATCCCTTGTGTTTTGAAAAGTTTAAAACTAATCCTTAAGTTTTGAAATTTAGTTTTGTGATTAAAAGTTTAATTTGGACAATTTAAATTTCAAACCCTAGAATTTTACAAGTTTAAAATTCCACCCTATACTTTATATGATTACAAGGTTAATATATATATATATATATATATATATATATATATATATATATATATATATATATATATATATATGTATGTATAATTAACATGCTAGTCTTACCGTTAGTAGGCCTCATTTACGAAGCCAATCTATAAGGTGGGTATAAGGTTGCTGCCTATAAAATGGCGCTTAATGGGTGTACACTCACACCCACTGCCTACTTGATTGGTGGAGGGTCGTTAGCCGAACGGGTAGGATAGGGCAACTCTATCTCCTCGTTAAAAGTATAATATTAAATACAAAGTGACTACATATTTTTTTCAAAAAATTCCCAATCCTAGTTACTTTAGGAAAAGTGAATCGTTGCAATCCCATGAAATTACACTTTGCACCCTTGCTAAGAAGTTAGTGGAGCGTGTGTGGTTTACCGACACACTAATTGGTTCTAACCATAGGTGGCAAAGGGTGATTCATTGTTTATCATAGTTCGGTGGAGCATGTGTGGTTTACCAGCACATCGAATAGGTGATTGTTACAATGAAGGCACCGTGTAGATTTGCATGGTTATTCACACCCACTTTGTGATCCTCGACATCCCAGTCACAAACGAGAGGGGCATATCGAGATTTAAACATGCCATTGAAAATTTCAATGAATCTCATCAAAACCTAGGAATTCTTAATGCGTTTAAAAATTAAGGTAATGTTTTCATGGTGGAGAATCAGTGAATCATCATTCACTTACCCTCAAATTGTTTGCATGTTGGATTACGGCATCCCTTTTTCTAATATGTAAATAATGTTGTTGGATCCTAGCCCTAATTTTTCTTATTGGGTGATAATTAGGGATTCAAATTCTAATCAATCTTTGTCCTTTCTAATTGTAGATGTATAAGGCTAACAACGCTGCTACTAGTTCATTCACATTGATGATCCTTTACCAAAGGTTACTTTCGTTGGAACGAACTTTAGCGAATGGATAAGTTACATTCGCACGATTGCTCGCTACGAGGACAAGGAGTATGTCCTCGACGAAAAGCTCGAAAAGATCAATCCAGAAATCGCTACTATCCCACCCCAAAACCAAGAACGGCGGATACGTTCCGGGCTGGAGGACGTCATGTACAGTATCACAACAGTGTAAAGTAGTAAATAAGCAACAACATCATCCATTGCATTATAAGACACCAAAAATATACATTCAAAATAATAGATGAGACTTGTGTGTGCTCCGTCTTCTCAAAACCTGGCCATCATACCTGTCTACTGGTGATCTGAGAATACAAGAAGGTAAAGGTAATGGTTTTGCAAGATATCTAAGAGTTTTGAATAATAATTAAGAGTGACTTGATGTCATGTTAATAAACATTTCAAACTAATACTTTTGTTATCAAGGTATTTTAAGATAGAAAACCATTTCATGCATCACATTTTTGTAATATGTGAAATATGCTAGATGAAAACATAGTTATAAAATACATATAAGTGATTTAATAACATGCTATTTTCTACTTGTATTCCCCCCCACCATTAAGGCATTTAAAAACATTTAAAATATTCATTTAGGGGTATGAACTAACATGTAGATGGTGGTCTGGATGAACTGAATGATGTAGGATTGCTAGGTGACAAGTGAAGACTTGTTCACACTCAATGATCCTAGTTAACATATAATCACACCTATTTGTATCCAATTAGACTTTAAACCACTAATTGATAAAGTTAATACATCCTAAGGCATGTAAAACACCTTATATAAGTACTACAAGCCATAAGGATTGCATCTAAGTGCTAAAGGACCTTGCTAGTGTGTTTAGGGTTCAAGGGTAAACTCCTTTGGAGTTTACGGATTGAATGACCTTTACCCTAGGAGTTTACGGTAGTAAACTCAAGGGTTTACAGTCATAAGCTCTAAACCTTTATACCATATGATGATTTGAGGTTTTACAAGTCCTTTTAAGAATTTCTACTTGGTGGTTTGGACTTTGGAAGGGACTAGGGCAACAAAACACTCCTTTGAGGAGTTTACGGCCTCATGGTCATTTCTCTTTGGGATTACTACCTTAAACTCATGACTTTACTACCTTAAACTCATGAGTTTACTACCTTAAACTCATAAGTTTGGTATTTGGGGGGTTTTCAATTCCATAGCTTAATTATGGCAATAGTCTAGGTTAGATTTAGACATAAGGAATAACCATTGAACTTTTATGGGCCTTTTATGCACTTTTGGGGTGTTTACGGTTTTGGGAGATCCCCAAACCGTAAACACATAAAAATGGAAGTATTTGGTGTTTTTTGTGTGATAAACACATTAAGGATGAAGCTAGACAAGTCGCTAAGGCATGGCGAAGCATCTAGGCACCTTAAGGCACCACTTTGCACCATAAATGGTGTTTCCGGTTTTGGGAGCCTCCCAAAACCGTGAACAACTTTATCTTGGTGTTCTTGGGAATTTTCTTTGATGTTAATATGTATTAAAAGCTTAAGAAGACTCAAGGATGGAAGTACTTACTATAGGGAAGCTTGGATTTAGCTAAAAGTCCAAGAACACTTAGTGTGTGTTCTTGGTGTTTTTGGAAATCTAATCAAGAACACAAAAGTGAATGGATGAATAGATGCATAAACACTAGATTAAGTTTTTAATCAACTTAGAATGGATAGAACACTTACAAGTTTGAAGATCTTGAATTGTTTCTGGTTTGCTACTTGAGTGGTTTTCTTGAGTTTACTCTTTTGAGAGTTTACTCTTTTGGATAAATGGGGAGTAAACTCATATTCACTAGACTTAAGGAGTAAACTCATGGATAAACATGAGTTTTCGGATTTTGGTATGATTTTTCGACTCAAACGAAATAGTTTGGCCGAGAGTTTCTAAGACGCGAGGTGTTTGCGGTTTTTAAAATTTAAAACCCGAGACGACACTTTCTTTCACCCGTTCGTTTAAAAATAATATTAAAATAATCAAACGAACTTTATATTTCATAATATAAGAAATAATGATATTAATTTATGATATGAAGTGGTTGACTTTTAGGGTTTGACCAAATGGAAATTTCGGGTTGTCACATCACCCCCCTGTTAAACGGAATTTCGTCCCGAAATTAAGGTCTAAGCAAATAAAGTATTTACATGCAACTAAGAAAAAAGATGAGGATATTTCCATTTCATCTGATCCTCTTGCTACCAAGTGAATTCAGGTCCACGTTTTGCGTTCCAGCGAACCTTCACTATCGGGATACGGCTTTGTTTCTATTGGTTGACCTCTCGGTCCATGATCTCTACTGGTTCCTCCAGAAAGTTGAGGCTCTCGTTGATGTCGATCTCATCGAGTGGAATAACAAGAGTCTCGTCGGACAAACACTTTTTCAAGTTCAATACGTGGAAGGTAGAATGTACGTTACTGAGTTCACGCGGTAGATTGATTTTGTAAGCTACAGAGCCGATTCTTGCGAGAATCTCAAAAGACCCTATGTATCTTGGATTGAGCTTCCCACACTTCCCGAAGGGTATCAAGCCCTTCCAGGGTGAGACCTTCAGTAGAACTCGGTCGCCCACCTAGAATTCCAGCAGTTTCCTTCGCTTGTCAGCGTAGCTTTTTTGTCGGTCTCTAGAGGCTTTCAATCATTCACGGATTTGAACGATCTTCTCTGTCATTTCCCGAATGATTCGGACCCGTGAGAGTGCTTTCGGGAACTCATCCCTTAGCTAACTTCGTATCACCTACCTCAGCTAAGCACAAAGGGGATCTGCACTTACGGCCATAGAGGGACTCGAATGGAGCTGCCTTTATGCTCGTGTGATAACTGTTGTTGTAGGAAAATTCGATGAGGGGTAAATGAGTATCCCATGCTTTCCCGAAGTCTATCACACAAGCTCGCAACATATCTTCTAAGGTTTGGATAGTCCTCTCACTTTGACTGTCGGTTTGTGGATGGTAGGCTGTACTCATGTCCAACCTAGTTCCTAGGGAACTTTGTAACGACTGCCAGAACCACGAAGTGAATCTACTATCTCTATCCGAGATAATGGATAAGGGAACACCGTGCAGTCTTACAATCTCCCTAACGTAAGTTCTTGTAAGTTTCTCCATCTTGTCCGTTTCTTTGATCGATAGGAAGTGTGCAGACTTGGTCAGTCTATCGACGATGACCCATATGGAATCAAGTCCACTCGTTGTCTTCGACAAATTGGTTATGAAGTCCATAGTAATCCGCTCCCACTTCCATTCTGGTATCTCCAGTTGTTGTAGAAGACCGGAGGGTTTCTGGTATTTGACCTTTACCATCGCGCAAGTAAGGGACTTACTTACGAAGGTAGCAATATCTGCTTTCATGTTAGGCCACCAATATAACTTTTTAAGATCCATATACATCTTATCTGAACCCGGGTGGATGGAATAACGAGTGTTGTGAGCTTCGGTCATGACCAAGTCTCTGAAGCCATCGTGTTTCGGTGTCCAGATCCGATCCATGAGATATAAGGCTCCGCCACCCTTGACTTCCAAGTTCTTATCCATTCCTCTCAGGGATTCACCTGCAACATTTTCAGGTTTCAAAGCGTCGAGCTGAGCCTCCTTAATTTGCGTGGACAAGTGTGAATGGATAGTTAGAGTCAAAGATTTGACTCTACGAACAGTATATTCTTTCCAACTTAGGGCGTTGGCTACTACGTTGGCTTTAGCCGGATGATAATGAATTTTGCACTCGTAATCACTGAGTAGCTCGACCCACTGTCATTGTCTCATGTTGAGCTCCTTTTGTTCGAAAATGTGTTGTAGACTCTTGTAGTCTGTAATGATTGTGCTTTTCGTACCATACATGTAGTGTCTCCAGATTTTCAGAGCAAACACAACTGCTCCTAGCTCAAGATCATGGGTGGTGTAGTTAACCGCATGTGTGTTCAGCTATCTCGAGGCATAGGCTATGACTTTACCTCGCTGCATCAGAACACATCCAAGTCCTTGGTTTGATGCGTCGCAATAGACAACGAAGTCTTCTATCCCTTCAGGGAGGGATAGTATTCGTGCGGTGCACAAGGCTCGCTTGAGCGTTTGGAACGCTCTTTCCTGTTTCTCTTCCCAGTCAAAGGCGACGCCTTTCTGGGTCAGGGTTGTAATAGGTTTCGCTATGCGGGAGAAGTTCTGAATGAACCTGCGATAGTAGCCAGCTAGACGTAGAAATTGACGAATTTCTTTAGGTGTCTTCGGTGCTGACCAGTTTTCAATGGCCTTGATTTTGGAAGGGTCCACGTGTATTCCTTCTTCGCTAACAACATGGCCCAAAAATTCGACTCGTCGGATCCAAAATTCGCACTTGGAGAACTTTGCATAGATCTTCTCCGCTCGCAATGTTTCTAAGACTCTACAGAGATGTTAACTATGTCCCTCCTTACTTCGAGAGTATATGAGTATGTCATCAATGAAGACGATGACGAACTGGTCCAAGTAAGGACGACACACCCTATTCATCAGATCCATGAATACTGCAGGAACGTTAGTTAATCCGAACGCCATCACTACAAACTCGTAGTGTCCATAATGAGTTCGGAAGGCTGTCTTGGGAACACCCTCCTCTAACACTCGTAGCTGGTGATATCCGGATCGTAGATCTATCTTCGAGAAGTAGTTGGCTCCTTGAACTTGATCAAATAAATCATCAATGCGGGGTAAAGGATAACGATTATTAATGGTAAGTTTGTTGAGTTCTCTATAGTCGATGCACATGCGAAACGATCCATCTTTCTTCTTGACGAACAAGACCGGTGCTCCCCATGGTCAGAAGCTTGGCCTAATGAATCCCTTCTTGAGAGGTTCGTTAAGTTGACTGGAAAATTCTTGAATCTCGTCCGGTGCTAGACGATATGGAGATTTGGCTACTGGAGTAGCTCCTGGCACTACGTCGATTCTGAACTCGACTCGGCGTTGTGGTGGTAAACCGGGAAGTTCTTCTAGGAAGATGTCGGGAAAGTCGCGTACTTCGGGGATGTTCTGAATGTGTTTCATTTCTTGACTCGTATCGACGACGTGTGTGAGGAATGCATGATATTCCTTTTGCAAACACTTCTGGGCTTGAATGCACGAAATGATGCGAAGACTCGTACTAGGTTTGTCTCCATAGATAACTAAGGTTTCGTTGCTATGATGGTTAAGGCGAACTGCTTTTTCAAAGCACATGATGTGGGTGCAAAGAAGACTCAACCAATCCATGCCAATGATAACGCCGAAACATTTAATTGGGACTGGCATGAGATCTATGTTGAAAGTATGGCCATCTAACGTTAAAGTACAACCTACGTATATGCAGCTAGTACTCTTTGTTTTCCCGTTAGCCATTTCTACCATGAATGTATTATCTAATGCGCATGGTTTTTGTTTAAGCAGGTGTGCAAATTTATGACTTACGAAACTTTTCTCAGCTCCATTGTCAAAAAGTAGGCAAGCATATGAGTTATCGAGGAGAAATGTACCAGTAACTATCGTAGGATCAGCTACTGCTTCCTCGTGGCCTAAGACCATAACTCTTCCTACTCTTCCAGCCACCCCGCTTTAGGGCAGTTCCTTTTGTAATGGCCCACTTCGCGACAACCATAGCAAGTTTGGCCCATACCAGCGTTAGGAACCTGGGTGGCTTGAGCTGTTAGAGTCTGACAGAAATGGGCTGTGTGCCCCTTCCTGTTGCAGTTAGTGCACTGCATCTCCCTGCAAGGTCCACGGTGGTGGAAGCTACATTTGTTGCACTTTGGGAGAGATCCAGCATAAGTTTTTGCAGGTAAAGGGTTCACAGGGACAACGGGAGTTACCGTGGCGACATTGATTGCCACAAGTTGTTGTCTCCTGGAGGATTCCTGTGAAGCCCCTCTTTTCCTCTTGTTCCACCCCTTCTTGTGGTTGTCGGGGTTGGACTTTTGTGGTACAAATGCAGGGATTGTTGGGTTCCTGTGTTTCCCGTGGTTTGTGAGAGACTGTGCCAGCTCCTTGGCACTATCAAAAGTGACAGGCTTGGAGGCTAATACACTTAATTGGATCTGGGGAGACAGCTCCCAGATATTGTTGGGTTATGAGCATTCTAACACTCCTATGTGTACATGCAACCCTAAATACCTTGGATCTATGTTTTCTCTATTATACATGCAAATATGAATATCCAAGGTATTATCCTAAACTAGCATACATAACTATCAATATAACAAGATAGAATACATACCTCTTTGATGGTGCTTGTCTTCATGAAGCTTGAGTGCCTAGTGCCCCAAGTGTAACACCTCAAATGGTTCACAATCATCAAAACAGTTAGAATAACTTAGAGAGAATTTTACACTTCATGAAAATCGACTAGCCCTTTCTTACTCTCTAGTGGCCGATTTTCCTCAAGAATAAGATGCTTATATAGTTATACAATTAGGGTAAACCCTAATTGTCATGCCTTTCCATTTCCTTGGATCCATGGGTTCAAATACACCATGGAGCATCCATGGAGCATCATATGGGTTTTGGCCCAACTAGATAATCCATGGAGCATTAGCCCACTATATAAGTATGGATGACTTACACAATCAACCCACATATTTAATTAGTCTTCTTTTGATCACTCAATTAATGCTAGATTAATTCTTGATCAATACTAATTAAATAATCTCATTATTCTTATTATTAATATACTAGAACTTATAATATATTAATAACCATAAGTGTTTTATTTCTCTCATTTAGTCTATCCAAGTGCATGATGGTATGCAACCCAAATGGACCATGTCGGGTCGGGTCAAGTCTTACCAATTATAGTTATGGACTTAGACATTAATCCAACAGTCTCCCACTTGGATAAGTCTAAAACTATTATTGCGTATGACTTCAGGAACCAACTGGCATTCGTAGCTCTCAAAAGCTTCTGTCGAACTCTGACCTTGTAGATGAACTCTGATCTTTGTCAATGACTTGTCCATTAGATAAGGGATCATATATTCCTCCATTCTAGATATCATATGGACTGAGACATGGATTATAATCAGTCTCTGTGTCCATTTGTTGTTTCCCGATTTCCGATTTATGACGACTGACTAATTGAACAAATCAAATCAGTCCTGGCCCGGCCGAGCACTTCCATTTGTCATCATCAAATCATCGAGGGGCCCACAGATATCACTTTTATCCCGAAGGTAAAAGGAATGGATAAACTTCGACTCATATGGCTTGTTCTACTACTTGTTGAATCATACACAAAGGCACGTTTTATAGCACCGAGTTACCAAATGCAGTTTCGTGCAATCAATGTACAACCAACTCATAGTAACAACTCATATCTCTAGGTTTGAAGAATATAAGATGTTATCGTCTCATGATCACTCGTGATAAAACCCATGAAGTGATTCCAATGAGCGCGGGTTGAATCCAATACTTAGAACTTATGAGCACTCATGAGTGTTGTAGCCCTTTGTCCAACAACTTAGACCTCTACAAGCCAACCCATGACAGTCTTAATTCATATCTACTTCCAACATATGACCGACTGTGGATGGTTTGAATAACGTAGTCATTCCGGAAGAATAACCTAGTTTATTCGGGAAGTCAAAACATGCAAAGTGAAACACAATAATAATTGAATCCAATATGGTCTCAGAACTTATGAATATAAATAAAACACCTTTTATTTATCACCATATGATTACACATTATTCATTGTATACTGTTTCAGCTATCAACATTATTCTTGAATTTAAAACAATAGTTGTCCCATGCTCCAAGCATGCACACTATGTTTTCTAAACACTAGTCATGCCATACACCAAGTATGCATAATATGTTTGTCTATGATCTTTATTTTGTGAACTAGATCAAATGAACATAACTTCAATGATTCTCTTTTCACACTCCCAAATCCTTACTGTAAATACAAGAATTCCAAATTCATGTCATTTACTGAAATCTGTTAGATTCTAAACTTATATGCATTGATCCTCTTGTAATGATTATGCACAAAGTCAGAAAGACTTGGCAACAGTCATTACAGAGTATTCCAAAGGAGATCAATTCCTTGGAAACATCCTTCTTGCATTAAGTTTCCTTAATCTTACACAGATTGAAATTTCTGACTTTGAAACATTTCCAAATTCATTTTGACTATCACTTCTGAACAAGAGTTGCCTCCTTACAGATTATGTCAATATGGTCCTTCCAGAATTATCACTATACTTCCAACTGTCCTTGAGCAACCAATCTTTGGTAAACCTTAGATTTTCCTCGACAATTGTTTAATCCTTTTAGTCATATCCAGTTCTAAACCTTTTCCCTTCTTAATGCCCTAGGCATTTTGAAAATTTTAGAAAGGATGAATATAGCACATGTAATCGGTCCTATATCCGAAGCATATGGGACACGATTCATGATGTTTCACATAAAGACTAAACCAGTCTTTTGCTATAACATTTCCATTTCTATTTGCCAAGTTCTCATAATTCAGATTATGAAAAGGGATGCCGTAATCATAATCGAATTTAAGAACGCAAATAATGGACCCATATACAGAATTTCCTTATGTTGAGCCATTCCAACATGAAATTCATATATATCCTTGACTAAATGATTAAAACCTCACGATCTAAGCTTATAGATTTGAGATGAAGTATAATTTCCTCTCCTTTAATTATAGCAAAACAACTTTTCCCAATTGAAACATTTTGTTTTCTAGAATTAACATTGCTAGCTTGCAATACTTTATCATAATTATCATGCTCCCACTAACATGATGATTATTAGCATAACATTTATGCTCCCACTAGCTTTGACATGTACTCAGAAAGCTCGACTTCTAGAAATCAATAATTTATTGATTTTCTTACCAAAGTTCAAATTTCTGATACTAGATTGTTTTGATAAAAATTTATCAAAAACATACACCTTCCCTTGGATAGCACACTTGTGTGTCTAAACAATTATGAAGAGGGATGCCGTAATCATAATGGTTAGACCTTTTTTCCACTTCTCACAAGTCCAGGTTAGTGTGCCGGTAAACCACACACGCTCCACTAACGACTTTGAGAATGCAAATATCACAATTGCTATCTAACTAAAGTCTACTTAGTGAAAGTGTTTCCTCACTATCATTTTCATGAATCGGAGAGAAACCTTATGACACTTAGATTTAATGGTGTATCTGTTCTTATCCATGTGAATTGTCAAAACCATAGTCACAGGACAAGGATAATGACAAATCCAAACTCATATGGACTGAACTCAATCTTAATTTCTTGCCACCTGGCAGCTCAAGGGCCTGCCATTGCTTCCAAGTTGTTGTGCAACACATTGAGAACTCTAAGAACTCATATGCAAAGCCAACTTTGATTGGAATGGGCAAAAAATATGTCAACACGATAGGCTATAAACCTTAAGTCGTGTGCTAGTGAAGAACTTCAGGTTTTATTCTTGATTAGTTCTTGAGAATTTCAAGACCTTTAAGACTCCCACTGTCCTCTTGACCTATAAGACTCCCTTGTCAAACATCCAAGAGATAGTGTGGATTCTAATCAAGACAAACACTTCACACAATTGGCCGAAGTTGGTCTTTGTTTTATCCAAAACATCACAACTTACCAATTTCAAATGTACAAGAGTAGAAAACTTTTACTCTTACATTTGTCAAGTGTTTTAAACCTTCTTTAAGACATGTCACTCAAATTACAATATTGGAGTATGACTCTAAGACTTGTATTGGAACGAAGTATGACTCATCTTCTTGATTTAACCATTTCAACAATTCAAGATCCCTTCTTCTTAGTCATAAGAATGCACTAAGACTTCCTTAGAGAACTAATTTTGATATGGTTTCTTAATCATTAAGATGATCACAAAACTGATACTAAAGTACTCTCCCATCTTTTCAGATTTGAGGAACTTTTATCCTTCTGCCTAATTTGATTCTTCTTATTCGCTCTGCTATGCATTGGAACCTTTTCCAATGTCTCAGAGTTACACTTACGCTTGTAAGTATAATCATATTTACTAAGCTTTAGTAAACTATGATGAATAGCCTTATATCTTTTGTGGTGGACTTAATCAGTGCACAAGACTATGTACTCGATCCCTTAGTCCATTACTTGACTCACACATTCACGTGAACAAGTAATCAGTCTTAATTTTCCAACACTTGAAAGTTCTCATTCATCATGCTATAGAACTTGCATGATTCCAAGTCCTGGTCCAATTGAGACTTTGGATGATGAGAGTCTTTCCTTATTTGGTAAATTTAGACATTACCACAAATGAAGGAATCAATTTCATATTTCCAGTCTTGCTATTAATGGAATCATATAAGCAACAATTTTTCCTCAAATGCCATTGTAAGGATATTTTAAAATAAATAAAACCAAAATTTTTCTATTATTTTAAAACTATGCGGAAAAACTTATCCTTGCAATCCATATGAAAACTTGTTGTTATCTATTCCTAAGCAAGATCTCATAACTCCTAAGAAGTAGCTCAAGAATCAAATCTTCAAACTATGCGATAGAAATCCATCTACGAGATCTGATTCAACATATTCTTTCTTTAAGTTTCTTCACTTTTCTTTGATTCTTAAAACATCACCATGTGACCCAGTCACATCATGTATCAGGAATCTCAGAATAGAAACTTAACAGAGTTAGAGTAGTGGACTTTACCTGAAGTAGAGTCAACCTTATTGACTTTAACGTCCTTAGGTAAATTTGGCAGCTTCGCAAATAATGACCCTTTCTTTTGGCAATATAAACATATGGACCCTTTGATAATGGTACACGGGACTATCACAGACTTAGCTTTTCTCTTTACCATTTGTTCAACCGAGTTGACTATGGCCGATCCCTTTCCATTGGGAAGAGAATGCTTTTTCTGTATTTCCAGTGTCACCATTGTCAATGTCCATAAAGTTTCAGGAAGTTGATCTTAGCAAATAGATAAGATCATTAAGGGTCTTGTCATAGTCTGTTTCGTAGGTGTTCCAAAAGAACTCACTATGTGACTTAGAAAGTAGTTGAGCCACTAACTTTCTCAAGACTTTGACACCCAACTCTCCCGGCTTGTCAATATGTGACTACATCTCCAAGATGTGATCACACCTAGACCTTGCCTTGCCAATAGGGTTCGAGTGACCTTAAATTTTTCAAGAACTTGTGGGGTAGGGAGAATAATTGGAGGAGGAGGAAGAAGTATGATATCCATGGGACATCATCTTCATTAGGAATGCTTGTTTCAAGAGATTTGGGAAGATCATAAATGTCTAAACCAGACATGTTATGGGAGATATTCAAGATAGTTGATCTTTGAGTCCTTAATACGACACCCAATATGAAAATATTAAGGCTAGGACCCAAAAAACTATTTTATAACTTAGAAGAGGTATGCCGTAATCCAAGCTATAAAACAATTTGAAGGTAGGTGAATGACGATTCACCAATTTCCACCAAGATAAACGAAATGTATTATTAGGTTTTAATTGGTTTTGAAACTCCTAGATCTTTTAAGATTCATTGAACTGTTCAATGGCATGTTTCAATCTCGAGTGTGCCCTTCAGGTTTTGTGACTGGGATGCCGAGGATCACAAAACAAGGTGTGAAGTAACCATGCAAATTACTTGGTACCCTTAAGTGTTTACCCCTCAACCGATGTGCCGGTTAACCACACACGCTCCATCGATACTATGATAAACATTAAGTTACCCTTTGCCTACCTTGTTAAATACGAGTTAGTGTGCCGGTTAACCACACACGCTCCACTAACCGACCTAAACAAAGTGCAAAGTGTAATTTCATGGATTAGCACCTTATTCACATTTTCCTAAGTAACTAAGATTGGGAATTATTAAGAGTTTAGTTACTTAGTATTTATCATTATTACTTTTAATGAAGGGAGAATTATAGTCCTGTCAAACCCGTTCGGCTAACGACCCTCCACCAGTCAAGCAAGCGGTGGGTGAGAGTGGTCACCCATTAAGTTGCCATTTTATAGGCAACAACCTTATACCCACCTGATAGACCGGCTTCGTGAATGAGGCGTACTAGCGGTAAGACCGACTTTACTCTTATACATATATATATATATATATATATATATATATATATATATATATATATATATATATATATATTATTAACTTATAATATTATAAAGTATAAGGGTTGAATTTTAACTTTTAAAATTCTAAGGGCTAACTTGGAATTAAAGTATTCATAAGAGAAAACTTTACAAATTCCAAAACTTGAGGGAAAATTTTGAAACTATTCAAAACTAATTAATTCCATAACTTATGTATTTAAAGTAGTTTTAATCCAAAAAACTCTTCAAGTTCCATAACTTATGGCAGACTTTAAACTAATAAAAGAATTAACTTTTCTTTATTTTTATAACTTATGGAATTAATTAAGGTTACATTATTATATATATATATATATATATATATATATATATATATATATTTTATTTAATGAAGAGACTCTTGGTCCTCCATAACTTGAGGACAAATTATGGAGTCATAACTACAATTAATTAGAACTAGACTCTTCATTTTTGTAACCTTTGCCAATTTTATGAGTTTTATGAGACTTAAATGTGACTTTTCATATAACTTGAGGACAAGTTACAAAAACACATTTTAGAATCAACTCTTAGATTAATTTGGATTGAAAACAACTTTTTCACTCAACTTTTCTATTAATCTAAGCAACTCATAAGAACAAGATAATTCAAATCAAACTTTTTCATGTAATTAGTCTTTAAACTAATACAAAACATGAATCTATTGACAATTATCTTTGAAAATGGATTAGCATGAACATTACCAAAAAACAAGTTTATAAGGTCAAAAAACAACTTAGGGTAATGTTCCTAGTCCATTTCTAGCCAAAAACCTCGAAGATATGTTGTCTAGGGTCCAACTCGTCGAGTGCATGAACAAAACTCGGCGAGTTGGATGCATTTTGCCTTCGACTCGTCGAGTCCCTTCATGGACTCGGCGAGTCTGCTGGGTAGACAGCAACAAAACTCGATTTTTCAGCTTCTATTGCAAGTATAACAAGAAAACAAGCCTAGGCTCTGATACCACTGTTGGGTTATGAGCATTCTAACACTCCTAAGTGTACATGCAACCCTAAATACCTTGGATCTATGTTTTCTCTATTATACATGCAAATATGAATATCCAAGGTATTATCCTAAACTAGCATACATAAGTATCAATATAACAAGATAGAATACATACCTCTTTGATGGTGCTTGTCTTCATGAAGCTTGAGTGCCTAGTGCCCCAAGTGTGACACCTCAAATGGTTCACAATCATCAAAACACTTAGAATAACTTAGAGAGAATTTTACACTTCATGAAAATCGGCTAGCCCTTTCTTACTCTCTAGTGGCCGATTTTCCTCAAGAATAAGATGCTTATATAGTTATACAATTAGGGTAAACCCTAATTGTCATGACTTTCCATTTCCTTGGATCCATGGGTTCAAATACACCATGGAGCATCCATGGAGCATCATATGGGTTTTGGCCCAACTAGATAATCCATGGAGCATTAGCCCACTATATAAGTATGGATGATTTACACAATCAACCCACATATTTAATTAGTCTTCTTTTGATCACTCAATTAATGCTAGATTAATTCTTGATCAATACTAATTAAATAATCTCATTATTCTTATTATTAATATACTAGAACTTATAATATATTAATAACCATAAGTGTTTTATTTCTCTCATTTAGTCTATCCAAGTGCATGATGGTATGCAACCCAAATGGACCATGCCGGGTCGGGTCAAGTCTTACCAATTATAGTTATGGACTTAGACATTAATCCAACAGATATATCTCTCTATTTTCTTGGTTTCGAGAGTAACCATATCTGGGCACAAGATTGCCAGATCACAGAACCTATTTGTGTAGGTTCCAATATCGGATCCAACCATTTGCAGGCTCCAGAGTTCCTCCTCGAGTTTTTGTATTTCTCCCCGAGGACAGTACTCTCTCATCAGCATGTCCTTTAAGTGTTCCCAGCTGATGGAATATGCCACCACCAGAGTTAGATATTTAACATGGTAGTTCCACCATGTTAGTGCTCTATCAGAGAAGGTACCAGCTGCAAACTTGACCTTGTTGCCCTCCTGGCAAGCACAGATTTCAAAGATGGATTGTTGGGTATTTGATGTTGCGTCTTGGGCTCGCCTCTTAGCCCATTTTGTATACGGTATGGGCCTGTCCATCCGTAACTTGTTTTATTTGGGTTTGTGTATTAATAGATGCTTGCATGCATCTTTTTGGAAACTGAAAGATCATTTTTTACGTGTAATTAAGAAGATCTGTTTTGTAACCCTAAAATTCTCTACAGCGGAAGTTCTTTATCGAGCTCTGCTGAGGATTGAACGTGCTAATCATTCTACTCATTCAGATCCATTCTTGAGTATTGTTTCATTGTTTTACTTTCATTATCTACCTGTTGCAAAGATCTAATCGATCAAAGAGTTTTTATATCTCAACAAGTGGTATCAGAGCAGGAGGCTGTGTAATTCATACACATCTCTTCTGTGAAAAAAGATATTAGGGTTTATTCTGCATTAACTAATATTTATTGAGACGTCACTCTATAATTGACGTATCTCATTACTTATTCATTTTGCCCTAATATTATATATTACAAGTCTGATCTTTAAAACAGGTTAAACAATCAAGCATGGACGATTCTCAATCAAATCCTATCAACATCTCAAACAGTATTGGGTCAACAACAAAGATTCCTCTCCTTTACACCCAGGATTACGAAGTCTGGGCACATCACTTTGAAGATTATATCATTGGATCTGAAGACAATGGATATCTTATTTGGGAAGCAATCATGTCTGGACCATTCGCTCATTCAGCAACGTCAAGAATCATTAAAACTCAGAAAGAGTATAATGATCTGTTGAAAGACGTAAAAGATGTTGCCAAGGACGAAAAGGATAAATTTCAGTGCAATATTAAAGAATTGAGACTAATCAGATTTGCTCTTCAATCTGACACTTTCAGGCTGGTGAGTTCGTGCAGCACTGGTTAAGAAATATGGGATAGGCTGCGAGAGCTATATTCCACAGACGATGATCTCGAGCATTCAATTCAAACCTTACTTTTGTATGAATTTGGTGAATTTAAGCAGAATCCTGAAGAAACTGTCACTCAGACGTTTGATCACTTCAATCATCTTCTTAGTAAGATGGTTAAACACGATATTGAAAGGAAGTTGATTGAACAAAAGGTTACGTTTTTAAACGGTCTTAGATCTGAGTGGAGAGAAGTTGTGTCCACTGTTAAAGCACATGAGCAATTCAAATCTTACTCATTAGAAAAGCTGGTAGGGATTTTGAAATCCCAAGAAAAGATTGTCATGCAGGAGAAAAATGTGGTTTCAAGCTTGGGGTCATTGGCACTTCTGTCCAAAAGCAAAGTCGTGATGGAAGATGAAGACCTAAACTTAGAAGACTATGACCTTACCTCTGAAGACTATGCAATGATGGTGTGAAACCCGAAAAAGTTCATCAAGAAAAGGTTCACTACCAATAAGAACCGTAATTGGCAGGGAAGTTATAGTTCTGAAAAGGTCAGGGAAGAACCAAAGACAGAAGAACCAAAGAAAGAACCGAAAGCTGAAGGAGATTCAGGAGTGAACTGCTACTATTGTGGAGGAAAGAACCATTATGCCAAAGACTGTGTCCTAAAGAAAATGGCAGAAAAGGATGATGAGAAAGATGAAGAAGCTATGTTAATGAAAAAGCTGGTAGAGATAAAGAGAAAGAAAACTATCACTAACCCTTCAATGAATGCTTTAATTGTACAGGGTTCTGTAGCGGATGATGAGTTCGGTGGCATGGAGGTCTGGTCAACCGACTCTGAGGATGATGAAGTCAGGAAGCCATGTCATGGAAAGGCTTATGTTGCGAAAGATGAAGGAAGCGGTGGAAAGTGCTTGATGGTGTCGGATGTATCCCAAATGAGGGGATACAACACAGACAGTGGGAATAGAGACATGAAGGAGCGAGAGGACTTGTGTTTCACAGCAAAACCTCTCAACGTGCAGTTTAATGAGCTTGATGAATTAATCAAGAAGGTACAATCTATTTTTGTTTCATTCAAAGTCCCACAAAACTCATGTGAAAAAGAATTAAAAATTGTAAATTCAAGAATCTCTCATCTAGATAGCAGTTTAACTCAAACATGGGTCACCAATTCTAACCTAACTGACCAAATAAGCAGGGTGTCTTCAAAGAGTGAAGAACGGAGGATGTGGATAGAGCTGAAGGAGTCGGAGCTGATCAAATCCAAAGACGAAAACATTTATTTGCAAAGAGACAATTTAAAACTTTTGAAACAAAGAAATGTGTTTTGTTTGATTGCTAAGCGTCTTTATTCTAACATTACTCAACTTCATCTTAACTGCGAAATAGGACAGAAAATTCATCGCATGATTTTACCCTTCCTTGAGTTTCAGGAAGATGAAATCGACGCTGAAGCATACAATTGCGCAAGTGTAGTTTCATCTGAGGATGTAAATCCGACTTATGTGTATGGCCTAGACAAAATCAAATCTTTCATAAAGTCCAAGGACCATAAGGACATGCTGAAAAGCCTTTTGGATGAAAATGATAAATTGAATCTAAGGACAGAAACCATACAAAAGTTTGACTCATTGAATGCCAATTTAAGCTCACAAAATAAAATTAATGTTGAAAATGCATCTGAGCTTAATGAGGATGATGATATGAGTGAAATTTCTGTAGAGGATGAAGTTGACTGTTCTGAGTTTGTCAAGAGCGAACCCGAAAACCACAAAAATCTTATCTCAGAAAATTCTGTGGAGTTTGCTTGCTTGTCCCAACAAAAGTCCCCGATCCTTGAAGAAAAGGCTGTTGTATACCAAAAGGTAAGGACAACTCCAAATCAGGTCTATAAGGTCACAGGTGTAACTGAACATCAGACAGCCGAACTCACAACCATAGTAAACGAAGACAATGCTGATGGTTGTGATGAGTTCTTCTGGTCTGCCCCTATCGACAATGTTGATGAAATAGTTGGTCTATCAGAGCGAACATCCTGGAAAACAAAAGGAAGATATATTCCAGAGCCACTGAACAAGCCTGACAACTTTGACGTGCCAAGTACTAGTGGCACTAAAGACATCCCATTAGATGAAGTCACCCCTTGTACCGAAAACTCATCTACAACAAACGAACCTATTGTTCAAAAGCCAAAACAAAAGGTGAATATTCACAGGCAACCCAAACAGGTGAAAAACCAAAAGCAACAGAGGAATCTGAGATACAAGAAGAATCTCTCAGAGCGAAAACAATTCTGGCAATCTCAAAACGATCATTTTTTTGATCATAATACGAAGTCAGAGAAAAGGGAAGTTAGACCACAGGAAGGTATTCACAACCAAAAGCGTAGGTTCGGATCAGAACACACAAACAACCGAAAGCATAGGATCGACTCAGAGCACTCAAATAACCAAAAGCATAGGTTCGGCTCAGAGCACTCAAGTAACCGAAAGCACAGGTTCGGATACGAGAGCACAGGTTATCAAGGCTCAAGGTTCGGTCTCTCCCATGACCACCAACAAAAGAGTCACCTAGAATATCAAGTCAAGCAAAATTCTCAATCTAAATTCTCTCTTTCTAATTCTTCTCAACCCCATTCTAAATCCAATTCTGTTCAAACTCAGAATCCAAAATCTTCAACAGATTTGAAAGGAAAATCGAAGGTTTCCTCGGTCAAGAGTGATCAAAAGAATCCCAAAGTTCAAACACCTGAACCTGAAATCAAACCAATTGCAACAAATCCCAATAAAATTAAGGTTTACACCATTCAAAAGAAAAATGAAACAACGTTAATAAAAAGAACATATTTCGTTGATATCTCTCTCTCTATTCCTGTTCATGTGAAAGGCTCACGTGGACCCAAGAAACTTTAGGTTCCTAAATCTGCTTAATTTTTGCGGGTTATCAGTGACGAGAAGTTCGATGAAGAATGGTATATTGAAAGTGGATGCTCACGTCACATGAAAGGAAGGAAAGAAGAGCTGAGGGAATTTCGATCTCTTTCAAATGGTGGAAATGTCAAGTTTGGGAACAACTCGTGTGGGACGATTAAAGGGTATGGTATGATAACGAATGGAGACTTCATAATAAGAAAGGTTGCATATGTTGAAGGACTGCAGCACAATCTCATCAGTGTGTCTCAGCTTGTTGGAGGTACCAGTCTTAAAGTTTCATTTGATGATGAGGGTTCGGAAATCATAGAGAAGAAGACAAAATGGGTAATTCTCAAATCGGAGCGCAAAGGCAAAATGTTTCCTCTCAATCTCAAACCTATCAAAGGAAACCCACCTATTTGTCTGTTGTCCAAAGCTCATTCTGATGAATGCTGGCTGTGGCACCGAAGGCTCTCCTATCTCAATTTCAAGGATATCAATAAACTCATCACAGGAGGTCATGTTAGAGGTCTTCCATTGCTTAAGTTTGATTGAGAACATTTGTGTGCTGCATGTGAAATGGGGAAGCAAAGTCGTCAAAGTCACCCATTCATCATAAACACAAAGGTTGTTGAACCACTTGAGTTAATTCACATTGACTTGTGTGGTCCATCTTCTATTGAAAGCATAGGCGGTAGCAAGTATATTCTTGTTATTGTCGATGACTTTTCACGTTTTACATGGTTGTTCTTTCTGAAGTACAAATCTGAGTCAAATCACAAGCTGAAGCTGTTTATCAAGAAAGTTGAAGTGCAGCTGAAGAAAGTTGTACGAAACATTAGAAGCGACAATGGGATGGAGTTCAAAAATAATGAATTTGAAGACTTTCTAGCAGAAAAAGGAACCAGTCACAACTTCTCAGCTCCCTACACCCCTCAACAAAATGGAATTTTCGAAAGACGAAACCGATCTTTGTGTGAGGCGGTCAGAACCATGTTAAGTTTCGCTTCCTTACCATTATATTTCTGGGCTGATGCTATTTCTGCAGCTTGTTTTACACAGAACAGGTCCTATATCAATAAGCGTTTCACTCTCACCCCTTATGAGATCATCAACAACAGAAAACCGAATGTCAAATTCTTCCACATGTTCGGCTCACGATGCTTTATCTTCAATTCTAAAGAACATCGTAACAAGTTCGACATAAAAACCGATGAAGGAATTTTTCTGGGATACTCTCTAACTTCAAAAGCATATCGGGTCTTAAACAAGTGTTCAAGAAAGATTGAAGAGACATATTATGTAACCTTCGATGACAGCTTCATCAAAAGGATAAAAGCTACTGAAGAAGCAATTGGAGAAATTTTCACTCAAACAGGTCATGTTACGGCCTCGATTGCTAATTTGTTTGAGAAGTTTATGGAGTTATTCGATGAACCTGAGAAAGCTACTCTCTCGGAAGCCAAGGCAGCAGACAACAAAATCAACCATCTGAAGCAAATCGTCGATGAAGCTGCCAAACGACTGGGTGACGGAGAATCAGCTCCAAATATAACTTCTCAGCACAATGCATCAGTTGAGGGGGAGGATCCATCCCCTTCAAAACAGTCAAGCTTGCCAGTTGAGGGAGAGCACTCTAGTCCTGTAGCACCTGAACGCTCCACAGCACCCGAAGGCACTGTAGTACCCGAAGGTACTGTAGCACCCGAACGCTCCACAGCACCCGAAGGCACTGTAGCACCCAAACGCTCCATAGCACCCGAAAGTACTGTAGCAACCGAAAGCTCAAAACCGTCAGAGAGCACAGCTACACCCGAAAGTCCTACTGCACCAGAAAGCTCATCATTCGAGGGGGAGAACGCCAATACGTTTTATGACGAAGATAGTCAATCAGAATTGGAAGAATTGCTGAATGCTGAATTGGATCCTTCCTATGATCCAAATTACCCTCCTCTTGTCAAATGGACTAGAGATCATCCATTTTCACAGGTTGTGGGTAATTTCTCTGAAAAGGTGTTGACCAGATCTCAACTGAAGGCGAAACAAACTTCTTTATTTTCCAAAGTTGAGTTCTGCATGTTTAATTCTTTCGTCTCAAAAGTTGAACCAAAGATAGTAAACACCGCTCTTGATCACTCTGATTGAGTTCAAGCTATGCAAGACGAACTTATTGAGTTCGAAAGAAATAAAGTTTGGCGTCTCATTCCAACTCCTCAAGATGCCTCCGTTGTTGGTCTCAAATGGGTCTTTAGGAATAAAATGGATAAGGAAGGTAACGTAATAAGGAACAAAGCTCGTTTAGTGGTGAAACGATATTGCCAAGAAGAAGGAATTCATAATGAAGAGATTTCCGCTCCAGTTGCAAGGCTGGAATCTGTTCGAATATTTCCTGCCTATGCAGCGCACAAAAACTTCGAGGTCTACCAAATGGACGTCAAATGCGCTGTTTTGAATGGAGAACTTGAAGAAACGGTCTACGTGGAGCAACCTCCTGGTTTTGTCAATGAGAAGTTGCCAAATCACTGCTATATTTTGGACAAGGCAGTTTACGGTCTGAAACAAGCACCTAGGGCCTAGTATGAAACGCTAACTAAGTTTTTAAAGATGTCCAAATTCAAACAAGGTTCGGTTCACCCAACCTTCTTTCGTAAGAAGGAAGGAAACCACCTTATGATTGTACAAATATATGTTGATGATATCATCCTTGGCTCAATGAATCCCAACTTAACAGCTGAATTCAGAAAGCTGATGGAGACTAAATTTGAAATGAGCTCCATGGGTCCGATTAATTTTTTCCTTGGCTTAAATATTAGACAGGGACCCGAAGGCATCTTTATGAACCAGGAAGCATACACCAAAACTCTTCTTTCCAAATTTGGTATGATGGGAGACTCAAAGGTCAAAGTTCCAATGGCATTCGGCACCAAACTCACACCTTCACTGGAGAAACCGACAGTTGACATTACGATATACCGCCAGATGATTGGGCCGTTAATGTATCTTACTGCTAGCAGGCCTGATATCATGTTTTCTGTATGTTATTGTGCTAGGTTTCAGGCGAATACTCAAGAACCACATATGCTTGCAGTGAAAAATATACTTAGGTATCTGAAGCAAACTACCTCTCTTGGTCTATGGTATCCATCAAACTCAGGCTTCTTTGTTCAAGCCTTCTCTGATGCAGACCTTGGAGGATGCGGTTTAGACAGGAAAAGCACCACAGGGGGTTGCCAATTCCTTGATGGCAAGTTGGTCAGCTGGCAGTCAAAGAAGCAAACATGCATTTCCCTTTCTACAGCCGAAGCAAAGTACATCGCACCCGCCTCTTGCACATCCCAAGTCATTTGGATCCAAAGCCAGCTCAAAGATTATGGACTCAACATGAAAAAGATCCCACTATATTGCGATTCAGAAAGTGCAATTAGGATCTGTCATAACCCGGTGCAACACTCTAAGACCAAGCACATAGCACTAAGGTATCACTTCATTAAGGATCATGTGGAGGATGGAAATGTCGAAATTCACTTTGTTAGGACCACTGATCAACTAACCGATATTTTCACCAAAGCCCTACCTGAAGCAAGTTTCAATAAGATCCTTCAAGGTCTAGGAATGATGGAATCAGAATCGGTACCAAAAATACCATCTCAAAGTTAAAAGTTAGAAGCGAAATGAACCGAACGCTCGGTCTATTTCGAGTTCGGTTCACATGGGAACCGAAATGAACCGAACGCTCGGTCTACTTCGGGTTCGGTCCCATTGCACATATTTTCGGTCAATCTCAAAAAGGTGTTGTCTATGGTTGTATCCTTTTGTAAAAAGTTGTTTTCCAAAAATCCAAATTTTTTTTTGTCTTGAACCGAAATGAACCGAGCATTCGGTCCATTTCGGGTTCGGTTCCATTTTTTTATTTTATTCTGCTTGTTTGTTTTTTCTTTTCAAAAACTTAAAATCTCCAAAAATATTTTTCGTTTTCTTTCATTCTTGTTTAAATATCGATGGGACAGCTTTCGTTCTCACCTTTATAATAGTTAAGCGTCCGTAGAAGCATGCTACTGCATGTTGTCCAAAGCCTCAACTGATTTTGAATAAAAGCCTAAATGACTAGGTATATACAAACCTTGTCTTCCCAATAAGGCTACTTCATTTATTCTAATCCTGAGCAACCTTACTCTTTTCTCATATGGGTAAAGAGTTTACTGCTTGGTCACTATTTTCAGTAGAGGTACTACAGTTTCTCTTCACAACCTCAATATTTTTCTCCATCATATTTTGGTCCCATATCGTAACCCTTGAGACTCTCAGAATTAACCATTGAGGTTTATGGTTACACAATCTCTGTGTTTATGATCTGAGCCTCGTGTCACTACGTGCTCAGTGAAACCCAAAATTCAATACCTAACATGAATTGACGGTAACCATGAAATCTCTTTTTGTTGTGAGATTCTTGTGAACTTGTTACTTACCATAGCATTTCTTCCCTTAGAATCCAGTTTTCATTTTTTTTGAGACTTCATCATCACACATCCTCAATAAGTCACTATGTACAAATCCCAACCTACTTGTTCAACAGACCACATCGGTCTCACAGGTACTTCATTTACTCTCGGTATTATGTCAAGATCTGGGATTCTAAACTGCAGCGAAAGCCACCCTTTTAAGCCTTATAAAAAGATGCCTTTCAACATTTCTTAATAAGTGATTGATCGTAATTCAACGGGAATCCATACAGACACTTTAAGGTCTCTCTTGACCTTGAAGAAAGTGATTCGTGCCCAGGATCAACTGTTTTGTGTCTTTATTGACATCACAAACTCCCACATACATATTGCTTTATTTCCTTTTCTTTGACACTCTATGCACGAAAATCTTTGATTTTCCAAAAATCTCGTTCGGTTCCATCATAATCCTGTGTTTGGATGACAGCTATTTAACAGATAAGATGCTGACTCAGCCGACAGAGTAACGGCTTCAATAGTGAGTTGACGGGCATGCGTGCAAAACGGAACAATTTTTCTCTCTCATGCGTAATCATCGAGGGTGCCAACCGTCGCGCTTTTGTCACATCCGAAACCGTTTCGTGTATCAAGAAGATTTGGGGGATGATTTTTCTCTTTCCTCTACCCACAGTATAAAAGGAACACCTCTGCTTCATTCCATACTTACAACAATCAAAAATCAAACGAGCAAAAACAGGCGATTTACACTCTACTATTCATCATCTTCCACATTCAACAATGGCAGACTCTTCCTCTGTTCAGGAAACCTCTTCCCGCACCAAAATTCTTCCCATCCGCGCTCAACAAAGTCTGGTGATCGATTTAAACCCTAAAGCTTACGAGAATTATATGTATCCCATGGTGGAGTGTCTCAAATACTCTCCATTGCTACTAGCTCTTTCCAAGGTCGAGATTGTGCCCATGGTATGCCTTTCCCAGGTCTTCTCCAATGCCCATTATGATAGATCAATGGATCGAATCTACTTCGACCTTCTTTCTCACAAGACCTCCATCTCCAAGCAATGATTCTGCTGGCTCCTAGGTTTTGAAGCCGATGAATCTGGGGTTAAACCCGATTCCATCACAGTAGGACAGTTATTTTCGATGTTTTATAACATGGGCTACACGGAAATTCTCACGACGGTCACTAAGTTCAAGAAGTCGTGTCTTCTTCCTCCATGGAATGGTTTCTTCACCATTCTGTTCAAAGGGCTCTCTGAGTACAGTTCTAGTTCTGATGGGGCAAGCAAGTTGTTCATGACCATTCTCTATGGTCTATATCATGGCATCAACCTCGACTACGGCTCAGTTCTCTAGCAACAACTCATTCAGAGCCTAGCCTCCTCCTCTCGCCACACTGAAGTGTCCTACGCCAGATTTTGGACGCTGATCACCAAGTGGGCCATGGATAAACTTCATGTTCCAACAGTTGCAGATTCCCTTCTCTCCTCCATCAGTGTCTTCCACACCACCAAGATCATCGTTACTGATCATACCAAGTTCTCCTTCGTCGGATCCATTCCGGATTCTATGTCCGCTGGTGTGTCCAAGGAGAGCATTATAATGAAGGCCTACAAGGACTTTCGTCCTTCGGGTCCACGGGAACTTTCTGCGGAAATGGTTCAGTCCATTAATGATGCAGATAAACCAGCTGCTAGAGGAAAGAAACCCGAGAAAGAGAAGATCAAGAAAGCAACAACGGGGGCAAAGGGTCCTTCTCCTAAGAAGCGAAAACCCTCAAAGACAGATCTTCCCCCCCCCCCCCATCGACGAAGAAGAAAGCCCAGCCGAAGAGGAAACTTATTCTCTCTTCTTCATCCAGCGATTCAGAAGATAACCACTCTGACTCAGACAAGTCGGCTAGAGGCGAAACTCCTCCTCATTCTCCTGCTCATGAGGTACCCGTTTCATCAAAACCTCCTTCCCCTTCTCCTATCTCCACCTCTTCCATTCCCACCATAACCACTTCCATTCCCATCATAACCTCCTCCATTTCCATTCCCTCCATATCTAACCCTATTTCTATTCACCCCATAACTACCTCTACTACCATTTCACCCACAACTACTTCCCTACCCCCACCAATCTTCACAGACGCCACCAAAACCACCACCAGTGAGGTTCCAACCAATGTATATGATACGGGGGTTCCAACTTCACAACCCGAACCCACTTTCGTTCTCGAACCCACTACCACTACCGAACCACCCGCCGCACCCTTATCTCCCACTCCATTTGCTGAAACCGAAACCTTTTGGGGAGGGGAGGATATGGTTTTTGATTCCATCTACTACAGCCCCTACCAACTTCAAAGTGATGATGATGATGATGCTCTAGTTACTAAAAAGCACATCAAGGAACTCCACGAGAAGATTGACAATCTTGTGGCTTCTTCCCCTTCCTCAACATCTCACTTTTCGGAGGCTGCCATTCAGGGAATGGTGGAATCTCTCTCCAAAGCACATGAAGACTCCATCAACTCAGATGCTGCTGCTATTGATAAATCAACAAAGGCTAGTGCTATAGCAACCGAAAAAGTTGAAAAACTATTTCAAGATGCCCAGATCTGGCTGGAGTCTTTGCAGGCGGCATCAGAGACAAACACCAAGAAGATTCGCACCGTTGTGGAGAAGCTGGTCCATTCTTTTGAAACTGAAAAAGACCAATTTGCCAGCTTCCGCCAGAATCTCAAAGAAGACAATCAATCTTTTCAATATTCGGTTGCGGATCGTCTTCTTACCTTTCAAGCCACTCTTGTTGCCGAGTCCACTACAAAGGACGAGCTTCCTCGAAAATCTTCCGAGCTTACTCTTGCAACTCATCATCTCTCCCAAGCCGAGAAGGAGATCAATTCTCTTAGGTCTGAGAAAGCTGTGGTCAAGAGTTATGTTTCCGATGTCCATGGAGCTTTGTCTAACATTATCGAAGCCCATGATCCGATTCTTACCTATTCAGTGAGGCGTACTCTTGCAGAGAAGCTTGCTCTTGCTCTTGCCCTGCTTAGCCGCATTGAAGGCATTCATGAGCAGGAGGACCATCCGAAACAAGGGGGAGAAAGGAAGCCCACAACTCAATCAAAACCCCCTCCGATTTCGAAAGCTCAATCACTTCCATTTTCATCACTTGTCCCTCCGAAAGCTCCCAAACCATCAATTGTTCCTGCATCAGGTTTGAGTGCTCAAGGCAAAGACAAACAAATCGTTGATGACAGTGATGAAAGTGATTATCAAGAACTGATTGTCAGCTTAGTGAGGAAACAAACCAGAGAGAAGGAGCTGGATGAAAACCCTCGAATTGTCAAAGAAGCTGAAGCCAAGGAGAGGAAGATAAAGAAGGCTCATGATCTCCTTGAAAGCAGAAAAACTTTATTTCCTCCTTGGACTCTCGAAGTGCTTATCAAAGAAGCCATTGAGTCCCCCTGCACTCTTTGGCTAGAACCGGTGATCTCCTTAGACCAGGTTAATTCGGTCGATTCCCAGTTTGACATGCCCATGAACAGAAAAGCTTTTATCTTCCATGCATTCGCCCACATAGCTGAAGTTCCTCATCCTCACCCGAAGGTTGATAGGGAGCTTGTAGACTATTATCTGAGAACCGCTCAACCTCAGTATCAGACATGGAGCGCACAGAAGATCATCAACGTTCGGGTTCTCAAACCTGTTCGTGAGGTCAACTTCATCAATGTCAGATTCAAGGTCTTAAGGGGATCAGACAAATCCGAGCATTCCATCTCTCTGGCTGATCTTCCCAACTTAAACCCTCATGATTGGATTCTCTTGCACAACATTCTTCTTGTCAAAGAAGTGGAATATGGTCCGATCATAGACCATTTCAAGAGAATGTTGGTTTGTTATATTTTGGAGGTTGCTAAGCTGGATTAAGAGGTTGCTAATGTTCTCAGGAAGAAGCCCATCATCACTCCAGTCGGTTCTGCAAGCGATATAAACCGAATGAAGATGGGAAAGATTGATCTGAAACAAAACTCAGTCATGTTCACCAGGGCAGAAGGTCAGAAATGCTTATTTGCTTTGGCTGATAAACATCTTTACACCACTTCCTGCTTGGAGCATGTTCTGGGTATCATTAATCGGGGCAAACAGAACTCGGAAAGTGATAAAAAGTACTTCAACGATATGATCAATTGGTACATTCACTTCCGACAAACACTTCTTGCTATCATTCCCTGCCTGTTCAAGACTGTAAAGAAAGCCAATGCCACAGGTGTAAGCAAGCTGGAGTGAGGTCTCGCCCCAATTGACGCAAAGGGGGAGATTGTTGGGTATTTGATGTTGCATCTTGGGCTCGCCTCTTAGCCCATTTTGTATACGGTATGGGCTTGTCCATCCGTAACTTGTTTTATTATGGTTTGTGTATTAATAGATGCTTGCATGCATCTTTTTGGTAACTGAAAGATCGTTTTTTACGTGTAATTAAGAAGATCTCTTTTGTAACCCTAAAATTCTCTACAACGGAAGTTCTTTATCGAGCTCTGCTGAGGATTGAACGTGCTAATCATTCGAGTCATTCAGATCCATTCTTCAGTATTGTTTCATTGTTTTACTTTCATTATCTACCTATTGCAAAGATCTAATCGATCAAAGAGTTTTTATATCTCAACATGGATTCCATCTTTTCAATCCATTGTCTCAACACCATAACACCGCCCGAACAATTGAAGTTGCGGGGCTTGGCGTTAGTGAATTCTTTATAGGTAAATTCCCGAGGGTGTCCATGGCTTTCGCTGTGGTTCGAGGGAGGTGCACCTGTTCCCGATCCACTAGGGACAGGGGCGTTGATGGCTAACATAGCAGCTGCAACTGCTACTGCGAAAGCTGCCTGGAACATAGTGGCATCGAAGGGAGGAGGTGGTTGAAGAGGTTGAGGTGGTGGTATCGGTGTTTTGTTGTTAGGGTTACGCCTGGGATTCCTGCGTGGCGGCATCTTTAACTATACGTTTAAAAGATGACGACATGGATAAGAATAAATGAATAATGAATGTGTCTCATGGACTAACTCCCCATTGTCCAACAACAAAATGAATAGTATGACTAAATGAACATCACAACATTTGGATAATAATTTCCATATGATTAGATATCTGTCAATAATACTGGGATTACAGATGTAACATGTTCGGGAAGATGGCCTATAAGTAGGCCTTACGTCAACCAAGATAGAAAAATTTTGACAGAACTATGACTAGATCAAGACCTAATAGGTCTAAGGTTTATAAAGATAGGAAATTAGACCAAAGTTTTTAGATAAACTAGGTTATATTCAAAAGATGAGTCGACGAGATCCTATCGGCGATGAGAACTGCTAGCATGAGTCCTTGATCCTAATAATAGACGTTCCATGTCCCTCATATGCCTGTCAGCTCTTGCTTGCTGAGCTCGAAGTTCCCTAACTTCAGCTTGAGTTTCAGCAAGTTCCCTCTGCAGAGCTACATTGCGGACCAAAGTCCTTTCGTGAGTAGACTCTAGTTGGTGAATGCGGACTGCGTTAACGCCATAGTTGGCGTCAATCTCCAAGACTCGATTGATAGTTGATTGACCCAGTATTGTGTTCCGAGAAATCCTACGAACCATGATGGGTAAGACCCTGTCAGCAAAATCTCCTTCATTGAGGTTGTAGAAACTTCTGTCTCCATTGTAGGGGATAGGTTGACCCTGTTCCTGACTCCATGTATTCAAGTTTGTGGCCCATAGAGGTGTGGGTCCTTGAAATGCAGGACGAGGGTTCATGTTTGGGTTTTGAGCTGCTAGGGGTAGGTTGTTGACTTCAGGCTCCGAGTCAGAACTATCGGAAAAACCCTCAGCATGGTGAGCATCCAAAGGGATTGGGTGATCATCTCCTGGTTCTTCTTCTAGCCATCCAGCATTGCCTTGGTTTGGGAAGTACGGATCGCCATGGTGAAATCCAGCCATTTTAATCTATGCGAGAAAAAGGATATAAGGAATAGCTAAATAGGCGAACTAATCTAAGATAATTACAGTAAGACCAAATACCCCTATGGTATTTCTTTATGGTTCTGTTACTAAGATTTTAGACTTGTTGTCACATCAATACCATTCTTGGGCATATGCTAAGCACTCCTTGGACCAGCATAGTTGATCAGGCTATGCCATTCCCACGACTGGCCATACATCCGCATGCTTTCTTGTGATATTCAACAATCATAATACTTTTGTTCTTGTCATTGTGACACTGGTTTTAGTATGAATGCAGGCACGTATACTTACTTAAATATTTTATTATTTATAAGTATAACTCTTAGACAGAGTGTTTTAATCCCAATGTATTTATAGTTAGTATATCTTTTATGGGTTGATATACTATATTCACTATAAACAATGCTCTGATACCAACCTATCACACCCCAAAACCAAGAACGGCAGAAATGTTCCGGGGTGGAGGACGTCATGTACAATATCACAACAGTGTAAAGTAGTAAATAAGCAACAACATCATCCATTGCATTATAAGTATGACAACCCGAAATTTCCATTCGGTCAAACCATAAAAAGTCAAGCACTTGGTAGCATAACTCAATGTAATTATTTCTTATTTTTAAGAAATATAACGTTCGTTTGATTATTTTAATATTATTTTTAAGCGAACGGGTGAAAGAAAGTGTCGTCTCGGGTTTTGATTTTTGAAAACCGCAAACACTTCGCGTATTAGAAACACCCGACCAAACTTTTATGTTTTGGGTTGAAAAACACCCAAAAACCGTGAACTCATACCTATGTATGAGTTTACTCCCCAAAAAGCTAGTCTTTTGTGTTTACTCCCCAAATGTCAAAAGAGTAAACTCCAAAAAAACTCTCTCAAGTATCATCCAAGATTTAATTCCAAATCTTCAAACTTTTTTTCCAAAACACCAAGAACACACACTAAGTGTTCTTGTCCTTTTAGCTCAAATCAAGCCTTCTACAAGATCTTTGTGCGTGTCTAAGTCTTCACTTGACACCAAACACTCATCTGACACTTCCTTCCGATTCCACTTACTACAGGTGAGTTCATACCCCTTAATCAATGTTTTAACCATTTTTAAATGTTTTATGGGGGGGGGGGGGATACAAGTAGAATCATGCTAGTTACTATATCATTCACATGTGATTAGTAAGCAGCATTCAAATGATTGGCTATTCATTAGCCGTTTTACCAAACAGTTTCCTTCAAATGTTTTTCATGAACACTTTATGTGTTTACAACTCTTTATTACACTGTACATTTGACTCTGTATATTACATTTCAAACTTATTTACAATTGTGTTTCAAACAAATGTTTCTTTATACTAAACTGTTTTATCAAACCCATGCCTTCAAATTGTTTTATAGATTGACATCAAGTCGATCATTTCTTAAGATAATAATTATGTTCAAAGGTTTTACAAAACTTACTTTATGCTTTTATATTATAAATTGCATGCCTATATATGTATAGTTATATGAGAAATGTTTAAAAGACTTAGGAAGGCTCTCCACCCTATTTCCTTTTCGCGCTTGAGATGTGGTCTGGTGGCGGGTATCCGTCCGAAGGTCGTTTAAATATTAGTTATATATCATATGTACATATATAGTCAAAAAGTCCCTTCCAGTTCATCCAATGCCCTTGGGTAGCAAGGGTATACATCCATGTTCATACGTACCAGTTATATTACTAGTAAGTTACCATATGGGTAGTTTAGGAAGATACTAGAACTATTACTAGAACGCAATACTATACAATGAGTCAGTTCATTCATGAGTCATACTTTCTAGAACATTACAGTACATTACTATACTTGCTAGATGGAAAGCACGTACACTACAGCTATAACATTACAGTACATTACTATACTTACTAGATGGAGAGCACGTACACTACAGCTAGAACATTACAGTATATTACTATACTTGCTAGATAAAGAGCACGTACACTACAGCTAGAACATTACAATACCTTACCGTACTATTACATAGATATGGTCACATGATCACATGTACATGAGTACACTTACAGGAATTACTAGTACATTTTATATGTATAGATTCTGTTATATAATCCTCATTCTTATCTTTACCTTGTGATTCAATCACATAATCGACGAGATAGATTGGATTTAATATCCTAGTACCCAAGGATACATTGCGGGACTGACCATTCCTAGAATCTCTGTTAGATACAGAGGTAAAAGCACATCCACGGATGTCAACGGTTGATACCATTATAGGTATACTTTTGGGGACCGACTATTCCTATACCCAATTGTTAGCAACAGAGGTAAATGTACATCTACGGATGTCTTCAGTTAACATTGTTATTTTCCCTAGCACCAAAGGGTGATACTATTACAGTTAGGTCTTGGTAGAAGACTACATTCAGAACAGTTAGCTCTTGCTAGAAGACTACATTGAGAACAGTTAGGACTTGGTACAAGACTACATTCATAACACTTAGGTCTTGATAGAAGAATACATGAGAACAATTAAGTCTTGGTAGAAGACTCCTTTTGTTACTAATAGGAATCATAGGGATTTCTAGGGTTTTCAAACGATTACAATTGTTTTACAAACATGTTCATACTTACGGTTCATTTACATTTTCAATACTTACAATTCGTATACATACAAATACTTACATTTCAAATACATACAAGTATTTACATACAAATTAAGACACTAAAATACTTATGATCTCACCAACTTTAAAGCTGATACTCGCTTTCAAAATTACTTGTATCCTCAGGTCATCATAGACAGGTACCGATGCATGGACTAGGGAAGATGGAGCTTGTTAAAGATTCATCTTTCATTTTGATTTATGCTTTAGTGTTTATCAAAATTTGACAGAACACACTTTTATAATAATTCTATTATTAATGCAATGGATGATGTTGTTGCTTGTTTGCTACTTTTCATTGTTGTGATACTGTACATGATGTCCTCCGCCCCAGAACGTTTCCGCCGTTCCTGGTTTTGGGGTGTGACAGATTGGTATCAGAGCATTGTTTACAGTGAATTAAGTATATCAACCCATCAAAGATATACTAACTATAAATACATAAGGGATTAAAAATACTCTGACCCAGAGTTTATACTTTAAATAATAAAATATTTAAGTAAGTATACGTGGTGCATTCATACTAAAATCATTGTCACTAGGACAGTACAAAAGAATTACGATATTTGGGCAACACAAGTGGGCTTAGAGACATATGGTCAAAACTGGGAAGATATAGCTTGATCACCTATATTATCCGAGGGTTGACTAGCATGTGCCTAAGTTTAATTGTGTGGTTGCAACAATGCTAAAATCTTACCAACCCTACCACAATGAGAACAATAGAACATAACAATAAAAATTTAAAATACTATAGGAGTATTTGGTGTTACTATAAGTACTTTATACTTGAGAATTAAAACGGGATCTTCATTACTAAGTTGATAGTTGCTAAGTGGATACACTAAGGCTATATGTAATTAGGATGTTATAGACTTAGAATCTGTGAAAATTTTGCCTTACCCCTATTCTGTGTGAATTTGGAATTAAGGCCACTTATTCGAAGGTCTATCCTATTTAGATTACATATAACTGGTATGCACTTCACAAATAGCGATGTAACTAATGAAGATTTTCTAACTAATTATCTAGATAGTCCGTATAATAATTATTTTCTTACCCCAAATCTCGCGTAGATAACATGGCTGGACTCCATCCCCACGGCAACCTGTTCCTTCCGAACGAAGTTATTGCAGGATTGTTTGAAGAAGAGCTAGAAAATCATCATCCTATCCCTGTGAATGATCACCATGATGAAGACCTTTCGGATGGTGCTAATTCCAAACCCGAGGTTGAAGATCTACCCCAGGCAGCTCCCGTTAAAAATCGTAACCCTCGTCCGACTTTTCATGGCCCGATGCCTCCATGGGTGGAATTTTTGTAAACATGGAGCCTAAGACAAGATCAGCCCATGCCATTTGATGGTGATCGAAACTTTTATAACCTGAGCAATGGGGGCTTGGCAGACAGAATCTTGCCAATCTTGGTCCGTAGAGTGGCCCAAAATGAGATTCAAGGCAGGACAGCCCTACATCAGATCACTGAAGTTGTCACCAATGCGAGAATGCATACCCTCCGCACCATTCGTCTAGAAGATGCTCATGAGAGATCTGAGAGAAACCATGAAACCCTGCTATAGGCACTAGCTGAATCCCGAGCCGAAGTCATAGAACTCCGAGTACAACAGAGGGTGTATGAAAGACACATACTCGATGTAGAACGTCAACTGGCTGAACTAAGAGTTCACCAGAGGGATTACCGTCGTCAGTAATAAAAGTTTTACTTTATTTTCCTTGTTATAAAGGAATGTTTTTCTGCCTATGCCTGATGTGGCATTTTCTATGAAATTATCTTGTACCGTAAGTACTTTAGTTAGGTCTTTATGCTGTCACGAACTATCTTCTCTGGATATGATGTAAGACCTTTACAAGGTCATTATCCCGAATCTCTACATCGTGAATATCAAAGATATTGACATTCGGCTAACTTCTGTGTCATTCCTTTATTCAAGTACTCTGATCATACTTTCATTGGAGTCTATTTGAAACATTCTTTATCCAAGTCATCGGACTATAGTGATTTATCTCCGGAGACATTTCCAAGTCTCTTTCAGTGGTTGGATCTTGTTATTCACCAACCCACGATTCCTCGGTTCGAACGTCGAACGTCTTAAGACCAGTGTTCAAACTTACTTCCACTCAGTACTAAGACTGCATCATACATATGTAGGTCAAACCTTCACGAACATACTTCCATTCCGTACTAGGACTGCATCATAGGGATGTAGGTCAAACTTACGAGAACATAGTCATACTCTTTACACGAACAATCTAAGTACATTAAGGGTCAACCAGAATCGCTCACAAATTCATTAACTTTCGTATTATAGAATCATGTCATCGTCCGGAAGGAATCAGTCGAACAACAAAACCTCTACTTTTCCCATGGACACAGCTACTTTCCAAACCGCAGTTACAATTGCAGTAATAGCTGTTGTGACAACTATCCTTGCGCACCTTAGCGCTATCAGTACCATCAATATTGATGATAGGATTGAAGTTTCCAATCATCATATCCATACAGGAAGTCGCCAAATAGTAATAGTCACAGGCTCGCAAAGCCGAAAGACAGAGAACAAGAAACGAAGGCGTCAAGCTCAAAAAGAACGCAAGAAATCCCAAAAACTTGCCGTGCAACAGCAACAAGTGGAAACCCCTGCCATTCCCGTACCGAGCAGGACATACGAGGGAAAACTCCCAAAGTGTGATAAGTGTAGTTTCCATCATGATGGGACTTTCCATGAGATGCAATGTTGCAATTGCCTAAAAATAGGGCACCACGCTCGTAACTGTGGAGCACCGGCACGACCCATCACTCAAGTCCCTTTCATTGGGACCAACCCTACACATAAAGATAGTGATAAAGCCGAATGCTTTAGGAAACAATTTCCAAGGTGGAGTAATGAGGAAGGCACTCGTGTCCACAAAACACTGGCTAAACACCTCACTTCCACCACCAATGTTGGTGTTGTCCAGATATGTCACCAATGCGGTGAAATTGGACACTTCCAGAAAGATTGCCCGATACCAAAGAACTCGGGTGTACATGGGAAGATTCTCAGGATCACAGCTGCAGGAGAACCTACTTCGGAACCACGCTAAAGTAATTTAGGCATTTTGTTGTATCAGACTATAAACTATTTAGAACTAGTGCAAATAGAGTCTTACTTTTTGCGAGATTCTGTCAGTATAGAGATCCTCGTGCTGCGTATACTTGTCTTTTGTAGTATACCTTATTCGCAGCAATGGTCTTGTTGTAAGTCTAAAGTACTGTAACTTTGTTCATGGTTGCACGGTTGTGTTTTGCCTGTAAACGTCTTGTGTTCAAATCTAATGTCTTTATGTTCCAGTGTGATTTCGACATTATCATACGAATCGATTCAACTTGACCCTCACGAAAACAGCTTCATAAGTACATCTCTTTCTTCTAGATCACTTTTCCAGCAAAGTCGTCATATCAGAACACCGAAGCACTCATGCCAGGAGTACCTCTAAGTTATTTTCTTTCCGAAGAACTCCCCGAAGTACCAATCGTGCAGTACGTAAAGTTTAATCCAAGGATTCATGCGATAGATCCATCACTAAGGAATGTATACATAAGAGTGATATATAATCAAGGTTCTACAGGCTTAGAATTGATGATTCCGCTTCAAGTTCTTTTTCCTCGAAAGGATGTGAACTTAAAGAAGAATCAGTTATTCGAATACCTTTTCAATCTTAATTATATACGACTCGTATACACAAGATTGTGATTGTGAAACCATGTATGAATTCTAATATGAAATTCAGGACGAAGAACTGCCAAAGCCTACGAGTAATTGCATCGTCATGTGAACAAACTTAGAACCCAGTACGACTCTTTTAAACAGATCGCCCTACAGCTTAAACACCTACGAAGACACAAGAACAGTCCGGACAACTTAGCAAACTACACAGAAATAGAATTAGAAGACTAGGTTTCTCATCCTAGAGAACCCCGATCATATTCTCCCAGAGATCGACGGATTGCATCGTATGTGCCTCGGATATCGAGGACTCCGTCAAGATTTTCATAGAAATTGTTATCTCTGCCTCGCATAGATGAAATGGTTGAGCAAACGCAAGGAAAGAATTACTTCCAGGAATCGATCTATCCGAATATCACCAGTTCGAGTGTTAGGGAAAAATGTCTGGAAGACTATCTCCTCAACTCGATGCGGACACTTTGAGTCTGTAGTGATACCTTTCGGATAGGACCAATATGCCAATAGTTTTCATGAGCTGAATGAATAGGATTACGTCTTTCTTACTTGGACCAGTTCGTCATTTCTCCATGTAATGAATTACTTATCTACCCTTGTAGTAAGAAGAAAACCCTAGGAAACATTTCCTACAGAGGAACTTTTAGCGAAGTTCTCTAGGCATGAGTTTTGGAAATTGAAAAGTCAAATTTCTATGACACACTGTTAGTAATGTGGGAAATTTTGAGTACTCTTTCAATTTGTCAATGCCAATGAGCAATTATCAACACTAGAGATGCCGACAGACATTCGCCAAATTCTAGGTATTACAGACCTACTGTCGCAGTTCATCCAGAACTCCTCGCAAATTACAGGAACCCTTTCGACTATGACCCAGGAAGGAGTGGCCTTTGACTGGGAAGTTTAGCAAGAGAAAGAACCCTTGGAAGCTCCAAGTGACAGACCAAGTTCTTTAGGAAAAATTCACTCTGTGAATGGCTTAATACACTTCGTATCGCGTGGAAAGCAAAATCCAAGATAGATAGGACCTCCGGGGTTCTTATCAGAATCGGTCCTGTACCTCGCACAAACTAGACCTACTCCGCGAAATCCGCAACGTACATTTTACTCTTCGCGTCTCGATCGTGAAACCATACCTTTCCGTTAGGAGTCTTGTAAGTCCACTCATAGAGATCCTCGCCTTTGTACTTGAAACGCAGTGACCCTCGACCGAGAGGTCAAGCGGACGAAGCAACACAGTCTCCTGTTAGTGAAGGTTCATTGGGATACCAACCGAGGACCCGATTTCACTTAGGAGCGCTAGAACCAATCGATTAGGATGTTCCCACATCTCAACTCGATCATTCATACCTACTTCCTTATCTAAATTCTAATTTCTGGACGAAATTCCCTTTAACAGGGGGATGATGTGACAACCCGAAATTTCCATTCGGTCAAACCCTAAAAGTCAACCACTTCGTAGCATAAGTAAATATAATTATTTCTTATTTTTAAGAAATATAAAGTTCGTTTGATTATTTTAATATTATTTTTAAGCGAACGGGTGTAAGAAAGTGTCGTCTCGGGTTTTGATTTTTGAAAACCGCAAACTCTTCGCGTATTGGAAACACCCGACCAAACTTTTATGTTTTGGGTTGAAAAATCACCCAAAAACCGCGAACTCATACCTATGTATGAGTTTACTCCCCAAAAAGCTAGTCATTTGTGTTTACTCCCCGAATGTCAAAAGAGTAAACTCCAAAAAAACTCTCTCAAGTATCATCCAAGATTTAATTCCAAATCTTCAAACTTTTTTTCCAAAACACCAAGAACACACTCTAAGTGTTCTTGGCCTTTTAACTCAAATCAAGCCTTCTACAAGATCTTTGTGCGTGTCTAAGTCTTCACTTGACACCAAGCACTCATCCGATACTTCCTTCCGATCCACTTACTACAGGTGAGTTCATACCCCTTAATCAATGTTTTAACCATTTTTAAATGTTTTATGTCGGGGGGGGGGGGGGATACAAGTAGAATCATGCTGGTTACTATATCATTCACATGTGATTAGTAAGCAGCATTTAAATGATTGGCTATTCATTAGCCGTTTTACCAAACGGTTTCCTTCAAATGTTTTTCATAAACACTTTATGTGTTTACAACTCTTTATTACACTGTACATTTTACTTTGTATATTACATTTCAAACTTATTTACAATTGTGTTTCAAACAAATGTTTCTTTATACTAAATTGTTTTATCAAACCCATGCCTTCAAATTGTTTTATAGATTGACATCAAGTCGATCATTTCTTAAGATAATAATTCTGTTCAAAGGTTTTACAAAACTTACTTTATGCTTTTATATTATAAATTGCATGCCTATATATGTATAGTTATATGAGAAATGTTTAAAAGGCTTAGGAAGGCTATCCACCCTATTTCCTTTTCGCGCTTGAGATGTGGTCTAGTGGGATATCGGGTATCCATCCGAAGGTCGTTTAAATATTAGTTATATATCATATGTACATATATAGTCAAAAAGTCCCTTCCAGTTCATCCAATGCCCTTGGGTAGCAAGGGTATACATCCATGTTCATACGTACCCGTTATATTACTAGTAAGCTACCATATGGGTAGTTTAGGAAGATACTAGAACTATCACTAGAACGCAATACTATACAATGAGTCAGTTCATTCATGAGTCATACTTTCTAAAACATTACAGTACATTACTATACTTGCTAGATAGAGAGCACGTACACTACAGCTATAACATTACAATACATTACTATACTTACTAGATAGAGAGCACATATACTAGAGCTAGAACATTACAGTATATTACTATACTTGTTAGATAGAGAGCACGTACACTACATCTAGAACATTACAGTAACTTACCATACTATTACATAGATATGGTCACATGATCACATGTACATGAGTACACCTACAGGAATTACTAGTACATTTTATCTGTATAGATTCTGTTATATAATCCTCATTCTTATCTTTACCTTGTGATTCAATCACATAATCGACGAGATAGATTGGATTTAATATCCTATTACCCAAGGATACATTGCGGGACTGACCATTCCTAGAATCTTTGTTAGCTACAGAGGTAAAACTACATCCACGGATGTCAACGGTTGATACCATTACAGGTATATTTTTGGGGACTGACTATTCCTATACCCAACTATTAGCAACAGAGGTAAATGTACATCTACGGATGTCTTCAGTTAACATTGTTATTTTCCCTAGCACCAAAGGGTGATACTATTACAGTTAGGTCTTGGTAGAAGACTACATTCAGAACAGTTAGCTCTTGCTAGAAGACTACATTGAGAACAGTTAGGACTTGGTACAAGACTACATTCAGAACAGTTAGGTCTTGATAGAAGAATACATGAGAAAAATTAAGTCTTGGTAGAAGACTCCTTTTGTTACTAATAGGAATCATAGGGATTTCTAGGGTTTTCAAACGATTACAATTGTTTTACTAACATGTTCATACTTACGGTTCATTTACATTTTCAATACTTACAATTCGTATACATACAAATACTTACATTTCAAATACATACAAGTATTTACATACAAATTAAGACACTAAAATACTTATGATCTCACCAGCTTTAAAGCTGATACTCGCTTTCAAAATTACTTGTATCATCAGGTCATCATAGACAGGTACCGATGCAAGGACTAGGGAAGATGGAGCTTGTTGAAGATTCATCTTTCATTTTGATTTATGCTTTAGTGTTTATCAAAATTTGACAGAACACACTTGTATAATAATTCTATTATTAATGCAATGGATGATGTTGTTTCTTGTTTGCTACTTTTCATTGTTGTGATACAGTACATGACGTCCTCCGCCCCAGAACGTTTCCTCCGTTCCTGGTTTTGGGGTGTGATAATAAGTAAAGTTTTAATACATATGTGTTATTTCATTGTAATAAGACACAAAAAAATATACATTCAAAATAAAAGACGAGACTTGTCTGTGCTCCGTCTTCTCAAAACCTGGCCATCATACCTGTCTACTGGTGACCTGAGAATACAAGTTATTTTGAAAGAGAGTATCAGCTTAAAGCTGGTGAATTCATAACAATTTAAGTGTTCTTGTCTTGTTTTGAAAAACTGTTATGAATGTCATGTAAACCTTTAAGTAAGACAGTTGATATAAGTATGAAAACCCTAAGAAATCCCTTATTTCCTACTAGTATGAAATGTAGTCTTCTACCAAGACCCGAATGTTTTGTTATGACAATGTAGTCTTCTACCAAGACCCGAATCTTTTGTTATGACAATGTAGTCTTCTACCAAGAACCGAATGTTTTTGTAAGTAAAAATGATAGCTTTTCCTTTCTAATGACTAGTACTAAAAGTACTTAGTCTAACTCCTCGTTTATGTGAATGCATCACATAATAAAGTAAATAGGAAAATGTACTAATGTAAGTGTTATCACTGGGTACTAGAACTAACACAACATCGCGATAAGCGAAATACATAACCTAATGAACATCCGAAGATTGTCCACTTATCCTCTGTAGCAGCAACAAGGGGCAAGAAGGGTTAGTCCCAAAATCGATCTACCTGGTATAAGTATTAACCATAGACCTCCGTAGATGGTCATCAACCACTGGTGCTAATCAGATGGGATTCGGAATGGTTAGTCCTGCCTAAATATCCCGTTGAACTGGGATAGAAAAGACAATTTACGTAGACAATACTAATAAATTATCCTGGCAAGCTGAGATACAAGTATTCATGTAAGCGTGTTCATGCATCATGTAAGCATATGTAAACGTACTCATGTATCAGGTAAGTATATGTATATGTACTCATGTATCAGGTACGTATATGTATATGTACTCATGTATCAAGTAATGTACTAGTATAGACTCATGAATGAACTGACTCTTGTGTGATTCCTTGTAGTAGGAATAATGTTTTGTTTCTTCTAACTATCCCTATGATAATTAACTCGAAGGTAATTGGTTATTCAAGAAGGTAAAGGTAATGGTTTTGCAAGATATCTAAGAGTTTTGAATAATAATTAAGAGTGACTTGATGTCATGTTAATAAACATTTCAAAACTAATACTTTTGTTATCAAGGTATTTTAAGATAGAAAACCATTTCATGCATCACATTTTTGTAATATGTGAAATCTGCTGGATGAAAACATAATTATAAAATACATATCAGTGATTTAATAACGTGCTGTTTTCTACTTGTATTCCCCCCCCCCCATCAAAGCATTTAAAAACATTTAAAATATTCATTTAGGGGTATGAACTCACCTGTAGATGATGGTTTGGATGAACTGAATGATGCAGGATTGCTAGGTGACAAGTGAAGACTTGTTCACACTCAATTATCCTAGTTAACATATAATCACACATATATGTATTCAATTAGACTTTAAACCACTAATTGACAAAGTTAAGACATCCTAAGGCATGTAAAACACCTTATATTAGTGCTACAAGCCATAAGGATTGCATCTATGTGCTAAAGGACCTTGCTAGTGTGTTTGGGGTTCAAGGGTAAACTCCTTTGGAGTTTACGAATTTGATGACCTTTACCCTAGGAGTTTACGATAGTAAACTCAAGGGTTTACGGCCGTAAGCTCTAAACCATTTGACCATATGATGATTTGAGGTTTTACAAGTCCTTTGAAGCATTTCTACTTGGAGGTTTGGACTTTGGAAGAGACTAGGGCAACAAAACACTCCTTTGAGGAGTTTACGGCCTCATGGTCATTTCTCGTTGGGTTTACTACCTTAAACTCACGAGTTTACTACCTTAAACTCATGAGTTTACTACCTTAAACTCATAATTTTGGTATTTGGGGGGTTTTGAAGTCCTTAGCTTAATCATTGCAATAGTCTAGGTTAGATTTAGACATAAGGAATATCCATTGCACTTTTATGGGACTTTTATGCACTTTTGGGGTGTTTACGGTTTTGGGATATCCCCAAACCCTAAACACATAAAAATAGAAGTATTTGGTGCTTTTTGTGTGATAAACTCATTAAGGATGAAGCTAGACAAGTCCCTAAGGCATGGGGAAGCATCTAGGCACCTTAAGGCACCACTTTGCACCATAAATGGTGTTTCCGGTTTTGGGAGCCTCCTAAAACCGTGAACACCTTGATCTTGGTATTCCTGGGACTTTTCTTTGATGTTAATATATACTACAAGCTTAAGAAGACTCAAGGATGGAAGTACTTACTATAAGGAAATTTGGATTTAGCTAAAAGTCCAAGAACACTTAGTGTGTGTTCTTGGTATTTTTGGAAATCTAATCAAAAACACAAAAGTGAATGGGTGAATAGATGCACGAACACTAGATTAAGTGTTTAATCAACTTAGAATGGATAGAGCACCTACAAGTTTGAAGATCTTGAATTGTTTGTAGTTTGCTACTTGAGAGGTTTTCTTGAGTTTACTCTTTTGGGAGTTTAGTCTTTTGGATAAATGGGGAGTAAACTCATATTGACTAGACTAAAGGAGTAAACTCATGGATAAACATGAGTTTTCGGATTTTGGTATGATTTTTCGACTCAAACGAAATAGTTTCGCCAAGAGTTTCTAAGATGCGAGGTGTTTGCGATTTTTAAAATTTAAAACCCGAGACGACACTTTCTTTCACTAGTTCGTTTAAAAATAATATTAAAATAATCAAACGAACATTATATTTCTTAAAATAAGAAATAATGATATTAATTTATGATACGAAGTGGTTGACTTTTAGGGTTTGACCGAATGGAAATTTCGAGTTGTCACAGCTACTCCGGCTGAAATGACTGTCATTCAGACTTATGAGCGTGATGCAACGAAAGTTCATTGCATCATGATAGCCACAATTAACCCCGAATTCCAAAAGTCCTATGAGGACATGTATCCGTACAAAATGCATCAAGACTTATTGGAGAGATACCATCAAAATGCGAGGCAGGAACATTACGAGATCTTCACTAACATGATCTCTGCTAAAATGGGACATGAAGAATCTCTAACTGTATACTTGCAACAGATGCAAAGGTACGTCGATCGTCTTCGCAAGTTGAATGTCGACTTTGGGGAAGATTTGGCTATCGACATGGTACTTCATTCCTTGCCTCTGTGTTACAACCAATTTAGGATGACCTACCACATGAACAAGGAAGAGGTCACCCTAAGTAAACACCAAGGTCTCCTAAGGGTTGCTGACAGCAACCTTAAGGACAAGTCTATTGCACCAACTCCCAATCCACCCGCTGCTCCTGTTTCGGCTATTAGGCAGGGAAGGGGCACGAAGAGGAAGGCTCCGTCTAAGATCCACTACAAGGGAATGTCCCGAGATGGTTCCTCTTCTAGTGGGACCAAAGCTGATCCTACTAAGCCCAACTCTAACCCAAAGGAGGTAGAGTGCCACCATTGCCACAAAATAGGGCATTGGAAGAGAAGCTGCCCATAATACCTGCAACCCATCAAGGAAGAAAAGATCAAGCCATCTTTCGCAGGTATTTACACAATTAAATCTAATGATTCATCTCATGCTATTTCTTGGGTCCTCGATACCGGGTGTCGTTACCACATTTGTTCTGAATTGCAGGGACTAAGAAGAAATAGGGATGTGGAGTGTGGAAGAATAAATCTAATCATGGGGAACAGAAGATCGTTGCCTGTGACCAAGATTGGAGTGTATTCTTTGGTGCTTAGTAATGGATTATGTTTAGATTTGAATAATTTTTGGTACTCGCCATAAATGGCAAGAAACATCATTTCGTTTCATGGTTTGTTTAGACAAGGATTTAGATTTTCTTTTAATAATGAGAATGGTTCAATTTATGCTTATCTAAATGGTGTCTTATATTTTGAAGCAATGCCATGTAATGGAATTTATGAAACTGTTATGATTGTAGATAACCTAGGAAATGATGTTTTATGCATGGATTCTTCCAATAGTATGGATGGAGCATCTTTGTGGCATTGTCGCCTTGGACATGTCCACAAAAAGCGCATAGCCCAACTCCGAAAGGATAGAGTGTTAGAGTCATTCGACCTTAGGGAAGATGACACATGTGAATCTTGTTTACTTGGAAAGATGACCAAGTCACCCTTCACTAGCACATGTGAAAGCGGTGAGGGTTTATTGGACCTCATACATACCGATGTATGTGGACCCTTTAAATCAACCACAAAGGATGGGAACCTCTTCTATGCGACTTTTACCGATGGATATAGTAGATATGGGTATATTTACTTAATCAAGCAAAAGTCAGAAACGTTTGAAATGTTCAAAGAGTTCAAAAATGAAGTGGAGAATCAATTGGGCAGGAAAATCAAGATGCTTCGATCCGATCGAGGAGGAGAGTACCTAAGTCTTGAATTCCACGACTATCTCGAAGAATACCGAATAGTTTCGCAATTGACGCCACCTAGGACACCGCAGTTGAATGGTGTGGAAGAAAGGTGTAATCGAACCTTGTTAGACATGGTTCGTTCTATGATGAGTCGTGTTTCGCTATCTATCTCATTCTGGGGGTATGCCTTAGAGACTGCCGCTCATATGCTTAACTGAGTCCCTACGAAGAAGGTTGCCTAAACACCACACGAGATGTGGACATTGAAAGCTCCCTCGTTAGCACATATCAAGGTTTAGGGTTGCGAGGCTTTCGTAAGACAAGATACTCACAACAAGCTCGAATCTCGTAGTGAGAGATGTATTTTCATCGGCTACCTGCATAAATCCTTTGGATATCTCTTTTATAGACCGAGTGACAATCTTGTCTTCGTTGCGAGGAAAGGGGTTTTCCGAGAGTGAGAACTCATAAGCTAAGGAGAAAGTGGGAGGCAAATCGAGCTTGAAAAGATTCAAGAATGGATTGATGAAGGAACCTCTGCCGCTGGCAATTAACTCGAGGAGGAAACTCCGGTTGAACCTATTGACCAGTCCTTACCTCTTAGACGTTCCGAAAGAGTTAGAGTTCAACCCCAGTGATATGGTTTTCATATTACTACCGAAGGGGACACGTATATTAGTGATGGTTCACGAATAAAGCTAGATCAACCTAATAGCTTTAAGGAAGCCATGGCAGGCCCGGAGTCTGCAAAATGGAAAGAGGCAATGGACAGCGAGATCCAATCCATGTATGACAACCAATTTTGGAATTTGGTTGATAATGTGCTCGGACGTAAGACCGTTGGGTGCAAATGGATCTTCAAGAAGAAGACCGATGTGGATGGAAACGTACATACATATAAGGCGCGATTGGTTGCGAAGGGCTTTACTCAAACTCCCGGAGTTGACTATGATGAGACCTTGTCACCAGTTGCGAAGATAAAGTCTATTAGAGTGATGCTAGCTATTGTCGCATTTCATGATTATGAGACATGGCAAATCAAGGTTAAGACTGCTTTCCTTAACAAGAAGTTGGCTGAGGATGTTTACATGGATCAGCCAGAGGGTTTTGTTGATCCGAAGCATCCAAATAGAGTGTGTAAGCTTGAGAAGTCCATTTATGGACATAAGCAAGCGTCTCGCAGATGGAATCTTTGCTTCGATGAGAAAGTCAAAGAGTTTGGATTTGTACGAAGCGAAGATGAATCACATGTGTATGTCAAAACCAGTGGGAGTATAGTCAGCTTTCTTGTTTTGTATTTCGATGACATAATGCTCATAGGAAAGGACATCCCAATTCTGCAGGAGGTTAAGTCCTGGCTCGGGAAGTGCTTCGCTAAGAAGGACCACGGAGAGGCTTCCTATATTTTGGGAATAAGGATAGTGTGAGAAACAAGTAAGAGACTAATAGGACTTAGTCAGAACACTTACTTAGATAAAGTACTAAAACATTTTCATATGGAAAATTCGAAGAAGGGAGAATTACCGATACAAAGTAATGTCAAGTTGAGTAAGACTCAAAGTGTAAGTACTGAAGCCGAGATAGCAGAAATGAGCCGAGTACCATACGCTTCCGCAGTTGGCTCAATCATGTATGCTATGACTTGTACTCGCCCTGAGGTAGCCTTTGCTTTGAGCATGGTTAGTAGATATCAAGGGAACCCTGGCAGAGCCCATTGGATTGCAGTCAAGAATATCTTTAAGTACCTTTGAAGAACCAAGGAATGGTTTTTAGTCCTCGGGGGGAGTGATGACTTGAAGGTGCGAGGGTATAGTGACGCCAGCTTTCAGACCGACAGGGACAACTACTGTTCCCAGCCAGGCTGGGTGTTTACCCTTAACGGAGGAGCAGTAACTTGGAAGAGTTCCAAAAAGGGAACTGTAGTTGATTCAACATGTTAATCAGAGTACATTTCAGCCAACGAAGCGTCGAAGGAGGAAATATGGCTGAAGAACTTCATTGGTGATCTTGGAGTTGTGCCTGCCATAAAGGAGCCTATGGAAATTTTCTGTGATAATGAAGGAGCGCTTGCCTTGACCAAGGAACCGAGGGATCATGGTTGATCTCGTAATATCGACAGAAAATATCATTTCATTAGACATTGAGTAGAAGAAGGACACCTCGTGGTGAGGGGGATATAACCAGAAGATAACCCAGCAGATCCGCTTACGAAGGGACTAAGTAGGGTTAAGCATTTGCAGCATGCTAGGAGTATTGGGCTAAGAGATTATATTAGATTAGATTAGATAGTTTTAGAAACTTATAATAGATAAATGTAATTTAACATTTGATGAATAAATAAAGGAGTATTATTTATAAGCAAAGTTACTGTCTTATGTTAAATGTTTAACTATTGTTTCACTTTGCATGTTTTGACTTCCAGAATAATTGAGTTTATTTGGAATAATCGAATTATTCAAATAATCCACAATCGTTCATATGTTGGAAGTAGGTATGAATGAAGATTGTCATGAATTGGTGTGTAGATTCTCTAAATGGTTTTAGAAATAGCAAAAGTTTTATGCAACGTTCATGAGTGCTTATGAACTAGTTTTGAGCATTGGAACAAAACCGCGCTTGCTGGAATCAATTTATGGAATTTGACGAAAAGGTTGATCGCAAGACGATAATATCATATGGTCTTAAAACCTATATATATGGTGTGTTATTTGTTAATTAGTTGTACATTGATAATGCGATACCGCATCAGTAAATTGATGTTATAAAACACATTGATGTGTATAACTGATTAATGAATAAGTAAATGCATATGAGTCGAAGTTTATCTATTACTTTTATCCTAAGTGGGTAAAAGCGATATCTCGGTCACTCGATGATTTGATTTGACTTATGTGTCGGGCCCGGTCAGAACTAAATTGATGTGTTCGATTAAGTTCTATGTCGAATAAATCTGAGATCGAGAAACGAACTGCTGGACAATTGATTCCATAGAATTGTCCGCATGATATCTAAACAGAGGACTGTACGATCCCTTATCTAAAGGACAAGATTGATAAGATCAGAGTTTGACAACATCTGTGAGAGCTATGATTGCTAATCGGTATATATATTTACTAGACTTATCCAAGTCGGAGACTGTTGGAATAATGTCTAAGGCTGCAACTATATTTGGTAAGTACTTGACCCGATTGAGCATGGTCCTTTTGGGTTGCCTTCACCATAGCAACTTGATAGGATGATTTATAATGGGAGAAGAAATATTATTAATATATTATGAGAATAATATAAGGAATAATAATATTGTTATTTGATTAATATAAGTCATAAATTAATTAGGAATTAATTTGGTGACTTAAAGAGATTAATTGAATAAAGGGGCATAAACTGTCAATTGTATGATAGTTGTATTTTGAGCAGTGATTCCTTAGGTATAAGGGGTGGACGATTTTGGGTATTGGATGAGCCTAGAAATCATCTAAGGCTTATCAATAAGGAGATTGGATTGCTTAGGGCTTAAGTTATCCAATTAGGGTTTTAAGGGTGGAACCCTAGGAGGCTCACTAGTATAAATACACCCATGGGGTTGAGGAAATCGGAACCCTTGGTATTGGAGAAACCCTGTCCGAATTTTCTCACCCTTCTCTCTCGCTCTCTCTCAAATCATCCTCTTGCTAGTTGCTAGTTGGTGTTTGTAAGCCATTAGAGGACTGACATTTTTGACTCTAAGCTCCAAGGACAAGAAGATTCAAGCAAGTAATTCAAGGTAATCTTTTAGATCTGATTTCTTATGTTATTATACTAGATCTATCAATCAAAGTCTTGGTTAAATTGCATGTTCAATTAGAGAAACCTAGATCCAAGCATTAGGGTTTGTATGTGCACATAGGAATGTGCTTATGGCTAAAACCCATCAGTGGTATCAGAGACTTAATTGGTTTCTATTGAATTGATGCATTGGTTGATTGATTGTTGATTGCAAAATTCGATTTTTGTCCATCTGACCTATGAACTCGGCGACTCCCATAGTGGACTCGACGAGTAGGCCTCAAATCGGCGAGTCCATTGTGGTACTCGGCGAGTTCGAGCGTCAGGAGGAGCTAATTACGGGATTTCTTGCTGTTTATCTTATGGAAACTTGCCTTTATCTTAATGGGTCAATATAAATCCGCTTTTAATATATATTTGAGTATATCCTTGTCCTAATTCAAGATAATTACCAATTAATTGAATAATAATTTCCATATGTGATAATTGATTAATTATTTTAATTAAATTGGTAAATTGTTTTGCAAGAAACATCAAATATGGATAATTATGAGATTAAATGGTTAATTTAAATTATTTGTTATTTGATCCCTTGTGTTTTGAAAAGTTTAAAACTAATCCTCAAGTTTTGAAATTTAGTTTTGTGATTAAAAGTTTAATTTGGACAATTTAAATTTCAAACACTAGAATTTTACAAGTTTAAAATTCAACCCTATACTTTATATGATTACAAGCTTTATATATATATATATATATATATATATATATATATATATATATATATATGTATAATTAAAATGCTAGTCTTACCGTTAGTAGGCCTCATTCACGAAGCCAGTCTATAAGGTGGGTATAAGGTTGCTGCCTATAAAATGGCGCTTAATGGGTGTACACTCACACCCACTGCTTGCTTGATTGGTGGAGGGTCGTTAGCCGAACGGGTAGGATAGGGCAACTCTATCTCCTCGTTAAAAGTATAATATTAAATACAAAGTGACTACATATTTTTTTCAAAAAATTCCCAATCTTAGTTACTTTAGGAAAAGTGAATCGTAGCAATCCCATGAAATTACACTTTGCACCCTTGCTAAGAAGTTAGTGGAGTGTGTGTGGTTTACCAACACACTAATTGGTTCTAAGCATAGGTGGCAAAGGGTGATTCATTGTTTATCATAGTTCGGTGGAGCGTGTGTGGTTTACCAGCACATCGAATAAGTGATTGTTACAATGAAGGCCCCGTGTAGATTTGCATGGTTATTCACACCCACTTTGTGATCCTTGACATCCCAGTCACAAACGAGAGGGGCATATCGAGATTTAAACATGCCATTGAAAAGTTCAATGAATCTCATCAAAACCTAGGAATTCTCAATGCGTTTAAAACTTAAAAGTAATGTTTTCATGGTGGAGAATTAGTGAATCGTCATTCACTTACCCTCAAATTGTTTGCATGTTGGATTACGGCATCCCTTTTTCTAATATGTAAATAATGTTGTTGGATCCTAGCCCTAATTTTTCTTATTGGGTGATAATTAGGGATTCAAATTCTAATCAATCTTTGTCCTTTCTAAATGTAGATGTCTAATGCGAACAACGTTGCTACTAGTTCATTTACATTGATGAGCCTTTGCCAAAAGGTGACTTTCGATGGAACAAACTTTAGCAAATGGATAAGATACACTCGCACGATTGCTCGCTACAAGGACAAGGAGTATGTCTTCAACGAAAAGCTCGAAAAGATCAATCCAGAAACTGCTACTCCGGCTGAAATGATGGTCTTTGAGACTCATGAGCGTGATGCAACGAAAGTTCATTACATCTTGATAGCCACAACGAACCCCGAATTCCAAAAGTCCTATGAGGACATGTATCCGTACGAAATGCATCAAGACATATTGGAGAGATACCATCAAAACGCGAGGCAGGAATGTTACGAGATCTTCACTAACATGATCTATGCTAGAATGGGACATGGACAATCTCTAACCGTACACTTGCAAAAGATAAAGGTACGTCGATCGTCTTCACAAGTTAAATGTTGACTTTGGGGAAGATTTGGCTATCGACATGGTACTTCATTCCTTGCCTCCATGTTACAACCAATTTAGGATGACCTACCAGATGAACAAGGAAGAGTCTATTGCACCAACTCCCAATCCACCCGCTGCTCCTGTTTTGGCTGTTAGGCAGGGACGGGGCAAGAAGAGTATGTCTTCAACGAAAAGCTCGAAAAGATCAATCCAGAAATTGCTACTCTGGCTGAAATGATTGTCTTTGAGACTCATGAGCGTGATGCAACAAAAGTTCATTACATCTTGATAGCCACAACGAACCCCGAATTCCAAAAGTCCTATGAGGACATGTATCCGTACGAAATGCATCAAGACTTATTGGAGAGATACCATCAAAACGCGAGGCAGGAATGTTACGAGATCTTCACTAATATGATCTCTGCTAAAATGGGACATGGAGAATCTCTAACCGTACACTTGCAAAAGATAAAGGTACGTCGATCGTCTTCACAAGTTAAATGTTGACTTTGGGGAAGATTTGGCTATCGACGTGGTACTTCATTCCTTGCCTCCATGTTACAACCAATTTAGGATGACCTACCACATGAACAAGGAAGAGTCTATTGCACCAACTCCCAATCCACCCGTTGCTCCTGTTTTGGCTGTTAGGCAGGGAAGGGGCAAAAAAGAGGAAGGCTCCGTCTAAGAGCCACCACAAGGGAAATTCCCGAGATGGTTCCTCTTCTAGTGGGACCAAAGTTGATCCTACTAAGCCCAATTCTAACCCAAAGGAGGCAGAGTGGCACCATTGCCACAAAATAGGGCATTGGAAGAGAAGCTGCCCAGAATACCTGCAAGCCATCAAGGAATGAAAGATCAAGCCATCTTTCGCTGGTATTTACACAATTAAATCTAATGATTCATCTCATGCTATTTCTTGGGTCCTCGATACCGGGTGTGGTTACCACATTTGTTCTGAATTGCAGGGACTAAGAAGAAATAGAGATGTGGAGTGTGGAAGAATAAATCTAATCATGGGGAACAGAAGATCGTCGCCTGTGACCAAGATTGGAGTGTATTCTTTAGTGCTTAGTAATGGATTATGTTTAGATTTGAATAATTGTTGGTACTCGCCATAAATGGCAAGAAAAATCATTTCGTTTCATGGTTTGTTTAGACAAGGATTAAGATTTTCTTTTAATAATGAGAATGGTTCAATTTATGCTTATCTAAATGGTGTCTTATATTTTGAAGCAATGCCATGTAATGGAATTTATGAAACTGTTATGATTGTAGATAACCTAGGAAATGATGTTTTATGCATGGATTCTTCCAATAGTATGGATAGAGCATCCTTGTGGCATTGTCACCTTGGATATGACAACAAGAAGCGCGTAGCCCAACTCCAAAAGGATGGAGTGTTGGAGTCATTCGACCTTAGGGAAGATGACACATGTGAATCTTGTTTAGTTAGAAAGATGACCAAGTCACCCTTCACTAACACATGTGAAAGGGGTGAGGGTTTATTGGACCTCATACATACCGATGTATGTGGACCCTGTAAATCAACCACAAAGGATGGGAACCGCTTCTATGCGACTTTTACCGATGACTATAGTAGATATGGGTATATGTACTTAATCAAGCAAAAGTCAGAAATGTTTGAAAAGTTCAAAGAGTTCAAAAACGAAGTGGAGAATCAATTGAGCAGGAAAATCAAGATGCTTCGATCCGATCAAGGAGGAGAGTACCTAAGTCTTGAATTCCACGACTATCTCAAAGAATACGAAATAGTTTCGCAATTGACGCCACCTAAGACACCGCAGTTGAATGGTGTGGAAGAAAGGTGTAATCGAACCTTGTTAGACATGGTTCGTTCTATGATGAGTCGTGTTTCGCTATCTATCTCATTCTGGGGGTATGCCTTAGAGACTGCCGCTCATATGCTTAACTGAGTCCCTACGAAGAAGGTTGCCTAAACACCTCACGAGATGTGGACATTGAAAGCTCCCTCGTTAGCACATATCAAGGTTTGGGGTTGCGAGGCTTTCGTAAGACAAGATACTCACGACAAGCTCGAACCTCGTAGTGAGCGATGTATTTTCATCGGCTACCCGCAGAAATCCTTTGGATACCTCTTCTATAGACCGAGTGACAATGTTGTCTTTGTTGCGAGGAGAGAGGTTTTCCGAGAGCGAGAACTCATAAGCCAAGGAGAAAGTGGGAGGAAAATCGAGCTTGAATAGATTCAAGAATCGATTGATGAAGTAACGTCTACCACTGGAAATCAACCTGAGGAGGAAAATCTGGTTGAACCTATTGACCAGTCCTTACCTCTTAGACGTTCCGAAAGAGTTAGAGTTCAACCCCAGTGATATGGTTTTCATATTACTAGCGCAGGGGACACGTATATTAGTGATGGTTCACGAATAAATCTAGATGAACCTAATAGCTTTAAAGAAGCCATGGCAGGCCCGGAGTCTGCAAAATGGAAAGAGGCAATGGACAGCGAGATCCAATCCATGTATGACAACCAAGTTTGGAATCTAGTTGATAATGTGCCCGGACGTAAGACCGTTGGGTGCAAATGGAAATTCAAGAAGAAGACCGATGTGGATGGAAACTTACATACATATAAGGCGCGATTGGTTGCGAAGGGCTTTACTCAAACTCCTGGAGTTGACTATGATGAGACCTTCTCACCAGTTGCGAAGATAAAGTCTATTAGAGTGATGCTAGCTATTGCTGCATTTCATGACTATGAGATATGGCAAATGGAAATTAAGACTATTTTCCTTAACAGGAAGTTGGCTGAGGATGTTTACATGGCTCAGCCAGAGGGTTTTGTTGATCCGAAGCTTCCAAATAGAGTGCGTAAGCTTGAGAAGTCCATTTATGGACTTAAGCAAGCGTCTCGCAGATGATATCTTTGCTTCGATGAGAAAGTCAAAGAGTTTGGATTTGTACGAAGTGAAGATGAATCATGTGTATATGTCAAAGCAAGTGGGAGTTTAGTCAGCTTTCTCGTTTTGTATGTCGATGACCTACTGCTCATAGGAAAGGACATCCCGACTTTGCAGGAGGTTAAGTCTTGGCTCGGGAAGTGCTTCGCTATGAAGGACCTCGGAGAGGCTTCCTATATTTTGGGAATAAGGATAGTGAGAGAAAGAAGTAAGAGACTAATAGGACATAGTTAGAACACTTACTTAGATAAAGTACTAAACCGTTTTCGTATGGAAAATTCGAAGAAGGGAGAATTACCGATACAAAGTAATGCCAAGTTGAGTAAGACTCAAAGTCCGAGTACCGAAGCTGAGATACTAGAAATGAGCCAAGTACCATACGCTTCCGTAGTTGGCTCAATCATGTATGCTATGACTTGTACTCGCCCTGATGTAGCCTTTTCTTTGAGCATGGTTAGTAGATATCAAGGGAAGCCTGGCAGAGCCCATTGGATTGCGATCAAGAATATCCTTAAGTACCTTCGGAGGACCAAGGAATGGTTTTTAGTCCTCAGGGGGAGTGATGACTTGAAGGTGCGAGGGTATAGTGACACCAGCTTTCAGACTGACAGGGACAACTACCGTTCACATTCGGGCTGGGTGTTTACCCTTAATGGAGGAGCAATAACTTGGAAGAGTTCCAAATAGGAAACCGTAGCTGATTCAACGTGCGAATCAAAGTACGTTGCTGCGAGCGAAGCATCGAAGGAGGCAATATGGCTGAAAAACTTCGTTGGTGATCTTGGAGTTGTGCCTGCCATAAAGGTGTTGGATTAATGTCTAATTCCATAACTATAATTGGTAAGACTTGACCCGACCCGGCATGGTCCATTTGGGTTGCATGGCATCATGCACTTGGATAGACTATAATGAGAGAAATAAGACACTTATGGTTATTAATATATTATAAGTGCTAGTATATTAATCATAAGAATAATAAGATTATTTAATTAGTATTCATCAAGAATTAATATAGGATTAATTAAGTGATCAAAAGAAGACTAATTAAATATATGGGTTGATTGTACAAATCATCCATACTTATATAGTGGGTTAATGGTCCATGGATTATCTAGTTGGGCTAAAATCCATATGATGCTCCATGGATGCTCCATGGTGTTTTTGTACCCATGGATTATGGAAATGAAAGGCCATGTCAATTAGGGTTTACATGGTGTAACCCTAACTATATAAGCATCTTATTCTTGACCAAAATCGGCCACTACAGAGAGTAAGGAAGGGCTAGCCGATTTTCATGAAGCGTAGAATTCTCTCAAGTTATTCCAAGTGTATTTGGTGTTGTGTGAACCATTTGAGGTTTCACACTTGGGGCACTAGGCACTCAAGCTTTATGAAGACTTTCTACAGCAAAGAGGTATGTATTCTATCTTGTTATATTCATTGTTGTGTATGCTAGATTAGGATAATACCTTAGATGTTTATATTTGCATGTATAATAGAGAAAACATAGATCCAAGGTATTTAGGGTTTCATGTACACTTAGGAGTGTTAGAATGCTCATAACCCAACAGTGGTATCAGAGCCTAGGCTTGTTTTCTTGTTATACTTGCAAATAGATCTGAAAAATCGAGTTTTGATGTTGTCTTCCCAGCAGAGTCGCTGAGTCCATGAATGGACTCGCCGAGTCCAAGGAAAAAAGCATCCAACTCGCCGAGTTGGTTTGTGCACTCGACGAGTTGGTTCGTGCACTTGACGAGTTGGGCCCCCAGACAGCATAAATTCGACTTTTTTGGCTGGAATTGGACTAGGAACATTACCCTAAGATGTTTTTTGAACTTATAAACTTGTTTTTGATGTGGTAATGTTCATGCTAATCCAATTTCAAAGATACTTGTCAACAGATTCATGTTTTGTATTAGTTTAACGTTTAGACTAATTACATGAAAAAGTTTGATTTAAATTATCTTGTTCTTATGAGTTGCTTAGATTAATATAAAAGTTGAGTGAAATAGTTGTTTTCAATCCAAATTAATCTAAGAGTTGATTCTAAAATGTGTTTTTGTAACTTGTCCTCAAGTTATATGAAAAGTCACATTTAAGTTTCATAAAACTCATAAAAGCTGGCAAAGGTTACAAAATGAAGAGTCTAGTTCTAATTAATTGGTGTTATGACTCCATAATTTGTCCTCAAGTTATGGAGGACCAAGAGTCTCTTCATTAAATAAAAAAAAAGTGTAACCTTAATTAATTCCATAAGTTATAAAATAAAGAAAAGTTAATTCTTTTATTAGTTTAAAGTCTTCCATAACTTGTCCTCAAGTTATGGAACTTGAAGAGTTTCTGGATTAAAACTACTTTAAACACATAAATTATGGAATTAATTAGTTTTGAATAGTTTCAAAACTTGCCCTCAAGTGTTGGAATTTGTAAAGTTTTCTCTTATGAATACTTTAATTCCAAGTTAGCCGTTATAATTTTAAAAGTTAAAATTCAACCCTTATACTTTATAATATTATAAGTTAATAATATATATATATGTATATGAATAAAGTCAGTCCTACCGCTAGTACGCCTCATTCACGAAGCCGGTCTATAAGGTGGGTATAAGGTCGTTGCCTATAAAATGGCAACTTAATGGGTGTCCACTCTCACCCACCACTTTCTTGAATGGTGGAGGGTCGTTAGCCGAACGGGTTTGACAGGACTAGAATTCTCCCTTCATTAAAAGTATTAATGATAAATACTAAGTAACTAAACTCTTATAAATACCTAATCTTAGTTACTTAGGAAAATGTGAATAAGGTGCTAATCCATGAAATTACACTTTGTACTTTGTTTAAGTCGGTTAGTGGAGCGTGTGTGGTTAACCGGCACACTAACTCATATTTAACAAGGTAGGCAAAGGCTAACTTAATGTTTATCATAGTATCGATAGAGCGTGTGTGGTTAACCGGAACATCGATTGAGGGGTAAACAGTTAAGGGTACCAAGTAATTTGCATGGTTACTTGACACCTTGTTTTGTGATCCTCGGCATCCCAGTCACAAAACTTGAAGCGCACACTCGAGATTGAAACATGCCATTGAAAAGTACAATGAATCTCAAAGATCTACGAGTTTCAAAACCAACTAGAACCTAATTATTATTTCGTTTTGTTGGGTTATGAGCATTCTAACACTCCTAAGTGTACATGCAACCCTAAATACCTTGGATCTATGTTTTCTCTATTATACATGCAAATATGAACATCCAAGGTATTATCCTAATCTAGCATACAAAACTATCAATATAACAAGATAGAATACATACCTCTTTGATGGTGCTTGTCTTCATGAAGCTTGAGTGCCTAGTGCCCCAAGTGTGACACCTCAAATGGTTCACACAACACCATAAACACTTGGAATAACTTAGAGAGAATTCTACACTTCATGAAATCGTCTAGCCCTCATACACACATTAGTCACGATTTCTTGAGCCATGGGTTTCTTTTATATGGTGGCTATTAGGGTTACACCATGTAACTCATGACTTTACCCATTCCTTATGCTCCATGGATTTTAACCTCCATGGAGTATCCATGGGACACCCCATGGACTTAGTCCAACATAAGGAATCTTGGATCACAAGCCCACACATATAAGAATGAATGATTTACACAATCAACCCATATATTTAATTAGTCTTCTTTTGATCACTTAATTAATTCCAAATTAATTCTTGATCAATACTAATTAAATAACCTTATTAATATATTAGAACTTATAATATATTAACAAACCTTAAGTGTTATTTCTCTCATTTTAGTCTATCCAAGTGCATGATGCCATGCAACCCAAATGGACCATGCCGGGTCGGGTCAAGTCTTACCAATTATAGTTGTGGACTTAGACATTAATCCAACAGTCTCCACTTGGATAAGTCTAAAACTATTATTGCGTATGACTTCAGGAACCAACTGGCAATCGTAGCTCTCAAAAGCTTCTGTCGAACTCTGACCTTGTAGATGAACTCTGATCTTGTCAATGACTTGTCCATTAGATAAGGGATCATATATTCCTCCATTCTAGATATCATATGGACTGAGACATGGATTATAATCATTCTCTCTGTCCATTTGTTGTTTCCCGATTTCCGATTTATGACGACTGACTAATTGAACAAATCAAATCAGTCCTGGCCCGACCGAGCACTTCCATTTGTCATCATCAAATCATCGAGGGGCCCACAGATATCGCTTTCATCCCGAAGGTAAAAGGAATGGATAAACTTCGACTCATATGGCTTGTTCTACTACTTGTTGAATCATACACAAAGACACGTTTTATAACATCGAGTTACCAATGCGTTTCGTGTAATCAATGTACTATCAACTCATAGTAACAACTCATATCTCTAGGTTTGAAGAATATAAGATATTATCGTCTCATGATCACTCGTGATAAAACCCATGAAGTGATTCCAATGAGCGCGGGTTGAATCCAATACTCAGAACTTATGAGCACTCATGAGTGTTGTAGCCCTTTGTCCAACAACTTAGACCTCTACAAGCCAACCCATGACAGTCTTAATTCATATCTACTTCCAACATATGACCGACTGTGGATGGTTTGAATAACTTAGTCATTCCGGAAGAATAACCTAGTTTATTCGGGAAGTCAAAACATGCAAAGTGAAACACAATAATAATAGAATCCATTATGGTCTCAGAACTTATGAATATAAATAAAACACTTTTTATTTATCACCATATGATTACACATTATTCATTGTATATTGTTTCAGCTATCAACATTATTCTTGAATTTAAAACAATAGTTGTCCCATGCTCCAAGCATGTACACATTGTTTTTCTAAACACTAGTCATGCCACACACCAAGTATGCATACTATGTTTGTCTATGATCTTTACTTTGTGAACTAGATCAATTGAACATAACTTCAATGATTCTCTTTTCACACTCCCAAATCCTTACTGCAAATGCAAGAATTCCAAATTCATGCCATTTACTAAAATCTGTTAGATTCTAAACTTATATGCATTGATCGTCTTGAAATGATTATGCACAAAGTTAGAAAGACTTGACAACAATCATTACAGACCATTCCAAAGGAAATCAGCTCCTTGGGAACATCCTTCTTGCATTAAGTTTCCTAATCTTAAACAAATTGAAAAATTCTAACTTTGAAACATTTCCAGAGTCCATTCTGACTATTACTTCTGAACAAGAGTTGCCTCCTTACAGATTATGTCAATATGGTCCTTCCAGAATTATCACTATACTTCCGAATGTCCTTGAGCAACCAATCTTTGGTAAACCTTAGATTGTCCTCGACAACTGTTTAATCCTTTTAGTCATATCCAGTTCTAAACCTTTTCCCTTCTTAATGCCCTAGGCATTTGGAAAATTTTAGAAAGGATGAATATAGCACATGTAATCGATCCTATATCTGAAGCACATGGGACACGATTCATGATGTCTCACATAAAGACTAAACCAGTCTTTTGCTATAACATTTCCATTTCTATTTGCCAAGTTCTCATAATTCAGATTATGAAAAGGGATGCCGTAATCATAATCGAATTTTAGAACGCAAATAATGGACCCATATACAAAATTTCCTTATGTTGAGCCATTCCAACATGAAATTGATATATATCCTTGACTAAATGATTAAAACCTCACGATCTAAGCTTATAGATTTGAGATGAAGTATAATTTCCTCTCCCTTAATTATAGCAAAACAACTTTTTCCCAATTGAAACCTTTTGTTTTTCTATAATTAACATTGCTAGCTTGCAATACTTATCATAATTATCATGCTCCCACTAACATGATGATTATTAGCATAACACTTATGCTCCCACTAGCTTTGACATGTACTCAGAAAGCTCGACTTCTAGAAATCAATACTTTATTGACTTTCTGACCAAAGTTCAGATTTCTGATACTAGATTGTTTTGATAAGACTTTATCAAAAACATACACCTTCCTTAGATAGCTTATGAGTGTGTCAAAACAATTTTAAGAACTATGAAAAGGGATGTCGTAATCATAGTCTTGATCGTTTTGACCTTTGCCCTTTCTCACAAGTCCAAGTTAGTGTGCCAGTAAACCACACACGCTCCACTAACGACTTTGAGATCACAATTGCTATCTAGCTAAAATCTACTTAGTGGAAGTGTTTCCTCACCATCATTTTCATGAATCAGAGAGAAACCTTATGAAACTTAGATTTATTGGTGTATGAGTTCCTACCCATATGAATTTGTCAAAACCATAATCACAAGACAAGGATAATGACAAATCCAAAACCATATGGATTGAACTCAATCTTAATTTCTTGCCACCTAGCAGCTCAAGGGCCTACCATTGCTTCCAAGTTGTTGTGCAACACATTGAGAACTCTAAGAACTCATATGCAAAGTCAACTTTAACTGGAATGGGCACAGAATATGTCAACACGATAGGTTATAAACCTTAAGTCGTGTGCTAGTGAAGAACTTTAGGTTTCATTCTTGATTAGTTCTTGAGACTTTCAAGACCTTTAAGACTCCCACTGTCCTCTTGACATATAAGACTCCCTTGTCAAACATCCAAGAGATAGTGCGGATTCTAATCAAGACAAACACTTCACACAATTGGCCTAAGTTGGTCTTTGTTTTATCCAAAACATCACAACTTACCAATTTCAAATGTACAAGAGTAGAAAACTTTTACTCTTACATTTTTCAAGTGTTTTAAACCTTCTTTAAGACATGTCACTCAAATTACAATCTTGGAGTATGACTCTAAGACTCATCTTCTTGATTTAACCATTTCAACAATTTCAAGATCCCTTCTTCTTAGTCATAAGAACGAACTCAGACTTCCTTAGAGAACTAATTTTGATATGGTTTCTTAATCATTAAGATGATCACAAAACTGATACTAAAGTACTCTCCCATCTTTTCAGATTTGAGAAACTTTTATCCTTCTGCCTAATTTGATTCTTCTTATTCGCTCTGCCTTACATTGGAACATTTTCCAATGTCTCAGAGTTACACTTAAGCTTGTAAGTATAATCATATTTACTGAGCTTTAGTAAACTATGACGAATAGCCTTATATCTTTTGTGGTGGACTTAATCAGTGCACATGACTATGTACTCGATCCCTTAGTCCATTACTTGACTCACACATCCATGTGAACAAGTAATTAGTCTTAATTTTTCCAATACTTGAAAAGTTCTCATTCATCATGCTATACAACTTGCATGATTCCAAGTTCCGGTCCAACTGAAACTTGGGTGATGAGAATCTTTCCTTTATTTGATAAATTTAGACATTACCACAAATGAAAGGAATCAATTTCATACTTCCACTCTTGCTATTAATGGAATCATATAAGCAACAATTTTTTTTTCCTCAAATGCCATTGTAAGGATATTTTTTTTTTAAATAAATAAAATCAAAAATTTTCTTTTATTTTAAAACTATGCGGAAAAACTTATCCTTACAATCCATATGAAAACTTGTTGTTATCTATTCCTTAGCAATATCTCATAACTCCTAAGAATTAGCTCAAGAATCCGATTTTTCAAACTACGCGATAGAAATCCATCTACGCGATCAGATTCAACATATTCTTTCTTTAAGTTACTTTACTTTTCTTTGATTCTTAAAACATTACCATGTGACCCAGTCACATCATGTATCAGGAATCTAAAAATAGAAACTTAACAGAGTTAGATTAGTGGACTTTTACCTGAAGTAGAGTCAATCTTATTGACTTTAACATCCTTAGGTAAATTAGACAGCTTCGCAAATAATGACCCTTTCTTTGGCAATATAAACATATGGACCCTTTGATAATGGTACACGGGACTATCACAGACTTAGCTTTTCTCTTTACCATTTGTTCAACCGAGTTGACTATGGCCGATCCCTTTCCATTGGGAAGAGAATGTTTTTCTGGATTTCCTGTGTGACTATTGTCAATGTCCATAAAGTTTCAGGAAGTTGATCTTAACAAATAGATAAGATCATTAAGGGTCTTGTCATAGTCTGTTTCATAGGTGTTCCAAAAGAACTCACTATGTGACTTAGAAAGTGATTGAACCACCAACTTTCTCAAGACTTTGACACCCTTTTCTCCCGGCTTGGCAATATGTGACTACATCTCCAAGATATAACCACACCTAGACCTTGCCTCGCCAATAAGGCTTGAGTGACCTTAAACTTTTCAAGAACTTGTGGGTTAGGGAGAATAATTGGAGGAGGAGAAAGAAGTATGATATCCATGGGACATCATCTTCATTAGGAATGCTTGTTTCAAGAGATTTGAGAAGATCATAAATGTCTAAACCAGACATCCTTTGGGAGATATTCAAGATAGTTGATCTTAAAGTCCTTAATATGACACCCAATATGAAATATTAAGGCTAGGACCCAACAAATTATTTTATAACTTAGAAGAGGTATGCCGTAATCCAAGCTATAAAACAATTTGAAGGTAGGTGAATGACGATTCACCAATTTCCATCAAGATAAACGAAATATATTATTAGGTTTTAATTGGTTTTGAAACTCCTAGATCTTTTGAGATTCATTGAACTGTTCAACGGCATGTTTCAATCTCGAGTGTGCCCTTCAGGTTTTGTGACTGGGATGCCGAGGATCACAAAACAAGGTGTGAAGTAACCATGCAAATTACTTGGTACCCTTAAGTGTTTACCCCTCAATCGATGTGCCGGTTAACCACACATGCTCCATCGATACTATGATAAACATTAAGTTACCCTTTGCCTACCTTGTTAAATACGAGTTAGTGTGCCGGTTAACCACACACGCTCCACTAACCGACTTAAACAAAGTGCAAAGTGTAATTTCATGGATTAGCACCTTCTTCACATTTTCCTAAGTAACTAAGATTGGGTATTTATAAGAGTTTAGTTACTTAGTATTTATCATTAATACTTTTAATGAAGGGAGAATTATAGTCATGTCAAACCTGTTCGGCTAACGACCCTCCACCAGTCAAGCAAGCGGTGGGTGAGAGTGGACACCCATTAAGTTGCCATTTTATAGGCAACAACCTTATACCCACCTTATAGACCGGCTTCGTGAATGAGGCATACTAGCGGTAAGACCGACTTTACTCTTATACATATATATATTATTAACTTATAATATTATAAAGTATAAGGGTTGAATTTTAACTTTTAAAATTCTAAGGGCTAACTTGGAATTTAAGTATTCATAAGAGAAAACTTTACAAATTCCAAAACTTGAGGGCAAGTTTTGAAACTATTCAAAACTAATTAATTCCATAACTTATGTATTTAAAGTAGTTTTAATCCAAAAACTCTTCAAGTTCCATAACTTGTGGACAAATTATGGAAGACTTTAAACTAATAAAGAATTAATCTTTTCTTTATTTTATAACTTATGGAATTAATTAAGGTTACATATTTTATTTATTAATGAAGTGACTCTTGAACCTCCATAACTTAAGGACAAGACTCTTCATCTTTTGTAACCATTGCCATCTTTTATGAGTTTTATGAGTCTTTAATGTGACTCTTCATGTAACTTAAGGATAAGTTACACAAACACATTTTATACTCAACTCTTAGATTAATTTGGATTGAAAACAACTTTTTCACTCAACTTTTCTATTAATCTAAGCAACTCATAAGAACAAGATAATTCAAATCAAACTTTTTCATGTAATTAGTCTAACCTTTAAACTAATACAAAACATGAATCTATTGACAATTATCTTTGAGAATGGATTAGCATGAACATTACCACATTAAAAACAAGTTTATAAGTTCAAAAAACAACTTAGGGTAATGTTCCTAGTCCATTTCTAGCCAAAGACCTCGAAGATATGCTGTCTGGGGTCCAACTCGTCGAGTGCATGAACACAACTCGGCGAGTTGGATGCATTTTGCCTTGGACTCGTCGAGTCCCTTCAAGGACTCGGCGAGTCAGCTGGGCTGACAGCATCAAAACTCGATTTTTCAGCTTCTATTGCAGGTATAACAAGAAAACAAGCCTAGGCTCTGATACCAGTGTTGGGTTATGAGCATTCTAACACTCCTAAGTGTACATGCAACCCTAAATACCTTGGATCTATGTTTTCTCTATTATACATGCAAATATGAACATCCAAGGTATTATCCTAATCTAGCATACAAAACTATCAATATAACAAGATAGAATACATACCTCTTTGATGGTGCTTGTCTTCATGAAGCTTGAGTGCCTAGTGCCCCAAGTGTGACACCTCAAATGGTTCACACAACACCATAAACACTTGGAATAACTTAGAGAGAATTCTACACTTCATGAAATCGTCTAGCCCTCATACACACATTAGTCACGATTTCTTGAGCCATGGGTTTCTTTTATATGGTGGCTATTAGGGTTACACCATGTAACTCATGACTTTACCCATTCCTTATGCTCCATGGATTTTAACCTCCATGGAGTATCCATGGGTCACCCCATGGACTTAGTCCAACATAAGGAATCTTGGATCACAAGCCCACACATATAAGAATGAATGATTTACACAATCAATCCATATATTTAATTAGTCTTCTTTTGATCACTTAATTAATTCCAAATTAATTCTTGATCAATACTAATTAAATAACCTTATTAATATATTAGAACTTATAATATATTAACAAACCTTAAGTGTTATTTCTCTCATTTTAGTCTATCCAAGTGCATGATGCCATGCAACCCAAATGGACCATGCCGGGTCGGGTCAAGTCTTACCAATTATAGTTATGGACTTAGACATTAATCCAACACGTTTTTATGGTGGAAATTGGTGAATCGTCATTGACCTACCTTCAAATATTTTATAGCTTGGATTACGGCATCCCTCTTCAAATAGTTTAAGATCACTCAATCCCTATTGGCAAGGCAAGGTCTAGGTGTGGTCGCATCTTAGAGATGTAGTCACATATTGACAAGCCGGGAGAGTTGGGTGTCAAAGTCTTGAGAAAGTTGGTGGTTCAATCACTTTCTAAGTCACATAGTGAGTTCCTTTGGGACTCCTATGAAACAGACTATGACATGACCCTTAATGATCTTATCTATTTGTTAAGATCAACTTCCTTAAAACTTGATGGACATTGACAATTGTGACACAGGAAATCCAGAAAAGCATTCTCTTCCCAATGGAAAGGGATCGGCCATAGTCAACTTGGTTGACCAAATGGTAAAGAGAAAAGCTAAGTCTGTGATAGTCCCGTGTACCATTATCAAAGGTTCCATATGTTTATATTGCCAAAGGAAGGGGCACTGGTTGCGAAGCTGCCAAATTTACCTAAGGAGGTTAAAGTCAATAAGTTTGACTCTACTTTAGGTAAAGTCCACTATCTAACTCTGTTAAGTTTCTATTCTGAGATTCCTGATACATGATGTGACTAGGTCATATGGTAATGTTTAAGAATCAAAGAAAAGTGAAGAAACTTAAAGAAACAATATGTTGAATCTGATCGCATAGATGGATTTCTATCGCGTAGTTTGAAGATCGGATTCTTGAGCTACTTCTTAGGAGTTATGAGATATTGCTTAGGAATAGATAACAACAAGTTTTCATATGGATTGTAAGGATAAGTTTTTCCGCATAGTTTTAAAATAAAAGAAAATTTTTGATTTTATTTATTTTCAAATATCCTTACAATGGCATTTGAGGAAAAATTGTTGCTTATATGATTCCATTAATAGCAAGAGTGGAAATATGAAACTGATTCCTTAATTTGTGGTAATGTCTAAATTTATCAAATAAGGAAAGATTCTCATCACCCAAGTCTCAATTGGACCGGAACTTGGAATCATGCAAGTTGTATAGCATGATGAATGAGAACTTTCAAGTATTGGAAAATTAAGACTTATTACTTGTTCACATGGATGTGTGAGTCAAGTGAAGGACTAAAGGATCAAGTACACATTGTTGTGAACTGGTCAAGTCTACCACAAAAGATCGATAAGACTATTCGTCATAATTTACTATAGCTCAGTAAATATGATTATACTTACAAGCTTAAGTGTATTTCTGAGACATTGGAAAGAGGTTCCAACGTATGGTAGAGTGAATAAGAAGAATCAACTTAGGTAGAAAGATAAAAGTTTCTCAAATCTGAAAAGATGGAAGAGTACTTTAGTATCAGTTTTATGATCATCTTAATGATTTAGAGACCTTATCAGAATTTATCCTCTAAGTGCATTTTGATAGTTAAGAAGAGGAGTGATGAATTGTTGAAGTGGTTAAATCAAGAAGATGAGTCATACTTCGTTCCAATACAAGTCTTGGAGTTATACTCTAAAATTGGAACTTGAGTGACATGTCTTAAAGAAGGTTTAAAACACTTGTCAAATGTAAGAGTAAAAGTTTTCTAGTTTTGTACATTTGAAATTGGTAAGATGTGATGTTTTGGATAAAACAAAGACCAACTAAGGCCAACTGTGTGAAGTGTTTGTCACGATTAGAATCCGCACTATCTCTTGGATGTTTGACAAGGGAGTCTTATAGGTCAAGAGGACAGTGGGAGTCTTAAAGGTCTTGAAAGTCTCAAGAACTAATCAAGAATAAAAACTAAAGTTCTTCACTAGCACACAACTTAAGGTTTATAACCTATCGTGTTGACATATTCTGTGCCCATTCCAATTAAAGTTGGCTTTGCATATGAGTTCTTAGAGTTCTTAATTGGTTGCACAACAGCTTGGAAGCAATGGCAGGCCCTTGAGCTTCCAGGTGGCAAGAAATAAAGATTGAGTTCAGTCCATCTGAATTTAGATTTGTCATTACCCTTTTCTTGTGATTATGGTTTGACAAATTCATATGGGTAGGAACTCATACACCATAAAAATCTAAGTGTCATAAGGTATCTCACCGATTCATGAAAATGATGGTGAGGAAACACTTTCACTAAGTAGATTTTAGCTAGATAGCAATTGTGATATTTGCATTCTCAAAGTCGTTAGTGGAGCGTGTGTGGTTTACCGGCACACTAACCTGGACTTGTGAGAAGTGGCAAAAAGGTCTAACCATTATGATTATGGCAGCCCTCTTCATAATTGTGTAGACACACAAGTGTGCTATCTAAGGGAAGGTGTATGATTTTGATAAACTTTTATCAAAACAATCTGGTATCAGAAATCTAAACTTTGGTAAGAAAGTCAGCTGATTTCTGAGAACTTGTCAAAGCTAATGGGAGCATAAGTGTTATGCTAATAGTCATCATGTTAGTGGGAGCATGATAATTATGATAAAGGTTGCAAGTTAGCAATGTTAATTATAGAAAACAAAAGGTTTCAATTGGGAAAAAGTTGTTTTGCTATAATTAAGGGAGAGGAAATTATACTTTATCTCAAATCTATAAGCTTAGTTCGTGAGGCTTTAATCATTTAGTCAAGGAAATATATACGAATTTCATGTTGGAATGGCTCAACATAAATTTAGTATATGGGTCCATTATTTGCGTTCTAAAATTCGATTATGATTACGGCATCCCTTTTCATAATCTGAATTATGAGAACTTGGCAAATAGAAATGGAAATGTTATAGCAAAATACTGGTTTAGTCTTTATGTGAGACATCATGAATCGTGTCCCATATGCTTCGGATATAGGATCCATTACATGTGCTATATTCATCATTTCTAAAAAATTTCCAAATGCATGGGGCATTAAGAAGGGAAAAGGTTTAGAACTGGATATGACTAAAAGGATTAAACAATTGTCAAGGACAATCTAAGGCTTACCAAAGATTGGTTGCTCAAGGACAGTTGGAAGTATAGTGATAATTCTAGAAGGACCATATTGACATAATCTATAAGGAGGCAACTCTTGTTCAGAAGTGTTAGTCAAAATGAATCTGGAAATGTTTCAAAGTCAGAAATTTCAATCTGTGTAAGATTAAGGAAACTTAATGCAAGAAGGATGTTTCCAAGGAGTTGATATCCTTTGTAATACTCTGTAATGATTGTTGCCAAGTCTTTGTGAATTTGTGGATAATCGTTACAAGAGGATCAATGCATATAAGTTTAGAATCTAACAGATTTCAGTAAATGGCATGAATTTGGAATTCTTGCATTTGCAGTAAGGATTTAGGAGTGTGAAAAGAGAATCATTGAAGTTATGTTCAATTGATGTAGTTCAGAAAGTAAAGATCATAGACAAACATAGTATGCATACTTTGTGTATGGCATGACTAGTGTTTAGAAAACATAGTGTGCATGCTTGGAGCATGGGACAACTATTGTTTTAAATTCAAGAATAAAGTTGATAGCTGAAACAATATACAATGAATAATGAGTAATCATATGGTGACAAATAAAAGGTGTTTTATTTTTGTTCATATGTTTTGATACCATATTGGATTCAATTAATATTGTGTTTCACTTTGCATGTTTTGACTTCCCGAATAAACTAGGTTATTCTTCCGGAATGAGTATGTTATTCAAACCATCCACAATCGGTCATATGTTGGAAGTAGATATGAATTAAGACTGTCATGGGTTGGCTTGTAGACGTCTAAGGTGTTGGACAAAGGGCTACAACAGTCATGAGTGCTCATAAGTTCTGAGTATTGGATTCAACCCGCGCTCATTGGAATCACTTCATGGATTTTATCACGAGTGATCATGAGACGATAATATCTTATATTCTTCAAACCTAGAGATATGAGTTGTTACTATGAGTTGGTTGTACATTGATTGCACGAAAACGCATTCGGTAACTCAGTGCTATAAAACGTGCCTTTGTGTATGATTCAGCAAGTAGTAGAACAAGCCATATGAGTCGAAGTTTATCCATTCCTTTACCTTCGGGATAAAAGCGATATCTGTGGGCCCCTCGATGATTTGATGATGACAAATGGAAGTGCTCGGTCGGGCCAGGACAGATTTGATTTGTTCAATTAGTCAGTCGTCATAAATCGGAAATAGGGAAACAACAAATGGACAGAGAGAATGATTATAATCCAAGTCTCAGTCCATATGATATCTAGAATGGAGGAATATATGATCCCTTATCTAATGAACCAGTCATTGACAATGGCCAGAGTTCATCTACAAGGTCAAAGTTCGACAGAAGCTTTTGAGAGCTACGATTGCCGGTCGGTTCTTAAAGTCATACGCAATAATAGTTTTAGACTTATCCAAGTGGGAGACTGTTGGATTAATGTCTAAATCCATAACTATAATTGGTAAGACTTGACCCGACCCGGCATGGTCCATTTGGGTTGCATGGCATCATCCACTTGGATAGATTATAATGAGAGAAATAAGACAATTATGGTTATTAATATATTATAAGTTCTAGTGTATTAATCATAAGAATAATAAGATTATTTAATTAGTATTGATCAATAATTAATCTAGGATTAATTAAGTGATCAATAGAAGACTAATTAAATATATGGGTTGATTGTACAAATCATCCATACTTATATAGTGGGCTCATGCTCCATGGATTATCTAGTTGGGCTAAAACCCATATGATGTCCATGGATGCTCCACTGTGTTTTTGTACCCATGGATCATGGAAATAAAAGGACATGTCAATTAGGGTTTACATGGTGTAACCCTAACTATATAAGCATCTTATTCTTGACCAAAATCGGCCACTGGAGAGAGTAAGGAAGGGCTAGCCGATTTTCATGAAGTGTAGAATTCTCTCAAGTTATTCCAAGTGTATTTGGTGTTGTGTGAACCATTTGAGGTGTCACACTTGGGGCACTAGGCACTCAAGCTTCATGAAGACTTTCTACATCAAAGAGGTATGTATTACATCTTGTTATATTCATTGTTGTGTATGCTAGATTAGGATAATACCTTGGATGTTCATATTTGCATGTATAATAGAGACACCATAGATCCAAGGTATTTAGGGTTGCATGTACACTTAGGAGTGTTAGAATGCTCATAACCCAACAAAAGGAGCCTATGGAAATTTTCTGTGATAATGAAGGAGCGGTTGCCTTGACCAAGGAACTGAGGGATCATGGTAGATCTCATCATATCGACAAAAAAAATCATTTCATTAGACATCGAGTAGAATAAGGACACCTCGTGGTGAGGAGGATATGATCAGATGATAACCCATCAGATCCTCTTACGAAGGGACATAGTAGGGTTAAGCATTTGCAGCATGCTAGGAGTATTTGGCTGAGAGATGATATTATATTACATTAGATAGTTTTAGAAACTTATAATAGATAAATGTAATTTAACAGTTGATGAATAAATAAAGGAGTATTATTTATAAGTAAAGTTACTGTCTTATGTTAAATGTTTAATTATTGTTTCACTTTGCATGTTTTGACTTCCAGAATAATTGAGTTTATTTGGAATAATCAAATTAGTCAAACAATCCACAATCGTTCCTATGTTGGAAGTAGGTATGAATGAGGGTTGTCATGAAATGGTGTGTAGATTATCTAAATGGTATTAGACATAGCAAAAGTTTGCTGCGATGTTCATGAGTGCTTATGAACTAGTTTTGAGCATTGGAACAAACCCGTGCTTGCTGGAATCAACTTATGGAATTTGACTAAAAGGTTGATCGCAAGACGGTAATATCATATTGTCTTAAAACCTAGATATATGATTTGTTATTTGTTAATTAGTTGTGCATTGATAATGCAAAACCGCATCAGTAAACTGATGTTATAAAACACATTGTTGTGTATAACTGATTAATGAATAAGTAAATGCATATAAGTCAAAGTTTATCTATTACTTTTATCCTAAGAGTCTTGGCCGCTCGATGATTTGATTTGACTTATGTGTCGGGCTCGGTCAGAACTAAATTGATGTGTTCATTTAAGTTCTATGTCGAATAAATCTAAGATCGAGAAACCAACTGCTGGACAATTGATTCCATAGACATGTCCGCATGATATCTAAACAGAGGACTGTACGATCCCTTATCTAAAGGACAAGATTGATAAGATCAGAGTTTGACAGCGTCTTTGAGAGCTATGATTGCTAATCGGTATATATAGTTACTAGACTTATCCAAGTGGGAGACTGTTGGAATAATGTCTAAGGCTGCAACTATATTTGGTAAGTACTTGACCCGATTGAGCATGGTCCTTTTAGGTTGCCTTCACCATAACAACTTGACAGGATGATTTATAATGAGAGAAGAAATATTATTAATATATTATGAGAATAATATAAGGAACAATAATATTTTTATTTGATTAATATAAGTCATAAATTAATTAGGAATTAATTTGGTGACTTAAAGAGATTAATTGAATAAAGGAGCATAAACTATCAATTGTATGATAGTTGTATTTTTAGCAGTGATTCCTTACGGATAAGGGGTGGACGATTTTAGGTATTGGATGAGCCTAGAAATCATCCAAGGCTTATCAGTAAGGAGATTGGATTGCTTAGGGCCTAAGTTATCCAATTAGGGTTTTAAGGGTGAAACCCTAGGAAGCTTACTGGTATAAATACACCCATGGGGTTGAGTAAATCGGAACCCTTGGTATTGGAGAAACCCTGGCCGACTTTTCTCACCCTTCTCTTTCTCTCAAATCATCCTCTTGCTAGGTGCTAGTTGGTGTTTGTAAGCCATTAGAGGAGTGACATTTGTGACTCTAAGCTCCAAGGACTAGAAGATTCAAGCAAGTAATTCAAGGTAATCTTTTAGATCTGATTTCTTATGTTATTATACTAGATCTATCAATCAAAGTCTTGGTTAAATTGCATGTTCAATTAGAGAAACCTAGATCCAAGCAGTAGGGTTTGTATGTGCACATAGGAATGTTCTTATGGCTAAAACCATCAATAATCACATAATGCCTAGCATATCTGGGTGGTGGCCACCGCTTCGGTCTCTTTCAACCAGTAACTGCCTAACATATCTGAGTTCTGGCCTCCCCTTCTGTCTATTTCAACCGGTAGCTGCCTATCATATATGAGTGTTGGCCTCCCCTTTGGTCTCCTTCAACAAGTAACCAGGGACTATTTCACCCCTACTACTACCACATAATACCCTAGCATAAACATATAAGTCATATGCTGCCTAACAAATCTTGGTGTTGGCCTCCCCTTCGGTCTCTTTCAACCGGTAATCGGGTACTATTTCACCCCTACCACTACCACATAATAACATAGGATATTAGCACGTAAAGTATAACAAATAGTGGCATACCGGACAATTATCACAAAGACAAACATCCTAGCTACAATCAATACTAGTGGGCCGACATTGGTGCCTTCGACCCACTCCTACTGGAAGGTAACTCACCTCGAGTGTCGTGTCGTAATTGAACTGTCCTCTACTCTGGGATCAACTCCTCTCAAACTCCTACACATAATAATCTCCTTTAGTTACCCTTTCATACTTATAACCCCTTTAAGGGTCAACTCTAGTCAATGGTCAAAGTCAAAGTCAACATCCTGGTTGACTGAACTCGCCGAGTTGGTCCATCAACTCATTAAGTTCGATGATCCATAAAACCCTGGAATCTTGATCCTACTCGTCGAGTTTTTAATGAATTCGTCGAGTTCCTCCTCATACAGAGTCGGGACATTTCACTCACAACTTGTCGAGTTCCTCCTTGAACTTGTCGAGTTCTTCAATCTTCAGACCACAAAAGCCATGTCCAACTCGTTAAGTCATATCCTAAACGTGGCGTGTTTGGCCGATAATAGAAAAGGTTGGGGCCACGATCCAACTCGTCGAGTTCCCCTTAGTCTATATCCATTAAGTCACTTTGTATTTGGCTCAACGCTTCCAAACCATAGATCTGGTCCTCTAGGGTTGATATTGTTGGATTAGTGTCTTAGTCCATAATTATATTTGGTATGTACTTGATCCGGTTGTGCATGGTTCTTTTGGGTTGCCTTCGCTAAAGCAGCTTGACTGGAGGAATAATATAGAAAGAGGTGATTATGGTTTATTAGTATAGTATAAGACTAATATATTAAAAGAGAAATCATATTTGTATTATTAACATTGGTCAATAATTAATTAAGAATTAGTTTTGTGATCAGTATAAGTTAATTGAACATAAGGGGTTGAATTGTAATTATGTGATAGTTACAAAGTTGGGCAACGAAACTCTAATAGAGAGGGTGGACGAATTCTAGGGATAAAGCCTTAAGAATTCGTCCATGATAGGTATTCTAGAATTATCTTATGGGCTGATTGGTGGCTAAGTAACCAGATAAGGATAATGACTGAAACCCTAATTCCTACACCTATATAAAGGACCATTGAGCATGAGAATTTCAGCCACTTGAACCCTAGAAGTCCTAGAGCCGAAATTCTCCTCTCCCATCTCTCTCTTGCTTCCTCCAATTGCAGTTAGTGTTTGTGATTCATTAGAGGCACAACACATGAGGTGCTAAATTTCTCAAGGCCTCAAGATCTTCAATTAACAAAAAGGTAAACATCTAGATCTGCTTTTCTATGTTAATTTCGATTATATGCACTAGATCTAGGGTTTAAAAGTCTTGGATGAATTGCATGTACAATAGGGAAACGTAGATCCAAGCATTAGGGTTTGCATGAGCACATAGTTTGTTGTTTTGGCTCAAACCCATCACTGGTACCAGAGCCAAGTTTGGTTTCTATTGTATTGATGCCTTGATTGGTCATTAATGCTTTAAAATCAAATTTTTGGGTTGTCTATCTGATGAACTCGCCGAGATCCATTGAGAACTTGACGAGTTGGATGAACTCGACGAGTTCCAATGTGAACTCGACGAGTTTAGCTATCAGACAGAGAGGTTTTCGGGATTTCTTACTGTTTGCTTAAGGATAATTGCTTAAATTGTTTTTTGACTAATAAAATCCAAATTTTATTACTCTTTTATGATTACCCTTACCAAATCAAAAGATAATTACTAATTGTTTGAATAATAAATTCCTTATTTGATAATATTTGATTATTTAAATTAATTGTTGAATTATCTTATAAATAAAATTGATTAGGTCAAATTTAGATAATCATTAATTAATTGTTTAATTTAAATTATTTGCTATTTGATCCTTTATGTTTTGAAAAGTTAAAAACTTGTCCTCAAGTTTTGAAATTCAAATTTTATTATTAAAAGTTTAATTTAAACTATTTGAATTTCAAACCCTATAATTTTACAAATTTAGAATTCAACGTTATACTCTATAATATTATAAGATATATATATATATATATATATATATATATATATATATATATATATATATATATATATATATATATATATATATATATATATAACTTAAATGCTTATCTTACCGTTAGTAGGCCTCATTCAAGAAGCCAATCTATATGTGGTGTGTGTGTGTGGGGGGGGGGGGGGGGGGAGGGTATACGGTTATGGCCTATAAAATGGTCGTTTAATGGGTTTCCACTATCAACCACTGCTTCCTTGATTGGTGGAGTGTCGTTAGCCGAATGGGTAGGATAGGGCAACCCTTTCCTCATTAATAAGTATAATGAATTATAAAAGTAAGTAAATGTTTTTACAAAATTCACAATCTTTGTTACTTTAGGCAAAAGTGAATTGATACAATTCCATGAAATTACACTTTGTACCCTTGCTAAGATGTTAGTGGACCGTGTATGGTTAACCGGCACACTATTTGGGTTCTAAGGAAAGGTGGAAAAGGGTTACTCATTGTTTGTCATAGTTCGATGGAGCGTGTGTGGTTAGCCGACACATCGAATAGACGAGTGTAACAATGAGGGTACAATGTATATTTGCATGGTTATTCACACCCACTTTGTGATCCTCGGCATCCCAGTGACAAACTATAAGGGGCATATCGAGATTTAAACATGTCATTGAAAATTTCAATGAATCTTAAAAGATCTAGGAGTTTTCAATACATTTAAAACTTAATATCTTTTTCATTTTTCATGGTCGAGAATTAGTGAATCGTCGTTCACTTACCTTCAAATTATTTGTATGTTAGATTACGACATCCCTCTTCTAATTTGTAAATAATGTTGTTAGATCCTAGCCTACTTTCTCATTTGGGTGTTTAATTGGGGATTCGTTTCTAATCAAACTTTGTTCCTTTTTCTTTTTAGATGTCTAACAACAACAATGCTTCCGGCTTGAATTCCTCCGGCTCGTTCTCACTCATGAACTTGTGTGGGAGAGTGATCTTTAATGGGTCCAATTTCAATGAATGGATCCGTAACATTCGAATGGTCACTCGTTACAAGGACAAAGAGTAAATAAATTCAACACTGCTACTACTGAAGAGATCACTGCCTTTGAGGTCCATGAGCATGATGCTACGAAATTCCATTGCATCATGCTAGCGACCATGATTGCAGAAATCCAGAAGTCCTATGAGGACATGTATCCCTATGAAATGCTTCAAGACTTGCTGGACCAGTACCACCAAAGTGCGAGGCAAGAAAGGGAGATCATCAATTCGATGATCACTACCTGAATGGGTAATGGAGAGTCCCTTACCGCCCATCTACAAAAGATGTAGAGATATGTTGATCGCCTACTAAAGTTGAATGTTAACTTTGATGAAGAGCTGGAAATCAACATCATCCTTCACTCCTTGCCTCCCTTCTACAACTAGTTTTGCATGACCTACCAGATGAATAAGGAAGAGGTCACTTTGAGCAAGCTTCAAGGCTTGCTAAGGACTACTATGAGCAATCTCACAGATAAGTCTGTTGCATCAACTCCAATTCGCGCTACTGCCCCTATCTTGGCGATAGGGCGAGGAAAGGGTAAGAAGAGGAAGGCTCCCTCAAAGAGCCACCATAGTTGGTTCTCCTAAATGCAACTCTAACCCTAAAGAGGTGTAAGTCCCCAATCTGCTTGTGTATCAATCAGATCCGTTTGATGGTGCGGAATCCCAATGAAACAGATGATGCCATATCAAAATATAAGAGCAGGAGAAGAAGAATAACTTAAATCTATGATGTATTGAAAGATATGAGTGATGCTCCATACATATTAGACTCTCTCTCTCACACACACACACACACTATTCTTCTATATAGTTTCTCTATACAATATGCTCTCCTTTTCTAGACTTTCACTAATGTTTTACTCCTCACCCCTTACACCTACATTTATAGGGAACATGGGGCGTACACGAGTTCACGGCCGTGAACGGGTTTACAGCCGTAAACCCATTTACGACCGCACACACCAACCTGGCCGTGAACATAACCACAAACACATATACAAACGTAAACACCAAACTGTTTATGATCCTAGACATAGAAAAACATTTTCCTAGAAAAGTAAAGTATAAACCATAATTTTGACCCAACAATCTCCCCCTTGATCTATAGCTTTCTTTTCTAACTGACCCAACAAGCTCCCCCTAAAAAGTAGTTGACTTTTCTTGTTAGTATTCATTTTGAGCCTGGATTCAGCTTTAATCTTCAATTTCTTCACAGCTTCAAGATGAACTTGATGAATATTCAATCAATGACTTCATCTTGAGTAGTTGGGCTTTTCTTCAGGATTTGGCTTTGAACGCACATTGGGTGAAGAGGCTTCTTGAAAAGATTCTTGAAAGATAGCGCTTTCAGCTTGAGAGTCTTTAGAGAGAACAACAGAGAGAACTAATCTTTTGGATCACATCAGCAGGTTCATAGATAGCATCAAATTGATTGAGGAGGCTTTAATGCAACTTGATACATAATCTTCAAGTTAGTTTCATGTTGCGTCTGGGATTGAAGGATTGAATGTTGAAAGAATAATCTTCATTTCTTGCTACTTCGAATGAGAATTCTTCGATGATCACGGATGAAGCTTCGACTCAAAAAATCTCAATACACCTAAATTCACTTTTCAAGAAAAAAAAACTAAAAGAAAACTTAATTATTTTTTTTTTGGTTTTTTCATATTTTCTAAACAAGAAATAAAACAGAATTAACACTATTTTTGGATTTTTAAATTTCTGATTTTTGTATCGTTTTTAAATTTTCTGATTTTTGTTTGATTTTTAAATTTTCTGATTGTTGTTTGTTTTTTTAATTCTCCCCCTAAATTTGTGCATAGAGGAAAACTATGAACAAATTTAACAAAAACAAAAATAATTGGGATCAAAGTTATGAGACAGTCTTAACTTTTTTTATCAGTACTTTCACCTTTATGAATAGAACTGGTCAATTGCCGGTATAGTGGTCCCCTTAAATACGAAGGATATCAACAAAATTTTCAAAATATACCATTTAGCTGATGACGACCACGGGTATTATTGTCCACTTAAATTAAGCAACGAGATCTACAGACAACCTCTAAATGGTTCAATTTTAGTTGCACTAGAACGTGTTTCCCACTTCCCGATATACCCCGATTATCAAGAACTTCCAAAGAACTCGTTACTTTAGGTGAATAAAAAATTATTAAGGAGGAAGTCAGATTTAGAAATAGGTGCATATGTTGTGTCCTAGGTCGGATCTCTTTCAATCACACAGAGGGGACAACATATGGCTAAGTAGGACAAAAGGATTGAAAGGTAGAATATTGCATATGTTGTGTCCCAGGTCGGATCTTCCGATCACGCAGAGGGGACAACATATGGCTAATAGATAGAAGGAATTTCATAGAATAAGGAGGTGCGTAGAATTAGAGTTGCATATGTTGCAGTCCAGGTCAGATATTTTCGAATCACGCTGAGGAAGCAACATATGATTGACAGATAGAAAGCAAGAAAATAATTTCCTACAGACCTAGTTTATCAAAACCCCCAGTCGCCCTATCAGAGCCAAAACTAAGGACATAATTCCATACATCGAGGAAAAGTTGAACCAATGTTCTAGATGCATATTAATTTAGTGTATCCTATAGGTTCCCGTATTTATCTCACTGCTCAATCTACTTGAGCGTCGTATGGTCAGTCCAAATAGTTCTATCTAAATCCACACTGTCAAATCCTTTGTGCTTACCAGCACATTGAACATATAGTCTAGAAAATTTAGATTCAGTCCCTTACACATGTTTTAGACTGCCCATTATCACTTTATCTTTATATCACTTCCCAAAACAACCTACTAAAGAAAGACATCTAAGGAAATAAAAACTTGTCTTCAAAATGAATCAGTTTAAGATAAGCACAGGAGCAGAGAAAAGAAAACTCAAATCGTAAGTCACCGATTGAATTTTTATCCAGAAGGTCTAAGAACAACACGATAATATCATAATATATCCAAAAATTCTTCACGTCGTTAAGCACAAACCTGAATGTGTGATCCCCTCCTTTCTTCCTTTCCCGTATAGGACATATACTCTCAAACAATGTTTTTAGTGTTGTAAAGTTGAGAGATGTCTCCTATCATGTGCCTAGATCAGCCACTACCAACAAACCGTAGTCTGATGATATGCCTCTATAGCTACTCCAGCATAGAGCGGGATCAGTTGGTCTTTGGAACCCAGTCCATTTTGAAACTGGATTGACCTTTGTCATCTTTGCAAGGTACCCTTTCCCATGACATATCATGTTTATCACAAATAGAGGATGAAGAAATATTAGAGTCATTAGGAGATTTGGGAGATTGAACGTTTGGTACCCATCTGTAGTTGGGTTTAACTCATTTCTTTTTTGAACGGATGGGTGCCTTGACACTTGATTTTGAGCTTGACGTCAGTTGCCAAGACGAATTTGATTTCACTGACATTGGTTTTATTGGTACATCTCTTGGATTGGACTTTTTGGCCGGCATACTCTTCTTGTTCTTGGAAGTTGATTTCTTGGTCTTATTGGCATTCCAGTCGCCATTTTGCGATTGTGACCTCGAAGGGCTTCTTTTGGAGAATATCCTTCTTGGCACATTCTGCCAGTGTTGTGCATAGTAGGAAACATATACTCGATTAGGACAATTTCGGGCAATGTGCCCATGTGTTCCATAGTGAAAGCAAGTCTTTTTCTTCACTGGGAAGTTGATTCTTCCTGCCCCCGGTGGCATTTCCTTGCCTCGTTTCTTATTATTCCCACAAGCACAATTGCAGCAAGTTGTCGGTTTCGCTTGTTTTGGTGGTTTGTATTTCCAACAGCAGGTTGATTAGAAGTAACTGAGTTAGAAGCAACAGATTCAGAGTTCAAGGAGTCATTGGATTGTTCAATAGTTTTCTCATTGTTCTCATTTTCTACTACTTTACCTGCGCATGAAGTAGAAGCATTAGAATCGTTCAGCTCAACACTTTCTGGCACAACCGGGGTAGAATTATGAAAGATATCATCAAATATATCGAAAAAAATTGAAGTTATCAAACTTTGACTCAAAATTATTATTAGACATACTCTCTTTAGCTGGTTGCTTGCAATGACTTAGGGATTGATCTACATGGGAAGTAGAAACATTAGTATTTTCAACATTAATACTACCTCCTGACACAAATCCATATTTAAGAAATGGCTCTCTGTCCATGTCTTCTTTAGTCAATGGCTGAAACTGATAATTATGATTATAAGGTGGAGGCACTTTTTCATATTCTAAACCCTTGTGTTGATTCTCTTTGAATTGCAAATTATGTTCTATCATGGATGCAACTACTTCACTTGACACATCAAATTTTCTAAAACTAAAATATGCATTTTCAAATTTGTTTTTCAATGTGTCAAGCTCAGTAGTTACCTCAGCAAGTTGTTCAGTCACATTTCTATAATGCACACTCTTATTGCTTTACTCTTCCTGAAGTTTCCTAAAGTCTTTGGTTTTTGCTTCTAATTAAGCCTTCAAGGGTTTCTGTCCTTTCCTAAGTTGATACCTTTCATATTTCAAGTCCTCATTCTCTCTATGTAATAATTCTATATGCTCAAGAAGATTTTTAACATTATCAATGCATGATTTAGAACAACTTAAAAGGTGGCATACCAATGCTCGAATGATGGCTATTGTTATAAGAAAACTCTGCCAAGGGTAAATACGCATCCCAGCTACCCCCGAAGTCTAACACACACGCTCGAAGCATGTCCTCCAATGTCTGAATCGTCCGCTCGCTCTGCCCGTCGGTCTGGGGATGGTATGCGGTACTAAAATGCAGTTTAGTACCCAGCTACTCATGAAATTTCTTCCAGAACCTGGAAGTGAAACGTACATCACGGTCTAAAACGATCGAGATCGGCACTCCATGCCGAGATACTACCTCTCTCACGTATAACTCCGCCAACTTCTCCGCTGATGAACTCTCGCTAATGGCAAGGAAGTGTGCACTCTTCGTCAATCTATCCACAATCACCCAAATTGCATCGACTCCTTTGGCAGTTCTCGGCAATTTGGTGATGAAATCCATCGTAATCTGTTCCCACTTCCACTCAGGAATCTCCAAGGGCTGCAACTTGCCGTGCAGTCTCTGGTGCTCGGCCTTAACCTTACGGCAGGTCAAACACCTCTCGACGAACCAAGCGACGTCTCTCTTCATGCAAGGCCACCAATATTCCTTCCTCAAGTCCAAATACATCTTCGTAGCACCAGGATGGATCGAGAATTTCGATCTATGAGCCTCCTCCATCAAAGTAGCACGCGTACCGCCCACAAATGGTACCCAAATCCGACCCTGAAACGTCAGAAGTCCTCGTCCATCCTTAACGAACTCTGAAATTAACCCAACGACTCTCTCTTTCTTCTGCATCTCGGATCTCACAACCTTGGCCTGCGCCCCACGAATAGCATCCAATATCGGGGTCATCACTGTCAGTCTCAAACATACGTCTCGCAATGGAGTGCTTTCCGCTCTACGACTCAATGCATCGGCTACCACATTAGCCTTGCCTAGGTGGTATAGGATCTCACAGTCATAATCCTTAACCACGTCCAACCATCTCCTCTGACGCATATTTAGGTTGGGTTGATCCATCAAATACTTCAAACTTTTATGGTCCGTGTATATAGTACAATGAACCCCATACAGGTAGTGACGCCATATCTTGAGAGCGAACACCACTGCCCCCAACTCTAAATCATGTGTGGGATATCTCGCCTCATGAGGCTTCAGCTGCCTCGACGCATAAGCTATCACATGACCTCTCTGCATCAACACCGCACCCAGTCCCGAAATCGATGCGTCGCAATATACGACAAAATCCTCCATCCCTTCCGGGAGAGCTAATACCGAGGCTTCGCACAGTCTCTGACGAAGTGTCTCGAAGGAAGTCTGTTGCTCGGGTCCCCATGAGAATGTGACACCCTTCCGGGTCAATCTGGTGAGCGGTACCGCGATCTTGGAGAAGTCTCTGATAAACCTCCGATAGTACCCCGCCAACCCAAGGAAACTCCTGATCTCGGAAGGTGACTTCAGTGCCTCCCAACTCATCACTGCCTCCACCTTGGCCGGATCGACCAATATCCCTGCCTGATTAACAACATGTCCAAGAAATTGGACCTCCCGCAACCAGAAGTCACATTTGGAGAATTTTGCATATAGCTTCTCCGACCTCAGTACCTCAAGGACCTCCCTCAAATGTCTCTCATGCTGCTCTCTAGTTCGCAAATATACTAGTATGTCGTCGATAAATACAATCACAGACCGATCCAGCATCGGCCTGCATACCCTGTTCATGAGGTCCATGAACATTGCCGGGGCATTGGTGAGCCCAAAAGGCATCACCACGAACTCGTAATGCCCATAACGCGTCCTGAATGCTGTCTTCTGGACGTCCTCATCCCGCACTCTTACCTGATGGTACCCTGATCTCAGATCGATCTTGGAAAACCAAGATGCCCCTTGCAACTGATCGAATAAATCATCGATCCTTGGTAACGGATATCGGTTCTTGATCGTCACCTTTTTCAACTCCCGGTAATCAATACACATCCGGTGTGAACCATCCATCTTCTTGACGAATAGAATCGGTGCTCCCCATGGCGAGCTACTCGGCCGAATAAATCCCTTCCCCAGCAACTCTTGGAGTTGCGAGGACAACTCTTGCATCTCTGGAGGTGCAAGACGATAAGGCACCTTCGCAATAGGCGCAGCCCCCGGAACCAGATCGATACCAAACTCCACTTGCCTCGCAGGAGGTACTCCCGGCAATTCCTCGGGAAAGACATCTGGAAACTCGCGCACCACTGGTACCTCCTCCACTGACTTCAGTCTCTCGGAAGCCTCCCGCGTATCCATCACATACGCCACAAAACCCTTACATCCCTGCTGTAGACATTGTCTCGCCCTAGCGGCCGAACAAAAAGCTGATCCCGAACGGGTACCCTCGCCGTACACCGTAAGAACTCCCCCACTAGGGTCTCGTATAGTCACCAGCTGGTGCTCACAGTCGATGACGGCGCTGAATCTGCTCAACCAGTCCATGCCCACGATGACACAGACATCACCCATCGCAATAGGAATTAGGTCAATCGGGAATGCAACCCCAAAAATTTCTAGCACGCATCCTCGAAGAACCTCCGTAGCACAAACCACCCTCTCAGCCGCTATAGAAACGCTCAGAGGCCGACTTAACGGCTCACGACCAATGCTGATATGCTGACTAAAAGCTAGAGATACAAAGGATCTACTCGCACCCGAGTCAAATAACACAAGAGCAGGCATAGAGTTCACAATAAAAGTACCTACACATATATTAACATAAGCATAACATTTCAACTTTAAATAAATACGCGAATTACAGTATACCTGCCACAACATCGGGTGCAGCGCGGACCTCCTCCGCAGTCAGCTGAAAGGCTCTCCCGCGAGCCCTCGGGGCCTCGACCTTCACCGGTCGTGTCTCGGTAGTCCTGGTAGTAGGTGCAGATCCCTGACGAAGCTGCGGGCACTCGGCCTTCCGATGGCCTGTCTGGTTGCAATGAAAGCAAACCAAGAACCCCTTAGGACAATCCCTGGCAATGTGTCCTTCCTTGCCACACTTGTAGCAACCACCCGCTCGACACGCCCCCTAATGACCCTTGCCGCACTTTCCGCAAGTACGGCTCTTCGAACCTCCCATCCTCAAATCAGCGGACTTGATCCACTTGGCTGCCGGCTGGGACTGAGCCGGTCGCCGATCCGTCTGCCGAGACTCGGCCACCTCCCTGGCATTCGCCTAAAGCTCAGTAAAAGTACGGTAGGTGGAGTTTGATACAAACTCCCGGATATCCCTCCTCAGCACGCCCAAGTACCGGCTCATCCGTGACTGCTCTGTAGACACCAGCTCGGGGCAGAACATCGCCCTCTCGTGAAACTTCCGTGTGACCATCGCAACGGAATCAGTACCCTGCTTAAGGGTCAAGAACTCTTGGATCAATCGTTCCCTCTCCACTTGGGGAACGTACTCGTCCCTGAACATCTCAGTAAACCTCTCCCAGGTCACCGCTGAAATCTCCGCCTGAGTGAAGTTCGCAGTCAGGAACTTCCACCAATCCTTCGCTCCCAGACGGAGCTGGTTCAAGGCGAACCGTACCCTCAGGTGCTCCGGGCATGAACAAGTGTAGAAGCACCCCTCAATATCGGCGACCCACCTCATTGCAGCAATCGGGTCCTGCGTCCCATCGAACTCAGGGGGTTTCGTGTTGCTGAATTCCCGAAACAGCAACGAATCGCCCCCTTGCGGCCTAGCAGCGGCCACAGCTGCGGTAGCGGCAGCGACTGCAGCTTCAGTCAGTGCGGCATACCGTTCCTCAAACTCCTCCATCAGAATGGTCTTAATGGACCCAAACATCTCCGGGATTTATGCCCGAACCGCCGCAGCTACCTCCTCCTGGATCATCTGACGAATCTCCTCGTCACTCACCCCGCTCGAACTCGCTCCGTGGCGTGTCGTAACCATAATGTCTCTGAAATACAACATAAAATTATCAGAGACTCCATCAAGTACATTTGTACTCGATAACGCAACCCTACTCAGTCTCCGATATCCAGGGATTCTTACTTGGGTCTTCCACCGACCCGGTGCCTTCGGTAGTACGGGCCCAATACTACCGACCACACCGTGTCAGTATTCGTCCCAAATCTTCCTCCCCAAACCCCGAATAGTGAGTACTCTACTTCTCGTATGCACTATCTACCTATACGCTATCGAATATCTCATACAAGCAACCTCCCTAGACTAAGGCATCACAAAACAGGCCATTCTAGTCCTATCATGTATACCTAGTCTTCTAGCATGCATAACAATTCATAATTCAGTGCATAACATAACATTGTAAGGTATTATGGGGATCTTTACCGTTCGGGCGCTGGCTGATCGTACACACTGCGTCTTTCTTGTTTACCACTTTACCATTTATAAAAGTTTATGTATTTATTATTTTTAAAAGATTTTTCCTCAAATCCTCGGTTTGAGTTCAGTTACACCCGAAGGTACACCCGAATCCCTCAAACCAAGGCTCTGATACCAATTGTAACAACGCAAATTTTCGAATAAAATTTTCATTTAAAGTAAAGTGATTTCATTCAACCAAAAGTATTTATTCCATGTTCCATATCAAATACATATATAAAAATCCCCAAGATCTTAAATAGCAGCAGTGTGTATGCATCATGCCGGCGCCTTCCCACGGTCCTCGCTAGTACCTGAAACACATACATAACAACTTGTAAGCATAAATGCTTAGTGAGTTCCCCAGTATACGACTTACACATATACGCCTTTCCAGGCTTTGACCTTCCGGTCTACAACACTTTTCCTTCCGGCCCGTAACATAATCGCCTTCCGGCCCATAACATATTGCCTTCTCGCCCGTATCATATTGCCTTCCGGCCCATAACCTTTACAACATATAATACATCTAATATAACACACATAGCACATATATCATACATCATACCTAACCTTACTGTCACATAACATATCGCTTTCCGGCCCGTGTAAACATATATATCATGCATAGCAACTACCTTTCTATTTATAGCATAAGTAACACCTATCATATACGACCTTCCGGTCTCACAGTCAAACCCTTCCGGGTGAAGTATAGTGAGAACACTCACCTCGTGATAATGTAAGCTATCAAATCTTGAAACTACTCGTACTCGATCCGCCGATCTGCAGACTCCCTATAATACCATATACCCTTATTAATACTCTTATCATTCAAGACAATTGACCCTAAGAATTTACATGCAGGTCAACTCTGGTCAACGGTCAACTTGACCGGACTCGTCGAGTGCAAAGGCGACTCGGCGAGTCTAGACGTCCTCCCCAACTTTCCCTGTTGTTCCCCTTTCTACTCGTCGAGTATCCCTCTTGACTCGACGAGATCCTCGTGGAAGAATCGCGGGGCCACCCTGACTCCACTCGCCGAGTCTGAAGAACGACTCGGCGAGTCCCAGTGAATCTTCAAGATACTCGCCGAGTCTGAAGAACAACTCGGCGAGTCCCAATGGATCTTCAAGCTACTCTCCGAGTCTGAAGAACAACTCGGCAAGTCCATGCCATGCAGTCGGTCAACTGCTTCCTGAAACAAGCATGGTCCCGAGACATGCAATCATGGGACTTTCTGGACCTCTAAGCATCCTATTACTGGGGTGTAAACGATTGGGTAACAACATAATAATCCATCTAATCACCCAATGGGTTTCATAAACCCTAGATTCGTGTACACATCAAAATAACAAAAATGGTCCGAGTATTACCTGAAAACGCACCCTCTGTGTCTCCAAACCTCAGGACTCGATCCTCCTTGATATTCCTTTGGCCAAAACTCTTCTTCTTCTTGCTTAACAAATTCCTCAAAGTTCCAATAGCATTCCCTCCTGCTCTAGACGTCCACAAACGATTAGGGTTCGTCTCAATCGGCCAAAAGACGAACAATGATGGCCTAAGAGGCGTTATATACGATCCAAACCAAACGGCTAGGGTTTCTGCTGAACAGCGTCGACTCGCCGAGTCCATATCTGGACTCGTCGAGTCCAGTCGCGAACCCGCGATCAAGCCTGTGGTCCTACTCGGCGAGTCAGGCACCAACTCGCCGAGTCCCCTCCTAAAAATGCCCCAAAAATAGCTTTAAAACAATACCTGAAATTCCAGGCTGTTACAACTCTCCCCCACTAGAACTAGACTTCACCCTCGAAGTCTCACTCTGCGAATAACTCCGGATGTTGCTCCCGCATTTCACGCTCCGGCTCCCAAGTCATCTCTGATCCCTTCCGGTGTTGCCACTGAACCAACACCAGAGGTACCTCCTTGTTCCGCAGAACCTTGATCTTCCGATCCCTGATAGCTACTGGTCTCTTGGCGTAATTCAAGCTCGTATCCACCTGAATATCCTCTAACGGAACCACCGCCGATTCATCGGCTATACACTTCCTCAACTGTGATACGTGAAAGGTATTGTGAATCTGTCCCAACTCTGCTGGCAACTCCAACCGATAAGCTACCCGACCTACCCTTGCAATTACACGAAACGGACCTATGAACCGGGGCCCCAACTTGCCCCTCTTTCTAAACCGGATCACTCCCTTCCAAGGAGAAACCTTCAGAAGAACGAAGTCGCCAACCTGGAATTCTAGCTCGGACCGGCGTCTGTCCGCATAACTCTTCTGTCGGCTTTGGGCGGTCAATAATCTCTGCCTAACCTGCTGAATCTGCTCTGTCGTCTGGAGTACGATCTCTGTACTGCCCATCACTCTCTGTCCCACCTCTCCCCAGCAAATGGGAGTCCGACACCTCCTACCATACAACAACTCAAAAGGTGGCATACCAATGCTCGAATGATGGATGTTGTTGTAAGAAAACTCTGCCAAGGGTAAATACGCATCCCAGCTACCCCCGAAGTCTAACACACATGCTCGAAGCATGTCTCCAATGTCTGAATCGTCCGCTCGCTCTGCCCGTCGGTCTGGGGATGGTATGCGGTACTAAAATGCAGTTTAGTACCCAGCTCCTCATGAAATTTCTTCCAGAACCTGGAAGTGAAACGTACATCACGGTCTGAAACGATCGAGATCGGCACTCCATGCCGAGATACTACCTCTCTCACATATAACTCCGCCAACTTCTCCGCTGATGAACTCTCGCTAATGGCAAGGAAGTGTGCACTCTTCGTCAATCTATCCACAATCACCCAAATTGCATCGACTCCTCTGGCAGCTCTCGGCAATTTGGTGATGAAATCCATCGTAATCTGTTCCCACTTCCACTCAGGAATCTCCAAGGGCTGCAACTTGCCGTGCGGTCTCTGGTGCTTGGCCTTAACCTTACGGCAGGTCAAACACCTCTCGACGAACCAAGCGACGTCTCTCTTCATGCAAGGCCACCAATATTCCTTCCTCAAGTCCAAATACATCTTCGTAGCACCAGGATGGATCGAGAATTTCGATCTATGAGCCTCCTCCATCAAAGTAGCACGCGTACCGCCCACAAATGGTACCCAAATCCGACCCTGAAACGTCAGAAGTCCTCGTCCATCCATAACGAACTCTGAAATTAACCCAACGACTCTCTCTTTCTTCTACATCTCGGATCTCACAACCTCGGCCTGCGCCCCACGAATAGCATCCAATATCAGGGTCATCACTGTCAGTCTCAAACATACGTCTCGCAATGGAGTGCTTTCCGCTCTACGACTCAATGCATCGGCTACCACATTAGCCTTGCCTGGGTGGTATAGGATCTCACAGTCATAATCCTTAACCATGTCCAACCATCTCCTCTGACACATATTTAGGTTGGGTTGATCCATCAAATACTTCAAACTTTTATGGTCCGTGTATATAGTACAACGAACCCCGTACAGGTAGTGACGCCATATCTTGAGAGCGAACACCACTGCCCCCAACTCTAAATCATGTGTGGGATATCTCGCCTCATGAGGCTTCAGCTGCCTCGACGCATAAGCTATCACATGACCTCTCTGCATCAACACCACATCCAGTCCCGAAATCGATGCGTCGCAATATACGACAAAATCCTCCATCCCTTCCGGGAGAGCTAATACCGGGGCTTCGCACAGTCTCTGATGAAGTGTCTCGAAGGAATTCTGTTGCTCGGGTCCCCATGAGAATGTGACACCCTTCCGGGTCAATCTGGTGAGCGGTACCGCGATCTTGGAGAAGTCTCTGATAAACCTCCGATAGTACCCCGCCAACCCAAGGAAACTCCTGATCTCAGAAGGTGACTTCGGTGCCTACCAACTCATCACTGCCTCCACCTTGGCCGGATCGACCAATATCCCTGCCTGATTAACAACATGTCCAAGAAATTGGACCTCCCGCAACCAGAAGTCACATTTGGAGAATTTTGCATATAGCTTCTCCGACCTCAGTACCTCAAGGACCTCCCTCAAATGTCTCTCATGCTGCTCTCTAGTTCGCGAATATACTAGGATGTCGTCGATAAATACAATCACAGACCGATCCAGCATCGGCCTGCATACCCTGTTCATGAGGTCCATGAACACTGCCGGGGCATTGGTGAGCCCAAAAGGCATCACCACGAACTTGTAATGCCCATACCGCGTCCTGAATGCTGTCTTCTGGACGTCCTCATCCCGCACTCTTACCTGATGGTACCCTGATCACAGATCGATCTTGGAAAACCAAGATGCCCCTTGCAACTGATCGAATAAATCATCGATCCTTGGTAACGGATATCGGTTCTTGATCGTCACCTTGTTCAACTCCCGGTAATCAATACACATCCGGTGTAAACCATCCTTCTTCTTGACGAATAGAATCGGTGCTCCCCACGGCGAGCTACTCGGCCGAATAAATCCCTTCCCCAGCAACTCTTGGAGTTGCGAGGACAACTCTTGCATCTCTGGAGGTGCAAGATGATAAGGCACCTTCGCAATAGGCGCAGCCCCCGGAACCAGATCGATACCAAACTCCACTTGCCTCGCAGGAGGTACTCCCGGCAATTCCTCGGGAAAGACATCTGGAAACTCGCGCACCACTGGTACCACCTCCACTGACTTTGGTCTCTCAGAAGCCTCCCGCGTATCCATCACATACGCCACAAAACCCTTACATCCCTGCTGTAGACATTGTCTCGCCCTAGCGGCCGAAGAAAAAGCTGATCCCGAACGGGTACCCTCGCCGTACACCGTAAGAACTCCCCCACTAGGGTCTCGTATAGTCACCAGTTGGCGCTCACAGTCGATGACGGCGCTGAATCTGCTCAACCAGTCCATGCCCACGATGACACAGACATCACCTATCGCAATAGGAATTAGGTCAATCGGGAATGCAACCCCAAAAATTTCTAGCACGCATCCTCGAAGAACCTCCGTAGCACAAACCACCCTCTCAGCCGCTATAGAAACGCTCAGAGGCCGACTTAACGGCTCACGACCAATGCTGATATGCTGACTAAAAGCTAGAGATACAAAGGATCTACTCGCACCCGAGTCAAATAACACAAGAGCAGGCATAGAGTTCACAATAAAAGTACCTACACATATATTAACATAAGCATAACATTTCAACTTTAAATAAATACGCGAATTACAGTATACCTGCCACAACATCGGGTGCAGCGCGGACCTCCTCCGCAGTCAGCTGAAAGGCTCTCCCGCGAGCCCTCGGGGCCTCGACCTTCACCGGTCGTGTCTCGGTAGTCCTGGTAGTAGGTGCAGATCCCTGACGAAGCTGCGGGCACTCGGCCTTCCGATGGCCTGTCTGGTTGCAATGAAAGCAAACCAAGAACCCCTTAGGACAATCCCTGGCAATGTGTCCTTCCTTGCCACACTTGTAGCAACCACCCGCTCGACACGCCCCCTAATGACCCTTGCCGCACTTTCCGCAAGTACGGCTCTTCGAACCTCCCATCCTCAAATCAGCGGACTTGATCCACTTGGCTGCCGGCTGGGACTGAGCCGGTCGCCGATCCGTCTGCCGAGACTCGGCCTCCTCCCTGGCCTGGGTCTCTAACTCGATCTCGCGCTTCCTGGCATTCTCCTGAAGCTCAGTAAAAGTACGGTAGGTGGAGTTTGATACAAACTCCCGAATATCCCTCCTCAACACGCCCAAGTACCGGCTCATCCGTGACTGCTCTGTAGACACCAGCTCGGGGCAGAACATCGCCCTCTCGTGAAACTTCCGTGTGACCATCGCAACGGAATCAGTACCCTGCTTAAGGGTCAAGAACTCCTGGATCAATCGTTCCCTCTCCACTGGGGGAACGTACTCGTCCCTGAACATCTCAGTAAACCTCTCCCAGGTCACCGCTGAAATCTCCACCTGAGTGAAGTTCGCAGTCACGAACTTCCACCAATCCTTCGCTCCCAGACGGAGCTGGTTCAAGGCGAACCGTACCCTCAGGTGCTCCGGGCATGAACAAGTGTAGAAGCACCCCTCAATATCGGCGACCCACCTCATTGCAGCAATCGGGTCCTGCGTCCCATCGAACTCAGGGGGTTTCGTGTTGCTGAATTCCCGAAACAGCAACGAATCGCCCCCTTGCGGCCTAGCAGCGGCCACAGCTGCGGTAGCGGCAGCGACTGCAGCTTCAGGCAGTGCGGCATACCGTTCCTCGAACTCCTCCATCAGGGTGGTCTTAATGGACCCAAACATCTCCGGTATTTCAGCCCGAACCGCCGCAGCTACCTCCTCCTGGATCATCTGACGAATCTCCTCGTCACTCACCCCGCTCGAACTCGCTCCGTGGCGTGTCGTAACCATAATGTCTCTGAAATACAACATAAAATTATCAGAGACTCCATCAAGTACATTTGTACTCGATAACGCAACCATACTCAGTCTCCGATATCCAGGGATTCTTACTTGGGTCTTCCACCGACCCGGTGCCTTCGGTAGTACGGGCCCAATACTACCGACCACACCGTGTCAGTATTCGTCCCAAATCTTCCTCCCCAAACCCCGAATAGTGAGTACTCTACTTCTCGTATGCACTATCTACCTGCACGCTATCGAATATCTCAGACAAGCAACCTCCCTAGACTAAGGCATCACAAAACAGGCCATTCTAGTCCTATCATGTATACCTAGTCTTCTAGCATGCATAACAATTCATAATTCAGTGCATAACATAACATTGTAAGGTATTCTGGGGATCTTTACCGTTCGGGCGCTGGCTGATCGTACACACTGCGTCTTTCTTGTTTACCACTTTACCATTTATAAAAGTTTATGTATTTATTATTTTTAAAAGATTTTTCCTCAAATCCTCGGTTTGAGTTCAGTTACACCCGAAGGTACACCCGAATCCCTCAAACCAAGGCTCTGATACCAATTGTAACAACGCAAATTTTCGAATAAAATTTTCATTTAAAGTAAAGTGATTTCATTCAACCAAAAGTATTTATTCCATGTTCCATATCAAATACATATATAAAAATCCCCAAGATCTTAAATAGCAACAGTGTGTATGCATCATGCCGGCGCCTTCCCACGGTCCTCGCTAGTACCTGAAACACATACATAACAACTTGTAAGCATAAATGCTTAGTGAGTTCCCCAGTATACGACTTACACATATACGCCTTTCCCGGCTCTGACCTTCCGGTCTACAACACTTTGCCTTCCGGCCCGTAACATAATCGTCTTCCGGCCCATAACATATTGCCTTCCGGCCCGTATCATATTGCCTTCCGGCCCATAACCTTTACAACATATAATACATTTAATATAACACACATAGCACATATATCATACATCATACCTGACCTTACTGTCACATAACATATCGCTTTCCGGCCCGTGTAAACATATATATCATGCATAGCAACTACCTTTATATTTATAGCATAAATAACACCTATCATATACGACCTTCCGGTCTCACAGTCAAACCCTTCCAGGTGAAGTATAGTGAGAAGACTCACCTCATGATAATGTAAGCTATCAAATCTTGAAACTACTCGTACTCGATCCGCCGATCTGCAGACTCCCTATAATACCATATACCCTTATTAATACTCTTATCATTCAAGACAATTGACCCTAAGAATTTACATGCAGGTCAACTCTGGTCAACAGTCAACTTGACCGGACTCGTCGAGTCTAGACGTCCTCCCCAACTTTCCCTGTTGTTCCCCTTTCTACTCGTCGAGTATCCCTCTTGACTCGACGAGATCCTCGTGGAAGAATCACGGGGCCACCCCGACTCCACTCGCCGAGTCTGAAGAACGACTCGGCGAGTCCCAGTGAATCTTCAAGATACTCGCCGAGTCTGAAGAACAACTCGGCGAGTCCCAATGGATCTTCAAGCTACTCGCCAAGTCTGAATAACAACTCGGCAAGTCCATGCCATGCAGTCGGTCAACTGCTTCCTGAAACACGCATGGTCCCGAGACATGCAATCATGGGACTTTCTGGACCTCTAAGCATCCTATTACTGGGGTATAAACGATTGGGTAACAACATAATAATCCATCTAATCACCCAATGGGTTTCATAAACCCTAGATTCGTGTACACATCAAAATAACAAAAATGGTCCGAGTATTACCTGAAAACGCACCCTCTGTGTCTCCAAACCTCAGGACTCGATCCTCCTTGATATTTCTTTGGCCAAAACTCTTCTTCTTCTTGCTTAACAAATTCCTCAAAGTTCCAATAGCATTCCCTTCTGCTCTAGACGTCCACAAACGATTAGGGTTCGTCTCAATCGGCCAAAAGACGAACAATGACGGCCTAAGAGGCGTTATATACGATCCAAACCAAATGGCTAGGGTTTCTGCTGAACAGCGTCGACTCGCCGAGTCCATAGCTGGACTCGTCGAGTCCAGTCGCGAACCCGCGACCAAGCCTGTGGTCCTACTCGGCGAGTCAGGCACCAACTCGCCGAGTCCCCTCCTAAAAATGCCCCAAAAATAGCTTTAAAGCAATACCTAAAATTCCAGGCTGTTACAATGATGACCCAAATCGAATCCACTTCCCATGCGGCCCTAGGAAACTTCATGATGAAATCCATAGTAATATCTTCCCACTTCCATACCGAGATATCCAATGGTTGCGTCATGCTATGAGGCCTCTGGTCCTCTGCCTTGACCTTCCTGCAGGTTAGGCATCTCTCGACGTACCATGCTACATCTCGCTTCATGCATGGCCATTAGTAATTAGGACAAAGATCTAGGTACATTTTCGTTGCCCCATGATGTATGGAAATTTTGGATTTATGTGCCTCCTCCATTAGGATCTGGATCACACTGACTATGTACGGAACGCACACTCTGTAGTGAAGTGTCAACATCAAAGACTATCATAGTCGATGGAGGAAATTTGTCCCACTATAAGCTCACTCTTCTGGTGTTCCTCTTTCGTAGCCTCCTCCTGGGCCTCCTGGGTCTACTCCAGAAGTGGAGTCACTACTATCACCCTCAGACAGATTCTCTGATCGAGGCTGTGAATGCCTTGTGGCTGAGTGCATCGGCCACTACATTGGCCTTCCCTGGGTGGTAGAGGATCTCACAGTCGTAATCCTTCACCACATCTAACCACCGACATTGCCTCATGTTTAGATTCAGCTGATTTATGAGGTACCTCAAGCTCTTGTGGTCCGAGTAAATGGCACATCGGACCCCGTAGAGGTAGTGTGGACAAATATTGAGGGCGAAAACAACCGCCCCAACTCCAGGTCGTGCGCTGGGTAGTTTGCCTCGTGACACTTCAGCTGCCTCAAGGAGTAAGCGATGACATATCCTCTCTGCATCAACACTGCGCCCAGACCTGAAATGGACGCATTGCAATGATGGGTTTTATACAAACAATCCTATGTGTACATGCAACCCTAGCATTGGATCTATGTTTTCACTATTAGATACACAACATTATGAACACATAATAAAACACTAAAGATGATTGCTGTTTTCGAAATTAACCAAGAAGGCTAGATTACATACCTCTTGTTGTTATATTGTAATAACAACTTGAATCTTCAAACCCTAAGTCTTGAAAGCAAGCACGACAAGTGTAGTTCCTCTAATGGCTCACAAACACCAAGAGCAATTGGAGAGGCTATAGAGAAAGATAAGAGGTATAGAATTTCATCCCTAGGAACCCTTGGGAAGGCATGGACGAATTCATGAGCCTTAGGAGTCTTTATATAGGTGTATAGATTAGGGTTTCAGTCCTTATCCTCATCTAGTTGCGTGCCCACCAAGTAACAATAAGATAAGCCTTGAAAGCCCATATCTTTGGACGATTTCAAGGATACATATCCTTTAGATTTTGTCAACCCATATTCTAGGATACTCCTTACCCTATTTTGCAACTATCATATAATTACAATTCAACCGCTCTAGTTTAATTAATTACACTTGATCACAAAATTAATTCCTAATTAATTATTGACCAATATTAATTAAATAAATATGATTTCTCCTTTAATATATTATTCTTATAACATATTAATAAATCATAATAACCTCTTTCTCTATTATTTCTCCAGTCAAGTTGCTTTGGTGAAGGCAACCCAAAAGGACCATGCACAATCGGGTCAAGTATTTACCAAATATGGTTACTGGCTTAGACACTAATCCAACAGTCTCCCACTTGGATAAGTCTAGTAACTACAAATGTAAGTACACCTCGATTTGCAATCGTAGCTCTCAAAGACGCTGTCAAACTCTGATCTTATCAACAACCTGTCCTTCAGATAAGGAATCATATATTCCTCCATTCTAGATATCGTATAGACACGAGACATGGATTGAAATTATTCTCTCAGTCTATATGTTGTTTCTCGATTTCTGATTTACGACGACCGACTAATTGAACAAATCAAATTAGCCCTAGCTCGGCCGAGCATTTACGTTTGTCATCACTAAATCATCGGGGGGCCCACAGATATCGCTTTTATCCTACTTGGGATAAAAGGAATGGATAAACTTCGATTCAATGTTTGCTTGCACTCACTCACCAAATCACATACAACAATCTGTTTTATAACTCCGAGTTACCAGTGCGTTTACATATTATCAATGTGCAACCGATTCGCAAGATACAACTCACACATCTTGGTTTCAAGAATACAAGATATTATCGTCTCACCAATCGCTCGTGATAAAATCCATGAAGCGATCCAAGTGAACGTGGTTTTTAATTGTGACAACCCGATATTTCAACTCTTTGTAGTGACCTAAAAAGTCAAGTATTGTAACCACTTTTGAGTTAATAAAATTAACTTTGATAATAAAATGTCCAAAAAGTTTCTATTTAAATTTCTCCTATGTTTAAATGCCATCAAACCATGATCGTACGTAAAAGGAACGCCCAAATCCGACTTCGTATATTAAGTTATGATTTTTCCATGTTCAGCTTAGCAACAGACAGCTAGCGAATCGGAGATCGAGCGACTTTTGGCTGGAATGACCTAAACGAGAATCGAAGGTCTTGTCAATGGTATTTCAGCGGTAAAAGGTCTGGCAAAAACCGACGACAGATAAAGAAGTTACGAATTTTTAAAGAAATTCCTTAATCACGTCATTTTATAAATAAATAATAAAAATAATTTCGGAATTTGCCAACGAAGTCTAAACGAAAGTTGTAGAGTGTAGTCTCACCTACGCGTGGATATAAAGAACGTCGAAAACGGTGTTCTTATGAAGAAGATATGATTTTTTTGAAGTTTATTTAATAAATTATAATTAAATTTAAATAAAAAATGATAGTAATATCCGAAGGGGAGTCAGCGTCCTCATTCGAGGTACGCGCCGCGTAATCCCGTACGCCCCGCGTAGCCGAGGGCCTTGGCCTCGGATCGTCCACGTCGCCCTATGCGAAGCTACCGACCCGTCCCATCCGACCCGCCCCATCCGACCCGTCCCGTCCGAAGTACATAAGTGATGACGCACGGGTATGCGCTGCGTACGCCCGTACGCCCTGCGTACGGAGGCGGTTCAGCACCCCTATAAAAGGGATGCGAGGCTTTTCGAAAATTTTGCTCCTTTTCTCTCTTTCTCTCACGATCTTGCCTCGTTTTTCGTGCCCATTCAAACCCGAAGCACTGGTCATTTTTACTCAAGTCTCGAGGGTCGATTTTACTCCCGAGATTCCCGAGAATCCCGAGAAAAAAATCCGTTTCCCAAGACGAAACTCTGCCCGATTTTCCATCTCGCTATCTTCAAACTTCCAAGTGAGTTCATACCCCTTAAATCAACCTTTGAAATGATTTTAAATGTTTAAATACTTTATGGGGAGGGGGGGAATACAAGTTAAATACTTATAGTTATTGCTTCGATCACATGTGATTGCATTAATCACATGTGATTAATAAGTAGGAAACCAATGATTTTATCACTGTTCAAACTCTTTTACTTCAAAATGTGTTACAAACTCTTTTACTTATCAAATGCTTTTACTTAAACTTTGTTTTACTACTTATAAATTGCATGCCCATATAGGTATAGATGTATAAATAATGTTTAAAGGGCTTAGGAAAGCCACCTGCCCTATTTCCTTTTCCTCGATTTGGATGTGGTCTGGTGGAATTTCGGGTGACCATCCGAAGGTCGTTTCCATATTAATTATATATCAAATATACATATATAGACATAAAAGTACTTCTATATTCATACCTACTAGACCCACCATTAGTAAGTTACCATCGGGGTCACACAGAATCATACCATTACAACTGCTAGATCAATGAGTCAGTTCATTCATGAGGCTATACTAGGAAGAGAATAGATACAACTATACTATGAGAACATATACAACTATACTAGAACGAGAAACATTTCATTACATATACAAGAATACGATAACAATTGTGATCCACTGTATTGGAGCATGCCTTAAATGTCATGGCCCGAGTTGTAGCCAGAATTCTCTTGGAGGGAGAGCATTGAGTTTGCGTATAGATCTATACTGGATTGACTATCCTACACCTTGCTGCTAGCTACAGCCAGACCTGCAGGTCTGCAAGTGCCAAACGTCATTCCGTTATTACGACCGTTCTTTATGTCGTTGTTATCAGTCGATAGTATGGTGCAATTATCACATTATACCTTAATATAAATCCGGTTTAAGGTAGTTAGTACAGCAGTAGTTCCTATAATACAAAATTACAATACTACAATGATTTACCCATTACATTTTTAGTGATAACCTCACTTAAACTTTAATGTACAAACTATATTTTGTTAAAAGATAGTTACACTTGGGAAATTACACACTTTTACATCAAACGAGCATACAAAACAGTTAAGCCTTGGTAGAAGGCTACTTTAATAGAAAATATAGGTTTTTCTGAAAGATTCAAACTTTTACAAACATTTACATACAATTTACAACTAATACTTACGACAGGTTCAAACGTTTTTGATAACAAACATCGACACTAAAATACTTATGAACTCACCAGCTTAATGCTGACAAACTCTTTCAAAATAACTTGTATTCTCAGGTCATCAGTAGACATGTACCGATGCCAACTTTTGAGAAGATGGAGCGCATTCAAGACTCATCATATTATTTTGATTCGCATTATATTTTTGGTGTCTAAAACTGTACAGAACATGCTTGTATTAAAATTTTATATTTAATGCAATGGATGATGTTGTTTGCTTATTTACATTTACTGTGTTGTGATACTTTACATGACGTCCTCCGCCCCATAACGTTTCCGCCATTCTTGGTTTTGGGTGTGACAGATTGGTATCAGAGCATTGTTTATAGTGAATCGAGTATATCAACCCATAAAAGATATACTAAACTATAAACCCATTTGGGATTTAAAACATTCTGACCAAGAGTCTATACTTTAAATACTAAAATAGTTAATTAAGTATACTAGTCTGCATTCATACTAAAACCAGTGTCACAACAACAAGAACAAAAGTATTACGATTGTTAAATATCACAGGTAAGCTAGAGGATGTATGGTCAGTCCTGGAAATGGCATAGCCTGATCAAACTATGCTGGTCGGAGGAGTGATTAGCATATTCCCTAGAATGGTTGTGATGTGTTAACAAGTCTAAAAACTTACCAACAATGCCACAAAAAGATCAGTAGAACTTAAACATTAAAGACTATAGGTGTATTTTGTACTACTAGTTACACGTATACTATATTCTTATACCTCTCTTCTCACGTAGATCTAAATGGCTGGAGTCCATCACGGCGACCCGTACTTTCCAAATGAAGGCAATGCCGGGTGGATCGATGAAGAGCCCGAAGTTTAGCATCCAATCCCTTTGGATGATCACCTCGCAGAAGGCTTTTCTAATGGATCCAACTCCGAGCCTGAAGTCAACAACCTACCGCTCGTAGGTCAAGCCCGGAACAACAACCCTCGGCTAGCTTTTCCATGTCCTACTCCCTTATGGGCAAACAACTTGAATTGTTGGAGTGATGAACAGGGTCAACCCTTACCATACATTGGGGACCGAAGCTTTTACAAAATCAGCGATGGTAGCTTTGCTGACCGACCTCTGCCTGTCATTATCTGCAGAATAGCTCGTAATGTCGAGCAAGGTCGAGCAGCCATCGACCGGGTCATGGAGATTGATGCCAACTCAGGTGTCAACACAGTCCGCTTCCGCCGTCTTGAAGAGGACATGGAACGAACCCGGAGAACCAATGAAACCCTACAGCAACATCTGGTTGCCTCTCAAGCAGAAGTCATGGAACTCCGAGCTCGTCAAAGGGCTCATGAGCGACACCTTCAAGAGGTGGTTCGTCAAATGAGAGACCTCAGGGTTCTCCCGAGGATTACTCATTGTCGTTAGATGATGTCTAGTACATCATTATCTTTTGGGTTAAGGATTAGCCTTTAACATCTGTGCTCTAAGTAGCACTTATCTGTAAAATATTCCTAACTTTCAGTACTCTAATTAGGAATCTAAGAACTGGCAAGCTTTCCGTATGGTATGATGTAAGACCTACTGTTAGGTCAATTTTCCCTGAACTTATTACATCAACAATACCAGTATTATTGAAATATATCTAATCTGTGGGAAAAATCTATACACTTGTGCTTTCCTACTAATATTTCTTATTGTGATTTCAAACACTCATTCAACTGTTGGGATATGGTTAGTTAGTCCATGTGTCATTCTCACTTTGCTTAGAAATTGATTCTTACCATTTTTCTTATCTTTATAAACTTATATCTGAAAGACGCCTCCTCGCAAATCTCCCAGGAATAATCCTGCACCACCACCTCCTCCGCCTCCGGTCATCGATACTGTAGCCCTGAATGCTGCCGTAGCTGCAACAGTGGCAACTGCCATGGCTCAGTATCACTCTTCTGATGCCAGCAAAGGTAGAACCCCTGTGGAATCAATCCCGGTTGAAACGCTTGTGCGCTCGAGAGAGTGCTCATACAAGGATTTCACAAATTGCAAACCGAAGCCTTTTTACGGCACCGGCGGAGTAATTGCCCTCTCGCAATGGCTCGAGAAGACTGAATCAATCTCGAAATCTGTTCATGCCCTGCGGCGAGTAAAGTCAAGTACGCCGCATGCACCTTTGAAGGAAAGGCCCTGACACGGTGGAACGGCCATGTTAAGGCACTAACTCTCGTTGTAGCCAACGACATAGGCTGGGAAACAATGAAAGACCTCATGACTGAGGAATACTGCCCGAGGGGCGAGATACAGAAACTGGAGCAGGAACTTTGGAACCTGACGATGAAGGGCACCAACGTGGTCGCTTATACTACCCGATTCAGCGAGCTGGTGGCCCTCTGCCCCAATATGGTTCCCACCGAGGGGAAGAAGATCGAGAGTTACATAAGGGGGCTAGTGCCTCCGCATCAGGGGAATGTTCTAGCGTCAAACCCCGCTACCTTCGACAGTGCCAAACGATTGGCACAACGACTCATTGACCATGGAGTCAAAACCCCTGCAACCACAACCACCCTAGCCATCCCGGAACCCTCCAAACACACTGATACTAAGCTGAATTTCGGGGATGAAAAGAAGAAGCAACAGGCTGCCAAAAAGCAGCAAATTGTGGCAATACATGCCGCAATAACCCCTGCTGCTGCTACTACTGCTCCGGTAGGTGGGTATGTTGGAAGTTCGCCCGAGTGCAACAAATGCAACTACCACCACAACGGCCCCTACCGTGAAATGCAGTGCTCTAACTGCAACAGGAAAGGACACACAGGCCGTTTCTGTAAATTCCCGGCACGACCTATCAACCAAGTCCCTGGCTCTGGCGTGAGCCCGACCTGCTATGGATGTGGCGAAGCAGGCCACTATAAGAGGGACTGCCCCAAGGCGAAAAATGCTGGAGGAGCAGAAAGGGTACTAGCTATAGGCCACGGGGAAGCAGTTGCTGACCCAACAGTGGTGACTGGTACGTTCCTCCTCGATAACTCCTATGCATGCATTCTATTCAATAGTGGAGCGGAGCGAAACTTTGTAAACCATAATTTTGCTCGCATGCATAATCAACCACCGCACGCAATCAAAGAACTATTCACAGTAGAAATGGCTAATGGAAAAACTGAAAGTACGAGTAGCATATATTTAGGTTGTACCCTAACTCTAGATAACCATTCATTCCCAATCGACCTCATGTCAGTCTAAATAAAAAGTTTCGACGTTATCATTGGCATGGATTGGTTAAGCCTTCATCGCGCCGACATCATGTGCTACGAGAAAGCAGTCCGTCTAAACCTTCCGTCTAACGAAACTCTTATAGTCTACGGTGACAAACCCGGCGCAAGTCTTCGCATCATATCAAGTATTCAAGCACAGAAGTATCTACGCAAGGAATACCATGCATTCCTTGCTCACGTCGTCGACACGAGCCTTGAAACGAAAGAACTAAAGAACATCCCTGTAGTGAGTGACTTCCCCAACATTTTCCCAGAAGAACTACCCGGGTTACCTCCGCAACAACAGGTCGAGTTCAGAATCGACTTAGTCCCAGGAGCTACCCCAGTAGCCAAGTCGCCCTACCGCTTAGCACCAGCTGAAATGCAAGAACTCTCTGGTCAACTTAACGAACTGCTTAGCAAGGGCTTTATAATACCGAGTTTCTCACCTTGGGGAGCACCGATCTTGTTCGTTAAGAAGAAAGACAGATTATTCCGTATGTGTATTGACTACAGAGAACTCAACAAACTGACGGTCAAGAATCGTTACCCTCTGCCTCGCATAGATGATCTATTCGACCAACTGCAAGGGGAGAACTATTTTTCTAAGATTGATCTGAGATCCGGATATCACCAGTTACGAGTGCTAGAGGAGGATGTGCCGAAGACAGCCTTCCGAACTCGTTACGGACATTACGAGTTCGTGGTGATGCCATTCGGATTGACCAATGCGCCCGCAGTCTTCATGGATCTGATGAATAGAGTATGCCGACCTTACTTGGATCAGTTCGTCATCGTTTTCATTGACGACATCCTGATCTACTCCCGAAGTAAGAAAGAACAAGGCGATCACCTACGACAAGTTCTAGAGACATTACAAAAAGAGAAGCTTTGTGCAAAGTTCTCGAAATGTGAATTTTGGATCCGAAGAGTCGAATTCTTAGGAAACGTGGTAAGCGAAGAGGGAATCCACGTGGACCCATCCAAAATTAAAGCCATTGAGAACTGGTCAGCACCTAAGACGCCTACAGAAATTCGTCAATTTCTAGGTCTCGCTGGCTACTACCGCAGATTCATTCAGAACTTCTCTCGAATAGCGAAACCTCTTACAACCCTAACCCAGAAAGGCGTGGCCTTTGACTGGGAAGAGAAACAAGAGAGAGCGTTCCAAACACTCAAACGAGCCTAGTGCACCGCACCAATAGTATCCCTTCCTGAAGGAATAGAAGATTTCGTAGTCTATTACGATGCATCGAATCAAGGGCTCGGATGTGTCCTGATGCAGCGAGGTAAGGTCATCGCCTACGCCTCGAGATAGTTGAAGACACACGAGGTTAACTACACTATCACACCCCAAAACCAAGAATGGCGGAAACGTTCTGGGGCGGAGGACATCATGTAAAGTATCACAACACAATAAATGTAAATAAGCAAACAACATCATCCATTGCATTAAATATAAAATTTTAATTCAAGCGTGTTCCGTACAGTTTTAGACACCAAAAATATAATGTGAATCAAAATAATATGATGAGTCTTGAATGCGCTCCATCTTCTCAAAAGTTGGCATCGGTACCTGTCTACTGATGACCTGAGAATACAAGTTATTTTGAAAGAGATTATCAACATTAAGTTGGTGAATTCATAAGTGTTTTAGTGTCGGTGTTTGTTATTAAAACGTTTGAATCTGTCGCAAGTATGAGTTGTAACATGTATGTAAGTGTTTGTAAAAGTTTGAATCTCTCAGAAAAACCTATATTTTCTAATAAAGTAGCCATCTACCAAGGCTTAACTGTTTTGTATGCTCGTTTGATGTAAAAGTGTGTAATTTCCTAAGTGTAACTATCTTTTAACAAAATATAGTTTGTACATTAAAGTTTAAGTGAGGTTATCACTAAAAATGTAATGGGTAAATCATTGTAGTACTGTAGTTTTGTTTTATAGGAAATACTGCTGTACTAACTACCTTAAACCGGATTTATATTAAGGTATAATGTGATAATTGCACCATACTATCGACTGATAACAACGACATAAAGAACGATCGTAATAACGGAATGACGTTTTGCACCCGCAGACCTGCAGGTACGGCTGTAGCTAGCAGAAAGGTGTAGGATAGTCAATCCAGTATAGATCTATACGCAAACTCAGCGCTCTCCCTCCAAGAGAATTCTGGCTACAACTCGGGCCATGACATTTAAGGCATGCTCCGATACAGTGGCCATGACATTTAAGGCATGCTCCGATACATCTAAGCCCTTTAAACATTACTTATATATCTATACATATATGGGCATGCAATTTATAAGTAGTAAAACAAAGTTTAAGTAAAAGCATTTGATAAGTAAAAGAGTTTGTAAAACATTTTGAAGTAAAACAGTTTGAACAGTGATAAAATCATTGGTTTCCTAGTTATTAATCACATGTGATTAATGCAATCACATGTGATCGACGCAATAACTATAAGTATTTAACTTGTATCCCCCCCATAAAGTATTTAAACATTTAAAATCATTTCAAAGGTTGATTTAAGGGGGTATGAACTCACTTGGAAGTTTGAAGATAGCGAGATGGAAAACCGGGCAGAGTTTCGTCTCGGGAAATGGATTTTTCTCGGGATTCTGGGGAAAAAGACCAGAGCTTCGGGTTTGAACGGGCACGGAAATCGAGGCAAGATCATGAGAGAAAGAGAGAAAATGAGCAAAATTTTCGGAAGCCCTCGCATCCCTTTTATAGGGGTGCTGAAAGGCCCACGTACGCGGGGCGTACTCCCGTACGCGGCGCGTACGGGATGTCACTGCTGACCGCATCCTCGGCTGCAGCGCGTTTCGGACGGGATGGCGGGTAGGCTCGCATAGGGGCGACGTGGACGATCCGAGGCCATGGCCTCGAGCAAGCAGGGCGTACGAGGGTACGCGACGCGTACCTCGGCCCTAGGCTGACTCCTCTTCTGATATTACCAATATTTTTTATTTATATTTAATTATAATTTATTAAATTAACTTCAAAAAATCATATCTTCTTCATACGAACTCCGTTTTCGATGTTCTTTATATCCCCGCGAAGGTGAGACTACGATCTACAACTTTCGTTTAGATTCCGTTGGCAAATTCCGAAATTATTTTTATTAATTATTTATTAAAATGACGTGATTAAGGAATTTCTTTAAAAATTCATAACTTCTTTATCTGACGTCGGTTTTTGCCAGACTTTTTACCGCTGAAAAACCATTGACGAGACCTTCGATTCTCGTTTAGGTCATTCCGGCCAAAAGTCGCTCGATCTCCGATTCAAGTTTTTAGTTGTCTGTTGCTAAGCCGAACTTGGAAAATCATAACTTCAATATACGAAGTCGGATTTGGGCGTTCTTTTTACGTACGATTATGGTTTAATGACATTTAAACATAGAAGAATTTAAATAGAAGCTTTTTGGACATTTTATTATCAAAGTTAATTTTATTAACTCAAAAATGTTTACAATACTTGACCTATTAGGCCATTACAAAGAGTTGAAATATCGGGTAGTCACATCATCCCCCCGTTAGAGGGAATTTCGTCCCGAAATTTAAAGTAAGAAAACACTCATGGATTACGGAAACAGATGTGGGTACTTGCGTTGCATCTGATCTTCGTGTTCCCAGGTGAATTGAGGTCCTCGCTTTGCATTCCAGCGGACCTTCACGATAGGGATGCGACTTTTCTTGGTTTGTTTGAGCTCTCGGTCCACGATTTCCACTGATTCCTCCACGAAGTTGAGGCTCTCGTTGATCTCGATCTCATCGAGTGGGATTACGACAGTCTCGTCGGACAGACACTTTTTCAAGTTAGATACGTGGAATGTAGAATGTACGTTACAAAATGTGCCTGGTAGGTCGAGTTTGTAAGCTACGGGGCCGACTCTTGCGAGAATATCGAAAGGCCCTATGTACCTAGGATTAAGCTTCCCACGCTTACCGAAGCGTATCAAGCCCTTCCAGGGTGAGACTTTGAGAAGGACTCGGTCTCCCACCTGAAATTCCAAAGGTTTCCTTCGTTTATCAGTGTAGCTCTTCTATCGGTCTCTAGAGGCTTTCAATTGTTCACGGATCTGAACGATTTTCTCTGTTGTTTCCCGAATGATCTTTGGACCGGTGAGAGTAGTGTCGGAAGCTTGCCCCTAGCTAATTGGGTATCACCCACCTCAGCCCAGCACAGAGGGGATCTGCACTTTCGGCCGTAGAGAGCTTCAAATGGAGCAGCCTTGATGCTCGTGTGATAACTATTATTATAGGAAAACTCAACAAGGGGTAAATGAGTATCCCATGCCTTCCCAAAGTCAATCACGCAGGCTCGCAACATATCTTCCAAAGTTTGGATGGTCCTCTCACTCTGTCCGTCGGTCTGAAGATGGTAGGCTGTGCTCATGTCCAGCCTTGTTCCTAGGGAATGTTGTAGTGATTGCCAAAATCTTGAGGTGAACCAACTATCTCTATCGGAGATAATGGATATAGGTACACCATGTAGCCGTACGATTTCCCTAATGTATGTTCTCGTAAGTTTCTCCATCTTGTCGGTTTCTTTGATAGGCAGGAAGTGTGCAGACTTGGTCAATCTATCAACGATGACCCATATGGTGTCAAGTCCACCCGTTGTCTTGGGTAACTTGGTTATGAAATCCATAGTGATACGCTCCCACTTCCATTCCGGGATCTCTGGTTGTTGTAATAAACCAGAGGGATTCTGGTACTCGACCTTAACCTTTGCGCAAGTAAGGCATTTACTCACGAAGGTAGCAATCTCTTCTTTCATATTAGGCCACCAGTATAGCTTTTTAAGATCCAGATACATTTTATCTGAACCTGGGTGGACGGAATACCGAGTGTTGTGCGCCTCGGTCATGACCAAGTCTCGGAAACCACCGTGTTTCGGTGTCCAGATCCGGTTCATGAAATACAAGGCTCCGTCACCCTTGGCTTCTAAATTCTTGTCCATTCCTCTAAGGGATTCATTCGTCACATTTTCAGGTTTCATGGCTTCAAGTTGAGCCTCCTGAATTTGCTTAGACAAGTGTGAATGGATGGTTATTGACAATGACTTGATTTTGCGACCAGAATATTCCTTCCGACTTAGGGTGTCTGCTACTACGTTGGCTTTACCCGGATGATAACGAATATCGCATTCGTAATCACTGAGTAGCTCGACCCACCGTCATTGTTTCATGTTGAGATCCTTTTGATCAAAAATGTGTTCTAAACTCTTGTGTTCGGTAAAGATAGTGGTCTTCGTTCCATACAAGTAATGTCTCCAGATCTTCAGAGCAAACACCACTGCTCCTAGTTCAAGATCGTGGGTCGTGTAGTTACCCTCGTGTGTCTTCAACTGTCTCAAGGCGTAGGCGATGACCTTACCTCGCTGCATCAGGACACATTTGAGCCCTTGATTCGATGCATCGCAATAGACTATAAAGTCTTCTATTCCTTCGGGAAGGGATAGTATTGGTGCAGTGCACAAGGCTCGTTTGAGCGTTTGGAATGCTCTTTCTTGTTTCTCTTCCCAGTCAAAGGCCACGCCTTTCTGGGTTAGGGTTGTAAGAGGTTTTGCTATTCGAGAGAAGTTCTGAATGAATCTACGGTAGTAGCCAGCGAGACCTAGAAATTGACGAATTTCTGTAGGCATCTTAGGTGCTGACCAGTTCTCAATGCTTTAATTTTGGATGGGTCCACGTGGATTCCCTCTTCGCTTACCACGTGTCCTAAGAATTCGACTCTTCGGATCCAAAATTCACATTTTGAGAACTTTGCATAAAGCTTCTCTTTTCGTAATGTCTCTAGAACTTGTCGCAGGTGATCGCCATGCTCTTTCATACTTCGGGAGTAGATCAGGATGTCGTCAATGAAAACAATGACGAACTAATCCAAATAAGGTCGGCATACTCTATTCATTAGATCCATGAAGACTGCGGGCACATTGGTCAATCCGAATGGCATCACCACGAACTCATAATGTCCGTAACGAGTTCGGAAGGCTGTCTTCGGCACATCCTCCTCTAGCACTCGTAACTGGTGATATCCGGATCTCAGATCAATCTTAGAAAAATAGTTCGCCCCTTGTAGTTGGTCAAATAGATCATCTATGCGAGGTAGAGGGTAACGATTCTTGACCGTCAGTTTGTCGAGTTCTCTGTAGTCGATACACATACGGAATGATCCATCTTTCTTCTTAACGAACAAGACCGGTGCTCCCCAAGGTGAGAAACTCGGTCTTATAAAGCCCTTGTTGAGCAATTCGTTAAGTTGACCAGAGAGTTCCTGCATTTCAGCTGGTGCTAAGCGGTAGGGCGACTTGGCTACTGGGGTAGCTCCTAGGACTAAGTCGATTCTGAACTCGACCTGTCGTTGCGGAGGTAACCCGGGTAGTTCTTCTGGGAAAATGTAGGGGAAGTCGCTCACTACAGGGATGTTCTTTAGTTCTTTCATTTCAAGGCTCGTGTCGACGACGTGAGCAAGGAATGCATGGTATTCTTTACGCAGATACTTATGTGCTTGAATACTTGATATGATGCGAAGACTTGCGCCGGGTTTGTCACCGTAGACTATAAGAGTTTCGTTAGATGGAAGGTTTAGACGGACTGCTTTCTCGTAGCACATGATGTCGGCGCGATGAAGGCTTAACCAATCCATGCCAATGATAACGTCGAAACTTTTTATTGAGACTGACATGAGGTCGATTGGGAATGAATGGTTATCTAGAGTTAGGGTACAACCAAAATATATGCTACTCGTACTTTCAGTTTTTCCATTAGCCATTTCTACTGTGAATAGTTCTTTGAGTGCGTGCGGTGGTTGATTAAGCATGCGAGCAAAATTATGGTTTACCAAGTTTCGCTCCACTCCACTATCGAATAGAATGCATGCATAAGAGTTATCGAGGAAGAACGTACCAGTCACCACTGTCGGGTCAGCAACTGCTTCCCCGTGGCCTATAGCTAGTACCCTTTCTGCTCCTCCAACATTTTTCGCCTTGGGGCAGTCCCTCTTATAGTGTCCTGCTTCGCCACATCCATAGCAGGTCGGGCTCGCGCCAGAGCCGAGGACTTGGGCGATCAGTCTCGCCGGAGATTTACAAAAACGGACGGTGTGTCCTTTCCTGTTGCAGTTAGAGCACTGCATTTCACGGCAGGGGCCGTTGTGGTGGTAGTTGCATTTGTTGCACTTGGGCGAACTTCCAGCATACCCACCCACCGGAGCAGTAGTAGTAGCAGCAGGGGTTATTGCAGCATGTATTGCCACAATTTGCTGCTTTTTGGCAGCCTGTTGCTTCTTCTTTTCATCCCAGAATTTCCGCTTAGTATCAGTGGGTTTGGAGGGTTCCGGGATGGCTAGGGTGGTTGTGGTTGCAGGGGTTTTGACTCCATGGTCAATGAGTCGTTGTGCCAATCATTTGTCACTGTCGAAGGTAGTGGGGTTGATGCTAGAACATTCCCCTAATAGGGAGGCACTACCCCCATATGTACCTCTCGATCTTTTTCCCTTCAGTGGGAACCATATTAGGGCAGAGGGCCACCAGTTCACTGAATCTGGCGGTATAAGCAACAATATTTGTGCCCTTCATGGTCAGGCTCCAAAGCTCCTGCTCTAGTTTTTGGATCTCGCCCCTCGGGCAGTATTCCTCAATCATGAGGTCTTTCATCGTTTCCCAGCCTATGTCATTGGCTACGACGAGAGTTAGAGATTTAACGTGGCCGTTCCACCACGTCAGGGCCTTTCCTTCAAAGGTGCATGCGGCATATTTCACTTTGCTCGCAGCAGGGCATGAACAAATTTCAAAGACCGCTTCAGTCTTCTCGAACCATTGCGATAGGGAAATGACTCCGTCGGTCCCATGAAAGGACTTCGGCTTGCAGTTGGTGAAATCCTTGTAAGATCACTCTCTCAGGTGCACAGGGGTTTCAACCAGAATGGAGTTAACAGGGGTTCCACCTCTGCTGGCATCAGTAGAGTGATACTGTGCCATGGCAGTTGCAACTGTTGCAGCAACAGCGGCATTCAGGGCTACAGTATCGATGATCGGAGGCGGAGGAGGTGGTGGTGCAGGATTATTCCTGGGAGATTTACGAGGAGGCATCTTTCAGCTACAAGTTTATAAAGATAAGAAAATGGTAATAATCAATTTGTAAGCAATGTGAGAATGACACATGGACTAACTAACCATAGCCCAACCGTTGAATGAGTGTTTGAAATCACAATAAGAAATATTAGTAGGAAAGCACAAGTGTATAAATTTTTCCCACAGATTAGATATATTTCGATAATGCTGGTATTACTGATGTAATAAGTTCAGGGAAAATCGACCTAACAGTAGGTCTTACATCATACCATATAGAAAAGTTTGACAGTTCTTAGATTCCTAATTAGAGTACTGAAAGTTAGAAATATTTTACAGACAAGTGCATTTTAAAGCACAGATGTTAAAGGCTAATCCTTAACCCAAAAGATAATGATGTACTAGACATCATCTAACGGCGATGAGTATTCCTCGAGAGAACCCTGAGGTCTCCCATTCGACGGACCACCTCTTGAAGGTGTCGCTCATGAGCACTTTGACGAGCTCGGAGTTCCATGACTTCTGCTTGAGAGGCCACCAGATGTTGCTGTAGGGTTTCATTGTTTCTTCGGGTCCATTCCATGTCTTCTTCAAGACGGAGAATGCGGACTGTGTAGACACCAGAGTTGGCATCAATCTCCACGACCCGGTCGATGGCTTCTCGACCTTGCTCGACATTTCGAGCTATTCTGTGGATTATGATGGGCAGAGCTCGGTCAGCAGAGCCACCATCGCTGACTTTGTAAAAGCTTCGGTACCCAAAGTATGGTAAGGGTTGACCCTGTTCATCACTCCAACGATTCAAGTTGTTTGCTCATAAGGGAGTAGGACACGGAAAAACTAGCCGAGGCTTGTTGTTCGGGGCTTGACCTACGAGCGGTAGGTTGTTGACTTCAGGCTCGGAGTCGGATCCATTAGAAAAGCCTTCTGCGAGGTGATCATCCAAAGGGATTGGGTGCTCAACTTCGGGCTCTTCATCGATCCACCTAGTATTGCCTTCATTTGGAAAGTATGGGTCGCTGTGATGGACTCCAGCCATTTAGATCTACGTGAGAAGAGAGGTATAAGAATATAGTATACGTGTAACTAGTAGTACAAAATACACCTATAGTATTTAAAGTTTAATTTCTACTGATCTTTTTGTGGCATTATTGGTAAGTTTTTAGACTTGTTAACACATCACAACCATTCTAGGGCATATGCTAATCACTCCTCGGACCAGCATAGTTGATCAGGCTATGCCATTCCCAAGACTGACCATACATCCCCTAGTTTACCTGTGATATTTAACAATCGTAATACTTTTGTTCTTCTCGTTGTGACACTGATTTTAGTATGAATGCAGACTAGTATACTTAATTAACTATTTTAGTATTTAAAGTATAGACTCTTGGTCAGAGTGTTTTAAATCCCAAATGGGTTTATAGTTTAGTATATCTTTTATGGGTTGGTATACTTGATTCACAATAAACAATGCTCTGATACCAATCTGTCACACCCCAAAACCAAGAATGGCAGAAATGTTTTGGGGCGGAGGACGTCATGTAAAGTATCACAACACAGTAAATGTAAATAAGCAAACAACATCATCCATTGCATTAAATATAAAATTTTAATACAAGCATGTTCCGTACAGTTTTAGACACCAAAAATATAATGTTAATCAAAATCATATGATGAGTCTTGAATGCGCTCCATCTTCTGAAAAGTTGGCATCGGTACCTGTCTACTGATGACCTGAGAATACAAGTTATTTTGAAAGAGTTTATCAGCATTAAGCTGGTAAATTCATAAGTGTTTTAGTGTCGGTGTTTGTTATTAAAACGTTTGAATCTGTCGCAAGTATGAGTTGTAACATGTATGTAAGTGTTTGTAAAAGTTTGAATCTCTTAGAAAAACCTATATTTTCTATTAAAGTAGCCTTCTACCAAGGCTTAACTGTTTTTTATGCTCGTTTGATGTAAAAGTGTGTAATTTCCCATGTGTAACTATCTTTTAACAAAATATAGTTTGTACATTAAAAATGTAATGGGTAAATAATTGTAGTACTGTAGTTTTGTTTTATAGGAACTACTACTGTACTAACTACCTTAAACCGGATTTATATTAAGGTATAATGTGATAATTGCATCATACTATCGACTGATAACAACGACATAAAGAACGGTCGTAATAACGGAATGACGTTTGGCACCCGCAGACCTGCAGGTCCGGCTGTAGCTAGCAGCATGGTGTAGGATAGTTAATCCAGTATAGATCTATACGCAAACTCAACGCTCTCCCTCCAAGAGAATTCTGGCTACAACTCGGGCCATGACATTTAAGGCATGCTCCGATATAGTGGATCACAATTTTTGTCGTATTCTTGTATATGTAATGAAATGCTTCTCGTTTCTAGTATAGTTGTATATGTTCTCGTAGTATAGTTGCATATATACTGTTTCTAGTATAGTCATATATGTTCTGCTTCTAGTATAGTATATATGTCTTGTTTCTAGTATAGTTGTATATGTTCTGTGTTACCCCGATTGTAACTAGCTATTGATGTATTGATAAGTATGAATATGGAAGTACTTTTGTGTCTATACATGTATATATGATATATAATTAATATTGAAACGACCCTCGGATGGTCACCCGAAATCCCACCAGACCACATCTCAGTGCGCGAAAAGGAAATAGGGTGGATGGCCTTCCTAAGCCCTTTAAACATTACTTATATATCTATACATATATGGGCATGCAATTTATAAGTAGTAAAACAAAGTTTAAATAAAAGCATTTGATAAGTAAAAGAGTTTGTAAAACATTTTGAAGTAAAACAGTTTGAACAGTGATAAAATCATTGGTTTCCTAGTTATTAATCACATGTGATTAATGCAATCACATGTGATCGATGCAATAACTATAAGTACTTAACTTGTATTCCCCCCCCCCCACCCCATAAAGTATTTAAACATTTAAAATCATTTCAAAGGTTAATTTAAGGAGGTATGAACTCACTTGGAAGTTTGAAGATAGCGAGATGGAAAACCAGGCAGAGTTTCATCTCGGGAAACGGATTTTTCTTGGGATTCTTGGGAATATCGGGAGTAAAATCGACCCTTGGGACTTGAGGAAAAAGACTAGGGCTTTGGGTTTGAACGGGCACGGAAATCGAGGCAAGATCGTGAGAGAAAGAGAGAAAATGAGCAAAATTTTCGGAGGCCCTCGCATCCCTTTTATAGGGGTGCTGAAAGGCCCACGTACGCGGGGCGTACTCCCGTACGCGGCGCGTACGGGATGTCACTGCTGACCGCATCCTCGGTTGCAGCGCGTTTCGGATGGGATGGGGGGTAGGCTCGCATAGGGGCGACGTGGACGATCCGAGGCTGTGGCCTCGAGTACGCGGGGCGTACGAGGGTACGCGGCACGTACCTCGGCCCTAGGATGACTCCTCTTCGGATATTACCAACATTTTTTATTTAAATTTAATTATAATTTATTAAATAAACTTCAAAAAATCATATCTTCTTCATACGAACTCCAATTTCGACGTTCTTTATATCCCCGCGAAGGTGAGACTATGATCTACAACTTTCGTTTACATTCCGTTGGAAAATTCCGAAATTATTTTTATTAATTATTTATTAAAATGACGTGATTAAGGAATTTCTTTAAAAATTCATAACTTCTTTATCTGATGTCGGTTTTTGCCAGACTTTTTACCGCTGAAAAACCATTGACGAGACCTTCGATTGTCGTTTAGGTCATTCCGGCCAAAAGTCGCTCGATCTCCGATTCAAGTTTTTAGTTGTCTGTTGGTAAGCTGAACTTGGAAAAATCATAACTTCAATATACGAAGTCAGATTTGGGCGTTCATTTTACGTACGATCATGGTTTAATGACATTTAAACATAGAAGAATTTAAATAGAAACTTTTTGGACATTTTATTATCAAAGTTATTTTTATTAACTCAAAAATGTTTACAATACTTGACCTATTAGGCCATTACAAAGAGTTGAAATATCGGGTTGTCACATACACGACCCGCGATCTTGAACTAGGAGCGGTGGTGTTTGCTCTGAAGATCTGGAGACATTACTTGTATGGAACGAAGAGCACTATATTTACCGACCACAAGAGTTTACAACACATTTTCGATCAAAAGGAGCTCAACATGAGACAACGACGGTGGGTCGAGCTACTTAGTGATTACGAATGCGATATTCGTTATCATCCAGGTAAAGCCAACGTAGTAGCAGACGCCCTAAGTTGGAAGGAATATTCTGGTCGCAAAGTCATTGTCAATAACCATCCATTCACACTTGTCTAAGCAAATTCTGGAGGCTCAACTTGAAGCCATGAAACCTAAAAATGTGACGAATGAATCCCTTAGAGGAATGGACAAGAATTTAGAAGCCAAGAGTGACGGAGCCTTATATTTCATGAAACCGGATTTGGACACCGAAACACGGTGGTTTCCGAGAATTGGTCATGACCGAGGCGCACAACACTCAGTATTCCGTCCACCCAGGTTCAGATAAGATGTATCTGGATCTTAAAAAGCTATACTGGTGGCCTAATATGAAAGCAGAGATTGCTACCTTCGTGAGTAAATGCCTTACTTGCGCAAAAGTTAAGGTCGAGTACCAGAAGCCCTATGGTTTATTACAACAACCAGAGATCCCGGAATGGAAGTGGGAGCGAATCACTATGGATTTCGTAACCAAGTTGCCCAAGACAACGGGTGGACTTAACACCATATGGGCCATCGTTGATAGATTGACCAAGTCTGCACACTTCCTGCCTATTAAAGAAACCTACAAGATGGAGAAACTTACGAGAACATACATTAGGGGAATCGTACGGCTACATGGTGTACCTATGTCCATTATCTCCGATAGAGATAGTAGGTTCACCTCAAGATTTTGGCAATCACTACAACATTCCCTAGGAACAAGGCTGGACATGAGCACAACCTACCATCCTCAAACCGACGGACAGAGTGAGAGGACCATCCAAACTCTGGAAGATATGTTGCGAGCCTGCATGATTGACTTTGGGAAGGCATGGGATACTCATTTACCCCTTGTCGAGTTTTCCTATAATAAAAGTTATCACACAAGCATCAAGGCTGCTCCATTTGAAGCTCTCTACGGCCGAAAGTGCAGATCCCCTCTGTGCTGGGCTGAGGTGGGTGATACCCAATTAGCCAGGGGCAAACTTCCGACAGTACTCTCACCGGTCCGGAGATCATTCGGGAAACGACAGAGAAAATCGTTCATATCCGTGAACGATTGAAAGCCTGTAGAGACCGACAGAAGAGCTACACTGATAAACGAAGGAAACCTTTGGAATTTCAGGTGGGAGACCGAGTCCTTCTCAAAGTCTCACCCTGGAAGGGCTTGATACGCTTCGGTAAGCGTGGGAAGCTTAATCCTAGGTACATAGGGCCTTTCGAGATTCTCGCAAGATTCGGCCCCGTAGCTTACAAACTCGACCTACCAGGCACACTTCGTAACGTACATTCTACATTCCACGTATCTAACTTGAAAAAGTGTCTGTCCGACGAGACTGTCGTAATCCCACTCGACGAGATCGAGATCAACGAGAGCCTCAACTTCGTGGAGGAATCAGTGGAAATCATGGACCGAGAGGTCAAACAAACCAAGCAAAGTCGCATCCCTATCGTGAAGGTCCGCTGGAATGCAAAGCGAGGACTTGAATTCACCTGGGAACGCGAAGATCAGATGCAACGCAAGTACCCACATCTGTTTCCCTAATCCACAAGTGTTTTCTTACGTTAAATTTCGAGACGAAATTCCCTCTAACGGGGGGATGATGTGACAACCCGATATTTCAACTCTTTGTAGTGACCTAAAAAGTCATGTATTGTAACCACTTTTGAGTTAATAAAATTAACTTTGATAATAAAATGTCCAAAAAGTTGCTATTTAAATTTCTCCTATGTTTAAATGTCATCAAACGATGATCGTACGTAAAAGGAACGCCAAATCCGACTTCGTATATTAAGTTGCGATTTTTCCAAGTTCAGCTTAGCAACAAACAACTAAAAACTCGAATCAAAGATCGAGCGACTTTTGGCCGGAATGACCTAAACGAGAATCGAAGGTCTCGTCAATGGTATTTCAGCAGTAAAAAGTCTGGCAAAAACCGAGGACAGATAAAGAAGTTATGAATTTTTAAAGAAATTCCTTAATCATGTTATTTTATAAATAAATAATAAAAATAATTTCGGAATTTGCCAACGAATTCTAAACGAAAGTTGTAGAGTGTAGTCTCACCTACGCGTGGATATAAAGAACGTCGAAAACGGAGTTCGTATGAAGAAGATATGATTTTTTGAAGTTTATTTAATAAATTATAATTAAATTTAAATCAATAATGCTAGTAATATCCGAAGGGGAGTCAGCGTCCTCATCCGAGGTACACGCCGCGTAAACCCGTACGCCCCGCGTACCCGAGGGCCTTGGCCTCGGATCGTCCACGTTGCCCTACGCGAAGCTACCGACTCGTCCCATCCGATCCGCCCCATCCGACCCGTCCCGTCCGAAGTATGTAAGTGATGACGCACGGGTACGCGCTGCGTACGCCCGTAGGCCCCGCGTACGGAGGCGGTTCAGCACCCCTATAAAAGGGATGCGAGGCTTTTCGAAAATTTTGCTCCTTTTCTCTCTTTCTCTCACGATCTTGCCTCGTTTTTCGTGCCCATTCAAACCCGAAGCACTGGTCAGTTTTACTCAAGTCCCGAGGGTCAATTTTACTCCCGAGATTCCCGAGAATCCCGAGAAAAAAATCCGTTTCCCAAGACGAAGCTCTGCCCGGTTTTCCATCTCGCTATCTTCAAACTTCCAAGTGAGTTCATACCCCTTAAATCAACCTTTGAAAAGATTTTAAACGTTTAAATACTTTATGGGGGGGGGGGGAATACAAGTTAAATACGTATAGTTATTGCTTCGATCACATGTGATTGCATTAATCACATTTGATTAATAACTAGGAAACCAATGATTTTATCACTGTTCAAATTGTTTTACTTCAAAATGTGTTACAAACTCTTTTACTTATAAAATTCTTTTACTTAAACTTTGTTTTACTACTTATAAATTGCATGCCCATATAGGTATAGATGTATAAATAATGTTTAAAGGGCTTAGGAAAGCCACCTGCCCTATTTCCTTTTCCTCGATTTGGATGTGGTCTGGTGGAATTTCGGGTGACCATCCGAACGTCGTTTCCTTATTAATTATATATCAAATATACGTATATAGACATAAAAGTACTTCTATATTCATACGTACTAGACCCACCATTAGTAAGTTACCATCGGGGTAACACGGAATCATACCATTACAACTGCTAGATCAATGAGTCGGTTCATTCACGAGGCTATACTAGGAAGAGAATATATACTACTATACAATGAGAACATATAAAACTATACTAGAACGAGAAACATTGCATTACAATATACAAGAATACGATAACAATTGTGATCCACTGTATCGGAGCATGCCTTAAATGTCATGGCCCGAGTTGTAGCCAGAATTCTCTTGGAGGGAGAGAGTTGAGTTTGCGTATAGATCTATACTGGATTGACTATCCTACACCTTGCTGCTAGCTACAGCCGGACCTGCAGGTCTGCGGGTGCCAAACGTCATTCCGTTGTTACGACCGTTCTTTATGTTGTTGTTATCAGTCGATAGTATGGTGCAATTATCACATTATACCTTAATATAAATCCGGTTTAAGGTAGTTAGTACAGAAGTAGTTCCTATAATACAAAACTACAATACTACATTGATTTACCCATTACATTTTTAGTGATAACCTCACTTAAACTTTAATGTACAAACTATATTTTGTTAAAAGATAGTTACACTTGGGAAATTACACAGATTTACATCAAACAAGCATACAAAACAGTTAAGCCTTGGTAGAAGGCTACTTTAATAGAAAATATAGGTTTTTCTGAGAGATTCAAACTTTTACAAACATTTACATACAACTTACAACTTATACTTATGACAGGTTCAAACGTTTTGATAACAAACATCGACACTAAAATACTTAGGAACTCACCATCTTAGTGCTGACAAACTCTTTCAAAATAACTTGTATTCTTAGGTCATCAGTAGACAGGTACCGATGCCAACTTTTGAGAAGATGGAGCGCATTCAAGACTCATCATATTATTTTGATTCACATTATATTTTTGGTGTCTAAAACTGTACAGAACACGCTTGTATTAAAATTTTATATTTAATGCAATGGATGATGTTGTTTGCTTATTTACATTTACTATGTTGTGCTACTTTACATGACGTCCTCCGCCCCAGAACGTTTCCGCCATTGTTGGTTTTGGGGTGTGACATTAATCCAATGCTCAAAATCATATTCATAAGCACTCATGAACGTTTTAGCAAACCTTTGCTATGTCTAATACGCTTTAGACAATCTACAACCAATTCATGACAGTCTTCATTCATACCTACTTCCAATGTATGATTAACTGTGGTCCGTTTGAATAATCCGATTATTCTTAATAAATTCAATTATTCTGGAAGTCAAAACATGCAAAGTGAAACACAGGAATAATAGTAATCCCATATGGCCTCAAACTTTTAAGCATAAATAAAACACCTTTTATTTATCACCATATTGATTACTCATCATTTGTCGTTTTGGGTAATCAACTTCTTACTTGAATTATTACACTTGTCCCATGCTCCTAGCATGCACACAATGTTTACCTATGGTTCTTTCTTTGTGAAATAGATCAAATTGAACACATTTCCAATCATTCTCATTTCACAACTCCAAATCCTTTTCCATAAGTGAAAGAATATCAAATTCTTGCTACTTATAGAATATGCTAGATTCTAACATTTTATGCAATGATCCTTTCGTAATGTCACTTTACCAAAGTCACAAAGACTATTTCCAATTATATTACAAAGTCCTCTATCGGAGATTGTTACAAGACAATTCCTTATATATGATGTCTCTCACTCAAATTACATTCTTTTGAACATCCTTTTGCACAAATGTTTCTAATCTAGACATAGATTTTCAATATTCAATTCCCAATATGGACATGTTTCCATATTTTCCATATGAAAACTTATTCTTAATAGAATCTTATCTATTCATAATAATGTCGATATGGTCCATCCAATATGGAAACATTTCCATATTTTTCATATGACAACTCATTCTTAATAGATCTTTTCTATTCATAATAATGTCGATATGGTCCATCCAATACCATGCTTCCAACTACTCACAAGCAACCAATCCTCATCAAACTTTGGATTATCCTTTGTAGTTGTTTAATTATTTTAGTCAAAATCGATTCTAGTCCCTTTTCCATCTAAATGCGCTAGACATTTGGAAAATTTTAGAATGGTCAAATATTAAAGCATTTGCAATCGACACTATACCCAAAGCGTATGGGACACGATGCATAATGTTTTATTTGCTATGTTCTCAAAATTCGAATTGTGAAGAGGAATGCCGTAATCATAATCAAAATTTTAAGAACACACTATGTACCTTTGACTAAATTTATTAACATTTCTCAACCTAAGCCTTTAGATTTGAAATGAAGCATAATATTCTCTCCCTTAATTATAGCAAAACAACTTTACAACCCTTACGACTTTGCAAGGTATAACTCTTGTTTTCTATAATTAATATTGCCAACTTGCAATACGTTCCTTAGTAATCATACAATCATAACATTTATGCTCCCACTATCATGACGGTTATTATAAAACATAACACTTATGCTCCCACTAAGTTTGACATGTATTCAGAAACAGCTTAACTTTCAGAAAAACAATACTTATTGAATTTCTTAAGTTCATGTTTCTAATAGTTAGTGCTTTGATAATTTTTTATCAATGCTTCTTGAACTTATACACCTTTGCCTTAGATAGTTCATATGTGTGTCTAAACAATTAAGACTAATTTCCAAACCTCACAATTCAAATCATGGAAAGGGATACCGTAACCATAATCGAATTCGGGGATGCAATTTTACAATCACTATCTTCTTAAAATCTTTATCAGTGAAAGCATTTTCTCACAATCATTTTCATGAAGTAGGAAATCTTATGACACTTAGATTTAAACGGTGTATGTGTTCCTATCCATGTGAATTTGTTAAAACCAAGGTTTACGAAAAATTCAAACTTATATGGACCGAACTTTCTTAATCTTGATTTCTTGCGTTATGGTAGCACGGCTACCCACCATGTCTTCCAAGTAGTTAAGCAACTCACCTTTTCCTATCAACATACTTTCCATTGATCAAGGTCCTTGCCTTTTATGCATTCAAATGAGAACTCATAGGACTCACATGCATAATTAACTCAATTGCAACAGCACAGAAACAAAATAATGTCAACACGATAGGTTGAAAACCTCAACTCGTCTGCTAGTGATGATTGATAAGGTTTATTTGATTTGTTCTTGAAACCTTTCAAGACCATTAAGACTCCCACTGACTCCTTTACATATAAGATTCTCTTGTCAATAAACATTTCTTGACAAACAAATATTCAAGAGTTAGTGTAGTTTTTATCAAAACACTTCATAAATTGGTCCTAGTTGGTCTTTGTCTTATCCAACACATCACAACTTTCCACATTTGATGAACGTTATAAACCTTTTAATACTTGTTTTGGAACGAAGTATGATTGACTTCTTGATTTAACCATTTCTTCAATTCTTGATTCCTCTTCTTAAACATACAATTATACTAGGATTCACTTACAGGATCATTTGAGATATGGTTCTTAATCATTAAGACCTATCATAAAACATAAAAGGTACTCTCCCTTCTTCTTAGAATGGAGAACCTTTTATCTTTCAGCCTACTTGATTCTTCTTATTTGTTCTTCCAATGATTTAGAACATTTTTGATCAATTCCTAATTACACTTAATCTTATCATATTTACTAAACCTTTAGTAAATCATGACGAATATCTTTGTTATTCTTATGGTAGACTTGATCAACACACAACTTTGTGTGCTCGATCTCCTAGTCCTTCACTTGACACTTTGTCAACGAATTAGTCTAATTTCCAAATATGAAATTTCTCATTCATCATGCAACCAAGTTGTGTGATTCCAAATTTTTGTCCTATTGAAATTTGGGCGATGAGAAATTCTCCCTATTTGGTAAATTCTCGACATTTCCATAAATAAGAATCATATCCATTTGTTGTAGAAATATGTAAACATCAATTTTCATAACGATTTCATTGCAAGGAAATAAACAAATAAATAAATAAGTCAAACAAAATTTATTTTATTTATAAAAGCAGCGGAAAACATTTGTCCTTACAATGCAAAATCCATTGAAAACTATGTAATCGAATATTCCTAACAATTCTATCATAAATATATAAGCTCAAAATCTAATCTTCAAGTCCATGTGATCGAGATCCATTTCTTTGTGATTAGACTCATCTTGCTCTTTCATCAAGCTTCCTTTCTTTTCACCGATCCTGCAAAACATTCAAATGCAATCTTATCACATCATGTATTAAGAATCAACGAACAGGAACTTAATGGAGTTAGATAGTGGATTTTTACCTGAAGCACAACCATAATCTTTGACTCTCCCATGTTTGGAATCTTCAGGCTCTTGGGACAGACTTCTATCCAACGCCCTTTCTCTTGGCAGCAAACGCAGGTCGCTTCTCTTAGAGCGTCATCGGAAGCATGGTCGGTTGTCTTTCCCAACAAATACGATCCATTGTTTCACCAAATCATTTCTGATTCAACAGCAATGAGCATGTAAGTTAGGTCAATGAGGTTATCGTCATGATCCATCATATAATACTTTCTTTTGAACTCATTATATGATTCAGGGGTGACTGCAGAACCCAGTTCATAGCCAACTCATCGGGAAATGACACACCCAACATAATCAACCTATCGATGTGTGATTTTATTACTTGAATGTGGGCACACACGGATTTACCATCTTCATGTTTCATTTCCAATAGGGCCTTAGTGATATTGAACCATTCAATTCTTCAATCTTGTGGGTTAGGGAGAACAATTGGAGGAGGTGGAGGAAGTGAAGCATGATTTCATGTTCCTCGATCAAATCGTGGAATACCATCTTCATGTGGAATTCTTGTTCCACGGGATTTGGGAAGACCATAATTGTCGAACTTTGACATCTACAAAACGGGAGAAATAAATTCAAGTTACTTGATTGATTGAGTCCTTAGTAAATCACCCAAATGAAATACTAAGGCTAGGACCCAACACAATATTCCACAACTCGGGAGAGGGATGCCGTAACCCTAATTGCAGAATATTTGAAGGTAAGTAATGACGATTCACTAATTTCCACCATGAAAAACGAAAAGGAAATTTATGTTTTAAATCTATGAAAACTCCTAGATCCTTTGAGATTCATTGAACTTTCAATGGCATGTTTAAATCTCAATATGCCCCTCTTGTTTGTGACTGGGATGCCGAGGATCACAAAGCGGGTGTGAATAACCATGCAAACTTACATGGTGCCCTCACATGTTACAGTCACCTATTCGATGTGCCGGTAAACCACACACGCTCCACCGAACTATGACAAACATTTAGTTACCCTTTACTACCTTTGCTTAGAACCATTTAGTGTGTCGGTAAACCACACACGCTCCACTAACGTCTTCGCAAGGGCACGAAGTGTAATTTCATGGAATTGCATCAATTCACTTTTGCATAAGTTACTAAGATTGGGAATTTGTGAAACATTTAGTTACTTTTGTACTTTATTATACTTATAATGGAAAGCTTTTGTCCTATCCTACTCGTTCGGCTAACGACCCTCCACTAGTCAAGAGTGTGGTGGGTAAGAGTGGATACCCATTCAATCTCCATTTTATAGGCAATTTCCTTAAACACCCCTTATAGACCAGCTTCGTGAATGAGGCCTACTAACGGTAAGACTGACTTTTACTCATACATATATATAATGTAAGACTTTTAATGTTATATATAGTATAGGGCGTATTTTACTCTTTTAAAATGTTAGGTGGTCAAATATAACAATTATACTTTTAATTGTAAACCAAAAGTTTTATGGATTTATTAAACTTCTTTTAATTATACACCTTAATTAATTAATAAAACCATAAGGGTGTGATTTGAACTTTTCAAAACAATACTAGGGTTGTAGAATTTAACATTCCTAAATTAAACTTTTAATCAACTTTTAAATTCCAAAACTTGAGGGCAAGTTTTTGAAACATTTCAAAACATTAGAGTTTAGAATTTAAATATGAATCAAAATTTAAATTCCAAAACTTGAGGGCAAGTTTTGAAACTTTTCACAACAATTTAGTTTTAATTTCTCTTAAATTTTTTTCGAATTTATGACATGTAAATTAAAATTTTAAATATTAAAACTCTCTATTTAATAATTATCTTGAATTAGACTATTAATTTAATTATTAAATCATATGAGATTATCTAAATCATGAGTATAATTACCATTTATACATTTAAGATATCCTAATCCCTTAATTATCTCTCTAGATTTCGAAATTATGGTTAGGATAATGCAAAATCTATAATTACCATATATAACAATTAGAGGATAATTACAAGATATGGGATAATCCAAATCCCTAAAATTAAGATCTTATCTTGGGGAGGAGGCTAATTTCAAAAATCAAGGGATTAAAACAAACCCTAGATTTCGAAATTTAAGGGTTTAAGGAAAGGATTTGAAAATCTTATTCAAACTCTTGCAAATTAGGGTTTGCAAACCCTAATCTCGAAAAACCCTAGCCTCCTAGGGTTTATTGGAAATAAACCCTAATATGTCAAGTTCATACAATTGAATAAACTAATTGAAAACAAGTTAACCAAAGTCTTTGATTCCACTGATGGGTTTTATACAAACAATCCTATGTGTACATGCAACCCTAGCATTGGATCTATGTTTTCACTATTAGATACACAACATTATGAGCACATAATAAAACCCTAAAGATGATTTCTATTTTTGAAATTAACCAAGATGGTTAGATTACAAACCTCTTTTTGTTATATTGTAATAGCAACTTGAATATTCAAACCCTAAGTCTTGAAAGCAAGCACCGCAAGTGTAGTGCCTCTAATGGCTCACAAACACCAAGAGCAATTGGAAAGGCTATAGAGAAAGAGAAAAGGTATAGAATTTCGTCCCTAGGAACCCTTGGGAAGGCATGGACGAATTCATGAGCCTTAGGAGTCTTTATATAGGTGTATAGATTAGGGTTTCAGTCCTTATCCTCATCTAGTTGCTTGCCCACCAAGTAACAATAAGATAAGCCTTGAAAGCCCATATCTTTGGACGATTTCAAGGATACATATCCTTTAGATTTCGTCCACCCATATTCTAGGATAATCCTTACCCTATTTTTCAACTATCATATAATTACGATTCATCCCCTCTAGTTTAATTAATTACACTTGATCACAAAATTAATTCCTAATTAATTATTGACCAATATTAATTAAACAAATATGATTTCTCCTTTAATATATTATTCTTATAACATATTAATAAATCATAATAACTTCTTTCTCTATTATTTCTCCAGTCAAGTTGCTTTGGTCAAGGGAACCCAAAAGGACCATGCACAATCGGGTCAAGTATTTACCAAATATGGTTACTGGCTTTGACACTAATCCAACATGCAATATACTACAAAATCCTCCATGCCCTCTGGTAGGGCTAAGATAGGCGCCTTGTACAACCTCTGCATTAATGTCTTGAACCCTGTTTGCTGCTCAGACCCCCAACAAAATACAGTTGGCTTAATGTCTAAGCCCATAACTATATTTGGTAAGTACTTGACCCGGTTTTGCATGGTCGTTTTGGGTTGCCTTCACCATAGCAACTTGACAAGGTAATTTATGGAGAGAGAGAAGATGTTATGGTTTATTAATATATTATAAGAATCATATATTAAAGGAGAAATAATTTTATTTGATTAATATTAGTCGTCATAGATTAATTAGGAATTAATTTGGTGACTAAAAGAGATTAATTAAATAAAGGGACTTAAACTGTCAATTGTTTGATAGTTGTATTTTAGGTTGGGAAACCTAATGGACTAATGGATGAACGAAATTATGATGGGAGTCCATCATATTCTCGTCCATGGCATTATTCCAGAAGGTCCCATGGGCTGCTTAATGTTTAAGTTATCCATTAGGGTTTTTGACTGAAACCCAGCTGCTCATAGTATAAATAGATCCCCTAGGTTACAGAAATCGGCCACTTGCTTTCCTTAGAACCCTAGAGCTAATTTGTGTGCGTGCTCTCCCTCTCAAATACTACCCTCTTGCTAGTTGGTGTTTGTAATCCATTAGAGAAGTGAAAATTGTGACTCTAAGTTCCAAGGACAACAAGATTCAAGCTTCCAAGTAAGAGGTAATCATCTAGATCTCTTTTAGATTGTAAATTTCGAATTCTATATCATAGATCTACGGTTTTCAAGTCTTGGATGAAAGCATGTTCATTAGAAAAACCTAGATACAAGCATTAGGGTTTGTATGTGCACATATGAATGTTCTTATGGCTCAAACCCATCAGTGGTATGAGAGCCTTGATTGGCTTCTCTTGAATTTGATGCTTTATGCTTTGTTTCTTGCATTTAAAATCATTTTTGTGCTTATTGCCTGATGAACTCAAGGAGTTCCCTGGGGAACTCGATGAGTAGGTTGAACTCAACGAGTTCCAATGTGGACTTCACGAGTTTCACTGTCAGACAGAAAGATTTTCGGCATTTTTTGCTGGTTTGCTTAATGATAATTACCTAAATCATTTTTGTTCAATAAAATCTGAATTTTATTACCTTTTTGTCAATATCCTTAACAAAACAAAAGATAATTGCCAATTATTTGAATGATAAATTCCTTATTTGATAATAATTGATTATTTGAATTTATTTGGTGAATTATCCTAATCTTGATTAGGTCAATCTAGATAATCATTAAATTAATTGTTTAATTTAAAATTATTTGCTATTTGATCCTTATGTTTTGAAAAGTTCAAAACTTTTCCTCAAGTTTTGAAATTTAAATTTTGTGATTAAAATGTTTATCTTGAACTATTCAAATTTCAAACCTTAGGATTTTACAAGTTTAAAATTCAATCTTACACTTTATGATATTATAAGATTAATATATATATATATATATATATATATATATATATATATATATATATATATATATGTAACTTACATGCTAGTCTTTCCGTTAGTAGGCCTCATTCATGAAGCCGATCTATAAGGGGGTATAAGGTTATTGCCTATAAAATGGCCATTTAATGGGTGTCCACTCTCACCCACTGCTTCCGAGATTTGTAGAGGGTCGTTAGCCGAATGGGTATCTCATTAATAAGTATAATGAATCTATATAAAGTAACTAAATAGTTTTACAAAAGTCCTAATTTTAGTTACTTTAGGAAAAGTGAATTAATGCAATTCCATGAAATTACACTTTGTACCCTTGCTAAGAAGTTAGTGGAACGTGTGTGGTTCACCGGCACACTAATTGGTTCTAAGCAAAGGTGGCAAAGGGTGACTCATTGTTTGTCATAGTTTGATAGAGCATGTGTGGTTAACCGGCACATCGAATAGGTGACTATAACAATGAGGGCACCATGTACATTTGCATGGTTATTCACACCCACTTTGTGATCCTCAACATCCCAGTCACAAACTTGAGGGGCATATCGAGATTGAAACATGCCATTGAAAAAGGTCAATTAATCTCAAATGAATATAGGAGTTTTCAATACATTTAAAACTTAATCTTCCTTTTGTTTTTCATGATGGAGAATTAGTTAATCGTCATTCACATATCTTTAAATTATTTGCGTGTTAGATTACAACATCCCTTTTCTAATATGTAAATAATGTTGTTCGATCCTAGCCCTAATTTCTCATTTTGGGTGTTTAATTAGCGATTCATTTCTAATCAAACTTTGTTCTTTTCTATTTCAGATGTCAAACTCAAACAACAACAACACTTCAGGATCATCCTCATCCGACTCATTCTCACTCATGAATTTGTGTGGGAGAGCGGTATTTAACGGGTCCAATTTCAATGATTGGATCCGCAACGTCCGAAGGGTCACTCGTTATGAGGACAAAGAGTATGTCCTTGATAAGGAGCCGAAGGAGGTGAACATCAACACTACTACTCCCGAAGAGATCGCTGCCTTTGAGGCCCATGAGCGTGACTCTACGAATGTCCATTGCATCATGCTCGCGACCATGACTGCTGAACTTCAAAAGCCCTACAAGGACTACTATCCCTATGAGATACATCAAGACTTGGTGGATCGGTACCACCAAAGTGCGAGGCAAGAAAGGGATGAGATCATCACTTCGATGATTACTACCAAAATGGGTAATGGAGAGTCTCCTACCGCTCATCTGCAAAATATGCAGAGATATGTTGATCGCCTGCTGAAGTTGAATGTTAACTTCGATGAAGAGCTGGCAATTGACATTATCCTTCACTCCTTGCCTCCCTGCTACAACCAGTTCTGCATGATCCACCACATGAATTAGGAAGAGGTCACGTTGAGCAAGCTTCAAGGATTTCTTAGGACTGCTAAGAGCAATCTCAAGGACAAGTTTGTTGCATCAACTCCCACTCCAACCGCTGCTCCTGTTTTGGCCCTTTGGCAATGGAGGGGCAAGAAGAATAAGGGTGCTTCAAATAGCCACCACAAGGGAAAATCCCAAGATGGTACCTCTTCTAGTGGAACCAAAGTTGGTTCTGCTAAGCCCAACTGTAACCCAAAGGAGGCAGAGTTCCACCACTGCCACAGAATAGGGCATGGGAAGAGAAGCTACCCGGAATATCTGCAAGTAATCAAGGATGGGAAGATCAAGCCATCTTTCGCAGGTATTTACAAAATTAAATTTAATGATTCATCACATGCTATTTCTTAGGTTCTTGATACAGGATGTGGTTATCACATATGTTCTGATTTGCTGGGACTAAGAAGAGATAGGGATGTGGAGCATGGAAGAATAAATCTAATCATAGGGAACAGAAGATCATCGCCTGTCACCAAGATTGGAGTGTATTCACTAGCATTGCTATTCGCCATATATGGCAAGAAACATCATTTCATTTCATGGTTTGTTTAGATAAGGATTTAGATATTCATTTGATAATGAGAAAGGTTCTATTTATGGTTATCTAAATGGTGTTTTATATTTTGAAGCATTGCCTTGTAATGGAATTTATGAAACTGTTATGGTTGTAGATAACCTAGGAAAATGATGTGTTGTGTGTGGATTCTTCCAATAGTATGGATAAAGCATGCTTGTGGAATTCTCGTCTTGGACATATCAAAAAGAAACGCATAGCCCAACTCCAAAAGGATGTATTGTTGGAGTCATTCGACCTTAGGGACGATGACGTCTGCGAGTTTTGTTTACTTGGAAATATGACCAAGTCACCCTTCACTGGCACTTGTGAATGGGGTGAGGGTCTATTGGATCTCATACACACCGATGTGTGTGGGCCCTTATGATCCACCACAAGGGATGCGAACCGCTTTTACGTGACATTTACCGACTATTATAACAGATATTGGTATATCTACATAATCAAGCGCAAGTCAGAAACCTCTGAAAAGTTCAAAGAGTTTAAACAAGAAGTGGAGAATCAATTGGCCAGGAAACTCAAGATGCTTCGATCCGATCAAGGAGGAGAGTACCTAAGTCTTGAATTCCACAACTATCTTAAGGAATGCGAAATAGTTTCTCCATTGATGCCACCTAGGACACCGCAGTTGAATGGGGTGGCTGAGAAGCATAATCGAACCTTGTTGGACATGGTTCGTTCCATGATGAGTCGTGCTTCACTACGTATCTTGTTTTGGAATTACGCCTTAAAGACTGCCGCCCATATCCTTAACTTAGTCCCTAGCAAGAAGGTTGCCAAAACACATCACAAAATGTGGACAGGGAAGGCCCCCTCATTGGCACATATAAAGGTTTGGGGTTGCGAGGCTTTCGTAATACGAGAGACTCACGAAAAGCTCGAACCTCGTAGTGAGCGGTGTATTTTCATCGGCTACCCACATAAATCCATTGGATATCTTTTATATAGACCTAGTGAGAATGTTGTCTTCATTGCGAGGAGAGGAGTTTTCCGAGAGCAAGGACTCATAAGCCAATGAGATAGTGGGAGGGAAATTGATCTTGAAGAGATTCAAGAGCCGAGGGATTAAGGAACCTATAACGCTGGCGCTCAAGCCGAGGAGGAAACACCGGTTGAACCGATTGATGAGTCCTTACATCTTAGACATTTCGAAAGAGTTAGGGTTCAACCTCAGTTTTGTGGTTTTCATATTACTATGGAAGGGGATACATTCATTAGAGATAGTACACTAGTGAATTTGGATGAACCTAATAGCTATAAGGAAGCTGCGGCAGGCCCGAAGTATGCAAAATGGAAAGAGGCGATGGACAGTGAGATTCAGTCCATGTATGACAACCAAGTTTGGAATTTGGTTGACCATGTGCCCGGACGTAAGACACTCGGGTGCAACTAGATCTTCAAGAAGATGACCGAAGTGGATGGGAATGTGCACACATATAAGGCGCGATTGTTTGCGAAAGGTTTCACTCAAACTCCCGAAGTTGACTATGATGAAACCCTCTCGCCAGTTGCTAAAATAAAGTCTATTAGGGTGATGTTGGCCATTGCTGCATTTCATTATTTTAAAATATGGAAAATGGATGTCAAAACCGCTTTCCTTAATGGGAAATTGGGTGAGAATGCTTACATGGCTCAGCCAGAGGATTTTGTCAATATGAAGCATCCCAATACAATGTGCAAGCTTGAGAAGTCCTTTTATGGACTTAAGCAAGCGTCTCGCAGATCGAATCTTTGCTTCGATGAGAAAGTCAAAGAGTTTGGGTTTATCCGAAGCGAAGATGAATCATATGTATATGTCAAAGACAATGGGAGTATACTAAGCTTCTTCGTATTGTATGTCGATGACATACTACTCATAGGAAACAACATCCGGACACTGCAAGAGGTTAAGTCCTGGCTTGGGAAGTGCTTCGCTGTGAAGGATCTCAGATAGGCTTCCTATATTTTGGGAATAAGGATAGTGAGAGACAGAAGTAAGAGACTAATAGGACTTAGTTAGAATACTTACTTGGACAATATACTAAAACATTTTAGTATGGAAAACTTAAATAAGGGGCAGTTACGAATCCAAAGTAGTGCGAAGTTAAGTACGACTCAATGCTCGAGTACCGAAGTCGAGATAGCAGAAATGAGCCGAGTACCATACGCTTCCACACTTGGCTCGATTATGTATGCTATGAGTAGTAGTCGCCCTGACGTGGCCTTCGTTTTGAGCATGGTCAATAGATATCAAGGGAACCTTGGCAGAGCTCATTGGACCACAGTCAAGAGCATTCTTAAGTACCTTCGGAGGACCAATGAATGGTTTCTAGTCCTTTGAGGGAGTGATGACTTAAAGGTGTGAGGGTATAGTGACGCCAGTTTTCAGACCGACAGGGACAACTACCGTTCGCAGTCGGGCTGGGTCTTTACCCTTAATGGAGGAGCAGTGACTTGGAAAAGTTCCAAACAAGAAACCGTAGCTGATTCAACGTGCGAATCAGAGTACATTGCACTGAGCGAAGCGTCAAAGGAGGCAATATGGTTGAAGAACTTCATTGGAGACCTTGGAGTTGTACCTGCCATAAAATAGCCTATGGAAATTTTCTGTGATAATGAAGGAGTGGTTGCCTTTATCAAGGAGCTGAGGGATTATGGTAGATTTCGACATATCGACATAAAATATAACTTTATTCGACATCGGGTAGAAGAAGGACTCCTCGTAGTAAAGAGGGTATTGTCAGAGGATAACCCATCAGATCCGCTTATGAAGGGACTGAGTAGGCTTAAGCACTTGCAGCACGCTAGGAGCATTGCGCTGAAGGACGATATTAATTTAGATTAGATAGTTTAGAAACATGTAATACATAAATGTAATTGACATTTAATGATTAAATAAAGGAGTATTATTTATAAGTAAAGTTATTGTCTTATGTTGATTCTTTAACTATTGTTTCACTTTGCATGTTTTGACATCCTGAATAATTGAGTTATTTAAAGAATAATCGAATTATTCGAACGGTCCACAATTGTTCATATGTTGGAAGTAGGTATGAATGAAGACTGTCATGAATAGGTGTGTAGATTATCTAAAAGGTATTATACATAGCAGAAGTTTGCTACAACGTTCATGAGTTCTTATGAACAAGTTTTGAGCATTGGAATAAACCCACGCTTGCTAGAATCACTTCATGGAATTTATCACGAGTGATTGGAAGACGATAATATCATATGGTCTTGAAACCTATATGTATATATATATATATATACATATATATACATATATATACATATATATATATATATATATATATATATATATGGTTTATTGTTGGTTAATTGGTTGTGCATTGATAACGCGAAAATTCATTAGTAACTTAATTTCATAAAACACATTATTGTGTATGATTTGATTAGTGAATAGTAAATGCATATAAGTCGAAGTTTATCTGTTCCTTTTATCCTAAGAGCGTAAAAGCGATATCAAGGCTCCTCGATGATTTGATTTGACTTATGTGTCGGGCCCGGTCAGGATTGAATTGATGTGTTCAATTAAGTTCTATGTCAAATGAATCAGAGATCGAGAAACAAACTGCTAGACAATAAGTATGAATATGCTCCATGTAATTGACCGCACCATATCTTGAATAGAGGAATATATGATCCCTTATCTAAAGGATAGGTTGCTGATAAGACCAGAGTTCGACAACGACTTTGAGAGTTACGATTGCTAATCGGAATATGCTTACATTATAGTTACTAGAATTATCCAAATGGGAGAGTGTTGGATTAGTGTCTAAGTCCGTAACTATATTTGGTAAGTACTTGACCCAGTTGTGCATGGTCCTTTTGGGTTGCGTTCAACATAGCAACTTGACAAGGTAATTTATGGAGAGAGAATATATTATGGTTTATTAATATATTATCAAAATAATATATTAAATGAGAAATAATATTATTTGATTAATATTAGTCATAGATTAATTCGGAATTAATTTGGTAACTAAAAGAGATTAATTAAATAAAGAGACTTAAATTGTCAATTGTTTGATAGATGTATTTTGGGCAGGGAAACCTAATGGACTAAGGGGTGAACGAAATTATGATGGGAGTCCATCATATTTTCGTCTATAGCCTTATTCTAGAAGGTTCCATGGGCTACTTAATGTTTAAGCTATCCATTAGGGTTTTTGACTGAAACCCTAGCTGCTAACAGTATAAATAAATCCCCTAGGTTACATAAATCGGCAACTTGCTTTCGCTAGAACCCTAGAGCCGATTTTTGTGCATCCTCTCCCTCTCAAATACGACCCTATTTCCAGTTGGTGTTTGTAAGCCATTAGAGGAGTGACAATTGTGACTCTAAGTTTCGAGGACAACAAGATTCAAGCTTCCAAGTAAGAGGTAATCATATAGATCTCTTTTAGATTGTAAATTTCGAACTCTATATCATAGATCTAGGGTTTGCAAGTATTGGATGAAAACATGTTAATTATAGAAACCTAGATCCAAACATTAGGGTTCGTATGTGCATATAGGAATGTTGTTATGGCTCAAACCCATCAAATACAATGACCTTCTTCGTCCCCCGGGTCATGTGTACTGCTATCTTGGAGAAGTCGAGTATGAATCTCCAATAATAGCCTGCTAGCCCGAGGAAATTCTGAATCTCAGATGGAGACTTCGAAACCTCCCATCTTATCATGGATTCCACTTTGGTCGGGTCAACCAAAATACTATTTTGGTTGACAAGGTGCCCATGAAACTGCACCTCGCGCAACTAAACCTCTCACTTTGAGAACTTGGCGTACAAGCTCTCCCTCCTTGGGGTATTCAACACCTCCCGCAAGTGCTCCTCATGCTTCTCCTGCGACTCTGAGTAAACCAAGATGTCATCGATAAATACTATCACCAAACGATCCATCATTGGTTTGTACATTCGGGTCATGAGGTCGATGACCGCATCAGGGGCATTGGTGAGCCAAAATGGCATCACCACGAACTTGTAGCTGCCATAGCGAGTCCAGAAAAATAGTCTTATGTACATCTTTGTCTCTAACTCGCATCTGGTTGTAGCCAGAAAGCAAATCTATCTTGGAAAACCAAGATGGCCCATGTAGCTGGTCGAAAATATCACCAATCCTCAGGAGTGGGTAATGGTTCTTCACCGTTACCTTGTTTAGCTCCCGATAATCTATACACATCCAATGTGACCCATCCTTCATTTTCACAAAGAGGATTGGGGCTCCCCAAAGCGAACTAATCGGCCTAATGAATCCCTTGTCTAATAGCTCCTGCAACTGTTTAGAGAACCCCTTCATCTCAGGAGGAGCCAACCGATATGATACCTTGGCTATCGGAGCCGCACCAGGGACTAGGTCTATCCTAAACTCCACCTAAATGCTTTGGATCTAATTATACATGCAATCTTGTTTCCAAAGAATAAAGCCTACAACTAGCTTATAGTTGACATAATCAACATAAAAGTGAGTTATAGAATTACTTCATTGTTGTAGCTTGTAATTTAGGCCTTTAAGAACTTAGCAGCCCAAGTGTGATGCCTCAAACGACTCACAACACATCCTTGAAGAATTGAATGACTTAAGAGAGATTACTAGGGACACTAATTGGTTATGAACTCCAAGAACACTTGTTGTAACCTATTTTAGCCATGGGGTTATGTATATATATGTAGTAATCCAAGAGTAATGGGTAAACCCTAATCCATACACTTTAGGTTATGATCCATATTCCATGTGGGCTAACTCTTCATGGAAACTTACATATTCTTAGCCCATCATGGATCAATAGCCTAAACCATATATATATATATATATATATATATATATATATATATATATATATATATATATATATATATACCATTACTTTACATAATTAGTCCCCGTTAGTTTTATTAGTCTCTTTTGATTACTAAATTAATTCCAAATTAATTATTGATCAATACTAATTAAATAATATGATTTCTCAATTAATATATAATACTTATAATATATCAATAAATCATAACTAACCTCTTTCTCGAATATCCATCCTATCAAATTGTTCTGGTGAATACAACCGAAATGGACGATGCTACTATCGGGGCAAGTACATACCAATTATAGTTATGGTCTTAGACACCTAATCCAATAGTCTCCCACTTAGATAAGTCTAATAACTATTATTGCAAGTACGACTCCAAAATCCTGACTAGCAATCATTGCTCTTAAAAGCCACTGTCGAACTCTGACCTAGATAATGACGCGTCCATTAGATAAGGGATCATGTATTCCTCCATTTTACAAATATCATATGGATTGAGACATGGATTATAATCATTCTCTCTATCCATCTGTTGTTTCCCAGTTTCTGATTTTTGACGACTGACTAATTAAACAAATCCAATCTATCCAGGCTTGGCCAAGCACTTAGGTTTGTCATCACTAAATCATCGAGGGGCCCACATATATTGCTTTTATCCCTCTAAGGGTAAAAGGAATGGATAAAATTCGACTAAAATGATTGCTTGTACTTACTCATCAAATCATAGAAAACAATATGTTTTATAACACCAAGTTACTGGTGCGTTTACATATGTCAATGTGCAACCGAATTGTAAACTACAACTTACATGTCTTGGTCTCAAGAATATAAGATATTATTCTCTCACAATCACTCGTGATAAAATACATGAAGTGATTCAGATGAGCATGGTTTTAATCCAATACTCGAATGTAATTCTAGGTGTACTCATGAACACAACAACAAACTTGTCCTATGTCTAAAACACCTAGACATTCTACAGTCAGATACATGATAGTCTTGCCTCAATACCTACTTCTAAAGTATGATCGACTATGGATAGTTTGAATAACCTAGTTATTCGGGAAGTGAAAACATGCAAAGTGATACACAAGAATAATCGAACCCAATATTGTCTCAGAACTTATGTATATAAATACAACACCTTTTATTTAATCACCATATTGATTACACACTATTCATTGTATAATGTTTCGATTAATCAAATTAATACTTGAATTAAAACAACAGTTACGCCATGCTCCAAACATACACACTATGTTTGCCTATGGTACTTTCTTTGTGAAATAGATCAACTGAAAGCATTTCAATGACACTCATTTCAGAATTCCAAATCCTTACCGTAAATGCAAGGATATCAAATTCTCTTCATTTACTGTAATCTATTATATTCTAAACAATAACTATGCACAAAAGTCATAGACTTGGCAACATACATTACAAAGTATTCCAAGGGAGAGTAATTCCATGGAAACGAAGTCTCACATTCAAGGTACATACCTTCGAACATCCTTGTCGCATTAAGTTCCCAACCTTACACAGATTAGGGAATAACTTCCACTTATAGAAACATTTCCATATTCCCATTTGAACTATCACTCCTGAACAAGAGTTATCTCTTCTCAGATTATGTGAATATGGACCTTTCCAAAATTTACAATATACTTCCAACTATCCATAAGTAACCAATCTTTGGTAAACCTCAGATTGTCCTCGAAAATTGCTTAACCATTTTAGTCATATCTCGTTCTAGTCCCTTTTCCCTCTTAATGCCCTAGGCATTTGTAAAACTAGAACAAATTAATGTTATAGCATATGTAATTAATCCTATATCCGAAGCATATGGATACGATACATAATGTTTCACATAAGTACATGATACTTTACCAGTCTCTTGCTATAATATTTCCACATATAGAAGTTCCTTATGTTGAATCATTTCAACATAACATTCATATATGTTCTTGACTAAATTTGATTAAAATCTCAATCTAAGCTTTTAGATTTGAAATGAAGTATGAATTCCTCTCCCTTAATTATAGCAAAACAAATTTTCCAACCCTGCAACTTTTGCAAACTAAAACTTGTTTTCTATAATTAACATTTCTAACTTGCAAAACTTAACGTAATAATTGTGCTCCCACTAACATAATTATTACATTCTTTTTAGCCTAACACTTATGCTCCCACTAGCTTTGACATGTACCCAAAAATCAGCTGGACTTCTAGAAATCAATACTTATTGACTTTCTTACCAAAGTTTAGATTTCTAATACGAGATGCTTCGATAAGACTTTATCTAGGGTTCTCAAACTAATATACCTTTCCTTATATAGCTCACATGTGTGTCTAAACAATTTTAAAACTTACATCAATAAGTCCCAAATGTTTATACCTTTGCTATTTCTCACACTTCAAACTATAAAGAGGGATGTTGTAATCATAATCGAATTGAGAATCCAAATATCACAATTGCTAACTATTTAAAATCCACTTTGTGAAAGCGTTTCCAAACAATCATTTTCATGAATTCGAGAGAAACCTTATGAAACTTAGATTTTATTGTATATGCGTTCCTATTTATCATAACCATAATCACAAGACATGGTTAGTCACAAATCAAAACTCATATGGGCTGAACTTGTTTAATCTTAATTTCTTGCCACATGGCAGCACAAGGGACTACCTTTGCTTCCAAGTTGTTATGAAAATATTTGAGAACTCATAGAACTCACATGTATAGTCAACCAAATGGGATGGGAACAAAAATAAGAATATGTCAACACGATAGGTTATAAACCTCAAGTCGTGTGCTAGCGATAAACAATTGGTTTACTCTTGATCAGTTCTTGAAACTCTTCAAGATCTTAAAGACTCCCACTAAACTCTTGACATATAAGATTCACTTTGTCAAGGAACATTACTCGACAAACAAATATTCGAGAGTTAGTGCAATTTTTTATCATGAAAAACACTTTACACAATTGGTGTCAGTTGGTCTTTGTCTTATCCAAAACATCAAAACTTACCAATTTAAAATGTACAAGAGTAAGAAACACTTTACTCTACATTTTATAGGTGTTATAAACCTTTCTTAAGATTATATCACTCAAGTTACAATCTTGGAGTATGGCCCTAAGACTTGATTGTGGAACGAAGTATGATCCATCTTTTGATTTAACCATTTTAACAATTGATGATTCCTCTTCATAGCCATACAAATGCACTAAGATGTCCTTAGAGAATCAGTTGTGATATGGTTTCATAATCACTAAGATAATCATAAAACACGATACTCAAGTACTATCCCTTCTTTTCAGATTGGAGAAACTTTTATCTTTCTGCGTAATTTGATTCTTCTTATTCATTATGCCATACATTGAAACTATTCCAATGGTTCAAAATTATACTTAATCTTGTAAGTATAACCATATTTACTAAACTTTAGTAAATCATAACAAATAATCTTATTGTTCTTTGTGGTGGACCTGAACAGTGCACAACCAAGTGTACCCGATCCCCTAGTCTTTCACTTGACTCACATATACATGTGAATAAGGAATTAGACTTAATTTTTAGAAAGATGAAGGTTCTCATTCATCACACAATACAACTTGCATGATTCCAAGTTTCTATCCAACTGAAAGTTGGGTGATGAGAATCTTTCCATATTTGGTAAATTATGACACTACCATAAACGAAAGAATCAAATCCATTTTCCAATATTGCTATCAATGGAAACATATAAACAACAATTTTCACAAATGCCATTGTAAGGAAATATAAATATAAGATAAAATCAATTTTTTTATTTATTTATAAAATTGCGGAAAAACTTTTCCTTACAATTCAATTACAAATGAAAACTATGTTGTTATATAGTCCTAAGCAATCTATCATAACTCTAAACAGTAGCTAAAAATTGTGATCATTGAACCATGCGATCTAAATCCATCTCTTCAGGATCAGAATTATCTTACTCTTCCTTTAAGTTTCCTTTCATTTATTTGATTCTACAAAACATTAAAATGTAATTACATTACATCATGTATTAAGAACCTCCAATTAGGAGCTTAATAGAGTTAGATAGTGGATTTTACTTGAAGTAGAGTCAAACGTTTTGACTTTACCATCCATGCAATCTTTCAGGTAAATATGGCAGCTATTCTCTTAGCAATAGAAACATATTGACTATTTGGGAATGGTACATGAGACTATCTTAGACTTAGCCTTTCTCTTTACCATTCGGTCAAATGACTTGACCATGGACGATCCTTTTCCATTGGGGAGACAAAGCTTTTCTGGACATCCAATGTTTCCATTGTCAATGTCCATGGAAGTTTGGGGAGTAGATCTTCCAATCAAGTTTCACCAAATCATTGTTGATTCAAGAGCAACAAGCAAATAGGTAAGATCGATAAGGGTCATTTCGTGGTCTGTCATATAGTAGTCCTTAATGAACTCACTATACGAAGTATGGAGTGACTGAAGAACCAACTTAACAACCAACTTCCTCGAGACTTAGACACCCAACTCTCCCAGCCTATCAATATGTAACTTCATCTCCAAGACATGAGAACATACAAACTTTCCATGTTTTGTGTTTGCTTGACAATAGGTCTTGAATGACCTTGAACTTTTCAAGTCTTCGAACATGTGGGTTAGGGAGAATTATTGGAGGAGGTGGAGGAAGTGAAGTTCCACTACAACACGAAGAAGGGATTAATCTTTCACCTTGATCGTCCGGTGGAATATCATCTTTTTGAGGAAAGCATTATCCAAAAGGATAAGGTAGACCAGAGTTGTCAGAACTAGACATCTATAAAGGAGAAATTCAAGTTTTGTTGATTTAAGTCCTTAATATAACACCCAAATGAAATATTAAGGCTAGGACCCAACACAATATTTTACAATTCAGAAGAGGTATGTCGTAGTCCAATTGCAAAATTTTTGAAGGTAGGTAAATGATGATTTAGCAATTTCCACCATGAAAAATGAAATTGATTATTAAGTTTTAAATGAATTGAAATTCCTAGATCGTTTGAGATTCATTGAACTTTTCAATGGAATGTTTAAATCTTGATTGTGCCCTTCAAATTTGTGACTGGGATGTCGTGGATCACAAAAAAGGTGTGAATAACCATGCAAATTATCTTGGTACTCTTGATGTCATTTATCACTTAATCAATGTGCCGGTTAACCACACACACTCCATTGATATATGACAAACATCGAGCTATCCTTTCCCACCCTTGTTAGTCCAAGTTGGTGTGCCAGTTAACCACACACGCTCCACTAATGACTTAGCAAGGTGCAAAGTGCAATTTCATGGGTTAGCACCAAATTCAAATTTTTCCTAAGTAAGTAAGATTGAGAATTTATAAGTGTTTAGTTACTTGGTATTTTCATTATACTTTTAATGAGAATGTCCTATCCTACCCGTTCGGAACTAGTCAAGGAAGCGGTGGCTGAGAGTGGACACCCATTAAAGTACCATTTTATAGTCACTAACCTTATACCCCCTTATAGACCGACTTCGTAAATGAGACCTACTAACGGTAAGACTGACTTGTCTTATACATTTATATAATTATTAAACTTTTAATTTTATATAGTATAAGGTTGTATTTTAAACTTTAAAAATACTAGATGGTTTAAAAACTATTTAATTAATTTTTTAATTTATGAACCCATGAGTTACAACTTTTAATTACAAGAGTTTCTTAATTCAAGACTTTTCAAATACCAAAACTTGAGGGCAAGTTTTGTAACTCTTGAAAAACCTTTGATTTCCATAACTTATTTTTATGTGGGTTTTATGAAAAAACTTTTCATGTTCCATAACTTGAGGACATGTCATCGAGGACTTTGAAGAATATTTAGATCAAAATTTTAACTAACAAAATAATCAAATAATTTTTCTATGTTCACGTTAAAGTCATAAGTCAAGATAATTAATATCAATAATATGTAAGAAATTAGCCTAAAATTAATACAAATCTTGAAATTTGATAATTATCTTTTAATTTGGATAAGCATGATCACTACCATATCATGAAAATCAAATTTTATGAACTAAAACATTTTCTGGTAATGATCCTAATCCAAAACAGACAAAAAATCTCACAAATATGCCATTAGAAGCATAAACTCGTTGACTGCATGAACATGACTTGCCGAGTTGACCTTATACTGAGAGGACTTGTCGGTTTTTTCAGTTAGGGGCTAGAAAATCGATTTTTTTCAACTTCGAAAATTAAGCCATGCATCAAATATAATAGAAAACAATCCTAGGCTCTGATACCACTGATGGGTTTTGTATACTACAACATCCTATGGTTTACATACAACCCTAAATGCTTTGGATCTATGCTTTCTCTAATTATACATGCAATATTATTTCCAAAGCAAAAAACCTACAACTAGGATACAATTGAAATCATCAATATAACAGTGAGTTATAGAATTACCTTTTTGTTGCAGGTTGTAGTTTTTGCCTTAAAGAACTTAGCACCCCAAGTGTGATGCCTCAAACAGTTCACAACACACCCTTGAACAATTGGATGACTTGAGAGAGATTAATAGGCACACCAATTGGTTACGAACTCCATGAACACTTGTTATAACCAGTTTTAGCCATGAGGTTATGTATATATATGTTGGAATCCAAGAGTAATGGGTAAACCATAATCTACATAAGCTTAGCCCCTCATGGATCAATAGCCCAAACCATATATATATATATATATATATATATATATATATCATTGATTTACATAATCAGTGTCCATTAATTTAATTAGTCTCTTTTCATCACTAAATTATTTCTTGATCAACTTATAAAATAATATGATTTCATATTAATATATTATAACTTATAATATATTAATAAATCATATATAACCTCTTACTCAAATATCCATCCACAAATTATCCTGGTGATATGCAACCCGAATGGACCATGCTACTCTCGAGTCAAGTACATACCAATCATAATTATGGGCGTAGACACCTAATACAACAACTCCCTTGGAAATACGTTCAGGTACACTCGCACCACTGGCATATCACTCACAGTTGCCTTACCCGCCACTCGAGTATCCATAACATAAGCGACATACACTGTGCAACCCAACTGATGGTAGCGCCTAGCCCTCACTGCTGAGCACAAAGCTGGTCCACGCTACGGCCTCTCGCCTTGAATCACCAACTCTCCCCCACTTAGGGTCCTGACGTGTATTAACTAATGTGCACTATTGATCACCACACCATTAGGGCTAAGCCAATCCATGACAATAATGCCTTATTCCTGCATAAGTTAATGGGAACCAAATCTACGAGGTAATGCTCGTCGTACATCGTCAAAACACCATCTCTGTAGACCTATGATGCGCGGACATATCGGTCGTCTGCAATCTCTGTTGGGTTTTGAGTAGTATAACACTCCTACGCTGCACATGCAACGCCAAATGCTTTTGATCTATGTTTTCTCTAATTATACATGCATTTTGTATTTCCAAAGCATTCACCCTAGCTAGCATACAATTGAAGCTATTTAATAAAAACTTAGTTTGTATGCTTACCTCTTGAGTAGGGTAGAGTTCTTGACCTTTGAAAGTTTGAGCAGCTTAAGTGTGATGCCTCTAATGGTTCACAAACACCAAATGCAAGAGGAGGCTTTGAAGAAATGGTTATTTAGCACAAAATAAACTTCACTCTCTTAGTGTGTATGTAGGTGCCAATTTTAGCTCTAGGGGTAAGTATTGATAATGTGGAAAATGCTAGGGTTACACTTTGTAAACCCTAATGACCTTTCATATACTTAGGCTCCACGGGTTAACCTCCATGGACTATCCATGGATTATCTCAATGGTTTAGCCCATCCTAAATAACTATGGATCATTAGCCCACATTATAAGAATGATTGGTTTACCCAATCAATCTCAACATATTTAATTACTCTCTTTCGATCACAAAATTAATTCCGAACTAATTCTTGACCAATTCTAATTAAATAATATGATTTCTCAATTAATATATTATACTTATAATATATTAATAAATCACAAATAACCTTATTCTCAAAAGTCTATCCTATCAAATTGCACTGATGAAGGCAACCCAAAAGGACCGTGCTACAATCAGGTTAAGTACATCCCAGTTATAGTTATGGGTCAAGACACCAAATCCAATAGTCTCCCACTTGGATAAGTCTAATAACTATAGTTGCAAATGTAACCTTAGGATCCGACTTAGAAATTGTAAGCTTTCAAAATCTGCTGTCAACTCTGACCTAGTCAGTGACGCATCCTTTAGATAAGGGATCATATAATCCTCTGTTCTCAAGATATCAACTAGACAAATACATCGAACAATGTCATACTTATTGTCCAATAGTTTGTTTCCTGATTTTTGATCATCTGACATAGAACATCACTGAACACATCAATTTAGTTTTGACCGGGCATGGCACATAAGTCAAAACACAATCATTGAGGGGCTGAAGATATCAATTTTAATCCTCTTAGGATAAAAGCGAACATATAAACTCTGACATTGTATGCTTGCACTAACTACTCATTAAATCATGCACAACGATACGTTTTATGACATCAAGTTACTGATGTGTTTTGTATCATCAATGCACAAATAATTCATAGTCAACAACTCATATATCTAGATTTGAAGACTTGTATGATATTATTGTGTCACGATCACTCATGATAAATTCCATGAAGTGATTTAAGTGAGCGTGGGTTGATCCAATACTCAAATCTTATTTCAGAAGTACTCATGAATGGTGTAGCAAATTGTTGCTATGCCTAACGCCATATACAATCTTCAAGCCAACTCATGACATTGTTCTTCATACTTACTTCCAAAGTATGATCGGTTGTGGATAGTTTGAATAAATCTTATTATTCTGGAAGTCAAAACATGCAAAGTGAAACAATAGTAAATGATTGACACAAGACAATAACTTTACTTTTAAATAAAACTCATTTTATTCAATCATCAATTATCAATTTGAATTTATCTATTACTAGTTTCGGTTTATCTAATCACTAAAACTAATATCATCCATCAGCCTAATGCTCCTTGAAATGCTATAAGCGCTTAACCCAAGTCAGTCCCTTTGTAAGAGGATCTGCTTGGTTCTTCTCTGACGATATCCCCTTAACCATAAGGTGACCTTCTTCTACTTGATGTCTTATGAATTGGTATTTTCTATCGATGTGTCTGGATCTACCACGATCTCTCGGTTCCTTGGTTAAGGAAACCACCCATTCATTATCGCAGAAAATCTCCATACACTCCTTTATGGATGGAATAACTCCAAGGTCTACGATGAGGTATTTCGACCATATCGCCTCCTTCGTTGCTTCGCTTGCTGATATGTATTCTGATTCACACATTGAATTAGCTACAGTCTCCTACTTGGAACATTTCCATGTCACTTCTCCACTATTTAGGGTAAATATCTAGCCCCACTGAGAGCAGAAATTATCTCTGTCGGTTTGAAAGCTCACGTCTCTATACGATGTTACTCTCAAGTCATCACTCCCACTGAGAGTACGGACCCAGTCCTTAGTCCTCCGTAGGTACTTAATAATGTTCTTAACCACAGTCTAATGAGCTTTAGCGGGGTTCTGTTGATATCTGCTGACCATGCTCAAAGCAAAGGCCACATCAGGGCAAGTATAAGTCATAGCATACATGATCGAACCAACTGCGGAAGCATATGGTATATGACTCATTGTTGCTATCTCAACCTCTTTACTTGAACTCTGAGTCTTACTCAGATTGGTATTGCCTTGGATAGGTAAGTCACCTTTCTTAGACTCCTCCATGCTGAAACATTTCAACACCTTGTCCAAGTAGGTGGTTTGACTAAGTCCTGTTATTCTTTTACTTTTGTTTCTCAATATCCTTATCCCTAGGATATAGGCAACTTCTCCGAGGTCCTACATAGCGAAACACTTCCCATGCCAGAATTTGACCTCCTGCAAGGTTGGTATGTCATATCCTGTGAGTAGTACAACATGCACATAAAACACCAGAAAGCTGACTATACTCCCACAAGCTTTGACATATACATAGGACTCATCCTCGCTTCTCGAAAATCCAATCTCTTTGACTTTCACATCAAAACAAAGATTCCATCTGCGAGATGCTTGGTTTAATCCATAAATAGACTTTTGAAGCTTACACACTCTATTAGGGTACTTTGCATTGAGAAAACCCTTTGGCTGATTGTAACTACCCGATATTTTCTAGTCAATGTAACGATCTAAAGTCAAGTATTCTAACCTATTTTTGAAATAATAAGAATAGCATCAAAAATGAAATGTTCAAAAATCTCAATTGGAATGTATTAAGTAATAGATATCGTAACAAGGTTTTCAAAAACATAAAAGGCACAATAATCCGAAGTATAACGAAGAAGTTATGACCAATCAAAGATCTGCAACAAAACCGGTAAAACACTGTTAAGCGTAAAAAGCAAAATTTCAATAAAATACTTTTAAGGCTTAGGTATCTAAACGGAAATCGTAGATTACGTTAAACCATAAACAATCATAAAAAGAATGTCCAAATATGAATTCTTATGAGGAAGTTATGATTTTTCTAAGTTTCGGAATAGCAGTAAACAACTAAAACGTCGAAATAAAATCGACTGATTTTTAGCCGATGCAAGCTAAACGAGAATCGAAGATCTCGACAATAGTAGTGCAACAATATAAAGACAAACAAAATTAGACGTCGGATGAAGAAGTTCTGAATTTTTAACGGAGTTTTCCTATCCTGGCCTGTTAAAAATATAATATTAAAAACAGAGTCAAAATTAGCCGACAGAGGCTAAATGAAAGTTGTAGAGTATATTCTCACCTACGTGTGGATATAAAGAACATTAAAAATAGACTTCGAGGCTGGTCCAAAGGGAACGACCTACGTTCCTAGGGAACGCCCTGCGTTCGCAATGCAGAGCCTATGATTGACCACGTCGCCCCCTAGTCGCATCACCCATCACGTCCGAAGCTCGGTATTCGATGGAGCATCACACCTAAAAGAACGCGCTACGTACGAGGAGAGCGTCCTGCGCTCCGGAACACTCAACGTTCTTCGCAAGAACGCCCCACATACGAGGATCACCCCTTTACTATAAAAAGATGTGAGGCTGCCCGTTTATGGTTGCATCTTTACTCCTTTCTCTCACCCTAAAACACCTCTCAAGCCACTCTACACCACCCTAAAGCTCCGATAACACCCCTAACACACGACGCAAGTCCCAAAGCCCCGGAGTTCCCGAGAAAACATTCATTCCAGTCGAAGTGTTGCCCGCGTAATGCCTAGTTTCTCATCAAGTCATCACTCTTACCAACTGAGTTCATACCCCTAAACTTATCTTTTAAATGATTTTAAATTCTTTTATGGAGGGGGGGTAATATAAGGAGAAAACTTTATAGTTATTGTATCAATCGCATGTGAATAATAACTATCAAACAAGTGGATTTCTTATACTTCAAAACTGTGTTATCAAACATACTATTTCAAAACATTTTATAAACTGACATCAAGTCATCAATAACCATTTAAATGGTTAAAATTATTTTATGTGATAAACTTTTTATGAAACTCTTTTAAACTTATATATTGTCAAAATCATATCTATATAGATATACTTATATAAATAAGGTTGAAAGGACTTAGGACTGATAACTCACTTTATTTAATGTTCCTTGTTTGGTTATGGACTTAGGGTGTCGGTTGTTTGTCCGAGTGTCATTTGAATTTTAGATATATATTATGTATATGTATTTAGATATAAAAGTTTTTTTTTTTATCATTTTAATACCTTTGGGTAGCAAAGGTGTACAAACATGATCAGTCATTCAAACAACATTACTAGTAAACTATAATAGGTATAGTTTAGAGGATCACTACTCTATATTTCTAGAACAATGAAACATACAATAGTCAGTTCATACATGGGTCAGTTCAAACATATTATAAAGAGAAACATGGAGAAACATACTATACACTAGGACATAGAGAACATACTATACAAATAAAAGAACACTATAACATTAATGTGTGCCACTACTTTATGGAATAACAATATACTATTGTGTTACGTTTTGTAACGATAGTCTCTTGGAGGGAGAGTGTGAATTCGTGTATAGATCTATATGGGATTGACCATCCAACACCTTGCTGCTAGCTACGGTGGGACCTACAAGTCTACGGGTGACGAATGTCATACCATTTCGATGTCTTTGATGGTCGTGTTTTACTAGTCAATCAAGTATGGTTATAATCTCATCACATTTTACCTTAATAAAACAATTGGGTTATGGTAGTTAGTACAATGGTAGTTACTAAATACAATACTAAAGTACATCTTTATTTTCCCATTACATTCATATTGTGATCTTCTCACATAAACGGTAATGTAAACTATATTTTTGGTAATGATAGGCATACTTAGGAAAACCACTCACTTTTACAAAAGAACAAACATACCAAAAAGTCGGGTCTTGGTAGAAAACTACATTTCTTTATAAGTAGAAAATATAGGATTTTCTAGGAGATACAAACATTAAATCAAACACTTGCAAACATTTACAGTTAACATTTACAAACACTTTCATCAAACTTATAAAATCATTGACACTAAAATATTTATGAACTCACCAGCTTAAATGCTGATCTACTCCTTCAAAATAACTTGTATTCTCAGGTCACTAGTAGATAGGTACACTGGACCAGGTTTTGAGAAGACGGAGTGTGTTCAAGACTCGTCTTTTATTTTGATTCGTATTTTGGTGTCTTTCAAACTATACAAAGAACACACTTGTATTAAATTATACTGTTAATGTAATGGATGATGTTATTGCTTCTTTACTATTATGCATTGATATGATATTGTACATGATGTCCTCCGCCCCAAACGTTTCCGCCATTCCGGTTTGGGGGTGTGACAGATTGGTATCAAAGCATTGTTTAAAGTGAATTGAGTATATTAACCCATAAAAGATATACAACTATAAACACATCGGGATTAAAATACTCCAACCAAGAGCTTATACTTTCAAATAATAAAATACTAAAGTATACATACAAGCATTCATACTAGGATCAATGCCATACTAGAATAGTACAAAAATATTGCAATTTCTGGACAACACAAGTAGGCTTCGGGACATATGATCAGATCTGAGAATGATATAGCCTGATCAACTATATCTTTCCGAGAAGTGATTAGCATGTGCCTAGGAATGGTTGTGGTGTTGCAGCAAGTTTAAAAACTTTCCAACATTACTACAATGAAAACTTTAGAGCATAACATAAACTTAAAATACTATAGGAGTATTTTATGATACTATAATTACTTATGTGAAAACTAAAAGGTCTTTATTAGTAGGTCAATAGTTGTTGAGTGGATACGCTAAGTTTATATGTGACTACGGTGTCATCGACTTAGAATTTATGATCTTTGCTTTACCTCATGTTCCTTGTTTGGTTGTGGACTTAGAGTTAGGGTCACTTATTCGAAGGTGTATTCTGTTTTGGTTGCATATGACTGGTATGCACTACGCAAGTATTGAAGTAACTAGTAAGGATCATCCTATAATTATCTAAGTAGTACGTCTATTATAGGTTTCTTACATCCCTTTTCTCACTTAGATAACATGGTGGGATTCCATATCCCCGGCGACCCGTACTTTCCTGATCAAGGGAATGGTGGAAGGCTCGATGCAAAGCCTGAAGGAGAGAACTAGGTAGTCCCAGCAGTAGAAGACCCCGAGGAGAGTTCTGATGAAGAGAACGAAGAGGAAGTCCAAGAAGACTTGGAATCGGAAATGGAGGTTTATAATCCACCCCAAGTTGCTCAAAATCCTAATCCTCGTCCAGCTTTTCAAGGCCCGACACCTCTGTAGGTGGTGAACTTGGGCAGGTGGAGCCAACAGGGACAACCACCTCCCTACAATGGAGACTGAAGCTTTTACAACCTGAATGAGGGAGGCTCAACAAACAAAGTCCTTCCTATTGTCGTTCGTCGTGCTGCTCGCAATACTGAGTAGGGAAGAGCGAACTTTGACCAAGTCATGGAGATTTGTGCTAACTATAGAGTCAACACAGTTCATCTTCGTCATGTAATCAATGACTAGGACTTTGAAAAGTCTCGTACTGATGCCCTACAGGTGGAGTTGAATGCTTGTCAATCTGAATTTAGGGATATTCATTAGAACTAAGTGGCACTGCAAAGACGAGTATGGGAAGCGGACCAGCAACTGGCTGACTCCAGGGTTGAATAAAGTACCAACCAGAACAGCTCCCCTCGCAAGTAGAGCCTACTCTACTCTCTCTTTTGGAAATAAATTAGGTCTATGTATAGACTCTAGTATTAATTTCATGCTTATGTTAAGAACTTGAACTTTCAATCGGTTAGGTCTTTGTGCTGTCAAAATTTTCTCAATTTTGGTGTGATGTAAGACCTATTCCTTGGTCATTTTTCCCAAACTTGTTACATCACTATTGTCGATATTATTGACATACATCTACTTTCATGGGAAATATTTATTCAACTACTTTCATACTTATATTGTTAGATCTTCATCACTATCATATTCTCATCTGTTTTGTTGGGCTATGGCGACCTAGCCCATGGACCACTCTCATTGTACTCACAATTAAATTATTACTAATATCTTCATCTTTGTAAACTTTCAGTTGAAAGATGCCTCCACGTCGATCAACGAGATGTAATCCTCCGATAACTCCAACTCAACCACCACCACGTCATTCACAATACAATCCAACAACTATCCAAGACGTAGTGGTTGAGGCTGTTTCGGCAGCCTTAGCTCAATTTAGTGCTAGTGGTACCAGCGTGTATCACCGTAAATTTCAAAAACAATTTTTCGCATTTATAAAAACATAATTCATTTGTAAATCATAAAACATCATTGTTTGAAACTCAATGTATAACATATAACAATATCCCAAGATCTTGTATCATAAAAATCCCGTGTGTGTACTGATCAAGCCGACGCCTTCCCGCGATCCTCACTAGTACCTGAAACAAATAATGCAAAACACTGTAAGCACAAAGCTTACTGAGTTCCCCAAAATACCACATATAAAATATATTATCCACTCGAGGCTATAACTCTGTGGGTCCGTGCACCCAAACTCTGTGAACCCTTAGGTTCTAACTCTGCAAGCATGCACAACATAAATCACATAGAAAAATGCAGTACAACAAACAATATATATAAAGCACTATATCACATAAATCTATTTACCTACTCAAGGTAAAGTATAGTGAGAAGACTCACCTCGCGTATCTCGGTAACCTGTAAATCCCTGAAATCACTAGTGCTCGATCTCTCGAGCTATAGTCCTCCTATAACACCATACATCTCTAATTAACACTTCCTAATTAAGGTTGACTAACTCTATCAAGTCAACCCTGGTCAACTATAGCCAATGGTCAATGGTCAACCCCAACTCGCCGAGTCTGACATGGGCTGAGTCCCTACGAGGACCCCATTTCCTCTGAGTCCCTTCCGACTCACCGAGTCACTCACCCAACTCGGTTACTCAACCCCTGGTTCGAAATCTATGAACAACCCGCACCAACGTCGAGTCTGCCAATGGACTCGGCGAGTGCATTCCATGCACAAGCCCAAACAACCTTCTGAGGTCAGATCTGTTCCAATAACTCATAGATCCAGTCCACCCAAGCTTATTTATCATGTAATGTTTATGTCTTAGAGCTCATATCACACCTAATGACTCATAAATGGTGTTTTGACTTCAAACAAAAAGATCCCAAACCAAAACCTCCATGGATTCATAAAAACCTTGGACAAAGGGACACTCTGGACCTCCAAGGGTCCATATCCAGAACCTAACTCACTTAAGGGACCAAATGGGCACTAGGTCTAGGCACAAAAGGGCTCAAAAACCCTAAATCAACATGAACATCAACTCAACAGAAAAAGGTTCGAAAATGCTACCTCAAATGTGATGTTCTGGACCTCAAATCTTCAGGAAGTTGTTCCTCTTGCTTGCTCTTAGATAAAACTTCCTTTCCCTTGCTAGAGAACACCTCCAAGGTTGATAATGGTTCCTTCTCTCACTCCACACGCTCAAGTGCACTAGGGTTTTGCTCTGGGGGCTGGTGAGCACAAATGATGGCCATAAGGCCCTTTAAATAGGCCCCAAACACGTGAAATTAGGGTTTCATTAAACAACGTTGACTCATCGAGTCCACCATTGCGACTCGTCAAGTCCGGTCATTAATTCGGATGAGAAATCGTGTCTCTACTCGGCGTGTCTACGCACCAACTCACCGAGTTCTTCCTCAAAACTCAAAATAAAAAGAATTAATATAATACCTGAAATTTCCGGATGTTACCATTCTCCCGCACTTGAATCCGACTTCGCCCTTGAAGTCTCATCCCTGAAATAGCTCCGGATGCTGCACCCGCATCTCACACTCCGGTTCCCAAGTAAGCTCCGACCCTTTCCGATGCTGCCACTGGACCTGAACCAGAGGCACCTCCTTCTTCCTTAGAACCTTGATCTTCCGATCCACAATCGCAACTGGTCGCTCTGCGTAGTTCAAGCTCACATCCACCTGAATGTCCTCTAACGACACTACTGCCGACTAGTCGGCTATACACTTCCTCAACTGAGACACATGGAAGGTATTATGAATCCGCTCCAATTCCGCAGGTAGCTCCAAGCGATACGCTACCTTGCCCACCCTCATGATTACTCTAAACGACGTGATATACCGGGGTCGTAGCTTGCCCCTCTTCCTGAATCGAATCACTCCTTTCCAAGGAGATACCTTTAGGAGAACATAGTCACCGACCTGGAAGTCAAGCTCGGATCGTCGTCTATCCCCATAACTCTTATGGGGGCTTCGAGCGGTCAACAATCTTTGTCTGACTCGTTGCATCTGCTCTATCGTCTGCAGCACAACTTCTGCCGAAATCTAGCACACATGCTCGAAGCATGTCCTCGAGCGTCTAAATCGTCCGCTCACTATATCCGTCAGTCTGCGGGTGGTATGCGGTACTAAAATGCAACCTCATACCCAACTCCTCATGGAATTTCTTCCAAAATATGGAAGTAAAATGCACATCTCGATCTGAAACAATCGAGATTGGCACCCCATGTCGCGATACCACCTCTCTCACGTACAATTCTACCAACCTCTCAGCAGAAGAGCTCTCACTGATGGCAAGGAAGTGAGCGCTCTTCGTCAACCTGTCCACAATCACCCAAATTGCATTGACACCCCTAGCAGTCCTCGACAACTTGGTGATAATATCCATGGTGATCTATTCCCACTTCCATTCGGGAACCTCCAACGACTGCAACTTACCATGCAGTCTCTAGTGCTCGGCCTTAACCCTACGACAGGTTAAGCACGTCTGAACAAACCACACAACATCCCTCTTCATATAGGGCCACCGATACTCTCTCCTTAGATCTAAATACATCTTACTGGCCCGAGGATGGATCGAGAATTTCCACCGATGAGCCTCTTCCATCAAATGGTACGCGTCCCTCCCACAAACGGCACCCATATACGCCCCTGAAATGTCATAAGCCCCCGACCATTGGTAACAAACTCCGATACCACCCCAACAACCTGCTCTCTCTTCTGGTTTTCCGAACTCACAGACTCAGCCTGTGCTCCACGAATGGTATCCAACACCAATGCCATCACGGTCAATCGCAAAGATACATCTCGCAATGGGGCGCTCTTCGCCCGGCGACTCAGTGCATCGGCTACGACATTAGCCTTGCCCGGATGATACAAGATATCACAATCATAATCCTTGACCACATCCAACCACCTCCTCTGCCGTATATTTAAGTTAGGCTGATCCATCAACTACTTCAGGCTCTTATGGTCCGTGTATATCGTACACCGAACCCAGTACAGATAGTGACGCCAAATTTTGAGGGCGAACACGACTGCCCGCAACTCTAGATCATGGGTGGGATATCTCGTCTCATGAGGCTTCAGCTGCCTCAATGTGCATGCTATCACACGCCCTCTCTGCATCAGCATTACTCCCAACCCCAAGATGACGCATCACAATATACCACAAAGTCCTCCATTCCCTCCAGGAGGGCTAACACCGGGGCTTCACATAATCTCTGACGAAGAGTCTCAAATGAGGCCTGCTGCTCGGGGCCCCAGCTGAACACCACACCCTTCCGGGTCAATCTGGTGAGAGGAACCACAATCTTGGAGAAATCCCTGATGAACCTCCGATAATAACTGGCCAACCCTAGAAAACTCCTGATCTCAGAAGGGGATTTTGGCACCTCCCAACTCATCACTGCCTCAACTTTGGCCGGGTCGACCAATATCCCTTTCTGGTTAACGAGATGGTCTAAGAACTGGACCTCTCGCAACCAGAAATCACACTTGGAGAATTTGGCATAAAGCCTCTCCGATCCCAGAACTCCGAGGATCTCCCTCAAATGCTCCTCATGCTACTCTCTAGATCTCGAATATACCAAAATATCGTCGATGAATACGATCACTGACCGATCCAACATTGGCCTACACACTCGATTCATGAGATCCATGAATACTGTCGGGGTATTGGTGAGCCCGAAAGGCATCACCACAAACTCGTAATGCCCATAACGCATCCTGAACACTGTCTTATGGATGTCCTCATCTCGCACCCTTACCTGATGATATCCAGACCTCAAATTGATCTTGGAGAACCAAGATGCTCCCTGTAACTGATCGAACAAATCGTCGATCCTCGGCAACGGGTAACGGTTCTTGATCGTCAACTTTCTCAACTTCCGGTAATCAATACACATCCGGTGTGAACCATCCTTCTTCTTGACAAAAAGGATAGGCGCTCCCCACGTCGAGCTGCTCCACCGAATAAATCCCTTTCCCAGGAGCTCCTAAAGCTGCGATGATAACTCTTGCATCTCTGGAGGTGCAAGGCGATAAGGCACCTTGGCGATAGGCGCGGCCCCGGGAACCAAATCGATATTGAACTCTACTTGCCTCACGGGAGGCACACCCAGCAACTCCTCTGGAAATACATCCGGGAACTCACGCACTATTGGAACCTCCTCAACTGACCTCGGCCTCTCTGAATCAACCCATGTATCCATTACGCACGCCACAAATCCCTTACAGCCCTGCTGTAGACACTGCCTCACTCTAGTGGCTGAACGAAATGCTGACCCAGAACGTGTACCCTCGCCGTACACCGTAAGAACTCCCCCGCTAGGGTCTCATATAGTCACCAGCTGTCGCTCGCAGTCGATAACTGCTCCAAATCTGCTCAACCAATCCATACCTATGATGACACAGACTGTCACACCCCGAAAACCAAAGGCGGAAACGTCCCCGGGGTTGACTACCACGTTGTGTATCAAATCCAATGTACATAGTAATCACAGTAAACAAACATTACATTACATATATATGAAAGTTTACATTTGTTCAAAAGTAAAGTTATACAAGTTATACATATGCATCATATTAACAAAAGTTGAGACGAGTCTTCCACGCACTCCGTCTTCATCAAAAGAGATCACCGGGTACCTGTCTAACTTGGACCTGAGAATACAAGCGGTTTGAAAATCAGCATAAAGCTGGTGAGTTCATAAGCGGTTTCGTTTTATGAAAATGTATCGGTTTCCTTTAGTTTCCGAAAAAGTTTGTTATCCAAGAAAATCCCATATTTTATTATGTGAAATTGGTTAAGTTATCATTTGTTACCAATTTGGTTGTGTATTGTATTCTACCCTAGGAAAATCCCATATTTTCCTAATTGTAAGATCGATTGTATAATACAAAGTATAGTTTAACACTCAAAACTATATAATGAAAATCTTGGGATCACTATCCCGAAAGACATATAAAATAGTTTGACACATCTGAAAGTACAGGTTTGAGATCATGGGACTATCATCCCGGACTACATACGAGATAAGTTGATGTATATATATGTAAATATAGTTTGAAACCATGGGATCACTATCCCGAATAAGATACAGATTTGGAAAACCATGGGATCACTATTCCGTATAAGATATAGATTTAGAAAACCATGGGATCACTATCCCGTATAAGATATAGATTTAGAAAACCATGGGATCACTATCCCGTATAAGTTATAAATACAAAACCATGGGATCACTATCCCGTATAAGATATAGATTTAGAAAACCATGAGATCACTATCCCGTATAAGTTATAGATACAAAACCATGGGATCACTATCCCGTATAAGATATAGATTTAGAAAACCATGGGATCACTATCCCGTATAAGATATAGTTAAAGACCATGGGGAAAGACATCCCGTACAAGTTGTAAATACAAAACCATGGGATCACTATCCCGAACTAGATACAAAATAGTTTGGTTAATACCATGGGATCACTATCCCGAAAGAGATATAGGAATAAACCATGGGATCACTATCCAGTATAGGACATTGATATAAAATAGTTTGATAATACCCTGGGATCACTATCCCGAAAGAGATCTAGAAACAATATCATGGGATCACAATCCCGAAAGAGATATAAAATATAGATGCAAAACCATGGGATCACTATCCCGAACGAGATAAAGTTTCTGAACCCAAACTGTGAATAAGCTGATATTAATACATATTGTGAGTCGGGTAACCATACTAATACGACAACGTGACCTCCTTGACGTTTGTTAGACGTCGAACGATATCCAGAAATTTGTCACCCCAGGCGTGCCCGCCTAACTGTAGCTAGCAGGTAAGGTGTGGGATTGTCAGTCCCGAATAGATCTATTCACAAATTCCGCGCTCTCCCTCTAGGAGACTCTGGTTACACTTCCGGGGAGGATTTACTGATCATCCATAAAGGGTAGTGACTATCTCACAAACTAGTACTAAACTATTCACAGGGTTCTTGTAAGATATCGATATACAGAAGATTATGAAACATAGTACAGTAAAGTATAGATACATACATGAAATTATCTGACAATACATTAAAATGATACGGAGATAATCTGAATCAGACATAGTTTATCTAGTAACTTAGTATAAATATCAGTATACGATAAAAAGAACAGTAAAGACCCCCAAATTATTCCCATACTAATTTGATTTGTTTGATTGTCTCCTTAACTAAAATCCATTTAGTTGAAATTGAATAGTCATTCCTTATGCTCAGCATAATACATAAGGAGTAAAAGAGTTTATAGGTTTGTCAGATATTGTTTGAACCACATCAATGTTGTGATTGGAAAACAGTTATAGTTTGCTTGTATTCCCCCCTGGAAACATTGAAAACAGTGAAAAAGTCGTAGGGGTATGAACTTACCGGACGAGGTATGAGACAGTTTGGATGCTAAGAGTTGATCCGGAACTTGTAAACACATGAGGTTCCTAATTATGATGTGAAGATACACATTTGTATCTAATTAGGACTTAATTTATTCATATGATAGGGACACTTGCTTCAAGTCGCTATAACACTCCGATACAAGTGTTTGGTGGGACCCGGGTGGCATTTAGGGACATGAATGGTACAAGGGACTTGGGAAATGAGTTGGGACATCAAAGGAACACCCCCCTTATGGGAGTTTACGGCCAAAACACCCATCCCCATGAGTTTACGGCCGTAAACTCATGATGGGTGGTTTATGGTGCAATTTGGACTTCCAACACTTAGGGGATAATTTCTAGACTTGGTTTAAGGACTTGGCTCCAAGGCCGTAAACCCCTATTTATCCAAGAAAATGATGTTAAATGGTGCTAGAACAAATCACATGTGATTGGTAGAATTAATCCAAGGCCTATCATGAGTTTGCAAGGGACTTTTGGGGTGTTTATGGAGTTTACGGCCCATGAAACCCCCTTCATGGCCGGAAACTCTAATATATGGTACTCCAAGGTGTTTTAAGGCCTAAAACTTGCATAGAAGGACTTCTAAAATTCATCTATGGGCCTTAGGGGTGTTTAGTTTGCATTCTAACACCATGAATCATGGAGTTTATGGCCCAAGCACATGCCTTGGCCGTAAACTCATAGAAATCTCTTAATTTGTGTGTTTAAGGCCCTCAAACTATTTTTGGTTGGTCCCTTGATTTATTCCAAGGCTTTTGGTGGTGTTGGATGGCTTTCTAACACCTTAGAATTGATTTTATGCCAAGTTTTGGGGAGTTTACGGCCCAAGCACTCACCTTGGCCGTAAACTCATCTAAATCCCCCAAAATTCATGTTTCAAGTGTCCAAATGCTAAAACCAAGGTCCTATAATTCATATCTAAGCCATAGAAGTGATTTGGAAGGGTTTAAGGGCATGAAAACCCTAATTATATGAGTTTACGGCCCGAGAATGATCCTTGGCCGTAAACTCCTTCAAACATCACAAAAATTATGTTTTACATGTTTAGAGTCCATATCTTGAAGTCCCATAGCCATATCTAAAGTCCAACCCAGTCAAGGAGGGGTTTTAGGGCTCAAAACCCATCATTTTTGGTGTTTACGGCCTAGGCACCTTCCTGGGCCGTAAACTCATACATTGTGTCCCATTTCATGTTTAAATCTCGAATTTGGAAGCTAAACATGCTATAGATTAAGGCTAGGAAGGTACCTTAAGGATTTGAAGCCTTAAAATTGAGTTTTGGACCCTTAATCTTTGGATTTTTGGAGAGAGGTTAGAGAGAGAGTAGTGAGAGAAGGAAAAGCTTCAAATGAAAGCTGAAACACATTTATATAGTTCCTAAAATTTGCACGCGGTGGAATTCTACCCGATACCGACGCTAAACGCGGCTTTTGGTCGCACTCGATTGAGTTTCCGTCACCCGACGGGAACATTTTTAAAACTTATGAAATAAATGTTTTTGGGCTAATAACATAAGTTCCTGAGTGATTTAGACACTCATTAAATTAAAATAAACATATAAGTTTATATAATTAACTCCAAAGAGAAAACGGAACGAATCCGATAACGGCGACTTTCCGGGTAGAACGGGTTTTGGCGACGAACAAATTTCGGGTTGTTACATTATCCCCCCGTTAGAGGGAATTTCGTCCCGAAATTCATGGAATAGGATATAGATCATGAGTTTGAAATGAGACACGAATGGATTCGATATTTTGGATCATCACTTTCTCAAGTGGAATCGGGTCTCTACGAAGATTTCGAAGAGTATGGCATGGAACTAAACTTTAGATGTTCGAATGAAATTCCCGAAAACTCTTCGGGACAGACATTTAGTAGAAAGAGCTACTAACTTCTCGTTTCTCAATGATCACAGAAACGAGGAACGTGATAATTCGCATCAGGAAAACTCTTGAGTTTTAAAGCATGAAACAATACGAAAGTTCGATGCTGAAGATCATGAGAGTTAGGTCGAGGAAAGAGATATAGACAAGTGACCCTCTCGAAATCAGGATGACAACATGAATGAGACTCCGTCATTCCATGTTAAACGTAGCATCAAAGTATTTTCGCGAAAGGTTTCTCATTTAACCAAATGGAATAGAATAGTCCTCTGGACCGAGGATTCAATCTATAGGCACGAAGTTAGTGTTCTCAATCTCATTGGTTAGTCGTCTCGATGATGCACATTTCGATCGCATACGAGGAATTGAGCTTAGAAAACGTTCGAATAGATAGATAACAGGTTTCCCTCCAATCACAGGAATCGAAAAGAGTTGCAGATATAAGACTTATCAAAGAGAAGTATACCTGCGGCGACAGAGGGATCAGTGGTGGTAGTTGCCTTGGGGCAATTCCTTTTGAAGTGCCCTGCTTCACTACAATTGTAGCAGGCTGGACTGATTCATGCTCCTGATGATTGGTTCGTCGATTTGGCTGGTTTTCTACAAGTTCGAGACAGATGGCCCTTCTTGCCACAGTTGTCGCAGCTCCTTTCGCGACATGGACCAGGGATGCGGTGATGGTAGTTGCACTTACCACACCAAGGAAGACTGCCAGTGTATCCACTGGTGGGAGTTTGGGCTCTAGAACCGACAGCTGAGACAGCAACAGGGGCAGTAGCAGCATGGACTGCTATCGTTTGTTGTTTCTTCGAAGACCCTCTCGTACTCTGGGCCTTTCGCTTGTTCCGAGATTTCTTTTTACTTTCACCTCCACTTGTGTCCGACTCGGGAGTGGTGGTTTCCTCATCAGAGTTGACTTCATGATCGATCAAGATTTTCGCAAGGCATTTAGCACTGTCGTACGTGTCTGGCTTCGCAGCCAAGACATTCCCTTTAGTTGGTTGGGTCAATCCCCAAATGAATCTCTCGATCTTTTTACTCTCCGGGGTAACCATTCCCGGACAGAGTAATGCCAGGTCATCGAATCTTGAAGTATAAGCAGCTATGTTCGAACCCTTCATCTTAAGATTCCAGAGTTCGTGTTCTAATTTCTGAATTTCGCCTCGAGGACAGTATTTTGCAAGCAGAAGCTCTTTCATAGCTTCCCAACCCATGGAATTTGCTACAGGTAAGGTTAAGGATTTGACTCGGCCGTTCCACCAAGTCAGGGCTTTATCAAGGAAGGTGCAGGCGGCAAAATTGACTTTGTCAGACTCCGAACAGGCACATATTTCGAAGATTGACTCGATTTTCTCGAACCATCGAGTCAGAGAAATGACACCTCCAGTGCCATCAAAGGTTGTGGGTTTCGCGTTCATGAAGTCTTTGTAGGAACCCCTTCTTTGGTGTTCCTGGCTGTCTTCTAGATTTTGAGGCTGGGAACCACCTCCGGAGCCACCGGGATTCATTTGAGACATAGCTGCCACCATTGCAGCAGTCAGAACTGTTGGAAGTGATGCGAGATCAAATTGAGGAGAAGGTGGTGGCGGAGGAGGATTATCGTTGTTCTTCGAGCTGGGTCTCTTTCTCGGAGTCATCTTGATCTAAAAAGATCAGGAAAGAGAGGATTATAAGTCCTCTGAATTGAATCAAGAGATATTGAACAAGGGATATCTCATCAAGATAGATATATCATCATACTAAGCGATAAAGCAGGAAGGAGTTATCAAGACAGAACATTTTATCGCTAGCAGAATGATCAAGTAACATCGCGTATACGAGGATTTTCTACGAAGCATTGGCTCGAGAAATACTCCCATAGTATTTCATGGTTCGCTGCAGCGACGATTCGTTGTTTGGGATATTAGGTAAGTTTTAGGCATGCTGCATACCACAGTCACTCCCAAGCACATGTTGGCCGTGTCTCGAATGAATATAGTTAGCCAGGCTATATTGACCCTAGACACGACTACATAACTGCCCAGGTTTAACCGCAGTGTACAACACCCATTTACTTATGTTTTGTTCTACTTGTGGTTACGGATTCCGACGGTTCGGTATACTTGTATACTTTTGAAAATACTTGTAGTTTTGAAGATACTTTTAATTTAGAGCACTTAGGCCCTTTAGTGTTTATAGTTTTATAGCATGTAAGGTTTGGTATACTCTGTTCACTATAAACAAGGGCTCTGATACCAATCTGTCACACCCCGAAAACCAAAGGCGGAAACGTCCCCGGGGTTGACTACCACGTTGTGTATCAAATCCAATGTACATAGTAATCACAGTAAACAAACATTACATTACATATATATGAAAGTTTACATTTGTTCAAAAGTAAAGTTATACAAGTTATACATATGCATCATATTAACAAAAGTTGAGACGAGTCTTCCACGCACTCCGTCTACATCAAAAGAGATCACCGGGTACCTGTCTAACTTGGACCTGAGAATACAAGTGGTTTGAAAATCAGCATAAAGCTGGTCAGTTCATAAGCGGTTTCGTTTTATGAAAATGTATCGGTTTCCTTTAGTTTCCGAAAAAGTTTGTTATCCAAGAAAATCCCATATTTTCTTATGTGAAATTGGTTTAAGTTATCATTTGTTACCAATTCGATTATGTATTGTATTCTACCCCAGGAAAATCCCATATTTTCCTAATTGTAAGATCGATTGTATAATACAAAGTATAGTTTAACACTCAAAACTATATAATGAAAATCTTGGGATCACTATCCCGAAAGACATATAAAATAGTTTGACACATCTGAAAGTACAGGTTTGAGATCATGGGACTATCATCCCGGACTAAATACAAGATAAGTTGATGTATATATATGTAAATATAGTTTGAAACCATGGGATCACTATCCCGAATAAGATACAGATTTGGAAAACCATGGGATCACTATTCCGTATAAGATATAGATTTCGAAAACCATGGGATCACTATCTCGTATAAGATATAGATTTAGAAAACCATGGGATCACTATCCCGTATAAGACATAGATTTAGAAAACCATGAGATCACTATCTCGTATAAGTTATAGATACAAAACCATGGGATCACTATCCCGTATAAGATATAGATTTAGAAAACCATGGGATCACTATCCCGTATAAGATATAGTTAAAGACCATGGGGAAAGACATCCCGTACAAGTTGTAAATACAAAACCATGGGATCACTATCCCGAACTAGATACAAAATAGTTTGGTTAATACCATGGGATCACTATCCCGAAAGAGATATAGGAATAAACCATGGGATCACTATCCCGTATAGGACATCGATATAAAATAGTTTGATAATACCCGGGGATCACTATCCCGAAAGAGATCTAGAAACAATATCATGGGATCACAATCCCGAAAGAGATATAAAATATAGATGCAAAACCATGGGATCACTATCCCGAACGAGATAAAGTTTCTGAACCCAAACTGTGAATAAGCTGATATTAATACATATTGTGAGTCGGGTAACCATACTAATACGACAACGTGACCTCCTTGACGTTTGTTAGACGTCGAACGATATCCAGAAATTTGTCACCCCAGGCGTGCCCGCCTAACTGCAGCTAGCAGGTAAGGTGTGGGATTGTCAGTCCCGAATAGATCTATTCACAAATTCTGCGCTCTCCCTCTAGGAGACTCTGGTTACACTTCCGGGGAGGATTTACTGATCATCCATAAAGGGTAGTGACTATCTCACAAACTAGTACTAAACTATTCACAGGGTTCTTGTAAGATATCGATATACAAAAGATTATGAAACATAGTACAGTAAAGTATAGATACATACATGAAATTATCTGACAATACATTAAAATTATACGGAGATAAACTGAATCACACATAGTTTATCTAGTAACTTAGTATAAATATCAGTATACGATAAAAAGAACAGTAAAGACCCCCAAATTATTCCCATAATAATTTGATTTGTTTGATTGTTTCCTTAACTAAAATCCATTTAGTTGAAATCGAATAGTCATTCGTTATGCTCAGTATAATACATAAGGAGTAAAAGAGTTTATAGGTTTGTCAGATATTGTTTGAAACACATCAATGTTGTGATTGGAAAACAGTTATAGTTTGCTTGTATTCCCCCCCTGAAAACATTGAAAACAGTGAAAAAGCCGTAGGGGTATGAACTCACCGGACGAGGTATGAGACGGTTTGGATGCTAAGAGTTGATCCAGAACTTGTAAACACACGAGTTTCCTAATTATGATGTAAAGATACACATTTGTGTCTAATTAGGACTTAGTTTATTCATATGATAGGGACACTTGCTTCAAGTCGCTATAACACTCCGATACAAGTGTTTGGTGGGACCCGGGTGGCATTTAGAGACATGAATGGTACAAGGGACTTGAGAAATGAGTTGGGACATCAAAGGAACACCCCCCTTATGGGAGTTTACGGCCAAAACACCCATCCCCATGAGTTTAAAGCCGTAAACTCATGATGGGTGGTTTATGGTGCAATTTGGACTTCCAACACTTAGGGGATAATTTCTAGACTTGGTTTAAGGACTTGGAATGATTACAAAACATCAATTAGACCCCCGTTATGGGAGTTTATGGCCTAGCATGGCTCCAAGGCCGTAAACCCCTATTTATCCAAGAAAATGATGTTAAATGGTGCTGGAAGAAATCACATGTGATTGGAAAAATTAATCCAAGGCCTATCATGAGTTTGCAAGGGGATTTTGGGGTGTTTATGGAGTTTACGGCCCATGAAACCCCCTTCATGGCCGTAAACTCTAATATATGGTACTCCAAGGTGTTTTAAGGCCTAAAACTTGCATAGAAGGATTTCTAAAATTCATCTAAGGGCCTTAGGGGTGTTTAGTTTGCATTCTAACACCATGAATCATGGAGTTTACAGCCCAAGCACATGCCTTGGCCGTAAACTCATAGAAATCTCTCAATTAGTGTGTTTAAGGCCCTCAAACTATTTTTGGTTGGTCCCTTGATTTATTCCAAGGCTTTTGGTGGTGTTGGATGGCTTTCTAACACCTTAGAATTGAGTTTATGCCAAGTTTTGGGGAGTTTACGGCCCAAGCACTCACCTTGGCCATAAACTCATCTAAATCCCCCAAAATTCATGTTTCAAGTGTCCAAATGCTAAAACCAAGGTCCTATAATTCATATCTAAGCCATAGAAGTGATTTGGAAGGGTTTAAGGGCATGAAAACCCTAATTATATGAGTTTACGGCCCAAGAATGATCCTTGGCCGTAAACTCCTTCAAACATCACAAAAATTATGTTTTACATGTTTAGAGTCCATATCATGAAGTCCCATAGCCATATCTAAAGTCTAACCCAGTCAAGGAGGGGTTTTAGGGCTCAAAACCCATCATTTTTGGTGTTTACGGCCTAGGCACCTTCCTGGGCCGTAAACTCATACATTGTGTCCCATTTCATGTTTAAATCTCGAATTTGGAAGCTAAACATGCTATAGATTAAGGCTAGGAAGGTACCTTAAGGATTTGAAGCCTTAAAATTGAGTTTTGGACCCTTAATCTTTGGATTTTTGGAGAGAGGTTAGAGAGAGAGTAGTGAGAGAAGGAAAAGCTTCAAATGAAAGCTGAAACACGTTTATATAGTTCCTAAAATTTTCACGCAGTGGAATTCTACCCGATACCGATGCTAAACGCGGCTTTTGGTCGCACCCGATTGAGTTTCCGTCACCCGACGGGAACATTTTTAAAACTTATGAAATAAATGTTTTTGGGCTAATAACATAAGTTCCTGAGTGATTTAGACACTCATTAAATTAAAATAAACATATAAGTTTATATAATTAACTCCAAAGAGAAAATGGAACGAATCTGATAACGGCGACTTTCCGGGTAGAATGGGTTTTGGCGACGAACAAATTTCGGGTTGTTACACAGACATCCCCCATCGTAATCGGGACCAAATCAATAGGAAACTCTACACCGAAAATCTCGAGTACACATCCTCGAATTACCTCCTTGGCATATACTGCTCTCTCGTCGGCGATGGAAACTCTCAGAGGTCGACTCAACGCCTCTCGACTAATGCTGATGTGCCGACTGAAAGCCAACAATACAAAAGATCGACTCGCACCCGAGTCAAATAACACCAATGTAGGTATAGGATATACAAGAAAGTACCTACGCATATCATAATATAAGCATAAAATCTTAAACATTAAATAATTACATGAAAGAATACATACCAGCCACAACATCGGGTGCTGCGCGGCCCTCCTCCGCAGTCAACTGGAAGGCTCTCCCTCGTGCCGTCGGTGCCTCGGCTTTCACTGGCCGACTCTCGGTAGCTCTGATGGCGGCAGGGGCAGATCCCTGAGGTGCTCCCTGAGCTGATCCCCGCAACTGCAGACACTCTGCCTTCCGGTGTCCGGTCTGATTGCAGTGGAAACACACTGCAAACCCCTTGGGGCAGTCCTTGGCCATATGCCCCTCCTTGCCACACTTGTAGCAAGATCCATCTCTACAAACTCCATCATGACCCTTGCTGCACTTCCCACAAGTGCGTCCCTTCTAGCTCCCTGCATTGGGATCAGCGGGCTTGGCCCGCTTGGCTATCGGCTGAGATTGTGTCGGTCGCCGATCCCTCCCCTGAGACTCCGTCTCCTCCCTCGCCTGAGTCTCTAGCTCAATCTCCCTCTTCCGTGCATTTTCTTGAAGCTCGGAAAATATCCGATACGAGGAGTTCGCCACGAACTCCCAAATATCCCTCCGCAAAATACTCAAATAACGACTCATATGTGCTTGTTCAGGGCAGAACATCGCCCTCTCATGAAACATCCTGGTGATAATCGTAACAGACTCTGTACCCTTCTTGAGGGTCAAACACTCCTGTGCCAACCGATCTTGTTGCACCGGAGGAACGTACTCATCACGAAATATGGTGGTGAACCTCTCCCAGGTCACCGCAACAAGATCTGCTGGATAATAGTGTGTTGTCGTGAACTTCCAGTAGTCCATCGCCCCCAGGAAAAGCTGGTTCAGCGCAAATCGAACCCTCAAGTGCTTCGGGCATGAGCATGTGTAGAAACAACCCTCAATATCAGACACCCATCTCATCGCCGCAATCGGATCCTGCGTCCCATCAAACTCTGGCGGCTTCGTGTTGCTGAACTCTTGGAACAACAACGCATCACCACCCTGTGGCCTCGCAGCAGCAACAACTGCGGTGGCTGCTGCAACAGCAGCCTCAGAAAGAGCAGCATAATGCTCGTCAAAAGTCTCAATCAACGTGGTCTTAATAGACCCGAACATCTCTGGTATCTCTGCCCTGATGGTTGCAGCCACCTCCTCATGGATGATCCGGCGGATCTCCTCATCACTAGCCCCACTGCTCTTTGCATAAGACGTGTCCTCACCATGATCTACCTCTGAAATACAACATACGATATATTAGAATTTTTCTCGAGTATAATCGTACTCGATAACTCATCCCTCCTTGATCCCTGGCATCCCAAAGATTCTTACTTGGACTGTACACCGACCCGTTGTTTTTAGTAGTACGGGCCCAATACTACTGTCCGCACCGTATCAGTATACACCCCAAGTCCTCCTCTTCGGATCCCAAATCCTAAGTACTCTACTATGCATAATCCACTTTCCAAAAAATCTCTCATAATCTCCTCGCTGCTACCTATTCACTCTCAAGCATCTCATAGCAGCTTACCTCTCCCTAGGCTAAGGCATCACAAATCAGGGCACTCTAGCCCTAATAGGAATACCTAGCCCACTCTAGAAAGAGAATACATCATATCAATCTCATAAACATATAACATAAGAGTATTTTAGGAAATCACCATTCGGGTGCTGACTGATTGTACACATGTTTCTGCTCTGTGTTTCTCTAAAAATCTTTTACTTCTTTTAGAAAATTCGGTTCTCTTTTGAAAATATTTTCCAAATCCACAATTTCAGTTCAAATAATCCCGAAGGTGTACCCGAATCCCTCAAAACAAGGCTCTTATACCAACGTGTAACACCATAAATTTCCAAAACAATTTTTCGCATTTATAAAAACATGATTCATTTGTATATCATAAAACATCATTATTTGAAACTCAATGTATAACATATAACAATATCCCAAGATCTCGTATCATAAAAATCCCGTGTGTGTACTGATCAAGCCAGTGCCTTCCCACGATCCTCAATAGTACCTGAAACACATAACACAAAACACTGTAAGCACAAAGCTTAGTGAGTTCCCTAAAATACCACATATAACATATATTAGCCACTCGACGCTATAACTCTGTGGGTCCGTGCACCCAAACTCTATGAACCCTCAGGTTCTAACTCTGCAAGCATGCATAGCATAAATCACATAAAAGAATGCAGTACAACAAACAATATATATAAAGCACTATATCACATAACTCTATTTACCTACTCAAGGTAAAGTATAGTGAGAAGACTTACCTCGCGTATCTCGGTAACTCGTAAATCCCTGAAATCACTAGTGCTTGATCTCCCGAGCTATAGTCCGCCTATAACACAATACATCTCTAATTAACACTTCTTAATTAAGGTTGACTAACTCTAACAAGTCAACACCGGTCAACTCTGGTCAATGGTCAATGGTCAACCCGACTCGCTGAGTCTGGCGTGGACTCGCTGAGTCCCTATGAGGACCCCATTTCGTCTGAGTCCCTTCCGACTCACCGAGTCACTCACCCAACTCAGTTACTCAACCCCTGGTTCGAAATCTATGAACAACCCGCACCAACTCGTCAAGTCTGCCAATGGACTTGACGAATGCATTCCATGCACATCCCCAAACGACCTTCGGAGATCAAATCTGTTCCAATAACTCATAGATCCAGTCCTCCCAAGCTTATTTATCAAATAAAGTTCATGTCTTAGCGCTCATATCACACCTAATGACTCATAAATGGTGTTTTGACTTCAAACACAAAGATCCTAAACCAAAACCTCCATGGATTCATAAAAAGCTTGGACAAAGGGACACTATGGACCTCCAAGGGTCCAGATCCAGAACCTAACTCACTTAAGGGACCAAATGGGCACTAGGTCTAGGCACAAAAGGGCTCAAAAATCCTAAATCAACATGAACATCACCTCAACAGAAAAGGGTTCGAAAATGGTATCTCAAATCTGATGTTCTGGACCTCAAATCTTCAGGAAGTTGTTCCTCTTGCTTCCTCTTGGCTAAAACTTGCTTTCTCTTGCTAAACAACACCTCCAAGGTTGATAATGGCTGCTTCTCTCACTCCACACGCTCAAGTGCACTAGGGTTTTGCTCTGGGGCTAGTGAGCACAAATGACGGCCATAAGGCCCCTTAAATAGGCCCCAAACCCGAGAAATTAGGGTTTCATTAAACAGCGATGACTAGCCGAGTCCACCATTGCGACTCGTCGACTCCGGTCATTAATCCGGATGAGAAATCGCGTCTCTACTCAGCGAGTCTACGCACAAACTCGCTGAGTTCTTCCTCAAAACTCAAAATAAAAAATAATAAATATCATACCTGAAATTTGTGGATGTTACACAGCGGAAGTGCAACAACTATGCATTCCACTCAAGGTGATGCTCCCGTGCGCTCTAGAGACTGCTCGTATAAGGACTACGCGAACTGCAAGTCCAGGACCTTTAACAGGACTGGTGGAATCATTTCCTTCTCGCAGTGGTTCGAGAAAACCGTGTAGATATTCGAGATTTGCTTCTGTCTGGAAGTGATTGATGGCTGCACCTTCGTAGACAGAGCCCTGACGTGGTGGAGGTTCATAAACTTGAATAAGAACTCTGGAGCCTAACCATGAAGGGTTCCAACATACTTGCTTACACTGTCAGATTCAGCGATCTAGTGGCTCTATGTCAGGGAATGGTCCCTACTGGGGAAAGAAAGTCGAGAGGTATATTTGGGGGCTGGTGGCTCCATTCCAGGGGAATGTATTAGCTTCAAACCCCACTACCTTCGATAGTGCCAATTAATTAGCACAACAAGTGATTGATCATATAGTCCACACCCTGACAACGATAACAACCGCGACCATCCCAGAACCATCCAAGGCCACTGACAACAAGCGAAAGTTTTAGGATAACAAGAAGAACAAAGCGGCACAGAACTTTACCAAAAAGCAATGGGTCATGGATGTTCATGTTGCAATAACACCCACTTCTACTGCCCCAATGAAGTAGTACACTGGAAGCTTTACGAGGTGCAAGAAGTGCAGCTTCCACCACAACGGACCCTGTCGGGAAATGCAGTCTGCTAACTGCAATAGAAAGGGGCACACTGCCCATTTCTGCAAGTCTCTGGCAAGGCCAATCAACTAAGTCCCCGACGTTGGTGTGGGCCAGGCTTGCTACAGATGTGGCAAGGTGGGTCGCTACAAAAGGAACTACCCGAAGGAAGGGAACGTTGGTGGAGTAGGAAGAGTTTTGGCTATAGGCCATGAGGAAGCGGTATCAGACCCTACATTGGTGACTGGGACGTTTCTCCTTGATAACTCTTATGCATGCATACTGTTTGATAGTGGAGCGGACAGGAGTTTCGTAAACAAGAAATTTGCTCACATACTTAAACAAAAACCACATGCACTTACAGAACCATCCACTTTAGAAATGGCTAATGGAAAGACTAAGAGCACTAGTAGTATATACATAGGTTGTACCTTAACTCTAGATAGCCATTCATTTCCAATCGACCTCATGTCGTTCTCAATTAAAAGTTTCGATGTCATTATCATCATGGATTGGTTGATTCTTCATCCTTCTGGAATCATGTGCTATGAGAAGGGCGTTCACCTTAATCTACTGTCTAAAGAAACTCTAGTTATCTATGGCGAGAAACCCGACACGAACCTTCGTATCGTCTAGAGTATACAAGCCCATAAGTACTTATGAAAGGAATGTCATGCATTCCTTGCTCATGTGGTTGATATGAGCAAAGGGATGAAAGACATAAAGGACATCCCATAAGTACGTGACTTTCCCGACATCTTTCCAGAAGAACTACCAAGATTACCACCACAATGGCAAGTCGAGTTGAGAATCAACTTAGTTCCACGGGCTACCATAGTGGCCAAATCGCCTTATCGTCTTGCACCAGCTGACATGCAGGAACTATACTGTCAACTTAATGAATTGCTCAACAAGGGTTTTATTAGACCAAGCTTCTCACCCTGGGGAGCACTGGTCTTTTTTGAGAAGAAGAAAGATGGATCCTTCTGTATGTGTATCGACTCTAGAGAACTAAACATGCTTACCATCAAGAATCGTTACCCTCTACCTCACATAGATGATTTGTTTGACCAACTACAAGGGGAATATTACTTTTCAAAGATTGATTTGAGATTCGTGTATCACCAGTTACGAGTGCTAGATGAAGATGTTCCGAAGACAGCCTTCCGAACTCGTTATGGACACTACGAGTTTGTAGTGATGCCATTCGGATTAACAAATGCGCTAGTAGTATTCATGGACTTAATGAAACAGGTGTTCCATCCTTACTTGGATCAATTCATTATTATTTTCATCGATGACATACTTATCTACTCTCGTAGTAAGGAGGAGCATAGTCATAATCCACGACAAATATTAGAAACATTACGATCTGAGAAGCTCTATGTGAACTTTTCTAAATGCGAATTTGGATTCGAGGAATCAAATTCTTGGGTCACATGGTCAGCAAAGAGGGAATTCACGTGGACCCTTCCAAAATAAAGGCCATTAAGAACTGATCAGCTCCAAAGACACCTAGAAAAATTCGTCAATTTCTAGGTCTCGCTGGCTACTATCGTAGGTTTAGTCAAAACCTCTCTAGAATCACGAAACCACTCACTACATTGACCTAGAAAGGCATGGCCTTTGACTGGGAAGAGAAACAAGAGAAGGTGTTCCAAACGCTGAAGCGAGCCTTATGCAACGCACCGATACTATCCCTCCCAGAAGGGATAAAAGACTTCGTGGTTTATTGCGATGCATCCAACCAAGAACTCGGCTGTGTTCTTATGCAACAAGGTAAGGTCATCGCTTATGCCTCAAGACAACTAATGGCACAGGAAGTCAACTACACCACACACGATCTTAAGTTAGGAGCAATGTTATTTGCTCTGAAGATCTGGAGACACTACCTGTCTGCTACAAAAAGCACTATCTTTACAGACCACAAGAGCCTTCAACATATATTCGACCAGAAGGAGCTCAACATGAGACATTGATGGTGGTTCGAGCTACTCAATGACTATGAATTCGAAATTCGTTATCATCCCGGTAAAGCCAACGTAGTAGCTGATGCCCTAAGTCAGAAAGAATAATCTGATCGTAGAATCAAATCATTGACTATGACTATCCATTTAAACATGTCCATATAAATTACAAAGGCTCAACTTGAAGCCTTGAAACCTGAAAATGTGGTGGGTGAATCCCTGAGAGGGATGGATAAGAATCTAGATGTCAAGGGTGACGAATCCTTATATCTCATGGATCAGATCTAGACACCGAGGCACGGTGGTTTCAGAGACTTGGTCATGACCGATGTGTACAACACTAGATATTCCGTCCACCTAGGTTCAGATAAGATGTACCTGGATCTCAGAAAGCTATACCGGAGGCCTAACATGCAAGCATAGATTGCTACCTTCGTCAGTAAGTGTCTTACTTGAGCCAAGGTTAAGGTCAAATTCTAGAAACCCTCAGGTTTACTACAACAACCGGAGCTACTGGAATGGAAGTGGGAGCGGATCACAATGGACTTCATAACAAAGTTTCCCAAGACAACGGGTGGTCTCGATACCATATGGGTGATCGTAGACATGTTAACAAAGTCCGCACACTACCTGCCTATCAAAGAAACTGATAAGTTGAAGAAACTAACGAGAACCTACATTAGGGAGATAGTACGACTGCATGCTGTTCCCATATCCATTATCTCTGATAGAGATAGTAGATTCACTTCAAGGTTCTGGCAGTCGCTACAGCCTACCATCTGCAAACCAACGAACAATGTGAGAGAACTATTCAAACTTTGGAAGATATGTTGTGAGCATGTCTGATAGACTTTGGGAAGGCATGGGATACTCATTTACCGCTTGTTGAGTTCTCCTACATTAATACTTATCACATTGGCATAAAAGTTGCTCCATTTGAAGCCCTCTATGGCCGAAGGTGCAGATCCCTTCTGTGCCGGTCTAAGGTGGGTGACACATAGTTAGCTAAAGGAAGAGCTCTTAACAACACTCTCATAGGTATGAAGATCATTCGGGAAATAACATAGAAGATCGTTCAAATCCGTGAACGATTGAAAGCCTTTAGAGACCGATAGAAAAGCTACGCAGACAAGAGAAAGAAACCTTTGGAATTCCAGGTTGGTGACCGAGTTCTTTTAAAGGTCTCACCCTGGAAGGGATTGATATGCTTCAGAAATCGTGGAAAGGTAAATCCAGGATACGTAGGGCCTTTCGAGATTCTTGCTAGAATCGACCCTATAGCTTACAAACTTAAACAACCTCACGAACTTAGTAACGTACACCCTACTTTCCACGTAAGTGTCTGTCCGACGAGACTCTTGTAATCCTACTCGACGAGATCGGGATCAACGAGAGCCTCAACTTTGTGGAAGAACCCATTGAAATCATGGATAGGGAAATAAAACAAACAAAGCAATTTCGCATACCAATAGTGAATGGTCCTTGGAATGCCAAGCGGGGACCTGAATTCACTTGGAAGCGAGAAGATCATATGCAACAGAAGTATCCGCATCTCTTCCCTAGTCCATAAATACTTATTCTACAAATAATTTCAGGACGAAATTCCCTATAACGGGGGGATGATGTAACAACCCGATATTTTCAACTCAATGTAACGATGTAAATCAAGTATTGTAACCTATTTTTGAAATAATAAGAATAGCATCAAAAATGAAATGTTCAAAAATATCAATTGGAATATATTAAGTAATAGATATCGTAACAAGTTTTTCGAAAACATAAAGGACACAAAAATCCGAGTTATAACTAAGAAGTTATGACCAATCAAAGATCTGCAACAAAACCAGTAAAACACTGTTAAGCATAAATAGCGAAATTTCAATAAAATACTTTTTATCCTTAGGTATCTAAAGGGAAATCGTAGATTACATTAAACCATAAACACTCATAAAAAGAATTTCCAAATATGACTTCTTATGAGGAAGTTATGATTTTTCTATGTTTCGGAATAGTAGTAGACAACTAAAAACTCGAAATAAAGATCGAGTGATTTTTACCTGACGCAACCTAAATGATAATCGAAGATCTTGACAATAGTATTGCAACAATAAAAAGAAAGATGAAATCGGACGTCGGATGAAGGAGTTATGAATTTTTAACAAAATTTTCCTGTCCCTGCCTATTCAAAATATAATTTAAAAATTGATTCAAAATTAGCCAAAGAAGTCTAAACGAAAGTTGTAGAGTATTTTCTCACCTACGCGTGGATATAAAGAATGTCAAAAAATGGAGCTTATACGCGAAAGTTACGGATTTTTAAATACCAGGGCATAGAGTTCGAGGCTAGTCTGAAGGGACACCCCGCGTTCGCAATGCAGAACCTCAGATTGACCACATCGCCCCTAGTCGCATCACCCATCGCGTCTGAAGCTCGGTATCCGATGGAGCCTCACGCCTGACCGATCACGTTTCATATAAAGAGAGCACCCTGCGCTCCGGAACACCCAACGTTCTCCACATGAACGCACTGTGTACGAGGATCAACCCTTCTGTTATAAATAAGATGTGAGGCTCCCGTTTATGGTTGCTTCTTTACTCCTTTCTTTCACCCTAAAACACCTCTCAAGCCACCCTAAACCACCTGTAAGCCCCAGTAACACCTCTAACACACGACGCAAGCCTCGACGCCCCGGAGTTCCCGAGAAAACATTATTTCCAGTTAAAGTGCTACCCGCGTAAAGCCTAGTTTCTCATCAAATCATCACTCTTACCCGTGAATTCATACCCCTAAACTTATCTTTTAAATGATTTTAAATACTTTTATGGGGGGGGGGGGTTACAAGTAGAAAACATTATAGTTATTGTATCAATTGCATGTGATTAATAACTATCAAACAAGTGGATTTCTTATACTTCAAAACTGTGTTATCAAACAAACTATTTCAAAACATTTTATAAACTGACATCAAGTCATCAATAACAATTTAAATGGTTAAAATTCTTTTATATGATAAACTGTTTATCAAACTCTTTTAAACTTATATATTGTCAAAATCATGTCTATATAGATATAGTTATATAAATAAGGTTGAAAGCGTTTACGACTGATAACTTGCTTTATTTCCTATTCCTTATTTGGTTGTGGACTTAGGGTGTCGGTTGTGTGTCCGAGTGTCTTTTGAATCTTAAATATATATTATGTATATGTATGTAAACATAAAAGTTCTTTCATTAGTTCAATACCTTTGGGTACCAAAGGTGTACAAACATGATTAGTCATTCAAACAACATTTCTGGTAAACTATAATAAGTATAGTTTAGAGGATTACTACTCACTATTCTAGAGTATTGAAACATACAAGAGTCATCTCATACATGGGTCATTTGAAACATACTATGAAGAGAAACAGGGAGGAAAATACTATACACTAGGACATAGAGAATATACTATACAAATACAAGAACACTATAACATTAATGTAAGCCACTACTTCTTAGCATGAAAATATACTACTGTGTCACGTTTTGTAACTAGAGTCTCCTAGAGGGATAACGTGAATTTATGTATAGATATATATAGGATTGACCATCCTACACCTTGTTGCTAGATATAGTGAGACATGCAAGTCTACGGGTGATGAATGTCATACCATTTCGACGTGTTTGACCATCGTGTTTTGCTAGTCAATCAAGTATGGTTATAATCTTATCACATTTTACCTTAATTAAACAATTGGTAATTACTATATAAAATACTTAAGTACATCTTTATTTTCCCATTACATTAATACTGTGATCTTGTCACATAAACGGTAATGTAAACTATATTTTTGGTAATGATAATCATAGTTGGGGAAAACAATCACTTTTACAAAAGAACAAACATACAAAATAGTCGGGTCTTGGTAGCAAACTACATTTCATTATAAGTAGAAAATATAGGATTTTCTAGGAGATACAAACATTACATTGAAGACTTACAAACATTTAGATTAAACATTTACAAAATAACTTGTATTCTCAGGTCACCAGTAGACAGGTATACTGGTAATGTTAACAATATAGGATTTTCTAGGAGATATAAACATTTACATCACTAAAATACTTATTAACTCACCAGCTTAAATGCTGATCTACTCCTTCAAAATAACTTGTATTCTCAGGTCACCAGTAGACAGGTACACTGCACCAGGTTTTGAGAAGACGGAGCGTGTTCAAGACTCGTCTTTGCTTTTGATTCATATTTTGGTGTCTTCCAAACTATACACAGAAAATACTTGTATTAAATTATAGTTTTATTGCAATCGATGATGTTGTTGCTTGTTTACTATTACACATTGATATGATACTCTACATGACGTCCTCCGCCCCAGAACTTTTCCGCCATTCTGGTTTGGGGGTGTGACACTGATTGACGTAAATATCTTCAGCCAACATTTCATTAAGGAAAGTGGTGAGAAGGTCTCATCGTAGTCAACTACCAGATTTTGAGTAAAGCCCTTCACAACCAGTTGCACCTATATGTGTGTACTCTCCCATCCATGTCGGTCTTCTTCTTGAAGATCCATTTGCACTTTACTGTCTTACAGCCTGGTACATTGTCGACCAAGTTCCAAACTTGATTGTCATACATGGACTGAATCTTGTTGTCCATAACCACTTTCCATTTTGAAAACTCGGGTCTTGCCATGGCTTCCCTATAGTTATCAGGTTCATCTAAATTTAGCAATGTGCTATCATTGTTAAATGTATCACCTTTAGCTATTAAATGAGAACCACATAATACAGGTGGAACACTAACTCTACTGGAACACCTGAGAGGTACAGACTCATCAATTGGCTCAACCGGAGTTCCCTCCTACGGCTGATTGCTAGTGTTTCAGGCTCCTTCACCGCTTGAATCTTGAATCTCTTCATGGTCAATTTGCCTCCCATTGTCCCCTTGGCATATGAGCTCTGTCTCACGAGAGACTCCCTCCTCACAACTAAGACAACTTTGTCACTCGGTCTATAGAAGAAATATCCAAAGCACTTTTGCGGGTAGCCGATGAAAATACATCACTTACTCCGAGGTTCGAGCTTGCCATGTGTCTCACATGTCACGAAGCCTCGCAACCCTGAACTTTGATGTTTTCTAACGAGGGAACCTTCCCTGTCTACATCTCGTGAGGTGTTTTGGAAACCTTTTTGTTAGGGACTAGATTAAGGATATGGGCGACAGTCACTATGGCATACCCCTAGAATGAGATAGGTAATGAAGCTCGACTCATCATGGAACGAACCATGTCTAGCAGGGTTCTATTGCACCTCTCAGCCACAACATTAACCGTGGTGTCCTTGGTGGCGTCAGTTGTGAAGCAGTTCTATATTCCATAAGATAGTCAAGGAACTCATAGCATCTTTAACTTCCTGCCTAATTGACTATGCACTTCTTGCTTAAACTCTTTGAACTTTTCAAAGGTTATTGACTTATCTTTAGTTAAGTAGATATAGCCATACCTACTCTAACCATCAGTAAAGGTCACATAGAAGCGATTAACATTCCTTTTGGCGGTTTTGAATGATCCACACACATCAGTGTGTATGAGATCCAACAGACCTTCACCCCTTTTAAAATTACGAGTGAAGGGTGACTTGGTCATCTTTCCAAGTAAACAAGATTCGAAAGTGTCATGCGACTTTAAGTCGACTAACTCCAAAACTCCATACTTTTGGATTTGGGATATGTGCTTCCTGTTGACATGTCCAAGACGACAATGCGACAAGAATGCCTTTTCCAAATCGTTGGAAGAATCAATGTGTAACACATTATTTCCTAGGTTATCTACAACATTCATAGTTTCATATACACCATTGCAAGGTAATGCTTCAAAATAAAATACACCATTATAATAAGCATTAATAGTACCAACTTCACTATTGAATGAAAAGGTAAAACCCTGTTTGAACGAAATATGAAAGCAAATAATATTCTCTCCATATCGGCCGAGTAACAACAATTATTCAAATCTAAATTGAAACCATTAATAAGCAACAAAGAATAAACTCCAATCTTGGTCACATGCGACATTTTCCTATTTCCCGTGATTAAGTTTATCTTCCCATGCTCCACATCCCTACTTTTTTTTAGTGCCTGCAAATCAAAACAAATGTGAAATCCACAACCTATTGTTGGGTTTTGAGCATTCTAACACTTCCTAAGTGTACATGCAACCCTAATAAACCTTGGATCTATGTTTGTCTAAGATACATGCAAATAATTAATGTTTCCAAGGTTTATATCCTAGCTAGAATGGCATGGGGAACATGAATGAAATAAAGCTAGGAGAAATACTTACCTTGAAGTTGTAGTTGATTGCTTGGAGTTTTTTGAGCCTAGCACCAATAGTGTGGATGCCTCAAGTGGAAATCACAAATCACCACAAACTTGGAACTTTGAGAGAATAGTCACTAAGTGTCAACTAGTATCATTTCAATAAGTGTCAACTAGTATCATTTCAAGAACCAAAGCCTCGTTTATATAGTGTGAACGATTAGGGTTACATCCCTAAAACCCATGTCTCTTCATTTCCATGAGATCCATGGGTTAAAGCTCCATGGAGTATCCATGGACTTTTCCATGCAAGCCTAGCCCATTCCAAATAAGCTTTAGCCCACACTATAAATATAGAAGCCCATATTTAATTATTAATATCTTTGATCTCTAAATTAATCCTAGATTAATTATAGATCACTACTAATTAAATAATATGATCTTATATTAATATATTAGAACTTATAATATATTAATAAATCATAACTTGTACTATTCTCAAATATTATCCATAAATTGTTCGGGTGAAGTGCAACCCAAATGGACCATGCCGAGTTGGGTCAAGTACATACCAAATATAGTTATGAACTTAGACACTATATCCAACAGTCTCCCACTTGGATAAGTCTAATAACTATAGTTGCAAGTATGACTTCAGGAACCGATCAGCAATCGTAGCTCTTTAAACTCTGTTGAACTAGAACGCACCATTTAAGATAAGTGATCATATAATCCTCTGTTCTAGATATCAGCTGGACAAATACATGGAACATGGTCTTGCTTATTGTCCAGCATTTGTTTCCTGATTTCTGATTTGTTTGACATAGAACTTAATTGAACACATCAATTTAGTTCTGACCGGGCCCGATACATAGGTCAAGACATAATCATCGAGGGGCCCAGATATCAACTTCTAATCCAAGAAGGAACAGGTAAAATTCGACTCATACGTTTGTTCTACCACTCATTGAATTACACACAAAGGCACGTTTTATAACATCGAGTTACCAATGCATTTTTGTATAATCAATGCATAACCAACTTGTAAGTAACAAATCATATCTCTAGGTTTGAAGACTTATATGATATTACCGTCTCACGATCACTCAAGATAGGATTCCATGAAGTGATTCCAGTGAGCGTGGGTTGAGTCCAATGCTCAGAACTTATGAGCACTCATGATTGTTGTAGCCATGTCCAACACCTTAGACCTCTGCAACCAATCATGATAGTCTTGATTCATACCTACTTCCGACATATGACCGACTGTGGGGGTTTGAATAATATGATATACCAAACATAATTATTCTGGAAGTTAAAACATGCAAAAAGAAATAAAGTAAACGATCGACAAGAGATAGCAACACTTTACTCATAAATAAAACACCTTTTATTCATCATCAAATGTCAATTACACTTTACAAATTTCATAATTTATCTAACTACTAAAAATTATATCATCCTTCAGCCCTATGCTCCGAGCATGCTGAAGATGCTTAACCCTACTCAGTCCCTTCGTGAGGGGATTTGTTGGGTTCTCATTTGATGATACCCTCTTCGTTACGAGGATTCCTTCTTCTATTTAATGTCTGATGAAGTGATATTTTCTATCAATGTGTCTGGATCTCCCATGATCTCTTGGTTCCTTGGCTAAGGCAACCGCACTATTGCTGTCACAGAAAATCTCCATCGGCTCTTTTATAGCTGGTACAACTCCAAGGTCTCCGATGAAGTTCTTTAGCCATATAGCCTCCTTTGCTGCCTCGCTTGCTGCTATATACTCTGATTCACAAGTGGAATCAGCAACTGTCTCCTACTTGGAACTCTTCCAAGTAATTGCTCCTCCGTTTAAGGTAAAGACCCAAACCGACTGAGAGCGGAAATTATCCCTATCAGTCTGTAAGCTAGCATCACTATACCCTACAACTCTCAAGTCATCACTCCCACCGAAGGTAAGGACCCAGTCCTTAGTCCTTCGCAGGTACTTGAGGATATTCTTTACCGCACTCCAGTGTTCCTTGCTAGGGTTCCCCTGATACCCGCTAACCTTGCTCAAAGCAAAAGCTACATCAGGTCGAGTACACGTCATAGCATACATGATCGATCCTACAGCTGAAGCATAAGGTAGTCGACTCATTTCTGCTATCTCAGCCTCAGTACTAGGGCTATGTGTCTTACTCAATCTGGCATTACTCTGAATGGGTAACTCACCTTTCTTGGAGTTATGCATGTTGAATATTTCGAACACTTTGTCCATATAGGTGCTTTGACTAAGTCCAATTAGTCTTTTACTCCGATCTCTCAAGATCCTTATCCCTAGGATATAGGCAGCTTCACCAAGGTCCTTCATAGCGAAACACTTCCCAAGCCAGGACTTTACTTCCTGCAAAGTTGGGATGTCATTTCCTATTAGTAGTATGTCATCCACATACAATACGAAGAAGCTGACTATACTCCCACTAGCCTTGACATAAACACAAGATTCATCTTCACTCCTAGAAAAGCCAAATTCCCTGACCTTTTCATCAAAGCAAAGATTCCATCTGCGAGGTGCTTGCTTCAATCCATAAATGGATTTCTCAAGCTTACACACTCTGTTAGGGTACTCGTTGCTGACAAAACCTTCTGGCTGACTCATGTAAACATCTTCAGCCAACTTTCCATTAAGGAAAGCAGTTTTGACATCCATTTGCCATATTTCATAGTCATGAAATGCAGCTATGGCTAATAGATCCCGAATAGACTTAATCTTGGCTACTGGAGAAAAGGTCTCATCATAGTCCACTCTAGGAATTTGAGAGAAGCCCTTTGCAACCAGTCTAGCCTTATAAGTGTGTACCCTACCATCCATGTCAGTCTTCTTCTTGAAGACCCATTTGCACCCTACAGTCTTACGACCTGGTACATTTTCAACCAAGTTCCAAACTTGATTGTCATACATGGATTGTATCTCGCTATCCATAGCCTTTTTCCATTTCGCAGACTCGGGACCTGCCATGGCTTCCACGTAACTGTTAGGTTCATCCATACCTACTAGTGTCTCATCACTAATAAGTGTCTCACCTTCCGCAGTAATATGAAAACCATAGTAGTGCTCAGGTTCATTCCTAACTCTCGTGGAACGTCTCAGAGGTACAGAATCGTCAATTGGCTCAACAGGAGTTTCCTCCTCAAGTTGAGGGCTAGGGTTTGAAGTTCCTTCACTACTTGACTCTTGAAGTTCTTCAAGGTGAATTTGCCTCCCACTGTCTCCTTGGCTTATAAAATCTCTCTCTCGAAAGACTCCTCTTCTTGCTACAAAGACCACATTATCACTAGGTCTGTAAAAGAGGTAACCAAAGGATCTTTGTGGGTAGCCGATGAAAATACACCTCTCGCTTCGGGGTTCTCGCTTATCATGAGACTCGCGCCTCACAAAAGCTTTGCAACCCCAAATCTTGATGTGGTCTAGTTTGGGTACTTTACCAGTCCACATCTCGTGAGGAGTTTTGGCAACTTTCTTTGTAGGGACTAGATTAAGGATATGGGCGACAGTCTCTAAGGCATACCCCCAGAATGAGATTGGTAGCAAATCTCGACTCATCATGGAACAAAACATGTCTAACAAGGTTCAATTACGACTCTTAGCCACACCATTCAACTGCGGTGTCCGGGGAGGTGTCAATTGTGAGACAATCCCACATTCCCTTAGATAGTCGAGGAACTCTGAACTAAGATACTCACCACCACGATCGGATCGAAGCATCTTAATGTTCCTGCCCAATTGATTCTCGACTTCCTGTTTAAATTCCTTAAACCTTTCGAAAGTCTCTGACTTATGCTTGATAAAGTAGACACATCCATATCTATTGTAATCATCGGTAAAAGTCAAATAATAACAATTAGCATCCCTTGTGGCATGTTTGAATGGTCCACACACATCCGTGTGTACAAGGTCCAACAAACCTTCACCTCTCTCACAAGAACCTGTGAAGGGTGACTGTCATTTTTCCAAGTAAGCATGATTCGCAACTATCATCTGACTTTAGGTGAAACGACTCCAAGACTCCATATCTTTGGAGTTGGCCTATGCGCTTCTTGCGTATATGTCCAAGTCGACAATGCCATAATAATGCTTTATCCAAGTTATTATTATTAATAGAATCAATACACATCACATTATTTCCTAAGTTATCAACCACAAATACTGTTTCATACACGCCATCACAAGGTAATGCTTTAAAATAATGAACATTATTAAAGGAAGCATCAATAGAACCAACTTCATTATTAAATAAAAAGGTAAAACCTTGTTTATACAATGCATGAAAGGAAACAATATTTCATGCCATTTCTGGCGAATAACAACATTTATTCAAATCTAAACTAAACCCACTACTTAGCGACAAAGTATAAACTCCAATCTTGGTGACAGGTATAACTTTCCTATTCCCCATGATTAAGTTTATTCTTCCTTGCTCCATATTCTCACTTCTTCTTAGTCCCTGCAAGTCACAACAAATATGAATACCACAACCGGTATCAAGGACCCAAGATTTAGAATGGGGTGAGTTATTAGAAATGATAGTGTAAATACCTGCATGGTTGGGTTTAACTTTCCTATCCTTTACATCTTGCTGGTACTTTGGGCAGTTTCGCTTCCAATGTGCCGTTTCATGGCAATAGAAGCATTCAGCCTCATTTGGGTAAGAAGAAGGAGTGATGAAACCTTTCTTGGTTCCACTTGAAGAAGAGCCATCAAGGGTCCTAACCTTGGTACCCTTCGAAGAACTCTTTCTTTTCTTCCCTCGTCCTTTCCCAATTGCCAAGACAGGGGCGGAGTTTGTAGAAGTAGGAGTAGTAACAACCGCCTTACCCTTAAGACCACTTTTCGCGGTCTTTAAGAGTCCTTGAAGTTTGCTGAGTGTGACCTCTTCCTTGTTCATGTGGTATGTCATGCGGAATTGATCATAACATGAAGGTAAGGAGTGCAAAATGATATCTATTGCAAGCTCCTCAGGGAAGTTCACATTTAGCTTCAGCAAACGGTCCACAAATCTTTGCATTTTCTGCATGTGGCCCGTGATGGGTTCACCATTCCTTCATGCGAGTTTTTATCATGGAGGAGATGATTTCATACCTCTCTTGACGAGCACTTTGATGGTATCTTTCCATCAAGTCTTGGTGCATCTCATAGGGGTAGAAATCTTCATAGGATTTTTGGAGATCCGCGGTCATAGTGGCCATCATGATGCATGCGACTTTGGTGGCATCCCTTTCATGTGCCCTAAACTCAGCGATCTCTTGAGGAGTAGCAACTGTCTCATCAATCTCCTTAAGCTCCTTATCGAAGACATATTCCTTGTCCTCGTAGCGAGTAATCATTCTGATGTGTCTGATCCATTCATTAAAGTTGGATCCATCAAAAGTGACTTTCCCACATAAGTTCATAAGAGTAAAGGAGCCATTGGGATTAGAGCCAGAAGCAGTAGTGTTTGCAAACATGTTAAAATGAAGAAGGTTTTAGTTTAGATATAGTGATAGTCCTTAATAAATCACCCAAATGTAGTATTAAGGCTAGAATCCAATCACAATATATTATAACTTAGAAGAGGTATGTCGTAGTCTAAGTAATAACATATTTGAAAGGTAGGTGAATGACGATTCACCAATTTCCACCAAAAAACGAAATAGTAAATATTAAGTTTTTTTTTTGATTTGGTACTTAGAAATTCCTAGATTCTTTTGAGATTCAATGCACTTTTCAAAGGCATGTTTCAATCTCGAGTGTGCCCTCCATGTTTTGTGACTGGGATGCCGAGGATCACAAAACGAGGTGTGAAGTAACCATGCAAACTACTTGGTACCCTTAATAAATTACCCCTCAATCGATGTGCCGGTTAAGCACACACGCTCCATCGATACTATGATAAATATTAAGTCACCCTTTACCTACCTTGTTAAGTCCAAGTTAGTGTGCCGGTTAACCACACATGCTCCACTAACGACTTAAACAAAGTGTAAAGTATAATTTCATGGATTAGCACCTTATTCACATTTTTCCTAAAGTAACTAAGATTGGGAATTTAATAAAACATTTAGTTACTTTATAATATTCATCATACTTTTAATGAGAATTTATAAGTCCTTGTCTTACCCGTTCGGCAAACGACCCTCCACCGGTCAAGCAAGCGGTGGGTGAGAGTGGACACCCATTAAGTTGCCATTTTTTAGGCAACAACCTTATACCCACCTTATAGACCGGCTTCGTGAATGAGGCGTACTAGCGGTAAGACGACTTTGTTCTTATACATATATATATATATATATATATATATATATATATATATATATATATATATATATATATATATATATATATATATATATATATATATATATAATTATTAAATCATGATAATATAAGTATCAGGGTTGAATTTTAACTTTTAAAATTCTAAGGGTTGGAACTAAAGTTCTTAATATGACTTTACTTGTTCCAAAACTTGAGGGCAAGTTTTGTAAACTTTCAAAACTTTTCATTTCTTGTAGCTTATGAGTTTAATGGAGTAATAAAATGAAGACTCTTCATTTTTCTAACTCTTGTGTTCTTTTAATGGTTCTTAATCCAAGTGACTTTTGGTTTACCATAACTTGAGGACAAGTTATGGACTCCAATAAAACACATTATGATCAAAATTAATCTACCACATAGGTTACAAATAATTACTATGATCATCTAAACATCATAAGAAGAAGAACATGAATATGAACACTTTCATGAATCAAAATCACACTTAAACTTTGTAATTTTGATAACTAGTTGTTGTAAATGAATTAGCAATGACATTACACCATCTAAAACAAGTTTTCAAGTATCAAAACAGTTTAGGGTAATGTTTCTAATCCATTTCCAGCAACTAAAGTCGAAAATCTGCACTCTGTCGACCCTAATCGCCGAGTGCATGAACCTACTCGACGAGTAGGTTGAAGATACAAGTGAACTCTACGAGTCCCCCCATGGACTCGACGAGTCCAGCAGTCAGACAACAAGTTTTTTCTATATTTTCAACTACATTGCATCAAGTATCAAACAAACAAGCCTAGGCTCTGATACCACTGTTGGGTTTTGAGCATTCTAACACTTCCTAAGCGTACATGCAACCCTAATAAACCTTGGATCTATGTTTGTCTAAGATACATGCAAATAATTAATTTTTCCAAGGTTTATATCCTAGCTAGCATGGCATGGGGAACATGAATCAAATAAAGCTAAGAGAAATACTTACCTTGAAGTTGTAGTTGACTGCTTGGAGTTTTTTGAGCCTAGCACCAATAGTGTTGATGCCTCAAGTGGAAATCACAAATCACCACAAACTTGGAACTTTGAGAGAATAGTCACTACTATCTTGAAATTTGCCCTCACCTCAACAAGTGTCAACTAGTATCATTTCAAGAACCAAAGCCTCCTTTATATAGTGTGAAGGATTAGGGTTACATCCCTAAAACCCATGTCTCTTCATTTCCATGAGATCCATGGGTTAAAGCTCCATGGAGTATCCATGAACTTTTCCATGCAAGCCTAGCCTATTCCAAATAAGCTTTAGCCCACACTATAAATATAGAAGCCCATATTTAATTAGTAGTATCTTTGATCTCTAAATTAATCCTAGATTAATTATAGATCACTACTAGTTAAATAATATGATCTTATATTAATATATTAGAACTTATAATATATTAATAAATCATAACTTGTACTATTCTCAAATATTATCCATAAATTGTTCGGGTGAAGTGCAACCCAAATGGACCATGCCGGGTCGGGTCAAGTACATACCAAATATAGTTATGAACTTAGACACTATATCCAACACCTATATCAATGAACCAATAATTAGCATGTGATGAGTGATTATATTGAATAGTGTATATACTTGAAAAGGAGGGTTTGATCTTCCCATCCTTTATGTCCTACAAGTACTTGGGGCAACTTCGTTTCTAGTGCCTTTTTTCATGAAAATGGAAACACTCTGCATCTTTCGAATTAGATGAGGAATTAGCAGAACCAGCTTTGGTCCCACTGGAAGAGGATCCATCAAGATACTCTCCATTGCGGCTCTTAGACGAAGCCTTCCTCTTCTTTCCCTTCCCATGTCCGATTTGCAGAAGAGGGGCAGAAGTTGTAGTAGGAGTAGACACAACCAATTTTCCTTTTAGGTTGCTTTCTGCAGTCTTGAAAAAGCCTTAAAGCTTGCTAAGAGTGACCTCCTCCTTGATTATATGATAGGTCATATGAAACTTATGATAAGAAGAAGGTAAAGAGTGTAGAATTATATCTATGGCCAACTCTTCATCAAAATTGACATTTATTTTATGTAAGCGATCCACGAATCTCTGCATCTTTTGCAAGTGGGTCGTGATGGGTTCACCATCCTTCATTTTGGTTGTGATCATGGAGGCAATGATCTCATACCTCTCATGCCGAGCACTTTGATGGTATATGTCCATCAAATCTTGAAACAGTTCAAATGGATAGTAGTCCTCATAGGACTTCTGTAGCTCATTACTCATGGTAGCAATCATTATACACAAAACCTTTGTTGCATCCTATCAAGAGTAGTGTGTTCAACGATTTGTTAAGGAGTGGCATTTGTTACATCAATATCCTTAAGCTCTTTATCCAGGACATATTCTTTGTCCTCATAGCGAATAGTCTTTCTGATGTTATGAATCCAGTCATTGAAGTCCGAGCTATCAAAAATGACCCTCCCACAAAGGTTCATGAGGGAGAAAGAGCCTGAAGTGATTGAGTTGGAAGCATTTTTTGTGACAGACATTTGAAAAGGAAGAAGAACAAAGTTGAGGTTAGATTATAACCCTTAATATTACACCCAATATGAAATATTAAGGCTAGGACCCGACACAATATTCTACAATTGCGAAGAGGGATGGCGTAATCCAATGTACAATATTTGAAGGTAGATAAATGAGGATTTACCAATTTCCACCATGAAAGACGAAATAGATTATTAAGTTTTAATTGGTTTGAAATTCCTAGATCTTTGAGATTCATTGAACTTTTCAATGGCATGTTTAAATCTCGATTGTGTCCTTCAAGGGTGTGACTGGGATGTCGAGGATCACAAAGAAGGTGTGAATAACCATGCAACTTAACTTGGTACACCAAATGTCACAAATCACCTAATTAATGTGCCGATAACCAGACATGCTCCATTGATCTATGATTAACATCAAGATACCCTTTGCCACATATTGTCAATTTCGGATTTTTGTGTCAGTTAAGCACACACACTCCACTATAGACTTAACAAGGTGCAAAGTGTAATTTCATGGATTGGCACCATTTTCACATTTTTCCTAAAGTAACTATGATTGAAAATTTAATAAAAATTTCGTCACATTATATTTATCATTATACTTTTATTGAGGGAGAATTAATGTCCTATCCAACCCGTTCGGCTAACGACCCTCCACCAGTCAAGGTAGCGGTGGGTGAGAGTGGACACCCATTAAACTACCATTTTATATGTAGTAACCTTATACCCCCCTTAAAGACCGGCTTCGTGAATGAGGCCTACTAACGGTAAGACTGACTAGTCTTATACATACATACATACATACATATATATATATATATATATATATATATATATATATTATTAAAACATATAATATTATAAAGTATAAGCGTTGAATTTTAACTTTTTAAACTCTATGGTTTGGAATTAAAGTTTCGTTGATGAGACTTTACAAATTCCAAAACTCGAGGACAAGTTTTGAAACTTGTCAAAACTCTTCACATTCATTACTTATGGGTTTAACTGGATTTTGATGTATGAGACCTTTCATTTTCCATAACTTGAGGACAAGTTATCGAGGTCATTAAAATTCATCTAGATCATTTTTTGTAACAACTATAATTATCACATAATCTATGATCTAACTCAACTCATAATCAAGATAATTTTAAGTGAACAATTTGAAAGAAATTTTGTTTATCATATTAAAAAAAAAATTATTTTAAATCATTGACAATTATCTTGTGGTTAGATGAGTACAAGCACTACCATATCATAAAAACACATTTCCAATGATCCAAAACAGTTTTTGGTAGTGTTCCTAATCCAAACCAGACCAAGAAACTTGAAATTCTATAACCAGAGCCTTTAACTCGTCGAGTGTAGAAAATGGGCACCACGAGTTGCTTTGTTACTGAGTGGAGTCGTCGAGTCTGTTCATGGACTCGGCGAGCTAACCACTTAGAGGACAAAATTTCGACTTTTTTAGCTTTGAAAAACTAGTAAGCATCAAATATAATAGAAAAAAAAAATCCTCGACTTGGATACCACTATTGGGTTTTAAGCACTATAACACTCCTATGGTGCACATGCAACCCTAAATGATTTTGTAACAACCCGAAATTTCCATATCATTTACTGTAACTCCTTCGTAGTACAATTCGCGCAACCAATCGTCGTTTCCGATTTCGATTTCCGATCTTCCGTTTAATTAAGTCATTATTTAGTACACATTTAAAATGACTTAATGGGTGTCTTAATACATTTAGAAATCATTTTAGCACCCAAATTTAGTGATCGGAATATTTCTAGAAATTACCGTATCGGGTTACGGTAACTCAATCGGGTACGACCAAAAGCCTCGTCTAACACCGGTATCGGGTAGAATTCCACCGTGTCCAAAACTTAAACACTATATAAACGTGTTTAAGACTTCATTTGAAGCCTTTGGCCAATTTCTCACTAAACTCTTACAACCTCTCTCCTCAAGCTAGAATTAAGATACAAATCTCAAGTTTAAGGCTTCAAATCTTTAAGGTAACCTCCCTAACATGTTATTCAACACCTTTAGCCTTCAAATTGATGAATTAATTGAGTTTTGGGACCAAGAACTTGAGTTTACGGCCAAGGAGCAAGCTTGGGCCGTAAACTCCATTAAATGGGGTTTTAAGCTCTTAAACTCCTTCCTAAACTCAATTGGACTTTAGATATGGCTATGGGACTTCAAGATATGGACTTAGAACATTTAAAACTTTGATTTTGAGCCATTTGAACGAGTTTATGGCCAAGGCATAAGCTTGGGCCGTAAACTCATGTAAAAGGGGTTTTTCATGCCCTAAAACCCTTCCAAATCACTTCTATGGCTTAGATATGAATTATAGGACCTTGGTTTTAGCATTTGGACACTTGAAACATGAATTTTGGGGGACTTATGTGAGTTTACGGCCAAGGTATGTGCTTGGGCCGTAAAATCCCCAAAATTTGACATAAATCCAATTCTAAGGTGTTAAAAAGCCATCCAACACCACCAAAAGCCTTGGAATAAATCAAGGGACCAACCAAAAATACTTTAAGGGCCTAAAACACATCATTTGTGGGATTTATAAGAGTTTACGGCCAAGGCTTGTTCTTGGGCCGTAAACTCCAAGATTTGTGGTGTTAGAATGCAAACTAAACACCCCTAAGGCTCTTAGACGAATTTTAGAAGTCCTTCTATGCAAGTTTTAGACCTTGAAACACTTTGTATGACCCTATATAAGAGTTTACGGCCATGAGGAGGGTCTCATGGGCCGTAAACTCCATAACACCCCTCAAATGTCCCATAAAACTCATGCTAGGTCTTGGAATAATCCTATTAATCACATGTGATTTGTTTTAACAACATTTAACACCAATTTCATGAAAATTAAGGAGTTTACGGCCAGGAGCCTATATTAGGCCGTAAACTCCCATATAATAATCATTTTGATGATTTAAATTCATTCCAAGTGTTCCAATGCATTTTAGATAATCCATTCTAGCAATCCCCATGTCCATTTGAGCCCTTAGATCATCAAAACCACACCCACATGAGTTTACGACCGTAAACTCATGTATGTGTGTGTTCCATAGTTTTAAACTCATTTAAATGTTTACTTATGGAGAGTAAACTCAATTCCCAAGTCCCTTGTGCCATTACAAGTCCGAAGATGTCACCCAGGTCACTCCGAACGCTCGTTTTGAGGTGTTTAACCTCATTGGAGTGTAATGTTCCATATGATTAGTGAATGTATCTCTAATTGTATATATATGGACATTATATCATTTTACATAGGGTCATCGCGAGTAATCAAACCCTGAACCAACGTATAGCATTCAAAACCGACACGTTTCCGAGTCCGGTGAGTTCATACCCCTACCCTTTTTCACTGTTTTTCACTGTTTTCAGGGGGGAACACAAGCAAAGTAGAAGGGAATTCTTGTACTCAAAACTTGTTTTCAAATGTGTGTTTCATATTCTTATGCTTTTATAACTGATTACTACAGCTGATAACAGATTGAACATACAGATCAGGTAACATATATTTGTGAAACAGGTCTTTAAACTAGTATGTTTTACACATATTTCACAAATGGTTTTCCACATTTTATCAGTTAAAAGCATGACGTTAAAACATTTGAACATAATACCTGTACATTGTTTTGTCCTCGGTAACACTCCCCACACATATATGAGTGGAGGACTATCATATTATTACTAGTAAATTTGTTATTCCTGTATAATTGGAGACACGTCCTCGGAGAACACTCCACCCATGTTACGCGAGTGGAGGACTATACCCATAACCAGAATCTCTGGTATTTAGAGAGCGTGACTTGAGAGTATAGATCTATACTGTAACAGCCCGGAATTTTAGGTATTATTATAATATTGTTTTTGGGGCATCTTAGGAAGGGACTCGGCGAGTTGGAGCCAGACTCGCCGAGTAGGACCACAGACTTGGTCGCGGGTTCGCGACTGGACTCGACGAGTCCAGATATGGACTCGGCGAGTCTACGCTGTTCAGCAGAAACCCTAGCCGTTTGGTTTTGGATCGTATATAACGCCCTATATGCCGTCATTGTCCGTCTTTTAGCCGATTGAGAAGAACCCTAAGCGTCTGTGGACATCTAGAGCAGGAGTGAAGGCTATTGGAACCTTGAAGAATTTGTTAGGCAAGAAGAAGAAGAGTTTTGGCCAAAGGAATATCAAGGGGATCGAGTCCTGAGGTTTGGGGACACAGAGAGGGTGTTATCCAGGTAATACTTCGGATCATTTCTGCTATATTGATGTGTGCACGAATTTAGGGTTTATGAAACCCATTTGGTGATTAGATGGATTATTATCTTGTTACCAAAATGATTATAACCCAGTATTAGGATGTTTAAAGGTCCAGAAGGTCCCATGCTTGTGTATTTCGGGACCATACATATTTCAGGAAGCAGTTTGATCGACTGCATGGCATGGACTCGCCGAGTCCAATGAACAGACTCGGCGAGTAGCTTGAAGATTGCCTGGGACTCGTCGAGTCGTTCTTCAGACTCGGCGAGTGGAGTCGGGGTGGCCCCGCAATTCTTCCACGAGGATCTCGTCGAGCAAAGAGGGATACTCGACGAGTAGAAAGGGAACAGCAGGAAAGTTGGGAAGGACGTCTAGACTCGTCGAGTCGCCTTTGCACTCGCCGAGTCCGGTCAAGTTGACCGTTGACCGTTGACCGTTGACCAGAGTTGACCTGCATGTAATTTCTTAGGGTCAGTTGTCTTGAATGATAAGAGTATTAATAAGGGTATATGGTATTATAGGGAGTCTGCAGATCGGCGGATCGAGTGCGAGTGATTTCAAGAGTTGATAGTTTCCATTACCACGAGGTGAGTCTTCTCACTATACTATACCCGGAAGGGTTTGACTGTGTGACCGGAAGGTCGGATATGATATGTGTTATTTATGCTATAAATAGAAAGGTAGTTGCTATGCGTGCTATGTATGTTTATATGGGCCGGAAGGCAATACGTTATGTGACAGAAAGGTTAGGTATGATATATGATATATGTGCTATATGTGTTAGAGTAAATGTATTATGTGCTGTATATGTTTATGGGCCGGACGGCAATACGTTATGGGCCGGAAGGCAATATGTTACGGGCCGGAAGGCAATATGTTATGGGGTGGAAGGCGATTATGTTACGGGCCGGAAGGCGATGTGTTGTGGACCGGAAGGTCAGGGCCTGGAAAGGCGTATGTGTGTAAGTCGTATACTGGGGAACTCACTAAGCATTTATGCTTACAAGTTGTTATGTATGTGTTTCAGGTACTAGCGAGGACCGTGGGAAGGCGCCGGCGTGATGCATACACACCGCTGTTATTTGAGATCTTGGGGATTTTATAAATGTATTTGATATGAAACATGGAATAAATATAATTGGTTGAATGAAATCACATTATTTTAAATGAAAATTTTATTTGAAAATTTGCGTTGTTACATATACGAGGCTGACTACCCCACACCTGGCTGCTAGCTACAGCCGAACCGAAATGGTTCAAGGGTGACGAAAGTCATAAGTATGTGGACGACTTATTGCCACATGTGGACTACTTATTGCCACAGGTTTCAGTCTATTGTATGGTTATGGAACTCACAATTAGGATAAAAGAGATTTACTTACAGTAATAATGAATTACTTTATACATCGTTTACATCTTTTACATCTTTCACTTACTGTAATTAACATTCAGGAAGGTACGGGACTTTCCTGGGGAAAACATGGAACCTAATCACGATTACATCTTTTACATCTTTAACATCATTTACATTAGATACATACATGCAGGAAAGCATGGGGCTTTCCTGGGTAACACTTACATAAAGAGTAACATACTGGATAACATTACATCTTTTACAATTTGTAACATACAATAAGGAAAGTATGGGACTTTCCTGGTAACACATGATAAGTAAACATAACAGTTTAACCAGTCAGATAACCAACTATACAATTTCACACAAGTAAACATGTTTTCAGTGTACAAACTTACTATACTTTACATTTGTGAAACAATAACCGACTTTTAAGAAAATACGGGATTTTCTTGGTGTACATAACATTTCAGAAACAGAAAGGAAACCGATACGTTTTCGTAAAACAAAACCTGTTATGAACTCACCAGCTTTATGCTGATTTTCAAACCGCTTGTGTTCTCAGGTCGACGTTAGAACAGGTACCCGAAGATCCTTTTGCTCGATGACAGAGTACATGAAGATCCGTTTCATTTTGTTTATATATACTATGTATCACAACTGTACAAACTTTACTTTTGAAACAACTGTAAAACTTTTATTATGTAATGTAATGGTTGTTTTACTTTACTTACTATGTGCATTGGATTTGATACTTAACGTGGAGTCAACCCCGAAAATGTTTTCCGCCTTCGGTTTTCGGGGTGTGACAGATTGGTATCAGAGCCCTTGTTTATAGTGAATGAAGTATACCAAACCTTACATGGTATAAAACTATAAACACTAAAGGGCCTAAGTGCTCTGAATTAAAAGTATCTTCAAACTACAAGTATTTTCAAAAGTATACAAGTATACCGAACCGTCGTCATCCGTAACCACAAGTAGAACAGAACATAAGTAAATGGGTGTTGTGTACTACGGTTAAACCTGGGCAGTTATGTAGTCGTGTCTAGGATCAATATAGCCTGGCCAACTATATTCATTCGAGACACGGCCAACATGTGCTTGGGAGTAACTGTGGTATGTGGCATGCCTAAAACTTACCCTAATATCCCAAACATCGAATCATTGTCGTAAACAATTCATGAAATACTATGGGAGTATTTCTCGATCCCGATCCTCTGTAGTAATCCTTATTCAAGTGGTTTTCTGTGATCACTCTTAGCGATAAATTATCTGTTCGATAACTCTTTCCTGCTTTATCGCTTACTCGAATCATATAACTGTCATATCTATCGATTCAATGTAGAGGACTTACCATCCTCTTTTCCTTGATCTTATTAGATCAAGATGCCTCCCTGAAAGAGACCTAGCTCAAAGAACAACAACAATCCTTCCTCGCCGCCACCTCCTCCCCAATTCGATCTAACATCGCTCCAGACGATGATGACCGCTGCGATGGTAGCAGCTATGTCACAAATGAACCCTAGTGGTTCAGGTAGTGGTACTCAATCTCAAAACCCTGAGGGTAGCCAGGGACACCAAAGAGGGGGTTCCTACAAACCAACATCTTTTAATGGTGCTGGATGTGTCATTTCCTTATCTCGATGGTTCGAGAAAATTGAGTCCATTTTTGAAATCTGTGCTTGTGCGGAGTCTGATAAAGTCAAGTTCGCAGCCTGTACTTTCGTGGATAAAGCCTTGACTTGGTGGAATGGCCGAGTTAAATCTCTGACCTTACCCGTAGCCAATGCCATGGGCTGGGAGGCCATGAAAGAACTTCTCATTGCCGAGTACTGCCCCCGTGGTGAAATGCAGAAATTAGAGCATGAGCTCTAGAACCTGAAGATGAAAGGTTCCGACATTGCTGCATATACTTCCCGATTTGATGATCTTGCACTTCTCTGCCCGAGATTAGTAACTCCTGAAAACAAAAAGATCGAAAGGTTTGTTTGGGGATTATCTCAACCAATAAAGAGTCACGTTTTGGCTGCTCGTCCGGATACCTATGATAGTGCCAAGACCTTAGCTCAAATTCTAATTGATCACAGTGACGATGTTAAGGAAATCACTACCACTTCTGAGCCGACTCAAAGGAATGGTGAAAAGAGGAAATTCTGGAAGAAGAAGAAGGGTCAATCTTTTCAAGGATCATCCAAGAAACAACAGACGGTGGCAGTCCATGCTGCTACTACTACTCCTGTTGCTGCTATTTCTGCCATGGGATCCACAGCCTCAACTCCTACCAGTAAATATGCTGGTAACCTTCCTCTGTGTGACAAGTGTAAATACCATCATCATCTCGGTCCCTGTCGAGAATTGTCTTGCACCAACTGTGGTAAGAAAGGGCACACAGTTCGATACTGCAGAACTCCTACTCAATCAGCCAACCAATCATCGGGAGCAGGTGTTAGTCAAGCCTGCTACAACTGTGGAGAAGTTGGACACTTTAAAAGGAACTGTCCCAAGAAGTCAACTGCTGATAACACTGGAAGGGTTCTAACCATGGGACGGGAGGAAGCAGTTGCTGATCCCACTTTTGTTTCGGGTACGTTCCTTCTCGACAACTCATATGCTAGTATTCTTTTCGATTCGGGTGCTGAAAGGAGTTTTGTTAGTCATGCATTCAAACATAATCTAAAACCAAATCCTCAACCACTAACCGAAAGGTTTACCGTCGAGATGGCTAACGGTGAGAAAGAAAGCGTTAACGATGTATTCATAGGTTGTATGCTTACCCTAAATGACCACTCATTTCCTATAGATCTCATGCCCGTCTCCATTAAGAGCTTTGATGTTATCATTGGCATGGATTGGTTGAGTCCCAATCATGCTGACATTCTTTGTTACGAAAAAGCTATCCGTCTCAATCTTCCTTCGGATCAAACTCTCGTAATCTATGGCGATAAACCCAGTTCCAACCTTCATATCATTTCGTGCATCAAAGCTCAAAAGCTCCTTCGAAAGGAGTGTGTTGCATTCTTAGCTCATGTGATCAACGAGAAACAAGAAGTTAGAGACCTCGCGAGCATCCCCGAAGTCTGTAAATTTCCCGATGTGTTTCCCGAAGAACTTCCAGGAATTCCTCCCGAACGACAGGTCGAGTTCCGTATTGACCTAATTCCTGGAGCTACTCTTGTAGCAAAATCCCCGTACTGATTAGCTCCAGTAGAAATGCAGGAGTTATCCAGTCAACTTAATGAGTTGCTCAGTAAAGGATTCATTAGACCGAGTTCCTCACCCTGGGGAGCTCCGATTCTGTTTGTCAAAAAGAAAGATGGATCCTTTCGGATGTGTATCGACTATCGTGAACTGAACAAGTTGACCGTTAAAAACCGATATCCTCTTCCAAGAGTAGACGACCTCTTTGATCAACTCCAGGGAGCCAGCTATTTTTCCAAGATAGACCTTCGGTCAGGGTACCATAAGTTATGAGTCCAGGAGAATGATGTTCCCAAGACAGCTTTTAGGACTCGGTATGGACACTACGAATTCGTAGTGATGCCCTTCGGTCTAACCAATGCGTCGGCTGTGTTCATGTACCTGATGAATCGGGTGTGCCGTCCTTTCTTAGACAAAGCGAAGAAGACCACAAGCAACACTTGAGGCTAGTGTTGGAAACCCTTAGATCCGAAAAGCTATATGCGAAATTTTCCAAATGTGAATTCTGGATACGAAAGGTAACTTTCCTCGGTCACATGGTAAGCGAGGAGGGTATTCATGTAGATCCTTCCAAGATTAAAGCGATAGAGAGTTGGTCGGCACCGAAAACACCCACAGAAATTCGTCAATTCTTGGGTCTCGCCGGCTACTATCGACGATTCATTCAGAACTTTTCCAAAATCGCCAAACCTTTAACCACTCTAACACAGAAAGGTGTACCCTTTTGTTGGAGTGATAAACAAGAAACCGCATTCCAAACATTAAAGAAAGCCTTATGCAGCGTGCCTGTTCTGTCTTTACCCGAAGGGACAGAGGACTTCGTTGTCTATTGCGATGCGTCTAATCAAGGTTTAGGCTGTGTGCTTATGCAAAGAGGAAAGGTGATTGCCTATGCCTCTAGACAGCTGAAAGGACACGAGGTCAACTATACCACACATGACTTGGAACTAGGAGCGGTAGTCTTCGCATTTAAGATTTGGAGACATTATCTCTACGGAACCAAGTGCGCAATCTTCACTGATCACAAGAGTTTGCAACACATCTTTAATCAGAAAGAATTAAACATGAGGCAACGATGATGGGTAGAATTACTCAGTGATTATGAGTGTGAAATCCGTTACCACCCCGGCAAGGCCAATGTGGTAGCAGATGCCCTTAGCCGAAAGGATAGTGCAGGCTACAAAGTGAGGAACCAGCCGATGACCATCCATTCCAACATACCCATGCAAATCCGAGAAGGTCAGGATACAGCCCTCAAAACTGAGAATGTGTCAGATGAAACCTTGAGAGGGATGGAAAAGAAACTTGAGATCAGAAGTGATGGAGTTCATTGTTTCATGAATCGAATCTGGATTCCCAAATCCGGTGGATTCAGGGAAATAGTCATGGAAGAAGCACACAGAACCAAATACTCTATTCACCTGGGTTCGGATAAGATGTACCTGGATCTCAAGAAACAATACTGGTGGCCAAACATGAAAGCTGAGATAGCTACATTTGTGAGCAAGTGTCTGACTTGCGCCAAAGTCAAAGTCGAACATCAGAAGCCTTCAGGTCTGCTCCAACAACCCGAGATTCCCGAGTGGAAATGGGAAATGATTACCATGGACTTCATCACCAAACTACCCAAGTGTTCTAGTGGGTACGATACCATTTGGGTAATTGTCGATCGTTTGACAAAATCCGCTCACTTCATCCCGATCAAAGAATCATACAAGATGGAGAGACTCGCGCGAATCTACATTCAGGAGGTAGTACGTCTACACGGTGTACCTGTATCCATTATCTCTGATCGAGAAAGTAGATTTACCTCCAGATTCTGGCAATCCCTTCAGAAAGCCCTTGGAACCAAACTAGATATGAGCACGGCATATCATCCTCAGACCGATGGACAGAGTGAGAGAACAATCCAAACCCTGGAGGACATGCTTCGGGCATGTGTCATTGACTTTGGAAAGTCGTGGGATACACATCTATCCTTGATCGAGTTCTTGTACAACAACAGTTACCACACCAGCATTAGGGCTACTCCGTTCGAAGCCCTATACGGTCGTAAGTGCAGATCCCCTCTGTGCTGGGCCGAGGTGGGGGATGCACAGTTAGCCAGGAGTCGAGTCCCCGACAGTACTCTCACTGGTCCTGAAATCATCCGCGAAACCACCGAAAAGATCATTCAAATCCGTAACCGACTGAAAGCCTCAAGTGATCGTCAAAAGAGTTACACTGATAATCGTCGGAAACCACTAGAATTCCAGGTTGGAGACCGTGTCCTGTTAAAAGTCTCGCCCTGGAAAGGCACTGTGCGCTTTGGTAAGCATGGGAAACTTAATCCGAGGTACATTGGACCCTTTGAGATCCTCTCCAGGATCGGTCCAGTTGCCTATAAACTTCATTTACCTCATGAACTCAGTAACATTCATCCAGTCTTCCATGTTTCAAACCTCAAAAAGTGCCTATCCGATGAAACCCTAACAATTCCCTTAGACGAGATCGAGATCAATGAAAACCTCAACTTTGTGGAGGAACCGATCGAAATCATGGATCGAGAAGTCAAACGTACAAAACAAAGTCGCATCCCGTTAGTGAAGGTTCGCTGGAATGCCATGCGAGGACCAGAATTCACTTGGGAACGGGAAGATTTAATGAAACAGAAGTATCCACAACTCTTTTCTTATCCATGATTTGTATCTTGTCATATGTTCTAAACTTGAATTTCGGGACGAAATTCCCTTTAACGGGGGGATAATGTAACAACCCGAAATTTCCATATCATTTACTGTAACTCCTTCGTAGTACAATTCGCGCAACCAATCGTCGTTTCCGATTTCCATTTCCGATCTTCCGTTTAATTAAGTCATTATTTAGTACACATTTAAAATGACTTAATGGGTGTCTTAATACATTTAGAAATCATTTTAGCACCCAAATTTAGTGATCGGAATATTTCTAGAAATTACCGTATCGGGTTACGGTAACTCAATCGGGTACGACCAAAAGCCTCGTCTAACACCGGTATCGGGTAGAATTCCACCGTGTCCAAAACTTAAACACTATATAAACGTGTTTAAGACTTCATTTGAAGCCTTTGGCCAATTTCTCACTAAACTCTTACAACCTCTCTCCTCAAGCTAGAATTAAGATCCAAATCTCAAGTTTAAGGCTTCAAATCTTTAAGGTAACCTCCCTAACATGTTATTCAACACCTTTTGCCTTCAAATTGATGAATTAATTGAGTTTTGGGACCAAGAACTTGAGTTTACGGCCAAGGAGCAAGCTTGGGCCGTAAACTCCATTAAATGGGGTTTTAAGCTCTTAAACTCCTTCCTAAACTCAATTGGACTTTAGATATGGCTATGGGACTTCAAGATATGGACTTAGAACATTTAAAACTTTGATTTTGAGCCATTTGAAGGAGTTTACAGCCAAGGCATAAGCTTGGGCCGTAAACTCATGTAAAAGGGGTTTTTCATGCCCTAAAACCCTTCCAAATCACTTCTATGGCTTAGATATGAATTATAGGACCTTGGTTTTAGCATTTGGACACTTGAAACATGAATTTTGGGGGACTTATGTGAGTTTACGACCAAGGTATGTGCCTGGGCCGTAAACTCCCCAAAATTTGACATAAATCCAATTCTAAGGTGTTAGAAAGCCATCCAACACCACCAAAAGCCTTGGAATAAATCAAGGGACCAACCAAAAATTCTTTAAGGGCCTAAAACACATCATTTGTGGGATTTATAAGAGTTTACGGCCAAGGCTTGTTCTTGGGCCGTAAACTCCAAGATTTGTGGTGTTAGAATGCAAACTAAACACCCCTAAGGCTCTTAGATGAATTTTAGAAGTCCTTCTATGCAAGTTTTAGACCTTGAAACACTTTGTATGACCCTATATAAGAGTTTACGACCATGAGGAGGGTCTCATGGGCCGTAAACTCCATAACACCCCTCAAATGTCCCATAAAACTCATGCTAGGTCTTGGAATAATCCTATTAATCACATGTGATTTGTTTTAACAACATTTAACACCAATTTCATGAAAATTAAGGAGTTTACGGCCAGGAGCCTATATTAGGCCGTAAACTCCCATATAATAATCATTTTGATGATCTAAATTCATTCCAAGTGTTCCAATGCATTTTAGATAATCCATTCTAGCAATCCCCATGTCCATTTAAGCCCTTAGATCATCAAAACCACACCCACATGAGTTTACGGCCGTAAACTCATATATTTGTGTGTTGCATAGTTGTAAAATCATTTAAATGTTTACTTATGGAGAGTAAACTCAGGTCCCAAGTCCCTTGTGCCATTAGAAGTCCGAAGATGTCACCCAGGTCACTCCGAACGCTCGTTTTGAGGTGTTTAACCTCATTGGAGTGTAATGTTCCATATGATTAGTGAATGTATCTCTAATTGTATATATATGGACATTATATCATTTTACATAGGGTCATCACGAGTAATCAAACCCCGAACCAACGTATAGCATTCAAAACCGACACGTTTCCGAGTCCGGTGAGTTCATACCCCTACCCTTTTTCACTGTTTTTCACTGTTTTCAGTGGGGAACACAAGCAAAGTACAAGGGAATTCTTGTACTCAAAACTTGTTTTCAAATGTGTGTTTCATATTCTTATGCTTTTATAACTGATTACTACAGCTGATAACAGATTGAACATACAGATCACGTAACATATATTTGTGAAATAGGTCTTTAAACTAGTATGTTTTACACATATTTCACAAATGGTTTTCCACATTTTATCATTTAAAAGCATGGCATTAAAACATTTGAACATAATACATGTACACTGTTTTGTCCTCGGTAACACTCCCCACACATATATGAGTGGAGGACTATCATATTATTACTAGTAAATTTGTTATTCCTGTATAATTAGAGACACGTCCTCGGAGAACACTCCACCCAGGTTACGTGAGTGGAGGACTATACCCATAACCAAAATCTCTGGTATTTAGAGAGCGTGACTTGAGTGTATAGATCTATACGGGGCTGACTACCCCACACCTGGCTGCTAGCTACAGCCGAACCAAAATGGTTCAAGGGTGACGAAAGTCATAAGTATGTGGATGACTTATTGCCACATGTGGACTACTTATTGCCACAGGGTTCAGTCTATTGTATGGTTATGGAACTCGCAATTAGGATAACAGAGATTTACTTACAGTAATAATTAATTACTTTTTACATCGTTTACATCTTTTACATCTTTCACTTACTGTAATTAACATTCAGGAAGGTACGGGACTTTCCTAGGGAAAACATGGAACCTAATCACGATTACATCTTTTACATCTTTAACATCATTTACATTAGATACATACATGCAGGAAAGCATGGGGCTTTCCTGGGTAACACTTACATAAAGAGTAACATACTGGATAACATTACATCTTTTACAATTTGTAACATACAATAAGGAAAGTATGGGACTTTCCTGGTAACACATGATAAGTAAACATAACAGTTTAACCAGTCAGATAACCAACTATACAATTTCACACGAGTAAACATGTTTTCAGTGTACAAACTTACTATACTTTACATTTGTGAAACAATAACCGACTTTTAAGAAAATACGGGATTTTCTTGGTGTACATAACATTTCAGAAACAGAAAGGAAACCGATACGTTTTCGTAAAACAAAACCTGTTATGAACTCACCAGCTTTATGCTGATTTTCAAACCGCTTGTGTTCTCAGGTCGACGTTAGAACAGGTACCCGAAGATCCTTTTGCTCGAAGACAGAGTACATGAAGATCCGTTTCATTTTGTTTATATATACTATGTATCACAACTGTACAAACTTTACTTTTGAAACAACTGTAAAACTTTTATTATGTAATGTAATGGTTGTTTTACTTTACTTACTATGTGCATTGGATTTGATACTCAACGTGGACTCAACCCCGGAAATGTTTTCCGCCTTCGGTTTTCGGGGTGTGACAGATTTGGATCTATGTTTTCTCTAATTATACATGCATTTTGTTTTTCCAAAGCATTCAACCTATTAGCATACATGTAACACCAGGCAAATTTATGTCGAAAATAAATTGTTCAATAATCTCAATTGGGATAAATAAAGTAGTAGAGATCGTAACTAGGTTTCCAAAAATATAAAGAACACTAAATTCTGAGTTATAACGAATAAGTTATGACCAATCAACGATTCGCGACAATTTGATTGGCCCTTCCAAAGCAAGTGGACATATGACGCAAGCCATGAGCGGATAAGGACCAAACTCACAACGTGAGAGTTGAAATTCAGGCTATAGATAAAAATTGAATCCTTCTGAATTTTGTTGCTGAAATTCATCCTCTCTCGTACTTCTATACACTATTAAGCCCCTCTAAACCACCCCGAAGCCCCGGTAACACCCTTAGCACACGATGCAAGTCTCGATGCCCCAAATTTCCTGAGAAACTAACTCCTTTCCAGTCGAAGTGTTGCCCGTGTGAAGCTTATTTCTTCACCAGAAACCCGCGGTTACGTCACGAAAGATCATTCCTAGAAACGAAAAGCTGCCCTATTCACCACTTATCAAGTGAGTTCATACCCCTACACTTTTCCAAAATCTTTATATCTTTTATAGGGGGGGGGGGGGGATACAAGTATAACACAAAGAAACTTGTGTTACAAACTACTATTTATGTTTTTATTATACTTTACGTATTATTTACATGAAGGTACCAACTACAAATAATAAACGCTATTATCAAACCTGTAATCTTTTAAACGTTGTTAGTAATAAGGTTTCATTATACAAACAATATGCATATACACTATGATAGGTATAGTTATATGGAAATTACAGGTTAGTTCATTTAGAAGGAATAGTGATATGAAAACAAGCATATAGATTGTGATAAGTATAATTTATGATTCAATCCACTCTTTCTATTATACAACATTATAAATAATAATTGTTATTTTTATTTACTAAAAGATTTTTCAACATATTACTCGTGAGCTTGTTGTTAGAAATTATGTGAGACAACGGCTTTGTATAGTATCAAACGGAAGTCTCCCACTTATAGGAAGAGTCTCCTGGAGGGAGAGCGTGAGTTTGTGTATAGATCTATACGGGACCGATTATCCGACGCCCTGACTTCTTGTTGTAGTTGGCACAGAAGTTATGGGGTGACAAATGTCATTAACTATCAGGATAATATTCATATCAGTATGGTTATAAGAACTCACATGTAGAAACAATGACTTATGCACGTAGTAATACGCAGCTCAATCAAGCTCAAGTGATAATAACTATATGATTATTTCGTATTTCATTAGGGTTACGTATGGTTTTTATTTGATAGACAGTGGAATGTGTGACTTCCCCTCATTTCCTGTTCCTTGTTTGGTTGTGGACTTATGGCATAATCACCCAATTGACTGCCGATTCAGATCTTAGTTATATATAATTTGTAGGTACTAAGTGTCACACCTCGAAACCGATGGCGGAAACATTCCGGGGCGGAGGACGTCATGTAGTATCGTAACCGATGTACATAGTAAGCATAGTAAACACAACCATTACATTACATAGAAATATTTACATTGTTTGAAAACTAAGTGTTACAAAAGTTATACATATATATCATATGAACAAAAGTTAAGACGAGTCTTCTGTATGCTCCGTCTTCTCCCAAAAGATCCCTGTGTACCTGTCTAATGTGGACCTGAGAATACAAGCAGTTTCAAAATCAACATAAAGCTGGTGAGTTCATAAGAGGTTTGTTTTCTTAAAATGTACAAGTTTCCTTTGGTTTTCCGAAAAAGTTTGTTGTCCAAGAAAATCCCATATTTTCTTATAAGTAAACTTTAGTTATGCGTTTGTTATACGATCTGGTTATGTACAGTTTGTTATCCTTGGAAAAACCCTTATTTTCCTTAAAAGTTTGTAGTCGGTTATCAGTTCTGAAAGTAATGTAAAAGTATCTACCATACTTTATGTATTCGTGTGATGTTTCCTGAAAACCTATTTATCATTGAAAAGTACATTAGTTTTAACACGTTTATAAAACTAATAAGTAAGAATAAAAGTATTCATAATCTAAATTGAGAGTTCCATAACCATAATATAGACTGGATAAGGCTCGAAACAAGGGCAATATCTTTTTATGACTTTTGTCACCCTTGAACCTTTCGGTTCGACTATAGCTAGCAGCCATGTGCGGGGCTATCAATCCCGTATAGATCTATGCACTCAAGTCACGTTCTACCTCCAATAGATTTTGGTTATGGGGTAGTCCTAAACTCTCGTAACTAAGGGAGTGTTACAAGGACATGTCTCCAATCTTAAGTTTAATGAATTAAAAGATAACAAAACGGGAAATTCTGTTTTATTAGTCCTTCACTCTCGTAACTAGGGGGAGTGTTATCAAGGACTTCTCTACAGTTCTAAGTTTAATGTTACTATTCCTCCACTCTCGTAACTAAGGGGGAGTGGTAAAGTTCTATGTTTAATGATATTAGTCCTTCACTCTCGTATCTATGGGGAGTGTTATCAAGGACGTCTTAAAGTTCTAAGGTTCATGCTTTTAACAGTAACGATGTGGAATTTCATTTGTGAAATATAAAATATAACATTTTAAAACGAGTTTCACAAATAACATGATGGTTTACTCTGTAACTTGAACGGTTGGTTAATACAATTTACCATGTTAAAAGTATACGAAATATGAAACACATCAAATGAAATCATAAGTTTGAGTACAAGACTTACTTGTACTTTTGCTTGTATTCCCCCCCTGAAGAAATTGAAAACATGGAAAAACGTAGGGGTATGAACTCACCAGTCGAGAAATGTGTCGGTTTGGATGCTAAACGATAGTTCAGGGCTTGAACGCGTGTGAGGTTCCTATGTAATATGAAAAGATACACATTTGTATCTTATTATACCCTGGACCACTAATCAAATATGAATAAACACGTTGAGACGTGAAAACACATCAATACAAGTATTTGGAGTGACCCGGGTAACATCTAAGGGTGTGTATAGCTTGGATATGGATTTTACTCTTCAAGAATAAATTCTTAATGGAGTTTTCAGCCCAAATGACCAACTCCCCATGAGTTTATGGCTGTAATGTCACACCCCGAAAACCGAAGGCGGAAACATTTCCGGGGTTGACTCCACGTTGAGTATCAAATCCAATGCACATAGTAAGTAAAGTAAAGCAACCATTACATTACATAATAAAAGTTTTACAGTTGTTTCAAAAGTAAAGTTTGTACAGTTGTGATACATAGTATATAAAAACAAAATGAAACGGATCTTCATGTACTCCGTCTTCGAGCAAAAGGATCTTCGGGTACCTGTTCTAACGTCGACCTGAGAACACAAGCGGTTTGAAAATCAGCGTAAAGCTGGTGAGTTCATATGCGGTTTTGTTTTACGAAAATGTATCGGTTTCCTTTCTGTTTCTGAAATGTTATGTACGCCAAGAAAATCCCGTATTTTCTTAAAAGTTGGTTATTTTTTCACAAATGTAAAGCATAGTAAGTTTGTACACTGAAAACATGTTTATTCTTGTGAAAATGTATAGTTGGTTATCTGGCTGGTTAAACTGTTCTGTTTACTTATCATGTGTTACCAGGAAAGTCCCATACTTTCCTTATTGTATGTTAGAAATTGTAAAAGATGTAATGTTATCCAGTTCATTTCTCTCTCTAGTTATGTAAGTGTTACCCAGGAAAGCCCCATGCTTTCCTGCATGTATATATCTAATGTAAACGATGTTAAAGATGTAAAAGATGTAATCGTGATTAGGTTCCATGTTTTCCCCAGGAAAGTCCCGTACCTTCCTGAATGTTAGTTACAGTAAGTTAAAGATGTAAAAGATGTAAACGATGTATAAAGTAATCCATTATTATTGTAAGTAAATCTCTATTATCCTAATTGCGAGTTCCATAACCATACAATAGACTGAAACCTGTGGCAATAAGTAGTCCACATGTGGCAATAAGTCGTCCACATACTTATGACTTTCGTCACCCTTGAACCATTTCGGTTCGGCTGTAGCTAGTAGCCAGGTGTGGGGTAGTCAGCCCCGTATAGATCTATACACTCAAGTCACGCTCTCTAAATACCAGAGATTCTGGTTATGGGTGTAGTCCTCCACTCGCGTAACCTGGGTGGAGTGTTCTCCGAGAACGTGTCTCCAATTATACAGGAATAACAAATTTACTAGTAATAATATGATAGTCCTCCACTCGTATATGTGTGGGGAGTGTTACCGAGGACAAAACAGTGTACAGGTATTATGTTCAAATGTTTTAATGTCATGCTTTTAACTGATAAAATGTGGAAAACCATTTGTGAAATATATGTAAAAACATACTAGTTTAAAGACCTATTTCACAAATATATGTTACGTGATCTGTATGTTCAATCTGTTATCAGTTGTAGTAATCAGTTATAAAAGCATAAGAATATGAAACACACATTTGAAACCATGTTTTGAGTACAAGAATTCCCTTGTACTTTGCTTGTGTTCCCCACTGAAAACAGTGAAAAACAGTGAAAAAGGGTAGGGGTATGAACTCACCGGACTCGGAAACGTGTCGGTTTTGAATGCTAGACGTTGGTTCGGGGTTTGATTACTCGCGAAGTCCCTATGTAAAATGATATAATTCCCATATATATACAATTAGAGATACATTCACTAATTATATGGAACATTACACTCCAATGTGGTTAAACACCTCAAAATGAGCGTTCGGAGTGACCCGGGTGACATCTTCGGACTTGTAATGGCACAAGGGACTTGGGACATGAGTTTACTCTCCAAGAGTAAACATTTTAAAGAGTTTACAACTATAAAACACACACATACATGAGTTTACAGCCGTAAACTCATGTGGGTGTGGTTTTGATGGTTTAAGGGCTCAAATGGACATAGGGGTTGCTAGAATGGATTATCTAAATTGCCTTGGAACACTTGGAATGAATTTAAATCATCAAAATGATTATTTTATGGGAGTTTACGGCCTAATATAGGCTCCTGGCCGTAAACTCCTTAATCTTCATGAAATTGGTGTTAAATGTTGTTAAAACAAATCACATGTGATTACTAGGATTATTCGAAGACCTTACATGAGTTTTATGCGACATTTGAGGGGTGTTATGGAGTTTACGGCCCATGAGACCCTCCTCATGGCCGTAAACTCTTATATAGGGTCATACAAAGTGTTTCAAGGTCTAAAACTTGCATAGAAGGGCTTCTAAAATTCATCTAAAGGCTTTATGGGTGTTTAGTTTGCATTCTAACACCAAAAATCTTGGAGTTTACGGCCCAAGAACAAGCCGTGGCCGTAAACTCTAAGAAATCCCACAAATGATGTGTTTAAGTCCCTTAAACTATTTTTGGTTGGTCCTTTGATTTATTCCAAGGCTTTTGGTGGTGTTGGATGGCTTTCTAACACCTTAGAATTGGATTTATGTCAAATTTTGGGGAGTTTACGGCCCAAGCACATACCTTGGCCGTAAACTCACATAAGTCCCCCAAAAGTTATGTTTCAAGTGTCCAAATGTTTAAACCAATGTCATATAATTCATATCTAAGCCATAGAGGTGATTTGGAAGGGTTTTAGGGCATGAAAAACCCCTTTTACATGAGTTTACGGCCCAAGCTTATGCCTTGGCCGTAAACTCCTTCAAATGGCTCAAAATCAAAGTTTCAAATGTTCTAAGTCCATATCTTGAAGTCCCATAGCCATATCTAAAGTCCAATTGAGTTTAGGAAGGAGTTTAAGGGCTTAAAACCCCATTTAATGGAGTTTACGGCCCAAGCTTGCTCCTTGGCCGTAAACTCAAGTTCTTGGTCCCAAAACTCAATTAATTCATCAATTTGAAGGCTAAAGGTATTGAATAACATGTTAGGGAGGTTACCTTAAAGATTTGAAGCCTTAAACTTGAGATTTGGATCTTAATTCTAGCTTGAGGAGAGAGGTGGGTAGTGTTTAGTGGTAAATTTACCAAAGGCTTCAAATGAAGTCTTAAACACGTTTATATAGTGTTTAAGTTTTGGACACGGTGGAATTCTACCCGATACCGGTGTTAGACGAGGCTTTTGGTCGTACCCGATTGAGTTACCGTAACCCGATACGGTACTTTCTAGAAATATTCCGATCACTAAAGTTGGGTGTTAAAATGATTTCTAAATGTATTAAGACACCCATTAAGTCATTTTAATTGTGTACTAGATAATGACTTAATTTAAACGGAAGATCGGAAATCGAAATTGGAAACGACGATTGGTTGCGCGAATTGTACTACGAAAGAGTTACAATAAAATGATACGGAAATTTCAGGTTGTTACACGTAAACTCATGGTGGGGGTGTTATTGGGTGTTAAATGGTCTTACAACTCTTGTGGGTAATACTAGGCTTGGTTTTAAGGCACCGGAATGGAACTTGGACATTATAGGGACCATTTGAGGAGTTTACAACATTAAACTAGGAGTTTATGGCTATAAACTCTTGTGTACCCACTCATAGTGTGTTTTGGTGGTCCTAGGTCAATCACAAATGTTTCTGTTCCAATATACAAGTCATAGGATGAAGTTAAGGCACCATATGACACATTTATAGGAGTTTACAGCCCAGGAACCCATCCTTGGGGAGTTTATGGTCGTAAACTCCTTAGGGGGTGGTTTTCATCAATTTTAAGGTCCCTAACACATTTGTGGTTGGTTCTAGACTTTACTCCAAGGCTTATGAGGTTCTTAAGGGGCATTTTAACATCTTTAATGGGGTTTACGGCGTACAAATTGGTGTTTATGGCCGAAGCATGCTCTTGGGTAGTAAACTCATGTTTACCCCTCAAATGTTAAGGTTTTGGTGTTCGAAGTCCAGTATGGTAAGCTCCTAAGTCGTATCTAAGCTCCAAAGGTGGTTTGGAAGGCTTTTTGGCTCAAAAACCCCATTTGTATGAGTTTGCAGCCCAAGGGTGTTCCATGGCCGTAAACTCATGTTTATGGTCCTATTTCATAATTTAAACATGAATTTGAAGGCTAAAGATGTTATAGTTGTTGGATAAGGTGTCTAAGTCCACAACTATTTCTGGTATGTACTTGACCCAACCCAGCATGACACCATGCAATTGGATAGACCGAATGAGAGAAATAACACTTGGAGATTATTAATATATTATAAGTTCTAATATATTAATAATATTATTTGATTAGTTTGATCAAGAATTAATTTAGAAATAATTAAGTGATCAAAAGATAACTAATTAAATATATGGGTTGATTATGTAAATCATCCATATCTTGTATAGTGGGCTAAGAGGCTCCATGGATTATCAAGTTGGGTTCCACCCATAGGATGCTCCATGGATGCTCCATGGGAGTTACAAACCCATGGGTAATGGAAATGAAGAGTCATGACACATTATGGTTTACATGGTGTAACCCTAGATGTGTCAACACTATATAAGAATCCCATTCTCCACCAAAATCGGATAGACATATGAAACAAGAGGGCTAGGCCGATTTCAAGAAGTGTGTATTCTCTGAAAAGTCATTCCAAGACCATTTGGTGTTGTGTGAAGAATTTGAGCCATCACACTTGAACCATTTCGGTTCGGCTGTAGCTAGCAGCCAGGTGTGGGGTAGTCAGCCCCGTATAGATCAATACACTCAAGTCACGCTCTCTAAATACCAGAGATTCTGGTTATGGGTGTAGTCCTCCACTCGCGTATCTCGGTGGAGTGTTCTCCGAGGACGTGTCTCCAATCATACAGGATTAACAAATTTACTAGTAATAATATGATAGTCCTCCACTCGTGTATGTGTGTGGAGTGTTACCGAGGACAAAACAGTGTACAAGTATTATGTTCAAATGTTTAATGTCATGCTTTTAACTGATAAATGTGGAAAACCATTTGTGAAATACATGTAAAACATAACAGTTTAAAGACCTATTTCACAAATATATGTTACGTGATCTGCATGTTCAATTTGTTATCAGTTATGGAAATCAGTAATAAAAGCATAAGAATATGAAACACACATTTGAAAACATGTTTTGAGTACAAGAATTCCCTTGTACTTTGCTTGTGTTCCCCCTGAAAACAGTGAAAACAGTGAAAAAGGGTAGGGGTATGAACTCACCGGACTCGGAAACATGTCGGTTTTGAATGCTAGACGTTGGTTCGAGGTTTGACTACTCACGATGTCCCTATGTAAAATGAAATAATGTCCATATATATACAATTAGGGATACATTCACTAATCATATGGAACATTACACTCCAATGAGGTTAAACACCTCAAAACGAGCGTTTGGAGTGACCCGGGTGACATCTTCGGACGTGTAATGGCACTAGGGACTTGGGACTTGAGTTTACTCCTCAAGAGTAAACATTTTAAGGAGTTTACAACTATTGAACACACACATACATGAGTTTACGGCCGTAAACTCATGTGGGTGTGGTTTTGATGGTTTTAGGGCTTAAATGGACATGGGGATTGCTAGAATGGATTATTTAAAATGCCTTGGAACACTTGGAATGAATTTACATCATTTTAAACATGAGTTTACGGCCACACTCATAGAGTTTACGGCCGTAAACTCACCCTTGGCTAAGAATGGTTAATTTGAACTATATAGGACAATCACAAGTGATTCTAACTAATTTTCTAAGCATTATTATGAATTTAGGTTACCATTAGCCACACTTATAGGAGTTTACAGCCTAGGAGGATTTATTTAGCCGTAAACTCACTTATGTAGGGTATATGTTGTGTTTAAGGTCTCCAAATCATTTTTAGATGCAACTAGATTTTACCACAAGGCCATTGGTTGAGTTTGAAAGCATTTTGACATGTTTAAAGGCACTAAATCACCCTTTTAGATGAGTTTACGGCCCAAGAGTATGTCTTGGCCGTAAACTCACTTTTATTACCCAAAAATCATGTTTAAAGTGTTCCAAGTCTAGATTAGCAAGCCCAAAAGTCATATCTAAGTCCCAACTATGATTTGGAAGGGTTAAATGGCTCAAAAACCCCTTTGAATATGAGTTTACGGCCCAATAATGTGTCTTGGCCGTAAACTCACTTTTGTCCCCTAAAATGAATGTTTTAATTGTTGTAAGTCCCTTCCATTAAGTCATTAAGCCATTACTAATGTCTAACATTGCTTAGGAGGGGTTTTAGGGCTTAAAAACCCTTGATATATGAGTTTACGGTCCATGAAAGTTCCATTGCCGTAAACTCATGAATGTAGTCCTATATCATGCTTTGAACTCGAATTTGAAGGCTAAGAAGGATACAATACAAGCTAGGGGAAGTACCTTAGAGATTTGAAGCCTTAAATTTGAGTTTTGATCCCTTAAACTTGGATGAGGAGAGAGGTTGGTAGTGTTTAATGGTAAATTGACCAAAGGCTTCAAATGGAGTCTTAAACACGTTTATATAGTGTTTAAGTTTTGGACACGGAGGAATTCTACCCGATACCGGTGTTAGACGAGGTTTTTGGTCATACCCGATTGAGTTACCGTAACCCGATACGGTAATTTCTAGAAATATTCCGATCACTAAAATTGGGTGTTAAAATGATTTCTAAATGTATTAAGACACCCATTAGGTCATTTTAAATGTGTACCAGATAATGACTTAATTAAACGGGAGATCGGAAATCGAAATCGGAAACAACGATCGGTTGCGCGAATTGTACTACGAAAGAGTTACAATAAATGATATAGAAATTTCGGGTCGTTACATTATCCCCCCGTTAAATGGAACTTCGTCCCGAAATTCAAAGTTTAGAACATAAGACAAGATACAAATCATGGTTCAGAAAAGAGTTGTGGATACTTCTGTTTCATTGAATCTTCCCATTCCCAAGTGAATTCCGGTCCCCGCTTGGCATTCCAGCGAACCTTCACTAATGGGATGCGACTTTGTCTTGTACGTTTGACTTCTCGATCCATGATTTCGATCGGCTCCTCCAAAAGGTTGAGGTTTTCATTGATCTCGATCTCGTCTAAGGGAATTGTTAGGGTTTCATCGGATAGGCACTTTTTGAGATTTGAAACATGGAAGACAGGATGAATGTTACTGAGTTCGTGAGGTAAATGGAGTATATAGGCAACTAGACCGATCCTGGAGAGGATCTCAAAGGGTCCAATGTACCTTGGATTAAGTTTCCCACGCTTACCAAAGCGTACAGTGCCTTTCCAGGGAGAGACTTTTAACAGGACACGGTCTCCAACCTGGAATTCTAGCGGTTTCCGACGATTATCAGCGTAACTCTTTTGACGATCACGTGAGGCTTTCAGTCGATTACGGATTTGAATGATCTTTTCGGTGGTTTCGAGGATGATTTCAGGACCAGTGAGAGCACTGTCGGGAACTTGACTCCTGGCTAACAGTGTATCCCCCACCTCAGCCCAGCACAGAGGGGATCTACACTTACGACCGTATAGGGCTTCGAACGGAGCAACCCTAATGCTGGTATGGTAACTGTTGTTGTATGAGAATTCGATCAAGGATAGATGTGTGTCCCACGACTTTCCGAAGTCAATGACACACGCCCTAAGCATGTCCTCCAGGGTTTGGATTGTTCTCTCACTCTGTCCATCTGTCTGAGGATGATACGCCGTGCTCATATCTAGTTTGGTTCAAAGGGCTTTCTGGAGGGATTGCCAGAATCTGGAGGTAAACCTACTATCTCGATCAGAGATAATGGATACAGGTACACCGTGTAGACGTACTACCTCCTGGATGTAGATTCGCGCAAGTCTCTCCATCTTGTATGATTCTTTGATCGGGATGAAGTGAGCGGATTTTGTCAAACGATCGACAATTACCCAAATGGTATCGTACCCACTAGAACACTTGGGTAGTTTGGTGATGAAGTCCATGGTAATCATCTCCCATTTCCACTCGGGAATCTCGGGTTGTTGGAGTAGACCCGAAGGCTTCTGATGTTCGACTTTGACTTTGGCGCAAGTCAGACACTTGCCCACAAATGTAGCTATTTCAGCTTTCATGTTTGGCCACCAGTATTGTTTCTTGAGATCCAGGTACATCTTGTCCGAACCCGGGTGAACAGAGTATTTGGTTCTGTGTGCTTCCTCCATGACTATTTCCCTGGGGAATCCATATTTGATTCATAAAACAGTGAACTCCGTCACCTCTGATCTCAAGTTTCTTTTCCATTCCTCTCAAGACTACATTCAACATGTTCTCGGGTTTGAGGGCTGTTGACTAAACTTCTCGGATTTGCATGGGCAAGTTGGAATGGATGGTCATCGTCTGGTTCTTCACTTTGTGGCCTGCACTATCCTTTCGGCTAAGGGCATCTGCTACCATATTGGCCTTGCCGGGGTGGTAACGGATTTCACACTCATAATCACTGAGTAATTCTACCCATCATCGTTGCCTCATGTTTAATTCTTTCTGATTAAAGATGTGTTGCAAACTCTTGTGATCAGTGAAGATTGCGCACTTGGTTCCGTAGAGATAATGTCTCCAAATCTTAAATGCGAAGACTACCGCTCCTAGTTCCAAGTCATGTGTGGTATAGTTGACCTCGTGTGCTTTCAACTGTCTTGAGACATAGGCAATCACCTTTCCTCTTTGCATAAGCACATAGCCTAATCCTTGATTAGACATATCGCAGAAGACAACGAAGTCCTCTGTCCCTTCAGGCAGAGATAGAACAGGCGCGCTGAATAAGGCTCTCTTCAATGTTTGGAATGCAGTTTCTTGTTTATCTCTCCAACAAAAGGGTACACCTTTTTGTGTTAGAGTGGTTAAAGGTTTGGCGATTTTGGAAAAGTTCTGAATGAATCGTCGATAGTAGCGGGCGAGACCCAAGAATTGACGAATTTCTGTGGGTGTTTTCGGTGCCGACCAATTCTCTATCGCTTTAATCTTGGAAGGATCTACATGAATACCCTCCTCGCTTACCACGTGACTGAGGAAAGTTACCTTCTGTATCCAGAATTCACATTTGGAAAATTCCGCGTATAGCTTTTCGGATCTAAGGGTCTCCAACACTAGCCTCAAGTGTTGCTTGTGGTCTTCTTCGCTTCGGGAGTAAACGAGGATGTCGTCAATAAACACGATGACGAACTTGTCTAAGAAAGGGCGGCACACCCGGTTCATCAGGTCCATGAACACAGCCGGTGCATTGGTTAGACCGAAGGGCATCACTACGAACTCATAGTGTCCATACCGAGTCCTAAAAGCTGTCATGGAAACATCATTCTCCTGGACTTGTAACTGATGGTACCCTGACCGAAGATCTGTCTTAGAAAAGTAGCTGGCTCCCTGAAGTTGATCGAAGAGGTCGTCTATTCTTGGAAGAGGATATCGGTTCTTAATGGTTTACTTGTTCAGTTCACGATAGTCGATACACATCCAAAAGGATCCATCTTTCTTCTTGACAAACAGAACCGGAGCTCCCCAGGGTGAGGAACTCGGTCTAATGAATCCTTTACTGAGCAACTCATTGAGTTGAATGGATAACTCCTGCATTTCTGCCGGAGCTAAGCGATACGGAGATTTTGCTACAGGAGTAGCTCCAGGAATTAGGTCAATACGGAACTCGACCTGACGTTCGGGAGGAATTGCTAGAAGTTCTTCGGGAAACACATCGGGAAAGTTACAGACTTCGGGAATGCTCGCGAGGTCTCTAACTTCTTGTTTCTCGTTGATCACATGAGCTAAAAATGCAACACACTCCTTTCGAAGGAGCTTTCGAGCTTTGATGCAAGAAATGATATGAAGATTGGAACTGGGTTTCTCGCCATAGATTACGAGAGTTTGATCCGAAGGAAGATTGAGACGGATAGCTTTTTCGTAACAAAGAATGTCAGCATGATTAGGAGTCAACCAATCCATGCCAATGATAACATCAAAGCTCTTAATGGAAACAGGCATGAGATCTATAGGAAATGAGTGATAGTTTAAGGTAAGCGCACAACCTATGAATACATCGTTAGCGCTTTCTTTTTCACCGTTAGCCATCTCGACGGTAAACGTTTCGGTTAGGGGTCGAGGATTAGGTTTTAGATTATGTTTAAATGTATGACTAAGAAAACTCCTTTCAGCACCCGAATCGAAAAGAATACTAGCATATGAGTTGTCGAGAAGGAACGTACCCGAAACAACAGTGGGATCAGAAACTGCTTCCTCCCGTCCCATGGTTAGAACCCTTCCAGTGTTATTGGTAGTTGACTTCTTGGGACAGTTCCTTTTAAAGTGCCCAACTTCTCCACAGTTGTAGCAGGCTTGACTAACACCTGCTCCCGATGATTGATTGGCTGGTTGGGTAGGAGTTCTGCAGAATCGAACTGTGTGCCCTTTCTTACCACAGTTGGTGCAAGACAATTCTCGACAGGGACCAGGATGATGATGGTATTTACACTTGTCACACAGAGGGAGGTTACCAGCATATTTACTGGTAGGAGTTGAGGCCGTGGATCCTATGACAGAAACAACAGCAACAGGGGTAGTAGTAGCAGCATGGACTGCTACAGTCTGCTGTTTCTTCGAAGATCCTTAAGAAGATTGACCTTTCTTCTTCTTCCAGAATTTCCTCTTTTCAACACTCCTTTGAGTCGGCTTAGAAGTGGTAGTGATTTCCTTAACATCGTCGCTGTGATCAATCAGAATTTGAGCTATGGTCTTGGCACTATCGTAGGTATCCGGACGAGCAGCCAAAACATGACTCTTTGTTGGTTGAGATAACCCCCAAACGAACCTTTCAATCTTTTTGTTTTCAGGAGTGACTAGTCCCGGGCAGAGAAGTGCGAGATGATCGAATCGGGAAGTATATGCAGCAATGTCGGAACCTTTCATCTTCAGGTTCCAGAGCTCGTGCTCTAATTTCTGCATTTCACCACGGGGGCAGTACTCGGAAATGAGAAGTTCTTTCATGGCCTCCCAGCCCATGGCATTGGCTACGGGTAAAGTCAGAGATTTGACTCGGCCATTCCACCAAGTCAAGGCTTTATCCACGAAAGTACAGGCTGCGAACTTGACTTTATCGGACTCCGCACAAGCACAGATTTCAAAGATGGACTCGATTTTCTCGAACCATCGAGATAAGGAAATGACACCTCCAGCGCCATTAAATGATGTTGGTTTTGCGTTCATGAAATCCTTGTAGGAACCCCCTCTTTGGTGTCCCTGGCTACCTACAGGGTTTTGAGATTAAGGACCACCACCTGAACCACTAGGGTTCATTTGTGACATAGCTGCTACCATTGCAGCTGTCATCATCGTTTGGAGTGATGCTAGGTCAAACTGGGGAGGAGGTGGCGGCGAGGAAGGATTGTTGTCATTCTTTGAGTTAAGTCTCTTTCGGGGAGGCATCTTGATCTAATAAGATCAAGAAAGAGAGGATGGTAAGTCCTCTATATTGAATAGATATGGCAGTTATATGATTCGAGTAAGCGATAAAGCAGGAAAGAGTTATCAAACAGATAATTTATCGCTAAGAGTAATCATAGAAAACCACTCGAATAAGGATTATTACAGAGGATCGGAATCAAGAAATACTCCCATAGTATTTCATGAATTGTTTACGACAATGATTCGATGTTTAGGATATTAGGGTAAGTTTTAGGCATGCCACATACCACAGTCACTCCTAAGCACATGTTGGCCGTGTCTCGAATGAATATAGTTGGCTAGGCCATATTGACCCTAGACACGACTACATAACTGCCCAGGTTTAACCATAGTACACAGCACCCAATTACTTATGCTCGTTTCTACTTGTGGTTACGGATGACAACGGTTCGGTATACTTGTATACTTTTGAAAATACTTGTAGTTTGAAGATACTTTTAATTCAGAGCACTTAGGGCCTTTAGTGTTTATAGTTTTATACCATGTAAGGTTTGGTATACTTCAGTCACTATAAACAAGTGCTCTGATACCAATTTGTCACACCCCGAAAACCGAAGGCGGAAACATTTTCGGGGTTGACTCCACGTTGAGTATCAAATCCAATGCACATAGTAAGTAAAGTAAAACAACCATTACATTACATAAGAAAAGTTTTACAGTTGTTTCAAAAATTAAAGTTTGTACAGTTGTGATACATAGTATATATATGAACAAAATGAAACGGGTCTTCATGTACTCCGTCTTCAAGCAAAAAGGATCTTCGAGTACCTGTTCTAACGCTGACCTGAGAACACAAGCGGTTTGAAAATTCAGCATAACGCTGGTGAGTTCATAAGCGGTTTTTGTTTTATGGAAATGTATCGGTTTCCTTTCTGTTTCTGAAATGTTATGTACACCAAGAAAATCCCGTATTTTCTTAAAAGTTGGTTATTGTTTCACAAATTTAAAGTATAGTAAGTTCGTACACTGAAAACATGTCTACTCATATGAAAATGTATAAACTGTCCTGTTTACTTATCATGTGTTACCAGGAAAGTCCCATACTTTCCTTAATGTATGTTACCAATTGTAAAAGATGTAATGTTATCCAGTTTGTTACTCTTTCTAGTTATGTAAGTGTTACCCAGGAAAGCCCCATGCTTTCCTGCATGTTGGTTTCTAATGTAAACGATGTTAAAGATGTAAAAGATGCAATCGTGATTGGTTTCCATGTTTTCCCCAGGAAAGTCCCGTACTTTCCTGAATGTTAGTTACAGTAAGTGAAAGATGTAAAAGATGTCAAAGATGTATAAAGTAATTCATTATTACTATAAGTAAATCTTTGTTATCCTAATTACGAGTTCCATAACCATACAATAGACTGAAACCTGTGGCAATAAGTAGTCCACATGTGGCAATAAGTCATCCACATACTAATGACTTTCGTCACCCTTGAACCATTTCGGTTCGGCTGTAGCTAGCAGCCAGGTGTGGGGTAGTCAGCCCCGTATAGATCTATACACTCAAGTCACGCTCTCTAAATACCAGAGATTCTGGTTATGGGTGTAGTCCTCCACTCGCGTATCTCGGTGGAGTGTTCTCCGAGGACGTGTCTCCAATCATACAGGATTAACAAATTTACTAGTAATAATATGATATTCTTCCACTCGTGTATGTGTGTGGAGTGTTACCGAGGACAAAACAGTGTACATGTATTATGTTCAAATGTTTAATGTCATGCTTTTAACTGATAAATGTGGAAAACCATTTGTGAAATACATGTAAAACATAACAGTTTAAAGACCTATTTCACAAATATATGTTACGTGATCTGCATGTTCAATTTGTTATCAGTTATGGAAATCAGTAATAAAAGCATAAGAATATGAAACACACATTTGAAAACATGTTTTGAGTACAAGAATTCCCTTGTACTTTACTTGTGTTCCCCCCTGAAAACAGTCAAAACGGTGAAAAAGGGTAGGGGTATGAACTCACCGGACTCGGAAACGTGTCGGTTTTGAATGCTAGACGTTGGTTCGAGGTTTGACTACTCGCGATGTCCCTATGTAGAATGAAATAATGTCCATATATATACAATTAGGAATACATTCACTAATCATATGGAACATTACACTCCAATGAGGTTAAACACCTCAAAACGAGCGTTTGGAGTGACCCGGGTGACATCTTCGGACGTGTAATGGCACTAGGGACTTGGGACTTGAGTTTACTCCCCAAGAGTAAACATTTTAAGGAGTTTACAACTATTGAACACACACATACATGAGTTTACGGCCGTAAACTCATGTGGGTGTGGTTTTGATGGTTTTAGGGCTCAAATGGACATGGGGATTGCTAGAATGGATTATTTAAAATGCCTTGGAACACTTAGAATGAATTTACATCAATTAAAACATGAGTTTATGTCCAAACTCATAGAGTTTACGGCCATAAACTCACCCTTGGCTAAGAATGGTTAATTTGAACTATATAGGACAATCACATGTGATTCTAACTAATTTTCTAAGCATTGTTATGAATTTAGGTTACCATTAGCCACACTTATAGGAGTTTACGGCCTAGGAGGAGTTCTTTGGCTGTAAACTCACTTATGTAGGGTATATGTTGTGTTTAAGGTCTCCTAATCATTTTTAGATGCATCTAGATTTTACCACAAGGCCATTGGTTGAGTTTGAAAGCATTTTGACATGTTTAAAGGAACTAAATCACCCTTTTAGAGGATTTTACAGCCCAAGAGTATGTCTTGGTCGTAAACTCACTTTTATTACCCAAAAATCATGTTTAAAGTGTTCCAAGTCTAGATTAGCAAGCCCAAAGGTCATATCTAAGTCCCAACTATGATTTGGAAGGGTTAATTGGCTCAAAAACCCCTTTGAATATGAGTTTACGGCCGAAGAATGTGTCTTGGCCGTAAACTCAATTTTGTCCCCTAAAATGAATGTTTTAATTGTTGTAAGTACCTTCCATTAAGTCATTAAGCCATTACTAATGTCTAACATTGCTTAGGAGGGGTTTTAGGGCTTAAAAACCCTTGATATATGAGTTTACGGCCCATGAAGGTTCCATGGCCGTAAACTCATGAATGTAGTCCTAAATCATGCTTTGAACTCGAATTTGAAGGCTAAGAAGGTTACAATACAAGCTAGGGGAAGTACCTTAGAGATTTGAAGCCTTAAATTTGAGTTTTGATCCCTTAAACTTGGATGAGGAGAGAGGTTGGTAGTGTTTAATGGTAAATTGACCAAAGGCTTCAAATGGAGTCTTAAACACGTTTATATAGTGTTTAAGTTTTGGACACGGAGGAATTCTACCCGATACCAGTGTTAGACGAGGTTTTTGGTCGTACCCGATTGAGTTACCGTAACCCGATACGGTAATTTCTAGAAATATTCCGATCACTAAAATTGGGTGTTAAAATGATTTCTAAATGTATTAAGACACCCATTAGGTCATTTTAAATTTGTACCAGATAATGACTTAATTAAACGGGAGATCGGAAATCAAAATCAGAAACGACGATCGATTGCGCGAATTGTACTACGAAAGAGTTACAATAAATGATACAGAAATTTCGGGTTGTTACAACTACTTTGCAAGGTATAACTCTTGTTTTTTATAATTAATATTGCCAACTTGCAATACTTGCCTTAATAATCATGCAATCATAACTTTTATGCTCCCACTATCATGATGATTATTATAAAACATAACACTTATGCTCCCACTACCTTCGACATGTATTCATAAATATCTTAACCTCCAGAAAAAAAAAACGATACCTATTGAATTTGTTAAGTCCATGTTTCTAATACTTAATGCTTTGATAATCTCTTGTCAAGGCCTCTTAAACTTATACACCTTTGCCTTAGATAGCTTACATGTGTGTCTAAACAATTAAGACTAATTGCCAAACCTCACAATTCAAATCATGGAAAGGGATACTATAACCATAATCGAATTTGAGAATGCTATTTTACAATCACTATCTTCTTAAAATCTTTCTTAGTGAAAGCATTTCCTCACAATCATTTTCATGAGGGGGGAAATCTTATGACACTTAGATTTAAACGGTGTATGTGTTCCTATCCATGTGAATTTGTTAAAACCAAAGTTTAAGACAAATTCAAACTCATATGGACCGAACTTTCTTAATCTTGCTTTCTTGCCTTATGGTAGCACAGTTGCCCACCATGTCTTCCAAGTAGTTAAGCAGCTCACCCTTTCCTATCAATGTACCGTTCACTGATTAAGGTGCCTTGCCTTTTATGCATTCAAAATGAGAACTCATAGGACTCACATGCATAATTAACTCAATTTGAACAGCACAGAAACAAAATAATGTCAACACGATAAGTTGTAAACCTCAACTCGTGTGCTAGTGATGATCGATAAGGTTTATTTGATTTGTTCTTGAAACTTTTCAAGACCATTAAGACTCCCACAGACTCCTTGACATATAAGATTCTCTTATCAATATACATTTCTTGACAAACAAATATTCAAGAGTTAGTGTAGTTTTTATCAAAACACTTCATAAATTGGTCCTAGTTGGTCTTTGTCTTATCCAAGACATCACAACTTTCCACATTTGATGAATGTTATAAACCTTTTTAATACTTGTCACTTGACGTCACAATCTTAACTTTAAGACTTGTTATTGGAACGAAGTACGATTGACCTTTTGATTTAACCATTTCTTCGATTCTTGATTCCTCTTCTTAGACATACAATTGTGCTAAGACTCACTAAGAGGATCAATTAAGATATGGTTCTTAATCATTAATACCTATCATAAAGCATAAAAGCTACTCTCCGTTCTTCTTAGAATGGAGAAACTTTTATCTTTCTGCCTACTTGATTCTTCTTATTCGTTTTGCTATTGATTTAAATCTTTTTAATCAATTCTGAATTACACTTAATCTTATAAGTATAATCATATTTACTAAACCTTTAGTAAATCATGACGAATATCTTTGTTTCTCTTATGGTGGACTTGATCAACACACAACTTTGTGTACTCGATCTCCTAGTCCTTCACTTGACACTTTGTCAACGAATTAGTGTAATTTCCAAATATGAAATTTCTCATTCATCATGCAACCAAGTTGCGCGATTCCAAATTTCTGTCCAATTGAAAATTGGGCGATGAGAAACTCTCCCTATTTGGTAAATTCTTGACATTTCCATAAATAACATAAACAATAATCACATCCATTCGTTGTAGAAATAAGCAAACACCAATTTTCATAACGATTTCATTGCAAGGAAAATAAACAAATAAATAAATAAGTCAAACCAAAATTTATTTTATTTATAAAAGCAGCGGAAAACATTTGTCCATACAATGCAAAATCCATTGAAAACTATGTATTTCAAAAGGAAAATTTCTAACAACTCTATCATAACTATCTAAGCTCAAAATCTAATCTTTAAATTCATGCGATCGAGATCCATTTCTTCGTGATTAGACTCATCTTGCTATATTTCATCAAGCTTCCTCTCCTTTCATCGATCCTACAAAACATTCAAATGCAATCTTATCACATTATGTATTAAGAATCAATGAATAGGAACTTAACGAAGTTAGATAGTGGATTTTACCTGAAGGGCAGTCATACTCTTTGACTCTCCCATCTTTGGAATTTTCAGGCTCTTGGGGCAGACTTCTATCCAACTCCCTTTCTCTTGGCAGCAAACACAGGTCGCTTTTCTTAGAACGTCCTTGGAAGCATGGCCGGTTGACTTTCCTAACAAATACGCTCCATTGCTTCGCCAAATCATTTCTGATTCAGCAGCAATGAGCACGTAAGTTAGGTCAATGAGGTTGTCATCATGATCCATCATACAATACTTTCTTTTGAACTCATTATATGATTCAGGAAGTGACTGCAAAACCCAATTTACAGCCAACTCATTCGGGAATGACACACCCAACATTATCAACCTATCAATGTGTGATTTCATTCCTAGAACGTGGGCACACACGGGTTTACCATCTTCATGTTTCATTTCCAATAGGGATTGAGTGATGTTGAACCTTTCAATTCTTCGATCTTGTGGGTTAGGGAGAACAATTGGAGGAGGTGGAGAAAGTGAAGCATGATTTCTTGTTTCTTGATCGAATCGTGGAATACCATCTTCATGTGGAATGCTTGTTCCACGGGATTTGGGAAGACCATAGTTGTTGAACTTTTACATCTACAAAACGGGAGAAAACGAATTCAAGTTATTTGATCGATTGAGTCCTTAGTAAATCACCCAAATAAGATACTAAGGCTAGGACCCAACACAATACACTACAACCTAGAAAAGGGATGTCGTAATCTAGTTGCAAAATATTTGAAGGTAAGTCAATGACGATTCACTAATTTCCACCATGAAAAACGAAAAAGAAATTTAAGTTTTAAATCTATGAAAACTCCTAGATCCTTTGAGATTCATTGAACTTTCAATGGCATGTTTAAATCTCGATATGCCCCTCTTGTTTGTGACTGGGATGCCGAGGATCACAAAGTGGGTGTGAATAACCATGCAAACTTACATGGTGCCCTCACATGTTACAGTCACTTATTCGATGTGCCGGTAAACCACACATGCTCCACCGAACTATGACAAACATTGAGTCACCCTTTGCTACCTTTGCTTAGAACCATTTAGTGTGCCGGTAAACCACACATGCTCCACTAACGTCTTCGCAAGGGCACAAAGTGTAATTTCATGGAATTTCATAAATTCGCTTTTGCCTAAGTAACTAAGATTGGGAATTTGAAAAACATTTAGTTACTTTGTATTTCATTATACTTATAATGGAAGGTTTTGTCCTATCCTACCCGCTCGGCTAATGACTCTCCACTAGTCAAGAGTGCGGTGGGTAAGAGTGGATACCCATTCAATCGCCATATTCTAGGCAATTTCCTTAAACACCCATTATAGACCAATTTCGTGAATGAGGCCTACTAACGGTAAGACTTAGTAAAGAGTGCGGTGGGTAAAAGTGGATACCCATTCAATCGCCATATTATAGGCAATTTCCTTAAACACCCTTATAGACCAGCTTCATGAATGAGGCCTACTAACGGTAAGACTGACTTTTACTCATACATATATATAATGTTAGACTTTTAATGTTATATATTGTATAGGGTGTATTTTACACTTTTAAAAATACTAGGTGGTCAAATTTAACAATTATACTTTTTAATTCATTTAAATTGTGTACCTAAACTTTTATGGATTTATTAAACCTCTTTTAATTATACACCTTAATTAATTAATAAAACCACAAGGGTGTGATTTGAACTTTTCAAAACATTACTATGGTTTTAGAATTTAACATTCCTAATTAAACCTTTTAATCAACTTTTAAATTCCAAAACTTGAGGGAAAGTTTTGAAACATTTCAAAACATTAGGGTTTAGAATTTAAATATACATCAAAATTAAACTTTTAATCAAAATTTAAATTCCAAAACTTGAGGGCAAGTTTTGAAACATTTCAAAACATTAGGGTTTCAACTATTTAAATTTCAAAAAAACAAAACTTTTGGGATCAAATTTAAACTATAAAACCTAAAGCGGAAAATATGAAATTTTTCATAACAACAAGGATCAAATAACAAATAATCTAAATTAACATTTAATCACATAATTATCCATATTTGATTTATTTACTGATTTCTTGCAAAACAATTTATCAATTTAATCAAAATAATTAATCAATTTTCACATAAGGAAACAAATATTTTATTAATTGATAAATATCTTCAATTAGGTCAAGAATATAGTCAAATATATCATAAAATCGGATTTATATTGATCTAATATGATAAGACAACTATCATTAAGCAAAAACAGCAAGAAATCCCGAAGTTTGCTCCATCTGACGAGTTGACTCGTCGAGTCAAGCATGGACTCGTCGAGTCAAGCATGGACTCGTCGAGTCAGCATGGACTTGGCGAGTTTTGCTATGGAGTCGGCGAGTCCAGCCCCCAGAAACACAAAAAACGATTTTGTCAAACATATAATGCATCAATACAATAGAAACCAATCTAGGCTCTGATACCACTAATGGATTTTTGGTCATAAGAACATCCTATGTGCTCATACAAACCCTAATGCTTGGATCTAGGTTTCTCTATTGTACATGCAAGTTATTCAAGACTATAAACCCTAATTCTAACATACAAGTAATCATATTACATAAGAACGGGTTTAATACATTACCTTGATTGTTATGTAGCAATAACAATCCGATTCCTCCTTGTATTGACATTAGAAAGCTTAGAGTCACAAATGTCACTCCTCTAATGGTTGACAAACACCATAAGCAAGAGGATGAAGAGGAGAGAGGATAGAGGCTGCCCAAAACGTGTTCTAACCCTAGAAGAAGTATTCCCCCCGTTTTTGGGTCATAAGGAGTCTTTATATAGTGAGGCTATTAGAGTTATCTAACAAGCAAACCTTAATTTGGATGCTTAAGCCCTAAGCAACCCATAGACTCCTTTAATTAAGGCCTTGGACCATTTCCTTATGGGATTCCCCATAGAATTCGTCCACTCCTTAATTTAAGACAATCCATAGCCCAAATTGCAATTATCTTATAATTACAATTCCAGTCCCTTAAGTTTAATTAATCTCTTTTAGTCACAAAACTAATTACCAATTAATTATTGACTAATATTAATTAAACAATATGATTTATCCTTTAATATATTATTCTCATAATATATTAATAAATCATATTTAATCCTTTCTCTCCATAATTCATCCTATCAAGTTGCTTTGGTGAAGGCAACCCAAAAGGACCATGCACCATCGGGTCAAGTACATACCAAAATAGTTATGGACTTAGACACTAATCCAACAGTATTATTAAGGACTCTCTTAATATCTAAACTAATATTTTCCTCTTCCTTCAGGTGTCTTCAAACAATGCTGCTTCTGGATCTAATCCAAATGGCTCCTTTACCCTTATGAACTTGTGTGGGAAAGTCGCTTTTGATGGATCCAACTTCAATGAGTGGATCAGAAACATCAAGATGATTACCCGCTACGAGGACAAAGAATATGTCCTTGACAAGGAGCTTAAGGAATTGATGAGACCACTGCAACTCCCCAGGAGATCGCTGACTTTCAGGCACATGAAAGGGATGCTACGAAAGTGGCATGCATCATGATGGCCACGATGACAACGGAACTCCAAAAGTCCTATGAGGATTTCTACCCTTATGAAATGCACCAAGATCTGATGGAAAGATACCATCAAAGTGCACGACAAGAGAGGTATGAAATCATCTGCTCCATGATAACAACCATGATGAAGGACGGGGAATTCATCACGAGCCACATGCAGAAAATGCAGAGGTATGTGGATCGATTGCTGAAGCTTAATGTGAACTTCCCTGAGGAGCTTGCAATAGACATCATTTTGCACTCCTTACCATCATGTTATGATCAATTCCGCATGACATATCACATGAATAAGGAAGAGGTCACACTCAGCAAACTTCAGAGACTTCTCAAGACAGCTGAAACAGGTCTTAAGGGGAAGTTGGTTGTTAACACTCCTACTCCAAACTCCACTCTGGTTTCGGCAATCGGGAAAAGTTGAGGGAAGAAGAGAAAGGGCTCTTCAAAGGGTACCAAGGCTCGGACCCTTGATGGCTCTTCTTCAAGTGGAACCAAGAAAGGTTTCATTACTTCTTCTTCTGACCCAAAAGAGGCTGAATACTTCTATTGCCATGAAAAATCACATTGGAAGTGGAACTGCCCAAAATACCAGCAAGATGTGAAGGATGGGAAAGTTAAACCCAACCATGCAGGTATTTACACAATCATTTCTAATAACTCACCCTATTCTAAATCTTGGGTCCTTGATACCAGTTGTGGTATTCATATCTGTTGTGACTTGCAGGGACTAAGAAGAAGTGACAATGTGGAGCAAGGAAGAATAAACTTAATCATGGGGAATAGGAAAGTTACACCTGTCACCAAGATTGGAGTTTATACTTTGTCGCTAAGTAGTGGGTAAATTTAGATTTGAAAAAATGTTTTTATTCCCCAGAAATGGTAAAAAATATTATTTCCTTTCATGCATTGTACAAACAAGGGTTTACCTATTCATTTAATAATGAAGTTGGTTCTATTGATGCTTTCTTTAATAATGTTCTTTATTTTAAAGCATTACCTTGTGATGGTGTGTATGAAGCTGTATATGTTGTAGATAACTTAGGAAATAATGTTTTGTGTATTGATTCTCTTAATAATAATAACTTGGATAAAGCATCATTATGGCATTGTCGTCTTGGACATATACGCAAGAAACGCATAGGCCAACTCCACAAGGATGGAGTCTTGGAGTCGTTTGACCTAAAGTCAGATGATAGTTGCGAATCATGCTTACTTGGAAAAATGACAAAGTCACCCTTCACACGCTCGTGTGAGACCGGTGACGGTTTGTTGCACCTTGTACACACGGATGTGTGTGGACCATTCAAACATGCCACAAGGGATGATAATCGTTATTATTTGACTTTTACTGATGATTACAGTAGATATGAATATGTCTACTTAATCAAGCATAAGTCAGAGACTTTCGAAAGGTTTAAGGAATTTAAACAGGATGTCAAGAATCAATTGGGCAGGAACATTAAGATGCTTCGATCTTATCGAGGTGGTGAGTATCTTAGTTCAAAGTTCCTCGACTATCTTAGGGAATGTGGGATTGTCTCACAATTGACACCTCCCAGGACAACACAGTTGAATGGTGTGGCTGAGAGGCGTAATTGAACCTTGTTGGATATGGTTCATTCCATGATGAGTCGAGCTTCGCTACCAATCTCATTCTGGGGGTATGCCTTAGAGATTGTCGTCCATATCCTTAATCTAGTCTCTACAAAGAAAGTTGCCAAAACTCCTCACGAGATGTGGACTGGTAAAGTACCCAAACTAGACCACATCAAGATTTGGGGATGCGAGGATTTTGTGAGATGCTAGACTCATGATAAGCTCGAACCTCGAAGCGAGAGGTGTATTTTCATCGGCTACCCACATCAATCCTTTGGTTACCTCTTCTACAGACCTAGTGAAAATGTGGTCTTTGTAGCTAGGAGGGATTTCTTGAGAGAGAGAGAGAGAGAGAGAGAGAGAGTTCATAAGCCAAGGAAACAGTGGGGCAAATTGATCTTGAAGAAATTCAAGAGTCAAGTGGTGAAGGAACTTCAAACCCTAGCACTCAACTTGAGGAGGAAACTCCTGTTGAGCCAATTGACAAGTCTGTAGCTTTGAGGCGTTCCACAAGGGTTAGGCATGCTCCTGAGCATTACTATGGATTCCATATTACTGTAGAAGGAGATACACTTATCAGTGATGAGACACTGATAGGTCTGGATGAACCTAACAGTTACGCGGAAGCCATGGCAGGCCCTGATTCAACAAAGTGGAAAGAGGCAATGGATAGCGAAATACAGTCCATGTACGACATTCAAGTTGGGAACTTGGTTGAGAATGTACCAGGTCGTAAGACAGTAGCGTGCAGATGGATCTTCAAGAAGAAGACCGACATGGATGGTAAAGTACACACTTATAAGGCTCGACTGGTTGCAAAGGGCTTCACTCAAATTCCTGGAGTGGACTATGATGAGACCTTTTCTCCAGTACCCAAGATTAAGTCTATTAGGGTTATGTTAACCATAGCTGCATTTCATGACAATGAAATATGGCAAATGGATGTAAAAACCGCTTTCCTTAATGGAAAGTTGGCTGAAGATGTTTACATGAGTCAGCCAGAAGGTTTTGTCAGCAACGAGTACCCTAATAGAGTGTGTAAGCTTGAGAACTCCATTTATGGATTGAAGCAAGCACCTCGCAGATGGAATCTTTGCTTTGATGAAAAGGTCAAGGAATTTGGCTTTTCTAGGAGTGAAGATGAATCTTGTGTGTATGTCAAGGCTAGTGGGAGTATAGTTAGCTTTTTGGTATTGTATGTGGATGACATACTACTCATAGGAAATGACATCCCAACTCTGCAGGAAGTTAAGACCTGGCTTGGGAAGTGTTTCTCTATGAAAAACCTAGGAGAAGCTGCCTATATTCTAGGGATAAGGATCTTGAGAGATCGGAGTAAAAGACTAATTGGACTTAGTCAGAGTACCTACTTGGATAAGGTGCTGAAGAGATTCAGCATGCAGGACTCCAAGAAAGGAGAGCTACGCATCCAGAGTAACGCCAGATTGAGTAAGACACAAAGCCCTAGCACTGAGGCTGAGATAGCATAAATAAGTCGAATACCTTATGCTTCGGCTGTAGGATCGATCATGTATGCTATGATGTGTACTCGAATTTATGTAGCCTTTGCCCTGAGCGTGGTTAGCAGGTATCAGGGGAACCTTGGCAAGGCACATTGGACTACAGTAAAGAATATCCTCAAGTACCTACGTAGGACTAAGGACTGTGTCCTTACCCTCGATGGGAGTGATGACTTGAGAGTTGTAGGGTATAGTGATGCTAGCTTCTAGACTGATAGGGATAATTTCCGCTCTCAGTCGGGCTGGGTCTTTAACCCTAAACGGAGGAGCAATTTCTTGCAAGAGTTCTAAGCAAGAGACAGTGGCTGATTCAACTTGTGAATCAGAGTATATAGCAACTAGCGAGGCGGCAAAGGAGGCGATATGGCGGAAGAACTTCATTGGAGACCTTGGAGTTGTACCAGCTATTAAAGAGCCAATGGAAATTTTCTGTGATAGTGGAAGCGTTGTTGCCTTAGCTAAGGAACCAAGGGATCACGGGAGATGCAGACACATCGACAGACCTAGTGAAAATGTGGTCTTTGTAGCTAGGAGGGATTTCTTGAGAGAGAGAGAGAGAGAGAGAGAGAGAGTTCATAAGCCAAGGAAACAGTGGGGCAAATTGATCTTATCGAGGTGGTGAGTATCTTAGTTCAAAGTTCCTCGACTATCTTAGGGAATGTGGGATTGTCTCACAATTGACACCTCCCAGGACAACACAGTTGAATGGTGTGGCTGAGAGGCGTAATTGAACCTTGTTGGATATGGTTCATTCCATGATGAGTCGAGCTTCGCTACCAATCTCATTCTGGGGGTATGCCTTAGAGATTGTCGTCCATATCCTTAATCTAGTCTCTACAAAGAAAGTTGCCAAAACTCCTCACGAGATGTGGACTGGTAAAGTACCCAAACTAGACCACATCAAGATTTGGGGATGCGAGGATTTTGTGAGATGCTAGACTCATGATAAGCTCGAACCTCGAAGCGAGAGGTGTATTTTCATCGGCTACCCACATCAATCCTTTGGTTACCTCTTCTACAGACCTAGTGAAAATGTGGTCTTTGTAGCTAGGAGGGATTTCTTGAGAGAGAGAGAGAGAGAGAGAGAGAGAGTTCATAAGCCAAGGAAACAGTGGGGCAAATTGATCTTGAAGAAATTCAAGAGTCAAGTGGTGAAGGAACTTCAAACCCTAGCACTCAACTTGAGGAGGAAACTCCTGTTGAGCCAATTGACAAGTCTGTAGCTTTGAGGCGTTCCACAAGGGTTAGGCATGCTCCTGAGCATTACTATGGATTCCATATTACTGTAGAAGGAGATACACTTATCAGTGATGAGACACTGATAGGTCTGGATGAACCTAACAGTTACGCGGAAGCCATGGCAGGCCCTGATTCAACAAAGTGGAAAGAGGCAATGGATAGCGAAATACAGTCCATGTACGACATTCAAGTTGGGAACTTGGTTGAGAATGTACCAGGTCGTAAGACAGTAGCGTGCAGATGGATCTTCAAGAAGAAGACCGACATGGATGGTAAAGTACACACTTATAAGGCTCGACTGGTTGCAAAGGGCTTCACTCAAATTCCTGGAGTGGACTATGATGAGACCTTTTCTCCAGTACCCAAGATTAAGTCTATTAGGGTTATGTTAACCATAGCTGCATTTCATGACAATGAAATATGGCAAATGGATGTAAAAACCGCTTTCCTTAATGGAAAGTTGGCTGAAGATGTTTACATGAGTCAGCCAGAAGGTTTTGTCAGCAACGAGTACCCTAATAGAGTGTGTAAGCTTGAGAACTCCATTTATGGATTGAAGCAAGCACCTCGCAGATGGAATCTTTGCTTTGATGAAAAGGTCAAGGAATTTGGCTTTTCTAGGAGTGAAGATGAATCTTGTGTGTATGTCAAGGCTAGTGGGAGTATAGTTAGCTTTTTGGTATTGTATGTGGATGACATACTACTCATAGGAAATGACATCCCAACTCTGCAGGAAGTTAAGACCTGGCTTGGGAAGTGTTTCTCTATGAAAAACCTAGGAGAAGCTGCCTATATTCTAGGGATAAGGATCTTGAGAGATCGGAGTAAAAGACTAATTGGACTTAGTCAGAGTACCTACTTGGATAAGGTGCTGAAGAGATTCAGCATGCAGGACTCCAAGAAAGGAGAGCTACGCATCCAGAGTAACGCCAGATTGAGTAAGACACAAAGCCCTAGCACTGAGGCTGAGATAGCATAAATAAGTCGAATACCTTATGCTTCGGCTGTAGGATCGATCATGTATGCTATGATGTGTACTCGAATTTATGTAGCCTTTGCCCTGAGCGTGGTTAGCAGGTATCAGGGGAACCTTGGCAAGGCACATTGGACTACAGTAAAGAATATCCTCAAGTACCTACGTAGGACTAAGGACTGTGTCCTTACCCTCGATGGGAGTGATGACTTGAGAGTTGTAGGGTATAGTGATGCTAGCTTCTAGACTGATAGGGATAATTTCCGCTCTCAGTCGGGCTGGGTCTTTAACCCTAAACGGAGGAGCAATTTCTTGCAAGAGTTCTAAGCAAGAGACAGTGGCTGATTCAACTTGTGAATCAGAGTATATAGCAACTAGCGAGGCGGCAAAGGAGGCGATATGGCGGAAGAACTTCATTGGAGACCTTGGAGTTGTACCAGCTATTAAAGAGCCAATGGAAATTTTCTGTGATAGTGGAAGCGTTGTTGCCTTAGCTAAGGAACCAAGGGATCACGGGAGATGCAGACACATCGACAGAAAATACCACTTTATCAGACATCGAATAGAAGGACTCCTCATGGCAAAGAGGGTATCATCGGATGAGAACCCAGCAGTTCCCCTCACGAAGGGACTGACTCGAGTTAAGCATCTCCAGCATGCTCGGAGCATAGGGCTGAAGTATAATTGACATTAGATGATGAATAAATGGTGTTTTATTTTTGAGTAAAGTGTTGCTATCTCTTGTCGATCGTTTACTATATTTCTTTTGCATGTTTTGACTTCCAGAATAATTTTCTTTGGTATAACATATTATTCAAACCTCCACAGTCGGTCATATGTTAGAAGTATGTATAAATCAAGACTGTCATGATTGGTTGCAGAGGTCTACGATGTTGGACAAGGCTACAACAATCATGAGTGCTCATAAGTTTTGAGCATTGGACTCAACCCACGCTCACTGGAATCACTTCATGGAATTCTATCTCGAGTGATCATGAGACGGTGATATCATATAAGTCTTCAAGCCTAGAGATATGATTTGTTACTTAGAAGTTGGTTATGCATTGATTGTACGAAAATGCATTGGTAACTCGATGTTATAAAACGTGCTTTTGTGTATAATTCAATGAGTGGTAGAACAAACATATGAGTCGAAGTTTATATGTTCCTTCTTGGATTAGAAGCTGATATATGGGCCCCTCGATGATTTTGTTTTAACCTATGTACTGGGCCCGGTCAGAACTAAGTTGATGTGTTCAATTAAGTTCTTTGTCAAACAAATCGGAAATCGGGAAACAAACTGCTGGACAATAAGTAAGACATTGTTCCATGTATTTTTCCAGCTGATATCTAGAACAGAGGATTATATGATCCCTTATGTTAAATGGCGTACCATCATCTTCTCAGTTCCAAGAAACCTTGAAAAGAGCTACGATTGTCGATCACTTCCTGAAGTCATTCTTGCAGTAATAGTTATTAGACTTATCCAAGTGGGAGTCTGTTGTTTAAGGTGTCTAAGTCGATAACTATTTCTGGTATGTACTTGACCCGACCTGGCATGGTCCATTTGGGTTGCATGGCACCACGCATTTGGATAGACTAAATGAGAGAAATAACACTTGGAGATTATTAATATATTATAAGTTCTAATATATTAATAATATTATTTGATTAGTTTGATCAAGAATTAATTTAGAATTAATTAAGTGATCAAAAGATAACTAATTAAATATATGGGTTGATTATGTAAATCATCCATATCTTGTATAGTGGGCTAAGAGGCTCCATGGATTATCAAGTTGGGTTCCACCCATAGGATGCTCCATGGGAGTTACAAACCTGTGGGTCATGGAAATGAAGAGTCATGACACATTAGGGTTTACATGGTGTAACCCTAGATGTGTCAACACTATATAATAATCGCATTCTCCACCAAAATCAGATAGACATATGAAACAAGAGGGCTAGGCCGATTTCAAGAGCATTTGGTGTTGTGTGAAGCATTTGAGGCATCACACTTGGGGTGCTAGGCTCATAATGGTTTCAAGGAACATAAGCAACAACAAGGTAAGTTATTCTATCTTTCATTCAAGTTAAAAATTGTTCCCCATGTATGCTAGATAGGAATATAACCTTGGAATTCAACTTTACATGATAATTAGACAAACATAGATCCAACGTTATTAGGGTTGCATGTACACTTAGGAAGTCTTAGAATGCTCAAAACCCATCAATACTATGAGCTTGGATAGTTATCTTACCGATTTGGAGCTTGATTTGGATTATTTTTGGATCAAACTTGGGTTTTAGTGAGAGAGTAGAGAGAGAGAGTGGAAAATCTTCAAATGAAGCCCACCCAACTTTAAATAGGATTTGGGTTTTGGGCTCGGTGGAATTCTACCCGATACTGACTTCAAACGGGGCTTTTGGTTGAACCCGATTAAGTTACCGTAAACCGATGTGGTCGAAAGTAAAAGTTTTTCAATTAATAATTTGGGGTGTTTTCATGTATTTCTAATGGATTTGGAAAATCATGAGGTCATTATAAAATTCTCAAATTAAATGACCTAACACAAAATGTTAGTGGAAAATTCGAAAGATAGACGGGTTTCGCTGAGGGAAACGGGTTATCGTGACGGAAAATTTTTAGGGTTGTCACATTATCCCCCCGTTAGAGGGAATTTTGTCCCAAAATTTAGATTTAAGGCAAAATCATGGGTTTGGAAAGAGACGTGATTAATTTCGTTTCATCGAGTCTTCGTGTATCCAAGTGAATTCGGGTTCTCGCATGGTATTCCAACAAACCTTCACTTATCGGGATACTGCTTTGTTTTGTACGTTTTAATCTCTCGATCTATATTTTCGATTGGTTCTTTCATGCGGATTAGATTTTCATTGATCTTGGTCTCATCGAAGGGATTACTAGGGTTTCATCAAATATGTACTTTCCAAGAGTAGAGACGTTAAAGACATGGTGGATCTTGCTATGTTGTGAAGGTAGTCGGAGTTTGTAGGTTACAGGATCGATCCCAACGAGGATTTCGAAAGGTCTCATGTACCTTGGGTTATGTTTTTCCACGCTTTCCAAAGCGCATCGATCCTTTTCACGGTAAGGCCTTCAACAGGACAAAAACTCCAACGAAATGGTGCACCTTTCTTGTGTCGAAGTGGTTAGGGGTTAGACGATTCTAGATGAATTCTAGATGAACCTGCGGTAGTAGCCAGCGAGACCCAAGAATTGACGGATTTATGTGGGTGTCTACGGTGCCGAGTAATTCTATATCATCTGGATTTTGGACGGGTCCATGTATATGCCTTCTTCACTTACAACGTGACCAAGGAAAATGGTTAGACTGAAGGGCATCACCAAGATCTCGTAGTGACCACATCGAGTTCTGAATGCTGTCTTGGAAACATCATTCTCATGAACTCAAATCTGACGGTACCCTGATCTAAGGTCTATTTCGAGAAGTATTTGGCTCTCTGAAGTTGATCGAAAAGGTCATCTATTCGAGGAAGAGGACATTGGTTTCTGACAGTTTATTTTTTCAACTCGCGATAGTCGATACACATTCGAAAGGAACAAACAACACTACGGCTCCCCATGGTGAGGAAATCGGTCTGATGAATCCTCTGCGAAGTAGCTCATTAAGCTAACGGGATAACTCTTGCATTTCTGTTGGCGCTGAGCGATTGGAAGATTTGGCTACAGGATTTGCTCCAGGAATTAGGTCGATGCGAAACTCGACTTGACGTTCGGGAGGAATTCCTGGGAGCTCTTCAAAAAAGACATCATGAAAATTGAAAACTTCGGAGATGCTCTCGAGGTTTTTAACTTCCTGATTCTCATTGATCACATGGGCTAGGAACACATGGCACTCCTTTCCGGAAAACTTTTGAACTTTGATGCACAAAATGATGCAAAGGTTGGAACTAGGTTTATCATCGTAGATCCTAAGAGTCTGATCAAAGGGGAGATTGGGACGGATGGATGTAACAAAGGATATCTGCATGATTGGGACTCCACTACTCCATGTCCGTGAGAACATCAAAGCTCTTCATGGTAACTGGTATTTGGTCAATGGGAAATGAATGATCGTTCCGGGTAAGGGTGCGTCCTATGAACATGTCGTTAGTGTTATCGTTCTCACTGTTAGTCGTCTCGATGTTAAACATTTCGGTTACTAGTTGAGGACTATGTTTATGAAGATGTTCGAATGAATAGCTACAAATTTTCTTTCAGTTTTAGAATTGAAAAGGATTGCAATCATAAGGGTTGTCGAAGAGGAATATACCTATGGCAACGGTGGGATCAGCGGCTGCCTCATCTTGTCCCATAGCTAGGACTCTACCGGTGTTGCTAGTTGTTGCTGCCTTGGGGCAGTTTCTCTTATAATGTACGACTTCGCTGCAACCGTAGTAGGCATGACTGATGCCCGCTCCGGAAGCTTGAGTGGTTGATTGAGTTGTTGTCTTGCAGTTTTTCGCAATGTGACCCTTCTTGCCACAGCTCTTGCAACACACCTCTCAAAACGGGCTGGAAGTGAGGTGATGATAGTTACACTTGTTACACAAAGGGAGCGTACCAGCATACGTACTGGTAGGTGTTTGAGTTATGGATCCGATGGCAGAAACAACAGTAGGGATAGTAGCAGTGTGGACTGCCACAATTTGCTGCTTCTTCGAGGTCTCCTATGAAGGCTAACTCTTTTTCTTCTTCCAAAACTTTCTTTTCTCACCACTTCTCTCTGTCGGCTCCTGAGTGGTGGCTGCTTCCTCTAGGTCATCACTATGGTCGATCAGCATTTGCGCTAGGCATTTGTAGCTTTTGTCGGTGTTTGGCTGTGCAGCCAAGACATTACCCTTGGTTGGCTAGGTCAACCCCCAGATGAATCTCTCAATCTTTTTACTCTCTGGGGTAACCATTCCTGGATAGAGTAGCGCCAAATCATCAAATCTGGAAGTGTATGTGGCGATGTCAGAACCCTTCATCTTTAGATTCCAAAGTTCATGCTCTAATTTTTGCATCTCCCCCCGTGGGAAGTACTCAGCAAGTAGAAGATCCTTCATGGCCTTCCAACCCATAGCATTGGCTACATATAGAGTTAAGGATTTGACTCGCCCATTCCACCAAGTCAAGGCTTTATTTGTGAATGTGCAGGCGCCGAATTTCACCTTGTCGGATTCTGAGCAGGCACAGATCTCGAAGATAGATTCGATTTTCTCTAACCACCGAGTTAGTGCAATGACACCTCCAGTGCCATCAAAAGATGTGGGTTTCGCTTTCATAAAGTCCTTATAGGAACACTCCTTCCGGTGTCCCTAGCTACCTTCCTAGTTTTAGGATTGGGTACCACCTCCTGAACCACCGGGGCCACCGGAGTTCATTTGAGACATGGCGGCTACCACTGCTGCAGTAACAGCTACCTGGAACATCACAAGATCCAATTGAGGAGGAGGTGGTGGCGGAGGGTTGTTGTTCTTTTAGCTAGGTCTCTTTCTTGGAGGCATCTTGATCTATAATAGCCAGGAAAGAGAGGATCATAAGTCCTCTAAATTGAATCAAGAGATATGGAACAAGAAATATCTCTTTATGACAGATATAAAGTTCTAGTAAGCGATAGACAGGAAAGAGTTATCAAATCAGATAAGCTATTGCTAAGAAAAGAGTGAGTAGCAATGCTCGAAATGAATTTCTACAGTGTACTTGGTTCTGGCGAAAATACTCCCATAGTACTTAATGTTTTGCTGCGACAACGGCTCGTTGTTTGGTTATTGGGTAAGTTTTAGGCATGTTGAACACCACCATCACTCCCATGCACATGATGGATGTGTCTCGAATGAATATAGTTGATCAGGCTATATTGACCCTAGACACGACTACATAACTACCCAGGTTTAACCGCAACATACAACACCCAATTACTTATGTTTTGTTCTACTCGTAGTTACGGTTTCTGGCGGCTAGGTATACATGTATACTTTTAAAAATACTTATATTTTAAAGTATACTTTAGTTCAGAGCTCTTTGGCCCCTTAGTGTTTATAGTCTTACACCATGTAAGGTTTGGTATACTAGTTCACTATAAACAAGGGCTCTGATACCAATCTGTCACATAACATAACATAATATAGAACAGTCATGCAAATCAGGTCTACTGTGTGACTGGTCCGCCATATCGGCCTTTAGTCCACCCTCCGTGTCTAGCCGTGTCCTTCGAGTCTGCAGTGTGGTTGGTCTGCTCGTACCGGGCCTTCAACCCAACTGGTTCACTCTCTGAGTCTACAGTATGAATAGTCCGCCCGCATCGGGCCTTCAGTCGGCCTGGTCCACTCTCCGATCCTTGGCACGTCTGATCCGCCCTCGTGGGGCCAACAGCCTATCCGGACCGCTCGTTGGGCCTTCGGAACAACCGGTCCGCCCTGGGTATCTTGGCCTATACCACAAAGCATGACCCGCCTCAACCTAAATCCAGTCCAAACAACCATGTGCACATAACATACATCCATATAACAGTTCATAGTCCACAAACCGATCAAGCAGATCACATAACATATCATTACCCTAACCAGGATACCGACCTAACCGGTCCCTAGCATAGCATCACTCTACATATCGGGAAATCGACCTTAACCAAGTCTCTAGCATGTACCATCCTAGCTACCAGGATGCAGACATATTAAAGAAATAACATAACAAACATATCCGAATCTCAATCCAATAAAGGTCCGGCCTTGGTGCCTTAGACCCTATCGATATAGTGAGGATAACTCACCTCGCGAATGCCGATACTCTAAACTAAAGAAGCAGACTCTCGAACCACCAACTCACCACAAATCCCGAACTAACCAACAATACAAGCATAAGCATTAGGTCAAACATACTTCCACTTATCGGGCCAAGACCAAAGTCCAAATCTCACACAAAGTCCAACATTGGCCCAATTTACCAAACTGGGCCCACCTCACCAAATGGGCCTAGATCCAATGTCCATAACATTAATTGGGCCCAAAATACTCTATTCATAATTTACAGACTTGGCCCAAACACCAACAACCCACAAATGGCCCAAACTCAAAAAGCCCAAAATGAAAGTCCACATGAGGAGTACGTTGGGTGTACTGCAATGATCACCAAAAGAAAACGGGGCACTGGCCCGCTACGTGGGGCATACTCAGAGGTTACGCGGGGTGTAACTGCAATGCTCATAAAGTCCTTTTAACCTCTTAATGGCTTAAGCTCTTAAGCCCAAAATTCAGATCCATAGGTCAAATATGATTAGAATTCATAAAGTCTCAGAATTTATCACTTGGGACGTCCTTAAGCTCTTAATCCAAGGTCTTAATCCATTAAGACCTATATATCTCATACATGGAACAACTACACTCCTTGGGGCCTCATTTTTATCACTCAAGACCTCTCCAAAGGTCTGAAAGGACAAATAATCTTGACCAAATCGAAATATGCAACAAGGTGGGGACTTTTGGGACAAGAATGGTGACAAAGCTTCAAAATACATAGATCTATGCAATATGAAGGTCAAGCAAGAAGCTTTATACCTCAAACAAGCTCCAAAGGGTGGTATCTCTTCAGATCTACAAGTCCCACACGTTCTTCTTCTTCTTTGACAACTTCTCTTTTCTCCTTGAAGCCTTTCTTTTGCCAAAAAGAGTTTTCCAAGGTCAAACACACCCAATAATGGAGGAATACGGGTCTTCTAGGGTTTTCTGAGGTTAAGGATGAGTATAAGGAGGCTAAGGGGTGAACCAACATGTTCCTTATATAATGGTTGACCCTAAATTAGGGTTTGGAGTTTCTGAGAGTACGCTGGGGGTACCTCTAGTACGCTGGGTGTACTCACCCAGCTAACCTGCATCATTCACCCTATTACACTGGGCGTACGTCCAACTTACGCTGGGCGTACCCAGTCAGACTTCAAAATTAAAAACATGCATGCATGGGACCATTTCCCTCTTATTCCACAAAGAGCTACAACAATGATCAACTTCAAAACACCACAACTCCTCTAATCTAAACCCGCTCCCAATTAACTGTACATTCATACGGGGGTGACGGAAGCCCAAAGCTTCTAACACATATACCATCCCGAAACCTTCTCAGATGAAACTCATTTCTCGCAAAAGGACCAGAATTACCCTTCCTCTTAAATCTCAGGGACTTATAATTAAAAACTTAAAGAACGGGGTGTTACATAACACATATATAAAACTAATAAGTAAGAATAAAAGTATTCATAATCTAAATTGCGAGTTCCATAACCATACTATAGACTGGATAAGGCTCGAAACAGGGGCCAATATCTTTTTATGACTATTGTCACCCTTGAACCTTTTGGTTCGACTATATCTAGCAGCCATGTGCGAGGCTGTCAATCCCGTATAGATCTATACACTCAAGTCACGTTCTCCCTCCAAGACATTCTGGTTACGGGGGTAGTCCTACACTCTCGTAACTAGCGGGAGTGTTACAAGGACGTGTCTCCAATCTTAAGATTAATGGATTAAAAGATAATAAAATGGGAAATTTTGTTTTATTAGTCCTTCATTCTCGTAACTAGGGGGAGTGTTATCAATGACTTGTCTACAATTCTAAGTTTAATGTTACTATTCCTCCACTCTCGTAACTAGGGGGAGTGGTAAAGTTCTAAGTTTAATGATATTAGTCCTTCACCCTCTTATCTATGGGGAGTGTTATCAAGGACATCTTAAAGTTCTAAGGTTCATGCTTTTAACAGTAATGATGTGGAATTTCATTTGTGAAATATAAAATATAACGTTTTAAAACGAGTTTCACAAATAACATGACGGTTTACTCTGCAAGTTGAACGATTGGTTAATACAGTTTTCCGTGTTAAAAGCATACGAAATATGAAACAGATCAAATGAAATCATAAGTTTGAGTACAATTTTGGGGCTCGGTGGAATTCTACCCGATACTAACGTTAAACGGGCCTTTTGGTCGTACCCGATTACGTTAACGTAAACCGACGCGGTCGAAACTAAAGGTTTTCCAGTTAATAATTTGGGGTGTTTTCATGTGTTTCTAACGGATTTGGACACTCATGAGGTAATTATAAAAGTCTAAAATTAAATGACCTAACCCAAAATGTTAGTGGAAAATTCGAAAGATAGACGGGTTTCACTGACAAGAACGGGTTATTGTGATGGAAAAATTTTCGGGTTATCACACTAAGAAATCATGATAGGGTATTATAAACACATTCAGAATACAAGGTAAATACATCTTAAACTAGTAATATAAAACTACAAGTTATCAAACTAATTATGACATATTTACTTACACTTACGGTCTTGGAGTATTTAGACTACATTACAGCATTTGAGGAAAATATCGGATTTTCCAGGTTAAACGTTATCACTTTACAAGAAAACAGTTCTACAAATTCATTCTCAGGGAAAATATAGGATTTTCCGGGTTTAATACATTACTTTTAGACACAACGAATCATAACTCATTTCATAGGAAATATCGGATTCTCCGGAAACATATACAATAAATTATATATTGGTGTGATTACGTAGTGGATATGTTTGGGTTATATAAAATGAAGATTCAATAGATAGTGGAATGTGTGATTTCCACCTCATTTCCTGTTCCTTGTTTTGTTGTGGGCTTAGAGCAGATTCATCCATGCGACTGTCTGTTTGATCTTTGATTTTATATAACTTGTATGCACTATGTAGTCATGGTAGGAACTAGTATTGGTCACTTTACGTATGTGAATTCAAAGCGTCATATATCACTCTTTAAACATAAGAAATATATATACTTTGGTCTTAAGGCTTAAGACTACATTTCATGTTATTAAGAAAATATTGGACTTTCTGTAGTAACACATGAACATTTTCAAAGAACAAAGAACTTACTTCTAAAACAAAACACTTATGAACTCACCAACTTAAATGTTGAGACTCTTTCAAATCACTTGTATTCTAAGGAAACTAATAAATAGGTACTTGTATATGCTTCGAGAAGACGAAGCATAGTAGCTTCAAGTCTTTGTTTTGTTTATCTACTTTTGAAATCAAACAATCTATATTATGAATACAATGTCAACACTTTATTATCAATATAATGATTGTTATTGCTTTGATTACTATTTTACATTTGTTAGGATACTGTATATGACATCCTTTGCCCCTGAATGTTTCCGCCGTTTATGTTTGGGGGTGTGACAGATTGGTATCATATCATTGTTTATAGTGAACTAAGTATATCAACATATAAAAGATATACAACTAAAAATGCAATGGTACTAAAACACTCTAACCAAGAGTTATACTTTTAAATATAAAAATATTTTTATAAAAGTATACACGCTTACGTATATACAAGGATAGTATCCTAATTAAAACAAAACAGAAGTATTAAGATTGTTGAATAACACAAGTAGGCCTAGCAATATATAATCAGGTGTAGGATGAATATAGCATGATGAACTATATTTGTTTGAGAGATGATTAGCATATTCCTAGGAATGGGCGTGGTGTTGCAAAAAGGTCTAAAACTTACCAAACTCTTCATACAAAGAATCACTGGAACCAAACATATGGTTAAAATACTATAGGAGTATTTTAAGTGCAATAAGTTAACTTATGTGGAAACTAAAAAGACCCTTATTGGCAGGTCTGTAATTGCGGAGTGTATGCTACATGGTTATATATAATTATGATTTCATAGGCTTAGAATTTGTGATCTTCACTCTACAACTCGTTCCTTGTTTGGTTGTGGTTTTATAGTAGGATCACTTATTCAAAAGTCTATTTGATCTTACTTATATACAACTGGTAACACTGCATAATCATTAGATGACCCGATAAGGATCACCATAAAAACTTTTAATATTCATTAGACATCCCCATTCTCGCACAAACAACATAGTTAGATATAACCACTTCGTTACATCAACCAAGAAAGGAGAAAAGGAAGATCAAAAAGAGAATCGTAAGGAGAATTCCGAGAAGGAAATAGACAAGGATCAACGAAATAGAGGAATCCTGAAGGGCCTTTAACCTATCGAGTGTAAGATGTGAGAAGCTAGCTCGAACATTCAGATTCAAACCCTCCATTATGAAGTAATGGGGATCAGTGTCAAAACCTGAAGCATGACAGAATGGAAATTCAACATGCCTAAGAAAATCAAGGACACCACATATGTACTAGAAGATAACAAATCATTACCACCAAGGGTAGGACACAGAACAGAGGAAATCACTCGTGAGACATGAGAGGTGGTAGAGAACCTGATACGTTGTACTAATAACTAATAATTGATATAACATAGTGAGTTAGTGATTACACTACTCACACTATGTGTTAGGCTTATTGCTTTTTCCTTCGACATAAATAACAGTAAATCGAGTAACAAAATTTTAAATGAGGATGTTTTCTATTAAAACTTCATTGGTTTATTTTAAATAAACCTCCATTATGAATTATTTGCAAAACACTTTCAGATCATGATACATTCAAAGCTCAAATATCCTAGTTCTTATGACATGCGATTTGTAACCACTACCAACATCTTACCAACCTTTCATCATTTAAACTATGTGGAAAAAAGATGCCTCCTCGTAGATATAGCAAGCATAACAACAACGCGTCAACAAATCCACCACCGCCTCCACCGCATTTTGATCCTGTTGCATTTCAGGCTGTCATAACTGCTGCTATAGCAGCTATCAGGACTCAAAATCATGTGAATGTTGCTAGTGGGGCAGGAAGTGGTACTAACGACTTTAACTTTAGAAATAGCCATGGACACTCTAGGGAGTGTACATACAAAGACTTCATGAACTGCAAACCCAAATCCTTTAGTGGAAGCGAGGGAGTCATTATTCAGATGCAATGGTTTCCAAAAGTAGAATCGACATTCGAGATCTGTACGTGCCCGGAAGGAAGCAAAGTTATGTTTGTTGCGTGCACCTTTTATGATAGGGCCATTACATGGTGGAATGACCATGTTAACTCACTAACACTCACGGTGGTGAATTCAATAGATTGGGAGAGTCTGAAAGCAATGATGACAGAAGAGTACTGCCCAGGGGTGAGATACATAAGCTAGATCAAGAAATGCGGAACCTTACTATGACAGGCTCTGATATGGTGGCCTATTCTGATAGAATCAGTGATCTAGCGGCACTATGCCCCAGGATGGTGTTGGACTAAAGTCTATGTCAATAACTATAATTGGTAAGACTTGACCCGACCCGTCATGGTCCATTTGGGTTGCATGTCATCATGCATTTGGATACACTATAATGAGAGAAATAACAATTAATGTTTAGTTAATATATTATAAGTTCTAATATATTAATAAGATTATTTAATTAGTATTGATCATGAATTAATGTAGGATTAATTAAGTGATCAAAAGAAGACTAATTAAATATATGGTTTGATTGTGTAAATCATGCATACTAATATAGTGGACTAATGCTCCATGGATTATCAAGTTGGGCTAAAACCCATAGGATTCTCCGTGGATGCTCCATGGTGTATTTGAACCCATGGATCCAAGGAACTGGAAAGCCATGACAATTAGGGTTTACCCTAATTGTCACACTATATGAAGATCATATTCTTAGGAAAAATCGAACACTATGAGTGAGAATGAAGGGCTAGACGATTTCATGAAGTGTGTGTGTTCTCTCAAGTTATTCCAAGTGTATTTGGTGTTGTGTGAACCATTTGAGGTGTCACACTTGGGGCACTAGGCACTCAGGCTTCATGAAGACTTTCTACATCAAAGAGGTATGCAATTCTAACTTGATATATTCATATGAATCATGTTATTATTTGCATGTATAATAGATAAAACATAGATCCAAGGTATTTAGGGTTACATGTACACTTAGGAGTGTTAGAATGCTCAAAACCCATCAGTGGTATCAGAGCCTAGGCTTGTTTTCTTGTTATACTTGCAAAGTTGGCTGAAAAATCGAAGTTTGGAGCTGTTTGCACAGCAGACTCGCCGAGTCCATGAAGGGACTCGACGAGTCCAAGGCAAAAATCATACAACTCGTCGAGTTGGTTCATGCACTCGATGAGTTGGACCCCCTGACAGCTTATATTCGATAGTTTTGGTTAGAAATGGACTAAGAACATTACCATAAGCTGTTTTTGGACTTATAAACTTGTTTTTGATGTGGTAATGTTCATACTAATCGAATTTCAAAGATAATTGTCAATAGATTCATGTTTTGTATTAGTTTAAGTGTTATGCTAATTACATGAAAACGTTTGATTCCAATTATCTTGTTCATATGAGTTCCTTAGATTAATAGAAAAAATTAATTGATTATGTGTTTTCAATCCATTTTAATCTAAGAGTTGATTCTAAAATGTGTTTTTGTAACTTGTCCTCAAGTTGTATGAAAAGTCACATTTAAGTTTCATAAAACTCATAAAATTTGGCAATGGTTACAAAAAATGAAGAGTCTTGTCCTCAAGTTATGGAGGTTCAAGAGTCACTTCATTAAGTAGTAAAATGTGTAACCTTAATTTATTCCATAAGTTACAAAAATAAAGAAAAGTTACATTCTTTTATTAGTTTAAAGTCTTCCATAACTTGACCTCAAGTTATGGAACTTGAAGAGTCTTTTAATTAAAACCACTTTGAACACATAAGTTATGGAATTAATTAGTTTAGAATAGTTTCAAAACATGCCCTCAAGTTTTGAATTTGAAAAGTTTTGACATATGAATACTTTAATTCCAAGTTAGCCCTTACAATTTTAAAAGTTAAAATTCAACCCTTATACTTTATAATATAATAAGTTAATAATATTTATATATATATATATATATATATATATATATATATGTATGTATGAGAGTAAAGTCAGTCTTACCGTTAGTAGGCCTCATTCACGAAGCGATTCTATAAGGGGGGGTATAAGGTTACTGCCTATAAAATGGCAGTTTAATGGGTGTCCACTCTCACCCACCGCTTCCTTGACTGGTGGAGGGTCGTTAGCCGAACGGGTAGGACAAGGACTATAATTCTCCTTTCATTAAAAGTATTAATGATAAATACTAAGTAACTAAACCTTTTATAAATACCCAATCTTAGTTACTTAGGAAAAAGTGAATAAGGTGCTAACCCATGAAATTACACTTTGCACTATGCTTAAGTCGTTAGTGGAGTGTGTGTGGTTAACCGACACACTAACCTAGACTTAAAAAGGTAGGCAAAGGGTAACTTAATATTATCATAGTGTCGGTGGAGCGTGTGTGGTTAACCGACACATCGATTAAGGGGTAAATATTAGGGATACCCAGTATATTTGCATGGTTACGTCACACCTTATTATGTGATCCTCAGCATCCCAGTCACAAAACCTGAAGGACCCACTCGAGATTGAAACATGCCATTGAAAAGTTCAATGAATCTCAAAGATCTAGGAGTTTCAAAACCAATTAAAACCTAATAATACATTTCGTTTATCTTGGTGGAAATTCGTGAATCGTCATTCACCTACCTTCAAATATTTTATAGCTTGGATTACGGCATCCCTCTTCCAAGTTGTAGAAGTATTGTGTTGGGTCCTAGCCTTAATATGTCATATTGGGTGTTATAATAAGGACTTTAGATCAACTATCTTGAATATCTCCCAAAAAGATGTCTGGTTCAGCCTTAAAAGTATTGTGTTGTATCCTAGCCTTAATATTTCATATTAGGTGTTATATTAAGGACTTTAAATCAACTTTTTTGAATATCTCCCAAAAGATGTCTGGTTTAGACATTTATGATCTTCCTAAATCTCTTGAAACAAGCTTTCCTAATTGAAGATGATGTCCCATGGAAATCATATTTCTTTCACCACCTCCAGTTATACTCCCTAACCCACAAGTTCTTGAAAATTTTAAGGTCACTCAAGCCCTATTGGCAAGTAAAGGTCTATGTGTGGTCACATCTTGGAGATGTAGTCACATATTGACAAGCCGGGAGAGTTGGGTGTCAAAGTCTTGAGAAAGTTGGTGGTCCAATCACTTTCTAAGTCTCATAGTGAGTTCCTTTGGGACTCTTATGAAACAGACTATGACAAGACCCTTAATGATCTTATCTATTTGCTAAGATCAACTTCCTAAAAGTTTAAGGACATTGACAATGATGACACTGTAAATCCAGAAAAAGCTTTCTCTTCCCAATGGAAAGGGGTCGGCCATAGTCAACTCGGTTGACCAAATGGTAAAGAGAAAAGCTAAGTCTTTGATAGTCCTGCATACCATTACCAAAGGTTCCATTTGTTTATATTGCCAAAGGAAGGGGCATTAGTTGCAAAGCTGCCAATTTTAACTAGGGATGTTAAAGTCAATAAGTTTGACTCTACTTCAAGTAATGTCCACTATCTAACTCTACTCTGAGATTCTTGATACATGATGTGACTGGGTCACATGGTGATGTTTTAAGAATCAAAGAAGAGTGAAGGAACTTAAAGAAAGAATATGTATGATTGCGTAGATGGATTTCTATCGCATAGTTTGAAGATCGGATTCTTGAGCTACTTCTTAGGAGTTATGAGATATTGCTTAGGAATAGATAACACCAAGTTTTCATATGGATTGTAAGGATAAGTTTTTCCACAAAGTTTTATAAAAGGAAATGTTTGATTTTATTTATTTTATGTATCCTTACAATGGCGTTTGTGGAAAATTGTTGGTTATAAGATTCCACTGATAGCAATATTGGAAAGTGAATTTGATTCTTTCATTTGTGGTAATGTCTAAATTTACCAAATAAGGAAAGATCCTCATCACTCAAGTTTCAATTGGACCAGAACTTGGAATCATGCAAGTTGTATATCATGATCTATGAGAACTTTCAAGCATTGGAAAAATTAAGACTAACTACTTGTTCACATGGATGTGTGAGTCAAGTGAAGGACTAATGGATGTAATTTATTTTTGTATTTTTTTAATTAGAACTTTGTGTTTAAACACTAATTCCAATGGGTTATTGCAGGTTGCTGTTCAGGCAGACATCAAGCTTCTCCACCAGCCTTGCCAGCAACAATTACCTTATGTGTCCCTGAGTACCTATACAAGAATGACAACCTTACATCTTAAATGGCTACCTTACCATTGATGCACCCTTTAACTTCTCTGTTGTGGAAGGGCAGTATCATAATTGTGTTTATGGGCATGAATATTACATATTTTTCTTTTCTTATTTCTATCCCAGAGCATCTACATAAGGAAGAAGGTGAAAAATGCACAACCACCACGCAAGTGATGAGAAATTGAGCATTTAGAAAGAAGTTTGGTCTTCGATCAAATAGTTGTTCATAAAATTGATAAGTCTTACCTTTGCAACTGCTTCTTTCTTACAGGTTGCAGTTCTCCAAATGTTGGAAAAACAGACGGGCCCCAAGTCATTTTATAAAGTAAGATGGTTAGCTTTACCTTCATTCCTTAGTGTTATACTACTAAACTAATAAGGCATCTTCATTCCACTGTATTATTATTATTCTTCATGGCAATGGTAGGTTTTGAAGAATCTGGTTGCACCACCTAAATATACAGCTCGTCCTTTGCGAACTCTCAGCACAAAAGAGGTGATTGCTTTGATTTCACATGAAAAAAAATATTATTATAAATTGATGGTAATTTTAAAATTTTAAGATGCAGTTTCGCCACCTAGCTAATGAAGTTGTTTATTTCTTCTACCTGTCCATTGAAAAATATACCCAGTTATAGAATTTTTAAAGTAAGAAATTCTTTTAACGTACAATGCTTTAGTTTTTTGTAAGAAAATTATTAAAGTGCAACTATGACCTTTTCTGCCTTGTTAAGGCCTTTTGGCATGATCGGATTGAGGCAATTTTTGCTTTAGCTAGCATAGCATCCAAGGTATTATACTTATTTGTATAAATAACTGAAATACCCTTTCTGAGGTTATTACTAGATTTTCTTGATATTGGTCATTGACTGAAATACCCTTTCCTAAAGGTTAATTTTCTTTTCATGCTCAGGCCAAATGACTTTCATGATTTTGTAGAGTATTTTGTACAAATCAGGTGGAGGTGGAGGTGCTGCATTGAGGTTATTACTAGATTTTTTTTTATATTGTTCATTGACTGAAATACCCTTTCCTAAAGGTTAATTTTCTTTTCAACCTCAGGCCAAATGACTTTCATGATTTTGCAGAGTATTTTGACTGAAATACCCTTTCTTAGGTTGTATTTCATATTGGAGTAGACAACAACCTAACCACGGCCACACAACAGCATTTGCTAATATTTATCACCCGCCTCAACTGGTAATCACTGGTGCAGTTGACCCATTGGCAGGTGGTGGACCGGGTAGTCCGGACATGGTGGGACCTGCAACAACAGCTAGTGTCTATCAGCAGCAACAACCCCAACCAACTCAAGTCAACTGGCCTAACAACTACTAAAGTAACAAACTTCAACAATCAAAACCCAAAACATAAAAAGGTATGAATGGATGGAATTGGATTATTAGGGATTTGATTTGAGTGTAAATCATCTTATATAGGAGGGAGAGGAGGTTGGAAGTTTTTCATGGGTTTAGAGCATTCTAACACTACCTAAGTGTACATGCAACCCTAATAACCTTGAATCTATGTTTCCTCTATATACATGCAAATTTCTTTTTCAAGGTTATTTCCTAACTAGCATGGCATGGGGATTACATAAAACATAAAGAACTAGTAGAAATACATACCTTGTTGTTGCTTGGATTCCTTCAAGACTTTTTGAGCCTAGCACCCCAAATGTTGTGCCTCAAATGCTTCACACAACACCACAAAACTTGGAATAACTTGAGAGAATACTTCTAGCACTCAAAATCGGTTATGCCCTCTCTAGTAACCTTACTGGCACCAATTTCATTAGCCAAAGGGTTCCTTTTATAGTGGTGTCACAATTAGGGTTTCATTAAGAAGACCCATAATTATCATGACTCTTCATTTCTCATGACCCATGGGTTTGTAACTCCCATGGACTATCCATGGAGCTCCAAATGGTTACATCCATAACCTATAAACCATGGATCATTAATCCACCATAAAAGAATTGATGATTGTCATAATCAACCCTTATATATTTAATTAGTCTCACTTTGATCACCAAATTAATACTAGTTTAATACTCGCTCAAATACTAATTAAACAATACTATTATTAATATATTAGAACTTATAATATATTAATAATCATAAGTACCTTATTCTCTCATTTAGTCTATCCAAGTATTGCAATGCCATGCAACCCAAATGGACCATGCCGGGTCGGGTCAAGTTCATACCAAATAAAGTTATGGACTTAGACACTATATCCAACAGTCTCCCACTTCGATAAGTCTAATAACTATATTTGCAAATATGACTTCAAAACCTGACAAGAAATCGTAGCTCTTTCAAAGTCTCTCGGAACTGAGATGCTGATGATACGCCATTTAAGATAAGTGATCATATAATCCTCTACTCTCATGATATCAGTCGGACAAACACATGGAACATGGTCTTACTTATTGTCCAGCATTTGTTTCTCGATCTTCGATTTGTTTCGACATAGAACTAAATTGAACACACCAATTAGGTTCTGACCGGGCCCGATACATGGGTCAAAACGAAATCATCGAGGGGCCCAGATATCGCTTCTATTTCTAGAAGGAACAGATAAACATCGACTTATATGCTTGTACTAACTACTTGTTGAATTACTCACAAAGGCACGTTTTATAACATCGAGTTACCAATGCGTTTTCGTACAATCAATGAATAACCAATTCATAGTCAACAACTCATATCTCTAGGTTTGAAGATTTATATGATATTACCGTCTCACGATCACTCGAGATACATTCCATGACGTGATACAAGTGAGCGTGGGTTGAATCCAATACTAAACCCTTATGAGTACTCATAAATGTTGTAGCAACCATTGCATTGTCCAAAGCACTTTAGACAAATCGTACAAGCCAAATTCATGACAGTCTTAAATCAATACTTACTTCCAAAGTTTGACTGACTATGGATGGTTTGAATAATATGATATATACCATAACATAATTATTCTGGAAGTAAAAACATGCAAATTTGAAACATAGTAAACAATCAACATAAGATTGTAACACCTTACTCATAAATAAATAACAAATTTTATTTATCATCAAATGTCAATTACATTTTACAAGTTTTAGGAATCTAATTATTGAAATTAATATCATCCTTCAGCCCAATGCGCCTTGCATGCTGTAAATGCTTAACCCTGCTCAGTCCCTTCGTGATGGGATCCGTCGGGTTCTCATTTGATGATAACCTCTTTGCCACGAGGAGTCCTTCTTATATTCTATGTTTGATGAAATGATATTTTCTGTCAATGTGCCTAGATCTTCCGTGATCTCTTGGTTCTTTCACCAAAGCAACCGCACTTTCACTGTCACAAAAAATTTCCATTGGCTCATTTATAGCTGGTACAACTCTAAGGTCTCCAATGAAGTTCTTTAGCCATATCGCCTCTTTTTTTTTGCCTCGCTTGCTGCTATGTACTCTGATTCACAAGTCGAATCAGCTACTGTCTCCTGCTTGGAACTTTTCCAAGTAATGGCTCCTCCATTTAGGATAAAGACCCAGCCTGACTGAGAGCGAAAATTATCCCTATCAGTTTGAAAGCTAGCATCACTATATCCTTCCACTCTCAAGTCATCACTGCCTCCGAGGGTAAGAACCCAGTCGTTAGTCCTCCGCAAATACTTAAGAATGTTCTTTACCGCTGTCCAGTGTACCTTGCCAGGGTTCCCTTCATATCTACTGAACATGCTCAAAGCAAAGGCCACATCAGGGTGAGTATAAGTCATAGCATACATGATCGAGCCCACAGCGGAAGCATATGGTATCTGACTCATTTCAGCTATCTCAGCCTCTGTACTCGGACTCTGAGTCTTACTTAGTTTGACATTACTCTGGATTGGTAACTCTCCTTTTCTTGGAATCTTGCATACTGAACCTCTTCAGTACCTTATCCACATAAGTACTTTGACTAAGTCCAATTAGTCTCTTACTCATATCTCTCAATATACTTATCCCTAGGATATAGGCAGCTTCCCCAAGGTCCTTCATAGCAAAACACTTCCCAAACCATGCCTTAACCTCCTACAAAGTTGGGATGTCATTTCCTATGAGAAGTATGTCATGCACATACAGCACCAAGAAGCTAACTATGCTCCCACTATCCCTGACATATACACAAGACTCATCCTCACTCCTAGAAAAGCCAAACTCTTTGACTTTCTAATCAAAGCAAAGATTCCACCTGCGAGATGCTTGTTTCAATCCATAAATGGATTTTTCAAGCTTACACACTCTATTAGGGTACTTTAGATTGACAAAACCCTCTGGCTGATCCATGTAGACATCCTCAGCCAACTTCCCATTAAGGAAAGCGGCTTTGACATCCATTTGCCATATTTCATAGTCATGAAATGCATCCATGGCTAACAACACTCTAATAGACTCAATCTTGGCCACTGGTGAGAAGGTCTCATCATAGTCAACTCCCAGAGTTTGAGTAAAGCCCTTTGCAACCAGTCGCACTTTATAAGTGTGTACTTTCCCATCCATGTCGGTCTTCTTCTTGAAGATCCATTTGCACCCAACTGTCTTACGACCTGGTACATTGTCAACCAAGTTCCAAACTTGATTGTCATACATGGACTGAATCTCGTTGTCCATAACCTCCTTCCATTTCGCAGACTCAGGGCCTGCCATAGGTTCCTTATAATTATTAGGTTCATCCAAATCTATCAGTGTACTATCACTGATAAATATATCACCTTCAGTGGTGATGTGATAAACATAATAAAATTCAGGCGTGTTCCTCACCCTAGTGGAACGTCTTGGAGGTACAGACTCATCTATCGGCTCAACAGGATTTTCCTTCTCCGGTTGGCTGACAGTATTTGAGGTTCCTTCACCACTTGACTCTTGAAGCTCTTCAAGGTCAATTTGCCTCCCACTGTTCCCTTGGCTTATGAATTCTCTCTCACGAAAGACTCCTCTTCTTGCTACAAAGACCACATTATCACTGGGTCTGTAGAAGAGGTAACCAAAGGATCTCTGTGGGTAGCCGATGAAAATACACCTCTTTCTTCGGGGCTCAAGCTTGTCACGAGTCTCACGCCTCACAAAAGCTTCACAACCCCAAATCTTGATGTGGTCCAAATTGGGCACTTTCCCAGTCCGCATCTCGTGAGGTGTTTTGGAAACCTTTTTAGTAGGGACTAGATTAAGGATGTGGGCGGAAGTCTCTAAGGCATACCCCCAGAAAGATATTGGTAACGAAGCTTGACTCATCTTGGAACGAACCATATCTAGCAGGGTTCGATTGCGCCTCTCAGCCACACCATTCAACTCTGGTGTCCTGGGAGGTGTCAATTGCGAGACAATCCCACATTCCTTAAGATAGTCAAGGGACTCAATGCTAAGATACTCTCCTCCCCGATCGGATCAGAGCATCTTGATGTTCCTGCCCAATTTATTTTCAACTTCCTGCTTAAACTCTTTGAACTTTTCAATGGTTTCTGACTTATTCTTGATTAAGTAAATATATCCATATCTACTATAATCATCAGTAAAAGTCACATAATAACGATTAGTATCTCTTGTAGCAACTCTGAAGGGCCCACACACATCCATGTGTACAAGGTCCAACAAACCTTCACCCTTATCACATGTACCTGTGAAGGGTGACTTTGTCATTTTTCCAAGCAAACAAGACTCGCAACTATCATCTGACTTGAGGTCAAACAATTTCATGACTCCAGCCTTTTGGAGTTGGCCTATGCGCTTCTTGCTAACATGTCCAAGACGACAATGCCACAAAGATGCTTTATCCAAGCTATCAGAAGAATCAATATACAACACATTATTTCCTAGCTTGTCAACAACATTCACGGCTTCATATACACCATCACAAGGTATTTCTTTAAAGTAAAATACATCATTGTAATAAACTTTAATAGCACCATTTTTATTATCAAATGAAAATGTAAAACCTTGTTTGTACAAGCCATGAGAGGAAATAATATTTCTCGCCATTTCGGGCGAGTAACAACACTTATTCAAATCTAACATTAACCCATTATTAAGCAATAAAGAATAAACTCCTATCTTGGTAACAGGTGATGCTTTCCTGTTGCCCATGACTAAGTTTATCTTCCCATGCTCCACTTGCTCACTTCTTCTTAGTGCCTGCAAATCAGTACAAATGTGAATACCACACCCTGTATCAAGCACCCAAGAATTGGCATTAGATGAGCTGTTAGACAATATTGTCTAAATACCTGCATGGGTGGGTTTAACCTTCCCATCCTTTACATCTTGCAGATATTTGGTGCAGCTTTGCTTGAAGTGTCCCTTATCTTGGCAATAGAAGCACTGTGCTTCCTTTGGGTTCGAAGAAGGAGTAATGGGACCTTTCTTTGTCCCACTTGAAGAGGAACCATCAAGAGTCTTACCCTTGGTACCCTTTGAAGGGCTTTTCCTCTTCTTACTCTTCCCTTGCCCAATTACAAGAACAGGGACTATTAAAGGAGTAGAAGTAGCAACCGCTTTACCCATAAGGCCATTTTCAGCTGTCCTTAAGAGTCCTTGAAGTTTGCTAAGTGTGACTTCCTCCTTATTCATATGATAAGTCATACAAAACTGATCATAACTTGAAGGTAAGGAATGGAGAATGATGTCAATCACCAATTCCTCAGGGAAGTCAACATTGAGCTTTAGCAACCGGTCAACGAACCTCTGCATCTTCTGCAAGTGACCGGTGATGGGTTCACCATCCTTCATCCTTGCGGTTATCATGGAGGAAATGATTTCATACCTCTCTTGATGCGCGCTCTGATGGTACCTTTCCATCAGATCTAGGTGCATCTCATAGGGCTAGAAATCTTCATAAGATTTTTGGAGTTCCGGATTCATTGTGGCCATCATGATGCAGGACAACTTGGTGGCATCCTTCTCATGTGCAATGAACTCCGCAAGCTCTTCTGGAGTAGCAGTGGCTTCATTAACAACCTTAAGCTCCCTATCAAGGACATATTCTTTGTCCTCATAGCGGGTAATCATCCTGATGTTTCTGATCCACTCATTGAAGTTGGATCCATCAAAGATGACCTTACCACACAAGTTCATTAGGGAAAAGGAGCTTGTAGAGTTTGAGCTAGCATCGTTATTGGAAGACATCTAGAATAGAAGGAAGATAAGTTTCATTAGATTAAGATTCCTTAATAAGTCAACCAAATGAGATATTAAGGCTAGGATCCAACAAACTATTTATAGGTGGAAGAGGGATGTTGTAATCCGCACAATAAAATATTTGAAGGTAGGTAAATGACGATTTACCAATTTCCACCATAAGAACGAAATATTTTATTATTAGGTTTTATTGGTTTTTGAAACTCCTAGATCTTTTGAGATACATTGAACTTTTCATTGGCATGTTTGAATCTCGAATGTGCCCTCTCAAGTTTGTGACTGGGATGCCGAGGATCACAAACAAGGTGTGAATAACCATACAAATTGACTTGGTACCCTTAACATTATTACCTAATCGATGTGCCGGTTAACCACACACACTCCACCGATCTATAATAAAGTCAAGTTACCCTTTTCCACTCTTACTAGTCAATGTTAGTGTGTCGGTTAACCACGCACGCTCCACTAATGACTTGGTAAGGTACAAAGTGTAATTTTATGGGCTAGCACCAATTTCACATTTTCCTAAAGTAAATAAGATTGGGAATTTATAAGGTATAGTTACTTTATAATTCATTATACTTTTAATGAGAATTTAAAGTCGTATCCTACCCGTTCGGCTAACGACCCTCCACCGATCAAGGAAGCAATGGGTGAGAGTGGACACCCATTAAGTCACCATTTTATAGGCAGCAACCTTATACCCCCTTATAGACCGACTTCGTGAATGAGGCCTACTAACGGTAAGAACGACATATTCTTATACATATCTATATAATAAAATTATAATAATAGTATAAGGGTTGATTTTTAAACCTTTAAAAATCTAAGGTTTAATTTTGGAATTAAAGTGTAAGACTTTTCAAATTCCAAAACTTGAGGGCAAGAATTGAAACTATTCCAAGTCTCTTCAATTTTGTAACTTATGAGTTTTATTGGTTCATAAAAATGAAGACTCTTCATTTTATGAAACCTCTTTAGTTCTTTAAACACAAATTAAAGAAGTGACCTTTAGTTATCCATAACTTGAGGACAAGTTATAGACACCATTAATACAATTAAGATCACGAATTAAACACACATGGTGTTTACACATAATTCCTATGATCTTCTAAAAACTCATAAGAACACAAATTCATATCAAGCAATTTCAAGAAATCATATAAACATATATAATACTTTGAAATTGTTAAAAGTCATGTAAAATGGATTAACATAATCATTATCATTTTGAAAAACATATTTTACAAGTCCAAAACAGATTGGGATAATGATTCTAATCCATTTCCAGCAACAAAAACTCGAAAAATCTGCCCAGCTCGATCCTACTCGGCGAGTGCATTATCCTACTCGGCGAGTAGGATGAATTTGTTCATGGACTCGGCGAGTCCTATCGTCAGAATGCAAAATTTTCGTTTTTCAAGCAGTTTTGCATCAAGTATACAGAAAACAATCCTAGGCTCTGATACCACTGATGGGTTTTGAGCATTCTAACACTACATAAGTGTACATGCAACCCTAATAACCTTGAATCTATGTTTTCTCTATATACATGCAAATTTCTTTTTCAAGGTTATTTCCTAACTAGCATGGCATGGGGATTACATAAAACATAAAGAACTAGTACAAATACATACCTTGTTGTTGCTTGGATTCCTTCAAGACTTTGTGAGCCTAGCACCCCAAATGTTGTGCCTCAAATGCTTCACACAACACCACAAAACTTGGAATAACTTGAGAGAATACTTCTAGCACTCAAAATTGGTTATGCCCTCTCTAGTAACCTTACTAGCACCAATTTCATTAGCCAAAGGGTTCCTTTTATAGTGGTGTCACAATTAGGGTTTCATTAAGAAGACCCATAATTATCATGACTCTTCATTTCTCATGACCCATGGGTTTGTAACTTCCATGGACTATCCATGGAGCTCCAAATGGTTACATCCATAACCCATAAACCATGGATCATTAATCCACCATAAAAGAATTGATGATTCTCATAATCAACCCTTATATATTTAATTAGTCTCACTTTGATCACCAAATTAATACTAGATTAATACTCGATCAAATACTAATTAAATAATACTATTATTAATATATTAGAACTTATAATATATTAATAATCATAAGTACCTTATTCTCTCATTTAGTCTATCCAAGTATTGCAATGCCATGCAACCCAAATGGACCATGCCGGATCGGGTCAAGTTCATATCAAATAAAGTTATGGACTTAGACACTATATCCAACAGTTTTGATAGAAGAGATTATGTTATTGTTGGAGGATATAATATTATATATATATATATGTATATATATATATATATGTGTGTGTGTGTGTGTATATATATATATATATATATATATATATATATATAGGGAAGAGTTATATGGAAAATGAATGATTAGGGCAACACATATTTGAACCAATGAAAACATGACGACACATCACTTCCACAATAAATTCCACAATACATTACTTGTGAAGAAAAAATGGACACGTGTCATTTGATTATTGGTTCCGGTAGATGTTGCCCTAGTTATTTGTTTTCCATAGAACTCATTCCAATATATATATATATATATATATATATATATATATATATATATATATATATATATATATATATATATATGATACATATAAACAAAAAAAAGATGAATTCCTCTTATAACCGATAAAAGCGACCATTTTTAAAAGGTACAGAGTGATGTGGTGGGGGCCTTTTGTTTTTTTGTTAAATGTTAATCGTTACTGAAAGGAAAAGAAAATCAAAATGCAATTTTGATTTATTTAATGTCTCGTGTATTGCAGTTTCGTGATGAGTACTTATATACTCAGATGATGCAGGGAAGAGATTTTCAGTAGGCTGCAAGTTTATATTTGACATCCATACCCTTGCACTATTGGCATGTGGAAGCTCATGAGTTTCAGTTAATGTATAAACAGGGGTGCAATTTGCATTTGGTCTGCTTCATATAGGTTCTGGAGTTAGATGGCCTCTTGTGGATTTTCTTCGAGGCCATGGTGATGAACAAATAAGTGCACTCTCATGGAGTCCTAATGGAAGATATCCTAAGTAGCTTTTGTTTTGCTTGCATGTTGCTTTTCTTATTCAGTGCTACTTTGATCTATTTTGAAATGTTGATTTTTAGAGTCTTTTTGCATGACCAAATATAATATCCAGTTATAATATAATGCTTCCCTTAACGTATCTTCACATATGTAGCATCTACATCATATGAGAGCTCATCGTTCACAATGTGGGATTTTGCTCAAGGTATATTCTTATGCATGTTGAGTTTTTCAATATACCCCAGAAATGTTAATCAGGACTATGATCTTGTTGGTTTTTTTAAAAGGAAGTTAAAGACGTATTTCTCTTTTGATATGTAAAAAAGCTAATGGATCTAAACTTACTAGAGATTATGTTAAAAAGATGATTTTTCTTCATATATTGAGCTTGATATAAGCAATTCTTGTTGTGGGTATTTGTACATGGGTGGGCACACCCATTCAGCGAGGATTAGGGAGAATATCACTGCTAAAGTGGTCTCTTACTAGAGATTACTTCTTTGCTGCAAAATTGTAATGTAATTTATCATTGGACTCAGATGTATTCAGTTGATATATTCATTCAAGCACATATTAAAAAAGCTTTGGCGCGCACTAAAGTAATTATCATGTTGTTATGTAGTGATGGAACATTCTATCTGTGGGAGACAAACACATGGACATCAAACTTGTGGTATTCAACAAGTGGCTTTATTACGGTTAGGTTTTATTGCATATACAATATTGGTCCACTGCATGTAGAGATGTCATGTAAAATTGTTGTGGTGTATTTTTCATGTGTAACAAACACAACATTAGGGTTTATCTTGTTGATCTCTGAGTTGCTTATATAGATACCACATGATATTTTTGCTGAAGTTGGTGCTAATTGCTATATATGTAGGGAGCAGCATGGGATCCTAATGGGCATAATTTGTATGACATTAAATTTATGCAATGGATTGTAATTTTTGTATCTAATTCGTTTGTAAATTTTTGCTACAACTTCTATTGATTTGGTTTATCTTTCCATTGAATGATTATTTGTATGACATTAAATTTATGCAATGGATGCAATGGATTCTATTTTTGTATATGATATTTTATTTTCTATTATGAAGAATTAAATACAAATTTAACTTGAAAATAAGTAAATCTATAAATAATATCTTTTTAAAACATTTAAAATTATGATACACAAAAATGTGTGTCATCTTTATTTATGACATGGCCTTTCTTGACAGGGGCTTTCTTGATACGCATTGCATGTCATTAACACGTGCGTCGTAAGGTTATGGCACGCGAATGGACATCGTCTTCCTTTATGCCAGGGTCTTCGTTGATATGCATTGCGTGTCGTAAAAGCGCATCGTAATTGCACGTCGTAAATGAGCGTCGTAAATGCGTGTCGTCTATAGACGACGCGCAAAAGCGCATTGTCTCTCATTATGACAAGGCCTTCCTTGACGCGCATTTGTGTGTCGTCTAAGCCTTTTATGATGCGCAATGAACGTCGTAAAAGGCTGCTTTTCTAGTAGTATGTTATGTTATATGTTGTTGTTTTTATTGGTTTTATGTCAAGATAAAACCTAGTTTTACTTCAAGTTATAGTTGTTATACTACCTAAATGTTATGAAATTAGGAGTAATGTTTAAAAGCAAATTCTAGTAACTTAGGGTTTTAGACATGAAAATGCTTTTGTTTTTAGGACTATAGAACACCGTCAAAGTCTACATGAGCTACCTCATTCATCAACTAAGATTGAGGATCTTAGTGGAAGTCCTCTGACCAGTAACCTTTAATCTCGTGTGAGCGAGGAAGTCGTATATGAATAAGATACAGGTTGACGACCCCACTCGTGGTTGTTAATTACAACCCAAGACAAGCAAGTGACAATTTTTTCCTTTTATTTGTTATTGTTCCAGTGTCGATGAAGCATGCAATATTGTTTCTCATGGTAAATCATGAGTGTATTGTTTCTCATGGTAAATCATGAGTGTGTTTTGTCAGAGGTTTTGTTGTCAAGCAGCAGTTACAGACTCATGGTAGCAACTTGTTAGAAACATTATACTTCGTTGTTATACAAGTATTAATGTTAAGTATAAGTTTCCACCTACTTATGCCCTAGGTACTAGTTATATTAAGTAGATAATTATACCTAGCACACATACTCGTATAAAATTTAAATAGATTTATACGTAGCATTTTTGCTAGTATAGAATTGAAATAGATTTATACGTAGCATTTTTACTCGTATAGAATTGGAATAAGATTTATATGCAACAACTTTCGTTTGTATGGAATTACAAACACGTATATTCATAGTATATGAGACTTATAAGTAAACTACTTATTTGGTAAGTAAACCATTATACCTAGGATATATATACTAAACGTTGGAAACTCAAAATAATACTTTTTAAACTATACTTTTGAACTTGGAAAATGTGTTATTTTTATCTGGAGTCAAAACCTGTGAACTCACCAACTTTATGTTGACATATTTTTAAATGCACATGCTTTCAGGAAGTTGATAACTATGATACGAGAAATGACGTTACACTGCCCGGTGTTTCTGCCGATGGCCGGGGTGTGACATATGCCATTTTACTGCAAACCCTTATGATTTTTTGTGATAATTGCATGTCATAAAACTTCATCACCTTTGAATTATTTCAAAGATCAATCTTATTTCATGCATGTGTGTGTGTCTATATATATATATATATATATATATATATATATATATATATATATATATGTATATATATATATATGTATGTATGTATTAATACATATGTATATAAGTTACAAGGATTATAACTTATACATGTACTAATTATCACTAATTTGAAATGTACCTATTTATAGAAGAAAGTACATTACACTAGAACATATATACCAAACAAACCCACATTTTATAAACTTTATAAAAATCATTATGCCTAGTGACTTAACCAAACATAAGTTAGGGCTTACAACTATTCACATACATTTGTTAAGGGCTTTACACTGAGACACAATTCATTATGAAACTCTAAACATTTAGCATACCCACAATACTACGACCATTAATTCTCAGAGCGAGATACGTATGTATAGATCAATATGGGGTTGACATCCCCACCTGAGGTTGCTAGCTAGAACTTTTGGATTAGTGTCTAAGTCCCATAACTATTTTGGTATGTACTTGACCTGACAGTGCATGGTCCTTTTGGGTTGCGTTCGTGAAAGCAACTTGATAGGATGAATTATGGAGAGAGAGAGGATTAATTATGATTTATTAATATATTATGAGAATAATATATTAATCGACAAATCATATTGTTTAATTAATATTAGTCAATAAGTAATAAGAATTAATTTTGTGGCTAAAAGACATTAATTAAATAAAGGGGACTAAAACTGGAAATTGTGTGATTGTTAAATATTGGGCTAATGGACTCCATACTAGAGGAGTGGATGAATTCTATGGGGAAACCCATTAGAAATCATCCAAGGCCTCTATGGAGGGAGTCCATGGGCTACTTAGGGCCTAAGCAGTCATATTAGGGTTTCCTTGTTAGATAACACTAATAGCGTCACTATTTAAGGACCACTAGGGTACCAAAAATGTGGGATAAGAGCTTCCTTAGGGTTTCTAGACGTTTTTGGGTGCTTCCTTTCTTCTCCTTCTTCATCCTCTTGCTCTTGGTGTTTGTGAGCCATTAGAGGAGTGAAACTTGTGACTCTAAGCTTTCTGAAGCCATTATAAGGAGGATTTGAGATTGTTATTGCTACATAACAATCAAGGTATGATCTAAACTCTATTCTTATGCTAATATAGATTATCATATGCTAGATCTAGGGTTTAAAGTCTTGGATGAATGCATGTACAATAGAGATACCTAGATCCAAGCATTAGGGTTGCATGAGCACATAGGATGTTCTTATGGCCAAAACCCATCAGTGGTATCAGAGCCTTGATTGGTTTCTATTGTATTGATGCTTTGTGTTTCATTCATGCTTAGAAAATCGATTTATTGCTTCTCTGACTGAAAAACTCGTCAAGTCCCAAAGTGAACTCGTCGAGTAGGACGTACTTGGCGAGTCCCTATGGGAACTCGATGAGTCATGCTATCAGAAAGAGGGATTCCTGGGATTTATCTCCTATTTTGCTGTGGGATAATTGCAAAATCGTTTTTTATTGATAAATTACGAATTATATTGATTTTTTGCATTATTTGATCATTATCTTGCATGAAATTGAATTAGGTCATACTTAGATAATCTACAATTCATTGTTTAATTTCCTTATTTGTATTTTGATCTAATAGTTTTAAAAAGTTTCAAAACTTGCCATCAGGTTTTGGAATTTAAAATTTTGATTAAAAGTTTAATTTTGAAATATTTAAATTCCAAACCCTAATGATTTGAAATGTTTTAAAAGTTGCCCACAAGTTTTGGAATTTCAATTTTTCTTAAAAGGTTAATTTTAAAATGTTAAATACTAAAACCCTAATTTTTTAAAAAGTTCAAATCGCACCGTTATGGTTTTGTTAAATTAATTAAATGTATAATTAAAAGAAAGTTAAAAAATCCATATGATATGGTTTATATTTAATTAAATTAAAAGTGTAATGTATTAAATTAGACCACCTAGTATTTTAAAAGTTTAAATACAATCTTATACTATATATAACATTAAAAGTCTAATATTATATATGTATAACTTAAACTGCTAGTCTTACCGTTAGTAGGCCTCATTCACGAAGCCGATCTATAAGGGGGGTATAAGGTTATGGCCTATAAAATGGCCGTTTAATGGGTGTCCACTCTCACCCACCACTTCCTTGATTGGTGGTGGGTCGTTAGCCGAATAGGTAGGATAGGGCAACCCCTTTCCATTAAACGTATAATGAAGTATAAAGTAACTAAATGTTTTTTACAAAATTCCCAATCTTAGTTACTTTAGACAAATGTGAATTTGATGCAATTCCATGAAATTACACTTTGTACCCTTGCAAAGACGTTAGTGGAGCGTGTATGGTTAAGCAGAGCAATAAATGGTTCTAAGTAAAGGTAGCAAATGGTGACTCAATGTTTTTCATAGTTCGGTGGAGCGTGTGTGGTTTACCAGCACATCGATTAGGTGACTGTAACATTCGGGGCACCATGTAAGTTTACATGGTTATTCACACCCTGTTTTGTGATTATCGGCATCCCAATCACAAATTGAGGGGCATATCGAGATTTAAACATGCCATTGAAAAGTTCAATGAATCTCAAAAGGATCTAGGAGTTTTTCAATACATTTAAAACCTAATCTCTTATTCGTTTTTCATGGTGGAAAATTAGTGAATCATCATTTACTTACCTTCAAACGTTTTGCAATTTGTTTACGGCATCCCTCTCCCAAGTTGTGGAATATTGTGTAGGGTCCTAGCCTTAATATCTCATTTGGGTGATTTATTAAAGACTCAATCAATCAACTAACTTGAGTTTTCTCCCGTTTTGTCGATGTCTGAATCTTGTCGTGGTCTTCCTAAATCCCATGGAAAGGTTTTCCTGCTCAAAGTGAAAGTATGTTACACAATGAAGGTGAAAGATCAATCCCTGCATTGTGGACTAGCTTGGTTTCACTTCCTCCACCTACTCCTGTTGTTCTCCCAAAACCACAAGATCGAAGAATTAAATGGTTCAAAATCACTCAATCCCTATTAGCAATGAAACATGAAGATGGAAAATCAGTGTGCGCTCACGTCCTAGTGATGAAATCACACATCGATAGGTTGACAATGTTTGGTGCATCTTTTCCAAAGAAGTTGGATGTAGACTGGGTTCTTTAGTCACTCCCTAAATCATATGATAAGTTCATAAGAGAGTATTATATGATGAATTTTGAAGCGACCCTCATTGAACTAACTTACATGCTTATTGCTGCTGAATCAGAAATGATTTGGCAAAGTAATGGAGCATATTTTTCTGGTAACTCAACTAACCATGCTTCCGTGGTCACTCCAGGAAAAGCCACTTGTTTCTGTTGTCAAGAGAAGAGGCATTGGATACGAAGCTTCCCAGAGGACCTGAAGAATCTAATAGATGGGGGAGTTAAGAAGTATGGCTCTACTTTAGGTAAAATCCACTATCTAACCCCATTAAGTTCCTATTAATTGATTCTTAATACATAATGCGACAAGATTACATTTGAATGTTTTTGCAGGATCAGAGAAAATAGAGAAAGCTTGATGGAAGAGCAAGATGAGTCTGATCACGAAGAAATGGATCACGATTGCATGGATTCGAAGATCAGATTTTGAGCTTAGAAAGTTATGCTAGAGTTGCTAGGAATATTTGATTACATAGTTTTTCAGTTGATTTTGCATTGTAGGGACATGTTTTCCGCTGTTTTTATGAATAAAATATTTTTTTATTTGTCTTATATATATATATATATATATATATATATATATATATATATATATATATATCCTTGCAATGAAGTCGTTGTGAAAAATTGGTGTTTGTGTATTTCTATAAATGGATGTGATTCTTAGTTATGTTATTTGTGGTAGTGTCAAAAAAATTTATGTACCGAAAGATTCCCATCACCCAAGTTTCAATTGGACAGAAACTTGGAATCATATGTTTTGAATCATGTGATGTATGGAAATCTTGGTACTTAGGAAATCAAGACTAATTGCTTGATCACACAAGTATGTGAGTCAAGTGAAGGACTAAAGGAATACAATACAATGTTGTGCACTAGTCAAGTCCACCACAAATGACAATAAGATTATTCGTCATAATTTACTAAAATTATAGTAAATGTGGTAATACTTACAAGATTAAGTGTAATTTTGAATCATTGAAAAGTTTCAACGAATGAAAGAACGAACAAGAAGAATCAATGAAGGCAGAAAGACAAAAGTTTCTCCAATCTAAGAAAAAAGGAGAGTACTTTTATATCCATTTTAAGAACGTCTTAATGATTAAGAACCATATCACATTTGATCCTCTAAGGAAATCTTAGTGCACTAGTATGACTAAGAAGAGGAATCTGAAATTGTTGAAATAGTTAAATCAAAAGGATGAGTCATACTTCGTTCAAAAAACAAGTCTTAGAATTGTACTGCATTATTGTGAATTGAGTGACACACACTCATCAAATGTGAAGTAGAAAATTTGTATTTTTTCTTATTCTTGCACGTTTGAAATTGGTGTGTATTATTTGTCTTGATAAGAATCCGCACTAAGTATTGAATATTTGTTTATCAAGAAATGTTTCTTGATAAGAGAATCTTATATGTCAATAGGTCAGTGGCAGTCTAAATCATCTTGAAAAGTTTCGAGAACTAATCAAGAGTAAATCTATTATTAAACACTAGTACACGACTTGAGGTTTGTAACCCATCATGTTGACATGATCTTGTTTTCGTGCCATTCCGATTTAGTAAACTATGCATATGGGTTCTACGAGTTCTCAATAGTATGCATAAGGCAAGCACCTTATTAAATGAAAGTACATTGACTGGAATAGGTGAGCTGATAGATAACTTGGAAGTAATGGTGGGACCCTTGATAGCAAGAAATTAAGAATGAACAAGTTCTGTCTATAAGAGTTTGAATTTGTCACAAGCATTATCTTTCGATTATGGTTATGGAAAATTCACATGGATAGGAACACATACACCATAAAATCTAATTGTCATAAGGTTTCTCTCCTTCATGAAAATGATTGTGAGGAAATGCTTTCACTAAGAGAGATTTTAAGGAGATAGCGATTATGTAAATTGCATTCTCAAATTGCATTATGATTACGGAATCCCTCTTCATAGTTCGAATTGTGAGATTTGGCAATTAGTCTGAACATTTGGGACTTAGTGATATAAGTTTTAAATTAGTTTAGACACACATGTGAGATGTCTAAGGAAAGGTGTGTGATTTTGAGAAGTCTAGATAAAGGCTTATCGAAGCTTATCGTTTTAGAAATAATCAACTTTGGAAGTCAACAAGTATTGTTTTCTAGAAGTTTAGCTTGTTTCTAAACTCGTGTCAAACGTAGTGGGAGCATAAATGTTATGCTGAAATGGATATAATCATCATGTTAGTGGGAGCATGATTATTTAAGTTTTGCAAGTTGGCAATTAATTATACAAAAACAAAAGTTTCATTTTACAAAGTTGCAGGGGTAGAAAGTTGTTTTTTCTATAATTAAGGGAGATAATGTTATACTTTGTTTCCAATCTAAAAGCCTAGATTAAGTGTAACACCCAAATTTTTCAACACAATTTTTACATTTTCCAAAACATACTTTCATTCATAAATATTATAAAAACGTCATTGTATCATATAACATCCATAAAAACACAACCCAAGGTCATAATACATAAAAACTCCTCGTGTGTGTACTGATCATGTCGGTGCCTTCCCGCGATCCTCACTGGTACCTGAAACACATAACACAACACTGTAAGCATAATTTCTTAGTGAGTTCCCCAAAATACCACATACAAAACAGATTAGCCACTCGAGGCTATAACTCTGTGGACCCTCTTGTCCTAACTCTATGGACCCGTTGGTCCTAACTCTGTGAACCTTCCGGTTCTAACTCTGTAACTCTGAAACATACATAGCATAAATCAAATAGAAATAATGCAGTGTATCACATCATATAAATAACATACAAAATACTCTGTCACATAACTCTAATTACCACTCTAGGTAAAGTATAGTGAGAAGACTCACCTCGGGTAACTCGGTAATCTCGAAATCAGTAAAATTTTGATCTAGCCTCTGCCTAATATTATTAAATAAACACTCTAAATCAATATATCTCCCAAGGCTAGAGTATTCCCTCTCTTAGTACTCTCAGAAGGGTAAAAGACCATTTTACCCCTCTCATGGCTCCAAGACCCTAAAGTTGACCAAACCATAAAAGTCAACAAAAGTCAAATCTCCGTGTTACGCTGCTCGTACCCGATGTCTTCACATAAACGTGCTGCACGACCCCTTATGTCGCGCATACTGGGATTACGCCTCACGTAACTCCCAGTTTCAGACTCTATGCTTTTGGGGTCTTAAACAATTAAGACCCACGTCCAACTTGTAGGTCTGGCCATTTCTAAGCCTCTTAATCCATAAAGTTGGTGACTTTAAGCCCTTGCATGGTTGGACAAGTCGCTATCACCCATAATATTCCATTTCCCAACTCTAGAGAGCTCATAACTCAAGCATGACCTCATATCAATGACCAAGATGGAAACTCTATGGATCTACAACACAAATACTATTGAAATGGGACAGATCTAGGTCCATGGAGCACATTACATTCAGAAAATCTCCACCTTTGGGACTTTTAACCCTAGAAATGAACCATGCAACATCAAACCAAATAAGGAGGAAAGTTTTGAACATTATACCTCTAAATGAAGCTCCTTTCTCTGAAGATCTCAGATCCAACCTTGCACTTCAAGCCCTAGCCTAATCAATCTCTTCTCCTTCTTTTTCACTAACACACCAAAACACTTTTAGCTCCAAAACACACACACTCAGCTATGGACGATGGAAGGATCTCTCTTAGTGTTTCACTCTCTGATATGGAGGCTGAGAAATGAGCCTTAGCATCCTTTAAATAGTGAATAAGCCAAATATTTAGGGTTTGCATCTGGACCCATTATGCCCAGCGTAACCTAGGGTACGCCCAACGTACCCAGGCGAGTCCGCGTCCAAATTAAGCACATGAGTACGCGCAATGTACTCCCCAGTACACCCAACATACTCATTTGCTACAAGAATTCTTTCAAGGGACCACTCTTGACATCTTGACAAAATGGAAGGGTTTAATAGCTTTACCTGGATTTCGGGATGTTACATCAAGATATTTTAATTATATTTAGTCATGGGTATATTTATTATTTGCATTCTCAAAGTTCTATTAAGATTACGGCATCCCTCTTCATAGTTCGAATTTTGAGAACACGGAAAAAAAGAAATATTTTGACAATATTATAGTAAGAAACTGGTAAAGTATCACATTTTTATTATGAATTGTATCCCAGACACTTCGGGTATAGGATCGATTGCATATGCTGTAATATTCGACTGTTCTAAAATTTTCCAAATGCCTAGGGAATTTAGAGGGAAAAAGCAAATAGAACCGGTTTTGACTAAAATAATTAAACAACTGCCAAGGACAATCTAAGGTTTGCCAAGGATTGGTCACTTGTTGACAATTGAAAGTATAGTCATAGATGGACCATATTGACATTATTATGAATAGATAAGATTCTACTTAGAATGAGTTATCATATGGAAAATATGGAAATGTTTCCATATTGGTAGTTGGATACCGAGAATAAATGTCTAGATTAGAAACTTTTATGAAAGAATGATGTTCAAAGGAATGTACTTTGAATGTGAGACTTCATGAATATGGAATTTTCCTTTAACAATCTGTAATAGATAACTTTATGACTTCAGTGGCAAAGTCTTGGTGACTTTTGTGTCGTGACATTACGAAAGGACTGTTGCATAAAATGTTAGAATCTAACATATTCTAGTAATGACGAGAATTTTGTATTCTTACACTAATGGATTAGGAAGTGTGAAATGAGTGTGATTGAAAATGTTATTCAATTATACTATTTCACAAACTAAGGATCATAGGTAAACATAGTGTGCATGCTAAGAGCATGGGACAATTGTTGTTATAATTCAACTAATAAGTTGATTACCCGAAACATTATACAACGAATAGTGTGTAATCAATATGGTGATTAAATAAAAGGAATTTTATTTATACTTAAAAGTTTGGGGCCATATTGGGTTCGATTTTTCTTGTGTTTCACTTTGCATGTTTTGACTTCCTGAATAATAAGATTATTCAAATGTTCCACAATCGCTCATACTTTGGGAGTAGGTATGAAAGAAGATTGTCATGAATTGGTTTGTAGATTGCCTAAAGTGTATTACACATAGCAAATGTTTGTTGCAATATTCATGAGTGATTATGAATATGATTTGAGCATTGGATTAAACCCACGCTCACTTGGATCGCTTCATGGATTTGATCACGAGTGATTGTTGTGTGTGATTCGGTGAGTGAGTGAAAGTGAGCATTGAGTCGAAGTTTATCCGTTCCTTTTATCCAGAGTGGGATAAAAGTGATATTTGTGGGCCCCTCGATGATTTAGTGATGACACCCTAAGCACTTGGCCAAGTCGGGACTAAGTTGATGTGTTCAATTGAAGGTTGTTGTCAATCATCAAAAATCGGAAATAGGGAAACAACAGATAGACTGAGAGAATGATTTCAATCCATGTCTCATGTTTATACGATATCTAGAATCGAAGAATATATGATCCCTTATCTAAAGGACATGTTATCTGATAAGATCATAGTTGATAGCACCTTTTGAAAGCTACGATTGCGGATCAGGATCTAAAGTCATACACAGAATAGTTATTAGACTTATCCAAGCGGGAGATTGTTGGATTGTTAGTGCTACATAACAATCAAGGTAAGATCTAAACCATATTCTTATGTTAATAGCAATTATCGCACGCTAGATCTAGGCTTTAAAGTCTTGGATGAATTCATGTACAATAGAGAAACTTAGATCCAAGCATTAGGGTTTGCATGAGCACATAGGATGTTCTTATGGACAACACCGATCAGTGGTATCAAAGCTTTGATTGGTTTCTATTGTATTGATTATGTCTTTTCATTCATGCTTAGAAAATCGATATTTTGCTCCTCTAACTAACAAACTCGTCAAGTCCCAAATTGATAAATGTTAATTTTTTGGAATTTAAATTTTTATTAAAAGGTTAATTTTAAAATGTTAAATTCTAAAACCCTAATTTTTGAAAAAGTTCAAATCGCACCCTTATGGTTTTATTAAATTAATTAAATGTATAATTAAAAGAAAGTTAACAAATCCATATGTTATGGTTTACATTTAATTAAATTAAAAGTGTAATTTATTAAATTAGACCACCTAGTATTTTAAAAGTGTAAAATACAATCTTATACTATATATAACATTAAAATTCTAATATTATGTATGTATAACTTAAACTGCTAGTCTTACTATTAGTAGGCCTCATTTATGAAGCCGCTCTATAAGGGGAGATATAAGGTTATGGCCTATAAAATGGACGTTTAATGGGTGTCCACTCTCACCCACCGCTTCCTTGGTTGGTGGAAGATCGTTAGCTGAACGGGTAGGATAGGGCAAACCCTTTCCATTAAAGGTATAATGAAGCATAAAGTAACTAAATGTTTTTTACATAATTCCCAATCTTAGTTAGTTTAAAAAAAAGTGAATTTGATGCAATTCCATGAAATTACACTTTGTATCCTTGCGAAGATGTTAGTGCAGCGTGTGTGGTTAACCGACACACTAAATGGTTCTAAGCAATTGTATCAAATCGTGACTCAATGTTTGTCATAGTTCGGTGGAGCGTGTGTGGTTAACCAGCACATCGAATAGGTAACTGTAACATTGGGGGCCACCATGTAAGTTTGCATGGTTATTCACACCCTGTTTTGTGATTCTTGGCATCCCAATCACAAATAAAGGGGCATATCGAGATTTAATCATGCCATTGAAAAGGTCAATGAATCTCAAAGGATCTAGGAGTTTTTCAATACATTTAAAATGTAATCTTTTTTTCATTTTTCATGGTGTAAAATTAGTTAATCTTCATTCACTTACCTTCAAACGTTCTATAATTTGGGTTACGACATCCCTCTCCCAAGTTGTGGATTATTGTGTTGGGTCCTAACCTTAATATCTCATTTGGGTGATTTATTAAGGACTCAATTAATAAACTAACTTGATTTTTCTCCCATTTTGTAGATGTCTGAATCTAATCGTGGTCTTCCCGAATCCCATGGAAAAGGTTTTCCTACTCAAAGTGAAAGTGTGTTACATAATGAAGGTGAAAGATCAATCCTACATTGTGGACTAGCTTGGTTTCACTTCCTCCACCTCCTCCTGTTGTTCTCCTAAACCCACAAGATCGAAGATTTAAAGGTTGAAAATCACTCAAGCCCTGTTAGCAATGAAACATGATGATGGAAAATGTCACACCCCCAAAACTGGATGGGAGAAACATTCGGGGGTGGAGGACGTCATGTATAGTATCATAACAATGCAAAGTAGTAAACAAGCAACAACATCATCTATTGCATTAATAGTATAATTTCATACATGTATGTTCTTTGAGTGTAATTAGACACCAAAACATGAATCAAAATAAAAGAAGAGTCTTGAACGCTCCGTCTTCTCAAAACCTGGTCATCGTGCCTATCTATTGGTGACCTGAGAATACAAGTTATTTTGAAAGCGTAAATCAACATTTAAGCCGGTGAGTTCATAAATATTTTATGTCAATGTTTGTATAAATTTGAATGAAAATGTTTGTAAATGTTCAATGTAAATGTCTGTATATGTTTGAAACCCCTAGAAAATCTCATATTTCCTACTAGTATAAAAAGTAGCCTCCTGCCAAGACCTGACTGTTTTGAATGTTTATTTCTCTATAAAATTGGATGTTTTTCCGTACTTTATAACTATCTTAACTCGAAAATAGCTTGCATTAACTTTAAAGTGGAACTGTCACTTATAAAAGTAATGGGAAACGTAAACACTCAGGGCTCTTTTAAAATGACAACCTACTTTACTGATTACCTTAAAACACATCTGTTTTATTAAGGTCATGATGTGATGAATAGTCCCCATACTATACTTTCTCCCTACAAGAGATTTTGGGAACCAAACGTGACCTCAACAACCTAGTTGCTAGTCGTGTAATTCACATTAAAGTAATATGATCATGTATAGCCAATTCGTTATCACCTTTTGTTTAGAACAATACGTTAGTGATCATTGGTATAATTAGATCATGAAGTGTTCTTGTGTATAGTATTCTCTGTATGTAATTGTATATGATAGTATTCTCTGTATGTGCTTGTATATGATAGTATTCCCTTTATGTAATTGTATATGATAGTATTCTCTGTATGTAATTGTATATGATAGTATTCTCTATATGTACTTGTATATGATAGTATTCTCTGTTATAGTATTTTCTTGTTATAGTATTCTCCGTTATAGTATTCTTTGTTACAGTATTATCTGTTATAGTATTCTCCTAAACTATACCTATTATAATATACTAGTAATTTGTGTATATGAATAGATGAAAGTATACCCTTGCTACCCAAGGGTACCGAACTGATTGAATACAACCTTTATGTCTACATAAGCATACATAATGTATAACTAATATTTAGATGACATTCGGACAAATAACCGATGCCCTAAGGCCACATCGAAACAACGAAATGGATATAAAGTGATTAAAAGTAGTTTGTTTTGATTACATAGTTTAAAGTAATTGAAATCCTTTGTTTGGTACACAGTTTGAAGTATATGAAATCTTATTCTTTAAAACATAGTTATAAATCACATGTAATGGATTTTATAACTACATGTTTTCTACTTGTATCCCCCCCACCCCCCCCCCCCCCCCCCAAAAAAAAAGCATTTAAAATCATTTAAAAGAATAGATTAAGGGGTATGAACTCACCTGAAATGAGTGATGCGAATGTAAGATCAGTAAAGGATGCTAGGTGTCAAGTGAAGACTTAAGCTCAACTAGATCCTATTTAACATATAATGACACATATATGATTAAAATTAGTGTTTATAACAACTAATTATGTAATAAAACAACCTTAGGGACTAGGAAACACTTGTACTGAAGTGTTAAACCTCATATGGTTGCATATAGGGGAGTAGGGTCTCACACTGGAGTTTACAGCCCATATGGTACTACACACATGAGTTTACGGCCCATATGGTAATACACACATGAGTTTACGGCCCATGGGCTTATGGCCAAATGAGTTTACGGTCATAAAATCATGGTAACTAATACCATTTGGTGCTTAAGGTCCTATAGCTCACTAGGAAGGGTTCTAGACTTAGTTCCAAGGCTTAGGAAGGGGTTGTGACCACTTTGCACCCAAAGATTAGGGTTTAAAGCTTTGGGAGATTCCTTGGCCATAAACACCTTTCAATTTTGATTTCTTGATGATTTTAAGGTGTTTAACATGTGATCCAAGCATATATCAAGCTAAGGAAGGAGTACTTACAATATAGAAGCTTGAAAGGGTGATTAAGGTCCAAAAACACTAGTGTGTGTTCTTGGTGTTCTTTGTGTTATTGAAGATGTAACTCAAAATGATTGATTTCATGGATGAAATCAATGGATTATACTAGATAATGAGATGTATCAACAAATCAAAGGATGAAATACTTACATTTTTGGAAGATTGAAATGAAGATCTTATGATACCTGAGAGAGAAATGGAAGTTCTTGAACTTAGAATGAGAGAAATGAGGAAAAAGGGTGTAAACTCATGTATAAGGCATGAGTTTATGGCAAAGAGGGGAGGTTATAGCCCAAACTCATAAAGTTTGGCCCTAAACACCTCATATAGGGTTTAAGGTTTGTTTGTTGCATAATGAAACCTAGAAGATACTTCCTGACACTTGATTCTTGATTATACTAGGTTTAGAACACCCAAATAGACTCTAAACAATGTTAACAGTTAGTAGAAACAAGTCTGAGTTTGATTGAATTGAATGGGTGTATGAGATAGAAATTTCGGGTTGTCACATCATCCCCCCGTTAGAGTGAATTTCGTCCCGAAATTAGAATTTAAGTAGAATTTATAACTATGCTATAGATAGAAGTTTCATTTGATCCTCGCGTTCCCAAGGTCCTCGCTTGCATTCCATCGAGCCTTTCACTATCTGGATATGGCTTGGCTTCTTTCGTTTGACTTCACTAGTATTATAACTCTTCTTGGTCGAATGTGTGTTGAATGTTTATCATGGTTTGTGAATATATTACTCTTTGGAGATGTTGACTATGCTCCTCCTCACTTCAGGAGTAGATAAGTACGTAATCAACGAAGACAATGACGAACTCATCCAAGTAAGGATCACACACCCTATTCATTAGATCCATGAATATTGTTGGTGCATTAGTTAATCTGAACAGGGTCACTACAAACTCGTAGTGTCCCTAACGGGTTCGGAAGATTATCTTGAAGACATCCTCATCTATTACTCGTAACTGGTGCTACTCGGATCTTAGATCTACCTTGGAGAAGTAGTTTGCTCCTTGAAGTTCATTAAGTAAGTCGTCAATGCAGGGTAGAGGTTAACAGTAGTTTATAGTAGCTTGCTCCATTCTCTGTAGGTAATGCACATACGGAACGATCCGTCTTTTCTTCTTTACCAACAAGACCGGTGCTCCCCATTGGTGAGAAGATTGGTGTAATAAATCCTTTTCTGAGAAGTTTGTTAAGTTGACTGGAAAGTTCTTGTATCACTGTTGGGAGTAGGTGATAAGACGACTTGGCTACTCGGGTAGCCCCTGGAACTAAGTCGATTCGGACATCGACTTGACGCTTTGGTGGTAACCCTACTAGTTCTTCTAGGAAAATTTTGGGAAAGTCGCGTGCTTCTGGAATGTTTTTCACTTATTGGCTCGTATTGATGGTGTGTGCAAGGAATGTATGTTATTCCTTTCGTAAGCACTTCTGAGATTGAATACTCGAAATAATATGAAGGTTCGTACTTGGTTTTTCACCGTAAATAACTAGAGGTTCGATGAAAGGGAGGTTAATACGAATTTCTCAAAGCACTTGATGTCGACTCGATGTGGACTCCAGCAATTCATACTGATTACGATGTCCAAAGCTTGTGGTAGATTAGATGTCGTGAAGATCGAAAAGAATGTATGATTACTCATGAATTAAGGAAAAAGGATAGATACTTCTGTTCCATCTAAATCACTCGTCCTGATCGGCGGGAAGGAATTTGTTTGGCTTCTAAGTTATTCGCATGGTGGCACGGTCACTCTTAGTCTTGGGCAGTCTCTGTCCTGAATTTCATATTAGGACTCATACATGGTTCATCAATCACCGTGTCAGGTATATGAGTCATATATAATTAAGATTGAAAAGGCAGTCAAATAAATGATTCATGTTTAAGCTCACATCCAAACAAGGAAAATAAGTTAAAGCGGAATCATTAATTCTAAACCTGTAGAACCTTGATTATGTACCACCCTTGCGTATACATTTCTTAGTGATAGATCAACCGTATGTATCTTCGTATTGAACTTGACGTACTGTACAAGTGGTATTCTGGGGAGGTTTGCTGAGGTTACTTTGGGAAGGCTACAAATCCTAAGGAAATCTACGTACGAGTCCCTCGGAGTTCTGGAATGATGGCTTCGCTAGGAAGTCGATTACAGGGAAAAGAATTTTCGCACGAATCTGGAACCATGAGGATCAAATTGAATCAAGTCAACTGACAACGTCGGACTACTTGGAATAATTGGCGTTAGACTAGATCAGAACGGTGTTACCAAAATGTAACAATGCAACTTATGATGGAGGTTCAGTACTTTAGTTTTGTTTATGACGCTACTACTGCGAAAGGTATATTGTGTAATGCATGTATAAGCAGCACGAGAGTTCCTAGAACTGACAGGATCTCGCAGAAATATATGACTCGAGTTGCACTAGTTTTATACAAGTGTTATGAATTGATTCGAACAAGGGTAAAATTATAAGTGTAATTAACTACTACGGTTTGGAATTGTACCTATAATATAGCAGGATCCTTCGATGCCTTTTGTTATTTTGGGGTCAAACTCCTCCTGTTCCCTCATCTTTCTTCTATGTTGGGCAGTCCCTTTTGAAATCTCCCATTTAGCCACATAGATGGAATATCCGAGAAATTTCGAGATTGGTGGTCGAAGTAATGTATTGGATCCGAGTCCTACAGAAACTGGTAGTGTGCCCATTCTTGTTGCAGTCCTTGCAGTGTAACCGACGACAACTACCTAGATGATGGAAGTTGCACTTATTGCACTTTGGTAGATTTCTAGCATACTATCTAGTTGGGATAGGGGTAACCAGGATACAAGTAGGGATGGTAGTAGGAGTTACAGACGTCGAGATCGCAAAGGCTGCCAAAGGTTGATGTCTTTTGTTTGTCTCTTGGGGTGATTTGTCTTTAAATCTATCCCAAGACTTTCATTTATTTCTCTTGAGTTTGAGATTCGGGGTGTCGTGGTTGTTTGATACTCATTGATGTACTTGGTTGTTACTTTGATTGGAATTATTGATAACCATCCCACTAACATTTGCATTGTTAGCGTTAAGGTGAGTCATGACAGCTGTCACGGCAGCTAAGACTGCAGCTTGAAAGGTAGGTGCATCTATCTGAAGAGTCGGTATGTTGTTGATGGATTGATTATTGTTCTTCGACGGCATGATTATATTACATGACAACGAATATTAGTTTGTGAGCTATTATTGTCGACCCAAGACGTATTCTAATCATTCATGTAAATGTAATTTTTTTTGTTAAACTATTCTTGATGGTTTGACCTACATCCCGATGATGCAGTCCTAGTACAATGGTAGAATTAGGTTCATAGAATGGCCACAAGACAATTGTCATCCAAAATAGGCTATCATGGGTTGGTGGATAACGTGATCCAACTTTTGAAAAGAATTGGTAGTGATCTACGAGCTAAGTTACCATAGTTCAATAACTTGACTAAGGTGAGATTTAAATAATGTTCTAACGATAGTAGAATGAAAGTATTTAGGCAAAGGTTCTTCGGGAACCAGCCGACTGTCAATATCTTTGGCATTTATGATATAATAAGTTTGGGAAAATCTGAGCTTGGAGTAGTTCTTACATCTTATTGAGAGTAGGAAAACTTTGATAGAATAAAGTCTAAGCGAAATAGTACTTACCGTACTAGAATAGTTACCTTGAAAAATGCTACTTACAGCATAGATAATAAAACTATTCTTTTAAACAAACTAGAAAGGATCAGTAGAATATCTTCTACTGACGACGGGCATCATTCGAATGAATTCTAAGTTCATCCAGCTGACACTCCACCTCAAGTAAGTGTCATTCACACACCCTCTGGGTACTCGGAGTTCTATGGCTTCAGCTCTTTTTTTGGCTAGTGCTTGCAGTAGTGTTTCATTGTCTCTTCATAAGCAAGTTCTAGATTGCGAATTCTATACGTATTGTAATTTGTGTCAGTTTCTAGCTCCACTGTCTGTTGAACGGCTGCCACATTTAGATCGACATTTCGAACTATTCGTTGAACCAAAATGGGAAGAACCCTGTCAGGAGGTCCTTGTTCACTTACGTTGTTGAAGTTTCGATCTCTGCCGTAGCGTAAGGGTTGACCTTGTTCATGTATCCACCTATTCAAGTACTCAGCCCACCTAGGCATCAGGCCTTGAAATATCAGACGAAGTTCACGATTTGGGGTTTCAGTTCTCGAGGTAGATTCTCTTCTTCTGACTCGGGATTGAGATTCTCTGGAAGATCTTCTGCTAGGTTATCGTCTAAGGGGATTTCTAGTTCTGCTTCTGATCCTACATTTAGCCCTCCTCTGTTCACTTGGTCGGAATAGTAAGGGTCGTCGGGGAAATGGAATCCAGTCATTTATATCTAAGAGAGAATAATGGTAAGAAGAAATTAGCAATTCTATAATAAAGCGATAAACAATTAAAAAGTTTCTACGAAAGAAACTTACTACAATTCCTATTAAGTTCGCTCTTTGAATGAATAGTGTCTAAGACACTCCAAAAGTGTTTTACTTTATGTTTTGTTCCATAGAATTCGTTAGACCTAGAATTTGGTAAGTTTTAGGGTTGCTGCTACACCCCAATCGCTCCTGAACACACGTTCACCATATCTTAAATGAATATAGTTGATCATGCTATATTGATCTGAGATATGATTACATAACTGCCCAAGTTTGACTGTTGTGTCCAACAATTAAAAACCACTACTAGAAAAACAGCCTTTTACGACGCGCAATTTATGATACGCATTGATTCACGATACGCAAACGAGTGTGATCTAAAAATAATGTCATCTCTCTATAAATTTTAAGGATTTAGGGCACGCATTTTTGTGTACCCTTAATTAGTTTCTAAAAAAAATACGGAGGGCGCCTATAATAAAAGGTGTGTCGTCTGAGGATGTCGCTTTATAAATTTTAATGGAAACGCGCCTTTCATCCTTTAGTAGTTGAGGGGGAAAATGAAATCCTAAAAAATTAAAATCCCCACCTTCCTTTTTGTTCCTTTCCCTCTTGCCCTAATTATCGACGCTCCTTCCTTCCCCCTGTCGACATTGACTGCCACCTACTTCTTCCCTCACACTTCGACCATCGTTACTTGCTATTTCCGATCGTCGACGTCGATCAAGGAAAGCACGCCATCAACCAACAACCTTCAATCTCTCCTTCTCATTTTCTCTGTAAACCCTAATCCGTATATGGTTCCCAATCGTTTCCCAAAAGGAAACAGATTTGATCTAATCGTTTCCCCAGAGGAAACAAATTTGAACCCTCTTGATGACTATCAAGATTTCTTTGATGATCGATTGGTTCAAGACTTTGACTATTGAATGAAAAATGCATAATGGACACAAACCTTCTTGTTCAACTATGGTTTCCATTAATTAGACAAAGCAAACATGAGGCCCATGTGAAGGAAGATCCGAGCCCATTTATGTGATTGAATCCGCTTCGTATGTGTTCGATCCAGAGATTTTAGGGTTCTTTGAAGCGACCTCAACCCAGCAGATTGTATCGGGAGAAGGTATTGCTGGTAAAGCGTTGGGTACAAACCAGCAGCTCGTACCAGCAGCTCGCAGGTTCTCCATCATCAGCCACACACCGTGTTTTATAGGCCAAAAAGACTTGGAGTAGATGAAATTGAAATCGAAATTGGTATTATCTAGCTGAATCGATATCGATTTGACTCCAAATTGCAGTCAATCGAAGGATTATTTGGTAAGGTGCACTCCTCTGTATTGTAAAAATTGCTCTTCTTTCTCCTTTATTCATGCCTCTTATTTCGATTTTGATTCTTCTTGTATTCTCCTTTGTAAAACCCTAACTGGAAAAGCGATACAGATATTAATCATGATTTCCTTCTCTTTCCTTGATCCCCAACTCTACACTCTAAGCATCTCAGGTACGCTCCATTCCATCTCCGTTATTCTCTTTTTTTTTATGTCTCAGGTGAGACATCCATCTCCCCTACTTTTTTAATTCTTAATCCCATTATGATAGTTGTTCACAGTCGCACACAGCACCACACACACATCCACATGTTTACTATTTTGATTCTCTGTCTATTTTCATTAATAAGTTAGGGTTTTGATCTCTTTGTTATGGACTATGAATGGTGAATGATGCCTACTCTTGGATTTAATAATGGTAATACTAATCAGTCTTACATGAAAATAGATATGTCCAACAATTTTGTTGGGCTATCGACTATTGACTCAACAGTGGTATTTCAGCCACTAAACCAGAAGCACCAAGTTGGTGGCCAGAATAGTTGCATATTACATAGCCTTAGGAGCCATATGGGTGGGGGAATCAGGTCTACTTTACAGCACAAAGCTTATGGATTTTCAAATGTCACAGAGAAAATGAGACACCTTCTCATTATGGGACTGTTCTGAATGTCCATCAACAACAGATGTCACCAGGTACTCTCTCTCTCTCTCTCTCTCTCTCTCTCTTTCTCTCTGCTTTTGTCACTTTAGTATCCTCTTTAATGTTGATGGGGTACTTAATACGTATACTTTGCAGGTGATGGTTATGGGAGTAGCACCACTGATTCTTCTCGAACCGAAAACATTTATGTTCCTACAACCTCAAATACATCAATGATGAATAATCAAAGTTCCTGCATCAGGTTATTCCTTTAGAAAGGAAATTGTTAAAGGAGAACTTTTAATTTTTTTTTAAATATATTTTAAAAGTTTGGCTTGTTACATGTTTGTGCAGTGCATTTTTCGCAAGTCAAAAGAATACAAAGAGTGGCATAAAATATTAATGGATTGAAATAATGTTGATGGGGCGCATAGTGCTAAAGATTCAGGGAGCTCTCAGCCTTATCCCTCTACTTTACTCGGCATTCCAGAGGCAATATTCAGTTTCTTTTTTTATATATATACAATATACATGTTAATATATATATATATATATATATATATATATATATATATATATATATGTATGATTATGATTGTTGGTTTTTGTATGTTGATACAGGGCAGTGCAAGAAAATCATTTCAACGATTGCAGGGACCAATGGAAGAGTCTAAACAAATGATTTTTCTTGGTATGTATTTGCATTGTTGGTGATTCAAGCAAGTTTTTGATGTGCCTGAGACCTATAAATCGTCCTTCTAAGTGTAAAAATAACTAGAGTGTATGTAACCTCATAATTTGTTGTATTTTCAGATTTTTGCAAACTTTCTTGATGTATCTAAACTGGATGATGGTGATGAAACTAAACTCAGGTTCTAAGGGAACAGTTCTGAATGCAATAACAATTGCATCCAGATCATCTGCAACCCCAACAAAGGCCTGAAGATAGTTCTCAACATCAATAATTAGCTCTAATACTTCAAAACCCTGATTCAAGATAGTAACAAAATCAGCATAATTTGAAAAATATTGTTTTTCAGTTTTCATATAAACTGAGCCAAGATCGTGGTAAAGGCATCACATCTTGAACAAGTCCAGGTAAAAATGTTAAATTTGACATGTAAAGCTGCATAGTTTATTATTAATTCTTCTACTTAACTTAATTACTCCATAATGTCTCATGATATCATGTTCATCTTACTGCAGAAGCATATTCCACCAGAATTGTGGCGAATGTGTGATTGTAAAGTGGTGAGGGAACCTTATTCTTGATTTCAAGTCCTGTGTCCATAAAACGACCTTATTAAATAAGTAAATGGGGCATTCTTCAGAGCTATTTCAAAGGTAAGTCTGCAAAGAAATTAAAAAAAAATAATATGTGGGTTTCAAAATTATTATGATTCAGATCATATAATAACTGAATACAAACTTTATCTTGTGGAAGTACAAATCCCATTCTTCAAGCTTTGATGGTGATAATCTCCAATCATATGGAACAGCAAGAATATCATTTGCCTCAATTCCAAATTCAATGCACCATTCTTTCCATACAGATGAAAGTGGACCTGATAATCAAGAATTCACTTTCAGGGACTATATGTTACAACTTACATATAACGTATAAGTGTGTGTGTGTGTGTTTATGTATATACAGATGGAGAGATGCAAAGAATGTTACCTGTTATATAACATGGGTCAAGTTATGTGATAGCTGAAAGGCCACTATCTGGACGTGACTTAGACTCCGGATGAACCGATGTGTATTTTGTTATATAAAAAATTAATCTTTTAAAGTAATTTTGTTGATGATTAATTAATTAAATATTGTAACAAGAATGGCAAGGGGGGCACATTGACTGCATTATACTACCACATTGTTAAGCCGTTGACCAACACAACTGTAAGTGCATTATACTACCCTGTAAGCCCTTTGTGACTTCTGTTGAAAATCCTTTATTCAATTATCTTTTCATGGTAAAAGGTAAAAGCCTCATGCCAGTTTCACATAAAACTTTCTGAAAAGATTAGGTTTATTTAACTTATTGGTTTCTTAGTTGTGCATATACTTGTAGGTTTTGTTGAAAAATCAATACCGTTGTGCTTCCCTGCTTGTTGCCATCCATGGCTGTTATGTGAATCTTTGTTGGGTACTTGCATATGGAATAAAAAGATACAACCATATCGGATTCACATAATAGTTTGTGATAAAGATAAAAAGGAGTTAATTTTTCATTTTTTTGTAGCATAGTCAGTCACCTTACTGTCAGATTTAATTCGGAAATGTGTGGTGTAGTTTGCAGAAAGAGCAGCACATGGATGACCCTTGCAGCTCGGTAAGTCCCTATGATTTCCTAAAAACTTTTCATCCTTTTATAGTTCTTACGATGAGTGATATCCTTAATAGGTTCCAGAATACTAAAATTGTGTTTTGTGTATGTAGGTTTGTTGTTGTGATCCAAACACCATGGTCCAGTTTTTGCGATTGCCCTCAACATTGCATTCTTGCAAGCAGTAGTCCCACACTTGGCTTAAATCTAACTGGAGAAGGAACAAAATCCCAATACTGGATTGCTACGGCCCAATTTGGTAGGTAGGTAATCATAATCATATAGTTTGTTTTGTTGGTAAACAATGAGTTGTAATAATATTTGCAGTTCCTCTATCCTGGAATTAGGAAGCGATCCGGTGTACTCAATTGAACGCCTTTGCGAAGAGAATAATGCGGTTATTTTAGCAGTTGGGGCAACAAAGCCACGAGACCTCCCTATTCTTAGACGTGAACTCTCAGGTTTGCATTTTGCAATGGAATTTCTACATGCGAATACTAAAAGCTTATTGGATAGCAATCTTGAAGATGGAAACTATATGAGAGGAACCAAACGTAGCGCATTGTACTCTCATTTATTTTCTAACTATAACAATATACTTCCATTTTCTAAATAACAATGTACAATCGGATCCCCTTAGTCGTTCGAATGATTATTTGTATGGCATTAAATTTATGCAATGGATTCTATTTTTTGTATATGATATTTTATTTTTTATTATGAAACATTAAATACAAATTTAATTTGAAAATAAGTAAATCTATAAATAATATTTTTTTTTTTAACATTTACAACTATGATACGCAAAAATGTGTGTCATCTTCATTTATGACATGGCCTTTCTTGATAGGGGCTTTCTTGATACGCAATGTGTGTCATTAACACGAGCGTCGTAAGGTTACGACACGCGAATGCGTGTCGTCTTCCTTTATGATAGGGCCTTTCTTGATACGCATTGCGTGTCGTAAACGCGCGTCATAATTGCGCGTCATAAATGAGAGTCGTAAATGCGCGTCGTCTCTCTTTATGACAGGGCCTTCCTTGACGCACATTTGCACGTCGTTTTATCCTTTTACGACGCGCAATGAGCGTCGTAAAAGGCTTTTTTTCTAGTAGTGAACTTTTATTATATTCTAGTATGACACTGTTCTATAGTAAGTATGTAGGTATGTACCTATGTATACTTTTAGTTTAAGTATTTTAGTACTTATAAAGTATAAACTCTTAGTCAGAGTATTTTTAATCCCGATGTGTTTATAGTTTCTATATCTTTTATGGTTTGATATACCTGAATCACTATAAACAATGCTTTGATACCAATCTCTCACACCCCAAAATCGGACGGCAGAAACGTTCGGGGGTGCAGGACGTCATGTACAATATCATAACATTGCAAAGTAGTAAACATGCTACAACATCATACATTGCATTAATAGTATAATTTCGTACATGTGTGTTCTTTTAATGTAATAAGACACCAAAACAAGAATCAAAATAAAAGACGAGTCTTGAACGCTCCGTCTTCTCAAAACCTAGTCATCGTACCTGTCTACTGGTGACCTGAGAATACACGTTATTTTCAAAGCGTAGATCAGCATTTAAGCTGGTGAGTTCATAAGTATTTAATTTTAATGTTGTTGGATTAATATCTAAGTCCATAACTATAATTGGTAAGACTTGACTCGACCTGGCATGGTCCATTTGGGTTGCATGGCATCATTCACTTTGATAGACTAAGTGAGAGACATAAGACACTTATGGTTATTAATATATTATAAGTTCTAGTATATTAATAATAAGAATAATAACATTTAATTATTATTGATCAAGAATTAATTTAGAATTAATTATGTGATCAAAAGAAGACTAATTAAATATATGGGTTGATTGTGTAAATCATCCATACTTATATAGTGGGCTAATGCTCCATGGATTATCCAGTTGGGTTGAACCCATAGGATACTCCATGGATGCTCCATGGAGGTTACATAACCCATGGGTCATGGAAATGAAAGGTCATGACAATTAGGGCTTAAATGGTGTAAGCCTAATTGTAACACACTATATAAGCATCATATTATTCACCAAAATCGGCCACTATTGTGTTCAAAAGGAGGGCTAGCCGATTTCATGAGTTGTAGAATTCTCTCAAGTTATTCCAAGTGTATTTGGTGTTGTGTGAACCATTTGAGGTGTCACACTTGGGGCACTAGGCACTCAAGCTTCATGAAGACTTCCTACTGTAAAGAGGTATGTAATTCTAACTTGATATATTCATATGAATCAATGTTATTATGCTAGTTAGGATGAATACCTTGGAAGTTCATATTTGCATGTATAATAGAGAAAACATAGATCCAAGGTATTTAGGGTTGCATGTACACTTAGGAGTGTTAGAATGCTCAAAACCCAACAGTGGTATCAGAGACAAGGGTTGTTTTCTGTTATATTGATGCAAATATTTTATTTTCAAAGTTGAAAAAAAGGAAAAAAAAAACATGAAGTTTGTCAAATTTTAAGATAATTACTTGTTCTTATGAAAAACTAATTATTTGTAAAATTTGAATAATTTGCTATATGAGTTGAATTAGGTCAAATTGAGTAAAAGATAAAATGATATGATTATTTTATTAGTTTTAAAAGTTTGAGCTAAAGAGTTTTATTTTTTGAAACCTCCATAAGTTATGGATATGAAAAGGTTTTAAAAAAAATTGATTCAAAGTTTTTATGGAGTTACAAAATTTGGTGTTAATGTTTTAAAGAATTCCATAACTTAAGAATAAGTTATGGATCACCAAAAGTTTTTTGTGTTACCTTGTTTTATGAGTGAATTTAGATTAATGAAAAAAATTATGTGATAGTTGGTTTTAATCCAAATTAATCTAAACGAAGTTCATAAAATATGTTTATGTAACTAAAAAATCACATTTATGAATATTAAAACTCATAAAAGTTGTCATAGGTTACAAAATGAAAAGTCTTTTTCCTCATTAAATTGTTTTATGACTCCATAACTTGTCCTCAAGTTATGGAGGTTCAAGAGTCTCTTCATTAAATAAATAAAATGTGTAACCTTAATTAATTCCATAAGTTAGAAAATAAAGAAAAGTTACATTCTTTTATTAGTTTAAAGTCTTCCATAACTTGTCCTCAAGTTATGAAACTTGAAGAGTTTTTAAATTAAAACTACTTTAACACATAAGTTATGGAATTAATTAGTTTTGAATAGTTTCAAAACTTGCCCTCAAGTTTTGGAATTTCAAAAGTTTTCACTTATGAATACTTTAATTCCAAGTTAGCCCTTAAAATTTTAAAAGTTAAAATTCAACCCTTATACTTTATAATATTATAAGTTAATAATATTTATATATATGTATAAGAGTAAAGTCAGTCTTACCGTTAGTAGGACTCATTCACGAAGCCGGTCTATAAGGGGGTATAAGGTTATTGCCTATAAAATGGCAGTTTAATGGGTGTCCACTCTCACCCACCGCTTCCTTGACCGGTGGAGGGTCGTTAGCCGAACGGGTAGGACAAGGACTAGAATTCTCCCTTCATTAAAAGTATTAATGATAAATACTAAGTAACTAAACTCTTATAAATACCCAATATTAGTTACTTAGGAAAATGTGAATAAGGTGCTAATCCATGAAATTACACTTCGCACTTTTTTTAAGTCGGTTAGTGGAGCGTGTATGGTTAACCGGCACACTAACTCGTATTTAACAAGGTAGGCAAAGGGTAACTTAATGTTTATCATAGTATTGATGGAGTGTGTGTGGTTAACCGGCACATCGATTGAGGGGTAAACACTTAAGGGTACCTAGTAATTTGCATGGTTACTTCACACCTTGTTTTGTGATCCTCGGCATCCCAGTCACAGAACCTGAAGGGCACACTCGAAATTGAAACATGTCATTGAAAAGTTCAATGAATCTAAAAAGATCTAGGAGTTTAAAATCCACTTAAAACCTAATAATACATTTCGTTTATCTTGGTGGAAATTGGTTAATCGTCATTCACCTACCTTCAAATATTCTATAGCTTGGATTACGGCATCCCTCTTCAAAGTTATAAAATATTTTGTAGGGTCCTAGCCTTAATATTTCATATTGGGTGTTATATTAAGGACTTTAAATCAACTATCTTGAATATCTCCCAATAAGATGTCTGGTCTAGACATTTATGACCTTCCCAAATCTCTTTAAACAAGCTTTCCTAAATAAAGATGATGTCCCATGGATATCATACTTCTTTCACCTCCTCCAATTATTCTCCATAACCCACAAGTTCCTCAAAAGTTTAACGTCACTCAAGCCCTATTAGCAATGCAAGGTCTAGGTGTGATCACATATTGGAAATGTAGTCACATATTGACAAGCTGGGAGAGTTGGGTGTCAAAGTCTTGAGAAAGTTAGTGGCTCAACTACTTTCTAAGTCACATAGTGAGATCTTTTGGGAATCCTATGACACAGACTAAGACAAGACCCTTAATGATCTTATCTATTTGCTAAGATCAACTTCCTAAAACGTTGTGGACATTGACAATCATGACTTTGGATATCCAGTAAATCTCTCTCTTCCCAATGGAAAGGGATCGGCCATAGTCAACTCGGTTGACCAAATGGTAAAGAGAGAAGTTAAGTCTGAGATAGTCCTGTTATCAAGGGTCCATAGGTAACTATTGCCAAAGGAAGGGGAATTGGTTGCGAAGCTACCAAATTTACCTAAGGATGTTAAAGTCAATAAGTTTGGCTCTAATTCGGGTAAAGTCCATTGTCTAACTCTATTAAGTACAAGCTGATTCTGATCGCGAAGATGGATTTCAATCACATGGTTCGGTGATCAGAATTTTGGGCTATTACTTAAGAGTTATGATATTTATATTGCTTAGGAATAGATAACAACAAGGTTTTCATATGGATTATAAGGATAAGTTTTTCTGCAAAGTTTTAAAATAAAAGGAAAAGGTTTTGATTTTATTTATTTAAGTATCCTTACAATGGCATTTGTGAAAAGTTGTTGCTTATAAGATTCCATTGATAGCAATATTGGAAAAATGGATTTGATTCTTTCGGTTGTGGTAGTGTCTAAATTTACCAAATAAGGAAAGTTTCTCATCACCTAAGTTTCAAGTGCACCGGAACTTGGAATAATAAGTTGTACAGTATGATGAATGAGAACTTTCAACCTTGGGAAAATTAAGTGTAGTCCTTGTTCACATGTATATGTGAGTCAAGTGAAGGACTAAGGGATCGAGCACACATTCGTGTGCACTGGTCAAGTCCACCACAAAAGATCGATAAGATTATTCGTCATGATTTACTAAAGCTCAGTAAATATGGTTATACTTACAAGCTTAAGTGTAATTCTGAGACATCGGAAAAGGTTCCAATGTATGGAAGAGCGAATAAGAAGAATCAAATTAGGCAGAAGGATAAAAGTTTCTCAAATCTGAAAACATGGGAGAGTACTTTAGTATCATGTTATATGATTGTCTTAATGATTTAGAGAGCTTATCACAATTCATCCTCTATGTGCATTCTGGTAGCTAAGAAGAGGAGCTATGTGTAACAATGTAAATTTTCAAAACAAATTTTATTTTCTTAAACATGTTTTCATCCAAGTCAAGCCATAAAAATCCATAGTATCATATCATCGTACATAACATATAAATCCCAAGATCATAAAATAAATCCTCCGCTAGTGTGTACAGATCACGTCGGCGCCTTCCCACGGTCCTCGCTAGTACCTGAAACACATAACACAACAATTGTAAGCATAAATGCTTAGTGAGTTTCCCAAAATACTACTTACGCACATACGCCCTTCCAGGCCATGACCTTCCAGTCCATGTGTCTCAGGAGACTTCCGTCCCGACCCGGTAAACCTTCCGTACCTACCCGCATCGACCTTGCGGTCCACATCACAATGCCTTCCGGCCCATACATAAATTCCTTCCGGCGCATATCAAACATAGCATACATAGCACATACAAATTGTTAACTTATTCATATACAATGCATACAACTCATAACATATTCGACATTCCGGTCACACATAAATACCCTTCCGGGTACAGTATAGTGAGACGACTCACCTTGTAGGAAGTCTAGAATCTCACGTGCTCGCTATCTCCGAATCTCGAAACGAAGACCCAACCCCGCCTAATCATAACGAAATATCATTCTAATTAATATAGGCTTCCAAGACTAGGGTACACCCATTTCATTATCCCACAGAGGGGTAAAAGACCATTTCGCCCCTCCTTGACTCAAAGTCCACATGTTGACCAAAACCCTAAAAGTCAACATACCACAGTACGTGGGGCGTACTTCAATGATCCACAATCGGGGTCTCATCCCCTTACGCTGCACGTACTCGGAGTTACGCCCAGTGTAATTCCCAGATTCAGCCACACCTTATTTTTGGTCTTAAATGGTTAAGACACTTCTTCAACTTCTAGATCCGGCTCTCTTTAAGTCTCCTAACCCATAAAGTCGGAACCTTTAAGCCTTGGCATGGCTGTAAAGGCTCCCACACTCTCTAATACCTTTCCTCTTCAACTCAAATGATCTAGATCTCATGCATGGCTAATCATTTACGTCCAAGATTGCATTTTTATGAACATACAACTCAAATGGACCTGGAATATGATAGATCTAAGCCAATGGAGACTACTTGCTCATAAAGTCTATATCTTTGGGACCAAAACCCTAGAAATTGTTCCAAGAAGCATACCATAAGAACTACAAGGCAAGATCTGAACTTTTTACCTCAGGAAGAAGCTCCAACCTTTGCTATCCATGGATCTACACTTGTACACCAACTTCTAGCGTCCACAATGGACTCCTCTTCTCTTTTGCTACCTTGAAATGACACCTCAAAGCTTAGAACACTCACACTCAGGCTATAAACAAAGGAACAACTCTCTTAGGGTTTCTTTCTGAAGGATGGTGGCTGAGGAACCAAGCCATCTCATTCCTTTTATAGCCAACAACCCAAATTAGGGTTTTAGGTCTGAGCTGGTTACGCCCGGCGTAACCGTGGGTACGCCCAGCGTACCCGGGTGATAACGCGTTTTAATGAGGCGCGCGAGTAGGCGCAACGTACTCCTTGTACGCCCAGCGTACTCGCCCAACACAAAGGCCCAAAAATGACAATTAAACAAAAGATGAAGGAAATTTGGTTGTACCTGAAATTCGGGTTGTTACAATTCTCCCCCACTAGAACCAGACTTCGTCCACGAAGTCTTATACCAAAAACAATTATGGATGCTGCTCCTGCATCTCCGACTCGGACTCCCATGTCAGCTCGGACCCTTTCCGATGTTGTCACTGTAGTTGCACCAAGGGCACTTCCTTGTTCCTCAAAACCTTAACCTTTCGATCCCTAATTGCCACTGGTCTCTCAACATAGTTCAGGTCTGCATCCACCTGAATATCCGCTAATGGTACCACTGCCGACTCGTCGGCAATACATTACCTCAATTGCGACACATGAAAGGAGTCGTGAATCTGACCCAGCTCTGCAGGTAGATCCAAACGGTAGGCTACCCTGCCTACTCTTGAGATGACCCTGAAAGGTCCAATATATCGAGGTCCCAACTTGCCCTTCTTCCTGAATCGAATCACTCCTTTCCAAGGAGAGACCTTTAAGAGTACAAGGTCACCAACCTGAAACTCGAGCTCAGACCGATGCCTGTCCGCATAACTCTTCTGGAGACTCTGAGCAGTCAACAATCTATGCCTGACCTGTTGTATCTGCTCTATCGTCTGAAGCACAATCTCCGTACTACCCATTACCCGTTGCCCCACCTCTCCCCAGTAGATGGCGGTCCGACACCTTCTCCCATACAACAGCTCAAAGGGTGGCATACCAATGCTTGAATGATGGTTGTTTTTGTACGAAAACTCTGCCAAGGGTAAATAGGTGTCCCAACTCCCTCCAAAATCCAAAACACACGCTCGGAGCATATCCACGGGCGTCTGAATCGTCTGCTCACTCTGTCCGTCCATCTGCGGGTGGTATGTAGTACTGAAATGTAGCCTCGTACCCAACTCCTCGTGAAACTTCTTCCAAAATCTGGAAGTAAATTGTACGTCTCGATCCGAAACAATCGACATCGGAACCCCATGCCACGATACCACCTCCCTCACATATAACTATGCCAACCTCTCAGCAGAAGAGCTCTCACTGATAGCAAGAAAATGAGCGTTCTTCGTCAATCTATCCACAATCACCCAAATTGCATCGACCCCTCTCGCAGTCCTTGGCAATTTGGTGAATTTGGCATACGCTCCGATCGACCAATATCCTTTTCTGGTTAACAAGATGTCCTAGGAACTGGACCTCTCGTACCCAGAAATCACACTTGGAGAATTTGGCATACAACCTCTCCGATCTCAGAACTCCAAGAATATCCCTCAAATGCTCCTCATGCTGCTCTCTAGACCTCGAATATACCAAAATATCATCAATGAATATGATTACCGACCAATCCAGCATCGGCCTGCACACCCTGTTCATGAGATCCATGAACGCAGCTGGGGAATTGGTGAGCCCAAAAAGCATAACCACAAACTCGTAATGTCCATAACGAGGTCTAAATGCAGTCTTCTGGATATCTTCATCCCGAACCCTCATCTGATGATAACCCGACCTCGAGTCTATCTTGGAGAACCAAGATGCTCCCTGCAACGGATCGAACAGATCATCGATCCTAGGTAACGGATACCGGTTCTTGACCATCAACTTGTTCAAACTCCCGGTAATCGATACACATCCGATGTGAACCATCCTTCTTTTTGACAAAATGAATCGGTGCTCCCCAAGGTGAGATACTTGGTCGAATAAACCCCTTTCCCAACAGCTCCTAACTTTGCGAAGATAACTCCTGCATCTCTAGTGGAGCGAGGTCATAAGGTGCCTTGGCGATGGGTGCTGCTCCCGGAACCAGATCGATACGGAACTCCACTTGCCTTTCCGGAGGCACGTCAGGCAGTTCCTCGGGAAACACATCCGGAAACTCGCACACTACTGGAACCTCGTCAACCGAACTTGGCCTCCCCGTGGCCACTCGTATGTGCATCACATAGGCACTGAATCCACTGTAGCCTTGCTGCAAACTCTATCTTGCCCTGGCGGCCGAGGTTTTAATCGTATTTAGTCACTAAAAGCTTAGATTGAGGTTTTAATCGTATGTGCATCACATAGGCACTAAAAGCTTAGATTGAGGTTTTAATCGTATTTAGTCAAGGATATATATATATATATATATATATATATATATATATATATGAATTTCATGTTGGAATGGCTCAACATAAGGAAATTCTATATATGGGTCCATTATTTACGTTCTAAAATTTGATTATGATTACGGCATCCCTTTTCATAATCTTAACTATGAGAACTTGGCAATAAGAAATTGAAATGTTATAGCAAAAGACTGGTTTAGTCTTTATGTGATACATCATGAATCGTGTCCCATATGCTTCGGATATAGGATCGATTACATGTGCTATATTCATCCTTTCTAAAATTTCCAAATGCCTGGGGCATTAAAAAGGGAAAAGGTCTAGAATTGGATATGACTAAAATGCTTAAGAAATTGTTGAGCACAATCTAGGGTTTACCAAAGATTGGTTGCTCAATGACAATTGGAAGTATAGGTGTTAATTCTGGAAGGACCATATTGACATAATCTGTAAGGAGGCAACTCTTGTTCATAAGTGATAGTCAAAATGGAATCTGGAAATGTTTCAAAGTTAGAAATTATTATACAATCTATGTAAGATTAGGAAACTTAATTCAAGAAGGATGTTTCCAAGGAGCTGATCTCCTTTGGAATGCTCTGTAATGGTTGTTGTCAAGTCTTTCTGACTTTGTGCATAATCATTACAAGAGGATCAATGCATATAAGTTTAGAATCTAACGGATTTCTGTAAATGACATGAATTTGGAATTCTTGCATTTGCAGTAAGGATTTGGGACTGTGAAAATAGGATCATTGGAGTTATGTTCAATTGATCTAATTCACAAAGTAAAGATCATAGACAAACATAGTATGCATACTTGGTGTGTAGCACGACTAGTGTTTATAAAACATAGTGTACGTGCTCGGAGCATGTGACAACTAGTGTTTTAATTCAAAAATAAAGTTGATAGCTGAAACAATATACAATGAATAATGTGTAATCATATCATCATAAATAAAAGTTGTTTTGTTTATGTTCATAGGTTTTGATACCATATTAGATTCAATTATTCTTCTATTTCATTTTGCATGTTTTGACTTCCAGAATAACTAGATTGTTCTTCCGGAATGACTAAGTTATTCAAACCATCCACAGTCGGTCATATGTTGGAAGTAGATATGAATTAAGAGTGTCATGGGTTGGCTTGTAGAGGTCTAAGATGTTTGACAAAGGTCTACAACACTCATGAGTGCTCATAAGTTCTAAGTATTAGATTCAACCCGTGCTCATTGGGATCACTTCATGGATTTTATCTCGAGTGATCATGAGATGATAATATCTTATATTCTTCAAACCTAGAGATATGAGTTGTTACTATGAGTTGGTTGTACATTGATTGCACGAAAACGCATTCGGTAACTCAATGTTATAAAACGTGTCTTTGTGTATGATTCAGCAAGTAGTAGAACAAGCCATATGAGTCGAAGTTTATCCATTCCTTTTACCTTCGGGATAAAAGCGATATCTGTGGGCCCCTTGATGATTTGATGATGACAAATGGAAGTGCTCGACCGGGCCAGGACTGATTTGATTTGTTCAATTAGTTAGTCGTCATAAATCGGAAATTGGGAAACAACAAATGGACATAGAGAATGATTATAATCCATGTCTCAGTCCATATGATATCTAGAATGGAGGAATATATGATCCCTTATCTACTGGACAAGTCATTGACAAAGGTCAAAGTTCATCTAAAAGGTCAGACTTCGACGGAAGCTTTTGAGAGCTACAATTTCCAGTCGGTTCTTGAAGTCATACGCAATAATAGTTTTAGAATTATCCAAGTGGGAGACTGTTGGATTAATGTCTAATTCCATAACTATAATTGGTAAGACTTGACCCGACCCGGCATGGTCCATTTGGGTTGCATGGCATCATGCACTTGGATAAACTAAGTGAGAGAAATAAGACACTTATGGTTATTAATATATTATAAGTTCTAGTATATAAATAATAAGAATAATAATATTTAATTAGTATTGATCAAGAATTAATTTAGAATTATTTATGTGATCAAAAGAAGACTAATTAAATATATGGGTTGATTGTGTAAATCATCCATACTTATATAGTGGGCTAATGCTCCATGGATTATCTAGTTGGGTTGAACCCATACGATACTCTATGGATGATCCATGGAGGTTACATAACCCATGGGTCATGGAAATGAAAGGTCATGACAATTACGGCTTACATGGTGTAACCCTAATTGTAACACACTATATAAGCATCATATTATTCACCAAAATTGGCCACTAGTATGTGCAAAAGGAGGGCAAGCCGATTTCATGAGTTGTATAATTCTCTCAAGTTATTCCAAGTGTATTTGGTGTTGTGTGAACCATTTGAGGTGTCACACTTGGGACACTAGGCGCTCAAGCTTCATGAAGACTTTCTACTGTAAAGAGGTATGTAATTCAAACTTGATATATTCATATGAATCGATGTTATTATGCTAGTTAGGATGAATACCTTGGAAGTTCGTATTTGCATGTATAATAGAGAAAACATAGATATAAGGTATTTAGGGTTCCATGTACACTTAGGAGTGTTAGAACGCTCAAAACCCAACAAATGTTTGTATAAATTTGAATGAAAATGTGTGTAAATGTTCAATGTAAATGTTTGTATATGTCACACCCCGGCCGTCGGCAGAAACATCGGTTGGTGTAACGTCACTCTTCGTATCACAGTTATATAACATACGTTGAGCAGTACTAAAGAAAATACATACCTTTATTGATGATTGAAAGTTATATTATTATTGTTTTCCTAGTACCTATTACATAATATCCGACTATAGCATACTTCTTAATGAACAGAAAGATGATAATAAAACTTCTCCTGTTCGTATATATACCAGCTTTTCAAGTTCCTGAAAACACATGCATTTTAAAATACGTCAACATAAAGTTGGTGACTTCATAGGTTTTGACTCCATATAAAAATAATACTTTTTATGAGTTCAAGAGTATAGTTTTGAAAGTATCATTTTGACTCTCCAACGTTTGGTATATATATCAGGTATAATAGTCTACTTATCAAATAAGTGTTATACCTAAATGTTCCTTGAATCTAGGGTATAATTAGGGGTCACTTATACTTAACATTAATACTTGTATAACGACAAAGTATAATGTTTCTAACAAATTGCTACCATGAGTCTGTAACCGTTGCTATGACAGAATGCCTCTGATAAAACACACTCATGATTTCCATGAGAAACAATACACTCATGATATCCATGAGAAACAATACACTCATGCTTTCCATGAGAACAATACCGTGCACTTCATCAACGCTGGAACAATAACAAATAAAAGGATAGTTCGTCACTCGCTTATGGTTGACTATAGCTAACAATCACATGTGGGGTTGACAACCTGTATACTAATTATTCACAACTTCCTCACTCACATGATATTAACGGTTACAATTCAGAGGATTTCCACTAAGATCCCCAATATTAGTTGAGGAATACAATTACTCATGTATACTTCAACGGCTTCCTATAGCTCTACTGACAAAAGCATATTCATGTCTAAAACCCTAATTTACTAGACTATGCTTTTAAACATACTCCTAACTTCATAACATTTAGGCAGTATAACAGCTATAACTTGAAGTAAAACCAGGTTTTATCTTCACATAAAACCAGTAAAAACAACAACATATAACATAACAAGTTTTAGATTGACATAAAACCAACAATAACAACGTACATACTTTTTAACATATAGAACTTCCAAATATAACTTCGGAACTATATCGCACACAACAAATATAGAATCTTAAGTATAACTCAAGATCTACATTAATATATTTCTATAACAATAGCATGCTAATAAGTTGACAACAGTTGTAAATATTCAAAATATTATATTTAGAACAACTATATCCCGGTTAATATAATTGTCTATGTTGATATTAATACACTGTTATATAGACATAATATTATCGTGTATACAATATTTAGCATGCGTTTTACCTCGAAAATATTAGAAAGTGGGGCTGTGAAACTCACCCTAGTAGCGTGATTTTATGTAATCTAAGCAGAAACGGTCAGCGTACAAGGTCGTCGGGGCTCGGGATGCAAGATGGCTTTAGCAAAGGAGAGAGGAGAAAGAAGTTTTGTTGTAAGAATGGCTGATGTCGGACCTGCTTTTTATTGTAGGGATTTTGGACCCCCCACGACTTGGGTTTTGGACCCCCACATCGTGATTTAGGATCTTATCCTCGTAAAATTGCCATTTGCATTCCTAGCTTCGGAGCGTGTCACAATTCTATTTTCACGTCGTGAATTTGATGTCCACGTCATGGGGATTGAACTTATCCCCTTAGAAGCCTCATCACGCACCTTATATATCCGAAAATGTGTCATGGACTACTTTCACATCGTGACTTTAAGTTTCACGTCATGAATCCGGACACCTAGGGTTTCCTACCACGTGTCATGCTCTCAGACAACTGCATCTTCGGAAGGTCATAACTTTTGCATACGAACTCTGTTTTTGACGTTCTTTATTTACACGCGTAGGTATTCACGAGTACTACAACTCCCTTTTAGACTCCAATAGATAATTCTAAGTCTATTTTAAATTCCTCTTATTATAAAGATTTATAGTGTTATATTTATCATAACTTCTTCATGCGAAGTCAGATTCAGATGTTTTCTATATTTTTCGAATACCATGGACGTATACTTTGAGTTGTATCATAAATAAAGTTCATATTTGTATTAAAATTTATCATGAAATACATACTACATTTATCACATTACATGATTGGCATAATCACAAGTGATTGTTATTGACCTATTTTGACTTGTGTTACATTCTCCCCCCGTTAGAACAATTTCATCCCAAAATTTATCATGTGGATAGGGTTTTGTTAAATAGTTGGGGGTATTTTACTTTCATCTGATCTTCATGTTCCCAAGTAAATTCAGGTCCTCATAAAGAGTTCCATCGAACTTTCACTATGGGAATACGACATCGCTTTAATTGTTTGACTTCTTGATCCATGATCTCGATAGGTTCTTCTACAAAGTTGAGTTTGGTGTTGACTTGTATCTCGTCGAGAGGTACAACAAGACTGTCATCAGATAGACATCTTTTGAGATTTGATACATGAAAAACATCGTGTACATTACTTAGCTCTTGAGGCAACTTGAGTTGGTATGCGACAAGACCGATTCTTGTTATAATTTCAAAAGGTCCTATATACCGTGGGTTTAGTTTACCTCATTTCCAAAATCGAATTACGCCTTTCCAAGGAGAGACCTTCAACATTACTTTATCTCCAACTTGGAATTCTAAAGGCTTGCATCTTACGTCAGCATAACTCTTTTGACGATCACGTGCAGCCTTTAATCGATCCTTAATTTGCACGATCTTTTCAGTTGTCTTGTGGATTATTTCTTGTCCAGTATGTAAGGTATCGCATGTACGTTCTCTGGACATTTACGTATCTCCAACTTATGCCCAACATATTGGAGAAAAATATTTTCATCCATAAAGAGCCTCAAACGGTGCAGCCTTGATGCTGGTGTGATGACTATTGTTGTAGGAAAACTAAATTGATGGTAAATGAGCATCCCATGCATTTTGAATGTCTATTACACAAGCTCGGAGCATGTCTTCTAAATCCTGAATGGTTCTCTCACTCTGACCATCAGTCTGTGGATGGTAAGCTGTACTCATATCTAGACGTATTCCTAAGGAATTTTGTAGAGATTGCCAAAATCGGGAAGTGAATCTACTATCTCGGTCAGAAATAACAATTTCCATGCAATCTAACAATTTCCTTAAGATAAACTCTAGTCAGCTTTTCCATCTGGTCGTTCTCCTTAATTGGTAAGAAATGGGTGGACTTAGTCAATCTATCAACTAATACCCAAATAATGTCAAACCCACTAGGAGTTTTAGGTAACTTAGTGATGAAGTCCATTGATATCTGCTTGATTTTCCATTCAGGTATTTGCGATTATTAAAGTAAACCTGAAGGCTTTTGATGTTGTACCTTTACTCTAGAACAAGACAAGCATATGCTCACAAAAGTAGCAATTTCAGCCTTCATGTTTGGCCACCAATAATGTACTTTTAAGTCTAAGTACATTTTGTCAGAGCCTGGATGTACAGAATATCTGGACTTATGGGCCTCTTCTATGACAAAGTCCCTAACTCCACCGAAGTTAGGCGTCGAAAGTTGGTTCATAAGGTGTCGCATTCCGTCATATTTTTATATAAGTTGCTTTTCCATTCCTCGAAAGCTTTGTTCTTCAAGCTTTCTTCTTTCGGAGCCTCAAGTTGAGCTTATCTAATTTGTGCGGTAAAGTTAGAATAGATAGTTATAGTTAATGCTCGTACCTGACAAGGTTTAATATATTCTTTCCGGCTCAAGGCATCTGCTACCACGTTTGCCTTTCGAGGATGTTAATGAATCTCACATTCTTAATTATTCAACAATTCGACCCATCTTCGTTGTCTCATATTAAGGTCTTTCTGCTCGAAGATATGCTGGAGACTCTTGTGGTCGGTAAAAATAGTACCCTTAGTACCGTTTAAGTAATGTATCCAGATTTTTAGTGCAAAAACTACAACTCCCAATTCAAGATCGTGGGTAGTGTAATTATTCTCAAACACATTAAGTTGTCGTGATGCATAGGCGATAACCTTTCCTCTTTACATCAACACACATTCCAATCCTTGATTTGATGTGTCACAATATACGACGAAATCTTTGGTCCCCTATGGAAGGGATGGAATTGGTGCAATACACAACATTTGCACCAGTTTCTGAAAAGCAGCTTCTTGTTTGTCTTCCCAATTGAACTTTGTATCCTTCTGGGTTAGTGTTGTAAGCGGCTTGGCTATTTTGGAGAAATTCTCTATGAGTCTGCGGTAATAGCCAGCAATTCCAAGGAATTGACGCACTTCTGTTGGCGTCTTTGGTGCTTCCCAAGTCCTGATTGCTTCAACTTCGGATGGGTCAACATGAATTCCTTCGTTTCTAACTACATGACCTAAAAATTGTACTTCTCTAATCCAAAACTCACATTTTTAGAATTTTGCATACAACTTTTCTTTTCTTAGTAGTTCCAAGATTGTTTGCAAGTGTTGACCATGTTCTTCCTTGGTTCGTGAATATATCAATATATCATCGATAAATACAATCACAAATTTATCCAAGTATGGTTTACAAACAACATTCATGAGATCCATAAACACTGTTGGGGGGTTAGTTACTCCAAAAGACATAACTAACAACTCATAATGACCATAACGAGTTGTAAATGTTGTTTTTGGAATGACGTCTTCTTGTACTCTGAGTTAAGGGTATCCTGATCTGAGATCTATCTTTGAGTAGTAGCTGGATCCTTGTAGTCGATCGAATAGATCATCAATTCTCGGAAGCAGATAACGATTCTTGATCGTTAGCTTGTTCAGCTCCCGATAATCAATACACATTCGAAAGGATCCGTCCTTCTTCTTGACAAATAAGATTGGTGCTCCCCAAGGTGAAAAACCTGGTCGGATAAATCCTTTGTCAAGAAGTTCTTGTAGTTGGCTAGACAATTCTTACATTTCAAACGGAGCCAACCGATAAGGAGATTTCGCTACTGGTGTTGCTCCTGGAATTAAGTTGATTTGAAACTCAACTTGTCGGACGGGAGGTATTTCAGGTAGATCTTTAGGAAACACGTCAGGGAAATCACATACTTGAGGTATGTCCTTGATTTCTTTTGTCTATCTCTTCCTATCGACAATGTGGGCTAAGAATGCGCTACATTTCTTATGTAGATATTTCTGGGTCTTAGTACAAGAGATGACTTTGAGTTTCTTCCAAGATTTATCAGCATAGATAATCAGGGCTTCGCGATTTGGTAAGGATAGTCGTATGGATTTCTCGTGACATAAAATTTCAGTGCGGTGTGAAGATAACCAATCCATGCCAATTATGACATCAAAACTACCGATAGGAATTGGCATGAGGTTGATGTGAAAAAGGTAGTTATTAAGAGTTAACAGATAGTTTTCTAGGATTTCATATGTTTTCTCAGTTTGACCATTAGCGATTTCTACTTCATAGATTTCTTTTAATCTTCTAGACTTATGACTTAACAATTTTCTAAACGTCGGAGTTATAAAACTTCGATTTGCTCCAGAGTCGAACAGTATAGTAGCATATAAATTATCTATAAGAAACATACCAGATACGACTGAAGGGTCCTGGATAGCCTCCCTGCTTCCAATCACAAACGCCCTGCCACGTCCTACGCCTCCTTGACTCTTTAACTTTGGACATTCTTTCTTGATGTGTCCAACCTCCCCACACTCATAGCACTTTCTTCCTTCACCATGGCTTGCTCTAGTATTTGTTCCTTGATTCACTATTTCCGGTGTTGCGCTTCTGTAGTAACTAGCAGTATGCCCCTTTTTCTCACCCTTCGTGCAGACAAAACAGTCACCTGGAAGATGACGGTTGCACTGATTGCACCATGAAGATTTTGGTTGTGTAGGTACTGCTGTCGTGGCTGCATAATTGGTTGCCACTTCTTTTCTTTTCTCAGATGATTGTTTGGGATTCTTCCTATTAAACTTGCGCTTGTTTGTCCCAGATTTGGGAGACTCAGCATTTGAGACCACTTCTATACCTTGGATCTTTGTGAGGGTTAGGTAATGAGCTATTCTCTTGGTGATGTGATAAGTCGTAGGCTTTGATGCGATCACCATGCCTTTAATTTGCGATGCTAAACTCCAGAAATATCGCTCAATTTTTTTATATTCATCGGTTATAAGTGTTGGACACATTACTGCAAGATCATTAAATATAGCGATATAAGCTTTTATCTATGAACCCTTCATGGTTAGGGTCAATAGTTCTTGTTCCAGTTTATGTATCTCCTCCCTAGGACAATACTCTTCCACTAGTATCATTTTTAGCTCCTCCCATTTCATGGAATTTGCAGTATCAATTCCCAGTGTATTCACATGGAAATTCCACCATGTAAGTACTACGTCAGCGAAAGTACATGCTGCAAATTGTACTTTACAATCATTTAGATAGAAGTTTATTTGAAGGACGGACTCTGTATTTTCTATCCACCTCATCAAATTAATTACCCCTTCATTTCCATGAAAGCTTTTTGGCCTGTAATTCATAAAATCTTTGTAGGTACACGTTCTAGCAGTCCCTACATGGCTTTCATTTCTAACTCCATCTCTTGTGACATTAGATACAGTCGCAACAATTCTTTAAGCTATGATTTCTTGAAGCTGTGTTGTACTTATTGGGGGTTTGGTTCTAGTGGTTGTTGTGGTGCTGATCGTTGGTTAGGGTTTAGCCGAGCACTACTCCTTCTAGGCATTTGGTTTTAGTTCCTATTATAAATAATAAGAATTTTATGAGTTTTGTTAGTCAGTTAATACACGAGTACTAAATACTTCAATTATTCTCCAAAGTGTAAAACATAAGGATATGCTTCATATTATTATTGGTGGTTACATCAGTTTATTTAGGCTTATAAGAGAAACATTTCTATAAACATTACAAAATTTGCAAGGTTTTCTACATCCTTGCTATAAACTTTACTCTTCTTGCCTTAACTAGTCTGATTTTCTATATTTATACAACCACTAGTTTTAGCTTATCTACCAGAAACCCAAGTGATGACCTAGCACATCAGTGACATTAACCACTTGCTCCTCAAATGCTTGAGTTCTCTATTTAAGACCTCTTGTACGCTCCTCATTTCTCGAGGTTTGATTGTATAACTCTAACTCTGCAATTTTTTCATCGTGGGTAATCATGTCGTTATAAGAGAAACTTATATGATGATGGACATCCATCACCGATTCCTGATGCCGCGTCCTTTGTCCTTCTTGCTTTCACACTCTTTCGGAGAGATGAGTAGCCCTACCTTTGACAATTTCCATCTTATCTTCAATTTCATACTTTTCTCAAACAATTGAGATAAGGTATTATCTTTAGTATAATGTGGGGGTTGTGGTCGAGATGATTGACCAGTCTCATACATCTTAGCAGCTCTTTATTCTGCCACCCACCTATCGACAGGTTGGGCTATTCGTGCAAGTTCATCTTGAACGTTATGACTTCCTGAAGATGTTGCCTTCTGATTCTTCTTAATCTTTTTCCATATTGGTATGGATTTACGTGCTGTTCGTTTCATCTTTGCTCCTCCTTGAACTTGACGGTAAAGCGTATTCATTGGTGGTAAAGATGATGCCACTAATTTTGTCTCCTCCGTTGGTCCGGTCTCTTCCATTGGTTCACTCTCTTCCCATTCATTTGAAGGTAAAGGTGATCCATCGTCAAAAGATATCGGATGAAAGGTGGTTGGATTTATAGGGTAGTAAGGATCACCTACGATCATGGGGAATGAAACTTCTTCTTCTTCATCCATATCCTCGATGATTATCCATTCTCGTGAATGTGCCATGTCAGATTCCTATACATTTTGGATCACCAGGATTTTAGTCTATCAAATATTTCTCCCAAATTAAATAGTTCATATGATATGATCATAATAAAATGTAGTTGCACACCTACACCTAGTTGTCATAGGATCTATACACATATAAACATTAGTTGGAATATTTGATATAAATCCTTGAGATCAAAAACATTTTGGGTATTAAGGTGTATTCTTATCACGGATCTGAGTCTTTTTATATGACTATATATTCTTGTTTATTGTATTATCGCTTTAATTATTGTTTGTTACTTCAGGTCTATCTGATAAGGCACCGGCCAGTCAAGACAGTCGAAAGGGTAGGATCATTTTAGCATATATCCGTTCTGGAATCCAGCAACCCAAATTGTAACAAACCAAAGTTGTCTATCGCCAAAACCCATTCTACCCGTAAAAATTTGTCGTTTATCAATTCGTTCCGATTTCGTTTTTGGGCTAAATTATTTAAAATTATATGTTTATTTAATACTAATGAGTGTCCAAACCCCTTAGGATCTCATGAAATTAGCCCAAAATGTTTATTTTAGAAAGTTTAGAAACGTCCCCGCCGGGTTACGGAAACTTAATCGGGTGCGACCAAAAGCCCCGTTTAATGCTGGTATCGGGTAGAATTTCACCGTGTCCAAGTTTTGGGACCTATTTAAACGTGTTCAAGCTATCATTTGAAGGTTTTTCTTCTTCTCTTTACTCTCTCTCTCTCTCTCTCTCTCTCTAACCTTTCTCACCAACCAAGTTTAAGGGTCCAAAACCCCAAAATTAAGGCTTCTAATCACCAAGGTACCTTCCTTAACTCCTTGTATAACATATTTGACCTTCAAATTCGAGATTAAAGCATGAATTAGGACCTTGTTCATGTGTTTACGTCCCTGGAACATGGTTGGGGCATAAACACATATAAAGGGGGGTTTTTAAGCCCTTAAACCCTTCCAAAACACCAATAAGGCTTAGATACGACTTGTAGAATTACGGATTTGGCCTTGGAACTCCTTGAACATCAATTTAGAGGAGTAACCTTGACTTTACTGCCCAAGAACATGCTTGGGCCATAAACTCATATTATTGGAGAGTAAACTCCTCTAAAATGTGTTAAAATGCCATTTACACACACCATAAGGCTTGGGATAAATTCTAGAAATGACTACAATTATAAATGACTACAATTAAGATTTGGACTTTAAAACATATTAAAACACTCTTACAAGGAGTTCACAGCCATGAGGGGGTTAATGGGTCGTAAACTCCTAAATCCATGCAAAAAGTCCCCCAAAAATTTATACAAGGCTTGGAAAAATCATTTGGAATCACATGTGATTGATTAAGGACCCAAAACATTAAGGATTGGTGTGAGGGGGAGTTTATGGCTGTAAACTCCATGTTTACTGCCATAAACTCCAATAAATGGTCCTTAAGTGAGTTTAAATTCATCCCAATGCCTTAGATGCAATCCTAGCTAAATTATCCATGAGTGATGAAGCCATTTAGCACCCAAAAACACCTTCCATGAGTTCACGACCGTGAACTCATGTGGATGGGGTGTTTAAGGCCGAAAACTCCTCTATGAGTTAACTCTTGAAGAGTAAACTCCATATCCAAGCCATACAAGTCCTTAAATGCCACCTGGGTCCTTCCAAACACTTGTAATGGAGTGTTTCCGCAACTAGAAGTGTATGTCCCTAACAAATAAATTAATCAAGTTCTAATTAGATACAAATGTATATAATTTCATAATCCATAGGAATCTTGTGTGTTCGCAAACCTAGAACTGAGGTTTAGGATCCAAACTGATGCGTTTCTCAACCGATGAGTTCATACCCCTACCCTTTTTTTAAATTTTTTTCAATGTTTTTCAAATGTTTTCAGGGGGGAATACAAGCAAAACTACAAGGAAATCTTGTACTTAAACGTATTTTCAGTCCAAATGTTTTATTTCATGTATGTTTCTAATATCGAAAATCGTGATAACTAATGATTCGAATTGTAGGGTATACTGTCAGACTAAAGTCAGATTTCTTTTAAAAGTGTTTTAAACTATATTACATTTTGCAAAAGAAATAATACTAAACATAAACTTAGATTAGTATGAATACGAATACGAATACGAATATGAATATAACCAATAGAATAGTACGAATACGAATACGAATACGAATACGAATACAAATACGAATACGAATACGAATATAACCAATAGGATAGTATGAATACGAATACGAATATGAATATAACCAATAGGATAGTACGAATACGAATACGAATATTACCAATAGGATAGTACGAATACGAATGCGAATAGGAATAGATATAGGATTACGAATGCGAAATGACGCCTTTGGATGACACCAAGACTTCGAAAATACAGTTAGTGTACCCCTTGAGTGTCAGCAGATTTTCGAATTAAATATAAAAGTACGCCTCTGGACCTCTACAGAGTTTCGAATACATCCGCCTCAGAATGTCGATAGAGATTCGAAAATACATCTAATGTACTCTTTTGGAAATCACCAGAACTTCGAAAATACTATAATGTACGCTTCTGTGTGACTCCAAATATTCGAAAATACAATGAAGTTAGTAGATGATAGACATTCGAATGTAGGATAACTAAGAGTTTAGAATAGTTAACTAATACTGCAAGTATGTTAATTATTAGTACTTCGAAATCAAACCTAAGAACCAACCGCAACACATAGGAAAATATGGGATTTTCCTGAAGTAACATAACAACTAGTAACGTGATTAGAACAAATAGATAACTCAACACATAGGAAAATATGGGATTTTCCTGGGATAGTATAACAACTCATAAACAAATAAAGTAACAAACGAATAACTAAACTATTAGGAAAATATGGGATTTTCCTGGAATGACATAACGAACCGTTTTCGAATTGGTAACAAAAGGTAACTAAACTGTTTTCATAAGAAAATAAGGGATTTTCTTGAACAACTTTTTCAGAAAGCAAAGGAAACTCGTTCTTTTCAAAACTAAACCGCTTATGAACTCACCAGCTTTATGCTGATTTTCAAACTGCTTGTATTCTCAGGTCAGCGTTAGACAGGTACACAGCTACCCATTGGAGAAGACAGAGCGTCCCGCAGACTAGTCTTTACTTTTATTCATATGATATATGTATAACACTTGTATAACTTTTCTTCCAAAAAAATGTAATCAATATTACGTAATGTAATGTTTTGTGTTTACTATTTTACTATGTGCATTGGATTTGATACTCAACGTGGAGTCAACCCCGGAAATGTTTCCACCTTCGGTTTTTGGGGTGTGACACAAATTGACATGTCTATCCTTGTCACCGCTCCCGTAAGTAGTCCTTCAGTAGAATAATTAATAATACATTTAGTTATAGGCTAAGGGATATACGTAAACCTAATATAGTAGGCCCTAAACTATAGACGTGCTTTCCTAAGAAAGTACTAGTTCACTATAGTTAATAGCTATGATACGAATTTCTGTCACACCCCGGCCGTCGGCGGAAACACCTGTTGGTGGAACATCATGCTTCATATCACAGTTATATAACATACATTGAACAGTACTAAAGAAAATATATACCTTTATTGATGATTGAAAGTTACATTATTGTTTTCCTAGTACCTATTACATAATATCCGACTATAGCATACTTCTGAACGAATAGAAAGATAATAGTAAAACTTCTCCTGTTTGAATACATACTAGCTTTTCAAGTTCCTGAAAACACATGCATTTTAAAATATGTCAACATAGAGTTGGTGAGTTCACAGGTTTTGACTCCATATAAAAATAATACTTTTTATGAGTTCAAAAGTATAGTTTTGAAAGTATCATTTTCACTCTCCAACGTTTAGTATATATATCAGGTATAATAGTCTAATAATCAAATAAGTGTTATACCTAAATTATCCTTGAATCTAGGGTATAAGTAGGGGGAACTTATACTTAACATTAATACTTGTATAATGACAAAGTATAACGTTTCTAACAAATTGCTACCATGAGCCTGTAACCGCTGCTATGAAACAATACCTATGATAATACACACTCATGATTTCCATGAGAACAATACCGTGCGCTTCATCGACGCCAGAATAATAACAAGTAAAAGGATAGTTCGTCACTCGCTTATGGTTGACTGTAGCTAACAATCACATGTGGGGTTTTCAACCCGTATACTAATTATTCACGACTTCCTCGCTCACACGAGATTAACGGTTACAATTCAGAGGATTTCAACTAAGATCCTCAATCTTAGTTGATGAATACAATTACTCATGTAGACTTCAACGACTTCCTATAGCTCTAACAACTAAAGCATATTCATGTCTAAAACCCTAATTTACAAGGCTATGCTTTTAAACATTACTCCTAACTTCATAACATTTAGGTAGTATAACAGCTATAACTTGAAGTAAAACCAGGTTTTATCTTCACATAAAACCAATAACAACAACTACATATGAGATAACAAGTTTTATATTGATATAAAACCAACAATAACAACGTACATACTTTTTAACATATAGAACTTCTGAATATAACTTCGGAACTATATCGCATACAACAAATATAGAATCTTAAGTATAACTCAAGATCTACATTAATATATTTCTATAACAATAACATGCTAATAAGTTGACAATAGTTGTATATATTCAAAATATTATATTTAGAACAACTATATCCCGGTTAATATAACTCTCTATGTTGATATTAATACACTATTATATACACATAATATTATCGTGTATACAATATTTAGCATGCGTTTTCCCCCGAAAATATTAGAAAGTGGGGCTGTGAAACTCACCCTAGTAGCATGATTTTATGTAATCTAAGCTGAAACGATCAATGTACAAGGTCGTCGGGGCTTGGGATGCCAGATGGCTTTAGCAAAGGAGAGAGGAGAAAGAAGATTTGCTGTAAGAATGGCTGAAGTCGGACCTGCTTTTTATTGTATGGATTTTGGACCCCCATGACTTGGGTTTTGGACCCCCACATCGTGATTTAGGATCTTATCCCCGTAGACTTGCCATTTGCGTTCCTAGCTTCGGAAGGTGTCACAATTCTAGTTTCACGTCGTGAATTTGATGTCCATGTCGTAGGGATTGAACTTATCCCCTTCGAAGCCTCATCACGCACCTTCTAGATCCGAAAATGTGTCATGGACTACTTTCACATCGTGACATTAAGGTTCACGTCATGAATCCAGACACCTAGGGTTTCCGGCCACGTGTCATGCTCTCAGACAACTGCATCTTTTGAAGGTCATAACTTTTGCATACGAACTCTATTTTTGATGTTCTTTATATGCACACGTAGGTATTTATGGGTACTACAACTCTCGTTTAGACACTAATAGCTAATTTTAAGTCTATTTTAAATTCCTCTTATTCTAGAGATTTATAGTGTTTAGTTTATCATAACTTCTTAATGAGAAGTAAGATTCAAATGTTCTCTATATTTTTGGAATTGTATGGACGTATACTTTGAGTTGTATCATAAATAAGGTTCACATTTGTATTAAAATTTATCATGAAATACATAGTATATTTATCACATTACATGATTGGCATAATCAAATGTGATTGTTATTGATCTATTTTGACTAGTGTTACAGTATATGTTTGAAACCCCTATAAAATCTCATATTTCCTACTATTATAAAAAGTAGTCTTCTTCCAAGACCCGACTGTTTTGAATGTTTGTTTCTTTATAAAAGTGGATATTTTTCCCTATTTTATAACTATCTTAACTCGAAAATAGCTTGTATTAACTTTCAAGTGTAACTGTCACTTATGAAAGTAATAGGAAATGTAAATACTCAGGAGTCCTTTAAAATGACAACATGCTTTATTGATTACCTTAAAACATATATGTTTTATTAAGGTCATGATGTGATGAATAGTCCCCATACTATACGGTCTCCCTACAAGATATTCTGGGAACCAAACGCGACCTCAATAACCCAGTTGCTAGTTGTGTAATTCAAATTAAAGTAATATGATCATGTATACCCAATTCGTTATCACCTTTTGTTTAGAACAATGCGTTAGTGATCATTGGTATAATTATATTCTGAAGTGTTCTTATGTATAGTATTCTCTGTATGTAATTGTATATGATAGTATTCTCTATATGTACTTGTATATGATAGTGTTATCTTTATGTAATTGTATATGATAGTATTCTCTTTATGTAATTGTATATGATAGTATTCTATGTATGTACTTGTATATGATAGTACTCTCTGTTATAATATTTTCTTGTTATAGTATTCTCTGTTATAGTATTCTCTATTACAGTATTCTCTATTATAGTATTCTCAACCAACCATGCTTCCTTGGTCGTTACAGGAGAAGCCACCCGTTTCTTCTGTCAAGAGAAGAGGCGTTGGATACGAAGCTGCCCAAATCACTTAAAGAATCTAAGAGATGGGAGAGTCAAGAAGTATGGCTCTACATCAAGTAAATCCACTATCCAACTCCATTAAGTTCTTATTCATTAATTCTTAATGCATAATGTGATAAGATTGCATTTGAATGTTTTTTGTAGGATCAGAGAAAAGAGAGGAAGCTTGATGGAAGAGCAAGATGAGTCTGATCATGAAGAAATGGATCACGATCGCATGAATTCGAAGATTAGATATTGAGCATAGAAAGTTATGATAGCGTTGTTAGGAATATTTGATTACATAGTTTTTCAGTTGATTTTGCATTGTAAGGACATGTTTTCCGCTGTTTTTATGAATAAAATATTTTTTATTTGTCTTATATATATATATATATATATATATATATATATATATATATATATATATATATATATATATATATATACTTGCAATGAAATCGTTGTGAAAAATTGGTGTTTGTATATTTCTATAAACAGATGTGATTCTTAGTTATGTTATTTATGGTAGTGTCAAAATTTTCTAAGTACGGAAAGATTCCCATCACCCAAGTTTCAATTGGATAGAAACTTGGAATCATATGATTTGAATCATGTGATGTATGGAAATCTTGGTGTTTAGGAAATCAAGACTAATTCCTTGATCACACAAGTATGTGAGTCAAGTGAAGGACTAAAGGAATAGAACACAATGTTGTGCACTAGTCAAGTCCACCACAAATAACAATAAGATTATTCATCATAATTTACTAAAAGTCTAGTAAATATGGTTATACTTACAAGATTAAGTGTATATTTGAATCATTGAAAATTTTCAATGAATGGCCGAACGAATAAGAAGAATCAATGAAGGCAGAAAGATAAAAGTTTCTCCAATCTAAGAAAAAGGGAGAGTACATTTATATCCGTTTTATGATCGTCTTAACGATTAAGAACCATATCACAATTTATCCTCTAATGACATGTTAATGCACTATTATGGCTAAGAAGAGGAATCGGAAATTGTTGAATTAGTTAAATCAAAAGGATGAGTCATACTTCAAATATGGATCTAAAGTCATACGCAGAATAGTTTTTAGACTTATCCAAGTGGGAGACTGTTGGATTAGAGTCTAAGTCCATAACTACTTTGGTATGTACTTGACCCAATGATGCATGGTCCTTTTGGGTTGCCTTCACCAAAGCAACTTGATAGGATGAATTATGGAGAGAGAGAGAGAGAGAGGATTAATTAGGATTTATTAATATATTATGAGAATAATATATTAAAGGAGAAATCATATTGTTTAATTAATATTAGTCAAGAATTAATAGGAATTAATTTTGTGGCTAAAAGACATTAATTAAATAAAGGGGACTAGAACTGTGAATTGTGTGATAGTTGAATATTGAGCTAATGGACTCCATCTTATAAGGGTGGACGAAATCTATGGGGAAACCTATTAGAAATCGTCCAAGGCCTCTAAAGAGGGAGTCCATGGGCTACTTAGGGCCTAAGCAGTCATATTAGGGTTTCCTTGTTAGATAACCCTAACTACCTCATTATTTAAGGACCCCTAGGGCACCAAAAACGTGGGCTAAGAGTTTCCTTAGGGTTTCTAGACGTTTTTGGGTGCTTCCTTTCATCTCCTTCTTCATCCTCTTGCTCTTGGTGTTTGTGAGCCATTAGAGGAGTGACACTTGTGACTCTAAGCTTTTTGAAGCCATTATAAGGAGGATTTGAGATTGTTATTGCTACATAACAATCAAGGTAAGATCTAAACCCTATTCTCATGTTAATATCAATTATCGCATGCTAGATCTAGGCTTTAAAGTCTTGGATGAATGCATGTACAGTAGAGAAACCTAGATCCAAGCATTAGGGTTTGCATGAGCACATAGGATGGTCTTATGCCCAAAACCCATCAGTGGTATCAAAGCCTTGATTGGTTTCTATTGTGTTGATGCTTTGTGTTTCATTCATGCTTAGAAAATCGATTTTTTGCTCCTCTGACTAACAAACTCATCGAGTCCCAAAGTGAACTCGTCGAGTAGGATGAACTCGGCGAGTCCCTATGGAAACTCGGTGACTCATGCTGTCAGAAAGAGGGATTCCCGGGATTTATCTCCTATTTTGCTGTGGGATAATTGAAAAATCATATTTTATTGATCAATTATGAATTTTATTGATATTGGATGATTATCCTTACCAAAATAAAAGATAATTTCAAATTAATCAAATGTTTACTTCCTTATATGATAAATGTTAATTTTTTTTAATCATTTGATCATTATCTTGCATGAAATTGAATTAGGTCATAATTAGATAATCTCAAATTAATTGTTTAATTGCCTTATTTGTATTTTGATCTAATAGTTTTGAAAAGTTTCAAAACTTGCCCTTAAGTTTTGGAATTTAAATTTTTGATTAAAAGTTTACTTTTGAAATATTTAAATTGTAAACCCTAATGATTTGAAATGTTTAAAAACTTTCCCTCAAGTTTTGGAATTTAAATTTTTATTAAAAGGTTAATTTTAAATTGTTAAATTCTAAAACCCTAATTTTTTTAAAAAAATTCAAATTGCACCCTTATGGTTTTATTAAATTAATTAAGTGTATAATTAAAAGAAAGTTAATAAATCTAGATGATATGGTTTACATTTAATTTAATTAAAAGTGTAATTTATTAAATTAGACCACCTAGTATTTTGAAAGTGTAAAATACACCATTATACTATATATAACATTAAAAGTCTAATATTATATATGTATAACTTAAACTGTTAGTCTTACGGTTAATAGGCCTTATTCACGAAGCAGATCTATAAAGAGGGGGGGGGGTATAAGGTTATGTCCTATAAAATGGGAGTTTAATGGGTGTCCACTCTCACCCACCGCTTCCTTGATTGGTGGAGGTTTGTTAGTCGAACGGGTAGGATAGGCCAAATCCTTTCCATTAAAGGTATAAAGAAGTATAAAGTAACTAAATGTTTTTTACAAAATTCTCAATCTTTGTTACTTTAGACAAAAGTGAATTTGATGCAATTCCATGAAATTACACTTTGTACCCTTGCAAAGATGTTAGTTGAGCGTGTGTGGTTAACTGGCACACTAAATGGTTCTAAGCAAAGGTACAAAATGGTGACTAAATGTTTGTCATATTTCGGTGGAGCCTGTGTGGTTAACCACACATCGAATAGGTGACTGTAACATTAGGGGCACCATGTAAGTTTGCATGGTTATTCACACCGTGTTTTGTGATCCTCGGCATCCCAGTCACAAATCGAGGGGCATATCGAGATATAAACATGCCATTGAAAAGTTCAATGAATCTTAAAGGATCTAGGAGTTTTTCAATACATTTAAAACCTAATCTCTTTTTTGGTTTTGATGGTGGAAAATTAGTGAATCATCATTTACTTACCTTCAAATGTTTTGCAATTTGGGTTACGACATCCCTCTCCCAAGTTGTGGAATATTGTGTTGGGTCCTAGCTTTAATATCTCATTTGGGTGATTTAGGACTCAATCAATCAACTAACTTGATTTTCTCCCATTTTGTAGATGCCTGAATCTAACCGTGGTCTTCCCAAATCCCATGGAAAAGGTTTTCCTGCTCAAAGTGAAAGTATGTTACACAATGAATGTGAAAGATCAATACCTACATTGTGAACTAGCTTGGTTTCACTTCCTCCACCTCCTCCTGTCGTTCTGCCAAACCCACAAGATCATAGAACTGAAAGGTTCAAAATCTCTCAAGCCCTGTTAGCAATGAAACTATACTTTGTTTCCAATCTAAAAGCTTAGATCGAGAAATTTTAATTGTATTTAGTCAAGGGTATATTTAATTGTATTTAGTCAAGGGTATATTTATTATTTGCATTCTCAAAGTTCGATTATGATTACGGCATCCCTCTTCATAGTTTGAATTTTGAGAACACGGCAAATAGAAATATTATTACAATATTATAGTAAGAAATTGGTAAAGTATCACATTTTCATTATGAATTATATCTCATACGCTTCGGGTATAGGATCGATTGCATATGCTGTAATATTCAACCGTTCTAAAATTTTCCAAATGCCTAGGGCATTTAAAGGGAAGAAGGAAATAGAACCGGTTTTGATTAAATTAATTAAACAACTGCCAAGGACAATCTAAGGTTCGCCAAGGATTGGTCGTTTGTGGACAGTTGAAAGTATAGTCATGGTTGGACCATATTGACATTATTATGAATAGATAAGATTCTATTTGGAATTTGTTATCATATGGAAAATATGGAAATGTTTCCATATTGGGACTGACTATAAACATTAACCAGAATCTCTCTCTTACTACAAACTGTGGCCTTGGTTTCTCTCAAAACGGTTTTAAGTATGGTTTTAGCTATGCAAAGACACATTTTGGTTTTCAAAATTTATTCAAAGACTCTTTACAAACACCGCTTTAAATATGGTTTTACTTACAAAGAAAATACTTTAAGAAAGTTCAAAAGTATCATTGTTGTTAGCAGAAAACCTATAACTCTCAACAACCATGTGTTCACCCTCTAAACTACATGTATTCTCAGACAATCACTGAATAAGAAATTCAGAATACATAATAGTCATGGATTTCAAGAAACCTAGTTTACTTGCTTTTGTTATATCTACCTACCTATTATCGATATTTCATGTACTATACTATTGTCTGTAAGAAACTTTTATTCAAATTTCAACATCGAAAATAATTACCATTTTATTTATTGTTGTATTTGTGCTATATATTCAGTTCACTTGTGATCCATGAACTAAGTCACACAGCCCGACATGTTTCGCCGCCTCAGTCGATGGTGTAACATGATGAACCTGAAAAAATTAAAATAATGAAGTGTCAGTCATTCAAGAATGTAACCTTTTTCTAGTATACTCTTATGTGATTTAGCAAGGAGTACATTAAAACACAAACAAACTTCGTGTCATTGAGTCCATAAAAAATCTTTTTGATTTCAACTATTTTCAGCTTGAATATTGAGAAGCATTACAAGATAAAGCCCACCTATGAGAGAGTCTACAAACTTATTACGTCTCTTGTATGTGATTTTGCATAGTATACACTTAGATTTATCTAGTTCTCACTAATAAATTTGATCTTCCTCCATTTGATTATCCAATAATGATCACCGAAGGCATTTAGGAAATGAACTGTGGGGCCACCAACTCCCCTGATCCCAACATAATTTTCAGAACTTCCAAAGATGCCGAAAAAAACTTCCTCGATGCAAGAGTATTTCATCCATGCAAGAAGAGATAGTTAGATGGCATCCTAATACTTACTAAAAATAGAAATTCACTACTGATGAAGTGGTTTTTGAAATCGAAGAAGAATCAAATGGGTTGTCGTTATAAGGAAGTTTTCGTTGCTCTTTATCAAGCTTGTCAAACTTGATAAGTGTAGAAGTTAGCTGCAAGGTCACTTATAGGGAATGAGTGGTACACGAAAGTGAACCTCGATAGCTAAAAATATTCCTTTTGATGAGAAGACTTGGTTGGATAATGAATCAAAAAGTTGTATTGTTTTGTTATGTTTAGGACTTTTGTGAAGAACAAAGATGAAAGAGGAATTAAGAAGAATCTATGGGATTTTGTCTTTTGTAGTGCCGAAGAGTCAGAGCAATGATCAATTTTTTAGCATTGAGTGTTTGGTAGAATATGGTAGACTAAGGTGTGGTAAGCATGTCCGTCTATTCATGTATTACTTTTTCTAGACATGTACCTCTTTGTTCCTATAAATAGATGATCATGTTGATCTATCTATGTGTGTCTCATCTTACTTCCTTTGTAATTTTCTCATAATAAAATAAATGTCTCTTTATCTCCATTATCTTATAATTTCTTGTTCATCACTTACTAACTTATGTTTGAATGCGAAACATGTTACGATTCAACAAGTATCTTTAAACTTGCTTACATTTACTTGTGTATTTTTCTTCTATGTTTCCTTTATAATTCCACAATCTTACTATTGTTAAGTTAACTAAATATCTTTGAGATTAACTTCATATTCCACACATAAGTTCTTTTCTCAACAAATGCAGTGCTTGGAACTGTAAGATGGGAGTTTGAAATTTGTATGATGCTTGGCTTTATGCCTATATTAGTACAAATATATAGATTAGATTAGATTTTATATTCGATTAAATGGTAGAGAGAGAGTATACAGTAGATAACAGATAACATGTAATAGATGATAGATAATAGATAATAAATAAGTGTTAGGTGTCATGGATTGAATAATTATGATTGAGTTCGTAAGAGAAAGGGTTTCGTAGGTTTTGTATTTGAGTATTCACATGAATACGCGAGACACTTTGTCTGGTCTCATAGTTTTTGTAGTCTAGGCTTCGTAGCTTTAGTCAATTTGTCTTGACATACTGTATTAGCTTAGGTTTCGTGACCTCATTGGTCACGTCCTAACCAACTTCCAAGTATGACATATATAAGGATATTTAATTATATATATATATATATATATATATATATATATATATATATATATATATATATATATATATATATATAGAAATAGAAAGAGAGAGTATCTTTTCAGAGTGTTCTTACGTCTTTGTAATTGAGCACTTTTACTTTCTAATGAAATTCAAATCATATATACATAGTATCTACGTTCAATATTAGATTTGAGTCATGATTTCATTCTTATAGAATATTACAATTCTACAAGTGGTATCAGAGTAGGAATTCCTCTAAGGTTGTTTTCAGATACGTGTATACATTCATGTTAATCGATTTTTCTATTTTCGATTATGACTTTCCAAGATCTATTCTGAATTTTGCAATTCAAATGCAATTCGAATCATATTACTTTTTTCGATATGAAATCTGTTTTCGCTCACTGATTTTATTCATGTTCAACATTTTTCATTCAAAATCATGCAATTCAAATGCATTGAATCTTCAACTTTTATTCGAATCCTATTTCCTGAAGACTATGAAGTTTGGGTTTCTTACATGAAGATTATATTTTCGGAATTGAAAAACAACGATTGTATATTTGGAAGTAAATCATCAAAGGAGCTCACAAATTCAAAAAAGCAAAGGAGTATGCTCTTAATATTGTTGATTATGTTGATCTATGAAAAAAATACAAAGATCTCAATGCACAAGAACATGATAAGATTGAAGGAGATTTAAGAGCCAAAAGAGATCTATGATTTTCACTTCCACCAGATACTTTTCGACTTGTAATTTCTCTACTAAGCTCTAATTGCAATTGGCGAATATTGAAGGAATTGTATTCTGGAGATAGTGATCAAGTTCATTCTATACAAGCAACTTTTCTTTATATGTTCGGATCTTTTTAACAAAAAGCTCCTAAAATAAATGATCAAGTAGCAAGATTGTTCAATCATTTGTTAAGTAGAATGCGTAAGTATGGAATGAAAAGGGAAATAATAGATGAGAAAGTTACATTCATGAATAGCTTGCACTCGGGATGGAAGCTGATCACTTCAACCTTGAAATCACATGAACAGTTTAAGAACTATTATTTAGCTCAATTTATTGGAATTCTAAAGTCTCATGATAATAAACTATTAGAGAACGGATGTAGGTTTGTTAGCCAGTTGTGGATGATAGAGTCAAAGGATATTAACAAAAATAGGAGAAGAAGGAGAAGAAATATATAGGTGATTTTGCTTTTGATTTAAACTAATACAATGGTAAAAACCATTTTAGTAAGGAGTGTGTGTTGCAAAAACAATCTAAAGAAAGAAAAGAAAATGACAAAGAAAATTGTGTTTAGACAAAAGAATATCTTAAATAGCTCAAGATTCTAGGAAAAACCATGATTGTAAAAGAGGAAGGCAGTGATGATGGGAGTAAATCTGTATGGTCTACTTACTCAGAATATGAGGAGCTATGAAGGCCTACTCATGGAAATTGTTTTGTTGTGGATGATCTTGCAAGTGATGGGAAGCACAAGTGTTTGATTGTACAAAGAATTGGTTCAGAGGAAGAGGAAGATATGTCAATAAATGGAGGAATTTTTGATGGAGCAAATTCAAATGATTCCTACTTTTCTACAAAATGTGTTGGAGAATGTATGGAGTCTTTCAACAAACTAACCAAGAAGGTACATTCTATTCTCAAGTCTTTAGATACTCCTATTTATCAATATTGTGATGAATTACTTAAATTTCAAGGTAATATTTATAAGTTAAGTGATAGTTTGAGATGGAATAGCCTAAAACTTTCAAATGTGGATGATGATTTCTGTAGGTGAAATATAAGAATATCGAAAAGAGAATAAGAATTGAGATATTCGAGTTAGAAATAATAGTATGATAAATTATTTTTGTATTTTGACAAATGTTAACGAAGTAACATCATATATTTTTTTATTCCGAAACATTTTTATAGACACATTACTCAATTATATCATAATTGTGAACTTGATGCTGAAATGCATAAAAAATGCTACCATTCTTTGAGTATAAGGAAGAAGATATATATGCTGACCATTTTTGAAGGAAGAGTACAAGATTTGTTTGTGTGAAGTATTAGGGACTTTATGATAGGAGAAGCTTTGTGAAAATTTCTCCAATTTTGATTTTTGGTTGTGATAGGTCCAGTTCTTGGGACATATTGTGAACCAGAAGGCTATTATGGTCGATCCGTCCGAGGTTTTGGCAGTTATGCAGTGGTAAGTGTGAAAGACTCCCACTGAGGTTTGTAGTTTCCTCAGACAAGTTGGGTGTTATTAGAGAATAATTAAGTATCTCTCTGATATTGCTTTACCAAAGCAAATACTCCAAATCAAGTGTTTGTTAACAAATGACTATACAAATTGGACACTGATGATTTTACTTTTACAGTGAAAACTAATAACGATGTTTCTTGTGACAATCATTTTTGCTAGGAACCTATTGATAATAGTGAGGAACAAATTGGACTTTCAAAGAAAGTTCATGGTGAATGAAGAGTAGATATATTTTGAACCATTAAATGTAACTTTTACTAATCAAGGTTTATTAGAAAATTATCATATGCAAGATACTAAATACATTCCAAAAAAATTGTGAGACAAACAATTTCAAAAGAAATTAAAAGATAAATAATCAATCTGAGCACAACAACAAAGAAAAAAAAAACAAAATGAAAATGACAGAAAAGCAAGATTCAAAATTATTTTGAACGAAATGAAGTGTTGGGTTTAAGTTCAAAAACAGTTTCAACAACTCATAATGTTAGCCACGAAAGTCTTGAAAGTTTTTGAACATAAAAACAATTTATAACCCACCAAGGATCTTCTTGCAAGAAATGGAATGATACAAAAACAACCATAAAAGGAAGAAGCAACAACAACCTTTGATGAACTTTGGATCTTATGTCAAATTTCTTTCGTGTACTCATATTTTCCTCGTTGATAATGAATGTATGATAGTTTTTAATCTACGACACAATGAAAACTATTAAGTTGTTCTAGAAAGATATAATGTATGTACAAAATTAAAATATTAATATCATAACATCAATCGAAACGTAGGAAAAAAAAATCAAACGAACACAAAACATTTAAAATTGTATTATTCCTTCTATTATGTTTTCCCTCGCACTTTATATGAGAATTGTATTTTTTTTGTTTTACTCAAATGATTTATCGCTTTATAGTAAAAAAAAAAAAACTAACGATCATTTGATACTTATAAATTATATCATATTACTTCAAATACTTAGTAATTTTACGGTATAAATTAAAAAAAATGAGTGATTGTCCTTAATTAGTTGAAAAATAAAGGGTTATAAAAGCTGATTATGGTGTAAGAATGGAACCTATCATGAACCATATCCATTTAAATAGTCTCCTCCATATTATTACAATGATAATGATATATGAATGACATTTCAATAAACAATTCTCTCCATACATTATTTTTGATGATGCATTACCTTGAAACACATTTTTTGCACAATTCTTCTACAACCAAAACAACCTGTCATGATTAATTCGAATATAGAACCGTACGAGTTTCTAATTGTTTTGTTTCATTAAGCCTGCAAAGCAAGTCACTCAACTCCCAAAATTTAAATACACCCTTCAATAAAACTAAAATAATATCCAAATAAAAATCAAACAATTATTGGTACACATGTTACATCCATCATCGATGAAATTTATATTTTTTTATACATCAAAATTCATTTCATAAAATTTATTTTAGTTGGAAATAATTATTGCATGTCATCAAATTTTAAGCGCACCATCTATGACCACAACATAACACCCGCATCCATTCATATTTTCTAAAATGTTTTTCACTATAAAACATACTCAAATGTGGTTTGCATTAAAAATATTTTAAAAATAATAATTAAACATAGTGTACAATCATTAAATAAATGAAACTCAAAAAACAAACAACAATGTCTCATATCATCTACCCTACTCACCTCGTATAAATTATAATTTTTTTGTCCATCTTAAGAATCAAATGGATGAAAACACATATAACAAAGGCAAAACCAATAAATACATTAAAACTCACATCAAAGCGACACAAGATCCTATTTTGGTTTCTTCACATTTGATCAGTTGATGAAGAACACACTTCCAAAAAATACAAAGCAAAAATATAACAATATATTCATTATGCATTCTTTGGAATATGACACGATTTTGAGAAGAAAATATTTACCATTTTTGCTTTGTGGAGGTACCAGTAAATACATTAAGTGCGATAGATTCAACGGATGAAAACATGCACCCAATAAACACAAAGGTGATAAGCATTTGAAATACACATATACTCAATAGCATATATCCGCAATTTACATGAAACCTTACGTAGCATTCTTGATTAGTGTTACTTTTAACTATTGTTATAACTAATTAATTTGAAATTTATTTATTTGACCATGTTTTACTTTTAATCATGATGATTCTTCAAAAAAAAAAAACGACCCTTATGTAATTAATAGTTTTTTGTTACTATTAATTACTTTTATTGTTAATTAATATTTTTAAAAAAAAAGTATTTTTAATTATTATTAAAACAACCAGTTATTATTAAAAATTCATAGGAAACTTTTGAAAACTACCTATTACTATTTAAGTGTTATAGATATTAAATCTAAGGTTTTTTGTTGCAATACGATAGATTATTCATTTAATATGGCATTTTTTAAAGTTTATCAACTATATAAAAATATATGGGAATGTAACTAATCAAAATATTGCACTTATGAGCAACAATAAAAATAGTTAACTATAGTGTAGAAATTGAAGACTTATGTTTCACTTTGAAACACCCAAATATATAAATAATAGGTGAATTTCCGCGCGTTGCGCAGAAACACTTATATAATTGAAGTCTTTATAAATATATGATTTTTAAATATAACAATAACGTTGTGGTTAAATTTGATATAATAATTTGTATATACTAAATTGATATAATATATTGATTATTTTGAATTATATGATAATATATAGATTTATTATAACTTCATAATCTCAATCGTTTGAATGATTTCTACCCGCGAGTTACACATGAATAAAATTAAATATAATATATGATTTGATATTATATATAGTTGTTTTTATTGTTAATTAATTTTTTAAAATTTATTTGCTTAATGTTTTAATTTCTATCATTATAATTATTTAAAACATCAAACATTGTTTTTTTTTTTTATTTTAAAGCTAACAATATAATCATTTATATAAAGTTGTTTTTAACTATTATTATTGTAAGTTATTTTAAGCTACTTACTTGGAAATTTTAACGATTATAAAATACATTTAAGAAATATTTTAGTTAAATTGAAATTACAATTTAGTTTTTGCTTTTATCACTACAATTTATAACTTTTAACTATTTACAAAATATTCTTTAGTTTTTTTTAAACATAACTGAAATTTATATTTTAGTTGACATTGTAATGCGCAAAAACATTTATATAGTTGAAGTCTTTACAAATATATATATTTTAGAATATAACACTAACGTTGTTGTTAAATTTGATATAATAATTCGTATATTAATTTGATATAATATATTGATTATTATATGTATTGGGAGCTGCTTTGCTATGCGCTATTTATGGTGCTACCGTAGAAAATACTTTATTTGAAGATGGTGATGAGGCAAATACATTCCGTGCTTTTAACCCAACTCAAGCTGAAGAAACTTATTCAATGGTTACTGGTAATCGCTTTTGGTCCCAAATCTTTGTGGTTGCTTTTTCCAATAAATGTTGGTTACATTTCTTTATGTTATTTGTACCAGTAACTGGTTTATGGAGGAGTGCTCTTGGAGTAGTTGGTCTGGCCTTGAACCTACGTGTCTATGACTTCATTTCTCAGGAAATTCGTGTGGCGGAAGATCTTGAATTTGAAACTTGATAATATATAAATCTATTATAACGTTATATTCTTAATTATTTGAATGACTTCTACTTGCGAGTTACACATCAATAAAATTAAATATTATATATGGTTCAATATTATTTATAGTTGTTATTTTTAACTAATTTTTTACATTTTATTTGTTTAATATTTTAATTTTTATCATTATAATTATTTAAAACATCAAACATTATTTTTTGATTTTAAAGGTAACATTATAATCATTTATATAAAGTTATTTTTAACTATTGTTATTATAAGTTATTTTAAGCTACTTATGTGAAAATTTTCAACGATTATATGGATACTGACATAAAATAACTTAAACACAGATTTGAACACAAACACATAAATAAATGACTATTCTTGCCAAAAACCACATAAATTTATTATTCCTAAAAAGTGTCATCCTCTCTCTCTCTCTCTCTCTATATATATATATATATATATATATATATATATATATATATATATATATATATATATATATATATATATATATATATATATATATATATATAAAAGAATGAATATACACAATTCTCTGGATACATTATTTTTCATGAACCATTACAGTGAAGTGAAAGATATTTTTTACAAAATTCTTCTACAACCAAAACATCCTATCATGATTATCACAAATGTTGAACCGTACGAGTTTCTAATTGTTTTGTTTCATTAAGAGTACAAAATAAATCAACCAACTCCCAAAACATAAATATATCCTTCAATAAAACTAAGATAATATCCAAATAGAAATCAAGCAATTATTCATACAAATGTTACATCTATCATCGGTGAAAGTTATATTTTTTTTATACACAACTATTCATTTTATAATATTTTCTTTACTTTGGGAATAATTATTGTATATCATCAAGTATTAAACACAACATCTATGACCACAACATAACTCCTTGATCCACCCATATTTTCTAAAATAATTTTCACATATTTCCTATGGAGTTTCATGATTTGGTTTAACTGGTCCCTTTTTTTTTTTTTTTTTTTTTTAGCATTTAAGGGGAATAAAATGTAGTTTTAGCGGCTAATGTAATCCAATGACATGTTATTACAGGTTTCTTAGCCTAGTCACACTCCAAGTAATCTAATGAGTTCATTTGGAGTCGACTCGCCCTACACGTCACCGATTTGAGTCGAATCGGTTGCTTGGTCCCTAAGGGTCATTGTGGTCCAAATATATATAAAAGGGAGGGTTTAATAAAGCAAACCCTAATACATTACACCCATTTTCGGCCTAACAGTTACCGACAAGAAGGAGATAATCCCTTTCACGAGAATCACGAGATGGCTACCCCATTACCGTCACCAGATTCGATCTCGTTAAATTCTCGAGACCGGATGAACTTCAGTGACACACACACAATTTTTTGAGATTGTGGGGAGAGAGTGGTAGAAACACAGGTGGAGATGGATCACATTAAAGAGGAAATGGGGTGCGGTTCTATGATATCAAGGGTTGAAATGCTTGCCATGCAGCGCCGATTAGATCGTCAGGATAAGAAGATGCAAGCTATGAATGTTGTGCTGGTGGGACTGGTGGTGGTGACGCTTGGTTTGCTACTGGACAAAATGCACACTCTGATGTAATCGTGCTTCTGATGTTGTTTGTTGACTCACCCTTTGTTTGTGTTTTTTGTGTTAATATGCAATATTGTCTATTAGGGTTTATGTGGATTAGTGTCTTTTTGGTGTAATTGTTTGAAGTGGAAGATGAAGTCCTGTTGTTATAACAAAGTTCTTTTAGGATCGTATGATTCTAAGTAGGATATTAAATAAGAACGTAATAAAGAACACAAGTATGACATTGAATATGTCGAATGATTAATGCAATAACACCTCAGAAGAGCTCGATAAAGAACTTCAATCTGTAGAGGTGTTTAGGGTTACAAGAATCAACGTAATAGAAAACTTTTTAATATACGCATATGCATATATATACTATAACCCTAACAGGTAATCTAGATAAAAATGAAATTAATATAGATAGACACGGATGAACATGCCCAATCTGGATACAAAATATATAGCCCAAGACGCAACACAAATGGACTCAACAATCTCCCCCTTTGCGTCCTTGGAGTCAAAACCTCATTCCTTTTTAACAGCAGGAGGCTTCTTTACAGTGTTAAACACCTTCGGTATAATGGCTAATATATGATGGCGAAAAGTAATATACCACCGAAGCATGTCAGTAAAGTTCTTCTTATCAGCCGCTGAGTTTTGCTTGCATCGGTGTATGATACTGATGATATGCTCCAAACAATCTGTTTAAAACAGATGCTTATCAACCAGAGCAAACATAAACTTGTGTCCTCCTCCTTTCGTGAACATGACAGTTAGATATGCTGAATCTATCTGTCCCAATTTCATCTTGTTAACATCACCAGGTTTAGGAGTTGGCTTCACAGTCGGCTTTCTATTCATTACCTTTGCTATCTCCTGATCCGTAGTTGCAAGCTCATGGATATAGGAGGCCAACATTCTTTTAAGATGTTCTAGAATCAGCTCATACTCCTTAATATTAGAGAGCAGAATGTTGTATAGCAGAATCCAGTTGTCACACCCCGAAACCGAAGACGGAAACGTCTCGGGGCGGAGGTGACATCATGTGAATATCATAACCAATGTACATAGTAAGCGAAGTAAAACACAAAACATTACATTACATTACATGGATTTCATTACATCAGTTGAAAAGTAAAGTAGTACAAGTTTTATAGATACATAGGTTAAACAAAAGAAAGACGTGACTTCCATTAGCTCCGTCTTCTGCAAAAGGATGCAGGGTACCTGTCTAAGCAGAACCTGAGAATACAAGCATTTTAAAAAAAATCAGCATAAAGCTGGTGAGTTTATAAGTGGTTTGTTTTTATGAAAAAGTATAAGATTCCTTTTGATTTCTGAAAATGTTACAACCCAAGCAAAATCCCATATTTTCCTAATATGGAAGATGTATACTGAAAACCTGTTTAACCCTGTAAAGTGTGTTTGTTTACCAACCCAAAATGTAATGTAAAAGATGTATACTGAAAGTAAAGTTTAATTGTTCTGTTATGTTACACCGTTCTAGTTATGAATTGTGATTACCCAGGAAAATCCTATATTTTCCTAATGTGAAAGATGTATATTGAATGCCTGGTTACCCTTGTAAAGTGTGTGTTAGTTTACTGACCCGATAAGTAATGTAAATGATGGATGTTGAAAATGTATTAGTTTTAACACGTTTATAAAACTAATATATACCAAGTAAATTAGTTACTTAACCGCATTTATAAAACTAATATATACCAAGTAAACTAGTTACTTAACCCAATATTAATATAAAGTAAATCTTTGTTATCCAAATTTCGAGTTCAATAACCATACTAAAGACGAAATATGGCAAAGGAAGGCCAATATCACTATGACTTTTGTCACCCTTGAACCTTTCGGTTCGGCTGTAGCTAGCAACCAGGTGCGGGATATTCAGTCCCGTATAGATCTATACACTCAAGTCACGCTCCCTATCTAAGAGATTCTGGTTACAGGGGCGGTCCTCCACTCGCGTATCTCTGTGGAGTGTTCTCCGAGGACGTGTCTCCAATTTATAGGAATTACAAATCTAAAAGATGATCCTCCACTCGCGTATCTCTGTGGAGTGTTACCGAGGACAAGATGATATACTAAGTATCTAGTTCAATGATCAAGGATTCTGTTTTTAACTGTTATAATGTGGAAAACCATTTGTGAAAATATAAGGTACAACAATGTATAATGTAAAGATACACATTTGTATCTAATTAGTACTTATGTGATTAACAGTGTTAGAAACATATGTAGTATGAAACACAACACATATAAAATAAGTTTTGAGTACAAGTATTACTTGTACTTTGCTTGTATTCCCCCCTGAAAACAGTGAAAACACTGAAAATGGTAGGGGTATGAACTCACCGGACGAGAAATGTGACGATTTCGGATGCTAGACGTTGGATCAGGGCTTGCAAACGTACGAGATTCCTATGTATAATGAAAAGATACACATTTGTATCTAATTAGGACTTAGATTATTTATTTGTTAGGGACAAACACTTCTAGTTGCAGAAACACCTCATTTCAAGTGTTTGGAAGGACCCGGGTGACATCTACGGACGTGTAATGGCACAAGGGAATTGGAGTTTGAGTTTACTCCCCAAGAGTAAACTCATACAAGAGTTTTTGGCCCATAGTACCCTTTCCCCATGATTTTACGGCCGTAAACTCATGGTGGGGTGTTTTTGGTTGTTAAATGGCTTCATATGACTAGGGAAAATTTGCTAGGATTAAATCTAAGGCCTTGGAATGGATTGACTTCACATAGGGACCATTTATTGGAGTTTACGGCTGTAAACATGGAGTTTACGGCCGTAAACTCCCCCATACATAGAATCCTTAATGTTTTTGGTCCTAAATCAATCACATGTGATTCTAAAAATCCCTACAAGCCTTGAAATGAATTTGCGGCACCAATTGACATACTTTTAGGAGTTTACGGCCATGGGACACATGTTATGGCCGTAAACTCTCAAATTATGGGTTTGGTTGAGTTTAAGGCCCCAAAACTATTTTTGGTTGGATCTATAATTTATTCTAAGGCTTTTGGTGGTGTTGGATGGCTGTTTAGCACATTGTAAATGAGTTTACTCACATTTTTGAGGGGTTTATGGCCCAAGCAGATGCCTTGGCCATAAACTCATATAAATCCCTCAAAATCCATGTTTAAAAGTGTTCTAAGTCCATTACTAATATTCTAAAAATCATATCTAGGTCTAATTTGAGTCATCGAAGGGTTTAAGGGCTTAAAAACCCTTTAAATATGGGTTTACGGCCTAAGCACCATCCAGGGCCGTAAACTCATATACAAGGCTCTAAATCATGGTTTAAAGCATTCTAGGTCCATTCCATAAAGTCATATAGCCATATCTAAGGTCCAATTGTGGTTTGGAAGGGTTTTGTTGCTCCAAAAACCCCATTTAGATGAGTTTACGGCCTAGGACTGTTCTAGGGCCGTAAACTCATGATAATGGTCCTAATCCATGTTTTGAACTCCAATTTGAAGGCTAGAGAGGTTGTATAACAAGTTAGGGAAGGTACCTCAAGGATTTGGAGCCTTAAATTGATGATTTGGACCCTTAAAATTGGATTTAGGAGAGAGGTTAGAGAGAGAGTAGAGAGAGGAAGAAAAAGCTTCAAATGAATGTTTAAACACGTTTAAATAGGTCCTAAAACTTGGACACGATGGAATTCTACCCGATACCGACATTAAACGGGGCTTTAGGTCGCACCCGATTAAGTTTCCGTAATCCGGCGGGGACGTTTCTAACTTTTTGAAATAAACATTTTTGGGCTAATTTCATGAGTTCCTAAAGGGTTTTGACACTCATTGGATTATAATAAACATATAAATTTAAACAATTTAACCCAAAACGAAAACGGAACGAATTGACAAACGTCGAATTTTTACGGGTAGAATGGGTTTTCGACGATGGAAAACTTCGAGTTGTTACATTATCCCCCCGTAGATGGAATTTTGTCCTGAAATTCAAAGATTAAGATATAACTTATGGAAAAGGATGCGAATGTGTCTACTGTATTGGGTGTTCGCGCTCCCAGGTGAATTCATGTTCTCGCTTGGAAGTCCAGCGAACGTTCACTATCGGGACGTGGTTTTGTTTCGTACGTTTGATCTCTCGGTCTATGATCTCGATTTGTTCAAGAGGAATCATTAGGGTTTAATCGGAAAAGTGCTTCTAAGGATTTGGAACGTGGGAGTCAAGATGGATGTTTCTATGTTCTGAAGATACTCAGAGTTTGAAGGCTACGGGTTTGATCCTAATAAAGACCTCGAATGGTCTAATGTACCACGAGTTAGACTTTCCGTGCTTCCCATAGTGTGCCATGTCTTTCCAGGGCGAGACCATTAACAGGACATGATCTCCAACCTGAAATTTCCAGAGGTTTTCATTATACATTGGCGTGATTCTTCTATCGATCTAGTGAAGTTTTCAATTGTTCTCGGGTCTAGATGATTTTCTTGACGGTTTCGCGGATGATTTCAGAACTAGTGTGGGTACTACCGGGGAATCAACTCTAGGTTAGCTGCGTGTATCCTATCTTGGCCTAACACAACGAAATCCGTACTTTTGACTGTAGAGGGTTCCAAATGGTGTAGTCTGGATATTGGTGAGATAATTGTTATTATACGACTGATAGATCAAAGGTAAAGGGGTATCCCAAGTCGCTCAGTAATTTATGACACATGTTCCCAGCATGTATTCCACGACCTGAATAAATCTCTTACTCTGTCCAATTGTCTTAGGATGTTAGGTTGTACTCATGTCTAGCTTGGTTCTGTGAGTTTTCTGAAGAAATCTACCTAAATCTTGAGGTAAACCTGCTATCTCAACCAAAAATAATGGACGCAGGTATACTATACAGTCGGACTACTTCTTGGATGTGGTTTTGCGTGAGTCTTTCTATCTTGAATGATTCTTTGATCGGAAGGAAGTGAATGGATTTTATCGAAGGATTGACCATTTCCAAATGGTATCGTAATTACTCGGGAAAACTGGATAACTTGATGGTAAAGTCCATGTTGGTTGTTTTACCATTTCCATTCGGGTATCTAGGCTGTCGGAACAGTCCTGAGGGTTTCTGACTAGGCTTCTCAGGTCTGAGCGAGTAAACGGGTTTAGATGGTTATTGTCAATTATCTTAGTCTTGCTGCTCCGACTTCCCTTTCGGCTAAGGGCACCTCATGTTCATGTCTTTCTGATCGAAGCTATGCTGTAGTCTCTTTAAGGTCAGTGAAATTCGCGTACTTGATTCTATTGAGATCATGTCTCTCATTCTTCAGTGTAGGGACTGCTGCTCCAAGTTCCAAGTTGTGAGTTGTATAGTCAACTTCGTGTGCCTCTATTTTGTCTTTAAGCGTGAATGACAACTTTTCCTTCTTGCTTAAGCACATGATCTAAACTCTGATTGGGCGTACTGCAAAGGACAATGAAATCCTTTGTTTCTTCTGACAGCGACAGGTTAGGTGTGATGTATAAGTCTTACTTCAATGTTTGGAATGATGTATCTCACTTTCTACTCCCATAAAAGGGTACACCTTTCTGTGTCGGAGTGGTTAGGGGTTTGGTGATTCTGGAAGAATTTTCTGAATAGGTCTGCAATAATAGTCGGCGAAACCCAAAAATTGACAGGTTTTCTATGGGTGGCTTCGGTGCCGACAAATTCTCTATTGCTTCGACCTTATGAGGATCTACGCGTATGTCTTCATCACTCACTACGTGACCAAGGGAAAATGGTTTGACCGAAGGATATTAATACGAACTTTTAGTGATCCTATCGAGTCCTGAATACTATCTTGGAGGCATTATCCTCATGAAACTCGTAGCTGATGGTGTCTTGACCTAGGGTCTATCTTCGAGGAGTAACCAGCTCTTGGATATTATCGAAGAAATCATCTACTTGGGAAAGAGGATATTGGTTTTGACGATCAACTCATTAAGTCGACTGAATATCTCCTGCATTTCTGCTGGGGCAAAAATGGTACGGAGATTTGGTTGCGAAGGTAGTTCCAAGGATTAAGCCAATACGAGGCTCGACTTGACATTCGGGAGAAATTCTCGGAAGCTCTTCGGGAAGATATAAAGAATATTACAGTTCCCTGGGACGCTCTAGAGGTCTGTAACTTCTTGTTTCTCGCTGATTGTATGGACTAGGAATACCTAACACTCCTTCTTGCAGGAGTTTTCGAGCTTTGATACAGGAAATGATGAGATGATTTGGGCCAAGCTTGACACCATATAACATGAGGGTCCGGTCAGATGGGAAATTGATACAAATAGCTTTTTCATAACAAAGTGTATCAGTATGACTAGAACTCAACTGATACATGCCAAAGATAACATCAAAGCTCTTTATTGAACTGACATTAAATCAATGAGGAAGGGATGATTACTCAATGTAAGAATACAGCTTGGAGATAAATTGTTAGTGGACTCATTCTCACTGGTAACTATCTTGATGGTAAATGTTTCGGTTAGTAGACGAGGACTATGTTTATGAAGATATTTGCATGAATAATTAATAAAACTTTCTTGACACTAAAAAGAATGTGAGCATAAGAATTGTCGAAAAGTAATATACCCGCAGTAGTGGTGGGATCAGCGGTTGCCTCCTCTTGCTTCACAGCTAAAACTATCTCGGCGTTGTTAATGTTGTTAGTGGTTGCTGCTTTTGGGCAGTTTCGCTTGAAATGCCCGATCTTTCCGCAACTGTTGCAGGCTCGAATAGTACTCGATCCATAAGCTTGATTGATTAGATGAACTGGTGTTCTGCATGTTTGAGCGGAGTGGCCCTTTTAACCACATCTCTTGCAGATTAACTCACGACATGGGCCAGGGATACGATGGTGATAACTGCACCTGTTGCACCAAGGGTGATTGCCAGCATACCCAGTGATAGGTGCTTGAGCTGTAGGCGCAACTACTGGAGTAGCGATAGCTTGAACTGTAGACACAAAAACAGGAGTAGCGGTAGATTGAACTACCATAGCTTCATGCCTCTTGGAGGGTCCTTGTGAGCTCTGACCTTTTCGATTTTTCCAGAAAGCCTTCTTACTCTTTTTATGCTCGTTCTGATGCTCCTGAACATTTTCATGGTTTTCGGGGTTGGTGATACTTCCTGGTCCACTGAACCTGTGAGAGCACAAATATGTCACTGCGGCAGTCACAGCAGCAGGAATAGCCAACTAGAATATCACTCGGTCGAATCGAGAGGAAGGTGGCGACGGAGGGTTGTTGTTACTTGAACTGGATCCTTCCTCTGAAGACATTTCGATCTAAAGTGATTAGGAAAAAGAGGATGGTAAGTCCCTGCATTAAATCAAGAGATATGAAACAAGGATATCTCTTTATGACAGACATATAACTTTATTAAGCGATAGAGCAGGATTGAATTATCAAGGCAGATAAACTATCGCTAAAGGAAGAATCGAGGGGAAACACTTGAATGAGGATTTTCTACAACAAAGAGAGATCTAGAAATACTCCCATAGTATTTCATGATTCACTGCGACGACTGCTCGATGTTTGGGATATTTCGCTAAGTTTTAGGCATGTTGAACACCACAGTCACTCCCAGACACATGTTGGCCGTGTCTCAAATGAATATAGTTGATCAGGCTATATTGACCCTAGACATGACTACATAACTACCCAGGTTTAACTGCAGCATACAACACCCATTTACTTATGTTTTGTTCTACTTGTAGTTACGGATCTCAACGGTTATGTATACTTGTATGTTTTTGAAAATACTTATATTTTGAGGTATACTTTTAGTTCAGAGCACTTAAGCCCCTTAATGTTTATAGTCTTATACCATGTAAGGTTTGGTATACTCAGTTCACTATAAACAAGGGCCCTGATACCAATCTGTCACACCCCGAAACCGAAGGCGGAAACGTCTCGGGGCGGAGGTGACATCATGTGAATATCATAACCAATTTACATAGTAAGCGAAGTAAAACACAAAACATTACATTACATTACATGGATTTCATTACATCAGTTGAAAAGTAAAGTAGTACAAGTTTTATAGATACATAGGTTAAACAAAAGAAAGACGTGACTTCCATTAGCTCCGTCTTCTGCAAAAGGATGCAGGGTACCTGTCTAAGCAGAACCTGAGAATACAAGCATTTTAAAAAAATCAGCATAAAGCTGGTGAGTTCATAAGCGGTTTCTTTTTATGAAAAAGTATAAGATTCCTTTTGATTTCTGAAAATGTTACAACCCAAGGAAAATCCCATATTTTCCTAATATGAAAGATGTATACTGAAAACCTGATTAACCCTGTAAAGTGTGTTTGTTTACCAACCCAAAATGTAATGTAAAAGATGTATACTGAAAGTAAAGTTTAATTGTTCTGTTATGTTACACCGTTCTAGTTATGAATTGTGATTACCCAGGAAAATCCTATATTTTCCTAATGTGAAAGATGTATATTGAATGCCTGGCTACCCTTGTAAAGTGTGCGTTAGTTTACTGACCCGATAAGTAATGTAAAAGATGTATGCTGAAAATGTATTAGTTTTAGCACGTTTATAAAACTAATATATACCAAGTAAACTAGTTACTTAACCGCGTTTATAAAACTAATATATACCAAGTAAACTAGTTACTTAACCCATTATTAGTATAAAGTAAATCTTTGTTATCCAAATTGCGAGTTCTATAACCATACTAAAGATGAAATATGGCAAAGGAAGGCCAATATCACTATGACTTTTGTCACCCTTGAACCTTTCGATTCGGCTGTAGCTAGCAACCAGGTGCGGGATAGTCAGTCCCGTATAGATCTATACACTCAAGTCACGCTCCCTATCTAAGAGATTCTGGTTACAGGGGCGGTCCTCCACTCGCGTATCTCTGTGGAGTGTTCTCCGAGGACGTGTCTCCAATTTATAGGAATTACAAATCTAAAAGATGATCCTCCACTCGCGTATCTCTGTGGAGTGTTACCGAGGACAAAATGATATACTAAGTATCTAGTTCAATGATCAAGGATTCTGTTTTTAACTGTTATAATGTGGAAAACCATTTGTGAAAATATAAGGTACAACAATGTATAATGTAAAGATACACATTTGTATCTAATTAGGACTTATGTGATTAACAGTGTTAGAAACATATGTAGTATGAAACACAACACATATAAAATAAGTTTTGAGTACGAGTATTACTTGTACTTTGCTTGTATTCCCCCCTAAAAACAGTGAAAACAGTGAAAATGGTAGGGGTATGAACTCACCGGACGAGAAATGTGACGATTTCAGATGCTAGACGTTGGATCGGGGCTTGAAAATGTACGATATTCCTATGTATAATGAAAAGATACATATTTGTATCTAATTAGGACTTAGATTATTTATTTGTTAGGGACAAACACTTCTAGTTGCGGACACACCTCATTTCAAGTGTTTGGAAGGACCCGGGTGACATCTACGGATGTGTAATGGCACAAGGGACTTGGAATTTGCGTTTACTCCCCAAGAGTAAACTCATACAAGATTTTTCGGCCCATAGCACCCATTCCCCATGAGTTTACGCCCGTAAACTCATGGTGGGGTGTTTTTGGTTGTTAAATGGCTTCATATGACTAGGGAAAATTTTCTAGGATTAAATCTAAGGCCTTGGAATGGATTGACTTCACATAGGGACCATTTATTGGAGTTTACGGCTGTAAACATGGAGTTTAGGGCCATAAACTCCCCCATACATAGAATCCTTAATGTTTTTGGTCCTAAATCAATCACATGTGATTCTAAAAATCCCTACAAGCCTTGAAATGAATTTGGGGCACCAATTGACATACTTTTAGGAGTTTATGGCCATGGGACACATGTTATGGCCGTAAACTCTCAAATTATGGGTTTTGTTGAGTTTAAGGCCCCAAAACTATTTTTGGTTGGACCTATGATTTATTCTAAGGCTTTTGGTGGTGTTGGATGGCTTTCTAACACATTGTAAATGAGTTTTCTCACATTTTTGAGGGGTTTAAGGCCCAAGCACATGCCTTGGCCGTAAACTCATATAAATCCCTCAAAATCCATGTTTAAAAGTGTTCTAAGTCCATTACTAATATTCTAAAAATCATATCTAGGTCTAATTTGAGTCATCGAAGGGTTTAAGGGCTTAAAAACCCTTTAAATATGGGTTTACGGCCTAAGCACCATCCAGGGCCGTAAACTCATATACAAGGCTCTAAATCATGGTTTAAAGCATTCTAGGTCCATTCCATAAAGTCATATAGCCATATCTAAGGTCCAATTGTGGTTTGGAAGGGTTTTGTTGCTCCAAAAACCACTTTAGATGAGTTTACGGCCTAGGACTGTTCTAGGGCCGTAAACTCATGATAATGGTCCTAATCCATGTTTTGAACTCCAATTTGAAGGCTAGAGAGGTTGTATAACAAGTTAAGGAAGGTACCTCCACGATTTGGAGCCTTAAATTGATGATTTGGACCCTTAAAATTGGATTTAGGAGAGAGGTTAGAGAGAGAGCAGAGAGAGGAAGAAAAAGCTTCAAATGAATGTTTAAACACGTTTAAATAGGTCCTAAAACTTGGACACGATGGAATTCTACCCGATACCGGCATTAAACGGGGCTTTAGGTCGCACCCGATTAAGTTTCCGTAATCCGGCGGGGACGTTTCTAACTTTTTGAAATAAACATTTTTGGGCTAATTTCATGAGTTCCTAAAGGGTTTCGACACTCATTGGATTATAATAAACATATAAATTTAAACAATTTAACCCAAAACAAAAACGGAACGAATTGACAAACGTCAAATTTTTACGGGTAGAATGGGTTTTCGACGATGGAAAACTTCGAGTTGTTAGGAAGAATTGACAAACGTCAAATTTTTACGGGTAGAATGGGTTTTCGACGATGGAAAACTTCGAGTTGTTACACCAGTCATGTGGATTAAGGTTAGGAAGATCTGCTAGAGAGATTAAAGACACCGTGTTTGCTGAACCACGGGTAACTTTGAAATTGACGTTTATGAATCTCCCAGTAGGTGAAGGTTTCAGTACCTTGACTGTCATAATCTTCTTTGCACTCCAAGTCAAGTACTGTGGTTGACCATTCTTCAAATAAAAATCAATTAATTCCCTGTCAACCTTCAAATGTGGATGTGGAACCTCAACAGTTGCCTCAAAGCAGTGAAATGTAAAAGCTTTTCGGGTAATAGGCATGTCAAACTGCGATTCCTTAGAGTTATCACAATCAAACGAAGCAACTGGTTCCAACCAATAAATAGGATAAGTGTGTCTCTATTCCATTCAGGAAACAAAGCCTTCTTGCATTGCAAGGCATCCTCTTCTTCCTTTGTTTTCTTTTCTTGATCTTCTGTTTCCCTAGCAATTTTCATCGTTTCATTAAGCTCTCTATCTCTTTTCTTTCGTTTCAGAGCATCAACTATAGTTTCTTCAATATCACTGTCACTGTCATCAAGAATCTCTTTTCGCTTTGACTGAGAACCAGAACCCAAAGTTAAATTAACCTTCGGTTATGTTGTGACTTTCTGGTGTGCACCTTCTGTCTTCACTATCGGTCTTGTTTGAACATGATGAGCACTACTCATTCCCCCTTGTTTTGGAGGTACAACTCCCTCCTAAAACTCTTCATTTCACTTAAGATGGCAATAGTAGGGAGGAGTTTAGATTGAAGATGATTCCGAATAGTCAGAGTTATGATCGGATCATGAGCTTCAAGAAAATTGGTCAGCAAATCTTTCACATCTCCTGCACAACTTTTATAAACAACCCTCTGTGTTTTCAACAAGGAAATTTCTTTCTCTACTTGGGCCAGCTGCACTTTCTGAATATCAACTGTTGCTTGCTGTTTAGCCAGGTCCTCCTTCAAGGCACTCTCTGTTGCAAGATTGGCATCAAGAGCATCAAAGCGAGAATCCACTGATTGTAAGAAAGAAGTGGTTTCTGTTTTGAGATCAGAGTGTATAGCTTCAAACTTAGTAGTTTCATCATGAAGGGACTTAGAAAAGGAATCCACAGAGGATTGATATTTTGCTGCATTGGTGTCAGCATGAGACTTCAATGAATCAAGAAAAATCTGAGTTGTATGAACAACCTCAGAAACTTCTTTGGTAGCCTGCTTACAGGTGGAGGTAGACTCTTTAACTGCCACCATAGAGTTGTCAATTGCATCAGTGTACTGTTTAATGGCTGTCTCCAGAAATGCTTTAAGAACAACACCACCATAGGCTTTGCTGTCGGCAAGCAATTGATCTAACTTCTCATGAATGCCCTGTATTTGTTGACCTGTGACAGGAGAATCAGCCTCATCATCATTTGGAAGTTTATAAGGACTGTAGTAGATCGATTCAAACTCCTCATCGTCTCCCCCAATAGTAGCACCAGAATCCGATGATGGGGTTGGTGAAGGTGGTATGTTAATGTCTGGAGTTTCATTCATAGTAGTAGCCCCTGTATCAGATACATTGACTTCCACTGTGGATTTGGGAATGGTAGTGGTTGTTGATTTGGTTATGAGTAGAGAAGATATGGGTATAGTAGAAATAGGAACTAAAGTAATTGGTGGTGGGATTGGCAAAGTTGTTGCTTGAGTGGTAAGGGGTGTAGTAACAATGGGAATAGAAAGTGGATCTATCTGTTTCGGCGATTGGGGTGGAGTTGGAACTCTGTTGTGATTTGGATATTCTGGTGGAGTAGGAGAACGTGGAGGAGTGGGCTCTCGGGGTGAGACATGATGAATCTCTTCTTCCTCACTTTGCTCATCAACAAGATATGTGCTTGGAGGAGTGTTCTCCCTAGGTCTGCGAGCCATCTTCTTTATTTTCTTCTGTTTCGGTTGACAAGAATCTCCTTCACCAAACTTGCGTTTAGAGGACTTGGACTTACGTTACTTAAGATCCTCTTTCTTTGAAACTCTCTTTCCTCTGTTGGTAGGCTTCTCCAGTGCATCCAAAGCTGCTTGCTGCTCAGGAGACAGAACTCTCGGTCCGATAGGAGGAAGTTTTCTATAGTCAGCCAAGACATTGCTCTGTTCCGTAACACAACGATACATGGTTTCAGGAATCATTCCATAATGAGGAAACTTGCATCGATTAGAGAGAATTATCTTCTTTGTATGAAATGTGGCGATAAAAGAAAGTAGAGCATCCTTCATAATCGGAATCTCTAAAGAATCAATTTCCTTCCTTGTAATCAGGTTCCAAAAACACCCACATGAAATTTCTGAATGTCGTGTTGATGTATTGAGACTCTGCACCACCTGAGACCAGATTATGGAGCCATAATCAAGATTGATCCCGTTGTAGAGGTCGTAAAGAATAGCGAGAAAACCCTTGCTTGGAGTATCGAAACCACCACTTCGTTCAGCTAAACCCTTAATCAGTAGAGTGAGCAAGCTATTCCATTGCGAGGGTAAACATGATTTCTTCACTTTGCTAATGGTTGTGAGCACATCGGTATACCCCATCTTGTACATCATTGAAAATAACTGAGATGTGGTGATAAAGTCTGGCGAGATGATAGAAGAATCGACTGCAAGACCCAAAATCGAATAGAACTTCACCTTTGAAATCGAAGTCTTCTTGTCGTGGATGGTAAAATAGATACAATCTTTTTTTTAGTCATAAGTCGCCGTGGAATAAACCTGTGATAACAACGACATTGGGACTGCTTCAACCTGGGTTAGGGCTAAAACCAGGGGGAATATTTTAAACATTCCACAACCTGTAGCATATCTGAGTCATACAAGAACAGACTAAGTTCGATGATCATATTTTGGTTAGGTTTAATGGTAAGCAAGGATGACGATGTCGTCTGATCATGTGTTGAAGAGTAAGTCGCCATTGATGAATGGAGAAGAAGATGAACAGTGTTTACTTGTCGTTTACGTTTGAGAGAATTGAGTGCTGGTAAAAGACAAATAAAACGTTGAACCCTTTATATACCATTTCCTGGAGAGAGAAAACCATGATGATAATGATGAGATCACTAAAACGTCGCCTGAAAAAGCACGATGTGACAGTGTGGTTACTCCCAGGTATACTTCAGCATGCATGGGTTTAGAAACCGATCAAATTCACGTGCCTAAATCTTATCTTCAATTGGCGTTTGAAATTCCAAATAGCCCCTTGTTTGGTTACAATAGATAACCAAAACTCATACCAAACAATAACTAGAATGTTGAAAAATAAAAATTTTCGTGCATAAGTGTGACAAAGACAAAAGAAACAAATCAAATGTGTATGGGATATGAGTGATGTCTTATTATTAGACAGAAAGCAGAGGATTTCGGGCAAGAATCACTTCCTTCAAAGTCAAGAGAGACTTAAAGTTCTTCTGTGGTTTCCCGAAAAATACGATCAACTGTTTGTTAATAAACATTGAAAGGCTTCTTTTAATCATAGGCTTAGGGTAGCTTGTCTTCAACCAAACTTCGAGTTTTAACATAAAACCGAACGTTGGAAGAAGTACATGTGAGACTGATGTGGTCTGTAGAACAGGTAGGTGGGATATATTATTTTAGTGACTATATACGAATCAGAAATCTCAAAAAAAATAAACTGGATCTCTTTAGGAAGAAATGCCTTGGTAGTAGACAATTTCATAAAAGATCACACAAGAAAAAGAGATTTCCTTAGGTAACCAGTAAGTTCTTGAATATATAATTCACCGTCAATTCATTTTGGTGTTCGATATTGGGTTTCACTCAGCACGTGGTAGACGTATCTAAGATCACAAACACAAATGTTGTGTAACCATAAACCTCAGTGGTAAAGACCGAGAGTCTCAAGGCTTACGTTGGTGAACCGAAAGTAAATGGAGAATATAAGGAGGTGGCTTAAGAACCAAATGTAACTTCTGCTAGGTAATCCTGACGATATGAGAAACTCTTAACTCATATGAGAAGAGTAAGGTAGCTCTAGACCGAGTAGTATAAATTAGCCTGATTTGGAAGAAACGATAGTTGTAGATCGAATCATTAAGGCCTGCTCAAGATCGTAGAGGCTTAGGATAACATGCAACAGCATGCTTCTAGGGACCCCTAACTAGTTCATTTTGAAATTGAATCATACCTTCCTTAGATCCACAGTCGGTTATACGGGTATTCAGATCACCTAAGAAGAATAAAGAAACACACCAAACAAACCAAACAGACGAACAAACGAGACAAATAAAACTTAGTGAAAGTTTTGAATTTTTCTGAAAAATTAATAATAAAAACAGAAATATAAAATGTTTTTGGATTTTTGAAATTTTCTGAAAAAGAATAAAAACAGAAAAATAAAATATTTTTGGATTTTTGAAATATTTTGAAAAAGAATAAAAACAGAAAGATAAAATAATTAAGTTCAAATTAAAAGAAAGATATGTACAAAATATACAACCGAAACCTTATCTTTAAATGAGTGAAGCGAAATAGACCGAGCATTCGTTTCATTTTGGTTCCAGAAAATTATGGAGCCAAGATAGACCGAGCGGTCTGTCCATTTCGGTTCCCTAAAAGTCTAAAGCCAAAATAGACCGAGCGGTCTGTCCATTTCGGTTGTCTAACTTTTAATGAGAGATTTGAGGATTCGGTACCGACTCTCCTTCCATCATGCCCAGGCCTTGTAATATTTTGTTAAAGGTTGCTTATGGTAAGACTTTAGTAAAGTTGTCAGCCAGTTGATCAGCAGATCGAACAAAGTGTACTTCCACGTTCTCGTCTTCTACATGATCCTTGATGAAATGATACCCAAGTGCAATGTGCTTGGTTTTTTAGTGTTGCACTGGATTATGACAAATCCTAATTACACTTTCAGAGTCGCAATAGAGAGGAATCGTCTTCATACTCAGCCCATAATCTCTTAGTTGACTTTGAATCCAACCCACTTGAGAGGTGCAAGATGCTGCAGCAATATATTCAGCTTCGGCTGTGGATAACGAAACACATGTTTGTTTCTTGGACTGCCAACTAACAACTTTCCCGTCAAGAAATTGGCATCCACCTGTAGTACTCTTTCTGTCCAGTCCACATCCTCCTAGATCAACATCAGAAAAGGCTTGGATGAAGAATCCAGATCTTGCAGGATACCAGAGACCGAGAGATGAAGTTTTCTTCAGATATCGAAAAATGTTCTTCACAGCAAGCATGTGAGGTTCTCTTGAATTGGCTTGAAACTTGGCACAGTAACAAACAGAAAACATAATATCTGGTCTACTAGCTCTTAGATACATAAGGGACCCTATCATTTGACGATAAAGTGTTATATACACAGCAGGTTTCTTTAGAGATGGGGTTAGCTTAGTGCCAAATGCCATAGGAACCTTCACTTTTGAATCACCCTTCATTCCAAATTTTGTCAGTAAGTTCTTGGTGTATGCCTCCCGGTTTATAAAGATACCTTCTGGTCCCTATCTAATATTCAAACCAAGGAAAAAGTTAATTGGACCCATTGTGCTCATTTCAAATTTAGTCTTCATCAACTTCCTGAATTTAGCTGTTAAGCTAGGATTCGTGGAGCTGAAGATGATATCATCAACATAAATCTGAACAATCATCAAATGTTCGCGTTCCCTCTTACGAAATAAGGTTGGGTCAACCGAACCTTGTTTAAATTTTGACATTTTCAAGAAGCGAGTTAGCATTTCATACCAGGCTCTCGGTGCTTGTTTTAGCCCGAAGACAGCTTTATCCAGCACATAGCAATTATCAGGGTATTTTTCATTCACAAAACCAGGCGGTTGCTCAACATAGATGGTTTCTTCTAATTCTCCATTCAAGAAAGCGCATTTGACATCCATTTGGAAAACTTCGAAGTTCTTGTGAGCAACATATGCAAGGAAGACTCTGACAGATTCCAACCTTGCTACTAGAGCAAAGGTTTCTTCATAATCTATTCCTTGTTCTTGACAATAACATTTTACTACCAACCGAGCCTTGTTCCGAATTACATTCCCTTCTTTGTCCAACTTATTTCTAAACACCCATTTTAGGCCGACAACAGAAGCATATTTCGGGGTAGGAATCAACCTCCAAACTCTGTTGCGTTCGAACTCATGGAGCTCATCCTGCATTGCTTGAACCCAATCTGAATGATCAAGTGCAGCATTTATAGTTTTCGGCTCAATTTTGGAAATAAACGAATTAAACATACAAAATTCCACTTTAGAGAATAATGTAGTTTGTTTCGCCTTCAGTTGAGATCGAGTAAGAACACTTTCTGAGGTTTCACCAATAATTTGGTCTTTGGGATGGTCCTTTGTCTATTTTACTAATGGAGGATAGCTTGGATCATATTCTAGATTCAATTCAGCTTCTACTTCTATTTCAACATCTGATTGATCACCCTCACCTTCGTCAGTAGAACTATCACTTTCTTTCTCCTTCTCCCCCTCGACTGGCGAAGTGAAATCTCTGTCAGCATCAGAGTCTGCATTTCTTGTGGAAGTTGGTTTCTCCCCCTCGATTGGACTCTCACTTGTTAGTTTTGGATCAGTGTTTTCCCTATCATTTGAACCTTTGGATGTTGGGGATGAACTTGGATTCTCCCCCTCAACAGAAACTTGGGTTGTCTTTGAAGTTGTTGAGCTCTCCCGTCGGAACGTTGAATCTTTGTTTGGAGAGCATGTTGATGACTTAGGAGTTGGTGGTTAGGTTTCTATCTCTTTAGTAGCTTCGTTTATGACCTTCTTGAGATTATCGATTTTGTTGTCTGCTGTTATTTCCTCTGAATGAATTGCTTTTTCTGGTTCATCGAATAGCCAAATGTATTCCTCAAACAGGTTGGATATTGGAACCGAGACCTGTCCAGATTCTGGGAATGTGTCTCCTAAGGCACTTTCAGTCCTTTGAACCTTCTTCATATAACTGTCATCAAAGTTAACATAATAAGTCTCTTCAATTTTTCTGGAACGTTTATTCAACACCCTGTTTGCTTTTGATGACAGAGAGTAACCCAGAAATATGCCCTCATCGGTTTTAACATCAAACTTATTTCGGTTCTCTTTAGAATTAAAAATAAAGCACCTTGAACCGAAAATATGGAAAAATTTGACATTCGGTTTCCTATTGTTTAAGATCTTATAAGGAGTTATGGAGAATCTCTTGTTGAGCAAGGACCGATTCTGAGTATAGCATGCAGCGGCAATTGCATCAGCCCAGAAGTATAAAGGTAGGGAAGCGTAACTGATCATGGTTATGGCTGCTTCACATAACGATCGGTTTCGTCTTTCAACAACCCCATTCTGCTGTGGTGTATAAGGGGTCGAAAAATTGTGACTTATCCCCTTATCTGCCAGAAAGTCCTCAAAATCCTTGTTCTTGAATTCCAGACCATTTTCGCTCCTGATGTTTTTGACCGTCTTCTTTAGTTGCACTTCCACTTGCTTCATGAATGCCTTCAGCTTGGGAGTAGCATATGATTTCTGCTTAAGAAACAAAACCCAAGTGAAGCGTGAAAAATCATCTACAATGACAAGAATGTACTTACATCCACCGATACTCTCTATAGAAGAAGGTCCACACAAATCAATGTGTAACAGTTCAAGTGCTTCCACTATCTTAGTATTGATGCGTGTAAGGTGGCTTCTTCTGCTCTGTTTACCCATCTCACATGCTGCACATAAATGCTCCTTATCGAACTTGAGAAGAGGAAGGCCTCAAACATGATCGCCAATCACTAATTTGTTGATGTTTTTGAAAATTAGGTGTGATAGACGTTGATGCCATAACCAGCTTTCATCAGTGTTTGCCTTTGACAGCATACATATAGCTGGTGTCCCTCGAATTAGGTTAAGATTCAGAGGGTACATCTCTCCCTTTCGTGCAGATTTCAGCAGAACCTTCTTGGATTGTTTTTCCATTTTCTCGGACCCCTAATCATGGAATGATACCTTCAAACCTGTGCCCACAACTAATTGCGACACGCTGATGAGATTGTGCTGCAATCCCTCTACATAAGCCACCTTTCTGATTGAGAAGTCTCCATTAGTTATCATACCGTATCCTTTAATTGTTCCATAGGAATTGTTTCCAAACTTCACAGACCCACCATCTTTCAGGGACCAAAACTCCCTTAGCTCCTCCTTCCTCCTTGTCATGTGACACGAGCAGCCACTGTCTATATACCATTCGTCGTCAAACTGCTCGTCACTGATTACCTGCAAATTCAAGCAGATTTAGGAAACCAAAGTTTCTTCGGTCCTGGTGAGTTTTTCATAGAGAAAGGAATAACTACAGAAGCATCAACTAAATAAGTTCATTTAACAAGAGTGGTTTGATCTTTTCTTTTAATGGTATACACCTTGATTTTTGATTTACCTTCTTTAAATTTTAGTGTATCAGTTGGGGTTGCTTTTGATGGTTTAGGATTTTTCTTTTGATTCCTAGGTTTAGTGGAGGATTTCTTATCTTCCTTCTCAGAGTCTGATACCAGCTTTCCTTTTCCTTTGAAGTCCTTTAAAGAATTAGTTTCAACTTGGGACTTGGAGGATCCATAACTAGGATTGGTACCGAATCTGGGTTCAGGATTGAATCTGGGTCGAGGACCGAAACTAGGCCGAGGACCGAAAGCGGGTTCAGGACCGAGACATGACTTTCGGTTCTGGGATTTGGAATAATAGGAATTTGGACTGAAATTTTCCTTCAACTTTTCCTTTCCCTTGTCCATGGATTCTTTCCTAGGAGGCTCATAATTGGGATTTTGAGAATTCCAATGCCTTTTCCGTTCATTCAGATTCGTGGCATATCTTTGATTTCTCAAGCGTTTCTGTTCAGCTAGCTCCTTGTAACGACTCGTCTCTGGTATGTTGCTTTATATTATTTATTTTAGAAGTTTGTAGAGGGACTCGACGAGTCTATGGCCCGACTCGTGGAGTAGAGTCGTGATCTCGGGCAGCGTATAGATCGGCGACTCGGCGAGTCCATATTCGGGACTCGGCGAGTCGGTCTGCTAGGTAGAAACCCTAAATCCCCAGGTTTGCACCCTATTTAAACCATCTTATGAGCCCCCAAACTCGTCTCCTTCACCCTCAAAGCATTATTTGGCAAACCCTAACCATTCGATTGAGTATTTGAGATTTTCTTGTCTAAATCTTAATGTTTTGAAGAGAAGAAGGAGGCTAGATCCAAAGGAGAAGAAGAAGATCCAAGTTTTTGCACCTATTTCAGAGTATCTTGAGGTAATAATCGGTTTCTTCCAGTTTTGATGATTGATTCTCCTTTATAAGCATATTTAGCCAATTCTTTAGCTTGTTCTTAGTAGATAAATCATATTGGATGGATTAGCATTCGAATCTAGCCATGTTTCAGTTCCAAAAACGTAGATCTATTAACTTTATGAAGCCATTTTGCATGATAGCCCTAGATCTACTCTTCCAAGTGCCTTTTTAGCCTTTATATCCTTTTGTATGCATTTGTACACGTAAAGTTGGGAACTTTACATGGTAAACCAGCCTTAGGAACTCAGATCTATGTATTGTATGCATTCATTCTTCGAACTCGGCGAGTCGAGTCGCGAGTCCCTGATCCTTACCCTTTGAGTGATTCCGAGTGGAGACCAGTGAGTAGTGGAATGGACTCAGTGAGTCGGAGGTTAGACGCAATATTGCAGGGACTCGGCGAGTTGTTCATGCAACTCGGCGAGTCTAAGGCAATCTTCATAAATTCAAGAACAACTCGTCGAGTTGTTCATACAAGTCGACGAGTCAGATGCAGATAGTCTGAGTCTTAGAATCAAATAGGAACTCGTCGAGTTGAAGCCATACTCGACGAGTAGCAGCCATTAGGGTTGAGAAATGAGAGAAGGGACTCGGCGAGTTGGCGGCCCCAACTCGGCGAGTCAGATCACCTGTAAGTTGACTTTCACCAGAAGAGTTGACTTTGACCAGAAGAGTTGACCTTGACCAGGAGAGTTGAATTTAGTCAGGGGTAAAAGAGTCATTTCACCCCAATGCAGTTATTAGTATTTTGATTGAAGTGTATTTGTGGAATTGTAGCCGGGGAGATACCGGAGCAGCAGTGGATAACTTCTAGAGCCACACACCCAGCAGCCCTATCACGAGGTGAGTTTCCTTCCAATTGGAACGGGTCTAAGGCTACAATGTCGGCCCGTATAGCTAGTAGTAGTTTCCAGACTTCGGTCCGATGCAGATTTGTATTATGTTTGAAGCCTTCGTGGCTCAGGCAGGATTATGTGTTATATGTTCAGGGTTACAGCCCGATGCAGTATGCTATTTATGCGTTCATGCTAGTTGATATGTTTGTGCTATGCTATGATCAGTAGTTCCGGACTTGTGTCCGATGCAGTCAGTTCTGGACTTCGGTCTGATGCAGTTAGTTCCAAACTTCGGTCCGATGCAGTTAGTTCCGGACTTCGGTCCGATGCAGGAGGCAAGGCCTCAGTAGTTCCGGACTTCGGTCCGATGCAGGAGGCAAGGCCTCAGTAGTTCCGGACTTCGGTCCGATGCAGAGGGCAAGGCCCTGGCTAGTTCCGGACTTCGGTCCGATGCAGTGGGAAAGGCCCAGTATGTGTTTATATGTATTGTATGGTATGTGGTAGTTTGGGGGAGCTCACTAAGCTTCGTGCTTACAGTTTCAGTTTTGGTTTCAGGTACTTCTGCAAGTAAAGGGAAGAGGTCGGGTTGATGGCATCGCATACACCACAGTTGCAGCTGTCCTGGGAGATGTTTTTAGTTTTTCATAAATGTGATTGATACAGGTTTGATACAGTTCTACATAACTATTAGTTACTGTTTTGAAACATTGACGTATGGGTTTTACTTTGTGATATTATTTTAGTACTTTTAGTAATTGTTAGACAAAAATTTTGGGTCGTATTTTGGGATGTTTCAAGTTGGTATCAGAGCCTTGGTTTGAGGGATTCGGATACACTTTCGGGTGTGTATGAACTCAAACTAAGGAAAACGATAAATATTTTCAAAAGAAAAACGTTTTGAAAATGATTTTCGAAAAAGAAATTCGAAAGAAGAAGAGTTTTATAAAAGGAAAATGGTGTGGCATATGCGATCAACCGAGCTCAAGTAAGTACTCCCAAATTACCCATACAAGTTATGTTATGATTACCAGTTTTGATTTCAGTAGAATAGCATGCGAGAATAGGACTAAGGATGTAGGAGGATGCCTTATGTACCTGCTATATGAGTTTCAGCTTTTCGAAATTTGTATGCTAGTATTGAGTAGATAATAGTAGGATAGCCGTTAGGGTTATGCCTGATAGTAGGAGCTTAGCATTGTATGCTAGTACAGTATCTCGTTATGAGAATAGATTTGCTTGAATAATTTCCTGCATCCGAATGCTGCTTGCTTTATGCTTTGTGGGACTCTGAGTGATGTGAGTAGCCATTAGGTGAATACGTCACATCACATGTGATTAGGGTTGAATAATCTCAGAGTGTTAGATTTGGCCCTATTGCGCAACTCTTGTTTGAGTCTAACCGTTGTAGGGACGAGTCTTTTACTCGAAGGGTTATCTGAGCCTCATTACATGTGATGGTGTTCAGGTAATGACTAATTAGCATTACAAGGAGACCTTCAGCAGCTGAGGACTGTTTTGAATGAAGTTAGAAATTTCCCCTAGGCAAGCCTAGGATAAGAGTAGCAGAGATCAGTAGTAGTAGAAGTGACTTGGTGGAGTCAAGGCAGTTCTTGAGGAAAGTACGGATAGATGTGGAAGGTAGTATGGGCCCGTACTACTGAAAGCAAAGGATCCGTACTCGAATCAAGGAAGGCCGAGACAAGATCAGGAAACTAGTATTGGTATCAATGATCCCTTGAGATATTTCAGTTTCTGATGTTGCTATGATTTGTTTCAGAATGGTAGTTTTGCGTTTGAGGCCAGCAGTCAGCAGTTCAGGTGCCGGAGGGGGATTAGGACCAGGCCCGGAGGCAGGGCAGTTAGATGAGCAGACCAGAGAGTTGCTTTCTTCTGAGGTTACTCGTATCATACTGGAGCAATCTCCTGTGATCTTCGGTTCGATCAAGGAGGGTATTCTAGAGCTGATGGATAAGAGATTGGGCACCTTTCGTGCCAAGATGGCAGCCATGATGGGGTCGCGCACACTTACGTTCAGGGAGTTCAGGGCATGTGGAGCTCCTGATTACCACGGGGCTCGGGACCCCATAGCGAGTACTAGATGGTTGGTGGATGTGGCCAACGCTTTCCGCACGAGCAGGTGTCCCGAGGGGGACAAGGTTAGATTGGCGTCCTGTCTTCTGAAGGACAGGGCACGGGATTGGTGGGAGGAGGTCGTACATACCATTGGAGATGATGCAACGTTAGATGCCATGACCTGGGCTGATTTCTCCACCAGGTTCAGGGCGGAGTTTGCACCGGTTATCGAGGTGCAACAGTTAGCCAGGGAGTTTCAGGACCTCACCCAGACTACGGAGACCGTGGCAGAGATCACCGCCAAGTTCAGGGAGAGGGCTCTTCTTGTTCCTCAGTATGCAGTTGATGAGGAAATGAAGAAGGCCCATTATCATGAGATGCTGCGGAGCGATATCCGCCAGTTTGTGAGCCGGTCCAGCTCTAAAACGCTGGATGACATGATTACTAGGGCTCGGGAGAGGGAGATTGACCTTGAGATGGAGAAGAAGAGGAAACCGGAGGCGGTTTCGGGTACAGGCAGTTCGGGAAAAAAGCCTAAGGTTTCAGATCACAGATCCAGGAGTCAGCAGAGCCACAGTCATTGTGGCAAGTGTGGGAGATTGCACGATGGGGTGTGCAAGGCAGGGAGTTCCGACTGCTACAAGTGCGGTCGAATTGGGCATTTGAGCAGGGATTGTACGGCTCCTGCTACCGCTATTGCATCACTAATCAGAGGGGACATAAAAAGTCCCAGTGTCCGAGTTTAGCTGCAGCAGGGAAGGTGGTTGCACCTGCCCCTGCTACTTTGAGGATTACTGATGGCCGGCAGGGCCGAGCAGAGGCACCAGTGGCAAAGAGTAGAGCTTTTCAGATGACAGCAGAGGAGGTGCGAGCGACTCCTGATGTGGTGACGGGTATGTATCTTCCCTTCATCTCTATATTATTATTGATTTTTGCTTATGGTTATATGTTTTGTATAGGCTCGTTCTCTGTGAATGGCATTTCCGCTACAGTATTATTTGATTCGGGGGCTACCCGATCGTTTGTATCGCTAGCGCTTAGCAAGAGATTTAGTAGAGCTCCAGGGGAGCTGGATTGTCCACTAGAGGTCGAGATAGCAGATGATAGGACCGTGAGAGTCGCCAGGGTGCATAGAGGATGTTCTCTTCAGTTTTTCGACGAGCAGTTCTCGGTGGATTTGGTCCATATTCCCCTGCGAGGGAATAAGGTTATAGTAGGCATGGACTGGTTGAGTCCAAACAGGGGAATGTTTGATTGCGAGTTACAGCTAGTGAGGGTTCGCACTCCCAGTGGGGGAGAGTTAGCGATTCAGGGCGAGAGGCCACAGCGTGGACCAGCTTTTTGTTCAGCCACGAGGGCGAGGTGCTATTTTCAGCAGGGTTGCGCCGGTTACGTAGCTTATGTCTTGGATGCCCGGGAGAAGGGCAAGACGATAGTTAACGATGTTCTGGTAGTGCGAGACTTTCCGGATGTATTCCTAGAGGATTTACCGGGAATACCTCCTGAGAGGCAGGTCAAGTTTGGGATCGACCGAATTCCAGGTGTGGCTCTGATAGGCAAGGCACCGTACCAGTTAGCTCCCCCTGAGATGCAGGAGTTGTCTACGCAGCTGCAGGAGTTGCTAGACAAGGGTTTCATTCGGCCGAGTAGTTCACCTTGGGGAGCGCCGATCCTGTTTGTAAAGAAGAAGGATGGGTCGCACCGTATGTGCATTGACTACCAGGAGCTGAATAAGGTAACGGTGAAGAACCGTTACCCCCTCCCGAGGATAGATGATTTGTTTGATCAGCTTCAGGGGACGTCTTGGTTCTCCAAGATCGATTTACACTTCGGATACCACCAGATGCGAGTTAGAGGCGAAGATGTGCAGAAGACTGCTTTCAGGACCTGATATGGTCATTATGAGTTTGTGGTGATGCCTTTTGGGCTCACTAATGCTCCAGCCGCATTCATGGATCTCATGAATCGTGTATGCAGACCGATGCTGGATCGGTCTGTGATAGTATTCATAGATGATATCTTGGTGTATTCCAAGACTCAGGAGCAGCATGAGGAGCACCTGAGGGAGGTGCTAGAGGTTTTGAGAAGGGAGAGACTTTTCACAAAGTTCTCCAAGTGCGAGTTCTGGTTGCGTGAGGTGCAGTTCCTTGGTCACCTCATCAATCAGAAGGGTATCTTGGTAGATCCAGCCAACATAGAGGCCATGATGCAGTGGGAAGTCCCGAAGTCTCCATCCGAGATTCGGAGCTTCCTAGGGTTGGCAGGGTACTACAGGAGATTCATTCAGGATTTCTCTAAGATAGCAGTACCGCTCACCCGACTGACTAGGAAGTCAGTGGTGTTTCGTTGGGGGCCTGAACAGCAGGCGGCATTTGAGAGCCTCAGGAAAAGGCTATGCGAGGCTCCAATTCTTTCTCTGCCAGAGGGAATAGAGGATTTTGTAATCTACTGTGATGCCTCAATCACAGGTATGGGAGCAGTATTGATGCAGCAGGGGCATGTGATAGCTTATGCCTCGAGACAGTTGAAGCCTCACGAGGCTAACTATCCTACCCACGATTTAGAGCTAGGGGCAGTGGTGTTTGACCTCAAGATTTGGAGACACTACCTTTATGGGGTCCGTTGTACCATCTACACGGATCACAAGAGTTTGAGATACCTTATGGATCACCCGAGTCTAAACATGAGGCAGAGGAGATGGTTGGATGTGCTGATGGATTATGATTGTGAAATCCTTTACCATCCAGGGAAGGCCAACGTAGTGGCTGATGCCTTGAGCTGAAAGGTGACAGCAGCCCCTATCAGAGACTTATGTCTGAGGATGACAGTGATTACTCCGTTATTGGATCTGATCAGGGAGGCTCAGGTTGAGGGCTCAAGGAGGAGAGGCAGAAGTGTGAGAGGATAGTGGGCCTAGTAGCTTCGTTTGATTATGATAGTCAGGGGTTGTTTACCCTTCATGGGAGAGTGTGGGTACCGTACGGGGGCGGAGTGCGACAGGTGTTGATTGACGAGGCTCATAAGTCTCAATTTTCCATCCACCCAGGGGCAACGAAGATGTATAGAGATCTTCGACCCAATTATTGGTGGCCCTGCATGAAGCGGGATGTGACTTGGTGTGTAGAGAGGTGCCTGACCTGCAGGAAGGTCAAGGCAGAACACCAGAGACCTCATGGCAAGATGCAGCCGTTAGGAATTCCCGTGTGGAAATGGGAGGACATCACCATGGACTTTATCACCAAGCTTCCCAGGACCGCACGTGGGGTAGATTCGATTTGGGTAGTAGTGAATCGGTTGACGAAGATTGCTCATTTCATACCAATCCAGGAGAGCATATCAGCGGAAAAGCTAGCCGATATCTATGTGCGGGAGATAGTTTCACGTCATGGAGTGCCGGTATCGGTGGTGTCAGATCGAGACGTCCGTTTTACATCCAGATTCTGGAAGCGGTTTCATGACGAGATGGGTACTCATCTCCATTTCAGCACCGCTTTCCACCCTCAGACGGTCGGGCAGAGCGAGAGGACGATTCAGACTCTCGAGGACATGCTCCGGGAATGTGTCCTAGACTTCGGTGACAGTTGGGATAGGTATCTTCCGTTAGCGGAATTTTCGTATAACAACAGTTATCATGCGAGCATTGATCGACCTCCCTTTGAGATGCTTTATGGGAGGAAGTGCAGGACCCCGATTTGTTGGGGCGAGGTCGGTCAGCGAGTCATTGGGAGCACGGAGGTGGTGATCAAGACGACCGAGTTGATTCAGCAGGTTCATAGTAGACTGTAGACTGCGCAGAGTCGGCAGAAGAGCTACGCCGACAGGAGGCGTTCAGACTTGGAGTTCCGGGTAGGCGATATGGTCCTTCTGAAGGTCTCACCTTGGAAGGGTGTCATCAGGTTTCGGAAGAGGGGCAAGCTGGGCCCCAGGTTCATTGGTCCTTTTAGGGTTTTGGGCCGGGTGGGTCGGGTTGCATATCGGTTGGATCTTCCGGCAGAGCTTAGCCAGATCCACAACACTTTCCATGTGTCTTAGTTAAGAAAATGTTTGGTGGATTAGTCAGCAGTTGTTCCCTTAGAAGATATTCAGGTTGATAGCAGCTTGAATTATATTGAGAGGCTGGTCGCGATTCTGGACTGGAAGATAAAGACCTTGAGGAACAAGTTAATTCAGCTAGTGAAGGTGCAGTGGGAGCACCGGAAGGGGTCTGAGTGGACGTGGGAGGCTGATGATGAGATGAAAGAGCACTACCCAGAGTTATTTGCAGATTCAGCCATAGCAGACTTCGAGGACGAAGTCTGAGTCAAGTGGGGGAGAATTGTAATGACCCGTCTCTGGTATGTTGCTTTATATTATTAATTTTAGAAGTTTGTAGAGGGACTCGACGAGTCTATGGCCCGACTCGTCGAGTAGAGTCCTGCCAGGTAGAAACCCTAAATCGCCGGGTTTGCACCCTATTTAAACCATCTTATGAGCCCCCAAATTTGTCTCCTTCCCCCTCAAAGCATTATTTGGCAAACCCTAACCATTCCATTGAGTATTTGAGCTTTTCTTGTCTAAATCATGAAGTTTTGAAGAGAAGAAGGAGGCTAGATCCAAAGGAGAAGAAGAAGATTCAAGTTTTTGCACCTATTTCAGAGTATCTTGAGGTAATAATCGGTTTCTTCCAGATTTGATGATTGATTCTCCTTTATAAGCATATTTAGCCAATTCTTTAGCTTGTTCTTAGTAGATAAATCATATTGGATGGATTATCTTTCGGATCTAGCCATGTTTCAGTTCCAAAAACATAGATCTATTAACTTTATGAAGACATTTTGCATGATAGGCCTAGATCTACTCTTCCAAGTGCCTTTTTAGCCTTTATATCCTTTTGTATGCATTTGTACACGTAAAGTTGGGAACCTTACGTGGTAAACCAACCTTAGGAACTCAGATCTATGTATTGTATGCAGTGGTTTTGAACATAATCGAGTTTTTAATAATTGCATGCATGTGACTCGGCGAGTCGTTCTTCGAACTCAGCGAGTCGAGTCGCGAGTGCCCGATCCTTCCCCTTTGAGTGATTCCGAGTGGAGACCAGTGAGTAGTGAAATGGACTCAGTGAGTTGGAGGTTAGACTCAGTAATGGAGGGACTCGGCGAGTCTAAGGCAATCTTCATAAATTCAAGAACAACTCGTCGAGTTGTTCATACAACTCGGCGAGTCGGATGCAGATAGTCTGAGTCTTAGAATCAAATGGGAACTCGTCGAGTTCAAGCCATACTCGACGAGTAGCAGCCATCAGGGTTGAGAAAAGAAAGTAGGGACTCGGCGAGTTGGCAGCCCCAACTCGGCGAGTCAGGTCAACTGTAAGTTGACTTTGACCAGAAGAGTTGACCTTGACCAGGAGAGTTGACTTTAGTCAGGGGTAAAAGAGTCATTTTACCCAATCCAGTTATTAGTATTTTGATTGAAGTGTATTTTTGGAATTGTAGCCGGGGAGATACCGAAGCAGCAGCGGATAGCTTCCAGAGCGACACACCCAGCAGCCAAATCACGAGGTAAGTTTCCTTCCACTAGGAATGGGTCTAAGGCCACAATGCCAGCCCGTATAGCTAGTAGTAGTTTCCAGACTTCGGTCCGATGCAGATTGTATTATGTTTGAAGCCTTCGTGGCTCAGGCAGGATTATGTGTTATATGTTCCGGGTTACAGCCCGATGCAATATGCTATTTATGCGTTCATGCTAGTTGATATGTTTGTGCTATGCTATGATCAGTAGTTCCAGACTTCTGTCCGATGCAGTCAGTTCCGGACTTCGGTCCGATGCAGTTAGTTCCAGACTTCGGTCCGATGCAGTTAGTTCCGAACTTCGGTCCGATGCAGGAGGCAGGGCCTCAGTAGTTCCGGACTTCTGTCCGATGCAGAGGGCAAGGCCCTGGCTAGTTCCGGACTTCGGTCCGATGCAGTATCTGGATTTCGGTCCGATGCAGTGGGCAAGGCCCAATATGTGTTTATATGTATTGTATGGTATGTGGTAGTTTGGGGGAGCTCACTAAGCTTCATGCATACAGTTTCAGTTTTGGTTTCAGGTACTTCCACAAGTAAAGGGAAGAGCTCGGGTTGATGGCATCACATACAACACAGTTTCAGCTGTCCTAGGAGATGTTTTTAGTTTTTCATAAATGTGATTGATACAATTTTGATACAGTTCTACATAACTATTAGTTACTGTTTTGAAACACTGACATATAGGTTTTACTTTGTGATATTATTTTAGTACTTTTAGTAATTGTTAAACAAAAATTTTTGGGTCGTATTTTGGGATGTTTCACTCCTTCTGAGATTTGTGAACATTGAAGCTAGCCTTTGGTTTCTCCTTCTGAGTTACAGCTGTCTTACCTTCCATTTTAGATTATGTACTCTTCTTAGTTTGAACTTTCGGTGCTTCCTCTTTCTTGAGTAGAACTTTCGGTTCTTCCCTCTTGATTGGAACATCAGGTTCAACCATTGGTTCCTCAGAAACATCTTTGGTTCCACTTGTGCTTGGAATGTCGAAACTGGAGGGTTTGTTGATGGGTTCTGGTATGTATCTACCTTTGACTCTCCATGTGGTTTTCTCAGATAGTCCCACAGTCTCGTCTGCGTTGTCAATAGGAGCAGACCATAAATAGTCTTCGCATCCTTCAGCGTTATCTTCTTCAACTATGGTTCTTAATTCTGCCGTTTGCCTTTGAGTGACCCCAGTCACAGCATAAACCTGATTTGGCACGGTCTGAACCTTTTGATAGACCAAGGCCTTTTCCTTGAGTTTTGGTTTTTGTTCTTTTGACAGACGAGCAAACTCAACCGAGTTTTCCGATATAAGAGGTTTTTCATTCTCGGTTTCATTTTTCATAAACTTAGAACAATCAACTTCATCCTCTACTGAGATTTCACTCATCTCGCTTTCCGCATCAAATTCAGACGAATTATCTATGTTTATTTTATTATCCTTAACAATTTTGGCATTTGATAGATCGAATGTTTGTATAGTTTCAGTTTTAATCATTAGCCTATCATTTTCATCTAAGATATCTTTTAACATACTTTTATGTTCATTAGAATCGATGAAGGTGTCTATCTTATCCAAACCTAGCCTATACGACATTGATGTTTCTTCAGAGGACACTTCTGATTCACATTCTGCTATAACTTCATCTTCCTTAAATTCAAGAAAGGGTAAAATCATTTTATGAATTTTCTTTCCAATTTCACAACTTAAATGTAATTGAGAAATATTAGTATAAAGATGCTTAGCAATTAAACATAAAACATTTCTTTGTTTTAATAACTTTAAATTGTCTCTTTGCAAATAAATACTTTCATCCCTAGCTCTAACTAACTCTGCTTCCTTCAGCTCAATCCAGATTTTCCTTTCCTCACTTTTTGAAGACACCCTGCCGAGTTGGTCAGTTAGTTTAGAATTCGCTAAGCGGGTTTGCATGAGGCTAATACTTAGGTTAGAAAATTTAAAGTTTAATTCATTTAATTCTTCTTGATAATCAGTTTTTGAAATTTTAAGAGACTCAAGAATAGAATGTACCTTTTTGATCAATCGATCACAATCGTTGATCTTCTCACTCACCGGCTTGGCCGCAAAACAATTGTTTTCTATCAGATTTGGTTCTGTATCTGCACTTTCGGTTGATGAACCAGCAGTGACGATAAAGCACTTTCCACCCGAACCTTCATTCTTTGCCACATATGCATTTCCATGAGTGGGCCTTCTAACCTCTTTGTCTTTAGAGTCGGTTGACCAGAATTCTACACCACCGAACTCATCTTCCCCAACATTCTCCTGTACGATTAATACATTCATCAAGCTATTGGATGCCTTTTTCTTCTTAACTTCTTCTAATTTGCGCATATAATACGCCTCATCATCTTCACCCTCTCTTTTCTCAACCATCTTTCTCAACGTGCAATCTTTGGCAAAATCGTTCTTTCCGTGACAGTAGTTGCAGTCGTATCCAAAGTCTCCTGCAAGCTTTCTCTCCTTTTTCTCTTCATCCTTTTGAGAGGAGACTTTCGGTTCATCCTTCATCTTCTCATAACTATAGCTTCGCTGCCAGTTTCGGTTCTTGCTGATGGGAAATTTTCTCCTTGCAAATTTCTTTCGATTTGTGATCATCAAGGCATACTCCTCACTTGTAAGGTCGCACTCTGATATGGCTGACTCTTCTTCTTCTCCAGCAATACTTTTTTACTTTAGAAACAAGAGCCAACGATCCCACACCAGAGACCACTTTCACTTCCTTAGTTACAACACTTTCAAGGGGCTTTAGTATCCTTACTAGTTTCACCAACGAGTATGATTTGAACTGTTCATGCGCCTTCACAGTGGAAACCACAGCCATCAATTCTGGTCTCAGCCCGTTCATGAACGTTACTTTCTGCTGATCAACTTCCACTCTATCCCATGCTTGATCATCTTACTTAAGAGATGATTGAATCGATCAAAGGTCTGTACAAGCTTCTCTTCAGGTTTCTGTTCGAAAACTCCAAATTCTGACTGTAACAGAGTTTGAATGGAGTGTTCCAGATCTTCATCGGTTGAGTAAAGTTCCTTCAACCTATCCCAGATCTCTTTAGCAGTTGTGCATGAACCTACTAGCCGAAAGGTGTCAGATTGCAGGGCGAATCTTATCATTCCCATGGCTTTAACGTTACACAAGATCTTGTCCTTCTCATCCCGTGGCATCTTCTCAACATCTGTCACCAACTTGTTGTAATCCTTTTTCATCTTAACAGTTGTGTTTATCCCTGAATGTATAAACGGTCCAAGAGTGATAACTGCCCAGATGAGATAGCCATTGTCTTCAGATCCTCCCACGTAATCTTCAAAGTGATGAGCCCATACTTCGTATTCTTGAGTATAGAGTATGGGTACTCTGGATGTTGATCTGATGCTGTTCGAGATGTTAATGGGGTTTGTATGTGAATCATCGTGAGACATGGTGAGCTGCTAGAATCAAACCTGTAAACGTGAGATTAGGGTTTTATCAAAAACAGAGTTGTCGTCGATATGAAGACGACGACTTCTATTTATATGATAAAAGTGAAAACCCTAAAGTATTATGAATATAGAAGGAATGTGTATTGATCACACAGTCTCCCGCTCTGATACCAATTGTTATAACAAAGTTCTTTTAGGATCGTATGATTCTAAGAAGGATATTAAATAAGAACGTAATAAAGAACACAAGTATGGCACTGAATATGTCAAATGATTAATGTGATAACACCTCAGAAGAGCTCGATAAAGAACTTTAATCTGTAGAGGTGTTTAGGGTTACAAGAATCAACGCAATAGACAACTTTTTAATATACGCATACATGCATGTATATATATACTATAACCCTAACAGCTAATCTAGATAACAATGAAACTAATCTAGATAGACACGGATGAACATGCCCAATCCGGACACAAAATATATAGCCCAAGACGCAACACAAATGGACTCAACACCTGTGTTAGCAGGCATTTTGTATAAATCAATATGTAACCGTTCACTAAGCAATATATTAGTTTAACGTTAAAATAAACTATGTTTATAACAGTAACCCTAGAATTGTTTGTGACAACCCGATATTTCAACTCTATGTGACGACCTAAAAAGTCAAGTATTGTAACCATGTTCGTTATAATGTAACCGTGATCGTACGTAAAAAGAACGCCCAAATCTGACTTCGTATAAGGAAGTTATGAATTTTCTAAGTTCGGCTTAGCAACGGACAGCTAAAAACTCAAAACAGAGATCGAGAGACTTTAGACCAAAATGACCTAAATGAGAATCGAAGGTCTTAACAATGGTTTTTCAATGGTAAAAAGTCTGCCAAAAACAGACGTCAGATAATGAAGTTATGAATTTCTAACAAAATTTTCTTACCACGACCATTTAAAAATAAATAATAAAAATAATTTCAAAATTTGCCGACGGAATCTAAATGAAAGTTGTAGAGTATAGTCTCACCTACGCGTGGATATAAAGAACATCGAAAATGGAGTTCGTATGAAGAAGATATGAATTTTTGAAGTTTATTAAATATTAAAAATATAATTTCTAATTTAATTTCGGTATTATCCGAAGGCTGAGTCACGGGCCGATCCGAGTTACGCCCAGCGTACTCGAGGCCAAGGCCTTAGATCATCCACGTTGCCCCTATGCGAGGCTATGCCCCATCCCATCCGATGTCCGAGGTAGTCAAGGATGCGGTCACACATGACGCACGAGTACGCCCAGCGTACTCGCGTACGGCCAGTGTACCTGCGTACGCCCAGCGTACCGAGGCGGTTCCCACTCCCTATAAAATGGATGCGAGGTTTCCAAAGAAAAGGGCCAATTCCTCTCATCTTTCTTGCATTTTTGCCTCGTTTTCCGTGCGCATGCTATCCCGAAGTCCCGGTTTCCTTGCTCAAGTCCCAAAGGTCGTTTGTGCTCCCGAGATTCCCAAGAATCCCAAGAAAATCAACTTTCTCGAGTCAAAATTCTGCTCGGTTTTCATCTCTCCTTCTTTGATCTTTCAAGTGAGTTCCTACCCCTACAATCCACACTTTTAAATGTTCTATAAATACTTTTATATGCTTTTAAGGGGGGAAATACAAGTAAAACACTCGATTATTATCGTGTGTTATATAAAGTTTCATTATACACGTTTTATCAATGGAATCATATGTGATTTATAACTATTATAGGGAAACTTTCGTATGTAAATTATACCACGATAAAATCTTATCCTTTGAAATAAGAAATGATTTATGTATTTCTGTAAATCAAACACTCTGTTTATACTATAGGTATATGTGTCCACTTTTGGCACTACAAAAATTATACTTTTCATGACATGTGAGCATTTCACTAAGGATTACTATACAAACAAAACACACTTTTAGAAAACTATAATAGGTATAGTTTTACGTGAACATTGCGAACTTTTACATACTGGAAATATTATTTCGAGAAGTTACTTTCATATACAAGAACAAAAAAACATTTTCACACGTACATCTGTTTTATATTAAGTTTTGTGAGACATTAAACTTCACGTACGCTCGAGTACACATTTCAAGTCCTGTATTATATCCCTGAATCCCTTGGAGGGGGATCATGGTGTTTGTGTATAGATCTATACGGGATTGACAACCCCACACCCTGACTGTTAGCTACAGTACACCATTAGGGGTGACAAACATCAGTACATTCCAACGCCTGAAGAACGTTGTGTATAGGCTTTTCTAGTCAATAGCATGGTTATAAAACTCACATAGAGTATTAAAAACACATTTACGGGGTTTTTCAGACGTATTGGAGGTTTTATAACTACATAAATTAACTACTTTAGGCATGAAAAACCTAATTGTGATACAAGTTTGGAACTTCTAGACCACTACTCACAGATGGGAAAACATCAACTTTCTAACAAAACATTGGTCTTGATTTAAGGCTACATTTACACCAGTAGGAAATATGGGATTTTCTAGAAACTAACACACAAAAACAAACCATTTCTTTTTAATTCATACAAATACTATCATTTAATACTTATGAAACTCACCAGCTTAAATGCGGATCTACTCTTTCAAAACTACTTGTATGTCCTAGGGACTCAGTAATTGCATGTACCAAACAACTTTTTGAAGAAGGAACGTTGCGACAGCAATTTAAATTCATATTTTTGGCATCATATTGTAAGTGGTTTTGAACATGTACTCTTTTAACAATGTAAATTTTCAATTATATATATGATGGTTGTATTGCTTTGTTTACTATGTATTCATTTGTTACGTTACCACATGAAGTCATGCGCCCCCAAACGTTTCCGCCGTTACGGTTTAGGGGTGTGACAGATTGGTATCAAAGCAATGTTTTTAGTGAACTAAGTACATTGAACCTCATAAGATATACAAACTATAAATGCTTAGGGACTCAAAGTCTTTGACAAAAGGTTTTCACACCTAAAATCTTATTTCATTTAAATGGATTATTTTAGGTCATAAAAATACAAAAATACATGCATACAACGATATATTTTCAGGATTAGAGCTATACAAAAAGTATTAAGACGAGTTGGACACTACGATTAGTTCTCGATATATGTAATTGAATTTGGGATGAATATAACTTGATCAACTATATTTATCTGAGATTGGACTAACGTATGTCGAGGAATGATCGTAGTGAGCAACAAGTCAAAACTTACCGAAATAGACACTAGTATCAAACATACAAATTAAAATACTATTGGAGTATTTGGTGCATACAATACTTTAATCGACATGTTTATTGTTACATGTTTTCAAATTTTGTTCAAATCTTATAAACCTATTCTCGTATAGTCAAATGGCTGGATTCCACCCACCACGGGACCCCTACTACCTAAACCAGGGCAATGGAGAATGGGTAGAGGAGGATCCTGAAGAGGATGAGGAACCTATCGAGTTGGAAGAAGGGGATGACTCTGGTACGGACTCAGAACTAGAAGTAGTCGACCCTCCAGCCATTAGGAGGATCTTCCAGGGACCAACTCCCGTTTGGGGAAGTCACCTCCACCATTAGAGCCAACAACAAGGGATACGCTCTCCCTACGGTATGTGCCGAAACTTCTACGACATCAGGGATGGAGGTTCAGCCGACCGAGCACTTCCGGTCATGGTAGGTAAACTGGCCAACCAGTCCTATCAATTGGGGGTCAAAGCAAATCGAATCGGCGAAGTCAACATGGAAGTACAAGTTCATACGCCCGACATCCGTCGTCTGGATATGTTGCAGGATGACACCCAACTCCGCTCCGACGCATTCCAAACACAAATGATTGCAGCCCTCACAGAGTTGAGGGAACAGCAAGCCACCTTCGATAAGCATCTTATGGAATCAAAGCAATCATATGCAAAGTCAAGTTCCAAGCGCAACACATGTCGCAAGTAGTACTTGCGAAAACCTAAAATTTTGTTATAAGTTAGGACTTCGGCTAAAAGTTTTTACTTTCTTAAACCTTGTAACCGGAGACCCTTTTAGGGGTCAAATTTTCTTGATCATTGTATCATCTATTATATTAATATAATTTGCACGCTATTATTACTACGTTGAGTATTTCGTGCAATCTTTAAAATATTATGGAAAAACCATACGCTTGTTTCATATATTCGGATTTATGAATAACTTTCATTCTTCTATCTTTGAGACTCATACTATCATCTGTTGTTAAACTATATAGATTTAGTTCATGAGGCACATTCATTTTCTATACTATGGACTTCTTACCCTTGTCTTTTCAATCTATAGGTTAAGGATGCCTCCGCGTAGAAATCCGAGATGAAACAACGGTGGGGAAGCACCAATACCACCACCTCCACCTCCTCAATTTGATGTTGTCATGTTCCAAGCAGCAGTCACTGCAGCTGTGGCGGCTGCCATGTCACAGATCAATACCCGTGTTACCACTGGTTCAACAATTAGCATACATCCTTCCAACCATGGAGATAGTCAAGGGAAACCCAAAGAGCACACCTATAAAGACTTTATGAATGCCAAACCCCAGATGTTTAATGGAACGGGTGGTGTGATGATTTTAAGGTAGTGGATTGAAAGGACGGAATCAGTCTTTGAAATCTGCTCCTTCCCCGAACATAACAAAGTCAAGTTTGCAACTTACACACTTAGTGATAGAGCTTTAACTTGGTGTAATGGCCACGTTAAGGTACTTACTCTGATAGTGGCGAATTCAATAAGCTGGGAGAGCTTAATAATCATGCTGATGAGGGAGTATTGTCCACGAGGAGAGATTTAAAAAATCGAGCACAAACTCTGGACTCTTGGAATGATTGGTACCGACATAGCAAGTTATACCAACAGATTCTGCGATCTGGAAATCGATTGCCCAGATATGATTGCTCCTTAGAGCAAGAAAATAGAGAGATACATTTGGGGATTGTCGGCCCAAATTCAGTCAAGCGTGTTAGCTTCAAAACCTGACACTTTTGAAAGTGCCAAAGAGCTGGCACAATCGCTTATTGATCACTGAAATCATCAGAACCCAACAATTCATGCATCAGAACCAAAAAAGGGAAACAACAAAAACAATAACAAGAAGAGAGGATGGAATAAGGAGAAGGGTGGGTCTTCCCAAGAATCCTCGAAGAAACAACAACTAGTTACAGTGAATGTTGCTACTGTACCTACTACCGTTCCTACAAATCTCTACCCGACAAAGCCTTATGTGGGCAGCCTTCCAAACTGCACCAAGTGTAATTACCACCACAATGGACCTTGTCGAGAAATGCAGTGCTCTAACTGCAATAGAAAGGGACAACCTATCCGTTTCTGCAAAGCGCATGTAAAGTCAATCACTCAAGTTCCCAATGCGGGTGTAGGCCAAGCTTGCTACGGTTGTGGCGAGGTGGGCCACTACAAAAAAAAATGCCCGAAGGTAGCGAATACCGGCGGAGTGGGACGAGTTTTGGTTATAGGTCGCGAAGAAGCCATGACTGATCCTACAGTAGTTGCTGGTACGTTTCTTCTTCATAATTCATATGCATCCATACTATTCAATAGTAGAGCAGACAGAAGCTTCGTGAGCCAAAAATTTATTCACTTACGTAAACATAAACCTAGAATGTTAGAAGAATCATTCACTGTAGAAATGGCAAATGGAAAAACAGAAAACACTAATTGCATATACATGAGTTTTACATTAACTTTAGACGAGCACTCTTTCCCAATCAACCTCATGCTGGTCCAAATTAAAAGTTTCGACGTCATAGTTGGCATGGATTGGTTAAGTCTGCTTCACGCCGACATCATGTGCTTTGAAAAAGCAGTTCGTCTTAATCTCCCTAACGATGAAACATTAGTGATTTACGGTGACAAATCATGTACCAACCTTCGCATCATTTCGTGTATCCAAGCTCGAAAGTGTTTGCGGAAGGATTATCATGCATTTCTTGCACACATCATCAATGCGAGTCGGGAAGTAAAGGATATTAACAACATTCCAAAAGTACGCGACTTCCCCGATATCTTTCCAGAAGAACTACCAGGATTACCACCACAATGCCAAGTCGAGTTCAGAATCGAATTAATTCCAGGGCTACCCCAGTAGCAAAATCGCCTTATCGTCTGCAACCAGCAGAGATGCAAGAACTTTCCAGTCTGCTTAACGAACTCCAACAAAAATGATTCATTAGACCAAGTTTCTCACCCTGGGGCACACCGGTGTTGTTAAGAAACTGTACTGGTGGCCTAACATGAAAGCAGAAATTTCTAGCTTCGTTAGTAAATGTCTTACTTGCGCTAAGGTTAAGGTCGAGTATCAGAAACCTTTAGGATTACTACAACAATCGGAAATACCGGAATGGAAATGGGAACGGATTACTATGGATTTCATAACCAAGTTTCCCAAGACAACGGGTGGACTTGATACCATATGGGTCATTGTCGACAGATTGACCAAATCCGCACATTTTCTACCAATCAAGGAGACTGACAAGATGGAAAGGCTTACAAGAACTTAAATAAGGGAAATAGTGTGATTGCATGGTGTTCCGATGACCATTATCTCCGATAGAGATAGTAGATTTAGATCAAGGTTATGGCAATCACTAGAAAGTTCCCTGGGGACTAGACTAGACATGAGTACAACCTACCATCCAGAAACAGATGGGAAAAGTGAGAGAACGATACAAACTTTGGAAGATATGCTGAGAGCCTGTGTGATTAACTTTGGAAAGGCATGGGATATCCATTTACCCCTTGTCGAATTTTCATACAACAATAGTTATCATACGAGCATAAAGGCTGCTCCATTTGAAGCCCTCTTTGGCCGTAAGTGCAGGTCCCCTTTGTGTTGGACTGAAGTTGGCGACACATAGTTAGCTAAAGGATGAGATACTGAAAACACTCTCACCGGTCCGGAAATCATACGAGAAACAATAGAGAAGATCGTTCAGATTCGTGAACGGTTGAAAGCATCTAGAGACCAACAGAAAAGCGACGCTGACCAACGGAGGAAACATTTGGAATTCCAAGTAGGAGACGATGTTCTATTGAAAGTCTCAATGTGGAAAGGCTTCATACGCTTTGGAAAGCGTGGAAAGATAAATCCAAGATACATAGGGCCTTTCGAGATTCTCGCCAGAATCAGCCCTGTAGCTTACTAACTTAATCTACCACGTGAACTTAGGAACATTCATCCAACCTTCCATGTATCGAACTTGAAAAAGTGTCTGTCCAATGAGACTCTTGTTATCCCACTCGACGAGATCGAGATCAACGAGAGCCTCAACTTCATGGAAGAACCAGTAGAAATCATGGACCAAGAGGTCAAACAAACGAAACAAAGTCGCATACCCATCGTGAAAATCCGTTGGAATGCCAAGCGAGGACCTGAATTCACATGGGAACGCGAAGATCAGATGAAACAAAAGTACCCACATCTTTTTCTCTAATTCACATGTATCTTTCTTACTTTATATTTCGGGAAGAAATTCCCTCTAACAGGGGGATGATGTGACAACCCGATATTTCAACTCTATGTAACGACCTAAAAGTCAAGTATTGTAACCATGTTTATTATAATGAAATTAATTTCGAAATAAAAAGTCCAAAAATCACTAATTAAATTACCTATTATGTTAGATGTCATTAAACCATGATTGTACGTAAAAAGAACGCCCAAATCAAACTTCGTATAAGGAAGTTATGAATTTTCTAAGTCCGGCTTAGCAACAGACAGCTAAAAACTCGAAAAGGAGATTGAGAGACTTTAGACCGGAATGACCTAAATGAGAATCGAAGGTCTCGACAATGGTTTTTCAACGGTTAAAAGCCTGGCAAAAATAGACGTCAGATAATGAAGTTATGAATTTCTAACGAAATTTTCTTACCACGACATTTTAAAAATAAATAATAAAAATAATTTCATAATTTGTCGACAGAATCTTAATGAAAGTTGCAGAGTATTGTCTCACTTACGTGTGGATATAAAGAACGTCGAAAATGGAGTTCGTATGAAGAACATATGAATTTTTGAAGTTTAATAAATATTAAAAATACAATTTTTAATTTAATTTCGGTATTATCCGAAGGCTGAGTTACGGGCCGATCCGAGTTACGCCCAGCGTACACTCGTACCCCCAAAGTTATGAGAGGCTATGCCCCATCCCATCCGAAGTCCGAGGCAGTCGAGGATGCGGTCACGCATGACGCACGAGTACGCCCAGCGTACTGAGGCGATTCCCACTCCCTATAAAAGGGATGCAAGGGTTCCGAAGAAAAGGGCCAATTCCTCTCATATTTCTTGCGTTTTTGCCTCGGTTTCCGTGCACGTGCTATCCTAAAGTCCCGGTTTCCTTACTCAAGTCCCGAAGGTCGTTTGTGCTCCCGAGATTCACGAGAATCCCGAGAAAATCCACTTTCTTTAGTTGAAATTCTGCTCAGTTTTCATGTCGACGTCTTCGATCTTTCAAGTGAGTTCATACCCCTACAATCCACACTTTTAAATGTTTTATAAATACTTTTATATGATCTTAAGGGGGGAGATACAAGTAAAACACTCGATTATTATCGTGTGTTATATAAAGTTTCATTATACACGTTTTATCAATGGAATCATATGTGATTTATAACTATTATAGGGAAACTTTCGTATGTAAATTATACCACGATAACATCTTATCCTTTGAAATAAGAAATGATTTATGTATTTATGTAAATCAAACACTCTGTTTATACTACAGGTATATGTGTAAACTTTTGGCATTACAAAAATTATACTTTTCATGACAAGTGAGCATTTCACTAGGGATTACTATACAAACGAAACGCACTTTTAGAAAACTATAATATGTATAGTTTTACGAGAACACTACGAAGTTTTACGTACTAGAAATATTATTTCAAGAAGTTACTTTCATATACAAGAACAAACAAACATTATCACATGTAAATCCAAGATAAATCCAAGATACATAGGGCCTTTCGAGATTCTCGCCAGAATCAGCCCTGTAGCTTACAAACTCAATCTACCACGTGAACTTAGGAACATTCATCCAACCTTCCATGTATCGAACTTGAAAAAGTTTCTGTCCAATGAGACTCTTGTTATCCCACTCGACGAGATCGAGATCAACGAGAGCCTCAACTTCATGGAAGAACCAGTAGAAATCATGGACCGAGAGGTCAAACAAATGACGCATACCCATCGTGAAAATCCGTTGGAATGCCAAGCGAGGACCTGAATTCACATGGGAACGCGAAGATCAGATGAAACAAAAGTACCCATATCTTTTTCTCTGATTCACATGTATCTTTCTTACTTTATATTTCGGGAAGAAATTCCCTCTAACAGGGGGATGATGTGACAACCTAATATTTCAACTCTATGTAACGACCTAAAAGTCAAGTATTGTAACCATGTTTATTATAATGAAATTAATTTCGAAAATAAAAAGTCCAAAAATCACTAATTAAATTACCTATTATGTTAGATGTCATTAAACCGTGATTGTACGTAAAAAGAACGCCCAAATCAAACTTCGTATAAGGAAGTTATGAATTTTCTAAGTCCGACTTAGCAACAGACAGCTAAAAACTCGAAAAGGAGATTGAGAGACTTTAGACCGGAATGACCTAAATGAGAATCGAAGGTCTCGACAATGGTTTTTCAACGGTTAAAAGCCTGGCAAAAACAGACGTCAGATAATGAAGTTATGAATTTCTAACGAAATTTTCTTACCACGACATTTTAAAAATAAATAATAAAAATAATTTCATAATTTGCCGATGGAATCTTAACGAAAGTTGCAGAGTATTGTCTCACTTATGCGTGGATATAAAGAACGTCGAAAATGGAGTTCGTATGAAGAACATATGAATTTTTGAAGTTTATTAAATATTAAAAATACAATTTTTAATTTAATTTCGGTATTATCCGAAGGCTGAGTCACGGGCCGATCCGAGTTACGCCCAGCGTACACTCGTACCCCCAAAGTTATGCGAGGCTATGCCCCATCCCATCCGAATTCCGAGGCAGTCGAGGATGCGGTCACGCATGACGTACGAGTACGCCCAGCGTACCCAGGCGATTCCCACTCCCTATAAAAGGGATGCAAGGGTTCCGAAGAAAAGGGCCAATTCCTCTCATATTTCTTGCGTTTTTGCCTCATTTTCTGTGCACGTGCTATCCTAAAGTCCCGGTTTCCTTACTCAAGTCCCGAAGGTCGTTTGTGCTCCCGAGATTCACGAGAATCCCGAGAAAATCCACTTTCTTTAGTTGAAATTCTGCTCAATTTTCATCTCGCCGTCTTCGATCTTTCAAGTGAGTTCATACCCCTACAATCCACACTTTTAAATGTTTTATAAATACTTTTATATGATTTTAAGGGGGGAGATACAAGTAAAACACTAGATTATTATCGTGTGTTATATAAAGTTTCATTATACGCGTTTTATCGATGGAATCATATGTGATTTATAACTATTATAGGGAAACTTTCGTATGTAAATTATACCACGATAACATCTTATCCTTTGAAATAAGAAATGATTTATGTATTTATGTAAATCAAACACTCTGTTTATACTACATGTATATGTGTAAACTTTTGGCACTACAAAAATTATACTTTTCATGACAAGTGAGGATTTCACTAGGGATTACTATACAAATGAAACGCACTTTTAGAAAACTATAATATGTATAGTTTTACGAGAACACTACGAAGTTTTACATACTAGAAATATTATTTCAAGAAGTTACTTTCATATACAAGAACAAACAAACATTATCACACGTAAATCTGTTGTATACTAAGTTTTGTGAGACATTAAATTTCACGTACGCTCGAGTACACATTTCAAGTCCTATATTATATACCAGAATCCCTTGGACGGGGATCATGGTGTTTGTTTATATATCTATACGGGATTGACAACCGCACACCCTGACTATTAGCTACAGTACACCATTTGGGGTGACAAACGTCAGAACATTCCAACGCCTAAAGAACGTTGTGTATAGGCATTTCTAGTCAATAGCATGGTTATAAAACTCACATAGAGTATTAAAAACACATTTATGGGGGTTTTTTTTAGACGTATTGGAGGTTTTATACATACATAAATTAACTACTTTAGGAATGAAAAACCTAATTGTGATACAAGTTTGGAATTTCTAGACCACTACTCACAGATAGGAAAACATCAACTTTCTAACAAACATTGGTCTTGATTTACGGCTACATTTATACCAGTAGGAAATATGGGATTCTCTAGAAACTAACAAACAAAAACAAAGCATTTCTTTTTAATTCATACAAATACTATCATTTATTACTTATGAAACTCACCAACTTAAATGTGGATCTACTCTTTCAAAACTACTTGTATGTCCCAGGGACTCAGTAATAGCAGGTATCAAACAACTTTTTCAAGAAGGAACGTTGCGGCACCAGTTTAAATTCATATTTTTGGAATCATATTGTAATTGGATTTGAACATGTACTCTTTTAATAATGTAAACTTTCAATTATATATATATGATGGTTGTATTGCTTTCTTTACTATGTATTCATTTGTTACGTTACCACATGAAGTCATTCGCCCCCGAACGTTTCCGTCGTTCCGGTTTGGGGGTGTGACATTGTTGCCTTAGTTAATGAGATAGTTGGGGGTATTTTCGTTATTTGACATTTTACTCATCAATATATACCACTCACATACAGGATGGAATTTGTGGCGTCAACCTATAGGATTTCTAGTTTTTCTAATTTCTTCCCTAGCCGAGTGTGAACGATTACCCTTTGATTTACCAGAAGCAGAAGAAGAATTAGTAGCAGGTTATCAAACCGAATATTCCGGTATAAAATTTGGTTTATTTTACGTTGCTTCATATTTAAATCTACTAGTTTCTTCATTATTTGTAACAGTTCTTTACTTGGGGGGTTGGAATCTTTCTATTGGGTCATAATTATTACGGGGAGCCCGCATGGCCCAATGATCTTTTATATGTTTTCCGGTAGTAATTCTAGGTACTATTGCATGTAACGTAGGCTTAGCGTTGTTATTTCTTGGTTGGCTTTCTCTTAGTCGAAATTGAAGGTATGAAGATGGAAGGAAGCTTCAAACCAGTGGCATGTTCCTGTGGGTATGATGCTATAATAAGAATGTCAACATCTCAAAGCAACCCAAGTCGAGCCTTTTACGCTTGCCCCAAAAAGGTAAAAACTGATTTTAATTTTTGTTTTACTGTTGCCCTGGATTTGAAAACTATTTGATGTGTAAATCATTTGTTTCTCACAAATATCTAACCTCAGTATCCCCAAAATGGGTTTATTTGTTGGGTAGATGAAGTTTACACAACGTGCACAACTGGTGAGACTATGATGATTGGAACTTTGCTTAGGTCAAATAAGAAGCTTCATTCCGATGTTTGGAAGCTTAAATTTAGTTTATTTGTTAGTCGGGTTATTTTCTTTTTCATAATAGTGTACAAAAAAAGTTAAGAATGGTAATTTATTGTTGACTTTTAGTTTAGTGGACCACAATTGGGACCACATAAATATACAATAATACAAAAACTTATTAAAATAACCATGCACGTTCATTACATAATATGGACATTGTAACATACATGTTTTGAAATCGTGTTTTGTAATGATTAAAATAGTGAAATACTTTGTGAAATTGAGTGTTGAGTTCTAACAGATGGTTTTTAATAGAAATGAAGTCAAACTCTGTTTAAAATCACTCATAAAATACTGGAAGTCTTATGAGATTCCAATTAAAAGCCAAATAGTGAAATTTAGCGAAAATATAAAATTTGAAATAAGTAAAATTTTATTATTGAAAGTTGTAAATAATCTTGTTAGAAACTTGTAGGCGAAAACCTCGTCGAAATCCGAGTTATTATAGAACATGTTTCCCACTTCCTGATATGCCCCAGTAATCAAGAACTTCCAGAGTACTCCTTACATCGGGTGAGCAGACAATCATTAAGAGAGAAGATAGATTCAAATTATTATCACTTATAGTTTTAGAGGGACTGAGAAGTAGAAGGTTGCATATGCTGTGTACCTGGTTGGATTGTTAGTCACGCAAAGGAGACAGCATATGGCTAACAGATAAGAGGTATTTCATATATATATATATATATATATATATATATATATATATATATATATATATATATATATATATATATATAATATGCAGGGAAATAGAGTTGCATATGTTACAGTCTATGTCACATCTCTTCCAATCAGGCAGAGGAGGCAACATATGACTAACAGTAAGAAAGAAAGAAAATAATTTTCTATAGACCTAATTCATCGGAACTTACCGGTTGCCCCATCAATACCAAAATTAAGGACAAAATCCGCACATCGAGGAAAAGTTAAACCACGGTTCCAAATACGGGTTCATTTAATGTAAGAGTAGATTCTCATATATATATATATATATATATATATATATATATATATATATATATATATATATATATATATATATATATATATCTCCCTACTCAACCTATCCAAGCGTCGTATTGTCAGACTAAAGGGAACTATCTAGGTCAGGATTTATCAAGTCTCTAGATTCCTTAAATTCATCTGCACCTAGTCAAGTCTGTTAAATTCTTCGTGCCTATCAGCGCGTCGAATACAGAACCTAGACAATCCAGTTTTGATACTTTACACATACTCAGAATGGCCGTTATCACTTGTTAATATCACTTCCCAAACCAACACAGATATATATATATATATATATATATATATATATATATATATATATATATATATATTAATTTTTTGTTTTTCTAATGTTTTTGGATTTTCAAATTTTTAAATGTTTTTGGATTTTCTAATTTTTCTCCCCCTAAATTTGTGCATAAAATAAAACTAAAATAAATGCACAAATTTATCCTAAACTAAAAAACAAAATAAATTGATCCTCAAAACGGATCATTTTTAGAAAATGTGTTAAACGGCTTGGTGAACAGATCCGCTACATTATTATCAAGTGGACCTGTTCTACCCGAATGAGCGAACGCTCATAACATTCTCTGATAAAATGAATTTTGATATCGATGTGCTTGATTTTTGAGTGCTGGACCGGGTTTTTGGCAATTTGGATCACAGCCTCATTATCACAGAAAAGAGGGGTTTCTTGAAAATTCAAACCGTAGTCCAACAGCTGATGTTGGATCTAGATGACTTGAGAACAACATGCTGATGCAGCGACATATTCCGCTTCTGTTGTTGAGGTGGAAATGGTATGCTGCTTCTTGCACTGCTACGAAACCAATCTAGCACACAGAAATATGCATCCTCCTGAAGTTGATTTTTTGTCAAGCTCACACCCACCATAGTTGTTGACTGCAAAAGCATAAAGATCAAATTTTGGATTTTTCGGATACCAAAGACCCAGTTTTGGGCACCCTTTGAGATACCAAAAAATTTGTTTAACAACAATTAAATTAGAGAGTTTAGGTTAGCCTAGTAGCGAGCACATTGACAGACCTCAAACATTATGTCTGGGCAACTGGCAGTCCGATACATGCGATAATGCGTCTGATCTACGAAGTCAACCACTAGATCAGGGGTCAGTAGAGGTCTTTCTACCATCGGTGTAAGAGCAGGTTTCACGTCTCGGAACCCGAACTTCTCCAGCACATCATCCACATACTTTGCTCGATGAATAAGGATTCCGGTTGAATATTGTTGGACCTAAAACCCCAGAATGTGGTCATTTCCCCAAGCGAACTCATCTCGAACCTCTTCTTCATCACTGCTTCGAACTCTTTGCAAAGTTGTTGGCTTGTTGACCCGAAAATAAAGTTGTCCACATAGATTTGAACAAGAATTTGATCTGGACCGACATGTTTGATGAATAAGGTTTGATCAATGATGCCTTGGGAATAGCCGTGGTTGAGCAAATGCTGAGTTAGGGTAGCATACCAAGCTTTAGGAGCTTGATGCAACCCATACAGAGCTTCGTCTAACTTATAAACATGGTGCGAAGTTTTGAGTTAACGAAACCGGGTGGTTGGTCAACGTAGATCTCCTCTTTGACCTTGCTGTACAAGAAAGCCATCTTTACATCAATTTGGTATACGGTGAAGTTCATATAGGAAGCATATGCAAAGAAGATACAAATGGCTTCCAAGCGATCGACCGGAGCGTAAACTTCCGTATAATCAAGACCCTCAACTTGTCGAAACCCTTGAACCACTAATATCGCCTTGTTGCGCACAATTGCACCTGAATCGTCTTTTTTATTCCGAAAGACCCATCGGGTGCTAAGAGATTTCTTTCGTTTTGGCTGCTCCACCAACTTCCAAACCTCGAGCTTCTCGAATTGATTAAGTTCATCATGACTGGCGTAAAACCAGTTGGGCTCATTCAGAGCCAGTTCCACTTTTTTTGGCTCAATCTGAGAAATAAAGCAAGAATAGATACACGTATTAACATCTCCACTCTGACTTCGCGTTTGAACACCTTCGCCTAGCTGGCCAATGACGTTCTCTATTGGAAGGTCGTGTTGAATGCGTGTAGGAATCTCGTAGCTGATATCATTGACAGAGACTGGAAGAGTATGAATGTTAACTGCTCCATCATTTGTTGTGTGATCCACAATACATGAACAAGGTTCGTTCAGAGGATCTGCTACAAACTCTTCAATAATACTTTCTGGAAAGAGAAGTTCCATTAGATTTGAAGTTACAACGGAAGTCTCGTGGTTCATGAACTCTCTTTCCACCGGAGTTAGAGGAGTAGCAACAGAATCAGGAGAAGGTTGATGAGGAGAAGACTCAGAAGATTCAGTGTGAACATAGGGCACCATTGGAGGATCAGAAGAAACCAGTGGTCGTCGGTAGACAACTTCATCTTCTTCATCTTCAATAATAATCTTTGAATTTGATGTAGATCCTAGTTGATTATCTGAGGACACATTGAATGATTTGAAAAGAGATGTGTAGTCAAATAGCCAATCAGGACCCACTCTTGCGTCCGTCTCATTTTCTTTGATCCAACGAACATCAAAAGATTCTATGATCTGTTTTGTCTTCTTGTTGTAAACCCTGTAAGCTGTTCGAGCAGCATATCCAACAAAGTAACAGTCATCAGCTTCTGCATTGAATTTGGGGTTGGATTCCAAATAGAGAAGCATGCAAGGGCAGCCAAATACTCGGAAATCGCTGATAGATGGCTTGTGTCTGTATATAATTTCGTAAGGTGTCTTTATTCTAGCTTTGTTGATCAGTACATGATTCTGAACGTAACACGCGGTGTTAATCGCCTCTGCCCAGAAGAACACAGGAAGCTTGGAGTCACAGAGCATCATCCTTGCGACATCTTTTAGAGTTCGATTCCTGCGTTCGGCAACCCCGTTTTGCTAAGGTGTTCGAATAGAACTGAACTGACGCACAATCCCTTTCTCAGCACAAAAATGCTCAAGAACAGTGTTCTTGAATTTTGTTCCATTATCAGTACACAGCGCTTTCACTCGATTGTTGGTTTGATTTTCAATCATCACAATGAATCTTTTAATGAGGTCAACGATCCCAGATTTGTTGGACAGAAAGAAAACCCAAGTGAACCGAGAGTAATCGTCTATCACAACTAGGCAATATGAGTTGAGTTGCGATTGATGCTGAGAACATTAACCGGACCAACTAAATCCATATGTAACAACTCGAGCACTTGACTTATGGAGTTTATCTGCTTTGGAAAGTGTAGTTTCCGATGATGCTTTCCTTGAGGACAGGAAACACATTTTTCAAATGTAATGAAATCTCTAACAGGTAACCCTCGGAGCGGTTCATTCTTCACAAGCCGATTCAAGTTTTGTGCATCTGCATGAATGAGACGATGATGCCACATCATCAAATTTTTTTCAGAAGCTTTGGAGAAAAGGCAAGTGGCTTTGTCGGGGATATTGTTGTTTATTTCTATAATGTAGGCATTCCCATCCCGCTTAGATCTTACAAGAATCCAATCTTCAGGGATGACAACACCAGGCTTTAAGATCAGACTCTCCTTATCTGTGAAATAAGTTGAGTAACCCTTGTCGCAGATCTAGGATACACTCAGCAAGTTGTGCTTTAGCTCAGTAGCAAAGTTAACATTCTCAAAATTCAGCACTCCATTTGAAACAGTTCCTTTTTGAGTAATTTTTCCGCCCTCTCCGTCCTCAAAGGAAACATATCCTCCATTAAAAGTTTGAATGTCGTGCAGTTGGGTTATGTCTCCAGTCATGTGCCTGGAGCAGCCGTTGTTGACATACCAGGGTCTGACGACATTCCTCCGCAACTATCCCTGCACGATGATCAAATTTATTTAGTTTTGGGGACCAAGGTCATCACAATCTTGGGTTGACCCTTTCTTTCCACAGATTTTTCATTTGATTATTCATTTTCATTTGATGTAGAGGTTAATAGTGACTGATCTGAAGTTGATATTGAAGGTGATTTTGGTATCCACTGAAAGTTAGGTTTTGAAAATTTGTTTGTTTGCTTCGAGCCGGTGGATTTTCTACTTGAAGAGTTTGAAGATCTGGCCCTGCTCTTTGACAAATTCGACTTAGGCTTAGCCTGAGTTGAATTTAGCAAACTCTTGTTGTTTTTATGGAAAACCTGTTTATTCTTTTGAGAATTTTCCATTTTCTTGTTTGAATTTTCGTTCAAGTCACCATTTCGAGAACGAGTTTTGGGGGGTTTTCTAATTAAAGATCATCCCCGAAATTCGTTCTGCCGTCTTTTTGTTGTATGAGAAACAAACATCCGGTTCATACAATTTCTTTCAATGTGTCCAGAAGTGCCACAACTAAAATAGATTTGTTTATTATTAATAGTTTTCACACTACTATCGACAAATTTATTCTTTCCCTTTTCATTTCTAACACTTCCACACTTGCAAGATCCATTACAGGATTTTGAAGTAGATGTGGAAGGTGTAGAGACATTCAAATCAGATTTAGCAGTTTTATCAAAACAACACCAACATTAACAGAATTATCATACTGAAATAATACACCACCAAACACAAAAACATTAGCGTTTGATTTTGACACAGACTCATCATAGAAAATAACACCAAACTTAGACACATGATTATTTGACACAAATGTTTCAGCTTCATGCTCCCGCTGAACTACTGATGTATCTGCACTTAAGGTAGAAATGTTAGTATTCAAACTCTCATTAATAAACTATATATTACCTGCTCAGAAGCTGACTTTCCATATATCATGTGAGGTTATCTGTCAATTTCTTATTGAGACAAGGGAATAGAAGTGCAGTTGTGATTGAAGGGAGGAGGGACACTCTCAAATCCTAAGCCAACTTTTATTTGATTCCTATGAGTGATATCTCTCTAGTTCATTTGTCCGTCAATCATTTTTGCAATTGTTTCACTTGACCCATCATATTTTTTTAAAATTAAATTCAACATTTTCAAAACGTGTTTTTAATGAGTCAAGTTCAGTGGACACAACTTCAAATTTTCGTTTGAGATGATCATAATTCTCGCATTTGTTGTTGTAGTCTTGTTGCAATTTCCTAAAATCCTTTATTTTATTTTCTAGTTGAGTTTTTAAGGGCTTTTGGTTTTTCCTAAGGGTGTATCCCACATATTTCAAGTCCTCATTCTCTCTCTTAATTAATTCTATTGATTCTCGCAAATATTTAATAATTTTAGCACAAGATGAAGAACAACCAGATTCACTTACCTCGGGCTTGGATGGCTCAGAAGTAGTCTACACCATAAAGGCAAACTGAAGGTTCATCATATCTTCTTCGGGATCTGCCTCCATCTCTTTCTCCCTGCAATCCTTGATCTGGGCCAGAAAGGTATTTTCATGTCCTGAAATATTCAGGGCTTGAATTTGATATTCCCAATCAAATGATTGGGCCACCATTGTCAGATTCTGAGTTTGGTTGGTAGATGAGGATCCCTTGTTGTTGTTGTGGACATAGGTAACTGGCACCACTGTTCGATCGGCATTTTCCCTTTTGTCAGGCTTTGCACACTCTCTAGGAAAATGCCCTGCCTCATGGCAATTGTAGCAGCGAAGTTTTCCTTTGTTAAACCCGACCTTTTTGTCAGAATTTACACTCTAGTTGTTTTTACCAGTTTTCTTGGAAAACTGCTTTACCCTGAACACATCCATGGCCATTTGCAAAGTTATGTCCATCTCTTCTATATCTTCAGGATGAATTTGATCAAGATCGGCAAACGAAAGTTGTGGAGAGGGTTCTCCAGCCATGAAAGCATTATAGCAGTTTACCAAGCTTGTAGCTAGAGCCATGTTTTCTTCATTTTCTTTCATCTGAGAGCTGAAAAAATGGGACTGAGAAGGTACAACATTAGATGATCCAACATTGAGATTAGCTTGCTGAGGCATGATCTGAGGTTGAGAGACTTGAACTTGTTGCATTGAAAGAGGAACATAGAATGTAGGTTGAATTGATTGATGAGTCGTGAAAGGTTGAACTTGTGGAACATATGTAGTTGGGGTAACTTGAGAAGCTTGAAAAGCATTATTTTTTGAGTTTTGGATCCCTAGATTTGCAGTGGAATAAGAATTAACAGGATTAATCTCCCTCTGCTTGTCATCAAGATTGCAGGCCTTGATTATAGCCATTGTTTCTGCAAAACGTAGCCTATTTAAGTCTTTTGTTTTCTTAATCACTGAGATATTCATGTCCTAGGATTTTGGAAGGGAGTTTAACAATTTCTTGTTGATTAGGGATCTTGTCACTGAAACACCTGCAGAACTCATTTCTGTAGTAAGAGTAATGAACCTTTGGAGCTGATTCTCAAGAGTTTCGCCCACGACATAGTTGAACATGTTGAACTTTTTTCGAAGCATATCCTGACGACTTTGCTTCATATCCTCATTTCCTTCATAGACTTCAATAAGAGCTTCCCAAAGTGCCTTCGCAGATGTATAGTCACGGAAACCCTGAGCAATTTCTGAAGATAATGCCATTGTAAGCGTAGCAAGGGCTTTTTCTTGTTCTTCAATTCTCTCGAAATCCTTATCCGTATAATTTTCAATTTGTCAACAATGACTTCATCCACTATTGTAGTGATTTGAATTGGTCCTCTAAGTATACTGCGCCAAATCTTGAAGGCTTTTATTTTAATATACTTTTCGATTCGGTATTTATATTCTGGAAAACCTTCAACATTCAATAGTCGAGGAATCCGAGACATTGTTCCCATGATGGAATCAAGTCCTTGATGTACTGCCATGTTTAAGATTCCATTGTAAGAAACTTAACTGGTTGTTACCGCACACACAAAGTATAACCGCACATAAAGTTTCACTTAACCGCACATGCAACTTCAACCGCACACTAAGCAGCACACTCAATAGCACACGAATTGTAACCGCACACACTCACCAGCAAATCCAACCATAAACTCTTAACAACACACTCAATTTAACGATATACCCAGCCACACACTCTTAACAGCACACAATTTGAATGCAACCGCACACACCTTAATCAACACACTCAACCGCATTACTTGGCAGCACACCTTCAATCAGTGAACCACACACCTTCAAATAGTGAACCACACTCATTCAAACAATGAACCGCACAACTTCAAACAGTGAACCACACTCCTTCAAATAGTGAATCGCACACCTTCAAACAGTGAACCACACACCCTTAAAATGCTACCCGTACATACGATTTTCTCAAATTATTTATGAAACTATTTAAAACTATAGAAAATAGGAATCAAACAACAGTTCTTTGATCAAATGCACTTCAAAAATAGTGAAATATTTCAACCTCACACTCTAAAATACTTCAATTGATACTAAATTGTCTCTGATACCAATTGTTAGTCCCAAAAACTATGGATCCAAGTCAGAAATCAATGAAGCAAATAGAAATAAAAATGATGTGTAGAAGGAGTAGAAAAGAGATAACATCAAGCATGCACACATCTATATCATAAATGTCAAGTACACCTTGAGAAGTACACACACTGCACTGTTCAGCAACAAGTACAACCTTACACAAATCAGCTCCTATAAATAGTATCCCCACCAGCACACGAGTGTGCGGCCATACATGTGCGTGCGGCCGTACACACTGTATCCGGCCGCACACACGTGTGAGGTTGCACACATACATCAAGTTTAACCACAACACTGCATTACATACACCTTCACCCTAATTAGATCTATACAAAATTAATGCCTAACTTAAGTCACAATATTATAGACTATCACCCCTCAACTAGAGCATAAGGAATCACTTTTTCATCAGAAACTTGAAGAACTTCATCAATTTTATCAAGAACACAAAAAAACACCTTCTTTTTCTTTTCTTTCTTTCTCTAAATTTTGGTGTATTTTCTTCAGAAGTAAATGTTCTTTGACAATGGAAAATTGCTTTAACAAATCTTTATCTTCTTCTAAATGATTACTTTCAAATCCACCACAAGAAATTCGTATGAAATCACCAATCTTCTCATCAAAATAGAGATTAAATATCTTAATGGCATTCTTCAACATAGATTGACCAGGAACATCCCAAAATAAATATCGTTCTTTAATACGAAACTTTGGATCTGTAACTTTTAATCCTAGTCTTTGAATGTCATTTAACACCATATAATTTGCCACTAAATCTTCAACAAGAAACAAAACATAAAGAGAGAGAGAGAGAGAGAGAGAGAGAGAGAGAGAGAGAGAGAGAGAGAGAGAGAGAGAGAGAGTGAGAGAGAGAGAGAGAGAAAGAGAGAGAGAAAGAGAAAAAATATAAATTATTAGATTTCTAGAGAGAAAAAAACAGATCTGAAATGACTTCTAGAGAGAGAAAATGGATATGAGATGATCTCTAGAGAGAGAAAATAGATTTGAACAGAAAATATGAGAATAAAACACAAATTCCTTCTTCTATTTCGCTTCCAATACATGAATTAAGAACAAATTAACTAAAAGAATGTGTAGAAAATAACAGATCTGAATTGAGTTTTGCTATAATATGAAATATTTCACTTTTTCTTTTCATAAAAGCGACAAAACTTGAAAAACAACGTGAGATTCATGAAAACGATTTGCCATATCTAACCAATTCTTACAATAATCACTGAGATCTATAAGAACCTGATCTGATACCATTGGTTAGGGAGAAAATCAAGATGACGAATGTGAATTCTAAAGAGCAATCACAAATTAATCACTATAAAGTTGCATGTAATCTGTCAAAGCTTTTGTACATTATTGATATTGATATGAACGTACAAAGTAACCTTTAGAGGAAAAATCTTACATCACAAGATAACTAATGATTATTTTTTGGGTAAATAAAACATTGACCAAAAATATAAAAGCATAAAAAAGGCTTCCCTAAATAACCAAAAATGCCAAATCAGTTTCAATATCTAAAATACTTAATACCAATATATCAATTAGGAAACAAAAACTCTATCATGTTATTGTATATAACATATTTATTAAAAATACGGATACATAGCTCACATAACATTTAAGAATTTAAAATACTTTGTATCTATGTGTAAGCTGAAAGTAACTATTCAATTCCTTATTAAAAGTAGATGATGTGTGGTTAGGTCAATGTTTCGCATAACACATTATCCTTTCCTTTCAAAAGACCTTGATGTAAATATCACTATGTCTTAGTCATTGTTTCGAAACTTTAATTTCAATAATTTAGATTCCTCAACAATCCAAATAAATACTTCAAGTTATAACTAATCAAGAATAACCATGTAAGATCATATCGGAGGTATGAGCCATTTGGTATATAAATTATACTTTTTGAAAAATCCACTTTAAACACCTCACTATATCAAGCCTGGACATCACTCTCATAAATAGATCAATCAGTATTATGGTTGGCCTCACTGATAAATGTTATTTATAGGTTCATAACAATTGGGACTTTGTTGGGCAACAAACGAGGTCTAATAAAACCTTTGTCCAGTTATCATATGGTTGTATCATAAGCTCTTTCAAATCAGTTGGTACTAATCGGTATGGTGCTTTTTCTATTGGTTTCATTCCTAATGACAAGTCTATACATAATTCTATTTATCCTCCAGGTGGTAGTCCAGGAAGATCTTCAGGATATACTTCCAAAAAGTCACACACCACCAGTACACTCTGCATCTCATTCTTCACTTTCTTTGCATCAATTACAAATGTCAGGTATGATGTATATCCCCTCGTCAAACACTTTATCATAGAGATGATTCTATAATTCACTTTGACATTTGTCCTCGTACACTATAAATGGTTCACTTCTCGGGGAGTTTAGTCTTATCATCTTCTTACTACACTTTATATCAGCATCATTTTCACTCCTCTAATCCATCCTTAATATTATGCTAAAACCATATAACTCAACAAAAAATAATTTCTCATGGAACTTATTCTCATTAAGGTTGATGATGATGTTTTTCATATGATCACTAACATATATAGACTTACCACTAGAAACTTTAACTAATAAGGCATTATCTAGGTTGTGTCAATGCAATGTTAGTCTTCTAGCAAATCTATGAGAAATCAAGAGGTAGTTTGCTCTAAAATCAAACAAAATATTGGAAGGTAAGTTATTTACTAGAAATATGCATAAAGTGACATATGCTTCCTCCTTTGCTGCTTCTAGGGTCATCTGGATTGTTAGTGCCTTTGGTTTTTGTTACACGTTTGGCTTTAAAGCTTCTTTCTTCTTTGGACAATTATTCTTGAAATGTTCTTCCTCTCCACACTCAAAACAAGCATCCTATTATTTCACGATAATATCAAGAAGTATCACAACTGCAAACAACGTTACCTGATTGTCATCAATTTTCTAATATCCATTATTCATGATTTTGCTACAATTGATGAAAAGTTCAACTACATCATCTTAGATGATCCAGTTGAGTAGTTTGATTTCTCCATGGATGGAATCCAAGAGCATAAGTGGGGTGAAACCAATTACCCGTAGCTTGGTTTAATATTTATGATGGTAAAGTTGGTGAGAAGAAGCTTATGGATCTTAATTAAATTCATCGGTGTATAAATTCTTACCTCTAATGAGTTGCCAATACGATTAATAGATAAAAATACCCCACGACATAAATGAAGACTTCAAAGGTTGAATAAATTTAATGGCTATTAGGAGTTTGCAAGTTTTGGAAACTAGTTTTGAGGTTTCTTTACTTGTTAAAGTGATTTTTTTGGCTGCAAAGGTCACTTAAGGGGATATGTTATTGGAAGATAATGCCCATTATCAAAACCAGTTGGTAATAATACAATCTAATTTATTAACTAATTAAATGAGCAATTAATGACATAAGAGAACTATAACGATCTAATTTATTAACTAATTAAATGTATAAGTAATTAATGGAAACATATAGATTATCAACGACTTAATTAAAATGATTTGAAAGTCAAATCTTTTGGATAATTACTTCATTATAGATAAATACTAGATAATTGGATTCTTATCAAAAAGGGAATCATAATCCCGTGATATAAATAGGGGAGTCCTTAGATTAAATCTGATGATGATTCCAAGTGAAAAATCTATCTAATACCCGACACCCGTTCTCTCTTTTCGAAACCCTAAAATTCCCAAAAGGACACAACACTTCTTCATGTAGTGCGACATGCCTTAACAACATATTACATTGGTTTTGATATTTGCAGCTACAAAAGTGTCAAGATGTTTCTCTAATTTTTTTAGGTGTGATCTCAAAAGAGGAATCCTACTTTGAATTCTATTCCATCCGTTTAACTATAGAGAAATAAGGAATCAAAGGCTTTGAATGTATGATTTTCTTTCCCTCTATTTTCTTCAATATTTATGTTGCATTGAATGGTTGTACATGAGATCCTTTTGGATTGTGATGTTATTGGTTTTATTTGATATTGCTTTTGTTTATTTTTTTGTGCCTTTGTGGCCGAAATATCATCATAACAATCAGATTGTTGGTACATGAGTGTCACCCCCACAACTCAATTTTTGGTGAAAGTGTTCATTACTTTTTGGTGAAATGTGAAGTGGTGATGAAGAGGATGGAAGAATGGAACAGAAATGGTCCCCGAAAGAGAAGACCATGTTTCAGTGCTCTGAACACCAAAAATGTACTTTAATATATTTTTGTAATAAATGATATCCCTTATAAGTTATGTTATCAGAAGGCTTGTTAGGTATGGTTTGTTTTTCCACCATGCATTAGATGGTCTTATTGTACTTTGCACTCCCATGTTTTCCTATAAATAGGGGTCATAATTAGTGTTTGAATGTGTGTATAGGATCCTAAAAAACAATATATCTTATAATTGATCAGGCTGAAATACAAGTTGCAATCCTTCATCCTTCAATTTTGTTGTTCATCGCTTATTAACTTTAATCCTTGCAAGAAAGCTTGGTTAAGATTCAAAAAGTTGTTTATATGTTTTACATTCAAGTTATAATTGTTTTTCATGTATTTTTCTTTTTATGTTTAACACTCATCATCTTTAATTATTGTTGAGCTACAAAAGATCCTGTGAGGAACGTAACAATTTTTGCAACTTAACTTTTCAAGTTATAAAAATTCTCAACAAGACATGGATACCTTACCTATTACAACGCATTTTAAAGTCTTGATGGTAGCATATCCCATAAGAACTCTATGGTTTAGCATGCATGAGTGGAAGGATGGCTAACCTTCCTAGAAAGTTCTCACTGGGTGGACCAAAATGGACAATAAATATTATGATACATGCTATAGGGGATGTTAAAGATGGTACCAGAACTAGGTAACATGTCGTTTCATTCTATGGGGATGTTAGTGTTGGATTAGGTGTCGAAGTATATAACTATTTCTGGAATGTACTTGACCCAATTAGCATGGTCCATTTGGGTTGCATGGGATTGCAACACTAGGATATACTTAATGAGAGAAAGGAAACTTAAGGATTATTAATATATTATAAGTTCTAATATAATAATAATATTATTTAATTAGTATTGATGAAATAATTAATTTGGAATTAATTATGTGATCAAAAAGAGACTAATTAAATATATAGGGTTGATTGTGTAAATAATCTATTCTTGTATAGTGGGCTAATGATCCATGGTTTGTATGGTTTGGGCTAAAACCCATAAGGTGCTCCATGGATAGTCCATGGAGGTTACAAACCCATGGATCATGGATTATGGAAATCCATAACAATTAGGGTTTACATGGTGTAACCCTACTTGTGCCACAACTATATAAAGACCCCTAGACTAGCAAAATCGGCACTTGTACAAGCAGGAAAGAGGGCTAGCCGATTTGGAGGTGTTAGTGAACTTCTCTCAAGGTTATTCCGTGTGTTGTGGTGTTGTGTGATACATTTGAGGCATCACACTTGAGGTACTAGGCTCACAAGGTTCTCAAGGAATCCAAACAACAAAAAGGTATGATCTTCTTCTAGCATTTATGTTTAAAAGTTCCCCATGCTATGCTACATAGATTAAGAACCTTGGAAAAAAAATTCATGTATCTTAGTAAAACATAGATCCAAGGTTTCTAGGGTTGCATGTACAACTTAGGAGTGTTAGAATGCTCAAAACCTTTCATGGTGGCTGATGCTCTCAACTGCAAGGCGTTCACGGCTTCAGTCAGAGATATTTGTAAGAGTATATGTCACACCCCGAAAACCAAAGGCGGAAACATTTCCGGGGTGGACTCCACGTTGAGTATGAAACCAATGCACATAGTAAGCAAAGTAGACAAACATTACATTACATATACAAAATTTTACATTTGTTTCAAAAGTAAATTGTACAAGTGTCGTACATAACATATATGAACAAAATGAGACGAGTCTTCTACGCACTCAGTCTTCTCCAAAAGTGATCGTCGGGTACCTGCCTAATGCGGACCAGAGAATACAAGCGGTTTGAAAATCAGCATAAAGCTGGTGAGTTCATAAGCTGTTAGTTTTCTGAAAGTTTTACGAGTTCCTTTGGTTTCCTGAAAAGCGGTTATCCAAGAAAATCCCATATTTTCTTAAAAGTAATGTTTACCAAATCCAAATTGTAATGTAAAAGATGTAAAATGAAAACATGATTGTTCTTATGAATTGTAAAGTTTAGTTATTTAACTTGTTACACTTTTCTGGTTATGTACTACGGTTACTCAGGAAAATCCTATATTTTCCTACATGTGTATGTGTGAACTGTTACTGATTTTGTGTGTACTAACTGTTACCGGTTCTGATTATGTTCAATGTTATCCCCAGGAAAACCCCATGTTTTCCTAAATGTGTGTGTGTACTGTTACCAATTTTGTGTGTGCTAACTGTTACCGATTCAGGTTATGTTCAATGTCATCCCCAGGAAAACCCCATGTTTTCCTGAATGTGTGTGTACTGTTACCAATTCTGTGTGTGCTAACTGTTACCGATTCAGGTTATGTTCAATGTTATCCCCAGGAAAACCCCATGCTTTCCTGAATGTGTGTGTGTACTATTACCAATTCTGTGTGTGCTAATTGTTACCAATTCAGATTATGTTCAATGTTATCCGCAGGAAAACCCCATGTTTTCCTGAATGTGTACGTGTCTCCTGAAAGTCCGATTATCCTTGAGCGTTCATTAGTTTTATTACGTACATAAAACTAATAATACATGTAAAGCGTTAATAATCTTGATTGCGAGTCCTTAACCATACTCAAACTAGATATGACTCGGGCCAGGGCCAGTATCCTTTATATGACTTTTGTCATCCTTGAACCTTTCGGTTCGACTGTAGCTAGCAGCCAGGTGCGGGATTGTCAGTCCCGTATAGATCTATACACTCAAGCCACGCTCTCCTACGTTCGGAGATTCTGGTTATAAGGGTATTCCTCTACTCTCTCGTGCCAAGGAAGTGTTACAGAGGACGTGTCTTCAATCTTTAAGATTACCTTTACTTCTCGCCTAGGGAAATAGTATTTATGACCAACTAAGTTTTAATGTGCCTGCCCTTTACACTCGAGCCTAGGTGTATTATTAAGGACGTTACAATGTCTTATGTTTTCTAAAGGTGGCTGTCCTTTACACTCGAGCCTAGGTGTGTTATTAATGATATTACGATTGGTTTATGTTTTCTAATGGTGTCTGTCCTTTACACTCGAGCCTAGGTGTGTTATTAAGGACATTACGATTGGTTTATGTTTTCTAATGGTGTCTGTCTTTTATACTCGTGCCTAGGGTGTTTTATTACAGACTTTACAAATGTTTTATAATCTCAATCAATATAAGTGTGAACAATCAATTGTAAAGTATGCAACATAACAATATATAATTAGAATTGAAAATCGGTTTGAACAAACAACTCTGCGAGTTAAAATAGTTTGTTAGCAACTTTTCAATTCATAAAAGTATGAGAATTATGAAACATATAAATGAATAATGAATTTAAGTACAAGATATTCTTGTACTTTTGCTTGTATTCCCCCCCGAAAACATTTAAAAACCATTGAAAAAGGGTAGGGTATGAACTCACCGATTAAGAAACGTGTTAGTTTGGATCCTAAACGTCAGTTCTGGGTTCACGAACGCACAAGATTCCTATGGATTATGAAATGATATACAAATATATCTAATTAGATTTATCAACACTAATTAGATATGATATTACACTCCAATGAGCGAAAACACTTCAAAACGAGTGTTTGGAGTGACCCGGGTGACATCTACGGATGTGTATTGATGTGAGGGACTTGGGATTTGAGTTTACTCTTCAAGAGTAAACTCCCTAATTTGTTTTCGGCCATAGACATCACTCACACATGAGTTCACGGCTGTGAACTCATGTTGGCAAGATTTATGGTGCTTAATGGGTCAATAACACTTGGGAAGGGTTGGAACAATTTTATCTAAGGCATGGAATGAATTTAAATCAACAATAACAACACTTAAGGGAGTTTACGTCCCTAGCATGGAGCTTACGGCCGTAAACTCCTAAATTCTCCTTGAATGAGTGATTTAAAGGCCTTAGATTAATCACATGCGATTCCAATAATTTTTACAAGCCTTGGTATGAATTTAGGGCATCAAATAACACATTTTTAGGAGTTTACGGCCCTGGAGCACATGCTATGGCCGTAAACTCTCAAATGAAGAGTTTTGATATGTTTAAGGTCCCTAAACTATTTTTGGTTGGTTCTATGATTTATTCCAAGGATTTTGGTGGTGATGGATGGCTTTCTAACATGTTTGAAATGTGTTTACTCCCATGTTTGAGGGGTTTACGGCCCAAGCATATGTCTTGGCCATAAACTTATTCAAATCCCTCAAAATCCATGTCTAAAGTGTTCTAAGTCCATTCCATGAAGTCATTTAGCCATATATAAAGTCTAGTTTTGGTTTGGAATGGTTTTGTTGCTAAAAAAAACCCCCTTTTCATGTGTTCACGGCCTAAGGCTGTTCCAGGGCCGTAAACACATGTTTATGGTCCTATTCCATGGTTTAAACTCGAATTTGAAGGCTAGAGAGGTTGTATAACAAGTTAGGGAAGTTACCTCAAAGATTTGAAGCCTTAAATTGAGGATTTGGACCCTTAAACTTGGATTTAGGAGAGAGGTTAGAGAGAGAGAGAGTAGTGAGATGAAGCAAAAGCTTCAAATGGAAGGTTAGAACACTTTAAATAGTGTTCGGAATTTGGACACGGAGGAATTCTATCCGATACCGGCGTTAGACGGGGCATTTGATCGCACCCGATTAAATTGTCGTAACTCGATGTGCTTGATTCTAGAAATGTTCCGATCACTAATATGAGGTGATAAAATGATTTCTAAATGTATTAGGACACTCATTAAGTCATTTTAGATCATTTCCATTTAATGACTTAATTAATTGATGAAATCGGAAACGAAATTGAAAATGATGATTGGTTGATCGAAATGAGTTACGAAAAGGGTTACAAGTAGTGATACGAATTTCGGGTTGTTACATTATCCCCCCGTTAGAGGGAATTTCATCCCGAAATTCAAAGATTTGCACACCGATCACGAAATGAAGAGAGATATGAGGATGAATCTACTGCTTCGGGTCTTCATGCTCCTAAGTGGAATCGGGTCTCCGCTTGACATTCTAGTGAACCCTCACTGTCAGGATGTGGCTTTGTTTTGAACGGTCAACCGATCAATCCATGATCTTAATTGATTCATCCATGAAGGTTCGGACTTCCGCTAGTTTTGATCTCATCAAGGGATTTCTATGGTTTCGTCAAGTCGATAATCCTTACTATCAAAGATGTGGAATACCAGATGGTTGCTGCTGAGTTCTGAAGATAGCTCGGAGAGGGCTATGGAATCGATTCCTAACGAGGATCTCGAAGGGTCTAATGTTCCATGAGTCACGTTTTCCGCACTTCCAAAGGCGTACTATGTCTTTCCAGAGTAAGACTTCCAACAAGTGGGTACATCTTCATGTGACAGAGTAGCTAAGGGTCCGATGGTTCTAAAGTAAACTTCTACGTGAATCTACGATCATAGCCGACGGTGCCCAAGAATTGATGGGTTTCTATGGGTATCCCTAGTGCCGACTAATTCTTTATTGCCTTATCTTTTGGAATGGTTTACAAGTATGACTGCTTTGCTTATCTAGATGACCAAGAAAATGGTTTGACCGAAGGGCACCACTACAATCTCGTAGTGATTGTATCAAGTCCTGGTTGCTGTCTTGAACACATCATCCTTACTAAGGTTTTGGCTATGAGGTAATTCCAGGGATTTAAGTCGATGCGAGAATTGACTACGCTTTCGGAAAGAATTCTCAAGAATTCTTCGGAAACAGTATCGGGGAAAGAATTGCAGATTTCTCATTTCTTGATGATCACATGGACAAGGAATACATGGGAAAAACTTTTTAAGCTTTGATGCATGAAAATCATGAGAGTCGGATCATGAGGTTGAACGGAAAAGAATAATTGTCCGGATTGAGGATATAATCTACGAATACGACATAAGCGTTCTCGTTCTCACGTGATAACCATCTCGGTGGCATACATTTTCGGTTACTCACGAACGACAGGGTTTAAAAGATGTTCAAATGGATGGTTAGCGAATTTCTTTTGGTGCTAGAATCGAAAAGAAGCACAGGCATAAAATTTTTAACGATGGGAAATATACATGTGGCAACGGTGGGATTGGTGGCTGACTTCTCTTGTCCTATCGCTAGAACTCTTTCGGTGTTGCCAGATGTTACTGCCTTAGGGAAGTTTCGCTTCAAATTTCCAACTTCTCCACAACCATAGCAGGCCCGACCAATGCCCGCTCCGGAAGTTTGACTCATTGATTAAATTGGTGTCTTACAGTTTTTCGCCATGTGACCTTTCATACCACAACTGTTGCAAAATACCTTTATACATGGACCAGAAAGAAGGTGATGATAGTTGCACTTGTCACAACTAGGAAGGGTTCCAGCATACCTACTGGCGGGTTTTCGAGTTGAGGATCCAACAAAAGAAACGGCGGCAGGGGACGTGGCAGCATGAACTGCCACAGTTTTTTGTCTCTTCGAAGACTCCTGCGATATCTGACTTTCCTTCATCTTTCCAATTTTCCTTTTCTCACCACTCCACTCTATCGGTTCAGGAGTGGTAGCTGCTTCTTCAAAGTCATCACTATGGTCTATTAGGATTCATGCTAAACATTTGGCACTGTCGTATGTGTCTGGTCTCGCAGCTATGACATTCCCTTTTGTGGGCTGGGTTAGCCCCCAGATGAATCTCTCTATCTTTTTGCTCTCCGGGGTAACCATTCCTGGACAGAGTAGTGCCAGGTCATCGAACCTGGAGGTGTAAGCGACAATATCGGAACCCTTCATCTTCAAGTTCCAGAGTTCCTGTTCTAACTTCTGCATTTCGCCCTGAGGGCAGTACTCAGCCAGCAGAAGTTCCTTCATGGCCTCCCAACCCATGGCATTAGCTACGGGTAAAGTTAGGGATTTGACTCGGCCGTTCCACCAAGTCAGGGCTTTGTCGATAAAGGTGCAGGCGGCAAACTTCACTTTATCAGATTCTGAGCAGGCACAAATTTCAAAGATGGATTCGATCTTCTCGAACCATCGGGTGAGGGAAATGACACCTCCAGTGCTGTCAACGGATGTAGGTTTTGCGTTCATCAAGTCTTTATAGGAACCCCTTCTTTGGTTTCCTTGACTATCTTCTAGGTTCTGGGGCTGGGGACCACCTCCTGAACTATCGGGGTTTCTTTGTGACATGTTGGCTACCATTGCGGTAGTAAGAACTGCCTGAAGCGATGCAAGATGAAATTGAGGAGGAGGTGGTGGCGGAGGAGGATTGTTGTTGTTCTTTGCGCTGGGTCTCTTTCTTGGAGGCATCTTTATCTAATAAGATCAAGAAAGAGAGGATGATAAGTCCTCCGAATTGAATCAAGAGATATGACAGTTATATATTCCGTATAAGCGATAAAACATGAAGGAGTTAGCAAAACAGAGGATTTATCACTAGAGAAATGATCAGGGAAACAACGCTCGATTGAGGATTTCTAACAAGGATTGACTCGAGAAATATTCCCATAGTATTTCATGGTCTGCTTACGACACTGGCTCGATGCTTGTGGCATCTAGGTAAGTTTTAGGCATGCCGCACACCACAGTCACTCCCAAGCACATGTTGGCCGTGTCTCGAATGAATATAGTTGGCTAGGCTATATTGATTCTAGACACGACTACATAACTGCCTAGGTTTAACCGCAGTACACAACACCCATTTATTTATGTTTTGTTCTACTTGTAGTTATGCATCTCGACGGTTCGGTCTACTTATATACTTTTGAAAATACTTATATTTTGAAGGATACTTTTAGTTCAGAGCACTTAGGCTCCTTAGTGTTTATAGTTTTATACCATGTAAGGTTTGCTATACTTAGTTCACTATAAACAAGGGCTCTGATACCAATCTGTCACACCCCGAAAACCAAAGGCGGAAACATTTCTGGGGCGGACTCCACGTTGAATATCAAACCAATGCACATAGTAAGCAAAGTAGACAACCATTACATTACATATATAAAAGTTTACATTTGTTTCAAAAGTAAATTGTACAAGTGTGGTACATAAAATATATGAACAAAATGAGACGAGTCTTCTACGCACTCCGTCTTCGCCAAAAGTGATCGTCGGGTACCTGTCTAATGCGGACCTGAGAATACAAACGGTTTGAAAATTAACATAAAGCTGGTGAGTTCATAAGCGGTTAGTTTTCTGAAAGTTTTACGAGTTCCTTTGGTTTCCTGAAAAGCGGTTATCCAAGAAAATACCATATTTTCTTAAAAGTAATGTTTACCAAATCCAATATGTAACATAAAAGATGTACAATGAAAACATGATTGTTCTTATGAATTGTAAAGTTTAGTTATTTAACTTGTTACACTTTTCTGGTTATGTACTACAGTTACTGTAACAGCCCGGATTTCCAGGTATCTTTTATTCGCATATTTTTGGTGTTTTGTGAGGGGACTCGGTGAGTTGGAGCTCGAACTCGCCGAGTAGGGTCGCGGTTCTGGACGCGGGTTCGCGCATGGACTCGGCGAGTCCAAGGGATGGACTCGGTGAGTCCGTGCTGTTTGATGAAACCCTAATTTTCCGGTCCTAAGCTCTATTTAAAGGATCTTATGGCCCTTCATTGCGGCCACCTTGATCCTTGAGAGAACCAAAGCAGCTAAGGGTTCCTGTGAGTGAGATAAGAGGCTATTGTTCACCAAATTTGTGTGTTTTTGCAAGAAAGGAAGGGGGAAAGCCAAGCTAGAAGAGTTGGGAGCTTGGATCTACTTCCATTTCACCAAGGGAAGCTTCTTGAGGTATCTTTCAGAGCTTATTTCTGTGTTTATGTTGGTATGGTCAAATCTAGGGTTTCTTCTTGCCTTATTTGCTTTGTAATTGAAGTGTGAGAGGTCCCATGGAGATATGGTACCTAGATCTGGACCTTAGCAGGTCCAGAAAGTCCCAAATGCTTTGCTTTATGTCCTTCCTTTTGGGTTGGAGGATAGGGTTGCCATATTGGTGGTCATTTCTCCAAAAAGAACCTTGTAAGTGTTGCATGGTGGCCAAGACTGTGAGTTTACGTGATAAATGAGCTTAGGAGGGCCAGATCTATGAGTTTATGGAGTGGATCCGACCTCAGAAGCAAGTTTGAGTAGATGCATGGCATGGACTCGCCGATTCTGAAGAACAGACTCGGCGAGTAGAATGAAGATTGTCTTTAACCACTTAGTGAGTGGTCCTGCCAAGTTATGGTTGACTCAGTGAGTCACGGGGAGTTAGAGAGGGATTGACAGGTGGACTGAGTCGAGCTGGAACTCGCCGAGTTGTCCTTGCGACTCGGCGAGTTGAGTCGCGGTGGCCCTGCGATTCATGACCAGGTGGAACTCGTCGAGTCAGGGGAGTACTCGATGTATCAAAGGGAAATCCTTGCGAGTTGGTGGAAACGCTTAGACTCGCCGAGTCGCTCTAGTGCACTCGCTGAGTCCGTCAAATTGACCATTGACTGTTGACTAGAGTTGACCAGTGTTGACTTAGTGGTAAAGATATTAATTAGAGATATATGATGTTATAGGAGGATTATAGCTCGGGGGTTCGAGCACGAGTGATTTCCAGGGTTCGCGAGTTATCGAGATATACGAGGTGAGTCTTCTCACTATACTGTACCCGGAAGGGTTTAACTGTGTGACCGGAAGGTCGGATATGATATGAGATATATGCATTATGTGTGATAAGTTAATCGTTATATGTGCCATGTATGATATGCTTGATATGGGCCGGATGGCATTATGTTATGGGCCGGAAGGCGAATATGTTACGGGCCGGAAGGCGTTGTAATGTGGACCGTAAGGTTGACGTGGGTAGGACCGGAAGGTTTACCCAGTCAGGACGGAAGTCCCCTGAGACACATGGACCGGAAGGTCAGGGCCTGGAAAGGCGTATGTGCGTAGGTTGTATTTTGGGGAACTCACTAAGCATTTATGTTTACAGTTGTTGTGTTATGTGTTTCAGGTACTAGCAAGGACCGTGGGAAGGCGCCGATGTGATTGTACACACACTCGGGGAAAACTATTTTTGTGATCTTGTTATGTAATCGGTCGTGATAATATTGTTTACATTGGAATCTAAATTATTACTCGATGTTTTGATGTTTGTAAAAATGAAACATTGGTTTTAAAATTTACGTCGTTACAAGTTGGTATCAGAGCCTTGGTTTGAGGGATTCGGGTACACCTTTGGGCATAACTAAACTCAAACCGGGGATTTGAGAAAATTTTTAATTAATAAATCAATAAAATTTGATAAGTGATTTTTGAAACAACCAAAGGAGAAGGAGTGTGTACGGTCAGCCAGCGCCCAAACGGTAAAACCCCCAAAATACTCTTACAGTATGTGTTATGAGATATAATATGATATGATATGCATGCTAGTAGACTAGGTATTCATATTAGGACTAGAGTGACCTGATTTATGATGCCTTAGTCTAGGGAAACCTGGTTCTATGAGGTGCTTTTTGAGCGAGTGGGTTGCTAGTGCATGGAAAGAATAGAGTAGTCAGGATCCGGGGTTTGGGGAGGAGGACTTGGGGTGAATGTTGACGCGGTGTAGTCGGTTGTATTGGGCCCCTACTACTGAAGACACCGGGTCAGTGGGCAATCCAAGTAAGAATCCCTGGGTATCGGAGACTGAGTAGGACTTCGTTATCGAGTGCGATTATGCTCGATAGAGTCTCTAATATTTTTATGTTGTATTTCAGAGACATCATGGTTGGACAACGCCACAGACCTGGTACGAGTAGTGTGACTGACGAGGAGCTTCGTCAGATGATTCATGAGGAGGTAGCTGCAGCGATCCAGGCTCGAGATTCCGGAGATCTTTGGATCTATTAAGACCACGCTGATGGAGACATTTGATGAGCGGTACGCTGCGTTGACTGAAGCCGCAGCCGCTGCAGCTACCGCAGCTGTGGCCGCTGCCAGACCACAGGGAGGTGACTCGTTGCTGTTCCGGGAGTTCAGCAACACGAAGCCACCTGAGTTTAACGGGACGCATGATCCGATTGCTGCGATGAGATGGATTGCTGATATCGAGGGATGCTTCTACACTTGTTCATGTCCGGAGCATCTGACGGCACGGTTCACCTTGAACCAGCTCTGCCTGGGAGCACACGATTGGTGGAAGTTCGTGATGACGAACTTCACTCTGGCAGAGGTTTCAGCTGTGACTTGGGAGTGGTTTATTGCTATGTTTAGAGACGAGTACGTTCCCCAGGTGGACAGGGAACGGAGATTCGGCCAGTGAAGGCTGAGATTCGGCCAGTGAAGGCTGAGGCTCCGAAGGCTCGTGGGAGAGCTTTCCAGTTGACTGCGGAGGAGGTCCGCACGGCGCCTGATGTCGTAGCTGGTATGTATTCTTTCATGTATTTACCTTTATGCTGAGATATTGTGCTTATATTATGATATGCGTAGGTACTTTTCTTGTGAATTATGTACCTGCTTTGGTACTATTTGACTCGGGTGCGAGTCGGTCTTTTGTATTGTTGGCTTTTATCCAGCACATCGGTATTGATCGGGAGGTGATGAGTCGACCCATGCGAGTTTCTATATCAAATGAGAAAGCGGTATACGCCACTGAGGTGATTCGAGGATGCGTGCTCGAGATTTTTAGGGTCGAGTTCCCTATAGACTTGGTTCCTATAGCTATGGGGAACGTCTGCGTTATCGTAGGCATGGACTGGTTGAGTAAGTTTGGGGCAGTCATTGACTACGAGAGACAGCTGGTGATGATTCGAGATCCTAGTGGGGGAGTGCTTGCGGTTTATGGCGAAGGGACTCGGTGTGGGTCGGCATTTTGTTCGGCTGCCAGGGTAAGGCAGAGTTTGAAGCAGGGCTGCAATGGATTCGTAGCCTACGTGATGGATACTCGAGTGGCCACGGGGAGGCCCAATTCAATTGATGGCGTTCCTGTTGTATGCGAGTTTTTGAATGTGTTCCCCGAAGAGTTACCGGGTGTGCCTCCGGAGAGGCAAGTGGAGTTTCGTATCGATTTGGTTCTGGGAGCGGCGCTCATCGCCAAGGTGCCTTATCGTCTCGCTCCACCGGAAATGCAGGAGTTATCCTCGCAGCTTCAGGAGCTGTTGGGAAAGGGGTTCATTCGACCGAGTAGCTCACCTTGGGGAGCGCCAATTTTGTTCGTCAAGAAAGAGGATGGTTCACATCGGATGTGTATTGATTACCGGGAGTTGAACAAGTTGACGGTTAAGAACCGGTGTCCGTTAACTAGGATAACTGATCTGTTCGATCAGTTACAAGGGGCATCTTGGTTCTCCAAGATAGACTTGAGGTCGGGGTATCATCAGATGAGGGTTCTAGAGGAAGATATCTAGAAGACTGCTTTCAGAACTCGTTATGGACATTATGAGTTTGTGGTGATGCCTTTTGGGCTCACCAATGCCCCGGCTGCGTTCATGGATCTTATGAATCGGGTGTGTCGGCCGATGCTGGATCGGTCGGTGATCGTATTCATCGATGATATTTTGGTGTATTCGAGGTCTAGGGATCAACATGAGGAACATTTGAGGGAGATTCTTAGGGTATTGAGATCGGAGAGGCTATATGCCAAATTCTCCAAGTGTGATATCTGGTTACAAGAGGTCCAGTTCCTTGGGCATCTTGTTAACCAGAAGGGGATATTGGTCGACCCGACCAAGATTGAGGCGGTATTGAGGTGGGAGGTGCTGAGATCGCCCACTGAGATCAAGAGTTTTCTGGGTTTGGCTGGATATTATCGCAGGTTTATCAAGGATTTCTCCAAGATCGTTGTGCCACTTACTAGGATGACCCGGAAGGGTGCTATGTTTTCATGGGGACCGTAGCAGCAGTCATCATTCGAGACGCTTCGTCAGAAATTGTGCGAGGCTCCGGTGCTCGCGCTCCCGGAAGGGATGGAGGATTTTGTGGTGTACTGTGATGCATCTATATCGGGTTTGGGGGCGGTGCTTATGCAGAGGGGTAATGTGATAGCGTATGCTTCGAGGCAGTTGAAGCCTCATGAGTCGAGACATCCCACCCACGACCTGGAATTGGGGGTTGTGGTGTTTTCCCTCAAGATCTGGTGGCGTTATCTTTATGGGGTTTGGTGTACCATCTACACAAACCACAAGAGCCTGAAGTACTTGATGGATCAGCCAAATCTGAATATGCGACAGAGGAGGTGGTTGGATGTGGTGAAGGATTACGATTGTTAGATCCTGTACCACCCAGGCAAGGCTAATGTGGTAGCCGACGCGTTGAGCCGTAGGACGGAAAGTGCCCCGATCCGAGATATTTTTTTGAGGTTGACGGTCATGACCCCGATTTTGGATACTATTCGAGGAGCTCAGGCTGAGGCTGCGAAACCAGAAAACCAGAAGAGGGAGCGGGTTGTAGGTCAGGTATCAGGATTCGTCACGGATGGCCGAGGGCTTATAACTTTTCAGGGTCGAATTTGGGTACCGTTTGTGGGTGGTGCGTGTGCTATTTTGATGGAGGAAGCACATCGATCGAAATTCTCGATTCATCCCGGGGCTATGAAAATGTAATTGGACCTAAGGAAGGAGTATTGGTGGCCCTGTATGAAAAGGGATGTTGCATGGTTTGTTGAGAGATGCTTGACTTGTCGGCATGTCAAGGCCGAGCACCAGCGACCACACGGTAAATTGCAGCCGCTAGATATTCCTGAATGGAAGTGGGAATAGATTGTGATGAATTTTATCACCAAATTACCGTGGACGGCGAGGGGAGTCGATGCGATTTGGGTGATCATAGATAGATTGACGAAGAGCGCTCATTTTCTGGCCATCAGCGAGAGCTCTTCTGTGGAGAAGTTGGTGGAATTATACGTGAGGGAGGTGGTATCGCGGCATGCGGTGCCGATCTCGATTGTTTCTGATCGTGATGTGCGTTTCACTTCCAGGTTCTGGAAGAAGTTCCATGAGGAATTGGGTACTAGACTGCATTTTAGTACCGCATATCATCCCAGACAGACGGTCAGAGTGAGCGGACAATTCAGACGCTTGAGGATATGCTCCGAGTATGCGTTTTGGATTTCAGAGGGAGCTGGGACACCTATCTACCTTTAGCATAGTTTTCGTATAACAACAGCCATCATTCGAGCATTGGTATGCCACCCTTTGAGCTGTTGTATGGGTGGAGGTGTCACACCCCCATCTGCTGGGGTGAGGTGGGGCAGCGGGTGATGGGTAGCATGGAGATCGTACTCTAGACGACCGAGCATATTCAGCAGGTGAAGCAGAGGTTGTTGACCGCTCAGAGCCGACAGAAGAGTTATGCAGACAGACGTCGGTCCGAGCTTGAGTTCCAAGTCGGCGATCTTGTACTCCTGAAGGTCTCTCCTTGGAAAGGAGTGATTCGATTCAGGAATAAGGGCAAGTTGGGGCCCGATACATTGGATTTGCTAGCAGAGTTGGGGCAGATTCAGGACACTTTTCATGTGTCGCAACTGAGGAAGTGTATAGCCGACGAATCGGTAGTGGTTCGATTAGAGGATATTCAGGTAGATGCGAGCCTGAATTATGTTGAGAGACCAATGGCCATTAGAGATCGGAAGATCAAGGTTTTGAGGAACAAGGAGATACCCCTGTGTCACACCCCAGAACCGATAACGGCGGAATACGTTTCGGGGTGGAGCATGTAGTGTACGGTATCATCACAATTGCATAATAGTAAAAGCAAGAAACATACAACCATTTCATTTACATAGTGAGTGTATTTACAAGTGTGTTTTGAAACGTTCAACAAACACCAAAACTAAACAAAAATAAGAGATGGGTCTTGCATGCTCCATCTTCTCCAAAAATGTTGTAGTCGTACCTATCTATCTTTGACTTGAAGATACAAGTTATTTTGAAAAGAATATCAGCATAAAGCTGGTGAGTTCATAAGAGTTTAGTGTGAGTTCTTATATAAAAAGCATTAGACTCGATAGTACGAAAGTTAAAGTTTACAGTCATAAGTAGTAGTAAAACCTATAAAATCCTATATTTTCCAGAAATGTATAGTAGTGAAAAACCTTTAAGAAATATGACATTTTCGTCTTTGAAAACCATTAATCATGGAAGTATAATAGTGACTCACCCATAAGTAAAGCCATATGGTAAGTTGTACTTGAAGTAATAATAGTGGTGCAACTTCCTTTAGTATTAGATACTTATTTACTTCGAGATATTAACTTTATCTTTTGTTTAGTGTTTTAGTGCGGTTATAGTGTATTTCTTGTATGTTGCCAATAGTGTGAGCAATAACGGACCCCCATGACCTTCCCGATCATGTATAGTGTAGTGGAGTAAAGGCATCCCTGGACCTGTGCGGCTCGAACTGAAGTTATCAGTCGGGATGTAATAGCGTCTGCCCCGTATAGATCTATACATATAGTGTCGTCTTCCTATCGGAAAACTTCGGGCGTAGTGTGTAGCGAATAGAATATCTCATAGTGGGTAAATGAGTTATCTCATGATTAGTACTTTCTCTTGAATTATAGTGGAGTAGTATTTTGTATAACTCGTATTGTATTCTCTTATTAGTGTATAGTTTCATAATGGAGAGAATTGTAGTAGTGTAGAGTAGTAGTTAAAACGAGGGATAGAGACCTTAACTATACCTATTATAGTTAATTTAGTGTGGGTGGTTCTAGTCAGGTTAGTGATTTAGGCATCTAATGAAATTAGAAGTACTCGTAATCCGTACTAATATACGAGATATATAACTAAGAAATCAACGACAGTCGGATGGATAACCACTACCCTAAGCCCACAATCAAACAAGAACAGGAAATAAGGCGAGCTATCGGTCCTAAGTCCTTCAAGTCTTACTTATATAAATATATCAGTGTGGTTACATTTTTATAAGGAGATTTATTAAATAAAAGTATTGTACAAAAGAAACATTTAAAACTTGTTTGTTTATCCAAAATAGTTTTGAAAACAAATGATTGATTTATAAGGCATAGTGATAAATCACATGTGATTTGAACTACAGGTAGTGAATCACATGTGATTAATTCTGTAACATGATTAACTGCCTTGTGTAACATGTATATTTAACTTGTATCTCCCCCCTAAAACATATAAAACATTTGAAAGGTTCATTAAAGGGGTATGAACTCACCTAAAACACCGCGTAAATCGGGTGAATCGGGTAAATCGGGTAAGAGTGTCGGTTGAGCGTTTTGTTCCAAATAATGACTTGTGCACCTTTTAGGACCCTAATGTCATATGAAAATATGTGTTTTACAAGACATTAATCATTTTATGCTTTCCATTTAAGCATTTAGGCATTTTCGCATCAATTCGGGGTTTTAGGGCCTAGACGGGGTTCCTGGGAGTGGTATAAGGCTAAGAAAGATTTACGGGAGGGTCCTTGAGCTCACTCCCTTGGAGTTTACGGCCCAAAGGCCACTCCTTGGGAGTTTACGGCCGTAAGCCCCCTAGGCTTGGCCGTAAACTCATGTGGTCTTCCAAAATACAAGTTTAAGGCCTTATTTCACTTCCTTAATTTAATAGTATGTGTCTTGAACTAATATGGAGGGATTAAACCCTCATTTTGTGACATTTTGGGGAGTTTACGGCCAAGACTTGTGCTTGGGCCGTAAACTCCATTTAATCCCTCAAAATGGATGTTTAATTGGTACAACACACTTCCCTTCACCTTAGGTAAATTCTAGAAGGCCTTAGATGGAGTTTTGGGACATTTTGGCATAAGAATTGGGGAGTTTATGGCCCAAGAATATCCTTGGCCATAAACTCTTCTTTTGGCCTCAAAATGAGAAGTTTAAAGGTACAACAGACTTCCTAGGGCCTTAGCTAAATTCCTTACATGCCTTAGATAAGTTTTTGGGACTTGTTTGACATAAAAATTGTGTGTTTACGGCCCAAGCTTAGACTTGGCCGTAAACTCCTCTTTTTATCCCCAAATGGTGTTGTTTAATGCACTTAAAGATTTCCTAGTGTCAAGACTAAATTACTAAACACCCTAGATGAGTTTTTGGGGCTTTTAACAAGGGTTTTTGGGGTGTTTACGGCCTAAGCATAAGCTTGGGCCGTAAACTCCTTTCTAAGCTTAAAACTCTTGTGTTTTAATGTCCAAACTCTCCTAGGTATATCCCTTAATTAGTACATAAATTTAAAGGAAGGAAAAATGAGGCTTTTGACAAGTTTTTAGGTGTTTACGGCCTAAGGGGATTCTTAGGCCGTAAACTCCTTTTTGGTCCTTGTTTTCAATGATTTTTGGCCTCTAAATACAATAAAGTATGTTTAGAATAAGATAGGGAATGAGTCCTTACGTTTGGAAGCCGGAATTTGCGGATTTGGGGTCGGTTTCGGGTCTACAGAGAGAAAGTAGTGAGAGAGAGTGAAGGTGTGGTAAAAGAGTTCAATTGTAGTGTCCATTTGTTTATATATGTCTCGGGTATTGCACCCGATACACGGCTATCCGATGCTAAAGTTTAACGGGGTTAAAACTTTTTACCCGGGTGAAGTGGTTGAAAAGTAATATAACTTTATTTAGTTAAACGGGGTTAACATATACAAGTTATAAATACTTATGATAATATCGGAACATATAATTAACGAGATATTTGTTTATTGACGACTCCAAACATTACCGAAAATAACATATAGTGACGCATTCCGTTAGTGAAAATAGGTTTTGTAACGAAAATATATTTGGGGTTGTCACACACTCGTGTTGGTTCAGGGGCAGCATCGGAAGGGTTCAGAGATGACGTGGGAGCCGGAGCGTGAGATGCGTGAGCAGCATCCGGAGCTATTTGCAGAGCGAGACTTCGAGGGCGAAGACTCGTTCTAGTGGGGGAGAATTTTAATAGCCTGGATTTCCAGGTATCTTTTATTCGCATATTTTTGGTGTTTTGTGAGGGGACTCGGCGAGTTGGAGCTCGAACTCGTCGAGTAGGGTCGTGGTTCTGGATGCGGGTTCGCGCCTGGACTCGGCGAGTCCGCGCTGTTTGATGAAACCCTAATTTTCCGGTCCTAGGCTCTATTTAAAGGATCTTATGGCCCTTCATTGCGGACACCTTGATCCTTGAGAGCACCAAAGCAGCTAAGGGTTCCTGTGAGTGAGATAAGAGGCTATTGTTCACCAAATTTGTGTGTTTTTGTAAGAAAGGAAGGGGGAGATTCAAGCTAGAAGAGTTGGGAGCTTGGATCTACTTCCATTTCGCCAAGGGAAGCTTCTTGAGGTATCTTTCAGAGCTTATTTCCGTGTTTATGTTGATATGGTCAAATCCAGGATTTCTTCTTGCCTTATTTGCTTTGTAATTGAAGTGTGAGAGGTCCCATGGAGATATGGTACCTAGATCTGGACCTTAGCAGGTCCAGAAAGTCCCAAATGCTATGCTTTATGTCCTTCCTTTTGGGTTGGGGGCTAGGGTTGCCATATTAGTGGTCATTTCTCCAAAAAGAACCTTGTAAGTGTTGCATGTTGGCCAAGATTGTGTCTTTACGTGATAAATGAGCTTAGGAGGGCCAGATCTATGAGTTTATGGAGCAGATCTGACCTCAGAAGCAAGTTTGAGTCGATGTATGGCATGGACTCGCCGAGTCTGAAGAACAGACTCGGCGAGTAGCATGAAGATTGTCCTTAACCACTTAATGAGTGGTCCTGCCGAGTTATGGTTGACTCAGTGAGTCATGGGGAGTTAGAGAGGGATTCACAGGTGGACTCGACGAGTTGAGTCGCGGTGGCACTACGATTCATGACCAGGTGGAACTCGTTGAGTCAGAGGAGTACTCGACGTATCAAAGGGAAATCCTTGCGAGTTGGTGGAAACGCTTAGACTCGCCGAGTCGCTCTAGTGCACTCGTCGAGTCTGGTCAAATTGACCATTGACTGTTGACCAGAGTTGACCAGTGTTGACTTGATAGGGATAGTCAACCTTAGTGGTAAAAGTATTAATTAGAGATATATGATGTTTTAGGAGGATTATAGCTCGGGGGTTCTAGCACGAGTGATTTCCAGGGTTCGCGAGTTATCGAGATATACGAGGTGAGTCTTCTCACTATACTGTACTCGGAAGGGTTTAACTGTGTGACCGGAAGGTCAGATATGATATGAGATATATGAATTATGTGTGACAAGTTAATCGTTATATGTGCCATGTATGATATGCTTGATATGGGCCGGAAGGCATTATGTTATGGGCCGGAAGGAGAATATGTTACGGGCCGGAAGGTGTTGTAATGTGAACCGTAAGGTTGACGTGGGTAGGACTGGAAGGTTTATCCAGTCGGGACGGAAGTCCTCTGAGACAAATGGACCGGAAGGTCAGGGCCTGGAAAGGCGTATGTGCGTAGGTTGTATTTTGGGGAACTCACTAAGCATTTATGTTTACAGTTGTTGTGTTATGTGTTTCAGGTACTAGCGAGGACCGTGGGAAGGCGCCAGTGTGATCGTACACACACTCGGGGAAAACTATTTTTGTGATCTTGTTATGTAATCCGTCGTGATAATATTGTTTACATTGGAATCTAAATTATTACTCGATGTTTTGATGTTTGTAAAAATGAAACATTGGTTTTAAAATTTACGTCGTTATAGTTACTCAGGAAAATCCTATATTTTCCTACATGTGCATGTGTGAACTGTTACTAATTCTGTGTGTACTAACTATTACCGGTTCCGATTATGTTCAATGTTATCCCTAGGAAAACCCCATGTTTTCCTAAATGTGTGTGTACTCTTACCAATTCTGTCTGTGCTAATTGTTACCGATTCAGGTTATGTTCAATGTTATCCCCAGGAAAACCCCATGTTTTCCTGAATGTGTGTGTGTACTGTTACCAATTCTGTGTGTGCACTACTAGAAAAACAGCCTTTTACGACGCTCATTGCGCGTAGTAAAATGCTCAGACGATGTGCAAATGCGCGTCAAGGAAGGCCCTATCATAAAGAGAGACGACGCGCATTTACTACACGCATTTATGACGCGCGGTTATGACACGCAATGCGTATCAAGGAAGGCCCTGTCATAAAGGAAGACGACATGCATTTACGTGTCATAACCTTACGACGTGCGTGTTTATGACACACAATGCGTATCAAGGAAGCCCCTATCAAGAAAGGTCATGTCATAAATGAAGACGACACACATTTTTGCATATCGTAATTTTAATTTTTTCTTAAAAAAAATTATTTATAGATTTACTGATTTTCAAATTAAATTTTCATTTCATGTCTCATAATAGAAAATAAAATACCATATACAAAAAATACAATACATTTCACAAAAGTTAATGTCATACAAATAATCATTCCAATACTAGACAAATGTAATACATCAACTAATCATTCCAATAGTAGAAAAATGTAACATTTCAACATTTTTTATATAATTAACTAAATTATTAGCCAAATTTCCTAAAATACCAAGATACTTTTCTATGAAGAGCATTAACATGATTCTTTTCCATCAAAACCTGCATAATTAAATTAATGTGTAATCAGCTACAGAAATTTGTGTGAGCATATGGCAATAGAAAGAGAAGATGATAATCAGAAACGGAAATTTTTGGCATTCCAAACCATCAGAATAATTGGAAGTATATGTATACTTCAAGAAACTCGTAATATAATACCTTCTTTTGTCTGTAATCTTCAGGCATCACAGTAGCTTCAATCTGAGAATTACAAAACCAACCAACTTATAAAAGCGAAAGATGATCAAGAATTTGTTGTTTAAAATTAAATTCATAGTCATATAATACCAGTTGATGTATTCAGAAGATTTGTTAGCCGACTAGTTAAGAGCATCATGCATGTATCAGGGGCAATTGTGGAACATAACGTAAGACTCTTTGTTTGGTTAAACCCATCAAACCATGAACCCTAAAATCCATTCCAGTAAGCTTTCCATTTAGCTTTGGCAACACCTTTCCCACAGCCTAATTTTTTTTATAAAACATAAAAAGATTTATAAAAAAGAATATAAAAATTTACAATTTCATTTTATATAAGAATAATATATACCTTAGCAGCAAATGACAAGAAACAAGATTTATAAAAAAAAAGATTTATAAAAAAAGACATAAATGCCCTCCTAATCCTTATCATCAAATGCAATAAAAATGACAAGAAACAAGAATAAGTCTACCTCGCATATTGTTACAACATCTATTTTTAAAGATTGCACAGAAGCATCAACTTCCAAAGCATGTTGTAAGTCCAAGTTTCTATCTTTTTCTACCAACACTTGGACCTAAAAAAAACACCCATCAACAACTATAAATTATAATCAATCAAAAGACAACAGATAAGAGTTGACTAACTTAAATTGTCAGTTGACTAACAAGACCATATGAGATTCTTGGTAGGCCAAAAGGGTCATTAGTTGAATTTGGTTGACATCCTGCTCCAAACAACCCAATTAGGCTATCTAACCTACCAAATTCATGAACAAAAAAAAACAATTCAAAATCATCAATTAAGAAAATAATAAAAATAAAAAATAAAAAAAAAAAAAAACATTTTACCTGTCTAAATCAACGGACCAGCCCTAATTATATATAATATCCATGATGCCAACTCATGAATAAAAAAATAACAGCTTTTTAGTTCTAGGGGTAAAATAGGAAATTAAGTTTCTTCCTAAATTTTGTGTTAGAGTCAAACTCATTATGTGTCTAGTATAAATATAGGTTTGTGTTGCATCTTTATTTGTATTCAGAATCTTCTTTGTTTTGCTTATTAAGGAAGAGACTTTGGCACCTAGTAATTGTCCTTTGTTCCGGTTTTTTCTTTCCTTTCTTGTTCTTGTTTTGCTTGAGTTTAAAGTAGGTCCGTGGTGCAAGGGCAGGCAAGTATGATTGTATGTAGAAAAAAGACTAATATAAACTTGCTGACCTGATACATCTTGCTTTGATGCAACATCTACATCATCGGTTAATATTGAAGGCTTGTCCATTAATGAAGATAAAAGTTTCTTTGAAGGCATTTCAGGGTTTTCATAGGAAGCAAATGATGAAGAGTAAGATTGAGAAATAACTGACTGGTCAAGTGACTAGGTTCACGTTCGCACACAGTCCATTCACAAATTTTGCAACCTGAAAGAATTACATTACATCCATCCATCAGATGTCTAAATATAACATAAATAAACAAACATCACTTGCAGTTGCAGTTTTTATACCTCATATGCTGGAATATTTGGAAAAGAGGCACCAAGAAGCTTAATAGTGTACTATCTCTGTCTCTCACAAACATCCCGTTGTTTGGATACGGATATGAAACAGTTGACGTGTCCCACAAAGGCTCAGTCAATGACCTAGATTCCACCTACAATTATTTGCCACGTCAACATATATTATACTCCTATATACTTGCATATGATTCAAATAAAAATTAGCCTAGAGATGATATACATACCATGCAGAATAAGTGTTGCAGCACCAACACATGTAACTTAAATCCCAGTTTATGGAAACTGTCGGTCATCACATCAAATATTTCTTGCACAATCCGCACAAAATAAGACCGATAAAATTGATTACAAAACTCCAAGTTCTTCTGCAATCAAAGTCAAATAAAAAATATGAAATAAAACAGATTAAAAGAGCGAGGTTTTAATGATGAAATGTAGTAGTAGTAGTGCTACCTGAAAGTTTTTATGCATCTCCAACTTGTCATAAAATATCCGCTTACTATTACAATAGAAACCTGTAATTAGATAACAACAAGTGTTATAATTGAGTAAACCCATTTACAAATTACTGATTTATGTATAACTAAGCTTCTGTAGACAAATGACTGTTACAAGTATAATAGAAAAGATGTGTTTATTAATAAGGATGTCCCGTTCCTTCTCATATAACCCATAGATACTTAATATTTTTTTAAAAAAAATAGAAAATGTGCATAATAGTTTGATACAAGAATGGCTAACATCTTCATTCTATCTATGAAAATATATCCGTATAATGGGTGATTCAAGCACTCAAAACAAAATAAAAAATAAAAAATGTTAAGTAGAAAAAAGGACACTAACCTGCTGGCCAGTGATGTAAACATTAGTTTCCTTAAACTGGGAGTGGGACCCACCAAGGTCTTCATTAGAGGTGGAATTGGCAGCTGAACCAGGGTTATAACCAATAGGGGCTGCTGAAGAATATGGTCCATAGCTTCCTTTGTTTATTTAAGCAAGCTTTGAAGCATACCTGAAATGTGGTTGTTAAAGAAAAATGGCTCAAGTAGCGATACCGCCTCCTCATGGCTTCTGACTGTGTAACACTCTCCAATTGCAAAATTTTACCACTAACCCTGCAATTTTGTGAATTTAAGTTTCAAAAGGGAGAAAAAGAAACAAATGAAGAATTTGATTCAAGAATATCTATGAAAGCTCCAATACCTTCAACTTTTAGGCCTCCCTTTCATAAGTTCAACAACAATACCTTCAACTTTTAGGACAACCTCCGACTTAATATTTTCAATGGAACCAACAACCAAGTTTGACCATAACTCTTTTTTTCCAATTCAAAGCTTGGTCTAGTGAAAACTGGTCTTGTCCAGCACAGATGGTGGAAAGTAACACGAAAGTTCCTCTTCAATGATGATAGGCTAGGGTTTTAGAAAGAAATAAGAGAGGAAATGTTTAGAGAGAGAGAAAGAGAGAGAGAGAGAGAGAGAGAGAGAGAGAGAGAGCGAAATTAAAAATAAGGTATGGATGATTGTGATCTTCAGAGATGACGTACACTTCTCTAAACCATATCAGGGTGAACCCATACCATCTAGAACTGCAAAACAGAGAAAACGATCATCTTTTTCTTCAAGCCCATAATAAGGTTACTATATTTTGAAAAGACATTAACAATAGTACCACAGCTCCGATGCATCCTCCCCTCGGCCTTAACTCTCTTCTCTATCGTTCGCCTCATTTTTTATTTTCTTTCCCATTTTCTGTTCAGTCTTGCCGCGTACACACACACACACCATCTAGGAAGTAGGACAACGTGAACAATGGTGGAAGTGATAGCCGGCGGTGGCTGGTTTAGGGCTTTTTGAAAATATGAGATATCTTGTTCAGAGAGAGAAAGTGGAATCGATGAGAATGTAAGCTTCGGTTACTGTATACCAAAAAAACCAATGTAATCTTGAATGAAAGTAGAATCGATAAGAATGTAGAGAGCACCAAATTGAAACCTTGTCCAGTAGAATCGATTTGAGAGTGACTGTTGGATTTATTGCTTCCATTTCCCGGTTCGCCTACCCATTATCCTTTATATGACTTTCGTCACCCTTGAACCTTTTGGTTCGGCTGTAGCTAGCAGCTAGGTACGTGATTGTTAGTCCCGTATAGATCTATACACTCAAGCCACGCTCTCCTACGTTCAGAGATTCTGGTTATAGGGGAAGTCCTCCACCCTATCGTGCCAAGGAAGCATTACAAAGGACGTGTCTCCAATCTTTAAGATTACCTTTACTTCTCGCCTAGGGAAATAGTATTTATGACCAACTAAGTTTTAATGTGCCTGTCCTTTACACTCGATCCTAGGTGTATTATTAAGGACGTTACAATCTCTTATGTTTTCTAAAGGTATCTGTCCTTTACACTCGAGCCTAGGTGTGTTATTAAGGACATTACGATTGATTTATGTTTTCTAATGGTGTCTGTCCTTTACACTCGAGCCTAGGTGTGTTATTAAGGTCATTACGATTGGTTTATGTTTTCTAATGGTGTTTGTCTTTTATACTCGTGCCTAGGGTGGTTTATTACACACTTTACAAATGTTTTATAATCTCAATCAATATAAGTGTGAACAATCAATTGTAAAGTATGCAACATAACAGTATATAATAAGAATTGAAAATCGGTTTGAACAAACAACTCTGCGAGTTAAAACAGTTTGTTAGTAAGTTTTCAATTCTTAAAAGTATGAGAATTATGAAACCATATAAATGAAATAATGAATTTAAGTACAAGATATTCTTTTACTTTTGCTTGTATTCCCCCTGAAACCATTTAAAAACCATTGAAAAAGGGTAGGGGTATGAACTCACCGATTGAGAAACGCGTTAGTTTGGATACTAAACGTCAGTTCTGGGTTCGCGAACGCACAAGATTCCTATGGATTATGAAATGATATACAAATATATCTAATTAGATTTATCCACACTAATTAGATATGATATTACACTCCAATGAGCGAAAACACTTCAAAATGAGTGTTTGGAGTGACCCGGGTGACATCTACGGACGTGTATTGATGCGAGGGACTTGGGATTTGAGTTTACTCTTCAAGAGTAAAATCCCTAATGAGTTTTCGGCCATATACACCACTCACACATGAGTTCACGGCCGTGAACTCATGTTGGCAAGATTTATGGTGCTTAATGGGTCAATAACACTTGGGAAGGGTTGGAACAATTTTATCTAAGGCATGGAATGAATTTAAATCACCAATAACAACACTTAAGGGTGTTTACGGCCCTAGCATGGATCTTACGGCCGTAAACTCCTAAACTCTCCTTGAATGAGTGATTTAAAGGCCTTAGATTCATCACATGCGATTCCAATAATTTTTAGAAGCCTTGGTATGAATTTAGGGCATCAAATAACACATTTTTAGGAGTTTACGGCCCTGGATCACATGTTATGGCTGTAAACTCTCAAATGAAGAGTTTTGATATGTTTAAGGTCCCTAAACTATTTTTCATTGGTTCTATGATTTATTCCAAGGCTTTTGGTGGTGATGGATGGCTTTCTAACATGTTTGAAATGTGTTTACTCCCATGTTTGAGGGGTTTACAGCCCAAGCATATGTCCTAGCTGTAAACTCATTCAAATCCCTCAAAATCCATACCTAAAGTGTTCTAAGTCCATTCCATGAAGTCATTTAGCCATATCTAAAGTCTCGTTGTGGTTTGGAAGGGTTTTGTTGCTCAAAAAACCCCCCTTTTCATGTGTTCACGGCCTAAGGCTGTTCCAGGGCCGTAAACACATGTTTATGGTCCTGTTACATGTTTTAAACTCGAATTTGAAGGCTAGAGGGGTTGTATAACAAGTTAGGGAAGTTACCTTAAAGATTTGAAGCCTTAAATTGATGATTTGGACCCTTAAACTTGGATTTAGGAGAGAGGTTAGAGAGAGAGTAGTGAGATGAAGCAAAAGCTTCAAATGGAAGCTTAGAACACTTTAAATAGTGTTCGGGATTTGGACGCAGACGAATTCTACCCGATACCGGCGTTAGACGGGGCATTTGATCGCACCCGATTAATTTGTCATAACTCGGTGTGCTTGATTCTAGAAATGTTTCGATCACTAATATGAGGTGATAAAATAATTGCTAAATGTATTAGGACACTTATTAAGTCGTTTTAGATCATTTCCATTTAATGACTTAATTAATTGATGAAATCGGAAACGAATTTGAAAATGACGATTGGTTGATCAAAAAGAGTTACGAAAAGGGTTACAAGCAGTGATACGAATTTCGGTTTGTTACAGTATGATAGTGATTACTCCAATCTTGGAGCATATTAGAGATGCTCAGGTTGATGCTTTGAAGGAAGAGCACCAAAAGAGTGTGCGCATAGTGGGTCAGGTGGCTTCCTTTGATTATGATAGTCAGGGATTACTAACTCTCCATCGGAGGGTTTGGGTTTCCTATTGGGGTGGTGTGTATTAGGTTCCGACGGAGGAGGCGCTCAAGTCGAGGATCTCTATCCATCCAGGAGCAATAAAAATGTATGTGTGTGTGTGTGTCTATATATATATATATATATATATATATATATATATATCTTGATTATTGGTGGCCTTGTATGAAGCGAGATGTAGCTTGGTATGTGGAGTGGTGCCTGAATTGTAGGAAGGTCTAGGCAGAACATCAGAAAATTTATGGCAGGATGCAACCTTTAGACATTACCCTTTGGAAATATGAAGAGATTACAATGGATTTCATTAAGAAATTGCCTCAGATAACGTGCGGTGTGGATTTGATTTGGGTCATCGTGGATCAGTTGAACAAGAGCACACATTTTATTCTTATTCAGGAGAGTATCTCTGTGGAGAAGTTGGTCGACTTATACATCACGGAGGTGGTGGCACGACATGGGGTGTCGGTTTTAGTGATTTCAGACAGAGATGTCCGATTTACTTTCAGGTTTTGACAGAGGTTTCAAGAGGAGTTGACTATCCAGACCTTGGAGTATATGCTTCGGGCGTGCATATTGGTTTTCGGTGGGAGTTGGAATATGTACCTCCCTTTGGAGGACTTTTCATATAACAACAGTTATCACGCCAGCATCGAGCGACCTCCTTTTGAGATGTTCTATGGGAGGAAATGCAGAACCCCGATATGTTAGGGTTAAGGTCGGTCATCGACTCATGGGGAGTACTAAAGTGCTACTCAAGACTACCGAGTTGATTTAGCAGGTTTGAAGTAGACTTCAAACAGAAAAGAGAAAACATATGAGCTATATCGATAAACGTTCATCAGACCTAGAGTTCCAGGTTGGGGATATGGTTCTTCTGAAGGTGTCGACTGGAAAGGTGTCATCCAATTCAGGAAGAATGGCAAGTTGGTCCCCAGATACATTGATCCTTTTATAGGTTTGGCCCGAGGTGGCCCGGGTTGCTTATCACTTGGATCTTCCCGAGGAGCTTATTCGGATCCATAGCATGCTCATATCTCTCAGCTGCGGAAATTTTTGGTCGATGATTTCGTAGTGGTTCCATTAGATTATATTTAGGTGGATGATATCCTGAATTATATCGAGATACTGGTGGAGATTCTTGATCAGAAGACAAAAACCTCGAGGAACAAGGGTGTCAAGTTCGTAAAGCAGCAGTGGCAGCACTGCAAGGGTTTAAAGTGGAGGTAGGATCCTATAAATGAAATGAAGGAGCACTACCCAAAGTTATTTGTGGAAGGGGAATTCGAGGACGATGTTAGATTCAAATGGAGGAGAGTTGTAACACTCGATTCAATGTATTTTCATTTTTTACCCTTAATATGTAAGTATATTGCATATTTGGTCCCTAGGGGTCAGTTTTGACATTTTCGACAAACTTGTTGTATGTGGGGCGTACTCTTCATACGCGGGGCGTACGCATGCTGGGCAGAAACCCTAATTTTTAGGGTTTGGGCCCTATTTAAACAAGATTATTATGAACTTTGGACCTCTCATTTCTCAACCTCCAAAGCCATTTGAGTCACTTTTTGAAATCCTAGCCCATTTTGAAGAGACTTAACCGTCTTGTGCGTGTTTTAGTGTGTGTTGGTGAAATTTGATAAAGAAGAACTTGGAATAAGGATCCTTGAACAAATGGGAGCTTCTAGATCCATTTTTCTCACATCATTTCCAACATCATTGAGGTATAAAGCTTGGAACCTGCTCTTTGTTTTCTTAGATCTAGTATTTATGAAGTATTGGTCCCATTTTGGTCATATAATGAGATCTAGTTGATTTCTTTCACTCTAAAAGTTAGGATTTCCTTCTCTTGATGTTTCTGAGGTCCTTAGTCCATAAAATTGACATCTTGATAGTTGAGGATCAACCATGCATGTGTTTAGGTCATTATGGTGAAAGTAGAATGCTAAAAGTGAGGTTTGGTTACTTTTGATCCATGTAAAGGCTCCAAGTTCATGACTTTACGGATTTAGAAATTTAATAAGACTTGGATATGAAGTTTGCAATTTTGGTTGCAATTATTAAGCACTTAATGGGAAAGTGCTTAACGGGCACGTACGTTGGGCGTATGTATGTGTACGTTACGCATATGCTGATCGGTCCCCGATCTTGCTCGTTTGGTAGAACATTGGGTGTACCCAACTCATATGTTGTGTGTACTAGGGATCCTTATAGAACGCTGGGCATAAGCCTGAATACACCGATCATACTCAGCAGTCGTTGATTTCGGTTGACTTTCTTGGTTTGGGCCAGTTTTGGTGTAGAAGAGTTTTGGGACATATCGAGCCATTAGCCTTTTGATTTTTTGGGCCATTGCTAGGCCTTGGGCTTTATTCAAATTAGTGTCATGATGGATTTTTTGCCCAATTATTAGCCTTTTTTGTGAAATTAGATTGGGCCTCAGATTTTGGGCCAAGTTAGGAATGTGTAAAATGGTCTTTTACCTTGAGTCTTGGACAATTGGACTAGGATCACAATTATGGGTTGTAACCCAATTATTGATTAGATATTATTTGATGGTGTTAACGCATATATGTTTCTTGATCAACAGTCCGAGTCTTTATCTGAGATATTCAGCAGCTTGAGGTGAGTTCCTCACTATGCTTGGCAGGTTGAAGGCACCAATGTTAGCCCATAGTTTATTATGATTAGGATATTAGTTGTACGTGTCAATCATGCATATATGATATTTGATATGTAGATATGGATGGAAACAAATATGGATATACCGGGTTTCGTGTTCCCCATCCCCATACCCAAATCCCCATCCACATCCTCATACCCGACAATATCCCCATCGGGGATTAAAAATCTACCCACATCCCCATCCCCAATATGGAACAGGGATCCCCGATGTGTAATTGGGGAATTTTCCCTTTTACAAGGTTTTGAACTTTCATGAAATAATAAATCATAATTATATATTTACCAAAAAAACAAAAACTAATAGAAATAATATAAAGCACTATAATCATTGAATGTCTTCAAACACAACCAATAAGATTCAGTTTTAGAAATTAAACCACTTTTTTTAAAAAAAAGACATAAAAAGTCTTCCAAAAATTACACATTTGATTGTTAAAAAACCATACTTTGTCTACTACACTTTCTCTTATGCATTATGATTTATGAATTGATTAAAAATAAAAACATAAATAGTCATATATATATATATATATATATATATATATATGTATATACCGTACCCATCGGGGTCAATTTCGTGTACGAGTATGGGTACCAGACAGGTAGAAACATCCTCATCCCCATCCCTGCTTTTTGCATTCGGTTAATACCCATCCCCATCCCCATTCCCGGTCAACTCGGGGATTTACCCAATCAACTCAGTTTAGGGTTTCGGGTACCCATCGGGTACAGGTTTTTTTTGTGATCTCTATATGTAAACCAAGCGGGGCTCGATGCTAGGTGAGGCCTGATGAGTATATTGTATATTATTTAACTTTGTGATTCTTGCATTTATATATATCTTTATATGTCTAACGGGCGGGGCTCGATGCCAGGCGGGACACATCTCATATTTCTGACGGATCTGTTCCGAGCAGGGCTCAATGTCAGGTAGGACCCAATATATGTTTGATATGTATGGTATGTGGTATTTTAAGGAAATCATTAAGATTCGTGCTTACAGTTTTTTGTATATGCTTCAGGTACTTCTGGATCCAAGGGAAAGAGCTCAAGGTGACCGCATCGCACACACCACGTTGTTCTGCATTTTACGTTACTCTGATGTATTTGAATATTTTGGTCATACTTGATTCTATTATGGTTTTGTGAACATCTTTGAAAACTGGTTTCTTATTATTCTAAAAATTAAAAAAAATTGTCTTTATTTTTGGGACGTTTCAACATAAGGGACCACCTTGTACACCTTGTACCAAGTTTACAAACATAATTTTATAAAGTTTGTGAAATTTTAATAAAATGAAGTTTCTGAACTATTGGTCTTCAAAATCTCCACCCTCTTCATTCATGTTACATTTTTAACAAAAAAAAAAAGGAAAAATTTCTTTTAAAACTAATTAATCATTTAAAAAATAAACAAAAAGAAAACTATTTATTTAATTATTATATACCATATAAAGAAAATAAGTATTATAACCATTTTAACAAATCAACACGAGCATATTAACAAGATGTCAATGGCTAGTTTATATGAGTAGTATGCCATCAACATACAAAACGAGGAAGCTAACTATACTCCCACTGGCCTTGACATATACACATGATTCATCTTCGGTTCGTACAAATCCAAAATCTTTGACTTTCTCATCGAAGAAAAGATTCCATATGCGAGATGCTTTCTTAAGTCCATAAATGGACTTCTCAAGCTTGCACACTCTATTGGGATGCTTCATATCGACAAAACCCTCTGGCTGAGCCATGTAAACATCCTCAACCAACTTCCCTTTAAGGAAAGTGGTCTTGACATCCATCTGCCATATCTCATAATCATGAAATGCAGCAATGGCTAGCATCACCCTAATAAATTTTATCTTGGCAACTGGTGAGAAGGTCTCATCATAGTCAACTCCGGGATTTTGAGTAAAGCCCTTCGCCACCAATCGCACCTTATACATGTGCAAATTCCCATCCACATCGGTCTTCTTCTTGAAGATCCATTTGCACCCAACCATCTTACGTCCAGGCACATTGTCAACCAAATTCCAAACTTGGTTGTCATACATGGACTATATCTCGCTGTCCATCGCCTCTTTCCATTTAGCAGAATCTGGGCTTGCCATGGCTTCCTTATAGTTGTTAGGTTCATCTAGATTTACTAGTGTACTGTCACTAATATATGTGTCTCCTTCGGTAGTAATATGAAAACCATACAACTAGGGCTGAACTCTAAATCTTTCGGAACTTCTAATAGCTAAGGATTGGTCAATCGGTTGAACCGGAGTTTCCTCCTCGGGTCGAGCGCCAGCGTTAGAAGTTCCTTCATCACTCGATTCTTGAATCTCTTTAAGATCGATTTGCTTCCCACTATCTCCATGGCTTATGAGTTCTCGCTCTCGGAAAACCCCTCTTCTCGCAACGAAGAGAACATTGTCACTCGGTCTATAGAAGAGATATCCAAAGGATCTCTGCTGGTAGCCGATGAAAATACATTGCTCACTAGGAGGTTCGAGCTTGTTGTGAGTATCTCGTCTTACGAAAACCTCAAAACCCCAAACCTTGATATGTGCCAATGAGGGAGCTTTCCCTGTCCACATCTCGTGAGGTGTTTTGGCAACCTTCTTTGTAGGGACTCGGTTAAGGATATAGGCAGCAGTCTCTAAGGCATACCCCCAAAATGAGATAGGTAGTCAAGCACGACTCATCATAGAATGGACCATGTCTAACAAGGTTCGATTACCCCTTTCTGCCACACCATTCAATTGTGGTGTCCTAGGTGGCATCAATTGCGAAACTATTATGCATTCTTTGAGATAGTCGTGTAATTCAAGACTTAGGTACTCTCCTCCTCGATCAGATCGATGCATATTGATTTTCTTGCCCAATTGATTCTCCACTTCATGCTTGAATTCTTTGAACTTTTCAAACGTTTCTGACTTGTGCTTGATTAGGTAAATATACCCATATGTACTATAATCATCGGTGAAAGTCACATAGAAGCCGTTTCCATCATTGGTGGTAGATCTAAAGGGCCCACATACATTGGTATGTATGAGATCCAATAAACCCTCACCCCTCTCATAAGTTCCAGTGAAGAGTGACTTGGTCATCTTTCCAAGTAAACAAGATTCGCATGTTTCATCTTCCCTAAGGTAAAATGACTCCAACACTCCATCCTTTTGGAGTTGGGCTATGCGCTTCTTGTTGACATGTCCAAGACGACAATGCCACAAACATGCTTTATCCATACTATTGGAAAAATCCATACACAACACATCATTTCCTAGGTTATCTACAACCATAATGTTTTCATAAATTCCATTACAAGGCATTGCTTCAAAAGTATAAAACACCATTTAGATAAGTATAAATAGAACCATTCTCATTATTAAATGAATATCCAAATCCTTGTCTAAAGAAACCATGAAATGAAATGACGTTTCTTGCCATATCTGGCGAGTAGTAACAATTATTTAAATCTAAACCTAATCCATTACTAATCACTAGAGAATACACTCCAATCTTGGTGACAAGCGGTGATCTTCTGTTTCCCATGATTAGATTTATTCTTCCATGCTCCACATCCCTATTTCTTCTTAGTCCCTGCAAATCAGAACAAATGTGGTAACCATATCATGTATCAAGAACCCATGAAATAGCATGAGATGAATCATTAGATTTAATTGTGTAAATACCTACGAAAGACGGCTTGATCTTCCCATCCTTGATGGATTGTAGATATTCCAGGCAACTTCTCTTCCAAAGCCCTATTTTGTGGTAATGGTGGCACTCTGCCTCCTTTGAGTTAGAGTTGGGCTTAGCAGGGCCATCCTTGGTCCCACTAGAAGAGGAACCATCTTGGGACTTTCCCTTGTGGTGGCTCTTTGATGGAGCCTTTCTCTTCTTGCCCCTTCTTTGCCCAATTGCCAAAACAGTAGCAGCGGGTGGAGTGGGAGTCGGTGCAACAGACATTTCCTTGAGGTTTCTCTCAGCAGTCCTTAGGAGCCTTTGGAGTTTACTTAGGGTGACCTCTTCCTTGTTCATGTGGTAGGTTATCCTAAATTGGTTGTAGCATGAGGGCAAGGAGTGAAGAACAATGTCGATGGAAAAATCCTCACCAAAGTTAACATTTAACTTGCAAAGACGATCAACATATATTTGCATCGTTTGCAAGTGCATGGTAAGAGATTCTCCACTTCCCATCTTAGCAGTGATCATGTTTGTAATGATCTCATAGCGCTCTTGCCTCGCGCTTTGGTGGTACCGCTCCATTAAGTCTTGATTCATTTCGTACGGATACATGTCCTCATAGGACTTTTGGAATTCCTGGTTTATAGTGGCTATCATGATGCAATGGACTTTCGTTGCATCACGTTCGTGGGTCTCAAAGACAACAATTTCTTTGGGAGTATCGATTTCTGGATTGATCTTATTGAGCTTCTCGTCGAGGACATACTCTTTGTCCGCGTAGCGCGCAATCGTGCGAATGTATCTTATCCATTTGCTAAAGTTCAATCCATCAAAAGTCGCTTTTTAAGAAAGACTCATTAGCGTGAATGAGTTAGCTGCAGTGTTGTTTGCGTTGGCCATCTACAAATAGAAAGGACCAAGTTTGATTAGAAATGAAATCCTAATTAAACACCCAAAATGAAAAATTAGGGCTAGGATCCAACAACATTATTTACCAATTAGAAAAGGGATGTCGTAATCCAATACGCAAATAATTTGGAGGTAAGTGAATGACGATTCACTAATTCTTCACCATGAAAAACATAAGCTTAAGTTTTAAATGTATTGAGAATTCCTAAATTTTCTTGGTGATTCATTAAACTTTTCAATGGCATGATTAAATCTCGATATGCCCCTCTCGTTCGTGACTGGGATGCCGAGGATCACAAAGTGCATGTGAATAACCATGAAAAATTACATGGTGCCTTCATTGTTACAATCACCTATTCGATGTGCCGGTAAGCCACACACGCTCCATCGAACTATGACAAACAATGAATCACCCTTTACCACCTTTCCTTAGAACCAATTAGTGTGCCGGTAAACCACACACGCTCCACTAACTTCTTAGCAAGGGTGCAAAGTGTAATTTCATGGGATTACTGTTGGGTTTTGAGCATTCTAACACTCCTATGGTGTACATGCAACCCTATAAACCTTGGATCTATGTTTTCTCTATTATACATGCAAATAAGAACTTTCCAAGGCTTTAATCCTAACTAGCATTTTATGAAGTTCTTATACTACAAAGTACTAGTTAGATGACATGCCTTTTGATGTAGCTTGATGTCTTCAAGATTTAAGAGCTTAGCCCTAATAGTGTGGAAGCCTCAAGTGGAATCACAAATCACCAAAACACCTTATAAGACTTTAAAGAATATGGATACTTGGTTCTCTCTAGTGAATTCGGCTAGCCCTTCTTAGTGTACCATACTAGTGCCAATTTCACCAACCAATGACATCTTTATATAGTATGGAGACTAGGGTTAAACCCATGACCTTTCATTTCATATGATCCATGGGTTAAACACTCCATGGACTATCCATGAAAGCTTAGCCCAACCTAAATGAACTTGGCCCATTCCATATATATAAGAGTCCATATTTAATTAGTTCATTTTGATCACTTAATTAATTCTAAATTAATTCTTGATCAATACTAATTAAATAATATGATTCCATATTAATATATTAGAACTTATAATATATTAATATTAATCATAAATATACTATTCTCAAAAGACTATCCATATAAATTGTGTCGGTGAAGTGCAACCCAAATGGACCATGCCGAGTCGGGTCAAGTACATACCAAATATATTTATGAACTTAGACATTAATCCAATAGTCTCCCACTTGGATAAGTCTAAAACTATTATTGAGTATGACTTCAAAACCTAACTAGTAATCGTAGCTCTTAAAGCCGCTGTCGAACTCTGATCTTGTCAACGGACTTGTCTATTAGATAAGGGATCATATATTCCTCCATTCTAGATATCATATGGACTGAGACATGGATTATAGTCATTCTCTCTTTCCATTTGTTGTTTCCCGATTTCCGATTCATGAAGACTGACTAATTGAACAAATCAAATCAGTCCTGGCTTGGCCAAGCACTCACATGTGTCATCATTAAATCATCGAGGGGCCCACTGATATCTCTTTTATCCCAAAGGTAAAAGGAATGGATAAACATCAACTCATATGGCTTGTTCTGCTACTTGTTGAATCATACACAAAGGCACGTTCTATAGCACCGAGTTACCGAATGCGTTTTCGTGCAATCAATGTACAACCAACTCATAGTAACAACTCATATCTCTAGGTTTGAAGAATATAAGATATTATCGTCTGATGATCACTCGTGATAAAATCCATGAAGTGATTCCAATGAGTGCGGGTTGAATCCAATACTCATAACTTATGAGCTCTCATGAGTGTTGTAGCCCTTTCTCCAAGATCTTAGACCTCTACAAGCCAACGCATGACAGTCTTGATTCATATCTACTTCCAACATATGACCGACTATGGATGGTTTGAATAACTTAGTCATTCCAGAATAATAACCTAGTTTATTCTGGAAGTCAAAACATGCAAAATGAAACACAATAATAATTGAATCTAATATGGTATCAAAAAATATAAACACAAATAAAACACCTTTTCTTTATCACCATATGATTACACATTATTCATTTTATACTGTTTCAATTATCAACTTTATTCTTGAATTTAAAACAATAGTTGTCCCATGCTCCAAGCATGTACACTATGTTTTCTAAACACTAGTTTGTCTATGATCTTTACATTGTGAACTAGATCAATTGAACATAACTCCAATGATCCCCTTTTCACAGTCCTAAATCCTTACTGCAAATGCAAGAATTCTAAATTCATGCCATTTGCTGAAATCTGTTAGATTCTAAACTTATATGCATTGATCTTCTTGTAATGATTATGCACAAATTCACAAAGACTTGGCATCAATCATTACAGAGTATTCCAAAGGCGATCAGCTCCTTGGAAACATCCTTCTTGCATTAAGTTTCCTAATCTCACACAGATTGATTAATTTCTAACTTTGAAACATTTCCAGATTCCATTTTGACTGTCACTTCTAAACAAGATCTACCTCCTTATAGATTATGTCAATATGGTCCTTCCAGAATTATCACTATACTTCAAACTGTCCTTGAGCACCCAGTCTTTGGTAAACCTTAGATCGTCCTCGACAATTGTTTAATCCTTTTAGTCATATCCAATTCTAGACCTTTTCCCTTCTTAATGCCCCAGGCATTTGGAAAATTTTAGAACAGATGAATATAGCACATGTTATCGATCCTATATCCTGTCACACCCTGAAAACCGAAGGCAGTAACATTTCCGGGGTTGACTCCACGTTGAGTATCAAATCCAATGCACATAGTAAGTAAAGTAAAACAACCATTACATTACATAATAAAATTTTACAGTTGTTTCAAAAGTAAAGTTTGTACAATTGTGATACATAGTATATATGAACAATACAAAATGAGTCTTCTGAGAACTCCGTCTTCACACAAAAGGATCATCGGGTACCTGTCTAACTCCGACCTGAGAATACAAGCGGTTTGAAAATCAGCATAAAGCTGGTGAGTTCATAAGCGGTTAGTTTTTCTGAAAATGTACGAGTTCCTTTGTTTTCCTGAAAAGTAGTTATCCAAGAAAATCCCATATTTTCTTATGTAAAGTTAGTTTCCAAATCCGAAAGTAAAGTAAACGATGTTTAATTAAAACATGATTGTTCTTGTGAAATGTAATTCAATTGTTTAACTTATTACACTTCTCTAATTTCGTACTACTATTACTCAGGAAGAACCCCATGTTCTCCTGACTGTGTGTGTGTGAACTGTTACTAGTTTCTGACTATGTTCGGTGTCCTTCCCAGGAAAACCCCATGTTTCCCTGACTGTGTGTATATCTTTACTGGTTTTATTTATGTTCAGTATTCTCCCTAGGAAAACCCCATGTTTCCCTGACTGTGTGTGTGTGTCTTTACTGGTTATGGTTATGTTCAGTGTTCTTCCCAGGAAAACCCCATGTTTTCCTGACTGTGTGTGTATCTGTAATCCCTAAATGTACATTAGCTTTACTACGTACATAAAGCTAGTAAATGAATCTGAAATGTTAATAATCTAGATTGCGAGTCCTTAACCATACTCAGACTAGATATGACTCGAACCGTGGTCAATATCCTTTTTATGACTCTCATCACCCTTGAACCTTTCGGTTCGGCTGTAGCTAGCAGCCAGGTGTGGGATTGTCAGTCCCGTATAGATCTATACACTCAAGCCACGCTCTCCTACGAACAGAGATTCTAGTTACAGGGTTAGTCCTCCACTATCTCGTGCCATGGAAGTGTTACAAGGACGTGTCTCCAATCATTAAGATTACTCTTTACTTTTCGACTAGGAAAGTAGTATTTACAACTGACTTTATTCTACGTACCTGTCCTTTACACTCGAGCCTAGGTGTTTTATTAAGGACATTACACTCGAGCCTAGGTGTTATTTAATGATGGTTGTCCTTTTACACTCGACCCTAGGTGTATTATTAAGGACATTACACTCGAACCTAGGTGTTATTTAATGATTATGGTCCTTTACACTTGATCCTAGGTGTATTATTAAGGACATTACAGTGATTTGTGTGTTATGATGGTATTTATCTATCACACTCGAGCCTAGGTGTATTGTTAAGGACATATAGATGTTTTCTAATGGAGTCTGTCTTTTACACTCGAACCTTAGTGTTTTATTACAAATATTATAATGGTTTATGTATTCTATCAGTTTAAATGTGAACAATCAATTACCAAGTACACAATATAACAATGTATAATAAGAATTGAAAATCGGGTTAAAAACAAACAACTCTGCAAGTTAAAACGGTTTGTTTAAAAGGTTTTCAATTCTTAAAGCATACAATTATGAAGCCATTTAATTGAAATCATGTGATTGAGTACAAGATATACTTGTACTTTTGCTTGTATTCCCCCCCTGAAAACATTGAAAAACCATTGAAAAAGGGTAGGGGTATGAACTCACCGGACGAGATATGAGACGGTTTGGATGCTAAGAGTTGATCCGGGACTTGTAAACACACGAGGTTCCTAATTATAAGGTAAAGATACACATTTGTATCTAATTAGGACTTAGATTGATTGTTGGATAGGGACAAATGCTTCAAGTCGCGATAACACTCCGATACAAGTGTTTGGAGGGACCCGGGTGGCGTTTAGGGACATGCATGATGCGAGGGACTTAGGAAATGAGTTGGGACTTCAAAGGAACACCCCCTTTAGGGAGTTTACAGCCACAAGACCCATTCCCCATGAGTTTACGGCCGTAAACTCATGGTGGGGTCAAATATGGGAAAAATTGAGTCATAAATGGATATGGACACTTGGAAATGCTTGGATTAATTTTTCTTAAGGCTTGGATTGAATTAAAACCATCATTTACAATAAAAAAGGGAGTTTACGGCCTAGGCATGAAGTCTTTGGCCGTAAACTCTCAAATCTCCAAGATTTAGTGTTTTTAAAGTGTTAAAATCAATCACATGTGATTCTAAAAATTCCCACAAGCCTAGAAATGAGTTTAAGGCACCATTTGACACCTTTTTATGAGTTTACGGCCATGAGACATGTTCTATGGTCGTAAACTCTCAAATGTGGGGTTTTGATGTTTGTAAAGCCTTAAAACTATTTTTGGTTGGTCCTTTGATTTATTCCAAGGCTTTTGGTGGTGTTGGATGGCTTTCAAACACCCTAGAATTGGATTTGTACCATGTTTCATGGAGTTTACGGCCCAAGCACAAGCCTTCGATGTAAACTCATGTTAGTCCTCCAAAAATTGTGTTTCAAGTGTCCAAATGCAAAGATCTATGTTCTATAATTCATAACTAAGACAAAGGAGTGGTTTGGAAGGGTTTAAGGGCATGAAAACCCTAGTTTAATGAGTTTACGTCCCAAGAATGATCCTTGGCCGTAAACTCCTTCAAACTTCACAAATTACATGTTTTAATTGTTTAGGGTCCATATCTTGAAGCCATTTAGCCATATCTAAGTCTCAAACTTGTCAAGGAGGGGTTTAAGGGCTCAAAAACCCACTATATATGAGTTTACGGCCTAAGAGGGTTCCATGGTCGTAAACTCATAAATGATGTCTTAATCCATGCTTTGAATTCGAATTTGAAGGCTAAGAATGTTACATAACAAGCTAGCGAAAGTACCTTGGTGATTTGAAGCTTTAAACTTGAGATTTTGACCCAAAAATCTAGTTTGAGGAGAGAGGTTGGAGTGATAGTTTTAAAATGGAGCAAAAGCTTCAAAATGGAGACTTGAGTCACTTTAAATAGTGTCTAAGTTCGGGACATGGTAGAATTCTACCCGATACCGGTGTTAGTCGAGGCTTTTGGTCGTACCCGGCCAAATTGCCGTAACCCGATATGGTTGGTTCTAAAAATGTTCGATCATTAATATGAGATGTTAGAATGAGTTCTAAGGGTATTAAGACACTTATTAAGTCATAAAATCAAATTCACATTATCGACTTAATAAAAGGTCGGAAACGGAAACAAAATCGGAAATGGCGATTTGATGATCGGAATGAGTCGCGAAAAGGGTTACAATCAAGGATATGAATTTCGGGTTGTTACATTATCCCCCCGTTAGAGGGAATTTCATCCCGAAATTCAAAGATTCGAACACAGATCATGAAGTGGAAAGATATATGGGGATGAATTTACTGCATTCGGGTCTCCGCTTAACATTCTAGCGAACCCTCACTGTCAGGATGTGGCTTGGTTACGCATGATTAATCTCTCAATCTACGATCTCAATTGATTCATACATGAAAATTTAGATTTTTATTTCCTCAAAGGAATTTACTAGGGTTTCGTCAGGTCGGCAAGCCTTACGAATAAAGATGCGGATTACCAGATGATTGTTACTGAGTCCTTAAGATAGCTCGGAGAGGGCTATGGAATCGATTCCTAACGAAGATCTCGAAGGGTCTAAGGTTCCACAACTTAAGTTTTCCGCACTTCCCAAGATGTACTATGCCTTTCCAGGGTAAAACCTTCAACAAGTGGGTACGCTTTCACATGTCAGAGTAACTAAAGGTCCAATGGTTCTAAGGGGAACTCCTACGTGAGTCTACGATCGTAGCCGACGGGACCCAAAGATCGACAGGTTCCGTGGGGGCTCTCGGTGTCGACTAATTCTTTATTGCCTTAGCTTTTGAAAGGATCCACGATTATTTCTACTTTGCTTATCTACATGAACAAGAGAATGGTTCGACCGAAGGGCGTCACTACCTCCTCGTAGTGATCGTATCATGCCCTGATTGCTGACTTGCACATATTGTGCTTACTGAGGTTCGGTTACGAGGAAATTCCCGGGATTAGATCGATGTGAGACTAGACTACACGTTCAGAAAGAATTCTCAAGAATTCTTTAGAAACAGCATCGGGAAAGGATCGTAGACTTCTCGTTTCGCGATGATCACTTGGACGAGAGATACACAGGTAAACTTTTTAAGCTTTGATGTACGAAGATCATGAGAGTCGAATTGGAGGAAGATTAGAACAAATGGCTTTCTCGAATCTAGGAAAGACAGCATGAATGAGGCTCGGTCATTACATGCTAATAGTGACATCAAAGCATTTCATAAAAGTTTACCAATAGATCGAATGAAAAAGAATAATTACTCGGATTGAGAAAACAATCTACGAATACAACACAAGCGTTCTCGTTTTTATGTGATAACCATCTCGAAGACATACATTTTCGGTTACTCGTAAATGACGGGGTTTAGAAAATGTTCAAATGGATGGTTAACGAATTTCTTTCGGTTTTAGAATCGAAAGGAATTACAGGCATATAAATTTAACGAAGGGAAATATACCTGTGGCAACAGTGGGATCGGTGGCTGTCTCTTCTTGTCCTATCGCTAGAACTCTTCCAATGTTACCAAGTTTTACAGTCTTATGACAGTTTCTCTTGAGATGTCCCACTTCTCCACAACCATAGCAGGTCCGACCAATGCCCGCTCCGGAAGTTTGACTTGTTGATTGAGTTGATGTCTTACAGTTTTTCGCCATGTGACCCTTTATGCCACATTTGTTGCAAATTATCTCGACACAAGGACCGGAAGGAAGATGATGATAGTTGCACTTGCCACAACTAGGAAGAGTTCCAGTATACCTACTGGTAGGTTTCCGAGTTGATGATCCAACAACAGAAACAGTCGCAGGGGAAGTGGCAGCATGAACTGCCATCATTTGCTGTCTCTTTGAAGACTCGTGTGATGTTTGGCTTTTCTCTTTCTTCCCAAGTTTTCTTTTCTCGCCACTCCTCACCGTCGGTTCAGTAGTGGTAGCTGCCTCTTCAAGGTCATCACTGTGATCGATTAGGATTTGTGCTAAACATTTGGCGCTGTCGTACGTATCCGGCCTCGCAGCTATGACATTTCCTTTCGTTGGCTGAGTCAGTCCCCAGATAAATCTCTCTATCTTCTTACTTTCCGAGGTAACCATTCCCGGACAAAGTAGTGCCTAGTCGTCGAATCTGGAAGTATAAGTAGCAATGTCGGAACCTTTCATCTTCAAGTTCCACAGTTCATGTTCTAACTTCTGCAATTCTCCCCGATGGCAGTACTCAGCCAGCAAAAGTTCCTTCATGGCTTCCCAACCCATGGCGTTGGCTACAGGTAAGCTTAGGGATTTGACTCGGCCATTCCACCAAGTCAGAGCTTTGTCGAGAAAGGTGCAGGCGGCAAACTTTACCTTGTCTGAATCTGAACAAGCGCAAATTTCAAAGACAGATTCGATCTTCTCGAACCATCGGGTAAGGGAAATGACACCTCCAGTGCCATCAAAAGACGTTGGTTTGGCGTTCATGAAATCCTTATAGGAACCCTCTTTCCGGCATCCCTGGCTATTTTCTGGGTTTTGGGATTGAGGACCACCTCCTGAACCGCTAGGGTTCATTTGTGACATGGCTACCACCATTGCAGCTGTCATGACTGTCTGGAGTGATGCTAGGCCAAACTGAGGAGGAGGTGATGGCGGAGGAGGATTGTGGTTGTTCTTCGAGCTGGGTCTCTTTCTCGGAGGCATCTTGATCTAAAAAGATCAGGAAAGAGAGGATCATAAGTCCTCTGAATTGAATCAAGAGATATGGAACATGGGATATCTCATTAAGACAGATATAGCATCATACTAAGCGATAAAGTAGGAAAGAGTTATCAAGACAAAACATTTTATTGCTAGAGGAATGTTCAAGTAACATCGCATATACGAGGATTTTCTACGAAGGATTGGCTCGAGAAATACTCCCATAGTATTTCATGGTTCACTGCAGCGACGATTCGTTGTTTGAGATATTAGGTAAGTTTTAGGCATGCTGCGTACTATAGTCACTCCCAAGCACATGTTGGCCGTGTCTCGAATGAATATAGTTGGCCAGGCTATATTGATCCTAGACACGACTATATAACTGCCCAGGTTTAACCGCAGTGTACAACATCCATTTACTTATGTTTTGTTCTACTTGTAGTTACGGATTTCGACGGGTCGGTATACTTGTATACTTTTGAAAGTACTTATAGTTTTGAAGATACTTTTAATTCAGAGCACTTAGCCCTTTAATGTTTATAGTTTTATACCATGTAAGGTTTGGTATACTTCATTCACTATAAACAAGTGCTCTGATACCAATCTGTCACACCCCGAAAACTGAAGGCGGAAACATTTCCGGGGTTGACTCCACGTTGAGTATCAAATCCAATGCACATAGTAAGTAAAGTAAAAAAACCATTACATTACGTAATAAAGTTTTACAGTTGTTTCGAAAGTAAAGTTTGTACAATTGTGATACATAGTATATATGAACAATACAAAATGAGTCTTCTGAGAACTCCGTCTTCACACAAAAGGATCTTCGGGTACCTGTCTAACTCGGACCTGAGAATACAAGCCGTTTGAAAATCAGCATAAAGTTGGTGAGTTCATAAGCGATTAGTTTTTCTGAAAATGTACGAGTTCCTTTGTTTTCCTGAAAAGTAGTTATCCAAGAAAATCCCATATTTTCTTATGTAAAGTTAGTTTCCAAATCCGAAAGTAAAGTAAACGATGTTTAATTAAAACATGATTGTTCTTGTGAAATGTAATTCAATTGTTTCACTTATTACACTTCTCTAATTTCGTACTACTATTACTCAGGAAGAACCCCATGTTCTCCTGACTGTGTGTGTGAACTGTTACTAGTTTCTGACTATGTTCGGTGTCCTTCCCAGGAAAACCCCATGTTTCCCTGACTGTGTGTATATCTTTACTGGTTTTATTTATGTCCAGTATTCTCCCCAGGAAAACCCCATGTTTCCCTGACTATGTGTGTGTGTGTCTTTACTGGTTATGGTTATGTTCAGTGTTCTTCCCAGGAAAACCCCATGTTTTCCTGACTGTGTGTGTATCTGTAATCCCTAAATGTACATTCGCTTTACTACGTACATAAAGCTAGTAAATGAATCTGAAACGTTAATAATCTAGATTGCGAGTCCTTAACCATACTCAAACTAGATATGACTCGAACCGTGGTCAATATCCTTTTTATGACTCTCATCACCCTTGAACCTTTCGGTTCGGCTGTAGCTAGCAGCCAGGTGTGGGATTGTCAGTCCCGTATAGATCTATACACTCAAGCCACGCTCTCCTACGAACGGAGATTCTGGTTACAGGGTTAGTCCTCCACTATCTCGTGCCATGGAAGTGTTACAAGGACGTGTCTCCAATCATTAAGATTACTCTTTACTTTTCGACTAGGAAAGTAGTATTTACAACTGACTTTATTCTACGAACCTGTCCTTTACACTCGAGCCTAGGTGTTTTATTAAGGACATTACACTCGAGCCTAGGTGTTATTTAATGATGGTTATCCTTTTACACTCGACCCTAGGTGTATTATTAAGGACATTACACTCGAACCTAGGTGTTATTTAATGATTATGGTCCTTTACACTCGATCCTAGGTGTATTATTAAGGACATTACAGTGATTTGTGTGTTATGATGGTATTTATCTATCACACTCGAGCCTAGGTGTATTGTTAAGGACATATAGATGTTTTCTAATGGAGTTTGTCTTTTACACTCGAACCTTAGTGTTTTATTACAGACATTATAATGGTTTATGTATTCTATCAGTTTAAATGTGAACAATCAATTACCAAGTACACAATATAACAGTGTATAATAAGAATTGAAAATCGGGTTAAAAACAAACAACTCTGCAAGTTAAAACGGTTTGTTTAAAAGGTTTTCAATTCTTAAAGCGTACAATTATGAAACCATTTAATTGAAATCATGTGATTGAGTACAAGATATACTTGTACTTTTGCTTGTATTCCCCCCCTGAAAACATTGAAAAACCATTGAAAAAGGGTAGGGGTATGAACTCACCAGACGAGATATGAGACGGTTTGGATGCTAAGAGTTGATCCGAGACTTGTAAACACACGAGGTTCCTAATTATAAGGTAAAGATACACATTTGTATCTAATTAGGACTTAGATTGATTGTTGGATAGGGACAAATGCTTCAAGTCGCGATAACACTCCGATACATGTGTTTGGAGGGACCCGGGTGGCGTTTAGGGACATGCATGATGCGAGGGACTTAGGAAATGAGTTGGGACTTCAAAGGAACACCCCCTTTAGGGAGTTTACGGCCACAAGACCCATTCCCCATGAGTTTACGAACGTAAACTCATGGTGGGGTCAAATATGGGAAAAATTGAGTCATAAATGGATTTGGACACTTGGAAATGCTTGGATTATTTTTTCTTAAGGCTTGGATTGAATTAAAAACATCATTTACAATACAAAAGGGAGTTTACGGCCTAGGCATGAAGTCTTTGGCCGTAAACTCTCAAATCTCCAAGATTTAGTGTTTTTAAGGTGTTAACATCAATCACATGTGATTCTAAAAATTCCCACAAGCCTAGAAATGAGTTTAAGGTACCATTTGACACCTTTTTATGAGTTTACGGCCATGAGACATGTTCTGTGTCCATAAACTCTCAAATGTGGGGTTTTGATGTTTGTAAAGCCTTAAAACTATTTTTGGTTGGTCCTTTGATTTATTCCAAGGCTTTTGGTGGTGTTGGATGGCTTTCAAACACCCTAGAATTGGATTTGTACCATGTTTCATGGATTTTACGACCCAAGCACAAGCCTTGGCCATAAACTCATGTTAGTCCTCCAAAAATTGTGTTTCAAGTGTCCAAATGCAAAGATCTATGTTCTATAATTCATAACTAAGACAAAGGAGTGGTTTGGAAGGGTTTAAGGGCATGAAAACCCTAGTTTAATGAGTTTACGGCCCAAGAATGATCCTTGGCCTTAAACTCCTTCAAACTTCACAAATTTCATGTTTTAATTGTTTAGGGTCCATATCTTGAAGCCATTTAGCCATATCTAAGTTTCAAACTTGTCAAGGAGGGGTTTAAGGGCTCAAAAACCCACTATATATGAGTTTACGGCCTAAGAGGGTTCCATGGCCGTAAACTCATGAATGATGTCTTAATCCATGCTTTGAATTCGAATTTGAAGGCTAAGAATGTTACATTACAAGCTAGGGAAAGTACCTTGGTGATTTGAAGCTTTAAACTTGAGATTTTGACCCAAAAATCTAGTTTGAGGAGAGAGGTTGGAGTGATAGTTGTAAAATGGAGCAAAAGCTTCAAAATGGAGACTTGAGTCACTTTAAATAGTGTCTAAGTTCGGGACATGGTAGAATTCTACCCGATACCGGTGTTAGTCGAGGCTTTTGGTCGTACCCGGCCAAATTGCCGTAACCCGATATGGTTGGTTCTAAAAATGTTCCGATCATTAATATGAGACGTTAGAATGAGTTCTAAGGGTATTAAGACACTTATTAAGTCATAAAATAAAATTCACATTATCGACTTAATAAAAGGTCGGAAACGGAAACAAAATCGGAAACGGCGATTTGATGATCGGAACGAGTCGCGAAAAGGGTTACAATCAAGGATATGAATTTCGGGTTGTTACATATCTGAAGCATATGGGACATGATTCATGATGTCTCACATAAAGACTACACCAGTCTTTTACTATACTATTTCCATTTCAATTTGCCAAGTTCTCATAATTCAGATTATGAATAGGGATGCCGTAGTCATAATTGAATTGTAGAATGAAAATAATGGACCCATATACATAATTTCCTTATGTTGAGCCATTCCAACATGAAATTCATATATATATCCTTGACTAAATACGATTAAAACCTCAATCTAAACTTTTAGATTTGAGATGAAGTATAATTTCCTCTCCCTTAATTATAGCAAAACAACTCTTTCCCAATTGAAACTTTGTTTTCTATAATTAACATTGCTAACTTGCAATACTTATCATAATTATCATGCTCCCACTAACATGATGATTATTAGCATAACACTTATGCTCCCACCATATTTGACATGTACTCAGAAATTAACTGGACTTCTAGAAATCAATATTTTATTGACTTTCTTTCCAAAGTTCAGATTTCTGATACTAGATTTCTTTGATAAAACTTTATCAAAATCATACACCTTGCCTTAGATAGCACACTTGTGTGTCTTAACAATTTAAGAACTATGAAAAGGGATGTCGTAATCATAGTCTCGATTGTTTAGACCTTTGCCACTTCTCACAAGTCCAGGTTAGTGTGCCGGTAAACCACACACGCTCCACTAACGACTTTTAGAATGCAAATATTACAATTGCTATCTAGCTAAAATCTACTTAGTGAAAGAGTTTCCTCACCATCATTTTCATGAATCGGAGAGAAACCTTATGACACTTAGATTTACTGGTGTATGTGTTCTTATCCATGTGAATTGTCAAAACCATAGTCACAAGACAAGGATAATGACAAATCCAAACTCATATGGACTGAACTTAATCTTGATTTCTTGCCACCTGGCAGCTCAAGGGCCTACCATTGCTTCCAAGTTGTTGCGCAACCAATTGAGAACTCTAAGAACTCATATGCAAAGCCAACTTTAACTGGAATGGGCACAGAATATGTCAACATGATAGGTTATAAACCTCAAGTCGTGTGCTAGTGAAGAACTTCAGGTTGTTATTCTTGATTAGTTCTTGATACTTTCAAGACCTTTAAGACTCCCACTATCCTCTTGACCTATAAGACTCCCTTTTCAAACATCCAAGAGATAGTGCGGATTCTAATCAAGACAAACACTTCACACAATTGGCCTTAGTTGGTCTTTGTTTTATCCAAAACATCACAACTTACCAATTTCAAATGTACAAGAGTAGGAAAGTTTTACTATTACATTTGACAAGTCTTTTAAACCTTCTTTAAGACATATCACTCAAATTACAATCTTGGAGTATGACTCTAAGACTTGTATTGGAACGAAGTATGACTCATCTTCTTGATTTAACCACTTCAACAATTCAAGATTCCTCCTCTTAGTCATATGAATGCACTAAGATTCCCTTAGAGAAATAATTGCGCGATGGTTTCATAATCATTAAGATGATCACAAAACTAATACCAAAGTACTCTCCCATCTTTTTAGACTTGAGAAACTTTTATCTTTCTGACTAATTTGATTCTTCTTATTCGCTCTGCCATACATTGAAACCTTTTCTTAATGTCTCAGAATTACACTTAAGCTTGTAAGTATAACCATATTTACTGAGCTTTAGTAAACTATGACGAATAATCTTTTTGATATTTTGTGGTGGACTTGACCAGTGCACAAGAATGTGTACTCGATCCCTTTAGTCCATTAGTTGACTTACACATCCATGTGAACAAGTAATTATTCTTAATTTTCCAATACTTGAAAGTTCTCATTCATCATGCTATACAACTTTCATGATTCCAAGTTCCGGTCCAATTGAAACTTGGGTGATGAGAATCTTTCCTTATTTGGTAAATTTAGACATTACCACAAATGAAAGAATCAATTTCATATTTCCACTCTTGCTATTAATGGAATCACATAAGCAACAATTTTTCCTCAAATGCCATTGTAAGGATATTTTAAAATAAATAAAATCAAAAAATTTTCTTTTATTTTAAAACTTTACGGAAAAACTTATCCTTACAATCCATATGAAAATTTGTTGTTATCTATTCCGAAGCAATATCTCATAACTCCTACGAAGTAGCTCAAGAATCCAATCTTCAAACTATGCGATAGAAATCCATCTACGCGATCAGATTCAACATATTATTTTTTTAAGTTTCTTCACTTTTCTTTGATTCTTAAAACATCACCATGATAGAAACTTAGTCGAGTTAGAAAGCGAACTTTACCTGAAGTAGAGTCAAACTTACTGACTTTAACATCCTTAGGTATATTTGGCAGCTTCGCAACTAATGACCCTTCCTTTGGCAATATAAACATATGGACCCTTTGATAATGGTACACGGGACTATCTCAGACTTATCCTTTCTCTTTACCATTTGGTCAACCGAGTTGACTATGGCCGATCCCTTTCCACTGGGAAGAGAGAGCTTTACCAGATATCCAATGTCATCATTGTCAATGTCCATAAAGTTTTAGGAAATTGATCTTCGCAAATAGATAATATCATTAAGGGTCTTGTCATAGTCTGTTTCATAGGTGTTCCAAAAGAACTCACTATGTGACTTAGAAAGTAGTTGAACCACCAACTTTCTCAAGACTTTGACACCTAGACCTTGCCTTGGCAATAGGGCTTGAGTGACCTTGAACTTGTGGGTTAGGGAGAATAATTGGAGGAGGTTAAAGAAGTATGATTTCCAAAGGACATCATCTTCATTTAGGAAAGCTTGTTTCAAGAGATTTGGGAAGATCATAAATGTCTAGACCAGACATCTTTTGGGAGATATTCAAGATAGTTGATCTGAAGTCCTTAATATGACACCCAATATTAAATATTAAGGCTAGGACCCAACAAACTATTTTATAACTTAGAAGAGGGGTGCCGTAATCCAAGTTATAACATATTTGAAAGGTAGGTGAATGACGATTCACCAATTTCCCCCATGAAAACGAAATATAAATTATTAGGTTTTATTTGGCTTTTTGAAATTCCTAGATTCTTTGAGATTCATTGAATTGTTCAATGGCATGCTTCAATCTCGATTGTGCCCTTCAGGTTTTGTGACTGGGATGCCGAGGATCACAAAACAAGGTGTGAAGTAACCATGCAAATTACTTGGTACCCTTAAGTGTTTACTCCTCAATCGATGTGCCGGTTAACCACAGACGCTCCATCGATACTATGATAAACATTAAGTTACCCTTTCCCTACCTTGTTAAATACCAGTTAGTGTGCCGGTTAAGCACACACGCTCCACTAACCGACTTAAACGAAGTGTAAAGTGTAATATCATGGATTAGCACCTTATTCACATTTTCCTAAGTAACTAAGATTGGGTATTATTAAGAGTTTAGTTACTTAGTATTTATCATTAATACTTTTAATGAACGGAGAATTATAGTCCTGTCAAACCCGTTCGGCTAATGACCCTCCACCGATCAAGGAAGCGGTGGGTGAGAGTGGACACCCATTAAACTGCCATTTTATAAGCAGTAACCTTATACCCCCCTTATAGACCGGCTTCGTGAATGAAGCCTACTAACGGTAACACTGACTTTACTCTTATACATACATACATACATACATATATATATATATATATATATATATATAAATATTATTAACTTATAATATTATAAAGTATAAGGGTTGAATTTTAACTTTTAAAATTCTAAGGGCTAACTTGGAATTAAATTATTCATAAGAGATCACTTTTCAAATTCCAAAACTTGAGGGCAAGTTTTGAAATTATTCAAAACTAATTAATTCCATAACTTATGTGTTTAAAGTAGTTTTAATCCAAAAACTCTTCAAGTTCCATAACTTGAGGACAAGTTATGGAAGACTTTAAACTAATAAAATAATTAACTTATCTTTATTTTATAACTTATGGAATTAATTAAGGTTACACATTTTATTACTTAATGAAGTGACTCTTCAACTTCCATAACTTGAGGACAAGTTATGGAGTCATAAAATCAATTAATGATGACAAGACTCTTCATTTTTTGTAACCATTGCCAACTTTTATGAGTTTTATGAAACTTAAATGTGACTTTTCATATAACTTGAGGACAAGTTACAAAAACACATTTTAGAATCAACTCTTATATTAATTTTGATTGAAAACAACTATTTGACTCAACTTTTCTATTAATCTAAGCAACTCATAAGAACAAGATAATTCAAATCAAACTTTTTCATGTAATTAGTCTAAACCTTAAACTAATACAAAACATGAATCTATTGACAATTATCTTTGAAATTAGATTAGCATGAACATTAACACATCAAAAACAAGTTTATAAGTCCAAAAACATATTAGGGTAATGTTCCTAGTCCAATTCCAGCCAAAAAAGTCGAATTTATGCTGTTTGGGTGTCCAACTCGGCGAGTTGGATCAATTTGATCACTTTTTAGGCATGGACTTGCCAAGTCTCCTGATGGACTCGTCGAGTCTGATGATCAGACACCACCATCTTCTATTTTTTAAGCAGTTTTGCAAGAATAAAAGAAACCAAGCCTAGGCTTTGATACCACTGTTGGGTTTTGAGCATTCTAACACTCCTATGGTGTATATGCAACCCTATAAACCTTTGATCTATGTTTTCTCTATTATACATGCAAATAAGAAGTTTCCAAGGATTTAATCCTAACTAGCATATTATGAAGTTCTTATACTACAAAGTACTAGTTAGATGACATACCTTTTGATGTAGCTGGATGTCTTCAAACTTTAAGAGCTTAGCCCCAATAGTGTGGAAGCCTCAAGTGGAATCACAAATCACCAAAACACCTTGGAAGACTTTAGAGAATATGGATACTTGGTTCTCTCTAGTGAAATCGGCTAGCCCTTCTTAGTGTACCACACTAGTGCCAATTTCACCAACCAATGACATCTTTATATAGTATGGAGACTAGGGTTAAACCCATGACCTTTCATTTCATATGATCCATGGGTTAAAGACTCCATGGACTATCCATGAAAGCTTAGCCCAACCTAAATGAACTTGGCCCATTCCATATATATAAGAGTCCATATTTAATTAGTTCATTTTGATCACTTAATTAATTCTAAATTAATTATTGATCAATACTAATTAAATAATATGATTCCATATTAATATATTAGAACTTATAATATATTAATATTAATCATAAATATAATATTCTCAAAAGACTATCCATATAAATTGTGTTGGTGAAGTGCAACCCACATGGACCATGCCAAGTCCGGTCAAGTACATACCAAATATAGTTATGGACTTAGACATTAATCCAACAATTACATCAATTTCACTTTTGCCTAAAGTAACTAGGATTGGGAATTTGAAAAAAAGGTTAGTTACTTTATAGATTCATTATGCTTATTAATGAAGAGAGGATTGCCCTATCCGACCCGTTCCGCTAACGACCCTCCACCATCAAGCAAGCGGTAGGTGTGAGCGTACACCCATTAAGCACCATTTTATAGGCAGCAACCTTATACTCACCTTATTAATGAAGAGAGGATTGCCCTATCATACCCGTTCGGCTAACGGCCCTCCACCAGTCAAGCAAGCGGTAGGTGTGAGTGTACACCCATTAAGCGCCATTTTATAGGAAGCAACCTTATACTCACCTTATAGGCCGGCTTCGTGAATAAGGCCTACTAACGGTAAGACTAGCATTTTAATTATACATACATATATATATATATATATATATATATATATATATATATATATATATATTTATTTATTTATTAAGCTTGTAATAATATAATAGTATAGGGTGTATTTTAAACATTTCAAAATACTAGGGTTTTCATATTCAATTTAAAATTTTCGAAATTTAATACCATTTAAATTAAAATTCTAAATATTAAGACTCTTGATTTAATAATTATCTGAAATTAAAATATTAATTCAAATTATTAAATCATAAGGGATTATTAAATCTAAAAGGATAATTACCATTTAAATAATTAACTTATCCTTATCCCTTTTATCCCTCTAAATCTCGAAAATAATGGGAGGGGATAAGTCAAAATCTTTAATTACCATATTTAACTATTAAGAGATAATTACAACATATGAGATTATCCAAATCCCTAAAATTTGGGATCTTATCTTAGGGAAGGAGGCTAATCTCGAAATCTTAGCGTTTGCAAAACCTAGATTTCGAAATCTTGGATTAAATGAGAGGATTCAAAAACCCTTTACAATTTTCGCAAATTAGTGTTAGCAAACCATAATCTCGAAATTTCTTGCCTCGTAGGGTTTATTGGCTATAAACCCTAATTTGTTAAGTTCATACAATTGAATAATACTAATTGAAAACAAGTTAATCAAAGGCTCTGATACCACTGATGGGTTTTATACAAACAATCCTATGTGTGAATGAAACCTTAGATTAGGATCTATGTTTTCACTAGTAGATACACAACATTTTGAAACATGAATAAAACCCTAATGTATCTTGCTATTTTCGAAATTGATATATAAGGTTAGATCACATGCCTCTTGTTGTTATATTGCAATAACAACTTAAATATTCAAACCCTATGTCTTGAATGCAAGCACTACAAGTGTAGTGGCTCTAATGACTCACAAACACCACAAGCAATTGGAGAGGCTGTAGAGAGAGAAGGGATGTAACACCGTAAATTTCAAAACAAAATTTTCAATTTTCGTATAATACAAAATTCGATTAATATTCATCAACAACCATATTAATTATCCAATATAGGTCAATACAAAATCCCAAGATCACAATCTAAAAACTCCGAGTGTGTGTGTACGGATCAAGCCGGCGCCTTCCCGTGGTCGTCACTAGTACCTAAAACAATAATATCAAACACTGTAAGCACAAAGCTTAGTGAGTTCCCCAAAATACCACATATAACACATATTAGCCACTCGAGGCTATAACTCTGTGGGTCCGTGCACCCAAACTCTATCAACCCTCGCGTATCTCGGTATCTCACGAATCCTGGAAATCCCTCGTGCTCGATCCTCCGAGCTCTAATCCTCCTATAACATTATATGTCTCTAATTAACACTTTATATCTTTAAGGTTGACTATCCCTAAGAAGTCAACACAGGTCAACTTTGGTCAACGGTCAACGGTCAACGATCAACGGTCAACTCTGACCGGACTCGGCGAGTGCCACGGTGACTCGGCGAGTCTAGACGGTTTCACCCACCCTCTGAAATCCCCTTACTACACGTCGAGTATTCCCCCCCTTACTCGACGAGTTTCACCTGAAAGAATCGCGGGGCCATCCCGACTCAACTCGCCGAGTCTCAAGGACAACTCGGCGAGTCCCAGTTTGACTCAGTCCACTCGTCATCCCTCTCCAACTCACCCTGACTCACTGAGTCTACCCATGACTCGATTGGACCACTCACTGAGCAATCCCAAGGCAATCTTCAAACTACTCGCCGAGTCGGATGAACAGACTCGGCGAGTCCATGCCATGCAACCACTCCAACTTGCTTCTAAGGTCAGATCTGCTTCCATAAACTATAGATCTGGCCTCCCCAGACTGATTCATCACGTAAAGCTCCTATCTTGGTGCCCATAACACACTCCATAGCTCATAAATGGAGTTTTGACCTAAGGCATGAGAATTCCAATCCAAAGCCTCCATTGATTCCCAAAAAGCTTGGGTAAAGGGACACTCTGGACCTCTAAGGGTCCAGATCTATGGTTCAAACCTCATAAGGGACCAAGAGGACACTAGATCTTGCCATAAAAGGGTTCAACAAACCCTAAATCTAGATAAACAACAACAAGGAAGAAGGTAACTCGAGTTTATTACCATAAAAGTGATGCTCTAGAATCCAAACCCACAGAAGTGGCTCCTCTTGCTTTCCCTTGGCTAGCTCTTCTCCTTCCTTGCAACAATGGCACCTCCAAGATCAATAATGGCCTCCTACTTAGCTCCAAATGCTCACACTCGATTAGGGTTTCACTCAAGGGACTGGTGAGCACAAATGACGGCCATTAGGCCCTTTAAATAGGTCTCAAACCCGAGAAATTAGGGTTTCATTACACAGAGCTGACTCGCTGAGTCCATATCCTGGACTCGTCGAGTCCAGGCGCGATCTCGCATCCAGATCCGCGTCCCTACTCGACGAGTCTGAGCTCCAACTCACCGAGTCCCCTCTCAAATCACCAAAAATACAATATACAAGATACCTGATAAAAATCCGGCTGTTACAACTCTCCCCCACTAGGACTAGACTTCGCCCTCGAAGTCTCGCTCTAAAAACAGCTCCGGATGCTACTCCTGCATTATACGCTCTGGCTCCCAGGTCATCTCTGATCCCCTCCGGTGTTGCCACTGAACCAACACCAGAGGTACCTCCTTATTTCTCAGAACCTTGATCTTCCGATCCCGGATGGCCACTGGTCTCTCAGCATAATTCAAGCTTGCATCCACCTGAATATGCTCTAACGGAACCACTGCCAATTCATCGGCTATACACTTCCTCAACTGTGACACATGAAAAGTGTCGTGAATCTGTCCCAACTCTGCTGGGAACTCCAACCGATAGGCTACCCGGCCTATCCTCGCAATCACACGAAATGGACCTATAAATCGGGGTCCCAACTTGCCCCTCTTCCAGAACCGAATCACTCCTTTCCAAGGAGAAACCTTCAGGAGAACGAAGTCGCCGACCTGAAATTCAAGCTCGGACCGACGCCTGTCTGCATAACTCTTTTGTCGGCTCTGGGCGGTCAATAACCTCTGTCTGACCCGCTGTATCTGCTCGGTCGTCTGAATCACGATCTCTGTACTACCCATCACTCTCTGCCCAACCTCATCCCAACAAATGGGAGTCCGACACCTCCTACCATACAACAACTTAAAGGGCGGCATACCGATGCTCGAATGATGGTTGTTATTGTAGGAAAACTCTGCCAAGGGTAAATACGTATCCTAGAAACCCCCAAAATCCAATACACATGCTCGAAGCATGTCCTCAAGCGTCTGAATCATCCACTCACTTTGGCCGTCTGTCTGGGGATGATATACGGTACTAAAATGCAGTTTAGTACTCAACTCCTCATGAAATTTCTTCCAGAATCGGGAAGTGAAGCGCACATCACGGTCTGAAACAATCGAGATCGGCACCCCATGCCGAGATACCATTTCTCTCACATAAACCTCCGCCAACTTCTCCGCCGAAGAACTCTCACTGATGGCAAGAAAGTGAGCGCTCTTCGTCAACCTATCCACAATCACCCAAATTGCATCAACTCCTCTGGCAGTCCTCAACAATTTGGTGATGAAATCCATAGTGATCTGTTCCCACTTCCTCTCGGGAACCTCCAATGGCTGCAACTTGCCATGCGGTCTCTGGTGCTCGGCCTTAACCCTTCGACAGGTCAAACACCTCTCGACAAACCATGCGACGTCCCTCTTCATACAAGGCGACCAATACTCTTTCGTCAAATCCAAATACATTTTTGTATCCCCGGGATGGATCGAAAATTTCGATCTATGAGCTTCCTCCATCAATGTAGTACGCGTACCGCCCACAAACGGTACCCAAATCCGGCCCTGAAAAGTCATAAGCCCTCGACTATCCGAAACTAACTCTGAAACCAAACCAACGACCCGTTCTCTCTTCTGCATCTCCGGATGCCCAGCCTCGGCCTGTGCCCCACGAATGGCGTCCAGAACTGGAGCTATAACGGTCAATCTCAAACATACATTTCGCAGTGGAACTCTCCAACCTGCGACTCAATGCGTCGGCTACCACATTAGCCTTGCCCGGGTGGTACAGGATCTCACAATCATAATCCTTGACCACATCTAACCACCTCCTCTGCCGCATATTTAGGTTAGGCTGATCCATCAAGTACTTCAAGCTCTTATGGTCCGTGTATATCGTACAACGAACCCCATACAAGTAGTGTCGCCAAATCTTGAGAGCGAACACCATTGCCCCCAACTCTAAATCATGTGTGGGATATCTCGTCTCATGAGGCTTCAACTGCCTCGATGCATATTCTATCACATGTCCCTTCTACATCAGCACCGCTCCCAGCCCTAAAATCGATGCATCACAAAATACCACAAAATCTTCCATCCCTTCCGGAAGAGCTAATACCGGAGCTTCGCACAACCTTTGGCGAAGCATCTCAAAGGAGGTCTGCTGCTCGGGACCCCACAAAAATGTAACACCCTTCTGGGTCAATCTGGTGAGTGGCACTGCGATCTTGGAGAAATCCTTGATAAACCTCCGATAGTACCCTGCCAACCCAAGAAAGCTCCTGATCTCAGAGGGTGACTTTGGCACCTCCCAACTCATCACCGCATCAACCTTGGCCGGATCGACCAATATCCCTTTCTGATTAACGAGGTGCCCCAGAAACTAGACCTCCCGCAACCAGAAATTGCACTTGGAAAACTTTGCATAAAGTTTCTCCGATCTCAAAACTCCAAGAACTTCCCTCAAATGCTCCTCATGCTGCTCTCTAGATCTCGAATATACCAGAATATCATCGATGAATACAATCACTGACCGATCCAACATCGGCCTGCATACCCTGTTCATGAGGTCCATGAACACAGCCGGGGCATTGGTGAGCTCAAAAGGCATCACCAGAAACTCATAATGCCCATAACGCATCGTGAATGCTGTCTTTTGGACGTCCTCGTCCCGCACTCTCACCTGATGATAGCCCGACCTCAAATCGATCTTGGAGAACCAAGATGCTCCCTGTAACTGATCGAATAAATCGTCGATCCTCGGCAACGGGTAACGGTTCTTGACCGTCAGCTTATTCAATTCTCGGTAATCAATACACATTCAATGCGAGCCGTCCTTCTTCTTCACAAACAGAATGGGTGCTCCCCACGGCGAGCTACTCGGCCGAATAAACCCCTTCCCCAGCAGCTCCTGAAGCTGCGAGGATAACTCTTGCCTCTTTGGAGGTGCAAGACGACAACTCACCTTAGCGATAGGTGCGGCTCTCGGAACCAAATCAATACTGAACTCCACTTGCCTCACGGGAGGCACACCCGGTAATTCTTCGGGAAAAACATCTGGAAACTCACGCACCACCGGAACTTCATCCACTGAACTCGGTCTCTCGGAGATCACTCGCGTATCCATCACATACACCACAAAACCCTTACAGCCCTACTGTAAACACTGCCTTGTCCTAGCGGCCGAACAAAAGGCTGATCCAGAATGTGTACCCTCGCCGTATACCGAAAGAACTCCCCCACTAGGATCTCGTATGGTCACCAGCGGACGCTCGCAGTCGATAAACATGCCGAATCGGCTCAAACAGTCCATGCCCACTATGACACAGACATCACCCATCGCAATAGGAACTAGATCGATCGGAAACTCAACCCCAAAAATCTCTAACACACATCCCCGGAGGACCTCCGTGGCACAAATCACTCTGTCGGCAACATTGGAAACCCGCAGAGGCCGACTCAATGCCTCATGACTAACACTGATATGTTGACTAAAGGCCAAAGATACAAAAGACCGACTTGCACCCGAGTCAAATAACACTAAAGCAGGCACAGAGTTCACAAGGAAGGTACCTATGCATAACATAATATAAGCATAATATCTCAACACCAAAATAAATATATAGAAGGAAACGTACCAGCCACAACGTCACGGTGCAGTGCGGACCTCTTCCGCAGTCAGCTGAAAGGCTCTCCCTCGAGCTCTCGGTGCCTCGGCCTTCACGGGCCGACTCTCTGTAGCTCTGATGGCGGCGGGAGCAGATCCCTGAGATGCTCAGCACAGCAGCGAACAGTCCGCCTTCCGGTGTCCGGTCTGGTTGTAGTGCAAACACACTGCAAACCCCTTGGGGTAGTCCTTGGCCATATGCCCCTCCTTGCCACATTTGTAGCAAGATCCCGCTCGAAAGACTCCATCGTGACCCTTGCCGCACTTCTTGCAAGTGCGGCCCTTCTGTCTCCCGGTTTTGGGATCAGCGGGCTTGGCCCGCTTGGCTGCCGGCTGGAACTGTGCCGGCCGCCGATCCTTCCCCAGAGACTCCGCCTCCTCCCTGGCCTGTGTCTCAAGCTCAATCTCCCTCTTCCGGGCATTTGCCTGAAGCTCAGCAAATGTCCGATACGAGGAGTTTGCGGTGAACTCCCGAATATCCCGTCTCAAAATGCTCAAGTAGCGGCTCATACGTGCCTGCTCAGTGGACACGTGCTCAGGGCAGAACATCGCCCTCTCATGAAACATCCTCATGATCGCTGTAGTTGACTCAGTACCCTGCTTGAGGATCAAAAACTCCTGTGCCAAACACTCCCTCTCCACCTGGGGAACGTACTCATCTCGGAACATGGTAGTGAACCTCTCCTAGGTCACTGCCGAAAGCTCAGCAGGCGTGAAATGCACCGTCACAAACTTCCACCAGTCCTTCGCTCCCAAGCGAAGCTGGTTCAGTGCGAACCGAACCTTCAGATGCTCAGGAGATGAGCAAGTGAAGAAGCACCCCTCCATATCAGATATCCACCTCATAACTGCCACCAGATCCTGTGTACCATCAAACTCTGGTGGTTTGGTATTGTTGAACTCCCGAAACAGTGACGCATCACCTCCCTGGGGTCTCGCCGCAGCGATCGTTGCGGTAGCCGCTGCAACAGCAGCCTCAGAAAGAGCGGCGTAACGCTCGTCAAATGTCTCAATCAGCGCGGTCTTAATAGACCCGAACATCTCTGGTATGTCAGCCATGATGACCGCAGCCACCTCCTCATGAATGATCTGTTGAATCTCCTCATCACTAGCTCCGGCACCCTCTGGCATATGACTTGTCCTCACCATGATTAACCTCTGAAATACAACATGCGATACATTAGAATTCACTCGAGCATTCTTACACTCGACAATCCACCCCTCCTTGATTCTTGGTATCCAAAGATTCTTATTTGGACTGTGCACTGCCCCGGTGCTTTCAGTAGTACGGGCCCAATACTATTGTCCACACTGTCTCAGTACACACCCCAAACCTTCCTCTTCGGATACCAATTCCCAAGTACTCTATCATGCGTATACCACTCTCTAATAGATCTCTCATAAGCCCCTCGTTGCTACCTACTCACTCTCAGCATCTCATAGCAGCTCACCCCTCCCTAGGCTAAGGCATCACAAATTAGGCCACTCTAGTCCTATTAGCAATACCTAGCCTACTCTAGCATGCAGATACATCATATCTATATCAATATCACATAATATAAAGGTATTTTGGGAATTCACCGTTCGGGCGCTGACTGATCATACACACGTTTCTTCCTAGAATTTGTTTCTTTTTCAAGAAAATCTTTTACTCTTAGAAAAGTTAGGTTTTTTTTTGAAAATATCTTTCCAATTCCTCAGTTTGAGTTCAAATACTCCCGAAGGTGTACCCGAATCCCTCAAACCAAGGCTCTGATACCAAATTGTAACAACGTAAATTTCAAAAAAAAAATTTCAATTTTCTTATAAAACAAAATTCGATTGATATTCATCAACAACCATATTAATTATCCAATATAGGTCAATACAAAATCCCAAGATCACAATGTAAAAACTCCGAGTGTGTGTGTACGGATCAAGCCGGCGCCTTCCCGCGGTCGTCACTAGTACCTGAAACAATAACATCAAACACTGTAAGCACAAAGCTTAGTGAGTCCCCCAAAATACCACATATAACACATATTAGCCACTCGAGGCTATAACTCTGTCGGTCCGTGCACCCAAACTCTGTGAACCCACAGGTTCTAGCTCTGATAAACATGCACCACATAAATCACATAGAAATAATGTAGTATAACACATAACATACATATCATACAAATACTCTATCACATAACTCTGGTTACCTACTCAAGGTAATAGTATAGTGAGAAAACTCACCTCGCGTATCTCGGTATCTCACGAATCCTGGAAATCCCTCGTGCTCGATCCTTCGAGCTCTAATCCTCCTATAACATTATATGTCTCTAATTGACACTTTATATCTTTAAGGTTGACTATCCCTAAGAAGTCAACACAGGTCAACTCTGGTCAACGGTCAACGGTCAACGGTCAACGGTCAACTCTGACCGGACTCGGCGAGTGCCACGGCGACTCGCGAGTCTAGACATTTTCACCCACCCTATGAAATCCCCTTACTACACGTCGATTATTCCCCCCCTCACTCGACGAGTTTCACCTGAAAGAATCGCGGGGCCACCCCGACTCAACTCGCCGAGTCTCAAGGATAATTCGGCGAGTCCCAGTTTGACTCAGTCCATTGGTCATCCCTCTCCAACTCACCCTGACTCACTGAGTCTACCCATGACTCGATTGGACCACTCGCTGAGCAATCCCAAGGCAATCTTCAAACTACTCGCCAAGTCGGATGAACAGACTCGGCGAGTCCATGCCATGCAACCACTCCAACTTGCTTCTAAGGTCAGATCTGCTTCCATAAACTATAGATCTGGCCTCCCTAGACGGATCCATCACGTAAAGCTCCTATCTTGGTGCCCATAACACACCCCATAGCTCCAAATGCTCACACTCGATTAGGGTTTCACTCAAGGGACTAATGAGCACAAATGACGGCCATTAGGCCCTTTAAATAGGTCTCAAACCCGAGAAATTAGGGTTTCATTACACAGCGCTGACTCGCCGAGTCCATATCCTGGACTCGTCGAGTCCAGGCGCGATCCCGCGTCCAGATCCGCGTCCCTACTCGGTGAGTCTAAGCTCCAACTCGCCGAGTCCCCTCTCAAATCACCAAAAATACAATATACAAGATACCTGATAAAAATCCGGCTTTTACAAGGGAGGAGGTAGAAATCAGCCTAGGGATCTCTTAGAACCAAGTAGGACGATTTCTTAAGTCCTAGGGGTCTTTATATAGGGTTGAGATTATAGTTTCAGTCCTTATCCTTATCTAATTGCTTGCCCACCAAGCAATCATAATATAAGCCTTGATAACCCTTATCTCTTGGACCATATGACCGATTTCAAGGATATCCAATCCCTTGAATTTGTCCATCCTTCTACATGGATAACCGTTGCCCTATTTTGTAACTATCACATAATTACAGTTCAGCTCCTCTAGTTTAATTAATTACACTTGATCACAAAATTAATTCCTAATTAATTATTGACCAATATTAATTAAAAAAATATGATCTCTCCTTTAATATATTATTCTTATAACATATTAATAATTCATAATAACCCTTTTCTCTATTTATTTCTCTAGTCAAGTTGCTTTGGTGAAGGCAACCCAAAAGGACCATGCACAACCGGGTCAAGTATTTACCAAATATGGTTACGGGCTTAGACACTAATACAACATTAATTACATTTTACACCATATAATTTGCCATTAAATCTTCAACAAGAAACAAAACATAAAGAGAGAGAGAGAGAGAGAGAGAGAGAGAGAGAGAGAGAGAATATATATATATATATGTGTGTGTGTGTGTGTATGTGTGTGTGTGTTTGTATATATATATATATATATATATATATATATATATATGATTGGATTTGTAGAGAGAAAAAAAAATGGATCTGAAATGATTTCTAGAGAGAGAAAATGGATTTGAGATGATCTCTAGAGAGAGAAAACATATTTGAACTCAAAAATATGAGAATAAAACACAAATTCCTTCTTGTATTTCGCTTCCAAAACACAAATTAAGAACAAATTAACTGAAAGAATCTATAGACGAATGTGAATTCTGAAGAACAATCATGAATCAATCACTACAAAGTTGCATGTAATCTGTCAAAGGTTTTGTATACTATTGATATGGATATGAACATACAAAGTAACCTTTAGAGGAAAAAGCTTACATCACAAGATAACCTAATGATTATTTTTTGGGATAATAAAACATTGACCAAAAATATAAAAGCATAAAAAAGGCTTCCCTAAATAACCAAAAATGCCAAATCAGTTTCAATATCTAAAATACTCAACACCAATATATCAATTAGGAAACAAAAACTCTATCATGTTATTGTATATAACATATTTATTAAAAATACGGATACATAGCTCACATAACATTTAAGCATTTAAAATACTTTGTATCTATGTGTAAGCTGAAAGTAACTATTCACTTCCTTATTAAAAGTAGATGATGTGTGGTTAGGTCAATGTTTCGCATAAATGGTTGTTCATGTGTGGGGACAAAAGTTGTTTATATGTTTTACATTCAAGTTATAATTGTTTTTCATGTATTTTTTTCTGTTTATGTTTAACACTTAACATCTTTAATTATTGTTGAGCTACAAAAGATCCTGTGAGGAACGTAACAATTTTTGCAACTTAACTTTTCAAGTTATAAAAATTCTCAACAATATATGGATTGTGACAACCCGATATTTCAACTACATGTAAACGACCTAAAAAGTCAAGTATTGTAACCACGTTAGTCGTAATAAAATTAACTTCGAAAATAAAATATCCAAAAATCACTAATTAAATTACCTATTATGTTAGATGTCATTAAACCATGATCGTACGTAAAAAGAACGCCCAAATCCGACTACGTATAAGAAAGTTAAGAATTTTTCAAGTTTGGCTTAACGGCAGACGGCTAAAAACTCGAATCGGATATCGAGCGACTTTTTGCCGGAATGACCTAAACGAGAATCGAAGGTCTCGACAATGGTATTCCAGCGGTAAAAAGTCTGGCAAAAACTGACGTCAAATAAAGAAGTTATGAATTTCTAAAGAAATTTTCTTACCGCGACCTTTTAAAAATAAATAATAAAAATAATTTCAAAATTTGCCGACGGGATCTAAACGAAAGTTGTAGAGTATGGTCTCACCTTCGCGTGGATATAAAGAACGTCGAAAACGGAGTTCGTATGAATAATATATGAATTTTTGAAGTTTGTTAAATAATTAAAATATAAATTTTAATTAAAAACCCTTGGTATTACCCGAAGGGGAGTCATCAGATAGGGTCGAGTTACGCCCAACGTAAGCCCGTACTCTTAGCATACACGAGGCCTTGGCCTCGGATCGTCCCGAGCTCCAAGGCAGTCGAGGACTCGGTCATGCATGACGCACGCGTACGCCCAACGTACGAGGTCAGTTCCCAGCCCCTATAAAAGCGATGTGAGGGTTCCGAAGAAAATGCACCTTTTCTCTCATTTCTGTTACGTTCTTGCCTTGTTTTTCGTGCCCGTGCTACCCCGAAGCCCCGATCACTTTGCTCAAGTCCTGAAGATCGTTTGTGCTCCCGAGATTCCCGAGAATCCTAAGGAAATCCACTTTCTCGAGTCGAAATTCTGTCCGGTTTTCATCCCGCAACCTCTGATCTTTCAAGTGAGTTCATACCCCTATAATTCACACTTTTAAATGTTTTATGAGTACTTTTATATGCTTTTAAGGGGGGGGGGGGATACAAGTAAAACACTCAATTATTATTGTGTGTTATATAAACTTTCACTACACACATTTTATCAAAGGAATCATATGTGATTTAAAACTATTTTAGGGAAACTTTCATATGCAAATTATACCACGACAACATTTTATCTTTTGAAATGAGAAACGATTTATGTATTTATATAAATCAGATACTTTGCTTACACTACGTTTCTGTGAGTCGGTTTTGGCACTACAAAAACTACACTTTTCATAACAGGTGAACATTATCACTAAGGGTTTATTATACAAACGAAACACACTTTTAGGAAACTATAATTGGTATAGTTTTGCGAGAATACTACGAACTTTTACATACATGGAAATACTATTTCAAGAAGCTACTTTTATATACAATAACAAATGAACATTTTCACATGTAAATCTGTTTTATACTAAGTTTTGTGAGACATTAACTTCATGTACGTTCAAGTACACATTTCAAGTCCTGTATTATATACCAAAATCCCATGGTGTTAGCTACAGTCCACCATTTGGGGTGACAAACATCAGAACATTCCAACGCCTGAAGAACGTTGTGTATAGGCATTTCTTGTCAATAACATGGTTATAAAACTCACATAGAGAATTAAAAACACAATGATTTACGGGGTTTTTTAGATGTATTGGAAATTTTATACGTACATACATTTTCTAAAACAAAACATTGGTCTTGAAAGAAGGCTACATTTATACTAGTAGAAAATATAGGATTTTCTAGGAACAAACAAACAAGAACAAAAATATTTCATTTCATACAAACATTGTCATTTAATACTTATGAAACTCACCAGCTTAAATGCTGATCTACTCTTTCAAAACTACTTGTATGTCCCAAGGATTCATTAATTACAGGTAACAGACCGCTTTTGAAGAAGGAATGATGTGGCACTAGCTTAAATTCATATTTTGACATGACATTGTAATTGGTTTTGAACATGTACTCTTTTAAACAATGTAAACTTTCAATTATATATATGATGGTTGTATTGCTTTCTTTACTATGTATTCATTTGTTAAGTTACCACATGAAGTCATCCGCCCCCGAACGGTTCCGCCGTTCCGGTTTGGGGGTGTGACAGATTGGTATCAGAGCATTGTTTATAGTGAGCTAATTATATCAAACCACATAAGATATACAAACTATAAATACATATGGACTAAAACTCTCTGACTTAACAGTTTCAAAATAGGAACATTAGGGATCCTTTGCTGTTAAGTCTATGTTTGCTAAGTGTTTACGTTAAGGTGGTATATACTAAAAGTTTTATAGACTTAGAATTTGTGATTTTCACTTTAGTTCCTTTTCCTTGTTTGGATGTGGATATAAGGTAAGATCACTTATTCGACTGACTATTTAATCTTGACTGTATATGACCTGTATACACAAGGAAACCATAGAAGGACCTGGAATGGACTGAGATTTCACGAAAAATGTAAATGCATACAAACATACTAGTAAGGAGTCATATTGGCAACAAAAAAAAGTATTAAGATAAGTTAAACACTGCGAGTAAGCCTTGAAGTATGTAATCATGTCTGGGATGAATATAGCATGATCAACTATATTTATCCAAGAGGTGACCAACGTATGCCGAGGAATGGTCGTAGTGGATGACGAGTCTAAAACTTACCAACAAACCATACAATGAAAACTTTAACATACAAATTTAAAATACTATAGGAGTATTTTGCGTTACAATAGAACCACATGCTTAGATTCTTCATATGCTTCTTACCCCTATTCTCGCATAGGCATATCAGCTAGACTTCATCTCCACATAGACCCCTACTATCCAGTCACCGAAGCCAACAGATGGATCGAGAAGGATCCATAAGAAGATTTCGAAGACTACCAATAGATGAAATACGAGGAAGAAGATTTCCGAGAAGGGACCAGATGGAGAAAGAATTTCGGGAGATACCGTTAATAAACCTTACCCTATCAAGAAGAGTGTGAGAACCTCCACCTCTCATTTCAGGAAGCAACCTGCAATTAACTACCTAGCCACACATATAGACTGGAGAGGACAACCGATGATCCATTACCGACATAAACTCACTGCACAGTACTTCGGGCGATAGCACCCATAGACCGGCAAGCAGATCAAGAGAACAATACGGATCACCTACACTCCTTAGAAAAGGATATAGTCGTATTAGGACAAAGAACCCTTATAGCTACAACCTGGACAGTCATCACAGAACTGAGAATAGAGGAGGCCACTCGTGAAATAGAATCATGCCGACACATGAAGGTAATCAGCATACTGGTGCAACACTAGTTCTATAAATAGACCCTACAACATTTCAAATTGCTGTAACAGCCGCCGTGACAGCATTCATGGCACACTTCGGCGCTAACGACACAAACAAAAGCGGGAATGGCGCCGAAAGTTCCAATCGTAATAACAACCAGGGACACCCCGAGTATGTTCCTGCAACGACGCCCCAAATCAAGAATCTACCAAAAGACAACAAACAGTTACACTCTATACCACCACCATCCCTACTACCTCAGTGCTGACAAGACCATATGTTGGAAACCTCCCAAAGTGCACCAAGTGAAATTTCCACCACCACGGACCTTGTCGGGAAATGCAGTGCTCCAACTGAAACAGAAAGGGACACACTGTCCATTTCTGCAAGGCCCCCGGAAAGCCGATCACTCAAGTTCCCGGTGCTGGTGTAGGCCAAGCATGCTACGGTTGTGGCGAGGAGGGCCACTACAAAAGAAACAGCCCAAAGGCAGCACGTACCGGTGGAGTGGGAAGAGTATTAGCTACTGGTCACGAGGAAGCCATAGCTGATCCTACAGTAGTTGCTGGTATGTTTCTTCTCGATAATTCATATGCATGCATCCTATTCGATAGCGGAGCAGAGAGAAGCTTTGTGAGCAAAAACTTTATTCACTTACTTAAACGTAAACCTAGCATGTTAGAAGAATCATTCACTGTAGAAATGGAAAATGGAAAAACAGAAAACACTAATTGCATATACATGCGTTGTACATTAACTTTAGATGGTCACTCTTTCCTAATCAACCTTATGCCAGTCCAAATAAAAAGTTTCGACGTTATAGTTGGCATGGATTGGTTAAGTCCTCTTCACGCCGACGTCATGTGCTTCGAAAAAGCTGTTCGTCTAAATCTCCCTAACCATGAAACATTAGTGATTTACGGCGACAAATCAAGTACAAACCTTCGCAACATTTCGTGCATCCAAGCTCGAAAGTGTTTGCGGAAGGATTATCAGGAAATTCTTGCACACATCATCGATACGAGTCAGGAAGTAAAGGATATAAAAAGCATCCCAGAGGTACGGGATTTCCCCGATATCTTCCCAGAAGAACTACCGGGATTACCACTACAACGCCAAGTCGAGTTCAGAATCGACTTAATTCCAGGGGCTACCCCTGTAGCAAAATCGTCTTATGGTCTGGCACCAACAGAGATGCAAGAACTTTCCCGTCAGCTTAACGAACTTCACCAAAAGGGATTCATTAGACCAAGTTTCTCACCTTGGGGAGCACCGGTCTTGTTTGTGAAGGAGAAAGACGGATCATTCTGGATGTGCATCGACTACCGAGAGCTGAGCAAACTCATTGTCAAAAACCGTTACCCTCTATCCCGCATTGACGACCTATTTGATCAAGTTCAAGGAGCAAGCTACTTCTCGAAGATAGATCTACGATACGGATATCACCAATTATGAGTGCTGGAGGAAGATGTTCCCAAGACAGCCTTCCGAACCCGTTATGGACACTACGAATTTGTAGTGATGCCGTTCGGATTAAGCAACGCACCAGCAGTATTCATGGACCGAATGAACAGAGTGTTCCGTCCTTACTTGGATTAGTTCGTCATCGTATTCATCGATGATATACTTATCTACTACAGAAGTAAGGAAGAACATAGTCAACACCTACGAAGAGTCTTACAAACACTACGATCAGAGAAGCTCTATGTGAAGTTCTCTGAATGTGAATTTTGGATTCGAAGAGTCGAATTTTTGGGCCACGTTGTTAGCGAAAAAGGGATACACGTGGACCCCTCCAAAATTAAGGCCACTAAGAACTGGTCGGCAACAAAGACACCTACAGAGATTCGTCAATTTATCGGTCTAGCTGGCTACTATCGCGATTCATAAAGAACTTATCTAGCATCGCCAAACCTTTTACTACATTAACCCAGAAAGGCATGGTCTTTGACTGGGAAGCAAAACAACAGAAGGCGTTCCAAACACTGAAACAATCCTTATGCACCGCACCAATACTATCCCTCCCCGAAGGGATAAAAGATTTTGTAGTGTATTGCGACGCATCGAATCAAGGGCTTGGTTGTGTTCTTATGAAACGAGGGAAGGTTATTGCTTATGCCTCCCGTCAGCTTAAGACACACGAAGTAAACTATACAACACACGATCTCGAGTTAGGAGGAGTGGTATTTGCTTTAAAGATCTGGAGACACTACCTGTACGGAACGAAGAGTACTATTTACACCGACCACAAGAGTCTTCAACACATTTTCGATCAGAAGGAGCTCAACATGCGACAACGACGATGGGTCGAGTTACTCAATGATTATGAGTGCGAGATTTGTTATCATCCAGGCAAGGCCAATGTAGTATCTGACGCCCTCAGTCAAAAAGAATACACCGGTCGGAGAGTCAAATCTTTGAATACGACCATCCATTCCCACTTATCCACACAAATTAAGGAGGCTCAACTCGAAGCTTTACAACCCGAGCATGTGACGGGTGAATCCCTAAGAGGAATGGAAAAAAATCTAGAAATCAAGGGTGGCGGAGCCTATTATCTCATGGACCGTATTTGGACACCAAGACAAGGTGGCTTCAGGGATGTGGTCATGACTGAAGCGCACAACACGAGGTATTCCGTTCACCCAGGTTCAGATAAAATGTATTTGGATCTTCAGAAACTGTACTGGTGGCCTAACATGAAAGCAAAGCTTGCTACCTTTATAAGTAAATATCTTACTTGCGCTAAGGTTAAGGTCGAGTACCAGAAACCTTTTAGGATTACTACAACAACTAGAGATAACGGAATGGAATTGGGAACGGATTACTATCGATTTCATAACCAAGTTGCCCAAGACAACGGGTGGACTTGATACCATATGGGTCATCGTCGGTAGATTGACCAAATCCGCGCATTTTCTACCAATCAAGGAGACTGACAAGATAGAAAGGCTTACAAGAACTTACATAAGGGAAATAATACGATTGCATGGGTTTCCGATGTCCATTATCTCCGATACAGATAGTAGATTTACATCAAGGTTTTGGCAGTCATTACAAAGTTCCCTAGGGACTAGATTAGGCATGAGTACAACCTACCATCGACAAACAGACGAGCTGTGACAACCCGATATTTCAACTCTTTGTAATGGCCTAATAGGTCAAGTATTGTAACCATTTATGAGTTAATAAAAATTTACGTTGATAATAAAATGACCAAAAAGTTTCTATTTAACTACCTACTACGTTTTATATCATTAAACCGGGATCGTACGTAAAAAGAATGCCCAAAACCCGGCTTCGTATATTGAAGTTAAGATTTTTCCAAATTCGGCTTAGCATCAGACAGCTAAAAACTCGAATCGGAGATCGAGCGACTTTTGGCCGGAATGACCTAAACCAGAATCGAAGGTCTCGACAATGGTATTTCAGTGGTAAAAAGTCTGGCAAAAACCGACGTCAGATAAAGAAGTTATGAATTTTTAAAGAAATTCCTTAATCACGTCATTTTAATAAATAAATAATAAAAATAAATTCGGAATTTGCCGATGGAGTCTAAACGAAAGTTGTAGAGCGTAGTCTCATCTTCGCGGGGATATAAAGAACATCGAAAACGGAGTTGGTATGAAGAAGATATGAATTTTTGAAGTTTATTAAATAAATTATATATTTATTTAATTATAAACTCTTGGTATTATCCGAAGGAGTCAGCAGATAGGGCCGAAGTACGCGCCGCGTACCCTCGTACGCCCCGCGTACTCAAGGCCAAGGCCTCGGATCATCCATGTCCCGGTCTATGCGAAGCTAGCCCGTCCCATCCGAAGTCCGAGGCAGTCGAGGACTCGGTCATGCGTGATGTACGTGTACGCCCCGTGTTCGAGCGTACGCCCCGCGTACTGAGGCGGTTCCAGCCTCCTATAAATAGGATGCGAGGGTTCCTGGAAAATTTGCTCATTCTCTCTCACTTTTCTTGCGTTTTGCCTCGTTTTCCGTGCCCGCACTACCCCGAAGCCCTGGTCATTTTGTGCAAGTCCCGAAGGTCAATTTTACTCTCGAGATTCCTGCGAATCCCGAGAAAAATCCATTTCCCGAGACGAAACGCTGCCCAGTTTTCCATGTTGCTATCTTCAAACTTTCAGGTGAGTTCATACCCCTTAATTAACCCTTTTAATATTCGAAATGGTTTTATATGCTTTCTATGGGGGAGGGGGGGGAACAAGTAAAACACACGACTACTATCGAGTGTTATATATAAAGATTATTATACACTTTTATTAAGTGGAATCATGTGTGATTTATAAACTTTATAGGGAACTCCCGTATACAAAAATATATTACAATTGCATTCTATCTTTAAAACTATAAATGGTTGTAATGCAGGTATAAACTAAACATTTTCTTAGATTTAAAGTATGTTGTGTCTATCTTAGACTCTACAAAAATATATGCTTTCATTGCAAGTGATTCCTTTTCTAGATATTCTAAAACAAACGAGGCACACTTTTAGAAAACTATAATAGGTATAGTTTTATGAGGATATTGCTAAATTTTACATAATAGAAACATGATTTTCGAGAAATCACTTTCATGTAGAATAACAAACGAACATGTCAACACGTAAATCTGTTTTTATACTACGGTTCTGTGAGACATTTACTTCACGTACGTTCGAGTACGCATTTCAAGTCCTGTATTATATACCAGAATCCCTTGGATGGGGAGCATGGTGTTTGTGTATAGATCTATACGGGGTTGACAACCCGCGCCCTAACTGTTAGCTACAGTCCACCGTTTGGGGTGACAAACATGATAACATTCCAACGCCTGAAGAACGTTGTGTATATGCATCGCAAGTCAATATATGGTTTGTCACTAGTTTAATCTCTTATTTTGACATCATATTTGTAATTGGTTTTTGAACATGTAACTTTTGACAAATGTAAACTTTCAATTATATATATATGATGGTTGTATTGCTTTCTTTACTATGTAATCACTTGTTATGTTACTACATGTAGTCATCCGCCCCCAAACGTTTCCGCCGTTCTGGTTTGGGGGTGTGACAGATTGTATCAGAGAAATGTTTATAATGAACTAAGTATATCGAACCAGATAAGATATACAAACTATAAATGCTTAAGGGACTAATACTCTCTGACAAAACGATTTTATTTACGCCTAAGCCGCGTTTCGTGTAACTTAAAAATGTTAGTTCATTCAAGTACAAATACATGCATATAACAAATTAGCTTCATGTTTATTAACTATACAACAAGTATTTAGACAAGTTGGACACTACGATTAAGACTCGATATATGTAATCAGATTTGGGACAAATATAGCGTGATCAACTATATTTGTCCGAGATCGGACCAATGTATATCGAGGAACGCTCGTAGTGAGCAACGAGTCAAACCTTACCAAAAACATCACGAAGATCAAACACAAGAATTTAAATACTATAGGAGTATTTGGTGCATACACTAGATTAATTAGTATTACATGTCTCAAGTTTTATTCAAATCATATAACCCTATTCTCGTATAGTCAAATGGTTGGATTTCACCCGCATGGAGACCCCTACTACCCACAACAAGGCAACGGAGGATGGATTGAAGAGGATCCGGAGGAGGACGAAGATCCCATTGAGTTGGATGGCGGGGACGACTCCGGGACAGACTCAGAACCAGAAATAGTCAACCCTCAACCCATTAGGAGGAACTTTCAAGGACCGAATCCCGTCTGGGGAAGTCACCTCGTCCACTGGAGCCAACAACAAAGTATACGCCAATCAGTCCTACCAATCGGGGGTTCAAGCAAACCGAATCCGAGAGGTTAACGTGGAAGTACAAATCCACACGACCGATATCAACTGCCTAGAGATGTTACAGAACGACATCCACCTTCGCACCAAAGCATTCCAAGCACAAGCAAATGAAGCCTTTGCAGAATTGAGGGAACAACAAGCCGCCCTTGATAGGCGTCTTATGGAGTCGAAGCAATCAGATGCAGAATCGAGCTCCAAGCACAACACCCATTGCAAGTAGTACTTGTGAAAACCTCAAATTTTGTTATAACTTTGGACCTTGGCTAAAAGTCTTTAAATTTCTCAAACTTTGTAATCGGGGACCCTTATACGGGTTAAATTTTCATGATCGTTGTATCAACATTTATATTAATATAAGTGACACTATTATTACTACGTTGAGTATTTCGTTTAAACCTTGAAAAGTCATCGAGAAACCAAATACATGTTTCATACTTTCAGTCTTACAAATAACTTTCATTTTTCTATGCTATCATCTGTTGTTGAACCATGGCGATTTGGTTCATGAGACACATTCATTTGTCACTTATTCTTATCCATATCATCATCTTTTAAACGTATAGTTAAAGATGCCGCCACGCAGGAATACCAGACGTAACCCTATCAATGAAACACCGATACCATCACCACCCCCACCTCCTCAATTTGATGTTGTCATGTTCAAAGCAGCAGTCACCACAGTGGTAGCAACTGCCATGTCACAGCTAAATAACTCGAGTACTAATGACTCGAGAACTGGCACACACCTTTCTAACCATGGAGAGAGTCATGGGAAACCCTGAGAATGCACTTGTAAGGACGTTACTAATGCCAAACCTCGTATGTTTTATGGAACTGGTGATGTAATGGCTCTAAGACGGTGGATTGAAAGGACAGAATCAGTCTTTGAAATCTGCTCCTGCCCCGAGCACAGCAAAGTCAAATTTGCAACCTTCACACTCATTGATAGAGCTTTGACTTGGTGGAATGGCCACGTTAAATTACTTACTCTAATAGTGGCAAACTCCATAAGCTGGGAGAGCCTCAAAGACATGATGATGAGAGAATACTGCCCACGGGGAGAGATTCAAAAGCTCGAACATGAACTCTGGACTCTCGGAATGGTTGGTACCGACACTTAACATATACCAACAGATTCTGCGAGTTGGCTATCCTTTGCCCAGATATGATTGCTCCTGAGAGCAAGAAAATAGAGACGTACATATGGGGACTGACGACCCAAATACGGTCAAGCATGTTAGCTTCCAAACCTGACACCTTTGAAAGTGCTAAGGAACTGGCACAATCTCTGATTGACTACGGAGCCCATCAAAACTCAACCGTTTCTGCACCAGAACCACGGAGAGGAAACAACAACAACTACAACAACTACGACAACAACAACAACAACAACAACAACAACAGGAAGAGAGTATGGAATAAAGGGAAGGGTGGATCTTCCCATGAATCCGCAAAGAAACAACTAGTTTCGGTAAATGCTGCCACGGTACCTACTACAGCTCCTACAAATACCTACCCAACAAAGCCTTATGAAGGTAACCGTCCAAAGTGCATCAAATGCACTTACCACCACCATGGACCTTGTCGGGAAATGCAGTGCGCCAACTGCAACAGAAAGGGACACACAACCCATTTCTGCAAGGAGCCCGCAAAGCCGATCACTCAAGTTCCCAGTGCAGGTATAGGCCAGACTTGCTACGGTTGTGGCGAGGTGGGCCACTACAGGAGGAACTGCCCTAAGGCAGCAGGCACCGGCGGTGTGGGACGAGTTTTGACTATAGGCCACGACGAAGCTATAGCAGACCCAACTGTAGTTGCTGGTATGTTCCTCCTCGATAATTCATATGCATGCATATTATTCAATAGAGAAGCTTCGTTAGTGAGAGCTTTATTCACTTACTTAAACCTAAAGCTAGCAAACTAGAAAAATCATTCACTATAGAGATGGCCAACGGAAAAACGGAAAACACTAACTACATATACAAGGACTGTACGTTAACTTTAGACGATCATTCTTTCCCAATCAATCTCTTGCCGGTTCCTATTAAAAGTTTTGACGTCATAGTCGGTATGGATTGGTTAAGTCTTCTTCGCACCGACATTATGTGTTTTGAAAAAGCAGTTCGCCTTAATCTCCCTAACAACGAAACATTAGTGATTTATGGCGAAAAATCAAGTACGAACCTTCGTATCATTTCGTGCATCCAAGATCGAAAGTGTTTACGGAAGGATTGTCGAGCATTCCTAGCACACATCATCGATACAAGCCAGGAACTGAAGGACATCAAGAACATTCCAGAAGTACGCGATTTTCCCGATATCTTTCCAGAAGAACTACCAGGATTACCACCACAACGCCAAGTCGAATTCAGAATCGACTTAGTTCCAGGGGCTACCCCAGTAGCGAAATCGCCTTATCATCTAGCACCAGCAGAGATGCAAGAACTTTCCAGTCAACATAATGAACTCCTGCAAAAAGGATTCATAAGACCAAGTTTCTCACCTTGGGGAGCACCGGTCTTGTTCGTAAAGAAGAAGGACGGATCGTTCCGTATGTGCATCGACTATAGAGAGTTGAACAAACTTACTGTCAAGAATCGTTATCCTCTACCCCGCATTGACGATTTGTTTGATCAACTTCAAGGAGCAAACTACTTCTCAAAGACAGATCTACGATCCGGATATCACCAATTACGGGTACTTGAGGGGGATATTCCCAAGACAGCTTTCCGAACTCGTTATGGACACTACGAATTTGTAGCAATGCCATTTGGATTAACCAACACACCAGCAGTATTTATGGACCTAATGAATAGGGTATGCCGTCCCTACTTAGATCAGTTCGTCATCGTCTTTATCGATGATATACTTATCTACTCCCAAAGTAAGGATGATCATAGTCAACACCTACGAAAAGTCATAGAAACACTGCGATCGGAGAAACTCTATGCGAAGTTCTCTAAATGCGAATTTTGGATTCGAAGAGTCGAATTTTTGGGCCACGTAGTTAGCGAGAAAGGGATACACATGGACCCTCCAAAATCAAGGCCATCGAGAACTCGTCGGCACCAAGGACACCTACAGAAATTCGTCAATTTCTAGGTCTCGCTAGCTACTATCGCAGATTTATAAAGAACTTCCATAGCATTGCGAAACCTCTTACTACATTAACCCAGAAAGGCGTGTCCTTTGACTGGGAAGCAAAACAAGGGAAGGCGTTCCAAACACTGAAACAGGCCTTGTGCACCGCACCGATACTATCCCTCCCCGAAGGGATAGAAGACTTCGTAGTGTATTGGGATGCATCAAATCAAGGACTTGGTTGTGTTCTTATGCAAAGAGGGAAAGTTATTGCTTATGCCTCCCAACAGCTTAAGACACATGAAGTGAACTATACAACACACGATCTTGAGTTAGGAGCAGTGGTATTTTCTCTGAAGATCTGGAGACACTACTTATACGGAACAAAGAGTACTATTTTCACTGATCACAAGAGCCTTCAACATATTTTCGATCAGAAGGAACTCAACATGCGACAACGACGATGGGTTGAGTTACTAAATGACTACGAATGTGAAATTCGTTATCATCCTGGCAAGGCCAACGTGGTAGCTGACGCCCTCAGTCGAAAGGAATACACTGGTCGGAGGGTCAGATCTATGACTATGACTATCCATTCCCACTTATCCACTCAAATTAAAGAGGCACAAATGGATGCTTTGCGACCTGAAAATGTGGCGGGTGAATCCCTACGGGAAATGGAAAAGAATCTAGAAGTCAAGGGTGGCAGAGCATATTATCTTATGGACCGAATCTGCACGCCGAAACATGGCGGGTTCAGAGACATAGTAATGACCGAAGCACACAACACGAGGTATTCCGTTCACCCGGGTTCAGATAAGATGTATCTGGATCTTAAGAACTTGTACTGGTGGCCTAACATGAAAGCAAAAATTGCTACCTTCATAAGTATATGCCTTACTTGCGCTAAGGTTAAGGTCGAGTATCAAAAACCATCAGGATTACTACAACAACCAGAGATACTAGAATGGAAATGGGAACGGATTACTATGGACTTCATAACCAAGTTACCCAAGATGACGAGTCGACTCGATACAATATGGGTCATCGTCGACAGATTGACCAAATCCGCGCATTTCCTACCCATCAAGGAGACTGACAAAATGGAAAAGCTTACAAGAACTTACTTAAGGGAAGTAGTGCGACTGCATGGTGTTCCGATATCCATTATCTCCGACTGCGATAGTAGATTCACTTCAAGACTCTGGCAGTCACTACAAGGTTCCCTGGGGACTAAGCTAGACATGAGTACAGCCTACCACCCACAAACAGACGGGCAGAGTGAGAGAACGATACAGACTTTAGAAGATATGCTGAGAGCGTGTGTGATTGACATTGGAAAGGCATGGGATATCCATTTACCCCTTGTTGAATTTTCATACATCAATAGTTATCATACAAGCATAAAGGCTGCTCCGTTCGAAGCCCTCTATGGTTGAAAGTGCAGATCCCCTCTGTGCTGGACTGAAGTGGGCGATACCCAGTTAGCTAAAGGAAGAGTTCCTGAAAGCACTCTCACCGGTCCGGAAATCATACGAGAAACAACAGAGAAGATCATTCAGATTCGAGAACGATTGAAAGCCTCTAGGGACCGACAGAAAAGCTACGTTGACCAAAGGAGGAAACCTTTGGAAGGGTTTAATACACTTTGGAAAGCGGGGGAAACTAAATCCAAGATACATAGGGCCTTTCGAGATTCTTGCTAGAATCGGCCCTGTGGCTTACAAGCTTAACCTACCGCGTGAACTTAGTAACATACATCCAACCTTCCACATCTCAAACTTGAAAAAGTGTCTGTCCGATGAGACTCTTGTTATTCCACTCGACGAAATCGAGATCAATGAGAGCCTCAACTTTGTGGAAGAACCAGTAGAAATCATGGACCGAGGGGTCAAACAAACAAAACAAAGTCGCATACCCATCGTGAAGGTTCGCTGGAACGCCAAGCGGGGACCTGAATTCACATGGGAACGCGAAGATCAGATGAAACAAAAATACCCTCATCTATTTCATGTTCACTAGTGTCTTTAATACTTTAAATTCCGGGACAAAATTCCCTCTAATGGGGGGATGATGTGACAACCCGATATTTCAACTCTTTGTAATGGCCTAATAGGTCAAGTATCGTAACCATTTCTGAGTTAATAAAAATTTACGTTGATAATAAAATGACCAAAACGTTTCTATTTAACTACCTACTGCATTTTATATCATTAAACCGGGATCGTACATAAAAAGAATGCCCAAAACCCGGCTTCGTATATTGAAGTTAAGATTTTTCCAAATTCGCCTTAGCATCAGACAGCTAAAAACTCGAATTGGAGATCGAGCGACTTTTGGCCGGAATGACCTAAACGAGAATTGAAGGTGTCGACAATGGTATTTCAACGGTAAAAAGTCTGGCAAAAACCGACGTTAGATAAAGAAGTTATGAATTTTTAAGGAAATTCCTTAATCACGTCATTTTAATAAATAAATAATAAAAATAAATTCAAAATTTGCCGACGGAGTCTAAACAAAAGTTGTAGAGCGTAGTCTCACCTTCGCGGGGATATATAAAAAATGTCGAAAACGGAGTTCGTATGAAGAAGATATGAATTTTTGAAATTTATTAAATAAATTATATATTTATTTAATTATAAACTCTTGGTATTATCCGAAGGAGTCAGCAGATAGGGCCGACGTACGCGCCGCGTACCCTCGTACGCCCCGCGTACTCAAGGCCAAGGCCTCGGATCGTCCACTTCCCGGTCTATGCGAAGCTAGCCCGTCCCATCCGAAGTCCGAGGCAGTCGAGGACTCGGTCATGCGTGACGTACGCGTACGCCCCGCGTACTAAGGCGGTTCCAGCCTCCTATAAATAGGATGCGAGGGTTCCTGGAAAATTTGCTCATTCTCTCTCACTTTTCTTGCGTTTTGCCTCGTTTTCCGTGCCCGCACTACCCCGAAACCCTGGTCATTTTGTGCAAGTCCCGAAGGTCGATTTTACTCCCGAGATTCCCAAGAATCCCGAGAGAAATCCGTTTCCCAAGACGAAACTCTGCCCGGTTTTCCATGTCGCTATCTTCAAACTTTCAAGTGAGTTCATACCCCTTAATTGACCCTTGTAATATGCCAAACGCTTTTATATGCTTTCTATGGGGGGGGGGGGGGGGGGGAATACAAGTAAAACACACGACTACTATCGGGTGTTATATATAAAGATTATTATACACTTTTATTAAGTGGAATCATGTGTGATTTATAAACTTTATAGGGAACTCCCGTATACAAAAATATATTACAATAGTATTCTATCTTTAAAACTATAAATGGTTGTAATGCATGTATAAACTAAACATTTTCTTAGATTTAAAGTATGTTGTGTCTATCTTAGACTCTACAAAAATCTATGCTTTCATAACAAGTGATTCTTTTTCTAGATATTCTAAAACAAACGAGGCAAACTTTTAGAAAACTATAATAGGTATAGTTTTATGAGGATATTGCTAAATTTTACATACTAGAAACACGATTTTCGAGAAATCACTTTCATGTACAATAACAAACGAACATTTCAACACGTAAATATGTTTTTATACTACGGTTCTGTGAGACATTTACTTCACGTACGTTCAAGTATGCATTTCAAGTCCTATATTATATACCAGAATCCCTTGGAGAGGGAGCATTGTGTTTGTGTATAGATCTATACGGGCTTGACAACCCGCGCCCTGACTGTTAGCTACAGTCCACCGTTTAAGGTGACAAACGTCATAACATTCCAACGCATGAAGAACGTTGTGTATAGGCATCGCAAGTCAATAGTATGGTTATAAAGCTCACAGGAAGTATTAAAAATACATTGATTTACGAGGTTTTCAAACATATTGGTTATTTTTACACTTACATACGTTTTTGGAAACAAACTTTGGTCTTGAAGCAAGACTACACTTATACTAGTAGAAAATATAGGATTTTCTAAAAACAAACAAACAAGGATAAGACATTTCATTTCGTACAAACATTATCATTAAATACTTACGAAACTCACCAGCTTAAATGCTGATCTACTCTTTCAAAACTACTTGTATGTCCCAGGAATTCAGTAACTACAGGTATCATTATGCTTTTGATGAGGGGATGTTGCGGCGCCAGTTTAATCTCTTATTCAGTAACTACAGGTATCACTATGTATTCACTTGTTATGTTACCACATGAAGTCATCCGCCCCCGAATGTTTCCACCATTCAGGTTTGGGGGTGTGATAGATTGGAATCAGAGCAATGTTTATAGTGAACTAAGTATATCGAACCAGATAAGATATACAAACTATAAATGCTTAAGGTACTAATACTCTCTGACAAAACGATTTTATTTACGCCTAAGCTGCGTTTCGTGTAACTTAAAAATGTTAGTTCATTCAAGTACAAACACATGCATACAACAAATTAGTTTCATGTTTATTAACTATACAACAAGTATTTAGACAAGTTGGACACTACGATTAAGACTCGATATATGTAATCAGATTTGGGACAAATATAGCGTGATCAACTATATTTGTCCGAGATCGGACCAATGTATATCGAGGAACGCTCGTAGTGAGCAACGAGTCAAAACATACCAAAAACATCATGAAGATCAAACACAAGAAGTTAAATACTATAGGAGTATTTGGTGCATACACTAGATTAATTAGTATTACATGTCTCAAGTTTTATTCAAATCTTATAACCCTATTCTCGTACAGTCAAACGGCTGGATTTCACCCGCATGGAGACCCCTACTACCCACAATAAGGCAACGGAGGATGGATTGAAGAGGATCCGGAGGAGGACGAAGAGCCCATTGAGTTGGATGGAGGGGACGACTCCAGGACAGACTCAGAACCGGAAATAGTCAACCCTCAACCCATTAGGAGGAACTTTCAAGGACCGACTCCCGTCTAGGGAAGTCACCTCGTCCACTGAAGCCAACAACAAAGTATACGCTCTCCCTACGGCATGTACCGAGATTTGTACGATGTCCGAGGTGGAGGTTCAGCCGATCGGGCACTCCCGGTTATGGTGGGAAAACTCGCCAATTAGTCTTACCAATCGGGGGTTCAAGCAAACCGAATCTGAGAGGTTAACATGGAAGTACAAATCCACACGGCTGATATCAACCGCCTAGAGATGTTGCAGAACGACATCCACCTTCGCGCCGAAGCATTCCAAGCACAAGCGAATGAAGCCTTCGCAGAATTGAGGGAACAACAAGCTGCCCTTGATAGGCGTCTTATGGACTCGAAGCAATCAGATGCAGAATCTGTGACAACCCGAAATTTCCATTTGTACGAACATTATCTATTCAATGGAAGCTAGTCCAGTTTCTGTAAATTTCAGACTTGTCCGAACAAGTTTGTGTACATTAGGGTTTACGTTTCTGGACGTATCAGGAGAGTGGATGCTCCTGTAATTGTGAAACTTGAACATTTTAAGTTTCATAATTTTATAGTCCGACTTCCGGAATAAAAATATTTTCTGTCAAAATATTCCAGGACTATAAATAGATTTCTGAATTTAATTAATTCATTATTTACAATTCCAACTAGAGAAAAGCCAATTCTCTCTGATGGATCTTCGGGTTTTCATCCCGGATTGTGAGTCTACTTTCCTTAATGTGTTTTAATGTTTGTTATATGCTTTATAACATTGTTACATGTCCAAAATCATCCAAGATCACAAGACTTTTGGAGTTTACGGCCAAGGGTTTCTTGGGCCATAAACCCCATTTCCAAGGGACAAATGTGCCCTAACTCACCCCTTAAGCCTAAGGACTTTAACCACTAATACTTGTGCTTATTTTGGACTTCAAAACACTTCAAAATGATAGAATTATAGGAGTTTACGGCTAAGGAAAGATCTTGGGCTGTAAACCCCTTTTCTAAGGGTAAAATGCACCACAAACACCCCTAAGGCCTTAAGACAATTACCATTTAACACCTAGGACTTGAATGGAGAGTAAAAGACATCAAGAACATCCCTTAAAGAGAGTTTACAGCCAAGGAATACCTCTTGGGCCGTAAACTCCAAGTAAAGGCATAAAAGTGTGCCTCTTGTCTCCATTAGCCTTAGATAAAATCATGGAAGCCATCCTTGATGTGCAAGTGCCTCAAATGAATTAAAATCCATCACCCATAGGAGTTTACGGCCGTAAACTCTAGGGTATATGGACTATAGGCCGTAAACTCCCCTATGGAGCATTCTAGGGCCTTAAACTACTTCATGTATTATTCCAACAAAGCTAGGAGTGTTCTTGGATCAAGATAACACTTTAAAACACCCAAAACCACCATATGAGGAGTTCACGGCCATAAACCCATGAGTTTATGGCCGTAAACTCCAAAGGGTGGGGTTTGTTGGGTGGTGAACTCTTATGCAAGGCCGTTTGATGTTTCAAACCCTTTTGCCTTGTCCCGTATCAACTTAGATGCAACCATTAGGACCTATATATGCTTATTATATGATAACTAGGCTCGAACGTGTGAACAAGTCTCCGTTTGACACTTAGCACGGTACCCGATACATCAATTCAATCTACTCACCACAAGTGAGTTTATACCCCTTTAATCAACCTTTGAAATACTTTTAAATGTTTTAAATACTTTATGGGTGGGGAATACAAGTCAAATACTTATTGTTATTGATGGGTTTTAGTCATAAGACATCCTATGTGCTCATACAAACCCTAATGCTTGGATCTAGGTTTCTCTATTGTACATGCAAGTTATCCAAGACTATAAACCCTAATTCTAGCATTCAAATAATCATATTAACATGAGAATAGTTTTATAATGTTACCTTGATTGTTATGTAGCAATAACAATCACAAATCTCCTTGAATTGACTTTGGAAGGCTTAGAGTCACAAGTGTCACTCCTCTAATGGTTCACAAACACCATAAGCAAGAGGATGAAGAGGAGAGAGGTTGGAGGCTGCCAAAAACGTGTGTAAACCCTTACAAGAAGCTTAGCCATGTTTTTGAGCCTTAAGGGGTCTTTATATAGTTTGGCTATTAGGGTTATCTAACAAGGAAACCCTAATTTGGATGCTTAAGCCCTAAGCAACCCATAGACTCCTTTTAATCAAGCCCTTGGACGATTTCCTTATGGGCTTCCCCATAGAATTCGTCCAACCCTTGATACAAGGCAATCGATGGCCCAAATTGCAATTATCTTATAATTACAATTCCAGTCCCTTAAGTTTAATTAATCTCTTTTAGTCACAAAACTAATTACCAATTAATTATTGACTAATATTAATTAAACAATATGATTTCTCCTTTAATATATTATTTCCATAATATATTAATAAATCATATTTAATCCTTACTCTCCATAATTCATCCTATCAAGTTGCTTTGGTGAAGGCAACCCAAAAGGACCATGCACCATCGGGTCAAGTACATACCAAAATAGTTATGGACTTAGACACTAATCCAACAGTCTCCCACTTGGATAAGTCTAACAACTATTCTGCGTATGAATTCAGATCCTGATCTGCAATCGTAGCTTTCCAAAGCCGCTGTCAACTCTGATCATATCAGATACGCGTGTCCTTAGATAAGGGATCATATATTCCTCCATTCTAGATATCGTATGAGATATGATTTCAAATCATTCTCTTTGTACTATATCTCGATTTCTGATTTATGACGATAGACTAATTGAACAAATCAAATTAGCCCTAGCCCGACCGAGCATTTACGTATGGCATCACTAAACCATCGAGGGGCCCAAAGATATCGCTTTTATCCTACCTTGGATAAAAGGAACGGATAAACTTTGATACAATGCTCGCTTGCACTCACTAACCAAATCACCCACAAAAATATGTTTTATAACACCAAGTTACTAGTGCGTTTACATATTATCAATGTGCAACCAATTAGCAAGATACAACTCACACATCTCAATTTGAAGAATATAAGATGTTATCGTCTCACTAATCACTCGAGATAGTGATCCAAGTGAGCGTGGGTTTAATCCAATGCTCAAATCATATTCATAAGCTCTCATGAACGTTGCAGCAAACATTTGCTTATGTCTAATACTCTTTTAGACAATCCACACACCAATTCATGACAATCTTCATTCATATCTACTTCCAACATATGAACGACTGTGGTCCGTTTGAATAATTCGATTATTCTTAATAAACTCAATTATTCTGGAAATCAAAACATGCAAGGTGAAACACAAGAATAATACTAATCCCATATGGCCTTAAACCTTTGAGTATAAACAAAACACGTTTTATTTATCACCATATCGATTACTCATTATTTGTCGTTTCGGGTAATCAACTTCTTACTTGAATTCCAACACTTGTCCCATGCTCCTAGCATGCACACAATGTTTACCTATGGTTCCTACTTTTGTAAAATAGACAAATTGAACACATTTCCAATCATTCTCATTTTACAACTCCAAATCCGTTTTCTTAAGTGTAAGAATATCAAATTCTTGTTACTTATAGAATATACTAGATTCTAACACTTTATGCAACGATCCTTTTGTAATGTCACTGCACCAAAGTCTCAAAGACTATTGCCAATGATATTACAAAGTCCTCTATCGGAGATTGTTACAAGAAAATTCCTTAGATACGATGTCTCTCACTCAAAGTACATTCCTTTGAACATCCTTTTGCATAAAGGTTTCTAATCTAGTCATAGATTTTCAATATTTACTTCCCAATATGGACACGCTTCCGTATTTTCCATATGACAACTAATTTCTTAATAGAATCTTATCTATTCATAATGATGTCGATATTGTCCATCCAATATGGAAACATTTCCATAATTTCCAATACTATACTTCCAACTACTCACAAGCGACCAAACCTCGTCGAACTTTGGATTGTCCTTTGATAGTTGTTTAATTATTTTAGTCAAAACCGATTGTAGTCCCTTTTCCCTCTAAATGCGCTATACATTTGGAAAATTTTAGAATGGTCAAACATTAAAGCATTTGAAATCCATCCTATACCCGAAGCATATGGGACACGACGCATAATGTTTTATTTTCTATGTTCTCAAAATTTGAATTGTGAAGAGGAATGTCGTAATCATAATCGAAATTTTAAGAACACACTATGCACATTTGACTAAATTTATTAACATTCCACAACCCAATCCTTTAGATTTTAAATGAAGCATAATATTCTCTCCCTTAATTATAGCAAAACAACCTTTCAACTCTTACAACTTTGCAAAGTATGACTCTTGTTTTCTATAATTAATATTGCCAACTATGCAATACTTGCCTTAATAATCATACAATCATAACATTTATGCTCCCACTATCATGATGATTATTATAAAACATAACACTTATGCTCCCACTAGCTTCGACATGTATTCATAAACATCTTAACTTTCAGAAAAACAATACTTATTGAATTTCTTAAGTTCATGTTTCTAATACTTAGTGCTTTGATAATCTTTTATCAAGACTTCTTGAACTTATACACTTTTGCCTTAGATAGTTCATATGTGTGTCTTAACAATTAAGACTAATTGCCAAACCTCACAATTCAAATTATGGAAAGGGATGCCGTAACCATGATCGAATTCGAGAATGTAATTTTACAATCACTATCTTTTAAAATCTTTCTTAGTGAAAGCATTTTCTCACAATCATTTTCATGAAGGAGGAAATCTTATGACACTTAGATTTAAACGGTGTATGTGTTCCTATCCATGTGAATTTGTTAAAAACCAAAGTTTACGACAAATTCAAACTCATATGGATCGAACTTTCTTAATCTAATTTCTTGCCTTATGGTAGCACAGCTGCCCACCACGTCTTCCATGTAGTTAAGCAGCTCACCTTTTCCTATCAATGTACTTTCCATTGATCAAGGTCCTTGCCTTTTATGCATTCAAATGAGAACTCATAGGATTCACATGCATAATTAACTCGATTGGATTGGCACAGAAAAAAAATAATGTCTTCACGATAGGTTGTAAACCTCAACTCGTGTGCTAGTGATAATCGATAAGGTTTATTTGATTTGTTCTTGAAACTTTTCAAGACTATTAAGACTCCCACTGACTCCTTGACATATAAGATTCTCTTGTCAATAAACATTTGTTGACAACCAAATATTCAAGAGTTAGTGTAGCTTTTATCAAAACACTTCATAATTTTGGTCTTAGTTGGTCTTTGTCTTATCCAAGACATCACAACTTTCCACAATTGATGAATGTTATAAACCTTCTTAATACTATTCACTCAATGTCACAATCTTGACTTTAAGACTTGTTTTGGAACGAAGTATGATTGTCTTCTTGATTTGACCATTTCATCAATCTTTGATTCCTCTTCTTGGACATACAATTGTACCAAGACTCACTTAGAGGATCAATTGAGATATGGTTCTTAATCATTAAGACCTATCATAAAGCATAAATGCTACTCTCCCTTCTTCTTAGAATGGAGAAACTCTTATCTTTCTGCCTACTTGATTCTTCTTATTCGTTTTGCTATTGATCTAAACCCTTTAATCAATTCAAAATTACACTTAATGTTGTAAGTGTAATCATATTTACTAAGCCTTTAGTAAATCATGACGAATATGTTTGTTACTCTTATGGTGAACTTGATCAACACACAACTTTGTGTACTCGATCTCCTAGTCCTTCACTTGACACTTTGTCAATGAATTAGTCTAATTTTCAAATACGTAATTTCTCATTCATCGTGCATCCACGTTGCATGATTTCAAGTTTCTGTCCAATTGAAACTTGGGCGATGAGAAACTCTCCCTATTTGGTAAATTCTTGACATTTCGATAAATAACATAACTAAGAATCACATCCATTCGTTGTAGAAATATTCAAACATCAATTTTCATAACGATTTCATTGCAAGGAAATAAACAAATAAATAAGTCAAACAAAAATTTATTTTATTTATTAAAAGCAGCGGAAAAACATTTGTCCTTACAATACAAAATCTATTGAAAACTATGTAAAAAGAAAATTTCTAACAACTCTATCATAACTATCTAAGCTCAAAATTCAATCTTCAAGTCCATGAGATCGAGATCCATCTCTTGTGATTAGATTCATCTTGCTCTCTTATCAAGCTTCCTTTCTTTTCACCGATCCTTCAAAACATTCAAATGCAATCTTATCACATCATGTATTAAGAATCAATGAATAGGAACTTAATGGAGTTAGATAGTGGATTCTTACCTAAAGTGTAGTCATACTTTTGACTCTCCCATCTCTTAGATCTCTTAGGTAAATAGGACAACTTCGTCTCCAATGCCCCTTCTCTTGGCAATAAAAGCAAACTGACTCTTTTAGAACAACACATGGAACTACCTTAGACATCTCCTTTCTCTTATGATCAAACTTTTCGATCATTGCATGTCTTTCATTTCCATTGTCTAGATCCATAGAGGTCTTGAAGGCAGATTCACCAATCAACTTTGCTTTTCTATTGCGCCAAACCATTGCAGATTCAGCAGCAACAAGCATATAGGTGAGATCTATAAGGGTCACATCGTAGCTCATCATATAGTACTCTCTTACGAACTTACTATATGAATTGGGAAGTGACTGACGAACCCAATCAACAGCCATCGCTTCACCGACAACGGATCCCATCATTCTTAATCTATCAATGTGTGACTTCATCCCTAAAACGTGTGCACACACTGACTTGCCCTCTTTATGTTTACATGCCAAAAGGGCTTGAGTGATATTGAACCTTTCAATTTTACAATCTTGTGGGTTAGGGAGAATAATTGGAGGAGGAGGAGGAGGAAGTGAAGCATGATTTCTTGTTCCTCGATCGAATCGTGGAATATCATCTTCATGTGGAATGCTTGTTCCACGGGATTTGAGAAGACCATAGTTGTCGAACTTTGACATCGGGAGAAAAACGAATTCAAGTTAGTTGATTGATTGAGTCCTTGGTAAATCACCCAAATGAAATTCCAAGGCTAGGAACCAACACAATATCCTACAACTCGGGAGAGGGATGCCGTAACCCAAATTGCAGAACATTTGAAGGTAAGTGAATGACGATTCACTAATTTCCACCATGAAAAACGAAAAAGAAATTTATGTTTTAAATCTATGAAAACTCCTAGATCCTTTGAGATTCATTGAAAATTTCAATGGCATGTTTAAATCTCGATATGCCCCTCTTGTTTGTGACTGGGATGCCGAGGATCACAAAGCGGGTGTGAATAACCATGCAAACTAAATGGTGCCCTCACATGTTACAATCACCTATTCGATGTGCCGGTAAACCACACACGCTCCACCGAACTATGACAAACATTGAGTCACCCTTTGCTACCTTTGCTTAGAACCATTTAGTGTGCCGGTAAACCACACACGCTCCACTAACGTCTTCGCAAGGGCACAAAGTGTAATTTCATGGAATTGCATCAATTCACTTTTGCCTAAGTAACTAAGATTGGGAATTTGAAAAACATTTAGTTACTTTTTATTTCATTATACTTGTAATGGAAGGTTTCGTCCTATCTTACCCGTTCGGCTAACGACCCTCCACTAGTCAAGAGTGCGGTGGGTAAGAGTGGCTACCCATTCAATCGTCATTTTATAGGCAATTTCCTTAAACACCCCTTATAGACCAGCTTCATGAATGAGGCCTACTAACGGTAAGACTGACTTTTACTCATACATATATATAATGTTATACTTTTAATGTTATGTATATAGTATAGGGTGTATTTTATACTTTTAAAGTACTATATGGTTAACTTTAGCAATTATACTTTTAATTCAATTAAATGGTTAACCTAAACCTTTATGGATTTATTAAATCTCTTTTAATTATACTCCTTAATTAATTAATAAAACCATAAGGGTGTGATTTGAACTTGTCAAAACATTACTAGGGTTTTAGAATTTAACATTTCTAATTAAACTTTTAATTAACTTTTAAATTCCAAAACTTGAGGGCAAATTTTGAAACATTTCAAAAGATTAGGGTTTTAACTATTTAAATTTCAAAACTTCAAAACTTTTGGGCTCAAATTTAAACTATAAAACCTAAAGGGGAAAATATGAAACTTTTCATAACAACAAGGATCAAATAACAAATAATCTAAACTAACATTTAGTTACATAATTATCCATATTTGATTTGTTTAATGATTTCTTGCAAAACAATTTATCAATTTACTCAAAATAATTAATCAATTATCTTATAAGGAAACAACTATCTTGTTAATTGATAATTATCTTTAATTAGATCAAGAATATAGTCATATATATAATAAAATCGGATTTATATTGATCTAGCATGATAAGGTAACTATCCATATGCAAAAACAGCAAGAAATCCCGAGATAAGCATTATCTGACGAGTTGACTCGTCGAGTCAGGCATGGACTCGTCAAGTCTGCATGGACTCGGCGAGTTCAGCCATGGACTCGGCGAGTCCAGCCTCCACAATCCCAAATTATTCCCACAATAATTTGATTAGTTTGGTTATTTCCTTAACTAAAATACATTTAGTTGTAATTGATAAACCATTCCTTATGCTCAGCATAATACATAAGGAGTGAAAGTGTTTATAAATTTGTCAGATATTATTTGAAACATATCAATGTTATGATTTGAAAACAGTTATAGTTTGCTTGTATTCCCCCCTGAAAACATTGAAAAACACGGAAAAGGGCGTAGGGGTATGAACTCACCGGACGGGAAATGTGACGATTTGGATGCTAAGAGTTGATCTGGGGCTTGTAAACACACGAGGTTCCTAAGTGTAATGTAAAGATACACATTTGTATCTAATTAGGACTTAGATTGATTATTAGATAGGGACAATTTCTTCAAGTCGCGAAAACACTCCGATACAAGTGTTTGGAGGGACCCGGGTGGCGTTTAAGGACATGTAATGATGCGAGGGACTTAGGAAATGAGTTTACTCCCCAAGAGTACACTTCTAAATGGTGTTTACAGCCAAAACACCCATTCCCCATGAGTTTACGGCCGTAAACTCATGATGGGTGGTTTATGGTGCAATTTGGACTTCAAACACTTAGCGGACAATCTCTAGATTTGGTTTAAGGGTTTGCAATAAGTTTTAATCACCAAATTAACACATTTTAGGGAGTTTATGGCCTATTATGGTCTCATGGCCGTAAACTCCTATAATCCCATGAAAAGTTGTGTTTTTGGATTCCAAATTAATCACATGTGATTGCTAAAATTGTTGCAAGGCCTTACATGCATTTGTTTGAAGTTTTGAAGTGGTTTTTGGAGTTTACGGCCAATGAGACCCCTCTCATGGCCGTAAACTCTCTTAGAGAGTAAATCCATATGTTTTAAGGTTAAAAACTTGCATGTAAGAGTTTCTAAAATTTCCTTAAAGCCTTGAAGTGAATTTGGGACACATTTTGACACACTTTTTGGTGTTTACGGCCAAGGAACACATGCTATGGCCATAAACTCTTAAATGAAAGGGTTTTGATGTGTTTAAGGCCCTTAAACTATTTTTGGTTGGTCCCTTGATTTATTCCAAGGCTTTTGGTGGTGTTGGATGGCTGTCTAACACCTTAGAAATGGATTTGCACCATGTTTCATGGAGTTTACGGCCCAAGCACAAGCCTTGGCCGTAAACTCACAATAATCCCCTAAAAATTATGTTTCAAGTGTCCAAATGATAATATTAATATTCTATAATTCATACCTAAGCCATATTAGTGATTTGGAGGGGTTTAAGGTCAAGAATACCCCATATATATGAGTTTACGGCCCAAGAATGTGCCTTGGCCGTAAACTCCTTCAAATGTCTCAAATTTCATGTTTTAAATGTTATAAGTCCTTTTCATGAATCCATTAAGCCATATATAAAGTCCAAAATTGCTTAGGAGGGGTTTTAGGGCTTAAAAACCCACTTATTATGAGTTTACGGCCTAAGTTCATTCCATGGCCGTAAACTCATATACAAGGCCTTAAATCATGATTCAATCTCGAATTTGAAGGTTAAAGATGCTATACATTAAGGTTAGGAAGGTACCTTAGGGATTTGAGGCCTTAAAATTGAGTTTTGGACCCTTAAACATTGGATTTAGGAGAGAGGTTAGAGAGAGAGTAGAGAGAGGAAGAAAAAGCTTCAAATGAGTGCTAAAACACGTTTATATATGTGCTAAAACATGGACGCGGTGGAATTCTACCCGATACCGACGTTAAACGCGGCTTTTGGTCGTACCCGATTAAGTTTCCGTCACCCGGCGGGGACGTTTCTAAAACTTATGAAATAAATATTTTGGGCTAATTACATGAGTTCCTGAGTGGTTTAGACACTCATTAAATTATAATAAACATATAAGTTTAAATATTTTAACCCAAAGTGAAAACGGAACGAATTTAATAACGACGAATTTTTCGGGTAGAGCGGGTTTTAGCGACGAACAATTTCGGGTTGTTACAACTAACAAGACGGAAAGGCTTACAAGAACATACATAAGGGAAATAATACGATTGCATGGGTTTCCGATGTCCATTATCTCCAATAGAGATAGTAAATTTACATCATGGTTCTGGCAGTCACTACAAAGTTCCCTAGGGACTAGATTAGGCATGAGTACAACCTACCATCCACAAACAGACGGGCAAAGTGATAGAACGATACACACTTTGGAAGATATGCTGAGAGCCTGTGTGATTTACTTTGGAAAGGCATGGGATATCCATTTACCTCTTGTCGAATTTTCATACAACAATAGTTATCATACGAGCATAAAGGCTGCTCCATTTGAAGCCCTCTATGGCCGCAAGTGTAGATCCCCTCTGTGCTGGACCGAAGTTGGTGACACACAACTAGCTAAAGGACGAGATACTGAAAACACTCTCACCGGTCCGGAAATCATACGAGAAACGACAGAGTAGATCGTTCAGATTCATGAACGGTTGAAAGCATCTAGAGACCGACAGAAAAGCTACGCTGACCAACGGAGAAAACCTTCGGAATTCCAAGTAGGAGACCATGTTCTATTGAAAGTCTCGCCATGGAAAGGCTTAATACACTTTGGAAAGAGTGGAAAGCTAAATCCAAGGTACATATGGCCTTTCGAGATTCTCACCAGAATCGGCCCTGCAGCTTACAAACTTAATCTACCACGAGAACTTAGTAACATACACCCAACCTTCCACGTATCGAATTTGAAAACGTGTCTGTCCGATGAGACTCTTGTTATCCCACTCGACAAGATCGAGATCAACGAGAGCCTCAACTTCGTGGAAGAACCGGTAGAAATCATGGACTGAGAGGTCAAAAAAACGAAACAAACTCGCATACCCATCGTGAAAGTCCGCTGGAACGCCAAACGAGGAGCTGAATTCACATGGGAACGCGAAGATCAGATGAAACAAAAGTACCCGCATCTTTTCTCTGATTCACTTGTATCTTTCTTACTTTAAATTTCGGGACGAAATTCCCTGTAACAGGGGGATGATGTGACAACCCGATATTTCAAATACATGTAAACGACCTAAAAAGTCAAGTATTGTAACCACGTTAGTTGTAATAAAATTAACTTTCGAAAATAAAGTATCCAAAAATCACTAATTAAATTACCTATTATGTTGGATGTCATTAAACGGTGATCGTACGAAAAAGAATGCCAAATCCGACATCGTATAAGAAAGTTAAGAATTTTTCAAGTTCGGCTTAACGGTAGACGGCTAAAAACTCGAATTGGAGATCGAGCGACTTTTGGCCGGAATGACCTAAACGAGAATCGAAGGTCTCGACAATGGTATTTCAGCAGTAAAAAGTCTGTCAAAAACTGACGTCAGATAAAGAAGTTATGAATTTCTAAAGAAATTTTCTTACCGCGACCTTTTAAAAATAAATAATAAAAATAATTTCAAAATTCGCCGACGGGATCTAAACGAAAGTTGTAGAGTATGGTCTCACCTTCGCGTGGATATAAAGAATGTCAAAAACGGAGTTCGTATGAAGAACATATGAATTTTTGAAGTTTATTAAATAATTAAAATATAAATTTTAATTAAAAACCCTTGGTATTATCCGAAGGGGAGTCATCAGATAGTGCCGAGTTACGCCCAGCGTAAGCCTGTACGCCCAGCGTACGCGAGGCCTTGGCCTCGTATCATCCACGTCGTGCCTATGAGAGGCTATGCCCCGTCCCATCCGGGCTCCGAGGCAGTCGAGGACTCGGTCATGCATGACGCACGTGTACGCCCAGCATACGAGGTCGGTTCCCAGCCCCTGTAAAAGGGATGCGAGGGTTCCGAAGAAAATGCACCATTTCTCTCATTTCTCTTACGTTCTTGCCTCGTTTTCTGTGCCCGTGCTACCCCGAAGCCCCGATGACTTTGCTCAAGTCCCGAAGGTCGTTTTTGCTCTAGAGATTCTCGAGAATCCCGAGGAAATCCACTTTCTCGAGTCAAAATTCTGTCCGGTTTTCATCCCGCAACCTCCGATCTTTCAAGTGAGTTCATACCCCTATAATTCACACTTTTAAATGTTTTATGAGTACTTTTATATGCTTTTAAGGGGGGGGGGGAATACAAGTAAAACACTCAATTATTATTGTGTGTTATATAAACTTTCACTATATACGTTTTATCAAAGGAATCATATGTGATTTCAAACTATTATAGGGAAACTTTCATATGCAAATTATACCATGACAACATTTTATCATTTGAAATGAGAAACGATTTATGTATTTATATAAATCAGATACTTTGCTTATACTACATTTCTGTGTGTCGGTTTTGGCACTACAAAAACTACATTTTTGCATAACAAGTGAACATTTTCACTAAGGGTTTATTATACAAACGAAACACACTTTTAGGAAACTATAATAGGTATAGTTTTAGGAGAATACTACGAACATTTTCACATGTAAATCTGTTTTATACTATGTTTTGTGATACATTAACTTCACGTACGTTCGAGTACACATTTCAAGTCCTGTATTATATACCAGAATCCCTTGGAGGGGGATCATGGTGTTTGTGTATAGATCTATACGGGCTTGACAAACATGCGCCCTGACTGTTAACTATAGTCCACCATTTGGGGTGACAAACGTCAGAACATTCCAACGCCTGAAGAACGTTGTGTATAGGTATTCCTTGTCAATAGCATGGTTATAAAACTCACATAGAGTATTAAAAACACAATGATATACGGGGTTTTTCAGACATATTGGAAATTTTATACGTACATACATTTTCTAGAAACAAAACATTGGTCTTGAAAGAAGGCTACATTTATACTAGTAGAAAATATAGGATTTTCTAGGAACAAACAAACAAGAACAAAAACATTTCATTTCATACAAACATTTTCATTTAATACTTATGAAACTCACCAGCTTAAATGCTGATCTACTCTTTCAAAACTATTTGTATGTCCCAGGGATTCAGTAATTATAGGTAACATACCGCTTTTGAAGAAGGAATGTTGCGGCACTAGTTTAAATTCATATTTTGACATCATATTGTAATTGGTTTTGAACATGTACTCTTGTAAACAATGTAAACTTTCAATTATATATATGATGGTTGTATTGCTTTCTTTACTATGTATTCATTTGTTACATTACCACATGAAGTCATCCGCCCCCGAACGTTTCCGTCGTTCCGGTTTGGGGGTGTGACATGGATACCTTACCTATTATAGCACATTTTAAAGTCGTGAGGGTAGCATAACCCATAAGAACTTTATGGTTTAGCATGCCTAAGTGGAAGGATGCCTAACCTTCCTAGAAAGTTCTCATTGGGTGGACCAAAGCGGACAATAAATGTTATGATACATGCTATGGGGGATGTTAAAGATGGTACCAGAACTAGGTAATGGGTCGTTGCATTCTATGGAGATGTTAGTGTTGGATTAGGTGTCTAAATTCATAACTATTTCTGGAATGTACTTGACCCGATTAGCATGGTCCATTTGGGTTGCATGACATTGCAACACTTGGATAGACTTAATGAGAGAAAGGAAACTTAAGGATTATTAATATATTATAAGTTCTAATATATTAATAGTATTATTTAATTAGTATTGATCAAAGAATTAATTTGGAATTAATTAAGTCATCAAAAAGAGACTAATTAAATATATGGGGTTGATTGTGTAAATCATCTATTCTTGTATAGTGGGCTAATGATCCATGGTTTGTATGGATTGGGCTAAACCCCATAAGGGGCTCCATGGATTGTCCATGGAGGTTACAAACCCATCCATCATGGACTATGGAAATCCATAACAATTAGGGTTAAATGGTGTAACCCTACTTGTTCCATAGCTATATAAAGACCCTTAGACTAGCTAAATCGGCACTTGTACAAGCAAGAAAGAGGGGCTAGCACATTTAGAGGTGTTAGTGAACTTCTCTCAGGGTAATTCCATGTGTTGTGGTGTTGTTTGATACACTTGAGACATCACACTTGAGGTGCTAGGCTCACAAGGCTCTCAAGGAATCCAAACAACAAAAAGGTATGCTCTTCTTCTAGCATGTACACCTTAGGAGTGTTAGAATGCTCAAAACCTTTCAGTGGTATCAGAGACTAAGCTTGTTTTATTTGATACTTGATGCTAACTTGGTTAAAAAACACAGTTTTCTGCATTCTGCAGCATGAACTTTCCGAGTCAAAGGGGGGACTCGACAATTCCATGAACTAATTCATCCTACTCATCGATTACGTTCATGCACTCGATGGGTAGGAGTCCCAGAATGAAAATTTTCGAGTTTTGTTGTCGGAAATGGACTAGAAACATCACCCTAAAATGTTTTGGTCTTATAAAACTTGTTTTAGATGGTGTAATGATTATGCTAATCCATTTTCAATGGTTATTATGAAAATTTCAAGTTTTATATGGTTTATTTAAGATTCTTGAAATTGTTAATGTGCATGTTCATGAACTTATGAGTTTATAAGATCATAGGAATTATTTGTAACTTGCTAGTTAGTTTAATTCTTTATCATTATTTGTTTTAATGGAATCCATAATTTATCCTCAAGTTATGAATTACCAAAAGTCACTCTTTTATAGTCCATTATGAAACACATATGTTATATAAAATGAAATGTCTATCATTTTAATAAACCATTAACTCATAATTTATGAAATATGAAAAGTTTTGAAAGTTACAAAACTTGCCATCAAGTTTTGGAACATATAAAGTCACTTTAAAAACTTTAGTTCCAATCCCTAGAATTTTAAAAGTTAAAATTCAACCCTTATACTTTATAATATTATAAGTTTAATAATATTTATATATGTATAAGAAACAGTCGTTTTACCGTTAGTAGGCTTCATTCACGAAGCCGATGTATAAGGGGGTATAAGGTTGCTGCCTTTAAAATGACAGCTTAATGGGTGTCCACTCTCACCCACCACTTCCTTCACCGGTGGAGGGTCGTTAGCCGAACGGGTAAGACAAGGACTTTAAATCTTCATTAAAATTATGATGAATGTAAAGAAACTAAATGTTTTTTTTTATAAATTCCCAATCTTAGTTACTTTAGGAAAATGTGACTAAGGTGCTAACCCATGAAATTACACTTTGCACATCGATTGAGTCGTTAGTGGATCGTATGTGGTTAACCGACACACTAACCTGGACTTAACAAGGTAGGTAAAGGGTGGATTAAGGTTTATCATAGGTCGGCGGAGCGTGTGTGGTTAACCAGCACATAGATTGAGAGATAAACATCAAGGGTACCACGTTATTTGCACGGTTACTTCACACCTTGTTTTGTGATCCTCGATATCCCAGTCACAGAACCTGAAGGGCACAGTCGAGATTGAAACATGTCATTTAAAAGTTCAATGAATCTCAAAGAATCTAGGAGTTTCAAAAACCAATTAAAACCTAATAATTTATTTCTTTTTTTCATGGTGGAAATTGGTGAATCGTCATTCACCTACATTCAAATATTTTATAGCTTGGATTACAGCATACCTCTTCTAAATTATAAAATATTGTGTTTTGTCCTACTCTTAATATTATATTTGGGTGTCTTGTTAAGGACTATTTTTATATCTAATATAAATTTTCTTTCTTCTTTTCAGATGTCTTCCAATAGTGCTACTTCTAGATCAAACCCTACCGACTCCTTTTCTCTCAAGAACCTCAGTAGGAGAGTCATCTTTGATGGATCGAACTTTATGGATTGGATCAGGCACATCAGGATGGTCACTCGCTATAAGGACAAGGAATATGTCCTCGACAACAAGCTTAAGGAACTTGAGTCATCTGCTACTCCTGAGGACATCGCTGAATACCAGGCACATAAGAGAGATACTTCCAAAGTGGCATGTATCATGTTGGCCACAATGACCGCCGAGCTCCAAATGTCCTATGAGGACTACTATCCTTTTGAGATGTACCAATATTTGATGGACCACTACACTATATACACTATATTGTCTAATAATTCAGCCCATTCTAATTCTTGGGTCCTTGATACAGGTTGTGGTATTTACGTATGTACTGATTTGCAGGGACTAAGAAGAAGTGAGAATGTGGAGAATGGGAAGATAAAATTGATCATAGGGAATAGGAAAGCTTCACCTGTCACCAAGATTGGAGTTTATTCTATTTATCTAAGTAGTGGATTAGTGTTAGATTTGAATAAGTGTTTTTACTCATCTGAAATGGCAAGAAATATTATTTCCTTTCATGGTTTGTACAAACAAGGTTTTACCTTTTCGTTTGATAATGAAAGTGGTGGTATTAATGCTTTCTTTAATAATGTTCTTTATTTTAAAGAATTATCTTGTGATCGTGCGTATGAAATTGTGCTAGTTGTAGATAACCTAGGAAATAATGTGTTGTGTATCGATTCTTCCACTAGTTTGGGTAAAGTATCATTATGGCATTGTTTCCCTGGATATGTAACCAATAAACACATAGGATAACTCCAAAAGGATGGAGCCTTGGAGTTATTTGACCTAAAATCACATGATAGTTGTGAGTCTTGTTTTCTTGGGAAAATGACAAAGTCACCCTTCACTGGTACTTGTGCTAGGGGTGAGCGTTCATTGGATCTTATACATATTGATGTGTGTGGACCCTTCAGAATCGCCACAAGAGATTCTAACCGCTTCTATGCGACTATTACTGATGATTTTAGTAGATATGGATATGTCTACTTAATCAAGCATAAGTCAGAGACCTTAGAAAGATTCAAAGAGTTTAAACACGAATTAGAGAATCAGTTGGGCAAGAACATTAAGATGCTTCGACCTGATCGAGGTGGTGAGTATCTTAGTACAAAGTTCCTTGATTATGTTAAGGAATATGGGATTATCTCAATATTGACACCTCCCAGGACACCATAGCTTAATGGTGTGGCGGAGAGGCGCAATCGGACCTTGTTGGATATGGTTCATTCCATGATGAGTCGAGCTTCGCTACCAATCTCTTTTTGGGGGGTATTCCTTAGAAACTACTGCCCATATTCTTAATCTAGTCCCGAAAAAGAAGTTTGTCAAAACACCTCATGAGATGTGGACCGGAAAAGTTCCCAATCTGGACCACATCAAGATTTGGGGTTGCGAGGCTTTCGTACGGCGCGAGTCTCACTTTCAGCTCAAACCTCGAAGTGAGACGTTTATTTTCATTGGCTACCCACAGAGATCCTTTTGTTACCTCTTCTACAAACCTAGTGATAATGTGGTCTTTGTAGCAAGGAGAGGAGTCTTTCGTGAGAGAAAGTTCATGAGCCAAGGAAATAGTGGGAGGCAAATTGACCTTGAATAAATTTAAGTGTCAAGTGGTGAAGGAACCTCAAACCCTAGCAATCAACCTAAGCATTACTATGTCTTCCATATTAATGCGAAAGGTGATACAGTTACCAGTGATAGCACACTGGTAAGTTTTGATGAACCTAATAGCATCACGAAAGTCATGGCAGGCCCTGAGGCTGCTAAATTTAAAGGGGCTATGGATAGCAAGATACAATCCATTTATTTCAATCAAGTTTGGAACTTGGTTGACAATGTACCAGGTCGTAAGACAGTTGGGTGCAAGTGGATCTTCAAGAAGAAGACCGAGATGGATGGTAATGTACAAACTTATAAGGCGCGATGGGTTACAATGGGCTTTTCTCTAACTCCGGGAGTTGATTATGATGAGACCTTTTCACTAGTAGCGAAGATTATTTCTATTAGAGTTACGTTAGCCATTGCTCCATTTCATGATTATGAAATATGGAAAATGGATGTCAAAACTACTTTCCTTAATGGAAAGTTGGCTGAGGATGTTTACATGAGTTAGCCAGAGGGTTTTTTCAGTACAGAGTACCCTAATAGAGTGTGTAAGCTTGAGAAATTCATCTATGGATTAAGGAAAGCACCACGCGGATGAAATCTTTGTTCTGATGAGAAAGTTAAAGAGTTTGGCTTTTTGAGGAGTGAAGATGAATCTTATGTATATGTCAGGGCTAGTGGGAGTATAGTTAGCTTTTTGGTATTGTATGTGGATGACATACTACTCATAGGAAATGACATCCCAACTTTGCAGGAAGTGAAGTCCTTGCTTGGGAAGTGTTTTGCTATGAAGGACCTTAGAGAAGATGCCTATATCCTAGGGATAAGGATTTTGAGAGACAGAAGTAAAAGACTAATTGGACTTAGTCAGAGTACCTACTTGGAAAAAGTGTTGAATAGGTCCAGCATGCAGAATACCAAGAAAGGAGAGTTACCCATACAAAGTGACGCTAGACTGAGTAAGACTCAGAGCCTGAGTATAGAGGCCGATATAGCAGGGATGAGTTGAGTACCGTATGCCTCTACTGTAGGCTCGATCATGTATGCTATGACTTATACTCGTCCTGATGTGGCCTTTGCATTAAGCATGGTTAGTAGATATCAGGGCAACCCTAGAAAGGCTCACTGGACTGCGGTAAAGAACATTCTCAAGTACCTGCGGAGGACTAAAGATTAGCTCCTACCGTCGGTGGGAGTGATGACCTGAGAGTATTACGGTATGGTGATGCTAGCTTTCAGACTAATAGGTATAATTTCCACTCTCAGTCAGGCTGGGTCATTACCTTAAATGGAGGAGCAATTTCTTGGAAAAGTTCCAAGCAAGATACATTGGCTAATTCAGCTTGCGAATCAGAGTATATAGCGGAAAGTGAGGTAGCAAAGGAGGCTATATGGCTAACGAACTTCATTGGAGACCTTGGAATGCTACCAGTTATAAAGAAGCCTATATATATTTTTCTATGATAATGAAAGTGCAATTGCCTTAGCAAAGGAACTAAGGGATCATGGGAGATCCAGACATATCGACATAAAATACCATTTCATCAGACATCGAATAGAAGAAGGACTCCTCATGGCAAAGAGGGTATCATCGGCTGAGAACCCGACAGATCACCTGATGAAGGGACTACGTAGGGTTAAGCAATGTGAGGCGCATAGGGATGAAGGATGATATTAGTTTTAGTAGCTAGATAGCTTTGAAATGTGTAAAGTGTAATTGACATTTGATGATAAATAAAAGTTGTTGTTTATTTATGAGTAAAGTGTTGCTATCTTTTTTCAATCGTTTACTATCGTTTCATTTTGCATGTTTTGACATTCAGAATAATTATGTTATTGTATTTCATATTATTCAAATTCTCCACAGTTGGTCATTGTTGAATTACTTGTCTAAGTCCATAACTATTTATAGGATGTACTTGACCCGATTGGCATGGTCCATTTGGGTTGCATGGCATTGCAACACTTGGATAGACTAAATGAGAGAAAGGACACTTAAGGATTATTAGTATATTATAAGTTATAATATATTAATAATACTATTTAACTAGTATTGATCAAAGAAGTGATTTGAAATTATTTAAGTGATCAAAAAGAGACTAATTAAATATATGGGGTTGATTGTGTAAATAATCTAGTCTTATATAATGGGTTAATGATCCATGGTTTGTATGGGTTGGGCTAAAACCCATAAGGTGCTCCATAGGTAATCCATGGAGGTTACAAACCCATGGATGATGGAATATGGAAAGCCATGACAATTAGGGTTTACATGGTGTAACACTACTAGTGTCACAACTATATAAAGAACCCCATGCAAGCAAAGTTGGCACTATGACAACTACTTGTACAAGTTAGAGGGCAAGCCAATTTTGAGGTGTAAGTGAACTTCTCTCAAATCTATTCCAAGAGTTGTAGTGTTGTGTGAGACACTTGAGGCATCATGTCACACCCCCGAACCAGACGGCGGAAACGTCCGGGGGCTGTCGTGACTCAATTGAATACCATAACATTGAATATATATGAAACATAACAACATTCGTCACCATTCATCAACATAGTACAACCAGTAGTGTTTACATAACATACATTGTCTAAACATTACATTCCCCAAAAATTAAGTTGTTTAATTCATACAAAAATAAACCGCAACCGTCACTGGATATGATTTTCCCTTGATTCACTGGCTCCCTGAGAATACAAGTATTTTGAAAAACGTCAACATATGAAATGTTGGTGAGTTCATAAGTAGTGTTTGAAATCGAATGTTTGTATTGTTTGAAGAACCACCAGAAAATCCGATATTTTCTGAAAAGATAAGTTTCCGAAAACGTTTGTGAAGATCCATAGGTATGCTTGTTTGTTTCTATACTTGTAAAAAAAAATGTTCGTTTAGAATGTATGCATTTCAAATTTGTAAGTATTGAAAACCCTAGGAAAACCCGATGTTCTCCTAGTTCCTTGAATTACGTGATGTTACATTGAAACCATGGCATAGCGTATAGTGTCAGTCCCGGGCGACGTTGGAAGGTTTTCGAGCAGGATTATTTACTACAAACCCGCGTTACACAAACGCCCAGTTTATAGTTATACTAACGACTCCGAAGGCGTCGTCAATACTAATCGCGTTATCCAATCGCCCTGACTAGGTGAAGTCCCACATCCGAAGAGAAAGAGGTCACGAAGACCCCGGTAACTCCATTAGCCGGTTGGGGATAAAATGTACGAGGGGTCCCAGACCCGCCTCGCATGAAATGTAGACCTTACTAGCAAGACCAAAGGACCCTTGGGGACCGGTGGTATACAAGCCATTGAAAGTCCATTTACGTTGTGTCGGATCGGTAAAAACCCAACACTCCGTAAAAAAAAAATGTCTTCGGGCCTTAAGATCAGGTCATTGGGCTAACTAGGCTCAACGAACAAGATTTTACACTTGTGGGGCCCAAAGATGGTGCATAGACGTCTGTGCACACTCGCATGTGTATGTATAACCAAACGTTACTTGTATGAATTGTAGTGTCGTAGTGTTAGTAGTTGTAGATTTCTATTGGCTCGAGACCGAGCCAATTCGTTTAACAACGACTTTTGGTATTGTAATGTATTGTATTCCGTTGATAGTCGTGGTGCCATCATTTGATCAAATTGGGTATATTGAACTAGCCTTGAAATATTCCTGTTTCAGCCCCTCATCATTTGTAAAATTTACATTTTCAACCCTTTATATTAAATACTTCCCGGTTTAGTCCTTAAACTATTTTTCTTGACATTTTAACACCAAAAATTATTGAAATTAATATTTTTCAACATATTTTTCATAAAAACAGTTTAAGTCCTTGAAAATGCAGTTTTCACGGTTTTAACCCCTTCTTTTCGCAATTTTTACAATTTTGGCCCAATTTGGAAAATTTTTGCAACTTTGGTCCTTTTTAAATTTAAAAAGCATTTTAAACCTTTGAAAAGGAGTTGGAACACTTATAGTCCACTGTTTTACAGAAAGTTACAGATTTGGCCCTCCAAAACAGAAAAATTCGCATAATGGGCCTTATTGGGCCGAAAGTTACATTTTTAACCCATTAAGCTTAAAATTTATGTTTTTAGTCCTCTAAATGAGTATATTTCCAGAAATTTATTTATGAAAACTGTTTTGGCACACTTCATCCATCAGAATCTGTGACATGTCGATTTGGACCCTTATTTTTGCATTTTTCACATTTTAGGCCCAAAATTTGTGTTTTTAACCCAAAGAAATTATTGCTAAACTACTTAGCCAATTTTTCTTGAAGCACTTTGTGTTTAGAAATATATTTGAAGTTAAAATCATGTAGCACAAGTTATATCTCGGTTTTGATGAGTTTTGAGGCTAGATCCAACATAAAAACACATAAAAGCATACATATAAGCATGGAAATCATACAAGGCATACAAACACATATAGATCTACACTTTCACTTGTATTCCCCCCCCACAAAACTCATAAAAACAGAAAATAGGGGGTATGAAGCTCACCTTGGGGTGTTGATTCGGTTTTGCAAGGAAAATGGAAGGAAAAATGAAGTGTTTTTGGCCTTGGCTCCCTTTGATGAAGATCTCGAGTTTTGAGATGGTTCTAGGGTGCAAGATCACGATTTTTGCATAGATTAGGAAAGGATTTTGATAACAAAAGAATTTAAACCATAGATCTATGCATAATCTTACCTTAGATGATGATTTACTTGCAAAATCCTCTTGGAAAGTCCCTAATTTTCGAGATTTTTGGAGAGGGGAGGAAGGAGAGTTCTTGAGTGTTCTAGAGAGAATTTGAGATATTTTTGGTGTGTGTGAGAGGGGATTCGGCCGAGAGTGGGAAGAGAGAAGAAAGGAAGTGATATTTGAAGTGATACATGCATGGAGGTATGTGATATGTGCCTAGAAATCCATTAGATAATAGTGAGGTGTCACTCACAAGTCAACATGCTTCCTTTCCTCTTGGGCTCATGCATTGGGCCGAGAATGGGGAGAGAAGAAGGAAAAATTGGGCTCTTTGCCCCTAAGCCCAACATTAGAGGTAGTTTAGGGTATTTATTGGCCTTATAAAATAAAATTGTGATTTTTATGCTTTATTAAGCTAGGTTAGGTTAAATTATGGATCAAAACTTGTGTTTTATTTCATTCTAGGTTCTTCCTAGCCCAAAATATTGCAATAAACGAATGTGGGTCCAATTAGAACCCAATTAGGGTCCTAAACCCATGATAGTCCAATTTGGAAATTCATTGGTCCATTTGGATCCAATAAGGAAGTCCTAGTCCTAAATGGACTTAACAAGAACTTCTAGGGTCTCCAATTGTTTGATGACTACTTATAGTACTTGTATCTTGTATTTGATTGAAGTTTTTGATTCACATGTACTTGAATGCATAGATTACATGGCTCAAAATTTATAGTTGTGACATCATCCCCCCGTTAGAGGGAATTTCGTCCCGAAATTCTGTTTGAAAGCTAGATTTGAGAAAACTAGAATAGGTGAGGGTACTTTTGCTTCATTTGATCTTCGCGTTCCCACGTGAATTCTGGCCCACGCTTTGCGTTCCACCGTACCTTCACGATCGGGATGCGACTCTGCTTAGTACGCTTCACCTCCCTGTCCATAATCTCGATTGGTTCTTCGACGAACAGGAGATTCTCATTGATTTCGATTTCGTCAAGAGGAATGACAAGGGTTTCATCTGATAGGCACTTTTTCAGATTAGAAACATGAAACACGGGGTGTACACCGTTTAGCTCTGCGGGTAGTTGTAGTCTGTATGCTACTGGACCTATTCGGGCGACGATTTCGAAAGGTCCAACGTATCGCGGGTTCAGCTTTCCCCGTTTTCCGAAACGTATAACCCCTTTCCAGGGTGAGACCTTCAACATTACTCGATCACCGACCTGGAATTCTAAGGGCTTTCGCCGTTTATCAGCGTAGCTCTTTTGCCGGTCACGCGATGCCTGTAATCGAGCTTTGATCTGGACAATCTTTTCTGTGGTCTCGCGAATGATTTCCGGTCCCGTTAATGCCCTGTTTGATGCATGTGTTCTTGCTAGCTGGGTGTCACCTACTTCAGCCCAACATAACGGTGATCTACATTTACGCCCGTACAGTGCTTCGAAAGGGGCCACCTTAATGCTCGAATGATAACTATTGTTATATGAAAACTCGATCAACGGTAGGTGGGTATCCCAAGACTTTCCGAAGTCTATCACACATGCACGAAGCATGTCTTCAAGCGTCTGAATGGTTCGTTCGCTTTGACCGTCCGTTTGTGGGTGATACGCTGTGCTCATATCAAGATGAGTTCCCATTGCCTTGTGGAGCGACTGCCAAAAGCGTGACGTGAACCTATTGTCCCTATCCGAGATGATAGATTTTGGCACTCCATGAAGTCTTACAATCTCTCGTAGGTACAAACGCGTCAGCCTCTCCATCTTGTAGGACTCTTTGATGGGCAGGAAATGGGCAGATTTCGTCAGTCGATCGATGATTACCCATATGGTGTCCAAACCGTCCGGCGTCTTGGGCAGCTTGGTCACGAAGTCCATAGAAATCCCCTCCCATTTCCACTCAGGGATTGCCGGTTGCTGTAACAATCCGGAAGGTTTGTGGTATTCCACTTTTACCTTGGCACACGTAAGGCACTTACTAACATAAGTTGCGATTTCCGCCTTCATGTTAGGCCACCAATAGTGCTGCTTAATGTCCAAATACATCTTGTCCGAACCAGGATGAATGGAGTATCGTGTCTTGTGGGCTTCCTTCATAACGATCTCCCTGAATCCTCCGATCTTTGGAACCCAAATACGGTTCATGAAGTAGTATACCCCATTCTCTTTGACTTCCAGGTTCTTCTCCATTCCGCGTAATGCCTTGCTAGTTCTATTTTCCGTTTTCATAGCCTCTGCCTGGACTGATGCAATTTGAGCGGTCAGATGAGACTGAATGGTTATCGAGTGCGTTTTCGCACGGCGATTTGTGTACTCCTTCCGACTTAATGCGTCAGCTACCACGTTGGCCTTGCCTGGATGGTACTTGATCTCGCATTCGTAGTCGTTTAACAACTCCACCCATCTCCGTTGTCTCATGTTCAGCTCCTTCTGATTCAAGATGTGCTGGAGGCTCTTGTGGTCTGTGAAGATGGTGCACTTTGTACCGTACAGGTAGTGCCTCCAAATTTTTAGGGCGAAGACCACGGCTCCCAGTTCTAGGTCATGGGTTGCGTAATTTACTTCGTGCGTCTTTAGTTGACGGGACGCATATGCTATCACTCTTCCACGTTGCATGAGAACGCAACCTAAACCTTGATTTGACGCGTCACAGTAAACTACAAAATCTTCCGTCCCTTCGGGTAGAGATAGTACATGAGCGCTACAAAGAGCTTGCTTCAAGGCTCGAAACGCAATCTCTTGTCGGTCTGTCCACTTGAATGGCACACTCTTTTGCGTAAGCAAGGTAAGTGGCTTGGCGATTTTAGAGAAGTTTTGGATGAATCTCCTATAGTAGCCTGCTAGGCCTAAGAACTGACGAATTTCTGTGGGCGTAGTCGGAGTTGCCCATCCTTCCACAGCTTTGACCTTAGAGGGATCCACATGAATTCCATCTTGGCTAACTACGTGACCGAGAAAATTCACGCTCCGTAGCCAAAACTCACACTTAGAGAGTTTGGCGTAAAGCCTTTCCGATCGCAGCGTCTCTAGGACTTGTCGGAGATGTTGGCCATGCTCCTCTTTGCTTCGAGAATAGACGAGGATGTCATCGATAAACACAATGACGAAGTTGTCCAAGAACGGTCGACAGATTCGGTTCATTAGGTCCATAAATGCGGCGGGTGCATTTGTTAGACCGAAGGGCATTACGACGAATTCATAATGTCCATAGCGGGTTCGGAAAGCGGTTTTAGGGATATCTTCTTCTCGGACCTTGAGTTGATGGTATCCGGATCGTAGATCAATTTTTAGAAAAATAGCTAGCTCCTTGGAGCTGGTCGAATAGATCATCGATCCGAGGGAGTGGGTAGCGGTTTTTAACAGTGAGTTTATTCAACTCTCTGTAATCGATGCACATTCTGAAAGATCCGTCCTTCTTCTTGACAAAGAGCACCGGAGCTCCCCACGGCGAGTAGCTAGGTCGGATAAATCCCTTGTCCAGAAGCTCACTGAGTTGGCTGGACAATTCCTGCATTTCAGCAGGTGCCAATCGATATGGTGATTTAGCGAGAGGAGTTGCTCCTGGGACGAGGTCGATTCGGAACTCAACCTGTCTCTCTGGGGGTACTCCTGGGAGATCTTCAGGAAACACGTCCGGGAATTCACACGCTACCGGAATGTCTTGGATGTTAATTTCTTCTTTAGCCTTGTCCACTATGTGGGCCAAGAACGCTAAGTTGTTCTTTCGCAGATGTTTTTGTGCTTTGATGCACGAGATAAGACGAAGATTCGTGCTAGGCTTGTCTCCGTAAATTACTAGGGTTTCGTGATTCGGGAGACGAAGGCGAACGGCCTTCTCGTGGCACAAAACCTCAGCATGGTGGGGGCTTAACCAATCCATGCCGATAATCACATCGAAACTCCTAATTGACACTGGTATCAGATCTATTCGTAAGACGTGTTGGTTAAGGGTTAGGGTACATCCAGTGTATATTTCTCTAGTGGATTCGGTCTTCCCATTGGCCATTTCCACCGTATAGGTTTCATTCAGCTTTTGGGGTTGTTGTTTTAATAAGTGTTTAAACTTCTCGCTTACGAAACTTCGCTCCGCTCCGGTATCAAATAAGATGCATGCATAAGTGTGGTTTAGGAGGAACGTACCGGTCACAACTGCGGGGTCCTGAACTGCATCACTCTGACCCATAGTCAGCATTCTTCCTGCTCCTCTGTTTCCTGAGTTGTTGTTGTTAGGGCAATCTCGACGGAAGTGTCCCGTCCTTCCACACCCGAAACAGGTGTGACTAAGCCCTGCATTGTTGCCACCGGCATTGGTGTTGTTGTTATTGCGAGGGTTGTTGTTGTTCTGGTTGTTTCCCTGATTCTGGTTCTGAGAAGGATAAGTCCTGCAGAACCTTGCAGTGTGTCCCCTTCGGTTGCAACTGGTGCAATGGAACTCCCTACATTCTCCTTGGTGATGGAAACCGCACTTGTTGCATTTGGGATGATTACCGGAATAGGGTTTTGAGGTATTTGAAGCAGCTGAGGTTGGAGCATGTGATGTGACTGGTACCGGTGCAGTGACAGCGTGAACTGCCACCGTTTGCTGCTTTTTAGAGGTCTCGGGACCCTGACGCCCCTTCCTCTTGTTGTTCCATCCTTTCTTACCATCACTCTCCTTCTTCTTCTCAGTCTCTACCGGTTTCTCGCCCTTTTTGTGGTTATGATCGTATAACCTCTTTGCCAATCTCTTCGCACTGTCAAAAGTTTCAGGGTTCGCAGCTATCACATTTCCTTGAATGGGGGATGTCAGTCCCCAAATGAATCGTTCAATCTTCTTCTCCTCTGAAGTGATCATACCCGGGCACAACAGAGATAGTTCGCTGAATCTCGATATGTAAGCATCGATGTTCCCATTCTGCACCGTGAGATTCCATAGTTCCTGCTCCATCTTCTGTATTTCGCCTCGGGGGCAGTACTCAGCCGTCAACATCTCTTTCATCTCTGCCCAGGGAATAGAGTTGGCGACCGGGAGTGTCATGGCTTCCACATGACCATTCCACCAAGTGAGTGCTTGGTCCACCAAAGTGTAGGCCGCGAACTTCACTTTCATCTGCTCGGGGCACTCGCATATCTCGAATACCGACTCTACCTTCTCGATCCATCGCTTTAGGGCGATCACTCCTCCGGTACCGTTGAAAGTTCGGGGTTTAGCGTTCGCAAAATCCTTGTAGGTGCACGTTTTAGTGAGTCCTTGGTTCGCCCCGTTGTTCGAACTTCCAGATCCTTGCCCGTTACCTCCTCCGTTGTTTCCTCGGTGAAGTTGTGCCATCGCTGCTGTGACTGCAGCAGACACGGCTGCCTGGAAAGCAGTGGAGTCAACTTCCGGCGGGGTTGGTTCGGGATTTCCGCGAGTAGCTGGGCGAGGCATCTTTCTGTCATGAAACGGAAAGATGTTGAGTGTTCGTGGTTTCTGGGAGGTTGCGACCTACTATCTAGGTGTATGGTGCGAACCTAAACATTACTATCATCAAGCATGCAATCATAATGTCTCAACACATAGCAACTAAGAATAATTTAGCAAAACACACAAAAGTTCATTAATATTATCCGCATTTAGTACAAGAAAATTTGCTCGTAGGAGCCTACATAGATAATGCTAATCTGACAGTATAACGGCTCCATGAGTAGTGTAGTCACTTAAACATAGAGCCGGAGTACGTAACATAGTTCCTAATGATCTACTATGATAAGTCTATTCCTAACCGCGATGAGCTGCGTCAGGAGGTGGTGCCGAAGTCACATGCCGAAATGTTGCGCCAGTAACTGCGCCATCTCTGCCATGTCTCCAATAACCTCATCCCTCTCATGATCTGTTCGCACCGCCCGAGCTTCCATAGCATACAGCTGTTGTCGTAGTGCGACGACCTCAGCTTCGAGGGAACGGTTCTCTCTTGGGGGGTTCACTGGTGGAGCGGGGTGATCGTGTTGTGCTACGTCCTCATATGGCGGGATGGGGTCCTGGTCCCCAGCCTGACCTTCCTCGTCGTCACTGTCGATTCCTCCAAACTCGTAGTCAGTGTCTACATATTCATCGGGTCCGACATCGTGTGCTTCACCTGGATTCTCTCCTGGCTCATCCACAAGCATCCCGTGAGCTACTAAGGCCTGATAATACTGGATACCCTGCTGCTCCCCCTCCTCCTCTAGCCACCCGTTGTTTCCTTGATTAGGGAAGTAGGGGTCTCCCGGGTGATGAAAACCAGCCATGCTGTCTGCGCGAGTACGTAAATATACTACATTATCCTAGGATGCTATATCTATCATACATACTAAGCAACATTCTCTTTTTGGGTGACAAGGGTATAGTTTTTGGTTCCCTGGCTATCCCGATCTCATCAAGACGTGTGTTAGTTTTACCTTGGAGAGAACGTAGTTGATCAGGCTACATTCACTCCTTGGTATCCCTAAGAACAGTCCCGAATTAACCAAGATACTAGTATTATTGTGTTTGATTCAGCGTTAGGTCCTTATTCCTAATGCAAGCAAGTGTGTTTTATTTACTCGTTCTGTTCAGAGTTATGTTAGTCCCTCTTTTTGGTTTATAGTTGCATATCAATGTATGGCTCGACATGCTAGTTCACTATAAACAAAGCTCTGATACCAACCTGTCACACCCCCGAACCAGACGGCGGAAACGTCCGGGGGCTGTCGTGACTCAATTGAATACCATAACATTGAATATATATGAAACATAACAACATTCGTCACCATTCATCAACATAGTACAACCAGTAGTGTTTACATAACATACATTGTTTAAACATTACATTCCCCAAAAATTAAGTTGTTTAATTCATACAAAAATAAACCGCAACCGTCACTGGATATGATTTTCCCTTGATTCACTGGCTCCCTGAGAATACAAGTATTTTGAAAAACGTCAACATATGAAATGTTGGTGAGTTCATAAGTAGTGTTTGAAATCGAATGTTTGTATTGTTTGAAGAACCACCAGAAAATCCGATATTTTCTGAAAAGATAAGTTTCCGAAAACGTTTGTGAAGATCCATAGGTATGCTTGTTTGTTTCTATACTTGTAAAAAAAAATGTTCGTTTAGAATGTATGCATTTCAAATTTGTAAGTATTGAAAACCCTAGGAAAACCCGATGTTCTCCTAGTTCCTTGAATTACGTGATGTTACATTGAAACCATGGCATAGCGTATAGTGTCAGTCCTGGGCGACGTTGGAAGGTTTTCGAGCAGGATTATTTACTACAAACCCGCGTTACACAAACGCCCAGTTTATAGTTATACTAACGACTCCGAAGGCGTCGTCAATACTAATCGCGTTATCCAATCGCCCTGACTAGGTGAAGTCCCACATCCGAAGAGAAAGAGGTCACGAAGACCCCGGTAACTCCATTAGCCGGTTGGGGATAAAATGTACGAGGGGTCCCAGACCCGCCTCGCATGAAATGTAGACCTTACTAGCAAGACCAAAGGACCCTTGGGGACCGGTGGTATACAAGCCATTGAAAGTCCATTTACGTTGTGTCGGATCGGTAAAAACCCAACACTCCGTAAAAAAAAATGTCTTCGGGCCTTAAGATCAGGTCATTGGGCTAGCTAGGCTCAACGAACAAGATTTTACACTTGTGGGGCCCAAAGATGGTGCATAGACGTCTGTGCACACTCGCATGTGTATGTATAACCAAACGTTACTTGTATGAATTGTAGTGTCGTAGTGTTAGTAGTTGTAGATTTCTATTGGCTCGAGACCGAGCCAATTCGTTTAACAACGACTTTTGGTATTGTAATGTATTGTATTCCGTTGATAGTCGTGGTGCCATCATTTGATCAAATTGGGTATATTGAACTAGCCTTGAAATATTCCTGTTTCAGCCCCTCATCATTTGTAAAATTTACATTTTCAACCCTTTATATTAAATACTTCCCGGTTTAGTCCTTAAACTATTTTTCTTGACATTTTAACACCAAAAATTATTGAAATTAATATTTTTCAACATATTTTTCATAAAAACAGTTGAAGTCCTTGAAAATGCAGTTTTCACGGTTTTAACCCCTTCTTTTCGCAATTTTTACAATTTTGGCCCAATTTGGAAAATTTTTGCAACTTTGGTCCTTTTTAAATTTAAAAAGCATTTTAAACCTTTGAAAAGGAGTTGGAACACTTATAGTCCACTGTTTTACAGAAAGTTACAGATTTGGCCCTCCAAAACAGAAAAATTCGCATAATGGGCCTTATTGGGCCGAAAGTTACATTTTTAACCCATTAAGCTTAAAATTTATGTTTTTAGTCCTCTAAATGAGTATATTTCCAGAAATTTATTTATGAAAACTGTTTTGGCACACTTCATCCATCAGAATCTGTGACATGTCGATTTGGACCCTTATTTTTGCATTTTTCACATTTTAGGCCCAAAATTTGTGTTTTTAACCCAAAGAAATTATTGCTAAACTACTTAGCCAATTTTTCTTGAAGCACTTTGTGTTTAGAAATATATTTGAAGTTAAAATCATGTAGCACAAGTTATATCTCGGTTTTGATGAGTTTTGAGGCTAGATCCAACATAAAAACACATAAAAGCATACATATAAGCATGGAAATCATACAAGGCATACAAACACATATAGATCTACACTTTCACTTGTATTCCCCCCCCCCCCCCCACAAAACTCATAAAAACAGAAAATAGGGGGTATGAAGCTCACCTTGGGGTGTTGATTCGGTTTTGCAAGGAAAATGGAAGGAAAAATGAAGTGTTTTTGGCCTTGGCTCCCTTTGATGAAGATCTCGAGTTTTGAGATGGTTCTAGGGTGCAAGATCACGATTTTTGCATAGATTAGGAAAGGATTTTGATAACAAAAGAATTTAAACCATAGATCTATGCATAATCTTACCTTAGATGATGATTTACTTGCAAAATCCTCTTGGAAAGTCCCTAATTTTCGAGATTTTTGGAGAGGGGAGGAAGGAGAGTTCTTGAGTGTTCTAGAGAGAATTTGAGATATTTTTGGTGTGTGTGAGAGGGGATTCGGCCGAGAGTGGGAAGAGAGAAGAGAGGAAGTGATATTTGAAGTGATACATGCATGGAGGTATGTGATATGTGCCTAGAAATCCATTAGATAATAGTGAGGTGTCACTCACAAGTCAACATGCTTCCTTTCCTCTTGGGCTCATGCATTGGGCCGAGAATGGGGAGAGAAGAAGGAAAAATTGGGGTCTTTGCCCCTAAGCCCAACATTAGAGGTAGTTTAGGGTATTTATTGGCCTTATAAAATAAAATTGTGATTTTTATGCTTTATTAAGCTAGGTTAGGTTAAATTATGGATCAAAACTTGTGTTTTATTTCATTCTAGGTTCTTCCTAGCCCAAAATATTGCAATAAACGAATGTGGGTCCAATTAGAACCCAATTAGGGTCCTAAACCCATGATAGTCCAATTTGGAAATTCATTGGTCCATTTGGATCCAATAAGGAAGTCCTAGTCCTAAATGGACTTAACAAGAACTTCTAGGGTCTCCAATTGTTTGATGACTACTTATAGTACTTGTATCTTGTATTTGATTGAAGTTTTTGATTCACATGTACTTGAATGCATAGATTACATGGCTCAAAATTTATAGTTGTGACACATCACACTTGAGGTGCTAGGCTCACAAGGTTCTCAAGGAATCTAAACAACAAAAGGTATGTTCTTTTTCTAATACTTATGTTCAAAGTTCCCCATGCTATGTTAGATAATTGAAGAACCTTGGAAAATCAATTTTTCATGTATCTTAATCAAACATACATCCAAGATTTCTAGGGTTGCATGTACACCTTAGGAGTGTTAGAATGCTCAAAACCAAACAGTGGTATCAGAACCTAGGCTAGTTTGTTTAATACTTGATGCAAAATTGTGAAAAAACTTAGTTTTTCTGCACTCTGCACCATGAACTCACCGAGTGCATGGGGGGACTCGATGAGTCCGTGACTAAGTTCATCCTACTCGTTGAGTAGGTATGTGCACTCGATGAGTAAGATCCCCAAAATGGGGATTCTTGAGTGTTACTACTGCAAATGGACTAGAAACATTACCCTAAATTGTTTTGGTTTTATAAAACTTGTTTTAGATGGTGTAATGGTTATGCTAATTCATTTTCAGTAGCTATTATCCAAATTTCAAGTTTTATATGGTTAATTTTATGATTCTTGAAATTTTTTATATGCATGTTCATTAACTTATGAGTTTAGAAGATCATAAGAATTATTTGTAACTTGCTTATTAGTTTAATTCTTGATCATTATATGTTTTAATGGAATCTATAACTTGTCCTCAAGTTATGGATTACCAAAAGTCACTCTTTTAAAGTCCATTATGAAACACATAGGTTACATAAAATGAAAAGTCTCTCATTTTAATAAACCATTAACTCATAAGTTATGAAAGAGGAAAAATTTTGAAAGTTACAAAACTTGTCATCAAGTTTTGGAACATGTAAAGTCACTTTAAAAACTTTAGTTCCAACGCCTAGAATTTTAAAAGTTAAAATTCAAACATTATACTTTATAATATTATAAGTTTAATAATATTTATATATGTATAAGAACAAGTCGTTTTACAGTTAGTAGGCCTCATTCACGAAGTCGGTCTATAAGAGGGTATAAGGTTGCTGCCTATAAAATGGCAGCTTAATGGGTGTCTACTCTCACCCACCGCTTCCTTAACTAGTGGAGGGTCGTTACCCGAATGGATAAGACAAGGACTTTAAATCTTCATTAAATGTATGATGAATATAAAGTAACTAAATGTTTTTATAAATTCCTAATCTTAGTTACCTTAGGAAATTGTGAATTTCGTGCTAACCCATGAAATTGAACTTTGCACTTTGCTTAAGTTGTTAGTCGAGCGTGTGTGGTTAACCGGCACACTATCTGGATTTAACAAGGTAAGCAAAGGGTAACTTAATGTTTATCATAGTATCGGTGGAGAACGTGTGGTTAACCCACACATCGATTGAGGGGTAAATATTAAGGGTACCAAGTATATTTGCATGGTTATTCACACCTTGTTTTGTGATCCTCGGCATCCCAGTCAGAAAACCTGAAGGGCACACTCGATATTGAAACATGCCATTAAAAAGTTCAATGAATCTCAAAAGATCTAGGAGTTTCAAATCCAATTAAAACCTAATTAATTATTTCATTTTCATGGTGGAAATTTGTGAATTGTCATTCGCCAACCTTCAAATATTCTAAAGCTTGGATTACGACATCCCTCTTCCAAGTTATAGAACATTGTGTTGGGTCCTAGCCTTAATATTTCATATTGGGTTTTATATTAAGGATTTTAAAACAACTAACTTGAATATCTCTCATTGTAGATGTCTGGTTTAGACAACTATGATCTTTCCAAATCTCATGGAAATCATGCTTCTCTACCTCCACCTCCTCCATTTATTCTCCCTGACCCACAAGCTCGAAGACTTCAAAAATTCAAGGTCACTCAAGCCCTACTAGCAATGAAACATAAGGATGGAAGACCTGTGTGCACTCATGTCTTAGGAATGAAGTCACTCATTGACAGGTTGAGAATGTTGGGTGTTGTTGTCCCAAGGAAGTTGGCTATTGACTGGGTTCTTCAGTCACCTCTTGAGTCATATAGTGAGTTCATTAAGAACTACAATGTTATAGATCGCGACAAGACTCTAATAGATCTATCCTATTTTGATTGTTGCTGTTGAGTCAGAAATGATGTGGCGCAATGGTCAAGAAAATATGGGTGGAGGATCTATTTCTCAAACATCCATGGGCATTGACAATGCTAACATTGGAAGTCCAGAAAGGTTTTCTCTTCCCAATGGAAAGGGGTCGGCCTTGGTCAACTCGGTTGACCCAAAGGTAAAGGGAAAAGCTAAGTTTGTGATAGTCCCATGTACCATTCCCAAAGAGTCTATATGTTTTCATTGTCAAGAGAAGGGGCACTGGTTCTGAAACTATCCTAACTACCTGAAAGATCTAAGAGAGAAGGAAAAATCAAAAGCATTTGACTCTACTTCAAGTAAGTCCACTATCTAACTCAGTTAAGTTCCTTTCTTGATGATTTTTAATACAAAATGTGACTCGATTACATTTTGGTGTTTGGCAGGATCAAGGAAAGGGAAGGAAATTTAAAGAAAGTGTATGACGAATCTGATTGCGAAGATGGATTTCAATCGCATGGTTCGAAAATTGGATTCGTGAGCTACTAGCAAGGAGTTATGATAGATTGCTAGAAAATATGTAATAGCATAGTTTTCATTTAAAGTTGCATTGTAAGGAAAGTTTTTCCAAATTTGATAAATAAAGAAAAATTTTGTTTTATTTTATACGTCCTTGCAATGGCACTTATGAAAAATTGATGTTTGTATGGTTCTAGCAATAATGGAAATATGAATTTGATTCTTTCGTTTGTGGTAGCATCTAAATTTACCAAATAAGGAAAGCTTCTCATCACCCAAGTTTTCAATTGGATAGAAACTTGGAATCATGCAAGATGTATAGTATGATAGATGAACCTTTTAGCTTTGGAAAATTAAGACTAGTTCCTTGTTCACATGTATATGTGAGTCAAGTGAAGAACTAAGGGATTGAGTACACATTCTTGTGCACTGGTCAAGTCCACCTGTAACACCCTAAATTTCTAAACAATTTTTCACAATTTTTAAAACATATCTCCATTCATTACTATTATAAAATCTTGTGGTTCACGTGTTAATCCATAACTACATCCCAAGATCATAATGTATAAAATCTCCTCATGTGTGTATATTGATCATGTCGGCGCCTTCCCGTGATCCTCGTTGGTACCTAAAACAAATAACACAACAACTGTAAGCATAAATGCTTAGTGAGTTGCCCAAAATACCGCATACAACACATATGCCACTGGAGGCTATAGCACGACCCTCCGATCGATGTGTCTCAGCGGGACCCTCCAGTACCGTAGCTCGTTGGACCCTCTTGTCTAGTCTGAATCGTTGGACCCTCCAGTCCGGTCTGTATCGTTGGACCCTCCGGTCCAGTCTATACAATCATATAACATAGATATAGCACATAAACTCATTCATATCACATAATCTCATACTCAGCACATAATCTCATACATATCACATAAGACCCTCTGGTCAACACATGAATACCACTCTTGGTAACGTATAGTGAAAAGACTCACCTCGGGTGAAGAACGGCTCCTATAGTCACTGTTGCTACTCACCGGACTCCAACTTTGTGCAAAACCCACAATAAATCTCAATTAGGAGCCAAGTCCAACCTCTCCCTTGTTGGGTCTAAAGATAGAACACCTAGCAGTCCAATAACACTTTAAACCCCCTTTGGGCCCACCAAGGCCCAATAATAAATGGGTCCTCATACGGCCCAATTCCCAACCAAAAAGGCAAACCCAAAAACAAAGGCCCTAAAGATCATATACATTCCGCTAGCCCAAGACTCTAAGCGTGGAGCCTAAGCTCCAAGCCCAACACTCAATGCCCAAAACATCACCTAGCCCAAAATCCCTCAGAGGGGTTACACGGGACGTACCTCCTTTGGTACGCTTAGCGTACTAAATCATGCACAAATCTGATCGGGGATCTCAACCCAGTACGCAGGGCATACTTGGATTACGCTGGGCGTACTCTCAGTTTTGCATAAATAAATTTATAGGTCTTAACCAATTAAGACCTTAACTCGTCGCTTAAAGGGAGTGTAGGGGCCTTTACAGCCATGGAGTAGTAAATGTTAGGAAGTCCACTTTAAGCCTTTGCATGGCTGTAAAGGCCCCTACACTCCCTAGCACCTTTCCTTCTTCCTCAAAAGATCTAGGTCTCATGCATGGCTCAATAATCTCATCCAATATCACATTTTTATGAACATACAACTCTTATAGTTGCGAAATATGGAAGAGCTAGGTTAATGAAGACCATTTGCCCATAAAGTCTACACCTTGGGACCAAACACCCTAGAAATGGGTCCATAAAGCATAAGACAAGAAAGACTAGGAAATCTAGGAGCTTTTTACCTCCAGAAGAAGCTCCGCCCTCTGAAGAACTAAAATCCAGACTTGTACTCCATCTTCTAGCCTCCACAAAGACCTTCTATTATTCTTCTCCATCATACAAAGACTCTTCCTAGCTCAAAACACTCATACATCACTATGGAATGATGAAGATACTCTCTTGAGATATCTCTCTATGAAATGGTGGCTAAGGACAAGGCCATATCCTTCCTTAAATAGGGATCGAGTCTAATTTAGGGTTTTGAGTCTGGACCCGCTACGCCTAGCGTAGCTCAAGGTACGCCCAGCGTACCGATATGAGTCCGCATCCAAAACAAGCCCTTGAGTATCCGCAGCGTCCTCCTTAGTACGCCCAGCGTACTCGATTTCCTTGATTCACATTTAAGGGCTATCTTGACAGCTCGGAAGAGAAGAAGGATTTAAAGGATGTTCCTAAATTTCGGGATATTACAATTCTCCCCCATTTGAAATAGATTTCGTCCTTGAAATCACTCCTTACCAACACATAGAACGAGACCAACAAACCGTGAAACACTACCAAAGGTCCTCATGCCATACACAATCACTTCTCAACAACACTCGTTCCCACCAGGGATTCTCATTCGAGAAGGGGCAGACCCAGCTGCCGCTGCGGTACTCGATCTGGCTCATAAGAACTGGTACCCTAATGGTCTATCTCCTTGCCAGACCACCCTCGGAAAAACATCATGCTAATCTCTCATCGATTAATAGTTTCTAAGAACTCTCTATCCACCCTAATTCTTCAATTGATCCCAGTCGAACTCAAGAGAAATTGCAAGATCATAACCCATCGATGATCTACCGCCTGAACAACTACTAGAACTTATCAGAAGGAATGAATCTCAAAAATCTAACCTCCAACACAAGAAAACCACACTCCCTTGTTAGTGTCCTCTGACTTCCATAAACATAAGCCCCGACTTCCTCTCAGATTCCCTTCCAATACCGAGCACCAGGTCAGTTCCCAACCTAAAAGATGAACCTATAAGGTTACTTATTGCAAACCAATACGTCTCATCAACTCCCTTCTCACGATGACTATCTCGGCTCATTACGACACACAGTCACGAAGTTTGCTTTATGCCAAGCGAGTGTTGCAACCCATCTGGAATTGTCTCGCTTCTGACCCTTGGTCACCGTCCACCCTCCAGTTTCATGTGCCCTGCGAGAATCCACATACCAATGATACCGACCCACTCTGGTGAATGGAATCAGATGAAGGTAAATATTCCTCAAACTGAAACCCATAAATATGAAACCTCATCTTGCATACTCAATAGAAGGACGAATCCAGACTCAAACTCAAGAGGCTGATTCAATAGCAAGCTTGGAACCACTCAATTCCAACCTGACGCTCAACTCATGACCCAAGATTCGGGAATTTAAGCACACACCTTCTCCCAATTCCTTCTGATTATGTAACAGCCTGAAATCCAGGTATCCTTCTATTTGGCCATGCATCTTTATTATGTTGTCATTTTAGGGTTTCCATGATAGGCGAGTACGTTGGGCATACAAGGTGTACGTTGCGCGTACTCGTGCGCCTCATTTGGACGCGTTCACCCTCAGGTACGCTGGGCGTACCCAAGTTTACGCTGGGCGTAACCGGTCCAGACCTAAAACCGTAATTCCTTTGGAGGGCTATAAAAGCAATGTGTGGCTGGACTTCTCAGCCACCATCCCTCAGAGAGATACCCTAAAGAGAGTGTGCATTCGTTATTAAGCCATTTTGTAAGTATTCTAAGCTTGGTGGTGCCATTCCAATGTAGCAAAGCAGAAGAAGAACTCATTGGGAAGGCTAGAAGTGGTGTTCAAGCGTAGATCTGAGCTTTGCAAGGGTTGAAGCTTCATTTTCAGGTAAAAAGTTCAGATCTTGTCACTTGGTTCACGTTATATGCTTCAAGTACCATTTTCTAGGGTTTTAGTCCCAAAGGTGGAGACTTTTTGTGCAAATGCTCTCCATAAGCTTAGATCCATCATACTTCTGGTCGATTGGAGTTGTAGACTCATAAAACACCATGCATGAGATCTAGGTCCTTGAGTTGGACTAGAATGATGTTAAGAAGTATTGGAGCCTTTACAGCCATGCCAAGGCTTAAAGGTCTCGACTTTATGGGTTTAGATGCATAAACAGAGTCGGATCTAGAAGTTGGAGTAACGGCTTAACCGATTAAGACCAGAAATGAAGCATGTTAGAATTTGATGGTTACGTTGGGCGTATCTCCCAGTACGCGCAGCGTACTGGTTGGAGACCCCGATCCATGGGCTGGCGATGTACGCCCCGCGTACATTAAGCAAGACGCCCTACGTACTCACAGGGTTGACTTTTGTTGACTTTTAGGGTGTTGGTCAACATGAAGACTTTGGGTCAAGGAAGGGTAAAATGGTCTTTATGATAAAGGGTAAAGTTTTAGTTGTGGAAGTCCTTGATTATTAAATGATATTTTTACGATTAGGTGAGGTAGAGTCATCGTTGGGTTTTGGAGATAGCGAGTACGCGAGATCTTAGACTTTCCACGAGGTGAGTTTTCTCACTATACTGTACCCAGAAGGGTTTTATTGTGTGACCGGAAGGTTGGGTATGTTATGAGATATATGCATTATATGTGATAAGTTAATCATTTATATGTGCTATGTATGATATGCTTGATATGGGCCGGAAGGCATTATGTTATGGGCCGGAAGGCGAATATGTTATGGGCCGGAAGGCGTTGTGATGTGGACCGGAAGGTTGATGTAGGTACGAACCGGAAGCTTTACCTAGTCGGGATGGAAGTCCCCTGAGACACATGGACCAGAAGGTCAGGGCCTGGAAAGGCCCTGTGATTAAGTTGTATTTTGGGGAACTCACTAAGCATTTATGCTTACAGTTGTGGTGTTATGTGTTTCAAGTACTAGCGAGGACCGTGGGAAGGCGTCGGCGTGATCGTACACATTGTCGGGGAAACTATTTTATGATCATTGGGATGTATTTTGTTATGATAATATTGTTCACGTTTGAATTTGGAATATTAAACGATGGTTTTTGATGTTTGCAATAATAAAAAATTTGTTTTAAAATTTACGTTGTTACAGATTACAAAATCCCCACCCAACCTAGGGTATAACAATTCCCAACTAACACGGAGACCTCCGTCTTGCCCCTGGTTCGGAAACCAGGCTCCAGAATACTCAAACAGTAAGGTTATCGAAGCCTAAATACTCCTCTTCTGTGACAACCCGATATTTCAACTCTTTGTAATGGCCTAATAGGTCAAGTATTGTAAATATTTTTGAGTTAATAAAATTAACTTTGATAATAAAATTTCCAAAAAGTTTCTATTTAAATTCTTCTATGTTTAAATATCATTAAACCATGATCTTACGTAAAAAGAACGCCCAAATCCGACTTCGTATATTGAAGTTATGATTTTTCCAAGTTCAGCTTAGCAACAGACAACTAAAAACTCGAAACGGAGATCGAGCGACATTTGGCCGGAATGACCTAAACGAGAATCGAAGGTCTCGACAATTGTATTTCAACGGTAAAAAGTCTGGCAAAAACCGACGTCAGATAAAGAAGTTATGAATTTTTAAAGAAATTCCTTAATCACGTCATTTTAATAAATAAATAATAAAAATAATTTCGGAATTTGCCAACGGAATCTAAACGAAAGTTGTAGATCGTAGTCTCACCTTCGCGGGGATATAAAGAACGTCGAAAACGGAGTTCGTATGAAGGAGATATGAATTTTTGAAGTTTGATAAATAATTTATATATAATTTTTATTAAAAATTCGGTATTATCCAAAGAGGAGTCAGCCTAGGGCCGAGGTACGCGCCGCGTACCCTCGTACGCCCTGCGTACTCGAGGCCACGGCCTCGGATCGTCCACGTCGCCCTATGCGAAGCTACCCGACCCGCCGTCTCATCCGACCCGCCCCATCCGAAATACGTAAGCAGTGACGTCCCGTACGCGCCGCGTACGAGGGCCTTCCAGCCCCCTATAAAAGGGGTGCGAGGGGTTCCGGAAAAATTGCTCATTCACTCTCCTTTTTCATGCGTTTTACCTCGTTTTCTGTGCTCGCACTACCCCGAAGCCCTAGTCATTTTTGCTCAACTTCCGAGGGTCGATTTTACTCCCGAGATTCCCGAGAAAAATCCGTTTCCCGAGACGAAACTCTGCCCGGTTTTCGATCTCGCTATCTTCAAGCTTCCAAGTGAGTTCATACCCCTTTATTCAACCTTTGAAATGCTTTAAATGTTTTAAATACTTTATGCGGGGGGGGGGGGGGGGGGGGAGGGGAATACAAGTTAAACACATATAGTTATTGCTTCGATCACATGTGATTGCATTAATCACATGTGATTAATAACTAGGAAACCAATGATTCTATCACTGTTCAAACTATTTTACTTCAAAATGTCTTACAAACTCTTTTACTTATCAAATGCTTTTATTTAAACTTTGTTTTACTACTTACAAATTGCATGCCCATATATGTATAGATATATAAGTAATGTTTAAAGGACTTAGGAAGGCCATCCGCCCTATTTCCTTTTCGCGCACAGAGATGTGGTCTGGTGGGATTTCAGGTGACCATCTGAGGGTTGTTTCAATATTAGTTATATATCATATATACATGTATAGACATAAAAGTACTTGCATATTCATACTTATCAGCACATCATTAGTATGTTACCATCGGGGTAACACGGGATCATACTACTACAAATTCTAGATCAACGAGTCAGTTCATTCAGGAGTCAATACTTATTACTAAGAGAACATATACAACGATACTAGAACAAGTAACATTATATTGCATATACACGAATACGTTAACAATTGTGATCCACTGTGTGGGAGCATGTCTTAATTGTCATGTCCCGAGTTGTAGCCAGAGTCTCTTGGAGGGAGAGCGTGAGTTTACGTATAGATCTATACTGGATTGACTATCCTACACCACGCTGCTAGCTACAGTGGGACCGACAGGTCTGCGGGTGCCAAACGTCATACCTTATTTTTCGACTATACGTTGTCGTTGTTACCAGTCTATAGTATGGTGCAATTTATCACATGATACCTTAATATAAACCCGGTTTAAGGTAGTTAGTACAGCAGTAGTTCCTATAAAACAAAACTACCGTACTACAATAATTTACCCATTACATTTTGGTGATCACCTCACTTAAACTTTAATGTACAAACAATATTTTGTTAAATGATAGTTACACTTGGGAAATTACACACTTTTACATCAAACGAGCATACAAAACAGTTAAGCCTCGGTAGAGGGCTACTTTAACAGAAAATATAGGTTTTTCTGAGAGATTCAAACTTTTACAAACACTTACATACATTTACAACTCATACTTGCAACAGGTTCAAACGTTTTGATAACAAACCTCGACACTAAAATACTTATGAATTCACCAGCTTAATGCTCAGCTCATCAGTAGACAGGTACCGATGCTAGCTTTTGAGAAGATGGAGCGCATTCAAGACTCATCATACTATTTTGATTTACATTATATTTTTGGTGTCTAAAACTGTACGCAACACGCTTGTATTAAAACTTTATATTTAATGCAATGGATGATGTTGTTTGCTTATTTACATTTACTGTGTTGTGATACTTTACATGACGTCCTCCACCCCTAGAACGTTTCCGCCATTCTTGGTTTTGGGGTGTGACAGATTGGTATCAGAGCATTGTTTATAGTGAAGCAAGTATATCAACCCATAAAAGATATACTAAACTATAAACCCATTTGGGATTAAAACACTTTGACCAAGAGTCTATACTTTAAATACTAAAATAGTTAATTAAGTATACTAGTCTGCATTCATACTAAAACCAGTGTCACAACGACAAGAACAAGAGTATTACAATTGTTAAATATCTCAGGTAAGATAGGGGATGTATGGTCAGTCCTGGAAATGGCATAGCCTGATCAACTATGCTGGTCCGAGGAGTGATTAGCATATGCTGTAGAATAGTTGTGATGTGTTAACAAGTCTAAAAACTTACCAACAATTCCACAAAAATATCAGTGGAACTTAAACTTAAAATACTATGGGTGTATTTTGTGCTATTAACTACATACATACTATATCTTTATACCTCTCTTCTCGCGTAGATTTAAATGGCTGGATTCCATCACGACGACCCGTACTTTCCAAATGAAGGCAACATAGGAAGGCTCGAACCAGAGTCTGACGATGAACACCAAATTCCGTTGGATGATCATCAAGCTGAAGGCTTCACGGATGGATCGAACTCTGAGCCCAAAGTCAACAACCTACCTCCAGTAGGTCAACCCCCAAACAACAACCCTCGACCAGCTTTTCCAGGTCCTACTCCCTTATGGGCAAACAACTTGAATCGTTGGAGTGATGAACAGGGTCAACCCTTACCATACTTTGGGGATCGAAGCTTTTACAACGTCAGCAATGGTGGCTCTGCTGACCGAACCCTACCTGTCATTATCCGCAGAATAGCTCGTAATGTCGAGCAAGGTCGAGCAGCCATCGACCGGGTCATGGAGATTCATGCCAACTCAGGTGTCAATACAGTCCGCATCTGCCGTCTTGAAGAAGACATGGAACGGACCCGGAGAACAAATGAAACCCTACAGCAACATCTGGTTGCCTCTCAAGCTGAAGTCATGGAACTCCGAGCTCGTCAAAGTGCTCATGAGCAACACCTTCAAGAGGTGGTCCGTCAAATGAGAGACCTCAGGGTTCTCCCGAGGAATACTCATCGCCGTTAGATGATGTCTAGTACATCATTATCTTTTGGGTTAAGGATTAGCCTTTAACATATGTGCTCTAAGTAGCACTTGTCTGTAAAATATTCCTAACTTTCAGTACTCTAATTAGGAATCTAAGAACTGTCAAACTTTTCTATATGGTATGATGTAACACCTACTGTTAGGTCGATTTTTCCTTGAACTTATTACATCAGTAATACCAGTATTATTGAAATGTATCTAAATTGTGGGAAAAATCTATACACTTGTGTTTTCCTACTAATATTTCTTGTTGTGATTTCAAACACTCATTCAACTGTTGGGCTATGGTTAGTTAGTCCATGTATCACTCTCACGTTGCTTACAAAATGATTCTTACCAATTTTCTTACCTTTATAAACTTATAGCTGAAAGATGCCTCCTCGCAAATCTCCCAGGAATAATCCTGCACCACCACCTCCTCCGCCTCCAGTCATCGATACTGTAGCACTGAATGCTGCCGTAGCTGCAACAGTGGTAACTGCCATGGCACAGTATCACTCTTCTGATGCCAGCAGAGGTGGAACCCCTGTGGAATCAATCCCGGTTGAAACCCCTGTGCCCTCGAGAGAGTGCTCTTACAAGGATTTCACCAACTGCAAGCCGAAGTCCTTTCATGGGACCGGCGGAGTCATTGCTCTCTCACAATGGTTCGAGAAGACTGAAGCGGTCTTCGAAATTTGTTCATGCCCTGCTGCGAGCAAAGTGAAATACGCCGCATGCACCTTTGAAGGAAAGGCCCTAACGTGGTGTAACGGCCACGTTAAATCTCTAACTTTTGTCGTAGCCAACGACATAGGCTGGGAAACAATGAAAGACCTCATGATTGAGGAATACTGCCCGAGGGGCGAGATCCAGAAACTAGAGCAGGAGCTTTGGAGCCTGACCATGAAGGGCACCAACATTGTCGCTTACACCGCCAGATTCAAAGAACTGGTGGCCCTCTGCCCTAATATAGTTCCCACTGAAGGGAAAAAGATCGAAAGGTACATATGGGGGCTTGTGCCTCTATATCAGGGGAATGTTCTAGCATCAAACCCCGCTACCTTCGACAGTGCCAAACGATTGGCACAACGACTCATTGACCATGGAGTCAAAACCCCTGCAACCACAACCACCCTAACCATCCCGGAACTCTCCAAACCCGCTGATACTAAGCGGAAATTTTGGGATGAAAAGAAGAAGCAACAGGCTGCCAAAAAGCAGCAAATTGTGGCAATACATGCCGCAATAACCCCTGCTGCTGCTACTACTACTCCGGTGGGTGGGTATGCTGGAAGTTCGCCCAAATGCAACAAATGCAACTACCACCACAATGGCCCCTGCCATGAAATGCAGTGCTCTAACTGCCACAGAAGAGGACACACAGTCCATTTCTGTAAATCTCCGGCGAGACCGATCGCCCAAGTCCCCAGCTCCGGCGCGAGCCCGACATGCTATGGATGTGGCGGAACAGATCACTATAAGAGGGACTTCCCCAAGGCGAAAAATGCTGGCGGAGTAGGGAGGGTACTAGCGATAGGCCACGGGGAAGCAGTTGCTGACCCGACAGTGGTGACTGGTACGTTCCTCCTCGATGATTCCTATGCATGCATTCTATTCGATAGTGGAGCGGAGCGAAGCTTCGTAAACCATAAATTTACTCGCATGCTTAATCAACCACCGCACGCACTCAAAGAACTATTCACATTAGAAATGGCTAATGGAAAAACTGAAAGTACGAGTAGCATATACTTAGGTTGTACCCTAACTCTAGATAACCATTCATTCCCAATCGACCTCATGCCAGTCTCAATAAAAAGTTTCGACGTTATCATTGGCATGGATTGGGTAAGCCTTCATCGCGCCGACATCATGCGCTACGAGAAAGAAGTCCGTTTAAACCTTCCGTCTAACGAAACTCTTATAGTCTATGGCGACAAACCCGGTGCAAGTCTTCGCATCATATAAAGTATTCAAGCACAGAAGTATCTGCGTAAGGAATACCATGCATTCCTTGGTCACGTCGTCGACACGAGCCTCAAAACGAAAGAACTAAAGAACATCCCTGTAGTGAGCGACTTCCCCGACATTTTCCCAGAAGAACTACCCGGGCTACCTCCGCAACGACAGGTCGAGTTCAGAATCGACTTAGTCCCAGGAGCTACCCCAGTAGCCAAGTCGCCCTACCGCTTAGCACCAGCTGAGATGCAGGAACTCTCTGGTCAACTTAACGAACTGCTCAGCAAGGGCTTTATAAGACCGAGTTTCTCACCTTGGGGAGCACCGGTCTTGTTCGTTAAGAAGAAAGACGGATCATTCCATATGTGTATTGACTACAGAGAACTCAACAAACTGATGGTCAAGAATCATTACCCTCTGCCTCGCATCGACGATCTATTTGACCAACTGCAAGGGGCGAACTATTTTTCTAAGATTGATCTGAGATCCGGATATCACCAGTTACGAGTGCTAGCGGAGGATGTTCCACACACAGCCTTCCGAACTTGTTACGGACACTACGAGTTCGTGGTGATGCCATTCGGATTGACCAATGCGCCAGCAGTCTTCATGCATCTGATGAATGGAGTATGCCGACCTTATTTGGATCAGTTCGTCATCGTTTTCATTGACGACATCCTGATCTACTCCCGAAGTAAGAAAGAGCATGGCGATCACCTGCGACAAGTTCTAGAGACATTACGAAAAGAGAAGCTTTATGCGAAGTTCTCGAAATGTGAATTTTGGATCCAGAGAGTCGAATTCTTAGGACACGTGGTAAGCGAAGAGGGAATCCACGTGGACCCATCCAAAATTAAAGCCATTGAGAACTGGTCAGCACCTAAGACGCCTACAGAAATTCGCCAATTTCTAAGTCTCGCTGGCTACTACCGCAGATTCATTCAGAACTTCTCTCGAATAGCGAAACCTCTTACAACCCTAACCCAGAAAGACGTGGCCTTTGACTGGGAAGAGAAACAAGAAAGAGCGTTCCAAACGCTCAAACGAGCCTTGTGCACCGCACCAATACTATCCCTTCCCGAAGGAATAGAAGACTTCGTAGTCTATTGCGATGCATCGAATCAAGGGCTCGGATGTGTCCTAATGCAGCGAGGTAAGGTCATCGCCTACGCCTCGAGACAGTTGAAGACACACGAGGTTAACTACACGACCCACGATCTTGAACTAGGAGCAGTGGTGTTTGCTCTGAAGATCTGGAGACATTACTTGTATGGAACGAAGAGCACTATCTTTACCGACCACAAGAGTTTACAACACATTTTCGATCAAAAGGAGCTCAACATGAGACAACGACGGTGGGTCGAGCTACTCAGTGATTACGAATGCCATATTCGTTATCATCCGGGTAAAGCCAACGTAGTAGCAGACGCCCTAAGTCGGAAGGAATATTCTGCTCGCAAAATCAAGTCATTGTCAATAACCATCCATTCACACTTGTCTAATCAAATTCAGGCGGCCCAACTTGAAGCCATGAAACCTGAAAAGGTGACAAGTGAATCCCTCAGAGGAATGGACAAGAATTTAGAAGCCAAGGGTGACGGAGCCTTATGTTTCATGGATCGGATCTAGACACCGAAACACGGTGGTTTCCGAGACTTGGTCATGACCGAGGCACACAACTCTCGGTATTCCATCCACCCAGGTACAGATAAGATGTATCTGGATCTTAAAAAGCTATACTGGTGGCCGAATATGAATGCAGAGATTGCAACCTTCGTGAGTAAATGCCTTACTTGCGCAAAGGTTAAGGTCGAGTACCAGAAGCCCTATGGTTTATTGCAACAACCCGAGATCCCGGAATGGAAGTGGGAGCGGATCACTATGGATTTCATAACCAAGTTGCCCAAGACAACGGGTGGACTTGACACCATATGGGTCATCATTGATAGATTAACCAAGTCTGCACACTTCCTGCCTATCAAAGAAACCGACAAGATGGAGAAACTTACGAGAACCTACCTTAGGGAAATCGTACGGCTACACAGTGTACCTATGTCCATTATCTCCGATAGAGATAGTAGGTTTACCTCAAGGTTTTGGCAATCACTACAACATTCCCTAGGAACAAGGCTGGACATGAGCACAGCCTACCATCCTCAGACCGACAGACAGAGTGAGAGGACCATGCAAACACTGGAAGATATGTTGCGAGCCTGCGTGATTGACTTTGGGAAGGCATGGGATACTCATTTACCCCTTGTCGAGTTTTCCTATAATAACAGTTATCACACGAGCATCAAGGCTGCTCCATTTGAAGCCCTCTACGGCCGAAAGTGCAGATCCCCTCTGTGCTGGGCTGAGGTGGGTGATACCCAACTAGCAAGGGGGCAAGCTTCCGACATTACTCTTACCGGTCCGGAAATCATCCGGGAAACGACAGAGAAGATCCTTCAGATCCGTGAAAGATTGAAAGCCTCTAGAGACCAACAGAAGAGCTACGCAGATAAACGAAGGAAACCTTTGGAATTTCAGGTGGGAGACCGAGTCCTTCTCAAAGTCTCACCCTGGAAGGGCTTGATACGCTTCTGCAAGCGTGGGAAGCTTAATCCGAGGTACATAGGGCCTTTCGAAATTCTTGCAAGAGTCGGCCCCGTAGCTTACAAACTCGATCTACCAGGCGCACTTCGTAACGTACATTCTACATTCCACGTATCTAACTTGAAAAAGTGTCTATCCGACGAGACTCTCGTAATCCCACTCGACGAGATCGAGATCAACGAGAGCCTCAATTTTGTCGAAGAACCAGTAGAAATCATGGACCGAGAGGTCAAGCAAACAAAACAAAGTCGCATACCCATCGTGAAGGTTCGCTGGAACGCTAAGCGGGGACCTAAATTCACATGGGAACGCGAAGATCAGATGCAACGCAAGTACCCACATCTGTTTCCCTAATCCACGAGTGTTCTCTTTCTTTGAATTTCGGGACGAAATTCCCTCTAACGGGGGGATGATGTGACAACCCGATATTTCAACTCTTTGTAATGGCCTAATAGGTCAAGTATTGTAAACATTTTTGAGTTAATAAAATTAACTTTGATAATAAAATGTCCAAAAAGTTTCTATTTAAATTCTTCTATGTTTAAATATCATTAAACCATGATCGTACGTAAAAAGAACGCCCAAATCCGACTTCGTATATTGAAGTTATGATTTTTCCAAGTTCAGCTTAGCAACAGACAGCTAAAAACTCGAAACGGAGATCGAGCGACATTTGGCCGGAATGACCTAAACAAGAATCCCGAGAAAAATCCGTTTCCCGAGACAAAACTCTGTCTGGTTTTCGATCTCGCTATCTTCAAGCTTCCAAGTGAGTTCATACCCCTTTATTCAACCTTTGAAATGCTTTAAATGTTTTAAATAATTTATGGGGGGGGGGGGGAATACAAGTTAAACACTCATAGTTATTGCTTCGATCACATGTGATTGCATTAATCACATGTGATTAATAACTAGGAAACCAATGATTTTATCACTGTTCAAACTATTTTACTTCAAAATGTCTTACAAACTCTTTTACTTATCAAATGCTTTTATTTAAACTTTGTTTTACTACTTACAAATTGCATGCCCATATATGTATAGATATATAAGTAATGTTTAAAGGACTTAAGAAGGCCATCCGCCCTATTTCCTTTTCGCGCACTGAGATGTGGTCTGGTGGGATTTCGGGTGACCATCCGAGGGTCGTTTCAATATTAGTTATATATCATATATACATGTATAGACATAAAAGTACTTCCATATTCATACTTATCAGCACATCATTAGTAAGTTACCATCGGGGTAACACGGGATCATACTACTACAATTTCTAGATCAACGAGTCAGTTCATTCAGGAGTCAATACTTATTACTAAGAGAACATATACAACGATACTAGAACAAGTAACATTATATTGCATATACACGAATACGTTAACAATTGTGATCCACTGTATGGGAGCATGTCTTAATTGTCATGACCCGAGTTTTAGCCAGAGTCTCTTGGAGGGAGAGCGTGAGTTTGTGTATAGATCTATATTGGATTGAATATCCTACACCTCGCTGCTAGCTACAGTGGGACCGACAGGTCTGCGGGTGCCAAACGTCATACCTTATTTTTCGACTATACGTTGTCATTGTTACCAGTCGATAGTATGGTGCAATTTATCACATGATACCTTAATATAAACCCGGTTTAAGGTAGTTAGTACAGCAGTAGTTCCTATAAAACAAAACTACCGTACTACAATAATTTACCCATTACATTTTGGTGATAACCTCACTTAAACTTTAATGTACAAACTATATTGTGTTAAATGATAGTTACACTTGGGAAATTACACACTTTCACATCAAACGAGCATACAAAACAGTTAAGCCTCGGTAGAGGGCTACTTTAACAGAAAATATAGGTTTTTCTAAGAGATTCAAACTTTTACAAACACTTACATACATTTACAACTCATACTTGTGACAGGTTCAAACGTTTTAATAACAAACCTCGACACTAAAATACTTATGAATTCACCAGCTTAATGCTGATAAACTCTTTCAAAATAACTTGTATTCTCAGGTCATCAGTAGACAGGTACCGATGCTAGCTTTTGAGAAGATGGAGCACATTCAAGACTCATCATACTATTTTGATTTACATTATATTTTTGGTGTCTAAAACTGTACGGAACACGCTTGTATTAAAACTTTATATTTAATGCAATGGATGATGTTGTTTGCTTATTTACATTTACTGTGTTGTGATACTTTACATGACGTCCTCCGCCCTAGAACGTTTCCGCCATTCTTGGTTTTGGGGTGTGACATCTGCGCCACACCCTGATTAGTGAATGCTATGGCTCCCCGCAACATCGCCAAACCTTCTCACTGACTAGTGAGTACTACGACTCCACGTAGCATCACAACACCCTCTCGTTGACTAGAGAGTACTACAGCTCCCCGTAGCATCACAGCACCCTCTCGCTGACTAGTGAGTACTACAGCTCCCCATAGCATCACAACACCCTCTTGCTGACTAGTGAGTACTACGGATCCCCGTAGCATCACAACACCCTTTCTGCGGATTCGGATCACTCCTTTCTGACAAGATACCTTTAGAAGCATGAAATCACTAACTTGGACCTCGAGCTCGGATCGTCGCCTATCCACATAACTCTTCTGGTCACTCTGAGTGGTCAACAACCTCTGTCTGACCTGCTGTATCCGCTCTATCATCTGAACCACTATCTCTGTACTACCCATAACACGTTGCCTTACCTCACCCCAGAAAATGGGGGTCCGACACCTCCTCCCATACAACAGCTCAAAGGGTGGCATATTAATGCTCGAATGATGGCTGTTGTTAAAGGAAAACTCATCCAAGGCAAATACGGGTCCCAACTCCCGCCGAAATCCGGTACACATGCCTGAAGCATGTCCTCGAGCATCTGAATCGTCTGCTCACTCTATCTGTCAGTTTGTGGGTAGTATGCGGTACTAAAATGCAGTCTCGAACCCAATTCCTCATAAAATTTCCTCTAAAATCTAGAGGTGAAACGCACATCTTGATCGGAGACAATCGAGACCGGTACTCCATTCCGCGATACCACCTCTCTCACGTACAACTCTGCGAATTAGTTTGGAAATAATGAACCATTATTCCTCATCATACTCGACTCTTCAACCCACGCTCCATTACGTCTCTTATCAGAAGAGCAGAACCCACATGTCCACCCTATATACCCATCAAAGACCATAAGGGTCACCACCCTGATATAGTCCTCTTGATCGTCCCACGCTGACCACCTGTTCAAGTTGTATCTTTACCTTGCAACAGACCTACTGCCATATACTCTGGTTGCAGGTTACCATCCATTCAATCTCACAGGGCTCACCCCTAAAACTCAAAATCGAAATCTCAGCACCTCTTATGTCTCCCACGGTAAACGGAAACAACACCACTCGGGTCATAATAAGTGACCTCTCTGCTATCGGCTAGTTACCTAGCCCCAGCCATATTCTTATATAATGCACCACCCCTACTCATCCCTAAGTCCTGCGACTCCAATCGGCATATCATCCACAATCCCTTGTAGCTCACTTGGTCTCCTATTTCAAGGGATGCTTCACTAAACTTGTTCACCATAGCCTTCTGTCCCCATACTCATTCACCTCTGATCTCCGTATAGACAATCCCCACGGAATAACCGGTAAAAACCAGAAACACTAACCATCACCAGTCATGACTCTCAGACCGGGTGACCACCTCTCGATCTGTTGCAACATATGGTACTCGAACCATGACATCAATTCTCAATCTGTTACTTATCATGGTACTCGAACCACCTATAAATTCTCAATCTGCTACTTAGCATGGTACTCGAACCATGATATCAATTCTTAATCTGTTACTTATCATGGTACTCAAACCATGACATCAATCCTCAATCTGCTACTTATCATGGTACTCGAACCATGATATCGCCTCTCATGGCTATCAGATCCTGTCCTATCAAACCTTGGTGACTTCGTGTTGCTGAGCTCCCGGTACAACAACGAGTCACCCCCTCGTGGCCTAGCAATTGTGACAGCTTCGATGGCTGCAGCAGTAGTAGCTTCCGAATCAGCATCGTATTGCTCATCAACGTCTCAATCAACGTGGTCTCGATAGACCCAAACATCTCCTATACGACCTCACGTATCGTCACGACTACCTCATCACGAATCATCTTGCAAATCTCGTCATCGCTAACTATGCCGCTCTCTGGAGTGTGATGTGCACTCACCAAGATATCTCTGAAATATAGCAAAAGAAACAAGAGACTCGGTCGAGCATGCTCACACTCAATAAGGCAACCCTACTCGTCCTCCAGCATCCAAAGGATTCTTACTTGGACTCCTCACCGATCCGGTGTCTTCGTAGTACGGGCCCTATACTACCAACCACGTCGCATCTGCATTCACCCCAAGTCCTCCTCCTTGGATTTTGGATCGCAAGTACTCTACTCTCTCTATGCACTGGCTACCCTCTGGTAGACCTCTCATGAGCTCCTCACTGCTATCTACTCACTCTCAAGACATCTCATAGTAGTAGTAATATCCTAGGCTAAGGCATCACAAATCAGGCCACTCTAGTCGTAATATGAATACATAGCCTACTCTAGCATGCATAACATAACATAGCATATATCATAACACATAATCTAAGGGTATTTTGGGGATTCACTGTTTGGGTGCTGGCAGACCGTACACACTGCTCTGCTCTGGTTGTCTCAAAACCTCTTTCTGTTTTAGAAAATTTAGTTCTTATTGTTGAAAATTTCTCAAATCCTCAGTTTGAGTTCAGATACGCCCAAAGGTGCATCTGAGTCCCTCAAATCAAGGCTCTGATACCAACTTGAAACACCTTAAATTTCAAAACAATTTTTCACAATTTTTAAAACATATCTCCATTCATTAATATTATAAAATCTCGTGGTTCACGTGTTAATCCATAACTATAGCCCAAGATCATAATGTATAAAATCTCCTCATGTGTGTGTATTGATCATGTCGGCGCCTTCCCGCCATCCTCGCTGGTACCTGAAACAAATAACACAACAACTGTAAGCATAAATGCTTAATGAGTTCCCCAAAATACCGCATATAACACATACGCCGCTCGAGGCTATAGCACGACCCTCCGGTCGATATGTCTCAGCGGGACCCTCCAGTCTCGTAGCTCGTTGGACACTCTGGTCCGGTCTGAATCGTTGGACACTCCGGTCCGGTATGTATCGTTAGACCCTCTAGTCCAGTCTATACAATCATATAACATACATATAGCACATAAACTCATTCATATCACATAATCTCATACTCAACACATAATTTCATACAAAGCACATAAGACCCTCCGGTCAACACATGAATACCACTCTAGGTAACGTATAGTGAGAAGACTCACCTCGGGTGAAGAACAGCTCCTATAGTCACTGCTGCTACTCACCGGACTCCAACTCTATGCCAAACCCACAATAAATCTCAATTAGGAGCCAAGTTCAACCTCTCCCTTATTGGGTCTAACAATAGACCACCTAGCTGTCTAATAACACCCTAAACCCCCTTTAGGCCCACCAAAGCCCAATAATAAATGGGTCCTCATACGGCCCAATTCCCAACCAAAAAGGAAAACCCAAAAACAAAGGCCCCAAAGCTCATATACATTCCGCTGGCCCAAGACTCTAAGCGTGAAGCCTAAGCTCCAAGCCCATCACTCAAAGCCCAAAACATCACCTAGCCAGAAAGCCCACATATGGGTTATGCGGGGCGTACCTCCTTTCGTACAGCAGCGTACTCAATCACGCACAAATCTGATCGGGGATCTCAGGCCAGTACGCGGGGCGTACTAGGATTATGCTTGGCGTACTCTCAGTTTTGCATAAATAAATTTCTAGGTCTTAACCCGTTAAGACCTTAACTCATCTCTTGGATCTGGACTTCCTAACATCTCCTACTCCATAAATTCGGAACCTTTAAGCCTTTGCATGGCTGTAAAGGCCCCTACACTCCCTAGCACTTTTCCTTCTTCCTCAAAAGATCTAGATCTCATTCATGGCTCAATAATCTCATCCAAGATCACATTTTTATGAACATACAACTCTCATAGCTCTGAAATATGGAAGATCTAGGTTAATGGAGACCATTTGCCCATAAAGTCTCCACCTTGGGACCAAAAACCCTAGAAATGGGTCCATAAATCATAACATAATAAAGACTAGGAAAGTTAGGAGTTTTTTACATCTAGAAGAAGCTCCACCCCCTGAAGAACTCAGATCCAGACTTGTACTACATCTTCTAGCCTCCACAAAGACCTTCTCTTGTTCTTCTCCATCATACAAAGACTCTTCCTAGCTCAAAACACTCATACATCACTATGGAACGATGAAGATGCTCTCTTGAGGTATCTCTTTGTGAAATGGTGGCTGAGGACAAGGCTATAACCATCCTTAAATAGGGATCGAGTCTAATTTAGGGTTTTGTGTCTAGACCCGCTACGCCCAACGTAGCTCAAGGTACACCCAGCGTATCGGGAGGAGTCCGCATCCAAAACACGCACTTCAGTACGCACAGCATACTCCTTAGTACGCCCAACGTAATTGATTTCCTTGATTCACATTTAAGGTCTATCTTGACAGCTCGGAAGAGAAGAAGGATTTAAAGGATGTTCCTGAATTTCGAAATGTTACACCACCACAAAAGATCGATAAGACTATTCGTCATGATTTACTAAAGTTGTGTAAATATGGTTATACTTACTAGTTTAAGTATAATTCTGAAACATTGTAAAAGTTTCGATGTATTGGAGAACGGATGAGAAGAATAAAATTAGGCAGAAAGGATAAAAGTTTCTCGTATCTGAAAAGATGGGAGAGTACTTTAGTATCATGTTTTGTGAGCATCTTAATGATTAAGAAACCATATCACAATTGGTTCTCTAAGGACATCTTAGTGCATTCTTATGGCTAAGTAGAGGAATCAAGAATTGTTGAAATGGTTAAATCAAGAAGATAAGTCATACTTCCTTCCAAAACAAATCTAAGAGTCATACTCCGAGATTGTAACTTGAGTGATATATCTTAAAGAAAGGTTTATAACACTTGTCAAATGTAAGAGTAAAAGTTTCCTACTCTTATATATTTGAAATTGGTAAGTTGTGATGTTTTGGATCAAACAAAGACCAACTAAGGCCAATTGTGTGAAGTGTTTGTCTTGATAAAGAATCCGCACTATCTCTTGAATATTTGACAAGTGAGTCTTATATGTCAAGAGGATGGTGGGAGTCTTAAAGATCTTGGAAAAGCTTCCAAATCAAATTAAAAAGAAAAAAAATAGTTTATCACAAGCACACAACTTGAGGTTTATAACCTATCGTGTTGACATATTCTTACTTTTGCACCCATTCCAGTTAAAGTTGGCTTTGTATATGAGTTCTGAGAGTTCTCAATAGGTTGCATAACAACTTGGAAACAATGGCAGGCCCTTGAGATGCTATGTGGCAAGAAGTTAAGACTTCACAAGCTCAATCCATAAGAATTTGGATTTGTCACTAACCTTGTCTTGTGATTATGGTTTTGGCAAATTCACATGGATAGGAACATATACACCATAAAATCAAAGTGTCATAAGGTTTCTCTTCGATTCATGAAAATGATGGTGAGGAAACGTTTTCACTAAGTAGATTTTAAGGAGATAGCAATTGTGATATTTGCATTCTAAAAGTCGTTAGTGGAGCGTGTGTGGTTAACCAGCACACTAACATGGACTTGTGAGAAATGGCAAATAGAAATAGAAATATTATAGCAAAAGACTGGTCTAGTATCATGTCTTTATGAATCGTGTCCCATATGCTTCGGGTATAGGATCGATTACACATGCTATATTATCCATATGTTCTAAATTTTTCCAAATGCCTAGAGCATTAAGAGGGAAAAAGTACTAGAACTAGATATGACTAATTTGATTAAGCAATTATCAAGTACAATCTAAGGTTTACCAAAGATTAGTTATTCACGGACAGTTGAAAGTATAGTGTTAATTTTCGAAGGACCATATTGACATATTCTGAAAAGAGGAAACTCTTGTTTAGAAGTAAGAGTCAAAATGAGAATATGAAAATATTCCCATAGGTGGAAGTTATTCATTAAATATGTGTAAGATTAGGAAAATTAATGTAAGAAGAATGTTCAATGCAATGAACTTTGAATATAAGAATTTGTTTCCATGGAGTTGATCTCCATTGGAATACTCTGTAATGTATGTTGAGGAGTCTTTGTGACTTTGTGCATAATCATTACAAGATTATCAATTCATATAAGTTTAGAATCTTACAGATTTAGATAAATGGCAGGAATTTGGAATTCTTGCATTTGTGGTAAGGATTTCGGATTGTGAATGAGTATCACTGGAATTATGTTCAATCGATCTATTTCACAGAGTAAGGATCACAGACAAACTAAGTGTGCATACTTGGTGTATAGCATAACTAATGTTTGGACAAACTTAGTGTGCATATTGGTGTATGGCATGACTAGTGTTTAGAAAAACATAATGTACATGCTTGGAGCATGGGACAACAATTTTTTTTAATTGAAGTATAAATTTGATAGTTTGAAACAGTATGCAATGAATGATGGGTAATCAATATGGTGATAAATAAAAGATGTTTTATTTATATTCATAATTTCTAAGACCATATTGGATTCGATTATTCTCGTGTTTCATTTTGCATGTTTTGACTTCTAGAATAATTATGTTTGGTATATCATACTATTCGAATTATCCATAGTCGGTCATATGTTGGAAGTAGGTGTGAATCAAGACTGTCATGAGCTGGTTGTAGAGGTCTAAGATGTTGGACATGGCTACAACACTCATGAGTGCTCATAAGTTTTATGTATTGGAGTGAATCCATGCTCACTGGTATCACTTCATGGAATTTATCTCGAGTGATCGTGAGACGGTAATATCATATAAGTCTTCAAACCTAGAGATATGACTTGTTGCCTATGAGTTGGTTATACATTGATTGTACGAAAACATATTGGTAACTCCATGTTATAAAACGTGCCATTGTGTATGATTCAAGAAGTAGTAGAACAAGCATATGAGTAAAAGTTTATTTGTTCCTTATTGGATTAGAAGCGATATCTGGTCCCCTCGATGATTTTGTGTTGACCCATGTATCGGGTCCGGTCAGAACTAAGTTGATTTGTTCAATTAAGTTCTATGTCAAACAAATGGGAAATTCAGAAATAAACTATTGGAAAATAAGTAAGACATTGTTCCATGTATTTGTTCGGCTGATATCTAGAATAGAGGATTATATGATCACTTATCTAAAATGGAGTATCATCATCTTCTTAGTTCCGCGAGACCTTAAAAGAGCTACGATTGCTGATCGGTTCCTGAAGTTATTCTTGCAAATATAGTTCTTAGACTTATCCAAGTGGGAAACTGTTGGATTAGGTCTCTAAGTCCATAACTATTTACGGCATCTACTTGACCCGGTTGCCATGATCCATTTGGGTTGCATGACATTGCAACACTTGGATAGATTAAATGAGAGAAAGCACACTTAAGGATTATTAATATATTATAAGTTCTAACATATTAATAATATTATTTAACTAGTATTGATCATAGAATTGATTTGAAATTAATTAAGTGATCAAAAAGAGATTAATTAAATATATGGGGTTGATTGTGTAAATAATATATTCTTATATAGTCGGTTAATGATCCATGGTTTGTATGGGTTGGGCTAAAACCCATAAGGTACTCCATGGGTAATCCATGGAAGTTACAAACCCATGGATCATGGAATATGGAAAGCTATGACAATTAGGGTTTACATGGTGTAATGTCACAACTATATAAATAACTCCATGCAAGCGAAATTGGCACTATGATAACTACTTGTACAAGTTAGAGGGCAAGCCAATTTTAAGGTGTAAGTGAACTTCTATCAAGTCTATTCCAAGAGTTTTAGAGTTGTGTGAGACATTTGAGGCATAACACTTAAGGTGCTAGGCTCATAAGGTTCTCAAGGAATCCAAACTACAAAATGTATGTTTTTCTTCTAACATTTATGTTTAAAAGTTCCCCATGCTATGTTAGATAGTGGAAGAACCTTGGAAAATAATTTTTGCATGTATCTTAGTCAAACATAGATAGAAGATGTTTAGGGTTGCATGTACACCTTAGGAGTATTAGAATACTCAAAACCCAACAGTTATATGTTGGAAGTAGATATCAATCAAGACTCTCATGATTTGGCTTGTAGATGTGTAAGTTGTTGGACATAGCAAGAGTTGTTACAAAACTCTTGTGCGCTCATATGTTCTAAGTATTGGATTCAACCCACACTCACTGGTATCAATTCATGGAATTTATCTCGAGTGATCGTGACACGGTAATATCATATAAGTCTTCAAACCTAGAGATTTGACTTGTTGCCTATGAGTTGGTTATACATTGATTGTATGAGAACGCATTGGTAACTCGATGTTATAAAACGTGCCTTTGGGTATGATTCAAAAAGTAGTAGAATAAGCATATGAGTAAAAGTTTATTTGTTCCTTATTGGATTAGAAGCGATATATGGGTGCCTCGATGATTTTTTGTTGAACCATCTACCGGGCATGATTAGAACTAAGTTGATGTGTTCAATTAAGTTCTATGTCAAACAAATCTGAAATCGGGAAACAAACTGTTGGACAATAAGTAAGACATTGCTCCATGTACTTTTCCAACTGATATCTACAATAGAGGATTATATGATCACTTATCTTAAATGGCTTATCATCATCCTCTCATTTCCACGAGACCTTGAAAGACCTACGACTTCTGATCGGTTCCTGAAGTCATTCTTGCAAGTATAGTTATTAGACTTATCCAAGTAGGAGACTGTTGGATTAGGTGTCTAAGTTCATAATTATTTTTGGAATGTACTTGACCCGATTAACATGGTCCATTTGAGTTGCTTGGCATTGCAACACTTGGATAGACTTAATGGAGAAATGACACTTAAGGATTATTAATATATAATAAGTTCTAACATTTAAATAATATTATTTAAATAGTATTGATCAAAGAATAAATTTGGAATTAATTAAGTGATCAAAAATTGACTAATTAAATATATGGGGTTGATTGTGTAAATTATCTATTTTTGTATAGTGGGTAATGATCCATGGTTTGTATGAATTGGGCTAAAACCCATAAGGTGCTTCATGGATAATCCATGGAGGTTACAAACCCATGGATCATGGAATATGGAAAGCCATGATAATTAGGGTTTACCTGGAGGATACAACTATATAAATACCCCTAGACTAGCAAAATTGGCACTTGTAGAAGCAAGAAAGAAGGCTAGCCGATTTTGAGGTGTTAGTGAACTTCTATCAAGCTTATTCCAAGTGTTGTGGTGTTGTGTGAGACATTTTAGACATCATACTTGAGGTGCTAGGCTCACAAGGTTCTCAAGGAATCCAAACAACAAAAAGGTATGCTCTTCTTCTAGAATTTATGTTTAAATGTTCCCCATGCTATGCGAAATAAGTTAAGAACCTTGGAAAACAAATTTGCATGTATCTTGGTAAAACATAGATCCAAGATTTCTAGGGTTGCATTTACACCTTAGGAGTGTTAAAATGCTCAAAACCTTTCAGTTAGAACATGTAAAAGAGGTCAATGTAGGTGGCTACTTGGACATGTTCGTACATCGATTAGGAATGATAACTAAGCATTTCTTATACGGGTGTGGATACCTTCCAACAAGAACATCATGGTTCACCGTGCATAGGCGAGAGCAATTCCAACATAGGTGACCCACTGGGAAGTTTTCATGTCGGTGACTCAAAGCGGAGAATATTGTGATATACTACAACGGAATGTTATAATACTTGATGTACATCGTTCACGATCTACGTTCGTATAAAAATAAACTTAAGAAAACAATCTTCACAAAGATAACTAAATTTGGGCAACAACACAGAAAAAGTATTGACCTAATTGATTAGAAATGATTAAACATGGATCTAATATAACATTCAAAAATTACAATGGCATATTTAATTAAATTTGACTACTCAATTTAAAGCAATATAGTTTCTTTTCTGATGGAGTTGTAGTTATGATTTATAATTGTAATGTTTCACAACAAACTTTAGCGTGTTCTATATAAAAAATTTAATTATAAATTCTTATTTAGAAATTTAAATTAGTATAGGCAATCCCTTTGGTAACACTTGTTTAATTAAATTGTAAATAGTTGTATCTGCCTCGTATACATATTTAGAGACTTACATTTTTTCTATACTGATGATAATTTAAGTTGTTTACCATATTCATAAAATATCCATATAACCGGTTAGTATAGGTTTCCGACCAAATATGAATTTTCTTGTTATCTTCTCTAGCTAAATGAATTTGTTGGTGATGAACTAAAAAACCTAAATATATCATGTTGATCTTCATCTTGCATCTTGCTATGGAACACTAAAACATAATGAACTATTTTTTGGGGATGAGCAAAGATATATGGATCTTCGTCTTCAAGAAATATTGATTATCCAATATGGGATGAATGCGATTTGCATGTATGTGTGTGTGAACTCAAGAAGTAAGAAATGTTACATCTTGTTAATGTGTGTGTGAACTTGATTCCAATATTTTTCATGTATTTGTGAGCTAAAGAACTAAAAAAATCATTTTCTTCACTAGAAATACTCTTTAGATCTTGCCCAGAACCCATAAATCTCGTAAATCTTATCTAGAACTCAAAGCGAATATCTGAAAATGATTTTTGAAAATTTTTATTTTAAAATAAAATAAAATTTATAATATGTGATCAACAAACGCTTTAAGTCGAACTAAAAATCGAAATGTGAAATATATGATGAGCAACCTATAGCACTCAAAATCCATGATGCACACGCTCATTGAAATCTAAAATCTAAAATCTTTGATGATTTTACTTAAGAAGGCAAAAAAGTTGTCTAATTTTGTAACATGTTTTTACAGGTTTCTCATTTATCGTAACAATATTAAAATAATATAAGTATTATTAACATTTTTAAGTAACAAAAAACAAATAACAAAATGTCGAATGGTTTTGTGTAATAACATATGTTATTAAATATAAAAATAATAAGATCAGTGTTTAATTTTAAAATGCAAAGCTCCATAAATTTAATTCTATCTTAATCATCTTATTAAATTAGGGACCACATCAATCTATATATATACATGTGATATTCACCTATCTAAAGTTATAACTAGAAGATTAATAAAAAGACTATATCATGGCTCTTATAACTATTGTTGTTTTATCTTTCGTGTTTTTCATTTATACAATTGAAAGTGTTTCTGGAAGAAAACTTTTGGGAGAGGAGAAGACAACCACTGGATATGGGGAGGGGTTAAGCAAGATTAGAGGAAGTTTTGGGTGTGAAGTTGGAGAAGGAACTTGTGGTGAGATTAGAGGGAAAAATGTGTTGGATGGTGGTATTGCAGGAAACAAAGGGTTAGATGATGTCAGCAGAGGACAAGGAGGCTTCAATTTTGATATAATTTTTGGACCTCGCACTATAAATGAAACCAACTTTGAAGAAATATCTCTCGTTGCAGACTCAAATAATAACGGAGCAATAACAACCGGGGGAGATATAAGTGGAGATGGAGTTGCAGCAGCAGCTGGAATTGGAGCAGGAGCTGGAGTTGGATCTTTTGGAAAAGGAAACTTAGCCGGACTCGGAGCTGGGGCTGGAAGCGGAGCTGGAGCTGGAGCTGGATCTGGAGATGGAAATGGAGCTGGAGCAGGAGCTGGAGTAGGAGCTGGAGGAGGGGATAGGGCTGGGGCTGGAGTTGGAAATGGAGCTGGAGGTGGAGCCGGATCATCTAGACCCGAACTGGAGGTGTAATTCCTCCCTACATTGCAGCTTCTCCTGGAGCTTCACCTCCTCCTGAATTTGGATATATTTCTACTGCCGACTTCACATGGTATTGAATATATATGCTCTATATCTCTTTATGTATTATGTATCCATCAAAACTCAATAAAATAATACGAAAATGCATGTTTTGTATCTCCTAACGTCATGTTTTGATTACATTCATATGAAGGGGTGGGAGATTACATACCCTTAATTAGCCCTATCGAAAATAACCGATACCCGAATTATCCGCCCGGTTTTTTCTTCAAGTATCGGGTAAATTTTTTTGGATAATAGGGTAACCCGATTTTTTTCGGGTCGAGGAAAGGGTACATTTTTTGGGTTTCGGGTATACCCAAATTACCTGAATTATTTTAAAAATTATTTTTTTTGTAGAGCTTGTACTATATAGTAGGTATTTGATCACGCTTAAACTAACTATCATTATTGTAAAATATGAATCTATTTATTATGACAATATGACACTAATAATATTAAAAATAATTATTTATATATCATCATGTTCTTTAAACTTAACTGTTTTCTAGATTATAGTTTTTATTGCAACTAACAAACTCATTATCTTGATGAAATTTCAACACATGGTAAAATTTATGGCGATAATTATCTTAAAATTTTTAAACTTTTAAATTAAGATCTTTAAGTATTTGTTTTTTAACATCTTATATGATTAGATTAAGCTGTGAAAAAATTACTTGATATCTCAGGTATTATTCACAAAAAAATCTCAATGTGAAAGCATAAGTAATTTCGTTTATGTCTTGTTTGTTTATATAAAGAAAACTAATAAAGTATGACATATTTATTTCATTAAATTTATTTTTAGGTGAAATTCAAAAAAAAACATTATATATTTCGGGTAATACTCGAATTATCCAAACCCGACCCGATACCCGAATTACCCGAATTTAGTTTGGGTAGGGTATCGAATATTTTTTCTAACACGGAAAACTCGAATTACCCGACCCGAATTACCCGAAACCCGAAAGAATTACCTGATCAACACCCCTATCCTTAATCAAGTTTGCAAGCCCATCAACTAGGATTTTTTCATTAAATTAATCGAATTCAATCAAACTTTTCGTATTATTTTTTTATATAATTAAAAATAAACAATGAATATGATAATTCTCAAAACATTTGAAAGGAATAAGACACCACAAAAATTGAAAATTAAAATCTCAAAACACTTCAAAGTCCTAATTAGATAGAAATTAGATCTTTATTAAAAACAAAATTTAAAATTATTAACTACTAGATATGAAAAAAAAGTGAAGTCTAGAACATATTAAAAATGAAAATCGTATGTATCTAATCTCCTGAACAATCATTGGCCGTGGGGGACACCACTCTTATTGTTCTCCGCATCTCATGTCTGTTTCTTCCATCTCAACATCTCCTTGTAGTTGCCATCACTCGAGATCTTGGCCTCGTCTTTCACTTTTATGGCTTTTTTTTTCATGTTCTACTATGGTGAGTTATTTAGATTGTAAAAATTGCACATGATTGACAATTATATTTATGTATCTTTATTGCCTTTTGAATGTTTTAGTTTTTATCTTACCTTGATAGTGTTTAGGATTCTTACTTTGATCCAAGTATAAAAACTCTCATGTATTTGGTTGAAACCTACCACCACCACCAAGGACCATCATTAATGTTTCCTCATAGTATTTTCTCACAACCTCTGATCATCCAAGACTAAATTTTGTTTGAGGAAACCTTCTCCACCACGGAAACTATAGAGACCGAAAGAATGAGATCGTAAATTTCTTATTGGCCAAGAATAAGGTTGGTTTTATCAACAACTCCTTAGCTATATTGCAAGAGGGATTGTCTGATCTTATCAACCGGAAAAGATGCAATGCCATGATGAGAGGGTGACTTGACAAAGTGCTATGGAGAAAGAAATTATAGGTAATGTTAAATAAGAAGTCACCACTCGTAATATATGGATGGCATTAGAAGAAAGATTTAGGAGAGAGAACGCCATGAGAGCCCCTGAATTAAGAAGAGGGATAACTATGATTCAAAAAGAAAGTATGACAATCTCACCCTATTACACGAAGCTAAAAGGATTTTGGAATGCATATATGGTTTTCTAATGTGGCTTAATAAAGAACATGGAGCTTTGAGGACACAGATTGTAATTAACAATTTATTTCCCATGTTAAGCAATGTGTATCATCATCTAAGTCAAGACGTATAACAAAAGAAAATTTGCAAGTCTAGGAATTACATGGGAGAAGTCGAACCATTCCAGATTAGCAATAAAATTGGATTACGAATTGTTTTGAATGGAAAATTCTCGAATAACTTCAACAATAAAGAAGAAAACAACTAGACTGGAAGGAATAATGACAGATGGTGCTCTCACTATCAGAAATCAGAACATAAATTTGATGGGTGTTTCGAGCTTGATGGTTATCCTGATTGGTGGCCCATGAAATCAACCAACTCCAAGCACTAATCAAGAAAACCCAAACAACAAAAGTCATGCATTATTACCGTTAATGGAGATGTTTAGGTGTTGTTTGTTTTTTCGAAGCAAAAATTCAAAAAGTCTGCAGAGCACCTCTGCAAACCTCTACCGCAGAAGAGGTGGACCAAACGGCTACAGACTGTAATAAGAAGCATGTTTGTTTTTGTTAACATCTGCAGACTGCTGCAGACATTAAAAAATTAAAATAATTTAATTTAATAAACCGAAAATTGTTTTTAAACACAGAAAATTTAATAATTGTAGTCTTAAAACATTGAAATAATAAAATATAATATGTTATATGTTTTGTTACAATCTGTTTTTTCCATTTTATTTTTTATTTCATAATTAAAACAAAATAATAGACACTTATTTAAAAAGAAAAATAAAAAATGAAATTCTAGACACTTATTTAAAAAACAATATTAAAATTAATTAACTTATGTAAATTAAATGGGATAAAAGAATTAAAGGGATATAAATTTAATGTATTAAAATTTGAAGGGATGAAAATAGAATTTAATATATAAGTAAAGGACCATAAATGTAATATTAAATATACTTTATGGAGGACCATGACAAAATGTAATATTAAACACGTTCAATTTTTGGAAAAAAAAAAAAAAAGGCATCCATGGTTTTTTGGGATTGAATTTTTTTAGGTTTAGGTTTGAAGGGGTGGGAAGAGGTAGGAAGAGGTATAACAAGTGCTTCCCCAAGAAGCACACAGGTAGACGTTTTAAGCCCCGAAGACTTCCGAAAAACAAACTGCTGCGGGACAAAAAGTGATGTGCGTGTGTTGCGCCGCGCAACAATAAGAGTTTTGAATAGGTTTTTAAGAAAAACAAACAGCACTTACATGATAAGATTATGAATGATTGTTTCTAACTTTTGAGATTAACAAAGTCGAGTGAGTAAAGGACCAATCCTACAACAAACATAACTAGTAAGTTTGAAAGACAAGATGAATAGATCATTGAATCAGTTGCTAGTGATCATATAACCAATCTTACAAAGTGGTCAAAAGCTATGATCGACATGGAGAACACCACTTATGTCAATGTACCTAACGTAAAATCAGTGACAGTTAAAAGAGTTGGTGATATAAAAGTATCAAATTTTATATTGAAAAACTCTTGAATGTGCCTAGCTTTAATTGCGATCTAATTTTAGTTAGCAAGATAAATCATGGTTTTAGTTTTTCATTAACGTTTCAGCCTAATCTATGCTACATACATGACTTATGTTTGAACATCCTTATTAGGATTGACAAGGAATGTGATGGACTTTAATATTTAGAGTAGGTTGAAAGAAAGAAAGGGGAAATGACGGCTCTAATAAAGTATGATGTTTGGCATAGAATATTTGGATTCATTTTAGAGGAATATTGGTATTTGTAGTCAATTTCATGATTCTTATATTCGGGCAAAACAAAGTAGAATTCCTTTTCTAATATGTTTTTCCATAACACTAAAATATATTGATTTGCTGGACGTTGATATGTGGGGTCGATATAAGGATGATTGTCTTGATGGTGCCTGTTATTTGATGTTGAATGTTCATGACTATAGTTTTGGGGTGCTGCTGTATTTGATGAAACACAAATCTAATACTGATCAATTGTTAATCTCTTTTTATAAAATGGTTGAAAAGTTCATTAAAGATCTAGGGCTTCACGTACCATTCAAGAGCCCATCCAGATTTCTTATGACTAGGAGAGCTCTGTTACGCAAGTATTATTACCAAAGTAATATCTAAGCACCTAGAACATTCTAGGGAGATTCCTTTATATTAAGATATCAGTGAAGTAGAAAATGTTAGCATTTATAAATTTTATACAAATCAAAATTTATATATATATATATATATATATATATATATATATATATATATATATATATATATATATATATATATAATCAAGCCCAATTTATTAGTAAGCATGAAAGGTATGCTATAGTTGTAGGACTTCGTTATTCTAGTTATTGCGTTTGATTCGAACTTAGTATTTGGATATTAGAACAATGTAAAAAACAACTATTGTAACGTTTCAATATATCATATATGACCTTTTCTCTAGATACTTGTTGTGTTATATGTTAGCATGTTTAAGCATTGAATAATCTAGTTATTCTAAATTTTCTTAGTCGTTCATAGTTATGGGAGTAACTATGACATAAGACTAATATGAACAAGATTGGTTGATTTTCATGGTTATGAAAATAGAAAACAGTTGAAACTAATTTCATATCTACGTGTTGGAGAAGAATTATTAGACAATACCCGCATCTAGAGCACTTCATGGATCATTGTCATGAGTGATACTTGAAAAAAGGTAGTATCTTTGTATATTTTGACCTTAGATGCATATTTAGGACTTGAGTGTGGGGATTAATGTTTTTTTATATGGTTAACCTTTGTTCTCTAAAAAAGATGTTATAAAGGATATCATTATATATAACATGAAGTACATGAGAGGTTTATATAGTCAAGATGGGATTTGTGATGGGTTTTGAGCATTGCTCAATGGCCTAAGGACTACCTGACCTTCCTGCAATTCAATTCCCTAATGAAATCAACTATCTGTCTATGTGCACTAGCTGACTTCTCTATTGCATAACACTTCTCACCTGACTTCATAATCCCAGCTAAGCTGCCTACTGTGAGGATCTAGACATTGCTTCATGCTCACCTTCCTTCATAAGAATAGGATAGGATTAGTCCGGATCTAGTCTTAGTGTAGTAAAGACCATCAACAGGATGAACTCTATTTGAAGGAAGGCATCTATTTGAGTCTTTACTGAATTTGATATGCGTAGATTCGATTCAGAGAAGAGATTCATCTTTTCTTAGGCTTAAAATCTCTCTACCTCTCAAAGTCACCACTCCGTCCAGGTGTGGAGGTCAAAATCCCATCCTATCCACCCGGGTCGTCATCACCACCTTCTTTTGTCCAATCCTTCTCCTTTTGAATGATCGTCACGCCTCTCTTAAGCTCGAGATCGGCTTCCCAAGTCAGAACTAGAAAGAATAGTAAATAGCACCTTTTATAGACTTCATATGAGAAAATGGGATGATTCCTCAGGCATTGTAGCTTTGTAGGGGTGCACCTTTGGTACAATACAAAAGTGTGTAAACTATAAAAATGAGTCAAAGTGGATTGTCCCACACTAGCACTTCCGTGCAATAATTCTACCAAAGGTGATCCTATTATAGGAATAGCTTCAGGTACGCCTGTTACAATTTTCACTGCCTAATAACCAATTTGGTCCCGAGGTAAGGAATAACCAGTTACACCAAAAGATGTAGTCAATACACCCAGAACCACACCTGTAACTAGATCCTATGTGATCATGCAAACCTAATTTCTTTAAGCTTTTCACAAGTTGAACATGCAAATTGAATACCAAAGAAAAAACCTAGATCTAGCATACATAATTTCGAAAATTACAAATTAAAAGGTTTTTGATGTTTACCTTACTTGCTATGTAGTAATATGTCACACCCCAAAACCGATAACGGCGGAATACGTTTCGGGGTGGATGACGTAGTGTACAGTATCATCACAATTGTATAATAGTAAAAGCAAGAAACATGCAACCATTTCATTCATATAGTAAGTGTATTTACAAGTGTGTTTTGTAATGTTTGACAAACACCAAAAGTAAACAAAATTAAGAGATGGGTCTTGTATCCTCCATCTTCTCCAAAAATTGCTGCTGTACCTGTCTATCTTTGACCTGAAGATACAAGTTATTTTGAAAAGAATATCAGCATAAAGCTGATGAGTTCATAAGAGTTTTAGTGTGAGTACTTGTATAAAAAGCATTAGAGTCATTAGTATGAAAACTAAAGTTTGAATTCATAAATAGTGATGGAACCTAGAAAATCCCATATTTTCCAGAACATTAAGTAATGTAATATAGTGAGTTATTCTTAGAGTATGCAATAGTAGTGCAACATCCTTTAGTATTAAATACTTGTTTACTTCGGGATATTACTTCATCTTTCTTTTAGTATTTTAGTGCGGTTATAGTGTCCTTCTTAGAATATTCCCAATAGTGTGAGTAATAGCGAATCCCCATGACCTTCCCAGTCATGCATAGTGTAGTAGAGTAACAGCATCCCTAGGCCTGAGCGGCTTGGACTGAGGTTATCAGTCGGGATACAATAGTGTCTGCCCCGTATAGATCTATACATATAGTGTCGTCTTCCTGCCGAAAAACTTCGGGCATAGTGAATAGCGTATAGAGTATCCCGTAGTGGATTAGTGAGTTATCTCATTATTAATGCATTCTCTTGTATTGTAGTGTAGTGATTTTTCGTATAACTTGTATTGTATTCTCTTATTAGTGTATCGCTTCATAATATAGAGAATCATAGTAGTGTAGAGTAATAGTGGAAACTAGGGATAGAGTCCTTAACTATACCCATTATAGTTAATTTAGTGTATGTGGTTCTAGTCAGGTAGTGATTCAGGTAATTAATGAATTAAGAAGTACTCATAATCTGTACTAATATATGAGATATATAACTAATAAATCAATGACAGTCGGACGGATAACCACTACCCTAAGCCCACAATCAAACAAGAACAGGAAATAAGGCGAGCTATCGGTCCTAAATCTTTCAAGTCTTATTTATATAAATATATTAGTATGATTACATTCTCATAAAGAGTTTTATTAAATAAAAGTGTTGTAAGAAAGGAACATTTAAAACTTGTTTGTTAATCCAAAATAGTTTTGAAAACAATTGATTCATTTATAAAGCATAGTGATAAATCACATGTGATTTGAACTACAGATTGTGAATCACATGTGATTAACTCTGAAATCTGAAAAATAGTTTTATATAACTTTTCATAAACATGTGTATTCAACTTGTATCTCCCCCCTAAAACATATAAAACATTTGAAAGGTTAATTAAGGGGTATGAACTCACCTGAAATCGTGGAAATCGGGTGAATCGGGTAAAAGTGTCGATTGAGGGTTTGGTACCCAATAACCTCTTGAGCACCTCCTAGGACCCTAATGTCCTATGAAATATGTATTTTACAAGAAGTTAATCATCTTGTGCCTTTCATTATAGTATTTGGACATTCTAGCATCGTTTTCGGGGTTTTAAGGCCTAGAAGGGATTCCCGGGAGTGGTACAAAGTCATGAATGATTTACGGGAGGGTCTACGAGCTCACTCCCTTGGAGTTTATGGCTCAAAGCCATCCTTTGGGAGTTTACGGCCGTAAACTCCCTAGGTTTGGCCGTAAACTCTAGTGGTGCTCCAAAGTGTATGCTTAAGGTCTTATTTCACTTCCTTGATTTAGTGGTGTGTGTCTTGGACCATTTTAAGGGATTTAACATCATAATTTGTGACATTTTTGGGGAGTTTACGGCCAAGACTTGTTCTTGGGCCGTAAACTCTTGTAAACCCTTCAATATGTGTGTTTTAATGGTACAACAAAGTCTCATACACCTTAGATAAATCCTAGAAGGCCATATAGTGAGTTTGGGACAATTTGGCATACATTTTTGGGGAGTTTACGGCCCAAGAATATCCTTGGCCGTAAACTCTACATTTTGTGTCCAAATGTGAAGTTTAATTGTACAACACACTTCCAAAGGCCTTAGATAAAATCCTTACATGCATTTGAGGGGTTTTGGGACTTGTTTGACACAAATTTTTGGGTGTTTACGGCCCAAGCTTAGCCTTGGCCGTAAACTCCTCATTTTGTCCTCAAATGGAGTTGTTTGATGCATTGAAGTGTTCCTTAGTGTCAAGTCCAAATTGCCAAACACCCTAGATGAGTTTTTGAGACCTTAAACAAGTGTTTTTGGGGTGTTTGAGGTGTTTACGGCCTAAGCATGTGCTTGGGCCGTAAACTCCTTTTTACATGTCAAATCCTTGTGTTTTGGTGTCCAAAGTCCCCTAGGTTTATGCCTTAACTAGTCCATAAGCTTAAAGGAAGGAAAAACAAGGCTTTTGGTATGATTTTGGGGATTTGCGGCCAAAGGAGCCTCTTTGGCCGTAAACTCCTTTTTGGTCCTTGATTCTCATGATTTTGGACTCTAAAAGCAGTAAAGTATGATTAGATTAAGCTAGGGGATGAATCCTTACGTTTGGAAGTCGAGAATTTGCGGATTTGGAGTCGATTTCGGGTCTAGAGAGAGAAAGTAGTGAGAGAGAGATGTAATGGTGGTAAAAGAGTCCAATTGTAGTGTTCAAGTGTTTATATATGTCTTAGGTATTGTACCCGATACACGGCTACCCGATGCTAAAGTTTAACGGGGTTAAAACTTTTTACCCGGGTGAAGTGGTTGAAATAGTAATACCACTCCACTAGGTTAAACTAGGCTAAGTCGTACGAATGTATTACTTATAATGTTATTAGGACATGCCTATAATTAGATATTCGGATATTAACGATTCCAAATATTACATAAAATAACGTACGTTAATGTATTCCGTTAGTGAAAATGGGATTTGTAACGGGAATAGGTTTGGGGTTGTCACATCATCCCCCCGTTAGGGGAATTTCGTCCCGAAATTTTAGAATTCATACGTATAAGAGTTATAGTACAACTATGCGAAGAGATGGGGGTATTTGAGTTTCATTTGGTCTTCGCGTTCCCAAGTGAATTCCGGTCCTCGTTTGGCGTTCCACCGAACTTTCACAATTGGGATACGGCTTTGCTTCGTTCGTTTTACTTCTCGATCCATAATCTCAACAGGTTCTTCCACGAATTTGAGGCTCTCGTTGACCTCAATCTCGTCAAAGGGAATTACGAGTGTCTCGTCTGACAGGCATTTCTTCAGGTTAGAGACGTGAAAGGTAAGGTGTATGTTGCTTAGTTCGTGAGGTAGGTTGAGTTTATAAGCTACGGGGCCGATTCTAGCGAGAATTTCAAAAGGCCCTATGTACCTTGGGTTCAACTTTCCACGCTTTCCAAAGCGTATCGTGCCCTTCCAGGGTGAGACCTTCAACATGACTCGATCTCCCACCTGGAATTCCAAGGGTTTTCTTCGTTTGTCGGCGTAGCTTTTCTGTCGATCCCTAGCGGCTTTAAGTCGTTCGCGTATCTGTACAATCTTCTCGGTCGTTTCTCGAATGATCTCCGGACCAGTGAGAGAGCTGTCAGGAACTCTTCCTTTAGCTAGTTGAGTGTCACCCACCTCAGCCCAACACAGAGGGGATCTACACTTGCGGCCGTAGAGGGCTTCGAATGGGGCTGCCTTGATGCTCGTATGATAACTATTATTATAATAAAATTCCACAAGAGGTAAGTGTGTGTCCCATGACTTACCGAAGTCAATTACACAAGCTCGCAGCATATCCTCTAAGGTTTGAATCGTCCTCTCACTCTGTCCGTCGGTCTGCGGATGGTAGGCTGTACTCATGTCCAGCCTCGTCCCTAGCGCTTCTTGCAACGATTGCCAGAACCTAGAGGTGAATCTACTATCTCTGTCTGAGATAATAGAGATAGGGACGCCATGTAGTCGTACTATTTCTTTAATGTATGTTCTAGTGAGTTTCTCCATCTTGTCTGTTTCCTTGATGGGTAGGAAATGTGCGGATTTAGTCAACCTATCGACAATGACCCAAATAGTATCTAATCCACCCGTCGTCTTGGGAAGTTTGGTTATAAAGTCCATTGTGATCCGCTCCCACTTCCATTCTGGTATCTCAGGTTGTTGGAGAAGTCCTGATGGCTTCTGATATTCAACCTTGACTTTCGCGCAAGTGAGGCACTTACTCACAAATGTAGCGATTTCCGCTTTCATGTTTGGCCACCAGTATAGCTTTTTGAGATCCAGATACATCTTATCTGAACCTGGGTGGATGGAGTAGCGAGTGTTATGCGCTTCTCTCATAACCAAATCTCTAAAACCTCCATGGCGTGGAGTCCAGATTCGGTCCATGATGTAGTAGGCTCCGTCACCCTTTACCTCCAAATTTTTATTCATTCCACGTAGAGATTCTCCCAATACGTTCTCGGGCTTTAAGGCTTCTAGCTGAGCCTCTTTGATCTGCGTGGAGAGATGCGAATGAATAGTCATCGTCAACGACTTGGTCCTTCGACCAGTATACTCCTTCCTGCTCAGTGCATCTGCTACTACATTGGCTTTTCCCGGGTGATATCTAATTTCACAGTCGTAATCGTTAAGTAGCTCGACCCATCGACGCTGCCTCATGTTGAGTTCTTTTTGGTTCATTATGTGTTGGAGGCTTTTATGATCAGTGTATACCACACTCTTCGTCCCATATAAGTAGTGTCTCCAGATTTTTAGTGCAAAAACAACCGCTCCTAATTCGAGGTCGTGCGTAGTGTAGTTCGCCTCATGGTTCTTTAGCTGTCTCGAGGCATATGCGATAACTTTACTCCGTTGCATCAAGACGCAACCGAGCCCCTGATTGGATGCATCACAGTATACAACAAAATCTTCTGTCCCTTCGGGAAGGGATAATACTGGTGCGGTGCATAGGGCTCGCTTCAGGGCTTGGAATGCCTTCTCTTGTCTTTCCTCCCAGTCGAACGGTACTCCTTTCTGTGTCAGCATAGTGAGAGGTTTCGCAATCCGAGAAAAGTTTTGAATGAATCTACGGTAGTAGCCAGCGAGGCCTAGAAATTGACGAATTTCCGTAGGTGTCTTCGGTGCTGACCAGTTCTCAATAGCTTTAATCTTGGAGGGATCCACATGAATTCCTTCTTCACTAACCACGTGACCTAAGAATTCGACTCTTCGGATCCAGAACTCGCACTTAGAGAACTTCGCATATAACTTTTCGGATCGCAACGTTTCCAAGACTCGTCGTAAGTGATCCTTGTGTTCCTCCTCGTTCCGAGAGTATACGAGGATATCGTCAATGAAGACGATGACGAACTGATCCAGGTATGGACGACACACTCTATTCATCAAGTCCATGAATACTGCGGGGGCGTTGGTCAGTCCAAAGGGCATCACTACGAACTCAAAGTGTCCGTAGCGGGTTCGGAAAGCTGTCTTCGGAACATCTTCCTCAAGTACCCGTAACTGATGATACCCAGATCTAAGGTCAATCTTGGAGAAGTAACTTGCTCCTTGTAGTTGATCAAACAGATCGTCGATACGAGGGAGAGGGTAGCGATTTTTAACCGTGAGTTTATTGAGTTCTCTATAATCGATGCACATCCGAAACGATCCGTCCTTCTTCTTTACGAACAAGACCGGAGCTCCCCAAGGTGAGAAACTTGGTCTTATAAAGCCCTTGCTGAGCAGTTCGTTGAGTTGACCAGACAGTTCTTGCATTTCGGCGGGCGCTAAACGGTAGGGCGACTTAGCTACGGGGGTAGCTCCTGGAATTAGGTTGATTCTGAACTCAATCTGACGTTTGGGAGGTAGGCCGGGAAGATTTTCCGGAAAGACGTCAGGGAAATCGCATACTACGGGAATGTCTTTTGGATCTTTCGATTTCTGGTTAGTGTCGACGACATGGGCAAGAAAGGCGCGATATTCCTTGCGTAAGTATTTCTGAGCCCGAACACTGGAGATGATACGAAGGCTCGTACTCGGCTTATCTCCATATATCAAGAGGGTTTCGTGATTCGGAAGGTTCAGACGAATGGCTTTGTCGGAACATAGGATATCGGCGCAATGGAGACTCAACCAGTCCATACCAACAATGACATCGAAATTTTTGATTGAGACTGGCATAAGATCGATTGGGAATGAGTGATCGTCTAATATGAGAGTGCACCCTATATAGATTTCGCTAGAGCTTTCTGTTTTCCCATTAGCCATTTCTACAACGAATGTTTCTTTTAATGGTTGAGGGGTTTGTTTGAGTAAGTGTTTAAAGTTATGATTTACGAAGCTTCTTTCTGCACCACTATCAAATAAGACACAGGCATAGGAGTTGTTGAGAAGAAACGTACCCGTGACTACTGTGGGATCTGCTACCGCTTCATTGTGACCGATAGCAAGTAGCCTTCTAGTTCCTCCAGCATGTGTGGTCTTTGGACAGTTTCTCTTAAAATGACCCGTCTCTCCACAGCCATAACAAGTTGGGGTCACTCCCGTTCCAGGAACCTGCGTGATAGGTTTGGGAGGGGCCTTACAAAATCGGATAGTATGGCCCTTCCGACCGCAGTTGGAACACTGCAGTTCACGGCAGGGGCCGTTGTGGTGGAAAGGGCACTTGGGACACTTTGGCAAGTTTCTACTGTAAGCTTTTGGCGGGGCTGGAGCCGCTGGAGTAGTCAGGGTGGTGGCAGCATGGACCGCCACAATTTGTTGGACCTTTGAGGAGGTTTGGGTTTTCTTGCCCTTCATCTTATCCCATCGCTTCCTCTTTTTGTCAGATGAAGCGGGCGGTGCAGTGGTTGTTGTGGTTGCTGTCACTGGAGTGGAGGAGAGTTCGTGGTTGATCAGGCTTTGGGCCAATTCCTTGGCGCTATCAAAAGTTGTAGGGCGTGATGCTAGAACATTTCCTTGATACGGGGCACTAAACCCCAGATGTACCGTTCAATCTTCTTGTTCTCTGTAGGGATCATATTGGGGCACATAGCTGCCAAGTCGCAAAACCTGACCGTATAAGCTGTTATATCGGTCCCCTTCATCTTGAGGTTCCAGAGTTCTTCCTCAAGTTTCTGAATTTCGCCCCTAGGGCAGTACTCTCCCCTCATGAGGTCCTTCAGAGTGTCCCAGCCCATAGCATTGGCTGTGACTAAGGAAAGTGAACTAACATGGCCGTTCCACCATGTTAAGGCCCTGTTGGTAAGGGTAGCAGTAGCGAACTTGATTTTGCTCTCCTCGGGGCAAGAGCACATCTCGAACACAGCTTCGGTTCTTTCGAACCATCGAGATAATGCCAGAATTCCTCCAGTACCATTGAAGAAGGTGGGTTTACAGTTCATGAAATCCTTATAAGTACATCCCTGCACTCGATGATGGACTTCACCGAACCTGGAGTTACCACCGCTCGCATCCCCAGAATTCATTTGGGCCATGGAGGCTGTCACGGCCGCAGTTACCGCTGTTTGAAATAACACCGGATCGATCTGTGGAGGAGGGGGTGGTGGAGTAGGGGTTTGAGTTGCAGGCCGTCCTCTGGCGGGACGCTTTCGTGGAGGCATCCTTTACTGGAAGAAGTATAGAAATGATAGCAATAGTAAGGGCCTATAGTGAATATAAATAGAGTGTTTCGTGGACTAAATCAACATAATCCAAGATCAAGATGAGAGTTATAGCAATAGAGAAATCAACTGCCAATATATTGGTATCCATGATGCACCACAAGTTCATGAAAAATTGACCTAGCAATAGGTCTTACATCATACCATAGAGAAAAGGTTTGGCAGTTTAGAGGTTTGACTAGAGTACTTTCAAGCTAGGAATAGATCTACGGAACATAGAGTGGATAGGTTAATCCATAAAACAAAAGATAGAGGTAACTAGACGTCTTCTACTGGCGACGGTTACTTGCCGGGTGAATCCTCAGTTCTGCTAGTTGACGCATAACTTCTTGAAGGTGTCGATCATGAGTCCTTTGGCGTGCACGGAGTTCTCTAACTTCAGCTCGGGATGCAGCCAGCTGGTGCTGCAGAGCCTCGTTAGTCCTCTTTGTCATGTCCATGGCTTCTTCGAGTTGGCAGATGCGAACTGTGTTGAGATTTGAGTTGGCATCCACTTCCACAACTCGACCTATTGCCGCTTGACCTTGCTCGACATTCCTGGCAATCCTTCGGATCATGATGGACAGAATCTGATCTGCTAATCCACCTTCGTTTATGTTGTAGAAACTTCGGTCTCCATTGTATGGCGTGGGCTGACCCTGTTCTTCGCTCCATCTGTGCAAGGATATGGCCCACATAGGAGTGGGGCCCTGAAATGTCGGACGGGGGTTGGGGTTTGGGACTCCAGGGGGTAGGTTATTAACTTTTGGCTCGGAGTCGGAGTTATCCGGAAAGCCTTCTGCTCGGTGGTCATCCAAGGGGATTGGGTGATCATCGTCCGACTCTTCACTGTGCCATCCCCCATTACCCTGGTTTGGGTAGTACGGGTCGCCAGGAGAGTGGAAGCCAGCCATGGTATCTATGCGAGAAAGGGGAAAAGAAGATTAATAGGCGTACTAACCTAAATTACTTATAAGACGGTCGTCACGAGTTGGGCCAATACTTGCATAATGCATACTAATTACATGTGGTTGGGGCAGGATAGTCCGTCGAATAAGTGACCCTAACTCTAAATCCACAACCAAACAAGGAACAGGAAGAAAAGCAAGGATCACAGATTCTAAGTCTATAACGCCTTAGTCACATGTAACCGGGAAGTATCCATTTAGCGACTATTTCCCCATCTATAACGATCCCTTTTAGTTCTCACAGATGTATGTTTTTAGAGGTACAGAATACTCCTATAGTATTCCAATGTTAACGTTATTGTGGTAGTGTTGGTAAGTTTTTAGACTTGTTGCAATACCACAACCAAACTTAGGCACATGCTAGTCACTCCCAGGAAAACGTAGTTGATCAGGCTACATCCCCCTAAATGTGACTATATGTCTCTAAGCTCAATTGTGCTATCCAACAATCTTAATACTTTCGTTTGGTTCTAGGACGATACTGATTTCTGTGTTTCATAGTGATGTGTGCATATATATACTTTCGTTAAATCTTTTAGATACTTAACAGTATATATTCTTGGTCAGAGTGTTTTAGTCCCGAAGTGTTTATAGTTCATATATCTTTTATAGGTTGATATACTTGATTCACTATAAACAATGCTCTGATACCAATCTGTCACACCCCAAAACCGATAACGGCGGAATACGTTTCGGGGTGGATGACGTAGTGTACAGTATCATCACAATTGTATAATAGTAAAAGCAAGAAACATGCAACCATTTCATTCATATAGTAAGTGTATTTACAAGTGTGTTTTGTAATGTTTGACAAACACCAAAAGTAAACAAAATTAAGAGATAGGTCTTGTATCCTCCATCTTCTCCAAAAATTGCTGCTGTACCTGTCTATCTTTGACCTGAAGATACAAGTTTTATTTGAAAAGAATATCAGCATAAAGCTGATGAGTTCATAAGAGTTTTAGTGTGAGTACTTGTATAAAAAGAATTAGAGTCATTAGTATGAAAACTAAAGTTTGAATTCATAAATAGTGATGGAACCTAGAAAATCCCATATTTTCTAGAACATTAAGTAATGTAATATAGTGAGTTATTCTTAGAGTATGCAATAGTAGTGCAGCATCCTTTAGTATTAAATACTTGTTTACTTCGGGATATTACTTCATCTTTCTTTTAGTATTTTAGTGCGGTTATAGTGTCCTTCTTAGAATATTCCCAATAGTGTGAGTAATAGCGAATCCCCATGACCTTCCCAGTCATGCATAGTGTAGTAGAGTAACAGCATCCCTGGGCCTGAGCGGCTCGGACTGAGGTTATCAGTTGGGATACAATAGTGTGTGCCCCGTATAGATCTATACATATAGTGTCGTCTTCCTGCCGGAAAACTTCGGGCATAGTGAATAGCGTATAGAGTATTCCGTAGTGGATTAGTGAGTTATCTCATGATTGATGCATTCTCTTGTATTGTAGTGTAGTGATCTTTCGTATAACTTGTATTGTATTCTCTTATTAGTGTATCGCTTCATAATATAGAGAATCATAGTAGTGTAGAGTAATAGTGGAAACTAGGGATAGAGTCCTTAACTATACCCATTATAGTTAATTTAGTGTATGTGGTTCTAGTTAGGTAGTGATTCAGGTAATTAATGAATTAAGAAGTACTCATAATCTGTACTAATATATGAGATATATAACTAAGAAATCAATGACAGTCGGACGGATAACCACTACCCTAAGCCCACAATCAAACAAGAACAGGAAATAAGGCGAGCTATCGGTCCTAAATCTTTCAAGTCTTATTTATATAAATATATTAGTATGATTACATTCTCATAAAGAGTTTTATTAAATAAAAGTGTTGTAAGAAAGGAACATTTAAAACTTGTTTGTTAATCCAAAATAGTTTTGAAAACAATTGATTCATTTATAAAGCATAGTGATAAATCACATGTGATTTGAACTACAGATTGTGAATCACATGTGATTAACTCTGAAATCTGAAAAATAGTTTTGTATAACTTTTCATAAACATGTGTATTCAACTTGTATCTCCCCCCTAAAACATATAAAACATTTGAAAGGTTAATTAAGGGGTATGAACTCACCTGAAATCGTGGAAATCGGGTGAATCGGGTAAATGTGTCGATTGAGCGTTTGGTACCCAATAACCTCTTGAGCACCTCCTAGGACCCTAATTTCCTATGAAATATGTATTTTACAAGAAGTTAATCATCTTGTGCCTTTCATTATAGTATTTGGACATTCTAGCATCGTTTTCGGGGTTTTAAGGCCTAGAAGGGATTCCCGGGAGTGGTACAAAGTCATGAATGATTTACGGGAGGGTCTACGAGCTCACTCCCTTGGAGTTTATGGCTCAAAAGTCATCCTTTGGGAGTTTACGGCCGTAAACTCCCTAGGTTTGGCCGTAAACTCTAGTGGTGCTCCAAAGTGTATGCTTAAGGTCTTATTTCACTTCCTTGATTTAGTGGTGTGTGTCTTGGACCATTTTAAGGGATTTAACATCATAATTTGTGACATTTTTGGGGAGTTTACGGCCAAGACTTGTTCTTGGGCCGTAAACTCTTGTAAACCCTTCAATATGTGTGTTTTAATGGTACAACAAAGTCTCATACACCTTAGATAAATCCTAGAAGGCCATATAGTGAGTTTGGGACAATTTGGCATACATTTTTGGGGAGTTTACGGCCCAAGAATATCCTTGGCCGTAAACTCTTCATTTTGTGTCCAAATGTGAAGTTTAATTGTACAACACACTTCCAAAGGCCTTAGATAAAATCCTTACATGCATTTGAGGGGTTTTGGGACTTGTTTGACACAAATTTTTGGGTGTTTACGGCCCAAGCTTAGCCTTGGCCGTAAACTCCTCATTTTGTCCTCAAATGGACTTGTTTGATGCATTTAAGTGTTCCTTAGTGTCAAGTCCAAATTACCAAACACCCTAGATGAGTTTTTGAGACCTTAAACAAGTGTTTTTGGGGTGTTTGAGGTGTTTACGGCCTAAGCATGTGCTTGGGCCGTAAACTCCTTTTTACATGTCAAATCCTTGTGTTTTGGTGTCCAAAGTCCCCTAGGTTTATGCCTTAACTAGTCCATAATCTTAAAGGAAGGAAAAACAAGGCTTTTGGTATGATTTTGGGGATTTGCGGCCAAAGGAGCCTCTTTGGCTGTAAACTCCTTTTTGGTCCTTGATTCTCATGATTTTGGACTCTAAAAGCAGTAAAGTATGATTAGATTAAGCTAGGGGATGAATCCTTACGTTTGGAAGTCGAGAATTTGCGGATTTGGAGTCGATTTCGGGTCTAGAGAGAAAGTAGTGAGAGAGAGATGTAATGGTGGTAAAAGAGTCCAATTGTAGTGTTCAAGTGTTTATATATGTCTTAGGTATTGTACTCGATACACGGCTACCCGATGCTAAAGTTTAACGGGGTTAAAACTTTTTACCCGGGTGAAGTGGTTGAAATAGTAATACCACTCCACTAGGTTAAACTAGGCTAACTCGTACGAATGTATTACTTATAATGTTATTAGGACATGCCTATAATTAGATATTCGGATATTAACGATTCCAAATATTACATAAAATAACGTACGTTAATGTATTCCGTTAGTGAAAATGGGATTTGTAACGGGAATAGGTTTGGGGTTGTCACATAATAACAAGAACTCCTTGTAGATCCTTGACTCTTGAAAGCTTAGTGCCTCAAATATTGCACCTCTAATAGTTCACAAACACCTTTAACAAGAGGATGAGAGGATATAGGAGGAATACCCTTAGTATTTCAGCTTGGGTTCTTTTAGAAAGCATTGGCTGAAAATCCTAAGCCATGGGGTCTTTATATAGTTGAGAGCTACCAGGGTTTCTAAAGGAAACCCTAATTTCCTGCTTCAGGTTTAAGCACCCCATGGACCCTTACTAAGAAGCCTTGGATGAAATCTATAGGGCCTCCCTATAGATTTTCATCCACTTCATTCTAAGGAGTCCACCAACCCAGTTTTACAACTATCAATGATTTGCAAAATAGCTCCCGTTCTTATAATCAGTTCCTTTAATCCCAAAATTAATTTCGAATTAATTTCTGATTAAATACTAATTAAATAACATTATTTCTAGCTAATATATTATTTTAATAATACATTAATAAATCACTTTATTATTCCAAATAATAAATTCAACCTTTCTTTCCGAAAACCCAAGAGAACCATGCTAGGGTGACGGCAACCCAAGAGAACCATGCTACTATCAAATCAAGTGCATACCACCTATAGTTATGGGCTTAGACACCTAATCCAACAATTTGTTCCTCATATTCATTGAAAGTTCGATGTCTAAGGCCCTACAAAAATTTGAACACCATATGAGACTAATTACGATACATGTCTCATGTTTAACATGACGTGTGTGACAAAGGGATAACTAATAAAAAACCTTATGCATCAATTGAAGCTTTGAGCTCTTGGTAGTTATCACCGCTTTGTATGTTTTTGGGGATAGTTAAATGTTGCAAGTGGCAGATTTTTTGATCTATATCCTCAAGAATCATTTTAGAATGATATTTTCGATAACATATGATCATATAGGGTCAAATTAACACCTAATGAACCCACTCATTTGTTGGGTTTTGAGGATTCTAACACTCCTAAGTGTACATGCAACCCTAAATACCTTGGATCTATGTTTTCTCTATTATACATGCAAATATGAACTTTCCAAGGTATTCATCCTAACTAGCATAATAACATTGATTCATATGAATATATCAAGTTAGAATTACATACCTCTTTGATGTAGAATGTCTTCATTAAGCTTGAGTGCCTACTGCCCCAAGTGTGACACCTCAAATGTTTCAGACAACATCATATGCACTTGGAAAGACTTGAGAGAATATACACACTTCATGAAAATCGGCTAGCCCTTTCTCTCACTCATAGTCACCAGTTTTTCCCCAAGAATATGATCTTTATGTAGTGTCACACTTAAGGTAAACCCTAATTGTCATGGCTTTCCATTTCCTTGGATCCATGGGTTCAAATACACCATGGATAATCCTATGGGTTTTAGCCCAACTTGATAATCCATGGAGTCTTAGCCCACTATACAAGTATGGATGATTTACACAATCAACCCATATATTTAATTAGTCTTATTTTGATCACTTAATTAATTCTAGATTAATTCTTGATCAATACTAACTAAATAACCTTATTAAATATATTAGAACTTATAATATATTAATAACCCTTAAGTGTTATTTCTCTCATTTTAGTCTATCCAAATGCATGATGCCATGCAACCCAAATGGACCATGCCAAGTCGGGTCAAGTACATAAAAATTATAGTTATGGACTTAGACACTAATCCAATAGTCTCCCACTTGGATAAGTTTAAAACTATATTTGCATATGACTTCAAGAACCAACTGGCAATTGTAGCTCTCAAAAGCCACTATCGAACTCTGACCTTGTAGATGAACTCTGACCCTTGTCAATGACTTGTCCATTAGATAAGGGATCATATATTCCTCCATTCTAGATATCATATGGACTGAGACATTGGATTATAATCATTCTCTCTGTCCATTTGTTGTTTCCCGATTTTCCATTTATGACGACTAACTAATTGAACAAATAAAATCAATCCAGGCCCGACCGAGCACTTACATTTGTCATCGCTAAATGATCGAGGGGCCCACAGATATCACTTTTGTCCTGAAGGTAAAAGGAATGGATAAACTTTGACTCATATGGCTTGTTCTACGACTTGTTGAATCATACAGAAATGCACGTTTTATACCATCGAGTTACCAATGCGTTTTCGCGCAATCAATGTACAACCAACTCATAGTAACAACTCATATCTCTAAGTTTGAAGAATATAAGATATTATCGTCTCATGATCACTCGTGATAAAATCCATGAAGTGATTCAAATGAGCGCGGGTTGAATCCAATACTTAGAACTTATGAGCACTCATGAGTGTTGTAGCCCCCTTGTCCAACATCTTTGACCTCTACAAGGCAACTCATGACAGTCTTGATTCATATCTACTTCCAACGTATGACCGACTGTGGATGGTTTGAATATCTTAGTCATTCGGGAAGAGCGACCTAGTTTATTCTGGAAGTCAAAACATGCAAAATGACACACAAGAATAATTGAATCTAGTATGGTATCAAAACCTATGAATATAAATAGAACACCTTTTATTTATCATCATACTGATTACTCATTATTCATTGTTAATGTTTTATCAACTTTATACTTGAATTAAAAAACACTAGTTGTCCCATGCTCCATGCATGTACACTATGTTTTTCAAAACACTATTCATGCCACACACCAAGTATGCATACTATGTTTGTCTATGATCTTTACTTTGTGAAATACATCAATTGAACATAACTCCAATGATTCTCATTTCACAGTGCCAAATCCTTATCAAAAATGTAAGAATTCCAAATTCCTATCATTTACCAAAATATGTTAGATTTTAAATTTATATGCATGATCCTCTTGTAATGATTATGTACAAAGTCACAAAGACTTTTCAACACACATTACAATGTATTCCAATGGAGATCAAGTCCATAGAAACATCCTTATTGCATTATGTTTTTCTAACACTTATGTAACATTTCCATATTCTCATTTTGACTGTCACTTCTGAACAAGAGTTGCCTCCTTTCAGAGTATGTCAATATGGTCCTTCCAACAATTAACAATATACTTCCAACTGTCCCAAAGCAACCAATCCTTGGTAAACCTTAGATTGTCCTCAACAATTTCTTAATCCTTTTAGTCATATCCAATTATAGACCTTTTCCATTCTTAATGCCCTAGACATTTGGAAAATTTTAGAAAGGATGAATATTATAGCACATACAATCGATCATATATCGGAAGCATATGGGACACGATTCATGATGTCTCACATAAAGACACTATACTAGATCGGTCCTTTTGCTACAATTTTTCTATTTGCCAAGTTCTCATAATTTCAGATTATGAAAAGGGATGCCGTAATCATAATCGAATTTTAGAACGCAAATAATAGACCCATATATAGAATTTCCTTATGTTGAGCCATTCCAACATGAAATTCACACACACACACACACACATATATATATATATATATATATATATATATATATATATATATATATATATATATATATATATATATATATATATATCCTTGACTAAATACAAATAAAACCACAATCTAAGCTTTTAGATTTGAGATAAAGTATAATTTCGTCTCCCTTAATTATAGCAAACCAACTTTTTCCCAATTGAAACATTTGTTTTTCTATAATTAACATTTCTAACTTGCAAACTTTATCATAATTATCATGCTTCAACTAACATGATGATTATTAGCATAACACTTATGTTCCCACTGGCTTTGACAAGGACTGAGCTTCTAGAAAAAACAATACTATATTGACTTTGTTACAAAATTCAGATTTATGATACTAGATTGCTTTGATAAAACTTTATCAATCTCATACACCTTATCTTAGATAGCTCACAAGTGTGTCTAAACAATTTTAATAACTATAAAAAGGGATCTCATACACCTTATCTCTACTTGGTGGAAGTGTTTCCTCACCATCGTTTTCATGAATCGCAGAGAAACCTTATGAACCTTAGGTTTTATGGTATATATGTTCCTTTCCATGTGAAATTTTGTTAAAACCATACTCACAAGACAAGATTAGTGACAATTCTAAATTCATATGGACTGAACTTGTGCATTCTTAAATTCTTGCCACCTGGCAGCTCAAGGGCCTGCCATTGCTTCCAAGTTGATATGCAACCAATTGCGAACTCTAAGAACTCATATGTAAAGCCAACTTTAACTGGAATGGGCACAAAAATAGAAATATGTCAACACAATAGGTTGTGAACCTCACGTCGTGTGCTAGTGTTAAACTACAGGTTTTTTTTTTCTTAATTAGATCTTGAAATTGTTTTTAAGATCTTTAAGACACCCACTATCCTCTTGACATATAAGACTATCTTGCCAAATATTCAAGAGATAGTGTGGATTCTTTATCAAGACAAACACTTCACACAATTGTCCTAAGTGGGTCTTTGTTTTTTCCAAAACATCACAGCTTACCAATTTCAAATGTACAAGAGTAGAAAACTTTTACTCTTACATTTTACAAGTGTTTTAAACCTTCTTTAAGACATGTCACTCAAGTTAAAATATTAGAGAATAACTCTAAGAATTGGTTTTGGAACGAAGTATGAATCATCTTCTTAATTTAACCACTTCAACAATTCATAACTCGTCTTCTTAACTATCAGAATGCACTTAGAGGATGAATTGTGATAAGATCTCATAATCATTAAGAGATTATATAAAATGATACTAAAGTACTCTCCCATCTTTTCAGATTTGAGAAACTTTAATCCTTCTGCCTAAGTTGATTCTTCTTATTCGCTCTGTCATACATTGGCTGCAACGCTCCGTTTTTGGTATGTGATTTAATTAATGTTTTCTTTCTTGAGGGGTACTCGATGAGTCTCTAGCCCAACTCGTCGAGTACAAGACGGGTTGATCACGTGAGTTAATCTGGAAACTCGGCGAGTCCATACGCTGGACTCGACAAGTCTGCCTGTGTGGGTGAAGCCCCAATTTAAGGGTTTGCACCCTATTTAAACACACTTATACGCCCCAACCTCGCCTCCATCACTCTCAGAGCATCTCTTACCAAACCTTAACCGCTTTTTTAATGTGTGGGTGATTGTTGATTTGTGAAGGAATTTTTGGATCAAGTAGAAAAAGGAGAAGATTGAACAGTTCAAGGAAGAGGAAGTAGATCCATAGCACACTCAGTTGTGGTCATCTTTTCTGGTAATAAATCCTCCATCTTGTTTATTGATCTAGTAGATCTTGGTTGTCTCCAAATTGTTGCTTTAGACCCCAAAAACCGCAATCCTTTATGATTAAGCCTTATGTTTGGGTCATACTTCAGATCTGGACCCTCATTGCATTCTAGTAGTGTAAAGTTTTAGCTTTGGTTGTGAGTGAGATCCCTCTTGAGCTTAGAACCCCATTAAGAGCTTAGTTTTGGCATTTAAAGCCTTTAAAGCCATGCATGCACGTAAAGTTTGCAACTTTACGTGATAAGCATGCCCTAGAAGCATGGATCGGTGACTTAGAGCCGTTGCGCAGCTCAAATCAGGCATGTATGGAAATGGGACTGAATGCACTCGTCGAGTCATAATCTTGACTCGGCGAGTCATATGAAGATAGCCTTGGACTCGACAAGTTGGATGAGCAACTCGGCGAGTTCAATGAAGATTTCCTTAGACTCGACGAGTTGCTCTACAACTCAGCGATTCAGATGAGTTTTTCTCTAGAAAAGTAGTGTTTGAGTGAAATTGCTTCATTCCTTCGTAGTTACACGTAAAGTCAGCGACTTTACGTGTTCATATGGTCCCAAGGGCTTAGATTTACGAGTTTAAGGCCCTGGAATGGATTAGAATTCGATAGTATGGAATTTACGATAGGACTCGGCGAGTTGTTCTTAGGACTCGACAAGTCGAGTCCCAACTCCCCGTTTTCCCTTCGAGTTGTGAGTTTAGAGTGAATCAGTGAGTGGAAAATGGGCTCGATGAGTTAAAGTCAGAGTTAGTAAAGGAGTGACTCAGAGAGTCTGCGCCCTGAATCGGCGAGTCCGGTCAACTGGAAGATGACTTTGACCAGGGAGTTGACTTTGACTAGGGGTAATATAGTTATTTGACCCCGAGAGCCTTTACCAGTAACTGATCTAGTGTTTTTGGAAATTGTAGTCGGACAGTTCTGGAGCAGCGGTCAGCCACTTTTAGAGTTAGCTTCTCAGCAGCCAACACTACGAGGTGAGTTTTCCTTCCTGTAGGAACGGGTCTACGCCACATTGTCGGCCCGTCTAGTTAGCAGTAGTTCCAGACTTTGGTCCGATGCAGTAGTTCAGTGTGCTTGATGACTTTGTCATTCAAGCCTTTGTTTTTGTTATGTGTTTCAGACTTCAGTCCGATGTAGTATGTAGTATATGTGCTTATGATAGTTGATATGTTTATGTTATGCTATGTTATGCTCAATCAGTTTCTGGACTTCGATCCGATGCAAGGGACAAGGTCCCAGTCAGTTCTGAATTTCGATTCGATGCAGTTAGTTTCGAACTTCGGTCCGATGCAGTGGACAAGGTCCCAGTCAGTTCCGGACTTCAGTCCGATGCATAGGGTAAGGCCCTGTTTAGTTTCAGACTTCGGTCCGATGCAGTTTCCGGACTTCAGTCCAATGCAGTGGGAAAGGCCCAATATGTGTTTATATGTTTGTATGGTATGTGGTAGTCTGAGGGAGCTCACTAAGCTTTGTGCTTACAATTTTAGTTATGGTTTCAGGTACTTCTGCAAGCAAAGGGAAGAGCTCGGGATGATGGCATTGCACACACCACAGCTTCAACTTTTGTCCTGGGAGTTTATTTCATATACTATGATATGTTGTTATAGTTCTTTTGTTATGGCACCTCTATTATAACTTTTTGGAATTTATGACGTATGATTTTATGATATATTATAGATCGTTGATAACCTTAATATTATTTAAACAAAAAATTTTGGGTTGTATTTTGGGTCGTTACAAGTTGGTATCAGAGCATTGGTTTGAGGGATTCAGGCACACTTATTGGTATGAATGAACTCAAACTAAGGAAATAGTAAAAGATTTTCGAAAGAAAAATATTTTAAAAAGAATTTTTGAAAAAGAGACTTAAATAGAAGAGGATTTTGAAAACGAGAAAAGGGTGTGGTGCATGCGATCAGTCGAGCTCAAGTAAGTACTCCCAGATTACCTATCCGAGTTTACATTATGATTATTTGTTTCGGTTACAGTAGAACAACATGCTAGAAGAGGACTAAGGTGAAGGTTTTTCAGCATTCTAACACTCCTATGGTGTACATGCAACCCTATAAACCTTGGATTTATGTTTTCTCTATTACACATGCAAATATTAAATATTCCCAAGTTTCATCCTAACTAGCATATTATGAAGCACCTATACCACAAAGTTCTAGTTAGATGACATACCTTTTGATGTAGCTTGATGTCTTCATGCTTTAATAACTTAGCCCCAATAGTGTGGAAGCCTCAAGTGGAATCACAAATCACCAAAACACCTTGGAAGATATTGAGAATAAGAATACTTTGGTTCTCTCTAGTGAAATCGGATAGCCCTCAAAGTGTACCCACACTAGTGCCAATTTCACTAACCAAGGACATCTTTATATAGTGTGTAGACTAGGTTTAAACCCATGACCTTTCATTTCATATGATCCATGGGTTAAACACTCCATGGACTATCCATGAAAGCTTAGCCCAACCTAAATGAACTTGGCCCATCACACACATATATCTTAGAGTCAATATTTAATTAGTTAATTTTGATCACTTAATTAAACCTAAATTAATTCTTGATCAATACTAATTAAATAATATGATTCCATATTAATATATTAGGACTTATAATATATTAATATTAATAATAAATATGCTATTCTCAAAAGACTATCCATATAAATTGTACCGGTGAAGTGCAACCCAAATGGACCATGTCGGGTCGGGTGAAGTACATACCAAATATAGTTATGGACTAAGACATTAATCCAACATTCTTCCACTTGGATAAGTCTAAAACTATTATTGAGTACGACTTCAAAACCTAACTGGCAATCGTAGCTCTTAAAGTTGTTGTCGAACTCTAACCTCGTGAATGATTTGTCCATTAGATAAGGGCTCATATATTCCTCCATTCTAGATATCACATGGACTGAGACATGGATTATAATCATTCTCTCTATCCATTTGTTGTTTCCCGATTTCCTATTTATGATGACTGGCTAATTGAAGAAATCAAATCTACCCTATCTTGGCCAAGCACTCACATGCGTCATCGTTAAATCATCGAGGGGCCCACAGATAACGCTTTTATCCCGAACATAAAAGGAATGGATAAACTTCGACTCATATGGATTGTTCTACTATTTGTTGAATCATACACAAAGGCATGTTTTATAACATCGAGTTACCAATGCGTTTTCGTGCAATCAATGTACTAGCAACTCATAGTAACAACTCATATCTCTAGGTTTGAAGAATATAAGATATTATCGTCTCATGATCACTCGTGATAAAATCCATGAAGTGATTCAAATGAGTGCGGGTTGAATCCAATACTCAAAACATATGAGCACTCATGACTGTTGTAGAACAAATTTGTCCACCAACTTGGACCTCTACAAGCCAATTCATGATAGTCTTGATTTGTATCTACTTCCAACATATGACTGACTGTGGATGGTTTGAATAACTTAGTCATTCAGGAAGAATAGCCTAGTTATTATGGAAGTCAAAACATGCAAAGTGAAAGACAATAATAAATGAATATAATATGGTATCAAAACCTATGAATATAAATAAAACACTTTCTATTTATCACCATACTAATTACTCATTATTCATTGTTTTGGTTTTATCAACTTTATACTTGAATTAACACACTAGATGTCCCATGCTCCAAGCGTGTACACTATGTTTTTCTAAACAATAGCTTTGCCATACACCAAGTATGAACTCTATGTTTGTCTATGATCCTTTTTCTTTGTGAAGTAGATCAATTGAACATAATTTCAATGATTGTCTTTTCACACTCCTAATTCCTTACTGCAAATGCAAGAATTCCAAATTCCTGCCATTTACCTAAATCTACCTAAATCTATTAGATTCTAAACGTATATGCATTCGTCCTCTTGTAATGATTATGCAGAAAGTTACAAAGACTTGACAACAAACATTACAGAGCAATCCAAAGGTGATCAACTCCTTGGAAACATCCTTCTTGGATTAAGTTTCCTAATCTTACACATATTTATTGAACAACTTCCACTTTCCCATATTCCCATTTTGACTATCACTTCTGAACAAGAGTTGCCTCTTTTCAAAATATGTCAATATGGTCCTTCCAAACATTAACACTATACTTCCAACTGTCCCTGAGCAACCAATCTTTGGTAACCCTTAGATTGTGCTTGACAACTACTTAGTCATTTTAGTCATATCCAATTCTATACTTTCCCTCTTAATGCCCTAAGGCATTTGGAAAATTCAGAAAGGATAAATATTATAGCACATGTAGTCGATCTTTACCCAAAGCAAATGGGACACGATTCATGATGTCTCACATAAAGACATGATTCTAGACCATTCTTTTGCTAAAATATTTTTATTTGCCATGTTTCCAAAATTTGACTACGAAGAGGGATGTCGTAATCATAATCGAATTTTGAGGAGACAATATATACGAGTATTCCTTATGTGGAACCAATCCAACATGAAATTCATATATATATATATATATATATATATATATATATATATATATATATATATATATATATATATATATTCTTGACTAAAGGTGATTAAATCTCAATGTACGCTCTTTAGAATGATTATAAACTCAATGTAAGATTTTTTGAATTGAAATGAAGTATAATTTTCTCTCCCTTAATTATAGCAAAAAGAACTTTTTCAACGCCTTCAACCTCACGAATTGAAACTTTATTTTCTATAATTAACATTGCTAACTTGCAATTCTTATCATAATTATCATGCTCCCACTAACATGATGATTATTAGCATAACACTTATGCTCCCACTAGCTTTGACGTTTATCCAGAAATTAGCTGGACTTCTAGAAATCAATACTTTATTGACTTTCTTACCAAAGTTCAGATTTTTGATACTAGATTGCTGTGATAAAACTTTATCAAAAATATACACCTCTCCTAGATACTCACAGATGTGTCTAAACAATTTTAGAACTATGAAAAGGGATGCCATAATCATAGTCTCAATTTTTTAGATCTTTGCAATCTGCTTCAAAGCTACTTGGTGGAAGTGTTTCCTCACCATCATTTTCATGAATCGGAGAGAAACCTTATGACCCTTAGATTTTATGGTGTATGTGTTATTATCTATGTGAATTGTCAAAACCTTAGTCACAAGACAAGGATAATGACAAATCCAAACTCATATGGATTGAACTCAATCTTAATTTCTTGCCACCTGGCAGCTCAAGGGCCTACCATTGCTTCCAAGTTGTTATGCAACCAATTGAGAACTCTAAGAACTCATATCCAAAGCCTACTTTAAGTGGAATGGGCACATACATAGAAATATGTCAACACGATAGGTTATGAACCTCGCGTCGTGTGCTAATGTTAAACTATAGGTTTTTATTCTTCATTAGATCTTGAAATTCTTTCAAGATCTTTAAGACTCCCACTGTCCTCTTGACATATAAGACTCACTTGAAAAGTATTCAAGAGATAGTTTGGATTCTTTATCAAGACAAACACTTCACACAATTGGTCTTAGTTGGTCTTTTTTTTAATCCAAAACATCACAACTCACCAATTTCAAATGTACAAGAGTAGGATACTTTTACTCTTACATTTGACTAGTGTTAATAAACCTTCTTTAAGTTATATCACTCAATATAAAATCTTGGAGTATGACTCTAAGAATTGTTTTGGAACGAAGTATGACTCATCTTTTTGATTTAACCATTTCAACAATTCATTACTCCTCTTCTTAGTCATAAGAATGCACTAAGATGATCTTTGATGATCAATTGTGATATGGTATCTTAATCATTAAGAAGATCATAAACATGATACTAAAGTACTCTCCCATCTTTTTAGATTTGAGAAACTTTTATCTTTTTGCCAAATTTGATTCTTCTCATTCGTTCTGCCATACATTGAAGCATTATCAATGTTTCAAAATTATACGTAAACTTGTAAGTATAACCATATTTACTAAGATTTAGTAAATCATGACGAATATTCTTTGTGGTGGACCTGACCAGCACACACCCAAGTGTACCCGATCCCTTTGTCCTTCCCTTGACTAATTTATACATGTGAACGAGGAATTAATCTTAATTTTTCAAAAGATGAAAATTCTCATTCATCATACTATACAACTTTCATGATTCCAAGTTTCGGTCCAATTTAAACTTGGGTGATGAGAATCTTTCCTTATTTGGTAAAATTAGACACTACCATAGACGAAAGAATCAAATCCATTTTTCAATATTGCTATCAATGGAATCTTATAAGCAACAAATTTCACAAATGCCATTGTAAGGATACTTAAAATAAATAAAATAAAATTTTTTTCGTTTATTTTAAGACTTTGCAGAAGAACATATCCTTACAATCCATCTGAAAACCTTGTTGTTATCTATACATAAGCAATATATCATAACACTTAAGCAACAGCTCAAAATTCGGATCACCGAACCATGCGATCAAAATCCATCTTCGCAATCAGAATCAGCATATACTTCCTTTAAGTTTCTTTACTTTTCTTTGATTCTTAAAACATCAACATCTAGCATAGTCACATCATGTAATAAGAATCTCCAAGTAGGAACTTAATAGAGTTAGAAAATGGACTTTACCTGAAATAAAGTCAAAATTATTGACTTTACCATCCTTAGGTATGTTGGGCAACCAAAGCCCCTTCCTTTGGCAATAGAAACATATGGACCCTGAGGTAATAGTACATGGGACTAACTTATACTTAGCCTTTCCCTTTACCATTTGGACAACCAAGTTGACTATGACCAATCCCTTTCCATTGGGAAAAGAATGCTTTTCTGGATTTCCTGTGTCACTATTGTCCCTGTCCATAATGTTTTGGGAAGCTGATCTCCTAATCAAATTTTCTTTACTAGTACACCAAATCATTTCCTATTTAGCGGCACCAAAAAAATACGTAAGATCATTAAGGGTCTTATCATAGTCTATTTCATAGGATTCCCAAAGGAACTCACTATGTGACTTAGAAAGTGATTGAGCCACCAACTTTCTCAAGACTTTGACACCCAAATCTCCCGGCTTGTCAATATGTTACTTCATCTCCAAGATACAACCACACATGGACCTTGCTTACCAATAGGGCTTGAGTGACCTTGAACTTGTGGGTAAAGGATAATAATTGGAGGAGGTGGAGGAGGTGAAGTTTCTAGAGTGTTGGGAAGATCATATATGTCTGAACCAGACATCTTTTTGGGAGATATTCAAGATATTTTGATTTAAGGTCCTTAATATAACACCCAATCTGAAATATTAAGGCTACGACCCAACACAATATTTTATAACTTGGAAGAGGGATGTCGTAATCCAAGCTATAAAATATTTGAAGGTAGGTGAATGACGATTCACCAATTTCCACCACGAAAAAAAAAATTTATTAAGTTTTTACATGGATTTGAAACTCCTAGATCTTTTGAGATTGATTGAATTTTCAAAGGCATGTTTCAACCTCAAGTGTGCCCTTCAGGTTTGTGACTGGGATGCCGAGGATCACAAAACAAGGTGTGAAGTAACCATCCAAATTACTTGGTACCCTTAAGTGTTTACCCCTCAATTGATGTGCCGGTTAACCACACACGCTCATCCGATACTATAATAAACATTAAGTTACCCTTTACCTACCTTTTTAAATACGAGTTAGTGTGTCGGTTAACCACACATGCTCCACTAACCGACTTAAACAAAGTGCAAAGTGTAATTTCATGGATTAGCATCTTATTCACATTTTCCTAAGTAACTAATAATAGGTATTTATAAAAGGTTTAGTTACATAGTATTTACCAATAACACTTTTAATAAAGGGAGAATTTATAGTCTTTATCCTACCCGTTCAGCTAACCCCTCCACCAGTCAAGGAAGCGGTGGGTGAGAGTGGATACCCATTAAACTACCATTTTATAGGCAGTAACCTTATACCCCCCCCCCCCCCTTATAGACCGGCTTCGTGAAGGAGGCCTACTAACGGTAAGACTGACTTGATCTTATACATATATATATATATATATATATATATATATATATATATATATATATATATATATATATATATATATATATTATTAACTTATAATATTATAAAGTATAAGGGTTGAATTTTAACTCTTAAAATTCTAAGGGCTAAACTTAGAATTAAAATATTCATAAGAGAAACCTTTTTCAAATTCCAAAACTTGAGGGCAAGTTTGGAAAATATTCAAAACTAATTAATTCCATAACTTTTGTGTTTAAAGTAGTTTTAATTAAAAACTCTTCAAGTTCCATAACTTGAGGACAAGTTATGGAAGACTTTAAACTATTAAACAATGGAACTCTTATTCTTTGTAACTTATGGAACTAATTAAGGTTACACATTTTAATGATTTAATGAAATGACTCTTGAACCTCCATAACTTGAGGACAAGTTATGGAGTCATAAAACCATTTAATGAGGACAAGACTCTTCATTTTGTAACCATTGCCAACTTTTATGAGTTTTCAGAAACATGAATGTGACTTTTCATGTAACTTGAGGGTAAGTTACAAAAACACATTTTAGAATCAATTCTTAGATTAAAATGGATCAAAGACACATAATCAATCAACATTTTTCTATTAATCTAAGCAACTCGTATGAACAAGATAATTGGAATCAAACTTTTTCATGTAATTAGCATAACACTTAAAATAATACAAAACATGAATCTATTGACAATTATCTTTGAAATTGGATTAGTATGAACGTTACCGCATCAAAAATAAGTTTATATGTCCAAAAACAGCTTAGGATAATGTTCCTAGTCCAATTCCAGCCCAAACAGTCAAATATATGCTATCTGGGGGTCCAACTCGTCGAGTGCATGAACAAACTCGATGAGTTAGATGCTTTTTGCCTTGGACTTGGCGAGTCTGCTGTGCAGACAACATCAAATTTCATTTTTTAAGCAGTTTAAGCAAGTATAACAAGAAAACAAGAAAACAAGCCTAGGCTTTGATACCACTAAAGGGTTTTGAGTATTCTAACACTCTTATGGTGTACATGCAACCCTATAAACCTTGGATCTATGTTTTCTCTATTACACATGCAAATATTAAATATTCCAAGGTTTCATCCTAACTAGCATATTATGAAGAACCTATACTACAAAGTTCTAGTTAGATCATACCTTTTGATGTAGCTTGATGTCTTCAAGCTTTAAGAGCTTAGCCCCAATAATGTGGAAGCCTCAAGCAGAATCACAAATCACCAAAACACCTTGGAAGACTTTGAGAATAAGAATACTTTTGTTCTCTCTAGTGAAATCGGCTAGCCCTCTTAGTGTACCCACACTAGTGCCAATTTCACCAACCAATGACATCTTTATATAGTGTGTCGACTAGGGTTAAACCCATGACATTTCATTTCATATGATGCATGGGTTAAACACTCCATGGACTATCCATGAAAGCTTAGCCCAACCTAAATGAACTTGGCCCATCACACACATATATATAAGAGTCCATATTTAATTAGTTCATTTTGATCACTTAATTAATCCTAAATTAATTCTTGATCAATACTAATTAAATCATATGATTCCATATTAATATATTAGGACTTATAATATATTAATATTAATAATAAATATGCTATTCTCAAAAGACTATCCATATAAATTGTGTCGGTGAGTGAAACCCAAATGGAACATGCTGGTGGGTCAAGTACATACCAAATATAGTTATGGACTTAGACATTAAGCCAACTTAAGGATCTAGGGAGATGCCTTATGTGCCTGCTATATGTGTTTCAGACTTATGATAATTGCATGCTAGTATGAGTAGACAGTAGTAGGATAGCCTGATTAGGTTATGCCTGATATTATGAGCCTAGAATTCTAAGTTAGTATAGTTTCTTGTTATCATAATAGAGTTGCTTGATTTCTTCGTATGTCTGAATGCTGCTTGCTTTGTGCTTTGTGGAACTCCAAGTGATGGGAGTTAGCCATTAGGTCAATATGTCACATCACATGTGATCAGGATTGGATAATCTCAGAGTGTTGGATTTGGCCCTATTGTGTAGCTCTTGTTTGATTCCAACCCTTGTAGGAACGTGTCTTCTACTCGAAGGATTATCTAAGCCTCACCACATGTGGTGGTATTCAGATGACGACTAGTTGGCATTACAAGGGGGCCTTTAGCAGTTGAGGACTGGTTTTGGTTGAGTCGGAGATTTCCCTAGGGCATGCCTAGGATGAATGTAGCAGAGATCAGTATCAGTAGTAGTGGCTTGGAGGATTCAAGGAAGTTCTTGAGGAAGGTACGGATAGATGTGGAAGGTAGTAGGGGCCCATACTACTGGAAGCAGAGGATCCGTACTTGAATCAAGGAAGGGTGAGATGAGTTTGGAAAACTTGTAGTAGTCATGATCCCTCGAGATATATCAGTGTTTCTGATGTTTATCGTAATGTGTTTTCAGAATGGTGGTTTTATGCCCTAGACCAGCAAGCGATAGTTTAGGTGTCGAGGAGGGATCAGGATCAGGCGCGAGGGCCGAGCAGTTGGATAAGCAGACTAGGGAGTTTTTCAGTTTAGAGGTTACCGACATCATACTAGAGCAAACTCATGTGATCTTTGGCTCGATCAAGGGGGGTATTTTAGAGTTGAGGGATGAGAAGTTGAGCACGTTCTGTGCTGACATGGCGGCCATGATGAGGTCGCGGACACTCACCTTTAGGGATTTTCGGGCTTGTGGAGCTCCAGACTACCATGGGGTGCGGGACTCCATTGCGAGTACTAGGTGGTTGGCAGATGTTGCCAACGTGCTCCGCACCAGCAGATATCCCGAGGGGGACAAGGTCACATTAGAATCATGCCTTCTGAAGGACAGGGCACGAGATTGGTGGTAGGAGATTGGGCATGTCGATGGGGATGATGCAGCACTTGATGCTATGACTTGAGCTTATTTTACTACCAGGTTCAGAGTCGAGTTTGCACCGGTCATTGAGGTGCAACAGTTAGTCAGGGAGTTTCAAGATCTTACTCAGACTATAGAGACGGTGGAGGAGATTACCGCCAAGTTCAGTGAGAGGGCTCTTCTCGTTCCTCAGTACGCAGCTGATGAGGAAATGAAGAAGGCCCGATATCATGAAATGTTGTGGACTGATATCCGCCAGTTTGTGAGCCGGTCCAGCTATAAAACGCTGGATGACTATATTGCTAGGGCTCGTGAGAGAGAGATTGATATTAAAATGGAGAGAAAAAGGAAACCGGAGGTGGCTTCGGGTACACGGAATTCAGGCAAGAAGCTTAAGGTATCAGATCACAGATCTAGAGGACAGTAGAGCCACAGTCGGTGTGGCAAGTGTGGGAGATTGCACGATGGGGAGTGCAAGGTAGGGAATCCCGGTTTCTACAAGTGCGGCCAGACTGGGCATATAAGCAAAGTTGTATAGCTACTCCTAGCATTACCGCAACATTTGTTCTGATTTGCTTCCATTTCAATCAGAGGGGACATAAAAACTCCCAGTGTCCGAGTTTGATAGCAGCAGCGGCAGGGAAGGTGGTAGCACCTGCCCCTGCAACATTGATGATTACAGACGGTCGTCAGGGTTGAAGTGGGGCGCCAGTGGCAAGGAGAAGAGCTTTTCAGATGACAACAGAGGAGGCACGAGCGACTCTTGATGTGGTGATGGGTATGTATTATCGTTTCATCTCTTTATTATTGTTGATTGTTGATTGTTCTTATAGTTATGTGTTAGTATATATAGGGTCATTCTTAGTGAACGGCATATCAACTACAATCTTGTTTGATTCGGGGGCTACCCAATTGTTTGTTTTGCTTGAACTTAGCAAGAGGTTTAGCAGAGATGCGGAGGAGCTGGATTGTCCACTTGAGTTTGAGATCGCTGATGACAGGACCGTTACGGTCACGAGAGTGCATAAGGGGTGTTCGCTTCAGTTTGTTTCATGAGAAGTTTTCAGTAGACTTTGTTCCTATTCCTCTGCGAGGGAATAAGGTTATAGTGCGTATGGATTGGCTAAGCCCCATTGGGCGGTAATTGATTGTGAGCTACAGCTAGTCAGGTTTCGCACCGCAAGTGGGGGAGAGTTAGTGATTCAGGGCTAGAGGCCACAGCACGAACCGATTCTTTTCTCAGCAGCGAGAGAGAGGCACTACTTTTAGCAGGGTTGCGTAGGGTTCGTTGCATATATTCTAGATTCCCGGGAGAAGGGAAAGTCGATAGTCGATGATGTACCGGTAGTGCGAGACTACGCAGATGTATTCCCGAAGGATTTACCTGGGATACCTCCGGAGAGACAGGTTGAGTTCAGGATTGACCTAGTCCCTGGTGCGGCTCCGATAGCCAAAGCACCGTATCAGTTGGCTCCTCCAGAGATGCAGGAGTTGTCTACGCAGCTGTAGGAGCTGCTAGATAAGGGTTTCATTAGATCGAGTAGTTCACCGTGGGGAGCTCCGGTCCTGCTTTTCAATAAGAAGGATGGGTCGCACTGTATGTGCATAAATTACCGGGAGTTGAACAAGGTAACGGTGAAGAACCGTTACCCACTCCCGAGGATAGACGACTTGTTCGATCAGCTTCAGGGAGCATCTTGGTTTTCCAAGATCGATCTACGCTCCGGTTATCATCAGATACGGGTCATGGATGAGGATGTTCAGAAGACAGATTTTAGGACCCGTTATGGTCATTATGAGTTTGTGGTGATGCCTTTTGGGCTCACCAACACTCCAGCCGCATTCATGGATCTCATGAACCTCGTATGCAGACTGATGCTGGATCGGTCTGTGATAGTATTCATTGACGACATCTTGGTTTACTCCAAGACTCAGGAGCAACACGAGGAGCATCTGAGATAGGTGCTAGAGACACTGAGGAGGGACATACTTTTTGTGAAGTTCTCAAAGTGTGAGTTCTGGTTGTGCGAGGTGCAATTTCTTGGTCACCTCGTCAACCAGAAGGGTATTCTAGTGGATCCGGTCAAGATCAAGGTCGTGATGCAGTGGGAGGTCCCGAGATCTCCATCTGAGATTTGGAGCTTCCTACATTTGGTAGGGTACTACAGGAGATTCATCTAGGATTTCTCCAAGATAACAGTACCACTCACCCGACTGACCAACAAGTTGGTGGTGTTTTGTTGGGGCCTGAGCAGCAGGTGACATTTGAGACCCTCAGATAGCGATTGTGCGAGGCACTGATTCTTACCCTGCTAGAGGGAGAGGATGATTTGTAGTCTACTATGATGCCTTGATCACAGGTTTGGGAGTAGTGTTGATGCCGCGGGGGCATGTAATAGCTTACGCCTCTAAACAGTTGAAGCTTCACAAGGCTAACTATCCGATGCACGATTTGGAGTTAGGGGCAGTGGTGTTCGCCCTCAATATTTGGAGACAGTACCTCTATGGGTTCCGTTGTACAATCTACACGGATCATAAGAGTCTGAGATACCTCATGGACCAGCCGAACCTTAACATGAGGCAGCATCGGTGGTTAGATGTGGTGAAGGATTACGATTGTGAGATCCTTTATCACCCGGGGAAGGCCAACGTAGTGGCTGATGCCTTGAGTCGCAAGACGGTAGGGGCCCCGATCAGGGATATATGCTTGAGGATGATGGTGATTACTCCGTTGTTGGAACGGATCAAGGAAGCACAGGTTGAGGGCCTCAAGGTATCGAGAGGCAGAAGTGTGAGAGGATCGTGGGCCGAGTAGCTTGTTTTGGTTATGACAGCCGAGGATTGTTGACCCTTCATGGGAGACTTTGGGTACCGTACTGGGGCGGAGTATGGCTGGTGTTGGTGGACGAGGCCCATAAGTCTCGATTTTCCATCCACCCAGGGGCGACGAAAATGTACAGGGATATTCGACCCGACTATTGGTGGTCGTGCATGAACCGGGATGTTGCCTGGTATGTGGAGAGTTTCCTGACATGCAGGAATGTCAAGGCAGAGCACCAGAGACCCCACGACAACATGTAGTCGTTAGACATTCCCGTATGGAAATAGGAGGACATTACCATGGATTTTATCACTAAGCTTCCCAAGACCGCACTGGGAGTGGATTCGATTTGGGTCATAGTGGATGGACTGACCAAGAGCATGCACTTTATAGCGACCAAGGAGAGCATATCGGCTAAGAAGCTAGCTGACATCTATGTGCGTGAGGTAGTAGCACGGCACAGAGTGCCTGTTTCGGTAGTGTCAAGCCGAGACGTTCATTTTACTTCTAGATTTTGGAAGCGCTTTAACGACGAGATAGGGAAACGTCTTCATTTTAGCACCGCTTTCCACCCTCAGACAGACGCGCAGAGCGAGAGGAAAATTCAGAATCTCAAGGACATGCTCCGGGCATGTGTTTTATACTTTAGTGGTAGTTGGGATACGTATCTTCCACTAGCGGAATTTTCATATAACAACAATTACCACTCTAGCATTGACCGTCCTCATTTCGAGATGTTATACGGAAGGAAGTGCAGGAGCCCGATTTGTTGGGGCGAGGTCGATCAATGAGTCATCGGGAGCATCGAGGTGGTGCTCAAGACCACAGAGCTGATTCAGTGGGTTCGTAGCAGATTGTAGACTGCACGGAGTAGGTAGAAGAGTTACACCGATGGGAATCGTCGGACCTAGAGTTTCAGGTACGTGATATGGTCCTCCTGAAGTTATCAACCTGGAAGGGTGTTATTAGGTTTCAGAAGAGGGTCAATTTGGGCCCCAGATTCATTGGTCCTTTTAGGGTTATGGTCCGGGTGGGTCGGGTGGCTTACCAGTTGGATCTTCCGGTAGAGCTTTGCCAGATCCACAACACTTTCCACGTTTCTCAGTTGAGAAAGTGTTTAGTGGATGAGGCGGCAGCTGTACCCTTGGAGGACATTCAGGTTGATAGCAGCTTGAATTATATTGAGAGACCAGCTGCAATCCTAGATCGAAAAATGAAGACCTTGGGGAACAATGTGGTTCAGTTCGTGAAGGTGCAGTGGCAGCACCGAAGGGGTTCAGAGTGGACGTGGGAGTCCGAGGGGGAGATAAGGGAGCATTCTCTAGAGTTATTTTCAGATTCAGCCGCAAAAGTAGACTTCGAGGGCGAAGTCTAAGATAAGTAGGAGAGAGTTGTAACGCTCCGTTTCTGGTATGTGATTTAATTAAAGTTTTTCTTTCTTGACGGGTACTCGACGAGTCTGTAGCCCGAATCATCGAGTAGAAGACGGGTTGATCAGGCGAGTTAACCTGGAAACTCGGCGAGTCCATACGCTGGACTCGGCGAGTCCGCCTATCTGGGTGAATCCTTAATTTAAGGGTTTGCACCCTATTTAAACACACTTACACGCCCCTACCTCGCCTCCATCACTCTCAGAGCATCTCTTACCAAACATTAGCCCCTTTTTGAGTGTGTGAGTGATTGTTGCTTTGTGAAGGAATTTTTGGAGCAAGTAGAAGAAGAGGAATATTGAAGAGTTCAAGGAAGAGGAAGTAGATCTAGAGCACACTCAGTTGTGGTCATCTTTTCTGGTAATAAAGCCTCCATCTTGTTTATTGATCTAGTAAATCTTGGTTGTACCCAAATTGTTGCTCTAAACCCCAAAAACCACAAATCCTTTATGAATAAGCCTTATGTGTAACATCCGCATTTTGAGGTACATTATTTAATTATTATTTTTGGATATTTTGAGAGAGACTCGGCGAGTTGATGCTTAGACTCGCCGAGTAGAGTCGTGAATTTTCATCCGGGTTAATGACCGAACTCGGAGTGTCGACTAGTGGACTCGGCGAGTCCGCGCTATTTAATTAAACCCTAATTTCCTGGGTTTTTAGACCTATTTAAAGGCCCTTATGGCCTTCATTCGCGCCTACCAGTTGATAGAGTGAGACCCTAGAGTGTGTGAGTGTTTTCATAGAGAAAGGAAGCCATTTTTGATCCTTGTGTGGGTGATTTTGCAAGAAGAAGGTGACTAAGTCAAGAGGAAGCTAAAGAGGGAGCTAATCTATGGATTTCAGAGCTTAAGGACTTCATCTTCAGGTATATATTCGATCCTTCTTCAGTTTGGGGTGTTAATCCTTGAGAGTTAGGGTTTGTAGCCCATTTAGAGTATGATTGTTAGTGCATTTGGTCCCTTCTTGTGTTGAGGCTTCGAAAATGGATCCAAAGAGGTCTAGAGACCTTAAATCCTTGATCTTTATTGTGACAACTGTCAATTCAGGTCATTCTTGGACTCATGCATCTTTATAATAACCATTCATGCACAACATGCCATGACCTAGTAGTATAAATTAGGTCAAAAATCTTGCATAAACTAGGATCCAACTAAGGTCTAGGACTAATATACTTGATACTTACAATTCTAGTAAGTTGCTTAGCTACAATAGGAAATGCCAATACTATAATTAGAATAAGCTTCAAACTTTGTTATAATTGAAATAGGGTATAAAACTCTAAAAATAAATTAAAACACTCTAATTATACTTCAACATGTTGTTGAATACCAAACAATGTTCCAAAAACCCTAAAGAGCCAAAAAATCCAAAGTTATAAAATATAAAGCTTAAAAACTTTATAAAATTTGGCTATAAACTTCCTAGTATCAAATTATATTAATCAAATTATGGATTATACCAATGAACTAGAAATATAAATTACAAGTATTAATCATAAATTATTTGTTGAAAACAAGATTTTTAAATAAATCAAATTGCTTAATAAACATTTTATAAAAATGAATGTTTTTATATAAAATATGGGAGGGAAGTTTATAAAGTTTAAAATTTAGGAGAGAGGAGGCCAAAAGGCATGCAAAAACCGGCCATCACCTCTCCCCATGCCCTCTCTCTTCCCCAAAACACAATCATCAAGCCTAAACCCTTACTCCACCTCTTCCACTTCACTCTCTCACTTCACTCTCTTCTTCCTTCTCTCTAAACTCACGAAAATCCTCTCAATCCTCTGCAAAATTTCCAGATTTTGAATCCCTTGAAGTGTTCTTACTTCTCTCAAGATCAAAACCAAGGTAAACAACAACATCTTCTTCCATAGTTTCATGGTTAAACCTCTTTTTCTTCTTAGTCTTCTCTACTTTTCGGATTCTATGCCTTTCCATGGCTAGAAATCTTTATTCTCCCCTTGTGGTTTGTAGATTCTCACCATAACACAATGCATGTGTTAAAGATGGTGAAAATCCGGGATCAAACCCATGCAAGGAGTGGAAAAGAAGCACATATGATCATGTGACATCAAAACATAATATTTCATGTTCTTCTCCATTTCTTGTGTGTTCATGCATGAACGAAAGCATTAAACCATTTCTAGTACATCTTGGATGCTCATTCATTCCATGCATGTGTTAGAAATCGGGCCTTACCAAGGACATGCATGATGTTCTTATTGAAATACCCTAAAAATGCACACAAGCAAACATGCAATCTGCCAGATTATTTTGTTCGACTTTGAACAGTAATAACTCAGTCATTTTTTAACCAAATCATGATATTCTTTTTGTATTGGTTAGTTCCACGAGTTAACTTTCAAACCCAACTGGTCTTACTGTAAAATATTAAATATCCGATTTTTGGCAGATTTTACAAAAAGGTTGCGCATACAGCTCTTTTTCTGTGATCACTATTTTTATCTTGCTTAAACAATGGTCTTAAACCCAACCATAAATCTTAGGAAAAATACCTTAGAAACTTAACATATCTAGTGAGTTATGGTTGAAATTTCGTGGCTTAAAACCTCACTGAATGGGCTACAAAAATTCATGAACCTCAGCCACATCTACACTTCATGCATTATTGCATGCAACTTTTCTTAAATTGTTTGGAATCATTACCCTCATTTCTCTTCTGAATACATTCTTAACATTTTTACTTTTGAAAGCCCTTGCATGCATGAGATAATCTGGAAAATTTCAAGAGCTTTTGTTATTTATTTGATTTATTAGAATTATTGCTAAAACCAAGGGCATAAATCATATAAAATACTTCCAGAGGTCAATAAATCCTAAATAAATTCATGGATGATACTTATGGGGAATAATGACCCCTCACCAAATTTCAGCAATTTTTGTTAGTGTTTCATATGATTTCTAATTTTCTTTTATTTAGGACATGATAAATTACAAAACCACTTTTTAGGATGTGAAAATTTTATCTAACAATTTTCGCATACCTTACTTGTGATGGGTGACTCAAGAAAATAATTTCAAGATTTTTCATCATGTCTAGCTATTTTCCCAATTTTTGGTAATTATAATGGCTTAAAAATGGGAAAAATAGTTCTGATTATCCAAAATTCATGAAAATTTGCCAGGATATCATATTATATAGTAGGAGGTTACATAAAAATTTTGAATATTTTTCTCCACTGTAAACTATTTTTCCCTTATTTTCTAAAGTTAATTGCACTAAAATTCACTTAAATATACATAAATACCCAAAACCAGTTTATACATTATGAAAACCACTTTTGATATTTTTCCCAAGATATTTATACTGTAAATGATGTTACAAAAATTTATGGTAATTTATTTTAACTGTTTAATAATATTTCTTTAATTAATGACTATTTAAAGAAATAAAACAAGGAAAAATACAAATAACCACTGAAAAATATATTTTATATTTTTTCCAGCCTATTTATGTATAATAACAATTAAATAAAAAGTTTGGGTAATTTTGGAAACTGTTTACTATTTATTTCAATTTTTATTGAAATAAATGCTCAAAAATTATAAAATATAATTAAACAGCTTGGAAATCCATTTTTATAATTTTCCCAGCTTAGTGTTGTGTATTAACAGTTAAATAAAAAGTTTGAGAATTTTTATCCCTCGAATACTATTTTTCGTGAATTTATGTTGTTATTGAGACTTAAAATTTGGAAAATTAACCTTCCAAGGTTGTAATTAATCGCACGACTTGTAAAATTTCAATACATCAGAAAAAGTGTAACAAAATGATATAAATCCAATACTAAAACATAAATTGGCATTTCCCTATATGTAGAGTTTAGTATATTAGCATTAGATATCGACATGGAAACTCACTAGTGCGTGTGTTTGGTGTCGTAGGATCCCGGTAGTAAGACGTTGGTGCATCCCGAAGTACCGCTTGTGTCTACACAAAACATCGTGAGTATTCACGCACTCCCCTATTTTCGTTTTTTATGTTTTGGGGTGGAAAAGCATGTCCAGAAAAACTATTGTTTGCATGTTGTACTTAAATTGAATTGTATCAAACATGATTGCTATTGTATTGCTATGTTTCTTTATGTATGTCTATGCAACACGGAACATGAGAACTTATCGTACAAAGGCCCTTCCCTTATCTCTAACCATTAACTCTTTGAGCCAATGGTCGTTATGGATAGCGCTATTAGGAATTGACAACTCCTCACTCGCCCGAATCGCTGGAGTGCATGATACCATATTCATCTATGGAACGATAAGCATAGATCTCGATAGGGCTTCAGTCATAGGTTTGGTTGAGACTCATTGTTTGCTCATACACATACAAACTCGTTTCTCGTTATAGCAATAAACTTGTATTCATTAATAGCAATCAACTTGTTTATCATTGAAGCAATGTACTTGTATTTACGAAAAGCCTTATTGTACGCTCGATTTTATAAACTTGTGATACTCACCAACTATTTTCATAGTTGACGCTCGTTTTACATGCTTTTTCAGGAAATAATTAGTAAGTGGATGTAAAGATTCATCATCATAGAGCATGCTGCATCGTGTTGAAGCTATTATGAAGCTATATTTTGAACAATGTTATTTTGAAAAACTTGTATTTTGTTCTTTTGAAGCTATGGGTTGTAAACTTTTAAATACTGCTATGGTGATGTATCTTTATCTTTTGCAATGAAACCGTTATCGCTGTCATACCTTGCGTTTCCGCTTTAGCGGGGTGTGACAGAAGTGGTATCAGAGCTAAAGTTATAGAGAACATCGGTTTTTCTTTAAGAAAACACAACCTATAACTAAAACTTACAACGAAATTCCTTTTACATCAAACATATTACAAGTATAATTAGGTTGGGAGTTGTATTATTGGACCTTGATTAAACATAGCCTGATCACCTATGTTTAATTAAGAAAAGATTTATACAAAGCTTGAGCTAATTATAATGGGAATATGTTCAACAAAAATATTTGAGAAAACCTTATTTAAAAATTTCAAAAGGTTAATTTTGGTGTGTGTAAGCATTGCATATTATAGGCATGCATTGTCATTTATTTCATATCTCATTGAAACTATGTCACAGTCCACTATGTCAAGATCGTCATCTTCCCGCGCTACCGCCTCAGCCGATGAATCCGGCTACGTCACTGTTATCCCTCGACGTAATCCCCCCGCCTCGATAGAAGAAGACCCATCAGAGGATACGGAAGATACTGGGAACTCGGTGGAGATCAGCAATGACAACGCCCCGAGTCAACGACGCGAGGCATCACCGACATCGGTGTTGCCACAGCCACCGCTCTATGGACTTCGCATTCGGAGGACAGCGAGGAAGAGTGTCCCCATTCCAGGAAGGATACCCGCCAGCACAGCAGGACATGGCACGGCAGGACCTAGCGGGGTAGGACCCAGCAATGCAGGACCAAGAGCATCCTCACCTCAGCAAGTCATAGGGATACCTGTCCGACAGCCAGGTATGACCCCGGAGGAGTCCCGGAGATTGCAGTCGATAGCAGCAGGCCTACGTCACAGTCTCGCTGCGATAGCTGGGCATCGAGAAGTTTTGGATGAAGTTTTAGCAGGAATGGAAATCCTGTATCAGCATTCGATGGAGACTGCTAACACTGCTAGTGCTGCTAGACGAGAGGCAGGTCATGCGATGACAGCATATTATGTGTTTGGTGGGCTGTTCCTGATTGTGGTGTTGATGCTTCTTGTTGGGATAGCGATTGGCTTTTGGTTCTGATTTCAGTATTTTGTTTTATTTTGTTTTGAAATGAAAACCCATGTTGGGTGTCTTTTGGGAAAAATATTTAAAACTTTATTTTGAGATTGACGTATTGGTTTGGCTTTAAGATTATTTCAAATGGTAATGAAAATTTTTATTTTATGTTTGAAAACTTTTACTATGAGGTCAAACCCTAAAATTTATTTGGTAAATGGTTGAATAAAAGAGATTTTTCTTTTCTCTCCTTTCTCAAATCTATATGCATAGTATTAATGCAACCCATTAATTTGACAACACTTACGGTTTTCAAAATGGTAGTGAAATACACATTATACATTATTTTATGTATTTATACGTATTTCTTCTCCTGTGTCATAGAACCATGTCAGGAAGGCCTAATCGCGGGCGCCCACAGAACGAAACGCCCGATGTTGCTCAAATGGTAGCACAACAACTCATGCAAGCAATCCCAAACATTGTCACTCAAGTAACTGCAGGACTTAATGCTAACCAAGGAAGTAGTGGAGGAAACCGGGGAAACAATGAAAGAGAATGCAACTACAAGTCCTTTATGGCCTGTAAACCTAAGGAGTTCCATGGAAAGGAAGGTGCGGTTGGGTTACTGAAATGGATTGACAGCATGGAGTCGGTCCTTCATATTAGCAAATGCCTCGAGCGCAACAAAGTTGAGTATGCATCTTGCCTATTCCAAGATAGGGCATTAACCTGGTGGAATACTCTAGTGCAAACCCGAGGCCGTACAGCAGCATATCAGCTAACTTGGGAAGACCTAAAGAAGCTGCTGATAGAGGAGTATTGTCCCAAGGATGAACTTCAGAAACTTGAATATGAATTCTGGAACCATTCTATGGTTGGAACACAAATAGAGAAGTACACAGTCCGATTTCATGAACTAGCAAAACTAGTACCTCACATGGTTACTCCTGAGGAGAAACGGATAGATCGTTACATCTGGGGTCTGGCACCAGAGATTCGGGGAATGGTTACCTCAGCAAACCCAACTACCATTCAAAGTGCAGTAAGCCTAGCAAATCGACTAACCAATGATGTGATAAGGATGGGAGCATCAGCAAAGGAAAGCTCTAGTAGCAAGAGGAAGCCAATAAATCAGGGAGAGAAGAAGTATGGAGGCAAGTCAGGGAGGGAGCAGAAAGTCTCAAGAAACTTTATGGTAAGAGCCCAGGAGCAAGAACCAGTGAAAACTCAAGGACAAGAAGTGCAGGAGCGAAAGCAGTACTCAGGGCCGCTTCCGAAGTGCAATAAGTGTAACTTCCATCACAAGGGAGCTTGCCCGGTGTGCCAAAACTGTAAGCAAACAGGCCATTACTCGAAGTATTGTAAGGTGAATAAGGAGGGAAAAAGGACATGTTACGAGTGCGGGAGTATTGATCATCTCCGTAGAGCATGTCCTAAACTGAACAATGGACCTGGTAACCATCGACAAGGCCAAGCCAGGCAAAACTTTCAAGGAAATCAAGTTAGACAACCAAGAGGTGTAGCCTTTGTGATTGGTGCAGAAGAAGCTCGTCAGAACCCTGAAGTGATAACAGGTACGTTCCTCCTGAACAACCACTTTGCATCAGTAATATTCGATGCGGGAGCAGATAGGAGTTTTGTTTCTTTAGCATTTAGACCGTTAATTGGCTTGAAATCGGTAAAGATGAGGATTGCATATGCTATTGAACTTGCTGATGGGTATGAAATTAGGGCTAGTGATATAATTCCTGGTTGTACTCTGAATTTAGCTGATAAACTCTTTAGCATTGACCTAATTCCTATAGAGCTAGGTAGTTTTGATGTGATAGTAGGGATGGATTGGTTATCCAAAAATAGAGCAGACATTGGTTGTTATGAGAAAGTCATCAGAGTGCCTCTCCCTAATGGAGAAACCCTTATCATACACGGTGAGAAGCCAGGAAGAAGTTTAAACATAGTATCAAGCGTGAAGGTTCACAAGTACCTGAAGAAGAATTGTATTGCATGCATGGCCCATGTGCTAGAAAGAGAACCTGAAGCTAAGCAACTCAAGGAGATTCCAGTGGTTCAAAACTATCCCGAAGTATTTCCGGAGGAATTGCCCGGTCTACCCCCTTATAGACAGGTCGAATTTCGGATAGACTTAGTTCCCGGAGCGGCACCGGTAGCAAAAGCACCATATTGCCTTGCACCATCCGAGATGCAAGAACTATCCGGACAACTTCAAGAACTTCTAGACAAAGGGTTTATTCGACCAAGTTCTTCACCTTGGGGAGCCCCAGTGTTATTCGTCAAAAAGAAAGATGGTTCGTTCCGAATGTGCATTGATTACAGAGAATTGAACAAGTTGACAATCAAGAATCGATATCCCCTCCCTAGAATAGATGACTTGTTCGATCAGTTGCAGGGCGCTTCCTACTTCTCAAAAATCGACCTTCGGTCAGGGTATCATCAGCTAAGAATTCACGAAGAGGACATTCACAAGACAGCGTTTAGAACCCTTTATGGACATTATGAATTCTTAGTCATGCCTTTTGGACTAACGAACGCACCCGCTGTATTCATGGATTTGATGAATAGGGTCTGTAGACCATACCTAGACAGGTTTATAATTGTCTTTATCGATGACATACTTGTTTACTCGCGGACCAAAGAAGATCACAATAGACATCTAAAGCTAGTGTTGGAGCTGTTGAAGGAACAAAAATTGTATGCCAAGTTCACTAAGTGTGAATTTTGGATTCGGGAAGTACATTTTCTTGGTCATGTGATCGGTGAAAGAGGAATCCATGTAGATCCAGCTAAGATAGAGGCAATCAAGAAATGGGAGGCCCCCAAAACCCCGACAGAAATACGACAATTCCTAGGATTAGCTGGGTACTACAGACGCTTCATTGAGAATTTCTCTAGGATTGCTCAACCATTAACATCTTTGACCCAAAAGGATAGAAAATTTCTCTGGGAAGAGAAACACGAAGAGGCGTTTCAAATCCTGAAAAACAAGCTGTGCAATGCACCAATTCTGGCTTTACCAGAAGGATCAGAGAACTTTGTGGTGTATTGTGATGCGTCTCATCAAGGATTAGGATGTGTGCTAATGCAAAAAGATAGGGTCATTGCATATGCTTCCAGACAACTCAAACCGCACGAGAAGAATTATACCACCCATGATCTAGAACTAGGAGCAATAGTTTTCGCCCTTAAGATATGGAGGCATTATTTGTACGGAACCAAATGCACCATTTATACCGATCACAAAAGCCTTCAGCATATCCTGGATCAGAAAATGTTAAACATGCGGCAGAGAAGATGGGTAGAGTTGTTTAGTGATTATGATTGTGAGATACGATACCACCCAGGAAAGGCTAACGTAGTAGCCGACGCTCTTAGTAGGAAAGTAAGAGTGAAACCTTCCCGTGTGAGAGCTTTGGGAATGGTAATTCAGACAAGCTTGAAATCTCAAATCATTAATGCCCAGGAGAAAGCGTTATGCAAGGAAAATCTTCCAGGCGAAACTTTACATGGTTTGGAAGAAAGATTTGAAACCAAACCTGATGGAGTTCGTTATTTTAAAGACAGGGTCTGGATTCCAAGGGTTAACAACCTGAGAGACATGGTATTAGAAGAGTCTCATCTATCTAAATACTCCATCCACCCTGGAGCAGATAAGATGTACAAGGATCTTAAAGAGTACTATTGGTGGCCTGGAATGAAAAAGGATATTGCCTTGTACGTCGGGAAGTGTTTGACATGCTCAATAGTCAAAGCTGAACATCAGAAACCTTCCGGGTTGTTGCAACAACCTGAAATTCCCCAATGGAAATGGGAGCAAATATCTATGGATTTCGTTACCAAACTCCCTAGAACTGCTAGAGGTCACGACTCAATTTGGGTCATAGTGGATCGACTGACGAAATCCGCTCACTTTCTCCCTATTCGAGAAGATTTCAAGATGGAAAAATTGGCCCAAATCTACATCGACAAAATTGTTTCTCTGCATGGTGTACCCCTATCTATCATTTCTGATAGAGATAGTCGTTTTACATCTCGATTTTGGTGGATGTTACAGAGGGCACTAGGAACCAAGATAGATTTGAGCACAGCTTACCACCCTCAGACAGATGGGCAAACAGAGAGAACAATACAAACATTGGAAGACATGCTACGAGCGTGTGTCATTGAGTTCAAAGGAAATTGGGATACTCATTTGCCCCTAATTGAGTTTTCCTACAATAACAGTTACCACACGAGTATCCAATGTGCTCCATATGAAGCATTGTATGGACGCAAGTGTCGTTCGCCCTTATGCTGGACAGAAATCGGTGACAGACAGTTGACTAGAGTCGAACTTATCCAGGAAACATCTGACAAGATTACTATCATCAAAGATAAGCTTAAAGCTGCTAGAGATCGTCAGAAAAGTTATGCGGATAATCGTCGAAAACCATTAGAATTCCAAGTAGGAGACAAGGTACTTTTAAAAGTGTCGCCTTGGAAAGGGCTTGTGCGTTTTGGTAAGAAAGGAAAACTAAGCCCGAGATATGTTGGACCCTTTGAAATCCTTGAAAGGATTGGTCCGGTAGCGTATAAACTCCAATTGCCCCAAGAGTTAAGCGCCATTCACGACACATTCCACGTCTCCAACCTTAAGAAATGTCTAGCCGACGAAACATTAATAGTACCCCTGGAGGAAATTAAGATCAATGATAAGCTGAGCTTCGTTGAGGAACCGATAGAAATCCTTGACAGGGAGGTAAAACAACTTAAGCGGAGTAAGATCCCGATTGTGAAAGTTCGATGGAACTCAAAACGCGGGCCGGAGTACACCTGGGAGCGCGAGGATTACATAAAGGAAAAGTATCCGCAACTATTCCCATGCGATGAAAAGCGATGATATAGAATGAATTTCGGGACGAAATTCTTTTTAAGTGGGGGATACTGTGACAACTGTCAATTCAGGTCATTCTTGGACTCATGCATCTTTATAATAACCATTCATGCACAACATGCCATGACCTAGTAGTATAAATTAGGTCAAAAATCTTGCATAAACTAGGATCCAACTAAGGTCTAGGACTAATATACTTGATACTTACAATTCTAGTAAGTTGCTTAGCTACAATAGGAAATGCCAATACTATAATTAGAATAAGCTTCAAACTTTGTTATAATTGAAATAGGGTATAAAACTCTAAAAATAAATTAAAACACTCTAATTATACTTCAACATGTTGTTGAATACCAAACAATGTTCCAAAAACCCTAAAGAGCCAAAAAATCCAAAGTTATAAAATATAAAGCTTAAAAACTTTATAAAATTTGGCTATAAACTTCCTAGTATCAAATTATATTAATCAAATTATGGATTATACCAATGAACTAGAAATATAAATTACAAGTATTAATCATAAATTATTTGTTGAAAACAAGATTTTTAAATAAATCAAATTGCTTAATAAACATTTTATAAAAATGAATGTTTTTATATAAAATATGGGAGGGAAGTTTATAAAGTTTAAAATTTAGGAGAGAGGAGGCCAAAAGGCATGCAAAAACCGGCCATCACCTCTCCCCATGCCCTCTCTCTTCCCCAAAACACAATCATCAAGCCTAAACCCTTACTCCACCTCTTCCACTTCACTCTCTCACTTCACTCTCTTCTTCCTTCTCTCTAAACTCACGAAAATCCTCTCAATCCTCTGCAAAATTTCCAGATTTTGAATCCCTTGAAGTGTTCTTACTTCTCTCAAGATCAAAACCAAGGTAAACAACAACATCTTCTTCCATAGTTTCATGGTTAAACCTCTTTTTCTTCTTAGTCTTCTCTACTTTTCGGATTCTATGCCTTTCCATGGCTAGAAATCTTTATTCTCCCCTTGTGGTTTGTAGATTCTCACCATAACACAATGCATGTGTTAAAGATGGTGAAAATCCGGGATCAAACCCATGCAAGGAGTGGAAAAGAAGCACATATGATCATGTGACATCAAAACATAATATTTCATGTTCTTCTCCATTTCTTGTGTGTTCATGCATGAACGAAAGCATTAAACCATTTCTAGTACATCTTGGATGCTCATTCATTCCATGCATGTGTTAGAAATCGGGCCTTACCAAGGACATGCATGATGTTCTTATTGAAATACCCTAAAAATGCACACAAGCAAACATGCAATCTGCCAGATTATTTTGTTCGACTTTGAACAGTCATAACTCAGTCATTTTTTAACCAAATCATGATATTCTTTTTGTATTGGTTAGTTCCACGAGTTAACTTTCAAACCCAACTGGTCTTACTGTAAAATATTAAATATCCGAGTTTTGGCAGATTTTACAAAAAGGTTGCGCATACAGCTCTTTTTCTGTGATCACTATTTTTATCTTGCTTAAACAATGGTCTTAAACCCAACCATAAATCTTAGGAAAAATACCTTAGAAACTTAACATATCTAGTGAGTTATGGTTGAAATTTCGTGGCTTAAAACCTCACTGAATGGGCTACAAAAATTCATGAACCTCAGCCACATCTACACTTCATGCATTATTGCATGCAACTTTTCTTAAATTGTTTGGAATCATTACCCTCATTTCTCTTCTGAATACATTCTTAACATTTTTACTTTTGAAAGCCCTTGCATGCATGAGATAATCTGGAAAATTTCAAGAGCTTTTGTTATTTATTTGATTTATTAGAATTATTGCTAAAACCAAGGGCATAAATCATATAAAATACTTCCAGAGGTCAATAAATCCTAAATAAATTCATGGATGATACTTATGGGGAATAATGACCCCTCACCAAATTTCAGCAATTTTTGTTACTGTTTCATATGATTTCTAATTTTCTTTTATTTAGGACATGATAAATTACAAAACCACTTTTTAGGATGTGAAAATTTTATCTAACAATTTTCGCATACCTTACTTGTGATGGGTGACTCAAGAAAATAATTTCAAGATTTTTCATCATGTCTAGCTATTTTCCCAATTTTTGGTAATTATAATGGCTTAAAAATGGGAAAAATAGTTCTGATTATCCAAAATTCATGAAAATTTGCCAGGATATCATATTATATAGTAGGAGGTTACATAAAAATTTTGAATATTTTTCTCCACTGTAAACTATTTTTCCCTTATTTTCTAAAGTTAATTGCACTAAAATTCACTTAAATATACATAAATACCCAAAACCAGTTTATACATTATGAAAACCACTTTTGATATTTTTCCCAAGATATTTATACTGTAAATGATGTTACAAAAATTTATGGTAATTTATTTTAACTGTTTAATAATATTTCTTTAATTAATGACTATTTAAAGAAATAAAACAAGGAAAAATACAAATAACCACTGAAAAATATATTTTATATTTTTTCCAGCCTATTTATGTATAATAACAATTAAATAAAAAGTTTGGGTAATTTTGGAAACTGTTTACTATTTATTTCAATTTTTATTGAAATAAATGCTCAAAAATTATAAAATATAATTAAACAGCTTGGAAATCCATTTTTATAATTTTCCCAGCTTAGTGTTGTGTATTAACAGTTAAATAAAAAGTTTGAGAATTTTTATCCCTCGAATACTATTTTTCGTGAATTTATGTTGTTATTGAGACTTAAAATTTGGAAAATTAACCTTCCAAGGTTGTAATTAATCGCACGACTTGTAAAATTTCAATACATCAGAAAAAGTGTAACAAAATGATATAAATCCAATACTAAAACATAAATTGGCATTTCCCTATATGTAGAGTTTAGTATATTAGCATTAGATATCGACATGGAAACTCACTAGTGCGTGTGTTTGGTGTCGTAGGATCCCGGTAGTAAGACGTTGGTGCATCCCGAAGTACCGCTTGTGTCTACACAAAACATCGTGAGTATTCACGCACTCCCCTATTTTCGTTTTTTATGTTTTGGGGTGGAAAAGCATGTCCAGAAAAACTATTGTTTGCATGTTGTACTTAAATTGAATTGTATCAAACATGATTGCTATTGTATTGCTATGTTTCTTTATGTATGTCTATGCAACACGGAACATGAGAACTTATCGTACAAAGGCCCTTCCCTTATCTCTAACCATTAACTCTTTGAGCCAATGGTCGTTATGGATAGCGCTATTAGGAATTGACAACTCCTCACTCGCCCGAATCGCTGGAGTGCATGATACCATATTCATCTATGGAACGATAAGCATAGATCTCGATAGGGCTTCAGTCATAGGTTTGGTTGAGACTCATTGTTTGCTCATACACATACAAACTCGTTTCTCGTTATAGCAATAAACTTGTATTCATTAATAGCAATCAACTTGTTTATCATTGAAGCAATGTACTTGTATTTACGAAAAGCCTTATTGTACGCTCGATTTTATAAACTTGTGATACTCACCAACTATTTTCATAGTTGACGCTCGTTTTACATGCTTTTTCAGGAAATAATTAGTAAGTGGATGTAAAGATTCATCATCATAGAGCATGCTGCATCGTGTTGAAGCTATTATGAAGCTATATTTTGAACAATGTTATTTTGAAAAACTTGTATTTTGTTCTTTTGAAGCTATGGGTTGTAAACTTTTAAATACTGCTATGGTGATGTATCTTTATCTTTTGCAATGAAACCGTTATCGCTGTCATACCTTGCGTTTCCGCTTTAGCGGGGTGTGACATTTATTGAGTGTCTTGGATAGATATGAGTTTTCGATGGCATATTGAGGCCATTTTTTCAAATAGAGCCATGGGGTCCATGCATCGGCATCAAGATCCAAACTTTACGTGTTTTTATTCCTTTAGGAGGCCAGATCTATGAGTTAGAGGAACGGATCTGACCTCAGGAGCTCAGTTGAGCTCGAGCATGGCATGAACTCGCCGAGTCCCAAGAACAGACTCAGCGAGTAGGGCTAGGGTTTCTTGTAAGACAAACAGTGAGCAACTTGTCGAGTTGGGGGAATGACTCGGTGAGTCAGAAAGGGGTAGAGGATTACAGGTGGAACTCGCCGAGTCCATAATTGAACTTGACGAGTTGAGTCGGGGTGGCCTCGCGATTCATGCCAGGTGTAACCCGTCAAGCAAGGGGAAGGCATGATGTGTCATGAGAGGCTAGAGAGATATTGGACACGTGTAGACTCGTCGAGTCGCCCAAGTGCACTCAACGAGTCAGGTCAAAGTTTGACCATTGACTTTGTTGGCTTTTAGGGATTGGTCAACAATAGGATCTTTGAGTCAAGATAGGGGTAAAATGGTCTTTTACCCATCTGAGGGTACTAAGAGAGGGTTGGGTCTAGTCTCGAGAGTTATATTTATGATCGTATCTGATTAGGCGGAGGCTAGACTATACTGCTACCGAGTCAGGGATTTACCGAGACATCTGAGGTGATTCTTCTCACTATACTTTACCTTGAGTGGTAATTAGAGTTATGTGACAAAGTTATTGTATGCTACTTATGTGTTGTGTTGCACTGAATCATTTCTATGTGATTTATGCCATGTGTATATCATAGTATATCAAAGATAGAACCGAAAGGTTCACAGAGCTAGGACCAGAGGGTCCATAGAGTTAGGGTCCAAGGGCCCACAGAGTTATAGCCTCGAGTGGCTAGTATGTGTTATGTGTGGTATTTTGGGGAACTCACTAAGCTTCGTGCTTACAGTGTTTTGTGCTTTGTGTTTCAGGTTTTCTCAGGATCACAGGATGGCACCGGCTCGATTGTACACACCAGAGAAAGAATTATGTTTTAGAGGATCCTAGATTACTATTTATTTGATTATGGAGTTATGTTTTTTTTTCTAATTTAAACAAAAATGAGATTTTTACAAAAAGTGTTTTAAGATCAAAGCGAATTTAAATGAAATTTTAGTTTTGAAAATTTTCGGTGTTACAAGTTGGTATCAGAGCCTTGGGTTGAGGGATTCGGATGCACCTTCGGGTAATCTGGACGTAAACTGAGGAAGTAAGAAAAGTTTTCAAAGAAATGATTTTCTAAAAGTAAATAAGAGTTCAAAGAGAAAGCAAGAAAGAGCAGTGTGTACAATCAGCCAGAGCCCGAACGGAGATTTCCCAAAATACCCTTAATTTTGTATTATGAGATATTTATGATACATTTTATGAGATATTATGCATGCTAGAGACAGGCTAGGTATTTCATATCTTAGGACTAGAGTGGCCTGAATTGTGATGCCTTAGCCTAGGAGACTGTTGTTATATGTGTTGTGCTTTTGAGAATGTGATGAGTGAGAGTATTCAGTTGTAATCCTTTTAGGGGATTTAAGCAGAGGGGTGATCTAGGAGAAATGCCTAGATGAGTGTTGTGGTGCTTATCGAAAGAATAGTTAGAACCCACGAGGGGTAGAGTTGCAGAGTTTGGTGGTACTTTGGAGAATGAGCAGAGCAAGCGGAGTTATCACTCAAACTAAGTTCTATGTATTCTTTGATTCCTGAATGCTACTTGCTTCATGCTTTGATGAATTCTCGATGATGGGAGTCAGCTACCGAGTGAATATGATGATATTCAGAAGGTAGATAGCTGGCGTCATTAGGAGCTCTTCAGCAGCTGATGGTGGAGAAGTGGGAGGACCAAGGAAGAGCCTAGGAAGAACCCTTAGTCAGATGAGTACCCTAGTAGAGTAGAGCATTTCGCTGAGGAGCGAGCACGGGTTACGGGATTGGAGAACGAGAAGGTTGAGCTGCTACTTACGAGCTTTGGGATGCTCCGTGTGGAATGTATGGGTAGATTTGGCAGGTAGTATAGGCCAGTACCACTGAAAGCAAAGGACCCATACTCGATACAGGGAGTATTCTGAAGGTTCTAAGGAGCAGTTGAGGAGTGCTTTTATGGTTCAAGTTGTTGGATAAGGTGTCTAAGTCCATAACTATTTCTGGTATGTACTTGACCCGACCCAGCATGGTCCATTTGGGTTGCATGGCACCGTGCAATTGGATAGACTAAATGAGAGAAATAACACTTGGAGATTATTAATATATTATAAGTTCTAATATATTAATAATATTATTTGATTAGTTTGATCAAGAATTAATTTAGAATTAATTATGTGATCAAAAGATAACTAATTAAATATATGGGTTGATTATGTAAATCATCCATATCTTGTATAGTGGGCTAAGAGGCTCCATGGATTATCAAGTTGGGTTCCACCCATAGGATGCTCCATGGGAGTTACAAACCCATGGGTCATGGAAATGAAGAGTCATGACACATTAGGGTTTAACCCTAGATGTGTCAACACTATATAAGAAACATGTTCTCCACCTAAAATCGGCTACACTAAGAAACAAGAGGGCTTGGCCGATTTTGAGAAGTGTGTGGTCTCTCACAAGATCTTCCAAGAGCATCTGGTGTTGTGTGAAGCATTTGAGGCATCACACTTGGGGTGCTAGGCTCACAAGGTTTCAAGGAACACAAACAACAACAAGGTAAGTTATTCCATCTATACTTTAAGTTAAAATTGTTTCCCATGTATGCTAGATAGGAATATAACCTTGGAATTCAACTTTGCATGATAATTAGACAAACATAGATCCAAGGTTATTAGGGTTGCATGTACACATAGGAAGTGTTAGAATGCTCAAAACCCATCAGTGGTATCAGAGCCTAGGCTTGTTTGCTTTTTATTTGTGCTTAAAAGTTGAAAAAAAAGTCGAAAATCCTGTTGTCTACGAATGGACTCGTCGATTCCATAAGAGGGACTCGTCGAGTTCACGTGTATCTTCAACCAACTCGGCGAGTAAGTTCATGCACTCGGCGAGTAGGGTCGACTGGTTGCAGAATTTCGACTTTAGTTGTTGGAAATGAATTAGAAACATTACCCTAAACTTTTTGGTACTTGAAAAACTTGTTTTGGGTGGTGTAATGTCTTTGCTAATTCATTTACAACAACTAGTCATCAAAATTACAAAGTTTTAAGTGTAATTTAGATTTATGAATGTGTTCATATTCATGTTCTTGTTCTTATGATGTTTTAGATGATCATAGGAATTATTTGTAACCTATGTGGTAGATTAATTCTTGATCATAATGTGTTTTAATGGAGTCCATAACTTGTCCTCAAGTTATGGAAAACCAAGAGTCACACTTGAATTAAAACCATTAAAAGAACACAAGAGTTAGAAAAATGAAGAGTCTTCATTTTATTACTCTATTAAACTCATAAGTTACAAGAAATGAAAAGTTTTGAAAGTTACAAAACTTTCCCTCAAGTTTTGGAACAAATAAAGTTAAGTTAAAACTTTAGTTCCAACCCCTAGAATTTTAAAAGTTAAAATTCAACCCTTATACTTATATTATGATGATTTAATAATTATATATATGTATAAGAACAAAGTCGTCTTACCGCTAGTACGCCTCATTCACGAAGCCGGTCTATAAGGTGGGTATAAGGTTGTTGCCTATAAAATGGTGACTTAATGGGTGTCTACTCTCACCCACCGCTTGCTTGACTGGTGGAGGGTCGTTAGCCGAACGGGTAAGACAAGGACTTATAAATTCCCATTCAAAGTATGATGAATATAATAAAGTAACTAAATGTTTTATTAACTTCCCAATCTTAGTTACTTTAGGAAAATGTGAATAAGGTGCTAATCCATGAAATTACACTTTACACTTTGTCTAAGTCGTTGGTGGAGCGTGTGTGGTTAACCGGCACATTAACTTGGACTTAACAAGGTAGGTAAAGGGTGACTTATGGTTTATTATAGTATCGGTGGAGCGTGTGTGGTTTACCGGCACATCGATTGAGTGATAAACTTTAAGGGTACCAAGTGATTTGCATGGTTACTTCACACCTCGTTTTGTGATCCTCGGTATCCCAGTCACAAAACTTGGAGGGCACTCTCGAGATTGAAACATGCCTTTGAAAAGTTCATTGAATCTCAAAGAATCTAGGGATTTCTAAAAACCAATAAAACCTAATAATGTCTAATATTTCGGTTTTCGTGGTGGAAATTGGTGAATCGTCATTCACCTACCTTTCAAATATGGTATAGCTTAGATTACGGCATACCTCTTCTAAGTTATATTATATTGTGATTGGATCCTAGCCTTAATATTACATTTGGGTGTTTTATTAAGGACTCTCTTAAATCTATACTAAACTTGTTCTCCTCTTTCAGATGTCTTCAAATAATGCTTCTGGCTCGAATCCTAATGGCTCCTTTACTCTTATGAGTCTGTGTGGGAAAGTCACCTTTGATGGATCCAACTTCAATGAATGGATCAGAAACATCAGGATGATTACCTGCTACGAGGACAAAGAATATGTCATTGACAAGGAGCTTAAGGAAATTGATGAGTCCACTGCAACTCCCCAGGAGATCGCTGACTTTCATACTCATGAAAGAGATGCAACCAAGGTGGCTTGCATCATGTTGGCCACAATGACAGCAGAACTCCAAAAGTCCTATGAGGATTTCTACCCTTATGAAATGCACCAAGATTTGATGGAAAGATACCATCAAAGTGCACGACAAGAGAGGTACGAAATCATCTACTCCATGATAACAACCATGATGAAGGATGGAGATTCCGTCACGAGCCACATGCAGAAAATGCAAAGGTATGTGGATCGTTTGTTGAAGCTTAATGTGAACTTCCCTGAGGAGCTTGCAATAGATATCATTTTGCACTCCTTACCATCGTGCTATGATCAATTCCGCATGACATATCACATGAACAAGGAAGAGGTCACCCTCAGCAAACTTCAGGGACTTCTCAAGACCGCAGAAACAGGTCTTAAGGGGAAGTCGGTTGCTATCACTCCTACTCCAAACTCAACTCCGGTTTTGGCAATCGGGAAAAGTCGAGGGAGGAAGAGAATGAGATCTTCGAAGGGTACCAAGGCTCGGACCCTTGATGGCTCTTCTTCAAGTGGAACCAAGAAAGGTTTCATTACTCCTTCTTCTGACCCAAAAGAGGCTGAATGCTTCTATTGCCATGAAAAAGCTCATTGGAAGCGGAACTGCCCAAAATACCAGCAGGATGTGAAGGATGGGAAAGTCAAACCCAACCATGCAGGTATTTACACTATCATTTCTAATAACTCACCCCATTCTAAATCTTGGGTCCTTGATACCGGTTGTGGTATTCATATTTGTTGTGACTTGCAGGGACTAAGAAGAAGTGAGAATGTGGAGCAAGGAAGAATAAACTTGATCATGGGGAATAGGAAAGCTTCACCTGTCACCAAGATTGGAGTTTATACTTTATTGCTAAGTAGTGGGTTTAGTTTAGATTTGAATAAGTGTTGTTACTCACCAGGAATGGCAAGAAATATTATTTCCTTTCATGCTTTGTACAAACAAGGGTTTACCTTTTCGTTTAATAATGAAGTTGGTTCTATTGATGCTTTCTTTAATAATGTTCTTTATTTTAAAGCATTACCTTGTGATGGTGTGTATGAAGTTGTGTCTGTTGTAGATAACTTAGGAAATAATGTTTTGTGTATTGATTCTACTACTAATAATAACTTGGATAAAGCGTCATTATGGCATTGTCGTCTTGGACATATAAGCAAGAAACGCATAGGCCAACTCCAAAAGGATGGAGTCTTGGAGTCATTTGACCTAAAGTCAGATGATAGTTGCGAATCATGCTTACTTGGAAAAATGACAAAGTCACCCTTCACAGGCTCGTGTGAAAGGGGTGAAGGTTTGTTGGACCTTATACACACGGATGTGTGTGGGCCATTCAAACATGCCACAAGGGATGCTAATCGTTATTATTTGACTTTTACTGATGATTACAGTAGATATGGATATGTCTACTTAATCAAGCATAAGTCAGAGACTTTCGAGAAGTTTAAGGAATTTAAACAGGAAGTCGAGAATCAATTAGGCAGGAACATTAAGATGCTTCGATCCGATCGGGGTGGTGAGTATCTTAGTTCAGAGTTCCTCAACTATCTAAGGGAATGTGGGATTGTCTCACAATTGACACCTCCCAGGACACCACAGTTGAATGGTGTGGCTGAGAGGCGTAATCGAACCTTGTTGGACATGGTTCCTTCCATGATGAGTCGAGCTTCGCTACCAATCTCATTCTGGGGGTATGCCTTAGAGACTGCCGCCCATATCCTTAATCTAGTCCCTACAAAGAGAGTTGCCAAAACTCCTCACGAGATGTGGACTGGTAAAGTACCTAAACTAGACCACATCAAGATTTGGGGTTGCAAGGCTTTCGTGAGACGCGAGACTCATGATAAGCTCGAACCTCGAAGCGAAAGGTGTATTTTCATTGGCTACCCACAACAATCCTTTGGTTACCTCTTCTACAGACCTAGTGACAATGTGGTATTTGTAGCAAGAAGAGGAGTCTTTCGAGAAAGAGAGTTTATAAGCCAAGGAGACAGTGGGAGGCAAATTGATCTTGAAGAAATTCAAGAGTCAAGTGGTGATGGAACTTCAAACTCTAGCCCTCAACTTGAGGAGGAAACTCTTGTTGAGCCAATTGACGAATCTGTACCTCTGAGGCGTTCCACGAGAGTTAGGAGTGCACCTGAGCATTACTATGGATTCCATATTACTGCAGAAGGTGAGACACTTATTAGTGATGGGACACTAGTAAGTCAAGATGACCCTAACAGCTACGAGGAAGCCATGGCAAGCCCCTAGTCTGCTAAATGGAAAGAGGCTATGGATAGCGAGATACAATCCATGTATGACAATCAAGTTTGGAACTTGGTTGAGAATGTACCAGGTCGAAAGACTGTAGGGTGCAAATGGGTCTTCAAGAAGAAGACCGACATGGATGGTAAAGTACACACTTATAAGGCTAGACTGGTTGCAAAGGGCTTCTCTCAAATTCCTGGGGTGGATTATGATGAGACCTTTTCTCCGGTAGCCAAGATTAAGTCTATTCGGGTTCTGTTAGCCATAGCCGCATTTCATGACTATGAAATTTGGCAAATGGATGTCAAAACCGCTTTCCTTAATGGAAAGTTGGCTGAAGATGTTTACATGAGTCAGCCAGAGGGTTTTGTCAGCAACGAGTACCCTAATAGAGTGTGTAAGCTTGAGAAATCCATTTATGGATTAAAGCAAGCACCTCGCAGATGGAATCTTTGCTTTGATGAAAAGGTCAAGGAATTTGGCTTTTCTAGGAGTGAAGATGAATCTTGTGTGTATGTCAAGGCTAGTGGGAGTATAGTTAGCTTTTTGGTATTGTATGTGGATGACATACTACTTATAGGAAACGACATTCCAACCCTGCAGGAAGTAAAGTCCTGGCTTGGAAAGTGTTTCGCTATGAAGGACCTTGGTGAAGCTACCTATATTTTAGGGATAAGGATCTTGAGAGATCGGAGTAAAAGACTAATTGGACTTAGTCAAAGTACCTACTTGGATAAGGTGCTGAAGAGATTCAGAATGCAAGACTCCAAGAAAGGAGAGTTGCCCATCCAGAGTAACGCCAAACTAAGTAAGACACAAAGCCCTAGCACTGAGGCTGAGATAGCACAAATGAGTCGAGTACCTTATGCTTCGGCTGTAGGATCGATCATGTATCCTATGACGTGTACTCGACCTGATGTAGCTTTTGCCCTGAGCATGGTTAGCAGGTTTCAGGGGAACCCTGGCAAGGCACACTGGACTGCGGTAAAGAATATTCTCAAGTACCTACGAAGGATTAAGGACTGAGTCCTTACCCTCGGTGGGAGTGATGACTTGAGAGTTGTAGGGTATAGTGATGCTAGCTTCCAGACTGATAGGGATAACTTCCGCTCTCAGTCGGGCTGGGTCTTTACCCTAAATGGAGGAGCAATTTCTTGGAAGAGTTCCAAGCAAGAGACAGTGGCAGATTCTACTTGTGAATCAGAGTATATTGTAGCTAGCGAGGCGGCAAAGGAGGTGTTATGGCTGAGGAACTTCATTGGAGACCTTGGAGTTGTACCAGCTATTAAAGAGCCAACGGAAATTTTTTGTGATAGTGAAAGTGTTGTTGCCTTAGCCAAGGAACCAAGGGATCACGGGAGATCCAGACACATCGACAGAAAATACCATTTCATCAGACATCGGATCGAAGAAGGACTCCTCGTCGCAAAGAGGGTATCATCAGATGAGAATCCGGCAGATCCCCTCACGAAGGGACTGACTCGGGTTAAGCATCTCCAGCATGCTCGGAGCATAGGGCTGAAGAATGATATTAGATTTAGTAGTTAGATAACCTCGAAATCTGTAAAGTGTAATTGACATCTGATGATGAATAAAAGTGTTTTATTTATGAGTAAAGTGTTGCTATCTCTTGTCGATCGTTTACTATATTTCTTTTGCATGTTTTGACTTCCAGAATAATTTTTGTTTGGTATAACATATTATTCAAACCTCCACAGTCGGTCATATGTCGAAAGTAGATATGAATCAAGACTGTCATGTTTGGTTGTAGAGGTCTTGGACAAGGCTACAGCAATCATGAGTGCTCAAAAGTTCTGAGCATTGGACTCAACCCACGCTCACTGGAATCACTTCATGGAATTCTATCTCGAGTGATCGTGAGACGGTAATATCGTATAAGTCTTCAAACCTAGAGATATGATTTGTTACTTACAAGTTGGTTATGCATTGATTGTACGAAAAACGCATTGGTAACTCGATGTTGTAAATCGTGCTCTTGTGTGTAATTCAATGAGTGGTAGAACAAACATATGAGTCGAAGTTTATCTGTTCCTTCTTGGATTAGAAGCTGATATCTGGGCCCCTCGATGATTTTGTTTTGACCTATGTACCGGGACCGGTCAGAACTAAGTTGATGTGTTCAATTAAGTTCTTTGTCGAACAAATCGGAAATCGGGAAACAAACTGTTGGACAATAAGTAAGACATTGTTCCGTGTATTTGTCCGACTGATATCTAGAACAGAGGATTATATGAGCACTTATCTTAAATGGCGTACCATCATCTTCTCAGTTCCGAGAAACCTTGTAAAGAGCTACGATTGCCGATCGGTTCCTGAAGTCATACTTGCAGTAATAGTTATTAGACTTATCCAAGTGGGAGACTGTTGGATAAGGTGTCTAAGTCCTTAAATATTTCTGGTATGTACTTGACCCGACCCGACATGGTCCATTTGGGTTGCATGGCACCGTGCAATTGGATAGACTAAATGAGAGAAATAACACTTGGAGATTATTAATATATTATAAGTTCTAATATATTAATAATATTATTTGATTAGTTTGATCAAGAATTAATTTAGAATTAATTATGTGATCAAAAGATAACTAATTAAATATATGGGTTAATTATGTAAATCATCCATATCTTGTATAGTGGGCTAAGAGGCTCCATGGATTATCAAGTTGGGTTCCACCCATAGGATGCTCCATGGATGCTCCATGGGAGTTACAAACCCATGGGTCATGGAAATGAAGAGTCATGACACATTAGGGTTTAACCCTAGATGTGTCAACACTATATAAGAAACATGTTCTCCACCTAAAATCGGCTACACTAAGAAACAAGAGGGCTTGGATGATTTTGAGAAGTGTGTGTTCTCTCATAAGTTCTTCCAAGAGCATTTGGTGTTGTGTGAAGCATTTGAGGCATCACACTTGGGGTGCTAGGCTCACAAGGTTTCATGGAACACAAACAACAACAAGGTAAGTTATTCCATCTATACTTTAAGTTAAAATTGTTTCCCATGTATGCTAGATAGGAATATAACCTTGGAATTCAACTTTGCATAATAATTAGACAAACATAGATCCAAGGTTATTAGGATTGCATGTACACTTAGGAAGTGTTAGAATGCTCAAAACCCATCACAAGTATCATACATCGGAGCAGATTGAGGAGTGATATTATGGTTCGAGTACCATACATCGGAGCAGATTGAGGAGTGATGTTATGGTTCGAGTACCATACATCGGAGTAGATTGGGAAGTGACGCCATGGTTCGAGTACCATGCATCTTAGCAGATTGAGGGGTAATGTTATCGTTCGAGTACCATATATTGTAGCAGATTGAGAAGAGATGTCAGGGACTGAGTACCATGGTTCTTAGCAAATGATGTTTGTGATTATTTTGTTGTCTGATCGGGATAGATTGGTGGAGTTTGAGCGCGATAGGGTTTTAGGCCTGAGGGCCATAATTGAGTCCGAAGAGGCATTCCTTGGGAGGGAGGTCGAGAGCATTTCAGAGTATCTTGATAAGATGTCAGATGTGGTCACAAGACTCAGGGATTAGTAGAGCAGGCATTTGTGGGGGTTGCGGTCTGAGTGAGCAATCAGCCGATGGAGGAGATGTCACCTTTTGTGACTTGATGGGTGCTATTTATGTTTCCTGTGGGAAGTAGGAGAGGCGTGAGATTTCAGTTTTGGGGTTTAGGAGTAAACCCTACGGGCTGACATTGATGATGATTTTCCACCAGAGTATCAGGCAACATGTCTACCACAAGGAAATGATCTATCATGAGCAGGTAGTCAGTAGGGGACTGAGATAGTCAAGGACCACACCACACCCTAATTGAGTAAAGTAGGGCATGTGGTAGCAGTATTAGCGGGTAATCCAATCGAGTATATCAGATCGGTGGCTCTTCTGTCTGTGATGGGTATTGAGTATGGTAGTGGAGTCCATATTCTCGTGATGATTCACGTGTTGGATCGGGGGTTGAGAAGTCCAGGATGAAGAGTATGATGATTTATTGTTTCAGTCTAAGAGTCGGTGATAGTACTGGACAGTTAGAATGTTCAGTATTGGGATGGTATGAGACTTCGAATGGATAGAGGCAATCGTGATGAGAAGTTCCTGAGGATTTCTTCGAAGGTTTAGGGTATTTGAGGTTTCTTGATCTCTGCGTGGGGAGATCATTGGGCGTTGTGTGGCACCTTCGAAGCGTAGGTGCGATGTTTCTGGAGGAAACCGTCTGTGGGGTAGAGTGTTGATATGTCAATTGATGATGGTTCGAACCCTAAGTGGGGGAGAACTGGGTATTTTATTGAAGGAACCATATGTTTGTGCAAGAGCGGTTAAGGGTTGGATAGAGAGACCTGCGACTCGAATTCATGAGACCAGGGACATTGGTGATCAAGGAGAGGTGCAGAGCTAGATAATGCATGTGGTGCGTGTCTGAGGAAGGACGAGTATCTCCACGGCAGGCGGCCAATGGTCAGGAACCTGGTAGTAGTTAGGGCCGTTTCAAGTGGAAGACTTGTAATAATGGTATGGGTAGTTGAGAACATCTGGGTCGAAGTATGGATTGTATATGCCCCTTTGGGGGTGGATAGAAGATTATCGAGCAGCCAACTCCCGATCCGGTATGTGTACTCTTGCTTGAATTTTGAGCAGTAAGGGAAAAAGGTTTCAGAGGATCATCAGCGTGTTCTGACGCGTTAGCATTTTCCATGTATTCCAACTGAGTGTTTGGATACACTGAAGTTGCGCATTTGTTAAAATGAAGAATTATTTATGGGGTTCAGGGTAAATGTATTGTTGTATCTGTATGGTGTTAGGAGTAGGAGATCAGTGGCTGAGGCAGGACATCGTGATGTTCTGAAATGGTGTTCCGTGGTACCCGGGTATAATGTTCCGATTTCGGAGTTATTTAGAATCTTCAGTTTGAGACGACTAGTGGTGTATCATGTATCTACGGTTCTAGTGTGTCACAGCTAGAAATTTTTGTGCCTTGTAACTACAACACTTAAGTCAAACTGTGAATCAAAGACATAAGAGCATGTATGATGCATACTCTATGACAACAAAATTTCGAACAAACACCCCATGCAAGCATTTCAAGTAGCCAACAAGCAATTGGAAACCCTAGGAGTTCTTGTTTAAGTCCATTTTGGACTAGGACTTCCTTATTGGGCCCAATGGACCAATAATCTTCCAATTTGACTATCTTGGGCTTAGAACTCTTAAATGGGCTCTAATTGGACCCACTTCCATGTATTTCAATATTTTGGGCCATATTGGGCCTAGAATGAAATAAATTAATTATATGAGCCATTTTGGGGCATATTTAACCCAATTGAGCCCTAATAGGTCATAAAAATCACACTTATATTTATTAGGACCAAAAATCACTAAACATAACTATGAAAGTGGGGCATATTCTTCTCCCTCTCTCTCTTGCTCTCGGCCAACTTCAAGCACACACAAACATACATTTCACTCACCATTCTCTCAAGAAACTCCCTCATTTCTCCTCCATATTTTCGAAGATCTAAGAAGAGTTCAAGGGCTTCTTCCATAAAAATCATCATTTAAGGTAAGAAATCTCTTAGATCCATAATCTAACTACTTCATTTCATCCAAATATCACCTCTTAATTCATTCAAACTCATGATCTAGCACCTAATAAGCATCCAAGTTCGAGATCTTCCAAGGAAGGTTGCTAGGATCGAATTCTTCTCATCATTTCCTTCTAAAACCGAAACCACACCCAAGGTGACCTTCATACCCCCTCTTTTTCGGTTTTTATGGGTTTTTATGGGGGAGAATACAAGAAAATGTGTAGATCTATGAGTAAATGTATGCCTTGTGTGATTTTTATGCTTGTATGTATGATTTTATGTGTTATGTGATGAATATATTGGCTAAAAATACCTAAAAACCGAGATCTACAACAATAGGAATGAAATAAACTTAACTTATACCATTTTACACTAATCAAGTCAAGAAAAATAATTTATTTGATTAGGATGGACATTTTTAGACATAAAACCCAATTTTGGGCTCAAATTGTCAAAAATACAAAAACTAAGGGCCCAAAATGACAAATGCAAATTTCTAGAGGTTGAAAAGAGTCCAAACAGTTTTAATATAACTTTTCTGAATAACAACACTTTTGAGGGGCTTAAAATGTAAATTTTAAACATAATGGGCTAAAATGGGCTTTTCGGCCCAATAAGCGCCAAATTGCGAAATTTGTGGAATAGAGGGGATGAAAATCCAAGTTTCCATAAAATAAGGGATTACAAGTGTATTGAAACTATTTTAAAGGTCAAAAATGCTTTTCAAATTCACACGGGATCAAAAATGCAAAAAATTTCCATTTTGGGCCAAAATTGTAAAGATTGTGAAAAATGGGGGTTCCAACCGAGAAAACCTCATTTTGAAGGACTTAAGCTGTTTATTAAGTAAATCTTGGCTGAAAATGTCTTTTCAATAAGTTTTGATGCTAAAGTGTCAAGAAAAATGTTTTAGGGACTAAAATGGAAATTCTTTTATATAAAGGATTAAAAGTGTAAATTTTATCAAAGTAGGGTCACAAAAAGGTAAACTTTTACTTATAAACAAATAAATCCCATTAGATAAAATACGAGCACTACGACTACCGTCGAAACGTAATATCAAATACACCTTCAACACCAACATCGTTAACAAATGATTTGATTCGGTCTCGAATCAATTACAAAAAAAAAAATCAATAAACATTAGTACTTTAATAAAACACGCGAAATTTACGAGAAGTCAATACTCAATATTTGGGCTTGAAAGTTTCAAATCGTGCTTGTTGGGCCTAGCTAGCCCAATGACATGATCTTTAGGCCCGAAGGGAACGCGCTTACATGTCATTGGGCCTTCTATGACCTAATTCCATGTAAAAGGACTTTCAATAGCTTTATTGTGATGTTGGGCCCCAAGGGTCCATTGGTACTGCTAGCAAAGTCGAGAAGTCAAATGCGAGTCGGTCCAAGTGCCTTTCGCATTCACGATAGCCTTGAACGACTTATGGAAATAACGGGGGCTTCGTACCTTCCTTTCTCCTCAGTTGTGGGGCTATGAGAAGTCAGGGTGGTTGGATTAAGTGAGTCTTATGGACGACGCCTAAAGGATCGCTTGTAATTGGTAGTTATAAACTAGTCAGTTTCGTTGATGCGTGATTATAACGACTCACAACCCATAATTAATCCAATGTCACCTGGGTAATCATAAACAATCGTCGTATCGGTATAACAATAAATAAGACATGTAATTCTATGTAACACCGAAAGTTTGGAAGGCCAAGAAAGGAAAGAAAACCCTAATTTTAAGGGGCGACTCGGTGAGTCCAAAGAGGAACTCGGCGAGTCTGAGCGGGATCCGGGTCAAGGAGCAAGTGACCGACTGATAGTTAGTTTTGTTTACTTCTTTTTATAGTTTATTTTAGCATATTTCATTCATAATTTAGATAATTTCCATGCATATTTTCCTTTTTGTTATTTTATGACTATTTCGGGTACTCTCGAATCTTGTGAGCATAATTGCAGGTTTTCGGGTCTAGCGGAGCGGGAGTGTTCGGGACGTATAGGAGGCGACGAGATTTGGTAGACAAAAATGACGTTGGGCTTGATGGGTAGTGGAGATGATGCATGGAGTGATCTTGATGATTATTTGAAGACTTGTAGAGAAATAAACTTTAAATTTGCAAGATGCGGGGGAATATTCAAGCGTACGTAAATTATTAGTCGGGCGAGTTCACGAGCTTTGGAGGATTTGGAGAGGTCAAATTGGGCTTAAAATGAAGAAAAACTTGAAGAAAATGGGCTAGGAGGTGATTGAATTCGATCTGGGCCAATTGGGCTAAGCTATGGAGGCCCAAAAGCTCAAAGATGCTACATCCAGGGACCACCCGCGCAAGAGCGCGTGTCGCGCAACCTCCTGCAGGGGCAGTTTCGGAAATTCTTCTTTTGAGCTATTTGAGGAAGGTTGGTGCCCATCTTTTGCATACTCTTGGACATCCGATTTTTGGAGATTCTCTCTGGAGTTTTGAAGACTTTTCAAGGCCAAGAACCCTTGAAGAACATCATATTTTTACCTCTTGATTCTTGCTTAATGTTTGGTACAATTTTCTCTAACTTTGTTTCTTTGGGTTTAGCCATGCTTGGCTAAGCTAATCTTGGTTGACTTTTGGGTTAATCCTTTGAACTTTTGTTGAATGTTGAAGAATCCATGAACATGTTCTTGAATCTTTATGGGAATGTTTTGTGTTTTAACATCTTATCATTACTTGTATGTTTTAGCTCATGAGTTTAAATGTGTTTGTGGTGATTAGTTGGCTAATTTCTTGATTAAGTAAAGGATCCTCAAATTAGCAAGCAACAAATGATTTTTGTGTTATTTTTGCTTCACACAATCATAAAAACATTTCCTCCAACATGGTGGTGAAAGCATTTGACCCCTCTTGGATTTGGTGACTTTTTGGTTCTTAATGCTAGTTGACTTTCACTAATTACATGCTATTTTGGAATTAGTGACTTTTACTAAGGAAATTGTTATGAGCTTCTCTAGCCATTTCAACAATTAAGAAAAGTCTAGGTAATCTCAAGCTCCTTGGATTACTATAGCGAAATTAAGGATTTAAATCAAAGTATTGCACCATTGGATTCTAATGATATGTTCATCAAAAGTCAAAGTGACGAAACTTTAAGTCAACCTTCTCTCCGTTATTGATTTTACATTAAACTCTTATTTTTGTTGCATTTGTCTATTTAAATCGTAGTTAATTCTAGTTTGTTTCAAGTGTTTCAAAACACCAAAACCGCCCATTTTATATTTATTGTCATTTTACAAGTATTTTTACAAAGAGATTTTTTCATAGAGTTATAAATTTAACCAATCTCCGTGGATTCGATCCCTTTACCACTATACACTATTTTAGTGTATAATATTTAGGGTTATTATTTGTGTTGGCCTCGACAACCACCAAATTTTTGGCGCCGTTGCCGGGGATTGGTTTTGATTTAATCAGTTTGTTTCTCTATGCCTACATCTCATTGTGCAGGTACTCTAATTTAAAACCCGGAAATTAAAAAAAAGGTATGATTTGGAAATGCCCCACCAACCTCCCACTCCATTCCTCTCATATAACCTTCCAGTACCCACCTCGCCGGAAAATTCAAGATTGTCGGAGTTCTATTGGTCGTAATTTCACGAAACCACCGCCACAGACATCTCCCGTCATCCAATCCTCCGATTTAGGTCATTTTTGCCCTTACCTTAAGCATTGAGGACAATGCTTGTTCTTAAGCCTGGGGTGGGGCATTTCATTTTCCTTTTATTTTTTCATGCATTTTTAATTAGGTTGCATAACATTTTAGTTTTAAGCTAATTTTCATTCATTTTTTTTAATTCCAAAAAGATTTTATTTTCTTCTTTTTCACCTTTTATATTTTTGCATAACATTTAGCTTAGGGCATTAACATTCATGCATTTTTGTTATCTGTTTATTCTCATCTCCTTGGATGCCATGGAACAGGTTCATAGTTATTGTATCATTATTGGTCCAGGATCTTGTTGCTATCTCACCCATCGAATTGAGACCACTAGCTGCAGTTTGGGATTTCATACTTGGGATCAGATGCTGGTAGCTTAAAGGGGTAAGTGATCATGGCCAGGTAGTTTTCATGAAGAATTATGCATACAATACTAATGACTGTAGGATATACTATAGCAATGGATGTCTTAGCCTTGCGGTCACTACCGCTAAGAGGATCACACTTGATCATGTTTGAACCGTTAGGATGAAGCACTAGTGCTTGTCCCCGAGTAGAATCCATATCCGGTCTCTTTACATCACCATATCTTTTTGCGATTTTCTTAGGATTTTAGAGAAGTCTTTTAGTCCGCATGTGGACATTTTCATTACTTTTGAAAAAAAAATCACAAGTTTGAAGAGGATCTTACATTATATCTTTATGCTCCACACATGGTCATTTTCTCGCTTAGACCATTCGGATTATATTACTACCCTTTCGGTTCCACTTACACACTTTAGGAACCAAATGTTGAGTCAACGGGTTGTTATTACATTACCTTCAAGTATGCTAACATCTTAAAAAAAAATAAAAAAAATTAAAAAAAAATTAAAATAAATGGTGTGCAGACAAATTCACAGCCGCAGAAATCTGAGAAGGGTAACCGGTTCAGTTATTGAACTAAATTTTCTAACATTTTGGTCACCCGGAATTTGATATTCATTTATTTAGGTATGTTTTATTGTATATAGATCGAGTTGTTTTTCGCAAATTGGTGATGTTAGGGAGACTGTCGAGTCGGATACTACGGGAGGTTTGGGCCAACACCAAGTGAATCGATTCCTACAACGGTGCCCGATTGATTAAACCTAGTTACACATGAGAGAAACCGGCAAATGTGAGATCAGAGTGTACACTTAAAGAAGAGCTCTACCCGAGCCCATCCAACTGCTTTCTCCCTACTACAGATATTCTTCATTGTATGCATTTTCCATTGAGGCTACGACTTCTCATCCCTCCTTACTCACCTAAAGGAGTTGTCCTGGGTGTGGTTTATGGTTCCATTGTCATCGGATGAAAAATTCGTGAGGTAATAGCAAGATCAATCCTGACCATGTTGACTAACAGGGATCAGGTTCTACGGTTCTATCAATTCTTTTTATTTTCTTAGGATAGTTCATCCCGAGTTCATTTTAGTCTTATCTTACTTGAGGACAAGTAAGGTTCTACGGTTCTATAAATTGAACCAATCTCCGTGGATTCGATCCCTTTACCACTATACACTATTTTAGTGTGTAATATTTAGGGTTATTATTTGTGTTGGCCTCGACAACCACCACCGACTCGGCGAGTCGGCCAAGGTGACTCGGCGAGTCTAGTCTGAACGAGGAAAACCCTAATCCCCAGAGTTGTATCCTATTTAAAGGGTGTTATGTCCCTCCCTCAGCCCCCATATCATCCTAGAGAACCAGTAAACCCTTGATTTCATGTGAGCTCCCATCATTTGAGAGAAATAGCTTGGAGGAAGGAAACTTTGGAAAGGGACTTGAAGATCAAGAAGGTTGCTTCAAAGGAGGAGGTGTAGATCCGAGATCTACTTCAGTTGTGTTTCTCTTAGAGGTAACAAGCTGCTATCTTCCCTCCTTTACATCTAGATCTACTTTTGTTATAAGATTTGGGGGTTTTATGGTTGTTTGAGACCCAATTCGAGTTTGGGGCCTAGATATGTTGTTGCCACTTCAGATCTAGTATTGGGATGGTCTAATATGTCATAAACCATCAAAAGATGAGGAGTTGGTGAAGACCTTTTGTCCCAAAACCTAGCCCTAGAGTGTTTTGAGCCTAGATCTCTTTAGTTATACGTAAAGTGTGACAACCCGGAATTTCCATTCTTTACAAACAATATCATTTCAATAGAAGTTATAACAGTCATAGTCAATTTTCAAACTTTTTCGTATAAGTTGGAGTAATTCAGGGTTTACACTTCAGTAAATATCAGGAGAGTGGATGCACTATGGTTTTGTGCAACACTATTATTCCAACACTCTGTTATATTAGAAATCATTTCAGGAATAAAAATATTTTATGTTGAAAATATCTCAGGACTATAAATAGATTTTTGAACCAAATTCATTCCTTATTCACATTTCCAACTAGAGAAAAGCCATTTTCTCTCTCACGGATCTTCGGGTTTTCGTCCCAAATTGTGAGTATACTTCTCTAGTTGTCTTATAATGCTTATTATGTAGTTATAACATGATTTAGGTGGCTAAATCACTAGATTTAGGAGTTTACTCCCCAAGGTGTTCTTGGGCGGTAAACTCCCGAAACGAAGTCTAGGATGTCCCCCGTGATATACTACTGCCTTGGACTTGTATAGGAGTGTGTTATGGACATGAAATCAAGCAAAAACCACCCAAGTTTGGGAGTTCACGGCCCAAGAATATCTTAGGCCGTAAACTCCATAATGATGCTCAAAATGGTGCTTTTAAGGCACCTAAGGCCTTAGACTTTCACCTAGACTTGTTCCCAATAAATCAAGGGCCTTAAACACATAAGAATCACCTTCCAAAGTGAGTTTACGTCCATAACATGGTTCATGGGCCGTAAACTCATTAAAGGGGCACCAAAGTGTGTCAAGGGTCTTCATATGCATGGAATAAAAGCCTAGAACCTATACCACCTGTGCAAGAGACTTGAAAACATAAAAACACCCATCCCATGAGAGTTTACGGCCATAAACTCTAAGGGAAATGGCCTTAGGGCCGTAAACTCTAAGGGAAATGGCCTTAGGGCCGTAAACTCCTCAAAGGAGTGTTTCTAGGTCTTAAACCCTTCCAAGAATTTAACCACCAAGTTGGAATAATTCTAGGAATCATTTGGAACTTCAAAACACACAATACCCATGGTTGGGAGCTTACGGCCATAAACTCAAGATTTTAAAACCGTAAACTCCATGTGGGTTGGTATTTGAAGAGTAAACACATATACAAGGTCCTTGGAAAGTTTAAACCCCTTTACCCTTGTCCCACAACAACCTAGAAGCAACCCTTAGGACTTATAACACTTATACAAAGTGTTTACATGTTCTAGAGTGTCCCAACTTATTTCATTAGTTATTATTTGGCTAATTAGTCATATATATATATATATATATATATATATATATATATATATATATATATATATATATATATATATATATATATATATATATATGCTCATTATATGATAACTAGGCTCGTGCGTGTGAACAAGTCTCCGTTTGCCACCTAGCACAGTATCCGACACCTCAATCCAATCCACTCACCACAAGTGACTTCATACCCCTTTAATTAACCTTTGAAATACTTTTAAATGTTTTAAATACTTTTATGGGGGGAATACAAGTTAAATACTTATAGTTATTACATCAATCACATGTGATTAATAACTATAAAACCAATGATTTTATCACTGTTCAAACTATTTATCAAACCGCTTTACTTCAAAATGTTTTACAAACTCTTTCCTTACCAAACAATTTTATTTAAACTTTGTTATACTTCTTATAAATTACATGCCCATATATGTATAGATATATAAGAAATGTTTAAAGGGCTTAGGAAGGCCATCCACCCTATTTCCTTTTCCCGCTTGAGATGTGGTCTGGTGGGATTTCAGGTAGCCGTCTGAAGGTCGTTTCAATATTAATTATATATCAAGTGTACATATATAGACATAAAAGTACTTCCATATTCATGCGTTTTAGTCACATCATTAGTAAGTTACCATCGGGGTAACACAGGATCATACTACTACAATTTCTAGATCAATGAGTCAGTTCATTCATGAGTTAATACTTACTACTATGAGAACATATACAACTATACTAGAGAAGAACATATACAACTATACTAGAGAAGAACATATACAACTAGACTAGGAATAGAACATATACATCGATACTAGAACAAGTAACATTACATTACATATACATGAATACGTTAACAATTGTGATCCAATGTATCGGAGCATGCCTTAAATGTCATGGCCCGAGTTGTACCCAGAATTCTCTTGGAGGGAAAGCGTGAGTTTGCGTATAGATCTATACTGGATTGACTATCCTACACCTTGTTGCTAGCTACAGCCGGAACTGCAGGTCTGTGGGTGCCAAACATCATTCCGTTTTACGACCATTCGTATGTTGTTGTTACCAGTCAATAGTATGGTGCAATTAATCACATGATACCTTAATATAAATCTGGTTTAAGGTAGTTAGTACAGCAGTAGTTCCTATAATACAACTGTACAGTACTACAATATTTTACCCATTACATATACTTAGTGATTATTTCACTTTAACATTAATGTACAAACTATATTTTGTTAAAGATAGTTACACTTGGGAAATTAGACACTTTTACAACAAACAAACATACAAAACAGTTAAGCCTTGGTAGAAGGCTACTTTAATAGAAAATATAGGTTTTTCTGAGAGATTCAAATGTTTACAAACACTTACAAATATTTACATACATTTTACAAACTTACCCTTGAGACATGTTCAATCGTTTTGATAACAAACACCGACACTAAAATACTTATGAACTCACCAGCTTTATGCTGATATACTCTTTCAAAATAACTTGTATTCTCAGGTCATCAGTAGACAGGTACTGAGGCCAACTTTTGAGAAGATGGAGCGCATCCAAGACTCATCTTATTATTTTGATTTACATTATTTTTGGTGTCTATAACTGTACAAAACACGCTTGTATTAAAATTATATATTTAATGCAATGGATGATGTTGTTTGCTTGTTTACTTTTACTGTGTTGTGATACTTTACATGACGTCCTCTGCCCCAGAACGTTTCCGCCATTCTCGGTTTTGGGGTGTGACAAATTGGTATCAGAGCATTGTTTATAGTGAATCAAGTATATCAACCTATAAAAGATATACTAAACTATAAACCCATTAGGGATTAAAGCACTCTAACCAAGAGTCTATACTTTAAATATTAAAATATTTAATTAAGTATAATAGTCTGCATTCATATTAAAATCAGTGTCACAATGACAAGAACAAAAGTATTACGATTGTTAAATATCATAAGTGAGCTCGGGGATGTATGGTCAGTCCTGGGAATGGTATAGCCTGATCAACTATGCTGGTCCGAGGAGTGATTAGCATATGCCCTAGAATGGTTGTGATAAGTTAACAAGTCTAAAGACTTACCAACAATACCATAAGAAGACAGTAGAACCTAAACTTAAAATACTATAGGTGTATTTTGTACTACTAGCTACATATATACTATATCCTTATAGCTCTTTTCTTGCGTAGATTTAAATGGTTGGATTCCATCACGGCGATCCGTACTTTCCAAATGAAGGCAATGCCGGGTGGATCAAAGAGGAGCCCGAAGATGAGCATCCAATCCCTTTGGATGATCACCTCGCAGAAGGCTTTTCGGATGGATTCGACTCCGAGCCTGAAGTCAACAACTTACCGCTAGTAGGTCAAGCCCTGAACAACAACCCCCGACAAGCTTTTATAGGTCCTACACCTTTGTGGGCAGCCAACTTAAATCGTTGGAGTGACGTACAGGGTCAACCCTTACCATACATTGGGGACCGAAGCTTTTACAACGTCAGCGAAGGTGGTTCTGCTGACCGAGCTCTGCCCGTCATTATCCGCAGAATAGCTTGTAATGTTGAGCAGGGCCGAGCAACAATCGACCGGGTCATGGAGATTGATGCCAAATCTGATGTCAACACAGTCCGCATCCTCTGTCTTGAAGAAGACATGGAACGGACCCAGAGAACCAATGAAACGCTGCAGCAACAACTGGCTGCCTCCCGAGCTGAAGTCTTGGAACTTCGAGCCCGTCAGAGGGCTCAGGAGCGACACCTTCAGGAGGTGTTTCGTCAAGTGGCAGACCTCAGGGTTTGCCCGTGGATTTCCCATCGCCGTTAGAAGATGTCTAATACATCTCTGTCTTTTGGTTAAGGAATACCCTTTAACATATGTGCTCTAAGTAGCACTTGTCTGTAAAATATTCCTAACTTTCAGTACTCTAACTAGGAGTCTAAGAACTATCAAACTTTCAATATGGTATGATGTAAGACCTACTGTTAGGTCGATTTTCCCTAAACTTATTACATTGGTAATACCAGTATTATTGACGTCTATCTAATCTGTGGGAAAAATCTGTACACTTGTGTTTTCTTACTAATATTCTTTGTTGTGATCTCAAACACTCATTCAAACTGTGGGGCTATGGTTAGTTAGTCCATGTGTCACTCTCACCTTACTTACAAATTGATTCTTACCACTTTGCTTATCTTTATAAACTTATAGCTGAAAGATGCCTCCTCGCAAATCTCCCCGAAATACCCTTGCACGTCCACCACCTCCTCCGCCTCCGGTCATCGATACTGCAGCCCTAAATGTTGCCGTAGCTGTAGCAGTGGAAACTACCATGGCACAGTATCACTTTACTGATGCCAACAGAGGTGGAACCCATGTTAACTCTATTCCGGTGGAAACTCCTGTGCACTCGAGAGAGTGCTCCTACAAGGATTTCACCAACTGTAAGCCGATGTCCTTCCATGGCACTGGCGGAGTCATTGCCCTCTCGCAATGATTCGAGAAGACTGAATCTGTCTTCGAAATCTGTTCATGCCCTGCTGCGAGCAAAGTCAAATATGTTGCACGCACCTTTGAAGAAAAGGCCCTGACATGGTGGAACGGCCTCGTTAAAACGCTGACGCTCGTAGTGGCGAATGACATGGGATGGGAAACCATGAAAGACCTCATGATTGAGGAATACTGCCCGAGGGGTGAAATCCAAAAAGTGGAGCAAGAGATTTGGAGCCTAACCATGAAGGGCACCAACATTGTCGCATATACTGCCAGATTCAGCGAACTGGTGGCCCTTTGCCCCAATATGGTTCCCACTGAAGGGAAAAAGATCAAAAGGTACATATGGGGGCTAGTGCCTCCATATCAGGGGAATGTCCTATCATCAAACCCCACTACCTTCGACAGTCCCAAACGATTGGCACAACGACTCATTGACCATGGAGTCAAAACCCATGCAACAACAACCACCCTAGCCATCTCAGAACCCTCCAAACCCGTTGACACTAAGCGGAAGTTCTGGGAAGACAAGAAGAAACAGTGAGCTGCCAAAAAGCAGCAAGTTGTGGTTGTGCATGCCGCGATAACCCATGCTGCTGCTACTACTCCGGTGAGGCAGTATGCTGGAAGTTTGACTAAGTGCAACAAATGCAACTTCCACCACAACGGCCCCTGCAGTGAGATGCAGTGCTCTAACTGCAACAGGAAGGGACACACAGTCCGTTTCTGTAAATCTCTGGCACAACCGATCGCCCAAGTCCCCGACTCTGGCGCGATCCCGACCTACTATGGATGTTGTGAAGTAGGCCACTATAAGAGGGACTGCCCCAAAGCGAAGAATGCTAGCGGAGCAGGGAGGGTACTGGCAATAGGCCATGGGGAAGTAGTTGCTGACCCGATGGTGGTAACTGGTACGTTACTCCTCGATAACTCCTATGCATGCATTATGTTCGATAGTGGAGCGGAGCGAAGCTTTGTGAACCATAAATTTGCTCGCATGCTTAAAGAACAACCACACACGCTTAAGGAACTATTCACGGTAGAAATGGCTAATGGAAAAACAGAAAGTACAAATAGCATATACTTACGTTGTACCCTAAATCTAGATAACCATTCTTTCCCAATCGACCTTATGTCGCTCTCAATAAAAAGCTTCGACGTTATCATCAGCATGGATTGGTTAAGTCTTCATCACGCTGACATCATGTGCTACGAGAAAGCAGTTCGTCTAAACCTTCTGTCTAATGAAACTCTCATCATCTATGGCGACAAACCCGGTGCGAGCCTTCGTATTATATCAAGTATTCAAGCATAGAAGTATCTGCGTAAAGAATACCATGCACTCCTTGCTCACGTTGTCGATACGAACCTTGAAACAAAAGAACTAAAGAACATTCCAGAAGTGAGTGACTTCCCCGAAATTTTCCCAGAAGAGCTACCAGGATTACCTCCGCAACGACAGGTCGAGTTCAGAATCAACTTAGTCCCAAGAGCTATCCCAGTAGCCAAGTCACCCTACCGATTAGCACTAGCAGAGATGCAGGAGCTATCTGGTCAACTTAACGACCTGCTCAGCAAGGGCTTCAGAAGACCAAGCTTCTCACCTTAGGGAGCACTGGTATTGTTTGTTAAGAAGAAAGACGGATCATTCCGTATGTGTATCGACTACAGAGAACTCAACAAACTGACGGTCAAAAATCGTTACCATCTGCCTCGCATAGACGATCTATTTGACCAACTGCAAGGGGCGAGTTACTTCTCCAAAATTGATCTGAGATCCGGATATCACTAGTTACGAGTACTATAGGAGGATGTTCCAAAGAGAGCCTTCCGAACTCATTACGGACACTATGAGTTCGTGGTGATGCCATTCGGATTGACCAATGCACCCGCAGTTTTCATGGATCTGATGAACAAAGTATGCTGACCTTACTTGGATCAGTTCGTCATCGTTTTCATTGACGACATCCTGATCTACTCCCGAAGTAAGGAAGAGCATGGCAATCACCTGCGACAAGTTCGAGGAACTTTACGAATGGAGAAACTCTATGCGAAGTTCTCGCAATGTGAATTTTGGATCCGAAGACTCGAATTCTTAGGACACGTGGTAAGCGAAGAGGGAATCCACGTGGACCCATCCAAAATTAAAGCCATTGAGAACTGGCCAGCACCGAAGACGCCTATTGAAATTCGTCAATTTCTAGGCCTCACTGGCTACTACCGCAGATTCATACAAAACTTCTCCCGAATAGAGAAACCTCTTACAAACCTGACCCAGAAAGGCGTAACCTTTTACTAGGAAGAGAAACAAGAAAGAGCGTTCCAAACGCTCAATCGAGCACCAATACTATCTCTCCCCGAAGGGATAGAGGACTTCGTAGTCTATTGCGATGCATCGAATCAAGGACTCGGGTGTGTTCTGATGCAGCGAGGTAAGGTCATCGTGTACGCCTCCAGACAATTGAAGACCCACGAAGTTAACTACACGGCACACGATCTTGAACTATGAGCAGTGGTATTTGCTCTGAAGATCTAGAGACATTACCTGTACGGGACGAAAAGCACTATTTTTACCGACCACAAGAGTTTACAACACATATTCGATCAGAAGGAGCTCAACATGAGACAATGACGGTGGGTCGAGCTACTCAGTGACTACGGATGCGATATTAATTATCATCCGGGTAAAGCCAACGTAGTAGCAGACGCCCTAAGTTGGAAGGAGTATTCTAGTCGTATGGTCAAGTCATTGTCAATAACCATCCATTCACACTTGTCTAAACAAATTCAGGCGGTCCAACTTGAAGCCATGAAACCTGAAAATGTGACGAGTGAATCCCTTAGAGGAATGGACAAGAATTTAGAAGCCAAGGGTGACGGAGCCTTATATTTCATGAACCGGATCTGGACACCGAAACACGGTGGTTTCCAAGACTTGGTCATGACCGAGGCGCACAACACTCGGTATTCTGTCCATCCAGGTTCAGATAAGATGTATCTGGATCTTAAAAATCTATACTGGTGGCCTAATATGAAAGCAGAGATTGCTACCTTCGTAAGTAAATGCCTTACTTGCGCAAAGGTTAAGGTTGAGTACCAGAAGCCTTCCGGTTTACTGCAATAACCAGAGATTCCAGAATGGAAGTGGGGGTGGATCACTATGGATTTCATAACCAAGTTGCCCAAGACAATGGGTGGACTTGATACCATATGGGTCATCGTCGATAGATTGGCCAAGTCTGCACACTTCCTGCCTATCAAAGAAACCGACAAGATGGAGAAACTTACGAGAACATACATTAGGGAAATCGTACGGCTACATGGTGTACCTATGTCCATTATCTTCGATAGAGATAGTAGGTTCACCTAAAGATTCTGGCAATCACTACAACATTCCCTGGGAACAAGGCTGGAAATTAGCACAGCCTACCATCCACAGACCGACGGACAAAGTGAGAGGACCATCCAAACACTGGAAGATATGTTGAGAGCCTGTGTGATTGACTTTGGAAAGGCATGGGATACTCATTTACCCCTTGTCGAGTTTTCTTATAATAACAATTATCAAACGAGCATCAAGGCTGCTCCATTTGAAGCCCTCTACCACCGAAAGTGTAGATCCCCTCTGTGTTGGGCTGAGGTGGGTGATACCCAATTAGCCAGGGGCAGGCTTCTGACAGTACTCTCACCGGTCCGAAGATCATTCGGGAAACGACAAAGAAAATCATTCAGATCCGTGAACGATTGAAAACCTCTAGAGACCGACAGAAGAGCTACGCTGATAAGCGAAGAAAACCTTTGGAATTTCAGGTGGGAGACCGAGTCCTTCTCAAAGTCTCACCCTGGAAAGGCTTCATACGCTTCGGTAAGCGTGGGAAGATTAATCCAAGGTACATAGGGCCTTTCGAGATTCTCGCAAGAGTTGGCCCCGTAGCTTACAAACTCGACCTACCTGACACACTTCGTAACGTACATTCAACATTCCACGTATCTAACTTGAAAAATTGTCTGTCCGACGAGACTCTTGTAATCCCTCTCGATGAGATCGAGATCAACGAGAGCCTCAACTTCGTGGAAGAACCGGTAGAGAACATGGACCATGAGGTCAAGAAGATGAAGCAAAGCCGTATCCCGATCGTGATGGTTCGCTGGAATGCCAAGCGAGGACCAAAATTCACTTGGGAACGCGAGGATCAGATGAAACTGAAATACCCTAATCTTTTCGCTTATTTATTTGTAACTTCTTATTTGCTTAAATTCTAATTTCGGGACGAAATTCCTTCTAACGCGGGGATGATGTAAGAACCCAAAATTTCCATTCTTTACAAAGAATATCACTTCAATAGAAGTTATAACAGTCATAGTCAATTTTCAGACTTTTTCGTATAAGTTGGAGTAATCAGGGTTTACACTTCAGTAAATATCAGGAGAGTGGATGCACTATCGTTTTGTGCAACACTGTTATTCCAACACTCTGTTATATTAGAAATCATTTCAGGAATAAAAATATTTTCTGTCGAAAATATCTCAGGACTATAAATAGATTTCTGAACCAAATTCATTCATTATTCACATTTCTAACTAAAGAAAAGCCATTTTCTCCCTGACGGATCTTCGGGTTTTCGTCCCAAATCGAGAGTACACTTCTCTAGTTGTCTTATAATGCTTATTATGTAGTTATAACATGATTTAGGTGGCTAAATCACTAGATTTAGGAGTTTACTCCCCAAGGTGTTCTTGGGCGGTAAACTCCCGAAACGAAGCCTAGGTTGTCCCCCGTGATATACTACTGCCTGGACTTGTATATGAGTGTGTTAGGGACATGAAATCAAGCAAAAACCACCCAATTTTGGGAGTTCACGGCCCAAGAATATCTTAGGCCGTAAAATCCATAATGATGCTCAAAATGGTGCTTTTAAGGCACCTAAGGCCTTAGACTTTTACCTAGACATGTTCCCAATAAATCAAGGGCCTTAAACACATAAGAATCACCTTGCAAAGTGAGTTTACGGCCATGACATGGTTCGTGGGTGATAAATTCATTAAAGGGGCACCAAAGTGTGTCAAGGGTCTTCATATGCTTGTAATAAAAGCCTAGAACCTATACCACTTGTGCATGAGACTTGAAAACATAAAAACACCCATCTTATGAGAATTTACGGCCATAAACTCTAAGGGAAATGGCCTTAGGGACGTAAACTCCTCAACGGAGTGTTTCTAGGTCTTAAACCATAAACTCAAGAGTTTACAACCGTAAACTATATGTGTGTTGGTATTTGAAGAGTAAACACATATACAAGGTCCTTGGAAACTTTAAACCCCTTTAGCCTTGTCCCACAACAACCTATAAGCAATCCTTAGGACTTATAACACTTATACAAAGTGTTTACATGTTCTAGAGTGTCCCAACTTATTTCATTAGTTATTATTTGGCTAATTATTCATATATATGTTCATTATATGATAACTAGGCTCGTGTGTGTGAATAAGTCTCAGTTTGCCTCCTAGCACAGTATCCGACACCTCAATCTAATCCACCCACCACAAGTAAGTAAATACCCCTTTAATTAACCTTTGAAATACTTTTAAATGTTTTAAATACTTTTATGGGGGGAATACAAGTTGAATACTTATAGTTATTACATCAATCACATGTGATTAATAACTATAAAACCAATGATTTTATCACTATTTAAACTATTTATCAAACCACTTTACTTCAAAATGTTTTATAAACTCTTTCCTTACCAAATACTTTTATTTAAACTTTGTTATACTTCTTATAAATTACATGCCCATATATGTATAGATATATAAGAAATGTTTAAAGGGCTTAGGAAGGCCATCCACCCTATTTCCTTTTCGTGCTTGAGATGTGGTCTGGTGGGATTTCGGGTAGCCGTCCGAAGGTCGTTTCAATATTAATTATATATCAAGTGTACATATTGTTGGGTTTTGAGCAATCTAACACTCCTAAGTGTACATGCAACCCTAAATACCTTGGATCTATGTTTTCTCTATTATACATGTAAATATCAACTTTCCAAGGTATTGTACCATTCTAGCATACAAAACTTTGAATAACACAAGTTAGAATAACATACCTTTTGTTGGTGCTTCTCTTCATGAAGCTTGAGTGCCTAGTGCCCCAAGTGTGACACCTCAAATGGTTCACACAACACCATAAGCACTTGGAATAACTTAGAGAGAAATTAGAACACTTCATGAAATCGTTTTGCCCTCACCCTCACACATAGTGTACGATTTCTTGAGCCATGGGATTCTTTTATATGGTGGCTATTAGGGTTACACCATGTAACTCGTGACTTTACCTATTCGTTATGCTCCATGGATTTTAACCTCCATGGAGCATCCATGGGTCACCCCATGGACTTAGTCCACCATAAGGAATCTTGGATCACAAGCGCACATATATAAGAATGAATGTTTCACACAATCAACCCATATATTTAATTAGTCTCCTTTTGATCACTTAATTAATTCCAAATTAATTCTTGATCAATACTAATTAAATAACCTTATTAATATATTAATACTTATAATATATTAATAAACCTTAAGTGTTATTTCTCTCATTTTAGTCTATCCAAGTGCATGATGCCATGCAGCCCAAATGGACCATGTCGGGTCGGGTCAAGTTTTACCAGTTATAGTTATGGACTTAAATACTAATTCAATAGTCTGCCACTTGCATAAGTCTAAAACTATTATTGCAAGTATGACTTCAAAACCCGACTAGCAATCGTAGCTCTCAAAAGCTTCTGTCGAACTCTGACCTTGTAGATGAACTCTGACCTTTGTCAATGACTTGTCCATTAGATAAGGGATCATATATTCCTCCATTCTAGATATCATATGGACTGAGACATGGATTATAATCATTCTCTGTGTCCATTTGTTGTTTCCCGATTTCTGATTTATGACGACTGACTAATTGAACAAATCAAAACAGTTTAGGCCCGGCCGAGCACTTACTTTTGTCATCACTAAATCGTCGAGGGGCCCACAGATATCGCTTTTATCCCGAAGGTAAAAGGAATGGATAAACTTCGACTCATATGCTTGTACTAACTATTTGTTGAATCATACACAAAGGCACGTTTTATAACATCGAGTTACCAATGCGTTTACGTGCAATCAATGTATAACCAACTCATAGTCAACAACTCATATCTCTAGGTTTGAAGAATATAAGATATTATCGTCTCATGTCTCACTCGTGATAAAATACATGAAGTGAATCCAAATGAGCGTGGGTTGAATCCAATACTCAACCCTTATGAGTACTCATGAATGTTGTAGCAACTATTGCATTGTCTAAAGCACTTTAGACAAATCATACAAGTCAAATTCACGATAGTCTTGATTCATATTTACTTCCAACATATGACCGACTGTGGATGGTTTGAATAACTTGTTCATTTGGGAGAATGACGTAGTTATTCTGCAAGTCAAAACATGCAAAGTGAAATGCAAAATAATACTAATCCTATATGGCCTCAACACTTTGAGTGTAAATAAAACACCTTTTATCTAAGCACCATATTGATCACTCATTATTCATGTTTCGATTAATCAACTTAATACTTGAATTGAAACATTAGTGATGACATGCTCCAAGCCTGCATACTATGTTTCTTTGAACAATAGCTATGCCATACTCCAAGTATGCACACTATGTTTACATATGGTCATCTCTTTGTGAAATGTATATCAATTGAACATGACTTCTATGATTCTCATTTCACAATCCCAATCCTTACTGTAAATGTAAGAATACCAGGTTCTTGTCATTTACCGTAATCTATGCAATGATCCTCTTGTAATGATATTCACACAAGTCACAAAGACTTGGCAACAAACATTACAAAGTATTCCAATGGAAAGCAATTCCATGGAGATGAAGTCTCAAATTCAAAGTACATTTCTTTAAACATCCTTCTTTGCATAGATTCAAAGAATAAATTCCACCTATGGAAACAATTCCATATTCCCATCTTGACCATCACTTTTGAACAAGAGTTGCCTCTTTCCAAAATATGTGAATAAGATCCTTACTCTATACTTCCAATTGTCCATGAGTAACCAAACTTTGGAAAACCCCAAATTGTTCTCGACAATTGCTTAATCATCTTAGTCATATCCAGTTCTAATCCCTTTTCCCTTCTTAACTCCCTAAGCATTAGGAAAATTTGGAATGGATGAATATTATAACACATGCAATCGATCCTATATCCGAAGCATATGGGATACGATTCATGCTATAATATTTTTATTTGCCACGTTCCCATAATTCTAACTATGAAGAGGGATGCCGTAATCATAATCGAATTTTGAGAAAGCAACATATATAGAAATTCCTTATGTTGAACCATTTTAACATAACATTCATATATATATATATATATATATATATATATATATATATATATATATATATATATATATATATATATTCTTAACTAAAGTTGATTAAAATCTCAATCTAAGCTTGTAGAATTGAAATGAAGTATAAATTTCTCTCTCTTAATTATAGTAAAACAACTTTTTCAAAGCGAGTTGAAACTTTTTGTTTTCTATAATTAACATTACTAACTTTCAACATAATCATCATGCTCCCACTATCATAATGATTATTATCTAACTAGCATAACACTTTTATGCTCCCACTAGCTTTGACATGTACCTAGAAATCAGTCAGATTTCTTATACTAGATTGCCTTGATAAGACTTTATCAAATCATACACCTAGAGTCTAAACCATTCCTTAGATAGCTCACATGTGATTCTAAACCTTTGCCATTCTCATTAGTTAGTGTGTCGGTTAACCACGCACACTCCACTAACGACATGAGAATGCAAACTTCACACTTTCTATCCACTTAAATCTACTTAGTGAAAGAGTTTCCTCACTATCATTTTCATGAATCCGAGAGAAACCTTATGACACTTAGATTTAATGGTGTATGTGTTCTTATCCATGTGAATTGTCAAAACCATAGTCACAAGACAAGGATAATGACAAATCCAAACTCATATGGACTGAACTCAATCTAATTTCTTGCCACCTGGCAGCTCAAGGGCCTGCCATTGCTTCCAAGTTGTTATGCAACCAGTTGAGAACTCTTAGAACTCCAATGCAAAACCAACTTTAACTGGAATGGTCACAGAATATGTCAACACGATAGGTTACAAACCTCAAGTCGTGGTCTAGTGATTAACAAAACTCTTGATTAGTTCTTGAATATATCTTAAGATCCTTTTAAGGCTCCCACTGACCTCTTGACATATAAGATTCTCTTTGTCAAGAACCATTCCTTGACAAAAATGAATATTCAAGAGTTAGTGCAGATTCTTATCAAGTTAAACACTTCTCACAATTGGTCTTAGTTGGTCTTTGTTTTATCCAAAACATCACAACTTACCAATTTCAAATGTACAAGAGTAACAACACATTTTACTCTACATTTAACAAGTGTTATAAAACTTTCTTAAGATTATGTCACTCAAGGCTTAATCATGGAGTATGACTCTAAGATTTAATTTTGGAACGAAGTATAATTTATCTTTTGATCTAACCATTTCAACAATTCACGATTCCTCTCCTTAGTCAAACAAAATGAACTAAGGTGTCCTCAGATGATCAATTGTGACATGGTTTCATAATCACTAAGATAATCATAACACAAAATACACAAGTACTCTCCCATCTCTTCAGATTGGAGAAACTTTTATCTTTCTGCCTTATTTGATTCTTCTTTTTCATTCTGCTATACATTGAAACTTTTCCAATGTTTCAAAATTATACTTAAACTTGTAAGCATAATCATATTTACTAAACTTTAGTAAATCTTATCAACCTTTGTGGTGGACCTGACCAGCACACAACCAAGTGTACCCAATCCTTTAGTCCTTTACTTGACTCACATGCGAATGTGAACAAGGAATTAGTCTTAATTACCAAAGATGAAAATTCTCATTCATTACACAATACCACTTGCATGATTCCAAGTTTCTATCCAACTGAAACTTGGGTGATGAGAATCTTTCCTTATTTGGTAAACTATGACACTACCACAAATGAAAGAATCAAATCCATTTCCTAGATTGCTTATCAATGGAAACATATAACCAACAATTTTTCACAAATGCCATTGTAAGGATACTTAAAATAAATAAAATCAAAACCTTTTTTTCTTTTATTTTAAAGCTTTGCGGAAAACTTTATCCTTACAATCCATATAGACAACTTGTTGTTATCTATTCCTAAGCAATATATCATAACTCTTACGTAACAGCTCAAAATTCTGATCACCGAACCATGCGATCGAAATCCGTCTTCGTGATCAGAATCAACATATACTTCCATTAAGTTTCTTCACCTTTTCTTTGATTCTTAAAACATCAACATGTGACCTCGTCACATTACGCAATAAGAATCTCAGAATAGAAACTTAATAGAGTTAGACAATAGACTTTACCTGAAGTAGAGTCAAATCTATTGACTTTACCATCCTTAAGATGTTTCAGGTAAATTTAGCAGCTTCGCAAACAAAATTTTTCCTTTGGCAACAGAATCATATGGACTCTTTGGAAACGTACATGGAACTATCATAGACTTAACCTTTCTCTTTACCATTTGGTCAACCGACTTGACTATGGCTGATCCCTTTCCATTGGGAAGAGAAAGTTTTTCCTGGACCTCCAATGTCACCATTTTCAATGTCCAAATAGGTTTGGAAAGTAGATCTTCCAATCCAATTTGCTTTACTAAAGCTCCAAATCATTGCTGATTTAACATCATCGAGCAAATAGGTAAGATCATTAAGGGTCTTGTCGCGACCTGTCATCAGGGAGTGACTGAAGAACCAAGTCAGCAGCCAGCTACCTCGAGACTTCGACACCCGACTCTCCCGACTTGTGAATATGTGGCTTAATCCCCAAGATCTAAGAACATATAAACTTTGCTTGCCAATAGGGATTGAGTGACTTAGAACTTATCAAGTCTTAAAACTCGTGGGATAGGGAGATTTATTGGAAGAGGTGGATTAAGTGAAGTATGATTTCTGGTCGCACAAATGCCCAACAAAGGGATTGATCTTTCACCTTCATTGCCATTTGGGATATCATCCTCATTAGGAAGCTTGTTCCTAAAGATTTGGGAAGACCATAGCTATCTAAACTAGACATCTATAATGGGAGAAATTCAAGTTAGTTGATTTAAAGTCCTTAATACAACACCCAATATGAAGTATTAAGGCTACGACCCAATAACCTATTTATAACTGGAAGAGGGATGCCGTAATCCAAGTTATAAAATAGTTAAAGGTAGGCAAATGACGATTTACCAATTTCCACCATGAAAACGAAATATTTTATTATTAGGTTTTATTAGTTTTGAAACTCCTAGATCTTTTGAGATACATTGAACTTTTCAATGGCATGTTTGAATCTCGATTGTGCCCTTTCAAACAAGGTGTGAATAACTAAGTAACCTTTTCACATTTTCCTAAGTAACTAAGATTGGGAATTTATAAGTGTTTAGTTACTTAGTATTTTTTCATTATACTTTTAATGAATATTTAAAGTCGTATCCTACCCGTTCAGCTAACGACCCTCCACCAGTCAAAGAAGCGGTGGGTGAGAGTGGACACCCATTAAACTGCCATTTTATAGGCAGTAACCTTATACCCCCCTTATAGACCGGCTTCGTGAATGAGGCCTACTAACGGTAAGATTGACTTCCTCTTATACATATCTATATAATTAAAATTATAATAATAGTATAAGGGTTGAATTTTAAACCTTTTAAAAATTCAATGTTCAATTTGGAATTCAAGTATACATGAGGAGTAACTTTTCAAATTCCAAAACTTGAGGGAAAGTTTTGAAACTATTTCAAGACTCTTTAAATCATAACTTATGTGTTTAATGGTTCATTAAAATGAAGACTCTTCATTTTAATGTAACCCCTTATTCTTTAAAAACACTTTAAAGAAGTGTCTATTCAACATCCATAACTTGAGGACAAGTTATGGAGTCATTAAAGTATTTAATGGAATAAACTCTTACATTTTATGTAACCTACAAAACTTTTATGAGTTTTTAAGATTCATAAATATGACTTTTCACATAACTTGAAGACAAGCTACAAAAACATATTTTATGAACTTCTTTTAGACTAATATGGATTGAAAACAACTAAAACATAATTTTTTTTATTATCAATCTAAACTAACTCATAAATCAAGGAAACATAAAATTCTTGAAAAATTCATAACTTGAGGACAAGTTATGAACTCCATACAATTTTCAACAAGATCATGAATTATATCAACAAACTATTTGCACACAATTCCTATGATCTAACAAAACTCATAAGCATGATCATTCATAATCAACAATTTTCAAGAATAACATGAACACATATAAACTTGAAACTTCTATTATGGCATTGAAATTGGTTTAACATAATCATTACCACATTCAAAACAAGTTTTGTAAGCCCAAAACAGTCAAAGGTAATGATTCTAGACCAATTCCAGCACCAAAACTCGAAAATATGTTGTCTGGGGGTCCAACTCGTCGAGTGCATGAACAAACTTGGTGACTTGGATGCATTTTGCCTTGGACTCGTCGAGTCCCTTCATGGACTCGGCGAGTCTGCTGGGCAGACAACACCAAAAGTCGATTTTCAAGCAGTTTAAACAAGTACAACAAGAAAACAAGCCTTAGCTTTGATACCACTGTTGGGTTTTGAGAAATCTAACACTCCTAAGTGTACATGCAAACCCTAAATACCTTGGTTCTATGTTTTCTCTATTATACATGCAAATATCAACTTTCCAAGGTATTGTACTAGTCTAGCATACAAAACTTTGAATAACACAAGTTAGAATAACATACCTTTTGTTGGTGCTTGTCTTCATGATGCTTGAGTGCCTAGTGCCCCAAGTGTGACACCTCAAATGGTTCACACAACACCATAAGCACTTGGAATAACTTAGAGAGAAATTAGAACACTTCATGAAATCGTTTTGCCCTCACCCTCACACATAGTGTACGATTTCTTGAGCCATGGGATTCTTTTATATGGTGGCTATTAAGGTTACACCATGTAACTCGTGACTTTACCCATTCGTTATGCTCCATGGATTTTAATCTCCATGGAGCATCCATGGGTCACCCCATGGACTTAGTCCACCATAAGGAATCTTGGATCACAAGCCCACATATATAAGAATGGATGTTTTACACAATCAACCCATATATTTAATTAGTCTCCTTTTGATCACTTAATTAATTCCAAATTAATTCTTGATCAATACTAATTAAATAACCTTATTAATATATTAGAACTTATAATATATTAATAAACCTTAAGTGTTATTTCTCTCATTTTAGTCTATCCAAGTGCATGATGCCATGCAACCCAAACGGACCATGCCGGGTTGGGTCAAGTTTTACCAATTATAGTTAAGGACTTAGACATTAAACCAACACATATATAGACAGAAAAGTACTTCCATATTCATGCGTATTAGTCACACCATTAGTAAGTTACCATCGGGGTAACATAGGATCATACTACTACAATTTCTAGATCAATGAGTCGGTTCATTCATGAGTCAATACTTACTACTATGAGAACATATACAACTATACTAGAGAAGAACATATAGAACTATACTAGAGAAGAACATATACAACTATAATAGGAAGAGAACATATACAACGATACTAGAACAAGTAACATTACATTACATATACATGAATACGTTAACAATTGTGATCCACTGTATCGGAGCATACCTTAAATGTCATGGTCCGAGTTGTAGCCATAATTCTTGGAGGGAGAGAGTGAGTTTGCGTATAGATCTATACTGGATTGACTATCCTACACCTTGCTGCTAGCTACAGCCGGACCTACAGGTCTGCAGGTGCCAAACGTCATTCCGTTTTACGACCATTTGTATGTCGTTGTTACCAGTCAATAGTATGGTGCAATTAATCACATGATACCTTAATATAAATCCGGTTTAAGGTAGTTAGTACAACAGTAGTTCCTATAATACAACACTACAATCCTACATTAATTTACCCATTACATATACTTAGTTATTATTTCACTTAAACATTAATGTACAAACTATATTTTGTTAAAGATAGTTACACTTGGGAAATTACACACTTTTACAACAAACGAGCATACAAAACAGTTAAGCCTTGGTAGAAGGCTACTTTAATAGAAAATATAGGTTTTTCTAAGAGATTCAAATGTTTACAAACACTTACAAATATTTACATACATTTTACAAACTTACCCTTGAGACATGTTCAATCGTTTTGATAACAAACACCGACACTAAAATACTTATGAACTCACCAGCTTTATGCTGATAAACTCTTTCAAAATAACTTGTATTCTCAGGTCATCAGTAGATAGGTACCGAGGCCAGCTTTTGAGAAGATGGAGCGCATCCAAGACTCATCTTATTATTTTGATTTACATTATTTTTGGTGTCTATAACTGTACAGAACACACTTGTATTAAAATTATATACTTAATGCAATGGATGATGTTGTTTGCTTGTTTACTTTTACTGTGTTGTGATACTTTACATGACGTCCTCCGCCCCAGAACGTTTCCGCCATTCTCGGTTTTGGGGTGTGACATAAAGTTTGCAACTTTACGTAAGGATTGAGCTTTGGGAGTATGGATCTATGAGTTGGAACCCCTGCATGACTCAAAATCCCTCTGCATGTAAAGGGATTTGAATGGACTCAGCGAGTCCTTTGAGTGGACTCGGCAAGTAGCATGAAGGTGAGGAACAACTCGACGAGTGGGATGAACAGCTCGTCGAGTCGGATGAAGATTGCCTTGTACTCGGCGAGTCTGTTCTTAGACTCGGCGAGTTAGGTTGCGAAACCACAACCCTTCAAGTTGAGACTCGAACCAGTGAGTCGGGTGGAGACTCGGTGAGTTAGACAGGTCAGGACTCAGAAATGGTAGACTCGGCAAGTCATGGACTGACTCAGGAAGTCGAGACGCGAATAGAAGTAATCTGAACATTTGAACTCGGTGAGTCAGTAGGGTGAATCGACAAGTACGGTTGACCTGGAAGGTTGACTTTGACCAGGACCTTGAATTTGACAGAGTTAATTTGGTTGTCTTTCAGGGGTCAGTTAGGCTCAATGTTGCTTTGATATGGGCAGTTCGGGGAGTAAGAGGAGCAGGAGTTTAGTGAGTTGTCGGGCAGCAGTTAGTGAGATCATCAGCAAGTTCAGCCAGTGCAGTTGACTTTCCCTTTTGTGTGAATGGGTCTAAGGCCACAATGCCGGCCCATGTAGTTGTGAGTAGAAGACCCGAGGGTTAGCCCTAGGTACAGTATGCTAGTATGATATTTAGGACGAGGTCCAGTAGTAGCAGCTAGGTGCCCAAGGATTTGTTTATATGATAGTTTATACTTGTTGTTTGTGTGATACATCTATGTGCCTGGTAGGGAGGTGAGTGTGGGCGAGGTCCCGTATCTCACCAATAGCAGAGTGTGGATGGGGTTCCATGACTCATCAGTAGCAGGAAAAGGGCGAGGCCCACGATAGGCGAGGCCTTAGGATAAGATCAGTCGTATGAGTTTAGCTTATGTGTTGTGATATGTTTATGTGATATTATTTGTTGGCGGGCGGGACCCTATGACAGGCGAGGCCTAAGTAAAATAGATCTGTATCCAAGTGGGGCTCGAAGCCAGGCGGGGCCTTAAGCGGTGGGGCCGTTATAGCGGGCGAGGCCCGAGGCAGGGGGCGAGGCCCAAGATAGCGGGCGTGGCCCAGTATGTTCAGTATGTGATTTATGCATGGTATGTCGTAGGGTGGGGAACTCACTAAGCTTCGTGCTTATGGTTTTCATTTTTGGTTTCAGGTACTTCCGGTAGCGGAGGGAAGAGCTCGGGGTGATCGCATGGCACATACCATAGATTAGATAACCTGGGAATTTTTACTCTGATAATGAACATGTGTTTTGAAAACTTATACTCAGATTATGTTTTGGAATGACGACTTGCTTAAAGTAATGTTTTATAAAAGAAATTTTTGGTCTTAAATTTTGGGTCATTACAAGTTGGTATCAGAGCCTTGGTTTGAGGGATTTGGACGTGCTCTCGGGTGTGTCTGAACTCGAACTAAGGAATTGGTATAGAAGTTTTCAAAATGAAAAGACAGTTTTGTAAAAAGAGAGTTTTGAGAAAGAAAACAGTTTTAGAAAAGCAAAAAGAATTCAGAAAGAAAAGAACTTTGAATAGAGAAAAGAGGTGTGGTGCATGCAATCAACCAAGCTCAAGTAAGTACCACAAAATACCCATACAAGTCTATGTTTTGATTATCAGTTAATAGAACAGCATGCTAGATTAGGACTAAGGATCTAGGGATGATGCCTTATGTCCCTATTATATGTGCTTTTGATCTGCATGAGAGTGCCGATTAGATAGTAGTAAGATAGCCTGTCTAGGTTATGCCTGAGTTAATGAGTTGTGTTGCATGCTAGTTCAGATTCTTGCTATGTGGATATGATTGCTTGAGTATGTAATGGTTAGATTTTCCCTTTGTCTAAATGTTTCTTGATTTGTGCACTATGGGATTCTGATTGATGGGAGTTATCCATTAGGTGGATACGGTACGTCACATGTGATCAGGGTTGGATAATCTCAGAGTGTTGGATTTGGTCCTATCACGCAGCTCTTGTTTGAGTCCAACCATTATAGGAACGAGTCCTCTACTTGAAGGATTATATGAGCCTCGTCACATGTGATGGTATCCAGGTGATGGCTAATCGGCATCACAAGGAGACCTTCAGCAGCTGAGGGTTGTTTTAAGTTGAGTCAGAGGTTTCCCTAGGGTAAGCCTAGGATGAGGTAGTGTTGGGAGTAGTAGTAGTAGAAAGAGGGACATGGTGGAGTCGAAGCAGTTCTTGAGGAAAGTACGGATAGATGTGGAAGGTAGTATAGGCCCGTACTATTGAAAGCAGAGGATCCGTACTCAATTTGGGAAAGGCCGAGACAAGACCGGGAACTTGGTAGTGAGTATGTTTGGTCTCGCAGCAGTGAGGAGTATTCTGATAGTGATTATGTTATATGTTTCAGCATGGTGACGTTGCGAAAGAGACCAGCGGGCAGATCAGGCATCGGAGAGGGATCGGGCTCGGGTTCAGGGGTCGAGCAGCTCGAGGAGTGGATGACAGAGTTGATATCAGCTGATGTTACACACAGTATTCTAGCTCAGACTCCTATTATCTTTGGCACTATCAAGGAGGGTATATTGGAGATTTTGGATGAGAGACTGGGAGCCTTCCGTACTGAGATGATGGCATTGATGGGAGCACGTACCTTGACATTTTGGGAGTTTAGGGCTTGCGGGGCACCAGATTATCATGGGGCTAGGGACCCCATCGCTAGCTGCAGATGGTTGGCTGATGTTGCCAACGCGTTCCGTACGAGCCGGTGTCCTGAGGAGGACAAGGTCAGACTTGCTTGCTGTCTTCTGAAGGACAGAGCGAGGGATTGGTGGGAAGAGATTGGGCATGCCTTGGGTGATGATTCCGCGTTGGACGCGATGACTTGCAGTGATTTCTCAGCTAGGTTCAGGGCGGAGTTTTCGCCAATTATTGAGGTGCAGCAGTTGGCCTGGGAGTTTCAGGATTTAACGCAGACCATTGAGACTGTGGCGGAGATCACCGCCAAGTTCAGGGAGAGGGCCCTTCTTGTTCCGCAGTATGTCGTGGATGAGGAGATGAAGAAGGCATGATATCACGAGATGCTGAGGGATGACATCAGGGAGTTCGTGAGCAGGTCCGGTCGTAAGACACTGGAAGATATGATTTCTCGGGCTAGGGAGAGGGAAATTGATTTGGAGCAGATCCAGAAGAGGAAGCCGGATGAGGTTCAGGTAGCCGTGAGTTCGGGCAAAAGGCCCAAGGGATTGGATTCGAGATCGAGGGATTATCAGGACAGCAGTCGATGCAGAAAGTGTGGCAGAGCGCACGGGGGCACGTGCAGGAGTGTTAGTGGTGGTGAGTCTGGCTGCTTCAGGTGCGGTCGGACTGGTCATTTTAGCAGGGATTGTACTATTACCATCACTCAGGGATCAGACTTGATATGCTTTCACTGCAATCAGCGGGGCGACAAGAAGGCCTAGTGCCCCAGTTTGTTTTCAGCAGGACGGGTGATGGCACCTGCCCCTGCAACCTTGAGGATCACAGACGGCCGTCAGGGCCGTGCCGAGGCGCCTGCAGTAGGAGGCATGGGCTTTTCAGATGGCTACTTTGGAGACACGAGCAGCGCCGAACATTGCAGGTATGCGATTTCCGTTTTCAGTTCTTTTGTTTGTGCATGATGTTATATTGTTATGGTTTCTGCATCGTTATCAGTATGAGCATTTCATTTTGAGCGGTTTGATTGTGATCGAGTTATATGCCATCTTCATACCTTGGATAGTTGGTTAGTAGTTAAGGGATGGGTTCTATCGAAGAAGGTTACTTAGGGTGCAGTAACTGTAGCATGCCTTGGAGGGACTCGATATGTCTCGCTAGTTCGGAGCCGTATAAGTTTTAGAAATGGACTGGTTAGATCCCTAGCTATGGTAAGCGTAGGATTCCTCAGCAGATTAATTATGGAATGGTAGCAAGGATTGGGATTCCTATTCATTGAGCAACAAGGGGTAAGCAGGATCAAAGTGGGGGAGAATCCTCGGAATGTACAAGGGTAAAAGCACGCAAATCCAGAACGAGTACATGATTTCTGAGAAGGAAAAGAGGTAGTTCAGCATTTGATGGATTGAGTAGTTCAGGGATGGGAGTTTGAGAAAATCCCCATCAGTCCGTGCGGGTAAATGGTAATGGTGAGTATGTGGTTTGGATTCAGGTTGGAGGGTCGCCTGTAGGACTTGTGTGGGTCGGAATGAAGGTCTTGAGGTCAGATAGCGTGGGATGCTTTCGTGTTAGTAGTCAGTGGAAGAAGCAGCACGTAGAGCATGGAAGAGTGGCGGGAGAGCCTAAGCTTTCTTCAGAAGCAGTCAGTGGTGGAAAGTGATGTAAGACTACGGGGCAGTCGTGGCATTCACTAGCAGTCAGTAATGGAAAGCGTTGTCGGACTACGGGGCAGCCGTAGCATTCACTAGCAAACGACGATAGAAGGTGATGTAAGACTGCGGGTAAGCCGTAGCATTCCATAGTAGCTTCGTTGGCGGAGTCGGGGTGAGGCCCTTATCTCCTAGCATTCAGATAGGGATCAGGAATGAGTAATGGATGAGAATGATGAGAAGTTTGCCTATATAGCCTTGAGAGGTGAGGCCTTGGGAGAGGCCGTTCTAGGATTTATTTGGGTGAGACCCGTATGAGAATAGTAGTGTAGGTGAGACCTGAAAGCAGGGTTGCTCAGTAGTATGGTTGGGTGAGACCCATGGACGAGGCCCGTGTGAGAGTGGTTAGACAAGTGAGACTAGAAGGATAGGGGCGGGTGAGACCCGTGGGTGAGGCCCGTGAGTTTTAGCAGCACAGGTAGGACCTGGTAAGGATCTTAGTGTCTAGATTGGGGATCGGGGATCCCAGGAAATTGTAGCGCCAACATGGTAGAATAGATTGAGCAGTATAGGTGGTTGAAGTTTCTTCGAATGTCGCTGGGAGCGACTAGTGGTTGTGTTGGGTCAGCAATCGGTGGGAGCCGGTAATCCAGATATTGATAGGTTGGTAGGGACCAGGTTGGTCTCAGTTCATTCGGAAGCCAGATAAGGAATAGCAGGATTTCCAGTTAGTAGCAGTGCGAGTATGCAGCGTATGGTGGAATTCAACTAGTCGATCGTGGGGTGCTCGACACCAAATGATAGTAGAAGGAATGCCTAGTGGATACTGGCGACAATGACCCGTACTGGGAGTAGCGGGTATAAAAGATTGGGTGAGGACAGGGTCTTCACAGTGGCAGAGGGGATAGATGGTTATGGAGCATTACCTTGGGAAGGCAAGGAAATCGCGCAAGGAAAGAAGGGGTGAACCCCTATGGGGTCAGTGCAGTATTCAGAGAGTATCAGAAGGATTGTCGGTTAGGTAGGGTTTGCTTCCAAGATGTTCTGGGTCGGGGTTGACCCGAGATTATTATCCGCAAGGGTTGACGTTAGTCTGAATGACTGAACGAAAGGCCATCGATGGTTGGCAGTTGGTGTTAGAATAATTGGTGGGGTATCGGAGGCAGATCGCAGGTAGTAGAGCATAGCAAACTTCGAGGACGAAGTTTAGTTTAAGTGGGGGAGAGTTGTAACACCCAAAGTTTGGAAGGCCAAGAAAGGAAAGAAAACCCTAATTTTAAGGGGCGACTCGGCGAGTCAAAGGAGGAACTCGGCGAATCCGAGCGAGATCCGAGTTGAGGAGTAAGTGACCGACTCGGTGAGTCGGCCAAGGTGACTCGATGAGTCTGGTCTGAACGAGGAAAACCCTAATCCCGGGAGTGGTATCGTATTTAAAGGGTGTTATGTCCCTCCCTCAGCCCCCATATCATCCTAGAGAACCAGTAAACCCTTGATTTCGTGTGAGCTCCCATCATTGGAGAGAAATAGCATGGAGGAAGGAAACTTTAGAAAGGAACTTGAAGATCAAGAAGGTTGCTTCAAAGGAGGAGGTGTAGATCCGAGATCTACTTCAGTTGTGTTCATCTTGGAGGTAACAAGCTGCTATCTTCCCTCCTTTACATCTAGATCTACTTTTGTTATAAGATTTGGGGGTTTTATGGTTGTTTAAGACCCAATTCGAGTTTGGGGCCTAGATATGTTTTGCCACTTCAGACATAGTATTGGGATGGTCTAATATGTCATAAAGCATCAAAATCTGAGGAGTTTGTGAAGACCTTTTGTCCCAAAACCTAGCCTTAGAGTGTTTTGAGCCTAGATCTCTTTAGTTATACGTAAAGTTTGCAACTTTATATGAGGATTGAGCTTTGGGAGTATGGATCTATGAGTTGGAACACCTGCATGACTCAAAGTCCCCGTGCATGTAAAGGGATTTGAATGGACTCAGCGAGTCCTTTGAGTGGACTCGGCGAGTAGCATGAAGGTGAGGAGCAACTCGACAAGTGGGATGAATAGCTCGTCGAGTCAGATGAAGATTGCCTTGTACTCGGCGAGTCTATTCTTGGACTCAGCGAGTCAGGTTGCGAAACCACAACCCTTCCGGTTGAGACTCGAATCAGTGAGTCGGGTGGAGACTCGGTGAGTTGGATAGGTCAAGACTCAGAAATCGGTAGACTCGGCGAGTCGAGACGCGAATGGAAGGAATCTGAACATTTGAACTCGGCGAGTCAGTAGGGTGACTCGGTGAGTAGGGTTGACCTGGAAGGTTGACTTTGACCAGGACCTTGACTTTGACCAAAGTTGATTTGGTTGTCTTTCAGGGGTCAGTTAGGCTCAGTGTTGCTTTTATATTGGTAGTTCAGGGAGCAAGAGGAGCAGGAGTTTAGTGAGTTGTCGGGCAGCAGTTGGTGAGATCATCAGCAAGTTCAACGAGTGTAGGTGAGTTTCCCTTTTGTGTGAATGGGTGTAAGGCCACAATGTCGGCCCATGTAGTTATGAGTAGAAGACCCGGGGGTTAGCCCTAGGCACAGTATGCTAGTATGATACTTAGGACGAGGTCCAGTAATAGCGGGCGAGTGCCCAAGGATTTGTTTATATGATAGTTTATACTTGTTGTCTGTGTGATACATGTATGTGCCTGGTAGGGAGGTGAGTGTGGGCGAGGTCCCGTATATCACCAATAGCATAGTGTGGATGGGGTTCCATGACTTATTAGTAGCAGGAAAAGGGCGAGACCCAGGATAGGCGAGGCCTTAGGATAAGATCAGTCGTATGATTTTAGCTTATGTGTTGTGATATGTTTATGTGATATTATTTGTTGGCGGGAGGGGCCCTGTGACAAGCGAGGCCTAAGTAAAAAAAATATGTATCCGAGCGGGGCTCGAAGCCAGGCGGGGTCTGGAGCTGCGGGGATGTTATAGCGGGCGAGGCCCGAGGCAGGGGATGCGGCCCAAGATAGCGGGTGTGGGCCAGTATGTTCAGTATGTGATTTATGCATGGTATGTGGTAGGTTAGGGAACTCACTAAGCTTCGTGCTTAAGGTTTTTAGTTTCGGTTTCAGGTACTTCCGGTAGCGGAGGGAAGAGCTCGGTTTGATCGCATGGCACACACTATAGATTAGATAAGCTGGGAATATTTACTCTGATAATGAACATGTGTTTTGAAAACTTATACTCAGATTATGTTTTGGAATGATGACTTGTTTAAAGTAATGTTTTATTAAAAGAAATTTTTGGTCTTAATTTTTGGGTCGTTACATTCTATGTATTGGGAAAACATCGGGTTTTCCCGGGAAATCAACACTTTTAACTATGTGATGTATACAAGGTTTAACAATTATACATGCTTACAAAATCGACAAGCATACTACAGATCTCCACACTTTTTCTTATATACAATACTTGTTTCAGAAAATATCGTATTTTTTGTGTTTTCAAACTTCACAAAAATTATTATTTTTCAAACATGACTTATGAACTCACCAACATTTCATATGTTGATGTTTTCCAAAGTACTTGTATTCTCAGGTAACAGGTAAATCGAAGAATAGGTATCCAGTGATGTCATGGTGTTTTGTTTAAATTAGTATCGAACGGTTTCAGTTATGGAAATGTAATGTTCAAAATAATGTACTGAATGTAAGCAACATTTGTTGTTATATTTCAATGCATGGTGATGAATGATGTTATAATTCATGTATAATCATTGTGATGGTATTCAATTGAGTCACAATAGCCCTCGAACATTTCCGCCGTCTGGTTCGGGGGTGTGACATAGTGGGAGCCTTCGGGTATTGACATCAAGAGGGATTAATTAAGGAAGTGGACCTCCGCAGAGGTAGGTATTTTGTTATAGCGGTTTCCACTAGAGTCTATGATGCATATGTAGGACAAGTGTGTGTAGCTATCTATGATAGTCTGCGGAGCATGAGTCAGTGGACGTAGTGTGGTGTTGTGATGCTACGGGGAGTTGTAGTACTCACTAGAGAGAGGGAGTTGTGATACTACGGGGAGCCGTAGTATTCACTAGTCAGAGGGTGTTGTGATGTTGCGGAGAGTTGTAGTGTCTACTAGTCAGAGGGTGTTGTGATGCTAAGGGGAGTCGTAGTACTCACTAGGCATCGAGAGGTTATCGTGATGTTGCGGGGAGCCATAGTACTAACCAAATGGCAAGAGTGTGTGATGGTGGAGTGTTCTTCGATCATTGTATGATGCAGAAGAGTTTTAGGCTTCAGTAGCCCTAGTACTGAGTTTTTGGAGCCTGGTGGTTGAACCAGGGGCAAGACTAGGGTCTCCGTCTTTGTCAGGGCTAAGTCGATTTTCGGTTGGATTGCAGTTTTCATTTGACAAATTTGTGACTTGCGTGTCACAGGTCCGAGTTAGCTGATGCGAAGAGGGAGTTAGGGGGGAGCTCTTCTGTAAAGAGCCTGGCAGAGTTGTACGTGAGGGAGGTGGTATCGCGGCACGAAGTATTGATCTCGATTGTCTCAGATCGAGATGTACATTTCATTTCCAGATACTGGAAGAAATTCCCTGAGGAGTTGGGCACAAGGTTGCATTTTAATACTTCCTACCACACACAGACTGGAGGGCATAGCGAGCGGATGATTCAGACGCTCAAGGGCATGCTTCGGGCATGTGTATTGGATTTTGGAGTGAGTTGGGACACGTACTTACCCTTGAATGAGTTTTCCTATATCAACAACCATCATTCGAGCATTGGTATTCCACCCTTTGGCCTATTGTATGGTAGGAGGTGTCGATCTCCCATTTGCTGGGGAGGGGTAGGGCAACATGTGATGGGTAGTGCAGAGATGGTGCTCCAGACGACCGAGCAAGTTCAGCAAGTCAGGCAGAGGTTGCTGACGGCCCAGAGATGCTAGAAGGGTTATGCGTATTGACGGCGGTTAGACCTCGTGTGGTGTTAAAGAGATACTGAATTTGGAGATGAGGTTTATGAATGGGATGTTTGAGGAAACTTCTAAGCGAGCATGCTTATGCTTTTGTGTCTAAGGATAGAGTGTTGGGGGATTCTTTGTCCGGAGGATTTCTGATAGCAGTCTAGTAGATGTGCCCCGGTGGAGTGTGAAGCCTTTTATTCATGGGACGTGATTCATATGTTTTAGCATGATCAGTTTGAAGGAAAGATAGCCGGTTGTTGGTTGTGGTCTTATGGGAATCAGTGAGCCAGTGAGGAAAGTGGGTTGATATTCAAGGAGCAAAAATCATGGTGATCTTTCAAGTAGGCGGTATGGTGGCAGATCAGGCCACTAGAGTCTCCGGTTATTGGGAAGGGTAGTTTTAGGGGCAAAAAAGTTGGTTTAAGCTTTGGTTTTGGAGGTTCTATGTGGTTTCGGATGTCCATAGAGGGAATATTAGTGTGGTACGAAGATCATTTCGGTAGTGCCTTTCGGGTAAATGATTAGACCTGTGTGTGGTTAAGGGATGATTTTGAGGCCGAAATCTAATTCAAGTGGGGGAGAATTGTAACGTCCAAATTTTGAGGTACATTATTTAATTATTATTTTTGGAGATTTTGAGAGAGACTCGGCGAGTTGATGCTTAGATTCGCCGAGTAGAGTCACGAATTTTCATCAGGGTTAATGATCGGACTCGGAGAGTAGACTAGTGGACTCGACGAGTCCATGCTGTTTAATGAAACCCTAATTTCCGGGGTTTGAGACCTATTTAAAGGCCCTTATGGCTTTCATTCACGGCTACCAGTTGATAGAGAGAGACCCTAGAGTGTGTGAGTGTTTTGAGAGAGAAAGGAAGCCATTTTTGATCCTTGTATGGGTGATATTGCAAGAAGAAGGTGACTAAGGCAAGAGGAAGCTAAAGAGGTAGCTAATATGTGGATTTCAGAGCTTAAGGACTTGATCTAGAGGTACATATTCATTCCTTCTTCAGTTTGCGGTGTTAATCGTTGAGAGTTAGGGTTTCTAGGCTATTTAGAGTATGATTGTTAGTGCATTTGGTCCCTTCTTGTATTGAGGCTTCGGAAATGGATCCAAAGAGGTCCAGAGACCTTAAATCCTTGATCTTTATTGAGTGTCTTGGAGATATATGAGTTTTGGATGGCATATTGAGTCTATTTCTTCAAATAGAGCCATAGGGTCCTTACAAGGGCATCAAAACACAAATTTTACATGTTTTTATTACTTTAAGAGACCAGATCTGTGAGTTAGAAGAACGGATCTGACCTCAGAAGCTCATTTGAGCTCGAGCATGGCATGAACTCGCCAAATCCCAAGAATAGACTCGGAGATTAGGGCTAGGGTTTCCCGTAAGTCACTCAGTGAGTAACTTGTCGAGTTGGGGGAATGACTCGGTGAGTCAGAAAGGGGTAGAGGATTACAGGTGGAACTCGTCGAGTCCATAATTGAACTTGACGAGTTGAGTCGGGGTGGCCCCGCGATTCATGCCAGGTGTAACTCGTCAAGCAAGGGGAAGGCTCAACGTGTCATGAGAGGCTAGAGAGATAGTGGACACGTGTAGACTCGTCGAGTTGCCCAAGTGCACTCGACGATTCAGGTGAAAGTTTGACCGTTGACTTTGTTGACTTTTAGGGATTGGTCAACAATAGGGTCTTTAAGTCAAGATAGGGGTAAAATGGTCTTTTACCCATCTGAGGGTACTAAGAGAGGGTTGGGTCTAGTCTAGAGAGTTATATTTATGAGTGTATTTTACTTTATGTGATTAGGTGAAGGCTAGACTATAGTGCTACCGAGTAAGGGATTTACCGAGACATCTGAGGTGAGTCTTCTCATTATACTTTACCTTGAGTGGTAATTAGAGTTATGTGACAAAGTTATTGTATGCTACTTATGTGTTATGTTGCACTGAATCATTTCTATGTGATTTATGCCATGTGTATATCAGAGTATATCAGAGATAGAACCGGAAGGTTCACAGAGCTAGGACCAGAGGGTCCACAGAGTTAGGTTCCAAGGGCTCACAGAGTTATAGCCTCGAGTGGCTAGTATGTGTTATGTGTGGTATTTTGGGGAACTCAATAAGCTTCGAGCTTACAGTGTTTTGTGCTATGTGTTTCAGTTTTTCTCAGGATCACAGGAGAGCACCGGCTCGATTATACACACCAGAGAAAGAATTATGTTTTAGAGGATCCTGGATTACTATTTATTTGATTATGGAGTTATGTTTTTTTGTAATTTAAACAAAAATGAGATTTTTACAAAAAGTGTTTTAAGATCAAAGCGAATTTAAATGAAATGTTAGTTTTGAAAATTTTTGGTGTTACATTATGTTTGTGTCATACTTCAGATCTAGACCCTCATTGCATTCTAGTAGTGTAAAGTTTTAGCTTTGTTTGTGATTGAGGTCCCTCTTGAGCTTAGAACCCCATTAAGAGCTTAGTTTTGGCATTTAAAGCCTTTAAAGCCATGCATGCACGTAAAGTTTGCAACTTTACGTGATAAGCATGCCCTAAAAGCATGGATCTGTGACTTAGAGCCGTTGCGTAGCTTAAATCAGGGCTATATGGAAAAGGGACTGAATGGACTCGTCGAGTCATAATCTTGACTCGGCGAGTCATATGAAAATAGCCTTGGACTCGACGAGTTGGCTGAGCAACTCGGCGAGTCCGATGAAGATTTCCTTAGACTCGACGAGTTGTTCTACAACTTGGCGAGTCGGATGAGTTTTTCCGAGAAAAGTAGTGTTTGAGTGAAATGGCTTCATTCCTTCGTAGTTATATGTAATGTCAGCAACTTTACGTGTTCAGATGGTCCCAAGGGCTCAGATTTACGAGTTTAAGGCCCTGTAATGGATTAGAATTCGATTGTATAGAATCTCCGATAGGGTCGACGGGTCGAGTCGCGAGTCCCTGTTTTCCCTTCAAGTTGTGAGTTCAGAGTGAATCAGTGAGTGGGAAAGGGGATCGGTGAGTTAAAGTCAGAGTTAGTAAAGGAGGGACTCGGCGAGTCTGCGCCCTGACTCGGTGAGTCCGGTCAACTAGAAGCTGACTTTGACCAAGGAGTTGACTTTGACTAGGGGTAAAATAGTCATTTAACCCTGAGAGCATTTACCAGTAACTGATCTAGTGCTTTTGGAAATTGTAGCCGGACTTCTGGAGCAGCGGTCAGCCACTTTTAGAGTTAGCATCTCAGCAGCTAGCACTACGAGGTGAGTTTTCCTTCTAGTAGGAATGGGTCTACGGCCACAATGTCGGCCCGTCTAGTTAGCAGTAGTTCCGGACTTTGGTCCGATGCAGTAGTTCAGTGTGCTTGATGTCTTTGTGATTCAAGCATGTCTTCGTGTTATGTGTAGTGGACTTCGGTCCGATGCAGTATGCATTATATATGTGCTTATGCTAGTTGATATGTTTATGTTATGCTATGTTATGCTCAGTCAGTTTCTGAACTTCGGTCCGATGCAGAGGACTAGGTCTCATTCAGTTCCGGATTTCAATCCGATGCAGTAAGTTCTAGACTTCGGTCCGATGTTGGGGACAAGGTCCCATTCAGTTCCGGACTTTCGGTCCGATGCAGTTTATGGACTTCGGTCTGATGCAGTAGGCAAGGCCAAATATGTGTTTATATGTTTGTATGGTATGTGGTAGTCTGGAGGAGCTCACTAAGATTTGTGCTTACAGTTTCAGTTTTGGTTTCAGGTACTTCCGCAAGCGAAGGGAAGGGCTTGGGATGATGGCTTTTCACACACCACAGCTTTAGCTTTTGTCCTGGAAGTTTATTTCATATATTATGATATGTTTTTATAGTTCTTTTGTTATGACACCTCTATTATAACTTTTTGGAATTTATGACATACGATTTTATGATATATTATAGATCATTGATAACCTTAGTATTATTTAAACAAAAAATTTTGGGTCGTATTTTGGGTCGTTACATTGGCACCTTTTCCAATGTCTCAGAATTACATTTAAGCTTGTAAGTATAACCATATTTACTGAGCTATAGTAAATTATGACGAATTGTCTTATCGATCTTTTGTGGTGAACTTAACCAGCGCACAAGAATGTGTACTCGATCCCTTAGTCCTTTACTTGACTCACACATCCATGTGAGCAAGTAGTTAGTCATAATGTTTCCAATGTTTGAAAGTTCTCATCCATCATGCTATACAATTTGCATGATTCCAAGTCTCGGTCCAATTGAAACTTGGGTGATGTGAATCTTTCCTTATTTGGTAAATTTAGACACTACCATAAATGAAAGAATCAAATTCATATTTCCACTCTTGCTCTTAATGGAATCTTAAAAAGCAACAAAAAAAATTCACAAATGCCATTGTAAGGATATTTTAAAATTAATAAAATCAAAAATTTTCTTTTTATTTTAAAAACTTTGCGGAAAAACTATCCTTGCAGTGCAAAACCACATGAAAACTTGTTGTTATCTATTCCTAAGCAATATATCATAACTCCTAAGAAGTAGCTCAAGAATTCGATCTTCAAACTATGTGATAGAAATCCATCTATGTGAGTAGATTCAACATATTCTTTCTTTAAGTTTCTTCACTTTTCTTTGATTCTTAAAACATCAACATGTGACCCAGTCACATCATGTATCAAGAATCTCAGAATAGAAACTTAGCAGAGTTAGATAGTGGACTTTACCTGAAGTAGAGTCAAACTTATTGACTTTAACATCCTTAGGTAAAATTGGTAGCTTCTCAACTAATACCCCTTCCTCTGGCAAGATAAACATATGGACCCTTTGGTAATGGTATGTAGGACTATCACAGACTTAGCTTTTCTCTTTACCATTTGGTCAACCGAGTTGACTATGGTCGATCCCTTTCCACTGGGAAGAGAATGCTTTTTATGGATTTCTAGTGTCGTCGTTGTCATTGTCCAAAACGTTTTAGGAAGTTGATCTTAGCAAATAGATAAGATCATTAAGGGTCTTGTCATAATCTGTTTCATAGGATTCCCAAAGGAACTCACTATGTGACTTAGAAAGTAGTTGAGCCACCAACTTTCTCAAGACTTTGACACCAAACTCTCCCGGCTTGTCAATATGTGACTACATCTCCAAGATGTGATCACACATAGACTTTTTCTTGCCAATAGGGCTTGAGTGACCTTAAACTTTTTAAGAACTTGTGGGTTAGGGAGAATAATTGGAGGAGGTGGAGGAAGTGAAGTTCCAAGAGATTTGGGAAGATCATAAATGTCTGAACCAGACATCTTTTTGGGAGATATTCACGATAGTTGATCTAAAGTCCTTATTATAACACCCAATATGACATATTAAGGCTAGGACCCAACACAATACTTCTACAACTTGGAAGAGGGATGCCGTAATCCAAGCTATAAAATATTTGAAGGTAGTTGAATGACCATTCACCAATTTCCACCAAGATAAACGAAATGTATTATTATATTTTAACTGGTTTTTGAAACTCCTAGATTCTTTGGAGATTCATTGAACTTTTCAATGACATGTTTCAATCTCGAGTGTGCCCTTCAGGATTTTGTGATTGAGATATCAAGGATCACAAAACAAGGTGTGAAGTAACCATGCAAATTACTTGGTACCCTTAATATTTACCCCTCAATCGATGTGTTGGTTAACCACACGTGCTCAACCGATACTATGATAAACATTAAGTTACCCTTTGCCTACCTTGTTAAATCCAGGTTAGTGTGCCGGTTAACCACACATGCTCCACTAACGACTTAAGCAAAGTGCAAAGTGTAATTTCATGGGTTAGCACCAAATTCACATTTTCCTAAGTAACTACGATTGGGAATTTATAAGAGTTTAGTTACTTAGTATTTATCATTCATACTTTTAATGAAGGGAGAATTATAGTCTTTGTCCTACCTGTTCGACTAACGACCCTCCACCAGTCAAGGAAGCGGTGGGTGAGAGTGGACACCCATTAAGCTGTCATTTTATAGGCATCAACCTTATACCCCCCTTATAGACCGGCTTCGTGAAAGAGGCCTACTAATGGTAAGACTGGCTTGCTCTTAAACACACACACATACACACACACACACACACACACACACATATATATATATATATATATATATATTATTAACTTATAATATTATAAAGTATAAGGGTTGAGTTTTAACTTTTGAAATTCTAAGGGCTTAACTTGGAATTAAAGTATTCATAAGAGAAAACTTGAGGGCAAGTTTTGAAAATATTCAAAACTAATTAATTTCATAACTTATGTATTTAAAGTAATTTAAATTAAAAAACTCTTCAAGTTCCATAACTTGAGGACAAGTTATGGAAGACTTTAAAATATTACAGAATATAACTCTTCTTCTTTGTAGCTTATGGAACTAATTAAGGTTATACATTTTAATGATTTAGTGAAGTGACTCTTTAACCCCAGAACTTGAGGACAACTTATGGAGTCATAAAACCATTTAATGAGGACAAGACTCTTCATTTTTGTAACCATTGCCAACTTTTATGAGTTTTAAGAAAGTTTAATGTGACTTTTCATGTAACTTGCGGACAAGTTACACAAACACATTTTAGAATCAATTCTTAGAGTAAAATGGATCAAAGACTCATAATCAATAATCTAAGCAACTCATGTGAACAAGATAGTTGGAATCAAACTTTTTCATGTAATTAGCATAACACTTAAACTAATACAAAACATGAATCTATTGATAATTATCCTTGAAATTGGATTACTATGAACATTACCACATCAGAAATAAGTTTATAAGTCCAAAAACAACTTAGGATAATGTTCCTAGTCCAATTCCAACCAAAATAGTTGAATATATGTTGTCCGAGGGTCCAACTCGTCGAAGGCATGAACAAACTCATCAAGTTGGATGCTTTTTGCCTTGTACTCGGCGAGTCTGCTGTGCAGACAGCACCAAAATTCTATTTTTAAGCAATTTAAGCAAGTATAACAAGAAAACAAGCCTAGGCTCTAATACCACTGTTGGATATTGAGGATTCTAGCACTCCTAAGTGTACATGCAACCCTAGATACCTTGGATCTATGTTTTCTCTATTATACATGCAAATATGAACTTTCCAAGGTATTCATCCTAACTAGCATAATAACATTGATTCATATGAATATATCAAGTTAGAATAACATAACTCTTTGATGTAGAATGTATTCATGAAGCACTTGGAAAGACTTAAGACAATATACACACTTCATGAAAATCGGCTAGCCCTTTCTCTCACTCATAGTCGCCAATTTTCCCCAAGAATATGATCTTTATATAGTGTCACAATTAAGGTAAACCCTAATTGTCATGGATTTCCATTTCCTTGGATCCATGGGTTCAAATACACCATGGAGCATCTATGGAGCATCCTATGGGTTTTAGCCCAACTTGATAATCCATGGAGACTTAGCCCACTATACAAGTATGGATGATTTACACAATCAACCCATATATTTAATTAGTCTTCTTTTGATCACTTAATTAATTCTAGATTAATTCTTGATCAATACTAATTAAATAATCTTATTAAATATATTAGAACTTATAATATATTAATAAACCTTAAGTGTTATTTATCTCATTATATTCTATCCAAATGCATGATGCCATGCAACCCAAATGGACCATGCAAGTCAGGTCAAGTACATACCAATTATAGTTATGGACTTATACACTAATCCAACATCATTAATAGATAGGTTTGCTTGTATGACTATCTCTTACACATACCATTCTTCTTATTTTCCTTACCTTTTACCATGATGAAGGTTTGGTCCTTACATGTTATGTGTATATAATAGAAACAAAGGCTTTCATTTGAGGTTGGTCATTCTTCTTTTTCCCTTTTGGTCGAAACTATACATTCCTCCCCTCTCCTGTTTCTCTGTTTAGAAGACAAGTGAAAGAGTAGGTGTTTTTAAGTGCTTCTCATTTAATAAAAGGGAAAACTAGAATTTTTGGTCGCTTGAACTTGGTGATGGATACATTATAGAGGAGTTTTATTTTGTACTATTTTTCCATCTACTTCAACTCCTCAAAATGAAATGGGATCAAAGGCATCAAAGATTATCATCCTTAAACATCATATGGTTGTTTTATAATATTTGTAGCCCATGTAAATGGATCCTTGATGGTTTTGTTTTGAAATTGTCTAAAAATAATTGTTACTTTAAAATTGCTTATGTGGTTAGAAAAAGAAAATACCATTCTTCGCTACAAAACCCCATCACGCACTTGACATCCATGAACTTGCAGATGAAATTAATGAACAAAGGAAGGTAAATTTAGTTTTGATGAACATATATCTGCTCCAATGTGACCAATAAAGAGGAAAGGTTGTTGAAATCAAATAGTCACCCTCACCTAAGATACACTGAAATGAATTCATGATCCAAATGTTTTTTCCACCAATCATCCAGATTAGCAGATCCATAAATCACTCATAAAATGTCCTTGAAATTGTGGAGATACTGCTTGGGGTGAAACTTGAAGAAAATTCGAGGTCTTCTGTGTAAAAATAGAGAAGAGGAAACAAGGAAATTGTTTGAAGTCTCCTCTGACACTAAAACATAAATCATTCACCAACACCATACCCCATCACCAGAAAAGAATTGTTTGAAGTCTCCTCTAGATTCCTCCATCTCCTATCTAAACCACAAAGTCTCCCTCAAAATCGAACATTCCATATGAAAAATATCATAACTCCACATCTATTAAATCTCAACAACAAAACAATTCAAAGCACCAACAAAAGAAGCATTGAAGAAAACCAATAACACTGAAGGGGTGAGGAAGAAAAAACTAGTTTTTTCATTCAAAGCCGAGAATGACTCACTACAAGCCAAAAGAAGAGAGTTTGAAGGGCAACAAGCTTTACATAATAAATTTTGAAGAAGTATGGATTTGATGTCAGTATTGATCAGAACCTAATCGTCTCATGATTCAATCACATCCAAAGGATGCTCGATGAAGAAAATGTTCCTCACTCCTCTCGATTTCTCCTTCTAAGGATTTATACTAGGATATTACATTTTCCCTGAATGGCATGATAATCTTTAAAGTATTTAATGAGTTTGATCTTCACTTTCCAAAATCAATAAGTTGCCACTATATTTTGAGAGGTTATGTTAGTGTCATAGGAAATATGAAATGGGAAATAACAAAATGTAGACACTTTCTAAAATTTATCATGCTAAAATTTTCAAGAACTTGAAAACGGAAATGAAAAATCCTAGAAAATTTCATACATCTATTAACAATGATAACTAAGAACTTCTTATAAGGGTGTGGATACCTTCCGATAAGAACTCTATGGTTCAACATGCTTAAGAGAGAGCAATTCTAGCATGGGCGACCCACCGGAAAATTTCCATGTTGGTAGCTCAAAACTGAGTATATTGTGATCTGTACTAAAAGGGAGTGCCATAATAGTTAATGTATCTAGTTAACGATCTACATGAGTATGAAAACAAACTTAAGAAAAAAAATCATCACAAAGATAACTAAACTTGGGAAACAATAAAGAAAAAGTATTGACCTAATAAATTAGAAATGATTAAACATGGATCTTATGGAACCTTCAAAAATTACAATGCATATGTGCTTAAATTTGACTATTTAATTGAAGGAATATAGTTTATTTTCTGAAGGAGTTGTAGTTATGATTTTGTAATGTTTCACAACAAGATTTAGCGTGTTCTACATAAAAAAAATTAATTACAACTTGTTATTTAAAATTTTAAATTAGTATAGGCAATCCCATCAGTAACACTTGTTTGATTAAATTGTAAATAGTTGTATTGGGAACTTCGCCTTGAATACGACTTAAGCTTTATATATATATATATATATATATATATATATATATATATATATATATATATATATATATATATATATATATATATATATATTGTTAGAACAAAGTTCTTTCAGGATCGTATGATTCTAAGCAAAATATTAATAAGAACGTAAATAAGAACACAAGTATTGCGATGAAGATGTCAAATGATTAATGCAAAATACCCCAGAAGAGCTCGATTAAGAACTACAATCTATAGAGGTATGATTAGGGTTACAAGAATCAACGTGAATGAATAATCTGATTTATACGCATACATGCATGCATATATATATATATATATATATATATATATATATATATATATATATATATATATATATATATATATATATATAATAAAACCCTAACAACTTATCTAGATAAAGGAAACTATACTAGATAACTATGGATGGACAGGCTCAATCCGTTTACAAAACAAATAATCCAAGATGCAACACTTAAAATATTCAACAATCTCCCCCTTTACGTCTTTGGAGCAGAATCTCTATCCTCTTTTAACACCAGTGGTCTTCTTCACCGTTTCAAATATCCTCGTTATAATGGCTAGAACATGTTGTCTAAACGTTATATACCACCGAAGCATATCTGTAAAAAAATTCTTGTCTGATGTTGAGTTCTGCTTGCATCGATGAATGATGTTGATGATATGCTCCAAACAATCTGTTGAAAACAGATGCTTGTCTACCAATGCAAACAGAAACTTAAGCCTATCACCCTTAGTGAACATGACAGTCAAGTTAGTTGAATCAATCTGCCCCAACTTCATTTTATTTACATCATCGGGCTTAGATGTTGGCTTGACTGTCGGCTTTTTATTCATCACCCTTGCTATCTCCTGATCCATTGTGGCAAGCTCGTGGATATAGGAGGCCAACATCCTTTTAAGATGTTTCAAAATCGGCTCATACTCTCCTTGATTTGAGAGCAGAATGTTGTATAGCAAGATCCAATCATGAGGATTAAGATTGGGAAGATCTGCTAGGGATATGAAATATTCCGTGTTTGCAGTACCACGGTTAATCTTGAAATGAACATTCATAAACCTCCCGGCAAGTGATGAGTTCAGTACCTTGACTCTTGTAATCTTCTGTGCACTCCAAGTCAAGTACTGCGGTTGACCGTTCTTCAAATAAAAATCAACTAACTCCCTGTCAACATTCAAGTTTGGAAAAGGAACCTCAGCAGTGACCTCAAAGCAATGATAAGTGAATGCTCGTTTGGTGATCGGCATGTCGAACTGCGAGTCCTTTGAGTTTTCACATTCGAAAGAAGCAATCGATTCCAACCAATATATGGAAGGAAACTCAATCGCTTGAGTGATAAAAGTATCTTTGTCCCATTCTGGAAACAAAGCCTTCTTACACTGCAAAACATCCTCTACCTCTTTAGTCTATTTCTCCTTCTCTTCAGCCTCCCTTGCTACTTTCATAGTCTCACCAAGCTCTCTGTATCTTTTCTTTCGCTTGAGAGCTTCGACAATAGTCTCTTCAGGATCAAAGTCACTGTCACCTATGATTTGCTTTCCAGAACCCGAAGCTACATTAACCTTCGGTTCTGTTTTGACTTTGCTCTCCTCTCCCCCTTGTGTTAGAAGAAAGACTTTCTCCGAGACACCCTTCATTTCACTGAGTAGAGAAATGGCAGGAAGAAGTTTAGTTTGGAGATGCTTTCGAATAGTTAAAGTCAGAGTTGGATCATGGGATTCGAGAAGAGCAGTCAACATATTCTTCACAACACCAGCACAGCTTTTAAAAACTGCCCTTTGAGTTTTGAGCAATGAGATATCCTTTTCATTATGGGCTAGTTTTACTTTCTGTAAATCAAGTCCTCCTTCAAGGTGCAGTTAAAGTAGCAAAACGAGAATCCAAAGATTGAAGAAAAAAGGTGGATTCTGTTTTGAGATCAGCACGAAGGGCATCAAACTTAGTAGTCTCCTCTTGAAGAGTTTGAGAGAAGGAGTTAACAGAAGCTTGGTACTTTGCTGCATTAGTATCAGCATGAGATTTGAGTGAGTCAAGGAAAATCTGAGTTGTATGAACAACCTCAGTAACCTTCTCTGTGGCCTCGGAGCATGAAGCTGTAGACTTATTTACTACAACAGTGGATTGATCAATAGCTTCAGTATATTGCTGAACAGCAGTTTCTACAAAAGCTTTCATGACTACCCCACTGTAAGCTTTGTTGTCTGCAAGCAGTCGGTCAAGCTTGTCATTGATATCTTGAAGCTGTTGATTGTTGGCAGGAGCATCAGTGTCTGCATCAGTTGGAATCCGGTAAGGACTAAAGTATAAGGAATCATACTCTTCATCATCACCTCCCAAAGTAGCACTAAAATTAGAATATGGGGTGGGAGATGGTGGTTTAGAAACAGGCGGATCAACCACGGAAGTAGCCCCTGTATCAGATACATGGACTTCAACTGGGATTTCGGGAATGGTAATAGTGATGGATTCTGTTGCAAGAGAAGTTGTGATAGGTGTTTGGAAATAGGAACAGAGGTATAGGTAGTTGAAGTGGGTATAGAAGAAGTTTCAACCGGAAGGGTTAGTATATATGTGGGAGCAGAAAGTGGAGTTTTCGGTTGTGGTGATTGAGTGGGGGTGGAAAGTTTTGTGGGTTGAGGAGATAGAACATGAGTATCTTTAGGAAATGATGGTGGGGTTGGAGATCTCGGTGGTGTAGACTCTCTAGTGAACACTTCAGGATTCTCAGTTTCTGGTGCTTGATCTTCTACAGTGTCAGGTTCAGGAGACACATTTCTCTTAGGCCTTTTAGCCATCTTTTTAATCTTCTTCAGTTTTGTTTGAGAAGAAGCTTCCTCACCAGCCTTTCATTTAGAGACTTTCTCCTTTTTCTCCTTCGTCTCCTTCACTTCTTCCTTCTTTGTTTTAACCACCCGCTTGCCTCTGGGTGTAGGTTGTTCCAAAGCATCTAGGGCAGCTTGTTGTTCTGCAGATAAGACCCTTGGACCAACTGGAGTCAATTTGCGGAAATCATCCATCACTGTGCTTTGTGCTGTGACACACCTGTACATCGTTTCAGGAATGGATCCATAATGTGAAAACTTACGTGGATCAGAAATAATTATCTTCGTGGTGTGATAAGTAGTGATAGAAGCAAGAAGAGTGTCTGTCATAACCAGAATCTCCAAAGAATCCATAGCTTTCCGTGTAATTATGGTCCAAAATCGACCACATGAGATTTCAGAATGACGGGTTGTGGTATTCAAACTCTGCACCACCTGGGACCAGATTATTGCGCCATAATCCAGATTTATCCCATTATATAAACCATAAAGCATGGGGAGAAATCCTTTGCTAGTGGTATCAGAACCACCACTTCTTTCTGCTAAACCCTTGATGAGCAAGGTCAGCAACCCATTCCACTACGACGGTAGACATGATTTCTTGACCTTCGCCACTGTTGTAAGAACATCGGTGTACCCCATTTCGTACAACATTGTGAAAATTTGAGTTATAGTGATGAAGTCTGAAGAGATGATGGAAGAATCAACTGCAAGCCCTAGAAGGGAACAAAACTTCATCTTTGAAATTGAGGATTGCTTATCGTGAATACTGAAGTAGATGCGATCCTTGTTCTTGTCATACGTCGCTGATGAGTATACTTGAGAAAGTAGCGACATCGGAACTGCTTCAACTAGGGTTAGGGCCAGTACCAGTGGAGAATACTTCAAACACTCCACCACATGCAACATGTAAGAGTCATATGCGAATGGACTCAGTTCGATGATCAGAATCTGGTTGGGTCGTATTGTAAGCAAGGAAGTTGTAGCGGTTTGATCTTGTGCGGAGGATGAGGTCGCCATTGTTGAGCAAAGAAGAAGATGAACAGTTTAATCTTTGTGTGAGAGAGATAAGCTGTGACTTGGTAAATGACAAAGAAAACGAACACCCCTATTTATACGATTGCCTAGAGAGAGAAACCGTGATGATGAGGTTACTAAAACGTCGCCTGAAAAAGCGCGATTTGACAGGGTGGTTAATCCTAGGAAAACGTAAGCACGCGTGCGTTTGAAACGGATCAAATTCACACGCCCAAATCTTATCTTCAAACCGTTTGAAATTCCCTGTTATCTCGTGTTTGGTTACAACGGATAACCAAAACTTATACCAATCAGTAATGAGAATGTTGGAAAACATTAGTTTTCGTGCATCAGAGTGTGAAAGATAAGAAATAAAACAAGTATGTATGGGGTGTGAGTGCTGTCCTGTTAGAAAACAGAAAGTAGATGATTCCGGGCAAGATTCCTTCAAAGTCAAGAGAGACTTGAAGTGCTTGTGTGGTTTCCCGAAAATACGATCAATTGTTTGTCAATAAACAATGAAAGGCTTCTTTTAATCATATACATTAGGTGACTTTCCTCCAACCAAACATCGAGTTTTAACATAAAACCGATCGTTGGTAGAGGTACCTGTGAGACCGATGTGATCTATTGAACAGGTAGGTTGGATATATTATGTTTATGACTTATAGGAAGCAGAAATAAAAAAATAGACTGGATCTCTTTGGGAAGAAATATCTTAGCTGTAGACGATTTGGTAAAAGATCACGAAAAATAAAAAAATTTCCTCATGTAACCAGTTAAAGCTTGAGTATTTCACTCACCGTCAATTCATTATTGGTGTTGAATTTTGGGTTTCACTTAGCACTTAGTAATCGTATCTAAGATCATTAACACAGATTTTGTGTAACCATAAACCTCAGTGGTAAAGACCGAGAGTCTCAAGGGTTACATTAGTGAACCGAAGGTAGATGGAGAATATAAGTAGATGGTTAAGGAACCGAATGTACCTTCTGCTACATAAGCATGACAGAGCAAAGAAACTCTTAACTCAAATGAGAAGAGTAAGGTAGCTCTAGACCAAGTGAGTTAAAATAGCCTGATTTGGAAGAAACGATGGGTATCAATCGAGTCATTAAGGCTTACTCGAGATCATAGAGGCTTTAAGACAACATACAACAACATGCTTCTAGGGACACTTAACTAGTTTGAATAAAAGTTAAATCATACTTGCTTTGAGAATTTTCATCGGTTATTCTTGTGCCATACCTATTAATAACAAAACAAACAAGCAAAAAAAAATGTTTTTGGATTTTTGAATATTTTCTAAAAATTAAAACAGAAAGATAAAATATTTTTGGATTTTTGGATATTTTATAAAAAATAAAAATTAAATAAAATTAAAAATTAAATAAAAAAATAAAAATAAAAACAGAGATTTCAGACGATTAGTGAGAGCAGACATAGCGAAGCCGAGATTCACAGAGATGAGATATACATAGCGTTCTGTTTAATTCGAAAGACTAGAGCAGAGATAGACCGAGCACTCTGTCTATCTCTGTCGTCCTTATTTTAAGGAGAAAGATTCGGTACCGACTCTCCTTCCATCATACCCAATCCTTGTAAGATTTTATTGAAGGTTGTTTCTGGTAAGGCTTTAGTAAAAATGTCGGCCAGTTGATCAGCAGAACGAATGAAATGAACTTCGACATTTCCGTCTTCTACATGATCCTTGATGAAATAGTAATTTAGTGCTATGTGCTTAGTTTTCGAATGTTGTACTGGATTATGACAATTCCTGATTGCACTTTCTGAGTCACAGTAGAGGGATCTTTTTCATACTCAGTCCATAATCTCTCAACTGACTTTGAATCCAAACAACCTGAGAGGTACAAGATGCGGCAGTGATATATTCTGCTTCTGCTGTAGACAAGGAAACACAGGTTTGCTTCTTTGATTGCCAACTGACAAGTTTTTCGTCAAGGAATTAACATCCTCCGGTAGTGCTTTTCCTGTCCAATCCACATCCTCCAAGATCAGCATCTGAAAAGGCTTGTATGAAGAATCCAGATCTTGCAGGATACCAGAGACCGAGAGTTGATGTCTTCTTCAGATATCGAAAAATATTCTTTACAGCAGTCATGTGGGGTTCTCTTGGATTAGCTTGAAACCTGGCAAAATAACAAACAGAGAACATAATATCTGGTCTACTAGCTGTTAGATACATGAGGGATCCTATCATTTGTCGATAAAGAGTTATGTCTACATCCGGTTTTTCCAGAGATGGGGTTAACTTGGTACTGAATGCCATTGGAACCTTTACTTTTGAATCACCCTTCATTCCAAACTTAGTCAACAGATTTTTAGTGTATGCTTCCTGGTTTTTAAAGATACCCTCTGGTCCCTGTCTAATATTCAAACCATGGAAAAAGTTTATCGGACCCATTGTGCTCATTTCAAATTTAGTCTCCATCAACTTTCGGAATTCAGCAGTTAAGCTAGGATTCGTAGAGCCGAAGATGATGTCATCAACATAAATTTGAACAATCATTAGATGTTCGCCTTCCTTCTTTCGAAAAAAGGTTGGGTCAACCGAACCTTGTTTAAACTTTGATACTTTTAGAAAATGAGTAAGAGTTTCATACCAGGCTCTTGGTGCTTGCTTTAGTCCATAGACAGCTTTGTCCAGTACGTAGCAATGATCCGGGTACCTTTCATTCACAAAACCGGGTGGTTGCTCAACATAGACAGTTTCTTCTAATTCTCCATTCAAGAATGCACATTTGACATCCATTTGGAAAACTTTGAAGTTCTTGTGAGCAGCATATGCTAGGAATATCCGAACAGACTCTAATCGTGCAACAGGAGCAAACGTTTCTTCATAATCAATCCCTTCTTTTTGACAGTAGCCTTTTACAACCAACCGAGCCTTGTTGCGAATGAAATTTCCTTCTTTATCTAGCTTATTTCTAAATACCCATTTCAATCCAACAACAGAGGCATCTTTCGGTGTGGGAATCAATCTCCATACTCTGTTTCTTTCAAATTCATTGAGCTCATCCTGCATTGCTTGAACCCAATCAGAGTGATCGAGTGTAGTATTTACTATTTTCGGCTCTATTTTGGAGATAAAAGAATTAAACATACAAAATTCCACTTTGGAGAATAATGCTATTTGTTTTGCCTTCAGTTGAGATCTAGTAAGAACACTTTCAGACGATTCACCGATTATTTGCTCTTTGGGATGGTTTTTTGTCCATTTTACAAGCGGATGATAGCTTCGATCATATTCTGGATTTAATTCTGCTTCGACTTCAATTTCAACATCTAACTTATCCGTTTCACCTTTGTCAGTTGAACAATTACTTGTTGTTACCTTCTCCCCCTCGACCGGCGAAGTGTAGCCTATGTCTTCAACAGAATCAATAGTAGGATTCTCCCCCTCGATTGGAGTTACGCTTGGTGTTTTTGGTTCTGTTGTTTGAGTATCAGATGTGGCGGAATGGTAATTCTCCCCCTCGACAGAAACTCCAGATGGTTGGAAAGTGTTATCATCCTCCCCCTGGAACGTTGAATCGGAGGTTGAAGTGCTCGGTGTTTCGGTTTCCAATGATTTGGCAGCTTCGTCTATGACTCTCTTCATATTATCTACCTTGTTATCTGCTACTCTTACTTCCGAATGGATTGCCTTTTCCGGTTCATCGAACAATCGAATGTATTCATCAAACATATTTGATATTGGAACCGAGACCTGTCCAGATGTGGGAAAGATGTCTCCAGAGGCATCTTCTGTCCATTGAACCTTCTTTATGTAATTATCATCAAAGGTGACATAGTAGGTCTCTTCTATTCATTTGGAATGCTTGTTCAATACTCGGTATGCTTTTGATGATAGAGAGTAACCCAGAAAGATCCCCTCATTGGCTTTAACGTCAAATTTATTTCGGTTTTATTTAGAGTTAAGGATAAAGCACCTTGAACCGAATATGTGGAAAAACTTGACGTTTGGTTTCCGATTGTTTAAAATCTCATAAGGAGTTAATGAGAATCGCTTGTTGAGGAAGGACCGATTCTGAGTATAGCAGGCCGCAGCAATGGCATCAGCCCAGAAATACAGAGGTAGAGAGGCATAGCTGAGCATGGTCCTGGCTGCTTCACACAACGATCGGTTTCGTCTTTCAACGATTCCGTTTTGTTGTGGAGTATAAGGAGCCGAAAATTTGTGTGTGATCCCCTTATCGGCCAGAAAGTCTTCGAAATCCTTGTTTTTGAATTCCAGCCCATTGTCACTTCTGATGTTTCTCACCGTCTTCTTTAGTTGAACTTCCACTTGCTTGATGAACATCTTCAGCTTGGGAGTTGCATTTGATTTCTGTTTAAGAAAGAAAACCCACGTGAAACGTGAGAAGTCATCTACAATTACCAGAATATACTTACTTCCTCCGATGCTCTCTATAGCAGATGGTCCACACAAGTCGATATGTAATAATTCAAGTGCTTCCACGATCTTGGTATTAATGCGTGTTGGGTGGCTTTTTCTGCTTTGCTTTCCCATTTCACATGCTGCACACAAATGCTCCTTTTCGAACTTTAGAAGAGGAAGACCTCGAACGTGATCACCAATTACCAGTTTGTTGATATCTTTAAAGTTCAGGTGAGATAGACGTCGATGCCAAAGCCAACTTTCATCAGTGTTTGCCTTTGATAGCAGACAGATAGCTGGTGACCCTCGAATCAGATTAAGATTCAAAGGATACATTTCTCCTTTTCTTGCTTATTTTAGCAGAACTTTCTTAGTTTGTTTTTCGATAATCTCAGATCCTGTATCATCGAATGATACCTTCAAGCCTGTGCCCACAACTAATTGCGAGACACTTATGAGATTGTGCTGCAATCCCTCCACATAAGCCACCTTTCTGATGGAAAAGTCTCCATTAGTTATCATTCCGTATCCTTTGATTGTTCCATAGGAGTTGTTTCCAAATTTCACCGAACCGCCATCCTTTAGAGACCAAAACTCCCTTAATTCCTCCTTTCTTCCTGTCATGTGACGCGAGCAGCCACTGTCTATATACCATTCGTCGTCGAACTGCTCATCACTGATTACCTGCAATTTCAAGCAGATTTAGGAACCCAAAGTTTCTTGGGTCCTGGTGAGTTCTTCACAGAGAAAGGAATTACAGTAGATGCATCAACAAAATAAGTTCTTTTGACGAGAGTTGTTTGATCTTTTCTTTTGATAGTAAATACCTTGATTTTCGTCTTATCTTCTTTAAATTTTAAGGTATTCTTATTAGTTAGTTTAGTGTTTTTCGTTTGATTCTTAGGTTTAGGGGAGGATCGCTTATGTTGATATTGGAACTTGGAGGATCCATATCTAGAATTGGAACTGAAACCGGTGTTAGAACTGAATCTTGTGTTAGGGGTGAACTTGGGACGTTGGCTGAAATCTGGTCTAGAACCGAAACTTGGTTGAAAACCGAAATTTGGTTTAGAACCGAACCTCGGTTGAGAACCGAAAGTCGGTTTAGAACTGAAACTCGGTTGAGAACCGAAAGTCAGTTTAGAACCGACACTCGGCTTTTGGTTTTGTGATTTGGAATAATAAGAGTTGGAATCAAAATCTTCCTTTAACTTTTGTTTCCCTTTATCCTTGGATTCTTTCCCAGGAGATTCATAGTTGGGATTTTGAGAATTCCAATGTCGTTTCTGTTCATTTAGATTCGAGGCATATCGCTGATTTCTGAGTCTTTTCTGTTCAGCTAGCTATTTCTGAGATTTGTGAACATTGAAACTTGACTCAGATTTCTCCTTCATTCTCTTGTCTTCCACTCTGGTTTTGGTGCGTTCCTTAGTTTGAACTGCCGATGCTTCCTGTCTGTTGAGTGGACCTTTTGGTTCTTTTCTTTCGATTGGAGTGTCAGGTTGCATTGAAGGTTCTGCTGGAACATCTTTCGCCCTTTGACTCTCCAAGTGGTTTTCTCAGACAGACCTACAGTCTCATCCGCATTGTCAATTGGAGCAGACCAGAAATAGTCTTCGCATCCTTCAGCATTATCCTCTTCAATTATCGTCCTTAATTCAGTTGTTTGTCTGTGAGTGACTCTAGTCACAGCATAAACTTGGTTTGGTACAGTCTGTACCTTCTGATAAATCACAACCTTTTCTTTGAGTTTCGGTTTCTGTTCCTTTGACAAACGAGCGAACTCAACTGAGTTTTCCGAAATAAGAGGTTTTTCACTCTTGGCTTCATCTTTCACAAACTCAGAACAATCAACAATATCATCTACTGAGATTTCACTCATTTCACTCTCTGTTTCAAATTCAGATGTATTATCTATTATAATTTTATTTTCCTTGACGATTTTGGCATTTGATTCATCGAATGTTTGTACAGTTTCGGTTTTAATATTCATCCTATCATTTTCATCTAAGATATCTCTTAACATACTTTTATGTTCCTTAGAATCGATGAAAGTTTCTATTTTATCTAAACCTAGCCTATATGACATGGATGTTTCTTCAGAGGAAACTTCTGATTCACATTCTGCTATAACATCATCTTCCTTAAATTCAAGAAAGGGCAAAATCATTTTATGTATTTTCTTTCCAATTTCATAGTTAAGATGCAATTGAGCAATATTAGTATAAAGACGCTTAGCAATTAAACAGAAAACATTTCTTTGTTTTAATAATTTTAAATTGTCTCTTTGCAAATAAATACTCTCATCCTTAGCCCTAACTAACTCCGCTTCCTTCTGCTCAATCCAGATCCTTCTCTCCTCACTTTTTGAAGACACGCTGCCGAGTTGGTCAGTTAGGTTAGAGTTTCCTAAGCGGGTTTGCATGAGGCTGCTACTTAGGTTGTTAAATTTAAAGTTTAGTTCATTTAATTCTTCTAGATATTCAGGTTTGGAAATTTTAAGAGATTCAAGGAGAGAATGTACCTTTTTGATCAATCAACCGCAGTCGTTGATCTTCTCACTCACTGGCTTGGCTGCAAAACACTTGTTCTCAGTCATGTTCGATTCTGTGTCTGCACTTTCGGTTGATGGTCCAGCAGTGACTATCAGGCATTTTCCACCAGAACCTCCAGCCTTTCCGTGCGTGGGTCTTCTAACCTCTTCATCTTCAGAATCAGTTGACCAGACTTCTACGCCGCCAAACTCATCTTCCCCTGCATCTTCTTGTACAATTAGAGCATTCATGGAGCTCTTGGAAGCCTTCTTCTTTTTGACTTCTTCAAGTTTTCGCATATAATACGCTTCATCGTCTTCACCCTCTTTCTTCTCAGCCATCTTTCTTAACATGCAATCTTTGGCAAAGTGGTTCTTGCCGTGATAGTAATTGCAGTCGTAGCCAGAGTCTCCCGCAAGTTTGTTTTCTTCCACCTTTTGGGATGAGCCTTTCGGTTCTTCTTTTACCTTCTCGGAACTGTAACTTCCTTGCCAATTTCGGTTCTTATTGGTAGGAAATTTTCTTCTAGAAAACTTCTTTGGATTGGTTATCATCAGAGCATACTCCTTACTTGTAAGATCACATTCTGACATGTCTGCCTCTTCCTCTTCTTCAACAGTACTTTTTCCTTTAGAGATAATTGCCAGTGATCCCATGCCAGAGACCACTTTCGCCTCCTTAGTTACAACACTTTCATGTGACTTCAGTATGGGTACTCTGGTTGTAGAACCGATGCTGTTTGAGATGTTAATAGGGTTTGAAAGCGTATCTTCATGAGACATGGTGAGCTGCTAGAATCTTACCTGTAAACTTAAGATTAGGGTTTTATCAAGAGCGGAGTAATCGTCGTTAAGAAGACGACAGCTTCGATAAAAGCGGAAACCCTAACTATTTGTGAATACAGAAGAAAAGTGTATCGACGAACACAATCTCCTGCTCTGATACCAATTGTTAGAACAAAGTTCTTTCAGGATCGTATGATTCTAAGCAAAATATTAATAAGAACATAAATAAGAACACAAGTATTGCGATGAAGATGTCGAATGATTAATGCAAAATACCCCAGAAGAGCTCAATTAAGAACTACAATCTGTAGAGGTATGATTAGGGTTACAAGAATCAACGTGAATGAATAATCTGATTTATACGCATACATGCATGCATATATATAATAAAACCCTAACAACTTATCTAGATAAAGAAAACTATACTAGATAACTACGGATGAATAGGCTCAATCCGTTTACAAAACAAATAATCCAAGACGCAACACTTAAAATATTCAACATATATATATATATATATATATATATATATATATATATATATATATATATATATATATATATATATATATATATATATATATATATATATATATATATGATAATTTAAGTTGTTTAACATATTCATAAAATATCCATATAACTGGTTAGCATAGGTTCCCGACCAAATATGAATTTCCTAATTATCTTCTCTAGGTAAATGAATTTGTTTGTGATTAGGCCTGTCAAATCGAGCCGTCGTGTCGAGTTTTTGTCTGACACGACACGACACGACAAGGTTTTTTGTAACACGAACACGACACGACACGATGTCGTGTTTTTTTTCACTAACACGAAAACGAACAAATTAAAAAACGACAACACGACACGACACGACAAAGATAATATTACATAACTATTATTTTATTTAATTCATATTTAATCATATATAACACGATAAAAACGACAAACACGAAAACACGACAAATACATGCTCAATCGTGTCAATTTCGTGTGGATTTGCAAACACGAACACAACACGACACGACATCGTGTTTTTTAAACTTGACACGAACACGACACGAAAACGAATTCGAATTATGATTTTGTCCCGATTTCGTTTCGTGTCGTGTCATAAATTGACACCCCTATTTGTGATGAACTCAAAAACCTAAATACATATCATGTTGATCTTCATATTCCATCTTGCTCTAGAATACTAGAAGATAATGAACTATTTTTTGGGGATGAGCAAAGCTGCAAAGATTTACGGATCTTCATTTTAAGGAAGTACTGATTATCCAATATGGGATGAATGCTGTTTGCATGTATGTGTGTGTGAACTCAATAAGTATGAAATGTTGCATCTTGTTCATGTGTGTATTAACTTTGAGGACTTAGAAATTTTGTTCACGTATTCCTTAGAAATCGATTCCAAGAATTTTCTTGTATTTGTGAACTAAAGAAATAAAAAAAAAATCCTTTTCTTCCCAAGAAATATTTTTGAAACCCGGAAATCTCGTAAATCTTATCCGAAACTCAAAAAAATATCTGAAAATAATTTTTGAAAAAAAATTGATTTTTTTTTAAATTGTAATATGTGATGAACCGTTAGAATCGAACTAAAAATCAAAATGTGAAATATATGATGAATCCGTGTCGAGCACAATGCTCATTGAAATCTAAAATCTAAAATCTAAAATCTTTGATGATTTTACAAAAGAAGGCAAAAAAGTTATCTAATGTTGTAACATGTTTTTACGGTTTCTCATTTGTGTAAAAGCATATGTTATTTTAAAATTTAAATAGTAACATCATTGCTAAATTTTAAAATACAAAGTTCCATAAATTTAATTCTATCTCAATCATATTATTAAATTTGGTTTCATATCACTTTGTATATATAAATGTGATCTTCACTTGTTAAAAGTTATAACTAGAAGATTAAGAGAAAGACTACATCATGGTTCGTAAGACTATTGTTGTTGTATCTTTTGTGTTTTTTATCTATACAACTGAAAGTGTTGCTGGAAGAAAACTTTTGGGAGAGGAGAAGACAACCCTTGGATATGGTGAGGGGGTAACCAAGATTAGAGGAAGTGTTGGGTGTGAAGTTGGAGAAGGAACTTGTGGTGAGATTAGAGGAAAAAAAGTGTTGGATGGTTGTGTTGTAGACGTATCTGTAGTTGGATACTCAAATGGTAATGGAGCAATGATCATCGGGGGATCTGTAAGTGGAGATGGAACTGCGGCTGCAGCGTTATCTGGACTTGGAGCCAGTGGCAGAGCCAGATGGGGCATTGGGGTACTACAGTACCCCCAAAAAATTGTTTTATGTATATAAAAAAATTTCTTTGTAAACATGTTCTATGTTATTGTACCCCCAGCTAAAGAGATTGTATCATGGTTTTTAATTCCCTGAATATGATAACTACATATAATATTTATTGATTATGTTTGTACTCCCATTTAAAAATTTCTAGTTCCGCTAGTTGGAGCTGGGGCCGGAGCTGGAGATGGAACTGGAACTGCTTCTGGAGCTGGAGTTGGAGCTGGAGGAGGAGTTGGAGAAGCAGCCGGATCCGGTACCGGATCCGGTGCCAGTCCCGGTACCGGTACCGGAGCTGTAACCATAGTTGGAGCCGGAGCTGGAGCTCCCAACATTGCACCTTCTCCTGCATCTGTATATATGGCTACAGCCGAATATACAACAATTTTTGGTTTTTTTTATCCGTGGTGGGTGGTAATGATGACCTTTAAAGACCAATGCATCTTTCAAATTAACATTGAACTAAATAAGTAGTTGAGGTTGTCTACTCCTAGGTAACCATGCTTGACTTGACATTGTATTGAATATGTATGTTATGTATCTCTTTATGTATTATGTGTCCAACGAAACCAAATAAAATAATATGAAGATGCATGTTTTGTATCTCCTACCGTCATGTTTTGATTATGTTCATATGTAGGGGCGGGCTAATCATACATACTTATAAAGCTAGCATTTTTTCTTGAATCTCATGCATTTGAAACCCCCGTTTTTTTTTCCTTCCACCACATCCATTTGAAACTCGCATGACTTTTCAATTTCTTTATAATAATAATAATTATTATTATAATTTGGTAATTACGTTAAATAAATATTAAACCTAAAGTGTAATCATATATAAACTAAAATTCAATATTAAAATAATATCTTTACTTCTACTTATAAAATTATGTTTTTTTTATTAAAATAATATATTTACTTCTACTTACAAATGATGCATTTTTCCTTTCACCACATTCATTGGAAACTCACATGCATTTTTTCTTTCCCCACATTCATTTGAAACTTCCACTTTTCAGTTTTTTCTATAATAAATATAAATTGATTAATAAGGTTAAATAAATATCAAACCTAAAGTGTAATCATATATAAATTAAATTTCAATATTAAAATAATATTTTTACTTCTACTTATAAGTTTATGTTTTTTAAATTTTAACATATTATAGTTAATTTATTAGTTTTAATATATTGTTGAATGTAAACCGTTATCATTTTAAAGATACAATTTTGGAACAATTTGTATAATATACTTACATTATTAATTTAAATATAATATTATAGGGTCAACTTAAATATAAATTTTAGTTTAACTTAAACAACTCAAAAAATATTTTGTAAATAATTAAAAATGATAAATTGTAGTGTCTTTCTAATAATGATTATAAGTTGGTTATTAATGTTAAATAAATATTAAACCTAAAATGTAATCATAAATAAACTAAATTTCAATTTTAAAATAATATCTTTACTTATACTTATAAATTTATGTCTTTAAGTTTTAACATATTACACTTAACTTAATAGATTTAAAATGTTGTTATATGTAAATCATTATCAGTTTAAAGCTACAACTTTTAAACAGTTTGAATAAAATACTTAAATTGTTAATTTAAATATAAAATTACAGTGTCAACTTAAATATAAATTTCAGTTCCACTTAAAAAACCAAAGAATATTTTGTAAATAGTTCAAAGTCATAAATTGTAATGATAAATGCAAAAACTAAATTGTAATATCAATTTAACTAAAATATTTCCTAAAGATATTTTTATAATCGTGAGAAATTTTCAAATAAGTAGCTTAAAATAATTACAATAAAAATAGTTAAAAATAAATCTATATAAATAATTATATTGTTACCTTTAAAATAAAAAACAATGTTTGATATTTTAACAAGTTATAATGATAGAAATTAAAATATTAAGTAAATAAATTTTAAAAATTAATTATTAATAACAACAACTATAAATAACATTAGACAAGATATCATATTTAAATTTATTCATGACTAACTCACTAATAGAAGTTATTCAAACGATTGAGATTATGCAGTTATAATAGATTTATATATAATTATATAGTTCAAAATAATCTATATATTATATCAATTTAATATACAAATTGTTATATCAAATTTAACAATAACGTTATTGTTATATTTAAAAAAAAACATATATTTGTAAAGACTTCAACTATATAGGTGTTTCTGCGCAACGCGCAGATATTCGCTTAGTATATATATATAAAGGTATGTAACTACATAAACATAAGTTTTACCAAGAAGTGTTAATTTTTGTTATATAAAAGTTATATGTTAAATAGATACGATTACATACCCTTAATCGAATATTTGCATACCCAACAACTAGGATATTTCATTAAATTAATTGAATTTAATCAGAGATCAGGGAAACTATTTTCGTATTATATTGTTAAATAATTAAAAATAAACAATGATTATGATAATTTTAAAAACATTTTAAAGGTACGCCAAAATTGAAATTTAGTATCTCAAAATACTTCGAAGTCGTATTTAGAAGGAAGTTGGATCTTTATCAAAAACAAAATTTAAAATTATTAACTACTAGATAGGAAAAAAAGTAAAGTCTAGCAGATATTAAAAATGAAAATCGTATGTCCTAATCCCGTGAACCATCATTAGCGGTTTACAATGTTTTAAAAACCTTGCTATGTTACGTTCAAAGTGTCTTACATATTTTTGTTACTTAATTAGTTTTTTAGGTTTAAATTGATTGTTATTTTATGATTAACTAGTTTATAACCATAAGAACCACGGTTATAAAATTAATTAATTTTGTAAATTTTTTTTAAGTAAAACTCAAAACAAATAATTAATTATTTTAAATAACTTATTAATTAAGAGATATTTTTTTAGTTATATATAAAGTTATAATCGTTGATTTAAATAAATACGTAAAATTATACCACCTTATAATTTGTATAAATTTTATTTTATTTTTTTATTCTGATATTATTAATTTAATGTAATTAAATGAAAATTTAAATTTTGAAATTTGAAATAGAGAATCAACAGATTGACAAGTGGCATCATATTATTTACAAAACCTAACATGGTGATATATGACAAAAAAAAACTAACTTTTTATTAGTATAAGGAATAATAGAGAATAATTAGTATAGGGAATAATTTTTCTTAGGGATGGTAATTTTTTAGTGTTTAATTTTGTTATTTTTCATGTGGTTAGATACACGCTAACTAACTTTACCATCTACTTGTTCATCGTACAATTGTTAATTTATTATGTTTACCTTTTAGGATTGTTAATTTCATTAACAAAAATAGATAAATTTTCAAAAGAAATATATAATGCACGATATATTTTCAAGTGAGAATATTAATCAGTTTAGTTTCACCCTATCCATTCAAGTGAAAGTTTTTTGAGCTCCATAATCTCTCTAATAGAAAAAACATTTAGGAGTATCACCAAAATCAAAGAGATGGAACTGCATACCCGAGACACCATTTGATCTATTTTTTTGAATGTTTTAGTTTTTATCTTACCTTGATAGTGTTTAGGATTCTTCTTATGATCAAAGTATAAAAACTCCCATGTATTTGGTTGAAACCCACCACCACCACCAAAGACCACCATTGATGTCTTCTCACACGATTTTCTCACGGTCTCTGATCATGCAAGACTAAATTTCGTTGGATGAAACCTTCTCCATGACGAAAACTATAGTGACTAGAAGAATGAGATGATAAATTCCTTGTTGGCCAAGAATAAAGTTGGTTTTATCGACAACTCTTTAGCTATACCACAAGAGGGGCTGACTGATCTGATTAACTTGAAAAGTTGCAGTACCATGGTGAGAGAGTGACTTGTCAAAGTGTTACTGAGAAAGAAATTACATGTAATTTAATATAACCAGTCACCGCTCACAATATATGGATGGCTCTAGAAGAAAGATTCAGGAGAGAACGACATGAGAGCCTGTAAATTAAGAAGAATGATAACTATGATTCACAAAGAAAATATGACAATGTCAACCTACTAGGCTACACGATAGGGGTCCAGAATCGAAAAACTTGAAAACCAAATCGAACCGAAATCAATTTCAAACCAAACCGTATTAAAATTCGGTTTTTGGTTTGGTCTGAGACCAAACCGAATTGTGAACTTGGTTTTTGGTTCGAGTTTCGGTCTCATGAAATTTAAACAAAACTGAACCGAAAAAACCAAATTTAATAACATAATTAATTAAAAAATATATGATATATTTGTATATTAAATAGAAATATTAATTACAAAGTAAAAATCATTTTAGACTATTTACTATTTTACCAATATAGGGTTAAACTTGATCAATTTAAACTTTATGTTTCTAGTCAGTACTAGTACCATTTTATAATTTTATGTATGAAACTTTGGATCTCTATTTTACGTATGAAACTTTGGATGTTTTCGTATGAAACATTAGATTTTTTGTGTTTGCAACTTTAGTTTTTCATGTTAAAAGCATTGCAAATTATGTTTGGAATTTTTTAAGGTAATATTTAGTTTCCTTGATTTTCAAACTGAACCAAACCGAATTAGAAATCAATTTTCGGTATGGTCTAGTGAGTTTAAATTGATTTGGTTCGGTTTTTGAATTGGACCAAAAAAATTTCAAACCGAGGAAACCTATTTGAGAAAACCAAAGAAACCATAAACCGAACCGATTCCCACCCGTACTACGCGAAGCTAAGAGGAGTCTAGGATAAAGTATAGTCAGTTGTGCCAAGGATGCACGTGTGATATCATGAATGAAATTACGAAATTACAAGAAAAGGGATGCATATATGGTTTTCTAATGGGGCTTAATGAAGAATATGGAGCTTGTTGGATTTGGTATTTAAGCCCATAACTATAATTGGTATGTACTTGACCTGAGAATGATATGGTCCATTTGGGTTGCATATCAGCAGGACAATTTGATAGGATGGACTTCTGAGAAGAGGTTATTTATGATTTATTAATATATTATAAGTTCTAAGATATTAATTTGAAATCATATTATTTAATTAGTATTGATCAAGAATTAGTTTGGAATTAATTATGTGATCAAAAGAGACTAATTAAATATAAGGGGTTCATTTGGTAAATCATTCATTCTAATGGTGTGGGCCAATGATCCATGGTTCGTTAGGTTGGGCTAAACGCATGTGACAATCCATGGAGGTTTAAACCCATGGAGCCTAAGGAATATGGAAGGTCATGCCGATTAGGGTTTACATGGTGTAACCCTAGTTTTGCAACAATATATAAGAAGCCCCTTAGCATCCAAAAATGACACTAGTGTTCTTGGAGATTATTTGAGCCGATTTTGGTGTTAGGATATTCGCTCAAAAGTCTCATTTGTTCTAGGTGTGTTGTGGTTCCATTTGAGGCATTCACATTATTGGTGCTAAGATCTTAATGGCCAAAACTACAAGCAAGAACAAAGAGGTGGTTCTATAACTCATTTATATGTTGTTTATGTCATTTGTATGCTAGTTGTAGGTTTAATGCTTTGGAAACCATATTTCATGTATAATTAGAGAAAACATAGATCCAAAGCATTTATGGTTATATGTGCACCATAGGATGTTGTAGTATACTAAAACCCATGAGTGGTATCAGAGCCTAGGGTTGTTTTCCATTATACTTGATGTTTTATAAGTTTTCAAAGTGAAAAAATCAAAAAATTTGCCTTCTGCCTAGTGAACCCGCTGAGTCCATCGGATGCCTCGCTGAGTGGCATGTTTTTTTACCTTGGACTCGTCGAGTCTAGTATGTGGCTCGACAAGTTGGTAGTCCAGACAACAAAATTTTGAGTTTTTTGGTCTGTTTTGGATTAGAATCATTACCACAAAATGTTTTTGTTCATAAAAATTGATTTTTTTTAATGGTAATGTTGATTCTCATCCAATTCAAAGATAATTGTCAAAGTTTCATGATTTGTATTAGTTTCTATGATTAGGCTAATTTCTTGAAACTTGTTAGATATGAATTATCTTGACTTACAAGTTTAATTAGATCATAGACAAATTGTTGATTTTGTTAGTTAGAATTTTTGATCTAATTGTTTTTTATGAACTCCATAACTTGTCCTGAAGTTATGGAATGTTAAGAGTCGTTTCGTCAAACCATTGCTTCCTTGACTAGTGGAGGGTCGTTAGCCAAACAGGTTTAACAGGACATTAATTTTGATTTAAAGTATAATGATAATTACAAAGTAACTAAACTTTTATTAAATTCCCAATCTTAGTTACTTTAGGAAAATTTTGAATATGGTGCTAACCAATGAAATTGCACTTTGTACCTTGTTAATTCGTTAGTGGGCCGTGTGTGGTTAACCGGCACACTAATCTGGGACTTACAATGCGTGACAAAGGATAACTTGATGTTAATCATATATCAATGGAGCGTGTGTGGTTAACCGACACATTGATTAGGTGGTTGTAACATTGGGTGTGCCAGGCTAATTGGCATGATTATTCACACCTTTTTTGTGATCCTCGGTATCCCAATCACAAACTTGAAGGGCACAATCGAAATTTAAACATGCCATTAAAAAATTCAATGAATCTCAAAGGATCTAGGAATTTCAATCCATTTAAAACTTTAGTATCAATTTTGTTTTCATGGTGGAAATTGGTAAATCATCATTTACCTACCTTTAAATATTTTGCGATTTGGATTACGACATCTCTCTTCCAAACTGTTAAATATTGTGTTGGGTCCTAGCCTTAATATTTCATTTGGGTGTTATATTAATGACTTAAATAAACTAAACTTGAATTTTTCCCGTGTAGATGTCTAGTTTAGACAACTATGGTCTTCCCAAATCTTTTTGAACAAGCTCTCCTTTTGAAGATGACGTTCTACAGTTGGATCGTGAAAATTATGATGGGTTTTTGGTCATAAGACATCCTATGTGCTCATACAAACCCTAATGCTTGGATCTAGGTTTCTCTATTGTACATGCTTTGAATCCAAGACTATAAACCCTAATATTAGCATATGGAAATCGATATCAATATATAATAAGGTTTAAGAACATACCTTGATTGTTATGTAGCAATAACAATCCTAATTCCACCTTGAATTGACTTTGGAATGCTTAGAGTCACAAGTGTCACTCCTCTAATGGCTTACAAACACCAAGAGAAAATGGAGAAGGTATAAAGAGAGAGGAGAGAGGTTAGAATTCGTCCTTAAGACTCCTTAGGAACAAGTACACGAATTCTAAGGCCTTAGGGTCTTTATATAGGTGTAGAGATAGGGTTTCAGTCATTATCCTTATCTAGTTGCTTATCCACAAAGCAACCCATAAGATAAGTCTTAGAAATCCCTTATCCTTTATCCTTTGGACGATTTCAAGGATATCTTATCCCTTGAATTCATCCAACCTATATCTAGGATAACTATTACCATATATTGTAACTATCACATAATTACAATTTAGCCCCTCTAGTTTAATTAATTACACTTGATCACAAAATTAATTCCTAATTAATTATTGACCAATATTAATTAAACAAATATTATTTCTCCTTTAATATATTATTCTTATAACATATTAATAAATCATAATAACCTCTCTCTCTTTATTTATTTCTCCAATCAAGTTGTTTTGGTGAAGGCAACCCAAAAGGACCATGCACCATTGGGTCAAGTACATACCAAAATAGTTATGGACTTAGACACTAATCCAACAATCTCCCACTTGGATAAGTCTAATAACTATTCTGCGTATGACTTCAGATCCTGATTTGCAATCGTAGCTTTCCAAAGCCGCTGTCAACTCTGATCCTATCAGATACGCGTGTCCTTAGATAAGGGATCATATATTCCTCCATTCTAGATATCGTATGAGATATGATTTCAAATCATTCTCTTTGTACTACTTCTCGATTTCCGGTTTATGACGACAGACTAATTGAACAAATCAAATTAGCCCTAGCCCGACCGAGCATTTAAGTTTGTCATCACTAAACCATCGAGGGGCCCAAAAGATATCGCTTTTATCCTACCTTGGATAAAAGTGATGGGTTTCGAGCATTCTAACACTTCCTAAGTGTACATGCAACCCTAATAACCTTGGATCTATGTTTGTCTAATTATCATGCAAAGTTGAATTCCAAGGTTATATTCCTATCTAGCATACATGGGGAACAATTTTAACTTAAAGTATAGATAGAATAACTTACCTTGTTGTTGTTTGTGTTCCTTGAAACCTTGTGAGCCTAGCACCCCAAGTGTGATGCCTCAAATGCTTCACACAACACCAAATGCTCTTGGAAGAACTTATGAGAGAACACACACTTCTCAAAATCGGCCAAGCCCTCTTGTTTCTTAGTGTATATCCGATTTTAGGTGGAGAACATGTTTCTTATATAGTGTTGACACATCTAGGATTAAACCCTAATGTGTCATGACTCTTCATTTCCATGACCCATGGGTTTGTAACTCCCATGGAGCATCCATGGAGCATCCTATGGGTGGAACCCAACTTGATAATCCATGGAGCCTCTTAGCCCACTATACAAGATATGGATGATTTACATAATCAACCCATATATTTAATTAGTTATCTTTTGATCACATAATTAATTCTAAATTAATTCTTGATCAAACTAATCAAATAATATTATTAATATATTAGAAATTATAATATATTAATAATCTCCAAGTGTTATTTCTCTCATTTAGTCTATCCAATTGCATGGTGCCATGCAACCCAAATGGACCATGCCGGGTCGGGTCAAGTACATACCAGAAATAGTTATGTACTTAGACACCTTATCCAACAAAAAGGAACGGATAAACTTTGATACAATGCTTGCTTGCACTCACTAACCAAATCACACACAACAATATGTTTTATAACACCAAGTTACTAGTGCATTTTCATATTATCAATGTGCAACCGATTAGCAATATACAACTCACACATCTCGGTTTCAAGAATATAAGATGTTATTGTCTCACCAATCACTCGTGATACAATTCATGGAGTGATCCAAGTGAGCGTGGGTTTAATCCAATGCTCAAATTCATATTCATAAGCACTCATGAATGTTGCAGCAAACATTTGCTTATGTCTAATACTATTTTAGACAATCCACACACCAATTCACGACAGTCTTCATTCATATCTACTTCCAACATATGAACGACTATGGCCCATTTGAATAATTCGATTATTCTTAATAAACTCAATTATTCTGGAAGTCAAATCATGCAAAGTGAAACACAAGAATAATACTAATCCCATATGGCCTCAACCCTTTGAGCATAAATAAAACACGTTTTATTTATCATCATATCGATTACTCATTATTTGTCGTTTCGGGTTATCAACTTCTTACTTGAATTATTACACTTGTCCCATGCTCCTAGCATGCACACAATGTTTACCTATAGTTCTTACTTTTATGAAATAGACAAATTGAACACATTTCCAATCATTCTCATTTTACAACTCCAAATCCATTTTCTTAAGTGTAAGAATATCAAATTCTTGTTACTTATAGAATATTATAGATTCTAACACTTTATGCAACGATCCTTTTGTAATGTCACTGTACCAAAGTCTCAAAGACTATTGCCAATGATATTACAAAGTCCTCTAACGTAGATTGTTACAAGACAATTCCTTAGATATGATGTCTCTCACTCAAAGTACATTCCTTTGAACATCCTTTTGCATAAAAGTTTCTAATCTAGACATAGATTTTCAATATTTACTTCCCAATATGGACACGCTTCCATATGTTCCATATGACAACTTATTCTTAAAGGGTCTTATATATTTGTAATGATGTCGATATTGTCCATCCAATATGGAAACATTTCCATAATTTCCAATACTATACTTCCAACTACTCATAAGCGACCAATCCTCGTCGAACTTTGGATTGTCCTTTGATAGTTGTTTAATTATTTTAGTCAAAACCAATTCTAGTCCCTTTTTCCCTCTAAATGCGCTAGACATTTGGAAAATTTTAGAATGGTCAAACATTAAAGCATTTGCAATCGATCCTATACCCGAAGCGTATGGGACACGACGCATAATGTTTTATTTGCTATGTTCTCAAAATTTGAATTGTGAAGAGGAATGTCGTAATCATAATCGAAATTTTAAGAACACACTATGTACCTTTGACTAAATTTATCAACATTTCTCAACCTAATCCTTTAGATTTGAAATGAAGCATAATATTCTCTCCCTTAATTATAGCAAAACAACTTTACAACCCTTACGACTTTGCAAGGTATAACTCTTGTTTTTCTATAATTAATATTGCCAACTTGCAATACTTTCTATAATAATCATACAATCATAACTTTTATGCTCCCACTATCATGATGATTACTATAAAAGATAACACTTATGCTCCCACTAGCTTCGACAAGTATTCATTAACATCTTAACTTTCAGAGAGACAATACCTATTGAATTTCTTAAGTCCATGTTTCTAATACTTAGTGCTTTCATAATCTTTTATCAAGGCTTCTTGAACTTATACACCTTTTCCTTTAGATAGTTCATATGTGTGTCTCAACAATTAAGACTAATTGCCAAACCTCACAATTCAAATTATGGAAAGGGATACCGTAACCATGATCGAATTCGAGAATGCAATTTTACAATCACTATCTTCTTAAAATCTTTCTTAGTGAAAGCATTTCCTCACAATCATTTTCATGAAGGAGGAAATCTTATGACACTTAGATTTAAATGGTGTATTTGTTCCTATCCATGTGAATTTGTTAAAACCAAAGTTTACGACAAATTCAAACTCATATGGACCGAGCCTTTTTTTAATCTTGATTTCTTGCCTTATGGTAGCACAGCTTCCCACCACGTCTTCCAAGTAGTTAAGCAGCTCACCTTTTCCTATCAATGTACCTTTCATTGATTCAGGTGCCTTGCCTTTTATGCGTTCAAAATGAGAACTCATAGAACTCTCATGCACAATTAACTCGATTGGATTGGCATAGAATCAAAATTATGTCATTACGATAGGTTGTAAACTTTAACTCGTGTGCTAGTGATGATTGATAAGGTTTATTTGATTTGTTCTTGAAACCTTTCAAGACCATTATGACTCCTACTTACTCCTTGACATATAAGATTCTTTTGTCAATAAACATTTTTTTGACAAACAATTTTTCAACAGTTAGTGTAGCTTGTATCAAAACACTTCATAAATTGGTCCTAGTTGGCCCTTGTCTTATCCAAGACATCACAACTTTCCACATTTGATGAATGTTGTAAACCTTTAATACTTTTCACTCATTGTTACAATCTTAACTTTAAGACTTGTTATTGGAACGAAGTATGATAGACTTCTTGATCTAACCATTTCTTCAATCCTTGATTCCTCTTCTTAAACATACAATTGTACTAAGACTCACTTAGAGGATCAATTGAGATATGGTTCTTAATCATTAAGACTTATCATAAAGCATAAAAGCTACTCTCCCTTCTTCTTAGAATGGAGAAACTCTTATCTTTCTGCCTACTTGATTCTTCTTATTCGTTCTACTATTGATCTAAACCCTTTAATCAATTCAGAATCACACTTAATCTTGTAAGTGTAATCATATTTACTAAGCCTTTAGTAAATCATGACGAATATCTTTGTTACTCTTATGGTGAACTTGATCAACACACAACTTTGTGTACTCGATCTCCTAGTCCTTCACTTGACACTTTGTCAACTAATTTGTCTAATTTCCAAATACGAAATTTCTCATTCATCATGCAACCAAGTTGCGTGATTCCAAATTTCAGTCCAATTGAAACTTTGGGTGATGAGAAACTCTCCCTATTTGGTAAATTCTCGACATTCCCATAAATAACATAACTAAGAATCATATCCATTCGTTGTAGAAATATGCAAACATCAATTTTCATAACGATTTCATTGCAAGGAAGTAAATAAATAAATAAATAAGTCAAACAAAATTTATTTTATTTATAAAAGCAGCGGAAAAACATTTGTCCTTACAATGCAAAATCTATTGAAAACTACGTAAAAGGAAAATTTCTAATAACTCTATCATAACTATCTAAGCTCAAAATCCAATCTTCAAGTCCATGCGATCGAGATCCATCTCTTGTGATTAGATTCATCTTGCTCTCTTATCAAGCTTCCTTTCTTTTCACCGATCCTTCAAAACATTCAAATGCAATCTTATCACATCATGTATTAAGAATCAATAATAGGAACTTAACGGAGTTAGATAGTGGATTTTACCTGAAGCGTAGTCATACTTTTGACTCTCCCATCTCTTAGATCTCTTAGGTAAAAAGGGCAACTTCGTCTCCAATGCCCCTTCTCTTGGCAATAAAAGCAAATTGACTCTTTTGGAACAACACATGGAACTACTTCAGACATCGCCTTTCTCTTATGATCAAACTTTTCGATCATTGCATGTCTTTCATTGCCATTGTCTATATCCATAGAGGTCTTGAAGGCAGATTCACCAATCAACTTTGCTTTTCTATTGCGCCAAACCATGGCTGATTCAACAGCAATAAGCATGTAGGTGAGATCCATAAGGGTCACGTCGTGGTTCATCATATAGTACTCTCTTACGAACTCACTATATGAGTTGGGAAGTGACTGAAGAACCCAATCAACAGTCATCTCTTCACCGACAACGGATCCCATCATTCTTAACCTATCAATGTGTGACTTCATCCCTAAGACGTGTGCACACACCGACTTTCCTTCTTTATGTTTACTTGCCAAAAAGGCTTGAGTGATATTGAACCTTTCAATTTTACAATCTTGTGGGCTAGGGAGAATAATTGGAGGAGGAGGAGGAAGTGAAGCATGATTTCTTGTTCCTCGATCGAATCGTGGAATATCATCTTCATGTGGAATGCTTGTTCCACGGGATTTGGGAAGACCATAGTTGTCGAACTTTGACATCTACAAAATGGGAGAAAAACAAATTCAAGTTAGTTGATAGATTGAGTCCTTAGTAAATCACCCAAATGAAATACTAAGGCTAGCACCCAACACAATATTCTACAACTCGGGAGAGGGATGCCGTAACCCTAATTGAAGAATATTTGAAGGTAAGTGAATGACGATTCACTAATTTCCACCATGAAAAACGAAAAAGAAATTTAAGTTTTAAATCTATGAAAACTCCTAGATCCTTTGAGATTCATTGAACTTTCAATGGCATGTTTAAATCTCGATATGCCCCTCTTGTTTGTGACTGGGATGCCGATGATCACAAAGCGGGTGTGAATAACCATGCAAACTTACATGGTGCCCTCACATGTTACAATCACCCATTCGATGTGCTGGTAAACCACACACGATCCACCGAACTATGACAAACATTGAGTCACCCTTTGCAACCTTTGCTTAGAACCATTTAGTGTGCCGGTAAACCACACACGCTCCACTAACGTCTTCGCAAGGGCACAAAGTGTAATTTCATGGAATTGCATCAATTCACTTTTGCCTAAGTAACTAAGATTGGGATTTAGAAAAACATTTAGTTACTTTGTATTTCATTATACTTATAATGGAAGGTTTCATCCTATCCTACCCGTTCGGCTAACGACCCTCCACTAGTCAAGAGTGCGGTGGGTAAGAGTGGATACCCATTCAATCGCCATTTTATAGGCAATTTCCTTAAACACCCCTTATAGACCAACTTCGTGAATGAGGCCTACTAACGGTAAGACTGACTTTTACTCATACATATATATAATGTTAGACTTTTAATTATATATATATAGTATAAGGTGCATTTTATACTTTTAAAATACTATGTGGTTAACTTTCACAATTACACTTTTAATTCAATTAAATGGTCAACCTAAACTTTTATGGATTTATTAAATCTCTTTTAATTATACTCCTTAATTAATTAATAAAACCATAAGGGTGTATTTGAACTTTTCAAAACTAGGGTTTTAGAATTTAACATACCTAATCAACTTTTAATCAACTTTTAAACTACAAAACTTGAGGGCAGGTTTTGAAACATTTCAAAACAATTTAGTTTTAATCTATCATAAAATTTCGAATTTTTGACATTTAAATTTAAAATTTTAAATATTAAAACTCTTGATTTAATAATTATCTTAAATTAGACTATTAATTTAATTATTAAATCATAAGGGATTATCTAAATAATAAGGATAATTACCATTTATACATTTAAGTTATCATAATCTCTTAAATATCTATATAGATTTCGAAAATATGGATGGATAATGCAAGATCTTGAATTACCATGTATAACAATTAAAGGATAATTACAAGATATGGTATAATCCAAATCCCTAAAAATTAGGATCTTATCTTGGGGAGGAGGCAAATTTCGAAAATCAAGGGATTATAACAAACCCTAGATTTCGAAATTTAAGGGTTTAAGGAAACGATTTGAAGATCTTATTCAAATTATTGCAAATTAGGGTTTTCAAACCCTAGTCTCAAAAAACCCTAACCTTCTAGGGTTTATTGGCAATAAACCCTAATATATCAAGTTCACACAATTGAAACCAAACCAATGGCTCTGATATCACTGATGGGTTTTTGGTCATAAGACATCCTATGTGCTCATACAAACCCTAATGCTTGGATCTAGGTTTCTCTATTGTACATGCTTTGAATCCAAGACTATAAACCCTAATATTAGCATATGGAAATCGATATCAATATATAATAAGGTTTAAGAACATACCTTGATTGTTATGTAGCAATAACAATCCTAATTCCACGTTGAATTGACTTTGGAATGCTTAGAGTCACAAGTGTCACTCCTCTTATGGCTTACAAACACCAAGAGCAAATGGAGAAGGTATAAAGAGAGAGGAGAGAGGTTAGAATTCATCCTTAGGACTCCTTGGGAACAAGTACACGAATTCTAAGGCCTTAGGGTCTTTATATAGGTGAAGAGATAGGTTTCCGTCATTATCCTTATCTAGTTGCTTATCCACAAAGCAACCCATAAGATAAGTCTTAGAAATCCCTTATCCTTTATCCTTTGGACGATTTCAAGGATATCTTATCCCTTGAATTCGTCCAACCTATATCTAGGATAACTATTACCATATATTGTAACTATCACATAATTACAATTCAGCCCCTCTAGTTTAATTAATTACACTTGATCAGAAAATTAATTCCTAATTAATTATTGACCAATATTAATTAAACAAATATGATTTCTCCTTTAATATATTATTCTTATAACATATTAATAAATCATAATAACCTCTCTCTCTTTATTTATTTCTCCAATCAAGTTGCTTTGGTGAAGGCAACCCAAAAGGACCATGCACCATCGGGTCAAGTACATACCAAAATAGTTATGGACTTAGACACTAATCCAACAAATTATACTTCATTTCCTCCACCTCCTCCAATTATTCTGCCTGACCCACAAGTTTGAAGACTTGAATCACTTAATCCCTATTTGATAGCAAACACAAGGATGAAAAGTCTGTGTATGCACATGTCTTGGATATGAAGTCACACATTGACATGCTGAGAATGTTGGGTATTGTCTTCCCAAGGAAGTTGGCTATTGTTTGGGTTCTTCAGTCACTTCCCGAGTCATATAGTGAGTTTGTTAAAGACTACTATGTGATAGATCACTACATGACCCTTATTGATCTTACCTATTTGCTAATTGTTGTTGAATCAACAATGATTTAGCGTAATGGTCAAGCAAATTTGACTGTAAGATCTACCTCTCAAGCTGACATGGGTAATGACATGGATATCACAGAAATGATTCCTTCTCCTAAAGGAAAGGAATTGGCTATGGTCAAAAGTTTTCATCATAAGGGAAAGGCCAAATATGAGATTGTTCCATATACCATTCCCAATAAGCCTTTTTGTTTCTATTGCCAATGAAAGGGACATTGAAATCCAAGTTGGCCGGATTACCTGAGAACTTTAGTCCGATTGTGTGGTTCTGCTTCAGATAAGTCCACTGTCTAACTCTATTAAGTTCCTAATTGTGTACTCTTAATACATGATGTGACAAGGTTGCATTTTTGATGTTTTGTAGGATTATGCAATAGGAAGAAACCTTAAAGGATGAGTATGTTGAATCTGGTTGCGAAGATGGATTTCAATCGCATGGTTCGATGATCGGATTTTTTTGAGCTGCTGCTTAAAGAGTTATGATACATTGCTTAGAAATATGTAGTAACATAGTTTTCATTTGTAATTGCACTGTAAGGAAAAGTTTTCTGAATTTTATAAATAAAGATTTTTTTTTTATTTTATTATATCTCCTTGCAATAACATTTGTGAAAATTGATGTTTGTATGTTTCTATTTTAGCAATATGAATTTGATTCCTTTGTTTGTCGTAGTGTCGAGAATTTGCCAAATAAGGAAAGATTCTCATCACCCAAGTTTCAATTGGTTAGAAACTTGGAATCATACAACTTGTATTCTATGATGAATGGAAATTTTCGTCTTTGGGAAATTAAGACTAATTGCTTGTTCACATGTATATGTGAGTCAAGTGAAGGACTAGGGGATCGGGTACACTAGATGTACGCTGGTAAAGTCAACCACAAAGAACAGTAAGGTTATTCGTCATTATTGACTAAAGTTTAGTAAATATGGTTATGCTTACAAGATTAAATATAATTCTGAATTATTGGAAAGGTTCAATGTATGGCAGAACAAATAAGAAGAATCAAATTAGGCAAAAAATTTTGAGTATCGTGTTTTATGATCATCTTAATGATTATGAAAACCACATCACAATTAATCCTCTAAGGAAATCTTAGGGCATTTGTATGGCTAAGAAGAGGAATCATGAATTGCTGAAATGGTTAGATCAATAAGATGAGTCATACTTCGTTCCAAAAACAAGTCTTAGAGTCATACTCTAAGATTGTGACTTGAGTGACATTAAATTAAGAAAGGTTTATAACACTTATCAAATGTAGAGTAAAATGTTTTCTACTATTGTAAATTTGAAATTGGTAAGTTGTGATGTCTTGGATAAGACAAAGACCTACTAAGACCATATATGTGAAGTGTTTGTCTTGATAACAATCTGAATATTTTATTGTCAATGAATGTTTCGTGACAAGAGAGCGTTATATGTCAAGAGGTCAGTGGGAGTCTTAAAGATCTTGAAATTTTCAAGAACTAATCAAGAGTAAGGTTCTGTTTGATAGTTTATGTCTAGGAAAGTGCTGTCTGGTAAACTGTTGTCTGAGAAAGTTTTTTAACTGGGAAAGAAACCATGTTGTTTGATTATACATATGATTGACTTTGTTGAATGATGAAATATGACCCGACTTATGTTCGATAGTGGTGGGATGGATGAGATTATTTAAAATAAATTAGGATGGTGGTATTGTAAAAAAAAATGAATTAATCCAATAAAAATAAATAAATAAAATTAACTAAAAGAAATTAATAATCCAATAAAATAATATTTATTAATATAAAAATATTATATATTATAAATAATATTTATGAATATATATTAATCAAATAAAAAGAATTAATCAACAAAAAGGAGATTTAAAAAAAATGAATTATTTAAAATAAATTAATAATCCAATAAAATAATATTTGTTAATACATAAATATTATATATTAAAATAATATTTCTTAATATAAAATAATACATTAAAAAGGTATTAATTCAACAAAAAAATTAAAATAAGTTTACAAAAAAATTAATAATCCAAAAAAAAAAAAAAAAAAGAGGCGAGATTTGGTGCATAATTGTCTTTCCAGCACATTCAGTTAGAAAGATATGATTTTGGGGCTTTCTGGGAAAGACATATCTTACCGGGAAAGACCCATTTTTTGGTGCAAATCAAACAGTGTTTCTCGTCCATTCAGCGAGAAAGATCTGTTGGGACCTGAAAAGATGTGTATCAAACAGGGCCTAAACCTATTGTTAAATACTAGCACACGACTTCAGGTTTGTAACCTATCATGTTGACATATTCTTGTTTCTATGCCCATTCCATTTAAAGTTGACTATGCATGAGAGTTCTATGAGTTTTCAGTTGTTTGCATAACAACCTATGAAGCAATGGTAGACACTTGTGCTGCCAGGTGGCAAGAAATTAAGTTTAGTCCATATGAGTTTGGATTTGTCACTAACCTTATCTTGTGTCTATGGTTACAAAAAATTCACATGGATAGGAACACATACACCATAAAGTGTAAGTGTCATAAGTTTTCTCCCCAATTCATGAAAATGATTGTGAGGAAACGCTTTCACTAAGGTGATTTTAAGCAGATAGCATTTGTGATATTTGCATTCTTAAATTCGATTATGATTATGACATCCCTCTTCATAATTCGAATTGTGAGAAATGTAAAAGGTCTAAACATTTCAGACTTATGGCTGTAAGTTCTAAATTTTTTAAGACACATATGTGAGCTATCTAAGGAAAGGTGTATTATTTTGAGAAGCCTAGATAAAGTCTTATCAAAGCATCTCGTATTAGAAATCTGAACTTTGGTAATAGAAGTCAATAGGTATTGATTTCTACAAGTCCGGTTGATTTCTGGGTACATGTCAAAGCTAGTGGGAGCATAAGTGTTATGCTAGCAAGATAATTATTATGCTAGTCGGAGCATAATTATTATGGTAAGTGTTGCATGTTAGCAATGTTAATTATAGAAAACAAAGGTTTCAATTCGCAGGGTTTGAAAATTTGTTTTGCTATAATTAAAGGAGAGGAATTTAAACCTCATTTCAATTCTAAAACCTTAGATTGAGTTTTAATCAAATTTAGTCAAATATATATGAATGTTATGTTGGAATGGTTCAACATAAGGAAATTCTATATATGGAAATGTTTAATTGCATTCTCAAAATTAGATTTATGATTACGACATCTATCTTCATAATTCGAATTGTGTGAACATGGCAAATAGAAATATTATAGCAAAAGGCTAATCAAGTATCATGTCTTTATGTTAGACATTATGAATCACATCCCATATGTTTCGGGCATAGGATCGATTGCATATGCTATAATATTATTGTGTTTTAATTTTCCAAATGCCTAGAGCATTAAGAGGGAAAAAGGAATAGAACCGGATATGGATAATGTGGTTAAACAACTGTTAAGGACAATCTAAGGTTCGCCAAAGATTTGTCGCTTAAGGACAGTTGGAAGTATAGTAATGGATGGAGAATATTAACATTATTATGAATAGACAGGAGTCTATTAATAATGAGTTATTGTATGGAAAATATAGAATGTTTTAATATTGGGAGTTGAGAAAGTTAGAAAGTTTTATGCAAGAAGGATGTTTAAAGGAATATACACTTCATTTCATGGAATTTTCTTCTAACAATCTCCAAAGAAATATTTTGTAATATTGTTGGTCAAGTCTCTTTGACTTTTGGTACCTAGACATTAAAGAAAAATCATTGCATGATAGTTAAGAATCTAACACTTCCTAGCAGTGAAAAGAATTTGGAATTCTTACTCTTGCAATAAAGATTTCAGACTTATGGAAAAGGTCAAAACATTTCAGACTTATGGTTGTAAGTTCTAAAATTGTTAAGACACACATGTGAGCTATCTAAGGAAAGGTGTATGATTTTGAGAAGCGTAGATAAAGTCTTATCAAAGCATCTCATATCAGAAATCCGAACTTTGGTAATAAAATTCAATAAGTATTGATTTCTACAAGTCCGACTGATTTTTGGGTACATGTCAAAGCTAGTGGGAGCATAAATGTTATGCTACTAAGATAATTTTATGCTAGTCGGAGCATAATTATTATGGTAAGTGTTGCAAGTTAGCAATGTTAATTATAGAAAACAAAGGTTTCAATTCGCAAGGTTTGAAAATTTGTTTTGCTATAATTAAAGGAGAGGAATTTAAACTTCATTTGAATTCTAAAAGCTTAGATTGAGTTTTAATCAAATTTAGTCAAATATATATATATATATATATATATGTATGTATATGAATGTTATGTTGGAATGGTTCAACATAAGGAAATTCTATATATGGAAATGTTTAATTGCATTCTCAAAATTAGATTTATGATTACGACATCCCTCTTCAAAATTCGAATTGTGTGAACATGGATAATAGAAATATTATAGCAAAAGGCTGATCAAGTATCATGTCTTTATGTTAGGCATTATGATTCGCATCCTATATGTTTCGGGTATAGGATCGATTGCATATGCTATAATATTATTGTGTTCTAATTTTCCAAATGCCTAGAGAATTAAGAGGGAAAAATGAATAGAACCGGATATGGATGAAGTGGTTAAACAACTATTATGGACAATCTAAGGTTCGCCAAAGATGGGTCACTTAAGGACAGTTGGAAGTATAGTAATGGATGGAGAATATTGACATTATTATGAATAGACAGGAGTCTATTAATAATGAGTTGTCGTATGGCAAATATGGAATTTTTTAATATTGGGAGTTGCATAATAGATGAGAAAGTTAGAAACTTTTATGTAAGAAGGATGTTCAAAGGAATGTACGTTGAATCTCAAACTTCATTTCATGGAATTGTCTTGTAACGATCTCCAAAGGAATATTTTGTAATATCATTGGTTAAGTCTCTGTGACTTTTGGTACCTAGACATTACGGAAGAGTCATTGCATGATAGTTAAGAATCTAAAACTTCCTAGCAGTGAAAAGAATTTGGAATTCTTACACTTGCAATAAAGATTTGGAATTGTGTAATAAGCATCATTGAAATGTTTTCCAATTGATCTATTTCACAAAGTCAGGACGATAGACAAACATAGGGTGCATGCTTGGAGCATGGCATAGCTATTGTTTTCATTCAAGTATTAAGTTGATAAATCGAAACATTATACAATCAATGATGAGTGATCAATATGACACTCAAAAGTTTTGTGGCCATATAGGATAAATATTATTCTTGTGTTTCACTTTGCATGTTTTGACTTCCCAAATAATTAGGTTATTCAAACCATCCACAGTCGATCATACTTTGGAAGTAGGTATTGAGGCAAGACTGTCATGAATGGGTCTGTAGTTTATCTAGGTGTTTTAGACATAATTGCAGTGCTCATGAGTACTCGTGAAATAAGATTCGAGTATTCGATTCAACCCATGCTCATCTGAATCACTTCATGGATTTTATCACGAGTGATTGTGAGATGACAATATCTTATATTCTTGAAACGGAGGTGATTGAGTTGTAGTTGCAAGCCAGTTGCACATTGACATATGTAAACGCACTGGTAACTACGTGTGATAAAAACATATCGTTATGTGTAATTTGATGAGTAAGTACAAGTAAACATTTGAGTAGAAGTTTATCCGTTCCTTTTACCCCATGTGGATATAAGCGATATTTGTGGACCCCACGATGATTTAGTGATCAGAAACCTAAGTGCTTGGCTAAGCCTGGACTGATTTGATTTGTTCAATTAGTCAGTTGTCATAAATCGGAAATTGGGAAATAGCAAATGGGCAGAGAGAATGATTAAAATCCATGTCTCATACCATATGATATCTAGAATGGAGGAATATATGATCCCTTATCTAATGGACGCATCATTGACTGGGTCAGAGTTCGACAACGAATTTTAAGAGCTACGATTGCTAATCGGGTTGTGGAGTCGTACTTGCAATAATAGTTATTAGACTTATACAAGTAAGAGACTATTAGATTTGATGACTAAGCCCATAGCTATAATTGGTATGTACTTGACCCGAGATTAGCATGGTCCATTTGGGTTGCATATAACCCTGACAATTTGATAGGATGGACTTTTGAGAAGAGGTTAGCTATGATTTATTAATATATTACAAGTTCTAATATATTAATATGAAATGATATTATTTAATTAGTATTGATCAAGAATTAGTTTTTAATTAATTTTGTGATCAAAAGAGACTAATTAAATATAAGGTGTTCATTTGGTAAATAATTCTGAAGAGATTTGGAATCGAGTTTGAATGTAATTCTAGAAGTAATTGAGTAAAATATTGAAACGATGAACATGAGAGTAAATAGAATCTTTTATCAGCTCATATTATGCTTTTCAGTTTACAGAATACAATGAATAAACTGTAAAACTGTGTGTAAAAGTTATTCTTAGATCACTAGTACATGCCCCTATTTATAGGAGAATAAAAGCATAAAAAAAATACTAAGGACTAAATGTTCAGCCTTCACTTTATAACGCCTTAGTAAAATAACTATATATACGAAGACCCATACATATGAAGACAATAAGATTCTTCGTAACAAACAAACTGACTCTTCGACTTATTACAATATTTTAGTGTCACACCCCGAAATCGAAGGCGGAAACGTCTCGGGGTGGAGGTGACTTCATGGGGATATCATAACCAATGTACATAGTAAGCAAAGTAAAACACAAAACATTACATTACATAAATTTCATTACATCAGTTGAAAAGTAAAGTAATACAAGTTTCATAGATACATAGTTTAAACAAAAGAAAGACGAGTCTTCTACGCACTCCATCTTCACCAAAAGAGATTGTCAGGTACCTGTGTAATGCGTACCTGAGAATACAAGCGGTTTGAAAATCAGCATAAAGCTGGTGAGTTCAGAAGCGGTTTGTTTTATGAAAAGAACGAGTTCCTTTAGTGTCCTGAAAAAGCGGTTAACAAAGAAAATGCCATATTTTCTTAAGGGTTAGTTACCAAATCCAAATTGAAATGTAAAATATGTACACTGAAAACATGATTGTTCTTGTGAATTGTAAAGTTTAGTTATTTAACTTGTTACACTTTTCTGATTATGTACTACGGTTACTCAGGAAAATCCTATATTTTCCTACATGTGTATGTGTGAACTGTTAATGATTATGTGTGTACGAACTGTTACCAGTTCCGATTATGTTCAATGTTATCCCTAGGAAAACCCCATGTTTTCCTGAATGTGGGTGTGTATTGTCACCAATTCTGTGTGTGCTAATTGTTACCGATTCAGATTATGTTCAATGTTATCCCCAGGAAAACCCCATGTTTTCCTAAATGTGTGTGTGTACTGATACCAATTCTGTGTGTGTCTTCTGAAAGTCCAATTATCCATAAATGTACATTAGTTTTAATACGTACATAAAACTAATAAATAAGTGTAAAGTGTTAATAATGTTGATTGCGAGTCCTTAACCATACTTCAGACTAGATATGACTCGGGTCGTGACCAATATCCTATTTATGACTTTCGTCAGCCTTGAAACTTTCGGTTCGGCTGTAGCTAGCAGCCAGGTGCGGGATTGTCAGTCTTATATAGATCTATACACTCAAGTCACGTTCTCCCTCCTGGAGATTCTGGTTACAGGGTTAGACCTCCACTCTCTCGTGCCAAGGAAGTGTTACAGAGGACGTGTCTCCAATATTTAAGATTACCTTTACTTCTCGCCTCAGGAAATAGTATCTATGACCAACTAAGTTTTAATGTGCCTGTCCTTTACACTCAAGCCTAGGTGTATTATTAAGGACGTTACAATGTTTTATGTTTTCTAAAGGTATCTGTCTTTTACACTCGAACCTAGGTGTGTTATTAAGAACATTACGATTATTTTATGTTTTCTAATGTTGTCTTTCTGTTACACTCGAGCCTAGGTGTTTTATTACAGACATTACAAATGATTTATAATCTCTATCAATGTAAGTGTGAACAATCAATTGTGAAGTATAAAACATAACAATGTATAATAAGAATTGAAAATTCGGTTTGAACAAAAAACTCTGCAAGTTTAAACAATTTGCTAATTTGTTCTCAATTCTTAAAAGTGTGCGAATTATGAAACCATTTAATCAAATAATGAATTTAAGTAGAAGATATTCTTGTAGTTTTGCTTGTATTCCCCCTTGAAAACATTTAAAAACCATTGAAAAAGGGTATGGGTATGAACTCACCGGGCGAGAAATGTGTCGAAGGGGATGCTAAACGTTGGATCAAGGCTTGAAAACGAGAGAGGTTCCTATGTAATGTTAAATGATACACAAATGTAACTAATTAGACCTTTAAAACACTAATCAGATACGAACATACACTCCAAGATGCGAAAACACTTCAAAATAAGTGTTTGGAGTGACCCAAGTGACTTTTCTGGACATGAATGGCTAGGATATGGAGTTTACTCTCCAAGAGTAAACTCTAGGAAGTATTCACGACCCTAAACACCACATCCCATGAGTTTACGACCGTAAACTCATGGTGGGTGTTCTTATGAGCTAAATGGCCTTAAATCAAATGAGGGGTGTTGCTAGGTTTGGTTCTAGGGCATTATCAAGGAACTAACTCAACCATATGGACCAATTTATGAGTTTACGGCGGTAAAATAATTGTTTACGGCCGTAAACTCTCACCCACATCATCCTTAATTGCTTTGAAGGTCAAAGATTAATCACAAATGATTCAACTCAATTTTACAAGACTTGGGGTGAGTTTAGGGCATCAAATGACACATATATAGGAGTTTACTCCCCATGAAATGGTGTTTACGGCCCAAGCTTGTTCTTGGGCATTAAACTCATGTTTACTCCTCAAAAATGATATTCAAGGTGTTTTATGTCCAATCCAATAAGTCCTTAAGCCATATCTAAGCTCCTATGGTGATTTGGGTGGCTTTTAAGGCTCAAAAAACCCCATTTACATGTGTTCACAGCCTAAGATAGTTCCAAGGCCATAAACACATGCTTATGGTCCTATTCCATTGTTGGATTAATGTCTACGTCCATAACTATAATTGGTAAGACTTGACCCGACTCGGCATGGTCCATTTGGGTTGCATACCATCATGCACTTGGATAGACTAAATGAGAGAAATAAGACACTTATGGTTGTTAATATATTATAAGTTCTAGTATATTAATAATAAGAATAATGAGATTATTTAATTAGTATTGATCAAGAATTAATCTAGGATTAATTGAGTGATCAAAAGAAGACTAATTAAATATATGGGGTGATTGTGTAAATCATCCATACTTGTATAGTGGGCTAATGCTCCATGGATTATCTAGTTGGGCCAAAACCCATATGATGCTCCATGGATGCTCCATGGTGCATTTGAACCCATGGATCCAAGGAAATGGAAAGTCATGACAATTAGGGTTTACCCTAATTGTATAACTATATAAGCATCTTATTCTTGAGGAAAATCGGCCACTAGAGAGACTAGTGAGAGTAAGAAAGGGCTAGCCGATTTTCATGAAGTGTAGAATTCTCTCTAAGTTATTCTAAGTGTTTTGATGATTGTGAACCATTTGAGGTGTCACACTTGGGGCACTAGGCACTCAAGCTTCATGAAGATAAGCACCATCAAAGAGGTAAGTATTCTATCTTGTTATATTGATAGTTTTGTATGCTAGTTTAGGATAATACCTTGGATATTCATATTTGCATGTATAATAGAGAAAACATAGATCCAAGGTATTTAGGGTTGCATGTACACTTAGGAGTGTTAGAATGCTCATAACCCAACAGTGGTATCATAGCCTAGGCTTGTTTTCTTGTTATACTTGCAATAGAAGCTGAAAATCGAGTTTTGATGCTGTCAACCCAGCAGACTCGACGAGTCCAAGGCAAAATGCATCCAACTCGCCGAGTTATGTTCATGCACTCGACGAGTTGGACCCCATACAACATATTTTCGAGGTTCTTGGGTAGAAATGGACTAGGAACATTACCCTAAGTTGTTTTTGAACTTATAAACTTGTTTTTAATGTGGTAATGTTCATGCTAATCCATTTTCAAAGATAATTGTCAATAGATTCATGTTTTGTATTAGTTTAAAGGTTAGACTAATTACATGAAAAAGTTTGATTTGAATTATCTTGTTCTTATGAGTTGCTTAGATTAATAGAAAAGTTAATTGAAATAGTTGTTTTCAATCCATTTTAATCTAAGAGTTGAGTACAAAATGTGTTTGTGTAACTTATCCTCAAGTTACATGAAGAGTCACATTAAAGACTCATAAAACTCATAAAGTTGGCAAAGGTTACAAAAATGAAGAGTCTAGTTCTAATTAAATGGAGTTATGACTCCATAATTTGTCCTCAAGTTATGGAGGACCAAGAGTCTCTTCATTAAATAAAAAAAATAATAATAAAAAAAATAGTGTAACCTTAATTAATTCCATAAGTTATAAAAATAAAGGAAAGATAATTCTTTTATTAGTTTAAAGTCTTCCATAAGTTATGGAACTTGAAGAGTTTTTGGATTAAAACTACTTTAAACACATAAGTTATGGAATTAATTAGTTTTGAATAGTTTCAAAACTTGCCCTCAAGTTTTGGAATTTGTAAAGTTTTCTCTTATGAATACTTTAATTCCAAGTTAACCCTTAGAATTTTAAAAGTTAAAATTCAACCCTTTTACTTTATAATATTATAAGTTAATATATATATATATATATATATATATATATATATATATATATATATATATATATATATATATATATGTATGTATAAGAGTAAAGTCAGTCTTACCGCTAGTACACCTCATTCACGAAGCCGGTCTATAAGGTGGGTATAAGGTTGTTGCCTATAAAATGGCAACTTAATGGGTGTCCACTCTCACCCACCGCTTGCTTGACTGGTGGAGGGTCGTTAGCCGAACGGGTTTGACAGGACTATAATTCTCCCTTCATTAAAAGTATTAATGATAAATACTAAGTAACTAAACTCTTAATAATTCCCAATCTTAGTTACTTAGGAAAATGTGAAGAAGGTGCTAATCCATGAAATTACACTTTGCACTTTGTTTAAGTCGGTTAGTGGAGCGTGTGTGGTTAACCGGCACACTAACTCGTATTTAACAAGGTAGGCAAAGGGTAACTTAATGTTTATCATAGTATCGATGGAGCGTGTGTGGTTAACCGGCACATCGATTGAGGGGTAATTTATTAAGGGTACCAAGTAATTTGCATGGTTACTTCACACCTTGTTTTGTGATCCTCGGCATCCCAGTCACAAAACCTGAAGGGCACACTCGAGATTGAAACATGCCATTGAACAGTTCAATGAATCTCAAAAGATCTAGGAGTTTCAAAACCAATTAAAACCTAATAATACATTTCGTTTATCTTGGTGGAAATTGTTGAATCGTCATTCACCTACCTTCAAATTGTTTTATTGCTTGGATTACGGCATACCTCTTCTAAGTTATAAAATAGTCTGTTGGGTCCTAGCCTTAATATTTCATATTGGGTGTCATATTAAGGACTTTAAAATCAACTATCTTGAATATCTCCCAAAACATGTCTGGTTTAGACATTTATGATCTTCCCAAATCTCTTGAAACAAGCCTTCCTAAATGAAGATGATGTTCCAATGGAAATCATACTTCTTTCACCTCCTCCAATTATTCTCCCAACCCCACAAGTTCTTGAAAAGTTTAAGGTCACTCAAGCCCTATTGGCAAGGCAAGGTCTAGGTGTGATCACATCTTGGAGATGTAGTCACATATTGACAAGCCGGGAGAGTTGGGTGTCAAAGTCTTGAGAAAGATGGTGGTTCAACTACTTTCTAAGTCACATAGTGAGTTCTTTTTGGAACACCTATGAAACAGACTATGACAAGACCCTTAATGATCTTATTTATTTGTTAAGATCAACTTCCTCAAAAACTTGATGGACATTGACAATAGTGACACAGGAAATCCAGAAAAGCATTCTCTTCCCAATGGAAAGGGATCAGCCATAGTCAACTCGGTTGAACAAATGGTAAAGAGAAAAGCTAAGTCTGTGATAGTCCCGTGTACCATTATCAAAGGGTCCATATGTTTATATTACCAAAGGAAGGGGCATTGGTTGCGAAGCTGCCAAGTTTACCTAAGGATGTTAAAGTCAATAAGTTTGACTCTACTTCAGGTAAAGTCCACTAATCTAACTCTGTTAAGTTTCTATTCTAAGATTCCTGATACATGATGTGACTGGGTCACATGGTAATGTTTTAAGAATCAAAGAAAAGTAAAGGAACTTAAAGAAAGAATATGCTGAATCTGATCGCATAGATGGATTTCTATCGTGTAGTTTGAAAATCGGATTCTTGAGCTACTTCTTAGGAGTTATGAGATATTGCTAAGGAATAGATAACAACAGGTTTTCATATGGATTGTAAGGATAAGTTTTTCCGCATAGTTTTAAAATAAAAGAAAATTTTTATTTTAGTTATTTTAAAATATCCTTACAATGGCATTTGAGGAAAAATTGTTGCTTATATGATTCCATTAATAGCAAGAGTGGAAGTATGAAATTGATTCTTTCATTTGTGGTAATGTCTAAATTTATCAAATAAAGGAAACATTCTCATCACCCAAGTCTCAATTAGACCGGGACTTGGAATCATGCAAGTTGTATAGCACGATGAATGAGAACTTTCAAGTATTGGAAAAATTAAGATTAATTACTTGTTCACATGGATGTGTGAGTCAAGTAGTGGACTAAGGGATCGAGTACATAGTCATGTGCACTGATTAAGTCCACTACAAAAGATGTAAGGCTATTCGTCATAGTTTACTAAAGCTCAGTAAATATGATTATACCTACAAGCTTAAGTGTAACTCTAAGACATTGGAAAAGGTTTCAATGCATAGCAGAGCGGATAAGAAGAATCAAATTAGGAAGAAGGATAAAAGTTTCTCAAATCTGAAAAGATGGGAGAGTACTTTAGTATCAGTTTTGTGATCATCTTAATGATTAAGAAACCATATCAAAATTAGTTCTCTAAGGAAGTCTTAGTGCATTCTTATGACTAAGAAGAAGGGATCTTGAATTGTTGAAATGGTTAAATCAAGAAGATGAGTCATACTTCGTTCCAATACAAGTCTTAGAGTCATACTCCAAGATTGTAATTTGAGTGACATGTCTTTAAGAAGGTTTAAAACACGTGTCAAATGTAAGAGTCAAAGTGTCCTACTCTTGTTCATTTTAAGTTGGTAAGTTGTGATGTTTTGGATAAAACAAAGACCAACTTAGGCCAATTGTGTGAAGTGTTTGTCTTGGTTAGAATCCGCACTATCCCTTGAATATTTGACAAGAGAGTCTTATAGGTCAAGAGGATAGTGGGAGTCTTAAAGGTCTTGAAAGTATCAAGAACTAATCAAGAATAAAACCTAAAGTTCTCCACTAGCACACAACTTGAGGTTTATAACCTATCATGTTGACATATTCTGTGCTCATTCCAATCAAAGCTGGCTTTGCATATGAGTTCTTAGAGTTCTCAATGTGTTACACAACAACTTGGAAGCAATGGCAGGCCCTTGGGCTGCCAGGTGGCAAGAAGTTAAGATTGAGTTCAGTCCATATGAGTTCGGATTTGTCATTATCCTTCTCTTGTGACTATGGTTTTGACAATTCACATGGATAAGAACTCATACACCATTAAATCTAAGTGTCATAAGGTTTCTCTCCGATTCATGAAAATGATGGTGAGGAAACACTTCCACTAAGTAGATTTTAGCTAGATAGCAATTGTGATATTTGCATTCTCAAAGTCGTTAGTGGAGCGTGTGTGGTTTACCGGCACACTAACTTGGACTTGTGAGAAGTGGCAAAAAGGTCTAACCATTATGATTACGACATCCCTTTTCATAATTGTTTAGACACACAAATGTGCTATCTAAGGGAAGGTGTATGTTTTTTGATAAAGTCTTATCAAAACAATCTAGTATCAGAAATCTGAACTTTGGTAAGAAAGTCAATAAAGTATTGATTTCTAGAAGTCGAGCTTTCTGAGTACATGTCAAAGCTGGTTTAGTCTTTATGTGAGACATCTAAGGGAAGGTGTATGGGTCCATTATTTGCGTTCTTAAATTCGATTATGATTACGGCATCCCTTTTCATAATCTGAATTATGAGAACTTGGCAAATAGAAATGGAAATGTTATAGCAAAAGACTGGTTTAGTCTTTATGTGAGACATCATGAATCGTGTCCCATATGCTTCAGATATAGGATCGATTACATGTGAGACATCATGAATCGTGTCCCATATGCTTCAGATATAGGATCGATTACATGTGCTATAGTTATCCGTTCTAAAAGTTTCCAAATGCCTGGGGCATTAAGAAGGGAAAAGGTTTAGAACTGGATTTGACTAAAAGGATTAAACAATTGTCGAGGACAATCTAAGGTTTACCAAAGATTGGTTGCTCAAAGACAATTGGAAGTATAGTGATAATTCTGGAAGGACCATATTGACATAATCTGTAAAGAGGAAACTCTTGTTCAGAAGTGATAGTCAAAATGAATCCGGAAATGTTTCAAAGTTAGAATTTTCAATTTGTGTAAGATTAAGGAAATTTAATGCAAGAAGGATGTTTCCAAGGAGTTGATCTCCTTTGGAATACTCTGTAATGATTGTTGCCAAGTCTTTGTGAATTTGTGCATAATCGTTACAAGAGGATCAATGCATATAAGTTTAGAATCTAACAGATTTCAGTAAATGGCATGAATTTGGAATTCTTGCATTTGCAGTAAGGATTTGGGAGTGTGAAAAGAGAATCATTGAAGTTATGTTCAATTGATCTAGTTCACAAAGTAAAGATCATAGACAAACATAGTATGCATACTTGGTGTATGGCATGACTAGTGTTTAGAAAAACATAGTGTACATGCTTGGAGCATGGGACAACTATTGGTTTAAATTCAATAATAAAGTTGATAGCTAAAACAGTATACAATGAATAATGTGTAATCATATGGTGATAAATAAAATGTGTTTTATTTATGTTTATAGGTTTTGATACCATATTGGATTCAATTATTATTGTGTTTCACTTTGCATGTTTTGACTTCCCGAATAAACTAGGTTATTCTTCCGGAATGACTAAGTTATTCAAACCATCCACAGTCGGTCATATGTTGGAAGCAGATATGAATTAAGACTGTCATGGGTTGGCTTGTTGAGGTCTAAGTTGTTGGACAAATGGCTACAACACTCATGAGTGCTCATAAGTTCTGAGTATTGGATTCAACCCGCGCTCATTGGAATCACTTCATGGATTTTATCACGAGTGATCATGAGACGATAATATCTTATATTCTTCAAACCTAGAGATATGAGTTGTTACTATGAGTTGGTTGTACATTGATTGCACGAAACCGCATTTGGTAACTCGGTGCTATAAAACGTGTCTTTGTGTACGATTCAACAAGTAGTAGAACAAACCATATGAGTCGAAGTTTATCCATTCCTTTTACCTTCGGGATAAAAGCGATATCTGTGGGCCCCTCGATGATTTGATGATGACAAATGGAAGTGCTCGGCCGGGCCAGGACTGATTTGATTTGTTCAATTAGTCAGTCGTCATAAATCGGAAATCGGGAAACAACAAATGGACAGAGAGAATGATTATAATCCATGTCTCAGTCCATATGATATCTAGAATGGAGGAATATATGATCCCTTATCTAATGGACAAGTCATTAACAAAGTTCAGAGTACATCTACAAGGTCAGAGTTCGACAGAAGCTTTTGAGAGCTACGATTGCTAGTTGGTTCCTGAAGTCATACGCAATAATAGTTTTAGACTTATCCAAGTGGGAGACTGTTGGATTAATGTCTAAGTCCATAACTATAATTGGTAAGACTTGACCCGACCCGACATGGTCCATTTGGGTTGCATACCATCATGCACTTGGATAGACTAAATGAGAGAAATAAGACATTTATGGTTATTAATATATTATAAGTTCTAGTATATTAATAATAAGAATAATGAGATTATTTAATTAGTATTGATCAAGAATTAATCTAGGATTAATTGAGTGATCAAAAGAAGACTAATTAAATATATGGGTTGATTGTGTAAATCATCCATACTTGTATAGTGGGCTAATGCTCCATGGATTATTTAGTTGGGCCAAAACCCATATGATGCTCCATGGATGCTCCATGGTGTATTTGAACCCATGGATCCAAGGAAATGGAAAGTCATGACAATTAGGGTTTACCCTAATTGTATAACTATATAAGCATCTTATTCTTGAGGAAAATCGGCCACTAGAGAGACTAGTGAGAGTAAGAAAGGGCTAGCCGATTTTCATGAAGTGTAGAATTCTCTCTAAGTTATTCTAAGTGTTTTGATGATTGTGAACCATTTGAGGTGTCACACTTGGGGCACTAGGCACTGAAGCTTCATGAAGATAAGCACCATCAAAGAGGTATGTATTCTATCTTGTTATATTGATAGTTTTGTATGCTAGTTTAGGATAATACCTTGGATATTCATATTTGCATGTATAATAGAGAAAACATAGATCCAAGGTATTTAGGGTTGCATGTACACTTAGGAGTGTTAGAATGCTCATAACCCAACATCCATGATTTAAACACGAAAATGAAGGCTAAGGATGTTATACTAGGAGCTAGGATGATTACCTTGGTGTTTTGAAGCTTGAAATGGATGATTTTGGATCAACAAGTTGGATTTGAGGAGAGAGGTTAGAGAGAGAGAGTGAAAAGGCTCGAAATGAGTCTTAATTCACTTTAAATATGGTTTGAATTGGATAAACAGTGGAATTCTACCCGATACCGACGTTAACCAATGCTTTGGGTCGCACCCGATTAAGTTGTCGTTACCCGATATGGTCAAAACTAAACTTTTTCAATTTACTTGTTTTGTACGTTTTCACATGTTTCCAACATGTTTGGATACTTACAAGCTCAAAATAAAAGTTTTAACTTAATTGACCTAGTTCGAAGATGAAATCGGAACAACTCACTTAAGACCAATGGTTCATACGAACAATTAAGTTCACATATATTGAGAATTGTTGTATCTCTCCACTTCACAAGTTTGAAACAAAAATCATTTAGCTCTTCCAACTTTATCCTTCCCATCAAAAACTATCCCCAATGGTTTTAAGCATACTTCACCATTTTCATACTTTCTCAGCTCATTTTGCTTCTTTGTTGGTGCCATTGGTGCAGTTATATCAATTCCTTTCACTATTGCAAGTTCCACATCTGTTTGAGCCAAGCACTTGAAGTAATTTTCCAAGTATATTTTTATGTGCTTGCAACCCAAGGCTAAAAACATTAGGCTCAGTATCTTTCAGAAATGAAAATGATTTGTCTTTAAGCATTAGGGCGACATTGATGAGATCATAAGTATTCATCAAAGGAAAATCTGCCACCATAAATTATTGAATTTTTCCAATTTCCCTTGCAACAATGTATTTAACATTTTCAAACTTCCCTTCGAAAATGACATCTCTTTTGATAGATATGACTTTTCTTATCTTCTCCAAAAACCAAACTTCTTCCTGAGCCTTTGCAAACACAGTATGAAACCTTATTTTCATCTTCTTTCCCTCTTCTGTTTCCAGTGACTTTGATTCAGCTTTGAACTGTGGCATGACAAACATCATCTCATTGATTGGGAAATCAAGTTGAGACAAATCAGTGTTTGTCACCACGTAGCTTTTCTTTGGGATCTTTTCAAACGAATACATATGATCAAACATCACCCTGGATTCAATGGTTTCGTAATTATACACTTTTAATGGATCACCCTTATCAACATTTGAACCTTCCAGAGCCCTTTGTCTCATTATGCTTTGTACATGTCTCATTTTTTCTACTTCAGCTGCCACTTCTGCTTTCTTCTCTTCTTTGGATTTTTCAATAAGTATCTCTTTGCCCTTATCCTTTATTTTTGATAAGTCAACTTTTTCTGAAGAAGATCCACCTGTTTGCTTTCCAATAACAACTCCCTTTGAGATTGGTTTAGGAATTGGAACTGTTGTGATCACAGTTGAAGTAACTGGACCACCAGAAACCACAGTTGCCTTTGTCGCCACCTTTGAAGGGTATATCTTTCCAACTACCTTCACATCTTCTATAGTTGTCTTCATCCCTTCGCAAGTTTTTACTTGTTCCCCAGCCTTTATTTGATATATCTTTTCTCCCCCTTGCACCCCTGTGAAAGCAAGTGGGGCATCTGATACTGTTGGTAAAAGGCTGGAAATGCGAAACAGGGGAATCAGATTCTTGTGTAGAATGGCTTCGAAATCGGAAAACTTTTGACAAAGAAATTCTTTGGAAATTATCGGAGAGATAGACTTCGAAGATAAGGCTTTTAATTATTTCAACAAACCGACCAACTCTCCAAATTTTTGTTCTTCTTTTACATAAAGAGTTGACAGCGTTGGATTCATTTGTTCGAAAGTTTGACACATCTGGTGACAGCATCACAGATGATATCAATTTTCTGATCAGCCGAAGCATAATCCTGTTGTACGATTTGAACTTCCTTTTGCATTTCTTCACGAAGTTCTCTGATTTGTGATTCACATCCTCCCTTACCTTTTTAACTTCTTGTACGAAGAGCACATTACGCTCCTTCGTAACCATCTTCAAATCTTTCACTTCTCTTACAAAATTAGCATTCTGAGAATTAATTCGATTCTCAGTAGAAGCATGATTTTGATCAACTTTTTCAAGAACTCTACTTTCTGAATCCCGAATTAATCCAGAAGCCTTCGAAATTACGTGCCCTTCCATTAATTTCCTCAATGAATCAACCTCCAAACTCGTCTTTGTTGGATATAGTGTCTAAGTTCATAACTATATTTGGTATGTACTTGACCCGACCCGGCATGGTCCATTTGGGTTGCACTTCACCCGAACAATTTATGGATAATATTTGAGAATAGTACAAGTTATGATTGATTAATATATTATAAGTTCTAATATATTAATATAAGATCATATTATTTTATTAGTAGTGATCTATAATTAATCTAGGGTTAATTTAGAGATCAAAGATATTACTAATTAAATATGGGCTTCTATATTTATAGTGTGGGCTAAAGCTTATTTGGAATGGGCTAGGCTTGCATGGAAAAGTCCATGGATACTCCATGGAGCTTTAACCCATGGATCTCATGGAAATGAAGAGACATGGGTTTTAGGGATGTAACCCTAATCCTTCACACTATATAAAGGAGACTTTGGTTCTTGAAATGACACTAGTTGACACTTGTTGAGGTGAGGGCAAATTTCAAGATAGTAGTGACTATTCTCTCAAAGTTCCAAGTTTGTGGTGATTTGTGATTTCCACTTGAGGCATCCACACTATTGGTGCTAGGCTCAAAAACTCTAAGCAATCAACTACAACTTCAAGGTAAGTATTTCTCCTAGCTTTATTTGATTCATGTTCCCCATGCCATGCTAGCTAGGATATAAACCTTGGAAAAATTAATTATTTGCATGTATCTTAGACAAACATAGATCCAAGGTTTATTAGGGTTGCATGTACACTTAGGAAGTGTTAGAATGCTCAAAACCCAACAGTGGTATCAGAGCCTAGGCTTGTTTGTTTGATACTTGATGCAATATAGTTGAAAAAGTCAAAAAAACTTGCTGTCTGACTGCTAGACTCGTCGAGTCCATGGGGGGACTCGTCGAGTTCACTTGTATCTTCAACCTACTCGTCGAGTAGGTTCATGCACTCGGCGAGTAGGGTCGACAGAGTGCAGATTTTCGACTTTAATTGCTGGAAATGGATTAGAAACGTTACCCTAAACTGTTTTGGTACTTGAAAACTTGTTTTAGATGGTGTAATGTCTTTGCTAATTCATTTATAGCAACTAGTTATCAAAATTACAAAAGTTTTATGTGTAATTTTTGATTCATGAAAGTGTTCATATTCATGTTCTTGTTCTTATGAAGTTTAGATGATCATAGAAATTATTTGTAACCTATGTGGTAGATTAATTTTGATCATAATGTGTTTTAGTGGAGTCCATAACTTGTCCTCAATTTATGGAAAACCAAAAGTCACTTGGATTAAAAACCATTAAAAGAACACAAGAGTTAGAAAAATGAAGAGTCTTCATTTTATTACTCCATTAAACTCATAAGTTACAAGAAATGAAAAGTTTTGAAAGTTTACAAAACTTGCCCTCAAGTTTTGGAACAAGTAAAGTCATATTAAAAACTTTAGTTCCAACCCTTAGAATTTTAAAAGTTAAAATTCAACCCTTATACTTATATTATTATGATTTAATAATTATATATATATATATATATATATATATATATATATATATATATATATATATATATATATATATATATATATATATATATATATATATATATATATGTATAAGAACAAAGTCGTCTTACCGCTAGTACGCCTCATTCACGAAGCCGGTCTATAAGGTGGGTATAAGGTTGTTGCTTATAAAATGGCAACTTAATGGGTGTCCACTCTCACCCACCGCTTGCTTGACCGGTGGAGGGTCGTTAGCCGAACGGGTAAGACAAGGACTTATAAATTATGATTAAAAGTATGATGAATATTATAAAGTAACTAAATGTTTTATTAAATTCCCAATCTTAGTTACTTTAGGAAAAATGTGAATAAGGTGCTAATCCATGAAATTACACTTTACACTTTGTCTAAGTCGTTAGTGGAGCGTGTGTGGTGAACCGACACACTAACTTGGACTTAACAAGGTAGGTAAAGGGTGACTTAATATTTATCATAGTATCGATGGAGCGTGTGTGGTTAACCGACACATCGATTGAGGGGTAATTTATTATGGGTACCAAGTAGTTTGCATGGTAACTTCACACCTCGTTTTGTGATCCTCGGCATCCCAGTCACAAAACTTGGAGGGCACACTCGAGATTGAAACATGCCTTTGAAAAGTTCATTGAATCTCAAAAGAATCTAGGAATTTCTAATTACCAAATCAAAAAAAAACTTAATATTTACTATTTCGTTTTCTGGTGGAAATTGGTGAATCGTCATTCACCTACCTTTCAAATATGTTATTACTTAGACTACAACATACCTCTTCTAAGTTATAATATATTTTGATTGGATCCTAGCCTTAATACTACATTTGGGTGTTTTATTAAGGACTATCTCTATATCTAGACTAAAACCTTCTTCATTTTCAGATGTCTGCAAACACTACTGCTTCTGGCTCTAATCCCAATGGCTCCTTTACTCTTATGAACTTATGTGGGAAAGTCACTTTTGATGGATCCAACTTTAATGAATGGATCAGAAACATCAGAATGATTACTCGCTACGAGGACAAGGAATATATCCTCGATAAGGAGCTTAAGGCGATTGATGAGACACTTGCTACTCCTCAAGAGATCGCTGAGTTTAGGGCACATGAAAGGGATGCCACCAAAGTGGCATGCATCATGATGGCCACTATGACCGCGGATATCCAAAAATCCTATGAAGATTTCTACCCCTATGAGATGCAGCAAGACTTGATGGAATGATACCATCAAAGTGCTCGTTAAGAGAGGTATGAAATCATCTCCTCCATGATAACAACTCGCATGAAGGATGGTGAACCCATCACGGGCCACATGCAGAAAATGCAAAGATTTGTGGACCGTTTGCTGAAGCTAAATGTCAACTTCCCTGAGGAGCTTGCACTATATATCATTTTTCACTCCTTACCTTCATGTTATGATCAATTCTGCATGACATACCACATGAACAGGGAAGAGGTGACACTCAGCAAACTTCAAGGACTCTTAAAGACCGCAGAAAGTGGTCTTAAGGGTAAGGCGGTTGTATACCATGTAATTCAGAGCACTGAGGACCTTTAGTGTTTCTAGTTTTATACCATGTAAGGTTTGGTATACTCTGTTCACTATAAACAAGGGTTCTGATACCAATCTATCACACCCCAAAAATCAAAGGCGGAAACATTTCCGGGGTGGACTACCACGTTGTGTATCAAATCCAATGTACATAGTAATCACAGTAAACAACCATTACATTACATATATATGAAAGTTTACATTTGTTTCAAAAGTAAAGTTATACAAGATTTACATACGCATCATATTAACAAAAGTTGAGGCGAGTCTTCCACGCACTCCGTCTTCACCAAAAAGTGATCACCGGGTACCTGTCTAACTTGGAGCTGAGAATACAAGCGGTTTGAAAATCAGCATAAAGCTGGTGAGTTCATAAGCGGTTTTGTTTTATGAAAATGTATCGGTTTCCTTTAGTTTCCGAAAAGGTTTTTTATCCAAGAAAATCCCATATTTTCTTATGTGAAGTTAGTTTAGTTATCATTTGTTACCAATTCGATTTCTGTGTTGTATTTTACCCCAGGAAAATCCCATATTTTCCTAATTGTAAGACCAGTTGTATATCACAAAGTATAGTTTAATACACAAATCTATATGATGAAAATCTTGGGATCACTATCCCAAAAGAGATATAAGATAGTTTGACACATATGAAAGTACAGATTTAAGATCATGGGACTACCATCCCGGACTAGACACGAGATAATTTGATATATATGGAAATATAGATTGAAAACCATGGGATCACTATCCCGAACAAGATATAGATTTAGACCATGGGATTATCATCCCGTACTTAATATAGATTGAATACATGGGATTACTATCCTGTAATAGATATAGTTAAAAACCATGGGGAAAAACATCCCGTACAAGTTATAGATACAAAACCATGGTATCAGTATCCCGTATAAGATATAGTTAAAGACCGTGGGGAAAAACATCCCGTACAAGTTATAAATATAAAACCATGGGATCACTATCCCGGACTAGATACAAAATAGTTTGATAATACCATGGGATCACTATCCCGAAAGAGATATAGATTCTAAAACCCAAACTGTGAATAAACTAATATTAATACACGTTGTGAGTCGGGTAACCATGCTAATACGACAACGAGACCTCCTTGACGTTTGTCAGACGTCGAAACGATATCCAGAAATTTGTCACACCAGGCGTGCCTGCCTAACTGTAGCTAGCAGTTAAGGTGTGGGATTGTCTGACCCGAATAGATCTATTCACAAATTCTGCGCTCTCCCTCCAGGAGACTCTAGTTACACTTCCGGGGAGGATTTACTGATCATCCATAAAGAGTAGTGACTATCTCACAAACTATTACTAAACTATTCACAGGTTTCTCATACGATATCGACATACAGAAGATTATGAAACATAGTACAGTAAATATAGATACATACAATGAAATTATCTGACAATACATTCAAATGATACGGAGATAAACTAAGTCAGACATAGTTTATCTAATAACTTCATATAGATATCGGTACATGATAAAACGAAACAGTAAAGAACCCCAAATTATTCCTATAATAATTTGATTAGTTGGTTTATTTCCATAACTAAAATACATTTAGTTGTAATTGATAAATCATTCCTTATGCTCAACATAATACATATGGAGTAAAAGAGTTTATAAGTTTGTCAGATATTTTTTGAAACATATCAATGTTATAATTTGAAAACAGTTATAGTTTGCTTGTATTCCCCCCTGAAAACATTGAAAACAGTGAAAAGGGTGTAGGGGTATGAACTCACCGAACGAGAAATGTGACGATTTGGATGCTATGAGTTGATTCGGGGCTTGTAAACACACGAGGTTCCTAAGTATAATGTAAAGATACACATTTGTATCTAATTAGGACTTAGATTGATTATTGGATAGGGACAATTGCTTCAAGTCGCGAAAACACTCCGATACAAGTGTTTGGAGGGACCCGGGTTACATTTAGGGACACATATAGTTAGGATATTGAATTGGGACATCAAAGGGACACTCCATAGGGAGTTTACGACCACAAGACCCATCCCCCATGAGTTTATGGCCGTAAACTCATGGTGGGGTCAAATATGGGCAAAAATGACTTCAAACACTAAGGGGAATTTTTCTAGGATTAGTTCAAAGTCTTGGAATGGATTTTAAATATCAAAATGACACATTTATGGGAGTTTACGGCCTAGCATAGGCTCCTGGCCGTAACCTCCATAATTCTCATGAAAATGGTGTTAAATGGTGCTAAAACAAATCAAATGGGATTGATAAAATTGTTTCAAGACTTTACATGCATTTGTATGGAGTTTTGAGAAGGTTTTTGGAGTTTAAAGCCAATGAGACCCCTCTCATGGCCGTAAACTCTCTTAGAGAGTGATTTCATGTGTTTTAATGCCAAAAACTTGTTTGTAAAGACTTCTAAAATTCATTCCAAGGCTTTAGGGTTGGTTTAAGGACATTTTGGCATGTATTTATGAGTTTACGGCCAAAGGCTATGTGCTTAGGCCGTAAACTCCTATAAGTAATGTGTTTGATGTGTTTAAGGTCTCCAAACCATTTTTAGATGATTCTAGAATTTACCACAAGGTCATTGGTTGAGTTTCAAGGCATTTGGACATGTTTAAACGCACTTAATCCCCCTTTTAGTGGAGTTTACGGCCCAAACACATGCCTTGGCCATAAACTCTTGTTTGTCCCCCAAAAATCATGTTTAAAGTGTCCAAATGCTAAAACCATTATTCTACAAGTCATATCTAAGCCTTGTTTGTGATTTGGAAGGGTTTAAGGGCATAAAAACCCCATACATATATATGAGTTTACGGCCTAAGCATGTGCGTTGGCCGTAAACTCCTTCAAATGTCACAAATTTCATGTTTTAAATGTTATAAGTCCTTTTCATGAAGCCATTAAGCCATATCTAAAGTCCAAAATTGCTTAGGAGGGGTGTTAGGGCTTAAAAACCCACTTATTATGAGTTTACGGCCTAAGCATGTTTCTGGGCCGTAAACTCATATACAAGGCCTTAATTAATGATTAAACCCCTAATTTGGAAGCCAAATATGCTATACATTAAGGTTAGGAAGGTACCTTAGGGATTTGAGGCCTTAAAATTGAGTTTTGGACCCTTAAACTTTTGATTTAGGAGAGAGGTTAGAGAGAGAGTAGAGAGAGAAGGAAAAAGCTTCAAATGGGTGCTAAAACACGTTTATATAGGTCCTAAAACTTGGACGCGGTGGAATTCTACCCGATACCGACGTTAAACGCGACTTTTGGTCGCACCCGATTAAGTTTCCGTCACCCGATGGAGACATTTCTAAAACTTATGAAAATAATTATTTTGGGCTAATTACATGAGTTCCTGAGTGGTTTAGACACTCATTAAATTATAATAAACATATAATTTTAAATATTTTAACCCAAAGTGAAAACGGAACGAATTTAATAACGATGAATTTTTCGGGTAGAACGGGTTTTGGCGATGAACAATTTCGGGTTGTTACAACCAAGGTTAGGACCCTTGATGGCTCTTCTTCAAGTGGAACCAAGAAAGGTTTCATCACTCCTTCTTCTGACCCAAAAGAGGCTGAATGCTTCTATTTCCATGAAAAGGCACATTGGAAGCGAAACTGCCCAAAGTACCAGCAAGATGTAAAGGATGGGAAAGTTAAACCCAACCAAGCAGGTATTTACATTATCATTTCTAATAACTCACCCCATTCTAAATCTTGGGTCCTTGATACCGGTTGTGGTATTCATATTTTTTGTGACTTGCAGGGACTAAGAAGAAGTGAGAATGTGGAGCAAGGAAGAATAAACTTAATCATGGGGAATAGGAAAGTTACACCTGTCACCAAGATTGGAGTTTATACTTTATCGCTAAGTAGTGGGTTTAGTTTAGATTTGAATAAATGTTGTTATTCGACAGAAATGGTAAGAAATATTATTTCCTTTCATGCATTGTATAAACAAGGTTTTACCTTTTCATTTAATAATGAAGTTGGTTCTATTGATGATTTCTTTAATAATGTTCTTTATTTTAAAGCATTACCTTACGATGGCGTGTATGAAACAGTATCTGTGGTTGATAACTTAGGAAGTAATGTGATGTGTATTGATTCTATTAATAATAATAACTTGGATAAAGCATCGTTATGACATTGTTGACTTGGACATATAAGCAAGAAGCGCATAGGCCAACTCCAAAGAGATGGAGTCTTGGAGTCGTTTGACCTAAAGTCAGATGATAGTTGCGAATCATGCTTACTTGGAAAAATGACAAAGTCACCCTTCACAGGCTCTTGTGAGAGAGGTGAAGGTTTGTTGGACCTTGTACACACGGATGTGTGTGGACCATTCAAACATGCCACAAGGGATGCTAATCGTTATTATTTGACTTTTACCGATGATTATAGTAGATATGGATATGTCTACTTAATCAAGAATAAGTTAGAGACTTTCGAAAGGATTAAGGAATTTAAACAGGGAGTCGAGAATCAATTGGGCAGGAACATTAAGACGCTTTGATCCGATCGTGGTGGTGAGTATCTTAGTTCAGAGTTCCTCGACTATCTAAGGGAATGTGGGATTGTCTCACAATTGACACCTCCCAGGACACCGCAGTTGAATGGTGTGGCTGAGAGGCGTAATCAAACCTTGAAAGATATGGTTCGTTCCATGATGAGTCGAGCTTCGCTACCAATCTCATTATGGGGGTATGCCTTAGAGACTGCCTCCCATATCCTTAATCTAGTCTCTACAAAGAAAGTTGCCAAAACTCCTCACGAGATGTGGACTGGTAAAGTACCCAAACTAGACCACATCAAGATTTGGGGTTGCGAAGCTTTTGTGAGGCGCGAGTCTCATGATAAGCTAGAACCCCGAAGCAAGAGGTGTATTTTCATCGGCTACCCACAAAGATCCTTTGGTTACCTCTTTTACGGACCTAGTGATAATGTGGTCTTTGTAGCAAGAAGAGGAGTCTTTCGAGAGAGAGAATTTATAAGACAAGGAGACAGTGGGAGGCAAATTGACCTTGAAGAACTTCAAGAGTGAAGTGGTGAAGGAACTTCAAACCCTAGCCCTCAACTTGAGGAGGAAACTCCTGTTGAGCCAATTGACGATTCTGTACCTCTGAGACGTTCCACGAGAGTTAGGAATGCACCTGAGCACTACTATAGTTTTCATATTACTGCAGAAGGTGAGACACTTATTAGTGATGAGACACTAGTAGGTATGGATCAACCTAACAGTTACGTGGAAGCCATGGCAGGCCCCGAGTCTGCGAAATGGAAAGAGGCTATGGATAGCGAGATACAATCCATGTATGACAATCAAGTTTGGAACTTGGTTGAGAATGTACCAGGTCGTAAGACTGTAGGGTGCAAATGGGTCTTCAAGAAGAAGACCGACATGGATGGTAAAGTACACACTTATAAGGCTAGACTGGTTGCAAAGGGCTTCTCTCAAATTCCTGGAGTGGACTATGATGAGACCTTTTCTCCAGTAACCAAGATTAAGTCTATTCGGGTTCTGTTAGCCATAGTTGCATTTCATGACTATGAAATATGGCAAATGGATGTCAAAATTGCTTTCCTTAATGGAAAGTTGGCTGAAGATGTTTACATGAGTCAGCCAGAAGGTTTTGTCAGCAATGAGTACCCTAATAGAGTGTGTAAGCTTGAGAAATCCATTTATGGATTGAAGCAAGCACCTTGCAGATGGAATCTTTACTTTGATGAAAAGGTCAGGGAATTTGGCTTTTCTAGGAGTGAAGATGAATCTTGTGTATATGTCAAGGCTAGTGGGAGTATAGTCAGCTTCTTGGTATTGTATGTGGATGACATACTACTCATAGGAAATGACATCCCAACTTTGCAGGAAGTAAAGTCCTGGCTTGGGAAGTGTTTCTCTATGAAGGACCTTGGTGAAGCTACGTATATCCTAGGGATAAGGATCTTGAGAGACCAGAGTAAAAGACTAATTGGACTTAGTCAAAGCACCTATGTGGACAAAGTGTTGAAAAGATTCAACATGCATAACTCCAAGAAAGCTAAGTTACCCATTCAGAGTAATACCAGATTGAGTAAGACACAGAGCCCTAGTACTGAGGCTGAGATAGCAGAAATGAGTCGACTACCTTATGCTTCAGCTATAGGATCGATCTTGTATGCTATGATGTGTACTCGACCTGATGTAGCTTTTTCTTTGAGCATGGTTAGCAGGTATCAGGGGAACCCTGGCAAGGAACACTGGACTGCGGTAAAGAATATCCTCAAGTACCTGCGAAGGACTAAGGACTGGGTTCTTAACTTCGGTGGGAGTGATGACTTGAGAGTTGTAGGGTATAGTGATGCTAGCTTCCAGACTGATAGGGATAATTTCCGCTCTCAGTCGGGCTGGGTCTTTACCTTAAATGGAGGAGCAATCACTTGGAAGAATTCCAAGCAGGAGACAGTGGCTGATTCCACTTGTGAATCAGAGTATATAGCAGCAAGCGAGGCAGCAAAGGAGGCTATATGGCTAAAGAACTTCATCGGAGACCTTGGAGTTGTACCAGCTATAAAAGAGCCGATGGAGATTTTCTGTGACAACAATAGTGCGGTTGCCTTAGCCAAGGAACCAAGAGATCATAGGAGATACAGACACATTGACAGAAAATATCACTTCATCAGACATCGAATAGAAGAAGGAATCCTCGTAGCGAAGAGGGTATCATCGGATGAGAACCCAGCAGATCCCCTCACGAAGGGATTGAGTAGGGTTAAGCATCTTCAGCATGCTCGAAGCATAGGGTTGAAGGATGATATAAGTTTTAGTAGTTAGATAAATTATGAAATTTGTAAAGTGTAATTGACATTTGATGATGAATAAAAGGTGTTTTATTTATGAGTAAAGTGTTGCTATCTCTTGTTGATCGTTTACTTTACTTCTTTTTGCATGTTTTGACTTCCAAAATAATTATGTTTGGTATATCATATTATTCAAACCTCCACAGTCGGTCATATGTTGGAAGTAGGTATGAATCAAGACTGTCATGATTGGTTGCAGAGGTCTAAGGTGTTGGACATAGCTACAACAATCATGAGTGCTCATAAGTTCTGAGCATTAGACTCAACCCACGCTCACTGGAATCACTTCATGGAATCCTATCTCGAGTGATCGTGAGACGGTAATATCATATAAGTCTTCAAACCTAGATATATGATTTGTTACTTACAAGTTGGTTATGCATTGATTGTACGAAAACGCATTGGTAACTCGATGTTATAAAACGTGCCTTTGTGTGTAATTCAATGAGTGGTAGAACAAACATATGAGTCGAAGTATATCTATTCCTTCTTGGATTAGAAGTTGATATCTGGGCCCCTCGATGATTATGTTTTGACCTATGTACCGGGCCCGGTCAAAACTAAATTGATGTGTTCAGTTAAGTTCTATGTCAAACAAATCGGAAATCGGGAAACAAATGTTGGACAATAAGCAAGACCATGTTCCATGTATTTGTCCGGCTGATATCTAGAACAGAGGATTATATGATCACTTAGCTTAAATGGTGCGTTCTAGTTCAACAGAGTTTAAAGAGCTACGATTGCTAATCGGTTCCTGAAGTCATACTTGCAACCATAGTTATTAGACTTATCCAAGTGGGAGACTGTTGGATATAGTGTCTAAGTTCATAACTATATTTGGTATGTACTTGACCTGACCCGGCATGGTCCATTTGGGTTGCACTTCACCCGAACAATTTATGGATAATATTTGAGAATAGTACAAGTTATGATTTATTAATATATTATAAGTTCTAATATATTAATATAAGATCATATTATTTAATTAGTAGTGATCTATAATTAATCTAGGATTAATTTAGAGATCAAAGATATTACTAATTAAATATGGGCTTCTATATTTATAGTGTGGGCTAAAGCTTATTTGGAATGGGCTAGGCTTGCATGGAAAAGTCCATGGATACTCCATGGAGCTTTAACCCATGGATCTCATGGAAATGAAGAGACATGGGTTTTAGGGATGTAACCCTAATCCTTCACACTATATAAAGGAGGCTTTGGTTCTTGAAATGACACTAGTTGACACTTGTTGAGGTGAGGGCAAATTTCAAGATAGTAGTGACTATTCTCTCAAAGTTCCAAGTTTGTGGTGATTTGTAATTTCCACTTGAGGCATCCACACTATTGGTGCTAGGCTCAAAAACTCCAAGCAATCAACTACAACTTCAAGGTAAGTATTTCTCCTAGCTTTATTTGATTCATGTTCCCCATGCCATGCTAGCTAGGATATAAACCTTGGAAAAATTAATTATTTGCATGTATCTTAGACAAACATAGATCCAAGGTTTATTAGGGTTGCATGTACACTTAGGAAGTGTTAGAATGCTCAAAACCCAACAGCCACCCCAACACTACCCACATCTGCTTGTGATTGCAAGATTGAATTTAATTTTGAATTTAAAATCTTGATCTTCTTCATCGTCATCAGCATGTGGTATGGAAAATCTTCTTCGGAATTATCAAAGTGAAGAGCTTCGAACGTTCCTCCAAAGCCTTCGTTATTAGTTCCAGCATCAGTAGCCATTGTTTCATCAACCGGTGACGATGGGTGTGGTGGATCAGTAGATTGAGTAAAAAAAATTGTAGTGAACGGTTGAACCATGATAGATTGAAAAGTTGGAGAATCAGTAATTATTGATGTAACCTGAGGTAAAGAGATAACATGACCTTGTTCAACAAGTCTCGAATCAACAGGCTTTGAAAGAGTAACTGGTGGACTAGTCTTCGCTTCTTCTTGAATATGGACTTCAGGAGTTTCAGGAACTTTCTCTTCTTCTTCAGTCCTTTGGTTCTTCTTGATAAACTTTGCTAGATCCTCAGCCCTTCGCTTTTTCGACGATGGAGAAACAGGGGCTGGAATGTCACGAACCATCATACCCTGATGTGTGATTTGAGTTTTCTGAACAATCTGAGACGAAGATTTTCGCTTGAATTTGAGTCGGCGAAAAACCCCCATCTTCGATGGAATTATCTCTTTCTCCTAAGAAGCTTCGACGGTTGGGGTAGCAGCAAAAGTCATCGAAATTGTAGAAATAATCTATTGAGAACCTTCTTCGACTGTAGCTGGTTTGATTGTAGGAGATTTCTTCTTCTTCTCAACTTTCACTTTCTTTTCCGAAGACCCAACATCTGTCTTCCTCGATTTCTTTGATTTCTTCGTCTCTGTGTCATATAAAACACCACTAACAACGGTTGTGTCACTTGATTGAAGATATGACACCAACACGTTATTTGTTGGATCCACCTTTTTGAGCATCGCATCTGGAAAATGAGCAACATATGTAAAAATTGCAGGATCATCAACAACCTCCTTCGGACTTCCATACATGTGTAAAAATTGCAGGAATCATCAACAACCTCCTTCCTATCTTTCGCATAAACATACTGAAGAATAAGACTCCAATATCTGGCACATGAAATCCCCTGCCTGACATTCGTCTTCGAAATGCTTGTCAAGAACTCTGTCCATAACTGTTCAGAGTAATCAACTTGCAAATCATAATAAAGCCCAGCCACCATTGCATATACTTCCATTCGCCCTTTATCTAGACCCACTGTTCTTCTGGTAAGACAACGAAGAAAAATACCAAATAAGAAATTCCATACCGTAGGTAAACCTGATTTCTTAAAATCACTGATACACATCAATGGAGGTTGATGACCCATTTCGTTGAACATGAACACAGCTTTTGGAGAAGTGACTTCCACATATGGACCTGTGTTCGGAATTCCCAAAATCTTGCAAAATAACCTCTTGGACACCCGAATACACGTTTCATTGACCATTGTAAACTCCACACTTCCCGTCTCTTTGTTGTACCACGCTGTTGATCCGACTTTAGATAACCAGGACATCGGAACCACAAACGAATTAAACATTGCTTTGGATAGAACATAATTTTGTAAAGCAACCACCAACATCTTGAGTTCATCCAGATACTTGGATAAATCAAACTCCACTTAATAATTTGAACCCTATATCTTCAATATTGGAATCGAAACAACTTCTTCAATTGTTGGTGATGATGGAATTGAATCTTGCATGTCAGTCGTCATTGTTGAATGTGAAGAAGATGATGTTTGAAGAAGATGAATTTCAGAGAGAATTTGTAAGAAAGAGAATATTTGATCACATAAAACGTTATGGACCTCTAAGTTCCCTTTTTATATGTAACCCTAGAAATTTGAATCTCAAGCGGGATGCATTAAATGCTTGTTGTAACATCCCGGAATCGCAAGAGTAGAGTTGAAGGCTAAAAGTGTAAGTTTAGGAGGGTGACTCGGCGAGTCAGGTCGCGACTATGCTCGTGTGTCAAGTGGCCTACTCAGCGAGTCCAAAGATGGACTCGGCGAGTAGGTGTTGTGTGGAGAAAACCCTAAATTTCAGGGTTGAGCCCTATATAAAGATCATTATGCCCCTCCACAACCTCCTTTATCCCCCCCTTGAGTCCCAGAAACCCTAAATTCGTGGAGAGTCCCATTGTTGAGCAAATTAGAGCTTGGAGAGGTATTGGTTGAATAAATCTTGAAGGAGAAGTGGCTTGGATCAAAGGGCTTTGCTTGGATTCGAGTTACATTGCTGTTGAGGCATCCTTTGGAGGCAATACTTTCGTTCTTGGGCTGTGTTTTCATAGTTTCTCATTTTGGGGTTGTGTGGGGAGCTTAGTTATGTGGCATCATGATGTTTGGAGGATGGATCTGAGGTTGCTACCTCAGATCTAGAGTGGAGAAGATCTTAAGAGCATTAAAGCCCCTGATCTTGTGTTGTTAATGGAGCTATCATGTCCCAAGCCTTGGTTCTAAGGTGAATAAGGCCTAGATCTCTTTAGATACACATAAAGTTTGCCACTTTATGTGATGGATGGATTGTAGGAGGTTGGATCTATGTTTTGGATCAATTGCATGGCCTGAGATGGTTATGTATGGATTCAGACCGGTGGTACTCGACGAGTCACATGGGAGGACTCAACGAGTTGCTTGAAGATGGCCTGGAACTCGACGAGTTGGAAGAACAACTCGGTGAGTAGGTTGAAGATAGTCTTGGACTCGGCGAGTCTGTTCTTGGACTCGGCGAGTCTTGTCGAGGAGTCCCAATGTTTCTGGTTGAGTCGATGAATCGGTGAGTCAAGGGATGACTCGGTGAGTTGGGTGCGAGTAGACTCAGAGTTGTTGGACTCGACGAGTCTTGGGGTGACTCAGCGAGTTGGGTCGCTGATTGAGGGATGTTCTGAGCATAAGGACTCGGCGAGTCATCGGGTTGACTCGGCGAGTAGGGTCAGCCAGGGGTTGACTTTGACTTGTCCAAGGTTTACCATTTGCCTTCCAGGGGTATTTTGGTAATTAAGGGTATTTATTGAGTTGTATGTTTTGTTGTTCAGTGGAGGAGTTCGTGTCCAAGTTAGGAGCAGCGGGAACTTATCCTTTCAGCTGACAGTTCGAGGTGAGTTATCCTCACTATATCAACAGGCTCTAAGGCACCAAGGCCGACTTTTTATTGGATTGAGATTTGGATATGGTTATTATGTTATTGTTTGATGTGTCTGCATCCTGGTAGCTAGGATGCTACATGCTAGGAGACCTTGTTAAGGTCAGTTTCCTGACATATAGAGTGATGCTATGCTAGTGACCGGTTAGGTCGGCAACATGGTTAGGGTAATGATATGCTATGTGATCTGCTTGCTCGGTTTGTTGACTATGACTATTATATGATTGTATGTGTTGTGCACATGGTTGTTTGGACTAGAGATGGGTTGAGGCGGGTCCTGCTTTGTGTTGTAGGCCAAGATACCCAGGGCGGACCGGTTATTCCGAAGGCCCAGCGAGCGGTCCGGATAGACTGTAGGCCCCACGAGGGCGGACCAGACGTGCCGAGGCTCGGAGAGTGGACCAAGCTGACTGAAGGCCCGATGCGGGCGGACCAGTCACACTGTAGACTCAGAGAGTGGACCAGGTGGGTTGAAGGCCGGATGTGGGCGGACCAACCCCACTATAGACTCGAAGGACATGACTAGACCTGGAGGATGGATCTGATGGACTGAAGGCCCGATACGACGGACCAGTCACACAGTAGACCCGATATGCATGGCTGTTCTATTTGCTGTTATGTTATGTATGTTTTATATGTTATGGGCCGGAAGGCAATATGTTTTGGACCGGAAGGTTGCAGCCTGGAAGGGCGTATACGTGGTTGGTATTTTGGGGGTATCTCACTAATCTTTCGGGCTTATAGTTTTGGTTTAATGTTTTTCAGGTTCTTCAGGAGACTGTGGCAAGGCGAAGGCACGATCGTACCACTCCTCATGATTTTGTAGCAATGTGATTCTGGGGATACTCTAAATGATTTGTATTGAAAACCTTTTTGTAAACAATTTAATGAAAATCGTGTTGTTTTGAAAATTTTAAATTGGTTGTATTTTTCGAATGTTACAAGTTGGTATCAGAGCCTTGGTTTGAGTGAATTGGAGGAACACTTGTCTGACTCCAGTCCCAAATCGAGGAGGGTTTTCAAAAGAGAATTTAAAATGGTTTTCAAAGTAAGTAAAGGAGGACGCGGAGGTACGATCAGCCGGAGCCAGTAAGTAACCCCAAAGTACCATACATGACAACTGTTTTATTGAGCATTTATAGAACAGCATGCTAGAGTTAGGCTAGGGATCTTCAGGATTTCTTGATGAGTTGCCTGATTTATGATGTCTGCTAGCCTAGGGTTCCTTGTGAGAGATTTCTAGTGTTCCTCTAGTTGTGAGGATAGAGCGTTGTTATGTATGTCGCTAGGGTGTTGTGGGAGTACTTCATACAAATATGGTTAGGTGTGGAAGGTAGTATGGGCCCGTACTACCGAAAGCACGGACCCATACGCGTATCAGGGAAACCATGACCTCTAGGGTTGGGACGAGAGCTGGTTCCCGGGATAGTGGAATATGTCTGAGATTTTGGTGTTTTATTTTCAGTATGGAGATTTCAGGGCACGCTGGGAGTGGATCCGGGTCAGGATCAGGAGCAGGTGAGGGAGTTCCGGGTGGGTCTGTACAGCCCGAGGTTGTCAGTCAGATGAGTACGCATGAGTTGGATGTGAGGATTCGTGAGATCCTGCATGATGAGGTTGCTGCATTGTTTCGGGCTGAGCTGCCGGAGTTATTTGGGTCGATCAAGACCGCCATGGTGGAGTATTTTGACGAGCGCTATGCGGCTCTCACGGAGATGGCTGCCGCGGCGGCTACAACAGCTGTAGCGGTGGCAGGGGGAGGATCTAGTAGAGGTTTTCAATATCGGGACTTCGATAATACGAAGCCTCCTACTTTTGATGGAGTTCAGGATCCGATCGTTGCTATGAGATGGTTATCAGATGTGGAGGGATGTTTCTTCACGTGTTCATGCCCTGCTGATCAGAGGGTGAGGTGTGCTCTGAACCTGTTAAGGCTTGGGACAAAGGATTGGTGGAGATTGACCACGGGGTCGTACTCGGATGCGCAGAGGGCTGCGATTTCATGGGATAGGTTCAGAGAGATGTTCAGCACTCGTTATGTTCCGCAGGTCGAGAGGGAGAGGTTGGCTCAGGAGTTCTTGGAGCTGAAACAGGATTCGGAATCGGTGACGGAAGTCACCAGGATGTTTACTGAGAGGGCGATGTTTTTCCCTGAGTTCGCTTCGGAGCAGGCTCAGATGTCCCGATATTTGAGTATGCTAAAGAGGGACATCAGACAGTTTGTGTCTGCGCAGAGGTGCGAGACTTTGCTGGAGTTGCAGGAGGCCGCCAGGTGGCGTGAGTTAGAGATTGAGTTGCAGATGCGTGAGCTGAGGCAAGCTCCGGTTCAGTCGCAGCCGGCGACGAAACGGTCTAAGACCGTTGATTCCAGGATGGGAGATCAGGGTAGCCACGTATGTGGAAAGTGTGGAAGGGGTCACGCCGGAGTTTGTCGGTCCAGTGGAGCATGCCGCAAGTGCGGAAAGGAGGGACACTATCCGAGGGATTGTCGGTAGTCAGTGCCGGTTCGGGATTTGAGGATATGCTATCATTATCATCAGGTTGGACATTTGAAGGTCAACTGTCCACGGCTTGTTGCAGGACCGGTGCAGGCTCCAGCACCGGCTACGTTGAGGATCACAGGTGGAAGTTAGGGTGGAGCGGAGCCTCCAAGGGCCTAGGGTCGTGTTTTTCAGCTTGCTGTTGCGAGTATGTTTCTTTCTGTTGTTTTTGATTATATATGATTATGGTGGAGTATTGTTATTTGCTAGTTTCGTTGGTTGGTTATGAAATTGCGTTTCGGGTTTTTGTGTGGTATCTGTCGTTCCTTGAGGGTTTGGCGAGTTGTGATTGAGATTTCGTTTTGGTATCCTTTGTTCCTTGAAGGATCGATATGGTTATGGTTTAGTACTTCGAGCTATCGTTAATTATCTTTGTGAGGATTGGTGGCGGATGCGGCGTTGGTTTGAAGGTTGGGTAGATTCTGCAGTCTGAGGAATGGATATTTGAAGATTGGGTTCCTTTCGAGCGGGTTGTTCAGTGTAGAAACATGATTTTTATGAAAGTTGTTAGCGCTGGTGAGAAATAGTTTGTGTGTAAGTGTTGATTTTCTGCAAGGTTGCTTTGGGAGATCGGTGATGGCGACCGGTGATTAATTTTCAGTGTCTTAAGTGGGGGAGAATTGGAAATTCTCCGGATGATCGTTGGGCCTGAGAGGTTGTTTAGCTGCTTGGGGAATTCAGCGGTACTTCTATCAGCCAAGAGCAGGCTCGTATGGGAGAGTAAGAGGTGTGCAGGGCGGAATACAGACCTAGAGCAATTGATTGTGGAAGGCATGGTAGCAGGCCGAGATCGAGTATGTATGATGGAGATAGAGTTCGGAACCCCTAAAGGGCTAGAACGGTATGCATGGGAGGATTTCTCGAAGGGATAGTTCAGAATGATGAATGCTAGTTGAGCGGTCCGGATAGACTAAAGGCCGGTAGGCGTACCAGTCAGGCCGAAGGCTCGGAGGACTGTCCAGTCAGATTGGCTGAAGGTTCTAAGAGTGGTCCAGATTAGCTGAAGGCCTGGGGAGGCGGTCCAATCATGCTGAAGACTTTGCGAGTACTGTTGGATCAGTTCGAGGTTATGGGTTGCGTATGTTGCAGTGTGATTACATTGGGAGGTCTGGCCCCGCGTAGCGATCTTGAGCAGTGAAGATAGTGCATGGGCTTGAGAGTCCCTGCGATGAGAGTCAGAGTAGTGGTGATGCATGGATGTCGGGTACGCTTTAAAGAGGTAATGTAGCGTGGGATGAGCACCATAGTGCCTGTCATGGTGACAGGGCGGACGAGTGGTTTCCTTGGTAAGGAAAGAGGGAGGAATGAAATTACGAAAGGGAGTGCGAATTCACGGAAGTGAAAGCGGCAGTGTAGAGTTATGAATGGAGTGGTCCGTCGATGGTCTTTGAGTAGCGTGTTGCGGCGGTAGAATAAAAGCTCATTCGACTTGATATGTTTGCTCAGGGCGCGTAGGGAATACCGCAGGCGTAGAGCCAGGGAGAGGGGTGCAGAAGGGATGCAGAGAGAGAGTCTTGGACTCTCAGTGAGATTCTGATCAGGGTTTTGGGTATGTATTAGCGGTTCATCCTGGAAGGATGTTTGAGGATATCATCAGTGTACCGGGTTTTCCAAACCTGAGGGTGCTTGAGCTAGATCAACATGTGTGTGTGATTGCGAGAGGAGAACTCAGGGGAGTTGCTCCGGAATGGAAGAATGGGTCTTTCTGTTGTTATGGAATGGATAGAGTGGGATTCGGATCGGGGATCCGATGGTTCGTGGTTTTCTAGCCATATGAGTCAAGTGAAAGATAAGAATGGGAGCAGTAAGGCATCATGGGTAATTCTAGGTTGTTGAGTGCGGTTATCGGAGGGTACAGCTGGTGCCCGGTTTGAGTAGGTGGTTGGGACACCGTATGGAAGGAGAAAGTGAGCTTCTGGTTTCAATGGTTGTGCCTTGAGGGACTGGGTTCGGTCAAGGACAGACGGCGCATCGTGGGAATTAATTCAAAGATGAGATGTCGTAGGCTTCGAGGACGAAGCCTAATTTAAGTGGGGGAGAATTGTAACATCCTGGAATCGCAAGAGTAGAGTTGAAGGGCTAAAAGTGTAAGTTTAAGAGGGTGACTCGGCGAGTCCATGGATAGACTCGGCGAGTCAGGTCGCGACTATGGTCGCGTGTCAAGTGGCCTACTCGGCGAGTAGGTGTTGTGTGGAGAAAATCATAAATTTCGGGGTTGAGCCCTATATAAAGATCATTATGCCCCTCCACAGCCTCCTTTATCCCCCCCTTGAGTCCCAGAAACCCTAAATTCATGGAGAGTCCCATTGTTGAGCAAATTAGAGCTTGGAGAGGTGTTGGTTAAAGAAATCTTGAAGGAGAAGTGGCTTGGATCAAAGGGCTTTGCTTGGATTCGAGTTTCATTACTGTTGAGGCATCCTTTGGAGGTAATACTTTCGTTGTTGGGCTGTGTTTTCCTAGTTTCTCATTTTGGGGTTGTGTGGGGAGCTTAGTTATGTGGCATCATGATGCTTGGAGGATGGATTTGAGGTTGCTACCTCAGATCTGGAGTGGAGAAGATCTTAAGAGCATTAAAGCCCCTGATCTTGTGTTGTTAATGGAGCTATCATGTCCCAAACCTTGGTTCTAAGGTGAATAAGGCCTAGATCTCTTTAGATTCATGTAAAGTTTGCCACTTTACGTGATGGATGGATTGTAGGAGGTTGGATCTATGTTTTGGATCAAGTGCATGGCCTGAGATGCTTCTGTATGGATTCAGACCAGTGGTACTCGATGAGTCACATGGGAGGACCCGACGAGTTGCTTGAAGATGGCCTGAAACTCGACGAGTTGGAAGAACAACTCGACGAGTAGGTTGAAGATAGTCTTGGACTCGACGAGTCTATTCTTGGACTCGACGAGTCTTGTCGAGGAGTCCCAATATTTCTGGTTGAGTCGATGAATCGGTGAGTCAAGGGATGACTCGGTGAGTTGGGTGCGCGTAGACTCAGAGTTGTTGGACTCGACGAGTCTTAGGGTGACTCGGCGAGTTGGGTCGCTGATTGAGGGAAGTTCTGAGCATAAGGACTCAGCGAGTCATCGGGTTGACTCGGCGAGTAGGGTCAGCCAGGGGTTGACTTTGACTTATCCAAGGTTGACCAGTTGCCTTCCAGGGGTATTTTGGTAATTAAGGGTATTTATTGAGTTGTATGTTTTGTTGTTCAGTGGAGGAGTTCGTGTCCGAGTTCGGAGCAGCGGGATCTTATCCTTTCAGCCGGCAGTTCGAGGTGAGTTATCCTCACTATATCAACAGGGTCTAAGGCACCAAGGCCGACCCTTTATTGGATTGAGATTCGAATATGGTTATTATGTTATTGTTTGATGTGTCTGCATCCTGGTAGCTAGGATGGTACATGCTAGGAGACCTTGTTAAGGTCAGTTTCCCGACATATAGAGTGATGCTATGCTAGTGACCGATTAGGTCGGCAACCTGGTTAGGGTAATGATATGCTATATGATCTGCTTGCTCGGTTTGTTGACTATGACTGTTATATGATTGTATGTGTTGTGCACATGGTTGTTTGGACACGAGATGGGTTGAGGCGGGTCCTGCTTTGTGCTGTAGGCCAAGATACCCAGGGCGGACTGGTTATTCCGAAGTCCCAGGGAGCGGTCCGGATAGGCTGTAGGCCCCACGAGGGCGGACCAGACGTGCCGAGGCTCGAAGAGTGGACCAGGCCGATTGAAGGCCCGATGCGGGCGTACCAACCCCACTGTAGACTCGAAGCACATGACTTGACCTGGAGGATGGATCCGATGGACTGAAGGCCCGATACAGCGGACCAGTCACACAGTAGACCCGATATGCATGGCTGTTCTATGTGCTGTTATGTTATGTATGTTTTATATGTTATGGGCCAGAAGGCAATATGTTTCGGACCGGAAGGTCGCAGCCTGGAAGGGCGTATACGTGGTTGGTATTTTGGGGGTATCTCACTAAGCTTTCGGGCTTACAGTTGTGGTTTAATGTTTTTCAGGTTCTTCAGGAGACCGTGGCAAGGCGAAGGCGCGATCGTACCGCTCCTCATGATTTTGTACCAATGTGATTCTGGGGATACTCTAAATGATTTGTATTGAAAACCTTTGTGTAAACAATTTAATGAAAATCGGGTTGTTTTGAAAAATTTAAATTGGTTGTATTTTTCGGATGTTACACTTGTTGACATGGCACCTTGAAATACGGACCTCACTCATCAAAAAGTAACAAGCATAACTATCAGCAGGCGTAATACTCGTATCGTATTCTATACATCACCAAAAGACAAGACTGTTTGGTTTTCCCGAAGAGAAATGTAACCGTACGAACCCTTCAGAATGAATAGAAGTAAGACTCTTTCACTTTTGGTTTAACAAGCGAAGTCATATGCCAGAGTTTCGAAATCATCAGTCTGAGTTGGTAATACTCAAAACCTCAAGGATTTCGTGTGTGCTGTGTTCCAAAAATTTAGATAAGAAACAAATATATAAAAAATTTGGAAAGTGGTGACGTCAAAAATTTGATTTGACACAAAAGCAGTTAATCCCGGGCAAAAATTTATTCGAAAATTATCAAGAGAGATAATCAATAGCTTGCTTGGTTTCCCGTGAATTACAATCGACAACTTGTAGAGATGTTTCGAAGGGTTTCTTTTATAAGGCTAATGGGTGGCTTCGAAAATTTCGTTACATATCAGCGTTAACATAAGGTGAGTAATTGTAACCGAAATTATTTGTATGACCAGTGTAGTCAGTGACAAATTGGTATGGAATGATATTCAACGTAACAAGGATTTTCGAAATATACTCACACGAAAATCATATTCATGAAAAAAATATTATGCTGGATCTTGTTGGGAACAAACATCGTAGGTTTTGAATGCTTGATCAAGACCACTCAACAAAAATGAATACAATTTGGAGTATAAAAGGTACTTAAACAAATGTTTCGTAAGTTCGGGAACAAAGTTCCCCGTCAATTCCTTGATTTGTTGGATTTTAGGGTTTCACTTTCATCACGGACTCATGATTTCAGATCTTAAACATAGAGTTTTTGTACGTCTAGATTTTAATTGGTTTGATCAAAAATCTCTGGGACATACGTCATTGTGTGTGAATTATGTAAAGAAGTTTAGGATGAAAAAAATTGGTTTATAGATCGAATGTACCTCTGTTATATGTGGACAAAACAGAAAACTCTTAACTCATTTGAGAAGAGTAAGGTAACTCTTTCCTCTCACACATTGAGTCATATGAGGCTTGAGTCAACATGCAGCAACCTGCTTTTAGGGACATCCTAACTATTCCAAAGTTTATTGAAATCATACCTTAGTTGAAATGTGTGTGAATGCGAAGATTTTGAATGCGTAGCCATACGAAGATTTGATTGAGAATAATGACCTCTGAACAAGAATATCTTCAAAGAAAAAAACAAACGAACACGAAGCATTCGAACAGTTGACTTTGAACAGTGGTCTCTGAATACAGACTTCATCAAGGAACAAAACATACGAATGCGAAGCATTCGAAGCGTTGACCATGAACAGTAGCCTCTGAATGCTGAACACCTTTCTATTTTGTTATTATGAGACATTACTCTTCGCTTTTGTCATATAAAATTGAATTTCCATCAAGCATTCCCAATCCTTCTAGAATGCGAAGAAATGATTTTTCATCCAATGCCTTTGTGAAAATATATGCGAGCTGTTCCGTTGTTTGCATAAAATGAACTTCAATATTTCCTTCTTCCACATGGTCTTTAATGAAATGATATCTGAGATCAATGTGCTTAGTCTTCGAATGCTGCACAGGATTATGACAAATTCTTATTGCACTTTGTGAATCACAATATAAAGGAATATTTTTCATATTTATAGCATAATCACGTAATTGACTTTGAATCCAAATAATTTGTGATGTACACGCAGCTGCAGCAACATATTCAGCTTCGGCTGTAGAGATCGAAACACATGTTTTCTTCTTCGATTGCCAACTGACCAATTTTCCATCTAGTAATTAACACCTGCCAGTTGTGCTTTTCCGATCAAGACTGCATCCTCTCAGATCCGCATCTGAATAAGCTTGTATAAAGAACCTTGTTTTCGAAGGATACCACAAACCTAACGAAGTGGTGCCTTTCAAATATCGAAAAATATTCTTCACCGCTGTTAGATGTGGTTCACGTGGATTCAATTGATACCTTGCACAATTACAAACAGAAAACATAATATCAGGTCGACTTGCAGTTAAGTACAATAATGACCCTATCATGCTTCTATACAAAGTAATATCAACAACAGAGTTGTCTAACGAAGGAGTTAACTTGATGCCCGTTGCCATTGGTATTCGTAACCTTGTGCTATTCGTCATTCCAAATTTTTCTAGAAGATTCTTTGTATATTTCTCCTGATTAATGAAGATTCCTTCTCTGCTTTGACGAATATTCAAACCCAAAAAATTATTAATTTTGCCCATCATACTCATTTCGAATTTGCTTTTCTTCAAGTCTTCAAATTCTTTAGACAAAGCAGAATCAGTAGAGCCAAAAATTATATCATCAACATAAATTTGAACAAGCATCAGGTGACACCCAACTTTCTTTCGAAATAAAGTGGGATCAACTGATCCTTGTTTAAATTTAGATTTTTTTAAAAATGATGTTAAAGTTGCATACCATGCTCTTGGTGCTTGTTTCAACCCATATACAGCTTTATCTAAAATAAAAACATGACCAGGATGTTCGTTATTTATAAAACCTGGTAGTTGTTCAACATAAACTGTTTCTTCAAGTTCGCCGTTTAAGACTGCACATTTTACATCCATTTGATAAACGTCAAAATCCTTATGAGCTGCATAAGCCAGAAAAATACCAACAGCCTCGAGTCTTGCGACAGGGGCAAAAGTTTCTTCATAATCAATTCCTTCTTGTTGAGAATATCCTTTAACAACAAGTCTGGCCTTATTTTGAATAATATTTCCATCTTTATCGGTTTTGTTTTTAAAAATCCATTTAAGTCCAACAATTGAAACATCAACAGGTTTAGGAATTAATCTCCAAACCTTGTTTCTTTCGCATTCAGACAATTCAGCTTGCATTGCAACAACCCAATCAGAGTGTTCCATTGCAACCTTAACAGTCTTTGGTTCGATTTTGGAAATAAAAAAATTAAACATGCATAACTCTTGGTGAGTATTCAATACCTCATTTCGTGCATGAAGTTGAGCCTTTGTCAATACCACCGCTTGTGGATCTCCAAGAATTTGTTCTTTTGGATGATTTCTTGTCCATTTATCCAATGGTGGATAATCAGGATCAAAGTCCAAAGGTGCATCTTCGAACATAGCATCGGTTTCTTATCCATTTATTGAACATGCATCCTCAACATCATCAAAATACTCCTCTTCTAATATTGGATCCTTCTCAAGTATTGGCTCCCCCTCGAGTATTTGCTCCTCTTTGTGTATTGGCTCCTCTTCAATTGTTGGCTCCCCCTTAACATCAATATTGATAGACATATTATCTACTTCATAAGAATGCTCCCCCTCAACAAAAGTGTTTTAATCTAAATGCTCCCCCTCCACTGGACCATCAGATATTTCATTTGGGTTTAGATTCGAAAGCTAGATTAATTCATCATGAAGCTTTGAATCTTTTTATTGTTGATTATCTGGTGGATTTCTCTCTACATCAATTGCATGATCTGAAATACCAAAAATGGATTCATAATTAGCATCATCCATTTCTATTGGTTCGTTTTCATTTGAAGAATTTTGCAAAATAGGATAATTTGCAAACTGATGATCAGTCTTTTTAATATAATAATCATCAAATGTTAAATTGAATGTTTCTTCCACTTTACGGGTTCGCTTATTTTACACTCTATAAGCTACAAAATTGTGTGAATATCCCAAGAAAATTCCTTCATCATCTTTTGGTTGAAACTTCGAATGATTATCCTTAAGATTCATTATGAAACACCTGCACCCAAAAACATGGAAAAATTTGACATTAGGTTTTCTATTATTGATGATTTCAAATGGAGTAGCATTAAACCGTCTATGAATGAATGATCGATTTTGAGTAAAGCATGCAGTTGAAACAGCTTCAGCCCAAAGATATTGAGGTAAATTCGAATATGCCAACATTGTTCTTGCAGCTTCGCATAATGATCGATTTCTTCGTTCAACTAGACCATTTTGTTGCGGTGTGTATGGAGATGAAAAATTATACGAAATACCTTTCTTCACCAGAAATGAATCTAAAACATGATTTTTGAATTCAGTTCCATGATCACTTTTAATTTTTCGAACTGGTTTCTTCAACGAAATTTCCATTTTCTTGATAAAATCAATCATCATTTGTGAGACTTCGGATTTTAACCTGAAAAAATAAACCCACGTAAATCTTGAAAAATCATCCACAATAACTAAATGTACCTTTTCTTGTTAAGAGTAGCAACTGTTGAAGGACCACATAAATCAATATGTAAAAGTTCTAGGGGTTCAACAATCTTCAAATCTATTGTGATTGGATGACCTTGTTTGTGTTGTTTTCCTACTTCGCAAGCTGCACACAAACTGTCATTATCATATTTAAGAATGTGTAAAACTCTTACCAGATCTTGTACGACAAGTTTGTTGATGTTTCAAAAATTGAGATGTGATAGACTCCTGTGCCACAACCAACTTGTATCAGCAGCAACCTTCGAAAGTAGACACACAACTGGTTTGCCTACAATTGGAATGATGTCCAGTGTAAACATATCACCTTTCCGTTTTGACTTGAGTAAGACTTCGTTTGTCTCAACATTTGAAATGACACTCCCTTCTTCATTAAAAAGAACTTAATTGCCAGTTCCCACAACAAGTTGTGAAACACTTATCAGGTTATGTTGTAAGCCTTCTACATATGCAACTCGATTTACTGTGAATTTCCCATTCGTTAAATTTCCATAACCCTTGACTTTGCATTTATGGTTATTTACAAACTTAACCACTCCACCATTCTCTAAGCTTCGGAAATCATGCAAGTTTTCCTTCTTCCCAGTCATGTGATGTGAGCAACCGCTATCAATATAGCATTTGTCATCATATTGCTCGTCACAAAGTACCTGCGATTATTGAACGAATTTAGGTACCCAAGACTTGTTGGGTCCATTTATATTAGGTTTCTTTTTCAATTGGAAAGTATGACCATTAACCCAATCATAAACTCTAGTTTTGAGATTGTCAACAAATTTCACATTTTCATTCAAAGGGTCATATATATGAGTTTTTATTGTTTTCAAATTTTCACTGACTGTACTCTTTGCATTTTGAGTTTGTGATATGACAATGTTCGCTTTGGTGACTGGCTTCCAAACTTTAACTGAAATATTTGATTCCTTGGAAGATAAATTGCCATTCATTGAAGGATTTACATACTTTTCGTATGCCTCATGTATCTGTTCTTTCAAAAACTTACTTGATTAATATATTTTTCCTTTTCCTTCCAACCAATTATCAATATGTCTTTTAGTTGTTATACCCTTCCCATTTGAGGCTTTGTCAGCTTGTTTCTTCGAAAGATTATAACACTTTGCTGAAATTGGAACATAATCCACTTTTGGTTTCGATAGATATGACTCATGATAAAACTTTTTCTTGGAAGTGTTTTTTTTGTTTGATTATTTGAAAACGAAGCATTTTTCTTTTTAAAAACTTGATTCTTTTATTTTCCTTAAAAACTTTTTCTTCATTTGAAAAATTTATTGATTTCATATTTAATGACTCAATAGTTTGCCAAAAAATTGTTGTTCTTGCTTTTCTTTTAGAAATGTTATTTTCTTTTGAGAAATTTTCAACATGATCCTTAAACTCTTTTGAATTCAATTTATTGCTTTGTTAACCTCTTTAAACACTGGTTTAACATCTTCATGCTTTGGTAACTCTTTTTCAGTTGTGTTAGCTATCGTCTTTGTAACTTTCGTCTTTTCAATCCATATTCTTTTTGGTTTTTGACGTTGAAATGTATATGAATTCTTTGTTAGATTGTTCTCAACTGTGCTTTGATTTGAAAAGAAACCTTCATCAGAAGTTTTCTTATTGTCCTCCTCTACCAACTTTTTGAATTCAGGCTTTATATTTTCAACATTGCCTGTTGTTACGAAGACTTGATTTGGGAACACAATATCATCAGTGCATTTGAAGTTTGGATAAACCACAGTATTTGATTCAAGATAATGAGCACCTTTTTCTCTAAGAATTTTCTCAAACTCTTGTGAATCCATATAAACTTGATCAACAACCACTCGAGGAATCTCAACTTCTTTCAAACTTTCATGTGTCTTCGAATTTTTGTTTTCTTCCTCATTATCACTATCATCTGTTTGACTATCATGTATTTCCACAAAATCCATATCACAAACTATCGAAGTTAAGAGTTGACCAGTGTCAATTTTTACCAATAATTCGTCACATTTTTCTTTCCCTTTAAAAGAAGTTGAAACATTTATTACAGACAATTGAGAACAATCAACATCCTCTAAATCACTAATTTCACTAATATTATCAGAATTATCTTCAATATCAGCAAAATTAGATTGAGAATTAGATGTAAAATTCTCAGTATTTTTCAAAATTCAAATTTGTTCTGATTTAGTTAAAGTCGCATTCACAATTTTTACTAAATCATCAACATCAAGATAATCTTCGACTTTTTCATTTCCATATCTATACCTATCATCTGGAACTTTGTTAAAATCAGATATTTCTTTTTCACAATCATATGAAATACTATCTACCTTAGCTCTGTCATAAGCTAAAAATGGTAGCAACTTTCTATGTTGTTCCTTACTAATCTCACTAGAATGATGCAATTCATTTAATTTTCCATAAAGTCTTTTTGCAGAATTACAAAAAACATTACGCTGTACTAACAACAAATTTATTTCTTTAGCTAAACTCTCCCTATCTGCCATAATATTTGTAACTTGCAATTCTAGATAATCAATCCTAGTGACTTTTGAATCTAACTTCTTTCTAGTCTCTAGTAATTGATCATTTAAAATTTTCACTTCATTGCTAGCAGACACGACAAGTGAATCAAAGTAAGTAACAGTTTCATCAAAAAGATTCTAATTCAGAATTATATGCAGAAACTGGAATATTAAAAGATTCAAGAATGTTACGTACCTTTGTTGTCATAGGCGACCTGTCAGTAGACTTCGATACGAAGCACTGCCCACACACTTCGTAAGTCTGCTCTTCATCTGAATCCTCTTAAACCTTTGCAAACATGGCTCCATGTGATGGATTCTTCATTTCTTCATCGTCAGAGCCTGAAGACCATATTTGATAGGTTCCATCTGATTCATTTTTGCCATGAGCCACCAGAGACAAATTCTTTGCTTTTGACCTCACTTCCTCCAACTTCTCAGTATAATAAGCTTCATCCTTTGTTTTATTTTTCTTTTCTTCCTTCTTTCTTAGCAAACAATCTATTGCCAAGTGATTACCATCGTTGCAATAGTGGCAATTAATACCAGTGTCACCCTTTAACTTCTTTTCCATTTTCTCCTCTTCGCTCTTCGAAACCTTCTTTTCTTCTTTCACCTTTTCATCCATTTTACTTTTGTTCTCATAATTTCCCTTCGAATCTGATGACTTGTTCTTTGTATTAAAAGGTTTCTTAAAAAATTTCTTTACTCTATTGTTTGAGTAAAATGCAACAGCCTCATCATCAGAATTCATCAAAAAACCTTCTTCATCAGACATTGATTTTTCAGTTTCTTTTTCTGAAACCTTCGAAATTAGTGCCAATGGACCACCAAGACTTACCATAGCTTCCTCAGCTATTTCATTAACCCCATTTTCATGAGATTTCAATTGATTGTACAAGTCATTTAAAGTTGAAGCATCAAAACTCTGCTGATTTTTCACCATCATACTTACACTTCTCCATTCCTTTCACAGTCCCATTACAAATATTAAGTTGAACCCCATTGAAGATCTAGTGATACCATAACGATTACAATGGTAGATTAACTCGTTGAACCGATCATAGTAAACTTCAATGGATTCACCCTCCTTTTGTTTGAAATCGTTGAGTTCCACCAAACATTGTTTCACCGAAGTGATCTTTGTCTTTTCACTGCCTTGAAATTTGTCTTTGAGATTGTTCCATATTTCTTTAGCTGTTGTGCAAGTCCTGACATAATTGTACACAACTGGAGGCAAAGCACCTCTTAATTCCCTCATGCACCTCTTTTCCAGCTATTTCAAACGATTAGATTGATTATCAACCTCCGAGCTGCTTGAAGACACACCGATTGGTTGAACTCTTGCAGGTGGATTGATTTCTCCTAAAATGCAATTCCATAGTTCTTTATCCAATCCGTTCAAGTAGTCTTGCATACGATCTGCCCACTGATCGTAATATTCTGGAATTAGCATCGGAATTTTTGTGGATGATCCAAGCAAATGAGAAAATGATGTCATGGAGTTAAGATTGAATGACGCCATTCTTGTATGGAACAAAGGCTCAAGAATGTTATAAAAACTTGGAGAATTTGAAATCAAATTGTATTTTTCAGATTAAAATCACACTACAAACAAACGATTAACAAAAAATTTCGCAAAATCAAATCCTAGACCTAGATCAAGAAGTATTTTCAACACAAAAAGAACGGAAACTTTTTGAATCAAACAGTAGACTCAAAAACCATTTTGAACGTATGAAAATCAGATCACAGAAAGGATTCCTACTCTGATACCAATTGAAGAGATTTGGAATCAAGTTTGAATGTAATTCTAGAAGTACTTGAGTAAAATATTGAAACGATGAACATGAGAGTAAAATACTAAGGACTAAACGTTAAGCCTTCACTTTATAACGCCTTAGTAAAATAACTAAATATACGAAGACCCATACATACGAAGACAATAAGATTCTGACTCTTCGACTTATTACACCATTTTAGCCCTAACAAATTCATTCTTATGGTGTAGGCCAATGATCCATGGTTCCTTAGGTTGGGCTAAACCCATGTGAAAATCCATGGATGATCCATGGAGGTTTAAACCCATGGAGAATAAGGAATATGTGTGACAACTGCCAATTCAGGTCATTCTTGGACTCATGCATCTTTATAATAACCATTCATGCACAACATGCCATGACCTAGTAGTATAAATTAGGTCAAAAATCTTGCATAAACTAGGATCCAACTAAGGTCTAGGACTAATATACTTGATACTTACCATTCTAGTAAGTTGCTTAGCTACAATAGGAAATGCCAGTACTATAATTAGAATAAAGCTTCAAGCTTTGTTATAATTGAAATAGGGTATAAAACTCTAAAAATAAATTAAAGCATTCTAATTATACTTCAACATGTTGTTGAATATCAAACAATATTCCAAAAACCCTAAAGAGCCAAAAATCCAAAGTTATAAATTATAAAGCTTAAAAACTTTATAAAATTTGGCTATAAACTTCCTAATATCAAATTTTTATTAATCAAATTATGAATTATAATCAATGAAATAGAAATTAAATTATCAAGTGTTAATCATAAACTATTGGTTAAATACAAAGATTTTTAAATAAATCAAAAACTATATAAAGAAGAAATTTTATAAAAATTCTTGGGTTTTATAAAAATTAAGGAGGGATTTTTTATAAAATTTGAATTGAGGAGAGAGAAGGTCCTAATCCACTCAAAAATCTGGCCATTCTCCCCTCCCCATGCCCTCTCTCTTCCCAAAACTCAATCATTAAGCTCATTCCCTCACTCTACCTCTTCTTTCTTCACTCTCTTACACTCCACTCTTCACACACTTCACTCTCTTCTTCCCTCTCTCTAAACTCACGAAAATCCTCTCATTTCTCTGCAAAATTTCGAGATTGTGAAGCCCTTGAAGTGTTCTTACTTCTCTCAAGGTCAAAACCAAGGTAAACAACAACATCTTCTTCCATAGTTTCATGGTTAAACCTCTTTTTCTTCTTAGTCTTCTCTACTTTTCGGATTCTATGCCTTTCCATGGCTAGAAATCTTTATTCTCCCCTTGTGGTTTGTATATTCTCACCATAATACAATGCATGTGTTAGAGATGGTGAAAATCCGGGATCAAACCCATGCAAGGAGTGGAAAAGATGCACATATGATCATGTGACATCAAAACCTAATATTTCATGTTCTTCTCCATTTCTTTTGTGTTCATGCATGAACAAAAGCATTTAAACCATTTCTAGTACATCTTGGATGCTCATTCATTCCATGCATGTGTTAGAAATCGGGTCTTACCAAAGACATGCATGATGTTCTTGTGGAAATACCCTAATAATGCACACAAGCAAACATGCAATTTGCCAGATTACTTTGTTCGACTTTGAACAGTCATAACTCAGTCAATTCTTAACCATATCATGATATTATTTTTGTATTAGTTAGTTCCACGAGTTAACTTTCAAACCCAACTGGTCTCACTGTAAAATATTAAATATCCGATTTTTAGCAGATTTTACAAAAAGGTTGCGCATACAGCTCTTTTTCTGTGATCACTATTTTTATCTTGCTTAAACAATGGCCTTAAACCCAACCATAAATCTGAGGAAAAATACCTTACAAACTTAACATATCTAGTGAATTATGGTTGAAATTTCGTGGCTTAAAACCTCACTGAATGGACTACACAAATTCATGAACTTCAGCCACATTTACACTTCATGCATTATTGCATGCAACTTTTCTTAAATTGTTTGAAATCATTACCCTCATTTCTCTTCTGAATACATTTTTTTACATTTTTCCTTTTGAAAGCCCTTGCATGCATGAGATAATCTGGAAAATTTCAAGAGCTTTTGTTATTTCTTTGATTTATTAGAATTATTGCTAAAACCAAGGGCATAAATCATATAAAATACTTCCAGAGGTCAATAAATCCTAAATAAATTCATGGATGATGCTTATGGGGAATAATGACCCCTCACCAAATTCCAGCAATTTTTGCTACTGTTTCATATGATTTCTAATTTTCTTTTATTTAGGACATGATAAATTTCAAAACCAGTTTATAGGATGTGAAAATTGTATCTAACAATTTTCGCATACCTTACCTGTGATGGGTGACTCCAGAAAATAATTTCAAGAGTTTCCATCATGTTTTACTATTTTTCCCAATTTTTGGTAATTATAATGGTCTAAAAATGGGAGAAATAGTTCTGAGTATCCAAAATTCATGAAAATTTACCAGGATATAATATTATAGAGTAGGAGGTTACATAAAAATTTTGAATATTTTTCTCTACTGTAAACTATTTTTCTCTTATTTTCTAAAGTTAATCGCACTAAAATACACTTAAATATACATAAATACCCAAAACCAGTTTATACATTATGAAAACCACTTTTGATATTTTTCCCAGGATATTTATACTGTAAATGATGTTACAAAAATTTATGGTGATTTATTTTAACTGTTTAATATTATTTCTTTAATTAATGACTATTTAAAGGAATAAAGCAAGGAAAAATAGAAATACCCACTGAAAAATATCTTTTATATTTTTTCCAGCCTATTTATGTATAATAACAATTAAATAAAAAGTTTGGGTAATTTTGGAAACTGTTTTCTATTTATTTCAATTTTTATTGAAATAAATGCTCAAAAATCATAAAATATAATTAAACAGCTTGGAAATCCATTTTTATAATTTTCCCAGCTTAGTATTGTGTAATAACAGTTAAATAAAAAGTTTGAGAATTTTTATCCCTCGAATGCTATTTTCGTGAATTTATTTTGTAATAAGGACTTCAAAATTTGGAAAGTTTATATTGCAAGGTTGTAATTAATCGCCCGATATACAGAATTTCATTACTTCAGAAAAAGTGTAACTAATTGATATAAAATCCAATACTAAAACATAAATTGGCATTTCCCTATATGTAGAGTTTAGTATATTAGCATTAGATATCGACATGTAAACTCACTAGTGCGTGTGTTTAATGTCGTAGGATCCCGGTAGTAAGACGTTGGTGCATCCCGAAGTACCGCTTGTGTCTACACAAAACATCGTGAGTATTCACCAATGCCCTATTTACGATTTTGAAATGTTTTGGGGTGGAAAAGCATGTCCTAAACTATTTATGTTCGTTATATTTAATTGACTCACATAAACTTGATTACTATATTTTGCATATTGTGAGTATTCACGCACTCCCCTATTTTCGGTTTTTATGTTTTGGGGTGGAAAAGCATGTCCAGAAAAACTACTGTTTGCATGTTGTATTTAAATTGAATTGTATCAAACATGATTGCTATTGTATTGCTATGTTTCTTTATGTATGTCTATGCAACACGGAACATGAAAACTTATCGTACTAAGGCCCTTCCCTTATCTCTAACCATTAACTCTTTGAGCCAATGGTCGTTATGGATAGCGCTATTAGGAATTGACAACTCCTCACTCGCCCGAATCGCTGGAGTGCATGATACCATATTCATCTATGGAACGATAAGCATAGATCTCGATAGGGCTTCAGTCATAGGTTTGGTTGAGACTCATTGTTTGCTCATACACATACAAACTCCTTTCTCGTTATAGCAATAAACTTGTATTCATTAATAGCAATCAACTTGTTTATCATTGAAGCAATGTACTTGTATTTACGAAAAGCCTTATTGTACGCTCGATTTTTATAAACTTGTGATACTCACCAACTATTTTCATAGTTGACGCTCGTTTTACATGCTTTTTCAGGAAGTAATTAGTAAGTGGATGTAAAGATTCATCATCATAGAGTATGCTGCATCGTGTTGAAGCTATTATGAAGATATATTTTGAACAATGTTATTTTGAAAAACTTGTATTTTTTTTCTTTTGAAGCTATGAGTTGTAAACTTTTAAATACTGCTATGGTGATGTATCTTTATCTTTTGCATTGAAACCGTTATCGCTGTCATACCTTGCGTTTCCGCTTTAGCGGGGTGTGACAGAAGTGGTATCAGAGCTAAAGTTATAGAGAACATCAGTTTTTCTTTAAGAAAACACAACCTATAACTAAAACTTACAAAGAAATTCTTTTTACATCAAACATATTACTAGTATAATTAGGTCGGGAGTTGTATTATTGGACCTCGATTAAACATAGCCTGATCACCTATGTTTAATTAAGGAAAGATTTATACAAAGCCTGAGCTAATTATAATGGGAATGTGTTCAACAAAAATATTTGAGAAAACTCAATTTCAAAAATTCAAAAGGATAATTTTGGTGTGTGTAAGCATTGCATATTATAGGCATGCATTGTCATTTATTTCATATCTCATTGAAACTATGTCACAGTCCACTATGTCAACATCGTCATCTTCCCGCGCTACCGCCTCAGCCGATGAATCCGACTACGTCACTGTTATCCCTCGACGTAATCCCCCTGCCTCGGTAGAAGAAGACCCATCAGAGGATACGGAAGATACTGGGAACTCGGTGGAGATCAGCAATGACAACGCCCCGAGCCAACGATGCGAAGCATCACCGACATCGGTGTTGCCACAGCCACCGCTCTATGGACTTCGCATTCGGAGGACAGCGAGGAAGAGTGTTCCCATTCCAGGAAGGATACCCGCCAGCACAGCAGGACATGGCACGGCAGGACCTAGCGGAGCAGAACCCAGCGATGCAGGACCGAGAGCACCCTCACCTCAGCAAGTCATAGGGATACCTGTCAGACAGCCAGGTATGACCCCGGAGGAGTCCCGGAGATTGCAGTCGATGGTAGCGGAACTGCGCCACAGCCTCGCTGTAATAGCCGGGCATCAGGAGGTGTTGAAAGAAGTGATGACAGTGATGGAAATCCTGTATCAGCATTCGATGGAGACTGCTGACACTGCTAGTGCTGCTAGACGAGAGGCAGGTCATGCGATGACAGCATATTATGTGCTTGGAGGGCATGTTACGAGTGCGGGAGTACGAATCATCTCCGTAGAGCATGTCCCAAACTGAACAATGGACCTGGTAACAATGGACAAGGCCAAGCCAGGCAAAACTTTCAAGGAAATCAAGTTGGACGGCCAAGAGGTGTAGCCTTTGTGATTGGTGCAGAAGAAGCTCGTCAGAACCCTGAAGTGATAACAGGTATGTTTCTCCTGAACAACCATTTTGCATCAGTAATATTCGATGCGGGAGCAGATAGGAGTTTTGTTTCTTTAGCATTTAGACCGTTAATTGGCTTGAAATCGGTAAAGATGAGGAATGCTTATGCTGTTGAACTTGCTGATGGATATGAAATTAGGGCTAGTGATATAATTCCTGGTTGTACTCTGAATTTAGCTGATAAACTCTTTAGCATTGACCTAATTCCCATAGAGCTAGGTAGTTTTGATGTGATAGTGGGAATGGATTGGTTATCCAAAAATAGAGCGGACATTGGTTGTTATGATAAAGTCATCAGAGTGCCTCTCCCTAATGGAGAAACCCTTATCATACACGGTGAGAAGCCAGGAAGAAGTTTAAACATAGTATCAAGCATGAAGGTTCACAAGTACCTGAAGAAGAATTGTATTGCATTCATGGCCCACGTGCTAGAAAGAGAACCTGAAGCTAAGCAACTCAAGGAGATTCCAGTGGTTCAAAACTATCTCGAAGTATTTCCGGAGGAATTTCCCGGTCTACCCCCTTATAGACAGGTCGAATTTCAGGTAGACTTAATTCCCGGAGCAGCACCGGTAGCAAAAGCACCATATCGCCTTGCACCATCCGAGATGCAAGAACTATCCGGACAACTTCAAGAACTTCTAGACAAAGGGTTTATTCGACCAAGTTCTTCACCTTGGGGAGCCCCAGTGTTATTCGTCAAAAAGAAAGATGGTTCGTTCCGAATGTGCATTGATTACAGAGAATTGAACAAGTTGACAATCAAGAATCGATATCCCCTCCCTAGAATAGATGACTTGTTCGATCAGTTGCAGGGCGCTTCCTACTTTTCAAAAATCGACCTTCGGTCAGGGTATCATCAGCTAAGAATTCACGAAGAGGACATTCACAAAACAGCATTTAGAACCCGTTATGGACATTATGAGTTCTTAGTCATGCCTTTTGGACTAACGAACGCACCCGCTGTATTCATGGATTTGATGAATAGGGTATGTAGAACATACCTAGACAGGTTTGTAATTGTATTTATCGATGACATACTTGTTTACTCGCGGACCAAAGAAGATCACAATAGACATCTAAAGCTAGTGTTGGAGCTGTTGAAGGAACATAAATTGTATGCCAAGTTCACTAAGTGTGAATTTTGGATTCGGGAAGTACATTTTCTTGGTCATGTGATCGGTGAAAGAGGAATCCATGTAGATCCAGCTAAGATAGAGGCAATCAAGAAATGGGAGGCCCCCAAAACCCTGACAGAAATACGACAATTCCTAGGATTAGCTGGGTACTACAGACGCTTCATTGAGAATTTCTCTAGGATTGCTCAACCATTAACATCTTTGACCCAAAAGGATAGAAAATTTCTCTGGGAAGAGAAACACGAAGAGGCGTTTCAAATCCTGAAAAACAAGCTGTGCAATGCACCAATTCTGGCTTTACCTGAAGGATTAGAGAACTTTGTGGTGTATTGTGATGCGTCTCATCAAGGATTAGGATGTGTGCTAATGCAAAAAGATAAGGTCATTGCATATGCTTCCAAACAACTCAAACTGCACGAGAAGAATTATACCACCCATGATCTAGAACTAGGAGCAATAGTTTTCACCCTTAAGATATGGAGGCATTATTTGTACGGAACCAAGTGCACCATTTATACCGATCACAAAAGCCTTCAGCATATCCTGGATCACAAAATGTTAAACATGCGGCAGAGAAGATGGGTAGAGTTGTTTAGTGATTATGATTGTGAGATACGACATCACCCAGGGAAGGCTAACGTAGTAGCCGACACTCTTAGTAGGAAAGAAAGAGTGAAACCTTCCCATGTCAGAGCTTTGGGAATGGTAACTCAGACAAGCTTGAAATCTCAAATCATTAATGCCCAGGAGAAAGCGTTATGCAAGGAAAATCTTTCAGGCGAAACTTTACATGGTTTGGAAGAAAGATTTGAAACCAAACCTGATGGAGTTCGTTATTTTAAAGACAAGGTCTGGATTCCAAGGGTTAACAACCTGAGAGACATGGTACTAGAGGAGTCTCATCGATCTAAATACTCCATCCACCCTGGAGCAGATAAGATGTACAAGGATCTTAAAGAGTACTATTGGTGGCCTGGAATGAAAAAGGATATTGCCTTGTACGTTGGGAAGTGTTTGACATGCTCAATAGTCAAAGCTGAACATCAGAAACCATCCGGGTTGTTGCAACAACCTGAAATTCCCCAATGGAAACGGGAGCAAATATCTATGGACTTTGTTACCAAACTTCCTAGAACTGCTAAAGGTCATGACTCAATTTGGGTCATAGTGGATCGACTGACGAAATCTGCACACTTTCTCCCCATTCGAGAAGATTTCAAGATGGAAAAAAATTGGCCCAAATCTACATCGACAAAATTGTTTCTCTGCATGGTGTACCCTTATCTATCATTTCTGATAGAGATAGTCGTTTTACATCTCGATTTTGGTGGATGTTACAGAGGGCACTAGGAACCAAGATAGATTTGAGAACAGCTTACCACCCTCAGACAGATGGGCAAACAGAGAGAACAATACAAACATTGGAAGACATGCTACGAGCGTGTTTCATTGAGTTCAAAGGAAATTGGGATACTCATTTACCCCTAATTGAGTTTTCCTACAATAACAGTTACCACACGAGTATCCAATGTGCTCCATATGAAGCATTGTATGGACGCAAGTGTCGTTCGCCCTTATGCTGGACAGAAATCGGAGACAGACAGTTGACTAGAGTCGAACTTATCCAGGAAACATCCGACAAGATTGCTATCATCAAGGATAAGCTTAAAGCTGCTAGAGATCGTCAGAAAAGTTATGCGGATAATCGTCGAAAACCATTAGAATTCCAAGTAGGAGACAAGGTACTTTTAAAAGTGTCGCCTTGGAAACGGCTTGTGCGTTTTGGTAAGAAAGGAAAACTAAGCCCGAGATATGTTGGACCCTTTGAAATCCTTGAAAGGATTGGTCCAGTAGCGTATAAACTCCAATTGCCCCAAGAGTTAAGCGCCATTCACGACACATTCCACGTCTCCAACCTTAAGAAATGTCTAGCCGACGAAACATTGATAGTACCCCTGAAGGAAATTAAGATCAATGATAAGCTGAGCTTCGTTGAGGAACTGATAGAAATCCTTGACAGGGAGGTAAAACAAATTAAGCAGAGTAAGATCCCGATTGTGAAAGTTCGACGGAACTCAAAACGCGGGCCGGAGTACACCTGGGAGCGCGAGGACTTCATAAAGGAAAAGTATCCGCAACTTTTCCCTTGCGATGACATAGAATGAATTTCAGGACGAAATTCTTTTTAAGTGGGGGATACTGTGACAACTGCCAATTCAGGTCATTCTTGGACTCATGCATCTTTATAATAACCATTCATGCACAACATGCCATGACCTAGTAGTATAAATTAGGTCAAAAATCTTGCATAAACTAGGATCCAACTAAGGTCTAGGACTAATATACTTGATACTTACCATTCTAGTAAGTTGCTTAGCTACAATAGGAAATGCCAATACTATAATTAGAATAAAGCTTCAAGCTTTGTTATAATTGAAATAGGGTATAAAACTCTAAAAATAAATTAAAACATTCTAATTATACTTCAACATGTTGTTGAATATCAAACAATATTCCAAAAACCCTAAAGAGCCAAAAATCCAAAGTTATAAATTATAAAGCTTAAAAACTTTATAAAATTTGGCTATAAACTTCCTAATATCAAATTTTTATTAATCAAATTATGAATTATAATCAATGAAATAGAAATTAAATTATCAAGTGTTAATCATAAACTATTGGTTAAATACAAAGATTTTTAAATAAATCAAAAACTATATAAAGAAGAAATTTTATAAAAATTCTTGGGTTTTATAAAAATTAAGGAGGGATTTTATATAAAATTTGAATTGAGGAGAGAGAAGGCCCTAATCCACTAAAAAATCTGGCCATTCTCCCCTCCCCATGCCCTCTCTCTTCCCAAAACTCAATCATTAAGCTCATTCCCTCACTCTACCTCTTCTTTCTTCACTCTCTTACACTCCACTCTTCACACACTTCACTCTCTTCTTCCCTCTCTCTAAACTCACGAAAATCCTCTCATTTCTCTGCAAAATTTCGAGATTGTGAAGCCCTTGAAGTGTTCTTACTTCTCTCAAGGTCAAAACCAAGGTAAACAACAACATCTTCTTCCATAGTTTCATGGTTAAACCTCTTTTTCTTCTTAGTCTTCTCTACTTTTCGGATTCTATGCCTTTCCATGGCTAGAAATCTTTATTCTCCCCTTGTGGTTTGTAGATTCTCACCATAATACAATGCATGTGTTAGAGATGGTGAAAATCCGGGATCAAACCCATGCAAGGAGTGGAAAAGATGCACATATGATCATGTGACATCAAAACCTAATATTTCATGTTCTTCTCCATTTCTTTTGTGTTCATGCATGAACAAAAGCATTTAAACCATTTCTAGTACATCTTGGATGCTCATTCATTCCATGCATGTGTTAGAAATCGGGCCTTACCAAAGACATGCATGATGTTCTTGTTGAAATACCCTAATAATGCACACAAGCAAACATGCAATTTGCCAGATTACTTTGTTCGACTTTGAACAGTCATAACTCAGTCAATTCTTAACCAAATCATGATATTATTTTTGTATTAGTTAGTTCCACGAGTTAACTTTCAAACCCAACTGGTCTCACTGTAAAATATTAAATATCCGATTTTTAGCAGATTTTACAAAAAGGTTGCGCATACAGCTCTTTTTCTGTGATCACTATTTTTATCTTGCTTAAACAATGGCCTTAAACCCAACCATAAATCTGAGGAAAAATACCTTAGAAACTTAACATATCTAGTGAATTATGGTTGAAATTTCGTGGCTGAAAACCTCACTGAATGGACTACACAAATTCATGAACTTCAGCCACATTTACAATTCATGCATTATTGCATGCAACTTTTCTTAAATTGTTTGAAATCATTACCCTCATTTCTCTTCTGAATACATTTTTTTACATTTTTCCATTTGAAAGCCTTTGCATGCATGAGATAATCTGGAAAATTTCAAGAGCTTTTGTTATTTCTTTGATTTATTAGAATTATTGCTAAAACCAAGGGCATAAATCATATAAAATACTTCCAGAGGTCAATAAATCCTAAATAAATTCATGGATGATCCTTATGGGGAATAATGACCCCTCACCAAATTCCAGCAATTTTTGCTACTGTTTCATATGATTTCTAATTTTCTTTTATTTAGGACATGATAAATTACAAAACCACTTTATAGGATGTGAAAATTGTATCTAACAATTTTCTCATATGTTACCTGTGATGGGTGACTCCAGAAAATAATTTCAAGATTTTCCATCATGTTTTACTATTTTTCCCAATTTTTGGTAATTATAATGGTCTAAAAATGGGAGAAATAGTTCTGATTATCCAAAATTCATGAAAATTTACCAGGATATAATATTATAGAGTAGGAGGTTACATAAAAATTTTGAATATTTTTCTCTACTGTAAACTATTTTTCTCTTATTTTCTAAAGTTAATTGCACTAAAATACACTTAAATATACATAAATACCCAAAACCAGTTTATACATTATGAAAACCACTTTTGATATTTTTCCCAGGATATTTATACTGTAAATGATGTTACAAAAATTTATGGTGATTTATTTTAATTGTTTAATATTATTTCTTTAATTAATGACTATTTAAAGGAATAAAGCAAGGAAAAATAGAAATACCCACTGAAAAATATCTTTTATATTTTTCCCAGCCTATTTATGTATAATAACAATTAAATAAAAAGTTTGGGTAATGTTGGAAACTGTTTTCTATTTATTTCAATTTTTATTGAAATAAATGCTCAAAAATCATAAAATATAATTAAACAGCTTGGAAATCCATTTTTATAATTTTCCCAGCTTAGTATTGTGTAATAACAGTTAAATAAAAAGTTTGAGAATTTTTATCCCTCGAATGCTATTTTTGTGAATTTATGTTGTAATAAGGACTTAAAATTTTGGAAAGTTTATATTGCAAGGTTGTAATTAATCGCCCGATATATAGAATTTCATTACTTTAGAAAAAGTGTAACTAATTGATATAAAATCCAATACTAAAACATAAATTGGCATTTCCCTATATGTAGAGTTTAGTATATTAGCATTAGATATCAACATGGAAACTCACTAGTGCGTGTGTTTGATGTCGTAGGATCCCGGTAGTAAGACGTTGGTGCATCCCGAAGTACCGCTTGTGTCTACACAAAACATCGTGAGTATTCACCAATCCCCTATTTACGATTTTGAAATGTTTTGGGGTGGAAAAGCATGTCCTAAACTATTTATGTTCGTTATATTTAATTGACTCACATAAACTTGATTACTATATTTTGAAATGTTTTGGGGTGGAAAAGCATGTCCTAAACTATTTATCTAACTCGTATAAACTTGGTTGCTATATTTAGCATACTGTGAGTATTCACGCACTCCCCTATTTTCGGTTTTTATGTTTTGGGGTGGAAAAGCATGTCCAGAAAAACTACTGTTTGCATGTTGTATTTAAATTGAATTGTATCAAACATGATTGCTATTGTATTGCTATGTTTCTTTATGTATGTCTATGCAACACGGAACATGAGAACTTATCGTACTAAGGCCCTTCCCTTATCTCTAACCATTAACTCTTTGAGCCAATGGTCGTTATGGATAGCGCTATTAGGAATTCACAACTCCTCACTCGCCCGAATCGCTGGAGTGCATGATACCATATTCATCTATGGAACGATAAGCATAGATCTCGATAGGGCTTCAGTCATAGGTTTGGTTGAGACTCATTGTTTGCTCATACACATACAAACTCGTTTCTCGTTATAGCAATAAACTTGTATTCATTAATAGCAATCAACTTGTTTATCATTGAAGCAATGTACTTGTATTTACGAAAAGCCTTATTGTACACTTGATTTTTATAAACTTGTGATACTCACCAACTATTTTCATAGTTGACGCTCGTTTTACATGCTTTTTCAGGAAGTAATTAGTAAGTGGATGTAAAGATTCATCATCATAGAGCATGCTGCACCGTGTTGAAGCTATTATGAAGCTATATTTTGAACAATGTTATTTTGAAAAACTTGTATTTTGTTTCTTTTGAAGCTATGAGTTGTAAACTTTTAAATACTGCTATGGTGATGTATCTTTATCTTTTGCATTGAAACCGTTATCGCTGTCATACCTTGCGTTTCCGCTTTAGCGGGGTGTGACAATATGGAAGGTCATGCCCATTAGGCTTTACATGGTGTAATCCTAGTTTTGCCACACTATATAAGAATCCCCTTAGCATCCAAAAATGACAGTAGTCTTCTTGGATATCATTGAAGGGTTTTGAGCATTCTAACACTCCTAAGGTGTACATGTAACCCTAGAAACCTTGGATCTATGTTTGACTAATATACATGCAAATAATTATTTTTCCAAGGTTCTTATCCTATCTAGCATGACATAGGGAACTTGAATCAAATAAAGCTAGTAGAATTACTTACCTTGTAGTTGTAGTTGATGGCTTGGTGTTTTAGAGCCTACCACCAATAGTGTGGATGCCTCAAATGGAAATGACAAATCACCACAAACTTTGGAACTTTGAGAGAATCGTAACAACGTTCTTGAAATCAGCACTCTTAGTATACTCACTAGAGCTCTTGTGATTTCAAGAACTAAAGCCTCCTTTATATAGTGTGGTAGATTAGGGTTACATCCATGTAAACCCTAATACCGATGTCTTTTCATTTCCATGAGATCCATGGGTTAAAGATCCATGGAGTATCGACGGATTTTCCTTGCAAGCCTAGCCTATTCCAAATAAGAAAAAAACCCACACTATATAAATACAAGAGCCCATATTTAAGTAGTCATACTTGAATCTCTAAACTAATTCTAAATTAATTATAGATCAACACTAATTAAATAATATGATTTTATATTAATATATTAGAAATTATAATATATTAATAAATCATAACTTATACTATTCTCAAAATATTATCCATAAATTGTTCGGGTGAGTGCAACCCAAATGGACCATGGCGGGTCGGGTCAAGTACATACCAAATATAGTTATGGACTTAGACACTAAATCCAACTGTCTCCCACTTGGATAAGTCTAATAACTATAGTTGCAAGTATGACTTCAGGAACCGATCAACAATCGTAGTTCTTTAAACTATGTTGAACTATGAAGCACCATTTTAGATAAGTGATCATATAATACTTTGTTCTAGATATCAACCGGAAAAATACATGGAACATGGTCTTGCTTATTGTCCAGCATTTGTTTCCTGATTTCCCATTTGTTTAACATAGAACTTAACTAAACACATCAATTTAGTTCTGACCAGGCCCGGTACATAAGTCAAGACAAAATCATCGAGGTGCCCAGATATTGCTTCTTATCCTAGAAGGAATAGATAAACTTTGACTCATATGTTTGCTCTACTACTTGTTGAATTACACACAAAAGCACAGTTTATAACATCGAGTTATCAATGCGTTTTTGTGCAATCAATGCATAACCAATTTACAAATCATATCTCTAGGTTTGAAGACTTATATGATATTACAGTCTCACGATCACTCGAGATAAATTCCATGAAGTGATACAAGTGAGCGTGGGTTGAATCCAATACTCGGAACTTATGAGCACTCATGAGTGTTGTAGCCCCACATTGTCTAACATCTTAGACCTCTACAAGCCAACCCATGACAGTCTTGATTCATATCTACTTCCAACATATGACCGACTGTGGAGAGTTTCAATAATATGATATAAACCATAAAATAATTATTCTGGAAGTCAAAACATGCAAAAAGAAATAATAGTAAACGATTGACAAGAGATAGCAACACTTTACTCATAAATAACAGCTTTTATTTATCATCAAATGTCAATTACATTTTACAAATTTCAAGATTATCTAACTACTAAAACTAATATCATCCTTCAGCCCTATGTTTTGAGCATGCTGGAGATGCTTAACCCGAGTCAGTCTCTTCGTGTGGGGATCTGTTGGATTATTATCTGATGATACCCTCTTTACCACGAGGATAACGTCTTCTGTTCGATGTATGATGAAGTGAAATTTTCTGTGAATGTGTCTGGATCTCCCATGATCTCTTGGTACCTTGGCTAAGGCAACAACACTATTGCTGTCACATAAAATATCCATTCCCTCCTTTATAGCTGGTACAACTCCAAGGTCTCCAATGAAGTTCTTTAGCCATATAGCCTCCTTTTCTACCATGCTTGCTGCTATATACTCTGATTCACAAGTGGAATCAGCCACTATCTCCTGCATGGAACTTTTCCAAGTAATTTCCCCTCCATTTAGGGTAAAGAACCAGCCCGACTGAGAGCAGAAATTATCCCTGTCAGTCTGAAAGCTAGCATCACTATACCCTACAACTCTCAAGTCATCACTCCCACCAAGGGTAAGGACCCAGTCCTTAGTCCTTTGCAGGTACTTAAGAATATTCTTCACCGCTGTCCAGTGAACCTTGCCAGGATTTCCCTGATATCTGCTGACCATGCTCAAAGCAAAGAAAACATCAGGGCGAGTACAAGTCATAGCATATATGATCGAGCCTACGGCAGAAACGTATGGGACTCGACTCATCTCAGCTATCTCAGCCTCTGTACTCGGACATCGAGTTTTACACAAGTCTAGCATTACACTGGATAGGTAACTCACCTTTCTTGGAGTTATGCATGTTCAACCTTTTCAACACTTTGTCCACAGAGGTGCTTTGACTAAGTCCAATTAGTCTTTTACACATGTTTCTCAAAATCCTTATCCCTAGGATATAGGCAGCTTCACCAAGGTCCTTCATAGAGAAACACTTCCCAAGCTAGGACTTTACTTCCTGTAGGGTTGGGATGTCATTTCCTATGAGTAGTATGTCATCCACATACAGTACAAAAAAGTTGAATATACTCCCATTAGCCTTGATATAGACACAAGATTCATTTTCACTCCTTGAAAAGACAAATTCTTTAACTATCTCATCGAAGCAAAGATTCCATCTGCGAGGTGCCTGTTTCAATCCATAAATGGATTTCTCGAGCTTACACGCTCTATTGGGGTACTCTATATTGACAAAACCCTCTGGTTGAATCACGTAAACATCTTCAGCCAACTTTCCATTGAGGAAAGTGGTTTTGACATCCATTTGCCATATTTCATAATCATGAAATGCAGTAATGGCTAACAGAACCCTAATAGACTTAATCTTGGCCAATGGTGAAAAGCTCTCATCATAATCAACTCCCGGAGTTTGAGAATAACCCTTTGCAACCAGTCGTGCCTTATAAGTGTGTACATTACCATCCATGTCAGTCTTCTTCTCGAAGATCAATTTACACCCAACTATCTTACGATCAGGTATATTGTCAACCAAGTTCCAAACTTTGTCATACATGGACTGTATCTCGTTGTCCATAGCCTCTTTCCATTTAGCAGCCTCAGGGCCTGCCATGGCTTCCGTGTAGCTGTTAGGTTCATTCAGATTTACCAGTGTGTTATCATTGATAAGTGTTTCACCTTCTATAGTAATATGGAAACAATAATAATGCTCAGGTGCATTCCTAACTCTGGTGGAACGCCTCAGAGGTATAGATTCTTTAGTTGGCTCAACAGGAGTTTCCTCCTTAGGTTGAGGGCTAGGGTTTGAGGTTCCTTCACCACTTGACTCTTGAATTTCCTCAAGGTCAATTTGCCTCCCACTATCTCCTTGGCTTATGAATTCTCTCTCTCTCTAAAGAATCCTCTTCTTGCTACAAAGACCACATTATCACTGCGTCTGTAGAAGATGTAACCAAAGGATTTATGTGGGTAGCCGATGAAAATACACCTTTCGCTTTGGGGTTAGAGCATATCTTGAGTCTCACATCTCATGAAAGCCTCGTAACCCCAAATATTGATGTGGTCTAGATTGGGAACTTTTCCAGTCCACACCTCGTGAGGTGTTTTGGCAACCTTCTTTATAGGGACTAGATTAAGGATATGGGCGGCACTCTCTAAGGCTTACCCCCAAAATGAGATTGGTAATGAAGCTCGACTCATCATGGAACGAAGCATGTCCAACAAGGTCCGATTGCGCGTTTTAGCTACACCATTTAATTGTTGTGTCCTAGGAGGTGTTAATTGTGAGATAATCCCACATTCCTTAAGATAGTCAAGTAACTCAGTACTAAGATACTCAGCACCATGATTGGATTAAAGCATCTTAATGGTCCTGCCCAACTGATTCTCCACTTCTTGCTTAAACTCTTTAAATTTCTCAAAGGTTTCTAACTTATGCTTGATTAAGTAGACATATCCATATCTACTAAAATCATCAGTAAAATTCACATCGAACCAATTAGCATCTCTTGTGGCAGTTTTGAAGGGTCCACACACATCTGTGTGTATGAGGTCCAACAAACCTTCACCCCTTGCACAAGTGCCAGTAAAATGTGACTTTGTTATTTTACCAAGCAAACAAGATTCAAAACTATCATTTGACTTTAGATCAAACTATCATTTGGAGTTGTCATATGCGTTTCTTGCTTACATGTCCAAGACGACAATGCCATAAAGATGCTTTATCTAAGCTAGTGGAAGATGTTGGGTTTTGAGCATTCTGACACTCCTATGGTGTACATGCAACCCTATAAACCTTGGGTCTATGTTTTCTCTATTATACATGCAAATAAGAACTTTCCAAGGCTTTAATCCTAACTAGCATATTATGAAGTTCTTATACTACAAAGTACTAGTTAGATGACATACCTTTTGATGTAGCTTGATGTCTTCAAGCTTTAAGAGCTTAGCCCCAATAGTGTGGAAGCCTCAACTGGAATCACAAATCACCAAAACACCTTGGAAGACTTTAGAGAATATGGATACTTGGCTCTCTCTAGTGAAATCGGCTAGCCCTTCTTAGTGTACCACACTAGTGCCAATTTCACCAACCAATGACATCTTTATATAGCATGGAGACTAGGGTTAAACCCATGACCTTTCATTTCATATGATCCATGGGTTAAACACTCCATGGACTATCCATGAAAGCTTAGCCCAACCTAAATGAACTTGGCCCATTCCATATATATATAAGAGTCCATATTTAATTAGTTCATGTTGATCACTTAATTAATTCTAAATTAATTCTTGATCAATACTAATTAAATAATATGATTCCATATTAATATATTAGAACTTATAATATATTAATATTAATCATAAATATACTATTCTCAAAAAACTATCCATATAAATTGTGTTGGTGAAATGCAACCCAAATGGACCATGCCGGGTCGGGTCAAGTACATACTAAAACTATTATTGAGTATGACTTCAAAACCTAATTGGTAATCGTAGCTCTTAAAGTCGCTGTCGAACTCTAATCTTGTTAACAAACTTATCCATTAGATAAGGGATCATATTTTCCTCCATTCTAGATATCATATGGACTGAGACATGGATTATAGTCATTCTCTCTGTCCATTTGTTGTTTCCCGATTTCCGATTCATGAGGACTAACTAATTGAACAAATCAAATCAATCCTGGCTTGGCCAAGCACTTACATGTGTCATCATTAAATCATCGAGGGGCCCACTGATATCGCTTTTATCCTGAAGGTAAAAGGAATGGATAAACTTCGACTCATATGGCTTGTTCTGCTACTTGTTGAATCATACACAAAGGCACGTTTTGTAACACCAAGTTACCGAATGCGTTTTCGTGCAATCAATGTACAACCAACTCATAGTAACAACTCATATCTCTAGGTTTGAAGAATATAAGATATTATCGTCTCATGATCACTCGTGATAAAATCCATGAAGTGATTCCAATGAGCGCGGGTTGAATCCAATACTCAAAACTTATGAGCACTCATGAGTGTTGTAGCCGTTTTTCCAACATCTTAGACCTCTACAAGCCAACCGATGACAGTCTCAATTCATAACTACTTCTAACATATGACCGACTGTGGATGGTTTGAATAACTTAGTCATTTCGGAAGAATAACCTAGTTTATTCTGGAAGTCAAAACATGCAAAATGAAACACAATAATAATTGAATCCAATATGGTATCAAAACCTATGAACATAAATAAAACACCTTTTATTTATCACCATATGATTACACATTATTCATTGTATACTGTTTCAGCTATCAACTTTATTCTTGAATTTAAAACAATAGTTGTCCCATGCTCCAAGCATGTACACTATCTTTTCTAAACACTAGTCATGCCATACACCAAGTATGCATACTATGTTTGTCTATGATCTTTACTTTGTAAACTAGATCAATTGAACATAACTCCAATGATCCTCTATTCACAATCCCAAATCCTTACTGCAAATGCAAGAATTCCAAATTCATGCGATTTACTGAAATCTGTTAGATTCTAAACTTATATGCATTGATCCTCTTGTAATGATTATGCACGAAGTCAGAAAGACTTGACAACAACCATTACAGAGCATTCCAAGGAGATCAGCTCCTTAGAAACATCCTTCTTGCATTAAGTTTCCTAATCTTAAACAGATTGAAAAATTCTAACTTTGAAACATTTCCAGACTCCATTTTGACTGTCACTTCTGAACAAGAGCTACCTCTTTCCAGACTATGTCAATATGGTCCTTCCAGAATTATCACTATACTTCCAACTGTCCTTGAGCACCCAATCTTTGGTAAACCTTAGATCGTCCTCGACAATTCTTTAATCCTTTTAGTCATATCCAGTTCTAAACCGTTTCCCTTCTTAATGCCCCAGGCATTTGGAAAATTTTAGAAAGGATGAATATAGCACATATAATCGATCCTATATCCGAAGCATATGGGACACGATTCATGATGTCTCACATAAAGACTAAACCGGTCGTTTGCTATATTATTACCATTTCAATTTTCCAAGTTCTCATAATTCAGATTATGCAAAGGGATGCCGCAATCATAATCGAATTTTAGAACGCAAATAATGGACCTATATACAGAATTTCCTTATGTTGACCCATTCCAACATGAAATTCATATATATTTCCTTCATTAAATAGGATTAAAACCTCAATCTAAGCTTTTAGATTTGAGATGAAGTATAATTTCCTCTCCCTTAATTATAGCAAAACAACTCTTTCCCAATTGAAACTTTGTTTTCTATAATTAACATTGCTAACTTGCATTCTTTATCATAATTATCATGCTCCCACTAACATGATGATTATTAGAAATTAGCTGGACTTCTAGAAATGAATACATTATTGACTTTCTTACCAAAATTCAGATTTCTGATACTAGATTGCTTTGATAAAACTTTATCAAAATCATACACCTTGCCTTAGATAGCACACTTGTGTGTCTGAACAATTTTAAGAACTATGAAAAGGGATGTCGTAAGCATAGTCTTGATTGTTTAGATCTTTGCCACTTCTCACAAGTCCAGGTTAGTGTGCCGGTAAACCACACACGCTCCACTAATGACTTTGAGAATGCAAATATTACAATTGCTATCTAGCTAAAATCTACTTAGTGAAAGAATTTCTTCACCATCATTTTCATGAATCGGAGAGAAACCTTATGACACTTAGATTTGCTGGTGTATGTGTTCTTATCCATGTGAATTGTCAAAACCATAGTCACAAGTGTAACAACCCGAAATTTCCGTATCATTTATTGTAACTCTTTCGTAGTACAATTCGCGCAACCAATCGTCGTTTCCGATTTCGATTTCCGATCTTCCGTTTAATTAAGTCATTATCTGGTACACATTTAAAATGACTTAATGGGTGTTTTAATACAATTAGAAATCATTTTAACATCCAATTTTAGTGATCGGAATATTTCTAGAATTTACCGTATCGGGTTACGGTAACTCAATCGGGTACGACCAAAAACCTCGTCTAATGCCGGTATCGAGTAGAATTCCACCGTGTCCAAAACTTAAACACTATATAAACATGTTTAAGCCTCCATTTGAAGCCTTTGGTCAATTCCTCAATTAACACTCACAACCTCTCTCCTCAACCCAAAAATCAAGGTCCAAAACAAAGAATTAAGGCTTGAAATCAAAGAGGTAACACCACTAACTTGTTATTCAACCTCTTTAGCCTTCAATTTTGTGTTTAATTTGTGATTTGGGACCAACAACATGAGTTTACGGCCAAGGAACTAGCTTGGGCCGTAAACTCCTATCAATGGGGTTTTTAAGCCCTAAAACCCCCTCCTAAGCAATGTTAGACATTAGTAATGACTTAATGACTTAATGGAAGGGACTTACAATAATTAAAACATTGATGTTAAGTGACAAAAGTGAGTTTACGGCCATGACACATTCTTGGGCCGTAAACTCATATTCAAAGGGTTTTTGAGCCAATTAACCCTTCCAAATCATAGTTGGGACTTAGATATGAATTGTGGGACATTGGTTTTAGCATCTAAACACCTTAAACATGATTTTTGGGGGACAAAAGAGAGTTTGCAGCCAAGACATATTCTTGGGCCGTAAACTCCTCTTAATTGGGGATTTAGAGCCTTAAAACTTGTCCAAATGCCTTGAAACTCAACCAATGGCCTTGTAATGAAATCTAGATGCATCTAAAAATGGTTTAAAGGTTTGAAACACAACAAAAATGTCACTTATAAGAGTTTACGGCCTAGGAGCATACCCTTGGCCGTAAACTCATGAAAGTTGGTCAAATGATGCATTAAACCACCCCAAATGGCTTGTTCAAATTTCTAGAATCACATGTGATTGTTTTAAGCATCAAAAACTAACTTTTCTTGGGTATGATAGAGTTTACGGCCTTAGAACATGCCTCTAGGCCGTAAACTCCAAAATGTATACAAAATGATGTTTAAATTCATGACAAAGCTTGGAAAATTAACTAGAATCACATGTGATTGTCCTTTGAAGCTCAAATCAATTTTCCTTGGCCATAGGTGAGTTTACGGCCGTAAACTCTTATGGTGTGGCCGTAAACTCCCTTTTAAGTGTTATAATTTCATACAATCCATTCCAAGGCATTTAGAAATCCATTCCAACAATCCCCATGTCCATTTAAGCCATTTAAACACCCAAAACCACACCTACATGAGTTTACAACCGTAAACTCATGTATGTGTGTGTTCAATAGTTGTAAACTCCTTAAAATGTTTACTCTTGGGGAGTAAACTCAAGTCCCAAGTCCCTAGTGCCATTACTCGTCCGAAGATGTCACCCGGGTCACTCCAAACGCTCGTTTTGAGGTGTTTAACCTCATTGGAGTGTAATGTTCCATATGATTAGTGAATGTATCTCTAATTGTATATATACAGACATTATTTCATTTTACATAGGGACATCGCGAGTAATCAAACCCCGAACCAACGTCTAGTATTCAAAACCGACACGTTTCCGAGTCCAGTGAGTTCATACCCCTACCCTTTTTCACTGTTTTCACTGTTTTCAGGGGGGAACACAAGCAAAGTACAAGGGAATCCTTGTACTCAGAATATTTTTTTAAATGTGTGTTTCATATTTCATATTCTTTCATAACTGATTACCACAACTGATAACAGATTGAACATACAGATCACGTAACCTTTATTTGTGAAATAGGCCTTTAAACTGTTATGTTTTGCAAATATTTCACAAATGGTTTTTCCCACCTTTTATCAGTTAAAAGCATGACATTAAACATTTGAACATAATACATGTATGTTGTTTTGTCCTCGGTAACACACCACACACATACACGAGTGGAGGACTATCATATTATTACTAGTAAATTTGTTAATCCTGTATGATTGGAGACACATCCTCGGAGAACACTCCACCGAGATACGCGAGTGGAGGACTACACCCATAACCAGAATCTCTGGTATTTAGAGAGCGTGACTTGAGTGTATAGATCTATACGGGGCTGACTACCCCACACCTGGCTGCTAGCTACAGTCGAACCGAAATGGTTCAACGGTGATGAGAGTCATAAGTATGTTGACGACTTATTGCCACATGTGGACTACTTATTGCAATTAGGATAACAGAGATTTACTCATGGTAATAATGAATCACTTTATACATCTTTTACATCTTTTACATCTTTCATGTTTTGTAACTAACAATCAGGAAAGTACGGGACTTTCCTGGGGAAAACATGGAACCTAATCACGATTACATCTTTTTCATCCTTAACATCGTTTACATTAGAAACCAACATGTAGGAAAGCATGGGGCTTTCCTGGGTAACACTTACATAATTAGAAAGAGTAACAAACTGGATATCATTACATCTTTTACAATTGGTAACATACAATAAGGAAAGTATGGGACTTTCCTGGTAACACATGATAAGTAAACAGGACAGTTTAACCAGTCAGATGACCAATTATACATTTTCACATGAATAAACATGTTTTTAGTGTACAAACTTACTATACTTTACATTTGTGAAACAATAACCAACTATTAAGAAAATATGGGATTTTCTTGGTGCATATAACATTTCAGAAACAGAAAGGAAACTCGCAACATTTTCACAAACAAAAACCGCTTATGAACTCACCAGCTTTATGCTGATTTTCAAACCGCTTGTGTTCTCAGGTCAGCGTTAGAATAGGTACCCGAAGATTTCTTTTGATCAGAAGATAGAGTACATGAAGACCCGTTCATTTTGTCTATATATACTATGTATCACAACTGTACAAACTTTACTTTTGAAACAACTGTAAAACTTTTATTATGTAATTTAATGGTTGCTTTACTTTACTTACTATGTGCATTGGATTTGATACTCAACGTGGAGTCAACCCCGGAAATGTTTCCGCCTTCGGTTTTCGGAGTGTGACAAATTGGTATCAGAGCCCTTGTTTATAGTGAATGAAGTATACCAAACCTTACATGGTATAAAACTATAAACACTAAAGGGCCTAAGTGCTCTGAATTAAAAGTATCTTCAAACTACAAGTATTTTCAAAAGTATACAAGTATACCGAACCGTCGTCATCCGTAACCACAAGTAGAACCGAACATAAGTAATTGGGTGTTGTGTACTATGGTTAAACCTGGGCAGTTATGTATTCGTGTCTAGGGTCAATATGGCCTGGCCAACTGTATTCATTCGAGACATGGCCAACATGTGCTTGGGAGTGACTGTGGTATGTGGCATGCCTAAAACTTACCCTAATATCCCAAACATCAAATCATTGTCGTAAACAATTCATGAAATACTATGGGAGTATTTCTCAATCCCAATCCTCTGTAGTAATCCTTATTTGAGTGACTTTCTGTGATTATTCTTAGCGATAAATTATCTGTTCGATAACTTTTTCCTGCTTTATCGCTTACTCGAATCATATAACTGCCATATCTATCGATTCAATATAGAGGACTTACCATCCTCTCTTTCTTGATCTTATTAGATCAAGATGCCTCCCCGAAAGACACCTAGCTCAAAGAACAACAACAATCCTTCTTCGTCGCCACCCCCTCCACAGCTTGACCTAGCATCACTCCAGACGATGATGACAGCTGCAATGGTAGCAGCTATGTCGCAAATGAACCCTAGTGGTTCAGGAGGTGGTCCTCAATCTCAAAACCCTGAAGATAGTCAGGGACACCAAAGAGGGAGTTCCTACAAGGAGGTGTCATTTCCTTATCTCGAAACCAACATCCTTTAATGGCACCGGAGGTGTCATTTCCTTATCTCGATGGTTCGAGAAAATAGAGTCCATCTTTGAAATCTATGCTTGTGCGGAGTCCGATAAAGTCAAGTTCGCAGCCTGTACCTTCGTTAATAAAGCCTTGACTTGGTGGAATGGCCGAGTCAAATCTCTAACCTTACCCGTAGCCAATGCCATGGGCTGGGAGGCCATGAAAGAACTTCTCATTGCCGAGTACTGCCCCCGTGGTGAAATGTAGAAATTAGAGCACGAGCTCTGGAACCTGAAGATGAAAGGTTCCGACATTGCTGCATATACTTCCCGATTTGATGATCCCGCACTTCTCTGCCCGGGATTAGTCACTCCTGAAAACAAAAAGATCAAAAGATTCGTTTGGGGGTTATCTCAACCGACAAAGAGTCATGTTTTGGCTGCTTGTCCGGATACCTATGATAGTGCCAAGACTTTAGCTCAAATTCTAATTGATCACAGTGACGATGTTAAGGAAATCACTACCACTTCTAAGCCAACTCAAAGGAGTGGTGAAAAGAGGAAATTCTGGAAGAAGAAGAAGGGTCAATCTTCTCAAGGATCTTCCAAGAAACAACAGACGGTAGCAGTCCATGCTGCTACTACTACCCCTGTTGCTGTTGTTTCTGTCATGGGATGCACAGCCTCAACTCCTACCAGTAAATATGTTGGTAACCTCCCTCTGTGTGACAAGTGTAAATACCATCATCATCCTGGTCCCTGCCAAGAATTGTCTTGCACCAACTGTGGTAAGAAAGGGCACACAGTTCGATTCTGCAGAACTCCTACCCAATCAGCCAACCAGTCATCGCGAGCAGGTGTTAGTCAAGCCTGCTACAACTGTGGAGAAGTTAGGCACTTTAAAAGGAACTGTCCCAAGAAGTCAACTGCTGATAACACTGGAAGGGTTCTAACCATGGGATGGGAGGAAGCAGTTGCTGATCCCACTGTTGTTTCGGGTACGTTCCTTCTCGACAACTCATATGCTAGTATTCTTTTCGATTCGGGTGCTGAAAGGAGTTTTGTTAGTCATGCATTTAAACATAATTTCAAACCTAATCCTCAACCCCTAACCGAAATGTTTACCGTCGAGATGGCTAACGGTGAGAAAGAAAGCGCTAACGATGTATTCATAGGTTGTGCGCTTACCTTAAACGATCACTCATTTCCTATAGATCTCACGCCTTTTTCCATTAAGAGCTTTGATGTTATCATTGGCATGGATTGGTTGAGTCCCAATCATGCTTGAATTCTTTGTTACGAAAAAGCTATCCGTCTCAATCTTCCTTCGGATCAAACTCTCGTAATCTATGGCGATAAACCCAGTTCCAATCTTCATATCATTTCTTGCATCAAAGCTCGAAAGCTCCTTCGAAAGGAGTGTGTTGCATTCTTAGCTCATGTGATCAACGGGAAACAAGAAGTTAGAGACCTCGCGAGCATCCCCGAAGTCTGTAACTTTCCCGATGTGTTTCCCGAAGAACTTCCAGGAATTCCTCCTGAATGTCAGGTCGAGTTCCGTATTGACCTAATTCCTGGAGCTACTCTCGTAGCAAAATCTCCGTATCGCTTAGCTCCGGCAGAAATGTAGGAGTTATCCAGTCAACTCAATGAATTGCTCAATAAAGGATTCATTAGACCGAGTTCCTCACCCTGGGGAGCTCCGGTTCTGTTTGTCAAGAAGAAAGATGGATCCTTTCGGATGTGTATCGACTATCGTGAACTGAACAAGTTAACCATTAAGAACCGATATCCTCTTCCAAGAATAGACGATCTCTTCGATCAACTCCAAGGAGCCAGTTACTTTTCTAAGATAGATCTTTGGTCAGGGTACCATCAGTTACGAGTCCAGGAGAATGATGTTTCCAAGATAACTTTTAGGACTCGGTATGGACACTACGAGTTCGTAGTGATGCCCTTTGGTCTAACCAATGCACCGGCTGTGTTCATGGACCTGATGAACTGGGTGTGCCATCCTTTCTTAGACAAATTCGTCATCGTGTTGATTGACGATATTCTCGTTTACTCCCGAAGCGAAGCAGACCACAAGAAACACTTGAGGCTAGTGTTGGAGACCCTTAGATTCGAAAATCTATACGCAAAATTTTCCAAATGTGAATTCTGGATACGGAAGGTAACTTTCCTAGGTCACGTGGTAAGCAAAGAGGGTATTCATGTAGATCCTTCCAAGATCAAAGCAATAGAGAATTGGTCGGCACCGAAAACACCCACAGAAATTCGTCAATTCTTGGGTCTCGCCGGCTACTATCGACGATTCATCCAGAATTTTTCAAAAATAGCCAATCCTTTAACCACTCTAACACAGAAAGGTATACCCTTTTGTTGGAGTGATAAATAAGAAACTGCATTCCAAACGTTGAAGAAAGCCTTATGCAGCGCGCCTGTTCTATCTCTGCCCGAAGGGACAGAGGACTTCGTTGTCTACTGCGATGCGTCTAATCAAGGTTTAGGCTGTGTGCTTATGCAAAGAGGAAAGGTGATTGCCTACGCCTCAAGACAGCTGAAAGCACATGAGGTCAACTATACTACGCATGACTTGGAACTAGGAGCCGTAGTCTTTGCATTGAAGATTTGGAGACATTACCTCTACGGAACCAAGTGCACAATCTTCACTGATCACAAGAGCCTGCAACACATCTTTAATCAGAAAGACTTAAACATCAGGCAACGACGATGGGTAGACTTACTCAGTGATTATGAGTGTGAGATCCGTTACCACCCCGGCAAGGCCAATGTGGTAGCAGATGCCCTTAGCCGAAAGGATACTGCAGGCCACAAAGTGAAGAACCAGACGATGACCATCCATTCCAACTTACCCATACAAATACGAGAAGCTCAGTTAATAGCCCTCAAACCCGAGAACATGTTGAATGAAGTCTTGAGAGGAATGGAAAGGAAACTTGAGATCAGAGGTGACGAAGTTCACTGTTTTATGAATCGAATATGGATTCCCAAATCCGGTGGATTCAGGGAAATAGTCATGGAGGAAGCACACAGAACCAAATACTCTTTTCACCCGGGTTCGGACAAGATGTACCTGGATCTCAAGAAGCAATACTGGTGGCCAAACATGAAAGCTGAGATATCCACATTTGTGGGCAAGTGTCTGACTTGCGCCAAAGTCAAAGTCGAACATCAGAAGCCTTCAGGTCCGCTCCAACAACCCGAGATTCCCGAGTGGAAATGGGAGATGATTACCATGGACTTCATCACCAAACTACCCAAGTGTTCTAGTGGGTAGGATACCATTTGGGTAATTGTCGATCGGTTGACAAAATCCGCTCACTTCATTCCAATTAAAGAATCATACAAGATGGAAAGACTCGCGCGAATCTACATCCAGGAGGTAGTACGTCTTCACGATGTACCTGTATCCATTATCTCTGATCGAGATAGTAGGTTTACCTCCAGATTCTTGCAATCCCTTCAGAAAGCCCTTGGGACCAAACTAGATATGAGCACGGCGTATCATCCTCAGACCGATGGACAGAGTGAGAGAACAATCCAAACCCTGGAGGACATGCTTAGGGCGTGTGTCATTGACTTTGGAAAGTCGTGGGACACACAACTATCCTTGATCGAATTCTCATACAACAACAGTTACCACACCAGCATTAGGGCCGCTCCGTTCAAAGCCCTATACGGTCGTAAGTGCAGATCCCCAATGTGCTGGGCCGAGGTGGGGGATACTCAGTTAGCCAGGAGTCGAGTCCCCGACAGTGCTCTCACTGGTCCTGAAATCATCCGCGAAACCACCGAAAAGATCATTCAAATCCATAACCGACTGAAAGCCTCACGTGATCGTCAAAAGAGTTATGCTGATAATCGTCGGAAACCACTAGAATTCCAGGTTGGAGACCGTGTCCTGTTAAAAGTCTCACCCTGGAAAGGCACTGTACGCTTTGGTAAGCGTGGGAAACTTAATCCAAGGTACATTGGACCCTTTGAGATCCTCTCCAGGATCGGTCCAGTTGCCTATAAACTTCATTTACCTCACGAACTCAGTAACATTCATCCTGTCTTCCATGTTTCAAATCTCAAAAAGTGCCTATCCGATGAAACCCTAACAATTCCTTTAGATGAGATCGAGATCAATGAAAACCTTAACTTTGTGGAGGAACCGATCGAAATCATGGATCGAGAAGTCAAACGTACAAAAAAAAGTCGCATCCCATTAGTGAAGGTTCGCTGGAATGCCAAGCGGGGACCGGAATTCACTTGGGAACGGCAAGATTCAATGAAACAGAAGTATCTGCAACTCTTTTCTTATCCATGATTTGTATCTTGTCTTATGTTCTAAACTTTGAATTTCGGGACGAAATTCCCTTTAGCGGGGGGATAATGTAACAACCCGAAATTTCCGTATCATTTATTGTAACTCTTTCATAGTACAATTCGCGCAACCAATCGTCATTTCCGATTTCGATTTCCGATCTTCCGTTTAATTAAGTCATTATCTGGTACACATTTAAAATGACTTAATGGGTGTTTTAATACAATTAGAAATCATTTTAACATCCAATTTTAGTGATCGGAATATTTCTAGAATTTACCGTATCGGGTTACGGTAACTCAATCGGGTATGACCAAAAACCTCGTCTAACGCCGGTATCGGGTAGAACTCCACCGTGTCCAAAACTTAAACACTATATAAACATGTTTAAGCCTCCATTTGAAGCCTTTGGTCAATTCCTCAATTAACACTCACAACCTCTCTCCTCAACCCAAAAATCAAGGTCCAAAACAAAGAATTAAGGCTTGAAATCAAAGAGGTAACACCCCTAACTTGTTATTCAACCTCTTTAGCCTTCAATTTTGTGTTTAATGTGTGATTTGGGACCAAGAACGTGAGTTTACGGCCAAGGAACTAGCTTGGGCCGTAAACTCCTATCAATGGGGTTTTTAAGCCCTAATACCCCCTCCTAAGCAATGTTAGACATTTGTAATGACTTAATGACTTAATGGAAGGGACTTACAACAATTAAAACATTGATTTTAAGTGACAAAAGTGAGTTTATGGCCAAGACACATTCTTGGGCCGTAAACTCATATTCAAAGGGTTTTTGAGCCAATTAACCCTTCCAAATCATAGTTGGGACTTAGATATGACTTGTGGGACATTGGTTTTAGCATCTAAACACCTTAAACATGATTTTTGGGGGACAAAAGAGAGTTTACGGCCAAGACATATTCTTGGGCCGTAAACTCCTCTTAATTGGGGATTTAGAGACTTAAAACTTGTCCAAATGCCTTGAAACTCAACCAATGGCCTTGTGATAATATCTAGATGCATCTAAAAATGGTTTAAAGGTTTGAAATACAACAAAAATGTCACTTATAAGAGTTTACGGCCTAGGAGCATACCCTTGGCCGTAAACTCATGAAACTTGGTCAAATGATGCATTAAACCACCCTAAAATGGCTTGTTCAAATTTCTAGAATCACATGTGATTGTTTTAAGCATCAAAAACTAACTTTTCTTGGGTATGATAGAGTTTACGGCCTTAGAACATGCCTCTAGGCCGTAAACTCCAAAATGTATACAAAATGATGTTTAAATTCATGACAAAGCTTGGAAAATTAACTAGAATCACATGTGATTGTCCTTTGAAGCTCAAATCAATTTTCCTTGGCCATAGGTGAGTTTACGGCCGTAAACTCTTATGGTATGGCCGTGAAATCCCTTTTAAGTGTTATAATTTCATACAATCCATTCCAAGGCATTTAGAAATCCATTCCAACAAACCCCATGTCCATTTAATCCATTTAAACACCCAAAACCACACCCACATGAGTTTACGGCCGTAAACTCATGTATGTGTGTGTTCAATAGTTGTAAACTCCTTAAAATGTTTACTCTTGGGGAGTAAACTCAAGTCCCAAGTCCCTAGTGCCATTACACGTCCAAAGATGTCACCCGCATCACTCCAAACGCTCGTTTTGAGGTGTTTAACCTCATTGGAGTGTAATGTTCCATATGATTAGTGAATGTATCTCTAATTGTATATATACGGACATTATTTCAATTTACATAGGGACATTGCGAGTAATCAAACCCCGAACCAACGTCTAGTATTCAAAACCGACACGTTTCCGAGTCCAGTGAGTTCATACCCCTACCCTTTTTCACTGTTTTCAGGGGGGAACACAAGCAAAGTACAAGGGAATCCTTGTACTCAGAATATGTTTTTAAATGTGTGTTTCATATTTCATATGCTTTCATAACTGATTACCACAACTGATAACAGATTGAACATACAGATCACGTAACCTGTATTTGTGAAATAGGCCTTTAAACTGTTATGTTTTGCAAATATTTCACAAATGGTTTTTCCCACCTTTTATCAGTTAAAAACATGACATTAAACATTTGAACATAATACCTGTATGTTGTTTTGTCCTCGGTAACACACCACACACATACACGAGTGGAGGACTATCATATTATTACTAGTAAATTTGTTAATCCTGTATGATTGGAGACACATCCTCGGAGAACACTCCACCGAGATACGCGAGTGGAGGACTACACCCATAACCAGAATCTATGGTATTTAGAGAGCGTGACTTGAGTGTATAGATCTATACGGGGCTGACTACCCCACACCTGGCTGCTAGCTACAGCCGAACCGAAATGGTTCAAGGGTGACGAGAGTCATAAGTATGTTGACGACTTATTGCCACATGTGGACTATTTATTGCCACAGGTTTCAGTCTATTGTATGGTTATGGAACTCGCAATTAGGATAACAGAGATTTACTCATGGTAATAATGAATCACTTTATACATCTTTTACATCTTTTACGTCTTTCACGTTTTGTAACTAACAATCAGGAAAGTACGGGACTTTCCTGGGGAAAACATGGAACCTAATCATGATTACATCTTTTACATCTTTAACATCTTTTACATTAGAAACCAACATGCAGGAAAGCATGGGGCTTTCCTGGGTAACACTTACATAATTAGAAAGAGTAATAAACTGGATATCATTACATCTTTTACAATTGGTAACATACAATAAGGAAAGTATGGGACTTTCCTGGTAACACATGATAAGTAAACAGGACAGTTTAACCAGTCAGATAACCAATTATACATTTTCACATGAATAAACATGTTTTCAGTATACAAACTTACTATACTTTACATTTGTGAAACAATAACCAACTATTAAGAAAATATGGGATTTTCTTGGTGCATATAACATTTCAGAAACAGAAAGGAAACTCGCAACATTTTCACAAACAAAAACCGCTTATGAACTCACCAGCTTTATGCTGATTTTCAAACCGCTTGTATTCTCAGGTCAGCGTTAGAACAGGTACCCGAAGATTTCTTTTGATTAGAAGATGGAGTACATGAAGACCCGTTCATTTTGTCTATATATACTATGTATCACAACTGTACAAACTTTACTTTTGAAACAACTGTAAAACTTTTATTATGTAATGTAATGGTTGCTTTACTTTACTTACTATGTGCATTGGATTTGATACTCAACGTGGAGTCAACCACAGAAATGTTTCCGCCTTCGGTTTTCGGGGTGTGACAACAAGACAAGGATAATGACAAATCCAAACTCATATGGACTGAACTCAATCTTGATTTCTTGCCACCTGGCAGCTTAAGGGCCTGCCATTGCTTACAAGTTATTGCGCAACCAATTGAGAACTCTAAGAACTCATATGCAAAGCCAACTTTAACTGGAATGGGCACATAATACGTCAACATGATAGGTTATAAACCTCAAGTCGTGTGCTAGTGAAGAACTTCAGGTTTTATTCTTGATTAATTCTTGAGACTTTCAAGACCTTTAAGACTCCCACTGTCCTCTTGACCTATAATACACCCTTGTTAAACATCGAAGAGATAGTGCGGATTCTAATTAAGACAAACACTTCACACAATTGGCCTTAGTTGGTCTTTGTTTTATCCAAAACATCACAACTTCCCATTTCAAATGTACAGGAGTATGAAACTTTTACTCTTACATTTGACAAGTGTTTTAAACCTTTTTTAATAGATGTCACTCAAATTACAATCTTGGAGTATGACTCTAAGACTTATATTGGAACGAAGTATGACTCATCTTCTTGACTTAACCATTTCAGCGATTCAATATTCCTCTTCTTAGTCGTAAGAATGCACTAAGATTCCCTTAGAGAAATAATTGTGCTATGGTTTCTTAATCATTAAGATGATCACAAAACTGATACAAAAGTACTCTCCCATCTTTTCAGATTTGAGAAAATTTTATCCTTCTGCCTAAGTTGATTCTTCTTATTCGCACTGCCTTACATTGGAACCTTTTCCAATGTCTCAGAATTATACTTAATCTTGTAAGTATAACCATATTTACTGAGCTTTAGTAAACTATGATGAATAATCTTATCAATCTTTTGTGGTGGACTTGACCAGTGCACAAGAATGTGTACTCGATCCCTTAGTCCATTACTTGACTCACACATCCATGTGAACAAGTAGTTAGTCTTAAATTTCCAATGCTCGAAGGTTCTCATCCGTCATACTATGCAACTTGCATGATTCCAAGTTTCTATCCAACCGAAACTTGGGTGATGAGAATCTTTCCTTATTTGGTAAATTTAGACATTAGCACAACTGAAAGAATCAATTTCATATTTCCACTCTTGCTATTAATGGAATCATATAAGCAACAATTTTCCTCAAATGCCATTATATGGATATTTTAAAATAAATAAAATAAAAATTTTCTTTTATTTTAAAACTTTGCGGAAAAACTTATCCTCACAATCCATATGAAAACTTGTTGTTATCTATTCCTAAGCAATATCTCATAACTCCTAAGAAGTAGCTCAAGAATCCGATCTTCAAACTGTGCGATAGAAATCCATCTACGCGATCGGATTCAGCATATTCTTTCTTTAAGTTTCTTCCCTTTTCTTTTATTCTTAATGCATCACCATGTGACCCAGCCACATCATGTATCAAGAATCTCAGAATAGAAACTTAGCAGAGTTAGATAGTGGACTTTACCTGAAGTAGAGTCAAACTTATTGACTTTAACATCTTTAGGTAAATTTGGCAGTTTCGCAACTATTGACCCTTCCTGTGGCAATATAAACATATGGACCCTTTGATAATGGTACACGTGACTATCTCAAACTTAGCGTTTCTCTTTAGCATTTGGTCAACCGAGTTGACTATGGCCGATCCCTTTCCACTAGGAAGAGAGAGATTTACTAGATATCTAATGTCATCATTGTCAATGTCCATAAAGTTTTAGGAAGTTGATCTTAGCAAATAGATAAGATCATTAAGGGTCTTGTCATAGTCTGTTTCATAGGAGTCCCAAAGGAACTCACTATAAGACTTATAAAGTAGTTGAGCCACCAACTTTCTCAAGACTTTGACACCCAACTCTCCCGGCTTGTCAATATGTGACTACATCTCCAAGATGTGACCACACCTAGACCTTGCCTTTCCAATAGGGCTTGAGTGACCTTGAACTTGTGGGTTAGGGAGAATAATTGGAGGAGGTGAAAGAAGTATGATTTCCAAAGGACATCATCTTCATTTAAGAAAGCTTGTTTCAAGAGATTTGGGAAGATCATAATTTCTAAACCAGACATCTTTTGGGAGATATTCAAGATAGTTGATCTTAAATCCTTAATATGACACCCAATATGAAATATTAAGGCTAGGACCCAACAAACTATTTTATAACTTAGAAGAGGGATGCCCTAATCCAAGCTATAAAATATTTGAAGGTAGGTGAATGACGATTCACCAATTTCCACCAAGATAAACGAAATGTATCATTAGGTTTTAATTAGATTTGAAACTCCTAGATCTTTGAGATTCATTGAACTATTCAATGGCATGTTTCAATCTCGAGTGTGCCCTTCCGGTTTTGTGACTGGGATGCCGAGGATCACAAAACAAGGTGTGAAGTAACCATGCAAATTACTTGGTACCCTTAATTGTTTACCCCTCAATTGATGTGCCGGTTAACCATACACACTCCATCGATACTATGATAAACATTAAGTTACCCTTTGCCTAGCTTGTTAAATACGAGCTAGTGTGCCAGTTAACCACACACGCTCCACTAACTGACTTAAACAAGGTGCAAAGTGTAATTTCATGGATTAGCACCTTATTCACATTTCCTAAGTAACTAAGATAGGGTATTATTAAGAGTTTAGTTACTTAGTATTTATCATTAATACTTTTAATGAAGGGAGAATTATAGTCCAGTCAAACCCGTTCGGCTAATGACCCTCCACCGGTCAAGGAAGCGGTGGGTGAGAGTGGACACCCATTAAACTGCTATTTTGTAGGCAGTAACCTTAGACCCCCCTTATAGACCGGCTTCGTGAATGAGGCCTACTAACGGTAAGACTGACTATACTCTTATACATACATACATACATACATATATATATATATATATATATATATATATATATAAATATTATTAACTTATAATATTATAAAGTATAAGGGTTGAATTTTAACTTTTAAAATTCTAAGGGCTACCTTGGAATTAAAGTATTCATAAGTGAACACTTTTCGAATTCCAAAACTTGAGGGCAAGTTTTGAAATTATTCAAAACTAATTAATTCCATAACTTATGTGGTTAAAGTAGTTTTAATCCAAAAACTCTTCAAGTTCCATAACTTGAGGACATGTTATGGAAAACTTTAAAACTAATAAAAGAATTAAATTTTCTTTATTTTATAACTTATGAAATTATTAACGTTACACACTTTATTTTTTAATGAAGTGACTCTTGAACCTCCATAACTTGAGGACAAGTTATGGAGTCATAAATACAATTAATGATGACAAGACTCTTCATTTTTTGTAACCATTGTCAACTTTTATGAGTTTTATGAGTCTTTAATGTGACTCTTCATGTAACTTGAGGACAATTTACACAAACACATTTTATACTCAACTCTTAGATTAAAATGGATTGAAAACAACTATTTCAATTAACTTTTCTATTAATGTAAGCAACTCGTAAGAACAAGATAATTCAAATCAAACTTTTTCATGTAATTAGTCTAAACTTTAAGCTAATACAAAACATGAATCTATTCACAATTATCTTTGAAATTGGATTAGCATGAGCATTACCACATCAAAAACAAGTTTATAAGTCCAAAAACATCTTAGGGTAATGTTCCTAGTCCAATTCTAGCCAAAAAAGTCGAATTTATGCTCTCTGGGGGTCCAACTCGTTGAGTGCATGAACCAACTCGGCGAGTTGGATCGATTTGATCACTTTTTATGCATGGACTGACCGAGTCTCCAGATGAACTCGCCGAGTCTGATGATCAGACAACAAACAACTACGATTTTTTAAGAAGTTTTGCAAGTATAACAAGAAAACTAGCCTAGGCTCTGATACCACTATTGGGTTTTGAGCATTCTAACACTCCTATGGTGTACATGCAACCCTATAAACCTTGGATCTATGTTTTCTCTATTATACATGCAAATAAGAACTTTCCAAGGCTTTAATCCTAACTAGCATATTATGAAGTTCTTATACTACAAAGTACTAGTTAGATGACATACCTTTTGATGTAGCTTGATGTCTTCAAGCTTTAAGAGGTTAGCCCCAATAGTGTGGAAGTGTAACAACCCGAAATTTGTTCGTCGCCAAAACCCGTTCTACCCGAAAAGTCACCGTTATCGGATTCGTTCCGTTTTCTCTTTGGAGTTAATCGTATAAACTTATATGTTTATTTTATTCTAATGAGTGTCTAAATCACTCAGGAACTTGTGTTATTAGCCCAAAAACATTTATTTCATGAGTTTTTATAATGTTCCCGTCGGGTGACGGAAACTCAATCGGGTGCGACCAAAAGCCGCGTTTAGTGTCGGTATCGGGTAGAATTCCACCGTGTGCAAATTTTAGGAACTACTCTCTCTCTAACCTCTCTCCAAAAATCCAAAGATTAAGGGTCCAAAACTCAATTTTAAGGCTTCAAATCCTTAAGGTACCTTCCTAGCTTCAATCTATAGCATGTTTAGCTTCCAAATTAGACACTTAATCATGAAATGGGACACAATGTATGAGTTTACGGCCCAGGAAGATGCCTAGGCCGTAAACACCAAAAATGATGGGTTTTGAGCCCTTAAACCCCTCCTTGACTAGTTTGGACTTTAGATATGGCTATGGTACTTCAATATATGGACTCTAAACATGTAAAACTTGAATTTTGTGATGTTTGAAGGAGTTTACGGCCAATGATCATTCTTGGGCCGTAAACTCATATAATTAGGGTTTTCATGCCCTTAAACCTTCCAAATCACTTCTATGGCCTAGATATGAATTATAGGACCTTGATTCTAGCATTTGGACACTTGAAACATGAATTTTGGGGCATTTAGATGAGTTCACGGCCAAGGAGAGTTCTTGGGTCGTAAACTCCCCAAAACTTGACATAAATCCAATTCTAAGGTGTTAGAAAGCCATCCAACACCACCAAAAGCCTTGGAATAAATCAAGGGACCAACCAAAAATACTTTGAGGGCCTAAAACACATCATTTGTGGGATTTCTAAGGGTTTACGGCCAAGGCTTGTTCTTGGGCCGTAAACTCCAATATTTTTGGTGTTAGAATGCAAACTAAACATCCCTAAGGCTCTTAGATGAATTTTAGAAGTCCTTCCATGCAAGTTTTAGACCTTGAAACACTTTGTAGCACCCTATATTAGAGTTTACGGCCATGAAGGGGGTTTCATGGGCCATAAACTCCATAAACACCCCAAAAGTCCCTTGCAAACTCATGATAGGCCTTGGATAAATTCTACCAATCACATGTGATTTGTTCTAGCACCATTTAACATCATTTTCTTGGGTAAATAGGGGTTTACGGCCTTGGAGCCATACTAAGCCGTAAACTCCCATAAAGGGGGTCTATTTGATGTTTTGTAATCACTCCAAGTCCTTAAACCAAGTTTAGAAATTATCCCCTAAGTGTTGGAAGTCCAATTTGCACCATAAACCACCCATCATGAGTTTACGGCCGTAAACTCATGGGGATGGGTGTTTTGGCCGTAAAATCCCTAAAGGGGCGTGTTCCTTTGATGTCCCAACTCATTTCCCAAGTCCCTTGTGTCATTCATGTCCCTAAACGCCACCTGGGTCCTTCCAAACACTTGTATCAGAGTGTTATCGCAACTTGAAGCATTTGTCCCTATCCAACAATCAATCTAAGTCCTAATTAGATTTAAATGTGTATCTTTACATGATAATTAGGAACCTCGTGTGTTTACAAGTTCCGGATCAACTCTTAGCATCCAAACCGTCTCCTATCTCGTCCGGTGAGTTCATACCCCTACGGCTTTTTCACTGTTTTCAAGGTTTTCAGGGGGGAATACAAGCAAACTATAACTGTTTTCTAATCACAACATTGATGTGTTTCAAACAATATCTGACAAACCTATAAACTCTTTTACTCCTTATGTATTATGCTGAGCATAAGGAATGACTATTTTCAACTAAATGGATTTTAGTTAAGGAAACAATCAAACTAATCAGATTATTATGGGAATAATTTGGGGGTCTTTACTATTCTTTCTATCATATACTGATGTCTATATCAAGTTATTAGATAAACTATGTATGATTCAGTTTATCTCTGTATCATTTTAATGTATTGTCAGATAATTTCATGTATGTATCTACACTTTACTGTACTATGTTTCATAATTTTCTGTATATCGATATCTTACAAGAACCCTGTGAATAGTTTAGTACTAGTTTGTGAGATAGTCACTACCCTTTATGGATGATCAGTAAATCCTCCCCGGAAGTGTAACCAGAGTCTCCTGGAGGGAGAGCGCGGAATTTGTGAATAGATCTATTCGGGACTGACAATCCCACACCTTAACTGCTAGCTACAGTTAGGCGGGCACACCTACGGTGACAAATTTCTGGATATCGTTCGACGTCTGACAAACGTCAAGGAGGTCACATTGTCGTATTAGTATGGTTACCCGACTCACAACATGTGTTAATACCAGCTTATTCACAGTTTGGGTTAAGAAACTATATCTCTTTCGGGATAGTGATCCCATGGTTTTGCATTTATATTTTATATCTCTTTCGGGATTGTGATCCCATGGTATTGTTTCTAGATCTCTTTCGGGATAGTATCCCATGGTATTATCAAACTATTTTATATCTATGTCCTATACGGGAGAGTGATCCCATGGTTTATATCTAAATCTCTTTCGGGATAGTGATCCCATGGTATTAACCAAACTATTTTGTATCTAGTTCGGGATAGTGATCCCATGGTTTTATGCTTATAACTTGTACGGGATGTCTTTCCCCATGGTCTTTAACTATATCTTATACGGGATAGTGATCCCATGGTTTTGTATCTAAAACTTATACGGGATAGTGATTCCATGGTTTTCTAAATCTATATCTTATACGGGATAATGATCCCAAGGTTTTGTATCTATAACTTATACGGGATAGTGATCCCATGGTTTTCTAAATCTATATCTTATACGGGATAATGATCTCAAGGTTTTGTATCTATATCTTATACGGGATAGTGATCTCATGGTTTTCTAAATCCATGTCTTTCCCCATGGTCTTTATCTATATCTTATACGGGATAGTGATCCCATGGTTTTCTAAATCTATATCTTATACGGGATAATGATCCCAAGGTTTTGTATCTATATCTTATACGGGATAGTGATCCCATGGTTTTCCAAATCTGTATCTTATTCGGGATAGTGATCGCATGGTTTCAATCTACATTTACATATATACATCAACTTATCTCGTGTTTAGTCCGGGATGATAGTCCCATGATCTTAAACCTGCACTTTCAGATGTGTCAAGCTATCTTATATGTCTTTCGGGATAGTAATTCCAAGATTTTCATTATATAGTTTTGTGTGTTAAACTATACTTTGTGATATACAACCGATCTTATAATTAGGAAAATATGGGATTTTCCTGGGGTAAAATACAATACATAACCGAATTGGTAACAAATGATAACTTAACCAATTTCACATAAGCAAATATGGGATTTTCTTGGATAACAACTTTTTCGGAAACTAAAGGAAACCGATACATTTTCATAAACCAAAACCGCTTATGAACTCACCAGCTTTATGTTGATTTTCAAACCGCTTGTATTCTCAGGTCCAAGTTAGACAGGTACCCGGTGATCTCTTTTGATGAAGACGGAGTGCGTGGAAGACTCGTCTCAACTTTTGTTAATATGATGCATATGTATAACTTGTATAACTTTACTTTTGAACAAATGTAAACTTTCATATATATGTAATGTAATGTTTGTTTACTATGATTACTATGTACATTGGATTTGATACACAACTTGGAGTCAACCCCGGGGACGTTTCCGCCTTTGGTTTTCGGGGTGTGACAGGAAGCCTCAAGTGGAATCACAAATCACCAAAACACCTTGGAAGACTTTAGAGAATATGGATACTTGGTTCTCTCTAGTGAAATCGGCTAGCCTTTCTTAGTGTACCACATTAGTGCCAATTTCACCAACCAATGACATCTTTATACAGCATGGAGACTAGGGCTAAACCCATGACCTTTCATTTCATATGATCCATGGGTTAAACACTCCATGGACTATCCATGAAAGCTTAGCGCAACCTAAATGAACTTGGCCCATTCCATATATATAAGAGTCCATATTTAATTAGTTCATTTTGATCACTTAATTAATTCTAAATTAATTCTTGATCAATACTAATTAAATAATATGATTCCATATTAATATATTAGAACTTATAATATATTAATATTAATCATAAATATACTATTCTCAAAAAACTATCCATATAAATTGTGTTGGTGAAGTGCAACCCAAATGGACCATACCGGGTTGGGTCAAGTACATACCAAATATAGTTATGGACTTAGACATTAATCCAATAGAAGAGTCAACACACAATACATTATTTCCTAGATTATCTACAACAGATACAGTTTCATACACATCATCACATGGCAATGCTTTAAAATAAAGAACATTATTAAAGAAAGCATCAATACTACCATTATTATTATCTAAATAAAAGGTAAAACCTTTTTTATACAATGCATGAAAGGAAATAACATTTCTTGCCATTTCTGGCGAATAATAACATTTATTAAAATCTAATGTAAACCAACTATTTAGCACTATGGAATAAACTCCTATCTTGGTGACAGGTGATGTTTTCCTGTTTCAAATGATCAAGTTTATCTTTCCCTGCTCCACATTCTCACTTCTTCTTAGTCCCTACAAATCACAACATATGTAAATACCACAACCTGTATCAAGGATCCAAGACTTAGAATGAGGTGAGTTATTAGACAATATAGTGTATATACATACATGGTTGGGTTTTAGTTTCCCATCCTTTAAATCTTGCTTGTACTTTGGGCAGTTTCGCTTCCAGTGCGACTTTTCATGGCAATAGAAGCATTCAGCCTTATTAAGGTTAGCAGAAGGAGTAACAAAAACTTTCTTGGTTTTGCTTGAAGAGGAGCCTTCAAGGGACTTACCCTTGGTACCCTTAGAAGGGTTCTTTTTCTTCTTCCCTTTGCCATGCCCGATTGCCAAGACATTGGCCGCAGTTGGAGTAGGAGTAGGAGTAGTAACAACCGACTTACCCTTTAGACCATTTTTGTCGGTCTTCAAGAGTCCTTGAAGTTTTCAAAGGGTGACTTCTTCCTTGTTCATGTGATATGTTATGCGGAATTGATCATAACAGGATGGTAAGGAGTGAAAAAGGATGTCTATTGCTAACTCCTTAGAGAAGTTCACATTCAGCTTCAGTAAACGGTCCACATACCTTTGCATTTTCTTCATGTGGCCCGTAATGGGTTCACCATCCTTCGTTCGGGTTGTTATCATGGAGGAGATTATTTCATATCGATCTTGACGAGCACTTTGATGGTAGCGATCCATCAAGTCCTAGTTCATCTCAAAAGGATAATAGTCCTCATAGGACTTTTGGAGATCGACTGTCATGGTGGCCATCATGATGCATGCCACTTTTGTAGAATCTCTTTCATGTACCTCATATTCGGCGAGCTCTTCAGGAGTAGCAGTTTGCTCGAGTACCTTCTGCTCCTTGTCGAGAACATATTCTTTGTTATCATACCGAGTGACCATCCTGATGTTTCTGATCCAATCTGTAAAGTTTGACCAATCAAATATAACTCTCCCACAAAGATTCATGAGAGAGAAGGAGCTAGTAGCATTTGAGCCAAAATCATTGTTATTGGAAGACATCTAAAAAGAAAAGGGAATAGATTAGATTAAATATAGAGATAGTCCTTAATAAAACACCCAAAGGTAATATTAAGGCTAGGACCCAACACAATATTTTATAAATTAGAAGAGGGATGTCATAATCTAAGCTATAAGATATTTGAAGGTAGGTAAATGACTATTCACCAATTTCCACCATGAAAAACGAAATATTTAATTAGGTTTTAATTGGTTTAGAAAGTCCTAGATTCTTTGAGATTCATTGAACTTTCTTCAATAGAATATTTCAATCTCGAGTGTGCCCTTCAAGTTTTGTGACTAGGATGCCGAGGATCAAAAAACAAGGTGTGAAGTAACCATGCAAATTACTTGGTACCCTTAATGTATTACCACTCAAACGATGTGCTAGTTAATCACACACGCTCCATCGATACTATGATAAACATTAAATCACCCTTTACATACCTTATTAAGTTCAAGTTACTGTGTAGGTTAACCACACACGCTCCACTAACGACTTAAACAAAGTGTAAAGTGTAATTTCATGGATTAGCACCTTATTCACATTTTCCTAAAGTAACTAAGATTGGGAATTTAATAAAAGCATTTAGTTACTTTATCATTATACTTTTAATGAGACCTTATAAGTCCTTGTCCTACCCGTTCGGCTAACGACCCTCCACCGATCAAGGAAGCGGTGGGTGAGAGTGGACACGCATTAAGTTTCCATTTTATAGGCAATAACCTTATACCCCCTTAAAGACCGGCTTCATGAATGAGGCGTACTAGCGGTAAGACGACTTGATCTTATACATACATATATATATATATATATATATATATATATATATATATATATATATATATATATATATATATATATTATTATTATTATTATTATTATTATTATTAATTTATAATATTATAAAGTATAAGGGTTGAATTTTAACTTTTAAAATTCTAAGGATTGGAACTAAAGTTTTAATCATGACTTTACTTGTTCCAAAACTTGAGGGAAAGTTTTGTAAACTTTCAAAACTTTTCATTTTCTTATAACTTATGAATTTAATTGAGTATTCAAAATGAAGACTCTTCATTTTTATAACCCTTGTGTTCTTTTAATGGTCTTTGTTAAAGTGTGACCTTTCGATTTCCATAACTTGAGGACAAGTTATGGACTCCATTAAAACACATAATGAACAAGAATTAAACTACTAAGTAGGTTACAAACAATTCCTATGATCATCTAATCTTCGTCAGTTCAAGAACATGAATACGAACATTTCAAGAATCATAAATTACTCATAAAACTTGTAATTTTGATAATAGCCATTAAAAATGGATTAGCATAAACATTACACCATCTAAAATAAGTTTTGTAACACCAAAACAGTTTAGAGTAATGTTTCTAGACCATTTCCAGTAGCAAAACTCGAAAATTTGGACACTACAGCCTCTACTCATCGAGTGCATGAACAGCCTCGACGAGTAGCATGAATTTATTCATGGACTCGGCGAGTCCCCCCATGGACTTGGTGATTTCATACGAGCAGTGAACAAAAAATTCGATTTTCAAGCTATTTGCATCAAGTATCAAGTAAACAAGCCTAGGCTCTGATACCACTAATGGTTTTGAGCATTGTAACACTCCTAAGGTGTACATGCAACCCTAGAAACCTTGGATCTATCTTTGACTAAGATACATGCATATAATTAGTTTTCTAAGGTTCTTATCCTATCTATCATGACATGGGGAACTTCAATCACATAAAGCTAGTAGAATTACTTACCTTGTAGTTGTAGTTGATTGCTTGGAGTTTTAGAGCCTAGCACCAATAGTGTGGATGCCTCAAATGGAAATCACAAATCACCACAAACTTTGGAACTTTGAGAGAATTGTAACAACCTTCTTGAAACCGGCCCTCTTAGTATACTCACTACAACTCGTGTGATTTCAAGAACTAAAGCCTCCTTTATATAGTGTGGTGGATTAGGGTTACATCCATGTAAACCCTAATACCCATGTCTTTTCATTTCCATGAGATCCATGGGTTAAAGCTCCATGGAGTATCCATGGATTTTCCATGCATGCCTAGCTCATTCCAAATAAGAAAAAGCCCACACTATATAAATACAAGAGCCCATATTTAATTAGTCATACTTTAATCTCTAAATTAATTATAGATCAACACTAAGTAAATAATATGATTTTATATTAATATATTAGAAATTGTAATATATTAATAAATCATAACTTATACTATTCTCAAAAGATTATCCATAAATTGTTCGGGTGAAGTGCAACCCAAATGGACCATGCGGGATCGGGTCAAGTACATATCAAATATAGTTATGGACTTAGACACTATATCCAACAATTATAAGCAAAATTTTGGAAGCATGCATGGAGTTTATTCAATGAAAACAAATTTCATCAAAAACCTTATAAAAATACTTCAAATGGTCAACAAAATATTGAAAACCCTAAAAATTCCAGTTTAAGTCCAATATGGACTAGGAGTTCCTTATCGGGCCTAATGGACCAATAAACTTCCAATTTGACTATCATCAGCTTAGAACCCATAAATAGGCTCTAATTGGACCTACTTTCATGAAACCTAACATTTTTGGGCCATAATGAGCCTAAAAGGAATTGGTTTACCCTTAATAGGCCTTGTTGGGCCATAATCGATCCTTTAAACCTTAATGGGCCATAGACCACATTCCTTTAAGCTAATTGGGCTGTGAACCATCCCAAAGGCCAAACGGCTCGAAAACCTTCTTATTGGGCCATATGTTTTGGAGTAAAACCAAGAATGGGCCCAAGTAAATCCATTTCTTCTCCCTTTTAGCCTATTCTCGGCGCATATGTTGTGTAAAAAAATGAAAAATGAATAATTAACTAAATACCTTGCCACCTAAATTTTATACATTGGATAACCATGTAATATATACAACATATATCCATAAAAATGTCACATACCTCCATGCACATCATGTCACTCTCTCTCCCTACCCCTTTTCTTCTTCTCGGCTGATCACACAAACACACACACCTTACTTGAAAATTTTCTCAAACACTTTCAAGGAAAAAAAACTCTTTTTCCTTCATCCAAATTTTCGAGAATCAGAAGGACTTCAAGAAGGATTTCATCCAAAAATCACTTCAAGTTATATACTAGTGGTAAGATCTTACAAACATAATTTCTTTCTAAACTCATTCACTCTTCTTACCACCTTAAATTTCTTGATCATACCCCCTAGAACTCATCAAAATTTGAAGGTCTCTCCAAGGAGCTTAGTAGGGCCGAAAACCATACAAACATCCTTCATCTTTGCTTCAAAACCGAAACAACAAACCCAAGGAGAGTTCATACCCCCTTGTTTTTGGTTTTTACTTGTTTTTAAGGGGAGAATACAAGTGTTATGTGTTGGTCTATGTGTGTTTGCATGCTATATGTGATTTCTTTGACTTATGTTGTGAAAAATTGTGTTAATACATGTTATATCACGAGATCCATAGCCAAAGTGTGAAAGATTTATAAAGAAAAACATTATAAGATCACATACTTCAAAGATATGAGAGTCTTTAGACTTATGAAATGAAACTGTTAGGGCTTAAATGTTGTAATAGTCGAAGAGTTAGTTAGATTGTTACGAAGTATATTTTGTCTTCGTAAGAAGGAGTCTTCGGATGTAATGTTATTTGTACTAAGGCATTATAAAGTGTAGTCTTAATGTCTAGTCCTTAGTATTGTTATGCTTTTGTTCTCCTATAAATAGGGGTCTGTACTAAGTGATTAATATGAGCTGAACAAATATTCTATTTACTCTCGTATTCATCATTATTACTCTTCCTGAATTCATACTTGAATTTGATTCAAACTCGATTACAAATCTCTTCAATTGGTATCAGAGCCGGAATCCTTTCTGTGATCTGATTTTCATACTTTCAAAAAGATTTTTGAATCTACTGTTTGATTCAAAAAGTTTCCGTTCTTTTTTAGTGTGAAAAATTATTCTTGATCTAAATCTAGGATTTGATTCTGCGAACATATTTGTGAATCGAGTGTTCGTTGTGTGATTCTGATTTGAAATATACAATTTGATTTCAAAATTCTCAAAGTTTTCGTATCATCTTGAAGTTTTTGTCCGTACAACAATGGCGTCATTTAATCTGAATTCCATGACATCATTTTCTCATTTTCTTGGTTCATCCACAAAAATTCAGGAGAAATCATGGAAGTGCATTTCAGGAGAAATCAATCAACCTGCATTTCAGGAGAAATCATGGAAGGGCAGATCGTATGCAAGATTACTTGAACAGATTGGATGAAGAATTATGGAAGTGCATTTCAGGAGAAATCAATCAACCTGCAACAGTTCAGCCAATCGGTGTGTCTTCAAGCAGTTTGGAAGTTGACAATCAATCCAATCGTTTAAAACAACTGGAGAAGAAATGCATAAGGGAATTAAGAGGTGTCTTGCCTCCTGTTGTGTACAATTATGTTAGAACATGCACAACAGCTAAAGAAATCTAGAACAATTTCAAAGACGAAGATCACATCTGTGAAACAATGCCTGGTGGAACACAAAGATTTCAAACAGAAAGAATCTAAATCCATTGAAGTATACTATGATCGGTTCAACGAGTTAGTCTATCGTTGTGATCATTATGGTATTACAAGGTCATCAATGGAGTACAACTTTATATTTGTAATGGGACTTCGAAAGGAGTGGAGTAGTGTGAGTATGATGGTGAAAAACCAACAGAGTTTTGATACTTCGAATTTGAATGACTTGTACAATCAATTGAAATCTCATGAAAATGAGGTTAATGAAATAGCCGAGGAAGCGATAGCAAGTCTTTGTGGACCATTGCCACTCGTTTCAAAGGTTTCAGAAAGAGAGAATGAAAAATCGAAGTCTGATGAAGAAGAAGGTTTTCTGATGAATTCTGATGATGAGGCTGTTGCATTTTACTCAAACAATCAAGTAAAGAAATTTCTTAAGAAACCTTTTAATCCAAAGAACAAGTCATCAGATTCGAAGGGTAGTTTTGAGAACAAAAATAGAGTGGATGAAAAGAAGAAAGAAGTGAAGACGGATTCGAAGAGTGAAATGGAGCAAATGAAGAAGATGTTGAAAGGTGATACAGGGATTAATTGTCATTATTGCTATGGTGCAAATCACTTGGCAGTAGATTGCTTGTTGAGAAAGAAGGAGGAAAAGAAAAATAAAACAAAGGATGAAGCGTATAACACTGAGAAACTGGAGGAAGTAAAGTCGAAGACAATGAATTTGTCGTTGGTGGCTCTTGGAGAAATTGAATCGGATGACACATGTCAAATATGGTCCTCAGGTTCAGACGATGAAGAAATGGAGAATCCAACACACGAGGCCATGTATGCAAAAGTTGAAAAAGATTCAGATGAAGAAGAGACTTATGAAGTATGTGGGCAGTGCTTTGTATCGAAGTCTACCAATAGGTCGCCCATGACTACCAAGGTACGTAAACTTCTTGAATCCTTTAATATTCCAGTTTTTGCATAAAATTCTAAGTTAGTATCTTTTGATGAAACTGTTACTTACTTTGATTCAATTGTTGTGTCTGCTAGCAATGAAGCTAAAAAGTTAAATGATCAATTACTAGAGACAAGAAAGAAGTTAGAATCAAAAGTCACTAGGGTTGATTATTTAGAATTGAAAGTGTCGAATATTATGGAGGATAGGGAGAGTTTAGCAAAGGAAATAAACTTGTTGTTAGCACAGAGAAATATTTTCTGTAATTCTGCAAAAAGATTGTATGGAAAATTAACTGAATTACATCATTCGAGTGAGATAAGTAAGGAACAATACAGAAAATTGCTACCATTTTTAGCATATGATAAAACTAAGGTAGATAGTGTTTCATATGATTGTGAAAAAGAAATTTATGATTTTAACAAAGTTCCAGATGATAGGTATAGATATGGAATTACTAAAGTCGAAGATTATCTTGATGCTAATGATTTAGTAAATATTGTAAATGAGACCTTAACTAAATCATAACAACTTCGAATTTTGAAAAAGACTGAGAATTCTACATCTAATTGTCAAACTAATTTTGCTGATATTGAAGATAATTCTGATAATATTAGTGTAATTAGTGATTTAGAGGATGTAGATTGTTCTCAATTTTCTGTCATAAATGTAACAAATTCTTTTAAAGGGAAAGAAAAATGTGAAGATTTATTCATAAAAATTGACACTGATGAACCCTCAACTTCGAAAGTTTGTGATATGGAGTTTGTGGAAATACATGATAGTCAAACCGATGATAGTGATAATGAGGAAGAAAACACAAATTTGAAGTCAATTTAAAGTTCGAAAGAAATTGAAATTCCTCGAGTGGTTGTTGATCAAGTTTATTTGGATACACAATAATTTGAGAAAATTCTTAGTGAAAAAGGTGCTCATTATCTTGAATCGAATACTGTTGTTTATCCAATCTTCAAATGCACTGATGATATTGTGTTTCCAAACCAAGTCTTCGTAACAACAGGCAATGTTGAAAATATAAAGCCTGAATTCAAAAAGTTGGTTGAGGAAGACAATAAGCAAACTTCAAATGAAGGTTTCTTTTCGAATCAAAACACAGTTGAAAACAATCTCACAAAGAATTCATAAAGATTTCAACGTCTAAAACCAAAAAGAATATGTGTTGAAAAGTCGAAAGTTGAAAAGAAGATAGTTAACACAACTGCAAATGTGTTCACGAAGCAAGAAGGTGTTAAAACAAAGGTTAATGCAGTCAACAAAGCAATAAAATTGAATTCAAAAGAGTTTAAAGCTCAAGTTGAAAAATTTTCAAAGGAAAATAATATTTCAAAACGTCAAGCAAGAAAAACAATTTTTTGGCAATCTATTGAGTCATTAAATATGAAATCAATAAATTTTTCAAAAGAAGGAAAAGTTTTTAGAGGAAGATCCAAGACTCAAATTTTTGAAAAAAAAAATGCTTCATTTTCAAATATTAAAACAAATGTTTCAAATGGAACAAAAACAACACTTCCAAGAAAAAGTTTTCAGAAAAAGGTTGAAAAACAGATTTCAAAATCACAAATGAATACTTCTTATCATGAGTCTTATCTATCAAAACCAAAAGTGGATTATGTTCCAAGTTCAGCAAAATGTTATAATCTTCTGAAGAAGCAAGTTGACAAAATCTCAAATGCGAAAGGTATAACTACTAAAAGAAATATTGATCATTGGTTGGAAGGAAAGGGAAAAATGTATCAATCAAGTAAGTTTTCGAAAGAACAGATACATGAGGCATATGAAATGTATGTAAATCCTTCAACGAATGGTAGTTCGTCATCCAAAGAATCAAATATTTCAGTTAAAGTTTGTCAGCCGGTCACGAAAGTTAAATTTGAAACATCACAAACACAAAACTGCGAAGGGTATAATCAGTGAAAATTTGAAAACAATAAAAACTCATATATCTGACCCTTCGAATGAAAATGTTAAATTTATTGACAGTTTCAAAACAAAAGTTTGTGATTGGGTTAATGGTTGTACTTTGCAATTGAAAAACAAACCTAATATGAATGGACCCAACAAGTCTTGGGTACCTAAATTGTTTCAATAATCGCAGGTACTTTGTGATGAGCAATATGATAACAAGTGGTACATCGATAGTGGTTGCTCACGTCACATGACTGGGAGGAAGGAAAACTTGCGTGATCTTCGAAGCTTAGAAAATGGAGGAGTGGTTAAGTTTGGCAATAATCACAAATGCAAAGTTAAGGGTTATGGAAAGATAACGAATGGCACTTTCACTGCCAATCGAGTTGCATTTGTTGAAGGTTTGCAACACAATTTGATAAGTGTATCACAACTTGTTGTGGGCACTGGCAATCAAGTTCTTTTTAATGAAGAAGGAAGTGTAATCCGAATGTTGCGACAAAAGAAGGTTTACTCAAGTCGAAACGAAAAGGTGATATGTTTACATTGGATATAGTTCCAATTGTTGGCAAACCTGCTGTGTGTTTACTTTCGAAGGCTGTTGCCGATACAAGATGGTTATGGCACAGAGGTTATCACATCTCAATTTTCAAAACATCAACAAACTTGTTGTACAAGATCTGGTAAGAGGTTTACCCATTCTTAAATATGATAATGACAGTTTGTGTGCAGCATGCGAAGTAGGAAAACAACACAAACAAGGTCATCCAATCACAATAGATTCGAAGATTGTTGAACCACTCAAACTCTTGCATATTGATTTATGTGGTCCTTCGACAGTTGCTACTCTTAACAAGAAAAGGTACATTCAAGTTATTGTGGATGATTTTTCAAGATTTACGTGGGTTTATTTTCTCAGGTTAAAATCCGAAGTTCCACAAATGATGATTCATTTTACCAAGAAAATGGAAATTTCGTTGAAGAAGTCAGTTCGAAAAATTAAAAGTGATCATGGAAGTGAATTCAAAAATCGTGTTTTTGATTCATTTCTGGTGGAGAAAGGCATTTCGCAAAGATCGATCATTATGCGAAGCTGCAAGAACAATGTTGGCATATTCGAATTTACCTCAATATCTTTGGGCCGAAGCCGTTTCGACTGCTTGCTTTACTCAGAATCGATCATTCATTCATAGACGGTTTATGTAACACCCCCCCTCTAGCACGTATCACAATATTGTCCGCTTTGGGCCACTCGGCACGAGGACTTCCCAGGGGGTTACCCATCCCGGTACTACTCCCGCCCGAGCACGCTTAACTGCAGAGTTCTTATGGGATCTGCTGCCCTCACAGCTTTAAAACGCGTTGTGATAGGGAAGGTATCCACACCCCTTATAAGGAATGCTTAGTTCTCCTTCCCAGCCGATGTGGGATCAGATCTAACCCACTTTCACCCCCTATTATAGGGTTCGACGTCCCCGTCGAACACATCGACCCGTGCCCTGGCTCTGATACCACTTCTGTCACACCCCGCTAAAGCGGAAATGCAAGGTATGACAGCGATAACGGTTTCAATGCAAAAGATAAAGATACATCACCATAGCAGTATTTAAAAGTTTACAACCCATAGCTTCAAAAGAAACAAAATACAAGTTTTTCAAAATAACATTGTTCAAAATATAGCTTCATAATAGCTTCAACACGATGCAACATGCTCTATGATGATGAATCTTTACATCCACTTACTAATTACTTCCTGAAAAAGCATGTAAAACGAGCGTCAACTATGAAAATAGTTGGTGAGTATCACAAGTTTATAAATCGAGGGTACAATAATGCTTTTCGTAAGTACAAGTACATTGCTTTAATGATAAAACAAAGTTGATTGCTATTAAGGTATACAAGTTTATTGCTAGAACGGGAAACGCGTTTGTATGTGTATGAGTAAACAATGAGTCTCAACCAAACCTATGACTGAAGCCCTATCGAGATCTATGCTTATCGTTCCATAGATGAATATGGTATCATGCACTCCAGCGATTCGGGCGAGTGAGGAGTTGTCAATTCCTAATAGCGCTATCCATAACGACCATTGGCTCAAAGAGTTAATGGTTAGAGATAAGGGAAGGGCCTTAGTACGATAAGTTCTCATGTTCCGTGTTGCATAGACATACATAAAGAAACATAGCAATACAATAGCAATCATGTTTGATACAATTCAATTTAAATACAACATGCAAACAGTAGTTTTTCTGGACATGCTTTTCCACCCCAAAACATAAAAACCGAAAATAGGGGAGTGCGTGAATACTCACAGTATGCTAAATATAGCAACCAAGTTTATACGAGTTAGATAAATACAACAGATATAAATAGTTTAGGACATGCTTTTCCACCCCAAAACATTTAAAAACCGAAAATAGGGGAGTGCGTGAATACTCACGATGTTTTGTGTAGACACAAGCGGTACTTCGGGATGCACCAACGTCTTACTATCGGGATCCTACGACATCAAACACACGCACTAGTGAGTTTCCATGTCGATATCTAATGCTAATATACTAAACTCTACATATAGAGAAATGCCAATTTATGTTTTAGTATTGGATTTTATATCAATTAGTTACACTTTTTCTGAAGTAATGAAATTCTATATATCGGGCGATTAATTACAACCTCGGAATATAAACTTTCCAAATTTTTAAGTCCTTATTACAACATAAATTCACGAAAATAGCATTCGAGGGATAAAAATTCTCAAACTTTTTATTTAACTGTTATTACCCAATACTAAGCTAGGAAAATTATAAAAATGGATTTCCAAGCTGTTTAATTATATTTTATGATTTTTGAGCATTTATTTCAATAAAAATTGAAATAAATAGAAAACAGTTTTCAAAATTACCCAAATTTTTTATTTAATTGTTATTATACATAAATAGGTTGGGAAAAATATAAAAGATATTTTTAGTGGGTATTTCTATTTTTCCTTGCTTTATTCCTTTAAATAGTCATTAATTAAAGAAATAATATTAAACAGTTAAAATAAATCACCATAAATTTTTGTAACATCATTTACAGTATAAATATCCTGGGAAAAATATCAAAAGTAGTTTTCATAATGTATAAACTGGTTTTGGGTATTTATGTATATTTAAGTGTATTTTAGTGCAATTAACTTTACAAAATAAGAGAAAAATAGTTTACAGTAGAGAAAAATATTCAAAATTTTTATGTAACCTCCTACTCTATAATATTATATCCTGGTAAATTTTCATGAATTTTGGATAATCAGAACTATTTCTCCCATTTTTAAACCATTATAATTACCAAAAATTAGGAAAAATAGTAAAACATGATGGAAAATCTTGAAATTATTTTCTGGAGTCACCCATCACAAGTAAGGTATGCGAAAATTGTTAGATACAATTTTCACATCCTATAAAGTGGTTTTGTAATTTATCATGTCCTAAATAAAAGAAAATTAGAAATCATATGAAACAGTAACAAAAATTGCTGAAATTTGGTGAGGGGTCGTTATTCCCCATAAGGATCATCCATGAATTTATTTAGGATTTATTGACCTCTGGAAGTATTTTATATGATTCATGCCCTTGGTTTTAGCAATAATTCTAATAAATCAAAGAAATAACAAAAGCTCTTGAAATTTTCCAGATTATCTCATGCATGCAAGGGCTTTCAAAAGGAAAAATATAAAAAAATGTATTCAGAAGAGAAATGAGGGTAATGATTCCAAACAATTTAAGAAAAGTTGCATGCAATAATGCATGAAGTGTAAATGTGGCTGAAGTTCATGAATTTGTGTACCCCATTCAGTGAGGTTTTAAGCCACGAAATTTCAACCATAATTCACTAGATATGTTAAGTTTCTAAGGTATTTTTCCTCAGATTTATGGTTGGGTTTAAGGCCATTGTTTAAGCAAGATAAAAATAGTGATCACAGAAAAAGAGCTGTATGCGCAACCTTTTTGTAAAATCTGCTAAAAATCGGATATTTAATATTTTACAGTGAGACCAGTTGGGTTTGAAAGTTAGCTCGTTGAACTAACCAATACAAAAAGAATATCATGATTTGGTTAAGAAATGACTGAGTTATGACTGTTCAAAGTCGAACAACGTAATCTGGCAGATTGCATGTTTGCTTGTGTGCATTATTAGGGTATTTCAACAAGAACATCATGCATGTCTTTGGTAAGGCCCGATTTCTAACACATGCATGGAATGAATGAGCATCCAAGATGTACTAGAAATGGTTTAAATGCTTTTGTTCATGCATGAACACAAAAGAAATGGAGAAGAACATGAAATATTAGGTTTTGATGTCACATGATCATATGTGCATCTTTTCCACTCCTTGCATGGGTTTGATCCCGGATTTTCACCATCTCTAACACATGCATTGTGTTATGGTGAGAATCTACAAACCACACGGGGAGAATAAAGATTTCTATCCATGGAAAGGCATAGAATCCGAAAAGTAGAGAAGACTAAGAAGAAAAAGAGGTTTAACCATGAAACTATGGAAGAAGATGTTGTTGTTTACCTTGGTTTTGACCTTGAGAGAAGTAAGAACACTTCAAGGGCTTCACAATCTCGAAAATTTTCAGAGAAATGAGAGGATTTTCGTGAGTTTAGAGAGAGGGAAGAAGAGAGTGAAGTGTGTGAAGAGAGTGAAGTGAGAGAGTGAAGAGGGAAGAGGTGGAGTAAGGGTTTAAGCTTAATGATTGTGTTTTGGGGAAGAGAGAGGGCATGGGAAGAGGTGATGGCCGGTTTTTGCATGCATTTTGGCCTCCTCTCTCCTAAATTTTAAACTTTATAAACTTCCCTCCTATATTTTATATAAAAACATTCATTTTTATAAAATGTTTATTAAGCAATTTGATTTATTTAAAAATCTTGTTTTCAACAAATAATTTATGATTAATACTTGTAATTTATATTTCTAGTTCATTGGTATAATCCATAATTTGATTAATAAAATTTGATATTAGGAAGTTTATAGCCAAATTTTATAAAGTTTTTAAGCTTTATAATTTATAACTTTGGATTTTTGGCTCTTTAGGGTTTTTGGAATATTGTTTGATATTCAACAACATGTTGAAGTATAATTAGAATGTTTTAATTTATTTTTAGAGTTTTATAACCTATTTCAATTATAACAAAGCTTGAAGCTTTATTCTAATTATAGTATTGGCATTTCCTATTGTAGCTAAGCAACTTACTAGAATTGTAAGTATCAAGTATATTAGTCCTAGACCTTAGTTGGATCCTAGTTTATGCAAGATTTTTGACCTAATTTATACTACTAGGTCATGGCATGTTGTGCATGAATGGTTATTATAAAGATGCATGAGTCCAAGAATGACCTGAATTGGCAGTTGTCACAGTTTAATGTTACTCCTTTATGAAATCATCAATAATCGAAAACCTAATGTCAAATTTTTCCATGTTTTTGGATGCAGGTGTTTCATAATGAATCTTAAGGATAATCTTTTGAAGTTTCAAACAAAAGCTGATGAAGGAATTTTCTTGGGATATTCACACAATTCTGTTGCTTATAGAGTGTTAAATAAGCGAACTCGCAAAGTGGAAGAAACTTTTAATTTGACATTTGATGATCATTACATTAAAAAGTCTAATCATCAATTTGCAAATCATCCTATTTTGCAAAATTCTTCGAATGATAATGATTCAATTAAAATGGATGATAATAATTATGAATTAATTTTTGGTATTTCAGATCAAGCAATTGAAGCAGAGAATAATGCACAGGATAATCAAGAACCAGAAAATTCGAAGCATGACAATGATTCAATTTTGGTTTCGAATCTAAACACAAATGAACTAACTAGTGGTCCAGTGGAGGGGGAGCACTTGGATTCGAACGGTTTTGTTGAGGGGGAGCATTCTTGCGAAAGTGATAAAATGTCAAACAATGTTAATGATGAGGAGGAGCCAATTATCGAAGAAGAGCCAATTATCGAAGAGGAGATAAGTATCGAAGCAGAGCCAATACACGAAGAGGAGCCAATACTTGAGAAGGATCCCATTCTTGAGGAAGAACATTTCGATGATGCTGAGGATGCACGTTCCATAGATGGATCAGAAACAGATGCTATGTTCGAAGATGCACCTTTAGATTTTGATCCTAATTATCCACCATTGGATAAGTGGACAAGAAATCATCCAAAAGAACAAATTCTTGGTGATCCACAAGCAGGAGTAATGACAAGGGCTCAACTTCATGCACAAAATGAGGTATTGAATACTCATCAAGAGTTATGCATGTTTAATGTTTTTATTTCCAAAATCGAACCAAAGACAGTTAAGGTTGCAATGGAACACTCTGATTGGGTTGTTGCTATGCAAGTTGAATTGTCTGAATTCGAAAGAAACAAGGTTTGGAGATTAATTCCGAAACCTGTTGATGTGTCAATTGTTGGACTCAAATGGATTTATAAAAACAAAACTGAAAAAGCTGGAAACATTATTCGAAATAAGGCTAGACTTGCTGTTAAAGGATATTTTCAACAAGAAGGAATTGATTACGAAGAAACATTTGCCCCTGTCGCAAGACTCGAGGTTGTTCGTATTTTTCTGGCTTATGCAGCTCATAAAGATTTCGACGTTTATCAAATGGATGTAAAATGTGCATTCCTAAACGGCGAACTCGAAGAAACGGTATATGTTGAACAACCACCAGGTTTTATAAATACCGAACATCCTGATCATGTTTATATTTTAGATAAAGCTGTGTATGGGTTAAAACAAGCACCAAGAGCATGGTATGCAACTTTAACATCATTTTTGAAACAATCTAAATTTAAACAAGGATCAGTTGATCCCACTTTATTTCGAAACAAAATTGGGAATCACCTGATGCTTGTTCAAATTTATGTTGATGATATAATTTTTGGCTCTACTGACCCTGCTTTATCGAAAGAATTCGAAAACTTGATGAAAAGAAAATTCGAAATGAGTATGATGGGCAAAATTAATAAGTTTTTGGGTTTGAATATTCGTCATAATAGGGAAGGCATCTTCATTAATCAGGAGAAATATACGAAGACTTTGTTAGAAAAGTTTGGCATGACGAATAGCACAAAGTTACGAGTACCAATGGCAACGGGCATAAAGCTAACTCCTTCGTTAGATAAATATGTTGTTGATCTCACTATGTATCGAAGCATGATTGGGTCTTTATTGTATTTTAACTGCAAGTCGACCTGATATTATGTTTTCTGTTTGTAATTGTTCAAGGTATCAATCAAATCCACGTGAACCACATTTAACAGCGGTGAAGAATATTTATGGATATTTGAAAGGCACTACTTCGTTAGGTTTGTGGTATCCTTCGAAAACAGGGTTCTTTGTACAAGATTATTCGGATGCGGATCTTGGTGGATGCAGTCTTGATCGCAAAAGCACAACCCGTGGGTGTCAATTACTAGATGGAAAATTGGTCAGTTGGCAATCGAAGAAGCAAACATGTGTTTCGAGCTGCATATGTTGCTGCAGTTGCGTGTACATCACAAATAATTTGGATTCGAAGTCAATTACGTGATTATGCTATTAATATGAAAAAGATTCCTTTATATTGTGATTCACAAAGTGAAATAAGAATTTTTCATAATCCTGTGCAACATTCAAAGACTAAGCACATTGCTCTCAGATATCATTTCATCAAAGATCATGTTGAAGAAGGAAATATTGAAGTTCATTTTATGAAAACAACAGAACAATTGGCAGATATTTTCACAAAGGCATTGGATGAAAAATCTTTTCTTCCTATATTGGAAGGATTGGGTATGGTTCATGGAAATTCACTTACATGTGATAAAAGTAAAGGTTGATGGATTCGAATGTTTTGGTGAACTGAAGGAAAAATTGCTTACAAAGAGTTAAGTGTTCAAAGGTTACTATTATTTATTCCTTGTTGAAGTACATAATCAGAGATTACTGTTCAAGTCAACGGTTCGAATGCTTCGTGTTCGTATGATTTCAAGATCTTTCTAATTCACTTCTTCGCATTCGTATACATTTCAACTAAGGTTAGAATTTTAATTTTTTTATTTTTTTCTCTTTCGAAAAACCTGAAAAATCAAAAATATTTTCTTTTGTTGAAAAATTAAAAATCCAAAAAGATTTTATTTTGGTTTGTTATTATTTTTTTTTTAAAATTCAAAAATACCAAAATTATTTTTTTGATCTCTTCAGTTTTAACATGTGTATTGTCAGTTTTGTCAAGCTTTAAATGCGAAGGATTCATGTGTGTGTCTTCTATGGGAAGGTATGATTTCGATACACTTTGGATTAGTTAGGATGTCCCTAGAAGCATGATGTTGCATGTTGCCTCAAGCCTCATATGAATCTATGTGTGAGAAATGAAAGCTTTGATGAAATTATCTCATGAAAATTTCTTCCCAACAAGGCTTGTATTCGCATAAGTCAATAAAGCTACCTTACTCTTCTCAAATGAGTTAAGAGTTGTCTGTTTGGTCCATCTATAACATAGGTACATTCGATTCGAAAACCAATCTTTTTCATCCTAAAGTTCTTTACATCATTCACACACAATGATGTATGTCCAAGAGATTGTTGATCAAACCAATTGCAATCTAGACATACAAATACTCTGTGTTTATGATCTAACATCATGAGTCCGTGATGGAAGTGAAACCCTAAAAACCAACAAATCAACAAATTGACGGGGAACTATGTTCCAGAACTTACGAAACCTTTGTTTCAGTACCTTTTATACTCAAAATCGTATTCAATCTTTTTTAGTGATCTTCATCAAGCATTCGAAACCTACGATGTTTGTTCCCAATAAGATCCAACATAATATTTTTTCTTGAATATGATTTCTGTGTGAGTATATTTTGAAAAGTCTTGTTACTTTACATATCATTCGAAACCAAGTTGTCACTGCCTACACTGGTCATACAACTAATTTTGCTTACAATTTATCACCTAATGTTAAGGTCGAAATGTAACGAAATTTTCAAAGCCACCCATTTGACTTATAAAACAAACCCTTCAATACTTCTCTATAAGTATTCGATTGTAATTCACGGGAAACCACACAAGCTGTTGATTATCGCTCTTGATGATTAACGAAGCAACCTTTGCCTGGGGTTTAACTACATTTATGTCAAATTTAATTTTTGACATCACAAAATTCCAAAAAAAAATTTATTTTACCTTCTCATCATATTCTTTTGACACAATGCACACACGAAATCCTTGAGGTTCTGAGTAAAACCAACTCAGACTGATGATTTCGCAAATCTGGCAAACGACTTCACTTTATATCCCAAAAGTGAAAGAGCCCTGCTTCCATGTGAAGGGTTTTTTTAATGGTTCGAAATCTACAACAGGAAACTTGACAGGCTGTGTACTCAAGATGGTTGGTATTCTATCTGGTTTTGAAGGAGATGGGATAGTTACTTTTTGAAGCGTGGTTATCTTTTACCGTCATGATCCGATTTTGAAGGTGCCACATCGGATAACATTAAATGCATCCCGCTTTAATTTCAAATTAATTTGGGTAACCTATAAAAGGGGAACTCAGGAGTCAATAATACTTTATGCGATCAAATTTTCTCTGTCATACAAAATTCTCTCTGCAACTCATCTCTTCATACAGTCATCTTCTTCAAACATTCTCTATTCTTATCTTCAACAATGGCAACTACATCATCACCAACCACAGACGAAGTTGTTAGCATTCCGATTCTGAAAATCCAGGGTTCAAACTACAAAGTGGAATCTGATTTGTCAAAATATCCGGAGGAACTCCAAATGCTGGTGGTTGCTTTACATAATTCAGCTCTATCTAAAGCAATGTTTGATTCTTTTGCTGTTCCAATGTCTTGGTTATCAAAGACGGGTTCCACTGCATCATACAACAAGGAGACAGGTTGTGTGGAATTCACTATGGTGAATGATACGCGTATTAGGGTGTCCAAGCGTTTGTTTTGCAAAATTTTGGGGATTCCAAATTCTGGTCCTTATGATGAAGTTTCTTCTTCTCAAGTAGTATTCATGTTCAACGAGATGGGCCATCAACCTCCTTTGACGCGTATCAGTGACTTAAAGAAGTCTGCATTACCTACGGTATGGAATTTTTTATTTGGCATTTTCCTTCAATGTCTTACTGGAAGAACCGTGGCTCTTGATAAAGGAAGGATGGAGGTATATGCAATGGTTGTTGGATTGTATTATGATCTGCCAGTGGATTACTCTGAACAGTTGTGGACACAGTTCTTAACTAGCATTTCAAAGACGAGTGCCAAGCAGGGGATTTCTTGTGCTCTTTATTGGAGTCTGATAATACAGTATGTTTACCACAAGGAGAAAATCGAAGTTCCGGAGTTCGAAGAAAATGCGGTGTTTCACATGTATGGTAGTCCAAAGGAGGTAAATGATGATCCGACTATCTTTACATCAATAGCTCACATTCCGGATGCGATGCTCAAGAAGGTGGATCCAACGAATGAAGTTTTGGTGTCATATTTGCAATCCATTAACACAACTGTCGTTACAGGGGTGTTACATGAAGAAGAGAAGAAAAAGCCTAAGAAATCGAAGAAGACAGATGGTGGGTCTTCGACAAAAGTGGTGAAGGCAGAAAAGAAGAAGAAAATTCCAGTGGTTACAGCTGATACTGTCGAAGAGGTATCTCCAATTTTAACCTCAGTGGTTGATACAACAATAATCGAAGCGTCTCCATCGACAGAAACGATTCATTCGAAGACGGGTGTTTTTCGACGTATCAAAATAAAGAGAAAGTCTCAATTGATGAAGAAAACACAAGTCGCACATCAAGGGGTCACAGTTCGGGAAATTCCAGCTCCGTTGTCTCCATCATCTAAGAAACGAAGGGCTGAAGATCTTGCAAAATTTTTGAAGAAGAATCAAAGACTTGAAGAAGGCGACCAAGTTCCTGAGACACCAGAGATTAAACTTCAAGAAGAAGCAAAGACCAGTCCGCCTGTTGGAATAAGTTCACTACCCCAGGTTACATCCACAACTGATTCTCCCACATTTCAATTTGTTATGGATCAACCATTCACCACCATATTCTCAACATAATCAACTGATCCACCCTATCCATCCTCACCTATTGATGAAACCGTGGCTGCTGATGTTGAAACCGATAACGAAGGCTTTGGAGGAATGTTCGAAGCTCTTCATTTTGATCAAGCCGAAGAAGATTTCCCTAACCACATGCTGATGACCATGAAGCAGTTTAAGATTTTGAATTCGGAATTGAATTCTATCTTGCAATCCCAAGAAGATGTGGGCAGTGGTGGAGTTACAAGCATGGAAGATGATTCATTAATGAAGGTGATGGAAGGAAGGGTGATTTCGAAGGCATCAGGGTTGATTAGCGATTCAGAGAGTCGTGTTCTTGAGAAGGTTGATCAGAATGATAGTTCTACAGAGAATCGAATTAATTCTCTAAGATCTGATTTTGTGACGGAAGTAAAGGATCTAAAGATTGTTACGAAGGAGCTTCATGTGCTCTTCGTACAAGAAGTGAAGAAGGTACGTGAAGATGTTAACTTGCAGATCCGAGAACTTCGTGAAGATATGACGAAGGAGGTTCAGACTGTTCAACAAGATTATGCGTCAGCAAATTAGAAGATTGACATTATTTGTGACGCTGTTGCAAAATGTGTAAAATTGTTTGAGCAGATGAATCCTCAACTGACCACTCTTTCTGCCAAAGAAGAACAAAATTTTGGAGAGTTGGTCAGGTTGTTGAAAGAACTCCAAGACTTGTCTTCGAAGTCTGTCTCTTCAATCGTTTCTCAAGAATTTCTTTCTCAAAAATTTTCTCACTTCGAAGCCATCCTACACAAAAACTTAGGTCCACTTCTTTGCATTTCCAGCCTTCTACCGAATGTTACAGATGCCCCACCTGCTTTCACAGGGGTGGAAGGGGGAGAAAAGATTGATCAATCGAAGGCTGGGGAACAAATGAAGACAACTGAAGATGCGAAGGTAGTTGGAAAACTTTATCCTTCGAAGGTGGTGACAAAACCAAGTGTTATTTCAGTAGGTCCAGTCACTTCGACTGTGATCACAACAATTTCACTTCCAAAACCAAGTTCGAAAGGTGTTGTGATTGGGAAGCAAGTTGTTGTTTCGTCATCCGAAAAAATGGTTTTGTCAAGCGTCAAAGACAAGGGAAAAGGAGTTTTGATTGAGAAGACGAAAGAAGAGAAGAAAGATGAGGTGGCAACTGAGGTGGAAAGAATGACGCATGTACAGAGCATAATGAGACAAAGAGCTCTGGATGGTTCGAATGTTGATAAGGGTGATCCAGAAAAAGTTTATAACTACGAAACCATTAAGTCCAGAGTGATGTTTGATTATATGTACTCATTTGAAAAGGTTCCGAAAAAGAGCTATGTGGTTACGAACACAGACTTTAGTCAACTTGACTTTCCAGTCAATGAAATGATGTTCGTTATGCCACAGTTCAAGGCTGAAAAAAAAATTAATGGAAACCGAAGAGGTAAAGAAGATGAAGATAAGGTTTCATGCAGTATTGGACACTTAATCATGAAATGGGACACAATGTATGAGTTTACGGCCCAGGAAGATGCCTAGGCCGTAAACACCAAAAATGATGGGTTTTGAGCCCTTAAACCCCTCCTTGACTAGTTTGGACTTTAGATATGGCTATGGTACTTCAATATATGGACTCTAAACATGTAAAACTTGAATTTTGTGATGTTTGAAGGAGTTTACGGCCAATGATCATTCTTGGGCCGTAAACTCATATAATTAGGGTTTTCATGCCCTTAAACCTTCCAAATCACTTCTATGGCCTAGATATGAATTATAGGACCTTGATTCTAGCATTTGGACACTTGAAACATGAATTTTGGGGCATTTAGATGAGTTCACGGCCAAGGAGAGTTCTTGGGTCGTAAACTCCCCAAAACTTGACATAAATCCAATTCTAAGGTGTTAGAAAGCCATCCAACACCACCAAAAGCCTTGGAATAAATCAAGGGACCAACCAAAAATACTTTGAGGGCCTAAAACACATCATTTGTGGGATTTCTAAGGGTTTACGGCCAAGGCTTGTTCTTGGGCCGTAAACTCCAATATTTTTGGTGTTAGAATGCAAACTAAACATCCCTAAGGCTCTTAGATGAATTTTAGAAGTCCTTCCATGCAAGTTTTAGACCTTGAAACACTTTGTAGCACCCTATATTAGAGTTTACGGCCATGAAGGGGGTTTCATGGGCCATAAACTCCATAAACACCCCAAAAGTCCCTTGCAAACTCATGATAGGCCTTGGATAAATTCTACCAATCACATGTGATTTGTTCTAGCACCATTTAACATCATTTTCTTGGGTAAAAAGGGGTTTACGGCCTTGGAGCCATACTAAGCCGTAAACTCCCATAAAGGGGGTCTATTTGATGTTTTGTAATCATTCCAAGTCCTTAAACCAAGTTTAGAAATTATCCCCTAAGTGTTGGAAGTCCAATTTGCACCATAAACCACCCATCATGAGTTTACGGCCGTAAACTCATGGGGATGGGTGTTTTGGCCGTAAAATCCCTAAAGGGGCGTGTTCCTTTGATGTCCCAACTCATTTCCCAAGTCCCTTGTGTCATTCATGTCCCTAAACGCCACCTGGGTCCTTCCAAACACTTGTATCAGAGTGTTATCGCGACTTGAAGCATTTGTCCCTATCCAACAATCAATCTAAGTCCTAATTAGATTTAAATGTGTATCTTTACATGATAATTAGGAACCTCGTGTGTTTACAAGTTCCGGATCAACTCTTAGCATCCAAACCGTCTCCTATCTCGTCCGGTGAGTTCATACCCCTACGGCTTTTTCACTGTTTTCAAGGTTTTCAGGGGGGAATACAAGCAAACTATAACTGTTTTCTAATCACAACATTGATGTGTTTCAAACAATATCTGACAAACCTATAAACTCTTTTACTCCTTATGTATTATGCTGAGCATAAGGAATGACTATTCGATTTCAACTAAATGGATTTTAGTTAAGGAAACAATCAAACTAATCAGATTATTATGGGAATAATTTGGGGGTCTTTACTATTCTTTCTATCATATACTGATGTCTATATCAAGTTATTAGATAAACTATGTATGATTCAATTTATCTCTGTATCATTTTAATGTATTGTCAGATAATTTCATGTATGTATCTACACTTTACTGTACTATGTTTCATAATTTTCTGTATATCGATATCTTACAAGAACCCTGTGAATAGTTTAGTACTAGTTTGTGAGATAGTCACTCCTGGAGGGAGAGCGCGGAATTTGTGAATAGATCTATTCGGGACTGACAATCCCACACCTTAACTGCTAGCTACAGTTAGGCGGGCACACCTACGGTGACAAATTTCTGGATATCGTTCGACGTCTGACAAACGTCAAGGCGGTCACATTGTCGTATTAGTATGGTTACCCGACTCACAACATGTGTTAATACCAGCTTATTCACAGTTTGGGTTAAGAAACTATATCTCTTTCGGGATAGTGATCCCATGGTTTTGCATTTATATTTTATATCTCTTTCGGGATTGTGATCCCATGGTATTGTTTCTAGATCTCTTTCGGGATAGTATCCCATGGTATTATCAAACTATTTTATATCTATGTCCTATACGGGAGAGTGATCCCATGGTTTATATCTAAATCTCTTTCGGGATAGTGATCCCATGGTATTAACCAAACTATTTTGTATCTAGTTCGGGATAGTGATCCCATGGTTTTATGCTTATAACTTGTACGGGATGTCTTTCCCCATGGTCTTTAACTATATCTTATACGGGATAGTGATCCCATGGTTTTGTATCTAAAACTTATACGGGATAGTGATTCCATGGTTTTCTAAATCTATATCTTATACGGGATAATGATCCCAAGGTTTTGTATCTATAACTTATACGGGATAGTGATCCCATGGTTTTCTAAATCTATATCTTATACGGGATAATGATCTCAAGGTTTTGTATCTATATCTTATACGGGATAGTGATCCCATGGTTTTCTAAATCCATGTCTTTCCCCATGGTCTTTATCTATATCTTATACGGGATAGTGATCCCATGGTTTTCTAAATCTATATCTTATACGGGATAATGATCCCAAGGTTTTGTATCTATATCTTATACGGGATAGTGATCCCATGGTTTTCCAAATCTGTATCTTATTCGGGATAGTGATCGCATGGTTTCAATCTACATTTACATATATACATCAACTTATCTCGTGTTTAGTCCGGGATGATAGTCCCATGATCTTAAACCTGCACTTTCAGATGTGTCAAGCTATCTTATATGTCTTTCGGGATAGTAATCCCAAGATTTTCATTATATAGTTTTGTGTGTTAAACTATACTTTGTGATATACAACCGATCTTATAATTAGGAAAATATGGGATTTTCCTGGGGTAAAATACAATACATAACCGAATTGGTAACAAATGATAACTTAACCAATTTCACATAAGCAAATATGGGATTTTCTTGGATAACAACTTTTTCGGAAACTAAAGGAAACCGATACATTTTCATAAACCAAAACCGCTTATGAACTCACCAGCTTTATGTTGATTTTCAAACCGCTTGTATTCTCAGGTCCAAGTTAGACAGGTACCCGGTGATCTCTTTTGATGAAGACGGAGTGCATGGAAGACTCGTCTCAACTTTTGTTAATATGATGCATATGTATAACTTGTATAACTTTACTTTTGAACAAATGTAAACTTTCATATATATGTAATGTAATGTTTGTTTACTATGATTACTATGTACATTGGATTTGATACACAACTTGGAGTCAACCCCGGGGACGTTTCCGCCTTTGGTTTTCGGGGTGTGACAGGAAGCCTCAAGTGGAATCACAAATCACCAAAACACCTTGGAAGACTTTAGAGAATATGGATACTTGGTTCTCTCTAGTGAAATCGGCTAGCCTTTCTTAGTGTACCACATTAGTGCCAATTTCACCAACCAATGACATCTTTATACAGCATGGAGACTAGGGCTAAACCCATGACCTTTCATTTCATATGATCCATGGGTTAAACAATCCATGGACTATCCATGAAAGCTTAGCGCAACCTAAATGAACTTGGCCCATTCCATATATATAAGAGTCCATATTTAATTAGTTCATTTTGATCACTTAATTAATTCTAAATTAATTCTTGATCAATACTAATTAAATAATATGATTCCATATTAATATATTAGAACTTATAATATATTAATATTAATCATAAATATACTATTCTCAAAAAACTATCCATATAAATTGTGTTGGTGAAGTGCAACCCAAATGGACCATACCGGGTCGGGTCAAGTACATACCAAATATAGTTATGGACTTAGACATTAATCCAATAGAAGAGTCAACACACAATACATTATTTCCTAGATTATCTACAACAGATACAGTTTCATACACATCATCACATGGCAATGCTTTAAAATAAAGAACATTATTAAAGAAAGCATCAATACTACCATTATTATTATCTAAATAAAAGGTAAAACCTTTTTTATACAATGCATGAAAGGAAATAACATTTCTTGCCATTTCTGGCGAATAATAACATTTATTAAAATCTAATGTAAACCAACTATTTAGCACTATGGAATAAACTCCTATCTTGGTGACAGGTGATGTTTTCCTGTTTCAAATGATCAAGTTTATCTTTCCCTGCTCCACATTCTCACTTCTTCTTAGTCCCTACAAATCACAACATATGTAAATACCACAACCTGTATCAAGGATCCAAGACTTAGAATGAGGTGAGTTATTAGACAATATAGTGTATATACATACATGGTTGGGTTTTAGTTTCCCATCCTTTAAATCTTGCTTGTACTTTGGGCAGTTTCGCTTCCAGTGCGACTTTTCATGGCAATAGAAGCATTCAGCCTTATTAAGGTTAGCAGAAGGAGTAACAAAAACTTTCTTGGTTTTGCTTGAAGAGGAGCCTTCAAGGGACTTAGCCTTGGTACCCTTAGAAGGGTTCTTTTTCTTCTTCCCTTTGCCATGCCCGATTGCCAAGACATTGGCCGCAGTTGGAGTAGGAGTAGGAGTAGTAACAACCGACTTACCCTTTAGACCATTTTTGTCGGTCTTCAAGAGTCCTTGAAGTTTTCAAAGGGTGACTTCTTCCTTGTTCATGTGATATGTTATGCGGAATTGATCATAACAGGATGGTAAGGAGTGAAAAAGGATGTCTATTGCTAACTCCTTAGAGAAGTTCACATTCAGCTTCAGTAAACGGTCCACATACCTTTGCATTTTCTTCATGTGGCCCGTAATGGGTTCACCATCCTTCGTTCGGGTTGTTATCATGGAGGAGATTATTTCATATCGATCTTGACGAGCACTTTGATGGTAGCGATCCATCAAGTCCTAGTGCATCTCAAAAGGATAATAGTCCTCATAGGACTTTTGGAGATCGACTGTCATGGTGGCCATCATGATGCATGCCACTTTTGTAGAATCTCTTTCATGTACCTCATATTCGGCGAGCTCTTCAGGAGTAGCAGTTTGCTCGAGTACCTTCTGCTCCTTGTCGAGAACATATTCTTTGTTATCATACCGAGTGACCATCCTGATGTTTCTGATCCAATCTGTAAAGTTTGACCAATCAAAGATAACTCTCCCACAAAGATTCATGAGAGAGAAGGAGCTAGTAGCATTTGAGCCAAAATCATTGTTATTGGAAGACATCTAAAAAGAAAAGGGAATAGATTAGATTAAATATAGAGATAGTCCTTAATAAAACACCCAAAGGTAATATTAAGGCTAGGACCCAACACAATATTTTATAAATTAGAAGAGGGATGTCATAATCTAAGCTATAAGATATTTGAAGGTAGGTAAATGACTATTCACCAATTTCCACCATGAAAAACGAAATATTTAATTAGGTTTTAATTGGTTTAGAAAGTCCTAGATTCTTTGAGATTCATTGAACTTTCTTCAATAGAATATTTCAATCTCAAGTGTGCCCTTCAAGTTTTGTGACTAGGATGCCGAGGATCAAAAAACAAGGTGTGAAGTAACCATGCAAATTACTTGGTACCCTTAATGTATTACCACTCAAACGATGTGCTAGTTAATCACACACGCTCCATCGATACTATGATAAACATTAAATCACCCTTTACATACCTTATTAAGTTCAAGTTACTGTGTAGGTTAACCACACACGCTCCACTAACGACTTAAACAAAGTGTAAAGTGTAATTTCATGGATTAGCACCTTATTCACATTTTCCTAAAGTAACTAAGATTGGGAATTTAATAAAAGCATTTAGTTACTTTATCATTATACTTTTAATGAGACCTTATAAGTCCTTGTCCTACCCGTTCGGCTAACGACCCTCCACCGATCAAGGAAGCGGTGGGTGAGAGTGGACACGCATTAAGTTTCCATTTTATAGGCAATAACCTTATACCCCCTTAAAGACCGGCTTCATGAATGAGGCGTACTAGCGGTAAGACGACTTGATCTTATACATACATATATATATATATATATATATATATATATATATATATATATATATATATATATATATATATATATATTATTATTATTATTATTATTATTAACTTATAATATTATAAAGTATAAGGGTTGAATTTTAACTTTTAAAATTCTAAGGATTGGAACTAAAGTTTTAATCATGACTTTACTTGTTCCAAAACTTGAGGGAAAGTTTTGTAAACTTTCAAAACTTTTCATTTTCTTATAACTTATGAATTTAATTGAGTATTCAAAATGAAGACTCTTCATTTTTATAACCCTTGTGTTCTTTTAATGGTCTTTGTTAAAGTGTGACCTTTCGATTTCCATAACTTGAGGACAAGTTATGGACTCCATTAAAACACATAATGAACAAGAATTAAACTACTAAGTAGGTTACAAACAATTCCTATGATCATCTAATCTTCGTCAGTTCAAGAACATGAATACGAACATTTCAAGAATCATAAATTACTCATAAAACTTGTAATTTTGATAATAGCCATTAAAAATGGATTAGCATAAACATTACACCATCTAAAATAAGTTTTGTAACACCAAAACAGTTTAGAGTAATGTTTCTAGACCATTTCCAGTAGCAAAACTCGAAAATTTGGACACTACAGCCTCTACTCATCGAGTGCATGAACAGCCTCGACGAGTAGCATGAATTTATTCATGGACTCGGCGAGTCCCCCCATGGACTTGGTGATTTCATACGAGCAGTGAACAAAAAATTCGATTTTCAAGCTATTTGCATCAAGTATCAAGTAAACAAGCCTAGGCTCTGATGCCACTAATGGTTTTGAGCATTGTAACACTCCTAAGGTGTACATGCAACCCTAGAAACCTTGGATCTATCTTTGACTAAGATACATGCATATAATTAGTTTTCTAAGGTTCTTATCCTATCTATCATGACATGGGGAACTTCAATCACATAAAGCTAGTAGAATTACTTACCTTGTAGTTGTAGTTGATTGCTTGGAGTTTTAGAGCCTAGCACCAATAGTGTGGATGCCTCAAATGGAAATCACAAATCACCACAAACTTTGGAACTTTGAGAGAATAGTAACAACCTTCTTGAAACCGGCCCTCTTAGTATACTCACTACAACTCGTGTGATTTCAAGAACTAAAGCCTCCTTTATATAGTGTGGTGGATTAGGGTTACATCCATGTAAACCCTAATACCCATGTCTTTTCATTTCCATGAGATCCATGGGTTAAAGCTCCATGGAGTATCCATGGATTTTCCATGCATGCCTAGCTCATTCCAAATAAGAAAAAGCCCACACTATATAAATACAAGAGCCCATATTTAATTAGTCATACTTTAATCTCTAAATTAATTATAGATCAACACTAAGTAAATAATATGATTTTATATTAATATATTAGAAATTGTAATATATTAATAAATCATAACTTATACTATTCTCAAAAGATTATCCATAAATTGTTCGGGTGAAGTGCAACCCAAATGGACCATGCGGGATCGGGTCAAGTACATATCAAATATAGTTATGGACTTAGACACTATATCCAACAATTATAAGCAAAATTTTGGAAGCATGCATGGAGTTTATTCAATGAAAACAAATTTCATCAAAAACCTTATAAAAATACTTCAAATGGTCAACAAAATATTGAAAACCCTAAAAATTCCAGTTTAAGTCCAATATGGACTAGGAGTTCCTTATCGGGCCTAATGGACCAATAAACTTCCAATTTGACTATCATCAGCTTAGAACCCATAAATAGGCTCTAATTGGACCTACTTTCATGAAACCTAACATTTTTGGGCCATAATGAGCCTAAAAGGAATTGGTTTACCCTTAATAGGCCTTGTTGGGCCATAATCGATCCTTTAAACCTTAATGGGCCATAGACCACATTCCTTTAAGCTAATTGGGCTGTGAACCATCCCAAAGGCCAAACGGCTCGAAAACCTTCTTATTGGGCCATATGTTTTGGAGTAAAACCAAGAATGGGCCCAAGTAAATCCATTTCTTCTCCCTTTTAGCCTATTCTCGGCGCATATGTTGTGTAAAAAAATGAAAAATGAATAATTAACTAAATACCTTGCCACCTCAATTTTATACATTGGATAACCATGTAATATATACAACATATATCCATAAAAATGTCACATACCTCCATGCACATCATGTCACTCTCTCTCCCTACCCCTTTTCTTCTTCTCGGCTGATCACACAAACACACACACCTTACTTGAAAATTTTCTCAAACACTTTCAAGGAAAAAAAACTCTTTTTCCTTCATCCAAATTTTCGAGAATCAGAAGGACTTCAAGAAGGATTTCATCCAAAAATCACTTCAAGTTATATACTAGTGGTAAGATCTTACAAACATAATTTCTTTCTAAACTCATTCACTCTTCTTACCACCTTAAATTTCTTGATCATACCCCCTAGAACTCATCAAAATTTGAAGGTCTCTCCAAGGAGCTTAGTAGGGCCGAAAACCATACAAACATCCTTCATCTTTGCTTCAAAACCGAAACAACAAACCCAAGGAGAGTTCATACCCCCTTGTTTTTGGTTTTTACTTGTTTTTAAGGGGAGAATACAAGTGTTATGTGTTGGTCTATGTGTGTTTGCATGCTATATGTGATTTCTTTGACTTATGTTGTGAAAAATTGTGTTAATACATGTTATATCACGAGATCCATAGCCAAAGTGTGAAAGATTTATAAAGAAAAACATTATAAGATCACATACTTCAAAGATATGAGAGTCTTTAGACTTATGAAATGAAACTGTTAGGGCTTAAATGTTGTAATAGTCGAAGAGTTAGTTAGATTGTTACGAAGTATATTTTGTCTTCGTAAGAAGGAGTCTTCGGATGTAATGTTATTTGTACTAAGGCATTATAAAGTGTAGTCTTAATGTCTAGTCCTTAGTATTGTTATGCTTTTGTTCTCCTATAAATAGGGGTCTGTACTAAGTGATTAATATGAGCTAAACAAATATTCTATTTACTCTCGTATTCATCATTATTACTCTTCCTGAATTCATACTTGAATTTGATTCAAACTCGATTACAAATCTCTTCAATTGGTATCAGAGCCGGAATCCTTTCTGTGATCTGATTTTCATACTTTCAAAAAGATTTTTGAATCTACTGTTTGATTCAAAAAGTTTCCGTTCTTTTTTAGTGTGAAAAATTATTCTTGATCTAAATCTAGGATTTGATTCTGCGAACATATTTGTGAATCGAGTGTTCGTTGTGTGATTCTGATTTGAAATATACAATTTGATTTCAAAATTCTCAAAGTTTTCGTATCATCTTGAAGTTTTTGTCCGTACAACAATGGCGTCATTTAATCTGAATTCCATGACATCATTTTCTCATTTTCTTGGTTCATCCACAAAAATTCAGGAGAAATCATGGAAGTGCATTTCAGGAGAAATCAATCAACCTGCATTTCAGGAGAAATCATGGAAGGGCAGATCGTATGCAAGATTACTTGAACAGATTGGATGAAGAATTATGGAAGTGCATTTCAGGAGAAATCAATCAACCTGCAACAGTTCAGCCAATCGGTGTGTCTTCAAGCAGTTTGGAAGTTGACAATCAATCCAATCGTTTAAAACAACTGGAGAAGAAATGCATAAGGGAATTAAGAGGTGTCTTGCCTCCTGTTGTGTACAATTATGTTAGAACATGCACAACAGCTAAAGAAATCTAGAACAATTTCAAAGACGAAGATCACATCTGTGAAACAATGCCTGGTGGAACACAAAGATTTCAAACAGAAAGAATCTAAATCCATTGAAGTATACTATGATCGGTTCAACGAGTTAGTCTATCGTTGTGATCATTATGGTATTACAAGGTCATCAATGGAGTACAACTTTATATTTGTAATGGGACTTCGAAAGGAGTGGAGGAGTGTGAGTATGATGGTGAAAAACCAACAGAGTTTTGATACTTCGAATTTGAATGACTTGTACAATCAATTGAAATCTCATGAAAATGAGGTTAATGAAATAGCCGAGGAAGCGATAGCAAGTCTTGGTGGACCATTGCCACTCGTTTCAAAGGTTTCAGAAAGAGAGAATGAAAAATCGAAGTCTGATGAAGAAGAAGGTTTTCTGATGAATTCTGATGATGAGGCTGTTGCATTTTACTCAAACAATCAAGTAAAGAAATTTCTTAAGAAACCTTTTAATCCAAAGAACAAGTCATCAGATTCGAAGGGTAGTTTTGAGAACAAAAATAGAGTGGATGAAAAGAAGAAAGAAGTGAAGACGGATTCGAAGAGTGAAATGGAGCAAATGAAGAAGATGTTGAAAGGTGATACAGGGATTAATTGTCATTATTGCTATGGTGCAAATCACTTGGCAGTAGATTGCTTGTTGAGAAAGAAGGAGGAAAAGAAAAATAAAACAAAGGATGAAGCGTATAACACTGAGAAACTGGAGGAAGTAAAGTCGAAGACAATGAATTTGTCGTTGGTGGCTCTTGGAGAAATTGAATCGGATGACACATGTCAAATATGGTCCTTAGGTTCAGACGATGAAGAAATGGAGAATCCAACACACGAGGCCATGTATGCAAAAGTTGAAAAAGATTCAGATGAAGAAGAGACTTATGAAGTATGTGGGCAGTGCTTTGTATCGAAGTCTACCAATAGGTCGCCCATGACTACCAAGGTACGTAAACTTCTTGAATCCTTTAATATTCCAGTTTTTGCATAAAATTCTAAGTTAGTATCTTTTGATGAAACTGTTACTTACTTTGATTCAATTGTTGTGTCTGCTAGCAATGAAGCTAAAAAGTTAAATGATCAATTACTAGAGACAAGAAAGAAGTTAGAATCAAAAGTCACTAGGGTTGATTATTTAGAATTGAAAGTGTCGAATATTATGGAGGATAGGGAGAGTTTAGCAAAGGAAATAAACTTGTTGTTAGCACAGAGAAATATTTTCTGTAATTCTGCAAAAAGATTGTATGGAAAATTAACTGAATTACATCATTCGAGTGAGATAAGTAAGGAACAATACAGAAAATTGCTACCATTTTTAGCATATGATAAAACTAAGGTAGATAGTGTTTCATATGATTGTGAAAAAGAAATTTATGATTTTAACAAAGTTCCAGATGATAGGTATAGATATGGAATTACTAAAGTCGAAGATTATCTTGATGCTAATGATTTAGTAAATATTGTAAATGAGACCTTAACTAAATCATAACAACTTCGAATTTTGAAAAAGACTGAGAATTCTACATCTAATTGTCAAACTAATTTTGCTGATATTGAAGATAATTCTGATAATATTAGTGTAATTAGTGATTTAGAGGATGTAGATTGTTCTCAATTTTCTGTCATAAATGTAACAAATTCTTTTAAAGGGAAAGAAAAATGTGAAGATTTATTCATAAAAATTGACACTGATGAACCCTCAACTTCGAAAGTTTGTGATATGGAGTTTGTGGAAATACATGATAGTCAAACCGATGATAGTGATAATGAGGAAGAAAACACAAATTTGAAGTCAATTTAAAGTTCGAAAGAAATTGAAATTCCTCGAGTGGTTGTTGATCAAGTTTATTTGGATACACAATAATTTGAGAAAATTCTTAGTGAAAAAGGTGCTCATTATCTTGAATCGAATACTGTTGTTTATCCAATCTTCAAATGCACTGATGATATTGTGTTTCCAAACCAAGTCTTCGTAACAACAGGCAATGTTGAAAATATAAAGCCTGAATTCAAAAAGTTGGTTGAGGAAGACAATAAGCAAACTTCAAATGAAGGTTTCTTTTCGAATCAAAACACAGTTGAAAACAATCTCACAAAGAATTCATAAAGATTTCAACGTCTAAAACCAAAAAGAATATGTGTTGAAAAGTCAAAAGTTGAAAAGAAGATAGTTAACACAACTGCAAATGTGTTCACGAAGCAAGAAGGTGTTAAAACAAAGGTTAATGCAGTCAACAAAGCAATAAAATTGAATTCAAAAGAGTTTAAAGCTCAAGTTGAAAAATTTTCAAAGGAAAATAATATTTCAAAACGTCAAGCAAGAAAAACAATTTTTTGGCAATCTATTGAGTCATTAAATATGAAATCAATAAATTTTTCAAAAGAAGGAAAAGTTTTTAGAGGAAGATCCAAGACTCAAATTTTTGAAAAGAAAAATGCTTCATTTTCAAATATTAAAACAAATGTTTCAAATGGAACAAAAACAACACTTCCAAGAAAAAGTTTTCAGAAAAAGGTTGAAAAACAGATTTCAAAATCACAAATGAATACTTCTTATCATGAGTCTTATCTATCAAAACCAAAAGTGGATTATGTTCCAAGTTCAGCAAAATGTTATAATCTTCTGAAGAAGCAAGTTGACAAAATCTCAAATGCGAAAGGTATAACTACTAAAAGAAATATTGATCATTGGTTGGAAGGAAAGGGAAAAATGTATCAATCAAGTAAGTTTTCGAAAGAACAGATACATGAGGCATATGAAATGTATGTAAATCCTTCAACGAATGGTAGTTCGTCATCCAAAGAATCAAATATTTCAGTTAAAGTTTGTCAGCCGGTCACGAAAGTTAAATTTGAAACATCACAAACACAAACTGCGAAGGGTATAATCAGTGAAAATTTGAAAACAATAAAAACTCATATATCTGACCCTTCGAATGAAAATGTTAAATTTATTGACAGTTTCAAAACAAAAGTTTGTGATTGGGTTAATGGTTGTACTTTGCAATTGAAAAACAAACCTAATATGAATGGACCCAACAAGTCTTGGGTACCTAAATTGTTTCAATAATCGCAGGTACTTTGTGATGAGCAATATGATAACAAGTGGTACATCGATAGTGGTTGCTCACGTCACATGACTGGGAGGAAGGAAAACTTGCGTGATTTTCGAAGCTTAGAAAATGGAGGAGTGGTTAAGTTTGGCAATAATCACAAATGCAAAGTTAAGGGTTATGGAAAGATAACGAATGGCACTTTCACTGTCAATCGAGTTGCATTTGTTGAAGGTTTGCAACACAATTTGATAAGTGTATCACAACTTGTTGTGGGCACTGGCAATCAAGTTCTTTTTAATGAAGAAGGAAGTGTAATCCGAATGTTGCGACAAAAGAAGGTTTACTCAAGTCGAAACGAAAAGGTGATATGTTTACATTGGATATAGTTCCAATTGTTGGCAAACCTGCTGTGTGTTTACTTTCGAAGGCTGTTGCCGATACAAGATGGTTATGGCACAGAGGTTATCACATCTCAATTTTCAAAACATCAACAAACTTGTTGTACAAGATCTGGTAAGAGGTTTACCCATTCTTAAATATGATAATGATAGTTTGTGTGCAGCATGCGAAGTAGGAAAACAACACAAACAAGGTCATCCAATCACAATAGATTCGAAGATTGTTGAACCACTCAAACTCTTGCATATTGATTTATGTGGTCCTTCGACAGTTGCTACTCTTAACAAGAAAAGGTACATTCAAGTTATTGTGGATGATTTTTCAAGATTTACGTGGGTTTATTTTCTCAGGTTAAAATCCGAAGTTCCACAAATGATGATTCATTTTACCAAGAAAATGGAAATTTCGTTGAAGAAGTCAGTTCGAAAAATTAAAAGTGATCATGGAAGTGAATTCAAAAATCGTGTTTTTGATTCATTTCTGGTGGAGAAAGGCATTTCGCAAAGATCGATCATTATGCGAAGCTGCAAGAACAATGTTGGCATATTCGAATTTACCTCAATATCTTTGGGCCGAAGCCGTTTCGACTGCTTGCTTTACTCAGAATCGATCATTCATTCATAGACGGTTTATGTAACACCCCCCCTCTAGCACGTATCACAATATTGTCCGCTTTGGGCCACTCGGCACGAGGACTTCCCAGGAGGTTACCCATCCCGGTACTACTCCCGCCCGAGCACGCTTAACTGCAGAGTTCTTATGGGATCTGCTGCCCTCACGGCTTTAAAACGCGTTGTGATAGGGAAGGTATCCACACCCCTTATAAGGAATGCTTAGTTCTCCTTCCCAGCCGATGTGGGATCAGATCTAACCCACTTTCACCCCCTATTATAGGGTTCAACGTCCCCGTCGAACACATCGACCCGTGCCCTGGCTCTGATACCACTTCTGTCACACCCCGCTAAAGCGGAAATGCAAGGTATGACAGCGATAACGGTTTCAATGCAAAAGATAAAGATACATCACCATAGCAGTATTTAAAAGTTTACAACCCATAGCTTCAAAAGAAACAAAATACAAGTTTTTCAAAATAACATTGTTCAAAATATAGCTTCATAATAGCTTCAACACGATGCAACATGCTCTATGATGATGAATCTTTACATCCACTTACTAATTACTTCCTGAAAAAGCATGTAAAACGAGCGTCAACTATGAAAATAGTTGGTGAGTATCACAAGTTTATAAATCGAGGGTACAATAATGCTTTTCGTAAGTACAAGTACATTGCTTTAATGATAAAACAAAGTTGATTGCTATTAAGGTATACAAGTTTATTGCTAGAACGGGAAACGCGTTTGTATGTGTATGAGTAAACAATGAGTCTCAACCAAACCTATGACTGAAGCCCTATCGAGATCTATGCTTATCGTTCCATAGATGAATATGGTATCATGCACTCCAGCGATTCGGGCGAGTGAGGAGTTGTCAATTCCTAATAGCGCTATCCATAACGACCATTGGCTCAAAGAGTTAATGGTTAGAGATAAGGGAAGGGCCTTAGTACGATAAGTTCTCATGTTCCGTGTTGCATAGACATACATAAAGAAACATAGCAATACAATAGCAATCATGTTTGATACAATTCAATTTAAATACAACATGCAAACAGTAGTTTTTCTGGACATGCTTTTCCACCCCAAAACATAAAAACCGAAAATAGGGGAGTGCGTGAATACTCACAGTATGCTAAATATAGCAACCAAGTTTATACGAGTTAGATAAATACAACAGATATAAATAGTTTAGGACATGCTTTTCCACCCCAAAACATTTAAAAACCGAAAATAGGGGAGTGCGTGAATACTCACGATGTTTTGTGTAGACACAAGCGGTACTTCGGGATGCACCAACGTCTTACTATCGGGATCCTACGACATCAAACACACGCACTAGTGAGTTTCCATGTCGATATCTAATGCTAATATACTAAACTCTACATATAGAGAAATGCCAATTTATGTTTTAGTATTGGATTTTATATCAATTAGTTACACTTTTTCTGAAGTAATGAAATTCTATATATCGGGCGATTAATTACAACCTTGGAATATAAACTTTCCAAATTTTTAAGTCCTTATTACAACATAAATTCACGAAAATAGCATTCGAGGGATAAAAATTCTCAAACTTTTTATTTAACTGTTATTACCCAATACTAAGCTAGGAAAATTATAAAAATGGATTTCCAAGCTGTTTAATTATATTTTATGATTTTTGAGCATTTATTTCAATAAAAATTGAAATAAATAGAAAACAGTTTTCAAAATTACCCAAATTTTTTATTTAATTGTTATTATACATAAATAGGTTGGGAAAAATATAAAAGATATTTTTTAGTGGGTATTTCTATTTTTCCTTGCTTTATTCCTTTAAATAGTCATTAATTAAAGAAATAATATTAAACAGTTAAAATAAATCACCATAAATTTTTGTAACATCATTTACAGTATAAATATCCTGGGAAAAATATCAAAAGTAGTTTTCATAATGTATAAACTGGTTTTGGGTATTTATGTATATTTAAGTGTATTTTAGTGCAATTAACTTTACAAAATAAGAGAAAAATAGTTTACAGTAGAGAAAAATATTCAAAATTTTTATGTAACCTCCTACTCTATAATATTATATCCTGGTAAATTTTCATGAATTTTGGATAATCAGAACTATTTCTCCCATTTTTAAACCATTATAATTACCAAAAATTAGGAAAAATAGTAAAACATGATGGAAAATCTTGAAATTATTTTCTGGAGTCACCCATCACAAGTAAGGTATGCGCAAATTGTTAGATACAATTTTCACATCCTATAAAGTGGTTTTGTAATTTATCATGTCCTAAATAAAAGAAAATTAGAAATCATATGAAACAGTAACAAAAATTGCTGAAATTTGGTGAGGGGTCGTTATTCCCCATAAGGATCATCCATGAATTTATTTAGGATTTATTGACCTCTGGAAGTATTTTATATGATTCATGCCCTTGGTTTTAGCAATAATTCTAATAAATCAAAGAAATAACAAAAGCTCTTGAAATTTTCCAGATTATCTCATGCATGCAAGGGCTTTCAAAAGGAAAAATATAAAAAAATGTATTCAGAAGAGAAATGAGGGTAATGATTCCAAACAATTTAAGAAAAGTTGCATGCAATAATGCATGAAGTGTAAATGTGGCTGAAGTTCATGAATTTGTGTACCCCATTCAGTGAGGTTTTAAGCCACGAAATTTCAACCATAATTCACTAGATATGTTAAGTTTCTAAGGTATTTTTCCTCAGATTTATGGTTGGGTTTAAGGCCATTGTTTAAGCAAGATAAAAATAGTGATCACAGAAAAAGAGCTGTATGCGCAACCTTTTTGTAAAATCTGCTAAAAATCGGATATTTAATATTTTACAGTGAGACCAGTTGGGTTTGAAAGTTAACTCGTTGAACTAACCAATACAAAAAGAATATCATGATTTGGTTAAGAAATGACTGAGTTATGACTGTTCAAAGTCGAACAACGTAATCTGGCAGATTGCATGTTTGCTTGTGTGCATTATTAGGGTATTTCAACAAGAACATCATGCATGTCTTTGGTAAGGCCCGATTTCTAACACATGCATGGAATGAATGAGCATCCAAGATGTACTAGAAATGGTTTAAATGCTTTTGTTCATGCATGAACACAAAAGAAATGGAGAAGAACATGAAATATTAGGTTTTGATGTCACATGATCATATGTGCATCTTTTCCACTCCTTGCATGGGTTTGATCCCGGATTTTCACCATCTCTAACACATGCATTGTGTTATGGTGAGAATCTACAAACCACAAGGGGAGAATAAAGATTTCTATCCATGGAAAGGCATAGAATCCGAAAAGTAGAGAAGACTAAGAAGAAAAAGAGGTTTAACCATGAAACTATGGAAGAAGATGTTGTTGTTTACCTTGGTTTTGACCTTGAGAGAAGTAAGAACACTTCAAGGGCTTCACAATCTCGAAATTTTTCAGAGAAATGAGAGGATTTTCGTGAGTTTAGAGAGAGGGAAGAAGAGAGTGAAGTGTGTGAAGAGAGTGAAGTGAGAGAGTGAAGAGGGAAGAGGTGGAGTAAGGGTTTAAGCTTAATGATTGTGTTTTGGGGAAGAGAGAGGGCATGGGAAGAGGTGATGGCCGGTTTTTGCATGCATTTTGGCCTCCTCTCTCCTAAATTTTAAACTTTATAAACTTCCCTCCTATATTTTATATAAAAACATTCATTTTTATAAAATGTTTATTAAGCAATTTGATTTATTTAAAAATCTTGTTTTCAACAAATAATTTATGATTAATACTTGTAATTTATATTTCTAGTTCATTGGTATAATCCATAATTTGATTAATAAAATTTGATATTAGGAAGTTTATAGCCAAATTTTATAAAGTTTTTAAGCTTTATAATTTATAACTTTGGATTTTTGGCTCTTTAGGGTTTTTGGAATATTGTTTGATATTCAACAACATGTTGAAGTATAATTAGAATGTTTTAATTTATTTTTAGAGTTTTATAACCTATTTCAATTATAACAAAGCTTGAAGCTTTATTCTAATTATAGTATTGGCATTTCCTATTGTAGCTAAGCAACTTACTAGAATTGTAAGTATCAAGTATATTAGTCCTAGACCTTAGTTGGATCCTAGTTTATGCAAGATTTTTGACCTAATTTATACTACTAGGTCATGGCATGTTGTGCATGAATGGTTATTATAAAGATGCATGAGTCCAAGAATGACCTGAATTGGCAGTTGTCACAGTTTAATGTTACTCCTTTATGAAATCATCAATAATCGAAAACCTAATGTCAAATTTTTCCATGTTTTTGGATGCAGGTGTTTCATAATGAATCTTAAGGATAATCTTTTGAAGTTTCAAACAAAAGCTGATGAAGGAATTTTCTTGGGATATTCACACAATTCTGTTGCTTATAGAGTGTTAAATAAGCGAACTCGCAAAGTGGAAGAAACTTTTAATTTGACATTTGATGATCATTACATTAAAAAGTCTAATCATCAATTTGCAAATCATCCTATTTTGCAAAATTCTTCGAATGATAATGATTCAATTAAAATGGATGATAATAATTATGAATTAATTTTTGGTATTTCAGATCAAGCAATTGAAGCAGAGAATAATGCACAGGATAATCAAGAACCAGAAAATTCGAAGCATGACAATGATTCAATTTTGGTTTCGAATCTAAACACAAATGAACTAACTAGTGGTCCAGTGGAGGGGGAGCACTTGGATTCGAACGGTTTTGTTGAGGGGGAGCATTCTTGCGAAAGTGATAAAATGTCAAACAATGTTAATGATGAGGAGGAGCCAATTATCGAAGAAGAGCCAATTATCGAAGAGGAGATAAGTATCGAAGCAGAGCCAATACACGAAGAGGAGCCAATACTTGAGAAGGATCCCATTCTTGAGGAAGAACATTTCGATGATGCTGAGGATGCACGTTCCATAGATGGATCAGAAACAGATGCTATGTTCGAAGATGCACCTTTAGATTTTGATCCTAATTATCCACCATTGGATAAGTGGACAAGAAATCATCCAAAAGAACAAATTCTTGGTGATCCACAAGCAGGAGTAATGACAAGGGCTCAACTTCATGCACAAAATGAGGTATTGAATACTCATCAAGAGTTATGCATGTTTAATGTTTTTATTTCCAAAATCGAACCAAAGACAGTTAAGGTTGCAATGGAACACTCTGATTGGGTTGTTGCTATGCAAGTTGAATTGTCTGAATTCGAAAGAAACAAGGTTTGGAGATTAATTCCGAAACCTGTTGATGTGTCAATTGTTGGACTCAAATGGATTTATAAAAACAAAACTGAAAAAGCTGGAAACATTATTCGAAATAAGGCTAGACTTGCTGTTAAAGGATATTTTCAACAAGAAGGAATTGATTACGAAGAAACATTTGCCCCTGTCGCAAGACTCGAGGTTGTTCGTATTTTTCTGGCTTATGCAGCTCATAAAGATTTCGACGTTTATCAAATGGATGTAAAATGTGCATTCCTAAACGGCGAACTCGAAGAAACGGTATATGTTGAACAACCACCAGGTTTTATAAATACCGAACATCCTGATCATGTTTATATTTTAGATAAAGCTGTGTATGGGTTAAAACAAGCACCAAGAGCATGGTATGCAACTTTAACATCATTTTTGAAACAATCTAAATTTAAACAAGGATCAGTTGATCCCACTTTATTTCGAAACAAAATTGGGAATCACCTGATGCTTGTTCAAATTTATGTTGATGATATAATTTTTGGCTCTACTGACCCTGCTTTATCGAAAGAATTCGAAAACTTGATGAAAAGAAAATTCGAAATGAGTATGATGGGCAAAATTAATAAGTTTTTGGGTTTGAATATTCGTCATAATAGGGAAGGCATCTTCATTAATCAGGAGAAATATACGAAGACTTTGTTAGAAAAGTTTGGCATGACGAATAGCACAAAGTTACGAGTACCAATGGCAACGGGCATAAAGCTAACTCCTTCGTTAGATAAATATGTTGTTGATCTCACTATGTATCGAAGCATGATTGGGTCTTTATTGTATTTTAACTGCAAGTCGACCTGATATTATGTTTTCTGTTTGTAATTGTTCAAGGTATCAATCAAATCCACGTGAACCACATTTAACAGCGGTGAAGAATATTTATGGATATTTGAAAGGCACTACTTCGTTAGGTTTGTGGTATCCTTCGAAAACAGGGTTCTTTGTACAAGATTATTCGGATGCGGATCTTGGTGGATGCAGTCTTGATCGCAAAAGCACAACCCGTGGGTGTCAATTACTAGATGGAAAATTGGTCAGTTGGCAATCGAAGAAGCAAACATGTGTTTCGAGCTGCATATGTTGCTGCAGTTGCGTGTACATCACAAATAATTTGGATTCGAAGTCAATTACGTGATTATGCTATTAATATGAAAAAGATTCCTTTATATTGTGATTCACAAAGTGAAATAAGAATTTTTCATAATCCTGTGCAACATTCAAAGACTAAGCACATTGCTCTCAGATATCATTTCATCAAAGATCATGTCGAAGAAGGAAATATTGAAGTTCATTTTATGAAAACAACGGAACAATTGGCAGATATTTTCACAAAGGCATTGGATGAAAAATCTTTTCTTCCTATATTGGAAGGATTGGGTATGGTTCATGGAAATTCACTTACATGTGATAAAAGTAAAGGTTGATGGATTCGCATGTTTTGGTGAACTGAAGGAAAAATTGCTTACAAAGAGTTAAGTGTTCAAAGGTTACTATTATTTATTCCTTGTTGAAGTACATAATCAGAGATTACTGTTCAAGTCAACGGTTCGAATGCTTCGTGTTCGTATGATTTCAAGATCTTTCTAATTCACTTCTTCGCATTCGTATACATTTCAACTAAGGTTAGAATTTTAATTTTTTTATTTTTTTCTCTTTCGAAAAACCTGAAAAATCAAAAATATTTTCTTTTGTTGAAAAATTAAAAATCCAAAAAGATTTTATTTTGGTTTGTTATTATTTTTTTTTAAAAATTCAAAAATACCAAAATTATTTTTTTGATCTCTTCGGTTTTAACATGTGTATTGTGAGTTTTGTCAAGCTTTAAATGCGAAGGATTCATGTGTGTGTCTTCTATGGGAAGGTATGATTTCGATACACTTTGGATTAGTTAGGATGTCCCTAGAAGCATGATGTTGCATGTTGCCTCAAGCCTCATATGAATCTATGTGTGAGAAATGAAAGCTTTGATGAAATTATCTCATGAAAATTTCTTCCCAACAAGGCTTGTATTCGCATAAGTCAATAAAGCTACCTTACTCTTCTCAAATGAGTTAAGAGTTGTCTGTTTGGTCCATCTATAACATAGGTACATTCGATTCGAAAACCAATCTTTTTCATCCTAAGGTTCTTTACATCATTCACACACAATGATGTATGTCCAAGAGATTGTTGATCAAACCAATTGCAATCTAGACATACAAATACTCTGTGTTTATGATCTAACATCATGAGTCCGTGATGGAAGTGAAACCCTAAAAACCAACAAATCAACAAATTGACGGGGAACTATGTTCCAGAACTTACGAAACCTTTGTTTCAGTACCTTTTATACTCAAAATCGTATTCAATCTTTTTGAGTGATCTTCATCAAGCATTCGAAACCTACGATGTTTGTTCCCAATAAGATCCAACATAATATTTTTTCTTGAATATGATTTCTGTGTGAGTATATTTTGAAAAGTCTTGTTACTTTACATATCATTCGAAACCAAGTTGTCACTGCCTACACTGGTCATACAACTAATTTTGCTTACAATTTATCACCTAATGTTAAGGTCGAAATGTAACGAAATTTTCAAAGCCACCCATTTGACTTATAAAACAAACCCTTCAATACTTCTCTATAAGTATTCGATTGTAATTCACGGGAAACCACACAAGCTGTTGATTATCGCTCTTGATGATTAACGAAGCAACCTTTGCCTGGGGTTTAACTACATTTATGTCAAATTTAATTTTTGACATCACAAAATTCCAAAAAAAAATTTATTTTACCTTCTCATCATATTCTTTTGACACAATGCACACACGAAATCCTTGAGGTTCTGAGTAAAACCAACTCAGACTGATGATTTCGCAAATCTGGCAAACGACTTCACTTTATATCCCAAAAGTGAAAGAGCCCTGCTTCCATGTGAAGGGTTTTTTTAATGGTTCGAAATCTACAACAGGAAACTTGACAGGCTGTGTACTCAAGATGGTTGGTATTCTATCTGGTTTTGAAGGAGATGGGATAGTTACTTTTTGAAGCGTGGTTATCTTTTACCGTCATGATCCGATTTTCAAGGTGCCACATCGGATAACATTAAATGCATCCCGCTTTAATTTCAAATTAATTTGGGTAACCTATAAAAGGGAACTCAGGAGTCAATAATACTTTATGCGATCAAATTTTCTCTGTCATACAAAATTCTCTCTGCAACTCATCTCCTCATACAGTCATCTTCTTCAAACATTCTCTATTCTTATCTTCAACAATGGCAACTACATCATCACCAACCACAGACGAAGTTGTTAGCATTCCGATTCTGAAAATCCAGGGTTCAAACTACAAAGTGGAATCTGATTTGTCAAAATATCCGGAGGAACTCCAAATGCTGGTGGTTGCTTTACATAATTCAGCTCTATCTAAAGCAATGTTTGATTCTTTTGCTGTTCCAATGTCTTGGTTATCAAAGACGGGTTCCACTGCATCATACAACAAGGAGACAGGTTGTGTGGAATTCACTATGGTGAATGATACGCGTATTAGGGTGTCCAAGCGTTTGTTTTGCAAAATTTTGGGGATTCCAAATTCTGGTCCTTATGATGAAGTTTCTTCTTCTCAAGTAGTATTCATGTTCAACGAGATGGGCCATCAACCTCCTTTGACGCGTATCAGTGACTTAAAGAAGTCTGCATTACCTACGGTATGGAATTTTTTATTTGGCATTTTCCTTCAATGTCTTACTGGAAGAACCGTGGCTCTTGATAAAGGAAGGATGGAGGTATATGCAATGGTTGTTGGATTGTATTATGATCTGCCAGTGGATTACTCTGAACAGTTGTGGACACAGTTCTTAACTAGCATTTCAAAGACGAGTGCCAAGCAGGGGATTTCTTGTGCTCTTTATTGGAGTCTGATAATACAGTATGTTTACCACAAGGAGAAAATCGAAGTTCCGGAGTTCGAAGAAAATGCGGTGTTTCACATGTATGGTAGTCCAAAGGAGGTAAATGATGATCCGACTATCTTTACATCAATAGCTCACATTCCGGATGCGATGCTCAAGAAGGTGGATCCAACGAATGAAGTTTTGGTGTCATATTTGCAATCCATTAACACAACTGTCGTTACAGGGGTGTTACATGAAGAAGAGAAGAAAAAGCCTAAGAAATCGAAGAAGACAGATGGTGGGTCTTCGGCAAAAGTGGTGAAGGCAGAAAAGAAGAAGAAAATTCCAGTGGTTACAGCTGATACTGTCGAAGAGGTATCTCCAATTTTAACCTCAGTGGTTGATACAACAATAATCGAAGCGTCTCCATCGACAGAAACGATTCATTCGAAGACGGGTGTTTTTCGACGTATCAAAATAAAGAGAAAGTCTCAATTGATGAAGAAAACACAAGTCGCACATCAAGGGGTCACAGTTCGGGAAATTCCAGCTCCGTTGTCTCCATCATCTAAGAAACGAAGGGCTGAAGATCTTGCAAAATTTTTGAAGAAGAATCAAAGACTTGAAGAAGGCGACCAAGTTCCTGAGACACCAGAGATTAAACTTCAAGAAGAAGCAAAGACCAGTCCGCCTGTTGGAATAAGTTCACTACCCCAGGTTACATCCACAACTGATTCTCCCACATTTCAATTTGTTATGGATCAACCATTCACCACCATATTCTCAACATAATCAACTGATCCACCCTATCCATCCTCACCTATTGATGAAACCGTGGCTGCTGATGTTGAAACCGATAACGAAGGCTTTGGAGGAATGTTCGAAGCTCTTCATTTTGATCAAGCCGAAGAAGATTTCCCTAACCACATGCTGATGACCATGAAGCAGTTTAAGATTTTGAATTCGGAATTGAATTCTATCTTGCAATCCCAAGAAGATGTGGGCAGTGGTGGAGTTACAAGCATGGAAGATGATTCATTAATGAAGGTGATGGAAGGAAGGGTGATTTCGAAGGCATCAGGGTTGATTAGCGATTCAGAGAGTCGTGTTCTTGAGAAGGTTGATCAGAATGATAGTTCTACAGAGAATCGAATTAATTCTCTAAGATCTGATTTTGTGACGGAAGTAAAGGATCTAAAGATTGTTACGAAGGAGCTTCATGTGCTCTTCGTACAAGAAGTGAAGAAGGTACGTGAAGATGTTAACTTGCAGATCCGAGAACTTCGTGAAGATATGACGAAGGAGGTTCAGACTGTTCAACAAGATTATGCGTCAGCAAATTAGAAGATTGACATTATTTGTGACGCTGTTGCAAAATGTGTAAAATTGTTTGAGCAGATGAATCCTCAACTGACCACTCTTTCTGCCAAAGAAGAACAAAATTTTGGAGAGTTGGTCAGGTTGTTGAAAGAACTCCAAGACTTGTCTTCGAAGTCTGTCTCTTCAATCGTTTCTCAAGAATTTCTTTCTCAAAAATTTTCTCACTTCGAAGCCATCCTACACAAAAACTTAGGTCCACTTCTTTGCATTTCCAGCCTTCTACCGAATGTTACAGATGCCCCACCTGCTTTCACAGGGGTGGAAGGGGGAGAAAAGATTGATCAATCGAAGGCTGGGGAACAAATGAAGACAACTGAAGATGCGAAGGTAGTTGGAAAACTTTATCCTTCGAAGGTGGTGACAAAACCAAGTGTTATTTCAGTAGGTCCAGTCACTTCGACTGTGATCACAACAATTTCACTTCCAAAACCAAGTTCGAAAGGTGTTGTGATTGGGAAGCAAGTTGTTGTTTCGTCATCCGAAAAAATGGTTTTGTCAAGCGTCAAAGACAAGGGAAAAGGAGTTTTGATTGAGAAGACGAAAGAAGAGAAGAAAGCTGAGGTGGCAACTGAGGTGGAAAGAATGACGCATGTACAGAGCATAATGAGACAAAGAGCTCTGGATGGTTCGAATGTTGATAAGGGTGATCCAGAAAAAGTTTATAACTACGAAACCATTAAGTCCAGAGTGATGTTTGATTATATGTACTCATTTGAAAAGGTTCCGAAAAAGAGCTATGTGGTTACGAACACAGACTTTAGTCAACTTGACTTTCCAGTCAATGAAATGATGTTCGTTATGCCACAGTTCAAGGCTGAAAAAAAAATTAATGGAAACCGAAGAGGTAAAGAAGATGAAGATAAGGTTTCATGCAGTATTGGACACTTAATCATGAAATGGGACACAATGTATGAGTTTACGGCCCAGGAAGATGCCTAGGCCGTAAACACCAAAAATGATGGGTTTTGAGCCCTTAAACCCCTCCTTGACTAGTTTGGACTTTAGATATGGCTATGGTACTTCAATATATGGACTCTAAACATGTAAAACTTGAATTTTGTGATGTTTGAAGGAGTTTACGGCCAATGATCATTCTTGGGCCGTAAACTCATATAATTTGGGTTTTCATGCCCTTAAACCTTCCAAATCACTTCTATGGCCTAGATATGAATTATAGGACCTTGATTCTAGCATTTGGACACTTGAAACATGAATTTTGGGGCATTTAGATGAGTTCACGGCCAAGGAGAGTTCTTGGGTCGTAAACTCCCCAAAACTTGACATAAATCCAATTCTAAGGTGTTAGAAAGCCATCCAACACCACCAAAAGCCTTGGAATAAATCAAGGGACCAACCAAAAATACTTTGAGGGCCTAAAACACATCATTTGTGGGATTTCTAAGGGTTTACGGCCAAGGCTTGTTCTTGGGCCGTAAACTCCAATATTTTTGGTGTTAGAATGCAAACTAAACATCCCTAAGGCTCTTAGATGAATTTTAGAAGTCCTTCCATGCAAGTTTTAGACCTTGAAACACTTTGTAGCACCCTATATTAGAGTTTACGGCCATGAAGGGGGTTTCATGGGCCATAAACTCCATAAACACCCCAAAAGTCCCTTGCAAACTCATGATAGGCCTTGGATAAATTCTACCAATCACATGTGATTTGTTCTAGCACCATTTAACATCATTTTCTTGGGTAAAAAGGGGTTTACGGCCTTGGAGCCATACTAAGCCGTAAACTCCCATAAAGGGGGTCTATTTGATGTTTTGTAATCATTCCAAGTCCTTAAACCAAGTTTAGAAATTATCCCCTAAGTGTTGGAAGTCCAATTTGCACCATAAACCACCCATCATGAGTTTACGGCCGTAAACTCATGGGGATGGGTGTTTTGGCCGTAAAATCCCTAAAGGGGCGTGTTCCTTTGATGTCCCAACTCATTTCCCAAGTCCCTTGTGTCATTCATGTCCCTAAACGCCACCTGGGTCCTTCCAAACACTTGTATCAGAGTGTTATCGCGACTTGAAGCATTTGTCCCTATCCAACAATCAATCTAAGTCCTAATTAGATTTAAATGTGTATCTTTACATGATAATTAGGAACCTCGTGTGTTTACAAGTTCCGGATCAACTCTTAGCATCCAAACCGTCTCCTATCTCGTCCGGTGAGTTCATACCCCTACGGCTTTTTCACTGTTTTCAAGGTTTTCAGGGGGGAATACAAGCAAACTATAACTGTTTTCTAATCACAACATTGATGTGTTTCAAACAATATCTGACAAACCTATAAACTCTTTTACTCCTTATGTATTATGCTGAGCATAAGGAATGACTATTCGATTTCAACTAAATGGATTTTAGTTAAGGAAACAATCAAACTAATCAGATTATTATGGGAATAATTTGGGGGTCTTTACTATTCTTTCTATCATATACTGATGTCTATATCAAGTTATTAGATAAACTATGTATGATTCAATTTATCTCTGTATCATTTTAATGTATTGTCAGATAATTTCATGTATGTATCTACACTTTACTGTACTATGTTTCATAATTTTCTGTATATCGATATCTTACAAGAACCCTGTGAATAGTTTAGTACTAGTTTGTGAGATAGTCACTCCTGGAGGGAGAGCGCGGAATTTGTGAATAGATCTATTCGGGACTGACAATCCCACACCTTAACTGCTAGCTACAGTTAGGCGGGCACACCTACGGTGACAAATTTCTGGATATCGTTCGACGTCTGACAAACGTCAAGGCGGTCACATTGTCGTATTAGTATGGTTACCCGACTCACAACATGTGTTAATACCAGCTTATTCACAGTTTGGGTTAAGAAACTATATCTCTTTCGGGATAGTGATCCCATGGTTTTGCATTTATATTTTATATCTCTTTCGGGATTGTGATCCCATGGTATTGTTTCTAGATCTCTTTCGGGATAGTATCCCATGGTATTATCAAACTATTTTATATCTATGTCCTATACGGGAGAGTGATCCCATGGTTTATATCTAAATCTCTTTCGGGATAGTGATCCCATGGTATTAACCAAACTATTTTGTATCTAGTTCGGGATAGTGATCCCATGGTTTTATGCTTATAACTTGTACGGGATGTCTTTCCCCATGGTCTTTAACTATATCTTATACGGGATAGTGATCCCATGGTTTTGTATCTAAAACTTATACGGGATAGTGATTCCATGGTTTTCTAAATCTATATCTTATACGGGATAATGATCCCAAGGTTTTGTATCTATAACTTATACGGGATAGTGATCCCATGGTTTTCTAAATCTATATCTTATACGGGATAATGATCTCAAGGTTTTGTATCTATATCTTATACGGGATAGTGATCTCATGGTTTTCTAAATCCATGTCTTTCCCCATGGTCTTTATCTATATCTTATACGGGATAGTGATCCCATGGTTTTCTAAATCTATATCTTATACGGGATAATGATCCCAAGGTTTTGTATCTATATCTTATACGGGATAGTGATCCCATGGTTTTCCAAATCTGTATCTTATTCGGGATAGTGATCGCATGGTTTCAATCTACATTTACATATATACATCAACTTATCTCGTGTTTAGTCCGGGATGATAGTCCCATGATCTTAAACCTGCACTTTCAGATGTGTCAAGCTATCTTATATGTCTTTCGGGATAGTAATTCCAAGATTTTCATTATATAGTTTTGTGTGTTAAACTATACTTTGTGATATACAACCGATCTTATAATTAGGAAAATATGGGATTTTCCTGGGGTAAAATACAATACATAACCGAATTGGTAACAAATGATAACTTAACCAATTTCACATAAGCAAATATGGGATTTTCTTGGATAACAACTTTTTCGGAAACTAAAGGAAACCGATACATTTTCATAAACCAAAACCGCTTATGAACTCACCAGCTTTATGTTGATTTTCAAACCGCTTGTATTCTCAGGTCCAAGTTAGACAGGTACCCGGTGATCTCTTTTGATGAAGACGGAGTGCGTGGAAGACTCGTCTCAACTTTTGTTAATATGATGCATATGTATAACTTGTATAACTTTACTTTTGAACAAATGTAAACTTTCATATATATGTAATGTAATGTTTGTTTACTATGATTACTATGTACATTGGATTTGATACACAACTTGGAGTCAACCCCGGGGACGTTTCCGCCTTTGGTTTTCGGGGTGTGACAGGAAGCCTCAAGTGGAATCACAAATCACCAAAACACCTTGGAAGACTTTAGAGAATATGGATACTTGGTTCTCTCTAGTGAAATCGGCTAGCCTTTCTTAGTGTACCACATTAGTGCCAATTTCACCAACCAATGACATCTTTATACAGCATGGAGACTAGGGCTAAACCCATGACCTTTCATTTCATATGATCCATGGGTTAAACACTCCATGGACTATCCATGAAAGCTTAGCGCAACCTAAATGAACTTGGCCCATTCCATATATATAAGAGTCCATATTTAATTAGTTCATTTTGATCACTTAATTAATTCTAAATTAATTCTTGATCAATACTAATTAAATAATATGATTCCATATTAATATATTAGAACTTATAATATATTAATATTAATCATAAATATACTATTCTCAAAAAACTATCCATATAAATTGTGTTGGTGAAGTGCAACCCAAATGGACCATACCGGGTCGGGTCAAGTACATACCAAATATAGTTATGGACTTAGACATTAATCCAATAGAAGAGTCAACACACAATACATTATTTCCTAGATTATCTACAACAGATACAGTTTCATACACATCATCACATGGCAATGCTTTAAAATAAAGAACATTATTAAAGAAAGCATCAATACTACCATTATTATTATCTAAATAAAAGGTAAAACCTTTTTTATACAATGCATGAAAGGAAATAACATTTCTTGCCATTTCTGGCGAATAATAACATTTATTAAAATCTAATGTAAACCAACTATTTAGCACTATGGAATAAACTCCTATCTTGGTGACAGGTGATGTTTTCCTGTTTCAAATGATCAAGTTTATCTTTCCCTGCTCCACATTCTCACTTCTTCTTAGTCCCTACAAATCACAACATATGTAAATACCACAACCTGTATCAAGGATCCAAGACTTAGAATGAGGTGAGTTATTAGACAATATAGTGTATATACATACATGGTTGGGTTTTAGTTTCCCATCCTTTAAATCTTGCTTGTACTTTGGGCAGTTTCGCTTCCAGTGCGACTTTTCATGGCAATAGAAGCATTCAGCCTTATTAAGGTTAGCAGAAGGAGTAACAAAAACTTTCTTGGTTTTGCTTGAAGAGGAGCCTTCAAGGGACTTACCCTTGGTACCCTTAGAAGGGTTCTTTTTCTTCTTCCCTTTGCCATGCCCGATTGCCAAGACATTGGCCGCAGTTGGAGTAGGAGTAGGAGTAGTAACAACCGACTTACCCTTTAGACCATTTTTGTCGGTCTTCAAGAGTCCTTGAAGTTTTCAAAGGGTGACTTCTTCCTTGTTCATGTGATATGTTATGCGGAATTGATCATAACAGGATGGTAAGGAGTGAAAAAGGATGTCTATTGCTAACTCCTTAGAGAAGTTCACATTCAGCTTCAGTAAACGGTCCACATACCTTTGCATTTTCTTCATGTGGCCCGTAATGGGTTCACCATCCTTCGTTCGGGTTGTTATCATGGAGGAGATTATTTCATATCGATCTTGACGAGCACTTTGATGGTAGCGATCCATCAAGTCCTAGTGCATCTCAAAAGGATAATAGTCCTCATAGGACTTTTGGAGATCGACTGTCATGGTGGCCATCATGATGCATGCCACTTTTGTAGAATCTCTTTCATGTACCTCATATTCGGCGAGCTCTTCAGGAGTAGCAGTTTGCTCGAGTACCTTCTGCTCCTTGTCGAGAACATATTCTTTGTTATCATACCGAGTGACCATCCTGATGTTTCTGATCCAATCTGTAAAGTTTGACCAATCAAAGATAACTCTCCCACAAAGATTCATGAGAGAGAAGGAGCTAGTAGCATTTGAGCCAAAATCATTGTTATTGGAAGACATCTAAAAAGAAAAGGGAATAGATTAGATTAAATATAGAGATAGTCCTTAATAAAACACCCAAAGGTAATATTAAGGCTAGGACCCAACACAATATTTTATAAATTAGAAGAGGGATGTCATAATCTAAGCTATAAGATATTTGAAGGTAGGTAAATGACTATTCACCAATTTCCACCATGAAAAACGAAATATTTAATTAGGTTTTAATTGGTTTAGAAAGTCCTAGATTCTTTGAGATTCATTGAACTTTCTTCAATAGAATATTTCAATCTCGAGTGTGCCCTTCAAGTTTTGTGACTAGGATGCCGAGGATCAAAAAACAAGGTGTGAAGTAACCATGCAAATTACTTGGTACCCTTAATGTATTACCACTCAAACGATGTGCTAGTTAATCACACACGCTCCATCGATACTATGATAAACATTAAATCACCCTTTACATACCTTATTAAGTTCAAGTTACTGTGTAGGTTAACCACACACGCTCCACTAACGACTTAAACAAAGTGTAAAGTGTAATTTCATGGATTAGCACCTTATTCACATTTTCCTAAAGTAACTAAGATTGGGAATTTAATAAAAGCATTTAGTTACTTTATCATTATACTTTTAATGAGACCTTATAAGTCCTTGTCCTACCCGTTCGGCTAACGACCCTCCACCGATCAAGGAAGCGGTGGGTGAGAGTGGACACGCATTAAGTTTCCATTTTATAGGCAATAACCTTATACCCCCTTAAAGACCGGCTTCATGAATGAGGCGTACTAGCGGTAAGACGACTTGATCTTATACATACATATATATATATATATATATATATATATATATATATATATATATATATATTATTATTAACTTATAATATTATAAAGTATAAGGGTTGAATTTTAACTTTTAAAATTCTAAGGATTGGAACTAAAGTTTTAATCATGACTTTACTTGTTCCAAAACTTGAGGGAAAGTTTTGTAAACTTTCAAAACTTTTCATTTTCTTATAACTTATGAATTTAATTGAGTATTCAAAATGAAGACTCTTCATTTTTATAACCCTTGTGTTCTTTTAATGGTCTTTGTTAAAGTGTGACCTTTCGATTTCCATAACTTGAGGACAAGTTATGGACTCCATTAAAACACATAATGAACAAGAATTAAACTACTAAGTAGGTTACAAACAATTCCTATGATCATCTAATCTTCGTCAGTTCAAGAACATGAATACGAACATTTCAAGAATCATAAATTACTCATAAAACTTGTAATTTTGATAATAGCCATTAAAAATGGATTAGCATAAACATTACACCATCTAAAATAAGTTTTGTAACACCAAAACAGTTTAGAGTAATGTTTCTAGACCATTTCCAGTAGCAAAACTCGAAAATTTGGACACTACAGCCTCTACTCATCGAGTGCATGAACAGCCTCGACGAGTAGCATGAATTTATTCATGGACTCGGCGAGTCCCCCCATGGACTTGGTGATTTCATACGAGCAGTGAACAAAAAATTCGATTTTCAAGCTATTTGCATCAAGTATCAAGTAAACAAGCCTAGGCTCTGATACCACTAATGGTTTTGAGCATTGTAACACTCCTAAGGTGTACATGCAACCCTAGAAACCTTGGATCTATCTTTGACTAAGATACATGCATATAATTAGTTTTCTAAGGTTCTTATCCTATCTATCATGACATGGGGAACTTCAATCACATAAAGCTAGTAGAATTACTTACCTTGTAGTTGTAGTTGATTGCTTGGAGTTTTAGAGCCTAGCACCAATAGTGTGGATGCCTCAAATGGAAATCACAAATCACCACAAACTTTGGAACTTTGAGAGAATAGTAACAACCTTCTTGAAACCGGCCCTCTTAGTATACTCACTACAACTCGTGTGATTTCAAGAACTAAAGCCTCCTTTATATAGTGTGGTGGATTAGGGTTACATCCATGTAAACCCTAATACCCATGTCTTTTCATTTCCATGAGATCCATGGGTTAAAGCTCCATGGAGTATCCATGGATTTTCCATGCATGCCTAGCTCATTCCAAATAAGAAAAAGCCCACACTATATAAATACAAGAGCCCATATTTAATTAGTCATACTTTAATCTCTAAATTAATTATAGATCAACACTAAGTAAATAATATGATTTTATATTAATATATTAGAAATTGTAATATATTAATAAATCATAACGTATACTATTCTCAAAAGATTATCCATAAATTGTTCGGGTGAAGTGCAACCCAAATGGACCATGCGGGATCGGGTCAAGTACATATCAAATATAGTTATGGACTTAGACACTATATCCAACAATTATAAGCAAAATTTTGGAAGCATGCATGGAGTTTATTCAATGAAAACAAATTTCATCAAAAACCTTATAAAAATACTTCAAATGGTCAACAAAATATTGAAAACCCTAAAAATTCCAGTTTAAGTCCAATATGGACTAGGAGTTCCTTATCGGGCCTAATGGACCAATAAACTTCCAATTTGACTATCATCAGCTTAGAACCCATAAATAGGCTCTAATTGGACCTACTTTCATGAAACCTAACATTTTTGGGCCATAATGAGCCTAAAAGGAATTGGTTTACCCTTAATAGGCCTTGTTGGGCCATAATCGATCCTTTAAACCTTAATGGGCCATAGACCACATTCCTTTAAGCTAATTGGGCTGTGAACCATCCCAAAGGCCAAACGGCTCGAAAACCTTCTTATTGGGCCATATGTTTTGGAGTAAAACCAAGAATGGGCCCAAGTAAATCCATTTCTTCTCCCTTTTAGCCTATTCTCGGCGCATATGTTGTGTAAAAAAATGAAAAATGAATAATTAACTAAATACCTTGCCACCTCAATTTTATACATTGGATAACCATGTAATATATACAACATATATCCATAAAAATGTCACATACCTCCATGCACATCATGTCACTCTCTCTCCCTACCCCTTTTCTTCTTCTCGGCTGATCACACAAACACACACACCTTACTTGAAAATTTTCTCAAACACTTTCAAGGAAAAAAAACTCTTTTTCCTTCATCCAAATTTTCGAGAATCAGAAGGACTTCAAGAAGGATTTCATCCAAAAATCACTTCAAGTTATATACTAGTGGTAAGATCTTACAAACATAATTTCTTTCTAAACTCATTCACTCTTCTTACCACCTTAAATTTCTTGATCATACCCCCTAGAACTCATCAAAATTTGAAGGTCTCTCCAAGGAGCTTAGTAGGGCCGAAAACCATACAAACATCCTTCATCTTTGCTTCAAAACCGAAACAACAAACCCAAGGAGAGTTCATACCCCCTTGTTTTTGGTTTTTACTTGTTTTTAAGGGGAGAATACAAGTGTTATGTGTTGGTCTATGTGTGTTTGCATGCTATATGTGATTTCTTTGACTTATGTTGTGAAAAATTGTGTTAATACATGTTATATCACGAGATCCATAGCCAAAGTGTGAAAGATTTATAAAGAAAAACATTATAAGATCACATACTTCAAAGATATGAGAGTCTTTAGACTTATGAAATGAAACTGTTAGGGCTTAAATGTTGTAATAGTCGAAGAGTTAGTTAGATTGTTACGAAGTATATTTTGTCTTCGTAAGAAGGAGTCTTCGGATGTAATGTTATTTGTACTAAGGCATTATAAAGTGTAGTCTTAATGTCTAGTCCTTAGTATTGTTATGCTTTTGTTCTCCTATAAATAGGGGTCTGTACTAAGTGATTAATATGAGCTGAACAAATATTCTATTTACTCTCGTATTCATCATTATTACTCTTCCTGAATTCATACTTGAATTTGATTCAAACTCGATTACAAATCTCTTCAATTGGTATCAGAGCCGGAATCCTTTCTGTGATCTGATTTTCATACTTTCAAAAAGATTTTTGAATCTACTGTTTGATTCAAAAAGTTTCCGTTCTTTTTTAGTGTGAAAAATTATTCTTGATCTAAATCTAGGATTTGATTCTGCGAACATATTTGTGAATCGAGTGTTCGTTGTGTGATTCTGATTTGAAATATACAATTTGATTTCAAAATTCTCAAAGTTTTCGTATCATCTTGAAGTTTTTGTCCGTACAACAATGGCGTCATTTAATCTGAATTCCATGACATCATTTTCTCATTTTCTTGGTTCATCCACAAAAATTCAGGAGAAATCATGGAAGTGCATTTCAGGAGAAATCAATCAACCTGCATTTCAGGAGAAATCATGGAAGGGCAGATCGTATGCAAGATTACTTGAACAGATTGGATGAAGAATTATGGAAGTGCATTTCAGGAGAAATCAATCAACCTGCAACAGTTCAGCCAATCGGTGTGTCTTCAAGCAGTTTGGAAGTTGACAATCAATCCAATCGTTTAAAACAACTGGAGAAGAAATGCATAAGGGAATTAAGAGGTGTCTTGCCTCCTGTTGTGTACAATTATGTTAGAACATGCACAACAGCTAAAGAAATCTAGAACAATTTCAAAGACGAAGATCACATCTGTGAAACAATGCCTGGTGGAACACAAAGATTTCAAACAGAAAGAATCTAAATCCATTGAAGTATACTATGATCGGTTCAACGAGTTAGTCTATCGTTGTGATCATTATGGTATTACAAGGTCATCAATGGAGTACAACTTTATATTTGTAATGGGACTTCGAAAGGAGTGGAGGAGTGTGAGTATGATGGTGAAAAACCAACAGAGTTTTGATACTTCGAATTTGAATGACTTGTACAATCAATTGAAATCTCATGAAAATGAGGTTAATGAAATAGCCGAGGAAGCGATAGCAAGTCTTGGTGGACCATTGCCACTCGTTTCAAAGGTTTCAGAAAGAGAGAATGAAAAATCGAAGTCTGATGAAGAAGAAGGTTTTCTGATGAATTCTGATGATGAGGCTGTTGCATTTTACTCAAACAATCAAGTAAAGAAATTTCTTAAGAAACCTTTTAATCCAAAGAACAAGTCATCAGATTCGAAGGGTAGTTTTGAGAACAAAAATAGAGTGGATGAAAAGAAGAAAGAAGTGAAGACGGATTCGAAGAGTGAAATGGAGCAAATGAAGAAGATGTTGAAAGGTGATACAGGGATTAATTGTCATTATTGCTATGGTGCAAATCACTTGGCAGTAGATTGCTTGTTGAGAAAGAAGGAGGAAAAGAAAAATAAAACAAAGGATGAAGCGTATAACACTGAGAAACTGGAGGAAGTAAAGTCGAAGACAATGAATTTGTCGTTGGTGGCTCTTGGAGAAATTGAATCGGATGACACATGTCAAATATGGTCCTCAGGTTCAGACGATGAAGAAATGGAGAATCCAACACACGAGGCCATGTATGCAAAAGTTGAAAAAGATTCAGATGAAGAAGAGACTTATGAAGTATGTGGGCAGTGCTTTGTATCGAAGTCTACCAATAGGTCGCCCATGACTACCAAGGTACGTAAACTTCTTGAATCCTTTAATATTCCAGTTTTTGCATAAAATTCTAAGTTAGTATCTTTTGATGAAACTGTTACTTACTTTGATTCAATTGTTGTGTCTGCTAGCAATGAAGCTAAAAAGTTAAATGATCAATTACTAGAGACAAGAAAGAAGTTAGAATCAAAAGTCACTAGGGTTGATTATTTAGAATTGAAAGTGTCGAATATTATGGAGGATAGGGAGAGTTTAGCAAAGGAAATAAACTTGTTGTTAGCACAGAGAAATATTTTCTGTAATTCTGCAAAAAGATTGTATGGAAAATTAACTGAATTACATCATTCGAGTGAGATAAGTAAGGAACAATACAGAAAATTGCTACCATTTTTAGCATATGATAAAACTAAGGTAGATAGTGTTTCATATGATTGTGAAAAAGAAATTTATGATTTTAACAAAGTTCCAGATGATAGGTATAGATATGGAATTACTAAAGTCGAAGATTATCTTGATGCTAATGATTTAGTAAATATTGTAAATGAGACCTTAACTAAATCATAACAACTTCGAATTTTGAAAAAGACTGAGAATTCTACATCTAATTGTCAAACTAATTTTGCTGATATTGAAGATAATTCTGATAATATTAGTGTAATTAGTGATTTAGAGGATGTAGATTGTTCTCAATTTTCTGTCATAAATGTAACAAATTCTTTTAAAGGGAAAGAAAAATGTGAAGATTTATTCATAAAAATTGACACTGATGAACCCTCAACTTCGAAAGTTTGTGATATGGAGTTTGTGGAAATACATGATAGTCAAACCGATGATAGTGATAATGAGGAAGAAAACACAAATTTGAAGTCAATTTAAAGTTCGAAAGAAATTGAAATTCCTCGAGTGGTTGTTGATCAAGTTTATTTGGATACACAATAATTTGAGAAAATTCTTAGTGAAAAAGGTGCTCATTATCTTGAATCGAATACTATTGTTTATCCAATCTTCAAATGCACTGATGATATTGTGTTTCCAAACCAAGTCTTCGTAACAACAGGCAATGTTGAAAATATAAAGCCTGAATTCAAAAAGTTGGTTGAGGAAGACAATAAGCAAACTTCAAATGAAGGTTTCTTTTCGAATCAAAACACAGTTGAAAACAATCTCACAAAGAATTCATAAAGATTTCAACGTCTAAAACCAAAAAGAATATGTGTTGAAAAGTCGAAAGTTGAAAAGAAGATAGTTAACACAACTGCAAATGTGTTCACGAAGCAAGAAGGTGTTAAAACAAAGGTTAATGCAGTCAACAAAGCAATAAAATTGAATTCAAAAGAGTTTAAAGCTCAAGTTGAAAAATTTTCAAAGGAAAATAATATTTCAAAACGTCAAGCAAGAAAAACAATTTTTTGGCAATCTATTGAGTCATTAAATATGAAATCAATAAATTTTTCAAAAGAAGGAAAAGTTTTTAGAGGAAGATCCAAGACTCAAATTTTTGAAAAGAAAAATGCTTCATTTTCAAATATTAAAACAAATGTTTCAAATGGAACAAAAACAACACTTCCAAGAAAAAGTTTTCAGAAAAAGGTTGAAAAACAGATTTCAAAATCACAAATGAATACTTCTTATCATGAGTCTTATCTATCAAAACCAAAAGTGGATTATGTTCCAAGTTCAGCAAAATGTTATAATCTTCTGAAGAAGCAAGTTGACAAAATCTCAAATGCGAAAGGTATAACTACTAAAAGAAATATTGATCATTGGTTGGAAGGAAAGGGAAAAATGTATCAATCAAGTAAGTTTTCGAAAGAACAGATACATGAGGCATATGAAATGTATGTAAATCCTTCAACGAATGGTAGTTCGTCATCCAAAGAATCAAATATTTCAGTTAAAGTTTGTCAGCCGGTCACGAAAGTTAAATTTGAAACATCACAAACACAAACTGCGAAGGGTATAATCAGTGAAAATTTGAAAACAATAAAAACTCATATATCTGACCCTTCGAATGAAAATGTTAAATTTATTGACAGTTTCAAAACAAAAGTTTGTGATTGGGTTAATGGTTGTACTTTGCAATTGAAAAACAAACCTAATATGAATGGACCCAACAAGTCTTGGGTACCTAAATTGTTTCAATAATCGCAGGTACTTTGTGATGAGCAATATGATAACAAGTGGTACATCGATAGTGGTTGCTCACGTCACATGACTGGGAGGAAGGAAAACTTGCGTGATTTTCGAAGCTTAGAAAATGGAGGAGTGGTTAAGTTTGGCAATAATCACAAATGCAAAGTTAAGGGTTATGGAAAGATAACGAATGGCACTTTCACTGTCAATCGAGTTGCATTTGTTGAAGGTTTGCAACACAATTTGATAAGTGTATCACAACTTGTTGTGGGCACTGGCAATCAAGTTCTTTTTAATGAAGAAGGAAGTGTAATCCGAATGTTGCGACAAAAGAAGGTTTACTCAAGTCGAAACGAAAAGGTGATATGTTTACATTGGATATAGTTCCAATTGTTGGCAAACCTGCTGTGTGTTTACTTTCGAAGGCTGTTGCCGATACAAGATGGTTATGGCACAGAGGTTATCACATCTCAATTTTCAAAACATCAACAAACTTGTTGTACAAGATCTGGTAAGAGGTTTACCCATTCTTAAATATGATAATGACAGTTTGTGTGCAGCATGCGAAGTAGGAAAACAACACAAACAAGGTCATCCAATCACAATAGATTCGAAGATTGTTGAACCACTCAAACTCTTGCATATTGATTTATGTGGTCCTTCGACAGTTGCTACTCTTAACAAGAAAAGGTACATTCAAGTTATTGTGGATGATTTTTCAAGATTTACGTGGGTTTATTTTCTCAGGTTAAAATCCGAAGTTCCACAAATGATGATTCATTTTACCAAGAAAATGGAAATTTCGTTGAAGAAGTCAGTTCGAAAAATTAAAAGTCATCATGGAAGTGAATTCAAAAATCGTGTTTTTGATTCATTTCTGGTGGAGAAAGGCATTTTGCAAAGATCGATCATTATGCGAAGCTGCAAGAACAATGTTGGCATATTCGAATTTACCTCAATATCTTTGGGCCAAAGCCGTTTCGACTGCTTGCTTTACTCAGAATCGATCATTCATTCATAGACGGTTTATGTAACACCCCCCCTCTAGCACGTATCACAATATTGTCCGCTTTGGGCCACTCGGCACGAGGACTTCCCAGGGGGTTACCCATCCCGGTACTACTCCCGCCCGAGCACGCTTAACTGCAGAGTTCTTATGGGATCTGCTGCCCTCACGGCTTTAAAACGCGTTGTGATAGGGAAGGTATCCACACCCCTTATAAGGAATGCTTAGTTCTCCTTCCCAGCCGATGTGGGATCAGATCTAACCCACTTTCACCCCCTATTATAGGGTTCGACGTCCCCGTCGAACACATCGACCCGTGCCCTGGCTCTGATACCACTTCTGTCACACCCCGCTAAAGCGGAAATGCAAGGTATGACAGCGATAACGGTTTCAATGCAAAAGATAAAGATACATCACCATAGCAGTATTTAAAAGTTTACAACCCATAGCTTCAAAAGAAACAAAATACAAGTTTTTCAAAATAACATTGTTCAAAATATAGCTTCATAATAGCTTCAACACGATGCAACATGCTCTATGATGATGAATCTTTACATCCACTTACTAATTACTTCCTGAAAAAGCATGTAAAACGAGCGTCAACTATGAAAATAGTTGGTGAGTATCACAAGTTTATAAATCGAGGGTACAATAATGCTTTTCGTAAGTACAAGTACATTGCTTTAATGATAAAACAAAGTTGATTGCTATTAAGGTATACAAGTTTATTGCTAGAACGGAAAACGCGTTTGTATGTGTATGAGTAAACAATGAGTCTCAACCAAACCTATGACTGAAGCCCTATCGAGATCTATGCTTATCGTTCCATAGATGAATATGGTATCATGCACTCCAGCGATTCGGGCGAGTGAGGAGTTGTCAATTCCTAATAGCGCTATCCATAACGACCATTGGCTCAAAGAGTTAATGGTTAGAGATAAGGGAAGGGCCTTAGTACGATAAGTTCTCATGTTCCGTGTTGCATAGACATACATAAAGAAACATAGCAATACAATAACAATCATGTTTGATACAATTCAATTTAAATACAACATGCAAACAGTAGTTTTTCTGGATATGCTTTTCCACCCCAAAACATAAAAACCGAAAATAGGGGAGTGCGTGAATACTCACAGTATGCTAAATATAGCAACCAAGTTTATACGAGTTAGATAAATACAACAGATATAAATAGTTTAGGACATGCTTTTCCACCCCAAAACATTTAAAAACCGAAAATAGGGGAGTGCGTGAATACTCACGATGTTTTGTGTAGACACAAGCGGTACTTCGGGATGCACCAACGTCTTACTATCGGGATCCTACGACATCAAACACACGCACTAGTGAGTTTCCATGTCGATATCTAATGCTAATATACTAAACTCTACATATAGAGAAATGCCAATTTATGTTTTAGTATTGGATTTTATATCAATTAGTTACACTTTTTCTGAAGTAATGAAATTCTATATATCGGGCGATTAATTACAACCTTGGAATATAAACTTTCCAAATTTTTAAGTCCTTATTACAACATAAATTCACGAAAATAGCATTCGAGGGATAAAAATTCTCAAACTTTTTATTTAACTGTTATTACCCAATACTAAGCTAGGAAAATTATAAAAATGGATTTCCAAGCTGTTTAATTATATTTTATGATTTTTGAGCATTTATTTCAATAAAAATTGAAATAAATAGAAAACAGTTTTCAAAATTACCCAAATTTTTTATTTAATTGTTATTATACATAAATAGGTTGGGAAAAATATAAAAGATATTTTTTAGTGGGTATTTCTATTTTTCCTTGCTTTATTCCTTTAAATAGTCATTAATTAAAGAAATAATATTAAACAGTTAAAATAAATCACCATAAATTTTTGTAACATCATTTACAGTATAAATATCCTGGGAAAAATATCAAAAGTAGTTTTCATAATGTATAAACTGGTTTTGGGTATTTATGTATATTTAAGTGTATTTTAGTGCAATTAACTTTACAAAATAAGAGAAAAATAGTTTACAGTAGAGAAAAATATTCAAAATTTTTATGTAACCTCCTACTCTATAGTATTATATCCTGGTAAATTTTCATGAATTTTGGATAATCAGAACTATTTCTCCCATTTTTAAACCATTATAATTACCAAAAATTAGGAAAAATAGTAAAACATGATGGAAAATCTTGAAATTATTTTCTGGAGTCACCCATCACAAGTAAGGTATGCGAAAATTGTTAGATACAATTTTCACATCCTATAAAGTGGTTTTTGTAATTTATCATGTCCTAAATAAAAGAAAATTAGAAATCATATGAAACAGTAACAAAAATTGCTGAAATTTGGTGAGGGGTCGTTATTCCCCATAAGGATCATCCATGAATTTATTTAGGATTTATTGACCTCTGGAAGTATTTTATATGATTCATGCCCTTGGTTTTAGCAATAATTCTAATAAATCAAAGAAATAACAAAAGCTCTTGAAATTTTCCAGATTATCTCATGCATGCAAGGGCTTTCAAAGGAAAAATATAAAAAAATGTATTCAGAAGAGAAATGAGGGTAATGATTCCAAACAATTTAAGAAAAGTTGCATGCAATAATGCATGAAGTGTAAATGTGGCTGAAGTTCATGAATTTGTGTACCCCATTCAGTGAGGTTTTAAGCCACGAAATTTCAACCATAATTCACTAGATATGTTAAGTTTCTAAGGTATTTTTCCTCAGATTTATGGTTGGGTTTAAGGCCATTGTTTAAGCAAGATAAAAATAGTGATCACAGAAAAAGAGCTGTATGCGCAACCTTTTTGTAAAATCTGCTAAAAATCGGATATTTAATATTTTACAGTGAGACCAGTTGGGTTTGAAAGTTAACTCGTTGAACTAACCAATACAAAAAGAATATCATGATTTGGTTAAGAAATGACTGAGTTATGACTGTTCAAAGTCGAACAACGTAATCTGGCAGATTGCATGTTTGCTTGTGTGCATTATTAGGGTATTTCAACAAGAACATCATGCATGTCTTTGGTAAGGCCCGATTTCTAACACATGCATGGAATGAATGAGCATCCAAGATGTACTAGAAATGGTTTAAATGCTTTTGTTCATGCATGAACACAAAAGAAATGGAGAAGAACATGAAATATTAGGTTTTGATGTCACATGATCATATGTGCATCTTTTCCACTCCTTGCATGGGTTTGATCCCGGATTTTCACCATCTCTAACACATGCATTGTGTTATGGTGAGAATCTACAAACCACAAGGGGAGAATAAAGATTTCTATCCATGGAAAGGCATAGAATCCGAAAAGTAGAGAAGACTAAGAAGAAAAAGAGGTTTAACCATGAAACTATGGAAGAAGATGTTGTTGTTTACCTTGGTTTTGACCTTGAGAGAAGTAAGAACACTTCAAGGGCTTCACAATCTCGAAATTTTTCAGAGAAATGAGAGGATTTTCGTGAGTTTAGAGAGAGGGAAGAAGAGAGTGAAGTGTGTGAAGAGAGTGAAGTGAGAGAGTGAAGAGGGAAGAGGTGGAGTAAGGGTTTAAGCTTAATGATTGTGTTTTGGGGAAGAGAGAGGGCATGGGAAGAGGTGATGGCCGGTTTTTGCATGCATTTTGGCCTCCTCTCTCCTAAATTTTAAACTTTATAAACTTCCCTCCTATATTTTATATAAAAACATTCATTTTTATAAAATGTTTATTAAGCAATTTGATTTATTTAAAAATCTTGTTTTCAACAAATAATTTATGATTAATACTTGTAATTTATATTTCTAGTTCATTGGTATAATCCATAATTTGATTAATAAAATTTGATATTAGGAAGTTTATAGCCAAATTTTATAAAGTTTTTAAGCTTTATAATTTATAACTTTGGATTTTTGGCTCTTTAGGGTTTTTGGAATATTGTTTGATATTCAACAACATGTTGAAGTATAATTAGAATGTTTTAATTTATTTTTAGAGTTTTATAACCTATTTCAATTATAACAAAGCTTGAAGCTTTATTCTAATTATAGTATTGGCATTTCCTATTGTAGCTAAGCAACTTACTAGAATTGTAAGTATCAAGTATATTAGTCCTAGACCTTAGTTGGATCCTAGTTTATGCAAGATTTTTGACCTAATTTATACTACTAGGTCATGGCATGTTGTGCATGAATGGTTATTATAAAGATGCATGAGTCCAAGAATGACCTGAATTGGCAGTTGTCACAGTTTAATGTTACTCCTTTATGAAATCATCAATAATCGAAAACCTAATGTCAAATTTTTCCATGTTTTTGGATGCAGGTGTTTCATAATGAATCTTAAGGATAATCTTTTGAAGTTTCAAACAAAAGCTGATGAAGGAATTTTCTTGGGATATTCACACAATTCTGTTGCTTATAGAGTGTTAAATAAGCGAACTCGCAAAGTGGAAGAAACTTTTAATTTGACATTTGATGATCATTACATTAAAAAGTCTAATCATCAATTTGCAAATCATCCTATTTTGCAAAATTCTTCGAATGATAATGATTCAATTAAAATGGATGATAATAATTATGAATTAATTTTTGGTATTTCAGATCAAGCAATTGAAGCAGAGAATAATGCACAGGATAATCAAGAACCAGAAAATTCGAAGCATGACAATGATTCAATTTTGGTTTCGAATCTAAACACAAATGAACTAACTAGTGGTCCAGTGGAGGGGGAGCACTTGGATTCGAACGGTTTTGTTGAGGGGGAGCATTCTTGCGAAAGTGATAAAATGTCAAACAATGTTAATGATGAGGAGGAGCCAATTATCGAAGAAGAGCCAATTATCGAAGAGGAGATAAGTATCGAAGCAGAGCCAATACACGAAGAGGAGCCAATACTTGAGAAGGATCCCATTCTTGAGGAAGAACATTTCGATGATGCTGAGGATGGACGTTCCATAGATGGATCAGAAACAGATGCTATGTTCGAAGATGCACCTTTAGATTTTGATCCTAATTATCCACCATTGGATAAGTGGACAAGAAATCATCCAAAAGAACAAATTCTTGGTGATCCACAAGCAGGAGTAATGACAAGGGCTCAACTTCATGCACAAAATGAGGTATTGAATACTCATCAAGAGTTATGCATGTTTAATGTTTTTATTTCCAAAATCTAACCAAAGACAGTTAAGGTTGCAATGGAACACTCTGATTGGGTTGTTGCTATGCAAGTTGAATTGTCTGAATTCGAAAGAAACAAGGTTTGGAGATTAATTCCGAAACCTGTTGATGTGTCAATTGTTGGACTCAAATGGATTTATAAAAACAAAACTGAAAAAGCTGGAAACATTATTCGAAATAAGGCTAGACTTGCTGTTAAAGGATATTTTCAACAAGAAGGAATTGATTACGAAGAAACATTTGCCCCTGTCGCAAGACTCGAGGTTGTTCGTATTTTTCTGGCTTATGCAGCTCATAAAGATTTCGACGTTTATCAAATGGATGTAAAATGTGCATTCCTAAACGGCGAACTCGAAGAAACGGTATATGTTGAACAACCACCAGGTTTTATAAATACCGAACATCCTGATCATGTTTATATTTTAGATAAAGCTGTGTATGGGTTAAAACAAGCACCAAGAGCATGGTATGCAACTTTAACATCATTTTTGAAACAATCTAAATTTAAACAAGGATCAGTTGATCCCACTTTATTTCGAAACAAAATTGGGAATCACCTGATGCTTGTTCAAATTTATGTTGATGATATAATTTTTGGCTCTACTGACCCTGCTTTATCGAAAGAATTCGAAAACTTGATGAAAAGAAAATTCGAAATGAGTATGATGGGCAAAATTAATAAGTTTTTGGGTTTGAATATTCGTCATAATAGGGAAGGCATCTTCATTAATCAGGAGAAATATACGAAGACTTTGTTAGAAAAGTTTGGCATGACGAATAGCACAAAGTTACGAGTACCAATGGCAACGGGCATAAAGCTAACTCCTTCGTTAGATAAATATGTTGTTGATCTCACTATGTATCGAAGCATGATTGGGTCTTTATTGTATTTTAACTGCAAGTCGACCTGATATTATGTTTTCTGTTTGTAATTGTTCAAGGTATCAATCAAATCCACGTGAACCACATTTAACAGCGGTGAAGAATATTTATGGATATTTGAAAGGCACTACTTCGTTAGGTTTGTGGTATCCTTCGAAAACAGGGTTCTTTGTACAAGATTATTCGGATGCGGATCTTGGTGGATGCAGTCTTGATCGCAAAAGCACAACCCGTGGGTGTCAATTACTAGATGGAAAATTGGTCAGTTGGCAATCGAAGAAGCAAACATGTGTTTCGAGCTGCATATGTTGCTGCAGTTGCGTGTACATCACAAATAATTTGGATTCGAAGTCAATTACGTGATTATGCTATTAATATGAAAAAGATTCCTTTATATTGTGATTCACAAAGTGAAATAAGAATTTTTCATAATCCTGTGCAACATTCAAAGACTAAGCACATTGCTCTCAGATATCATTTCATCAAAGATCATGTCGAAGAAGGAAATATTGAAGTTCATTTTATGAAAACAACGGAACAATTGGCAGATATTTTCACAAAGGCATTGGATGAAAAATCTTTTCTTCCTATATTGGAAGGATTGGGTATGGTTCATGGAAATTCACTTACATGTGATAAAAGTAAAGGTTGATGGATTCTAATGTTTTGGTGAACTGAAGGAAAAATTGCTTACAAAGAGTTAAGTGTTCAAAGGTTACTATTATTTATTCCTTGTTGAAGTACATAATCAGAGATTACTGTTCAAGTCAACGGTTCGAATGCTTCGTGTTCGTATGATTTCAAGATCTTTCTAATTCACTTCTTCGCATTCGTATACATTTCAACTAAGGTTAGAATTTTAATTTTTTTATTTTTTTCTCTTTCGAAAAACCTGAAAAATCAAAAATATTTTCTTTTGTTGAAAAATTAAAAATCCAAAAAGATTTTATTTTGGTTTGTTATTATTTTTTTTTAAAAATTCAAAAATACCAAAATTATTTTTTTGATCTCTTCGGTTTTAACATGTGTATTGTGAGTTTTGTCAAGCTTTAAATGCGAAGGATTCATGTGTGTGTCTTCTATGGGAAGGTATGATTTCGATACACTTTGGATTAGTTAGGATGTCCCTAGAAGCATGATGTTGCATGTTGCCTCAAGCCTCATATGAATCTATGTGTGAGAAATGAAAGCTTTGATGAAATTATCTCATGAAAATTTCTTCCCAACAAGGCTTGTATTCGCATAAGTCAATAAAGCTACCTTACTCTTCTCAAATGAGTTAAGAGTTGTCTGTTTGGTCCATCTATAACATAGGTACATTCGATTCGAAAACCAATCTTTTTCATCCTAAAGTTCTTTACATCATTCACACACAATGATGTATGTCCAAGAGATTGTTGATCAAACCAATTGCAATCTAGACATACAAATACTCTGTGTTTATGATCTAACATCATGAGTCCGTGATGGAAGTGAAACCCTAAAAACCAACAAATCAACAAATTGACGGGGAACTATGTTCCAGAACTTACGAAACCTTTGTTTCAGTACCTTTTATACTCAAAATCGTATTCAATCTTTTTGAGTGATCTTCATCAAGCATTCGAAACCTACGATGTTTGTTCCCAATAAGATCCAACATAATATTTTTTCATGAATATGATTTCTGTGTGAGTATATTTTGAAAAGTCTTGTTACTTTACATATCATTCGAAACCAAGTTGTCACTGCCTACACTGGTCATACAACTAATTTTGCTTACAATTTATCACCTAATGTTAAGGTCGAAATGTAACGAAATTTTCAAAGCCACCCATTTGACTTATAAAACAAACCCTTCAATACTTCTCTATAAGTATTCGATTGTAATTCACGGGAAACCACACAAGCTGTTGATTATCGCTCTTGATGATTAACGAAGCAACCTTTGCCTGGGGTTTAACTACATTTATGTCAAATTTAATTTTTGACATCACAAAATTCCAAAAAAAAATTTATTTTACCTTCTCATCATATTCTTTTGACACAATGCACACACGAAATCCTTGAGGTTCTGAGTAAAACCAACTCAGACTGATGATTTCGCAAATCTGGCAAACGACTTCACTTTATATCCCAAAAGTGAAAGAGCCCTGCTTCCATGTGAAGGGTTTTTTTAATGGTTCGAAATCTACAACAGGAAACTTGACAGGCTGTGTACTCAAGATGGTTGGTATTCTATCTGGTTTTGAAGGAGATGGGATAGTTACTTTTTGAAGCGTGGTTATCTTTTACCGTCATGATCCGATTTTGAAGGTGCCACATCGGATAACATTAAATGCATCCCGCTTTAATTTCAAATTAATTTGGGTAACCTATAAAAGGGGAACTCAGGAGTCAATAATACTTTATGCGATCAAATTTTCTCTGTCATACAAAATTCTCTCTGCAACTCATCTCTTCATACAGTCATCTTCTTCAAACATTCTCTATTCTTATCTTCAACAATGGCAACTACATCATCACCAACCACAGACGAAGTTGTTAGCATTCCGATTCTGAAAATCCAGGGTTCAAACTACAACGTGGAATCTGATTTGTCAAAATATCCGGAGGAACTCCAAATGCTGGTGGTTGCTTTACATAATTCAGCTCTATCTAAAGCAATGTTTGATTCTTTTGTTGTTCCAATGTCTTGGTTATCAAAGACGGGTTCCACTGCATCATACAACAAGGAGACAGGTTGTGTGGAATTCACTATGGTGAATGATACGCGTATTAGGGTGTCCAAGCGTTTGTTTTGCAAAATTTTGGGGATTCCAAATTCTGGTCCTTATGATGAAGTTTCTTCTTCTCAAGTAGTATTCATGTTCAACGAGATGGGCCATCAACCTCCTTTGACGCGTATCAGTGACTTAAAGAAGTCTGGATTACCTACGGTATGGAATTTTTTATTTGGCATTTTCCTTCAATGTCTTACTGGAAGAACCGTGGCTCTTGATAAAGGAAGGATGGAGGTATATGCAATGGTTGTTGGATTGTATTATGATCTGCCAGTGGATTACTCTGAACAGTTGTGGACACAGTTCTTAACTAGCATTTCAAAGACGAGTGCCAAGCAGGGGATTTCTTGTGCTCTTTATTGGAGTCTGATAATACAGTATGTTTAGCACAAGGAGAAAATCGAAGTTCCAGAGTTCGAAGAAAATGCGGTGTTTCACATGTATGGTAGTCCAAAGGAGGTAAATGATGATCCGGCTATCTTTACATCAATAGCTCACATTCCGGATGCGATGCTCAAGAAGGTGGATCCAACGAATGAAGTTTTGGTGTCATATTTGCAATCCATTAACACAACTGTCGTTACAGGGGTGTTACATGAAGAAGAGAAGAAAAAGCCTAAGAAATCGAAGAAGACAGATGGTGGGTCTTCGGCAAAAGTGGTGAAGGCAGAAAAGAAGAAGAAAATTCCAGTGGTTACAGCTGATACTGTCGAAGAGGTATCTCCAATTTTAACCTCAGTGGTTGATACAACAATAATCGAAGCGTCTCCATCGACAGAAACGATTCATTCGAAGACGGGTGTTTTTCAACGTATCAAAATAAAGAGAAAGTCTCAATTGATGAAGAAAACACAAGTCGCACATCAAGGGGTCACAGTTCGGGAAATTCCAGCTCCGTTGTCTCCATCATCTAAGAAACGAAGGGCTGAAGATCTTGCAAAATTTTTGAAGAAGAATCAAAGACTTGAAGAAGGCGACCAAGTTCCTGAGACACCAGAGATTAAACTTCAAGAAGAAGCAAAGACCAGTCCGCCTGTTGGAATAAGTTCACTACCCCAGGTTACATCCACAACTGATTCTCCCACATTTCAATTTGTTATGGATCAACCATTCACCACCATATTCTCAACATAATCAACTGATCCACCCTATCCATCCTCACCTATTGATGAAACCGTGGCTGCTGATGTTGAAACCGATAACGAAGGCTTTGGAGGAATGTTCGAAGCTCTTCATTTTGATCAAGCCGAAGAAGATTTCCCTAACCACATGCTGATGACCATGAAGCAGTTTAAGATTTTGAATTCGGAATTGAATTCTATCTTGCAATCCCAAGAAGATGTGGGCAGTGGTGGAGTTACAAGCATGGAAGATGATTCATTAATGAAGGTGATGGAAGGAAGGGTGATTTCGAAGGCATCAGGGTTGATTAGCGATTCAGAGAGTCGTGTTCTTGAGAAGGTTGATCAGAATGATAGTTCTACAGAGAATCGAATTAATTCTCTAAGATCTGATTTTGTGACGGAAGTAAAGGATCTAAAGATTGTTACGAAGGAGCTTCATGTGCTCTTCGTACAAGAAGTGAAGAAGGTACGTGAAGATGTTAACTTGCAGATCCGAGAACTTCGTGAAGATATGACGAAGGAGGTTCAGACTGTTCAACAAGATTATGCGTCAGCAAATTAGAAGATTGACATTATTTGTGACGCTGTTGCAAAATGTGTAAAATTGTTTGAGCAGATGAATCCTCAACTGACCACTCTTTCTGCCAAAGAAGAACAAAATTTTGGAGAGTTGGTCAGGTTGTTGAAAGAACTCCAAGACTTGTCTTCGAAGCCTGTCTCTTCAATCGTTTCTCAAGAATTTCTTTCTCAAAAATTTTCTCACTTCGAAGCCATCCTACACAAAAACTTAGGTCCACTTCTTTGCATTTCCAGCCTTCTACCGAATGTTACAGATGCCCCACCTGCTTTCACAGGGGTGCAAGGGGGAGAAAAGATTGATCAATCGAAGGCTGGGGAACAAATGAAGACAACTGAAGATGCGAAGGTAGTTGGAAAACTTTATCCTTCGAAGGTAGTGACAAAACCAAGTGTTATTTCAGTAGGTCCAGTCACTTCGACTGTGATCACAACAATTTCACTTCCAAAACCAAGTTCGAAAGGTGTTGTGATTGGGAAGCAAGTTGTTGTTTCGTCATCCGAAAAAATGGTTTTGTCAAGCGTCAAAGACAAGGGAAAAGGAGTTTTGATTGAGAAGACGAAAGAAGAGAAGAAAGCTGAGGTGGCAACTGAGGTGGAAAGAATGACGCATGTACAGAGCATAATGAGACAAAGAGCTCTGGATGGTTCGAATGTTGATAAGGGTGATCCAGAAAAAGTTTATAACTACGAAACCATTAAGTCCAGAGTGATGTTTGATTATATGTACTCATTTGAAAAGGTTCCGAAAAAGAGCTATGTGGTTACGAACACAGACTTTAGTCAACTTGACTTTCCAGTCAATGAAATGATGTTCGTTATGCCACAGTTCAAGGCTGAAAAAAAAATTAATGGAAACCGAAGAGGTAAAGAAGATGAAGATAAGGTTTCATGCAGTATTGGCGAAGGCTCAAGAGGAATTATGGTTTTCGGGGAAAATTAAGAAGGTGATATCTATAAAAAGGGATGTCATATTCGAAGGGAAGTTTGAAAATTTGAAGTACACTGTAGCAAGAGCAAGTGGGAAGTTAGAAGAATTCACAGTGGCAGACTTTCCTTTGATGAACACATATGATCTAATCAACATTGCCTTGATGCTCAAAGACAAATCATTTTCTTTTCTCCAAGACACAGAACCATATGTTTTTAGCCTTGGGTGCAAGCACATTAAGATATTTTTGGAGAATTATTTTGAGTGCTTAGCTCAGACTGATGTCGAACTCGCAATTGTCAAAGGCATCGACATTACTACACCAATGGCGCCATCGAAGAAGCAGAATGAGTTGAACAAATACGAAGATGGAGAAATTTGTTTAAAGCCATTGGGGATCATTTTTGTAGGAAAAGACAAATCTGGAAGAGCTAAGCAATTCTTATTTCAAACTTGCGAAGTGGAGAGATACACCAACTCACAATATACGAACTTAATTGTTCGTATGAACCACTGCAAGAAGAACTCAGAAGGAGATAAGAAAGAGATAAAGAAAGTTATCTCTTGGTACATGGAGATCCGAAGAGTGCTGATGTATGCCGTTCAATCACTGACGACTTGAAGACGTCGACCTTGATTCCAAAGGGGGAGATTGTTAGGGCTTAAATGTTGTAATAGTCAAAGAGTCACTTAGATTGTTACGAAGTATATTTTATCTTTGTAAGAAGGAGTCTTCGGATGTAATGTTATTTGTACTAAGGCATTATAAAGTGTAGTCTTAATGTCTAGTCCTTAGTATTGTTATGCTTTTGTTCTCCTATAAATAGGGGTCTGTACTAAGTGATTAGATAACATTTCACTCAGTCTTTACAGTTTATTGATTGTAATATATAAACTCAAAAAGCATAATATGAGCTGAACAAATATTCTATTTACTCTCGTATTCATCATTATTAATCTTCCTGAATTCATACTTGAATTTGATTCAAACTCGATTACAAATCTCTTCAGAAACAAAGCCAAAAATCTTTATAAGTGTCATTTTTGCAAAAGTAACAAAGATTTGGGTGAAATATGATATTTTCATTTTTATACGGACAAAATATTATTATTTACATAAAATTTGGCTTTTATGAAAATAACACTTCTCAAGGGGCCAAAAACACAAATTATAGCTTAATGGGCTTATATTTGGGCCTCACGGGTTTTGGGGCCCAAAAATTGTAAAAATGAAAAGTTTGGTCATTGAAATTGTAAATTCACTTGTAGTATGTGTCAAAAACACAAACAAACTATTAAGGGGTTGAAAATGATCTTTATTGCAAGAGTTGGACTAAAATGCAAAGTTTTTGGAATTTGGATAAAAAATGTAAAAGTTACGAAATTTGGGCCAAAAGTGTAAAATTTTTACAAATAAGGGCTGGAAATATCAATTAACATATTTTGGGCTGAAATTGTAATATAAATTATGGCTGGGCCGAAAATGCCAAGAAAAGTGATTTAAGGGCCAAAAATGTTATTTTCCATCAAAAGGGACTAAAAATGTCATTTTGTGAAGAAATGGCTAAAAATTTAACTTTATATGAAGAATAGGCAGAAATGGCTGGGGTCAAATATGCTAATATTAAAACAGTTAGGCCAAATGGGGTCAAATATGTTAATATTAAAAAAGTTAGGCCAAAGATATTAAGTTGATAACATATGGATTATATATATATATATATATATATATATATATATATATATATATATATATATATATATATATATATATATATATATATATATATATAGGGTTAAGTTCAAATGAGAACACTATTTAATGTGAGAACGTGAAAACACTACTTTATGTTACTATTCTACTAAGAATTTTGTATATATAACGATATGACAGTATTCATCAACAAATATACGAGCAATCATACATTAATATTCACATTAAAATTTTGTATGTACAACTTTATGACATTATTCATCACCGAATATAAGAACAATCACATATTTAACATTCACATTACAATTTACTAAATTACTATATATATATATATATATATATATATATGTATATATATATATATATATATATATATATATATATATATATAGTAGAATACAATATTAAATTGAATATATTCATATTATAATTACTACAATACTATACATATTAAATTCATAGTAGAATAGTAACATAAAGTAGTGTTCTCACGTTCTCACATTAAATGGTGTTCTCATTTGAAATTAACCCTATATATATATATATATATATATATATATATATATATATATATATATATATGTTTACAACCAAATTATCGTTACAATCCAACGTCAAATGTTTTACTATTGGAAATAAATACTAAGCGTAAAACGAATTCTATATTACAAACATATCGATGAACGGAAAAATGATACAATGATTGGGTCTAATGTTACTCATTGTGTCCATTTGATGATAATTGTTATCGAGAATTTAGAAAAGAAAAGATAGATTTGAATGATTTAAGATGAAGAACACAAAGAGTAAATATTAATCAGATCTCATATTGATTAAGATTGATTACAAAATAAGCAGAAGTGAGTTCTAACATCCGTCAGTTTACTTCAAGCCTAAGTCCCTATTTATAGGGAACAAACAAAAAATATACTAAGTCTATACATTTTCACTTCGCACAAAAAATGACTTAGTAAAATAATACAAAATGCGAAACAACACAAAACACTCTATTCGACTTTTACAATATATATCAACATTCTCCCCCTTTGTAAACAGTCGATACAATTCAACTCATAAGCTTTTGAATTGCAGAGTGAATTGTCTTTCGCACTTCTCCATACCAGGAGATCACCTTCTTCAAATCTTTCTTGTCTCCTTCATTATTCTTCTTGCAATTATTCATACGTACTATAAACTGATTGTATTGCGAAGAATTATATCTTTCAATCTCCGAGACTTTGAACAAAAATTTCTTCGGATTTCCTTTTGTATCTCTGCCAGAAAACACCATACCAAAAGGTTTCAGGGAGATTTCACCAACACCATACTTTGACAAAGCAATTTTGTCAAAGTATCCTCCCATGGAACCTTCACTTGCCTTCCCAGCATATTTGCTAATTCATCATCTGTAAGGGCTGGACAATCAAAATAGTTGTCTATGAAAGTCTTCACATGTGCGAAGCCAACTTTGAATACATCTGTATCAGAGCCTGTAAGATTGTTTTCTTCCATATGCTTCAGAATCAGTGCTACTTGAATTAAATCATTGCAGTTCATCAATGGAAAGTCAGCAACTGTGAAGTCATATTGTTTGTTGTCAGCTCTGATAACAAAATATCGAAAATTTTGTAACATCTCTTCAAACAAAATATCCTTCTTTATTGTCACCACCTTTTTGATCTTCATTAAGGACCAAACTTCATCTGGATTCTTCCCCAAGACAGCATGAAATCTGATTTTCATTTGAGTATAATCATTCGGATTATCAAATTTCTCACTAATCTTGTATTGTGCATTGATGAATAACATTTCATTTATAGGGAAATCCAATTGGCAATGATCTGAGTTTGCAATATCATAACTTCTTTTTGGCTTCTTCTCGAACTCATACATCTCCCTACACACAACTTTTGACTCTATTGTTTCGTAAGAATAAAGTTTTGCAGGATCTCCTTTGTTCATGGAGGGAGGATCACTTGCCCTTTGCCTCATTATACTCTGAACTTGCCTCATCCTCTCCATCTCAGCCTCAGCCTCAGCTTTCAACTCCTCTTTTGATTTTTCATATAATATTCCTTTGCCTCATTTCACGAACTTTCTTGACATCTTGTACAAAAAGAACATGACGTTCTTTTGTAACAGCTCTAAGATCTTGAACAACAGAAGTAAAATTACTTCCTTGTGATGTAATTCTGAGCTCATTATTTTTATCAGATTGAGCAATCTTTTCCATCATTCTTTTCTCAGCTCCTTTGATCATTATATCAACCTCCATGGCAGATATTGAAGACATTCTACCAGAATCAGCTTGTGATTGAATAATGATCTTTAACTTTTGATTCAGTATTTTAAACTGTTTTCCTGTCATCAACATATGATCAGGAATATCTACTTCATCTGAATCAAAAGGAATATCATCAAGTATCCCACCAAAGGCACCTCCTTCGACTTCAGTATCTGACAATGGTTACGAAGGTTGAGGATTTTCAGGTGATTGAGAAGGAAAAAGTGTGGTGAATGGGTTTTGAAGAGCATGATCAAAAATTGATGAAGTGGTGGATAAAGTTGTAAATGGTAATGAAATGGGCAAGGATGTTTGAATTGATGGTGCAACACTCAGGATAGGTGCCCCCGTATCAGATACATTGACAACCATATCGGAAATAGGAACCTCCTCAGTAATTGATTTGGTGAGAACTATTTCGAGTGGTTTGGTTTGTGGAAGAGTGGTAGAAATTTGCGAAGTTTGTATGATGGGTAAAGAAACAGGTACCATACCTGTGACGGGTGGAGTTTCTGGAACGATTTTTTCTTCAGATGATTCATTGCGAATCACCATCTTCCTTCTTTTAACCATTGTACGTTGCATATTTTTCGCAACGTCTTTAGCTCTTTGTCTTTTCTTTGCTGGAGATACTGGTGCAGGAATATAGCGAATAGTAACACCTTTACTACTCACTTTCAGCTTTGCGAATTTGCTTCAGTACCCCAGACTTTGAAGGTAAGAGTTCCTTCTTCGATTTCTTTGAAGTTTCTTCGGTTGGTGAAGATGAACCCTTTGCGCTGTTCTTGCTAACTTTCTTTGTCTTAGATGGAGTAGCAACATCTAGTAAAACTCCAGTCTAATCTGCAGTATTAACAGTTCGCAAATATCTCACCAAAACTTTGTGAGTTGGAGAAACTTTGCGAGGCATCGCATCTGGAATACGAGCCACATGAGTAAATATTGCTTCATTATCTTCTACAGTTTTTGGGAATTGATAGAAAGAAAATTCAGCAACTTTAACATTGGTCAGCATTGGAATTTCTTCTTTCGCATACACGTTTTCAAGAATTAAGCTCCAGTATCTTGCACATGAAATTCCCTTCTTCGAATTTGTATTTTCTAGGCTTTTAACAAATTCCTTCCACAACTGGGTTGCATAATCAACATTAATATCATAGTATATGCCCATTACCATAGCATATACTTCCATTCTTCCTCTATCCAATCCGACTATTTTTCCTGTAAGACACCTTAGAAAAATGCCAAATAGAAAATTCCATATACATGGCAACCCAGACTTTCTGAAATCACGTATTTTTGTCAACTCTGGTTGATGCCCCATCTCATTAAACATATGAATGACCTGCGAGTTGACAGGTTTGATAAACGGAGAGTTGTTTGGAATCTGCAGAATTTCCACAAACAAGTTCTTGGACAGTTTAACTCGTTTGTTGTTGGTTAAATTGAAAGTAATCACATCCGTCGTGTGATTGTAGGAAGCCGTTGAAGCAGCACGAGATAACCATACCATTGGGACCGTAAATGAACTGAACATGGCAATTGCTAAAGATGATCGTTTCAGAGCAACAATAAGCATCTTCACTTCTTCTGGATAAGCGGAAACTTTCGGATCAACTTGGTAATTAGTGCTTTGAATCTTCATCAGGGATTGAGAAAGAACCTCATCAGTGTTGGAAGTAGTGGCTACCATTGTTAGGGTTTTGAAAAAGAAAGTTGAAGTTTGGATCAAAGTTGAATCTTGGATGTTTTGTGAGAGTTCTTGTTTGCGTAACCGTACATAGTGTTCTTGAACCCCCTTTTATAGGTTGCTCAAAATTGATTTAAAATTGAAGCGGGATACATTTAATGTTATCCGACGTGGCACCTTGAAACTCGGATCATGACTGCAAAAGGTAACAACATTCCAAAAATTAATTGTCACATCTCCTCGAAAACCGGACAAAATACCAACGATTTTGAGTATACAGCCTGTCAAGTATCCGTTATAGAATTCTAACGAGTAAAACCCTTCGCATGGAAGCAAGACTCATTCACTTTTGGGATTTAAAGTGAAGTCACATGCCAGACTTGCGAAATCATTAGTCTGAGTTGGTTTTACTCAGAACCTCAAGGATTTCATGTATGCATTGTGCCAACGAAATAAGATAAGAAACAAAGATATTTGTAATGTTGTGATGTCAAAAATTCAATTTGACATGAATGCAGTAAAACCCCGGGCAAAGGTTACTTCGTTAATTATCAAGAGAGATAATCAACTGCTTGTGTAGTTTCCCGTGAATTACAATCGAATACTTGTAGAGAAGTATCAAAGGGATTCTTTTAAAAGTCATTTTCGATTGGTTTGAAATTTCATTACATATCAACCTTAACATAAGGTGAGAAAGTGTAAATGAAATTACTTGTTTGACCAGTGTAGTCGGTGACAAGTTGGCTTTGGAAAATATTTATCATGACAAGGATTTGCGAATGAAACTTACACTGAAATCATATTCAAAAGAAAATTTTGTTCTGGATCTTGTGGGGTAAGAAACATTCTTGGTTGTGAATATTTGATCAAGACCACACATGCGAATTGAATATGATTTGAAGTTTCAAAATTTTTGATAATGAAACAAAGGTTTCGTAAAAATCTGGAACAAAGTTCCCCATCAATTCCTTAAGGTTTATGATTTTTGGGTTTCACTTTCAGCACGGACTCATGATGATAGATCATAAACACAGAGTTGTGATTTGTCTAGGTTTTGATTGGTTTGATCAAAAACCTCAAGGACAAATCTTTTGATAAAATTTTTTTGGAATATAAGAATTATTTGGTTTAAAAAGATTGGATAAGAATCGAAGTGTACCTCTGTTATAATGGACAAAACAGAAAACTCTTAACTCATTTGATAAGAGTAAGGTAGCTCGTGTTGACTTATGCGAATATAAGCCTTTTTGGGAAGAAATTATCATGTGATAATGTCATTAAGGCTTTCTTTGCACCCATAGAGTCGTGTTGAGGCTTTTGGTCTACATACAACAACATGCTTCTAGGGACATCCTAACTAGTCTTAAAAAAAATATAATACCTTCCCATAGAAACAAAATGTATGACCTCTTCGCATTTTAGCTCTTCGTTGTTATGAGTTAGTCGTGCTATGATACAATGTTAAATCAACAGTAGGAGTGTCTAACGAAGGAGTTCGTCGTGTTACTGCCATAGGGACTCTGAGCTTCGTGCTATTAAGCATTCCAAACTTTTCAAGCAAGTTCTTCGTATATTTTTCTTGATTGATTAAGATTCCTTGCCTGTTCTGTCTTATGTTTAAACCAAGAAAATTATTAATTTTTCCCATCATGCTCATTTCAAACTGACTTTTTCATTAAATTTTCAAATTCAAGTGACAATGCTGGATCAGTTGAACAAAAGATAATACCATCAACATAAATTTGAACAAGCATTAGATGACACCCAACTTTCTTGCGAAATAATGTGGGGCCAACTGATCCTTGTTTAAATTTAGATTGTTTCAAGAAATTTGTAAGTGTTGTGTACCAAACCCTTGGTGCTTGTTTTAACCCATATATAGCTTTATCTAAAATATAAACATGATCAGGATGCTCATTGTTTACAAATCCTGGTGGTTGTTCAACATACACTGTTTCTTCGAGTTTTCCATTTAAGAATGCACATTTAACATCCATTTGATAAACATCAAAGTCTTTGTGAGCTGCATAGGCTAAAAATATGCGAACTGCTTCAAGTCTTGCAACAGGTGCAAATGTTTCTTCATAATCAATGCCTTCTTGTTGCGAATAACCTTTAACCACTAGTCTTGCTTTATTTCGAATAATTTTGCCAACTTTGTCGGTTTTGTTTTTAAAAATCCATTTTAATCCAACAATTGAAACATCAGAAGGTTTAGAAACTAATCTCCAAACCTTGTTTCGTTCAAATTCAGCTAACTCAGATTGCATAGCAACAACCCAATCTGAGTGTTCCATAACATTCTTTACTGTTTTTGGCTCTATTTTTGAAATAAAAACATTAAACATACAAAGTTCTTGGTTAGTATTGAGTACCTCATTTTTCGCACGAATTTGAGCTCTAGTCAACACACCTTCTTGTAGATTACCAATTACCTGTTCTTTTGGATGATTTCTTGTCCATTTCGCAAGTGGTGGATAATTTGGATCATATTCTAATGGTGCATCTTCATGTATATCTTCATTTTCAGATCCTACAACAGAAAAGTTATCATTAAATTCATGAAAGTCTGCATTTTTATCAAGATTATTTGTCTCTGTTTCATCATGCTCCCCCTCAACATGATCTGCATTTGGATACTCCCCCTCAAAATTATGTTCATGTTGATTTTGCGAATGCTCCCCCTCAACTTGATATTCTTGTTGATTTTGTGAATGTTGCCCCGCAACTTGATGTTCTATAATGTCTTTCTCCCCCTTAAAAGTTGGTATACAATCTTCATGGATACTTGTGTGTTCCTCCTCCATATGAACATTTGGTGTGCATTCACAAGTTATCGATGTCATAGTTATTGTTGATTCATCAGTATGTTTTGAGGATTCTGATGTATGATTATCAGTAGCATTATTTTCTGCATCAATTGCCCTGTCAGGAATTCCGAAAATTAAGTCATAATCAAAATCATTAATTTCAGAATTATCAATTTGAGTATTTGAATCCAAAAGTATTGGTTTCTTATCGAATTTACTATCAATTTGTTTAAGATAGTAATCATCAAATGTTAAATTGAATGTTTCTTCAATTTTTCTTGTTCGTTTATTAAGCACTCTGTATGCAACTGAATTCTGTGAATATCCTAAGAAGATGCCTTCATCAGCTTTTGCTTGAAACTTGGACAAATTGTCTTTGAGATTCATAATAAAGCACCTGCAACCAAAAACATGAATGAATTTTACATTAGGTTTCCGATTATTGATTATTTCATATGGAGTAGCATTGAATCTTCGATGAATGTATGATCGATTCTGAGTAAAACATGCTGTGGACACAGGTTCTGCCCAAAGATATTGAGGTAGATTCGCATATGTTAGCATGGTTCTGGCAGCTTCGCATAGAGATCGATTTCTTCTTTCAACTACACCATTTTGCTGTGGAGTATATGGTGATGAGAAATTATGCGAAATACCTTTGTTTGTGAGAAAATTTTCAAGAGTTTGATTTTTAAACTCCGAACCATTATCACTTTTAATTTTTCGTACATTCTTCTTCAAACTAATTTCAATCTTTTTGATAAAATCAATCATCGTCTGAGCAACTTCAGATTTCAACCTGAGAAAAAACACCCATGTGAATCTAGAGAAATCATCTACAACAACTAAAATATACCGCTTTTTATTTATTGTTGCAACAGTTGATGGTCCACATAGATAAATGTGAAGAAGTTCCAATGGAGCTACTATCTTCGAATCTATGACAATCGGATGACCTTTTCGATGTTGTTTTCCTTGTTCGCAAGCTGCACATAAAGAATCATTGTCAAATTTTAGTACTGGTAACCCTCAAACTAAATCTTCAGTTACAAGTTTATTTATGTTTCGAAAGTTCAAATGTGACAATAGTCTATGCCAAAGCCAGCTGAGATCATTAGATGCTTTTGATAGTAAACACACAACTAGTTTTCCCACAATTGGTTTGATGTCCAGTGTAAACATATCACCATATCTTTTGGATTTGAGAAGTATTTCATTTGTCTTTGCATTTGAGAGGATACTTCCTTCTTCATTAAACACAAGTTGATTTCCAGTACCCACAACAAGTTGTGATACACTTATCAAATTATGTTGAAGTCCTTCAACATAAGCAACTCTGTTTACTGTGAAGTTTCCATTTGTGACTTTCCCATATCCTTTCACTTGACACTTGTGATTATTTCCAAATTTGACAACTCCAGTATTTTCCAAGCTTCGGTAATCTCGCAAATTTTCCTTTCTTCCAGTCATATGATGAGAGCAACCACTATCAATATACCATTTTGTATCATATTGCTCATCACATATCACCTGCATTTATTGAAAATATTTAGGAACCCAAGACTTATCGGGTCTATCATTAGTAGAATTAAACAACTTTTTGGAACTTAAAAACCATGTTTTCACTTTGTTTGTAACAGAATCCATTATATCAACATCATCAGTTCTAGATGTTGAAATATAGTCATTCAATAATTTTGGATTCTCATTGATTGTAATCTTATCCTTCACAACATTCGCATTTTTGATAACTGGTTTCCATTTTTGAACCTGAACTTGCGAATTATCAGTTGAAGAATTATTTGTGAACTTATCAAATGCACTTTGGATTTGTTGTTCTGAAAACTTTCCACTTTGATATTTCTTTCCTTTCCCTTCAAACAAATGATTGATCATACTTACATAAGACTTTCCTTTGATGTATGAAACGTTGGTTGGTTTTGATATTGAAGGATTTGGAAAATTTGGTTGTTGTGGTGAAAATTTCACTTTGACTTGAGTTGAGTTCTTCAAACTTGATGAAGTATTCGTGAATTTGTCAACATTTGGAAACTTTTGATTATTTGCAAATTTTTGCGAATTCTCAAATTTTCGATTGTTGTCATATTTGCGAATATGTGGAACTTTGTCAACATAATTTATTTGTTTATGAAAACTTGAAGTTGTTTGTGTGTTTTTATTTTGAAATTTTGATGATGTTTTTGAAATTTGTTCTTTTTCATCTCTTGATTTTTCATTAGTCACAACTTGCCAGAATATTGCTTTTCTTGCTTGTCTTCTTGAAACATTATTTTCTGTTGAATAATTTCCAACCATCAATTTGAATTCTTGAGAATTTAGTTTCACTTCAACCTTTGAGTTTTCAGCTTTTTCGAAATTTTTGTTTGATTTTTCACTTTTAACCACCCATATTTGTAATGATTTTTGTTTTTGAAACACATACGAATTTTGGGTTAAATTGTTTTCTTCTGTGTTTTGATTTGCGAAAAAACCTTCAGTTGTGGACTTTTGATTATCTTTTTCAATCATTTTATTTAACTCAGGATGAACTTTCTCAACATTTCCAGTAGTGACAAAAACTTGATTTGGAAAAATAGTTTTATCAGTACATACAAAATTTGGATATACCACTGTGTTGGTTTCCAAATAGTGTGCGCCTTTGTCATTTAAAATTTTGTAAAATTCTTCTGTATTTTCAGACACTTGATCAACCACAACCCTTTGATGTGTTTTAGTTGAATTTTTTTTCTTCTTTATTTTCATTAGTATCATCAGATTTCCAGCTTTTAACTTCCACATTATCAAACTTACAATGTTGCGAAGTTGAAGATTTATCAACTTCATCCTCTACTATTGAATCAACTATTATTTCTTTACCTTTGATCTTAGATGTGATATTAATGATCGACAATTGAGAACAATCAATCTCTTCTTCTTCTTCTATTTCACTGATTTCACACACATTATCAGAATTTTCATCAATATCAGCATAATTGAATTGTGAAGTAAGAGTTGAATTTCCGATTTTCTTTAAGATTTTCACTTGTTCACTTTTTGTCAAACTTTCATTTACAATGTCAACAAACTCATCAGCATTCAGAAATTCATCAATTTTGACAATACCATATGAATATCTATCATCAGGTATTTTGTCAAACTGAGCAATTGTACTTTCGCAATCATAAGAAACAACATCAACTTTTTCACGTTCATACTCAAGAAAAGGTAAAAGTTTCCTATGTTGTTCTTTGCTAATATCAGAAGAATGATGTAAAGCTGTTAATTTTGCATACAATCGTTTTGCTAAATTAAAATATATGTTTCTTTGTGCTAGTAACAACCTAACATCATTAGAAAGATTATTCCTATCACAATCTATATTTTTGACTTGCATTTCTAATTTTTCAACTCTTCTCTTCTTTATTTATAAATCTCTTTGTGTCTCACTAAGTTGCACATTTAATTTCTTAGCTTCATTACTAGCAGACACAATAACAGAATCAAAATAAGCCACAGTATCATCAAATGAAACAATTTCAGCATCATAAGCAGATAAAGGAATATTAAAAGATTCAAGAATTGCACGTACCTTGGTTGTCATGGGAGACTTGTCAGTGGATTTAGACATAAAACATTGCCCTGAAATGTTCTCTTCGCAATCCTCAAAACTTGCGAACATTGCTCCATGTGTGGGATGCCTCATTTCTTCATCATCAGATCCTGAAGACCAGATCTGATAAGTTCCACTTTCTTCTTCATCAGATTCTCCCTTAGCAACTAAAGACACTTCTTTGGTTTTAGAACGTAACTCTTCAATCTTTTCAGAGTAGTAAGCTTCATCTTTAACTTTTTCTTTCTTTTCTTCTTTCTTTCGTAACATGCAATCAGCTGCGAAATGATTCGCACCATTGCAATAGTGACAGTAAATTCCTGAATCACCCTTCAACTTTTTCTCTTCATTCTCATTTTTCTGTTTTTCATCTGTTTTCTCCATTTTCTTCCTCTCTTCCCCTCCAGTTCTTGTGACATCATTTTTCACATCACTATTCTTTCCTTTTGTATTAGAAGACTTTTTGAAAAACTTTTTAACTCTGTTGTTTGAATAGTATGCTACTGCTTCATCATCGGAGTTCATCAAAAATCCTTCTACATCTGAACCATCTTTTTCATCAGTTTCTGATACCTTTGAAACAAGAGCCAAAGGACCACCAATAGCTTGTTTTGATTCTTCATACATTTCTGTGACCTCACATTCATGTGTTTTCAGTTGACTGTAAAGATCATTCAATGTAGTTGTATCAAAACTTTGTTGATTCTTAATCATCATGCTCACACTTCGCCATTCCTTGCGAAGACCCATAATGAAAGTTAAATTGAACTCCATGAGAGATCTAGTGATACCATACCTATTGTAGCGAAACATAAGCTCATTCAGACGATCATAGCAATTTTCGAGAGTTTCTATATCCTTTTGTCTGAATTCCTTCAGTTCAACTAGGCACTGCTTCACAGAGTTGATCTTCGTCTTTTCACTACCTTGATACTTTTCTTTTAGAGTATTCCAGATCTCTTTTGCTGTTTTACAACTACGAATGTAATTGTAAACCACAGGAGGTAGAGCACCTCTTAGTTCTCTCATGCATCTCTTTTCATTATTCTTCAGTCGATTTCATGGTTCTTCAACATCAGTAGATGCAATGGATGATCCAATTGGTTGAACATTAGCAGGAGCTAGTACTGTTCCATCGATACACTTCCAAAGTTCTTCATCAATTCCATTTAAGTAATCTTCCATTCTATCAGCCCAGTGATCATAGTATTCTGGAATTAACATCGGAATTTTGATTGAGGAACCAAGCAAGTGAGAGAAAGAAGTCATTGAATTCATGTTAAAGTTCGCCATTGATGAACACAGAAAATGTATGAAAACTTGATGAATTTTAGAATTTTATCAAATGAATTGATCACAAATCACTAATCGATTACTCGACTTAACAATTCAAATGCAGAATCAATTCAAATCTGAAGATCAAAAGTGATTTTCAAAATCAAAAATGTGCGGAAAATTTTGAGTGAATTTGTAACTCAAAAAGCAAATGATTCTTATACGAAAATCAGATCTAAGCAGTTTGAATCCTGCTCTGATACCAATTGATGATAATTCTTATCGAGAATTTAGAAAAGAAAAGATAGATTTGAATGATTTAAGATGAAGAACACAAAGAGTAAATATTAATCAGATCTCATATTGATTAAGACTGATTACAAAATAAGCAGAAGTGAGTTCTAGCATCCGTCACTCTACTTCAAGCCTAAGTCCCTATTTATAGGGAACAAACAAAAAATATACTAAGTCTATACATTTTCACTTCGCACAAAAAATGACTTAGTAAAATAATACAAAATGCGAAACAACACAAAACACTCTATTCGACTTTTACAATATACATCAACACCATTGGGCCTTCATGGTCCAATTTCACGATTATTAGGCCCAATATAATCAAAACAAGTTTATTGGGCTTCCGGTGATCCAATTACATTCCTACGGGACCCTTAATGGCTTTTACATGCTATTGGGCCATAGTGGCCCATTCGCATTGCTAGTATAGTCCAAATCAATCATATGCCAATGGACCAACGTGTCCATAAGCATACTCGACAACCTCTAAATAGCACACATGATTAGTGGACCACTTTTGTCCTTTTTCATGTTTTTTAGCCTTTACTCATAATCATATAAATATCAAACGGGTTGTAATCAATGATATTCGTATTCATGGGGTAATAATTGGGATTTAGTGAGAAATATCGGTCGGCACCAATAAGTGTCGGCTGCAGCCGGTAAGTTATCACTAGAGTCTCTTGGAGTGAGAGCGAGAGTTTGTGTATAGATCTATACGGGGGTGACTCCCCCACACCTAAGCTGGTCGCTACAGTTAGACTCGGCCAGTCTAGGGTGACAAAATCTTAATCAAAACCGACATTTGTAAAAATGCCAAGACAAGCGAAATAGTCACATGGTTATAACGTCTCACATAGAGATCCATTACCATTTCATCAATCAGGAGAAATTAACTTCATACATGGTGGTTATTCAATGCGTTTATACGATAATAGAAAATCATACTACTGTTTTGAATCAGAAAATATCGGATTTTCCGGGAAATTTACATCATTCATTTAACACATCAAATACAATAAAACGAATGCTTTTGGGATAGTCATACAAACATACATGTTTTGAAATCACGTATACATTTGCATGTATTGGATCATCACATCATATCGTAAACTTATTTTATTTCATAAAATATCGGATTTTCTGGTTTATACAACGATACAAATCATTTTTATATCAAACATGCTTCTAAACTCACCAACATTATATATGTTGACACGTTTTCAAATAACTTATATTCTCAGGTAACATTTAAGCAGAAGATAATTATCAAGCGTATTAGGATTTCATGATTTATGACTTTTAAACAATACATGTTATATCTATGTAATATTTGTTGAATGTACTTGATGTGAACTATGGAAGTTATACTATGTAATGTTGGTGATGTATGTTTTTGTTTAATGTATATTCATTGTAATGGTATTCAATTGTTAGTCACGCAAGCCCTCGAACGTTTCTGCCGTCCGGTTCAAGGGTGTGATAGGTTGGTATCAGAGTAATGTTTATAGTGAACTAGCATATCTAACCATACATGATATGTAACTATAAACATAATGGGACTAAACAACTCTGAACAAAACAACATTTTAACACTTATGTGCACATAGTAGGATAATAATCTAATAAAAGCTTTTGGGCGAAATTGAACACTGTGACTAAACCTGGGTAGTTTTGTAGTCAAATTAGGGATAAATATAGCCTGATCAACTATATTTATTTAGAATATGGCCAACGTGTGTTCGGGAGTGATCACAGTGGGAAATGAATCCACAAGCCTACCCGACTCTCCAATAACTCTAGGAAACCAAAACATCAATAATTAACACTATGAGGATAATTAAAATATACTATAGGAATAATCAAAACTTGACTTGTTACTACGCCCCATGCATCCATGGATGATGATAAGAAAGGGTGCATTTCTACCAAGTACTAGTGGCTCAAGGGGTACTTGAGGAGGATCCCGAAGAAGGGCAAGATAGATCCCATGATGCTGGACCCGATGTGGAACAGGAAGAATATGTGGTCACTGATTTTGAATATGACGAATCTGACCAAGGGTTAGATGAAGAGAAGGACGTAGAAGAGGCACGTTTTGAACCCCACCTATCGAAAGCTGCATCAGATCCCCACATTGTTCAAAAGAGTGATACAGACTATCTATGCTCCCTCGAGGAAGCAATTATCAACCTCAAGCTTTAACTTTTTACGGCTGAAGCAAGGGCTGTACGAGCCGAGTGAAGCGTAGAGGTAATCACCCAAGAGGCGGATGAACTGGCTGAACTCCTGATACATCAGCTCAACGATTGAGTATCATTGTCATCTCTTCTAATAGGACTTGAACTACTACTTTCTATATAGGTCTCACCGTTTGAGGAATGAGTCGTATCTCCTACTAATATTATGTTCCCCCCACCCACCCCCCCGACACATCCCACCATGACTAGGACTAGTCGTATACGTTATTAGTATTATGATTACGTGATCTATGCTATGTACTATCGACTGTATGTTTAAGTGATTACACTACTCATAGGGTCATCATGTTGCCAGATTTTATATTTTCATGTACTGTATGCATTCTGGAAAATTTTCATGTATCAAAACTATTAGTATTAATGAAAAATGCTTTATGTTTTATCTTGACAATGTTATCCGCCATGTGTTTTACTTCGTTGTTTTATGCCAATGTGTGAAATTACTTAACTACATACTATACCCCTAGTCCAAAGGATCACAAACTCGCAAAAACCCTAAGCACTCAACATCTTTCCATTCCATGACAAAAAGATGCCTCAAAGACCCATCTGTGGAAACAACACAACACCTACCCCATCGGAAATAAACTTGGTTGCATTCTAGGCAGTAGTATCTGCTGCAGTCACTGCAGCACTTGCACAAATTCGCAATGGAAACAACGGAGAAGGCAACGGGCAGGGAGTCGGAAGCACAAATCTAGGGACAATCCATAGAGTCGCACGGCCATGCATCTACAAGGACTTCACCAACGCCAAACCTCAGACCTTTAATAGGATAGGAGGTGTCATAACCCTGAATAGATTGATTGAGAAAGTAGAGTCTGTTTTCGAAATCTGTGGATGTCCTGATGAGTGCAAGGTCAAGTTCGCAACCTGCACTTTCGTTGACCAAGCTCTTTCCTGGTGGAATGGCCACGTAGAGGCCATGACACTCCCGGTGGTGAACGAGATGCCCTGGGAGGAGCTAAAGGGGATGATGTTAGCAGAATATTGTCCCAGAGGTGAGATACATAAGATGGAGCAAGAGTTGTGGAACCTCGCGGTCCAAAACTCCAATATCGACACATACATATCCCGCTTTAGTGAGTTATCTCTTCTGTGTACCATGATGATCACCTCAGAAGAGAAAAGGATTGAAAGGTTTATCTGGGGACTGAATGAGCCTATCCAAGGAAATGTCATTGCAACAAACCCTAAGATGTTTGATAATGCTAAGAGGCTGACCAAGAAACTTTACAATCATGGTAATAAGAAGGCTCCCAAGACATTGGAGACGGAGGGTAAGAAGGGAAGAAACAAAAAGAGAAAGGAGAACAGAACTCATAATCATCTAAGAAGCAACAAACGGTTTATGTCCATGCTGTAACGCAAGCAACTACCACACCACATGCTCCAGTCTCATCTAGACCAAATACTTCCAAGCAGTACGTGGGAAATCCCCCCAAGTGTAGCACATGCAACTTCCACCATCACGGGGAGTGCAGAGAGATGAGTTGCACAAAGTGCAATCGGAAAGGCCATACAACGAAGTATTGTAGGACTTAGCCTCTACATAACCAGATGAAAAAAAAAACACAACAACAACAACGCCAATATTGGAGCTAGTTATACCTGCTATGGATGTGGGAAAACTGGGCATATCAGGCGAAACTTCCCCAATGAGAACAACCAAGGGGCAGGAACAACAAGGAGATTACTGACCATGGGTTAGGGGGAAGCAGTGCAGGAGCCATCCGTTGTCACCGGTACGTTCCTACTTTACAACTCATATGCACGCATCTTATTTGATAGCGGAGCGAAGTCAAGTTTTGTGAGTAATAAGTTCAAATGCCTACTAAAACAAGAACCCCAAAAGCTCAATGAAGCCTTCACAGTGGAAATGGCTAATAGGAAGACTGAATCAACTGAGGACATCTATGTAGGGTGCACACTAACTCTAAACGATTGCACCTTCCAAATAAATTTAATGCTTGTAAATATTAGGAGTTTTGATGTGATCATCGGCATGGATTGGTTAAGCCCCCATCATGCCGACATTATGTGTCACGAGATGGTCGTTCGCCTTCGTCTTCCTAACCTTAAAACCCTAATAATCTACGGAGATAAACTCGAAGCAAACCTTCACCTTCTCTCGAGTATCAAGGCAGACAAGTGTCTACAAAAGAAGAACTATGCATTCCTTGCTCACGTGGTGGGTAAAACTAAGGAGGAAGCAAGCATTCAAAACATCCCAGTAGCATGTGACTTCCCGAATGTGTTTCCAGGAGATCATCCGGGAATACCCCCAGAACGCCAAATCAAATTCCGAATCAACCTAGTGCGTAGAGTCACTCGAATCACCAAATCACCCTATAGGCTGGCTCCTATAGAAATGGAAGAATTGTCAAGCCAACTGAGCGAACTCCTGAATAAAGGATTTATCAGACCTAGTTCCTTGCCATGAGGAGCTCCGGTTCTCTTTGTTAAAAAGAAAGACAGATCCTTCAGGATGTTTATTAACTATAGGGAATTAAATAAGCTCACAATCAAAAACTGGTATCTACTTCCGCGAATCGATGATCTATTTGACTAACTTCAAGGGGCTAGTTACTTTTCGAAGATAGATCTGAGATCCGGTTGTCATCAACTCAAAGTCCAAGAAGAGGACATTCCTAAAACTGTTTTCCAAACTCATTACGGTCATTACAAATTCATCGTAATGCCGTTCGGTCTAACGAATGACCTCGTTGCATTTTATGGACCTCATGAATCGTGTATGCCGCCCATTCCTTGATAAATTCGTAATCATTTTCATTGATGATATTCTCATATAATCTCGAAGTGAAGAAGATCATAGCCAACACCTTTTACAGATATTAGAGACCCTTCGAGCTGAAAAGTTATATGTAAAAGTCTCTAAGTGTGAATTCTGGCTCCGCAGTGTTAACTTTCTGGGCCATGTGACATCCCCATTTTCGCAGCCAGAAAAGACCGATTTTGTTTATGCTTTGTTTCAAAATCAGAGTAATATTTTAAATAAAAATGTTGCGGAATTTGTCCCAAAAGAATATATGATAAAGATTTATCAAAATCATTTTCGTAGAAATGTATTTCATTAAAAAGACTCGGGATGTCATGTTCGATACAGATCATAAGCATAAACAATATAATATAGGACTTACTACATTATTCCGTATTTACAGGCCTAAAATCCATTAATCTCTCATCCCAAGACATCACATTTATGCTCATGCGCCACTACCTGTAATACAAGAAACTGAGTGGGTCAGGCTTGGGAGCCTGGTGAGCACATAGGGTTTTCAAACCACAATAAATAAGTTTATTAACTTTATCAAACCAAACAAACCCGATTACCCGTTCCCGTTATCCTCACTTTACATCCCTAAAACATCTAACACAAGGGACCTAGCCTAAGGACTATCACCGGGATGGACACTACTGCTAAGGGGATATCTCATCAATAAATGTCCTTAAGGCAACCATGTGGGGGATGGAGTACATATGGTGAGCACACAGTTCAAATAAACACATACAGGTTGTAAGCCTGCTAGTGTTCCACTGGACTGTCTAGAATAGTCTGTGGTCGTCATCTATACTCCACTAGATTTCTGGATCATCAACAACATCTACAATGAGGCCTCACATTATTTTATTTTGTCACACAACAACTATTACATCTACCCATGTTTTACCCAACACATTTTGTAGATATAAAATACATATACAGTTTAAATCAATGAAAACATGTATAAAACGTTCATCCAGCATAGATAACAAGTATTCAGATAATATGCACACATAGCATCTAATTCATATAAAATACTGCATATCTATGTGTAAGCTGAAAGTAACTATGCACCACTTGGTAAGGTGGTGACTCGGTACTTGAACAACACTTCGTTATCTCAAAACAATTTTTTTCCTTGACCAAACGTAGTATTAATACCACTAGAGTTTAGTTTTAACATTAATCGCGACTAATTAATAGTCTAGCTATTATTACTATTAAATAAGCGTTAAATAACACTCAATATAACTCATAATAATAGCCCAAATAATTATTTTAAGGTCCTAATAATGTTACTACAATTAAATAAAAGCTATATTAAATATAGTATAGGCGTACCTCAGTTACAACGGGTTTTTATTAAAAACCAGGCTTCACTGGAGCAGCATTTCCGAGCTGAAAGCTTTTCTTCTCGGAGCCGTCCGGCGCTTCGGGGCTTTCTTCTCGTGATAGGGAGGTTCCCTATACTTTAAAGGGGTTTAGGGAGGTTAGAGAGAAGTTAGAGAGAGAAAGAAAGCTTTGAAGGTGTGAGGAAATTATGAAGAGTTCATCTCTTATTTATAGGAATTGTATAGTAAAGTAGTCTCCAAGATTCATCCGTAACATTTGCATACGTGCTTCGTTTTTGTGTGTCTTTTTACCGTTGAGTTCCTATTAATGAGATCTTCAACTTTCATTTAGACCTCGTTGGCTAATTCGTCCAGATCTTTCGCATACGAGCTCCGTTTTCGACTGTCTTTATATCATTTAACTTCTATTAATGATATCTTCATTTATCATTTAGATTATTTTAACTAAAAATCGACCGATCTAAACTTCAGATTTTGGGCTGTGCACTGTTATGCTAAATCTTAGAAAAATCATAACTTCCTCATACGAAGTCAGATTTGGATGTTCTTTTTATGCACACTATCGGTTTAACATATACTATGAATTTCATTTAGATCACTAAGGCTAAATCTTGCTCTATCGTAAATTCACTATTTACGCCTCCCGGTATCGTGTCGGTTCTGTCGCGAAACTTCGACGGGTCATAACTTTTTCGTTATAAATCAGATTTCGATGCTCTTTATATGTACGGAAACCTTGTAAAATATACTAAAACTTGGTTGAGATTATTTATTCTTAATAATCTTTTGTCGAAAAGTCATTTTCGACCCCTATTGCCTCTAAATTGACTAGCCCGGATCTGCGGGCGTTAGAATTATCCCCCCCCCCCCTTAGGATGATTACGTTCCGGAATCATCAATGAAACATGATTGTATAATGACTCCATAAATTATCTCTTCATCCTAGGTAATAATTGTAACTTCTATGTTACTTCGAACGAGTATCTAACTCTTGGACTACTTAACTGCAAGCGGTGCTCGGTCTTGCACCTGCTCATTAGACTTTCAATCATGACCTTCATGTCACAACATCATTATTTATCAGAGACTCCTTCTTCTTCTTAACAAACTTAGGATAATTTAATTTTATTACTACAATTGACCAATGTTTCATATTCTAATGACCTATCATCGTATGTAGCAATGCTTAGACTTAGGTCTCGTAGAGTTAAATTCCGGAATGGAATATGCCTTCCTTCATCGTCTAATGTGATATAATCACATTTTAACTTGTAGCATTTCTAGCTACCAACTTCTTTAACAACGAGCGTTATACTTTTATTGATCTCTTTGATTTCAATCGTTTGGTTTAAGTCGGACGCTACATCAAACTTGGTTCTCTGAACCACGTAACCTACTCATCGTAGTCAAACTCAATGTGATATGACCACTAGGGTCGGGATAACAACAATCTTCTTAGTCATTACCGAAACAATGGTAATGACATACTTGAATAAAACAAAATCAATTACTAGTTTCTTGGTAACCTTGTGACTTTCCTTGATCCAAGTGTGAGTCTTGTGCTTCTGGTAGTATAGGCCTCTACTACCTTTCACACCTACTCATACTCGTCCCAAGTATTGTCCCGTAGTTTTCCAAGTCACCATACAAGAAAATCACATAGAAACTTAACACATAAAATATCAAAACGAAGGTTTTATATTATTCCTTGAAACGATTACATGGGTGTTCAAGTTCACCCTAGATTATGCCTCTAATAGGCTACACCATATGACACTATCTACATGGCTTATTCATAACTTGATCTCCATGTATCCATCCTCACTCCTAATTCCTTGCATCGTCAGCTGCTTCGTCTAGGATCATATGGAATGCTCTTGCCTTTGGTTTTGACGGAATGTTTGGTCTTGCCGCCTCTTTCTTTTTCGGGCAATCCTTAGCAACATGCCTTTCTTCACAGCATTCATAATACACCCTTTTGCTGGCAGTACACTCGTTGGCGTAATGTCTGGTCTTCCCACACTTGTAGCAAGTCACATATTCGCTACATTTCCCAAAGTGATTCTTCTTGCACTTCTCGCACCATTTCACTTTGTTTCCTCCTCCGTTAAACTCCTTTGCACCAGACTTGATCTTCTTTTTAGGCCTCGTAGACCCCTCAAACTTCCTCTTTTCGCCAACCTCAATCTTGTTGGCAGCTCTTCCCTTAATCATATCTTCCACAGACTTGGCAGCCCAGATAGCTGCCCCCAGAGTAGGTGCCTGATGCACTGGCACCACGTACTCCCATGGAAGTCCCTTTGCGTACTTGTTGATTTTTGTCAGCTCATCTGGAACAAGATGCAAGGCGAACTCCATCTTCTATGTGAAGTTGTTGGTGTATTCATCAATTGACATGCTTCCTTTCTTCAAGGCCAGGAACTGGTTCTCTAGCTCGAGTAAGTTTTGAGCTAAGCAGTACTTTCGTTTAAATTGCACCAGAAACTCTGCCCATGCCAGTTGCAGGGGCTCATTAGGGCTCACAGTCTTCCCTAGGGTATTCCATTAGCGAACAATGCCTCCTCTGAATTGACGTACTGCAAACGTGGTTTGTAGCTTGCCTTTGCAACCACATGTCATGAAGGCCAATTCCATATCTGAGATGCAATCCATGACCCCGATCGGATCTTCCTTCCCAGTGAAAGTCGATGGCTTGTAAGTTAGAAAATCTTTGTACTTGCATCCATTCCTTTCGACCCCTTCATCATGATCGTTCCTCCTAATCACCGGGGGATCAACTTGACCAACGGTCCTACTATCATTCCCTTCCTCAGACTAACCGTCATTCAGCTCGGGCTATTCAATAGGCATTGTAATTTCCTCTCGAGCTTGTTGAAGTAAACGCCTTTTTCCTCTATTTGACGATCCAACATCATTTGGATCAATGCTTGCACTCCGACCATCATGATTGGCTCGGGTGCAACTTCTACAACGACTGGTATTTGCGGTATCACTTGGAGCTGATCTCGGTTCCCATTTGCATTCACATTTCCACTACGGGTCCTTGCCATCTTGATCTATACACCGAATAAGGTGAATCTAGATCTTTATTTAGGATTGACGTTTAAATCATCCTTATCACTCCGAAACATTTATATGCTAGTTCTAATATCGTAGTTAAACGCTTAGAATCCTAAACACATAAAGTTTCAAGATCCGGTTGGCAACAGACCATAGATCCGAACAAATAATAGCATGTCAGGCACAAAGCATTTAGCACATAAAAGCATTTTAGGCATAATTCCTAAAATAAGCTACTGCTCACACCTCATAATCATCACTTAGTATTCTAAGTTTAAGTCTAGAAATCCTACAAATTCTTAGTTCGCTTAAACTAATGCTCTGATACCAACTGTGACATCGCCATTTTCACGGCCAGAAAAGACCGATTTTATTTATGCTTTGTTTAAAAATCAGAGTAATATTTTAAATAAAAATGTTGCGGAATTTGTCCCAAAACAATATATGATAAAGATTTATCAAAAGCATTTCCGTAGAAATGTATTTCATTAAAAAGACTCGGGATGTCATGTTCGATACAGATCATAAGCATGCACAATACAATATAGGCCTTACTACATTATTCTGTATTTACAGGCGTAAAATCCATTAATCTCTCATCCCAAGACATCACATTTATACTCATGTGCCACTACCTGTAATACAAGAAACTGAGTAGGTCAGGCTTGGGAGCTTGGTGAGCACATAGGGTTTTCAACCCACAATAAATAAGTTTATTAACTTTATCAAACCAAACAAACCCGATTACCCATTCCCGTTATCCTCACTTTACGTCCCTAAAAAATCTAACACAAGGGACCTAGCCTAAGGATTATCATCGGGATGGACACTACTGCTAAGGGGATTCCTCAGCAATAAATGTCCTTAAGGCAACCATGTGGGGGATGGAGTACATCTGGTGAGCTCATAGTTCAAATAAACACATAGTTCAAATAAACACATACATGTTGCGAGCCTGCTAGTGTTCCACTGGACTGTCTAGAATAGTCCGTGGTCGTCATCTATACTCCACTAGATTTCTGGATCATCAATAACATCTATAACAAGGCCTCTCATTATTTTATTTTGTCACACAACAACTATTACATCTACCCATGTTTTACCCAACACATTTTGTAGATATAAAATACATATACAGTTTAAATCAATGAAAACATGTATAAAACGTTCATCCAGCATAGATAACAAGTATTCAGATAATATGCACACATAGCATGTAATTCATATAAAATACTTCATATCTATGTGTAAGCTGAAAGTAACTATGCACTCACTTGGTAAGGTGGTGACTCGGTACTTCAACAGCACTTCGTTATCTCAAACAATTTTTTTCCTTGACCAAACGTAGTATTAATACCACTAGAGTTTAGTTTTAACATTAATCGCGACTAATTAATAGTCTAGCTATTATTACTATTAAATAAGAGTTAAATAACACTCAATATAACTCATAATAATAGCCCAAATAATTATTTTAAGGTCCTAATAATGTTACTACAATTAAATAAAAGCTATATTAAATATAGTATAGGCGTACCTCAGTTACAACGGGTTTTTATTAAAAACCGGGCTTCACTGGAGCAGCATTTCCGAGCTGAAAGCTTTTCTTCTCGGAGCCGTCCGGCGCTTCGGGGCTTTCTTCTCGTGATAGGGAGGTTCCCTAGACTTGGGAGGGGTTTAGGGAGGTTAGAGAGAGAAAGAAAGGTTTGAAGGTGTGAGGAAATTATGAAGAGTTCATCTCTTATTTATAGGAATTGTATAGTAAAGTAGTTTCCAAGCTACGTCCATAACCTTTGCATGCGTGCTCCATTTTTGTGTGTCTTTTTACCGTTGAGTTCCTATTAATGAGATCTTCAACTTTCATTTAGACCACGTTGGCTAATTCTCATTCTATCTCGGATATACAAAACTGTATCGAATTCTCCGCGCTCGAAAAGTAGAGACTATGGTTCGTCCATAACTTTCGCATACGAGCTCCGTTTTTGTCTATCTTTTTACTGTTGAGTTGCTATTAATGAGATCTTCAACTTTCATTTAGACCTCGTTGGCTAATTCTCACTCTATCTCAGATTTACAAAACTGTATCGAATTCGCAACGCTCGAAGAGTAGGGACTAAGCTTCGTCCATTTCTTTCGCATACGAGCTCCGTTTTCGATTGTCTTTTTATCGTTTAACTTCTATTAAGAATATCTTCATTTATCATTTAGATTATGTTGGCGAAAAATTAACCGATCTAAAATTCAGAATTCGGGTTGTGCACTGTTATGCTAAATCTTAGAAAAATCATAACTTCCTCATACGAAGTCAGATTTGGATATTCTTTTTATGCACACTATAGGTTTAACATATACTACGAATTTCATTTAGATCGCTAAGGCTAAATCTCGCTCTATCATAAATTCACTATTTACGCCTCCCGATATTGTGTCGGTTCCATCGCGAAACGTCGACGGGTCATAACTTTTTCGTTATAACTCGGATTTCGACGCTCTTTATATGTACGGAAACCTTGTAACATATACTAAAACTTGGTTGAGATTATTTATTCTTAATAATCTTTTGTCGAAAAGTCGTTTTCGACCCCTATTGCCTCTAAATTGACTAGCCCGGATCTACGGGCGTCACAATGTAGTCAGTTAAGAAGAAATACATGTGGATCCTTCAAAGATAAAAGCCATAGAAAGCTGGACAACTCCGGCAATGCCAACGGAAATTCACCAATTCCTAGGTTTCGCAGGGTACTACCGAAGATTCATTCAGAACTTCTCTAAGATAGCAAAACCCCTCACCACATTGACTCAGATAAGATGTACCTAGATATCAAACAACATTATTGGTGGCCAAATATGAAAGCAGAAATTGTTGTTTACATGGGCAAGTGCCTAGCTTGCGCTAAAGTGAAAGTGGAATACCAAAAGCCCTTAGGACTATTACTACAGTCCGTAATCGCTGAGTGGAAATGGGAAAGGATTACCATGGATTTTGTGACCAAATTACCCAAGACAACTGATGGGTTGGACGCCATATGGGAAATAGTCGATAGGTTGACAAAATCTTCCCATTTCCTGCCAATAAAGGAGTCATACAAGATGAAACGATTGACTAGAATCTACATCAAAGAGATTGTAAGACTCCATGGAGTGCCAATATCTATCATCTCAGATCGGGATAGTAGATTCACTTCACGCTTTTGTGTAACAACCCGTCATTTCAGGTCATTAAAGATCGAGTCTTGTAACCTCTTTGAAAAAGGGATTAGAATATCATCAAAAAATGAAGTATTCAAAAGCTCTGGTTGGAGTACGCTATGTAGTAAATATCGTGTTAAGGTTTCCAAACATATAAATAACACAAAAATTCGAGTTATAACGAAGAAGTTATTGACCATTCTAAGTTTTCCGACAAAACCCAGCAATACGAAGTTACGTAAAAACGCAAAGTTTCAATAAAACACTTTTTGACCTTAGGTGTCTAAATGAAAGTCATAGATATCGTTAAACTACAAACGTGCATAAAAAGAACGCTCAAATCGGACATCATATGAAAAAGTTTTGAATTTTTAAAGAAATTCCTTAATAACGTCATTTTAATAAATAAATAATAAAAATAATTTCGGAATTTGCCGACGGAATCTAAACGAAAGTTGTAGATCTTAGTCTCACCTACGCGTTGATATAAAGAACGTCAAAAACGGAGTTCGTATGAAGGAGATATGAATTTTTGAAGTTTGATAAATAATTAATATATATTTTTATTCAAAACTTTGGTATTATCCGAAATCTGAGTCACGCAAGTACGCCCTGCGTACACGAGTACGCCCAGTGTACTCAAGGCCTTGGCCTCGGATCGTCCACGTCGCCCCTATGCGAGCCTACCCCCCGTCCCATCTGATGTCCGAGGAAGTTGAGGACTCGGTCATGCATGACGTACGGGTACGCCCCGCGTACCGAGGCGGTTCCAGCCTCCTATAAAAGGGATGCGAGGGTTCCCGGAAAAATTACTCATTCTCTCTCCCTTTTCCTGCATTTTGCCTCGGTTTCCGTGCTCGCACTACCCCGAAGCCCTGGTAGTTTTCCGTGCTCGCACTACCCTAAACCCTAAATGCTTTTATACTCTTTTAGGGGGGGGGGGGATACAAGTAAACATACGGTTATTATCGTGTATTTATAAAGTTTCACTTCACTTGTTTTATCGAATAAATCACTTGGAATTCATTACTACTATGGAAAACTCTTGTCATACTTTATACAAAGTATATAGTGATCTCAAAGTACCTTTCGTTGCTAAGTCGTTTTATACATTCTAAAAACTTATGATTTATGCTTTGTCAAACATTGTGAAAAAGGATAAACTTTGCATACAAAACTATCACTTTAATACATACTTAGTTAAGAATCCATGAGACGTGTATATCTTCAAACACTACTTTCTTAATAGAAAGTAATGCTGCAAGTCCTGTCTATAACCAAAGTCTCCCGTTAGGAGAACGTGTCAAATGTGTATAGATCTATACGGGAAGTCATGATCCCGCGCCCTGACTGTTAGCTACAGTCCGTCCTTTGGGGTGACAGTTGTCATAACGCTACGACGCCTGAAGAACGTCGTTACAGGCATATTATGTTTAGTATGGTTATAAACCCCATCGGATACACAATTATTATAGTACTTTTGATTGATGAACGAGTAGTTATTATATAGATCTATGTTTAAAAGCATGTGGCTTGCTTCCAATTTTTATTCTTGAACATTAAGCAACTATAGGAAAATAAGGGATTTTATTGGTTCAACTATCTACATTTTTCAAACACAAATACTCTCATGCATTTCATACTTTTATAAGAAAATAATGGATTTTCTTGGAAAACATACACCCATTTTGGAATGGCATTCAATTTTTCTAAACCACTTACGAACTCACCAACTTAATTGTTGACACTTTCTCTTTGAAATAACTTGTATTCTCAGGGAACCGCTAAGCAGGTTTGGAAATCAACTTTTGGGATTAACGCGCTGGCGTTAATTACTTCTTTTGAAAGATGTTTATGTATTTATCTTTTGAACATGTAATGAATACAATTATGTAAACATTTTTAAAACCTTTATATATGTATGGTGGTGTGTACTTTCGTTTCTATGAACTGTTATGATACTGAATATGACGTCCTCCGCCCTCGAATGTTTCCGCCGTTCTGGTTTGGGGGTGTGACAGATTGGTATCAGAGCTTTGTTTATAGGGAATTAAGTATATCAAAACCATTTCTTTTTGGTATACAACTATAAACTCAACTGGGCAAAAACACTCTGAGAAGAGTCATACTTTTGAAATTAAATTTATTTAGTTTTTTTTAGGTAAGCATGCACTCATTTCATACTAATAACAGTTTCATATCGAATAAATTTAGAAGTATTATAAATAAGTTGTGCAGTACAGGTATGCCTTGGGACATGTAATCGGAACTGGGAAGAATATAGCCTGATCAACTATGTTTGTCCGAGAGACGACTAACGTATGCCAAGGAGTGTCTGCAGTGGACAACAATTTTAAATCTTACCAAAAGCACATCATTACATAATACTAAGAGAGTTTTTTGTTGTCACCAACCATTAAACTTAAGAGTAAGTTTCATGTGCTTTAGCTTATAGTCAATTCTTAACCCTATTCTCGTACAGACTCAATGGCGGGATTCCATCACCCCAATGACCCTACTACCCCAACCAAGGTAATGGAGGATGGATCGAAGAAGATCCTGAAGAAGACGAAGAGCCTATAGAGTTGGAGGAAGGAGATGACTTTGGCATAGATTCGGAGCCAGAAATTATCAATCCACCAATCCCACAACCTCCCGTCCACGTGAGGAACTTCCAAGGACCCACTCCTATGTGGGGAAGTCACCTCCACCATTGGAGCCAACAACAAAGCTTACGCCCTCCCTACGGCATGTGCCGAGACTTCTATGATGTCAGAGGCAGGGGATCAGCAGACCGAGCACTTCCGGTCATGGTTGGTAAACTCGCCAACCAGTGCTATCAATCCGGAGTGCAAGCCAACCGAATCCGAGAGGTCAACGTGGAAGTACAAATCCACACGGTCGATATCAATCGCCTAGAGATGTTGCAGAACGACATCCACCTTCGCGGCGAAGCATTCCAAGCACAAGCAAATGCAACCTTCGCAGAATTGAGGAAACAACAAGCTGCGTTTGATAGGCGCCTCATGGAGTCAAAGCAGTCCGACACGGAGTCATACTCCAAGCGCAAACCGCGCCGCAAGTATTACTTGCCCGACTCTCAATTTTTGTTATAAATTAGGACTTCGGATAAAAGTATTATTTTCTTTAAAATTTTCTGTAATCGGAGACCTTTTGAAAGGTCAAAAACTTTTGTCTAGACTCAGATGTAACACAACTATATGTTTAACATATATAAGGGCATATACCTTTCTTGTTGTTAATTATGTGTAGTTCGTTCAATTCATAAGTAAATCTATTCAAACTTTATTTTCAAGCTCAAAACCCTGTGTTGGCCAAACCAAATTCTTAAACTATTAAAAGTTAACTCAACATCATCCAACTCGCAACCACCAAAACTTATAATCTCTCATTCTTTTCTTTTGACAGCTCGATGCCTCCTCGTAGATCAGCACGTACAAACGCAACCCCACCACCACCTCCACCACTAACATATGATCCGGCCATGGTCTAAGCTGCTATCACAGCAGCAGTAACAACAGCTCTCTCGCAAATAAACTCCAATGCAAATGGAGGAACAGGAAGCAGCACGAATCATTCCAATCGTGGCACCGACTAGGGTCAAGTAAGGGAATTTACCTACAAGGAGTTCTCCAACTCAAAGCCAAAGACTTTTAATGGCATTGGAGGAGTCATTGTGCTAATGCAATGGTTTGAAAATACCAAAACAGTTTTCGAGATCTGCTCATGCCAAGAAACAAGCAAGGTTAAATTCGCTGCTTGCACCTTCATAGATCGAGCCCTCACTTGGTGGAAAAGCCATGTGAATTCGGTGACGCTCACTGTCGCCAACGCCATGAGTTGGGAGGATCTGAAGGTTCTACTACTGAAAGAATACTGCCCAAGGGGCGAAGTGCAAAAGCTTGAGCAGGAGCTCTGGAATCTGAAAATGACTGGGTCTGACCTAGTCGCCTACACAGCTAGGTTCAACGACCTCGCTGCATTGTGCCCTACCATGGTCAACCCAGAATCAAAGAAGGTTGAAAGGTACATTTGGGGGTTGTCACCCCAGATTCAAGGGCATGTCCTAGCTTCCAACCCTATTACCTACAACATCGCTAAACGCGTGGCTCAGCGACTCAACGACCACGGAGTAAAACAGGGTACCATTGCAGCAACCGCAAATCCATCTAAGGAGACTCAGGGCCAGAGTAGGCCTTGGAACAAGAGGAGGGGACAAACCCTCCAAGAGAACCCCAAGAAACAACAAGTAGTAGCAACCCACGCTATGACTGTACCTGCCAACCCTACCCCCACAAGTTCGTATAATGGGAAACTTCCTAAGTGCAACCAATGCAACTTCCACCACCACGGTCCTTGCCATGATCTTCAATGCACCAGGTGCAATAAGAAGGGACATACAGTCCACTATTGCAAAGAGCCAACCCAACCATCCGCCCCCACTGCTAATACCGGAGTAAGCCGAGCCTGCTTTGAGTGCGGAGACACTGGGCACTACCGCAGACACTGGCCGAGTTTTCGCAGTGGGACAAAATGAAGCCATTGCGGACCCTACTGTTGTTAAGGGTACATTTCTTCTCGATAACTCGTATGCATGCATTTTGTTTGATAGTGGAGCAGAAAGGAGTTTTGTGAGTCACGACTTTAAAGGCCTGCTAAAACCAATACCACAATCATTAAGTGAACCATTCATAGTAGAAATGGCCAACGGGAAAACCGAAGGAACTAAGGAGATATATTTAAACTGCACCCTAACTCTAAACAATAATCCCTTTTCAATCAGCCTCATGCCACTCTCGATTAAGAGTTTCGATGTCATCGTTGGCATGGATTGGCTAAGTTCTCATCATGCGAACATTTTATGTTACGATAAGGCCGTTCGTCTTAATCTGCCAACCGGCGAAACTTTCATTGTCTTAGGTGACAAACCTAGTACCACTCTTCGTATCATCTCAAGTATCCAAGCTCAGAAGTGCCTACGCAAGGAGTGTCACGCGTTTTTTGCAAATGTTGTAGATGTGAAATGTGAAGTCCAGGACGTCAAGAATGTGCCCGACGTATGCGATTTTCCTGACGTTTTTCCCGAGGACCTTCCGGGAATACCTCCCGCGAGACAAGTCGACTTCAGAATCGATCTGGTTCCCGGAGCTACCCCAGTAGCCAAAGCACCCTATCGATTTGCCCCGGCAGAGATGCAAGAGCTATCCAGCCAACTGAATTTGCTACTTGGAAAAGGATTCATCAGGCCGAGCTTCTCGCCATGGGGAGCACCCGTGTTGTTCGTGAAAAGGAAGGATGGATCATTCAGAATGTGCATCGACTACAGAGAACTCAACAAACTTACCATCAAGAACCGATACCCCCTACCCCGAATCGATGACTTATTCGACCAACTCTAAGGAGCCAACTAGTTCTCCAAGATCGATCTGAGGTCGGGATATCACCAGCTGCGAGTCCTGGAGAGTGATGTTCCCAAGACGGCCTTCCAAATGAGATACGGACATTACGAGTTTGTAGTAATGCCGTTCGGACTAACCAATGCCCCGACCATATTCATGGATCTAATGAATTGGGTATGTCGTCCATTCTTGGATAAATTTGTGATAGTATTCATAGACGACATACTCATTTATTCAAAGAATAAAGAAGAGCATAGTCAACATCTGAGGCAAGTCTTAGAGACGTTACGGACTAAGAGACTGTATGCAAAATTATCAAAATGTGAGTTTTGGATTAGAAAGGTGGACTTCCTCGGTCACGTGGTCAACAAGGAAGGAATCCAGGTGGATTTATCAAAAATCAAGGCTATCAAAAACTGGTCTGCACCAACTACACCAATAGAAATTCGCCAATTTCTAGGTCTTGCTGGTTATTATCGAAGGTTCATTCAGAATTTCTCTAGCGTCGCAAAGCCTCTTACCGCTTTAACCCAGAAAGGTGTGACCTACAACTGGGGAGAAAAGCAAGATGCTGCATTTCAGAATTTGAAACAGGCCCTTTGCAGTGCGCCCATCCTTTCTCTTCCAGAAGGGACCGAAGATTTTATGGTGTATTACGACGCTTCAAAGCAAGGGCTGGGCTGCGTGCTAATGCAGAGGGGAAAGGTTATTGCATATGCCTCACGACAATTGAAAATGCATGAGGTCAACTACACCACTCATGAATTAGAACTTGGGGCGGTGGTCTTCGCTCTTAAAATCTGGAGACACTACCTATACAGTACCAAGTGCACTATCTTTACAGACCACAAGAGCCTCCAACACATCTTCGACCAGAAGGAGTTGAACATGAGACAGCGACGTTGGGTCGAATTGCTCAACGACTACGAATGTGAGATTCGCTATCATCCAGGAAAGGAAAACGTCATGGCAGATGCCCCTAGTCGTAAGGAGTACTCTGGCCGAAGAGTGAAGTCATTAGCCATGTCGATCCATTCGCACCAGCCAGCAAAAGTCAAGGAAGCTAAAATAGAGGCCTTGAAACCCGAAAACCTGACAAGTGAGACCCTTAGGGAATGGACAGGAACTTAGAAATCAAGAGTGACGGAGCACGCTACCTCATGAACCGAATATGGACACCCAAGTTTGTTGGATTCAGAGAGGTAGTTATGAGCGAGGCGCACAAGACTCCATACTCCGTACACCCCGGGTCAGACAAGATGTATCAAGATCTCAAGCAACTCTACTGGTGGCCAAACATGAAAGAGGAGATCGCTACCTATGTGAGCAAGTGTTTGACTTGCGCCAAGATAAAAATAGAACACCAGAAACCCTCAGGGCTACTCCAACAACCTGAAATACCTTAGTGGAACTGGGAGCAGATTTCCATGGACTTCATAACGAAACTGCCCAAAACTCAGGGTGGCCATGATACTATTTGGGTAATCATCGATAGATTAACCAAGTCCGCTCATTTCTTACCGATCAAGGAAACTGATAAAATGGAAAAGCTATCGAGAACCTACATCTGATAGATCGTACGACTCCATGGAGTGCCCATGTCTATCATCTCGGACAGAGACATCAGATTCACTTCCAGATTCTGGCAATCATTGCAAAAATCCATGGGAACAAGATTGGACATGAGTACAGCCTATCACCCCCAAACTGACGGACAGAGTGAGAGGACGATCCAAACCTTGGAAGACATGTTGCGAGCATGTGTAATCGACTTTGGTAAGGCATGGGATGTTCACTTACCTTTGGTCGAGTTCTCTTATAACAATAGTTATCATACTAGTATCAAGATTGCTCCATTTGAAGCCCTTTACGGCCGTAAGTGCAGATCACCTCTGTGCTGGACGGAAGTGGGCGACACACAATTAGCAAAAGGTGTAGTCCCTGATAGCACCCTCACTGGTCCGGATATCATCAGAGAAACTACTGAAAAGATCGTGCAAATACGAGAACAACTAAAATCCTCAAGGGATAGGCAAAAGAGCTATGCCGACAAAAGACGTAAACCCTTGGAATTTCAGATTGACGATCGTGTGTACTATTGAAGGTCTCACCCTGGAAGGGCATGATATGCTTTGGAAAACGTGGGAAGCTAAATCCTAGGTACATTGTGTTGGATAAGGTGTCTAAGTCCATAACTTATTTGGTATATACTTGACTCGACCCAACATTGTCCTTTTGGGTTACATCTCATCCAAACTATTTATGGATAATTTTATGAGAGTTATACACATATGTTTATTAATATATTATAAGTTATAATATATTAATATGATATTATGTTATTTAATTAGTTTTAGTCTTAAATTAATTATAAATTAATTTAGAGATTAAAAGGAAGACTAATTAGATTGTGGGCTATTGGTTTTATATGGTGTGGGCTAACACTCATTTGTTAATGGGTTAGGCTTGTATGGAAGTCCATGGATGATCCATGGAGCTTTTAACCCATGGATCCTTGGAAAAGGAAAGGTCATGGGTTATTAGGGTTTCACCCTAATCATGTACACTATATAAGCATGCTTATGGAGCATGAAATGGTGCCTAAGTGTAACTAGTGAACTAGTGTGTGTGAGCTTGTGTGTGGCCGAAATACACTCTCTCAAATTTTTCCAAGAGTTTGTGGTATTTTGTGATTCCATTTGAGGCATTCACACTATTGGTGCTTGGCCCTCAAAAGGTATGTAATCTCTTCTAACTCTTTATGTTGAAATGTTCCCCATGCCATGTTAGATAGGTTATAAACCTTGGAAAAATTATTATTTTTCATGTATTTAGACAAACATAGATCCATGGTTTATTAGGGTTGCATGCACACTTAGGAAGTGTTAGATTGCTCAAAACCTTACAGTGGTATCAGAGCCTAGGCTTGCTTATTTGAATACTTGATGCAAATTGCTGAAAATCGAAGATTTTATGCTGTCTGCACAGCTGACTCGACGAGTCCAAGGAAAAACTCATCCAACTCGGCTAGTTGGTTCATGCACTCGACGAGTTGGACCCCCAGACAGCATATCTTCGAGTTTTGGTGCTGGAATTGATCTAGAATCATTACCTTAAACTGTTTTGGACTCATAAAACCTATTTTTGATGTGGTAATGATGATGGTGGATCAATTTCAAAGTTATAATCAAAATTTCAATTTTATATGTGTTCATATGATTCTTGAAATTGTTGATGTGGATGTTCATGTTCATATGAGTGTTGTTAGATCATAGGAATTATTTGCAAATTGTTTTCTAGTTAATTCTTGATCTTAATGTGTTTTAATGGAATTCTTAATTTTCCTCAAGTTATGGAATTCCAAGAGTTTTCTTTTAAATGTTTTTTTAAAGAAGTTGTAGGTTACATTTTCTTGAAGAGTTTTTCCCATAAATGTTTTATGGACTCCATAACTTGTCCTCAAGTTATGGATTTCCAAGAGTCTCTTCATTAAAATCTTTAAAACACTTAATTAAAACTCATAAGTTATGAATAACCAAATGTTTTGAAGAGTTACAAAACTTGCCCTCAAGTTTTGGAATTTGGAAAAGTTTCACACACTTTAATAAACTTTAATTCCAACACTTAGAATTTTAAAAGTTAAAATTCAACACTTATACTATTTATAACATTAATGGTTAATTATATATATATATATATATATATATATATATATATATATATATATGTATAAGAACAAGTCGTTTTACCGTTAGTATAAGGTTGTTGCCTATAAATGGCGACTTAATGGGTGTCCACTCTCACCCACCGCTTGCTTGATCAGTGGAGGGTCGTTAGCCGAACGGGTAGGACAATGACTTTAAATTCTCATTAAAATTATAATGAATATTATAAAGTAACTAAATATTTTTTATTTAATTCTCAATCTTAGTTACTTTAGGAAAAATGTGAATTTGGTGCTAGCCCATGGAATTCACGCTTTGTACCTTACCAAGTCGTTGGTGGAGCGTGTGTGGTTAACCAGCACACTAACTTGGACTAGTAAGGACCACGAAGGGTGAGTTAATGTTTGTCATAGATCAATGGAGCGTGTGTGGGTAACCAGCACATTGATTAGGTGATAATATTAAGGGTGCCAAGTGAATTGGTATGGTTATTCACACCTTGTTTTGTGATCCTCGGCATCTCAATCACAAAATTTGAGAGGGCACACTCGAGATTGAAAAATGTCATTGAAAAAGTTCAATGAATCTCAAAAGATCTAGGAATTTCAAATCCAATTAAAACCTAATAATTTTTTTTTTCATGGTGGAAATTGGTGAATCGTCATTCGCCTACCTTCAAATATTTTATAGTTTGGATTACGGCATCCCTCTTCCAAATTATAAAATATTGTGTTGGGTCCTAGCCTTAATATTTCATATTGGGTGTTATATTAAGGATTTTGAATCAACTAACTTGATTTTCTCCCATTATAGATGTCTGGTTCAGACAACTATGATCTTCCCAAATCTCTTGAAGATGGTGTCACTCAACATCATGCTTCACTTCCTCCACCTCCTCCAATTATTCTCCCTCACCCACAAGTTCTTGAAAAGTTTAAGGTAACTCAATCCCTATTGGCAAGCATAGTCTATGTGTGCTCACATCTTGGAGATAAAGTCACATATTGACAAGCTGGGAGAGTTGGGTGTCAAAGTCTCGTGAAAGTTGGATGTTCAATCAGTTTCTTAGTACCATAGTGAGTCTCTTTGGGACTACTATGAGACAGACTATGACATGACCCTTAATGATCTTATCTATTTGCTCAGTGTTGCAGATTCAACAATGATTCGGAACACCAGTAAAGCAAATTTGATTAAAAGAACAACTTCCCAAGTCTTAAATGGACATTGACAATGGTAGCATTGGATATCTAGAAAAGCATTTCTCTTCCCAATGGAAAGGGATCGGCTATAGTCAACTCGGTTGACCAAATGGTAAAGAGAAAGGCTAAGTCTGAGATAGTCTCATGTGCCATTACCAAAGGGTCCATGTGTTTTGTTGCCAAAGGGAGGGACACTGATTGCGAAGCTGCCATATTTACCTGAAAGACCATAAGATTGATCAAGTCAAAAAGTTTGACTCTACTTCAGTTAAAGTCCACTGTCTAACTCTATTAAGTTCCTATTTGGAGATTCTTATTACATAATGTGAATAGGTCACATGTTTATGTTTTTAAGAATCAAAGAAAATATAGGAAGCTTAAAGTAAGTATATGTTGATTCTGATTGCGAAGGTGGGTTTCAATCGCATGGTTCGGTAATCAGAATTTTGAGTTGTTGCTTAAGAGTTATAATATATTGCTTATGAATAGATAACAACAAGGTTTTCATGTGGATTGTAAGAATAAGTTTTTCCGCAAAGTTTTAAAATAAAAGAAAAAAAAGGGTTTTAATTTTATTTATTTTAAAAATATCCTTACAATGGCATCTGTGGAAAATTGTTGCTTATATGTTTCCAGTAATAGCAATATTGGAAAGTGGATTTGATTCTTTCATTTGTGGTAGTGTCTGAATTTACTAAATGAAGAAAGTTTTTCATCACCCAAGTTTCAATTGGATAGAAACTTGGAATCATACAAGTTGTATTGTATGATGAATAAGAATTTTCATCTTTGAAAATTAAGACTAATTCTTTGATCACATGTATATGTGAGTCAATTGAAGGACTAAGGAATTAGGTACACTGGGTGTGCGCTAGTCAAGGTCCACCACAAAAGATTGATTTGTCATGATTTACTAAAGATTAGTAAATATGATTATACTTATAAGGTTAAGTATAATTCTGTAACATTGGAAAAATGTATAACAAAACAAATGTGAAGAATCAAATTAGGCAGAAAGATAAAAGTTTCTCAAATCTGAAAGGATGGGAGAGTACTTTAGTATCACATTTCATGATCATCTTAATGATTATGAAACCATATCACAAATTCATACTCTAAGGACGTCTTAGTGCATTGTTATGGCTAAGAAGAGAGGTCATGAATTGTTGCATTGGTTAAGATCAAGAAGATGAGTCATACTTCGTTCCAAAACAATTCTTAGAGTCATACTCCAAGATTGTAACCTTGAGTGACATAAAGGAAGATTTATTAACACTAGTCAAATGTAAGTGTAAAATGCTTCTACTCTTGTACATTTGAGATTGGTAATTTGTGATGTCTTGGATGAGACAAAGACCAACTAAGACCAATTGTGTGAAGTGTTAGTCTTTATAAGAATCCTCACTATCCCTTGAATATTTGTATTGTCAAGGAATGGTTCTTGACTGGGGAAACTAAAATGTGAAGGGGACAGTGGGAGCCTTAAAGATTCTGAAAGAGTTTCAGGATTTAATCAAGAGTAAAACCTGTAATTTATCACTAGCACACCACTTAAGGTTTGCAACCTATCATGTTGACATAATTCTTATTTCTATACCTACTTCAAATAAGTTGAATTTGCATGTGACTTATTAGAGTTCAACTTGGAAGCATTGGTGGGCCTTGTGCTACCAAGGTGACATGAAACTAAGATTGAACAAGTTTAATCCATGTAAGGCTGAATTTGTCACTAACCTTATCTTGTGATTATGGTTTTGACAAATTCACATGGATAGGAACTAATACACTATAAAATCTAAGTGCCATAAGGTTTCTCTCCGATTCATGAGAATGATGGTGAGGAAACGCTTTCACTAAGTACATTTTAAGTAGATAGCAATTGTGTTATTTGCATTTTCAAAAGTCGTTAGTGGAGCGCGTGTAGTTAACCATCACACTAACATGGACTTGTGAGAAATGGCAAATTCCTAAGCAATTGACACTATGATTACGACATCCCTTTTCATAGTTCTGAAAATTGTTTAGACACACATGTGAGCTATCTAAGAAAGGGTGTATGAATCTAAATTTCAGAAGTCCAGCAGATTTCAGGAAATTTGTCAGAGCTAGTGGGAGCATAAGTGTTATGCTGATAATCATCATGTTAGTGGGAGCATGATTATTACGTTTAGTGTTGCAAGTTAGCAATGTTAATTATAGAAAACCAAGTTTCAATTCGTGAAGTTGCAGGGGTTGAAAAGTTGTTTTGCTATAATTAAGGGAGAGGAAATTATACTTCATTTCAATTCTAGAAGCTTAGATTGAGATTTTAATTATCTTTAGTCAAGGACATATATATGAATTTTATGTCTGAATGGTTCGACTTAAGGAAATTCTATATATATTGCGTTCTCAAAAATTCAATTATGACTACGGCATCCCTCTTCATAGTTAAATTTTGAAAACATGGAAAATAAAAAAAATATTGTAGCAAAAGAATGGTCTAGTATCATGTCTTTATGTGACACATCATGAATCGTGTCCCATATGCTTCGGATATAGGATCGATTGCATGTGCTATAATATTCATCCTTTCAAAATTTTCCAAATGCTCAGGGCATTTAGAAGGAAAGAGTCTAGAACTGGATATGACTAAAGTGATTAAGCAATTGTCCAGGACAATCTGAGGTTTGCCAAAGATTGGTTGCTCAGGGACATTTGGAAGTATAGTGTTAATTTTGGCAGGACCATATTGACGTTTTCTGAAAAGACGTAACTCTTGTTTAGAAGTGATAGTCAAAATGGGACTATGGAAATGTCTCCATAGGTGGAAGTTATTCAATCTATGTAAGATTAGAAAACCTTAATGCAAGAAGTATGTTCAAAGCAATGTACTTTGAATATGAGACTTCCGTTCCATAGAAGTTGACCTTCTTTGGAATACTCTGTAATGACTGGTGACAAGGTTTTGGTGACTTTGTGAATAATCATTACAAGAGGTACATTGCATAAAAGTTTAAAATCTAACAGATTTTTGGTAAATGGTAGGAATTAGGAATTCTCACATTTACAATAAGGATTTGGGATTGTGAAATGAGTATCATTGGAATCATGTTCAATTGATCTACATCACAATGTAAGGATCATAGACAAACATAGTGTGCATACTTGGAGTATGACATAACTATTTTTTTTAGAAAACCAAAGTGTACATGCTAGGAGCATGGGACGACTGTTGTTTTTATTCAAGTCTTAAGTTGATTGTTTGAAACATTATACAATGAATAATGTGTAATCAATATGGTGATAAATAAAAGGTGGTTCTATTTATATTCAAAAGGGTTCTGAGACCATATTGGATTCGATTATTATTGTGTTTCACTTTGCATGTTTTGACTTCCAAAATAGCTAGGTTATTCTTTCCGAATGACTAACTTATTTAAACACTCCACAGTCGTTCATATGTTGGAAGTAGGTATGAATCAAGACTGTCATGAATCGGGTTTGTAGATGGCTAAATGGGTTTAGTCATAGAAATGGTTGCTACAACATTCATAAGTGCTCAGAAGTTATGAGTATTGGAATAAACCCACGCTCACTTGTATCACTTCATGGAATTTATCTCGGGTGATCGTGAGACGATAATATCATATAAATCTTCAAACCTAGAGATATGAGTTGTTACCTATTAGTTGGTTGTGCATTGATTGCACGTAAACGCATTAGTAACTTGATGTTATAAAACGTGCCTTTGTGTACAATTCAACAAGTAGTAGAACAACTATATGAGTCGAAGTTTATCTGTTCCTTCTAAAAATAGAAGCGATATCTGGGCCCCTCGATGATTTTGTTGTGACCTATGTACCGGCCGGTCAGAACTAAATTGATGTGTTCGATTAAGTTCTTTGTCAAACAAATCGGAAAATCGGGAAACAAACTGCTGGATAATAAGTACGACGTTGTTCCATGTATTTGTCCGGCTAATACCATGAGAACACAGGATTATATGATCACTTATCTAAAATGGCGCTTCATAGTTCAACAGAGTCTTCATAGTTCAATGGAGTTTTCGAGAGCTACGATTGCTGGTTGGTTCCTGAAGTAACATACGCAAATATAGTTATTAGACTTATCCAAGTGGGAGTCTATTGGATAAGGTGTCTAAGTCCATAACTTATTTGGTATATACTTGACCCGATCCGGCATGGTCCATTTGGGTTGCATCTCATCCAAACTATTTATGGATAATTTTATGAGAGTTATACATATATGTTTATTAATATATTATAAGTTATAATATATTAATATGAGATCATGTTATTTAATTAGTTTTAGTCTTAAATTAATTATGAATTAATTTAGAGATTAAAAGGAAGACTAGTTAGATTGTGGGCTATTGGTTTTATATGGTGTGGGCTAACACTCATTTGTTAATGGGTTAGGCTTGTATGGAAGTCCATGGATGATCCATGGAGCTTTTAACCCGTGGATCCTTGGAAAAGGAAAGGTCATGGGTTATTAGGGTTTCACCCTAATCATGTACACTATATAAGCATGCTTATGGAGCATGAAATGGTGCCTAAGTGTAACTAGTGAACTAGTGTGTGTGAGCTTGTGTGTGGCCAAAATATACAAGTGTATACACTCTCTCAAAGTTTTCCAAGAGTTTGTGGTGTTTTGTGATCCATTTGAGGCATTCACACTATTGGTACTTGGCCCTCAAACTCCTCAAGAACCAAACTCATCAAAAAGGTATGTAATCTCTTCTAACTCTTTATGTTGAAATGTTCCCCATGCCATGTTAGATAGGTTATAAACCTTGGAAAAATTATTATTTTGCATGCATTTAGACAAACATAGATCCAAGGTTTATTAGGGTTACATGCACACTTACGAAGTGTTAGATTGCTCAAAACCCAACACATTGGACCCTTCAAAATCATTTCAAGAGTTGGTCCAGTGGCCTACAAACTCCGACTTCCAATTGAGCTTAACAAAGTACATCCAGTATTCCACGTATCGAACCTGAAGAAGTGTTTGTCGGACGAAACACTTGTAATTCCACTCGATGAAATCGAACTAATTGAAAATCTTAACTTTGTGGAAGAACCCGTCGAGATCATGGATAGGGAAGTTAAACGAACTAAACAGAGCCGCATTCGTATAGTAAAGGTCCGATGGAATGCTAAGAGGGGACATGAGTTCACGTGGGAACGAGAAGATCAAATGCAACAGAAGTATCCACACCTCTTCCTCAGCCCCTAAAACTTTTCTTTTGTATTAAAATTTCGGGATGAAATTCCCTCTAACGGGGGGATGATATAACAACCCGTCATTTCAGGTCATTAAAGATTGAGTCTTGTAACCTCTTTGAAAAAGGGATTAGAACATCATCAAAAAATGAAGTATTCAAAAGCTCTGTTTGGAGTACGCTATGTAGTAAATATCGTCTTAAGGTTTCCAAACATATAAATAACACAAAAATCCGAGTTATAACGAAGAAGTTATGTCCATTCTAAGTTTTCCGACAAAAACCGGCAATACGAAGTTACGTAAACGCAAAGTTTCAATAAAACACTTTTTGACCTTAGGTGTCTAAATGAAAGTCATAGATACCGTTAAACTACAAACGTTCATAAAAAGAACGCTCAAAACGAACATCGTATGAAAAAGTTATGAATTTTTAAAGAAATTCCTTAATCATGTCATTTTAATAAATAAATAATAAAAATAATTTCAAAATTTGCTGACGGAATCTAAACGAAAGTTGTAGATCTTAGTATCACCTACGCGTGGATATAAAGAACATCGAAAACAGAGTTCGTATAAAGGAGATATGAATTTTTGAAGTTTGATAAATAATTAATATATATATATATATATATATATATATATATATATATATATATATATATATATATATATATATATATATATATATATTTATTCAAAACTTTGGTATTATCCGAAGTCTGAGCCACGCAAGTACGCCCTGCGTACACGAGTACGCCCAGCATACTCAAGGCCTTGGCCTCGAATTGTCCACGTCGCCCCTATGCGAGCCTACCCCACATCCCATCCAAAGTCCGAGGCAGTTGAGGACTCGGTCATGCATGACGTACGCGTATGCCCTACGTACGAGCGTACGCCCCGCGTACCGAGGCGGTTCCAGCCTCCTATAAAAGGGATGCGAGGGTTCCCGAAAAAATTGCTCATTCTCTCTCACTTTTCTTGCGGTTTGCCTCGTTTTCCGTGCTCGCACTACCCCGAAGACCTGGTCATTTTGTGCAAGTCCCGAAGGTCGATTTTACTCCCGAGAAATCCCGAGAAAATCCGCTTTTTCAAGCCAAAGTTCCGCTCGATTTTTGTCACACCTTCTTCAAACTATCAAGTGAGTTCATACCCCTTTCAAACACACTTTAAATACATTTTAAATGCTTTTATACTATTTTAGGGGGGGGGGGGGGGGGGGATACAAGTAAACATAAGGTTATTATCGTGTATTTATAAAGTTTCACTTCACATGTTTTATCGAATAAATCACTTGGAATTCATTACTACTATGGAAAACTCTTGTCATACTTTGCGTGCATTAGACTTATACAAAGTATATAGTGATCTCAAAGTACCTTTCGTTGCTAATTCGTTTTATACATTCTAAAAACTTATGATTTATGCTTTGTCAAACATTGTGAAAAAGGATAAACTTTGCATACAAAACTATCACTTTAATACAGACTTAGTTGAGAATGCATGAGACGTGTATATCTTCAAACACTACTTTCTTATTAGAAAGTAATGCTGCAAGTCCTGTCTATAACCAGAGTCTCCCGTTAGGAGAACGTGTCAAATGTGTATAGATCTATACGGGAAGTCATGATCCCGCGCACTGAATGTTAGCTACAGTCCGTCCTTTGGGGTGACAGTTGTAATAACGCTACGACGCTTGAAGAACGTCGTTACAGGCATATTATGTTTAGTATGGTTATAAAACTCATCGGATACACAATTATTATAGTACTTCTGATTGATGAATGAGTAGTTATTAAAACTATTCTTTATCTAACAAACGGTAATCCTCTGATAGGTTTATTATATAGATCTATGTTTAAAAGCATGTGGCTTGCTTCCGATTTTTATTCGTGAACATTAAACAACTATAGGAAAATAAGTGATTTTCTTGGTTCAACTAACTAGATTTTTCAAACACAAATACTCTCATGCATTTCATACTTTCATAAGAAAATAATGGATTTTCTTGGAAAACATACACCCATTTTGGAATGACATTAAATTTTTCTAAACAACTTACGAACTCACCAACTTAATTGTTGACACTTTCTCTTTGAAATAACTTGTATTCCCAAGGAACCGCTAAGCAGGTTTGGAAATCAACTTTTGGGATTAACGCTCTGGCGTTAATTACTTCTTTTGAAAGATGTTTATGTATTTATCTTTTGAACATGTAATGAATACAATTATGTAAACATTTTTAAAACCTTTATATATGTATGGTGGTGTGTACTTTCCTTTCTATGAACTGTTATGATACTGAATATGACATCCTCCGCCCCCGAATGTTTCCGCCGTTCTGGTTTGGGGGTGTGACATTTTGGCAATCGCTTCAAAAGGCTATGGGGACACTACTAGACATGAGCACTGCTTACTATCCCCATATAGCCGGCCAAAGTGAACGAATCATTCAAACGCTCGATGATATGCACTTACCTTTGATTGAATTTTCATACAATAATAGTTATCACACGAGCATTAAAGTAGCTCCTTTCGAAGCGTTATATGGTCATAAATGTAGATCACCATTATGCTGGACTGAGGTGGGTGACACTCACCTAGCAAGAGGGCAGTCACCAAACAATGCTTTAATAGGGCCATAAATCATACACGAGACGACAGAGAAGATAATTCAAATAAAAGCTAGACTTCAAGCATCACGGGACCGACAGAAGAGCTATGCTGACAATCGGTGAATGCCCTTGGAATTCCAAGTTGGGGATCAGGTGTTATTAAAGGTCTCTCCCTTGAAATGGATGATTCGTTTTGGGAAACGGCGGAAACTAAACCCACGATACATTGGGCCATTCAAGATTCTTGCCCAAATCAGTCTAGTGGCCTATAGACTCCAGCTACCTGTTGAGCTTAGCAACGTACACCCCACATTCCATGTGTCCAATCTAAAGAAGTGCTTATCTGATGAAACCCTCGTTATTCCTATAGAAGAAATCGAAGTCAATGTGAATCTCCTGTTCGTGGAAGAACCATTCGAAATCATGGACAGGGAAGTGATGCGTACTAAACCAAGTCGCATTGCGATTGTAAATGTTCGATGGAACGCTAGGCCAAATGAGACAGAAGTACCCTCACTTATTCTCGCATTCTCAGACCAAGTTCAAAAGAATTTCGTGATGAAATTCCCTCTAACTGGGGGATGATGTCACAACTAGGAAATTCTATATCCTTGTAACTATAACAATGATAGCCATTGTAACCAAAATTTTGAAAGCATGCTTGGTGTTTATTCAATGACAACAAATTTCATCAAAAACCCTATATAAACACTTTAAATGGTCAATAAAAGATTGGAAACCCAAGAAATTCCAGTTTAAGTCCAATATGGACTATGAGTTCCTTATCGGGCCTAATAGACCAATAAACTTCCAATTTGACTATCATGGGCTTAGAACCCTTAAATGGGCTCTAATTGGACCAACTTTCATGAAACTAACATTTTGGACCATAATGATCCTAAAAGGATTTGGTTTATCCGTAATGGTCCTTGTTGGGCCATAATCGGTCCAATAAACCTTAATGGGCCATAGAACCCATTCCTTTAAGCTAATTAGGATGTGAACCATCCAAAAGGCCCAATGGGCCGAAAAGCTTCTTATTGGGCGTTATGTATTCAAGTAAAACCAAGAATGGGGCCAAGTAAATCCGAATAATTAACTAAATACCTTGCTACCTCATTTTTATACATGGGATAACCATGCAATATAAACAACATATATCCATAAAAATGTCACATACCTCCATGCACATTATGTCACTCTCTCTGCCTTCTCCTTTTTTCTTCTTCTCGGCCGAGCACACAAACACAAACACCTCACTTGAAAATTTTCTCAAACACTCTGAAGGAAAACAACTCTTCTTCCTTCATCCAAATTTTCGAGAGTCATAAGGGCTTCAAGAAGGATTTCATCCAAAAATCACTTCAAGTTATATACTAGTGGTAAGATCTTACAAAAATAATTTCTTTCTAAACTCATTCACTCTTCTTACCACCTTAAATTTGTTTATCATACCCCCTAGAACTCATCAAAATTCGAAGCTCTCTCCAAGGAGCTTACTAGGGCCGAAAACCATACAAACCTCCTTCATCTTTGCTTCAAAACCAATACAACAAAACCAAGGTGAGTTCATACCCCCTTGTTTTCGGTTTTTACTTGTTTTGGGGAGAGAATACAGGTGTTATGTGTTGATCTATGTGTTTTTGCATGCTATATGTGATTTCTTAGATTTTATGTTGTGAAAAATTGTGTTAATACATGTTATATCACGAGATCCATAGCCAAAGTGTGAAAGATTTATAAACAAAAACATTATAAGACCACATACTTCAAAGATCTGAGAGTCTTTAGACTTGAGTAGTGAAACAAAGCCAAAAATCTTTATAAGTGCATTTTTGCAAAAGTAACAAACATTCAGGTGAAATATAATATTTTCGATTTTATAAGGATAAAATAGTATTATTTACATAAAATCTGAATTTTATGAAAATAACACTTCTCAAGGGGCCAAAAACACAAATGATAGCTTAATGGGCTTACATTTGGGCCTCACGGGTTTTTGGGCCAAAAAATTGTAAAAATGAAAAGCTTTGGGGTTGAAATTGTAAATTGTAACGCCCTGATTCTCAGGTATTGTTTAAATAAGATTTATTGGGTTAATCTCTACTCGACAAGTTGGTTGACCTACTCATCGAGTAGCAACGAGGTGGGATCGCGTGTTAAGTGACCTACTCGACGAGTCCATATTGGGACTCGGCGAGTAGGAGAGCTCATTAAAAAACCTAAATCCCGGGGTTTGAACCTCTATTTAAAGGAGCCTCAGCCTCCTTTGGCCTCTTTGCAGACTTTGAGAGCTCATTAAAAAACCTAATTCGTGTGGTTTTCCATTTTGGTGTGTCTTAAGCTTGGAAAGAAGGTTGGCTAGAAGAGTAAAGCTAGAAGTGCAAAGGAACTAAAGCAAGGAAGGTGTGGGAAGCAGAAATTACCTCAACTAGCATCCCTTGGAGGTATCAAGTTTCCATCCTTACTTCCCTTTTTCCTTTTGTTGAGTTTTGGGGTATCTTCATGGATTTTGAGGTTGATAAGGTGGGCTATGGGATGGATCTGAAGTTGTAACTTCAGATCTGGGCCCTCCTTAAGTTGTAGAATCCCTCTTGAGCATGAAGCCCCATTAAGAGCTTAGATTTTGCATTTAGAACCTTTGTAGTTATGCATGCATGTAAAGTTTGCAACTTTATGTGAAAAGCATGCCCTAGAAGCTTGGATTTGTGATTTGGAGTTGCTGCATGGCTCAAAATAGGCCTATATGGAAAAACGACTCAATGGACTCAGTGAGTCGCAAGGTTGACTCGGTGAGTCACATGAAGATGGCTGTGAACTCGACGAGTTAGATGAACAACTCGGCGAGTCCGATGAAGATTACCATAACACTCGACGAGTTGAAGAACAACTCGACGAGTTGGATGTGTTTTCCTTAGGATATGTATGCGTGTGTATCCGTCGAGTTGCAAGGAGGGAACTCGACAGGTGACCTTAAATTTTGAACGAGTATCGAAGGAACTCAACGAGTCACCCTGATGACTCGGCGAGTTGGAATGTGCTTCAAGGAACTCGGTGAGTAGCCGAGGGTACTCGATGAGTTGGGGTCAACATGGACTGTTGACCTTGACTGAGGACATTAACTTTGATCAGGGGTTGACTAGTGGGTTACGGAGTACCTTATAAGGTTAACGACTTATGAGTATATTGTACTATGATCATAGGTGGTGGAGCCTTTGTCAAGTGATCCGAGAGTTGGAGTCTATTTTCGGAGTCGACATCTGCAAAGTGAGTTATCCTCACTATATCGATAGGGTCTACGACACCAAGGTCGGCCCTTTAGTTGTTATTGTTATGGTATGCTACATGTGGTTATGATCTCTTAGATTGGAATCAGGTAGACAGTATGTTATGTTCTTATGATCCGTAAGGATTGTAATGTAAGTGACATGCTAGGTCGGTACTCTAGTTACCAGCGAATACTAATATAGATGATTAGTGAGATAGAGATCTTTGATGTTTGTATATGCCAATATATGATAGTTATGTGTACATGGTTATTTGCTTGTTGATTGGGCTGAGGCAGTCCTGCTTTGTGCTGAAGGCCAACATACCCTATGAGCGGTCCGGGGAGACTGCAGGCACACGTGGCGGACCAGTCTTGCCGAAGGATTAGGACAGATTTAGATAGACTATACGCCCAGTAGGGCGGTCTTGTCAGGCCGATGGCCTAGTATGCATGTTGATTGATTGATTGTTACTGATATAGCATTGGCAGTGTGGTATTGGTATTTTAGGGGTAGCTCACTAAGCCCACGGGCTTACAGTTTTCAGTTTATTGTTTCAGGTACTTCAGGAGATCATGGAAAGGCGAAGGCGTGACCGTACCGCTCCTCATCCTTATGTTATGATTTTGGGACACTCTGATGGATATTGATTTGAAAACATTTTTGTAAACGATGTTGTTTGATTTTTATTTATGATTGAAAAAGTTTAAATTTGGCGTAAAATTTATGGATGTTACAAGTTGGTATCATAGCCTTGGTTTGAGTGAATTGGAGGAACACTCGTGTGAATCCAGTCTCAAATCAAGGAGATTTTCAGAAAGCAAGATTAAAAAAAATGGTTTTCAAAATAAAGGATGCAGAATGCAAAGGGTACGATTAGTCGGAGCCCGCAAGTAAACCGCAAAATACCATACAGTTATTTGATTTTCTGATATGTTAGAACAACATGCTAGTACTAGGCTAGGGATCTTCAGGAATTGCATGATAGATTTGCCTGATTATATGAAACCTATTGGCCTAGAGTTTCTTGTATATGGAATTGACATCATAATTGTAGATGTTTAGTACATGCATCACAGTTGTGTATATTCAAGATCTTATAGCCTGAGAATGTCTGATTCGACCTTAGGGTAGGAATGGATATTCGAAAGTCTATCAGGTCTAGCGTTATGAGTGGCTAGCATACACTAGTGTTGCAGGGGCTGATGAAGTTCCATGGAGGTGTGAGTTGTGCAGAGCTATGGGATCAGTTGTGAGATCGACGATGTCTCCTAGTAGTAAGGGTTAAGCATATATTATGTTGAGTATATCATTAGGGCGTTATGGTAATACTTGAGACAAATATGGGTAGGTGTGGAAGGTAGTATGGGCCCGTACTACTGGAAGCACATGACCCATATGCATAGCAAGGAAGTCACAACCTCTAGGATTTATGGGTTTTGGTCTCCCGATATTATGTTGTTTATCTGATGTCTTGAGTGTACCTTTCAGTATGGTGGTGACGAGACGTTTTGCTGCTATGTCTGCATCAGGATCGGGATCCGGATCCGGATCAGGGTCAGGGTCGGGAGACGGAGGGTCAGAGGTGCCAGTAGCACCTAAGCTCGTGGTTCAGATAGGGACTGAGGATCTGGATGCCAGGATCCGGGAGGTTCTGCACGATGAGGTTGATGCGGCTTTCTAAGCGTAGCTACCAGAGATGTTTGGGTCTATCATGACCGCGATGGTTGACTATTTTTATGAGCAATATGCAGCTCTATCAGAGACAGCAGCCGTTGCAGCCACTTCGGCTGTAACTATGGCAGAGTTTGGAGGAGGAGCCGACAGGGCTTTCCAGTACCGGGACTGTGATAATATGAAGCCACCGAGATTTGATGGTACACAGGATGCGATCAGATCTATGCAGTGGTTATCTTACGTGGCGGGTTGTTTGTTCACATGCTCATGTCCTGCTAACCAGAAGGTCAGGTGTGCTCTGAACCTGCTTAGGCTCGGGGAAAAGAACTGATGGAGAGTGACAACATGTTCATATTCTAATGATCAGCAGGCTTGTAACAGCCCGGATTTCCAGGTATCTTTAATTTCATATTTTTGGTATTTTGTGAGGGGACTCGACGAGTCGGGTCGAGGTTTTGGACGAAGGTTCGCGTCTGGACTCGGTGAGTCTGTGTTGTTTAATGAAACCCTAATTCTTCGGTCCTAAGCCCTATTTAAAGGACCTTATGGCCCTTCATTGCGGCCACCTTGAGCCTTGAGTGCACCAAAGCAACTGAGAGTCCTTTTGAGTGAGAAAAGAGGCTATTTGTTCACCAATTTGTGTGTTATTGCAAGAAAGGAAAGAGAAGATCAAGATAGAAGAGTTGGGGAGCTTGGATCCGCTTCTATTTCGTCAAGGGAAGCTTCTTGAGGTAACTTTCAGAGCTAATCTTCGTGTTTTGGTTGATATGTCAAATGTAGGGTTTCTTCTTGCCTTATTTGACTTGTATTTGAAGTGTGAAAGGTCCCATGGAGATATGGAACCTAGATCTGGACCTTAGCATGTCCAGAAGGCCCCAAATGATATGCTTTATGTCCATTCTTTTGAGTTGGAGACTAGGGTTGCCATATTAGAGGTTATTTCCCCAAAAAGGGCCTTGTAAGTGTTGCATGGCGGCCAAGACGGAGACTTTACATGATAAATGAGCTTGGGAAGGCCAGATCTATGTGTGTATGGAACGGATCTGACCGCAGAAGCAAGTTTTAGCTGATGCATGGCATCGACTCGCCGAGTCTGAAGAACAGAATCGACGAGTAGCTTGAAGATTGTCCTTAAAACCACCCAGTGAGTAGTCCTGCCGAGTTCTAGGTGACTCAGTGAGTCAAAGAGAGTTAGAGAGGGATTAACAGGTGGACCGAGTCGAGTTGGGACTCGCCGAGTTGTCCTTGCGACCCGACGAGTTGAGTCACGATGGCCCCGTGATTCATGACCAGGTGGAACTCGTCGAGTCAGGGGAGTACTCGACGTGTCAAAGGGAAATCCTTGCGAGTTGGTGAAAACGCGTAGACTCACCGAGTCGCTCTAGTGCACTCGCCGAGTCCTGTCAAATTGACCATTGACTGTTGACTAGAGTTGACCAGTGTTAACTTGATAGTGAGTAGTCTTGGCGAGTTATGGGTGACTCAGTGAGTCACAGAGAGTTAGAGAGGGATTAACAGGTGGATCGAGTCGAGTTGGGACTCGCCGAGTTGTCCTTGCGACTCGACGAGTTGAGTCGCGGTGGCCCCGTGATTCATGACCAGGTGGAACTCATCGAGTCAGGGGAGTACTCAACGTGTCAAAGGGAAATCTTTGCGAGTCGGTGAAAATACGTAGACTCGCCGAGTCGCTCTAGTGCACTCGCCGAGTCCGGTCAAATTGACCATTGACTGTTGACAAGAGTTGACCAGTGTTGACTTGATAGGGATGGTCAACCTTAGTGGTACAAGTATTAATTATAGATATATGATGTTATAGGAGGATTATAGCTCGGGGGTTCGAGTACGAGTGATTTCCAGGGTTCGCGAGTTATCGAGATATACTAGGTGAGTCTTCTCACTATACTGTACCCGGAAGGGTTTGACTGTGTGACCGGAAGGTCGAATATGATATGAGATATATGCATTATGTGTGATAAGTTAATCGTTATATGTGCCATGTATGATATGCTTGATATGGGCCGGAAGGCGTTGTAAAATGGACCGTAAGGTTGTCATGGGTGGGACCGGAAGGTTTACCCAGACGGGACGGAAGTCCCCTGAGACACATGGACCGGAAGGTCAGGGCCTGGAAAGGCGTATGTGCGTAGGTTGTATTTTGAGGAACTCACTAAGAATTTATGCTTACAGCTGTTGTGTTATGTGTTGAGGTACTAGCGAGGACCGTGGGAAGGCGCCGGCATGATCCTGCACACACTCGGGGGAAACTATTTTGTGATCTTTGTTATGTAATCGATCGTGACAATATTGTTTGCATTTGAACCTAAATTATTACTCGATGTTTTTGATGTTTGTAAAAATGAAAAATTGGTTTAAAAATTTACGTCGTTACAAGTTGGTATCAGAGCCTTGGTTTGAGGGATTCGGGTACACCTTCGGGCGTAACTGAACTCAAACCGGGGATTTGAGAAAATTTTAATTAATAAATCAATAAAAATTGATAAGTGATTTTGAAACAACCAGAGAAGAAGGAGTGTGTACGGTCAGCCAGCGCCCGAACGGTGAAATTCCCAAAATACTCTTACAATATGTGTTATGAGATACGATATGATATGATACGCATGCTAGTAGACTAGGTATTCATAGTAGGACTAGAATGGCCTGATTTTGTGATGCCTTAGTCTAGGGAAACCTGCTTCTATGAGGTGCTTTGAGAGTGAGTGGGTATCTAGTGCATGGCAAGAATAGAGTACTCAGGATTCGGGGCTTGAGGAGGAGGACTTGGGGTGGATACTGACGCGGTGTAGTTGGTAGTATTGGGCCCGTACTACTAAAGACACCGGGTCAGTGGGCAACCTAAGTAAGAATCCCTGGGTATCAGAGACTGAGTAGGACTGCGTTATCGAGTGAGATTATGCCCGATAGAGTCTCTGATATTTTTATGTTGTATTTCAGAGACATCATGGTTGGACCACACCACAGACCTGGTACGAGTAGTGTGACTGGCGAGGAGCTTCGTCAGATGATTCATGAGGAGGTAGCTGCAGCGATCCGGGCTGAGATTCCGGAAATGTTTGGGTCTATTAAGACCACACTGATGGAGACATTTGATGAGCGGTACACCGCGTCGACTGAGGCCGCCGCCGCTGCAGCTACTGCAGCTGTGGCCGCTGGTAGACCACATGGAGGTGACTTGTTGCTGTTCTGAGAGTTCAGCAACATGAAGCCACCTGAGTTTGACGGGACGTAGGATCCGATCACTGCGATGAGATGGACTGCTGATATTGAGGGATGCTTCTACACTTGTTCATGTCCGGAGCATCTGAGGGTACGGTTCGCCTTGAACCAGCTCCATCTGGGAGCAAAGGATTGGTGGAAGTTCGTGACGGCAAACTTCACTCTGGCAGAGGTTTCAGTTGTGACTTGGGAGAGGTTTACTGCTATGTTCAGAGATGAGTACGTTCCCCAGGTGGAGAGGGAACGGTTGGTTTAGGAGTTCTTGACCCTCAAGCAGGGTAATGATTCTATCACGGTGATCACACGGAAGTTTCATGAGAGGGTGATGTTCTGCCCCGAGTAGGTGTCCACGGAGCAGGCTCGGATAAGTCGGTATTTGGGAGTGCTAAGGATGGATATCCGGGAGTTCGTATCGAACTCGTCATATTAGAGTTTTGCTGAGATTCAGGCAAATGCCAGGAAGCGTGAGATCGGGTTGGAGACCCAGGCCAGGGAGGAGGCCGAGTCTCAACGGGTGTATCGGCGGCCGGCTCAGTCTCAGTCGGCAGCCAAGCGGACCAAGTCCACCGATTCGAGATCCGGAGGTCAGAAGGGCCGTACTTGCGGAAAGTGCGGCAAGGGTCACGAGGGGGCATGTCAATCGGGTGCTTGCTACAAGTGTGGCAAGGAGGGGCACATTGCTAGGGATTGCCCCAAGGGATTCATGGTTTTCTTTCATTGCAACCAGACCGGCCATCGGAAGGCTTGTGGGAGAGCTTTCCAGTTGACTACGGAGGAGGTCCGCGCGGCGCCTAATGTCGTAGCCGGTATGTATTCTTTCATGTATTTACCTTTATACTAAGATATTGTGCTTATATTATGATATGCGTAGGTACTTGTCTTGTAAATTCTGTACCTGCTTTGGTATTATTTGACTCGGGTGCGAGTCGGTCTTTTGTATCGTTGGCTTTTAGCCAGCACATCGGTATTGATCGGGAGGTGATGAGTCGACCCCTGCGAGTTTCTATAGCAAATGAGAAAGCGGTATACGCCAATGAGGTGATTCGAGGATGCGTGCTCGAGATTTTTGGGGTCGAGTTCCCTATAGACTTGGTTCCTATATCTATGGTGGATGTCTGCATTATCGTGGGCATGGACTGGTTGAATAAGTTTGGAGCAGTCATTGACTGCCAGAGACAGCTGGTGACGATTCGAGACCCTAGTGGGGGAGTGCTTACGGTTTATGGCGAAGGGACCCGGTGTGGGTCGGCGTTTTTTTTCGGCTGCCAGGGCAAGGCAGAGTTTGCAGCAGGGCTGTAATGGATTCATAGCCTACGTGATGGATACTCGAGTGGCCGCGGGGAGGCCCAATTCGATTGATGATGTTCCTGTTGTATGCGAGTTTTCGGATGTGTTCCCCGAAGAGTTACTGGGTGTGCCTCCGGAGAGGCAAGTGGAGTTTCGTATCGATATGGTTCCGGGAGCGGCGCCCATTGCCAAGGCGCCTTATCGTCTTGCTCCACCGGAAATGCAGGAGTTATCCTCGCAGCTTCAGGAGCTGTTGGGAAAGAGATTCATTCGACCGAGTAGCTCACCTTGGGGAGCGCCGATTTTGTTCGTCAAGAAAAAGGATGGTTCACACCGGATGTGTATCGATTACCGGGAGTTGAACAAGTTGACAGTTAAGAACCGGTATCCGTTACCTAGGATCGACGATCTATTCGATCAGTTGCAAGGGGCATCTTGGTTCTCCAAGATTAACTTGAGGTCGGGGTATCATCAGATGAGGGTTCGAGAGGAAGATATCCAGAAGACTGCTTTCAGAACTCGTTATGGAGATTACGAGTTTGTGGTGATGCCTTTTGGGCTCACCAATGCCCCGGCTGCGTTCATGGATCTTATGAACCGGGTGTGCCCGCCGATGCTGGATCGGTCGGTGATCGTATTCATCGATGATATTTTGGTGTATTCGAGGACTAGGGATCACCATGAGGAACATTTGAGGGAGATTCTTGGGGTTTTGAGATCGGAGAGACTATATGTCAAGTTGTCCAAGTGTGATTTCTGGTTACGAGAGATCCAGTTCCTCGGGCATCTTGTTAACTAGAAAGGGATATTGGTCGACCCGGCCAAGATTGAGGCGGTGTTGAGGTTGGAGGTGCCGAGATCGCCCACCGAGATCAGGAGTTTTCTGGGTTTGGCTGGATATTATCGTAGGTTTATCAAGGGCTTCTCCAAGATCGCCGTGCCACTTACTATGATGACCTGGAAGGGTGTTACGTTTTCATGGGGACCGGAGCAGCAGTCCTCATTCGAGACGCTTCGTCAGAAATTGTGCGAGGCTCCGGTGCTTGCACTCCTGGAAGGGGTGGAGGATTTTGTGGTGTACTGTGATGCCTCTATATCGGGTTTGGGGGTGGTGCTTATGCAGAGAGGTCATGTGATAGCGTATGCTTCGAGGCAGTTGAAGCCTCATGAGATGAGATATCCCACCCATGATCTGGAGTTGGGGGCTATGGTTTTCGCCCTCAAGATCTGGCGACACTATTTGTATGGGGTTCGGTGTATGATATACACGAACCACAAGAGCTTGAAGTACTTGATCGATCAGCCAAATCTGAATATGCGACAGAGGAGGTGGTTGGATGTGTTGAAGGATCACGATTGTGAGATCCTGTACCACCCGGGCAACGCTAATGTGGTAGCCAACGCATTGAGCCGTAGGGCGGAAAGTGCCCCGATCCAAGATATTTGTATGAGATTGACGGTATTGACCCTGATTTTGGATATTATTCGAGGAGCTTAGGCAAAGGCTGCGAAGCCAGAACATCAAAAGAGGGAGCGGGTTGTAGGTCAGGTATCAGGATTCGTCACGGATGGTCGAGGGCTTATCACTTTTCAGGGTCGGATTTGGGTACCGTTTGTGGGTGGTGCACGTACTATTTTGATGGAGGAAGCACATCGATAGAAATTCTCGATTCATCCCGGTGCTACGAAAATGTATTTGGATCTAAGGAAGGAGTACTGGTGGCCCTGTATGAAAAGGGATGTCGCATGGTTTGTCGAGAGGTGCTTGACTTGTCAGCAGGTCAAGGCCGAGCACCAGCGGCCGCACGGTAAGCTGCAACCGCTAGATATTCCGGAATGGAAGTGGGAACAAATTACTATGGATTTCATCACCAAGTTGTCGCGGACTGCGAGGGGAGTCGATGCGATTTGGGTGATCGTGGATAGATTGACGAAGAGCGCTCATTTTCTAGCCATCAGTGAGAGCTCTTCTGCGGAGAAGTTGGTGGAGTTATATGTGAGGGAGGTAGTATCGCGGGATGGAGTGCCGATCTCGATTATTTCAAACCGTGATGTGCGTTTCACTTCCAGGTTCTGGAAGAAGTTTCATGAGGAGTTGGGTACTAGGCTGCATTTTAGTACCGCATATCATCCCCAGACAGACAGTCAGAGTGAGTGGACGATTCAGACGCTCGAGGACATGCTCCGGACATGTGTGTTGGATTTCGGGGGTAGCTGGGATGCATATTTACCCTTGGCAGAGCTTTCCTACAACAGCAGCCATCATTCGAGCATTGGTATGCTACCCTTTGAGCTGTTTTATGGGCGGAGGTGTCGCACCCTCATCTGTTGGGGTGAGGTAGGGAAGCGGGTTATGGGTAGCACGGAGATCGTACTCCAGATGACCGAGCAGATTCAGCTGGTCAGGCAGAGGTTGTTGACCGCTCAAAGCCGACAGAAGAGTTATGCAGACAAACGCCGGTCCGAGCTTGAGTTTCAGGTCGGTGATCTTGTACTCCTGAAGGTCTCTCCTTGGAAAGGAGTGATTCGATTCAGGAAGAGGGTCAAGTTGGGGCCCCGATATATTGGTCCTTTCCGTGTGATCGCAAGGGTGGGATGGGTAGCCTATCGTTTAGACTTGCCAGCAGAGTTGGGATAGATTCACGACACTTTCCATGTGTCGCAGTTGAGGAAGTGTATAGCCGACGAATCGGCAGTGGTTCCATTAGGGGATATTCAGGTAGATGCGAGCCTGAATTATGCTGAGAGACCAGTAGCCATCAGAGATCGGAAGATCAAGGTTTTGAGGAACAAGGAGGTACCCCTAGTGTTGGTTCAGTGGCAGCATCAGAAGGGATCAGAGATGACCTGGGAGCCGGAGCGTGAGATGCGTGAGCAGCATCCGGAGTTATTTGTAGAGCGAGACTTCGAGGGCGAAGTCTTGTTCTAGTGGGGGAGAATTGTAACAGCCCGGATTTCCAGGTATCTTTAATTTCATATTTCTGTTATTTTGTGAGGGGACTCGGCGAGTTGGAGGTTGAACTCGCCGAGTCGGGTTGTAGTTTTGGACGAAGGTTGGCATCTAGACTCGGCGAGTTCACGCTATTTAATGAAACCCTAATTCTCCAGTCCTAAGCCCTATTTAAAGGACCTTATGGCCCTTCATTGCGGCCACCTTGAGCCTTGAGTGCACGAAAGCAGCTGAGAGTCCTTGTGAGTGAGATAAGAGGCTATTTGTTCACCAATTTGTGTGTTATTGCAAGAAAGGAAGGAGAAGATCAAGCTAGAAGAGTTGGGGAGCTTGGATATGCTTCTATTTCGTCAAGGGAAGCTTCTTGAGGTAACTTTCTGAGCTAATCTTTGTGTTTTGGTTGATATGTCAAATGTAGGGTTTCTTCTTGCCTTATTTGACTTGTATTTGAAGTGTGAAAGGTCCCATGGAGATAAGGAACCTAGATTTGGACCTTAGCAGGTCCAGAAGGCCCCAAATGATATGCTTTATGTCCATTCTTTTGAGTTGGAGACTAGGGTTGCCATATTAGAGGTTATTTCCCCAAAAAGAGCCTTGTAAGTGTTGCATGGCGGCCAAGACTGAGACTTTACGTGATAAATGAGTTTGGGAAGGCCAGATCTATGTGTGTATGGAACGGATCTGACCGCAGAAGCAAGTTTTAGCTGATGCATGGCATGGACTGGCCGAGTCTGAAGAACAGACTCGATGAGTAGCTTGAAGATTGTCCTTAAAACCACCCACTGAGTAGTCTTGCCGAGTTATGGGTGACTCAGTGAGTCACAGAGAGTTAGAGAGGGATTGACAGGTGGACCGAGTTGAGTTGGGACTTGCCGAGTTGTCCTTGCGACTCAACGAGTTGAGTCGCGGTGGCCCCGTGATTCATAACCAGGTGGAACTCGTCGAGTCAGGGGAGTACTCGACGTGTCAAAGGGAAATCCTTGCGAGTTGGTGAAAATGCGTAGACTCGCCGAGTCGCTCTAGTGCACTTGCCGAGTCCGGTCAAATTAACCATTGACTGTTGACCAAAGTTGACCAGTGTTGACTTGATAGGGATGGTCAACCATAGTGGTACAAGTATTAATTATAGATATATGATGTTATAGGAGGATTATAGCTCGGGGGTTCGACCACGAGTGATTTCTAGGGTTCGCGAGTTATCGAGATATACGAGGTGAGTCTTCTCACTATACTGTACCCGGAAGGGTTTGACTGTGTGACCGGAAGGTCAAATATGATATGAGATATATGCATTATGTGTGATAAGTTAATCGTTATATGTGCCATGTATGATATGCTTGATATGGGCCGGAAGGCATTATGTTATGGGCCGAAAGGCATTGTAAATGGACCGTAAGGTTGTTTTAGGTAGGACCGGAAGGTTTACCCAGACGGGACGGAAGTCCCCTGAGACACATGGACCGGAAGGTCAGGGACTGGAAAGGCGTATGTGCGTAGGTTGTATTTTGAGGAACTCACTAAGCATTTATGCTTACAGTTGTTGTGTTATGTGTTCAGGTACTAACGAGGACCGTGGGAAGGCGCCGGCGGGATCGTGCACACACTCGGGGGAAACTATTTTGTGATCTTTGTTATGTAATTGGTCGTGACAATATTGTTTGCATTGGAACCTAAATTATTACTCGATGTTTTTGATGTTTGTAAAAATGAAAAGTTGGTTTAAAAATTTACGTCGTTACAAGGCTGCTATTACTTGGGAGCAATTTTGGGATATGTTTCGCACCCGCTACGTTCCGCGTGTCGAACGGGAGCGGCTTGCTCAAGAGTTTTTGACATTGAGATAGGATGGGTAGTCCTTGATGGAGATTACCCGAATGTTCACTGAGAGGGATATGTTTTACCCGGAGTTTGCGTCAGAGTAGTCTCAGATGACTTGTTATCAGAGTATGCTCAAGATGGATATACGACAATTTGTGGCTACACACCATTGTGATACCCTCTTGGATCTACAGGAATCCACGAGGCGGCGTGAGTTGGAGATAGAGCTGTAGCTGAAGGAGTAGCATTAGGCACCGACACAGTCTCAGTCGGTGCATAAGCGGTCTAAGACCGCTGTTACACGGTCTGGGGGTCAGCAGTGCCGCACTTGTGGAAAGTGTGGCAGGGTTCATTCAGGAGTTTGTAGAGTAGGTGGTGGGTGCCACAAATGTATCAAGGAGGGGCACTATGCTAGGGACTGTCGTTAGTCCACCCCTCCCACAGATATGAGGATTTGTTACCATTGTCATCAGGTTGGTCATATGAAGATCAACTGTCCGCAGCTCGCTGCCAAGTCAGTGCAGGGTTCCGCACCAGCTACTGTGAGGATTGGATATAGGAGGCCAGTCCAGGTGCTTGACCTATAGGATGGTCAAGGCTGAGCATCAGAGGCCACATGGTACGCTGCAGCCTTTGGAGATTCCCATGTGGAAATGGGAAAGGATCACGATGTATTTCATCACGAAGTTGCCAAAGACAACAAAGGGGTTCGATGCTATATGGGTCATCATGGATCGATTGAACAAGAGTGCCCATTTCCTAGCCATACCGGAGAGTTCGTCGGCAAAGAAGTTGGCCGACCTGTACGTCCGCGAGATTGTCTCTCGCCATGGGGTTCCAGTTTCCATTGTTTTCGATCGGGATTTCCGATTTACTTCCCGTCTTTGGAAAATGTTCCACGAGGAACTTGGTACAAGACTGCATTTTAGTACGGCGTTCCATCCGCAGACTGATGGGCAGAGTGAGCGGACCATCCAAAGTTCGCCTACAACAACAGCTATCACTCCAGTATTCGCACCCTACCTTTCGAGCTGTTGTATGAGCGGAAGTGTAGGACCTCATTCTGCTGGAGCAAGGTTGGGCACAGGGTGATGGGTAGGATAGAGGTAGTTCTGTAAACTACCAAGATGAGACAACAGATTACACAACGACTGCAGACCGCTAAGACTCAACAGAAAAGTTATGCCGACCGACGCCGATCTGAGCTGGAATTTCAGGTGGGTGTCATGGCTTTCCTAAAGGTCTCACTCTTGAAAGGAGCGATCCGCTTCAAGAAGAGGGGAAAATTGGGTCCCTGTTACATTGGGTTGTTAAGGATTGTTGCAAGGGTTGGCAAGGTGGCTTATAGGCTAGAGCTTCCGGAGGAGCTTAGTCAGATCCACAACACATTTCATGTTTCGCAATTGCGAAAATGCATTATGGATCAGGAGGTAGATGTATCGTTGGATGAAATTTAGGTCGATGAACGCCTGAATTATGTGGAGAGGCCTGTGGCTATTTTGGAAAGGAAGAAGAAGATTCTACGGAACAAGGAAATACATTTAGTAAAGGTACAGTGTGAACATCGGAGGGTATCCGAGTGGACATGGGAGCTGGAGGCAGAGATGCACGAGTATTACCCGACATTGTTTATCCCAGCGGACTTCGAGGGCGAAGTCTAGTTCAAATGGGGGAGAGTTTTAACGCCCTGATTCTTAGGTATTATTTAAATAAGATTTATTGTGTTAAGCTCTACTCAACGAGGTGGTTGACCTACTCATCGAATAGCAGCGGGGTGGGATCGCGTGTTAAGTGACCTACTCGCCGAGTCCATATTGGTACTCAGCGAGTAGGAGCTGTCAGATGAAACCCTAAATCCCAGGATTTGAACCTTTATTTAAAGGAGCCTCAGCCTCCTTTGGCCTCTTTGCAGTCTTTGAGAGCTCATTAAAAAACCTAATTCGTGTGGTATTCCATTTTGGTGTGTCTTAAGCTTGGAAAGAAGGTTGGCTAGAAGAGTAAAGCTAGAAGTGAAAAGGAATTAAAGCAAGGAAGGTGTGGTAAGCAAAAATTACCTCAGCTACCATCCCTTGGAGGTATCAAGTTGCCATCCTTACTTCCCTTTTTCCTTTTGTTGAGTTTTGGGGGTTTTCATGGATTTTGAGGTTGATAAGGTGGGATATGGGATAGATCTAAAGTTGTAACTTCAGATCTGGACCCTCCTTAAGTTTTAGAATCCCTCTTGAGCATGAAGCCCCATTAAGAGCTTAGATTTTGCATTTAGAACCTTTGTAGTTATGCATGCACGTAAAGTTTGCAACTTTACGTGAAAAGCATGCCCTAGAAGCTTGGATCTGTGATTTGGAGCTGTTGCATGGCTCAAAATAGGCTTGTATGGAAAAAAGAATCAATGGACTCAGCGAGTCGCAAGGTTGACTCGGTGAGTTACATGAAGATGGCCGTGAACTATGTGACATCCTCAAAATCACGGCTAGAAAAGACCGATTTTGTTTATGCTTTATAAAAATCAGAGTACTTCATTTTATAAAAAGGTTGCGGAATTTGATCCCAAAAAAACACGATAAATACGTTATTAAAACATTTTTCGAAGAAACGTATTTTTATTCATCTTAAAACGTTTGGGATGTCATCGTTAATACAGAAACATAAACATAAACAGAACTTACAATTATTTACACTAGTGATCTACATCTCTTTAAATCTCTCAGTGTAATGTCACTTCATATCGCCACCTGTGATGTAAATAAACTAAGTGGGTCAGGTTGGGAAACCTGGTGAGTACATAGGGTTTTCAACCCACAATAATATAGTTATTATGTTTAAACAATCAAACAATCAACCCAATTACCCATCCCCATTATCTTCTTTTAGTCCTCCCTAAAGATATTATCTCAAGGGTCATCTCCTATATCATATTTACTTCTCATCTCCTTACATCGTATTTCCTTATATGATTATTCCTACGAACTTTACCTAAGGATCATCGCCTACATTGCATAGACAATACTAATCCGGGGATTACTCCCTCAATATGTGTCTAGCAAGAGTTAGGGTATCATCGCATGATTACGCAGCCACAGCATTGCCTGGACTTGTAAATCATGATAAGGGTTAGTCTATCATCACATGAATACGTAGCCACAACATCGCTTGGACTCGTAATTCATAATAAGGGTTAGACTATCATCGCATGAATACTTAGTTACAACATCGCCTGAACTCGTAATTCATCACCTACAGGTTACTAGCCTGCTGGTGTTTCCACGGGGTTGTCTATGATAGTCTGTGGTTGTCATCTATAGTCTAGTAGATGACTACATCTCCAAATTGTCGGACAAGGTTGTAGTATCCTACATCACCGATTCATAATCACCTATCTATCATCATCACCTTCCTAGCATCACTTATCTCTCATTATTTTATTTCATCACCTACCAACTATATCATCTACCCATGTTTTATCCCATCATATTTGTAGATATAAAATAACTATACAGTTTAAATCATTTAAAACATGTATAAATCATTCATCCAGCGTAGACAACAAGTATTCAAACAATATGCACACATAGCATGTAATTTATATTAAAATACTTCATATCTATGTGTAAAATGAAAGGGACTATGCACTCACCTGATAGGTGGTGACTCAACACTCGAACAGCGCTTCGATACTCTCAACACAATTTCCTTCGATAAAACCTAGTATCAACACCACTAGGGTTTAGTCTAACGATAACCGCGAATAATTAATAGTATAGCTATTATTATTATTATATAAGCGTTAAATAACACTCAATATAACTCATAATAATAGCCCAAACAATTATTTTAAGGTCCTAATAATGTTACTATAATTAATTAGAAGCTATATTAAAACTAGTGTAGGCGTAGCTCACTTACAGCGGGTTTTTCGCAAAACCGGGCTTCACTGGAGCAGCGTTTCCTGAGCTGAAAGGCTCTTTTCTCGGAGCCGTCGGGCGCTCCGGGTCTTCCGCCTCGTGCTAGGGAGTTACCCTAGGCTTTAGGGGGTTAGGGAGGCTTAGAGAGAGAGTTTAGAGAGAGAAAGAAGGGTTTGAAGGTGGGAGAATGAATGGAACCCGTCACCTCTATTTATAGGGGAGAAATATGATGGAATCGTCGAGTCTGAGTCATGACTCGTCAAATTGGTCCATGTGGTGGCCTTCTGGTGGTGCCACGTGTCCAATTCTGGTGGTGCCACGTCACCCCCTATCGCGTATCAGCCTTCAAACTTAGAAAAATCATAACTTTCGCATACAAGCTCCGTTTTCGACGTTCTTTACATCCACGCGTAGGTAAAATCAAGATCTCCAACTTTCATTTAGACTCTGTCCGCTAATTCTCGACCGATCTCAAATTTAACAGTAGGAGGCGTTTAGAATGTTAAATGACCGCGAAGAATTCATAACTCCTTCATACGGACTCCGTTTTCGTCTGTCATTTTACCGTTGAGTTCCTATTAATGAGATCTTCAACTCTCATTTAGGTCACATAAGCCAAAAACCGCTTGAACTAAAATTCGAGTTTCGGGCTGTACACTACTAAGCCGAATCTTAGAAAAATCATAACTTCCTCATACGAAGTTAGATTTGGGCGTTCTTTTTATTGACGCTCTTAGTTTAACATATTCTACGAATTTCATTTAGATCACTAAGGCTAAAAAGTCCTCCATCGTAAATTCACTATTCACGCTTCCCGGTGCCGTGCCGGTTCCGTCGCGAAACTTCGACGGGCCATAACTTCTTCGTTATAACTCGGATTTCGGTGTTCTTTATATGTATGGAAACCTTGTGACATATTCTACAACTTGGTTAAAATTATTTATTCTAAATAATCTTTTGTCGAAAAGTCATTTTCGACCCCTATTGCCTCAAAATTGACTAGCCCGGATCTGCGGGCATTACAAACTAGACGAGTTGGATGAACAACTCGGCGAGTCCGATGAAGATTACCATAACACTCGACAAGTTGAAGAAGAACTCAGCGAGTCGGATGTGTTTTCCCTAGGATATGTATGCATGTGTATCCGTTGAGTTGCAAAGAGGGAACTCGACGGGTGGCCTTCAAGTTTGAACAAGAATCGAAGGAACTCGACAACTCACCCCGATGACTCGTTGAGTTGGAATGTGCTTCAAGGAACTCGGCGAGTAGCCGAGGGTACTCGGCGAGTTGGGGTCAACATGGACTGTTAACCTTGACTAACGACTTTGACTTTGATCAGGGGTTGACTAGTGGGTTACGGAGTACCTTATAAGGTTAAGGACTTATGAGTATGTTGTACTATGATCATAGGTGGTGGAGCCTATGTCAAGTGATCCGAGAGTTGGAGTCTATCTTCGGAGTCGACATCTGCAAGGTGAGTTATCCTCACTATATCGATATGGTCTACGATACCAAGGTCGACCATTTAGTTGTTATTGTTATCGTATGCTACATGTGGTTATGATCTGTTAGATCAGAATCAGGGTAGGCAGTATGTTATGCTCTTATGATCCGTAACGATTGGTATGTTAATGACCTGCTAGGTCGTTACTCTAGTTACGAGAGAATTATATGATTGATGATCAGTGAGATAGAGATGTTTGATGTTTGTATATCCCAGTATATGATAGTTATGCGTAGATGGTTATTTTCTTGTTGATAGGGTTGAGGCGGTCCTGCTTTATGCTGAAGGCCAACATACCCTATGAGCAGTCCAGGGAGATTGCAGGCCCACGTGGCGGACCAGTCATGCCGAAGGCTTGGGATAGATTCAGAAAGATTGTAGGGTGGTCTAGTCAGGCCGATAGCCCAAAATGCATGGTGATTGATTGATTGTTACTAATATGGCATTGGTAGTGTGGTATTGGTATTTTGGGGGTAGCTCACTAAGCCCTCGGGCTTATAGTTTTCAGTTTATTGTTTCAGGTACTCCAAGAGATCATGGCGAGGCGAAGGCATGACCGTACCGCTCCTCATCCATATGTTATGATTTTGGGACACTCTGATGGATATTGATTTGAAAACATTATTGTAAACGATGTTGTTTGATTTTTATGTATGATTGAAAAAGTTTAAATTTGGCATAAAATTTATGGATGTTACATAAATTCACTTAAAGTATGAGTCAAAAACACAAACAAACTATTTAAAGGGGCTGAAAATGATCTTTATTGCAAGAGTTGGACTAAAATGCCAAGTTTTTGGAATTTGGATAAAAAAAAGTAAAACTTACGAAATTTGGACCAAAAGTGTAAACTTTTTAGAAATAAGGGTTGGAAATATGAAATAATATATTTTGGGCTAAAATTGTAATATAAGTTATGGTTAGGCCGAAAATGCCAAGGTAAGTGATTTAAGGACCAAAAATGTTATTTTTCATCAAAACGGACTAAAAATCTAATTTTATGAAGAAATGGCTAAAAATGTAACTTTATATGAAAAATGGTCTGAAATGGCCAAATAAATATTTTGGGGTCAAATATGTTAATATTAAAACAATTAGGCCAAAGATATTAAGTTTATAACTTATGGATACATATATATATATATATATATATATATATATATATATATATATATATATATATATATATATATATATATATATATACAACCAAAGTGTCATTTCAATCCAACGTCAAGTGTTTACTATTGAAAATAAATACTAAGCGTAAAATGAATTCTATATTACAAACATATCGATGAACAGAGAAATGATACAATGATTGGGTCTAATGTTACTCATTGTGTCCATTGGGCCTTCGTGGTCCAATTTCATGATTATTAGGCCCAGTATAATCAAAACATGTTTATTGGCATTCCGGTGATCCAATTACATGCCTACAGGACCCTTAATGGCTTTTACATGCTATTGGGCCATAGTGGCACATTCGCATTGCTAGTATGGTCCAAATCAATCATATGCCGATGGACCAATGTGTTCATAAGCATACTCGACAGCCTCTAAATAACACACATGATTGGTGGACCACTACTGTCCTTTTTCATGTTTGTTAGGCTTCATTCATAATCATACAAATATCAAACGGGTAGTAATCAATGTTATTCATATTCATGGGGTAATAGTTGGGATTTTGTGAGAAATATCGGTTGGCACCACTAAGTGTTGCACGTAGCCTGTAAGTTGTAACCAAAGTCTCCTGGAGTGAGAGCAAGAGTTTGTGTATAGATCTGTACGGGGGTGACTTCCTCACACCTAAGCTGTTCGCTACAGTTATCATGCATGGTTATAACGTCTCACATAGAGATCTATTACCATTTCATCAATCAGGGGAAATCAATTTCATACATGGTGGTTATTCAATGCGTTTATGCGATAATACAAAATCATACTATTGTTTTGAATTGGAAAATATCGGATTTTCCAGGAAATTTACATCATTAATTTAACATAGCAAATACAATAAAATGAATGCTTTTGGGATAGTGATACAAATACACATGTTTTGAAATCACATATACATTTGCATATATTGGATCATCACATCATATCGTAAACTTATTTTAGTTCAGAAAATATCAAATTTTCTAGGTTATACAACGATACAAATCATTTTTATATCAAACATGCTTATGAACTCAGAAGCATTATATATGTTGAACCGTTTTCAAATAACTTATATTCTCAAATAACAGTAAGCAGAAGATAATTATCAAGCGTATTAGGATTTTATGTTTTGTGACTTTTAAACAATACATGTTATATCTATGTAATATTTGTTCAATGTACTTGATGTGAACTATGGAAGTTGTACTATGTAATGTTGGTGATGTATGTTTTTGTTTCAAGTATATTCATTGTAATGGTAATCAATTGTTAGTCACGCAAACCCTCGGACGTTTCCGTCGTCCAGTTTGAGGGTGTGACATCTCCTTTGTTCTAGGTGTGTTGTGATTCCATTTGAGGCATTCACACTTTTGGTGTTAAGTTCTTAAAGGCCAACACTACAAGCTACAACAAAGAGGTTATTCTAGAACTCATTTATATGTCATTTATGTCATTTGTATGCTAGTTGTAGGCTTAAAGCTTTGGAAACAATATTGCATGTATAATTGGAGAAAAAAATAGATCCAAAGCATTTAGGGTAGTATGTGTACCATAGGATGTTGTAGTATACTAAAACCCATTAGAGCTTTGAGGACTCAGATTGTAAGTACGAATCTACTGCCCACATTAAGCAATGTGTATCATTTTCTAAGTGAAGATGAATAACAAAAGAAAATTTGCATGTATAGGAATTACATGGGTGAAGTCGAAACATTTTTGATTAGCAACAAAGTTGGATTATGAATTGTTTCAAATGCAAACTTCTTGAATAACTTCAACAAGAAAGAAGAAAGGAACAAGAATGGAAGGAATGATGACAAATTATGTTCTCGCTACCAGAAATTAGGAAACACAAATGATTGGTGTTTCTAGCTTGTTTGTTATCCTGATTGGTGGTCCAAGAAATCAACCATCTCCAAACACCAATCAAGCAAACCCAAACAACAACAATCATGCCTTATTATCGTTAGTGGAGATGCTCTCAATAGTCTCCTGTTCTTACCAAATAAGATTATGAAAGATTGTTTACAACTGTTGAGATCAACAAAGTCGAGTGAGCAAAGGACCAATCCTACAGGAAACATAACTAGTAAGGTCGACAGACAAGATTAATAGATCATTCACTCGGATGCTAGTGATCATATAACCTATCTTACGAAGTGGTCAAAAGCTATGATCGACATGAAGAACACCACTTATGTGACTATATATAATGAAAAATCAGTGACAACTAAAGGAGTTGGTGATATAAAAATATCAAATTTTATGTTGAATAACTTCTTGAATGTGCCTGATCTTAATTTCAATCTATTTTCAGTTAGTAAGATAAATCATGATTTCGGTTGTTCATTAACGTTTCAGCCTAGTCTATGTTACATACATGACATATGTTCAAAGAACTTGATTAGGATTGGCGAGTAATGTGATGGAATTCACTATTTAGAGTATATTGAAAGAGAGAAAGTGGCAATAACGGCTCTAAGAAAGTATGACTCCTGGCATAGAATATTAGGGCACACTTTAGACGGAGTACTTCGCAAGAGATAACAGTTAGGACAAATATTTACTTGTAGTTAGTTTCGTTATATTTGGGCAAAACAAAGTAGACTTCCTTTTCTAATAATTTTCTACAAGACATTAACTTTTTTTGATTTGATTGATGTTGATATGTGGGGTCGATAGGAAAATGATTATGTTGATGGTGCATGTTATTTTATGTCAAATATTGATGACTATAGTTGTGGGGTGCGGGTGTATTTGATGAAAAACAAGTCTAACGATTCTCAATTTTTAATATCCTTCTAGAAAATGTTTGAAAATTTCATTAGAGATCTAGGGCTTTCCGTACCATTTAGGACCCCATAAAAAATTCTTACAAGTATGAGAGTCTAGTTATCCAAGTATTTGTACCAAAGTAATTTCTAAGCACCTAGAACATTCTAGGGAGATTACTTTATATTAAGATATAAATGAAGCTGAAAATGTTAACATTCGTACATTTTATACAAATAAAATTTGACATATCTATATAATGAAGCCCAATTCAATAGCTAAGCATATGAAAATTATGCTAGAGCTATTAGACTTCATTATTCTAGTTATTTGAATTTGATTCGAATTTAGTGTTTGAATATTAGAACAATGAAAAAAACAACTATTGTAATGTTTCAATATATTGGATATGACCTTTTCTCTAAATACTTGTGTTATATGTTAGCATGTTAATCCTTGAATATTCTAGTTATTCTAAATTTCCATAGTCGTTCATAGTTATCGGAGCAACTATGAGATAAGACTAATATGAAGTTGATTGGTTGGTTTTCATAGATATGAATATAGCATAGAGTTGGTACTAATTTAATATGTGTGTGTTAGAGAAGAAGAATTAGACAAGACCTGCTTCTCTTCACGGATCATTGTCACGAGTGATACTTTATAAAGGGTAGTATCATTGTATCTTTTGACTTGAGATACACGTTTGGGACTTGAGTGTGGGGATTGATGTGCTTTTATATGGTTACAAATTGTTCCTTAATAAGGCAGTTATAAAGGCTATCATTATGTAAAACATGAACTACATGAGTGGTTTATATAATAAATATGGGATTTGCTCCTCATATAGATTGAAATTTTGATATCTAAGGCCTTACTAAAATTTGAACACCATATGAGACTGATTACGATCCATGTATCATGTTTAATAAGATTTTTGTGGCAAAGGCATAACTAATACAACGCTTTATTCCTCAATTTAACCATTGAGCTCTTACGAATTGGATCTTCTTAAATATTACCTCTTCGTGTGTTTTTGGAGGTAACGAATTGTTGCAAGTGGAAGATTTTTTGATCTATATCCTCAAGAATAATTTTAGATTGATATTTCCAATAACATATGTTCATATAGGGTCACACCTGATGAACCCACCTATGAATAGATGGGTTTGCTTGTATGGTTATCTCTTACACATACCATGCTTCTTATTTTTCCTAACCTTTTACCATGATGCGGGTTTGGTCATTAGATCTTGTGTGTATATATAATAAAAGCACAGGCTTTCATTTGAGGTTTGTATTTCTTCTTTTTCCTTCTTAGTTGGAAATATACACTCATCCCCTTACTCTGGAAGAGAAGTGAAATATTTGGTGTTCTTAAGTGCTTCTCCTTTAATACAAGTGACAAATAGCATTCTTTGGTGGATTGAACTTGGTGGTGGATACATTATAGATGTGTTTTACTTTGAACTATTTTTCCATCTACTTCAACTGCTCAAAATCAAGTGGGATCAAGGGCATCGAAGTTTGTCATCCATAAACATCATATAGTTGTTTTATAATATTTCTAACCCATGTAAGTGGATCCTTGATGGTTATGTTTCAAATTTTTCTTAAAATAATAGTTATTTTAAAAGTTCATATGGTGTTGTTAAAAGAAAAAAAAAACTGTGTGCAGCTACAAAACTGTAACGCCAACAGCTTCAGACTAGGCAATTTAGAGAAAATAAGCCTCAAAAATGATTTTTTTATAGAATAGTATTTAGAATAAATAATCTTAACTAAGTTATAGTATATGTCACAAGGGTTTCGTAAATAATAAAGAATGTTGAAATCTGAGTTATAACGAAGAAGTTATGAGATTTCGAAGTTTTAAACAGCATAACGTAAAATATGAGTTTTTGATAAAAAAAAAATTTAGCCTTAGCAATATAAAAGAAAGTCGTAGTAGACGTTAAACCGAAATCATGCATATAGAGAACGTCTAAATTTGACTTCGTATGAGGAAGTTATGATTTTTCTAAGATCCAACCTAGCAATGCACAACCCAGAAATCAAACTTTTGATCGATAGATCTTTATCTGACACAACCTAAATGAGAATTGAATATCTCATTAATACGAGTTCAACGATAAAAAAAATATAGTTGAAAACGGAGTCCGTATGTAGAAGTTATGAATTTTACATGATCGTTAAACAATGTAATGTTCTCATACTGTTAAATTTAAAATCTGTCATAAAGTAGCCTATAGATTTAAAAGGAGATTTGTAGATCATGTCAATACGTACGCGTGGATATAAAGAACGTCAAAAACTGAGCTCGTATGCAAAATTTACAGATTTTAGAATATAATTAGTTTTTGGAGTAATCTGCAAGCGACATGTGGTACAATCCTGACCATTACTTCCTCCCGATGCCTTGCCACTAGATGGTGACATGTAGCACACCAACACGATGATTTGGTGGCCCAGAACTCGCCCGGTTGAGCTAATGTCCAGCCTATAAATAGCATGTGAGGTTCTCCCATTTTCATCACACCTCAACCCCTCTCTCTCTCTCTCTAACTTCTCTCTAAACCCATCCCAACCCTTAGTATTTCCCAAGTGCTAAGGGGTGAATCCCGAAGCTCCAGAAGACTCCAAGAAGAATAGCTTTCGACTAGGAAGTTCTGCCCTGAAGGCTCCGATAAGAAGAGCTTTCGACTTATAAACTATATATATATATATATATATATATATATATATTATAAAATATAATATACGTAGTGTTATTATACTTTCTATTACTACTCACGATACGTGGAACCTGGTTTGAAGGGTCGCATAGGGTTGTTGGATTTCAGAAATGCTATAATATCAAAATAGTCCTGCCTTCCGGTGTTTCATGTTTGGTCCCTGTCTGTACATAGTGGTTAAAAATTATTGTTTAACACTTTTAAAACAATATCGCAAGTAAATAGTCGCTATAAATATTAGAATAAAATTTAGCAATACGGATACAAGGTTTCGCCGAAGGAAAATATATTTGTTAGAAGCAAAACGCTACCCGAGTTTGGAATCATCACCTTAACAAGTGCATAGTCTCTTTCATTAACATGATTTTAATACAAGTATTGATTAAAGTATTAAATATATTTTTGTGTGTGAAATATTTGTTACTGCCTAAAACACGTGTTAAGAGCATATCTAATAATATCTGATGATTTGAGATACAGAGTAAACCTAAATCAATTAAGAGGAATATTGGGTAGTATGTTCTTATGAGTATGAGTGAGATTTACACGGAGGGTAGATCTTTAAAATTTGTCATCAATCTGAGAGAATGGATTAGACATAGTCATTTGTGCTTAGTTCGAGAGTATGGGGAGGACACAATTACATGTCATTAATTCAGGTGTATGTATTAGACATAGTCAGTTGTCCCTAGTCTGAGAGTATGAAATGAGCATAGTTATTGATCCGAGAGCATGGATTACACATACTGAATCTAAGAGTATGGATTAGGTAAAGAGGTTAATTTTAGATCTAAGAATATAGATCATTTCGTTGTAAGGATTGACGGGATGGGGTAAAATTGCTTATATGAGGTGAAATTATATACATTGTCAGTTCTAATATATATATATATATATATATATATATATATATATATATATATATATATATATATAATTGTGAGATTGGTACTCACCAGGTTTCCCAACCTGACCCACTCAGTTTATTTGTATCACAAGTGTTGATACGAAGCTACATTACACTAATAGATTAAAGTAGATGTAAATCACTAGTGTAAATGAATGTATGGTCTATTTATGCTTATGTTTCTATATTGACGATGACATCCCAAAGTTTTAATATAAACAAGATACATTTCTTCAAAAATGCTTTGATAAAATATTTATCGTGTTTTCTGAGAGCAAATTCCAAAATATTATTCTTTAAAATGAATACTCTGATTTTCAAATAAGCATAAATAAAATTTTTAAAATGACTGTGAATTTGAGGATGTCATAAAAACCCTATCACACACTTGACATCCATGAACTTGTAGATGAAATAAAAAAAAACAAAGGAAGGTAAATTGAGTGTTGATGCACATATGCTCCGATGTGACCACCCAAGTGGAAACAGTGTTGAAATCAAATTGTCACCCTCACCAAAGACACCAGGAAATATATTTATGATCCAAATGTTTTGTCCACCAATAAGCCAGATGAGTTCATTTATAAAAGTCCTTGAAGTTTTGGAGTTACTGAAAGGAGTGAAATTTGAGGAAAACTCCGGGTCTTCTGCCTAAAGAATTGGAGAAGAAGAGACAAAGAGATCGTTGGAAGTCTCTTCTAAAATCGAAACATAAATCATTTACCAATACAATTCCCCATCTCCAAAAAAGAATTTCCATATTCCTCTATCTCCTATCTAAACCGCCAAATATCCCTCCGAATCGAACATTCCATATGAAAATATCATAACTCAACCTTCACTAAATCTCACCAACGAAACACCTCACGCAACAAAAAAGAAGCATTGAACAATACCAATAACACTGAAGGGATGAGTATGAAAAATCTTGATTTTTCATTCAATAGCCGAGAGTGACTCCCCCAGCACAACCTAGAAGAAGAGATTTTGAAGGTCAGCATGGTTTACATAATAGATATTGAAGAAGTATGGATTTGATGTCAATCCCATATAAAGGATGTTTGATGAAGAAAATGCTCCTCACTCGCCTCCACTGTTCCTTCTATGGATTTCTACTAGGATATTACATTTTATCCAAATGGCGCCATCTTTAATGTCTTAGACGAGTTTGATCTTCGCTTTCCAAAAGTCCCCAAGTTGCCAATACAGTTTTAGAGGTTATGTCAGTTTTCACGAGAAATATGAAATCCGAAATGACAAAGTGTAGACACTTTCCAAAGTTTATCATGACAAAATTTTCAAGAACTTGAAAAGAGAATTGACAAAGTATGGACACTTTCCAAAGTTCGTTATGCCAATTTTTTCAAGAACTTAAGCTTTTAGAAAGGAAGACTTTTACCTGTAACATCATGATTTTCACCTCAATTTTTAACACCTTTTAACATAGAATCGCAACGGATGACTTTACTATATTAGTTTAAACATTTTCAAACCACAACGTTACTTAAAAATTAAAAATTATTCCAAACCAATTAAAATGTAGTTGAAGAAAAGGTACTTTTAAAGTAAATAATCAAAAGCATGTCCAAGATTCTTAACGATAATAAAATCTACTACCCATTACCAACCCTTCTCAACAATCAAATCTCCTAAGCTACCTGTACCGATCACAGGGCACAAAGTAAAAGAAACAAGTGTTAGCCCCTTTTGAGTGAGTTAGTCAAAGTTGCAAATAGTCGTAGAGAAAACGTACACTTTCTTAAACGGATCAACAATTCAATTTATGAGATCATAACATTAAGCAACACATACTCACATATAATTGGAACTACATCACATATCACCTAAAGCATAACATCTTACCAAAACAACACTAATCACTAAAAGCAACATATATCACCAAAAGAAATATATATCATCAAAAGCATATTACCATAAGTACGTCACCAAAACAATGTCACAAAAAGCATATCACTAAAAGTATGTCAACAAACATATCACCAAAAGTATGTCACCAAAAGAATAACACCAAAGGAACGTCACCAAAAGAATAACACCGAAGGAATGTCACCAAAACCAGTGCATATCACCAAAAGCATCCTACGATAGACATGAGACTCTACGTACATCCTACCCAAGGGTACTACCCAATTCACTATTCATGTGCCTGCATTGCTGAATTCTCTATGCGACTCATGACTTCCACCCGAAACACCAACCCTAGATACCCCTTTTGCTACTCCGACTATGCAAAACGAAAGTGTTCCACAATGTCGTTTAGGATATGGTACCAACAGTGTCGTACAACCACAACACCTCCCAATCCAACGTGATGTTTGTATTAGTCCTCCTCGGTAGGACCATACCACTCCAGTCCTCGAACACTATAGTGACAGTGTACGTATACCATCTGTTGCGGGTTCTTCTAGAAAGATCGGGTGACTAACACCAAAATGGCTTAAACTCTTTTTAAAGGTCCTCTTTTAACCTAGTAGGTCACCAAAGGTATCTTGATAGGGTTTAAGGCAAGTGTCATAATCTACCCAACCCACTACGGAACACCTTGCAAGATTCAACAAATCATCATGTAAAGTATTCAATTTCAAACAATCAACCAATATCATAATATTCATCAAATGCATTAACAATTGACCAAAGCATAGAAAACTATCATCACTTCAAACAAATTTGTGCTACCATACCATAAATAATATAATCATCACAATGAAGACAATATCAATTTAGACCCTAAGCATGGAAACTAGCAAGCAAGAATATTAATTGTACACATCATACTTATACACAAAACATTGACTAATTTTTACATAAAGTAAATCAATGATCCGTGTGTGAAATGTACTTTGCGACTTATGCACAATTAGTGAGTGAAACTACTAACTCACCTTGGACTTGACGAATAATTTGTTAACTCCAAGTTTTTATCACCTTTGAATTTTTCAAGACCTCACCTAAACACATATATCATCAAGTTATTAAGTGCATTAAAAGTCTACAAGTTTAGCGCAACATACTTTAAATTTTATATTGTATTTTTTTATAATTCAAGCCAAGACCACTATTCAGTTTTTTGGTCATAAAACATAATATACATTTCTAATTGGGATTATATCAGACTTTCTGGAAAGTAGACTTGATTTCCTAGAACTTCATAAGACAAGAGCATCATCCAGTTCTGCCCAGATTATCAGATATAGCTCTCGTAAGATGGGGAAAATGTGTTGTGCAGAATTTCAACATTCACCAAGAATCACCATATGCTTTAAGACTTTAGTTAAAGTATTAAAGTCACTCAATTTTACACACAAAATGATTGAATGATATTATTAAGACATCAATTTTGTACTTTATAAGAATATCAAACATATAACAAAAAATGTTGAGAATAGAATGCCTAAACATATAGACGAACGTTTAGAACAAAGTTCTATATTTTGACCTGTAACAGTCACCTCTTCAATGCCATTTTAACACCACCAAGGCCTGCAAAATATACAATAATTTTGTATATTCCAGTATCTTAGGCTTTTATCTTTTTAGGGAGTACTCGCACAAGCCTATACGATTTTTCTACAATTTTATATGGATTTTACAAAATAGGATATCAATGCAGCTAATTTATGACCAGTCAGTGAAAAAGATGATTTTCACATTAGTTAAGGAAACTATCGGGTCTTGGGAAAAATCATGGAAAAAATAGACTCAAAATTCAAACTTTGAGAGTTTACGGATCACTAATACAACTTCTTCTGATGATTTTTCTATATTTTTTTTCAGAAGAGGGGCAGAATGGGAAATTTTCAAAACTTCTCAACAATGCATTTTAAGGGTTATTTGATAGCTTAACCCATTAATCCATAACCAAAATCAACTATAAAGACAGAAATTTAGTGCTTAACAGTAGCAACATATCAAGAGGTTAAAATAACAATTTCAACCTCAAACTATGACTTAAAGTACATTGCTTTTATGGGAAAAAATGTATGTTGCAAAAAGAGAAAACACAATTTGGGTTTGGGTTTTCTTTACCATTGAGACACATAAAAAGACATTTAGGAACTATTTTTGATAACCACATGAATGGTGAAAAATATGGTCTTTTATGAAGAAAAATTTAACACATGAAATCATTATAATTCAAGTGATAGAAACATGAATTTTTTACACCAATGGAGAGAAACAAACTTCACAATTCTAACCAATCCTTAGGCACCATGAACAACACATAAAAGAGTGATTTTAGAAGGATTTTTAGAACAAAAATTAGCCAAGAATACACCTATTAATGCTGAAAATCGGACATATGATAAATCACTAGAATTGAAGTAAAAAGAAGAAGATTATGTGAACTAAATCACTAGTAATTGAGGCATGGTCACAAGAGAAGGAAGAATCAATACATACCAACACTTAGGATCGATTTCACAACTCCAATCTTGTTCAAGAAGTCGATGATTAAAAGCCTTGTTCCCTCCTTCTCCTCCCGGTTCGCGTTGGCTCCCCCTCTCCCTCTTCGTGACCTTTTTTTTCCTTGCTAAAAACCGATCGATGCCACAAGAAAAGGAAGCCACGAACTTGATTTGATCGACTGAATTCCCCATGAACAACGTTAAGAATTGATTTAATTGCATCGACTCTTGTTGCCATCGTGACCCAAAAAAAACGAACATACTCTTGTCAAATCTTATTAACACGTGAATTAGTCATGGGGTTTACATTTGATTTTGCTAAGGAAGTCCCTAATAAATTAACATTTTTGAGTTTTCTTAATGACATAACAACCCCTCAAGATAATTAACACCATTTAAATGATTTAAGTTTATCCTAATAATTCCATAAATTAATTTAATTTAATTTAATTACATTTCCCTTAATTACTGATTAATTCTTTTAGATATTAAATAATAATATTTTTATATAATTTATTCCATTTTAACATAAAAAACTAAAATCATTTACAAAACTAATTATTTGTGTAACGGAAGTTAATGGTATTAAAGGAATGATTCATCGGTCTTTACATTACCAGTACATGTTGCAATGTTATAGAAAAGAGTATAAAGTCACCCAGGTCGACTTCAAGAAGATAAAACCAGAAAAGTATTGTTTATTGCTATATTCTTTCACAATAAAATAAAGAAGTATCTCAACGTCTAACCACCTTACCTCATTGTCAATGATTTTCTAATATCCATTGTTCTTGATTTTGCTATAACTGATGGAAAATTAAACAACATCATCTTTAATGTCCCAATGGAGTCAATTGATTTTTCCATGGAAGTTGTGAGTTTATTCATGGTGCTTTTTGGTGATTTTTGAAGGAGAAGGAAGCTCTTGGTGAGTTGGTTACTTGGCAAGGATCATTTCATCAGCTAAGTGTAATGCCTGGTTCTTGGTATATATTTAATCATAATTTATTCAATTTTGTAGAGCAACTCGACGAGTTGGGAGCCCTAAACATGTTTAGTAGGAACCAGATATGACGTGTGATTTTAAGTGACCTATGCAACGAGTTTAGAGCCTCAACTCGATGAGTAGGGATGCCAGAGTGAACCCCTAATTCCGGGCTTTGCACCCTATTTAAACATCCTAATCCCCACTTGCTCAACTCATTTCCAGCCTCTGAGTCCCAAACCCTAGTTTCTGAAACCCTAATGCATTTGTAAGCTTGTGAGCCATTTTTGAGTCAACTTTGTGTGCTTTGAAGCTTGTGAAGAAGAGGAGAAGCTTGACGATTCAAGGAGAAGATAGTAGATCCAGAGACTTCCTTTCATCCTCACCAATTTCTAGTAATCAAGTCTCTAACTTTCTTAGCAGTTTCTTAGATCTCCTTATTTTCACTTTATTGTGTTTTTGGTCCAAAAAGCTTGATCTATGGGATATGGACATCCCAAGTGAGCATGTCTTCAGATTTGGGATTATAGAGGGCTTTCATGGATAAAGGTGCAAAATTTATGGCCATTGAAGCCCCATGCAAGCCATAGGATGTTGTTTTGGCCTTTTAAGCTCCAAAAAGCTATCTATGGAGTGAAAAGTGGAAGCTTTACGTGTCCATGTAGTGTTTAGGGTCTAGATCTATGTTTTTAGGCTTTAGTTTGGAGTAGCGATAGCTTGTGGGCCAAGATCTAGGTCCTAAGGAGTTAGTGTTTGAGCTAAACCCATTAAGAAAAGGTATTAACGGTTAAAGTCAGAAACTTTAACCTTAAAATGACATTTTCAGGGTATATTAGAGGTATAAAGCTTAGATCTGAAGAGTAGGGGATTAATCAATTAAGATGGCCCAAACTGACTGAGGAAATCGGTGAGTACAGTGAGGGACTCGACGGGTTGAGTCGATTTATCCCGATTCTATAAAAGGTAGAACTCAACGAGTCTGTGAAGGAACTTGACAAGTTGGCTCGTGTTATCACGTCTATGCATAGCAAGGGAACTCGACGAGTCAGGGGAATGACTCGACGAGTTGGGTCAACTCGGATTGTTCACTTTAACTTTAACTGAACATTCACTTTGACTTGGACATTAACTTTGACCAAGGTTGACGCATGAAGGGGTCTTGAATTAAGGAATTGTATCTAACAGGTTGTTTTGTATATGGCGTGATGAGAGGCAGTTACGCGAGAAGAGATGTTCAACTACTTCACTCGATATTTGATGTGAGTTTTCCTCCAGTAGGAACGGGATAAAGGCACGGATGTCGGCTCGTTTATGTATGTTATCATATGTCGGACATAGGTCCAATGTCGGGGTTAGCTCGATGTAGGTTATATGTTTCCGGACTTCGGTCCTATATCGGGGAAAGGCCAAGGATTTTTTTTATGTTTGATGTCTTCGTGATTTCTTCATGTGTTTTTTATGTGTTCCGTGCTTCGGTTCGATGTCGGGGCAAACCCGAGGAATGTTTAGCTTATATGTTATGCTTATATGTTCTGAGATTCGGTCTGATGTTGGGGAAAGCCCGAGGAATGTCTATACGTTTATGTTATATATTTATGTTATGTGTTTATGTTATATGCTTGTTGATATGCTATATGTATACCGAACTTCAGTCTACGGTCGGCCGGGGCCCGATACCGAACTTCGGACCAATGTCGGGTGGGGCCCGATGTAGCGTGAAAGGTCCAATATTTTGTTATTATGTGATTATGTGATTATGTGTATGATATGTGGTTGTTTGGGGAGACTCACTAAGCTTCGTGCTTATAGTTTTCAGTTTTGGCTTCAAGTACTTTCGGTAGCAAGGGGAAGAGCTCTGGATGATTGTAGTGCACACACTATTTGTCTAGCCTAGGATGTTTATACTCTGATATTTATAACAGATGTTAATGATATTTTGAGATACACGACTTATGATTCTTATATGATATTTCATAACTATGACTTTTTTAATAATTTAAAATGAAATTTTGTGACTGTATTTTTGGGATGTTTCAAGCTGGTATCAAAGCCTTGGTTTAAGGGATTCGGGCACACTCTTGGGTGTGTCTAAACTCAAACTAAGGAATTGGTATGAAATTTTTTAAAGATAATCATTTTAAAAAGAATTTTGAAAAGAGAAAAGGGTGTGGTTCATGTAATCAACAGAGCTAAAGTAAGTATTCCCAAATTACCTATACCAGTTTATGTTATGATATGATTATGGGAACTGCATGCTAGATTAGGGCTAAGGATCTTGGAAAGATGCCTTATGTGCCTGTTATATGTGTATCAGCTTTATGAACTATGTGCTAGTATAGAATAGTTAGTGATATGATGGCCTGATTAGGATATGCTTGATTATGTGTACTCAATGCTCGAATGCTACTTGCTTTGTGATTTTAGGAATTTTAGTTATCATTAAATAACTAGTAAAAAAATATGTTAAGTTACATATTGTGAGGACTAGATAATTTCAGAAGGTTAGGTTTAGCTTTATTTCGTAGCTCATGTTTGATTCTAACTGTTGCAGGGTAGGACCTCTCATTCGAAGAATTATCTAGTCTTAGGGATATGCAATGGTATTCGTGAGCTAGTTAGGGGGGATAGAAGGGAATTCTTATGCAGTTGATGGTGGAGAGTAGGTTGGTGATTACCCTAGGTCAAGCCAAGGATGAGATTAGCAGTCGAAGGGACTTGGTGGAGTCAAGGCAATTCTTGAGGAAAGTATGGATAGATGTGGAAGGTAGTATGGGCCTATACTACTAAAAGCGGAGGATCTATACTCGAATTAAGGAAGGATGATATGAACCCAAGAAACTTGTAGTATGTGACACCCATTAAGTTATGATGTGTATACTGATGTTTTTTATGGTGTATTTTCAGTATGGTGATGCTACGCACTAGACCAATCGACACTTCTAGAGTCGGAGAGGGATCAGGCTTGAGCTCTGGAGCCGGGCAGCACGATGAGCAGATGAAAGAGTTCATTTCATCTGAGGTCACATGCAATATTTTAGACTAGACTCATGTGATCTTCGGTACTATCAAGTAGGGTATCCTAGAGATTTTGGATAAGAGACTGAGTGCATTGCGCACCGAGGATGTTGGGTCATATTTTATTGTTTTGAGTTAGGCATCCATCTGTATAGGTCTTGTTAGTCTTTCTTTTTGTATTTATAGTGTTTACTGGTGGGTAAACCGAAAACAAGGTGTTTTCGGTTTAGTTGGTGTTTGCAGCTGAAATCTGTTTGCGGCCGTGAACTGTTTACGGTTCACTTTTCCCTATATATATGTGTCAGTCTTGTCAGAATAGTTAACAGTTGTATATGTGTTCCATTGTACCATACATTTGCGGTTGAATATAAACGTGTGTAATTCTAATCATTATTGCTTCTACTCCTTCTTGTTCTTATTGATTATAGCTTGTTCTTGTGTGTGATCACTAGTTAGTTCCAGATTTACGGACTTACAATTGGTATCAGAGCCATTTTGGTGTGAAAACTATTCAAGTTGTGTTTTTGGTTGGAGTGTTCTTCATTTTCATGATTATTCAAGCCTTATTTCTGAGTTTATGCTGTTGATCATGATTTCATGGCCAAATGGATTGAAGATCTGCTCGAAATTTGTTGTTTTCATCACATTGTGGGTGTTTTCGGTTGTGAACTGTTCATCAATTTTCAGCTGTTACGGTATCTTCAACCGTAAACGTATTGTGTTTTCTCAGCTATAAACGTATCTTCAACAATAGACGTATTGTGTTTTCTCAAATGTAAACATATATTCGATCGTAAACATATTGTCTTTTCTCAGCTATAAACTATCTTCGACCGTAAACATGTTGTGTTTACGGCTTGTGTTGTATTTTCGACTTCAAACTGTGAACTCCCTTCAACCGTAAATTGTTCTCAACCACAAACCTGTGTACGACTATAAACTATTTTCGGCCGAAAACCCTCTTTGGCTATAATTTGTGTTCTCCGTTGTGCTCCCTTTACAAGTTTCGTTTTCAATCAATTAAGAAAATTTAAAAAAATTGAATCACAAAACATGACAGTTCATCAGGACTTGGATTCAGTTATGGGAACTACCACAACAATCCCATGTCTTTTGTCAGCTGAAGTATTTCTTGAATGGAAATACAGAATGGAGAAATACATCAAGATGAAGGATTTCAAGATATGGCACAACATTCTGAAGGGTCTAGTAATAATCACTAACACTCTTGAAAATGGAACCATTGTTCACAAAGACTTTGCAAATTACACATACGAGGATTTCGAGAAAATTAAGGAACAAGAGAAGGCTCTTGCAACACTGAAAATGGCCTTATCTCCATAAATTGCATAAGGATTCCGTGAGTATGACTCAACCAAAGCTTTGTGGGAAGCATTGACTGAAGTTTATGAGGGAAATGAAGACATGAAGCAGGGTCGTCAAGACATGCTCAGATAGAAGTTCAACATGTTTAATCATATTCTTGGAGAATCATTGGAGGCTCAACTACAACGAATTATTACCCTAACCACTGAGATGAGTTCTGCTGGAATTTCAGTGTCGCCATCATAGATTAACAAGAAACTGCTTAACTCTCTCCCAAAGTCACGGGACATGAATGTCTCTGTTATCAAGAAGACAAATGATCTTAATCGACTTGCTCTTGATGAAACAATGGCAATCATTAAATCATGTTATCTTGATGACAAGCAAATGGAAATTAGCCTTGTGAATTCTTATTCGACTGCAAATGTAGGGATTTCTTCAAACAATGCCTTTTCATGAAAGAATAACTGGGGAATGAACAATGAAAAGAAGGTTGGGATTAACAAAGGAAAGTTGAGATGCTTCAACTATCACGAGCCTAGTCACTTTGCTCGTGATTATCCGAAGCCAGATAGAAGAAGAAATCATGAAAGGATAATGGTATTGGTTGGAAATAAGAGGGGAGCTGCGTCTAACAACTAGACTGCAAATCTGGCAGTGTGTCACACCCCGATAAAGCGGAAACGCAAGATATGACAGCGATAACGGTTTGATTGCAAAAGATAAAGATACATCACCATAGCAGTATTTGAAAGTTTACAACCCATAGCTTCAAAGAAACAAAGTACAAGTTTTCCAAAACAACATTGTTCAAAATATAACTTCATAATTAACTTCAACACGATGCAACATGCTCTATGATGATGAATCTTTATATCCACTTACTAATTATTTCCTGAAAAAGCATGTAAAACGAGCGTCAACTATGAAAATAGTTGGTGAGTTCACAAGTTTATAAATCGACCTTGAAATAAGGTTTTTCGTGAATACAAGTACATTGCTTTAATGAGAAACAAATTTGATTGCTATTAATGAATACAAGTTTATTGCTATAACGAGAAACGAGTTTGTATGTGTATAAGCAAACAATGAGTCTCAACCAAACCTATGACTGAAGCCCTATCGAGATTTATGCTTATCGTTCCATAGATGAATATGGTATCATGCACTCCAGCAATAGGGCGACTGAGGAGTTGTCAATTCCTAATAGCGCTATCCATAATGACCATTAGCTCAAAGAGTTAATGGTTAGAGATTAGGTAAGGGCCTTAGTACGAGAAGTTCTCATGTTCCGTGTTGCATAGACATACGTAAAAAGACATAGCAATACACTAGCAATCATGTTTGATAATAATCAATTTAGATACAACATGCAAACAGTAGTTTTTCTGGACATGCTTTTCCACCCCAAAACATAAAAACTGAAAATAGGGGAGTGCGTGAATACTCACAATATGCAAAATATAGAAATCAAGTATATACGAGTCAATTAAATATAACGAACATAAATAGTTTAGGACATGCTTTTCCACCCCAAAACATAAAAACCGAAAATAGGGGAGTACGTGAATACTCACAATGTTTCGAGTAGATACAAGTAGTGTCTCGGAATGCACCAACGTCTTACTACCGGGATCCTACGACATCAAACACACACTAGTGAGTTTCCATGTCGAAATAGGGGTATTGAACCCAAACAAGTTAAGAAATGTTGCATATAATGGTGCATGAGATGTAAATGTGGCTGAAGTTCATGAATTTAAGTAGTCCATTCAGTGCAGTTTTAAGCAACAAAATTTCAGCCATCATTCACTGGATATGTTAAGTTTCTAAATTATTTTTCCCCAGATTTATGGTTGGGTTTAAGGCCATTGATCACGCAAAGCAAAAATGGTGATCACACAAAACGAGCTGTTTGCGCAACCATTTTGTAAAATATGCCAAAAATCCGATATTTAATATTTTACAGTGAGACCAGTTGGGTTTGAAAGCTAACTCATGGAAATATCGAATACAAAAAGAATATCAGGATCTGGTTAAGTAATGACTGTTCAAAGCTGAATAATGTAACCTGGAAGATTGCATGTTTGCTTTGAGTGCATTCTTAGGGAATTTTGAAAAGAACCACATGCATGCTTCTGTTAAGGTCCGATTTCTAGCACATGCATGGAGTGAATGAGCATCCAAGATGTACTAGAAATGGTTTAAATGCTTTTGGCCATGCAAGAACACAAAAGAAATGGAGAAGAAGATGTAATACTCGGTTTTGAAGTCACATGAACACATGTGCATCTTTTTCACTCCTTGCATGGGTTTAATCCCGAATTTTCACCATCTCAAACACATGCATTGTGTTATGGTGAGAATCTACAAACCACAAGGGAAAATTAAGGATTTCTAGCCATGGAAGGGCATTGAATCCGAAGAGTAGAGAAAACCATGAAGAAGAGGAAGTAAAATCATGAAACCATGAGGGAGGATTGTGTTGTTTACCTTGGTTTTGATCTTGAGAGAAGCAAGAAAACTTCAAGGCATCCTTAATCTCGAAATTTTGGCAGAGAATGGAGGATTTTCATGAGTTAGAGAGAGAGAGAGAGAGGAAAAGAGTTTGTGTGTTAGGAGGGTGGAGTGTGAGAGAGAGTGAAGAGAGAAGTGGAAGAGTGAAGAATAAGACTTAATGATTGAGTTTTACTAAGAGAGAGCATGGGGAGAGGGGAGATGGCTGGATTTTTGAGGCATTAAAGCTTCCTCTCTCCTCAATTCAAATTTTATAAAAAATCCCTCCTTAATTTTTATAAAAATCTAATTTTTATATAAGTGATTCTTTAAGCAATTTTTGATTTATTTAAAAATCTTGTTTTTAACTAATAAATTATGATTAATGCATGATAATTTATATTTCTATTTCATTGGTATAATCCATAATTTGATTAATAAAAATTTTATATTAGGAAGTTTATAGCCAAATTCTATAAAGTTTTTAAGCTTTATGGTTTATAAATTCGGATTTTTAGCTCTTTAGGGTTTTTGGAATATTGTTTGATGTTTACCATCACGTTGAAGCATAATTAGAATACCTTAATTTATTTTTAGGGTTTTATACCCTTTTTAATTGTAACAAAGATTGAAGTTTCATTCTAATTATAGCATTGGCATTTCCTATTGTAGTTAAGCAACTTACTAGAATCGTAAGTGTCAAGTATATTAGTCCTAGACCTTAGTTGGATCCTAGTTTATGCAAGATTTTGACCTAATTCATACTACTAGGCCATGGCATATTGTGCATGAATGGTTTTTATAAAGATGCATGAGTCCGAGAATGACCTGAATTGATAGTTGTCACAGTATCCCCCACTTAAAAAGAATTTCATCCCGAAATTCATTCTATGTCATCGCTTGTCATCGCATGGGAAAATTTGCGGATACTTTTCCTTCATGAAGTCCTCACGCTCCCAGGTGTACTCCAGCCTGCGTTTTGAGTTCCATCTAACTTTCACAATCGGGATCTTGCTCCGCTTAAATTGTTTTACCTCCCTGTCAAGGATTTCTATCGGTTCCTCAACAAAGTTCAGCTTATCATTGATCTTAATTTCCTCCAGGGGTACTGTCAATGCTTCGTCGGCTAGACATATCTTAAGATTGGAGATGTGGAATGTGTCGTGAATGGCGCCTAACTCTTGGGGCAATTGAAGTTTATACGCTACCGGACCAATCGTTTCAATGATTTCAAAGGTTCCAACATATATCGGGCTTAGTTTTCCTTTCTTACCAAAATGTTCAAGCCCTTTCCAAGGCAACACTTTTAAAAGTACCTTGTCTCCTACTTGGAATTCTAATGGTTTTCGACGATTATCCGCATAACTTTTCTGACGATCTCTAGCAGCTTTAAGCCTATCCTTGATGATAGCAATCTTGTCAGATGTTTCCTGGATAAGTTCGAGTCTAGTCAACTGTCTGTCTCCGATTTCTGTCCAGCATAAGGGCGAACGACACTTGCATCCATACAATGCTTCATATGGAGCACATTGGATACTCGTGTGGTAACTGTTATTGTAGGAGAACTCAACTAGAGACAAATGAGTATCCCAATTTCCTTTGAACTCAATAACACACGCTCGTAGCATGTCTTCCAATGTTTGAATTGTTCTCTCCGTTTACCCATCTGTCTGAGGGTGGTAAGCTGTGCTCAAATCTATCTTGGTTCCTAGTTCCTTCTGTAACATCCACCAAAATCGTGATGTAAAACGACTATCTCTATCAGAAATGATAGATAGGGGTACACCATGCAGAGAAACAATTTTGTCAATGTAGATTTGGGCCAGTTTTTCCATCTTGAAATCTTCCTGAATGGGGAGAAAATGAGCAGATTTCGTCAGTCGATCCACTTTGACCCAAATTGAGTCGTGACCTTTAGCAGTTCTAGGAAGTTTTGGTAACGAAATCCATAGATATTTGCTCCCATTTCCATTGGGGAATTTCAGGCTGTTGCAACAAGCCGGATGGTTTTTGATGTTCAGCCTTGACTATTGAGCATGTCAAACACTTCCCGATATGCAAGGCAATATCCTTTTTCATTCCAGGCTACCAATAGTACTCTTTAAGATCCTTGTACATCTTATCCGCTCCAGGGTAGATTGAGTATTTAGATCGATGAGACTCCTCTAGTACCATGTCTCTCAGATTGTTAACGCTTGGAATCCAAACCCTGTCCTTAAAATAACGAAATCCATCAGGTTTGGTTTTAAATATCTCTTCCAAACCATGTAAGGTCTCGCCTGGAAGATTTTCCTTGAATAACGCTTTCTCCTGGGCATCAATGATTTGAGATTTCAAGCTTGTCTGAATTACCATTCCCAAAGCTCTCACACGGGAAGGTGTCACTCTTTCTTTCCTACTTAAAGCGTCGGCTACAACATTAGCCTTTCCTGGGTGATATCGTATCTCACAATCATAATCACTAAACAACTCTACCCATCTCTTCTGCTGCATGTTTAACATTTTCTGATCTAGGATATGCTGAAGGCTTTTGTGATCGGTATAAATGGTGCACTTGGTTCCGTACAAATAATGCCTCCATATCTTAAGAGCGAAAACTATTGCTCCTAGTTCTACATCATGGGTGGTATAATTCTTCTCATGTGGTTTGAGTTGTCTGGAAGCATACGCAATGACTTTATCCTTTTGCATTAACACACATTCTAATCCTTGATGAGACACATCACAATACACCGTAAAGTTCTCTGATCCTTCTTGTAAATCCAGAATTGGTGCATTGCACAGCTTTTTTTTTCAGGATTTGAAACACCTCTTCGTGTTTCTCTTCCCAGAGAAGTTTTCTGTCCTTTTGGGTCAAAGATGATAATGGTAGGGCAATCCTAGAGAAATTCTCAATGAAGCGTCTGTAGTACCCAGCTAATCCTAGGAACTATCGTATTTCTATCGGGGTTTTGGGGGCTTCCCATTTCTTGATTTCCTCAATCTTAGTTGGATCTACATGAATTCCTCTTTCACCGATCACATGACCAATGTACTTCCCAAATCCAAAATTCACACTTAGTGAACTTGGCATACAATTTCTGCTCCTTTAACAACTCCAACACTAGCTTTAGATGTCTATTGTGATCTTCTTTGGTTTGCAAGTAAACAAGTATGTCATCGATAAATACAATTACAAACTTGTCTAGGTATGGTCTACAGACCCTATTCATCAAATCCATGAACATAGCGGGTGCGTTCGTTAGTCCAAAAGGGATGACTAAGAACTCATAATGTCCATAACGGGTTCTAAATGCTGTTTTATGAATGTCCCCTTCGTGAATTCTTAGTTGATGATACCCTGACTGAAGGTCGATTTTTGAGAAGTGTGAAGCGCCCTGCAACTGATCGAACAAGTCATCTATTCGAGGGAGGGGATATCAATTCTTGCTTGTCAACTTGTTCAGTTTTCTGTAATCAATGCACATTCGGAACGAACCATCTTTCTTTTTGACGAATAACACTAGGGCTCCCCAAGGTGAAGAACTTAGTCGAATAAACCCTTTGTCTAGAAGTTCTTGAAGTTGTATGGATAGTTCTTGCATCTCGGATGGTGCAAGGCGATATGGTGCTTTTGCTACCGGTGCCGCTCCGGGAATTAAGTCTATCCGAAATTCGACCTGTCTGTAAGGGGGTAGACCGGGCAATTCCTCCGGAAATACTTCGGGATAGTTTTGAACCACTAGAATCTCCTTGAGTTGCTTAGCTTTAGGTTTTCTTTCTAGCACGTGGGCCATGAATGTAATACAATTCTTCTTCAGGTATTTGTGAATCTTCATGCTTGATACTATGTTTAAACTTCTTCTGGGCTTCTCACCGTGTATGATAAGGGTTTCTCCATTAAGGAGAGGTACTCTAATTACTTTCTCATAACAACCAATGTCCGCTCTATTTTTGGATAACCAATCCATCCCTACTATCACATCAAAACTACCTAGCTCTATAGGAATTAGGTCAATGCTAAAGAGTTTATCGGCTAAATTTAGAGTACAACCAGGAATTATATCATTAGCCCTAATTTCATACCCATCAGCAAGTTCAATAGCATAAGCATTCCTCATCTTTTCCGATTTCAAGCCAATTAACGGTCTAAATGCTAAAGAAACAAAACTCCTATCTGCTCCCGTATCAAATATTACCGATGCAAAATGGTTGTTCAGCAGAAACGTACCTGTTATCACTTCAGGGTTCTGACGAGCTTATTCTGCACCAATCACAAAGGCTACACCTCTTGGCCGTCCAAATTGATTTCCTTGGAAGTTTTGACTGGCTTGGCCTTGTCCATTGTTACCAGGCCCTTTGTTCATTTTAGGACATGCTCTACGGAGATGATCAGTACTCCCGCACTCGTAACATGCCCTTTTTCCCTCCTTATTCAGCTTACAATACTTCGAGTAATGGCCTAATTGCTTACAGTTTTGGCACACTGGGCAAGATCCCTTGTGATGGAAGTTACACTTATTGCACTTCGGAAGCGGTCCTGAGTACTGCTTTTGCTCCTGCACTTCCTGTTCTTGAGTTTTCACTAGTTCTTGCTCCTAGGCTCTTACCATAAAGTTTCTTGAGACTTTCTGCTTCCTCCCTGACTTGCCTCCATACTTCTTCTCTCCCTGATCTGCTGGCTTCCTCTTGCTACTAGAGCTTTCCTTTGTCGATGCTCCCATCCTTATCACATCATTGGTTAGTCGATTTTCTAGACTTACTGCACTTTGAATAGTAGTTGGATTTGCTAAAGTAACCATTTCCTGAATCTCTGGTGCTAGACCCCAGATGTAACGATCTATCCGTTTCTCCTCAGGAGTAACCATATGAGGTACCAGTTTTGCTAGTTCATGAAATCGGACTGTGTACTTCTCTATTTGTGTTCCAACATAGAATGGTTCCAGAATTCAGAGTCAAGCTTCTGAAGTTCATCCTTGGGACAATACTCCTCTATCAGCAGCTTCTTTAGGTCTTCCCAAGTTAGCTGATATGTCGTTGTACGACCTCGGGTTTGCACTAGAGTATTCCACCAGGTCAATGCCCTATCTTTGAGTAGGCAAGTTGCATACTCAACTTTGTTGCACTCGAGGCATTTGCTAATGTGAAGGACCGACTCCATGCTGTCAATCCATTTCAGCAACCCGACCACACCTTCCTTTCCATGGAACTCCTTAGGTTTACAGGCCATAAAGGACTTGTAGTTGCATTCTCTTTCATTTTTTCCCCGGTTGCCTCCACTAGTTCCTTTGTTAACATTAAGTACTGCAGTTACTTGAGTAACAATGTTTGGGATTGCTTCCATGAGTTGTTGTGCTATAACTTGAGCAACATCAGGTGTTTCGTTCTGTGGGCACCCGCGATTAGGCCTTCCTGACATGGTTCTAAGACACAATAGTAGAAATCATTGGTTTGCATTAATACCGCAAGTAGAAATAATGTATAGTATTTAGTTCATTATTATTTTGAAAACCGCAAGTGTTGTCAAATCATTGGTTTGCATTAATACTAGGCATATAGATTTTTGAAAGGAAAGAAAAGAAAAATCTTTTTATTCAACCATTGACCAAATAAATTCTAGGGTTTGACCTCATAGTAAAAGTTTTCAAACATAAAATAAAATTTTTCATTACCATTTGAAATAATCTTAAAACCAAACCAATACATCAATCCATCAGGTCTGGTTCGGGGGTGTGACAATCAACCTCTTCGTTTTGTCAAGAAAAAATTTCCCAATCACGTCTACAAATTAGACAAGGCTCTGTATGGGTTACATCACACTCCTCGAGATTTGTATGCTACTCTTACTGATCATTTGCTTGATCATGGTTATACCAAAGACACGATTGATCAGACGCTCTTCATCAAGCATGTGGATGCCGACCTAATTCTTGTACATATATATATATATATATATATATATATATATATATATATATATATATATATATATATATATATATATATATATATATATATATATATGTTGATGACATTATTTTCGGGTCAATGACTTCAAAGCTATGTAAAGAGTTTGAGGATGTTATGAAGAAGAGATTTGAGATGAGCTCTTTGGGATAAATGACCATGTTCTTGGGATTGCAAGTTTAACAAGTTTCTACCAGGATCCTTTTACATCAACAAAAATATGTTGAAAACATGCTTGAGAAGTTTGGGTTTAAGGACTCCCAAGTTTCCTTGGCGCCGATGGCTGAATGAACATTGTTGACTCCAGATACTGAAGGAGAATCCGTAGATTATATAGAATATGTCACACCCCCAAAACCGGTGAACGGCGGAAACGTTCTGGGGTGGAGGACGTGATGTACAGTATCACAACAATGTAAAGTAGTATACAAGCAACATCATCCATTGTATTAATAGTATAATTTCATACAAGTGTGTTCTGTCTAGTTATATAGACACCAAAAATTATATACATCAAAATAATAGAGGAGTCTTGAACAAGCTCCTTCTTCTCAAAATCCGGCACCTGTACCTTTCTACTGGTGACCTGAGAATACAAGTTATTTTGAAAGAGAGTATCAACTTTAAACTTGGTGAGATCATAAGTATATTAGTGTCTACGTTTGTATGAAATCATTTGTACGATGTTTTGTAATGTATACGTTCTGTTAAGTTTTGTATTGTTTGTATTTGTTTTGAACTCTCCTAGAAAACCCTATGTTTTCTACTAAAAGTAGCCTTCTACCCAGGTATCTAGTATCTGTGTGTGTGTCTCATGTAAGAGTGTGTATTTTCCCAACTCCGACTATCATTAACCAAAGATATAGTTTTTGCATCACCGTGCATCGTGGGCATGATCACGAAGTGAATACAATGGGGAAATATTATAGTACTGTACTACTGTACTAAGTAACTACTGTTGTACTAAGTACCTTAAGCAATTGTAATTATTAACGTAGCATGTGATCGGCCTGTATCTTGCTACCGACTCAATAGTAAAACGACAACGTAAGATGTCGTAAAAATGACGTTTGGCACCCGTAGACTTGAAAGTCCCACTGTAGCGAACAACAAGGTGTAGGATAGTCAATCCAGTATAGATCTATACACAAACTCAAACGCTCCCCAATAAAGGAGATTCTGATACAAAAACAGTCATGGCAGGTAGTACCATGCCATGTTTAACGGCTCACATAACTGTGTTAATGTATATGTGTGCTAGTTGTATTGTGCGTTCTTTCTTTGTCTAGCCTGTATGTTTGTTTCTCGTCATAGTGTCTATTGTTTGTTTCTCCTCACTCTGTTTCATGTTTGCTTCTCATCATAGTATGTACTGACTCATGGATGAATTGACTCTCTATATGTTTCATTGTTCTAGTAATAGTATCTTCCTAAACTACCCCTATAGTAGCTTACTAGTAAAGTATGAACATGTTTGTATGCCCTTGCTACCCAAGGGCATGGAATTGACTGAAAGAAATAACCTTTTATATCTATATACATATACATAATATATAACTAGGATTCAAACGACCTTGGGACAACTAACCTTGATACCCTAAGACCACATCAAACAAGAACAGCAGTCCTAAGTCATTTCAATCCTACTTATATAACTATATTTATACAGATACACAGAATATAAGTTTAAAAGAGTTTAAGTAAAAGTATTTGAACATTGAAGGAGTTTGTAAGACAATTTGAGGTAAAACAGTTTGATAAATAGTTTGGAAAGTAAGAAAAGCATTTGCTTGGTAGTCATTAATCACATGTGATTGATATAATAACTATAATTGTTCAACTTGTATTCACCCCCATAAAAGAATTTAAAACATTTCAAAGCTTAATTTAGGGGTATGAACTCACCTGTAGTAAGTGGTTCTAATGACAATGTTGGATCTGTTGTTAAGTATCAAGTGGTGACTTGAGTACACACGTGAATCCTATTTAGCACATATTGATACATATATGAATATAATTAGTGTTATGAACAACTAACTATTGAATTGGGACCACTTTAGGGACTAGTAAACACTTATATTGAAGTGTTACAACCATAAATGACTGTACGAAGGGTTAAAAGACTATACAAGAGAGTGTATGACCTGAATACACAGTATATGTGTGTGTGTGTCCATGTGTGCGGCCAGGTGTGTTACCAGCACGTGTGTGGTGCCATGTATGCGGCTAGGTGTGCTACCAGAAGCGTGTGCTACCAGAAAACATGGTGTTCTTGGTGTTCTTGGTGCTCTTTGTAAAAGATGTTACCTTTTCGGATGATACTTGAGATGATTTTCGAGTCCTAGCTTTGTAAGAGTGTAAGAAATGATCAAAATGATGAAGGATAGTATATATAGGAGGGTGTGTGCAGTTGGAGGTGTCTGTGGTTGGCCTGTGTGTGGCTGGCTGGCCGCACACACTAGTGTGCGGCCGCACACACCTGGTTTGGTGTGTTTGGCCCGTTTTTCCAATGCTACACCCAAACTAACCCATCCTACGACACGTATCTCAATTGTTGTAAGCTTTAAGCACACGTTTAGACCCAAAACTTCATTATAAAATAGCAAAACGAAGCTAACTTTGATAAAAATGAAAAATGTAAACTAGAAATTTCGGGTTGTCACATCATCCCCTCCTTAGAAGGAATTATTGGATAAGGTGTCTAAGTCCATAACTATTTCTGGTAAATACTTGACCCGACCTGACATGGTCCATTTGGGTTGCATGGCACCATGCAATTGGATGAACTAAATGAGCGAAATAACACATATGGTTTATTAATATATTATAAGTTCTAATATATTAATAATATTATTTAATTAGTTTGATCAAGAATTAATTTAGAATTAATTAAGTGATCAAGAATTACATGTATGGATTGATTATGTAAATCATCCATAACTTATATAGTGTGCTAAGAGGCTCCACGGATAATCAAGATGGGTTATACCCATTCCATGGTCCATGGAGGCTCCATGGGAGTTACAAACCCATGGGTCATGGAAATGAAGAGTCATGACACATTAGGGTGTAACCCTAGATGTGTCAACACTATATAAAGCTCATGTGTTCTCCCCAAAATCGGTTTGACAAGGAACAAGAGGGCTAGAGCCGATTTTAGTTTGTTATACATTCTCTCCAAGTTTACTCCATAGCATTTGGTGTTGTGTGAAGCATTTGAGGCATCACACTTGGGGTGCTAGGCTCACAAGGTTTCAAGGAACACCCACAACAACAAGGTATGTAATTCTATCTATTATTTAAGTTAAAATTGTTCCCATGTAGGCTAGATAGGATCATAGCCTTGGAAATCAACCTTGCATGATAATTAGACAAACATAGATCCAAGGTTATTAGGGTTTCATGTACACTTAGGAAGTGTTAGAATACTCAAAACCCATCAGTGGTATCAGAGCCTAGGCTTGCTTGTTTGATTTTTTTGCAAACTGCTTGAAAAAATCGAGTTTTCTGCTTTCTGCCCGTATGAACTCGCCGAGTCCATAGGGGGACTCGCCGAGTCCATGGGAGGACTCGATGAGTCCATGACCAAATGCAAGCTATTAGCCGAGTCAGTTCATGCACTCGACGAGTAGAAGCTGCAGGTTCAGAATTTCGATTTTAGTGGCTGGAAATGGACTAGAAACATTACCCTAAATTGTTTTGGTTTGTGTAAACATGTTTTAGATGGTGTAATGTTTATTCTAATCCATTTACAACAACAAGTTATCAAAATTACAAGTTTTTTTAAGTGTAATTTTTGATTCATGAAAGTGTTCATATTCATGATCTTGATCTTATGATGTTTAGATGATCATAGGAATTATTTGTAACCTATGTGGTAGATTAATTCATGATCTTTATGTGTTTTAATGGAGTCCATAATTTTTCCTAAAGTTATGGAAAACCAAAAGTCACTTTGCTTTAAAACCATTAAAAGAACTCATGGGTTAGAAAATGAAGAGTCTTCATTTTTAAATACCCTAATAAACTCATAAGTTACATGAAATGAAATGTTTTGAAAGTTTACAAAACTTTCCCTCAAGTTTTGGAACAAGTAATATCTTGATTAAAACTTTAGTTCCAACCCTTAGAATTTTAAAAAATTCAAATTCAACCCTTATACTTACAGTATTATGATTTAATAATTATATATATATATATGTATGCATGTATAAGAACAAATTCGTCTTACCGCTAGTACGCCTCATTCATAAAGCCGGTCTATAAGGTGGGTATAAGGTTGTTGCCTATAAAATGGCAACTTAATGGGTGTCTACTCTCACCCACCACTTGCTTGACTGGTGGAGGGTCGTTAGCCGAACGGGTAAGACAAGGACTTATAAATTATCATTAAAAGTATAATGATTATTATAATGTAACTAAATGTTTTATAAATTCCCAATCTTAGTTACTTTAGGAAAAATGTGAATAAGGTGCTAATCCATGAAATTACACTTTGCACCTTGTTTAAGTCGTTGGTGGAGCGTGTGTGGTTTACTGGCACACTAACTTGGACTTAACAAGGAAGGAAAATGGTGACTTAAGGTTTTTCATAAGGTTGGAACGAGCGCGTGTGGTTTACCGGCACAACGATTAAGCGAAAAACATTAAGGGTACCAAGTAATTGGTATGGTTACTTCACACCTTGTTTTGTGATCCTCGGTATCCCAGTCACAAAACATGAAGGGCACACTCGAGATTGAAACATGCCATTGAAAAGTGCAATGAATCTCAAAGAATCTAGGAATTTCTAAAAGCCAAATAAAACCTAATAATTTATATTTCGGTTTCATGGTGGAAATTGGTGAATCGTCATTCACCTACCTTTCAAATATGTTATAACTTGGATTACGGCATTCCTCTTCTAGGTTATAATATATTGTGATTCGATCCTAGCCTTAATACTACATTTGGGTATTTTATTAAGAACTATCCCTATATCTAAACTAAACTTACTTTCTTCCTTTCAGATGTCTTCCAACAATGTTACTCCTAGCTCAAACCCTACTGGCTCCTTCTCTCTCATGAATCTTTGTGGGAGATTCATCTTTGATGGATCCAACTTTACTGACTGGATCAGAAATAATGAGGATAGTCACTCGTTACGAGAACAAGGAATATGTTCTTGATTAGGGATGTCAATAAATCCCGTGGGACCCTGTTCCCGTGGGGGCCCCGTCCCATTTGGGGGATTTTTTTTAAAAAAATCGACGGCGGGGGCGGGGGTAGGCAATCCCGTCCCGAAACCTCCATGGGGACCCCGTTAATAAATTACACATATATTTACATATATTATTTATATAAATATAAGAAACAATAACATGATTTTGAGCTTCCAAAATTTATCAAAAAACATGTTTTTAAGTTGTTAGTAAAAAAAATTTAAATGCTATAACTTTTTTATTTTTAACATGTAAAATTCTGCTATAAATAATTATTTGTTACCTAAAAAATAGTTTCTTTTAGCCTAAATAACAACTTCTTTTAACCCAAAAAAAGGTACCCCAAAATTAATCGGGGGTGGGGGAACGGGGACGGGGGCGGGGGTAATAAAGGGGATTTGGGGGTGGGGGCGGGGGTAGAAAGGCTGAATATTACAGGGGCGGGGGCGAGGGTGGGGGAACCGGAAAATTTCGGGGGCGGGGGTGGGGGATGCACTCCCCGTCCCGTTTGCCCCCGTTGACATCCCTATTCTTGATAAGGAGCTCAAGGTGCCTGAGCCAACCGCTACTCCTGAGGAGTTTGCTGAATATGAGGCACATGAAAGAGATGCTACCAAAGTGGCATGCACCATGATGGCCATCATGACAGCCGAGCTCCAAAAGTCCTATGAGGACTACTATCCTTTTGAGATGCACCAAGATTTGATGGACCGCTACCATCAGAGTGCTCGTCAAGAGCGATATGAAATCATCTCCTCTATGATCACAACCCGCATAAAAGATGGCGAACCCATCACAAACCACATGCAGAAAATGCAAAGGTATGTGGATAGATTGATGAAGTTGAATGTGAACTTCCCTGAGGAGTTAGCAATAGATATTATTTTTCACTCCTTACCTTTGTGTTATGATCAATTCCGCATGACATACCACATGAATACGGAGGAAGTTACACTTAGCAAACTTCAGGGACTCCTAAAGACCGGATAATCAGGTCTTAAAGGAAAGTCGGTTGTGACCACTCCTGCTACTACTCCAAACTCAGTACATGTCCTTTCAATTGGGAAAGGTAGAGGGAAGAAGAGAAAGAACCCTTCGAAGGGTACCAAGGGTAAGACCCTTGATGGCTCCTCTTCTAGCGGAACCAAGAAAGGTTTCGTTATACCTTCTCTGATCCCAAAGAGGCTGAATGCTTCTACTGCCACGAAAAAGCGCACTGGAAGCGTAACTGCCCAAAGTACCAGCAAGACGTGAAGGATGGGAAGGTTAAACCAAACCATGCAGGTACTTACACTATCTCATCTAATAATTCACTCTATTCTAACTCTTGGGTCCTTAATACCGGTTGCGGTATTCATATTTGTTCTTAATTGTGGAGAGTAAGAAAAAGTGAGAATATGGAGCATGGAATGATAAACTTGATCATGGCGAATAGGAAAGTTTCACTTGTCACCAAGATTGGAGTTTATACTTTATTTCATAGTAGTGGATGTACTTTAGATTTGAATAAATGTTGTTATTCGCCAGAAATGGCAAGAAATGTTATTTCCTTTCATGCTTTGTATAAACAAGGTTTTACCTTTTCTTTTGATAATGAAACTGGTGGAATAAATGCTTTCTTTAATAATGTGTTTTATTTTAAAGAATTATCTTGTGATGGTGTGTATGAAGCTGTGTCTGTTGTAGATAGCTTAGGAAATAATGTATTGTGTATTGATTATACCAATAATAATAATTTGGATAAAGCATCATTATTGCATTGTCGTCTTAGACATGTAAGCAAGAAACGCATAGGCCAACTCCAAAAGGATGGACTCTTGGAGTCATTTGACCTAAAGTCAGATTAGTAGTTGCGAATCATGCTTACTTGGGAAAATGAAAAAGTCACCCTTCACTGGTTCTTGTGAGAGGGGTGAAGGTTTGTTGGACCTTATACACACAGATGTGTGTGGACCCTTCAAACATGCCACAAGGGATGCTAATCATTATTATGTGACTTTTACAGATGATTATAGTAGATATGGATATGTCTATTTAATCAAGCATAAGTCAGAGACTTTTGAAAGGTTTAAAGAGTTTAAACAAGAAGTCGAGAATCAATTGGGCAGGAACATTAAGATGCTTTGATCCGATCGTGGTGGTGAGTATCTTAGTGTAACGCCCGCAGATCCGGGCTAGTCAATTTAGAGGCAATAGGGGTCAAAAATGACTTTTTCGACAAAAGATTATTTAAAATGAATAGTCTTAACCAAGTTTTAGAATATGTCACAAGGTTTCCGTACATATAAAGAACGCCGAAATCCGAGTTATAACGAAGAAGTTATGGCCCACCGAAGTTTTACGGCAAAACCGGCACAACACCGGAAGACGTAAATAGTGAATTTACGATAGAAGACTTTTTAGCCTTAGAAATCTAAACAAAAGTCGTAGAATATGTTAAACTAAGAGCGTCGATAAAAAGAACGCCCAAATCTGACTTCGTATGAGGAAGTTATGATTTTTCTAAGATTCGGCTTAGCAGTGTACAGCCCGAAACTCGAATTTTAGTTCGAGCGGTTTTTGGCTTACGTGAAATAAATGAGAGTTGAAGATCTCATTAATAGGAACTCAACGGTAAAAAGACAGACGAAAACGGAGTCCGTATGAAGGAGTTACGAATTCTTCGCGGTCATTTAACAGTCTAAACGCCTCGTACTGTTAAATTTAAGATCGGTCGAGAATTAGCCGACGGAGTCAAAATGAAAGTTGTAGATATTATTTTTACCTACGCGTGGATACAAAGAACGTCAAAAACGGAGGTCGTATGTAAAAGTTACGGATTTTAGAAGTCGGAACTGTGTTGTGCGAAAATGGGTGATGTGGCACAATCTTGGCCATTGCTTTCTCCCCAAGTCTTGCCACTAGATGGTGACATGTGGCACCAAGTTCAGCCATTTTCACCCTATAAATACCACCTCTCCCACCCTCATTTTCTTCACACCTTTCCCATTCGTTCTTCTCTTTACTCTCTCTCTAGAACCTCTCTCTAGCCCCGAAATCCCCCGAAAAGCCTAGGGAACCTCCCTAGCACGAGGCGGAAGCCCCGGAGTGCTCGACGGCTCCGAGAAGAAGAGCTTTTCGGCTCGGAAACGCTGCTCCAAGCAAAGCCTGATTTTCTATAAAACCCGCTGTAAGTGAGCTACGTCTACGCTATTTTTAATGTAGTTTTTATTTAATTATATGAACGTTATTAAGAACATATAATAAATACTTTGGCTATTATTATGGGTTATATAAGTATTTTTTTTAACGCTTATATAATAGTAATAATAGATAGACTATTAATTAGTCTCGGCGAATAATAGACTAAAATCTATTGGTGATAATACTAGGTTTCGTCGAAGGAAATTATTTTAAAGTAAATGAAGCGTTGTCCGAGTACCGAGTCACCACCTTCTCCGGTGAGTGCATAGTCCCTTTCATGAACATGATTTTAATACCAGTATTGATTGAAGTGTTAATTATATGTTTATGTGCGAGTTAATTGATGTTGCTTGAAATTCGTGTTAAAGAACATACCTGATTATATTTGATAATTTAGGATAAAGAGTAGACCTAAATTAAATATGAGGAATATTGGGTAGTATATTCTTACGAGTACAAGTGAGTTAAACTCAGAGAATAGAAGTTAGTATATGTCACTTATCCGGGAGTATGGATTAGACATAGTCATTGTCCCTAGTCCGAGAATATGGATTAGGCATAATCATTCGTCGTTAATCCGAGAGTATGGATTAGCTATTGTCCCTAGTCTGAGAGTATGGATTAGGCATAATCATTCATCTTCAATCCGAGAGTATGGATTAGTCATTCGTCCCAAGTCCGAGAGTATGGATTTGGTAAATTCGTTCATTTCTGATCCGAGAGTATGGAGTAGGTAAAACGACTAATCTTAGGTCCGAGAGTATGGATAGCCTCGTTGCGAGGATCGACGGGGTGGGATAAGAGTTGTTTATATATATGTATGGTGAAATTGTATATTTTGTGAATTTTAAACTATATATATGGTATAACATTGTGGGATTGAAATCCCTATGTGACCCACTCAGTTTATTTATACCACAGGTGTTGATATAAAGTGACATTACACTGAGAGATTTAAAGAGATGTAGACCACTAGTGTGAATAATTGTAAGTTCTGTTTATGCTTATGTTCCTGTATTAACGATGACATCCCAAATGTTTTAAAATGAAATAAATACGTTTCTTCGAAAATGTTTTAATAACTTATTTACCATGTTTTTCTGGGAACAAATTCCGCAACCTTTTTATAAAATGAAGTACTCTTATTTTTATAAAGCATAAACAAAATCGGTCTTTTCTGGCCGTGATTTTGGGGATGTCACAGTTGGTATCAGAGCATTAGTTTAAGCGAACTAGGAATATGGATTTATTTCTAGACTTAAACTTAGAATGCTAAGCGATGATTGTGAGGTGTGAGCACTAGCTTATTTTAGGAATTATGCCTAAAATGCTTTTATGTGCTAAATACTTGTGCCTGATATGCTGTTAGTTGTTCGGATCTATGGTCTGTTGCCGACCGGATCTGGAAACCTTATGTGTTTAGGATTCTAAACGTACGACTACGATATTAGAACTAGCATATAAACGTTTCGGAGTGATAAGGATGATTTAACCGTCAATCCTAAGTAAAGATCTAGATTCACCTTATTCGGTGTATAGATCAAGATGGCAAGAACCCGTAGCAGAAACGTGAATGCAAATGGGAACAGAAACCAACCCCCAAAGATTGAGTAAATACCGGTGATGGAAGCCGCCCCTGAGTCAGTCACAATGGCCGGAGTGCAAGCTATGATCCAAGCGATGTTGGATCGTCAAATGGAGGAAACTAGACGTTTGCTCCAGTAAAATCGTGAGGAAGCCACTATTCAGATCGAACAGCCCGAGTTGAACGAAGGGCAGACTGAGGAAGGAAACTACAGTGGGACTGTTGGTCAAGTCAACCCACTAATAGTTCGACAAAACAACCAAGATGACGAGGTCGAGAGGAATGGATGCAAGTACAAGGATTTTCTGACTTGCAAGCCATCGACTTTCACTGGAAAGGAGGATCCGATCGGGGTCATGGATTGGATCTCGGAGATGGAGTTAGCCTTCATGACATGCGGTTGTAGAGGGAAGCTACAGACCACATTTGCAGTGCGTCAGTTTCGAGGAGGCGCTGTACGTTGGTGGAATACCTTGGGGAAGACTCTGAGCCCTAATGAGCCTCTGCAACTGACATGGGCAGAATTTCGGGTGCAATTCAAACGAAAGTAGTGCTCAGCTCAAAACCTGCTTGAGCTAGAGAACCAGTTTCCAACCCTGAAGAAGGGAAGCATGTCAATCGATGAATACACCAACAACTTCACAGAGAAGATGGAGTTCGCCTTGCGTCTTGTTCCGGATGAGCTGACGAAAATCGACAAGTACGCAAAAGGACTTCCATGGGAGTACGCGGTGCCAGTGCGTCAAGCACCTACTCTAGAGGCAGCTATCTGGGCTGCCAAGTCTGTCGAAGATATGATCAAGGGAAGAGCCTCCAGCAAGATGGAGGTTGGCGAGAAGAGAAAGTTTGAAGGATCTTCAAGGTCCAGCGAGAAGAGAAAATTCTCGAAGTTTGAAGAAGGAACGCAATGGTGTGACAAGTGTAGAAAGAAGCACATCGGGAAATGCTCTAAATATACGACATGCTTTAAATGCGGGAAGACTGGTCATTACGCCAGCGAATGCACAACCAAGAGAGAAGTTTTCTTTAAGTGTGGAGAAGAAGGACACTTCAAACAAGACTGCCCAAAGAGAGAAGGGGCTACAAAGCCAAATGTACCACCAAAGCCAAAGGCGAGAGCATTTCAAATGATCCTTGACGAAGCAGATGACAATGCAAGGATTCAAGAGTGAAGGCTTGACATCCGAGGATCGAGTTATGGAGTAATCGTGTAGATAGTACCTCACGATGTATCCCGTTAGAGGCATAGTCTAGGGTGAACTTGAACACCTATGTAACAGTTTCAAGAAATAATATAAAACCTTTGTTTTGTTATCTGATGTGTTAAGTTGTTGTATGGTTTTCTTGTATGGTGACTTGGAAAAACTGCGGGACAATACTTGGGACGAGTATGAGTAGGTGTGAATGGTAGTAGAGGCCTATACTACTGGAAGCACAGGACTCACACTTGGATCAGGGAAAGTCACAAGGTTACCAAGAAGCCAGTAATTGATTTCATTTTATTCAAGTATGCCGTTACCATTGTTTCGATAATGACTAAGAAGATTGTTGTCATCCCGACCCTAGTGGTCATATCACCTTGAGTCCAACTACGATGAGTAGGTTACGTGGTTCAGAGAACCAAGTTTGATATAGCATCCGACTTAAACCAAACGATTAATAATCAAAGCGATCAATAGAAGTATCGCGCTCGTTGGTAGCTAGAAATGCTACATGTTAAAGTATGATTATATCACATTAGAACATGAAGGAAGGCTTAGTCTGTTTTAGAATTTAAGAGACCTGAGTCTAAACATACATCACATGATGATAGGTCATAATTTGGAGTCTAATATGAGGTAGAGAGCAGGTGCACGATCAAGTACTGCTTACAATCAATAAGTCTAAGAGATAGACTTGAAGGAATAAAGAAGTTATAATTATTACCTAGTATGAAGAGATGACATATGGAGTCATTATACGATCCTTGTTTCGTTGATGATTCCGGGACGTAATCATCCTAAGGGGGAGATAATTGTAACGCCTGCAGATCCGGGCTAGTCAATTTAGAGGCAATAGGGGTCAAAAATGACTTTTTCGACAAAAGATTATTTAAAATGAATAGTCTTAACCAAGTTTTAGAATATGTCACAAGGTTTCCGTACATATAAAGAACACCGAAATCCGAGTTATAACGAAGAAGTTATGGCCCGCCGAAGTTTTACGGCAAAACCGGCACAGCACCGGAAGATGTAAATAGTGAATTTACGATAGAAGACTTTTTAGCCTTAGCAATCTAAACAAAAGTCGTAGAATATGTTAAACTAAGAGCGTCGATAAAAAGAACGCCCAAATCTGACTTCGTATGAGGAAGTTATGATTTTTCTAAGATTCGGCTTAGCAGTGTACAGCCTGAAACTCGAATTTTAGTTCGAGCGGTTTTTGGCTTACGTGAAATAAATGAGAGTTGAAGATCTCATTAATAGGAACTCAACGGTAAAAAGACAGAAGAAAACGGAGTCCGTATGAAGGAGTTACGAATTCTTCGCGGTCATTTAACAGTCTAAATGCCTCGTACTGTTAAATTTAAGATCGGTCGAGAATTAGCCGACGGAGTCAAAATGAAAGTTGTAGATATTATTTTTACCTACGCGTGGATATAAAGAACGTCAAAAACAGAGGTCGTATGTGAAAGTTACGGATTTTAGAAGTCGGAAGTGTGTTGTGCGAAAATGGGTGATGTGGCACAATCTTGCCCATTGCTTTCTCCCCAAGTCTTGCCACTAGATGGTGACATGTGGCACCAAGTTCAGCCATTTTCACCCTATAAATACCACCTCTCCCACCCTCATTTTCTTCACACCTTTCCCATTCTTTCTTCTCTTTACTCTCTCTCTAGAACCTCTCTCTAGCCCCGAAATCCCCCGAAAAGCCTAGGGAACCTCCCTAGCACGAGGCGGAAGCCCCGGAGTGCTCGACGGCTCTGAGAAGAAGAGCTTTTCGGCTCGGAAACGCTGCTCCAAGCAAAGCCTGATTTTCTATAAAACCCACTGTAAGTGAGCTACGTCTACGCTATTTTTAATATAGTTTTTATTTAATTATATGAATGTTATTAAGAACATATAATAAATACTTGGCTATTATTATGGGTTATATAAGTATTTTTTTAACGCTTATATAATAGTAATAATAGCTAGACTATTAATTAGTCTCGGCGAATAATAGACTAAAATCTATTGGTGATAATACTAGGTTTCGTCGAAAGAAATTATTTTAAAGTAAACGAAGCGCTATCCGAGTACCGAGTCACCACCTTCTCCGGTGAGTGCATAGTCCCTTTCATGAACATGATTTTAATACAAGTATTGATTGAAGTCTTAATTATATGTTTATGTGCGAGTTAATTGATGTTGCTTGAAATTCGTGTTAAAGAACATACCTGATTATATTTGATAATTTAGGATAAAGAGTAGACCTAAATTAAATATGAGGAATATTGGGTAGTATATTCTTACGAGTACAAGTGAGTTAAACTCAGAGAATAGAAGTTAGTATATGTCACTTATCCGGGAGTATGGATTAGACATAGTCATTGTCCCTAGTCCGAGAATATGGATTAGGCATAATCATTCGTCGTTAATCCGAGAGTATGGATTAGCTATTGTCCCTAGTCTGAGAGTATGGATTAGGCATAATCATTCATCTTCAATCCGAGAGTATGGATTAGTCATTCGTCCCAAGTCCGAGAGTATGGATTTGGTAAATTCGTTCATTTCTGATCCGAGAGTATGGAGTAGGTAAAACGACTAATCTTAGGTCCGAGAGTATGGATAGCCTCGTTGCGAGGATCGACGGGGTGGGATAAGAGTTGTTTATATATATGTATGGTGAAATTGTATATTTTGTGAATTTTAAACTATATATATGGTATAACATTGTGGGATTGAAATCCCTATGTGCTCACCAGGTTTCCCAACCTGACCCACTCAGTTTATTTATACCACAGGTGTTGATATGAAGTGACATTACACAGAGAGATTTAAAGAGATGTAGACCACTAGTGTGAATAATTGTAAGTTCTGTTTATGCTTATGTTCCTGTATTAACGATGACATCCCAAATGTTTTAAAATGAAATAAATACGTTTCTTCGAAAAAATTTTAATAACGTATTTACCATGTTTTTCTGGGAACAAATTCCGCAACCTTTTTATAAAATGAAGTACTCTGATTTTTATAAAGCATAAACAAAATCGGTCTTTTCTGGCCGTGATTTTGGGGATGTCACACTTAGTACTGAGTTCCTCGACTATCTAAGGGAATGTGGGATTGTCTCACAATTGACACCTCCCAGGACACCACAATTGAATGGTGTAGCTCAGAGGTGTAATCGAACCTTTTTGGACATGGTTCGTTCCATGATGAGTCGAGCTACGCTACCAATCTCCTTTTAGGGGTTTTCCTTAGAGACTGCCACCCATATCCTTAATCTGGTCCCTACAAAGAAGGTTGCCAAAACAGCTCACGAGATGTGGACTGGAAATGTTCCTAATTTAGCCCACATCAAGGTTTGGGGTTGCGAGGCTTTCGTGAGACGTGAGACTCATGACAAGCTTGAACCTCGAAGCAAGAAGTGTATTTTTATCGGCTACCCACAAAAATCCTTTGGTTACCTCTTCTACAGACCTAGTGAGAATGTGGTTTTATAGCAAGGAGGGCTATCTTTTAAGAGAGTGAGTTCATAAGCCAAGGAGACAGTGGGAGGCTAATTGACCTTGAAGATATTCAAGAGTCAAGTGGTGAAGGAACCTCAAACCCTAGCAGTCAACTAGAGGAGGAATCTCCTGTTGACCCAACTATACCTCCAGTTGTACCTCTGAGGCGTTCCATAAGGGTTAGGAATGTACCTGAACATTACTATGGTTTCCATATTACTGCGGAAGGTGAAACACTTATTAGTGATGAAACACTAGTAGGTCTAGATGAACCTAACAGCTATGCGGAAGCCATGGCAGGCCCTGAGTCTGCTAAATGGAAAGCAGCAATGGATAGCGAGATACAATCCATGTATGACAATCAAGTTTGGAACTTGGTTGATAATGTGCCAGGTCGTAAGACTGTAGGGTGCAAATGGATCTTCAAGAAGAAGAGCGACATGGATGGTAATGTACACACTTATAAGGTACGACTGGTTGCAAAGGGCTTCTCTCAAACTCCTGGAGTGGATTATGATGAGACCTTTCTCCAGTAGCCAAGATTAAGTCTATTAGGGTATTGTTAGCCATAGCTGCATTTCATGACTATGAAATATGGCAAGTAGATGTCAAAACCGCTTTCTTTAATGGAAAGTTGGATGAGAATGTTTACATGAATCAGCCAGAGGGTTTTGTCAGCTCAGAGTACCCTATTAGAGTGTGTAAGCTTGAGAGATCCATCTATGGATTAAAGCAAGCACCTCGCAGATGGAATCTTTGCTTTGATGAGAAGGTCAGAGAGTTTGGCTTCTCTAGGAGTGAAGATGAATCTTGTGTATATTTCAAGGCTAGTGGGAGTATAGTTAGCTTTTTGGTACTGTATGTGGATGACATACTACTCATAGGAAATGACATCCCAACTCTGCAGGAAGTTAATTCCTGGCTTGGGAAGAGTTTTGCTATGAAGGAACTAGGAGAAGCTGCCTATATTCTAGGGATAAGGATCTTGAGAAACCGGAGTAAAAGACTAATTGGACTTAGTCAAAGTACCTACTTGGACAAGGTGTTGAAGAGATTCAGCATGCAAGATTCCAAGAAAGGAGAGTTACCCATCCAAAGTAACACTAGACTGAGTAGGACTCAGAGCCCGAGTACTTAGGATGAGATAGAAGAAATGAGTTGGATACCCTATGCTTCGGCAGTAGGCTCGATCATGTATGCTATGACCTGTACTCGTCCTGATGTAGCCTTTGCTTTAAGCATGGTTAGCAGGTATCAGGGGAATCCTGGTAAGGCTCGTTGGATAGCGGTAAAGAACATTCTCAAGTACCTACGGAGGATTAAGGACTGGGTCCTTACCCTTGGTGGGAGTGATGACTTGAGAGTTGTAGGGTATAGTGATGCTAGCTTGCAGACTGATAGGGATAATTTCCGCTCTCAGTCAGGCTGGGTCTTTACCTTAAATAGAGGAGCAATCTCTTGGAAAAGTTCCAAGCAGGAGACAGTGGCTGATTCAACTTGCGAATCAGAGTATATAGCGGCAAGTGAGGCGACAAAAGACGCTATGTGGCTAAAGAACTTCATTGGAGACCTTGGAGTTGTACCAGCTATATCAGAGCCTATAGAGATTTTCTGTGATAGTGAAAGTGCAGTTGCCTTATCAAAGGAACCAAGGGATCATGGCAGATCCAGACACATCGACAGAAAATCTCATTTCATCAGACATCGTATAAAAGAAGGACTTCTCGTGGCAAAGAGAGTATCATCGGATGAGAACGCGGCAGATCCCCTCACGAAGGGACTGGGTAGGGTTAAGCATCTCCAGCATGCTAGGAGCATAGGGCTGAAGGATGATATTAGTTTTAGCAGTTAGATAATTTTGAAATTTGTAAAATGTAAATGACATTTGATGATGAATAAAAGTTGTGTTTATTTATGAGTAAAGTGTTACTATCACTTGTCAATCGTTTACTATTATTTCTTTTGCATGTTTTGACTTCCAGAATATTTATCTTGTTTTACATATTATTAAAATTATCAATAGTCAGTCATATGTTGGAAGTAGATATGAAATAAGACTGTCATGAGTTGGTTGTAGAGGTCTAAGATGTTGGACATGGCCTCAACACTCACGAGTGCTCATAAGTTCTTAGTATTGGATTCAACCCATGCTCGTTGGCATCACTTCATGGAATTTATCTCAAGTGATTGCGAGATGGTAATATCATATAAGTCTTCAAACCTAGAGATATGTCTTGTTAACTATGAGTTAGTTACGCATTGAACGTGCGAAACAACATTGGTAACTCGATGTTATAAAACGTGCGTTTGTGTGTAATTTAACAAGTAGTAGAACAAGCATATTAGTCGAAGTTTATCTATTCCTTCTTGGATTAGAGGCTGATATCTGGGCCCCTCGATGTTTTTGTTTTGACCTATGTACCGGGCCCGGTTAGAACTAAGTTGATGTGTTCAATTAAGTTCTTTTTCAAACAAATAAGAAATTGGGAAACAAACTGCTGGACAATAAGCAAGACCATGTTCCATTTGTTTGTCCGACTGATATCTCGAACAGAGGATTATATGATCCCTTATATGAAATGGTGTACCATCATCTTCTGAGTTCCGAGAGACCTTGAAAGAGCTATGATTGCTGATCGGTTCCTGAAGTATTGCAGTTATAGTTATTAGACTTATCCAAGTGGGAGACTGTTGGATAAGGTGTCTAAGTCCATAACTATTTCTGGTAAATACTTGACCCGACCCGGCATGGTCCATTTGGGTTGCATGGCACCATGCAATTGGATAAACTAAATGAGAGAAATAACGCATATGGTTTATTAATATATTATAAGTTCTAATATATTAATAATATTATTTAATTAGTTTGATCAAGAATTAATTTAGAATTAATTAAGTGATCAAAAGACAACTAATTAAATGTATGGATTGATTATGTAAATCATCCATAACTTATATAGTGGGCTAAGAGGCTCCATGGGAGTTACAAACCCATGGGTCATGGAAATGAAGAGTCATGACACATTAGGGTGTAACCCTAGATGTGTCAACACTATATAAAGCTCATGCGTTCTCCTCAAAATCGGTTAGACAAGAAACAAGAGGGCTAGAGCCGATTTTAGTGTGTTATACATTCTCTCCAAGTTTACTCCATAGCATTTGGTGTTGTGTGAAGCATTTGAGGCATCACACTTGTGGTGCTAGGCTCACAAGGTTTCAAGAAACACCCACAACAACAAGGTATGTAATTCTATCTATTATTTAAGTAAAAATTGTTCCCCATGTATGTTAGATAGGATCATATCCTTGGAAATCAACTTTGCATGATAATTAGACAAACATAGATCAAAGGTTATTAGGGTTGCATATACACTTAGGAAGTGTTAGAATGCTCAAAACCCATCAGGAATTTCGTTCTGAAATTAGAATTTAAGCAAATAAGTAATTACAAGCAATTACATAAAAAGATGAGGGTATTTCAGTTTCATCTGATTCTCTCATTCCCAAGTGAATTCAGGTCCTCGCTTGGCGTTCCAACGAACCTTCACTATTGGGATACGACTTTGTTTTGTTTGCTTGACCTCTCGGTCCATGATCTCTACTAGTTCTTCCACGAAGTCACTACTAGAAAAACAACCTTTTACGACACTCATTGCGCGTCGTAAAAGGCACAGACGATGCACAAATGCGCGTCAAGGAAGGCCTTGCATAAAGAGAGACGACGCGCATTTACGACAGGCAATGCGTATCAAGGAAGGCCCTATAATAAATGAAGATGAGACGCATTTGCGCATCATAACCTGACAACGCGCGTGTTAATGACACACAATGCGTATCAAGAAAGCCCCCGTCAAAAAAGGCCATGTCGTAAATGAAGACGACACACATTTTTGCGTATCATAATTTTAAATGTTTAGAAAAAAATATTATTTATAGATTTACTTATTTTCAAATTAAATTTGTATTTAATGTTTCATAATAGAAAATAAAATATCATACAGAAAAAATAGAATCCATTGCATAAATTTAATGTCATACAAATAATCGTTCCATGGAAAGATAAAACAAATCAATAGAAGTTGTAACAAAAATTTACAAACGAACTAGATGACCTCTCCCTCTTTCTACCCCTTGACTAACTTGTCACCCTTTACATTGCTTTTGATGGATCAAGCCCTAATGATGACCATTTCTCTCATATGTAAATCTCTTGTCTTATAATATTTTCTTAGAACAATTGGTATGCTTTCAGCCGTGCTTTTCTTGATTCTATGTTCATGAATTAATATACTTTTCTTTTTCCTTATTTTGTTAAGCTCTTTCTGTTGTTCTAGAGTCAAATCCTCACCTTCCATGGTCAACAAAACTTGTTGACCTTTTACAACCAAAGTCTTCATTGCTTATGACTACATCTCTTCAACTAACTTCTTATGATCAACAGGTTCATTTTATTTTCAAATATAAACAGGTAAATTAAGGAGAAGTGATCTCATCAGAAGCCCTCTTAGTAGAAACCCTACCATCTGCAGCTCTTTCTGCGGCCCTAGGGAGAAAATGGTAATGTTTCATTCCCAAAAATATATAAATACTAAATCCCATGAATGCGAGCATAAAAAAACAAGTATGTGTAACAAAAAAAAGTTAAATACCTCTTTCTTGAACCCTCATTTGTGCCTGCATCCTTTGCATTCTTTGAAGTTGTTCCAGACTTTTGTTGTTGCTTAAGGAGAAGTGATCTAATCAGTATGTTCACTTGATCAGTCTTTATAAGCTGATTTTCTGAAAAAAGAAAACTTTATAAGTTATTTGACAATTTTGTCATGTAATTCACATATAGTAAAGATAATTTTGTTAAAGATGACCTCTCGGTGTTGTGTCATGATTAGTGATGATACATTGCTACTTCTTTCATTCAATCCAAACAATTATTAGGGAAACCAGAGACAAAATCCAGCATTCAACTACACAGAAACTGCTCAAAATGAAGCATGTATGCACAGAAAATGAGATCAAAATTAAATTAAATTAAATTAAATAAAAAAAGTGAAATACCAATGAAATTGTATGTCACTAATACCTTGTGTGTCTGTAAAATAGGATCATTCACAGTTAATCCAACTGTCTCTCCATAAACTGAAATACAATGAACACTTTATTCTCAATGTTTAAAAACTTAAAGATCCTTCACGTTATGTATGCATGTGTTTGTGTGTGTTTGTGTGTGTGTGTGTGTGAGAGAAAGAGAGAGAGAGAGAGAGAGAGAGAGAGAGAGAGAGAGAGAAAGAGAAGACCAAAATACCTTGGATAAAGAACATAACCATGCCCATTCCTCTTTCACATACCTTGTAATCATCCCGCTTTTCTTTTTCTACATTTGTTTGTTTGTTTGTACTTTGTACATAAATTCGACTTCAAGGTGGTCAATGAGATGTGTGGGTGGGTTTTCCACACAGCAGTGCAGTAGGAACTCAAAACATACCCTCAGGAAATAAAAACATCTACAACAAAAACATGCTTCCTTCCTTCTGTGTGTGGATTTAGATTGACCACCACATACTTTGTTTTGATATTGTTAGCTGCAGCTAGTATCGTCTACTCAGATTGTCCCTGGTGTAGAAAGGATGTTTTAATGTTGCACGTGTTGTTACCCTCTCTAATGGATCATATCTCAATAGCCCTTGAAACAGATGAATCAAATCCCCTGCTGAATGCTTTACATGCTGCATTATCAAATTTTGCATCATCCACATCACACACACAACTAACTTAGAATCCCATTATTCACCAAAAAACAGATGAGAAAGGATTTATATGAATTATTATATAATGATAACCTCTTTTTGTCGACTTGATGCTACTCATTCTAGCTCATGTAGACGAGCCTTGGCCAATGGTAGTTCCTGATATGTCATGGTTTTCCATTTTTTACTGTAAAGCTTGAGCTTCTGCATGGATTACAAGTTCAGATATATACTTTTTGCATTGCTTCATCTGCAAAAAAAATTCCATCAAATCAAGCATACAAATAAATATGTCATGCTTTTCCATTTTTTAGGGTCCAACCTCATTAGCTTGTTTTGCTCTTTCATCTACAAGATCTTTTATTCGTGCTTGAAGTTTCCTGAGATGCCATGCCATCAAATATACCATTACCCAATTAAATCCAAAAGAAAAAAGGATCCTTGATTTTATTCATCAAACCATGAATAAAATCATACATAAAATCCAAAAAAATGAATTTGTTTCTGGAAGCATATTGAATTATGAACACTTAAAGAGAAGTTATCACTTATCAATAATACTGGAAGAAAAAAAAAGTAACCTGTTTTATAACAACACTCCCATGTCTAAGTTCTGCTTTGTGTCCATGAAATGAAAACTTTGCAACTTTGTCTTGTGTCTCTTTTGGTACAGCAAAACCCTGCAAAAAAATTGTTTTTTATAAATAATTCAAGTCACAAGTTAATAAATGCTACAAAACTTCATAGTAGTAATAATGCAACTCACCTTGAATCCGACTTTATTATCAAGGCAAGAATTCCAATCTGCTTTCATGTCTTTCAAAGGGACTCGGTTATGAGGTCTACCAAAAGAAGAGGATAAAATAGTAAATATGAATGTAAAACAATATGTGGGCACTTTTGAAAACAGACACACACCTTTTTGGGCCCTGAAATACAAATCATGAGAATATAGTATTTTATTTTGAACATGTAATGGACTTGATAACTAATAAAAGATGAAAGAGATCACATGTTGCAAAATTGCAGTTGATGAAATTACTTGTAGTTAACAGGTTGCGCCCAAACTTCAAGCCATTCAGCTTCATGCTGGCATAACATTAAAAGTAGTTGCTTCCTCTTATCTCTACAAGTTGCATAGTTCTCTATTGGTCCCCAAACAGGGTGACAATGATCCTTCTGATATTGTTCTTTTTTAATAAAAAATCATAAAACACAACAGGATAAATAGCAATATCGGTGTCTTACCATGTCAAGCAAAGATCCCCCATATTCCCCACCCAGTGCTTTTGGATCGTTTTGGAGATAGTGAACAAATGAATTAACAGATTGAGCCTCGATGTGTGCACAATTTCCATGATCATGTTCAAACCATTCAGGTTCCTAAGCAAACCAGCCTAATGCAGCCCTGCAGTTGATTTCGATTTTTCAATTCAGAATTTAAATTAAAATAAAAAATGTTATATTATGTAGAAAGAAGAGTTGAATGTAATACCGATAAATCCCATCTTCCAGTAGCTGAATTCCCAATCTAACTTTTTGTTGGCTCCTTTTCATACTAGCATGTGCAGAATTTAAGTCCAAGAAGCATGACTGTGAAAAACGTACCAGTAGCAGCTGGATGGTGTGAAAATTTCGATGGAAGTTTGGTGGTCCCCTGTAACATCCTGCCAAGAAGCAAGAGTTGTACCAGACTATCATGTCGTACTACCTATAAAAGCAAAGAGGAAAGATAAGAGAAGAAAAGAGTGAGTATATAAATCAAATAGAAAACTGTTTACGTACCTCAAAACAGTCAATGGAAAATCTGATCCATAGCTTATTTGCTAGAATATGTTCAACTGGATGCTTCTCAGGTGGTGATTCGGGCTCACTAGGTTGAAGGTGAGGCCTTAACCTGGCAGCTGGTCTAGAGAACCTCGTGTCAGAGGCAAACAGACCTCGCTTGGTATCGATTGTCCATAACCATGCTGAGGAGCAGCAACAACTAACCACGTCCGTATGAATATACCAGTATCCATAGCATCAATTGTAGATATGTACGTTAGACACCAGCAAAGAAGCTGGAGAAGTTGCGAGAAGCCCTCCACATTTTTTTTTCGAATCCGCATCCTGAAAATTGAAAATGTTCATCCAACATTTATTTATTTAACTACTTCATCAAAATTGGTCAGCATGTTAGTCAAAGGCGGTGGTATGTTTACGACACCAGAGTTGCAAGAAACAGTCCAGCCGCCTGGGAACATGTTTCCCTGAAGGAAGCTTTGTCGACTTCCCCGCCTATTTATGCACCGGAAACAAATTTTTGATGAAGGGGAACAAACTTATTAAGTAGTATCGAACCGGATGACTCTTTTTTGGCCTGTGGTGGTTGAGGAAAAGTTCACAATCAAACAAGAAAAAGAAAAAGTGATGAAAGAAAAGAAGATTAAAGAAAGTTGCAACCAATCACATACACGTGTGTGCCCAGAATTGATAATTTGTCTTTTAACAACATTTAGGAGCTAGAATTAAACTATCTTGATTCCTAACACATATTATATTATTTCTTCACCAATTTTACCTAATCATACAATAAGAACACACATGTATTCATTTGATGGCTAATAAAAGTATAAGGAAATTCAACTAGAATGTTGTCCAACAAAAATGGATTCTTAACATAATACTGCAAGTGAGACCAAAAAGAACCATGATCATGAAAACACTTCAATTTCAGTACATCAAATCTGATGAATGTAACAAGAAGACCAAAGAAACCTTATCAAGAAAACACTACAAATTTCAATATATAAGAATATACATATACATATATCAATCAACAAAATGTCCAACAAATTGCATTTATCTACAGCTAGGTAACCATGTTGAAGCTACTTGAAGAAGGTTTGTAAGAACCCTAAAAGCTCTTTTAGATTAGGGTTTTCTTTCTTCTCGTATGTAACCCTAACTGATTTCAAAGGAGCGTTAAAGTGTAATAACCCACCCATATGCATAACTGACATGATCTAACCAAGAAAGATGAAACAGAGCAATCGTTGAAATAAAACATGAAGGAGAATAGACCTGGGTAAGAAGGAGTTTTAGGCCCATCTTTCTCCTTCTCTTCAAATCAAAGGTCAGATCTTTGTCTCCCTTTCTTCCTCGAACAGAAATTTCAAAATAGATGCTTGATTCAAAGGTTGCGCGCTTTCAACGAGAAATTGGTGGGTTTACGAGAGAGGGAGAGGGGAAGATATGTCTTGAAGGGGAAACAAAAGATCGGATTTTTATGTTGTTTTAGGAAATCCTAATCCAATTGTTCGTTAAAGGTTTCATAGGCTGCTGAATAGTGAACACGCGTTACTGCACGCCTGACCTAAGGACGCACCATTTAATTTTTAACTAGTTTATAACTAAACAAGATGAAGATGAAACAAAAATGATAAGATTTCCCTTTTTTCTTCTTCTCTAAACCGCTTTTGTATCTATCACTCTCTTCGCCAAAGCAAGATGAAGATGAAACAACTTAATTGTGGAGTCCCCTTGTCGATTTGTGAAGACTAAAATATGGAAATGTTGAAAGAAGGAAATGAAAGATATTCACGAATGATGTTCTCGTTGCCAGCTCCAAAGCGCCATAATCATGGCCGAGATCCAGAATCGTATATGTTTGGTATTTACATATCTGTTGTTGAACCCGGAAGAATTGACCTAGGTATTCCCACTGCTGAAGATGAAGATGAAGGCCCTAGGGCTTTTTCTTGCTATGTCGAAGAGGCGGGGGAGGGGGGGTTTAATTTTTTGGGGGTTAATTTTCATCAATTTCATTTCCTGCCTAAAACACGTGTTTCACTTAAAAATTATAAAGCTACACATTTACGTGACGCACATTTTATGAAAGGCGCCCTTCGCATTTTTTTTTCATTTCTGACACTAATTTAGGGTACGCAAAAATGAATGTCATCTATCCTTGAAATTTTGGAAAACTGACATTACTTTTTAGGGCACGTACAAATGCACGTCCTCTATCACTGTCTGTCATTGTTTGTGCATCCTTAAAGGCCGTTTTTCTAGTAGTGAGTTGAGGTTCTCGTTGATCTCGATCTCGTCGAGTGGGATTACAAGAGTCTCGTCGGACAGACACTTTTTCAAGTTCGATGCGTGGAAGGTAGAATGTACATTACTAAGTTCGTTCAGTAGATTGAGTTTGTAAGCTACTGGGTCGATTCTTGCAAGAATCTCGAAAGGCCCAATGTACCTTGGATTTAGCTTTCCACGCTTTTCAAAGCATATCAAGCCCTTCCAGGGTAAGACCTTCAATAGAACACGGTCGCCCACCTGGAATTCCAACGGTTTTCTACGTTTATCAGCATAGCTTTTCTATAAGTCTCTAGAGGCTTTCAATCATTCACGGATCTGAACGATCTTCTCCGTCGTTTCCCGTATGATCTATAGACCTATGAGAGTGCTTTCAGGAAATCATCCTTTAGCTAACTGGGTATCACCCACCTCAGCCCAGCACAGAGGGGATTTGCACTTACGGCCATAGAGGGCCTCGAATGGAGCAACCTTTATGCTTGTGTGATAACTGTTGTTGTAGGAAAATTCGACATGGGGTAAATGAGTATCCCATGCTTTCCCAAAGTCGATCACACAGGCTCGCAACATATCTTCCAATGTTTGAATAGTCCTATCACTTTGTCCGTATGTCTGCGGATGGTAGGCTGTACTCATGTCCAACCTAGTTCCTAGGGAATTCTGTAGCGACTGCCAGAAACTAGAAGTGAACCTACTATCTCTGTCCGAGATAATGGATATGGGAACACCGTGCAGTCGTACTATCTCCTTAATGTAAGTTCTTGTAAGTTTCTCCATCTTTTTTGTTTCTTTGATCGGCAGGAAGTACTATCCAGCTGTTGTCTTGGGCAACTTCGTAATGAAATCCATAGTGATCCGCTCCCACTTCCATTCCGGGATCTACGGTTGTTTTAGGAGGCCTGAGGGTTTCTGGTATTCGACCTTGACCTTGGCGCAAGTAAGGTATTTACTTACGAAGGTAGCAATCTCTGCTTTCATGTTAGGCCACCAGTATAACTTTTTGAGCTCCAGATACATCTTATCTGATCCCGGGTGCACGGAATAACGAGTGTTGTGCGCCTCGTTCATGAACAACTCTCTGAAACCACCTAGGTTCGGAGTATAGATCTGGTCCATGAAATAATAAGCTCTGCCACCCTTAACCTCCAAGTTCTTATCCATCCCTCTTAAGGATTCACCCGCCACATTTTCAGGCTTCAAAGCATCACACTGAGTTGCCTTAATTTGTGTGGAAAAGTGTGAATGGATAGACATAGTTAATGATTTGACTCTACGACCAGAATATTCTTTCCGAATTAGGGTGCCAGCTACTACATTGGCCTTGCTGGGATGATAACAAATTTCACATTCGTAGTCACTGAGTAGCTCAACCCACCTTCGTTGTCTCATGTTGAGCTCCTTCTGGTCGAATATGTGTTGTAGGCTCTTGTTGTCTATAAAGAGTGTGCTCTTCGTACCGTACAGGTAGTGTCTCCAGATCTTTAGAGCAAAAACAACTGCTCCTAGTTCAAGATCATGGATCGTATAGTTGACCTCATGTGTCTTCAGCTGTGTTGAGGCATAGGCGATGACCTTACCTCGCTGCATCAGAACACATCCGAGTCCTTGATTCGATGTGTCGCAATACACAACGAAGTGTTCTATTCCTTCGGGAAGGGATAGTATTGGTGCGGTGCACAAGGCTCGTTTGTGCGTTTGGAACGCTCTCTCCTGATTTTCTTCCCAGTCAAAGGATACGCCCTTCTGGGTAAGTTTTGTAAGAGGCTTAGCTATTCGGGGGAGGTTCTGAATAAACCTGCGATAGTAGCCAGCGAGGCCTAGAAATTGACGAATTTTTGTAGGCATCTTCGGTGCTGACTAGCTCACAATGGCCTTAAGTTTGGAAGGGTCCACATGTATTCTCTCTTCGCTAACCATGTGCCCTAAGAATTCGACTCTTCGAATCCAAAATTCGCATTTCGAGAACTTCGTGTAGAGCTTCTCTGAACGTATTGTTTCGAGGACTTGTCGCAAATGTTGACTATGCTCCTCCTTACTACGAGAGTAGATAAGTATGTCATTGATGAAGTCGATGACGCATTGATCTAAGTACGGACGACACTCCTTATTCATTAAGTCCATGAATACTGTGAGTGCGTTTGTTAATCCGAACGGCATTAATACAGATTCGTAGTGCCCATAACAAGTTCGAAAGGCTATCCTCGGAACATCCTCCCCTACCACTCGTAATTGGTGATATCCGAATCTTAAATCAATTTTTGAAAATAAGTTTGCCCCTTGAAGTTGATCAAATAAGTCATCGATCCGAGGCAATGGATAACAATTTTTGACCGTCAGCTTGTTGAGCTCCCTGTACTCGATGCACATACGAAACGATCCATCTTCCTTCTTGACGAACAAAACTGGAGCTCCCCATGGTGGGAAGCTTGGTCATATAAAGCACTTGCTGAGCAGTTCGTTAAGTTGACCGGACAACTCTTGCATCTTTATAGGTGCTAGACGATTGGGTGATTTGGCTACTAGGGTAGCCCCTGAAACTAAGCCGATTCGGAACTCGACTTGACGTTGCGGAGGTAATCCTGGAAGTTCTTCAGGAAAAATGTTGGGAAAGTCGCGTACTACTGGGATGTTCTGAATTTCCTTCGTTTCTTGGCTTACATCGACCACATGAGCGTGGAATGCATGAAATTCCTTTCGCAAGAATTTCTGGGCTTGGATGCTCAAGATGATACGAAGGTTCGTGCCGGGTTTGTCTCCATAAATAACTAAGGTTTTGCCAGACAGAAGATTAAGGCGAACAGCCTTTTTGTAACACATGATATCGGCACAATGACGACTCAACCAATCCATGCCGATAATGACGTCGAAACTTTTAATTGAGATCGACATGAAATCGATCGAAAATGAATGGCTATCTAAAGTTTGGGTACACCATATGAATATGCTGCTAGTGCTTTCTGTCTTTCCATTAGCCATTTCTATAATGAATGGTTCAATAAGTGCTCGTGATTTTTGCCGAAGTCAATGAGCAAATTTTTGGTTCACGAAACTCCTCTCCGCTCCACTATCAAATAGAATGCATGCATAAGAGTTATCGAGGAGGAACGTACCAGTGACCACTGTGGGGTCGGCAACCGTTTCATCATGACCTATGGCCCGAACTCTTGCCGATACACCAACAAACCCTGCCTTCGGGAGGTTTCTTTTGAAGTGGCCTACCTCGCCACATCCATAGCAAGTTTAGCCCACTCCAGCGCCGGGGACTTGGGTGATTGGCCTAACCGGAGATTTGCAGAAATGGGTAGTGTGCCCCTTCCTATTGCAGTTTACACACTGTATTTCCTGATAGGCTCCCACATGGTGGTAGTTACATTTGTTGCAGAGCGGTAGGCTTCCAGAATACTGCTTTATCGGAGTAGCAGCAGTGGCAGGTGCTGTCACCGCATGTACTGCCACGACCTGCCTCTTCTTGGTAGCCTTATTCTTTTTCTTGTCATCTTAGAATTTCCTCTTGGAGTCAGCGGTTCTTGTAGGCTCTGAGATGGCCAGGGTAGTTGTTGTTGCAGCCGGGGTATGAGCCCCATGGTCAATTAGCCGCTGTGCCAATCGCTTGGCACTATCAAATGTAGCTAGATGTGAAGCCAATACATTTCCTTGGGATGGGGGCACTAGTCCCCATATGTATCTCTCAATCTTCACTCCCTCTGATGGAATCATGCTGGGATAGAAGGCCACCAGTTCACAGAACCTGGCGGTGTAGGTGACTAAGTTGGAGCCCTTCATTGTTAGGCCCCATAGTTCTTCCTCCAGCTTTTGGATCTTGCCCCTCGGGCAGTACTCCTTTATCATCAGGTCTTTTAAAGATCCCCAGCCCATATCATTTTCCACTATTATAGATAGTGACTTAACATGGCTATTCCACCATGTTAGGGCTTTATTTTTGAAGGTGCAAGTAGCGTACTTCACCTTGCTATCCTCGGAACAAGAGCAGACTTCGAAAACCGATTCGGTTTTCTCAAACCAGAGCGAGAGGGCAATGACTTCGCCCGTCCCATTGAAGGATAATGGTTTCTAGTTCGTGAAGTCCTTATAGGAGCACTCTCTTGAGCGCACGGGAGCTTCAACCTGAATAGACTAAACAGGGGTTCCTCCTCCAGTGGAACCTGATGAATGGTATTGAGCCATGGCTGTAGCCACAGCTGCAGCTACAGCATAATTCAAGGTTGTCGTGCTGAACTGAGGAGTAGGTGATTGAGGAGGTGGTCTTTCGTTATTAGGGTTTCTCCTTGTATTTCTACGAGTCAGGATCTTTGATCTATAAGTTTATGAATATGCAAACATTGATAAGAATTTAATGGAAGAATTTATAAACATGACTCATAGACTAACTCTACATAGCCCAACAATACGATTTAATGTAGGTCTAGAACTAATAGATGATGACATTTGGATAATAATTCCCATAAGATTAGGTATCTTTCAATATTACTGGAATTGTAGATGTAACAAGTGTGGAAAAACGGCCAACATAAAGAGGCCTTACATCAACCATAATGGGAAAATTTTGATAGACTAGGACCTAATCAAGACCTAACAGGTCTAAGATTTACAAGGATGGGAAATTAGCCTAAAGTTTTACATAACTAGGTTATATCCAAAAAGAAAAGTTAATAAGATTCTATCAGCGACGAGAAATGTTAGAGTGAGTTCTCCAATCCGACAAAAGATGCTCTACGTCCCTTATACGCCTATTCGATCTTGCATGTTGAGTTCGAAGTTCCCTAACATCAGCTCGGGTTTCAGCAAGCTCCCTCTGAAGCATTGCATTGTTGACCTGAGCGCTTTCCTATACAGACTCTACTTGGAGAATGTGTAAATTGTTAACACCAGTGTTGGCATCAATCTCCAAGATTCGATTGATAGATGATTGCCACAGTATCGTGTTCCGAGACATCCTTCTAACCATGATGGGTAGAACTCTATCAGCAGAACCTCCATCAGTGAGGTTGTCGAAACTTCTATCCCCATTGTAGGGAATGGGTTAACCCTGTTCATGGCTCCAAGTATTCAAGTTGGTTGCTCACAGAGGTGTGGGTCCTTGAAATGCAGGTCGGGGATTATTATTCAAGGCTTGGCCTACTTGAGGTAGGTTGTTGACTTCGGGTTCCGAGTCAGAACCATCAGAAAAGCCTTCAGCTTCATGATCATACAAAGGAATCGGGTGATCATCTTTCGGTTCCTCTTCTAGCCATCATGCATTGTCGTGGTTGGGGAAGTACGGGTCTCCGGGGATATGGAATCCAGCCATTTAATCTATGCGAGAATAGGGATAAGGAAATAAGTAATAGACAAACTAACTCGATAATTATTAGATGATCTTTATCAGTTACTCCAATACTTGTTTAGTGCATACCAGCTATATATATACTCATGATAGGATAGCCCTTCTAGTAAGTGAATCCTAACTTTAAGCCCACAATCAAACAAGAATAGGAAGTAAAGAAAAGATTTACAGATTCTTAGGCTATGACATCCTAGGCAAATATACCTGTAATGTATCAACTAAGCAACTATTGACATATAAATAAAGATATTTAATTCCTAGATAAGTGGTTATTGTAACACAAAATACTCCTATAATATTTTATGTTTAGTGTTATGTTCTACTATTCTCGTTGTAGTAGTGTTGGTAAGTTTTTAGACTTGTTGCAACTTCACAACCATACTTAGGCACATGCTAATCACTCCTCGGATAATGTAGTCGATCAAGCTACATTTTCCCAGGGTTGACCATATGTCTCTAAGTCTACTTGCGCAGTCCAACAATCGTAATACTTTTATGTTGTCCTAGTGACACTGATTTTAGTATGAATGCAAGCACGTATACTAAATTAAATATTTTATTATTTAAAAGTATAAACTCTTTATCAAAGTATTTTAATCCCGCTTGTGTTTATAGTTCATATATCTTTTATGGTTTGATACACTCGATTCACTATAATCAATGCTCTGATACCAATCTGTCACACCCCCAAAACCGGTGAACGGCGGAAACGTTCTGGGGTGGAGGATGTCATGTACAGTATCACAAAAATGTAAAGTAGTATACAAGCAACAACATCATCCATTGCATTAATAGTATAATTTCATACAAGTTTGTTCTGTCAAGTTATATAGACACCAAAAATTATATACATCAAAATAATAGAGGAGTCTTGAACAAGCTCCTTCTTCTCAAAATCCGGCACTTGTACCTGTCTACTAGTGACCTGAGAATACAAGTTATTTTTAAAGCGAGTATCAGCTTTAAAGCTGGTGAGATCAAAAGTATATTAGTGTCTGCGTTTGTATGAAATCATTTGTAAGATGTTTTGTAATGTATAAGTTTTGTTAATTTCTGTATTGTTTGTATTTGTTTGAACTCTCCTAGAAAACCCTATGTTTTCTACTAAAAGTAGCCTTCTACCCAGGCATCTAGTATTTGTGTGTGTGTGTGTCTCATGTAAGAGTGTGTATTTTCCCAACTCCGACTATCATTAACCAAAAATATAGTTTTTGCATCACCGTGCATCGTGGGCATGATCACGAAGTGAATACAATGGGGAAATATTATAGTATTGTAGTGTTGTACTAAGTAACTAGTATTGTACTAAGTACCTTAAGCAATTGTAATTTTTAAGGTAACATGTGATCGGCCTGTACCTTGCTACCGACTCAATAGTAAAACGAAAATGTAAGATGTCGTAAAAATGATATTTGGCACCCGTATACTTGCAAGTCCCACTGTAGCGAGGAACAAGGTGTAGGATAGTCAATCCAGTATAGATCTATAAACAAACTCATACGCTCCCCAATGAAGGAGATTCTGATACAAAAACAGTCATGGCAGGTAGTGCCATGCCCTATTTAATGGCTCACATAACTGTGTTAATGTATATGTAACGTATATGTGTGCTAGTTGTATTGTGTGTTCTTTCTCTGTCTAGCCTGTATGTTTGTTTCTCGTCATAGTGTCTATTGTTTGTTTCTCATCACTCCGTTCAAAGTTTGGTTCTCATCATAGTATGTACTAACTCATGGATGAACTGACTCTTTGTATGTTTCATTTCTCTAGTAATAGTATCTTCCTAAACTACCCCTATGGTAGCTTACTAGTAAAGTATGAAGATGTCTGTATGCCCTTGCTACCTAGGGGCATGGAATTGAATGAAAGAAATAAACTTTTATATCTATATACATATACATAATATATAACTAGGATTCAAACGACCTTCGGACAACTAACCTTGATACCCTAAGACCACATCAAACAAGAACAGGAAGCAGGGTAGACTAGCAGTCCTAAGTCCTTTCAATCCTACTTATATAACTATATTTATACAGATACACAAAATATAAGTTTAAAAGAGTTTAAGTAAAAGTATTTGACCATTGAAGGAGTTTGTAAGACAATTTAAGGTAAAATAGTTTGATAAATAGTTTGGAAAGTAAGAAAACCATTTTCTTGGTAGTCCTTAATCGCATGTGATTGATATAATAACTATAATTGTTCAACTTGTATTCCCCCCCCCCCCCCTCCATAAAAGCATTTAAATCATTGAATTGGGGCCACTTTAGGGACTAGTAAACACTTATATTGAAGTGTTACAACCATAAATGATTGTACGAAGGGTTTAAAGGCTATACAAGAGAGTGTATAGCCTGAATACACACTATATGTGTGTGTGCGGCCATGTGTGCGGCCAGGTGTGCTGCCAGCACATGTGTGCGGCCATGTGTGCGACCAGGTGTGCTGCCATAAGCGTATGCTGCTAAGAAACATGGTGTTCTTGGTGTTCTTGGTGAAAGATGTTACCTTTCCGGATGATACTTAAGAGGATTTTCAAGTCCTAGCTTTGTAAGAGTGTAAGAAATGATCAAGATAACGAAGGATAGTATATATAGGAGGGTGTGTGTGGTTGGAGGTGTGTGTGGTTGGCCTATGTGCGGCTGGCTGGCCACACACACCTGGTTTGGTGTGTTTGGCTCATTTTTCCAATGCTACACCCAAACTAACCCATCCTATGACACGTATCTCAATTATTGTAAGCTTTAAGCACTCGTTTAGACCCAAAACTTCATTATAAAATAGCAAAACGAAGCTAACTTTGATAAAAATGAAGAATGTAAACTAGAAATTTCAGGTTGTCACAGAATACAAATCAATGACCAGATCCCTGATGTATCTGACTGCGAGCAGATCCGGCATCATGTTTGTAGTCTGTCAATGCACACGTTCTCAAGCTAATTCTAAAATCTATCATTTAATTGTTTTCAAAAGAATTTTTAGGTATCTTAAAGGTAAAACAAAATGGGTCTTTTTGTATCCTAAAAATTCTATTTTTGATTTATATGTATTCGCTGACAGCAATTCTGAAGGGGAGATTTGTAACACTCGGTTCCTAGTACGTATTTTAATTTAAGTAAACTCATATTTTGGTTTGGGATTCAGCAAGTTGGAGGCCCAAATCGTCGAGTAGACTCGACTTTGGATTGGAATGATAAGTGACCGACTTGACGAGTCGAGAGACTGACTCGACGAGTAGGACTATCTGGATGAATCCCTAATATTTTGGGTTTGCACCCTATTTAAACAACTTATAATGCCCCAACATAGCCTCCATTGTTCCTCCAAACCTAGAGAAACCCTAACTCAAAACCCTAAGCCTTAATTGAGTGTTCTTGATCTTTTTGGTGCCTTTTTGTGTGTATTTGAAGTTGGAAGAGGGGAAAGAAGCATGGGAAATCAAGAGAGAACAAGCAGATCCAAAAGTCTTGGCACATTCCCTGCTCATTTAATGTATAAAGATAATACCTTGGCTATTCACTATTTAGATCTTGATTTGGGGCTATTTTCCTACCCTTTTTATTAGTTGTGGAGTTATAATCGGATTATGTGAGCATGTTTAGGGTTACACTTCAGATCTTGAATCATTGAGGGTTCCCATGGCATAAAGGTGCCAACTTTATGGCCATAGGAGACCCATGCTTCTTATATACCTCTTTCTATGGCTTTTGAGCAAAAAACCCCCATGCATCGACGTCAAGATTGGAACTTTACTTATAAAATGGACCCTAGAAGGTCAGATCTATGGTTTTGATTCATTAATACCCATTATTATCGACTAAATAGTTTTGGACAGAGAGGGAATCGGTGATTTGCTTGGGTGACTCGGTGAGTCGGGTCGTATTTTCCCCCAAATGTCTTCTGGAATGGTCTTTGGTTGTGTGGAAGGAACACTCAGCCTGTTAGGGGTTTTTTATGACTTCGACGAGTTCAAGAAGACACTCAATGAGTTCAACGAAATGTCCCAACCACATGAAGATAGAATCTACGAGTTCAAGAATGAACTTGGTGAGTCATAGACTGAACACCTTCATATGGATGAAGATGAACTCGACGAGTTCATGGACGAACTCAGTGATTCAGTTGAAGATAGTCTGATGTGTTGTTGAAGGAGAACTCGTCGAGCTCTTGCTAGACTCGACGAGTAGGGATGGGATGGTAGCTTTTTGTGGACATGGGGACTCGGCGAGTTGGTGGACCAACTCGCCCAGTCGAGTCAACCAAATGTTAACTTTGACCAAGGCTTTGACTTTGACTCTAGTGACCTTGGGAAGGGTTATGGGTATGAATTGATAACTTAGAAAAGTTGTTGCGTAGGGATTGAGGAGTCGAGGAGAGTCGATTTTTACACCGAGCACAGTGCAGGCACTACACGACATTGAAGTTAGTTACCTTGCAGTAGAAGTGGGTATAAGGCACCAAGGCCGACCCACTAGTAGTTGATTATAGTTGAGATGATTTTCTGCGTGATAACTGGCTGGTTTAATATTACTTGATATGTTCTATGTGCCAGTATGATATGTTCTATGTGATAGTGGTAGTAAGAGGGGAATAGTCCCCCAATTCGGTCGTTAGGACCGGAGTGTAGGTCGGACACCCCAGACCTGTATGACATCATGATTATGATATGTTATTATGTGATAGTAGTAGGGGTTGTAATAGTCCCCGTGACCGGGTGAGACACGGGAGGATAGGCAAGCACCACATAATAGCCTAACATGGGTAGCTCAGCACCCTAGAATGGCTTGACATAGGTAGGTCACCACCTTAGAATGGTTTGACATGGGTAGTTCGGGCACCCCAGAATTGCCCAACAGTATGATGTTGAATGGTGTATGGTATGATGGGGGAACTCACTAAGTTTCATGCTTAAAGTTTTTAGTTTTGGTTTCAGCTACATCTTCAGCTAAGGGGAAGGAGTCGTCAGGGTAGCAACGTACCGTACACATATGATTTCCGTTTTGTGAACCCTGGGATTGTACAGTGACATTTTACTATTTGATGATATGATTTTCGAGACTTGTGATTTGTGACTTGATGTTTTGAAATGACAGCAACAGTGTTTATCAATAAACTATTTTTATAAGTAATGAAATTAAAAAAAAAAAAATTGGATCTCGATTTTGGGATGTTACAAGTTGGTATCAGAGCCTTGGTTTGAGGGATTCAGTCACACTTTCGAGGTTTCTGGACTCAAACCGAGGGCTTGAAGGATTTTTACAAGAAAAATAGTTTTCTAAAATTTAAAACTAAGGAGTTTTGAGAAAGAACAAAGTGTGTGATGCATGCGACCGACTGAGCGCAAGTAAGTTTTCCCAAAGATACCCATACTGTTGGATTAGTGTCTAAGTCCATAACTAATTTGGTCTGTATTTGACCTGATGGTGCATGGTCCTTTTGGGTTGCCTTCACCAAAGCAACTTGATAGGATGAACTATGGAGAGAAAGGATTAAATATGATTTATTAATATATTATGGGAATAATATATTAAAGGAGAAATCACATTGTTTAATTAATATTATTCAAGAATTAATTGATAATTAATTTTGTGGCTAAAAAAGATTAATTAAACTTAAGGGATTGGAATTGTAATTATAAGATAATTGCAATTGGGCTATGGATTACCTTATTATATAAGGTTGGACGAATTCTATGGGGAAACCCATTAGAAATCGTCCAAGGCCTTTAGTTAAAGGAGTCCATGGGCTGCTTAGGGATTAAGCATCCAAATTAGGGTTTCCTTGTTAGATAACCCTAATAGCCTCACTATTTAAAGAGCCCTTATGACCCAAAAACGTGAACAAGCTTCCTTCTAGGGTTTTGGACGGTTTTAGGCAGCCTCCTTCTCTTCTCCTCTTCATCCTCTTGCTCTTGGTGTTTGTGAACCATTAGAGGAGTGACATTTGTGACTCTAAGCTTTCTAAAGTCATTACAAGAAGGAATTGTGATTTTTATTACTACATAACAATTAAGGTAATATCTTGAACCCATTATTATGTTAATATCGATTATCATATGCTAGAATTAGGGTTTATAGTCTTGGATAAATTGCATGTACAATAGAGAAACCTAGATCCAAGCATTAGGGTTTGTATGAGCACATAGGATGTTCTTATGATCAAAACCCATTAGTGGTATCAGAGCCTTGATTAGTTTCTATTGTATTGATGCCTTGTATGTTTGTTCAAGTTGAAAAAAAATCGTTTTTTGGCCAAACTGCCTGTTGAACTCGGCGAGTCCCATTGTGGACTCGGCGAGTAGGCCCCTACTTGGCGAGTCCATATGGGTACTCGGCGAGTTCGAGCGTCAGAAAGAGGGGATTTCGGGATTTCTTGCTGTTTTTCTCATGGATAATTGCCTTATCTGTTTTAGATCAATAAAATATGATTTTAATCAATTTTATGAATATATCCTTGATTAAACAAAAGATAATTACCAATTGATTAGATAATAACTTCCTTATATGATTAAAGTTGATTATTTGTATTAATTGGGTAACTTATTTTGCAAGTAATTGAAATTAGGTCAAATATAGATAATGATGAAATTAATTGTTTAATTTATATTATTTGTTATTTGATCCTTGTGATATGAAAAGTTTCATATTTTCCCCTTTAGGTTTAATAGTTTAAATTTGAACTTAAAAGTTTAGTTTTGAAATTTAAATAGTTAAACCCTAATGTTTTTGAAAAGGTTTCAAAACTTGTCCTCAAGTATTAGAATTTAAATTTTGATTAAAGTTAATTTTGATGTATATTTAAATTCTAAACCTAATGTTTTGAAATGTTTCAAAACTTGCCCTCAAGTATTCGGAATTTAAAAGTTGATTAAAAGTTTAATTTAGAAATGTTAAATTCTAAAACCCTAGTATTGTTTTGAAAAGTTGAAATCACACCCTTATGGTTTATTAATTAATTAAGGTGTATAATTAAAAGAGGTTTAATAAATCCATAAAGTTTTTGGTTACAAATTTAATTGAATTAAAGGTATAATTGTTAAATTTGACCACATAGTATTTTAAAAGTGTAAAATACACCCTATACTATATATAACATTAAAAGTCTAACATTATATATATATATATATATATATATATATATATATATATATATATATATGTATGAGTAAAAGTCAGTCTTACCGTTAGTAGGCCTCATTCACGAAGCTGGTCTATAAGGGGTGTTTAAGGAAATTGCCTATAAAATGGCGATTGAATGGGTATCCACTCTTACCCACCGCACTCTTGACTAGTGGAGGTTCGTTAGCCGAACGGGCAGGATAGGACAAAACCTTCCATTATAAGTATAATGAAGTACAAAAGTAACTAAATGTTTTACAAATTCCCAATCTTAGTTATTTTAGGCAAAAGTGAATTGATGCAATTCCATGAAATTACACTTTGTGCCCTTGCGAAGATGTTAGTGGTGTGCGTGTGGTTTACCGGTACACTAAATGGTTCCAAGCAAAGGTAGCAAAGGGTGACTCAATGTTTGTCATAGTTCGGTGGAGCGTGTGTGGTTTACCGACACATCGAATAGGTGATCGTAACATGTGAGGGCACCATGTAAGTTTGCATGGTTATTCACACCCGCTTTGTGATCCTCGGCATCCCAGTCACAAACAAAAGGGGCATATCAAGATTTAAACATGTCATTGAAATGTTCAATGAATCTCAAAGGATCTAGGAGTTTTCATAGATTTAAAACTTAAATTTGTTTTTCGTTTTTTCATGGTGGAAATTAGTGAATCGTCATTCACTTACCTTCAAATATTCTGCAACTAGATTATGGCATCCCTTTTCTAGGTTGTAGCATATTGTGTTGGGTCCTAGACTTAGTATCTCATTTGGGTGATTAACTAAGGACTCAATCAATCAACTAACTTGAATTTGTTTTCTCCCGTTTTGTAGATGTCGAAGTTCGACGACTATGGTCTTCCCAAGTCCCGTGGAACAAGCATTCCACATGAAGATGATATTTCATGATTTGATCGAGGAACAAGAAATCATGCTTCACTTCCTCCTCCTCCTCCCGTAGTTCTCCCTAACCCACAAGATTGAAGAATTGAAAGGTTCAATCACTATTAGAAAAACAGCCTTTTACGACGCTCATTGCGCGTCGTAAAAGGCTCAGACAACGCGCAAATGCAAGTCAAGGAAGGCCCTGTCATAAAGAGAGGTGACGCGCATTTACGACGCTCATTTACGACGCGCGTTTATGACACGCAATGCGTATCAAAGAAGGCCCGGTCATAAAGGAAGACGACTCGCATTCGCGTGTCATAACCTTACGACGCGCGTGTTAATGACACACAATGCGTATCAATAAAGCCCCTGTCAAGAAAGGCCATGTCATAAATGAAGATGACACACATTTTTGCGTATCGTAAATTTAAATGTTTAAAAAAAATTATATATTTATTAATTTTTAAATTAAATTTGCATTTAATTTCTCATAATAGAAATAAATTACTTTTTTTGATAGATTTACTAATTTTCAAATTAAATAACACATTAAAAGTCTCATAATACAGAATAAAATACCATAAACAATAAAGATAATTCATTGCACTAAGGACCATGTTAACAAAAGAATATAACATTATATACCATAAGTACCCTCAAGTAATCAATCTCTTACAATGTTACTAAAAATACCCTCAAGTAATCAATGTCTTACAAAGTTAAGAGACTAAGTTGGTATGTAATATGGCACTAAGAAGCCCAAGAATTGTTTGTGTTTTTCCTGTTCCTGGTGGATCCTACATGGACAAAAGGTAAGAATTAACATTTTCAAAGTAAAATGCCTCAATAAGGAAATCAATGGTAAAAGGCAAATCTGAATAAGAACAAACTTTATACATATATACATGCAAGTATTGTAATACACAATAACAGTAACAAATACCAAATTACCCTTTGCTTACCTTTTCTTATGGCCACCTCCAAAAGTGAGAATTTGATAAAAGATTTAGGTCACACATTCTCTCATCAAGCTCTGTATCCAAAAGTGAGAATTTGATAAAAGATTTAAAAAGTGGGAAAATATCAAGAATATAGAGGATAATACATTAAGAAAAAAAATTACTCACAAAGAGCAAGTTTCAACCTTCTTCCCCAACAATGTTTCAAAGCAAAAAGCTCATATATATATATCGATCTCTTCTAAAAGGATATCTATTGCTTGATGATCTTTCTGCAAATTGAAGTACAAAATATATTATGCATATGATAATAAGGAGAGAATTATATTTTTGTTTTCGTTTTTTATTTTTAATGCTCCTTTCACTGCTGTAATCCAACACATAACAGGATAAGTAAATAAATAAAAACTAATAGAGATTAATGTTCTCTAAAATGAAGAACATGATATTTGATAAAAGAGAGAGCTAATTCAAAATTGATGGATGTTTACCTTTAAAAAAGGAAAAAAGACCATGAAATATGTATATTACTGATAGTAGAGAAGGTAGTGACCGTGAAAATCTTCATTTATCATGACAGATAACCATCCCCCAATCCTTCTACCCACTTATATACTCTATTGCAACAAACAAAATATATAAAGAGTTACCCAAAATGCCCCTCACATTAATAAGCCCTTTATTCGTAGGATTTTCCCATAATACCCTTATCTAAAATATGTGGCAGGCTTTTTTGGTTAACTCATCAAGTCATTATGTCCAAATTAAGTCAAAAGGAAACAACTATATGTAGCTTTCTGGATTAAGTACTTAACCCATTAAGCCTATTAAGATAAAAAAAAGAAACAAAGTAAAACTAATAAAATATCATATTATTTTCCATTCAGATTCTATATATATATATATATATATATATATATATCATTTCACTTTCAAGACTTCAAGTTTTTAAAAAAATAAAAAATGCCAGTTTACAAAACTAAGCAATTTTAAGGTTAATAAAATATGGGAATACAAATCATCAAACTCACATCTGGACTTGTATGGCAATGATTCTTCTCCATTATGTATTCCATGTATCCCATAAAAAACCACACTAGGAGAACTTGTATAGATAAGCCTCTTCACATTAAGTTTAGTACAAGCATCAATTATGTTCTTAGTACTTGTAAATCCAAAAACAAAAGTTAATACTGTCTTAGAAATTAACTAACTATGTTTATTATCTTTCTTTTTACCTGTAATTATTATTATTAAATAATAATTAAAACTTAGGATGTGAACAATAATACATATATCCACGGGTCCTACACAATATCAAATAAGGAAACTTACTAGCCCAATTACAGCAGAGACTACAATGGCTGCTAGAGCACACTGTAAAAAAAAAGTCAACAAGAGGTGAAGTGAAGTCAAGATAGAAAATAAAAAGTTTTAATAACTGTATTATATGTACCTGAGGTATAAATTCAAACAATGGTGTTATGAATAATAAAGCTAGAGCAAGAAGGAAGTCAAGAATATAGATTAGGATAGAAATAAAAAATAAAATTTAATGAAATATTAATCAGTACAGGTGTAGCTGCTGAACTAGGGTTATAACTAGCAGGGGCTCCTGAGCATATGGTCCATAGCTTCCCGCCATTCCAATATGTCCCGAGTTATTGCTTCCTAGCTTTATACTGTTGAAGTGGGTATTTAGAATTAGAGGCGGCAACCACTGGTAGTGCTGGATACATGCCACCACCTTGCTGTGGTTGTTGTGGGAATGTCCCATTGCTTAAAAGCTGATGGATAGCAGTTAGTGAAGGGACATAAAATGGGGAAAAAGATTATTAGAACCTGAAAAACAAAAAACATGAAACAAAGTAAAATTTCAGAATAATTTTAGCTTCTTATACTTCCTTCAACGTGAATTATTGTTCATATGACTACAAACCCACATATGATAATACTAGTAGTCATCATATAGAAATTAGATTATAAAAATATAGGAACAAATAATAATAAAATTACAAGTGCATTGTGTTGTTCAGTTTTAAAAATGAGACTGGTATTGGTCCAGATATGTGGTTCTGGTCGATTTGTATGCGGTTCAAATTGGGGAGATTCCCAATCTCTTCTGGCAAGGAGCCTGTTAGATTGTTTCCATTTAAAATCCTACATGCACATAATTACAGATTACCTTGAATGGTTCAATATCTACTCATTAATTAATTAAACAGGAAAAAGGAAATAAAGCTACAAGAATTTCAAGGATGTAAGTTGGTCTATCTCTTTTGGTATACTCCCACCTATGCTGTTCCACATGATATCCCTTTAAGATCAAGAGCAAATATGTTATATGCATAACAAAATATTATCAAGAAAAAGGAAACAAAGTAATGTAGATGAAATTAGGAACTTGGCTCACAATATTTGCATATAAGATAATCGCCTTATTTCAAGAGATAAGGTTCCAGAAAGATTGAGATTCAGTAGTTGCCTACAAAAATCACACACAGACTTAGATGTTCTGGTTATATATTGTCGCTTTAAAACTTATAGTTACAATCATATAAATTGGAGAATTAATATCTTACAGTTCTCGAATATGAAGATAACCATTGTCTAGGGTTTTGCTGAAGCACAGGACTCAAGTCCAATTTGAAACACATGGATCTCCACGCCTCCAGTTCCTAAGCCTACTGTTTTGATCGATAAAGCTTTGCCTAATAGCCCTCATTGTTGTCACTGCAAATTAAATCTCAAGTTTATCATGTGTATTGATATATCAATCCCTCTTCTTTCTAAAATATTTGACAAAATAAAGGCCTTTGTAATGAATAAAAACTCCTCCAAATACATGAAAACAAAGCAGTTTACCTTCATCAGGATGCGTAGACTGACTATCTGTGTTTAATAAACATCGAGCATACACCGACGTGAATCATGTGTTCAACGCTCTCAGGATGATGACGTAGCAATCCGATTGCAGACGCAACATTCTCCTGACCTTCTGGTTTCCCTTCTTTCACCAATTTCAGCAACAGATTGTCTCCATCTTCTTCAATTATCAACTTCCCATACCAATCGTTGTCTCTCGCAAGCGAGACAAATGCTGCCACCGTGTCGGACCTGTCATCTAGGCTTCCAGTGTACAAATTAAATCGCGATTTGCTCCCAGATTAAACACAAAATAGGTTCATTAGCTGCGATCAGAAAGAGATGAGCCAAGGTCAGAGGTGAGTTGAGGTAGATTCGGTACTGGTGGAGGCAAATTAGGGTTACAGAGAAAAGGAAAAGGAGAGAGTGAAGGTTGTTGGCTGGTGGCGTGCTTGCCTTGATTGATGTCGACGACCTGGCCGGAATGGCAAGTAACGATGTCGATGTCCAATGTAGATTGGAAGACATATGAACAGATACAAATGCCAACCAAAACCAAAAGATCAAAAGTTGCGATTACACACCCACATCTAAATTTTAACCGGAGCCAATCGAAGAGTCGTTTACAGAGAAAAGGAAAAGTAGAGTGTGAAGGTTGTCGATTGCTTGGAAGGGCCGTCGATAATTAGGGCAAGAGGGAAAGGAAGAAAAAGGGAGGCGGGCTTTTTATTTTTTTTGGATTTCATTTCCCTCCCCCTCCCCCCCCCCCCCCCGGCTAATAAATGATGGAACGCGCGTTTCCATTAAAATTTATAAAGCGACGTCTTCAGACGACACACATTTTATTATAGGCGCTCTCCGTGTTTTTTCTAGACACTAATTTAAGGGCACGCAAAAATACACGTCTTAAATCCTTAAAATTTATAGAGAGATGACATTATTTTTAGGCCGCACACTTTTGCGTATCGTAAATCGATGCGTATCATAAATTGCGCGTCGTAAAAGGCTGTTTTTCTAGTAGTGAATGTCACTAAAGCCATATTGGAAATGAAACATGAAGATGGTAAGCTCGTGTGTGCTCACATTCTAGGAATGAAATCACACATTGATAGGTTGAGAATGTTGGGTGTGTCATTCCCGGATAAGTTGGCTGTGAACTGGGTTCTGCAGTCACTTCCCGAATCATATAATGAGTTCAAAAGAAAGTATTATATGGTGGATCATGATGAAAGCCTCATTAACCTAACTTACATGCTCATTGCTGCTGAATCAGAAATGATTTGGCAAAGCAATGGAGCGTATTTGTTGGGAAAGTCAACCAACCATGCTTCCGAGGGTGATCTAGGAGAACCGACCTGCGTTTGCTGCCAAGAGAAAGGGCGTTGGATACAAGTATGCCCTAAGAGCCTGAAGAGTCCAGAAGATGGGAGAGTCAAAGAGTATGACTATACTTCCGGTAAAATCCACTATCTAACTCGATTAAGTTCCTATTCGTTGATTCTTAATACAAAATGTGATAAGATTGCATTTGAATGTTTTGAAGGATCGATGAAAAGAGAGGAAGCTTGATGAAATAGCAAGATGCATCTAATCACGAAGAAATGGATTCGAAGATTAGATTTTGAGCTTAGATAGATTTGTTAGGAATATTTATTACATAGTTTTTCAGTTGATTTTTCATTGTAAGGACAAATGTTTTCCGCTGCTTTTATAAATAAAATAAATTTTGTTTGACGTGTTTATTTCATTGCAATGAAATCGTTATGAAAAATTGGTGTTCATATATTTACAACAATTGGATGCGATTCTTAATTATGTTATTTGTGGAAATGTCGAGAATTTACCAAATAGGAAAGTTCCTCATTGCCCAAGTTTCAATTGGATATAGATTTGGAATCGTACAACAAGAATTGTATGATGAATGAATAAACTTTCACATTTGGAAAGTAGACTAATTTGTTGACAAAGTGTCAAGTGAAGGACTAGGAGATCGAGTACACAAGGTTATGTGTTGATCAAGTCCACCACAAGAGTAACAATGATATTCGTCATAATTAACTAAAAGTTTAGCAAATATGATTACACTTATAAGATTAAGTGTAATTCTGAATTGATTGTAGAAGTTTAAATCATTATGTAGAACGAATAAGAAGAATCAAGTAGGAAGAAAGATAAAAGTTTCTCTATTCTAAGAAGAAGGGAGAGTATCTTTTATTATGATAGGTCTTAATGATTAAGAACCATATCTTAATTAATCCTCTAAGTGAGTCTTAGTACAATTGTATGTATGAGAAGAGGAATCAAGAATTGAAGAAATGGTTAAATGAAGATGTCAATCATACTTCATTCCAAAACAAGTCTTAGAGTTAAGATTGTGACATTGAGTAATAAGAAGTTTTATAACATTCATCAAATGAGGAAAGTTGTGATGTCTTGGATAAGACAAAGACCAACTAGGACCTATTTATGAAGTGTTTTGATAAAAACTACACTAACTCTTCAATATTTGTCAAGAATTGTTTGTTGACAAGAGAATCTTATATGTCGAATTGTCAGTGGGAGTCTTAATGGCCTTGAAAGGTTTCAAGAACAAATAAAAAATAAACCTTATCTAACATCACTAGCACACGACTTGAGGTTTATAACCTATCGTGTTGACGTTATTTTGTTTCTGTGCCATTCCAATTGAGTTAATTATGCATGTGAGTTCTATAAGTTCTCATTTTTAACGCATAAAAGGTAGGCACCTTGATCAATGAAAAGTACATTGATAGGAAAAGGTGAGCTACTTAACTACTTGGAAGACATGGTGGGCAGCTGTGCTACCACAAGGCAAGAAGTCAAGATTAAGAAAGTTCGGTCCATATGAGTTTGAATTTGTCGTAAACCTTGGTTTTGACAAATTCACATGGATAGGAACACATACACCATTAAAATATAAGTGTCATAAGATTTTTTTTCTTCATGAAAATGACTGTGAGAAAATGCTTTCATTAAGAGAGATTTTAAGAAGATAGCAATTGTAAAATTGCATTATTAAATTTGATTATGGTTACGGTATCCCTCTCCATGATTCGAATTGTGAGATTTGGCAATTAGTCTTAATTGTTTAAGACACATATGAGCTATCTTGGATAAAAGGTGTATGAGATTAAGAAGCCTTGATAAAGGATGATCAAAGAATTAAGTATTAGAAACCTGAACTTAAGAAATTCAATAGATATTGTTTTTCTGTAAGTTAAACTGTTTTCTGAATACATGTCAAAGCTAGTGGGAGCATAAGTGTTATGTTTATAATAATCATCATGATAGTGGGAGCATAAATGTTATGATTATATGATTATTAAGGCAAGTATTGCAAGTTAGCAATATTAATTATAGAAAATAAGAGTCATACTTTGCAAAGTTGTGAGGGTTGAATAGTCGTTTTGCTATAATTAAGGGAGAGAATATTGTACTTCGTTTCAAAATCTAAAGCTTAGATTGAGAAATTTTAATAGATTTAGTCAAGGAAACATAGTGTGTTCAGAAATTTCGATTATGATTACGACATTCCTCGTCATAGTTCGAATTTTGAGAACGTAGCACATAAAACATTATGACAGAAGATTGATAAAGTACGAAATCTTCATGTAAGACATTATGAATCGTGTCCCATACGCTTCGAATATAGGATCGATTGCAAATGCTATAATATTTGACCATTCTAAAATTTTCCAAATGTCTAGCGCATTTAGAGGGAAAAATGACTAGAATCGGTTTTGACTAAGATAATTAAACAACTATCAAAGGACAATCCAAAGTTCGCCGAGGATTGGTCGCTTGTGAGTAGTTGGAAGTATAGTATTGGATGGAGTAAATAGACATTATTATGAATAGATAAGATTCTATTAAGAATATGTTGTCATATGGTAAGTATGGAAACGTGTCCATATTGGGAATTGAATATTGAAAATCTATGTCTAGATTAGAAACTTTTATGCAAAGGATGTTCAAAGGAATTTACTTTGAGTGAGAGACATCATATCTAAGGAATTGTATTGTAACAATATCCGATAGAGAACTTCGTAATATCGTTGGCAATAGTCTTTGTGACTTTTTTTGTGCTATGACATTACAAAAAGGATCATTGCAAAAAATGTTAGAATCTAACATATTCTATAAGTGGCAAGAATTTGATATTCTTTCACTTATGAAAAAGGATTTGGAGTTGTGAAATGAGTATGATTGGAAATGTGTTCATTTGATCTATTTCACAAAGTAAGAATCGTAAGTAAACATTGTGTGCACGTTGAGAGCATAGGACAAGTGTTATAATTCAAGTAAGAAGTTGATTACCCGAAACAACAAATAATGAGTAATCGATATGGTGATAAATAAAAGGTGTTTTATTTATACTCAAAGGTTTGAGGCCATATGGGATTAGTATTATTCTTGTGTTTCACTTTGCATAATTTAATTGGTTAAGAACAGTCAAATTATTCAAACGGGCCACAATCATTCATATGCTGGAAGTAGGTATGAATGAAGACTGTCATGAATTGGTGTGTGGATTGTCTAAAGAGCATTAGACATAAGCAAATGTTTGCTGCAACGTTCATGAGTGCTTATGAATATGATTTGAGCATTGGATTAAACCCACGCTCACTTGGATCAATTCATGGATTTTATCACGAGTGATTGGTGGGATGATAACATCTTATATTCTTGAAACCGATATGTGTGAGTTGTATCTTGTGAGTCGGTTGCACATTGATAGTACGTAAACGCACTAGTAACTTGGTGTTATAAAACATATTGTTGTGTGTGATTCGGTGAGTGAGTGCAAGCGAACATTGAGTCAAAGTTTATCCGTTCCTTTTATCCAAAGTAGGATAAAAGCGATATCTTTGGGCCCATCGATGATTTAGTGATGACAAGCGTAAATGTTCGGCCGGGCTAGGGCTAATTTGATTTATTCAATTAGTCAGTCGTCATAAATTGAAAATCGAGAAGTAGTTCAGAAAGAATGATTTGAAATCATGTCTTATACGATATCTAGAATGGAGGAATATATGATCCCTTATCTAAAGGACACGTGTATCTAATAAGATCAGAGTTGACAGCGGCTTTGGAAAGCTACGAATGTAGATCAGGATCTGAAGTCATACGCATAATAGTTATTTGAATTATGCAAGTGGGAGACTGTTGGATTAGTGTCTAAATCCATAACTAATTTGGTATGTACTTGACCCGATGGTGCATGGTCCATTTGGGTTGCCTTCACCAAAGCAACTTGATAGGATGAATTATGGAGAGAAAGGATTAAATATGATTTATTAATATATTATGGGAATAATATATTAAAGGAGAAATCATATTGTTAAATTAATATTAGTCAAGAATTAATTGATAATTAATTTTTTGGCTAAAAGAGATTAATTAAACTTAAGGGACTGGAATTGTAGTTATAAGATAATTGCAATTGGGCCATGGATTACCTTATTATATAAGGTTGGACGAATTCTATGGGGAAACCCATTAGAAATCGTCCAAGGCCTTTAGTTAAAGGAGTTCATGGGCTGCTTAGGGCTTAAGCATCCAAATTAGGGTTTCCTTGTTAGATAACCCCAATAGCCTTACTATTTAAAGAGCACTTATGACCCAAAAACGTGGAAAAGCTTCCTTCTAGGGTTTTGGACAGCCTCCTTCTCTTCTCCTCTTCATCCTCTTAATCTTGGTGTTTGTGAACCATTAAAGGAGTGGCATTTGTGACTCTAAGCTTTCTAAAGTCATTACAAGAAGGAATTGTGATTGTTATTGCTACATAACAATCAAGGTAATATCTTGAACCCATTATTATGTTAATATCAATTATCATATGCTAGAATTAGGGTTTATCATCTTGGATAAATGGCATGTACAATAGAGAAACCTAGATCCAAGCATTAGGGTTTCTATGAGCACATAGGATGTTCTTATGATCAAAACCCATCACATACATGATATGCTATGTTACATGATATGATTATATGAAATGCATGCTAGATTAGGGCCAATGATCTAGGAAGGATGCCTTATATGCCCGTTGTATGGGTTTGTTGAGCTATATGCTAGGGCTGGTTAGCCAGTAGTATGGTAGCTTGATTAGGTTATGCTTGGTAATGGTTACTCAATACACGAGTGCTACTTGCTTTATGCTTATAGGGGTTCTTGCTAACATTAACTAAGTAGTAAGTGAATATTTAATAGTATTTGCAAGATAGATAGGGAAAGATGGTATGGAATCCTTGTGAAGTTGATGGTAGAGAGTATGTCGAAGAGTGCCCTAGGACAAGCCTAGGACGAGATTAGTTTGAAAAGAAGTATCAGTAGAAGGTACTTGGTAAAGTCAAAGCAATCCTTGCGGAATGTACGGATAAATGTGGAAGGTAGTATAGGCCAATACTACCGGAAGTAGAGGATCCGTACTCGAACCAAAGAGGGCTAAGATAGAGTCAGGAAACTTGGAGAGCATGTGTGAGATCCCGAGAGTATGCATGACCCTAACGTTAATGTGTTCATTTCAGTATGGCGATTACGTGACATGGAGCAGGAGGTTCAGGGTCTGGATTAGGATCAGGATCAGGCTCGGGTGTGGGATCCGAGCTGGTTGATAATGGGCTACACAAATTCATCGTGTCTGAGATCACGAGAGGTATCCTTGAGGCGACCCTGATCATTTTCGGGTCGATCAAGGAGGGGATTATTGAGTTGATGGAGGATCGCCTCCGGAAATTCAAGAGTGACTTGGCATCCAACCAGTTGGGTACGCGCACACTATCCTTCAAGGAATTCAGGGGGAGTGTTGCGCCAAACTTTCATAGGGTGAAGGACCCCATTCCTGCCACGAGATGGATCACAGACATCGAGGCCACACAACTTGAACTACTTGGCTACTACCCCGAGTGAATCCCTAGCCTCTCCATGGCAACCATGTCCAACCCTCGTAGGATTTTAGAACCAGGAAAATAAACGAATCCTTTATAATATGATCACATTTACTCAATCTAAAATCTGCAATATCAAGATGGTTTGGCTTTCTGACAGTTGGCCCATACCGGATCATTGTCGAGTTCACTGCACTTATCTCTCAACTAGCTACTCAACTGCTAAAAGCCTGGGGTTCCCATGTGAAAACATAATCACAATCCCACACTGATACTTGTAATTCTCTTTTGACAAGAGATTAGGTACTCCCTCAAGAGAATCCGTCTTGATAACCAATTCCTAGTGATATAATAAACAACGAGATGCAATTGGGAGATGAATCCAATCTGGATCAACAAAAAAATGTTTCCTTTAGTTCCCGAACCACATACATATAGTAACCAACTCATAAGCACAATTACTCATACCTGGCCCAATAAGCCTCGGGCTGGAATACCATACATGCCCACAACAGGTCCAGTCATCCCTAGGATGGAATACCCTCGTATCATACACATGTTTGGTCCAATCAAACCTCAGGTTGGAATACAGACTATGTCAGGTCCACTCAATCGTAGGGTCCGGTCATCCTCAAGATGGAATACCCTAGATTGGATTACCACTTTATACATAACTCGATTCTAACCCATAACTTGAAAATCCAAGGACCTATCCTTGCATCTCATCCAAAATCCTCTGATTCGCCATAAACGATTAACACTCATCTGAAATATCGGGTTACAGCCTGGTCACGAAGCTAAAGGACTCCCATATAGTTGCCTCACACGACTTCCGAATGAAATCCTTCCCTAGAACTACTTGCCACTAGTTATCATGCCTCTGCGACTCTAACAACCTCCTGATCTAACCGATCGGACCCATGCGTCACATCCTGACGTCACCAAATCCCAATCTAAAAGTGATTGCTACCTAACCTATGATAGACTTATATCACAAACAACCTTAAGCGGTTCCTTGCTTCCTTGATCTCTGAATGGTAGTGGCGTTGCCACAGTCCTATCGATGCCTTAATCAGGTCTAATCCCTCTGGGGAAACCCCTAAACCGATCCTTGGATTTCCATATGCTTACTGCTACACCTGAACTGGTGGTTACTACTATCCCTTCGCATCCTAACAACACGCCCATGCTATCTACCAACCTAGTGAATGTTGCGACTACACCCACATACTTACAACACTTTCCATACTAACTGATGGCTAGTGAATGCTATAGCTACCCTCGCAGTCTTACAACACTTCCCGTACTGTTTGAACATGCGCTCGACCTAACATACCACTGAACTAAAGTCATGGCAAGAATCCCAACATGATTTCCCAAGTTCTGATATCAAGCATCGAGAAAACACAGTTCAAATGCTGGGGAGTTTTTACCGAACTCCCAACTCACACAATACTCAAACCAAACAGCCACTAGGCTTTTCTTCCTTCCAGACAACAATGTGAAACTCATCCCATCTTCCAAAACACTCCTGCTTCTAGATCCCAAAAAAATTCTCCCCTACTTAGATTCGACTAAGCCTTCACAATACATGAAATTTTGAGAATTCCCGATCCTTTTCACTTTTAAACAATCGATTTGATGACAACCAGACCTTTCCAATTGGTACTCCTTTACTAGCCAACCTCAAATGATTACACGCTTCGAACAACTAGATGAACAACTTCTGAACCCCCGTGAAACTAACAGTCCCTAATGCTTGAATGATCCCACGCTCAAATCTTGAAGACCAAAAGACAGATACTCCCACTAACACCTCATCAACAAGCTACTTCCTTTGGCGCTTTCGTCCGCCAATCAATAACGGTTACTCAAACCACTGAATTCTGACAATGCTATATAACCATCCCGTAGGACCCTGTCCACAGACCTCCCACATAATACCCATCTTCCCAAAGTGCTCCGACAAATCTCCCACCCTCGGTTGTAGAAATACTATCATTTAGGGTCTCGTACCCTGATTTAGTCACCAGCTCGTTCATCCATATCTAAACTACAGTAGCTGAAACAACCTCTGCCGTAAACCGGGTTACAAACTACTCCTAAGACATAGTATCCAGTCCAAAAAAGTGCAATAGATTGTACAATCAATCTTTACAGCCCGATACAAGAGATCCAAGGCAAACCGAACCTCACAAATACTCATGCCACATCGACCCACCGACACTCACTAGCACTGAAATATTGTCGCCATTCCCAGTGACCAACTAACCCGAGCTGGAACACAACCTGATCCTAGGGTCGCAATCCTGCTCAATGCTCGGAGCTCGAACAACTGGAAGAGCATAATCCTTGCCCTAAGAAACGACATTCTTATCCATCTATTATCCATTCTACTTCTAGCTACAAAACTCTAACTGATCATAATCATCGCTCCCTTCCGGAGTCCCTACAACTCGAATCCCAGCCTCAAGCAAGACTCCTGAAGCCTCAAACCAGGAAACTAATATACTAACTTCTCCCGCTCAATCTGCGGAGTGCAACGAGTATGGAACATTTCCCCAATCCTAAGTAACTGCAGCCCACTGCTCACCAAAATATGTCCCAGTGACAAGTCCCGATACTGCAAGCTCGAGCAGCTCCTTCCTCTTGCCACAGTTACAGCTGTTGTAGTCGCTGCAGTGACTATCCCTGCAATGGCTGCATAGCGCTCGTCGAAATACTCAACCATGACGGTCTTGATAGACCCAAACATCTCCAGAAAATTTCCCTCGACAATCTCAATCACCTCCTCCCGGATGATCTCACTAATACGATCCTCTGACAATACTAACGTGTCCTGACTGACAGCTCTGGGTCCGGTCTCAAAAGGCCTTGTAATCACCATTCTGGAAAGACACTAGAAGATCTCTGATGACCCATATAATGATAAAGAGCCAATTCCCAATCAAACCCTAGGGGTTGTGACTTCCTTGCTACGCGTATGGGTCATGTGCTTTCAGTAGTACGGGCCCATACTACCTTCCACACCTACCCATATTTGTCTTAAGTGTCATCAGAGCGCCCTAAAAATATATGTAATCATAGTGAGCGCTTAATCCTCACTCCCAGAGGAATGCTAAATATCACATTACTAGCCTCTCGGCCTCACACAACCCACCGATCCATGAAACTTCCACCAACCCTGTTGCACTAGTGTATACTAGCCATACATAATGTTGGACCCTATAGACTTTCGAATATCTAATCCTACCCTAAGCTCCCAATCAAACAAGAACATAACAGAAGCCCAAATCAAACATTCTCAAGCTATAAGATCTTAATTATGTATAGCCACGATGCGTACACTAAACAACTACAACAATGATGTCAATCTCATATAAAGGAAACCCTAGGCTAGCAAGCATCATGAAATCAGGAAATTTTATCATGCAGTTCCTGAAGAGCCCTAGCCTAGCACTAACATGCTATTCTAACATATCACAAATACTGTATGGTATTTTTGTGTCAACTTACTGGCTCCGACTGATCGTACACTCTGCATCCTCTTTTAGTTATTTTGAAAACCATTTAAAATCATTTTGAAAACCTTTCCTTGATTTGAGACTGGATTCACATAAGTGTTCCTCCAATACACTCAAACCAAGGCTCTGATACCAAATTGTTACACCCATAAAATGGAATCCAATTTAAAACTTTTTAATACATTTAAGAACCGTTATGTTATTATAGTTTTGTTTCAAAATAGTTAAAACATCAGAGTATCCCCATAATCAAATCATAAAACCCATGAAAATGAGGAACTGTACGATCACACCTTTGCCTTCCTGCGGTCATCTGCTGCACCTGAAACAGTAATCAATAAATGTAAGATCAAAGGCTTAGTGAGTTACCCCGAAATACTGATACACATACAATCCAACAATACATGAACAAATAACATATCATAGCCACTGAACAGCATGCAATGGGTCCACAACTTTACAAGCTGGATTACCCCCTGGACCCTCAGTACGAGTCTAGAATGCCTACCGGGCGCTCAGCTCGTATCTGGAATGCCATCGAGCCTTCAGTACAAGTCTGGAATGCCTATCAGGCCATCATCTCATATCTGGAATGCACCCGAGTCCTTAGTATTAGTCTGGAATGCCCACCGGGCCCTCAGCTCATATATGGAATACTCTAGGGGTTGTTGGCTACCGCACGAAGCAGTATAACCTCAACCCATCCCACATAACATGTCGACATGTAATAGATAAATACACATACAGGAAATCAGACATTATCACAGGTAATCCTACAGACCTACCAAACAAGCATATCAATTGGCATACATCACTAGCATGCAATACTTACTCATCATCAACATCCAACAATGCTGGGATAATACATCCAATGGCCCGGCCTTGGTGCCTTAGACCCCTTAGTATAGTGAGGATAACTCACCTGGCACTGCTGAAGTCCGGCAGATACAACTCCAGCTACTGGTTGATAGATTATCGCACTGTCAACATCAAACAATACCCAATTAATAATTGAGTTAGAATCCCATGATTCAACTCACAATATAGAAGGCTCAATGGTCAAGTAATGGGCCAAAGCCCAACATATGGCCCAATTTTCCAAATTGGGCCCACGCCCTCATATGGGCCTTACCCTAAGCCCATCAACATATTCTAGTCCCTATGATTATTCTTGGATGGCCCATTAATAATCCAATTACCAAAGCCCAATGGAAAACGCACAACTCAAGGCCCAAGTGAAATTAGGGTTTTCACATAAAATGTCAATTAGGGTTAAGTGTTCCTACTTAACCCATTAAGGACTTAATCCACTAAGGGCATAATCCATAAAGTCCAATAATGCTTTAGATTAATTTTTACCAATGATTATAAATTAATATTTCAAGCTATTAATTAATTCCTGTGTGTGTTCCGATAATTCTCAAAATTAGGATTTTATTGGCATTAGGGTTTTCCAAACCCTAATTACGATTTCCAAACCAAATACTAGCTCATTAATTAATTTGTTGGGCTTTTAAGTCAATTAGGGCTTTATTGGGCCTATTAGGGCCACTAGAAAACCATTAAACCCATTAGGGTTTTATTGGGGTTTACAAGGCCCATTAGGGTTTCAAGCACCCAAAACTTATCAAACGTAATGAGGCATGCACACCGCCACCCAACACGGCGGCCGGAGGTGGTAGGAGGCGGAAGCCACCACCTTACGGTGGTGGTTTAGACTTTTCTTACTATTTTGATAATTTACAAGTTACAACACAATAACCGACACACACAACACACCCTACAACACACACACAACCACCACCACGCGGCGGCTGGTGGTGGCAGAACAGCAAGGCATCAATAACGATCATGGTTGGCAGCCATGGTGGTCTTCCATGGTTTCCGGCCAAACCAACACCATACATGAAAAGCACAAAAGCAAGAGGGACAGCACGTGCGACTTGGCTCGAACAAAAAACCCAACACCCACCTGTGGTGGGCTACGACGACAGTAGCTTCATGGGAGAACAACTACACGACGCAACCACGACGAACCCCAACGGCCGCAACCACGACCGACTTCTCTCACGACCACAGGGCCGGTTCCTATGGTCTTTTCTCTGCTACAACAACGTTCGGAGGCAGGAACTGGAAAAAGGATACGACGGCCCATTGCTTCGAAGGCGCCGGACAACAGCGGCGGTTTCACATCGGCATCAGCTCTCGTCAACGGCGGCGACGTTGGCTGAAACGGAGAAGGAAGAAAAGTAGCGGGCTTGCGTCATTCCGGAGGGAGGCAGCAGGGTGCTAATCACGATTTCATGATCCCCAATCCTCTAACTCGCACTTCACAGACCCACGGTAGTTGTCTTCGATGGCAGCGGAGGCAGCATCAAGGAACGACCTCGTCGGTGGCTTGGTTGATCGGAGGGTGAACATAAACTGTAACACCGTAAAAATTTGAACAATTTTTCACTTTTGTAACCCATAAAATATCGTTTGTAATCATAAATAAAACATTGTATCAACATTGTATTAGTACAAAACCCAAGGTCAAAATATATATAAACTCTGGTGGTCCGTGTGTACGAATCATGTCGGCACCTTCCAGCGATCATCACTGGTACCTGAAACACAGAACACATAACACTGTAAGCATAAATGCTTAGTGAGTTCCCCAAAATACTACTCTAACACATAATAGCCACTCGAGGCTGTAACTCTGTTGACCCTCAGGTCTATGTGTCTCAGTTGGGCCCTCCAGCCCCAACTCTCTATGGGCCCTCTGGCCCTAACTCTGTGGACCCTAAGGTCCTAACTCTGTGGACCCGAAGGTCCTAACTCTGAATCATACATAGTACATATCACAATAAATCATAGCACATAAATAACATGCAATTACACTGGCATGTAACTCTAAAATACTCTATCACATAACTCTATTATCACACTAGGTAAAGTATAGTGAGAAGACTCACCTGAGGCGTCTCGGTAAATCTCTGACTCGGTAGAAATATTGCCTAGTCTCCGCCTATTCACATAAAGTAAATACTCTTACAAATATAACTCTCGAAACTAGACTCGTCCTGCCATTAGCACCCTCAGGAGGGTAAAAGACTATTTTACCCCCCCCCCTCTCGACACAAGTACTCCATTGACCAAACCCTAAAGGTCAGCGATCACACTTTGACCCTACTCGCCGAGTGCACCATGGTGACTCGGCGAGTTCACACATGCTCTCTAACACTTTGTCCCGCTTGGCACGCCGAGTCCCTCCCTATGCTTGACAAGTCATATTAGGCATGAATCGTCGGCCCACCACAACTCAACTCGCCGAGTCTCAAGAACATCTTGGCGAGTACCGCCTTGAACTCTAGTCCTTTAACTCCCTTCTGACTAACTGAGTCATCCCCCAACTCGGCAAGTCTAGTTACTGAGCAATTTACGTGAAACCCTAACCCTACTCGCCGACTCTCAGGAACAACTCGACGAGTTCATGCCATGCACAAAATCTACTGGCCTCCTGAGGTCAGATCTGTTTCCCTAAATCATAGATCTGGCCTTCTCAAGCATGAATGTCACGTAAAGCTCGAAACTTGATGCTTGTATAACAACAACAAGGCATCAAAAGGAGATTTAATCCCAAAAATGGAAACCTAAGTCCAATAACCCCAAACTGATTCATAAAGCTCCAAGGGTTAAGGTCTCTAGACCTCTTTGAGTCCAGATGCAAGGCACAAACTCGAAGAGGGACCATTTGCTCCACATAATCACTCTCCAAAGGGATTAGAAAACCCGTAACTCTAATGATCAACATCAAAATTGAAGGAGGTTCGAACTATTACCTCAAAATGAAGTCTCTGAACTATGGAACTGCTAGAATCGCACATCCCCTTTGCTCTTATTCACCTCCTTCTTGCTAAACCAAAGGTACAAGGATCAAAAGTGACTTCTTCTTCCTTACAATGATTTGGCTCACTTAGGGTTCTCTCAAGGGATTGATAGCCGCAATGAGAGGCTATAAGTGCCCTTAAATAGGCTCCAAACTTGGGGGATTAAGGTTTCATTAAACAGCGTGGACTCAGTGAGTCTACTCATGGACTAACCGAGTACAAAATGAATCCGGAGGAACAATCACGACCCTACTCGGCGAGTCTACGCATGCACTCGATGAGTTCCTTCTCATAATTCAAAATAAATAATTATTAAATAATATACCTAGGATTCCGGATGTTAGAATTCTCCCCCACTAGAATAAGACTTCGCCCTTGAAGTCTCATTCTACAAACAATTTCGGATGCTGCTCCCGCATCTCACACTCCGGCTCCCAAGTCAGCTCGGACCCCTTCCGATGTTGCCACTGGACCAAAACCAGAGGCACTTCCTTGTTCCTCAAAACCTTGATCTTCCGATCCCTGATTGCCACCGGTCTCTCAGCATAATTCAGGCTCGCTTCCACCTGAATGTCCTCCAATGGCACCACTACCGACTCATCAGCTATACACTTCCGCAACTGCGATACGTGGAAAGTGTCATGAATCTGACCCAACTCTGCAGGTAGCTCCAAGCGATACGCTACCCTGCCCACCCTCGCGATCACTTTAAATGGCCCAATATACCGGGGTCCCAGCTTGCCCCTCCTTCTGAATCGGATGACTCCTTTCCAAGGAGATACCTTCAGAAGCACCAAATAACCGACCTGAAACTCGAGCTCGGATCGTCGCCTATCAGCATAACTCTTCTGGCGACTCTGAGCAGTCAACAACCTCTGCTTGACCTGCTGGATCTGCTCAGACGTCTGAAGCACTATCTCCATACTACCCATCACACGCTGTCCCACTTCTCCCCAACAGATAGGGGTCCGACACCTCCTCCCATACAACAGCTCAAAGGGCGGCATACCAATGCTCGAAAACCATTTAAAATCATTTTGAAAACCTTTCCTTGATTTGAGACTGGATTCACATAAGTGTTCCTCCAATACACTAAAACCAAGGCTCTGATACCAAATTGTTACACCCATAAAATGGAATCCAATTTAAAACTTTTTAATACATTTAAGAACCGTTATGTTATTATAGTTTTGTTTCAAAATAGTTAAAACATCAGAGTATCCCCAGAATCAAATCATAAAACCCATGAAAATGAGGAACTGTACGATCACACCTTTGCCTTCCTGCGGTCATCTGCTGCACCTGAAACAGTAATCAATAAATGTAAGATCAAAGGCTTAGTGAGTTACCCCGAAATACTGATACACATACAATCCAACAATACATGAACAAATAACATATCATAGCCACTGAACAGCATGCAATGGGTCCACAACTTTACAAGCTGGATTACCCCCTGGACCCTCAGTACGAGTCTAGAATGCCTACCGGGCGCTCAGCTCGTATCTGGAATGCCATCGAGCCTTCAGTACAAGTCTGGAATGCCTATCAGGCCATCATCTCATATCTGGAATGCACCCGAGTCCTTAGTATTAGTCTGGAATGCCCACCGGGCCCTCAGCTCATATATGGAATACTCTAGGGGTTGTTGGCTACCGCACGAAGCAGTATAACCTCAACCCATCCCACATAACATGTCGACATGTAATAGATAAATACACATACAGGAAATCAGACATTATCACAGGTAATCCTACAGACCTACCAAACAAGCATATCAATTGGCATACATCACTAGCATGCAATACTTACTCATCATCAACATCCAACAATGCTGGGATAATACATCCAATGGCCCGGCCTTGGTGCCTTAGACCCCTTAGTATAGTGAGGATAACTCACCTGGCACTGCTGAAGTCCGGCAGATACAACTCCAGCTACTGGTTGACAGATTATCGCACTGTCAACATCAAACAATACCCAATTAATAATTGAGTTAGAATCCCATGATTCAACTCACAATATAAAAGGCTCAATGGTCAAGTAATGGGCCAAAGCCCAACATATGGCCCAATTTTCCAAATTGGGCCCACGCCCTCATATGGGCCTTACCCTAAGCCCATCAACATATTCTAGTCCCTATGATTATTCTTGGATGGCCCATTAATAATCCAATTACCAAAGCCCAATGGAAAACGCACAACTCAAGGCCCAAGTGAAATTAGGGTTTTCACATAAAATGTCAATTAGGGTTAAGTGTTCCTACTTAACCCATTAAGGACTTAATTCACTAAGGGCATAATCCATAAAGTCCAATAATGGTTTAGATTAATTTTTACCAATGATTATAAATTAATATTTCAAGTTATTAATTAATTCCTGTGTGTGTTCCGATAATTCTCAAAATTAGGATTTTATTGGCATTAGGGTTTTCCAAACCCTAATTACGATTTCCAAACCAAATACTAGCTCATTAATTAATTTGTTGGGCTTTTAAGTCAATTAGGGCATTATTGGGCCTATTAGGGCCACTAGAAAACCATTAAACCCATTAGGGTTTTATTGGGGTTTACAAGGCCCATTAGGGTTTCAAGCACCCAAAACTTATCAAACGTAATGAGGCATGCACACTGCCACCCAACACGACGGCCAGAGGTGGTAGGAGGCGGAAGCCACCACCTTACGGTGGTGGTTTAGACTTTTCTTACTATTTTGATAATTTACAAGTTACAACACAATAACCGACACACACAACACACCCTACAACACACACACAACCACCACCACGCGGCGGCTGGTGGTGGCAGAACAGCAAGGTATCAATAACCATCATGGTTGGCAGCCATGGTGGTCTTCCATGGTTTCCGGCCAAACCAACACCATACATGAAAAGCACAACAGCAAGAGGGACAGCACGTGCGACTTGGCTCGAACAAAAAACCCAACACCCACCTGTGGTGGGCTACGATGACAGTAGCTTCATGGGAGAACAACTACACGATGCAACCACGACGAACCCCAACGGCCGCAACCACGACCGACTTCTCTCACGACCACAGGGCCGGTTCCTATGGTCTTTTCTCGGCTACAACAACGTTCGGAGGCAGGAACTGGAAAAAGGATACGACGGCCCATTGCTTCGAAGGCACCGGACAACAGCGGCGGTTTCACATCGGCAGCAGCTATCGTCAACGGCGGCGACGTTGGCTGAAGCGGAGAAGGAAGAAAAGTAGCGGGCTTGCGTCATTCCGGAGGGAGGCAGCAGGGTGCTAATCACGATTTCATGATCCCCAATCCTCTAACTCGCACTTCACAGACCCACGGTAGTTGTCTTCGATGGCAGCGGAGGCAGCATCGAGGAACGACCTTGTCGGTGGCTTGGTTGATCGGAGGGTGAACATAAACTGTAACACCGTAAAAATTTGAACAATTTTTCACTTTTGTAACCCATAAAATATCATTTGTAATCATAAATAAAACATTGTATCAACATTGTATTAGTACAAAACCCAAGGTCAAAATATATATAAACTCTGGTGGTCCGTGTGTACGAATCATGTCGGCACCTTCCAGCGATCATCACTGGTACCTGAAACACAGAACACATAAAACTGTAAGCATAAATGCTTAGTGAGTTCCCCAAAATACTACTCTAACACATAATAGCCACTCGAGGCTGTAACTCTGTTGACCCTCAGGTCTATGTGTCTCAGTTGGGCCCTCCAGCCCCAACTCTCTATGGGCCCTCTGGCCCTAACTCTGTGGACCCTAAGGTCCTAACTCTGTGGACCCGAAGGTCCTAACTCTGAATCATACATAGTACATATCACAATAAATCATAGCACATAAATAACATGCAATTACACTGGCATGTAACTCTAAAATACTCTATCACATAACTCTATTATCACACTAGGTAAAGTATAGTGAGAAGACTCACCTGAGGCGTCTCGGTAAATCTCTGACTCGGTAGAAATATTGCCTAGTCTCCGCCTATTCACATAAAGTAAATACTCTTACAAATATAACTCTCGAAACTAGACTCGTCCTGCCAATAGCACCCTCAGGAGGGTAAAAGACTATTTTACCCCCCCCCCCTCTCGACACAAGTACTCCATTGACCAAACCCTAAAGGTCAACGATCACACTTTGACCCTACTCGCCGAGTGCACCATGGTGACTCGGCGAGTTCACACATGCTCTCTAACACTTTGTCCCGCTTGGCACGCCGAGTCCCTCCCTATGCTTGACAAGTCATATTAGGCATGAATCGTCGGGCCACCACAACTCAACTCGCCGAGTCTCAAGAACATCTTGGCGAGTACCGCCTTGAACTCTAGTCCTTTAACTCCCTTCTGACTAACTGAGTCATCCCCCAACTCGGCAAGTCTAGTTACTGAGCAATTTACGTGAAACCCTAACCCTACTCGCCGACTCTCAGGAACAGCTCGACGAGTTCATGCCATGCACAAAATCTACTGGCCTCCTGAGGTCAGATCTGTTTCCCTAAATCATAGATCTGGCCTTCTCAAGCATGAATGTCACGTAAAGCTCGAAACTTGATGCTTGTATAACAACAACAAGGCATCAAAAGGAGATTTAATCCCAAAAATGGAAACCTAAGTCCAATAACCCCAAACTGATTCATAAAGCTCCAAGGGTTAAGGTCTCTAGACCTCTTTGAGTCCAGATGCAAGGCACAAACTCGAAGAGGGACCATTTGCTCCACATAATCACCCTCCAAAGGGATTAGAAAACCCGTAACTCTAATGATCAACATCAAAATTGAAGGAGGTTCGAACTATTACCTCAAAATGAAGTCTCTGAACTATGGAACTGCTAGAATCGCACATCCCCTTTGCTCTTATTCACCTCCTTCTTGCTAAACCAAAGGTACAAGGATCAAAAGTGACTTCTTCTTCCTTACAATGATTTGGCTCACTTAGGGTTCTCTCAAGGGATTGATAGCCGCAATGAGAGGCTATAAGTGCCCTTAAATAGGCTCCAAACTTGGGGGATTAAGGTTTCATTAAACAGCGTGGACTCAGTGAGTCCACTCATGGACTCGCCGAGTCCAAAGTGAATCCGGAGGAACAATCACGACCCTACTCGGCGAGTCTACGCATGCACTCGATGAGTTCCTTCTCATAATTCAAAATAAATAATTATTAAATAATATACCTAGGATTCCGGATGTTAGAGTTCTCCCCCACTAGAATAAGACTTCGCCCTTGAAGTCTCATTCTACAAACAATTTCGGATGCTGCTCCCGCATCTCACGCTCCGGCTCCCAAGTCAGCTCGGACCCCTTCCGATGTTGCCACTGGACCAAAACCAGAGGCACTTCCTTGTTCCTCAAAACCTTGATCTTCCGATCCCTGATTGCCACCGGTCTCTCAGCATAATTCAGGCTCGCATCCACCTGAATGTCCTCCAATGGCACCACTACCGACTCATCAGCTATACACTTCCGCAACTGCGATACGTGGAAAGTGTCATGAATCTGACCCAACTCTGCAGGTAGCTCCAAGCGATACGCTACCCTGCCCACCCTCGCGATCACTTTAAATGGCCCAATATACCGGGGTCCCATTTTGCCCCTCTTTCTGAATCGGATCACTCCTTTCCAAGGAGATACCTTCAGAAGCACCAAATAACCGACCTGAAACTCGAGCTCGGATCGTCGCCTATCAGCATAACTCTTCTGGCGACTCTGAGCAGTCAACAACCTCTGCTTGACCTGCTGGATCTGCTCAGACGTCTGAAGCACTATCTCCATACTACCCATCACACGCTGTCCCACTTCTCCCCAACAGATGGGGGTCCGACACCTCCTCCCATACAACAGCTCAAAGGGCGGCATACCAATGCTCGAATGTGTTGGGTTATGAGAATTCTAACACTCCTAAGTGTACATGCAACCCTAAATACCTTGGATCTATGTTTTCTCTATTATACATGCAAATATGAATATCCAAGGTATTATCCTAAACTAGCATACAAAAACTATCAATATAACAAGATAGAATACATACCTCTTTGATGGTGCTTGTCTTCATGAAGCTTGAGTGCCTAGTGCCCCAAGTGTGACACCTCAAATGGTTCACAATCATCAAAACACTTAGAATAACTTAGAGAGAATTCTACACTTCATGAAAATCGGCTAGCCCTTTGTTACTCTCACTAGTGGCCGATTTTCCTCAAGAATAAGATGCTTATATAGTTATACAATTAGGGTAAACTCTAATTGTCATGACTTTCCATTTCCTTGGATCCATGGGTTCAAATATACCATGGAGCATCCATGGAGCATCATATGGTTTTTGGCCCAACTAGATAATCCATGGAGCATTAGCCCACTATACAAGTATGGATGATTTACACAATCAACCCATACATTTAATTAGTCTTCTTTTGATCACTTAATTAATCCTAGATTAATTCTTGATCAATACTAATTAAATAATCTTATTATTCTTATTATTAATATACTAGAACTTATAATATATTAATAACCATAAATGTCTTATTTCTCTCATTATAGTCTATCCAAGTGCATGATGGTATGCAACCCAAATGGACCATGCCGGGTCGGGTCAAGTCTTACCAATTATAGTTATGGACTTAGACATTAATCCAACAGTCTCCCACTTGGATAAGTCTAAAACTATTATTGCGTATGACTTCAGGAACCACCTGGCAATCGTAGCTCTCAAAAGCTTCTGTCGAACTCTGACCTTGTAGATGAACTCTGATCTTGTCAATGACTTGTCCATTAGATAAGGGATCATATATTCCTCCATTCTAGATATCATATGGACTGAGACATGGATTATAATCATTCTCTCTGTCCATTTGTTGTTTCCCGATTTCCGATTTATGACGACTGACTAATTGAACAAATCAAATCAGTCTTGGCCCGGCCGAGCACTTCCATTTGTCATCATCAAATCATCGAGGGGCCCACATATATCGCTTTTATCCCGAAGGTAAAAGGAATGGATAAACTTCGACTCATATGGCTTGTTCTACTACTTGTTGAATCATACACAAAGGCACGTTTTATAGCACCGAGTTACCAAATGCAGTTTCGTGCAATCAATGTACAACCAACTCATAGTAACAAGTCATATCTCTAGGTTTGAAGAATATAAGATATTATCGTCTCATGATCACTCGTGATAAAATCCATGAAGTGATTCCAATGAGCGCGGGTTGAATCCAATACTCAGAACTTATGAGCACTCATGAGTGTTGTAGCCCTTTGTCCAACAACTTAGACCTCTACAAGCCAACCCATGACAGTCTTAATTCATATCTACTTCCAACATATGACCGACTGTGGATGGTTTGAATAACTTAGTCATTCCGGAAGAATAACCTAGTTTATCCGGGAAGTCAAAACATGCAAAGTGAAACACAATAATAATTGAATCCAATATGGTATCAAAACCTATGAACATAAATAAAACACCTTTTATTTATCACCATATGATTACACATTATTCAATGTATACTGTTTCAGCTATCAACTTTATTCTTGAATTTAAAACAATAGTTTTCCCATGCTCCAAGCATGTACACTATGTTTTCTAAACACTAGTCATGCCATACACCACGTATGCATCCTATGTTTGTCTATGATCTTTACTTTGTGAACTAGATCAATTGAACATAACTTCAATGATTCTCTTTTCACACTCCTAAATCCTTACTGCAAATGCAAGAATTCCAAAGTCATGCCATTTACTGAAATCTGTTAGATTCTAAACTTATATGCATTGATCCATTTCTAATGATTCTGCACAAAGTCAGAAAGACTTGACAACAATCATTACAGAGCATTCCAAAGGAGATCAACTCCTTGGAACCATCCTTCTTGCATTAAGTTTCCTTAATCTTACACAGATTGAAAATTCTAACTTTGAAACATTTCCAGATTCCATTTCGACTATCACTTCTGAACAAGAGTTGCCTCCTTACAGATTATGTCAATATGGTCCTTCCAGAATTATCACTATACTTCCAATTGTCCTTGAGCAACCAATCTTTGGTTAACCTTAGATTGTCCTCGACAGTTGTTTAATCCTTTTAGTCATATCCAGTTCTAAACCTTTTTCCCTTCTTAATGCCCCAGGCATTTGGAAACTTTTAGAAAGGATGAATATAGCACATGTAATCGATCCTATATCGGAAGCATATGGGACACGATTCATGATGTCTCACATAAAGACCAAACCAGTCTTTTGCTATAATATTTCCATTTCTATTTGCCAAGTTCTCATAATTCAGATTATGAAAAGGGATGCCGTAATCATAATCGAATTTTAGAACGCAAATAATGGACCCATATACAGAATTTCCTTATGTTAAGCCATTCCAACATGACATTCATATATATCCTTGACTAAATGATTAAAACCTCACGATCTAAGCTTATAGATTTGAGATGAAGTATAATTTCCTCTCCCTTAATTATAGCAAAACAACTCTTTCCCAGTTGAAACTTTTGTTTTCTATAATTAACATTGCTAACTTGCAATACTTATCATAATTATCATGCTCCCACTAACATGATGATTATTAGCATAACACTTATGCTCCCACTAGCTTTGACATGTACTCAGAAAGCTCGACTTCTAGAAATCAATACTTTATTGACTTTCTTACCAAAGTTTAGATTTCTGATACTAGATTGTTTTGATAAGACTTTATCAAAAACATACACCTTCCCTTAGATAGCACACTTGTGTGTCTAAACAATTATGAAGAGGGATGCCGTAATCATAATGCTTAGACCTTTTTGCCACTTCTCACAAGTCCAAGTTAGTGTGCCGGTAAACCACACACGCTCCACTAACGACTTTGAGAATGCAAATATCACAATTGCTATCTAACTAAAATCTACTTAGTGAAAGTGTTTCCTCACCATCATTTTCATGAATCGGAGAGAAACCTTATGACACTTAGATTTAATGGTGTATGTGTTCTTATCCATGTGAATTGTCAAAACCATAGTCACAAGACAAGGATAATGACAAATCCAAACTCATATGGACTGAACTCAATCTTAATTTCTTGCCACCTGGCAGCTCAAGGGTCTGCCATTGCTTCCAAGTTGTTGTGCAACCAATTGAGAACTCTAAGAACTCAACTTTAACTGGAATGGGCACAGACTATGTCAACACGATAGGTTATAAACCTCAAGTCGTGTTCTAGTGAAGAACTTTAGGTTTTATTCTTCATTAGTTCTTGATACTTTCAAGACCTTTAAGATTCCCACTGTCCTCTTGACCTATAAGACTCTCTTGTCAAATATTCAAGGGATAGTGCGGATTCTAACCAAGACAAACACTTCACACAATTGGCCTAAGTTGGTCTTTGTTTTATCCAAAACATAAAAAATTACCAACTTAAAATGAACAAGAGTAGGACACTTTGACTCTTACATTTGACACGTGTTTTAAACCTTCTTAAAGACATGTCACTCAAATTACAATCTTGGAGTATGACTCTAAGACTTGTATTGGAACGAAGTATGACTCATCTTCTTGATTGAACCATTTCAACAATTCAAGATCCCTTCTTCTTAGTCATAAGAATGCACTAAGACTTCCTTAGAGAACTAATTTTGATATGGTTTCTTAATCATTAAGATGATCACAAAACTGATACTAAAGTACTCTCCCATCTTTTCAGATTTGAGAAACTTTTATCCTTCTGCCTAATTTGATTCTTCTTATCCGCTCTGCTATGCATTGAAACCTTTTCCAATGTCTCAGAGTTACACTTAAGCTTGTAAGTATAATCATATTTACTGAGCTTTAGTAAACTATGACGAATAGCCTTACATCTTTTGTGGTGGACTTAGTCAGTGCACATGACTATGTACTCGATCCCTTAGTCCACTACTTGACTCACACATCCATGTGAATAAGTAATTAGTCTTAATTTTTCCAATACTTGAAAGTTCTCATTCATCATGCTATACAACTTGCATGATTCCAAGTCCCGGTCCAATTGAGACTTGGGTGATGAGAATGTTTCCTTTATTTGATAAATTTAGACATTACCACAAATGAAAGAATCAATTTCATACTTCCACTCTTGCTATTAATGGAATCATATAAGCAACAATTTTTCCTCAAATGCCATTGTAAGGATATTTTAAAAATAACTAAAATAAAAAATTTTCTTTTATTTTAAAACTATGCGGAAAAACTTATCCTTACAATCCATATGAAAACCTGTTGTTATCTATTCCTTAGCAATATCTCATAACTCCTAAGAAGTAGCTCAAGAATCCGATTTTCAAACTACGCGATAGAAATCCATCTATGCGATCAGATTCAGCATATTCTTTCTTTAAGTTCCTTTACTTTTCTTTGATTCTTAAAACATTACCATGTGACCCAGTCACATCATGTATCAGGAATCTCAGAATAGAAACTTAACAGAGTTAGATTAGTGGACTTTACCTGAAGTAGAGTCAAACTTATTGACTTTAACATCCTTAGGTAAACTTGGCAGCTTCGCAACCAATGCCCCTTCCTTTGGAGATATAAACATATGGACCCTTTGATAATGGTACACGAGACTATCACATACTTAGACTTTTCTCTTTACCATTTGGTCAACTGAGTTGACTATGGCCGATCCCTTTCCATTGGGAAGAGAATGCTTTTCTGGATTTCCTGTGTCACTATTGTCAATGTCCATCAAGTTTTAGCAAGTTGATCTTAGCAAACATATAAGATCATTAAGAGTCTTGTCATAGTCTGTTTCATAGGTGTCCCAAAGGAACTCACTATGTGACTTAGAAAGTAGTTGAGCCACTAACTTTCTCAAGACTTTGACACCCAACTCTCCCGGCTTGTCAATATGTGACTACATCTCCAAGATGTGATCACACCTAGACCTTGCCTTGCCATTAGGGCTTGAGTGACCTTAAACTTTTCAAGAACTTGTGGGTTAGGGAGAATAATCGGAGGAGGAGAAAGAAGTATGATATCCATGGGACATCATCTTCATTAGGAAAGCTTGTTTCAAGAGATTTGGGAAGATCATAAATGTCTAAACCAGACATGTTTTGGGAGATATTCAAGATAGTTGATCTTAAAGTCGTTAATATGACACCCAATATGAAATATTAAGGCTAGGACCCAACAAACCATTTTATAACTTAGAAGAGGTATGCCGTAATCCAAGCTATAAAACAATTTGAAGGTAGGTGAATGACGATTCACCAATTTCCACCAAGATAAACGAAATGTATTATTAGGTTTCAATTGGTTTTGAAACTCCTAGATCTTTTGAGATTCATTGAACTGTTCAATGGCATGTTTCAATCTCGAGTGTGCCCTTCAGGTTTTGTGACTGGGATGCCGAGGATCACAAAACAAGGTGTGAAGTAACCATGCAAATTACTTGGTACCCTTAAGTGTTTATCCCTCAATCGATGTGCCGGTTAACCACACACGCTCCATCGATACTATGATAAACATTAAGTTACCCTTTGTCTACCTTGTTAAATACGAGTTAGTGTGCCGGTTAACCACACACGCTCCACTAACCGACTTAAACAAAGTGCAAAGTGTAATTTCATGGATTAGCACCTTCTTCACATTTTTCCTAAGTAACTAAGATTGGGTATTTATAAGAGTTTAGTTACTTAGTATTTATCATTAATACTTTTAATGAAGGGAGAATTATAGTCCTGTCAAACCCGTTCGGCTAACGACCCTCCACCAGTCAAGCAAGCGGTGGGTGAGAGTGGACACCCATTAAGTTGCCATTTTATAGGCAACAACCTTATACCCACCTTATAGATCGGCTTCGTGAATGAGGCGTACTAGCGGTAAGACCGACTTTACTCTTATACATATATATTATTAACTTATAATATTATAAAGTATAAGGGTTGAATTTTAACTTTTAAAATTCTAAGGGCTAACTAGGAATTAAAGTATTCATAAGTGAAAACTTTTTCAAATTCCAAAACTTGAGGGCAAGTTTTGAAACTATTCAAAACTAATTAATTCCATAACTTATGTATTTAAAGTAGTTTTAATCCAAAAACTCTTCAAGTTCCATAACTTGAGGACAAATTATGCAAGACTTCAAACTAATAAAGAATTAACTTTTTCTTTATTTTATAACTTATGGAATTAATTAAGGTTACATTTTTTTTATATTTATTTAATGAAGAGACTCTTGGTCCTCCATAACTTGAGGACAAATTATGGAGTCATAACTCCAATTAATTAGAACTAGACTCTTCATTTTTGTAACATTTGCCAACTTTTATGAGTTTTATGAAACTTAAATGTGACTTTTCATATAACTTGAGGACAAGTTACAAAAACACATTTTAGAATCAACTCTTAGATTAATTTGGATTGAAAACAACTTTTACACTCAACTTTTCTATTAATCTAAGCAACTCATAAGAATAAGATAATTCAAATCAAACTTTTTCATGTAATTAGTCTAAACCTTAAACTAATACAAAACATGAATCTATTGACAATTATCTTTGAAAATGGATTAGCATGAACATTACCACATTAAAAAACAAGTTTATAAGTTCAAAAACAACTTAAGGTAATGTTCCTAGTCCATTTCTAGCCAAAAAACTCGAAAATATGCTGTCTGGGGTCCAACTCGTCGAGTGCATGAACATAACTCGGCGAGTTGGATGCATTTTGCCTTGGACTCGTCGAGTCCCTTCATGGACTCGGCGAGTCTGCTGGGCTGACAGCACCAATTTCGATTTTCCAGCTTCTATTGCAGGTATAACAAGAAAACAAACCTGGCTTTGATACCACTGTTGGGTTATGAGCATTCTAACACTCCTAAGTGTACATGCAACCCTAAATACCTTGGATCTATGTTTTCTCTATTATACATGCAAATATGAATATCCAAGTTATTATCCTAAACTAGCATACAAAAACTATCAATATAACAAGATAGAATACATACCTCTTTGATGGTACTTGTCTTCATGAAGCTTGAGTGCCTAGTGCCCCAAGTGTGACACCTCAAATGGTTCACAATCATCAAAACACTTAGAATAACTTAGAGAGAATTCTACACTTCATGAAAATCGGCTAGCCCTTTGTTACTCTCACTAGTGGCCGATTTTCCTCAAGAATAAGATGCTTATATAGTTATACAATTAGGGTAAACTCTAATTGTCATGACTTTCCATTTCCTTGGATCCATGGGTTCAAATATACCATGGAGCATCCATGGAGCATCATATGGGTTTTGGCCCAACTAGATAATCCATGGAGCATTAGCCCACTATACAAGTATGGATGATTTACACAATCAACCCATATATTTAATTAGTCTTCTTTTGATCACTTAATTAATCCTAGATTAATTCTTGATCAATACTAATTAAATAATCTTATTATTCTTATTATTAATATACTAGAACTTATAATATATTAATAACCATAAGTGTCTTATTTCTCTCATTATAGTCTATCCAAGTGCATGATGGTATGCAACCCAAATGGACCATGCCGGGTCGGGTCAAGTCTTACCAATTATAGTTATGGACTTAGACATTAATCCAACAGAATGATGGATGTTTTTGTAGGAAAACTCTGCCAAGGGTAAGTATGTGTCCCAACTCCCGCCGAAGTCCAACACACATGCCCGGAGCATATCCTCGAGCGTCTGAATTGTTCGCTCACTCTATCCGTCAGTCCGGGGGTGGTACGCGGTACTGAAATGCAGTCTAGTACCTAATTCCTCATGGAATTTCTTCTAGAACCTAGAGGTGAAACGTACATCTCGGTCTAAGACAATCGAGATCGGCAGTCCATGCCATGCTACCACTTCCCTCACATACATCTCTGCTAACCTCTCTGCGGAAGAGCTCTCGCTAGTAGCGAGGAAATGAGCGCTCTTCGTCAACCTGTCTACAATCACCCAAATTGCATCGACGCCCCTCGCGGTCCTTGGAAATTTGGTGATAAAGTCCATGGCAATTTGTTCCCACTTCCACTCGGGAATCTCTAACGGCTGCAACTTGTTGTGCGGTCTCTGATGCTCGGCCTTAACCCTGCGATAGGTTAGGCACCTCTCCACGAACCAGGCAACGTCCCTCTTCATACAGGGCCACCACTACTCCCTGTTTAGGTCCAAATACATCTTAGTGGCCCCGGGATGGATTGAGAACTTCGATCGATGAGCCTCTTCCATCAAAATCGTACGCGTTCTGCCCACATGCGGTACCCAGATCCGCCACTGAAACATCATAAGCCCCCGACCATCGGTGACGAACTCTGATACATTCCCAACAACCCGCTCTCTCTTCTGTTTCTCTGGCCTAATGGCCTCGGTCTGAGCTCCTCGAACGGTGTCCAACACCGGAGTCATCATCGTCAACCTCATACAAATGTCACGCATCAGAACATTCTCCGCCCTACGACTCAAGGCATCATCCACCACGTTGGCTTTTCCCGGGGGGTACAGGATCTCGCAATCATAATCCTTTACCACATCCAGCCATCTCCTTTGTCGCATATTCAGGTTGGGCTGATCCATCAAGTACTTCAGGCTCTTGTGATCCGTGTATATGCTACACCGGACCCCATATAAATAGTGACGCTAGATCTAGAGGGCGAACACTACTGCCCCCAATTCTAAATCATCGGTAGGATACCTCACCTCATGAGGCTTCAACTGCCTCGATGCATATGCTATCACATGACCCCTCTACATAAGTACTTCTCCCAATCCTGATATCGACGCGTCATAATATACCACAAAATCCTCCATTCCCTCCGCAAGGGCTAACACCGGGGCTTCCGATAATCTCTGGCGAAGTGTCTCGAAGGAGGCCTATTGCTCTGGACCCCAAGCAAAAACTACACCCTTCCAGGTCAGCTTGGTAAGTGGCACAACGATCTTGGAGAAATCCCTGATGAATCTCTGATAATAGCCTACCAGACTTAAAAAACTCCTTATCTCCGTGGGTCACCTCGGCACCTCCCAACTCATCACCGCCTCAATTTTGGCCAGGTCGACCAATATCCCTTTCTGGTTAACGAGATGTCCCAGGAACTGGACCTCTCGTAACCATAAATCACACTTGGAACTTGGCATAAAGTCTTTACGATCTCAAAACCCCTAAGATCACCCTCAGATGCTCCTCATGCTGTTCTCTAGATCTTGAATACACCAAAATGCCATCGATGAATACGATCACCGAGCGATCCAACATCGGTCTGCATACCTTGTTCATGAGGTCCATGAACACCGCTGGTGTGTTCGTGAGCCCGAAAGGAATCATCACGAACTCGTAATGCCCGTAACGAGTCCTAAATCTTGTCTTCTAAATATCCCCATCTCGCACCCACACCTGATGATATCCAGACCTCAAGTCAATCTTGGAAAACCAAGATGCTCCCTGCAACTGATCGAACAAATCTTCAATCCTCGGCAACGGATAACGGTTCTTGACTGTCAATTTGTTCAACTCCTGGTAGTCAATTCACATCCGGTGTGAACCATCCTTTTTCTTGACAAAAAGGATAGGATCTCCCCACAGTGAACTACTCTGCCGAACAAACCCCTTTCCCAGCAGCTCCTGCAACTGACAAGATAACTCCTGCATCTCTGGAGGCGCAAGGCGATAGGGTGCCTTGGCGATAGGCGCGGCCCCCGGAACCAAATCGATACTGAACTCCACCTGCCTCACAGGAGGTATGCCCGGAAACTCCTCCGGAAATACATCCGAGAACTCATGCACTATCGGAACCTCTCCCACAGACCTCGGTTTCTCTGTCTCAACTCTCGCGTCTATAACATATGCTATGAATCCCTTACATCTCTGCTGAAGACCCTTCCTCACCCTGGCAACTGAGCAAAACACAGAACCGAAATGTGTTCCTTCGCCGTACACCGTAAGAACTCCCCCACTAGGGTCTCGCATGATCACCAGCTATCGCTCACAGTCGATGATCGCTCCAAACCTGCTCAACCAGTGCATGCCCATGATGACACATATATCCCCCATTGCAATAAGGACCAAATCTATCGGAAACTCAGCCCCGAAAATCTCGAGTACACAAAAACAAATCACCTCGGTGCATACACCGCTCTCTCATCCGCTATAGAAACTCTCAGAGGTCGACTCATCGCCTCTCGACTAATACTGATGTGTCTGCTAAAGGCCAATGATACAAAAGATCGAATCGCACCCGAGTCAAATAACACTAGAGCAGATACAAAATTCACAAGGAAGGTACCTACGCATAACATAATATGAGCACAATATCAAAAATACAAAAGAATACATGAAAGAGTACATACTAGCCACGACAACGGGCGCTGCGCGGACCTCCTCCGCAGTCAACTTGAAGGCTCTCTCGCGTGCCTTCGGTGCCTCAACCTTTGTAGGCTGAGCATTCGCAGCTCTCATCGCAGCAGGGGCTGATCCCGAAAATGCTCCCTACGCTGACCCCCGCAACTGTGGACACTCTTCCTTCCGGTGTCCAGTCTAGTTGCAATGAAAACACACTGAAAAACCCTTAGGGCAATCCTTTGACATGTACCCCTCCGTGCCACACTTGTAGCAAGACCCTGCTCTGCATATCCCCTCGTGGCTCTTGTCGCACTTGCCACAAGTGCGGCCCTTCTAGTTCCCAGATCTCGAATCAGCGGGTTTGACCCGCTTGGCTGCCGGATGAGATTGAGCCGGCCGCCGATCCTTTCCCTGAGACTCGGCCTCCTCCCTGGCTTGGGTCTCCAACTCTATCTCCCTCTTCCGGGCATTTGCCTGAAGCTCGGCAAATGTCCGGTACATCGAGTTCTCCACGAACTCACGTATATCCCTCCTCAGAATGCTCAAATATCGGCTCATGCGTGCCTGCTAGGAGGACACGTGCTCTGGGCAGAACATTGCCCGCTCATGAAACATCCTCGTGATCACCGTAACAGACTCAGTACCCTGTTTGAGGGTCAGAAACTCTTGGGCCAAACGCTCCCTCTCCACCTGGGGAACGTACTCATCTCGAAACATAGCGTTGAACCTCTCCCAGGTCACCGCAGCAAGCTCAGCAGGCGTAAAGTGCGCAGTCAGAAACTTCCACCAGTCCTTCGCTCCCAAGCGAAGCTGGTGGATCGCGAACCAGACTCTCAAATGCTCTGGAGATGAGCAATTAAAGAAACACCCCTCTATGTCTGAAACCCATCTCATCGCCGCGATCGGGTCTTGGGTCCCGTCAAACTCCGGTGGTTTTGTGTTGCTGAACTCTCAGAACAGCAACATATCACTACCCTGCGGCCTAGTTGCAGCTATAGCTAAAGTGGCCGCAGCAACAGCAGCCTCAGAAAGAGCAACGTATCTCTCATCAAATGTCTCCATCAGAGTGGTCTTGATAGACCCGAACATCTCTAGTATCTCTGCCCTGATGGCCGCAGCCACCTCCTCCTTAATGATCCTACGGATCTCCTCATCACCCAAACTGCCGACCACTGGTGTGTGGCACGTCCCAACCATGGTCTCCTTCTAAAATACAACATAAGAATATTAGATACCCTTTTCGAGTACAATCACACTCGATAACTCCACCTTACTCGTTCCTTGGTGCCTGAAGGATTCTTACTTGGACTGCATACCAACCCGGTATCTTCAGTAGTACGGGCCCAATACTACCGTCCATACCGCATTGGCATTCATCCCAAGTACTCCTCCTTGAGCCTCAAATCCCAAGTACTCTACTCTCTCTATCATGTGCTACTCACTAGCAAAAATGTCATAAGCACCTCGGCGCTACCTAAATCACTCTTAAGCATCTCTAGCAGCTAAACCCCTAGACTAAGGCATCATATATCAGGCCACTCTAGTCCTAATAAGAATGCCTAGTCTACTCTAGCATGCGTATTGTAAGTCATCATATAGCATACATAACATATCTGATAATCACTTATTATGAGGGTATTTTGGGAAATCACCGTTCGGGCGCTGGCTGATCGTACACACAGCTCTGCTCTGTTTGTCTCAAGACTCTTTTTACTCTTTTTCAAAAATATTTTTTTTATTATTCCTCAAATCCCCAGTTTGAGTTCAGATACGCCGGAAGATATATCCGAATCCGTCAAACCAAGGCTCTGATACCAACTTGTAACACCGTAAAATTTTGAACAATTTTTCACTTTTGTAACCCATAAAATATCATTTGTAATCATAAATAAAACATTGTATCAACATTGTATTAGTACAAAACCCAAGATCAAAATATATATAAACTCTGGTGGTGCGTGTGTACGAATCATGCAGGCACATTCCCTCGATCATCACTAGTACCTGAAACACATAAGACATAACACTGTAAGCATAAATGCTTAGTGAGTTCCCCAAAATTCCACACTAACACATCATACCCACTCGAGGTTGTAACTCTGTTGACCCTCAGGTCTATGCGTCTCAATGGGGCCCTCTGGCCCTAACTCTGTGGACCCGAAGGTCCTAACTCTGAATCATACATAGCACATATCACAATAAATCATAGCACATAAATAACATGCAATTACATTGGCATGTAACTCTAAAATACTCTATCACATAACTCTATTACCACACTAGGTAAAGTATAGTGACAAGAGTCACCTCAGGCGTCTCGGTAAATCTCTGACTCGGTAGAAATATTGCCTAGTCTCAACCTATTTACATAAAGTAAATACTCTTATAAATATAACTCTCGAAACTAGACTCGTCCTGCCATTGGCACCCTCAGGAGGGTCAAAGACTATTTTACACCCCCCCCCCCTTCTCGACACAAGTACTCCATTGAACAAACCCTAAAGATCAACGGTCACACTTTGACCCTACTCGCCAAGTGCACCCTGGTGCTCGGCGAGTTCACACATGCTCTCTAACACTTTGTCCCACTTGGCACGCCGAGTCCCTCCCTATGCTTGACAAGTCATACTAGGCATGAATCGCGGGGCCACCACGACTCAACTCGCCGAGTCTCAAGAACAACTCGGCGAGTACCGCCTTGAACTCTAGTCCTCTAACTCCCTTCTGACTCACTAAGTCATCCCCCAACTCGGCAACTCTACTCACTGAGTAATTTACGTGAAACCTTAATCCTACGCGCCGAGTCTCAGGAACAACTCGATGAGTTCATGCCATGCACAAACTCTACTGGCCTCCTAAGGTTGGATTTGTTTCCCTAAATCAAAGATCTGGCCTTCCCAAGCATGAATGTCACGTAAAGCTCGAAACTTGATGCTTTTATAACAACAACAAGGCATCAAAAGGAGATTTAGTCCCAGAAATGGCAACCTAAGTTCAATAACCCAAACTTATTCATAAAGCTCTAAGGGTTAAGGTCTCTGGACCTCTTTGAGTCCAGATCCAAGGCACAAACTCAAAGAGGGACCATTTGCTCCACATAATCACTCTCCAAAGGGATTAGAAAACCCTAACTCTAATGATCAACACCAAAATTGAAGGAGGTTCGAACTATTACCTCAAAATGAAGTCTCTGAACTCTGGAACTGCTAAAATCGCGCCTACCCTTTGCTCTTGTTCACCTCCTTCTTGATAAACCAAAGGTACAAGGATCAAAAGTGACTTCTTCTTCCTTACAACGATTTGGCTCACTTAGGGTTCTCTCAAGGGATTGGTAGCCGCAATGAGAGGCTATTAGTACCCTTAAATAGGCTCCAAACCCGGGGGATTAAGGTTTCATTAAACAGCGTGGACTCGCCGAGTCCACTCATGGACTCACAGAGTCCAAAGTGAATCTGGAGGAACAATCACGACCCTACTCGGCAAGTTTAAACATCAACTCACTGAGTTCCTTCTCATAATTCAAAATAAATAAATATTAAAAAATATACCTGGGATTCCGAATGTTACATAAATGGCGATGGCAGCTAGAAGGGTGATACCCGACGGCTGAAGCAATAACTTAGGGTTAGTGCTTAGATGGTTACATTATATACCGAGTTAATTAAATATCGGTCCATAATAACACCTTTAGTCCCTTATTTCCCTCTTTATTTCAATTTAAATCCGTATTTTACCATTTAAACCCTCCTTTTGAAAGTCTGTACATAAGAAGTCTAAATATTACCAAACTCTCCCCAACTTCGGAAATCCTTATCAAAGTAAATCCCTAAATTACATTTTAACCCCAAGAGATTAAATTCTTGTTATTTGGCTTACCGAAACTAACAACCCACTAATTATTAATTGATTTTGGACAATAATAACATATAATAATAATACAAATAGCTTCCCGGGCTCCAGGTCCATTAGTTAATTATATTATTCTAAACGGGATGTTATAAGGAACTACATGACATTGAGGTGAGTGACCTTCCTGTAGAAGTGGGTCTAAGGCACCAAGGCCGACCCACTAGTAGTTGATTACAGTTGAGATGATTGTCTTTGTGATAATTGTTTGGTTTGTTATTGCTTGATATGTTTTATGTGCCATTATGATATGTTCTATGTGATAGTGGTAGTAGGAGGGGAATAGTCCCCCAATTCGGACGTTAGTACCGAAGGGTAGGTCGGACACCCTAGACCTATCTTACAACATGATTATGATATGTTATTATGTGTTAGTAGTAAGGGGTGAAATAGTCCCCATGACCGGGTGAGATAGACCGGAGGGTAGGATGGCACCCAAGAATGGCCTGACACAGGTAGGTCAGCATCCCAGAATGGCTTGACATGGGTAGGTCAGCACCCCAGAATGGCATGTCATGGTTAGTCGGGCACCTTAGAATTGCCCGACTGTATGTATGTTGAATGGTATGTGGTATGATGTGGGAGCTCACTAAGCTTCGTGCTTACAGTTTTTAGTTTTGGTTTCAGGTACCTCTTCAACTAAGGGGAAGCAACCGGCAGGGTAGCAGTGCATCGCACACATATGATTTCCGCTTTGTGAACCCTGGGATTGTATTCTGACATTTTACTACTTGATGATATAATTTTCTGGACTTGTGATTTCTGACTTGATGTTTTGAAATGATAGCAATGATGTTTTTTTGTAAACTATATTTATAAGTAATGTAATTAAACAAAAAAAAATTGTGTCTTGATTTTGGGATGTTATAGTGAACTTCACATGAAATCAACTTTCGGGGGATGTCAATTCTTAGGCGACCAGGGGATGTCAATTGTTAGTCGACCGTCTGGTGTCTTGGCAGTGCAAGAAACAACAAACTGTCTCTACCACAACAACTAAGGTGGAATACGTTGCTGCCTCTACCTGATTCTCTCAAGTGATTTGGATTCAACATCAACTTTTTTATTACAGTTTGAATTTTCTAGAAACCCTTTTTTTTTTTGGTAATGATGTTGCAATCCAAATAACTAAAAATCCTGTCCAGCACTCCAAAACCAAGCACATCGACATAAAAATTCATTTTATTAGAGATTGTTATGAGGGTTTGCTTATCCGTTTGAAACAGAGTCACATTGATAATAATGTGGCCGATCTTTTCACCAAACCGTTCAACAAAGGTCGATTCGATGTGCTTGTGGGCTTTCTATAAATGATACGTTTTGAAGACTAATTCTTGTTTCTAGGTTAGCTTAAGCTTGCGCATTTATTTTTCATTCTCTCCTATGCACAAATTTAGGGGAGAAATAAAAACACAAAAAAATTATAAAAACAAAAATATGAAAGTATTGTCTCATGATAGCTTCTTTGTAGGTGATATGTTGGGAAGTGATATCAACCTAGTAATAATAGGCAGTTTTAATTTGATTAAGGTACCAACGCTAAACTGAGTAGGCTCTATGTTCAATGCGTTGGTAGGCACGAAAATTTCAATGGACTAGACTAGGAATAGATGGACATTTAAAAGGACTTCACAAGTATTGACTTAGATAGTTTCGTTTGGTCTGACAATACGACGCTCAGGTAGACTGAGCAGTGAGACATACATGGGGATCTGTGGGATACACTAAAGTAATATGTATCTAGAATTGTGGCGTAACGTTTCCTTTATGTATGGATGCATATCCTTAATTCTGGTACTGATATGGGATTGAGGAATTCCGGTAAAGTAGGTGTGTAGAAGGTTATTTTCTTGCTTTCTTTCAGTTAGTCATATGTTGTCTCCTCTCTGTTATTGGAAGGATCCGACCTACACTACAACATATGCAGCTCTATCTCTATGCATCTCCTTCTATATGCAATTCTTTATGACTATATTTCATATGTTGTCTCCTTTGTGTGATAAGTTCTTATCCAAACTAGATCACAACATATGCAACGTTCTAATTCTCAATCCATCAAATTCAGTTAGTCATATGTTAATCCGTCTACGTGATTGGAAGAGATTTGGCCTGGGAATAAGACATATACATTTCTAAAATCTATCTTCTTCCTTAATAATTGTCTACTCATCTAAAGTAAGCAGTATTTTGGAAGTCCTTGATTACTGGGGTATATCAGAAAGCAGGAAACACATTTTAGTACATCTAAAATTGAACATTTAATAGGTTGTCTATAGATCTCGCTGCTAACTTTAGGTGGACAACAATATCCTTGGTCGTCTTCAGCTAAATGGTCCCTCTAGGAGTATCATTTAGGTATATAGGGTCAAAAGTCTTATCACTTGTAGCATGTCCAAATTTGTCACAATCTTTCGTGTTTAAGTGGACCAAAATACAGGCGATTAACCAAATCTCTTCATGAATGTGGACGTACTGAAAAACAGATTAAGGATGTTGATGATAATTTATTTCTCTAAGATCTTTTAGATTCATAACAGATTTAAACAAAAGCAATAAAAGTAAAGAACACAAGACGGATCAAACAAGAGTTGAATGATTAATACGCTCCACCTCAGAAGAGATCCATAAAGAACTTCGAATGTAGAGGTGTTCTTGGGTTACAGTACAATAAAAGGAATAATAATTTTGAAGCATCCAAAGAACAATGCATGCATGCATCTTATATAGTAAACCCTAATATCATAAAAATGGTTGGATAGACCCAAAACCGTTATAATAATGGACCAAGGTAACAAGCCCAATAACGCAACTCCTAGACTCAACAATCTTCCCCTTTGTATCAATTGAGGCGAGAGATCATTTTGGTTGACTGAGAGTAGATTTCTTCACAGTCTTGAATAACTTCGGTATGATGGTGAGAAGAGTTTGATGGAAGTCAATATACCACTGAAGCATATCCGAAAAGAATTTCTTATCAGCATCACTGTTTTGACTACACCTGTGAGTGATGTCAAGAATGTGCTCCAAACAAGTAATGGAGAACATGTGTTTATCATCAAGAGAGAACAAGCACTCTTGGCCTTTAGGTCTGGTGAACCTGACTGAGTGATACTTCGGGTCAATCCTACCCATCTGTATCTTGTTAACATCGCTTCCCTTTCCAATTGGTTTGATTGTAGGCTTCTTCCTTAAGGCAGAGGCGATCTCTTGATCCATCTTGGCAACCTCATGAGTGTAAGAAACTAACATTTTCTTGATGTGATTGATGATAGGCTCGTGATGCTGTTGATTAGTTAGAAAAATATTGTTTAGGAGGATCCAGTCATGTGTGTTTAAGTTTGGCAGATCAGCAAGAGAGATCATATGAACCGAGTTGTCAGAGCCTCGGGTCACCATGAACTTCACATTTATAAAATTATCGCTGAAGTTGGTTTCAATACCTTGACCGATGTGATCTTTTGTGCGCTCCAGGTCAAGTATAATGGTCAAGAGAATGTGAAAAAATGCTAAATTAATTCTCGTTTAACCTTCGATTCAGGAGACGGAATAGCGACGATTGGCTCAAAGCAATGAAACACATTTCAGGTGATAGGCATGTTGAACTGAGAGTCTTTCGAATTTTCACGATCAAACGTGATGACCAGTTCAAGCCAATGAATGCTACGAGACTCGATTGCTTCTTTTAAGAGCATCTCCAATGACACAATGGAAATAAATTTTTTATTCTTTCCAAAGCGTCGTCAATTTCTTTTCGTTTTCTTTCCCTCTCTTCTTGTTCTCTTGCGATGTGAAGATTTTCATCAAGCTCTTGGTCACGTTGCTTTCTTTTGAAACCATCTTCTTCGGTTTCTTTCTTCTCAATATCATCGAGTATCTTTTTACCTTTGTCCTTCACACTAGAACCCGAAGCTTAATTAACGTTCGGTTCAGTGGTGACTTTCAGCTGTGAAGAGATTTGAGTAGGTTTGCTTGTTGGAGATTCTGATGGTTGACCCTGACGTGCTTCTCCCCCTTGTTTCGAAGGGAAACCAGTCTCCGGAACACCTTCTATATGGCTCAACATGTTAAGAGCAGGTCTCAACTTCTCAACCAAGTTCCTTCAAACGGTGAGAGTAAGAACCGAATCATGCGCCTCTTGGAGATTGGATAACAGAGAGTGCACATCACCAACACAACTTTTGATAACTGCTCTCTCATACTTGAGAGCGTCAATTTCCTCGGTCTCCTTATTTGAGCTTCAGCTTATGAGTCTTAATCTGGGTGGTTTTCAGGGCAATTTCATCCATGAATTTGTTTTCCAAGGCAAGATCAGCCTGGAGTTTATCAAGACGGGCAGTAACTGATGTTTGAAGCTAGGTATTGTTAGACTTGATGCTTTAGCGTACTTCTTCAAAATGCTTTTTATCAGCTTGAATCGATTTTGTGAGATTCTCAACAGTAGCATTAATAGTTTGGACAATATTTTGAGCACCTACCTAAAGAGAATCTAGAAAGACATTAGCATCAGAAATTAGTTTTTCAAGGTTTTCAGTCGCTTTCTTGCATTCGTTTGTTGATTCATCAACAATGATGGTTGCTTTTTGGAAAGAGGAGGTGGAAGCTTCAATGGTTTTGGTAGCTTTGGAAATAGAGGAGTCATGCTCCTTGACAAAAGTTGCCAACATAGCTTTGATAGCAGCCTCCGAGTAAGTCTCGCTTGGAGTGGAAGATGAAGACGAAATCAGCTGGTCAAGTTTCTCGTTAACATCCTTTAAATGTCATTTCATTACAAGAGCATCATCATCATCATCGATCCAAACTCTGTAGGGGCTATAATAGAAGGAATCAAAGTCAACATCCTCCCCACCGAGAACGGTGTCAGACTTGTTTGAGTTAGGTGGAGATAGAGGTTTAGAGGTAATCATGGTTTTGGTTCCTGAAGTAGTTGCCCCTATATCAGATACGTTGACACAAACTTGAGGTTCGGTTGTAGTAGTGATGGTGGTGGTAATTTCGTTGAATAGGAGGGTTGGTATTGGTATAAAAGTTATTGCTAGAGAAGAGATCGGAGGAGGTAATTTCGGTGAATAGGAGGGTTGGTATTGGTATAAAAGTTGTTGTTATAGAAGAGATCGGAGGAGGGCATGGAAAAATTGTGATAGGAACAGAGCGACTAGGAGATGAAGGAGGTAAGTTTCTGTTAACCTAATGAGTCGGTGAAGTTGGAGGCGAAGCTCCATGGAGCAAACTCTCATCTTGAGAGTCTTCACTATTGCTTGACTCTCGTTCGGGTTGTTGGTCAGAGGGAACATAGTCTGAATCACTTGAAGACTGAGCCTTTGGCTTGTATGCATTCTTCTTGATCTTTCGCTTCTTAGGAGCGGAAGTAGCTACTTTTTTTTACTTTCGCATTTTAGGCGTAGCAATTTTAGATGATGGTCTTTCCTTCTTGCTTTTTCATTGATCAACCTTCTTCCCTCATTTCTCTGGTTTATTAGCAGCATCGAATGATATTTTCATTTCAGGGGTTAGTTGCCTTGGTCCCGTAGGAGGAAGCTTCTTGTATTCACTAATGACCTTGCTTTCCCCAGAAACACAGTTATACATAGTCTTAGGAATTGAACCAATGAACATAAATTTGGTTGGATCGGCGACAATAATATTTGTCATATGAAAAGTAGCAATTGATGACATCAAAGAGTCTGCCATTATTGGAATGTGGAATTTCTCCATTGCCCATTGAGTAACTAAGGTCCAAAACCTGCCACATGAGATTTCAGAATGACGAGAAGTTGAGTTTAGGCTTTGTACCAGTTGATTCCATAGAATAAACCCATAGTCCATGTTGATCCCATAGTCAAGACCGTAGAGGAGAGTCATAAATGTTTTGCTTACCTCGTCAGACCCTACAACCCTCTCCGATAAGCGCTTGAAAAGAAAAGTAAATAGACCATTACATTGTGGAGGAAGACATGACTTCTTGAATTTTGTCATTGTTGTAAGAACTTCGGTGTACCCCATATTGTAAAACATCGTGAAAAGCTAGGTTGTGCTGATCGAGTCTGGGTTGATCATGGAGTCGTTGAAGATTAGCCTTAGCAATGAGCAAAACCTAAACTTTCAAATCAAAGTCTTCTGATCAAAAATCTTAAAGAAAATCCTTTCCTTAGCTTTGTCATATGACGCCGATGAGCAAATTTGAGATGGGAAAGACATCATAACAAATTCAACCTTGGTGAGGACAATTACAAGTAGTGAATATTAGAGGCATTCAACCACGTGAAGCATGTAAGGATTATACTAAAAAGGAGAGAGTTCGATTATCAGGTTTTGATTTGATGGTGAGAAGCGAGACCTATGCGCTTTGTTCTTGAATGGAGGATGAGTCAGCCATTGTTGAAACTTGAAGTGAAGAAGATGAACAGTAGAGAGAAATCGCCATTTAAAGCTCGAGAGGATTTTATAAGTGTTAAAGTGGAAAAAGTGAGGTGAAAAAACCCTTTATACGATTACCATGAGAGACAAAAATCTGGCGTGATGATTGCACAATCTTCTGAAGCGACGCCTAAAAAAGCGTGATTTAACAATTGTTACCCCGAAAAGTGTATCAATCGTGTCAGGCAGTGTGAGAAAAGGAAATGTTTCGTATCACGAGCCTTTCAAAATCTTATCCATTCACCGCCTCTTTGATTTTAAAACTGTTCAAATTCCCTTTACAATGTGGACTCACCCTTTTGCTTTCATTGATATTGACTAGCCTTCGCTCAAAAACATAGTGTAACATCATAACGTATTGAACCGAAACTATAGATATGAGAAATAGTCACTAGCACCATGATGAAGACTTGTGGAAAATCATAAAGATCTTCATGCAAGAGTGTGTCAAAGAAAAAGAAATAAAACAAAGTATTTGGGGGATATAAGTGATGTCAATTGAGACACAAAACTGTGGATCCCATGCACAAATCTCTTCCTTCAAAGTAAAGAGCAACTTAGAAGTGTCTGTGTGGTTTCCTATTAAAATACGATCAAATGCTTATTAAGAAGCATTGAAAGGTATCTTTTCAGTATAAGGCTATTATGGTGGCTTTCACTTAAATCAAACTACGGAAGTTAATATAAGACCAAAAGTTGGATGAAGTACTTGTGAGACCGGTGTAACCTATAAAACAAGTAGGTTTGATCATTTTTCAGTGACTTGGTGATATTTTAGAAATCTCATGAACAAAAACAAATTGGATCTTTTGGGTAAAAAAGTCTTGGTGTTAGACAATTTCATAAAGATCTCACAAAAAATTAAAAGGAGATTTCTTGGTACCTCCCACTAAAGTGGTTTTGTTAATACTTGGGTGAAAACTAGAATGTTTGATTGTTCACCATGAATTCATTGTAGGTGTTGGATTTTGGGTTTCACATAGTTCGTGGTCAAACGAAACTATGATCATGACACAGATGTTGTGTAATCGTAAACCTTAGTGATAAATTCTGAGAGTCTCAAGGGTTACGTTTATGAAACAAAATGTGATGGAGAAAAGTGTGAAGGTAGTTAAAGAACCGAAAGTACCTCTGCTATATAAGAGTGACCAAGCAGAAACTCTTAACTCGATATGAGAAGAGTAACGTAGCTCGTGACTTGAGTGATTTTAGCAGCCTTATTGGGAAGAAACAATTTGTATATATCAAATCAGTAAGGCTTTATTTAGAGTCGTCGAGGCGTAGGACAACATGCAACAACATGCTTATAGGGACACTTAGCTAGTACAAAGATAAAGAGAGTTATACCTGCCCCAGCACCATCATTGGAATTCGTCCATGAGTCCTTTTAGAGTTATATTTTTGGTATTTTAATTTTATTTTTGAAAAAGAAAATATATAAAACTAAACACAAAATAAAATATTTTTGATCATGTAGATTTTTCTGAAAAATACTAAAAACAAAGAAATTAATATTTTTGAGTTTTTGATGTTTCTGAATAAGAATAAAAATAGAATAGAAAATATTTTTGGATTTTATGAAAAAAAACATAAAATAGATTATACATAGTGTACAGGATATACAACTGAAATTTCACCTTTGGAGTGATGAAGCGAAATGGACCGAGTGATCGGTTCATTTCGGTACCCCAAAAATCTAGAACCGAAATAGACCGAGTGTTCGGTCTATTTCACTTGTTAAATTTCATGTAGCAAAAAGGGCTTCGGTACTGATTTATCTTCCATCATTCCTAAGCCTTAGAGTATTTTATTAAAACTTGCTTCAGGTAAGGCTTTCGTGAAGATGTCAGCTAATTGATCAGCGTGTCGAACAATGTGGATCTCAACGTTACCATCTTCAACGTGATCTTTGATAAATTCATACCTCAGTGCTATATGTTTAGTTTTTGATTGTTGCACTGGGTTGTGACAAATCCGAATGGTGCTTTTGAGTCGCAATAGAGAGGAATCTTCTTCATGTTCAAGACATAATCTCTAAGTTGGATTTGTATCCAAATGACCTGTGAAGTACAAGATGTTGCGGCGATGTATTCAGCCTCAGCTGTAGAGAGAGAGACGCACGTTTGTTTATTGGATTGCTAGCTGATGAGTTTTCCATTAATGAATTGACATCCGCTAGTTGTGCTCTTTCGATCCAGACCACATCCTCCAAGATCGGCATCGGAGAATGCTTAAACAAAGAAGCCTGATTTAGCTGGATACCATAGACCAAGAGAAGAGGTTTGCTTAAAATATCTAAAGATATTTTTCACAGCCACCATATGTAGTTCGTGTGGATTGACTTGGAACCTAGCACAATAGCAAATAGAAAACATAATATCTGGTCTACTAGTTGTTAAATACATTAGGGACCCTATCACTTGATGATAGAGGGTCATATCAGCAGTTGGTTTCTCTAGAGATGATGTCAGCTTTGTTCCAAATGCCATTGGAACCTTTACTTTAGAATCACCCGTCATGTCGAACTTCACCAGTAAGGTCTTCGTGTAAGCCTCCTGATTAATGAATATGCCTTCTGGTCCCTGTCTGATGTTCAACTCAAGGAAAAGGTTAATTGGACCAATTGAGCTCATCTCAAATTTAGTCTCCATCAACTTTCGGAATTCAGCCGCTAAGCTAGGATTCGTAGAACTGAAGATGATGTCATCAACGTAGATTTAGACGTTCATTAAATGGTTACCCTCTTTCTTGAGAAACAAGGATGGGTCAACTGAACCTTGTTTGAATTTTGATGTTTTAAGAAAGTGAGTTAATGCTTCATACCAGGCTCTAGGAGCTTGCTTTAGACCATAAACCGCTTTTTCCAAAATATAGCAATGATTAGGATACTTCTCGTTCATAATTCCTGGTGGTTGCTCCACATACAGTCTCTTCTAGTTCTCCATTCAAGAATGCACACTTGACGTCCATTTGAAAAACTTCAAAATTCATGTGAGCAACATATGCCAGAAAGATCCAAACTGATTCCAACCTTCCTACAAGAGCGAAGGTTACTTCATAATCTATACCTTCTTCCTGAAAATATCCCTGAACCACTAGCCTTAACTTGTTATGTATCACGTTCCCTACTTTGTCCATCTTGTTCCGGAATACCCATTTGAATCCAACCACAGATGCAACCTTTGGTGTATGAGTCAATCACCAAACTCGGTTTCACTCAAACTCATTGAGTTCGTCTTGCATAGCTTGTACCCAATCAGAGTTATCAAGTGCATTGTTAATTGTTTTCGGCTCAATCTTGATACAAACGAATTAAAATGCAGAATTCCACTCGAGAGAATAGAGTTGTTTGCTTCACTTTCAGTTGAGAGCGTGCAAGAACTCCCTCAGATGATTCACTAATAACTTGATTTTTTAGATGATCTCTTGTCCATTTTGTGACACGAGGGTAGCTAGGATCATAAGCAAGATCCAATTCGGCATTGACTACTTCTTCAAATTCTGACTGAATATCATCATCATTCATATTACTATTCCCCCCCCCCCCTAAAATAATGAAACAATCTCAATTTCGGGTTTAGAAGTCTCCCCCTTAATTGGACTTTCATGGTTCATTGTTGTAGATGGTTCTCCCCTTGGAGAGGAAAATCAGCCCCGTTGGATGTACACGAACCCTCCCCCTGGAATGTGGTGCGGTCATTTGTGGGTTCACTTGGACCTTGAGATTCGCTAGGATCTTGAGGTTCTTTTTCCATGGCTTTTGTATCTTCGTTGATTATCTCCTTCAGGTTGTCAACCTTGTTATCAGCCGCTTTCGCTTCAGAGAGAATTGCATTCTTTGGTTCTTCAAAGAGCAACATGTACTCTTCAAACAGATTTGGTATAGGAGTCATAAATTGACCTGTTTGTGGAAAGATCTCCTCCATTGGACTTTTGCTGGATTGAAGTTTCTTCACGTAATTGTCATCAAATGTGACATAATTGGTTTCTTCTATCTTCTTTGATCTTTTATTAAGAACCCTATATGCCTTGGAGGTAAGAGAGTAGCCAAGAAAAATCCCTTTTTTTGCCTTCTCATCGAACTTGCTTCGGTTCTCTTTAGAGTTAAAGATGAAGCACCTGGAACCGAAGACATGGAAGAGTTTAACATTAGGCTTGCGATTATTCAGAATTTCCTATCGTGTGATTGAAAATCGCTTATTGAGGAAGGTTCGGTTATGGATATAGCAAGCAGCAAAAATACATCAGCCCATAAATACAGTGGAAGAGAAGCGAAGCTCAGCATTGTTCGGGCAGCTTCACATAAGGAATGATTTGTTCTTTCAACGAAACCATTCTGCTGTGGAGTATAGGGTGCAGAGAAGTTGTGAGTTACTCCCTTTTCGGCTAGAAATTCTTCAAAGTCGTTGTTTTTGTATTCTAACCCATTTTCACTTCGGACATTTCTCACTACCTTTCTCATCTTTAGTTCCACCTGTTTTATAAAGTTTTTTAGTTGTGGAGTTACCTATGATTTCTGTTTAAGAAAGAAAATTGAATTGAAACATGAAAAATCATCAATAATAACAAGAATGTACTTATTACCAGCAATACTTTCTATGGCGGAGGGACCGCATAGATTGATGTGTAGAAGCTCAAGAGGCTCAATTATCTTTGTATTAACACGTTTGGAATGACTTTTCTGACTTTCATTTCCCATCTCGCGTACCACGCACAGATGTTCCTTGTCAAACTTTAGTAGTGGAAGTCCTCCCACATGATCACCAAGAACTAGCTTGTTGATGTCTTTGAAGTTAAGATGGAAGAGTCTTCGATGCCATAGCCAGCTTTCATCAGAATGAGCTTTCATTAGAAGACATACAGCAGCCTTCCCTCATATCGGGTTTACATTTAATCGATACATTTCTCCTTTACGCCGAGACTTCAACAGAACTGTCTTAGTTTTCTTTTTAATGATCCCGGATCCTTCGCCATCAAATGAGACCTTCAGGCCAGTCCCTACAGCTAGTTGTGAGACACTTACGAGATTGTGTAGCAATCCTTCCATATAGGCCACCTTTCAAATGGAAAAATCTCCGTTCGTTATTATTCCATAGCCTTTTATTGTGCCATATGATTTGTGTCCATACTTCACACATCCACCATCTTTTAGGGACCGAAACTCCCTTAGCTCTTCCCTTCTCCCTGTCATGTGACGCGAGCAGCCATTGTCAATATAGCATTCATCGTCAAACTACTCGTCACTAATAACCTGCAAAAATTAAGTAGATTTAGGAACCCAATGTTGATTGGGTCCGTGTGAGCCTTTTGTAGAACAGGGAATAGCAATAGAAAGATGAACCAAATATGTTCATTTTATTAATATTGTTTAGTCTTTCCTTTTCATAGTTAAACCTTTGGATTTATTTTTTTTCTTTGAATTTGGTTGTTTAGTTTCATTTTGATTCTTAACAAAAAAAAATTTTTCCTAGGGTTAGCAGACATCTTCTTTACTTGTATTTCAGAGTCTGAGACTAACTATCCCTTCTCTTTAACATCCTTGACTAGATTTGGCTTTAGTTGATGTTGAGAAAGATGGGATTTAAGACCGAAATTGCTCTTTCGGTTCTTTTGACTACAAGAGTTGCTTTTTGAGCATTGACCTGAGTTTGTCTGTGAGCTTGCTTTCGCTTTTCAATTAGACACCTTTTCTTTGTGAACATAATTGGATTTTTGGGACTACCAAAACTGCTTTCGCTCATTGAGATTCTTTTTATATCTTCTATTCCGCTGGCGTTTTTGTTCAACAAGATGCTTTTGAGACTTGTGAATGTTTGTTTTCGGCTTCGGTCTTTTTGCATGAGTTTCGATCTTCAATGAATAGGTTTCGCTTGCTACCTTTACAGGTTCCCTTTGATTTCTTTAGTACCACTTGTGCTTGGTACATCAAACCTTGTCGGTTTGTAGAGTGGTTCTGCCACGTATCTACCTTTGACTCTCCATGAAGTTCATTCTGATAAACCGACAGTTTCGTCTACATTGTGAATTAGAGCAGACCAAAAATAATTATCACAGCCACCTACATTGACTTCGTTTACTAAGGCTGTAAGTTCGGCGGTGTGTTTCTGAGTAACTCCTATTATGGTGTATACCTAATTTGGTACTATTTGTACCTTTTGATATACCATATCCTTCTCTTTCAAAACTTTGAATTTGTCTTGGGATATCCGAGTGAACTCAACTGAATTTTCAAATATAAGACCTTTGGTAGATTCGCTTTTGACAAATTCTGAACAGTCAACTTCATCCTGTACAGATATTTACCTCCTATCACCGTCCTTGTCAAATTCTGAAGTGTTTTCCACATTTATCTTGTTTTCTAAACTCAACTTGGTACTCACTGAGTCAAATTTTTGCATGGTTTCAGTCTTGATTTTTAATTTATCATTTTCGTCCAATAGGTTTTTAAGCATTTCCTTATGGTCTTTGGACTTGATAAAGGACTCATTTTTTCCAGACCGATTCTATAGGCATCAGAAACATCATCCAAAGAAACAATAGATTCACATTTATAACCATCAACATGGACTTCGCCCTACCATGCGTAGGTTTGCGAACTTCTTCATCTTCAGAGTCGGTAGACCAGACCTCTATTCCTCCGAACTCATCATCGACTGAGCTCTCCTACACAATCAAAGCATTCATAAAATTGCTAGAGGTTTTCTTCTTCTTTATTTCTTCCAGTTTGCATAGGTGATACCCTTCATCATCTTCTCCATCCTTCTTCTCGGACATCTTTCTCAACATACAGTCTTTGGCAAAGTGATTTTTTCCATGAAAAAAATTGCAATCGTATCCAGAGTCACCTACAAGCTTGCTCTCCTTCTTCACTTCTTCTTCCTGAAGAGCATTTTTAACATCCTCTTTTGCTTTTTCAGAATTATAGCCCCCTTGCCAGTTTCGGTTCTTGGAGGTAAGGAACTTTTTGAGAGCAAACATTTTAGGATTAGAGACCATTAGTGCATATTCTTCATTTGTCAGGTCACAATCAGAAAGATCCAACTCTTCTTCTTCTTCAGCCACGTTCTTGCCGTTTGAGAGAAGGGCCAAAGATCCCATACCTGAAACTACCTTTGGTTCTTTTTTCACAACATTTTCATGTGATTTTAGGATCCCTATAAGTTTTGCTAACGAATAGGTTTTGAAGTGTTCATGAGCTTTCACATTCGAAATTGCAACCATCCGTTCGGGTCTTAGGCCAGTCATGAAAGTAACCTTCTGATCGATTACTTCTTTGCCAATTCTATGCTTGATCATCTTGTTGAGAAGATGATTGAAATGATCGAACGCCTAAATGAGTTTTTCTTCTGGCTTTTGCTTGAAGTCAGAACTCAGAGAGCAAAAGAGTTTGTATTGAATGCTCTAGATCCTCATTTGTGGAATACAACTCCTTAAACCTATCAAAGATTTGTTTTGCCATTGTGCATAAACTAACCAAACAAAACGGAACATATTGCAAGGCAAATTTGATCACCCTCATAGCTTTAATGTTGCTCATCAGTTTGTCCTTCTCGTCTTGAGGAACTTTCTCCACGTCGATCATCAGCTAACTGTCCTCCTTTTGTGTTTTGATGACTTTATTTGTTCCAATGTGACCAAACAAACCCATGGTGATAGCCTGCCAGATTATATACCTATTTTCCTCTAAACCAAGAACATAGTCTTCAAAGTGATGCATCCAGTCTTCATAATCTTGAGTATATAAAATCGGCATTCTCGTAGTAGTTCCGATGTAGTTGGATATGTTGATGGGGTTTGGTGTGAATCTTTATGAGACATGATGATATGTTTTAATTATCTGACAAGAACCAAACTTGTAAAGGTTGAATTAGAGTTTTATCTAAAACATGGAACAACGTCAATAAAGAGATGATGGCTCCAAAAATTTCAAAAAAAAACGGAAACCCTAAAGATATTCTTCTAACATAATAGAAGCATATGAATTACACAGTCTCTTGCTCTGATACCAATTGAAGAGAATTAATTTCTCTAAGATTGTTTAGATTCGCAGCAGATTTAGACAACCACAATAAAAGAAAAGAACACAGGACAAATCAAACAAGAGTTGAATGATTAATATACTCCACCTCAGAAGAGCTCAATAAAGAACTTCGACTGTAGAGGTGTGCTAGGGTTACAATACAGTAAAAGGAATAATAATTATAAAGCATCCAGAGAACAATGCACGCATACGTCTTATATAGTAAACCCTAATATCATAAACACCACTGGACATGCCCAAAACTGTGATAATAATGGACCGAGGTAACAAGCCCAATGATGCAACTCCTAGACTCAATAGATATCTTAAAACATTGATCCCAATATCATGAAAATAATATTAACAATGGTGAAAAGAAATTAGTGCTACTTTATTTTATTTTTATTTTATTTTCTAAAAATTTAAAAATTTAAAAAAAATTGTTAGTTTGAATATAATTTTTTAATATTTTATTTAATTTTAATTTTCATTTTTAAGTCTTTAAATTGTTTTATTTTTTATTAAATTTGATGTATTGGGTTTAGAATTTAGGCTATTAGGTATGCAGCCCATGGGTTTTGGGCTAGATATGGTCCAGGGTACAAAACAAAATGGTTCGCAGCTAAAAACCCATCTCTATCACTTTTTCATTAACAACTAACCCTTCTCAGTTTCTCTCACCTGTTCGTCCTTCATTTCTCGGATTCATCATCTAATCGTTGTTTTCATCTTAAATTTACCTCTGAATCTTGTAGGTACATCATTGGCAAACATTCCTCTAATTTGGAACCAGTATGGAATTGATTCAATTATGGAATCATGAATAGTCATTGGTTCAGTCGGTACAAAGATATAGTCATTTATATTTTTTTTTCCTAGCTACATATATAATAAATATTTTTTATTAAGAAATCTTAGCAAGACCCGGGCTTTTTTTGTATGAACGGAAATTTTTTCTATAAATCTATATCTCAAACAAATATCTAACAGAAATATCTAAAATCTAAATATAGAAATAACATAACTATCAGAAATAACACGAATAAATAAATTCTATTTGACTCTGCCTTTTCAAGTGACTCAATCAATAAGATAGACTGACTCATTTCCAACTTCTCAAAGATTCAACCCATAAGGAATCATTACAAATCTTGATAATTAAACTACTGAACTCAATCACTTGCTGCTGTTACTCTTTAGTTTTCTGTTGAGGTCTATCATGTAGAGGTACTCAAATTAGATCAGTGATTGATTTCCAGGTTTCATTGTAAAACTAATTGATTACTTCCAATTATGTAAATCAATAGTTCAAACCGCACTTAAAGGTAGGGCGTTTCCCATTTTTATAGGAACTTATGTACCAGAAACAATGGTATCTCCAATTATAGCCCCCCTGGGATGTAAAATATATCGCTTCTCACCATCCCTATAGTGCATGAGACAAATGTATGCATTTCTATTCGGCTTGTATTCTATGGTTACGGTTCTACCATATATATCTTTTTCATTCCGTCAAAAATCTATTTTACAGTATAGACGCTTATGACCTCCCCCTCTATCCCTTGCGGTAATGATTCCTCTGGCATTACGACCTTTACCACAATGATGCTGTCCTTAGATCAAATTATTTTGTGGATAAGATTTCACTTTACTGTCTACGGCTCCATTGAGGGTGCTCGGGGTAGAAGTTTTGTATAAATGTATCTCCATGCTATTAACACACAACTATTTTTCATTTGATTTGGTTGAGTTTTGCAGGATTCAGAAGCCAACTTGTTTATCATCGTATGAACTGTTTACGGTTGTTTGAACCGTTTACGGCTTTAAAACGTTTACGGCCGTAAACTCATTTTCAGCCGTAAACTTTTTTAGCTATAAATTTGTTTTTCATCCAAATTAAATCAAATTGAAGCCTAATCCACTTTTAATTGAGACAAATCAACATTAATTGATCAAATCATTAGTTTTCTCACTTGGCTCGTTTTGTGCAGAACAAATGGCAGAGTTAAAATTTTCCAATAACCACAACATTGATGCTTTCTTTATTGATCCTCCAGCTGCACACCAAGAATTCAAGTCTATGATTCATGGACTTAAGAGATGCTGTCTCGCACATGCTTTCCTATCAAATCCTGTAATTTATCAAGATTTAGTCAGGCAGTTTTGGAACAAAGCTTCAATCAATAAAGGAGGAGAAGATGGTGAAGACACAGTTGAATCAGTCATTCATGGAAGAAAGATCGTAATATCTGAACAAATGATTCGCGAAGTGCTTCAAATCAAGGATCAGCTAGTGTCTCAAACTGAAATTTCTATGGAATAGACATAATAGATTCTTGAAAAGATAAGTTATGAAGGAGTATTCCCACTCACAATAAATAACTTGTTGCCACCATACTGGTGTCTCCTTGCTTACTCATTTGTGACTTGAATCTCCAGCAGGAAATCTGGTGTGATGAGATTTCCTGACTGAATACTGGTGCTATTGTTCCTCTAGCCATCGATCTTGAATTCAACTTTTAAAGGTTTGTATTGAACAAAATGAAGAGCAATTTAGAAGGAAATAGGAAGGATAAGTTCTTTATGTATCCAACATTTCTCCAAATGATCTTTGAAAGCAAATACCCAGACTTGGAAAAAAGTGGTGAGACTCTAGATTTAAATATTTGGGTGTGAACAATTTTGGTTTTATGAAGCAAAATCACAAGGAAAAGTTTGTATTTCAACTAAAGTACCCTTTAGAGAAGTTTGGATAGTTTGCGGAGATTAGTGAGGCATCTGAGTCAAAAAATTCCTCAGATGATTTCACTCTTTCTGATCATGAAGGTAATGAAGATGATGTGTTTAACGGTTTTGAGCATGAAGAAGACCCTATTCCTCTCATTGCAATTGTTGCTGCGGAACATGTGTCGATGACTGATGTGGAGGTCAATGATGATCATTATGCAAGTGATGATGATGGTGAAGATGTCTTGAATCTTAGGGAAAATGTACTTTACTTTAATGATGATGATGATTATGAATTATTCTTCGAAATTGACCAGGATGATGGTTTCAGGCCAAATTATGAGGATCTCAATACTTTTTTTGATGACGTCCATGATGTTGTACAACCTACAACGGAGACTGAGGGAGTTTGTAGTGTTCTCAAGGTGACGCCTCCAACTTTTGATCAGATGGCCGAGACTTCATGTAATCTGGATACAACTATAAGGATTCATCCTCTAATAGTTGTTACTCCAACTTGTTTTCCATCTGAAAATGATCTTATTATGACACAAGCATCCCAGGCTCAAATCAAAATAAGAAGAGCCGATCCAAGGCCGGGAGTGATTATTAGGGAACAAGCACCGCTAGCCCAACAATCTTCTGCAACTGCTACACCAACCCAACCAACCCATGAATATAATCAAGTTTTGAATGAAGGAACAAGAGTTGTTCGATCTTCTTATGAAGTCGGGAGCTCTTCATCTCCCGGGGGCTCCTCTCCACCATAACCTGTGCATGATGCTGCCTCCGAGAGGCTTGCCAGTTTTTAGCCCAATAAGATTTAGGCCCATCACCCAGAGGCAAAAGGATATCTATAGGTGAAGGAAGTTCAGGGGGAGCGGACCCATTAATTTCTATGCTTAAAGAGAAAATTGGTGTTCTGAATCTAAAACTCAATGAAAAGGACATTTTGATAGGAAATCTTGACATTTGAGTTTCCGAGATTGAGGAATAAAATTCGCTAAAATCAAAACAAATTTTTTCTCTACAACTCAACGTTGGAGCTTTGACCGTTGGTTACTTCGACCTGAAGAAAAAACTGATAGTAGAATTTGGCGACAAATTCAAAACAACTGTCAAAGAAACAAGTGTAATCGTGACTTCTCAAAGTGTCGTGCCAATACATCTTAACAAGATCTGCTTGATAGTTCTCCACCAGTCAGAACCACAAGAATTATTGACTGATTTGAAAATGAGTCAGCTCAAACTAATCCAAGAGTTATTCTCAAACACGCTCAGAAACACGTATCTTCACAAAATAAGGGGAAGTGGCTCTTCATGAAAAATTCAGATAAAAATTTTTGTGGATACCAACCCCAACTGACTATAACCGAGCTTGGAAAGAGGCGGTTCAGAGATAAAGATGGTAGCTAGTCAGGAATTCTTATGTGGGGCTTTCATGACAAGATAAATTTTTGGTTGGTAAAGCACAAGAGCGAAAGCGTGAAGTATTACAAGCAAAAGAATGACTTTTCTTCTTAGATGAAGGTGGACCTCACTGAACTTGCCAATGCTCCATTCTACAACCCAGCTAATGATCCTTGCATAACGGATTTCAAACTCTTCTTGGAAAATCAAGTTAAGAGGAAATTCGATGGGATGAAAACTGCCGAATCCTTCTTGAAAAGAGCCAAGGATGTTTTAGACCCTAAGACCAACAAGTGCTTCAAGAATGTTATGTGGCCTCCAATTAAGTAGATGACAAAGATTTCTATTGTTAAGAATTTTTGTGATGGATTGCTTCACAATATGGAATACTGGGTTTTTGATGAAGCCACGGCCTCAGTTGTCATCAAATTCCCAGATGGTGTTTTTCGAATTGTTGATAAAAGGGATCAGCTATACTTTGGTCTACGGAATATTAACACTTTGGCTCAACATCATATCATATGCAAGCTAGAGATTCTAGAGACTGCTGCTAAAGAATTTACAAGCATGATCGTAGAGATCATTGAGAAGAAGATGTGGCTAGGGGGATGATGTAACTCCCGTAGATCCGGGCTAATCAATTTAAAGATAATAGGGGTCGAAAACGACTTTTTGACAAAATATTATTTAGAATAAATAATCTTCACCAAGATGTAGAATATTTCTCAAGGATTCCATATATATATAAAGAACGCCAAAATCCGAGTTATAACAAAGAAGTTATGGCTCGTCGAAGTTTTACGGCAACGGGAGACATAAATAGTAAATTTACAATATAAGACTTTTTGGCCTTAGTAATCTAAACAAAAGTCGTAGAATATGTTAACCTGAGAGTGTCCATAAAAAGAACACCCAAATCTGACTTCGTATGAGGAAGTTATGAATTTTCTAAGATTTGTCTTAGCAGTGCACAACTCGAAACTCGAATTTTAGATTGAGCGGTTTTTGGCCTACACAACCTAAATGAGAATTGAAGATCTCATTAATAGGAACTCAACGGTAAAAAGACAGATGAAAACATAGTTCGTATGTAGAAGTGATGAATTTTACACGGAAATTTAACAATATAATCTCCTCGTACTGTTAAATTTAAGATCGGTCGAGAATTAGTCGACGGAGTCAAAATGAAAGTTGTAGATATTATTTTTATCTACGCGTGGAGATAAAGAACGTCAAAAATAGAGGTTGTATGTGAAAGTTACGGATTTTAGAAGTCGGAAGTGTGATGTCCGAAAATGGGTGATGTGGCACAATCTTGGCCATTACTTTCTCCCAAAGTCTTGCCACTAGATGGTGACATGTGGCACCAAGTTCAACCATTTCCACCCTATAAATAGAACCTCTCCTACCCTCATTTTCTTCACACCTTTCCCATTCTTTCTTCTTTTTACTCTCTCTCTCTCTCTAGAATCTCTATCTAGCCCCGAAACCCCCCCGAAAAGCATAGGGAACCTCCCTAGCACGAGGCGGAAGCCCCAGTGTGCTCGACGACTCCGAGAAGAAGAGCTTTTCCGCACGGGAATGCTGCTCCAAGAAAAGCTTGGTTTCTATAAAACCCGCTGTAAGTGAGCTACACCTACATTATTTTTATTATAGCTTTTATTTAATTATAGTAACGTTATTAAGAACATATAATAAGTAATTGGGCTATATTATGGTTTATATAAGTATTATTTAACGCTTATATAATAGTAATAATAGCTAGACCATTAATTAGTCTTGGCGAATAATAGACTAAACTCTAGTGATAATAATACTAGGTTTCGTCGAAGAAAATTATTTTTTTTCAAGAAACGAAGCGCTGTCTGAGTTCGGATTCACCACCTTTTCAGCTGAGTGCATAGTTACTTTCAGCTTACACATAGATCTGAAGTATTTTATATAAATTACATGCTGTGTGTGCATATTATCTATATACTTGCTATCTATGCTAGATGAACGATTTTATACATTTTTTTTAAATGATATAAATTGTATATGTATTTTATATCTACAAAATGTGTTGGGTAAACAAGGGTAGATGTAATAGTTGTTGTGCGACAAAATAAAATAATAAGAGGCCTCGTTATAGATGTTATTGATGATCCAGTCATCTAGCGGAGTATACATAACGAGCACAGACTATTCTAGACAGTCCGGTGGAATGCTAGCAGGCTCGCAACCTATAGGTGTTTATTTGAACTATGTGTTTACTTGAACTATGTGCTCACCAGGTGTACTCCATCCCCCACATGGTTGCCTTAAGGACATTTCTTGCTAAGGAATCCCCTTAGTAGTACTGTCCATCCCGATGAAAGTCCTTAGACTAGGTCCCTTGTGTTAGATGTTTTAGGGACGTAAAGTGAGGATAACGGGAAAGGGTAATCGGGTTTGTTTTGTTCAATAAAGTTAATAAACGTATTTATTGTGGGTTGAAAACCCTATGTGCTCACCAGGCTCCCAAGCCTGACCCACTCAGTTTATTTATATCACAGGTGTTGATATGAAGTCACATTACACTGAGAGATTAAGGAGATATAAATCACTATTGATAATGAATGTATGTTCTATTTATGCTTATCTTTCTGTATTGACAATGACATCCCAAACGTTTTAAAATGAATAAAAATACTTTTCTTCGGATATGCTTTGAAAACGTATTTATCATGTTTTACTGGGAACAAATTCCGCAACATTTTTATTAAAAGAGGTACTTTGATTTTTATAAATCATAAACAAAACCGGTCTTTTCTGGCCATGAAAATGGGGATGTCACATATGAGAAGGTCATATGTGTTGGTCATAGAAAAAGATTGAATTCATGCTAGCCTCAAACCAAGGGGGGGGGGGGACTATTGGATCATATTTTATTGGTTTGGTCTAGGCATCCATCTATATAGCTCTTGTTAGTCTTTCTTTGGGTATTTATAGTGTTTAAGGTTGGGTGAACCGAAAACAAGGTGTTTTCAGTTTAGGTGGTGTTTGTGGTTGAAATCTGTTTGTGGTCGTGAACTGTTTATGGTTCACTATTCCTTATATATATATATATATATATATATATATATATATATATATATATATATATATATATATGGGTCAGTCTTGTCAGAATAGTTAATGGTTGTATGTGTGTGGTCCATTGTATGAGACATTTGTGGTTGAATATAAATGTGTGCAATTTGGATCATTCTTGCTTCTACTCTTTCTTGTTCTTATAGATTATAGCTTGTTCTTGTGTTTGATCACTAGTTGGTTCCAGATTTGGGGACTTACAAAGGTGGCGGCCATGATAGGGTTGCACATGCTGACGTTCAGGGAGTTCCGAGCTTGCAGAACTCCAGACTATCATAGCTCTCGGGACCCCATTACTAGCAGCATATGGTTGGCTGATGTTGCCAACGCTTTCCATACGAACCGGTGTCCTGATGGGAATGAGGTCCGACTTGCTTCCTGTCTTTTGAAGGACAACGCATGTGACTTGTGGGTGGAGGTCGGACATGCCATTGGGGATGATAAAACTCTGGATGCAATGACCTGGAGTGATTTTTCGGCCAGATTCAGGGCCGAGTTTGCACCTGTGATTGAGGTGCAGCACCTTACTAGGGAGTTCCAGGCTCTCCAGCAAATGACTGAATTGGTGACCGAGATCACTGGTATGTGTAGGAAGAGGGCCCTTCTCATTCCACAGTACGTGGCAGACAAGGAGATGAAAAAGGCCCAGTATCATGAGATGTTGCGGAGTGATATCCCCCAGTTTGTGAGCCGATCCAGCTGCAAGACGCTAGAGGATATGATTGCTAGGGTGAGAGAGAGAGAGAGAGAGAGAGAGAGAGAGAGAGAGTTGGATTTGAAGATGGAGAAGAATAGGAAACCTGAGGGGGTTCAGTCAAGTGGTGCGGGCCAGAAGCCCAAGGTATCAGACCACAGGCCTAGGAGTCAGCAGGGCCGCAACTGTTGTGGAAAAAGTAGCAAGTTGTATGAGGGCACTTGCAAGGCAGGGAGTTTAGGCTGCTTCAAGTGCGGCTGAACTGGTCATGTGAGCAGAGATTGTACATCTACTACAACCACCACAAAAATATCAGATCTGATTTTCATTCAGTACAATTAGAGGGGACACAAGCGGTCCCATTGTTCGAGTTTAGCAGTAGCAGCACATGTGGCAGCACCCGATCCTGCTACTTTGAGGATTACAGACAACCGTCAGAGCCGGACAGAGGCACCTGTAGCGAAGAGAATGGCCTTTCAGTTGACATTTGAGGAGGCATGTTCAGCTCCCGATGTGGTGGCAGGTATGCATCTTCTCCTTATCTCTTTACTTATGTTAATTATTGCTTATGTTTATGTGTTTCATTATAGGATCGTTCCTTGTGAAAGCCATATCTGCTTTGGTATTGTTTGATTCGGGGGCTCCCCGATCTTTTGTGTTGCTCGTTCTTAGCAAGGAATTCATAGGGGCTCCAGGGGAGCTAGATTTCCCACTAGATGTAGAGATAGCAGATCATAGGACCGCTTTGGTCACGAGGGTTCACTGAGGATGTACATTGTAGTTGTTTGATGAGCAGCTTTCTATGGATCTAATCCCTATTCCCCAGTGAGGGAATAAAGTTATAGTTGATATGCACTAGTTGAGCCCCGATGGGGTAGTGCTCAACTACGAGCAATAGCTAGTGATAGTTTGGACTCCTAGTGTGGGAGGGCTAGTGATTTAGGGCGAGAGGTTGCATGGTGGATCAACTCTATGTTAAGCAGTGAGAGTGAGGCGTTACCTTCAGCAAGGTTGCACAACACATGTCGCCTATGTCATGAATACCCAGGGATAATGGTAAAGAGACAGTCAATGACGTACTGATTGTGCGAGAGTACCCGGAGGTATTCCCGGAGGATTTTCCTAGGATACCTCTGGAGAGACAGGTTGAGTTCATGATTGACCTAGTCACTGGTGCGGCTCCGATAACCAAGGCACCATATCGGTTGGCTCCTCCTGAGATGCATGACTTGTCTATGCAACTACAAGATTGCTAGACAATGGATTTATCAGGCCGAGAAGTTCGCCATAGAGAGCCCTGGTCTTGTTTATGAAGAAGAAGGACGGGTCACATCAGATGTGCATACACTATCGTTATCCCCTCTTGAGGATTATGACTTGTTTTACTATATATAGGGTGCATCTTGATTCTCTAAGATTGATCTACGATCGGGTTATCACCAGATGCAATTCAGACACGTAGATGTGCAGAAGAAAGCTTTTAGGACTCGCTATGGTCAGTATGAGTTCATGATGATGTCGTTTGGGCTCACTATCACTCCTACCGCATTCATGGACCTCATAAACCGCATGTGAAGACCAATGCTGGACCGGTCTATGATAGTCTGCATTGCTGACATATTGGTTTACTCCAAGACTCAGGAGCAGCATGAGGAGCACATGAGGGAGGTGTTGGAGACATTGAGGAGGGAGAGACTTTTCGTAATGTTCTCCAAGTGTGAGTTCTGGTTGTGTAAGGTACCGTTTCTGGGGAACCTTGTCAACCAGAAGGGTATTTTGGTGGATACGGCCAAGATAGAGGCCGTGATGCAGTGGGAGATTCTGAGTTCTCCAACTGAGATTCGAAGTTTTCTTAGTCTAGTGGTTATTAACAGAGATTCAACAAGGATTTCTCCAAGATCGATGTTCCTTTGACCCGACTGACCAAGAAGTCAGTGACATTTTGTTAGGGGCCTGAGCAGCACGCAACCTTCGGGACTCTCAGATTGTGGTTGTGTGAGGCACCAATTCTAACTTTGTTAGAGGCAACCGATCACAGGCATGGGTGCGATATTAATGCAGCAGGGACACGTCATAGCTTACGCTTTGAGGTAGTTGAATCCTCACCACAAAAATGATCTGACGAATGATTTAGAGTTGGGGGATGTAGTTTTCACCCACAAGATTTGGTGGCATTACCTCTATGGGGTTCGTTGTACCATTTACATTGACCACAAAAGCTTGACGTACCTCATTGATCAGCCGAATCTGAACATGAGGCAACGTTAGTGGCTAAATGTAGTAAAAGACTATGATTGTGAGATCCTTTACCACCCGAGCAAGGCCAATGTGATGGCCAATGCTCTAAGCCGCAAGGTATTGGTGGCTCCGATTTGGGACATATGTCTGAGGATGACAGTGATTACTCTATTACTAGAGCGCCTGAAGGAAGAGCACCAAAAGTGCGAGAAGATCGTAGGCCAGGTGGCCTCATTTGATTATGATAGTCGTGGGTTATAGACCCTGCATGGGAGGTTCTGGGTTCTGTGATGGGGTAGAGGATGGAAGGTTCTGATGGATGAAGCCCACAAGTCAAAGTTCTTCATCCATCCTGGGGCGACGAAGATGTATTGGGATCTTCGCCCTGATTATTGGTGGCCCTGCATGAAGCGGGACGTGGCATGGTATGTAGATGCAGTCGATAGACAATACCGTTTGGAAATGGGAAGATATCAATATAGACTTCATCTCGAAGCTTCCCAGGACCACACGTGGAGTAGATTCAATATGGGTCATCGTGGATCAATTAACCATCAGTGCTCACTTTATCCCAATCTAGGAGAGTATATCGGCTGAGAAGTTGGTCGAGATCTACGTGCGTGAGAAAGTGGCACGACATAGAGTGCCTATCTCGGTGGTGTCAGATCGGGATGTTCGTTTCACTTCCCGATTTTGGAAGCAGTTTCACGACAAGATGGGTACTCGTCTCCACTTCAGCATTGCATTCGGAGAGAGAGAATGGATGATTTAGACTCTCAAGGACATGATATGTGCATTTGTATTGGATTTCGGTGGTAATTAGGATACGTATCTTCCATTAGCAGAAATTTCGTATAACATCAACTACCACCCTAACATAGATCGACCTCCCTTCTAGATGTTGTATGGGAGAAAGTGTAGAACCCCAATCTATTGGGGAGAGGTCGGTCAAAGGGCCATGAGGAGTATAGAGGTAGTACTCAAGACCACTGAGCGGATCCATTAGGTCCGGTGCAGACTCCAGACTGCTCAGAGACGACAGAAAAACTATGCCGACAAGCGTCGTTCATATTTGGAGTTTCAGGTGGGAGACATGGCTCTCCTAAAGGTGTCACCTTAGAAAGGTTTCATCCAGTTCAAGAAGCGGGGAAATCTATCCCCAGGTACATCGTTACTTTTAGGGTTATAGCTGGAGTGGCCAAGGTGGCATATCGATTGGATCTTCCAACAAAACTCAGCCAAATCCAGAATACATTGCATGTTTCCCTGATGCGGAAGTGCTTAGTGCATGACTCCGCAGTTGTACCTCTAGAGGATATACAGGTTGATGACAGCCTGAACTACATCGAGAGACTAGTAGCTATTCTAAAAAAGAATACGAAGGAGCTGAGGAACAAGAGGGTTGAGCTAGTGAAGGTGTAGTGGCAATGATTTTCTAAAATTATTTACAAAACTAATTATTTCTGTAACGTAAGTTAACATTATTGAGGGAATTGTTCTTGGTTCGTTACATTACCAGTACACGTTGCAATGCAATACAAAAAATTATAAAGTCACCTAGGTTGACTTCAAGAAGATAAACCAAGAAGAAGTATTCTTTATTGTTAGATTCTTTCACAATAAAATCAAGAAGTATCTCAACGTCAAACCACCTTACCTCATTGTCAATGATTTTCTAATATCCTTTGTTATTGATTTTGCTAGAACTGATGGAAAATTAAACAACATCATCTTTGATGTGCTAATGGAGCCCATCGATTTCTCCATGGAATGAATCCAAGAGCTTAAATGGGGTGCAACCAATTACCCATAGCTTGTTTAAATATTTTGTAATGCTAAAGTTGGTGAGAAGAATTTTAGGCATCTCATGCAAATTCATCAGTGTATAAACTCTCATATCAATTGAGTTGTTGATTCGATTACTAGATCCAAATGCACCACGACAGAAGTGATGTAACATCTAGTCCAGGCATAAATTGATTTTTGTATATTTTGATTTTTAATGGGGAGACCATATTGTAGTGGAGCGTCACAATGACGTGGGGGAGCGCTTTGGATTCACATAGTTTTAATGACCTGCCATGATGTGGTCATGAGGCACCATGATGTGGCAGTTGTTTTAAGTGAAAACCCTAATTTCTAGTCTTAGACCCTATATAAGGAGCATTAAGGCTAAGGTTTCAGCCTCCATCTTCCTCCCAACCTCAGAAACCCTAATCCTAGCCTCCATTGAATTTGTGCGTTCATTCATGGTGCTTTCTGTTATATTATAAGAAGAAGGAAGCTTGTGAAAAGGTAGTTGCTTAGCAAGCATCATTTTGTCAGCTAAGTGTAATGCCTGGTTCATGGCATGCATTTAATTATATATTATTCAATTTTGTAGAGCAACTCAACGAGTTGGGAGCCCCAAACTCGTCGAGTAGGAACCAGATCTAATGCGGGATTTTAAGTCACACACTTGACGAGTTGAGAGCCTCAACTCAATAAGTAGGGATCCCAGAGTGAAACCCTAATTTTAGGGTTTTACACCTTATTTTAGCATCCTAATCCCCACTTGCTTGCCTCATTTCCATCCTCTAAGTCCAAAACCCTAGTTTCAGAAAATCTAATGCATTTGTGAGCTTGTGAGCCATTTTTCAATGAACTTTGTGTGTTTTGAAGCTTGTGAAGAAGAGGAGAAGCTGGAGGATTCAAGGAGAGGATAGTAGATATAGACACTTCCTTTCATCCTCATGCATTTGATTGTGACTTTGACTGAGCATTGAATTTGACTTATACATTGACTTTGACCAAGGTTGACCCGTGAAGCGGTCTTCTTGAATCATGGAAGTGACCCTCTTAAACTTCGTCTACCGCACCTCTCAAGATCCGCAGTCATCATTGATCAGCTCCCACATCCGTAGTCATCAGCATACGCAGTCACTATCTTACATTGTTAGATTAGTCTTTTATATGTTTGTCTTAGTATACACTTTTTTGTCCAATATGCCTTGCATGGCTACTCTTAACAGATAGGGAAAATGTAATCTATGAATCTCTATAAATAGAGCTCATTCTTTCTCATTTAACAAGATCCTTAAAGACTATCAAATACATCTCTCTAACGCATCTTAAATCTCTCCTTACTCTCAAAATCCTCTAAAACATAATTGAACATTATTTCTCTTCAGAGCAAGTCATTCTTCACTTAATCACTAAGTTTGATCTCGCTTACTAACTTGGTCTGAATGCATTCCATGTTATGAATCAACTTATGTGTATACTTGAAATATCATCTACTGTCATTTATATTTCCTTACATTTCCGCAACTAACTTTCAAATTATCTAACTCAATCGTATTATTATTATTGAGCTTTCATGATCCGTTGAGATTAACTATTCTGCAACTATACTTGTTCTAACGTTTGTTCAAGTGTGTCTCAAGTTTTTCTCTCAACAATTGGTATCAGAGCCATAGTGGTTGCTTTTTGAAAAACGAAACTCTGATTTTCAAAGGGCTTTCTATACCACTAAAGCTCATTCCTCAAAAAAACAAGGAAAAATGGTACAAGCATTATCTCTGAATGTTTCCAACAGTGTTTGTGGCTCAAATCGAGCTCCAATATTGGTGGCAAATGAATATCATCACTGGTCTCAGAGAGTAGAAAGATACTTAAGGAGACTTGGTAGAGATGTATGGCAGTCTATAGAAGAAGGACCACATATTCTTGTTCTTACACCAGTTCAAATTGATGGTGCCACACCCAGACTAGGAGGAGGACAACCAGTCATGAACCGTCCTACCAAAGATGATCTCGATAAAATGGAAAATGATGTTGTTGCTTTTTATGAAATCTCTTGTGGAATTACCGCTGGCAACTTCAACATTATCATAAACTGCAAATTAGCAAAAGAGATCTGGGAAGTTCTCAAGAATTTGTACGAAGGCTCAGATAAGCTCAAGATAAGAAGCTCACAACTGCACTCAATGAATTCAACAATTTCAAAGCTCATACTGGCGAAAGTTTAGAAGACTTCTTCAAAAGGTTCAATCTGATAGTCACCAAGTTATCGAATGTTGGCACCATCCGCAGTAACCATGGAACAAACCTTCAATTTTTTAATGGTTTGGAAATACGTTGGACTACTGCTAAGATGATAGTTCAAGGAGATAGAAAGATCCATTCCTTGTCTCTCTACAAGCTCTACGGGGAACTGCAAGCACAAGAATCCACCGTACTCAAAGACTGTGTTGACTTCGGAGGACCACTCACTCTTAATGCACAAGCTCAACATAATCAATCCTACTCTCCCTTGTATGACACTAAACCGCAATCATATGAAGCCGAATCAGAGTATGATGATGAAGAAGAATTTCATAAGGCTATTGCTCTTGTTAGTCAACAGTTCTACCAGCTACCACCTTCTTTTCGTAAAAATCAGCAATTCAACAAACCTCCATTCAAACGTAATTTCAACCCACAAAATAATCATTCTTGTTATCCTAAAAGTTCTCATCCACCACTACAATCTTAAAATACTCAACCAAAGGAGGCACTGCAATCCATTCAAACCACTGACTCTTGTACTCCCTCGGAAGCCAAAAGTGATGTTGTCATATGTCACAAGTGCAACAAAGATGATCATTTTGCAAAAAGATTTCAAAGCAAATATGGTGAAAGACAGAGCATTCTACCTTAGAATGGATCAAGAATTGTAGGAAAAGGAAAAAGCTAGGGCATACGTAGCTCATGTCAAAAGAGACCATCAAGTTTGGTCATCCGGAGATGAAGAAGAAGCCATCAGCAATATCAAAGCAAAAGAAAAATCAGCATGCTAGCAACTGTTGATGATGATGGGTCTACAAATCTAGAAAAGAACTACTGCTACATGGCAAAAGATGGAACTATAAGTATCGTCGAACATGTAAAACTCATGATTCAAACTCTAAACCACAACATGCATGACTGTCAACCCTTCATAGTCAATCTTAATGACACATGTGTTGCCATCCTTTCAGACTACAAGAAAGGCTTAGATGAGAAGAGCATAGCGTCCCAAGAAATGTTTCATGTAAGAGGATGATTGGACAACAAAATACTCAAAATGGCCATGTTAGAAAAGGACTTAGAGTTAGAAAAAGATGCAAGAATGTTGAGTGAAACACAACTAGAGATAGCTTTGAACCAAAGAGATTTAGCTCAGAGTGAGATTGTACGCCTAAATCTATAGATAGAAAAACTATTCAATAAGTGAAGCTATTGAAAATTTGGTAAATAATGGAACTGTGGACAATACATACAATTGGGGTTGGTCCAATAGATATCCTACTGGAAAGGATTCCTCACCCGGTTTAACAAAGATCAATTGTATGTCCCCCCGGACCGAGAATTTTATTTCCCAGTCAATGGCAACACTTTTCCCGAAGATATTAGAACCCAACTTAGTAGACTTCATAATCTAAGTAATAATTGCATCATTGAAGAAATTGTGTCTGAGGTTTCGGGTCACACAAGTGATCAAACTCCTATCTGTGGCACAATCAATTCAAACTCTCAGACCTCATTAGTTGTTGATGTAGAAATCGTCATAGAAATTCGCAAAGTCTCACAGGACTTTCCAACTTTGACCTCAGACCACAGTGTTTCTCACTGTAGTCATGAGCCTCAGAAAAGTCCCACTGAAGTCACAACTCAGACTTACGTTGCGGTAGATAAATCATCTTTACCACAGTACACAATAAAAGGCTTTGTGACTCTTCAACCCATTCACCATGAACTACCCATAGAGAACTTTGAAGTAGGTCAATGCTCTCAAAAACCTGAATCTTCAAGTTTGGATGAGTCAAGCCCTCATTTTCAAAAAACTTCAAAGGTTTCAAGGAAATCTCAGCTAAACACTAATGACTACGGTTCTCCAAAAACATTAGCAAAAAAGGCTTTCAAAGAGGAAATTCGATCCCGAGGCACAAATCGACAAACCTTTTCTAAAAATAAAATACATATCAGATTTCCAAAATCTAAGAGTCCAAAAAAGTTTGTTTTTGCTCACTATTTTTCAAAAAATTCTCCCATCAAGAAAACATGCAAAAAGGAATGTACAGTCTCAACACTTATTCCTAACACATCTGACACAACCCAAAAGATAGAAAGGTCTCTTCGAAGCAATGGTTTTCAAATCTATTCCTCAGATAATCCAAAATGGAAGGGTATCTTACCCACTCCAACACTTTTAAAATCACATCAAATTTTCAATAAATGGAAGGGTATTTCACCAAATACTAGAAAAAGGTCCAAAGAATCTACACATGAAAAATCTTTTTCGAAACGAACTTTTTCAAATTCCAACAGCACCAATGTCAGCTATTACCAATCTCGGACCGGTCACAAGCCTACCTCATCTTTCAGACCACTGACCAAACAAAGTGTCAAAACAAAAGACAAAATTTCAGCATGTCAATGTCAATGTAGTTGTCAAAAAGGTTTATCTCATGTCAAGTCTGATCCTTTTCAGAAACCTAATAATTTTTCAAAAAAACGCAACACTCCAAAAACTCACAAACACCCAGGACTAGGATTAAAAGTTGACACGAAACCAGTCCCTGCAACCCCAATTCATGCATCAATCCGAAACTCATCCTTTGTCCCAGGCTCCAAACTAGTTTAGATGCCTAAACTAACTGTGTAATTCTCAGGCCTTGTGCATGGAGGAACAAGAAGAAGAATGGTTAATCGACAGTGCCTGCTCCTTGCCCATGACAGGAAGGTTAGAATACCTTTGAGATTTCAAGCCAATTTTCAACGGTGAAAATGTCACATTCGGCAACAATGTGAATGGAATAATCTGAGGTTATGGTGTTCTTACTACAGGAAACTTCTCTATTCAAAAGGTTGTCTATGTAGAAAGCCTTAAACACAATCTCATCAGTGTTGGTCAACTATGTAAGGCATGACATCGTATTGAATTTGATGACCAATTTCGCTATGTAATGACAAGCAATAGGAGCACGTGTCTGATCAAGTCCCATTCTGAAGGTACTATGTATCCTTTGGATGTATCTCTGATCATAGGCAAACCGCAGTTATGCTTCCTATCCAAAGCAGTATCCAAAGTCAGCTGGCTATGGCACAACAAGTTAGCTCACCTCAACTTCAGATACATCAACAATTTGGTCACACGAGAAATAGTCAGAGGATTTCCAATCCTCAAGTTCAACAATAATACTCTCTATCCTGCATGTGAATGTGGAAAGCAGTCCTAAGAAAGTCATCCTTTGGTGACACTACAAGAAAAATGACATACAGTCACACCAAAAAAGTGTGACCATATGCGTATAGTGACATTTTATTTTTTCACTGAAAGTGTGAGGGAAGGTGACATCATCGTATGGGTCTTATGGTCACTTTAAAATGTAGTGTCCGTATGATATTAAAAAGTGTGGTCATATTATAAAAGTGTGGCTATTGGGCAGAGAATTTTGTTGCTAAAATCAATCATTTTATCCAATATTGTGACGTTGAACTTTCGGTAGACACATTTATTTTGTAACTGTAGTGACTATATATCACCAACTTGCGACATGCATGTTGTTTCAGTGTGACGTTTTACTAATAAATAGTCACACAATTTAAAGTTTATTAAAACTATTGGGTATCTTTTGCAGACATCTAATTACGGTGAACATGACCATATTCGGTAAATGGTCACATGTACTTAATTTCATATGTGGCCATTTGCTAATAATTAGTCACAAAAAGAAGCAATTTTGGTGACTATTGCATATCATATAGAGACACCATTAAATGAAACAAGATCATAAGTGTTATAAAGACACACATTTTGTTAAAATTACGGAGTTAATATTAGTTTACGGCCATATTTGTATTATTTTTCATGACTAGTGTTATCATTCAGATATATAAAACGTTGTAACTCTGACTATTTATATTATTTCGACATAGAGAATCAATTACAAAATAATTGTAACTGATTTATAGACACAAAGTTGTTGCAAGTGTGACCAATATTCCAATTATTACCACAAAAATTGGTTATTAGTATAACCTATTTTATCATTTAGACACAAAAACGTTGTTAAATGTGACTATTGTTTTGTACTACAATCATAGAAAGTAATTTAAATTGTGGCCATTAGTGTTCTGTCAAGACACACAATATAGATAAACATGACTATCTTCCATATGGTCATATTATTTGCATATTTACAGGTGGTTATTTTATTTTCTTACAAAAAAAATATTATCTAAGCATGATCATACATGAATTTTTAGTCACATAGTTACTGAATTTAGTGAAATGTGATATTTATTTGTAACATTATTTTTTTTTTACGTTGTTATTATTTAATTTATCATTTAATTTATCGTCACAAAAACTTTATATTTGGATATTATTAATAACTAAAATCCAAATCCACACAATAAATTCGTAATTAAAATACCCAAAAATAAAAAATTATACTAATTGTGAGTATTAAAATATGGTAAATAGAGCAAAAACATCATAAATCAAAACTTGGATTATAATCATATAAAGAGAAGTATTACACCGATAGAGTATATAATCATAATAGATATTGTAAACCATTATGAACATTAAAATAAGCTTTATAAAGATATGGAAGGCAATGATAAACATAATCTTAGATTTAATTTGCTCAGTAAAAATAAAGATGTTTCTTAAAGATGGCTTCAATTCTTACTTGCACCTCCAACTAAAATTATTTTGCTCATAAATAATCAACAAACTACATCATCAGATTTAATCTTATTATTGCTAGACGCATCATAATCGTTTCAGTTTCTAATCAATCTTCTTGGCGTAGTCATTACTACACTTGCACTTACAATAGACGAAACACGTGTTCTTGGTGATCATACAAGCCTTGTAATAAAAAAAAATAGTAATCAAACACGAGAATTAACAAGATTCACAAGTGAAAACATATACAAAAAATTTTATAGCATATATGTGACTTTTTCCTATGTCATTTCTTCTTGTAATCAGAACCAAAATACCAAGTTTAGATAAACCCTAAAAACTCCAAACACTTGAACAAACGTTATATTATTTTTCAAACTATCACAGATAATCATAATCAACAAAGCTTTAATAATTATATGATCACAAGACATCATTATTTTAATCCTCAATGCTCAAAAAATTAAGAATCACAATCAAATTTTGGTTATTACCTTAAGTTGATTGCTTAGAATTACCAATAATAACTTTAAAAGCAAATCCAAACAGCCCTAAATTGAAAAGTTTAGGGAAAAACATGAGAGCAACATTTTTTAGATAAAATCTAAAAACATGTATGCCAACTTAGAATTTTGATTGAAAGCAAATTGGATGTGCAAAAACCACATATATAAAAGAAATAAATGTCATAGCTTTACTTATAATAGAAAAACATGTATAGAAGAAGAAAACTACTTATGAAGAGGCCGGTGAGGAGTGGTGGTCTCAAAGTAACGCATCTAATTCCAAATGTAGAAACTGCAAAAAATAAAAAAAATAAAAAAAAAATAAAAAAACAAAACAAGACAAAAAAAAACAAAAAAACAAAACAAGACAAAAAAAACCATCAAAATTAATGATATAGGACAAAAATCAAGATTTTGAAGGATAGAAAATATAAGGTACTTGCAATGATAAGTCTTCCACCAGTAGATGACAACTGCAACTCATATTCTGATCTATTACCAAAAGGACATTTATGTCTTTTTGTATAGTAATGAAGTAATATAAACTAATAGGCCTGGCAATCGTGTCGTGTTCGGGTTGGCATATCGCGGGTTGGCGGGTTGGCGGGTCAAAATATGCCAACCCAAGCACGACCCATTTAAATATACAGGTCACGGGTTGGCGGGTCATGGGTTGACGGGTTTGGAACATAAACCCATATATGACCCGCCAACCCATTTATTTATACGGGTTCACAAGTTAGCGGGTTCGTGTGTTAGATTTGGGTTCGTGGGTCCAAATTTTAGACATTTAAGTGTTAAACATCCAAATTAAAATTAAAAACATTTATAGAAACATGTTACAGACTTAGCCTTAGAGGTTATGACTTACGACCTTAGATCATCCACCACGAGTCAAAATATCAAAATAGTCAAATGGTCTATGAATCAATGGTATATATTATATAATACTTATTAAATATTAATACTTGATATATAAATAGATTTAGAAATAAAATAATTTTTTATTGAGTATATAAACGGGTTGGCGGGTCAACCCGTTTATTTTTTGAGAAACTCATATATGACCCATTTAATAAACGGGTTGGCAGGTTGGCGGGTTAATGGGTTGGCGGGTTGAAAAACTCAACCCAAACCCATTTATTTCGTGTCGTGTTGCAGGTCGTGTCGCGGGTCGTGTCGAGAATTGCCAACCCTATAAACTAATGAGTACTGACCTTGACTTGCTTAATGAAAGAAACAACATTAAACATTCCACTTCTTGATAATGAGACCAAATTAAAGTGTTATAAGAAGAGATTTAGGGATTTAAAACATAATAGGAAGATATAAATCATAATTAGAAGAGATATATCTCTACATCTACAGTATTAAGACTTCCCTTATGCATGATTTAGATCTTTAGCAAGCTCATATGAAATCATACCAACCGAATGTAGTGATTGCATGTAATTAAACCTAAAAACAAAAAGAAGTTCCTCAACATTTTTATATCCCCTTCTTAATTACAATTGAGAACAAATTTGTTGAAAGACTTATCGAAAACATCATATTTAAACATGGAGGATGAAATAGCAATCACCTTGAACATGAATGGAAGATCACCTCCTAACTTATCAACAAGAGTATCACCTGATCACCAATCTCAAATAAAACATGTTTAGGGATTACCTTTACACTTAATTATAGGCTCTTAAGCTCTTGTACCGTTGAGATGAAGACACAAAAAATTGAGAAAACACCAATGGGTGGGGCTATTTCATGAGAAACTCTCCGAAAAAATGTTCTAATAGGTGACGGAAGGAGCCTAATGGCATCGATCCTGGAATTCTTAATTCCATCACATCTCGATTTTTGATCTGACTTGGCACCTTATGCCCAGATTGATGGTTTTATATTGTTTTCTCCACAAAATATTCAGTACCTTGATTATGAAGAGAAGTTGTTCATACTATTTTCATGCATCCAATAGAGGATGAACAGGAGTTAGGGGAAACACGCTCGACGATATGGGCTAAGGCGCGAGGTGGAGGAGCCAGGGTGGAGGGACAGATAGGTAACGATGACCCCATGAGAGAATAATGAAAAAACGAACCCTAGTGGTTGAGATTATGTTGGGGGTAATGGGAATTTGGAAACCTGAGCAGGATGTGAGTTGATTTTCAATATTTAGGATTGACATCTTCGATTGTCGATAACACACGTTTCGATCGATGGTGCAATGGAGAACGTGATTGGAATTTCCAATATCCCTCATGGCCTAAGCGTTTCAACATTGAAGTTAATCGATATTAGGTTTAAAGAGGATGGAATTACTAAATCTAAAAAATTTCGTTTTTCAGGTAGAGGGAATTACTAGATCTAAAATTTTTCGGGTTGAGGGAATCTAAAACTTTTGGAATGGAAGAACGAGGGAATAAACCAAAAATGAAATTTTAATATTTCTATAAAAATTGCAAATAGATGATTTTTTTCTTTTTTAATTTTTCTATATTTTTTAAAAGATAACTTTCTTAACCAAGGTTTCCGGACCAGTTTTAATTTTTTCATAAAATTACAAATAATTTTTTTCATTGATAATATTATCTATTGTTTTTATTATTTAAAAAATAATATGTATGTTTTTATTTCTATCATGAAATTAAAATCTAATATATAATTATTTTGTTATAAGTTTTTTATCCATATGCATGTGTAAGTGTAAACGACTCTAGTTGAGGCTAAGCCATATCCATAAGTCATAAGCCCTAATTTATAATCCCCGAGATATAATCCCTATATCCTAAGCATAAGCCATAATCCCTACTCCATAAGCCTTAATCCCTGATCCCTAAGTCATAAGCCATAAGCCATAAGGACTAAGGACTAAGCTAACTATAAGTCATAAGCTCTACACTTTAAGCTTTAAGAAATATGAGTTTAGCCATAAGTTGTAATTGCTATTTTGTAAGCCTTAAATCATAACCCATAAGGATTATGGTATGTGGTTTAAGAATTATGGCTTATGACTTAACATTTATGGTTTATAGTTTATTGCTTAAGAGTTGTATCTTTTGGATTATGGCTTGAGACGTATGGATTATGGCTTAAGATATAAGTCATAATCCATAAGCCATATGTCATAAACTTTAAGCCCTAATCCATAAATTATAAGCCACAAGCCTTAACTCTTAAGCTATAAGCCGTCAAACATATATCATAAGATATTTCATACAAAATAGGTCTGCAACCTCAAGTCATATGGCATAAGCCATAAGCCTTAAGCCTTAATCCATTCGCCCTTACTCATAAGCCATACACCTAAGACCTGAGCATAAGCCTAATTCATGACCCTTGAGCCATAAGCCATAAGTCATAAGCCATGTATACATATCTACAAACCCACGCATACACCCTACCCTATTACAAATCCATATATCCACCCACCCTACCCAAACCCAACTTTACATACATGTATACCCCCACACACCCATACATAATCTTCCCATATTTTCCAAAGCACGCCTACCTATACCTATACCCAATACCTACCTCATACAGCCCACCTTCACCTACAAACACACACCAACACCACTCCATATAAAATTTAATATTAATAATCTATATATTCAAATAAAAATATCAACATATTAATATGACAGGCTTTGAATGATATTAGCTAGAACCAACTAGCCTGACCAATTGTCTTTATCCGTAATCGGTTAATGTCTTTCATCTGATTAATCAATCACTAAGGGCAATGTGGGGATGTTGGTATGGGGGTGTGTGTGTGTGTGTGTATGGATTGGGTTGTAGGGGTGGTGTTGGGTAGGATGTGTGGTATGTAGATGTGAGCTAAAGCCCTATACCCTAACTACTAAGCCATAAGCCTATATCGTAGACATGTATCAAAAGCCACAAGCCTTAAGCTTGAATGAATAAGCCTTAAGCCTAAATCCACAATCACTAATATATAAATCATAAGTCATAACTCATAAGCCATGTTGCATAAAGCATATGTAAACCTAAAGCTATAAGCCCTAATCTATAACACTTTAATCCCTAATCCCCAAGCCATAAATTATAAGACCTAATTTTAAGCCATTAGCCCCAATTTTTAAGCATAAGTCATAAGCTCTCCGTCATAAGTCATAAGTCATAAGTAATAAGTCATAAGTCATGATCCATAAGCCATAGTTAGCCTAATTCATATGCACTAATCCTAAGTCCCTATGCTTTATGCCCTAAACATACGTCATAAGCCCTCAATCATAAGTCATGATCCATAAGCCATAATTGGTCTAATTCATATGCATTAAGCCTTAGGAACTATGCTATATACCCTAAGCTCTAAGCCACATGCCTTGCGCCCTAAGACCTAAGTCCTAATCCATAAAACATGAGAATTAAGTAATTAATCATCAACAATAAGAATTAAATCTACAGGTTAGGGATTAGAGCTTAATGCTTAGGCTAACGAGAGTAGTCACCACCAACCCATTAGAAAAGTGTTGCCAGCTTAACGCCACATAAACTCCACTACAAGGTCACTACCAAACCATTAGCCATTTGAAATGGTCACCACTCCAAATTATTTATTTATTTATTTTGATATTAAATTAAATAAAAAAATTAAAACATAAACCTTAGCATATCACATGTGAAGAAAATGGTCAAAAAAACTTAACCAATCACATGCGTCGTCTTCATCCGTCTCCGCAACCAAGCCACTGGACACTGGGGAAGTGTTCACACATGACTTGGTTGTCCACATTAGTTTTGACACGTCTTTTTGTCACCTATTCTGGATAGCCTTGATGCTTAGTGCTTAGGACATAAGCTTCACGACTTATAACTTAGAGCGTAAGGCTTATGACTTATGGATTGGGGTTTTTAGTTTACATTTTTCAAAACCCTACCACACAGTAGACTAAAACAACATAAGTAAACAAGTAAGAATTTTGATAGTTTTTCTCTACATTGGAGTTCAAACAAACCATAGGAAAATCATATGTATTTTGTCGATTTTATATAATCAATATTAATTAATATATTTTTTAAATTCTATTATTAATCTAACTTTTTTTAAGTATATATTTCGTTGATACAAATTTTCACCAAAAAATTAAATTTCCCACACTTATTTTCATTTCCCTCTTCTTTCTTTATCAAACTATGCACTCTCCTTATCCTAATTGTTTTACCTCACTAGTGATAGACTCCCATAATCTTCATTGGTGAATGACGTCTACCCCCACGAAACCCCTTAAGTTAACATCCCTTGTGGGTTGTTACCACACTATCGACCTACACTGTCACACATCTCAAACATCACCGTCCTCGATACCAATTGAGAGTCCATCTCCAATTTCAAGCAATCGCTTCCAGTTGCCCTAATCCCAAAGACACAAAATGATCTCACGACTCTCGTTGTTCTTTTTATTTCCTTCTCTATTGTTTCCACTTGCTAATCAAATCCGAGAGTCTGTGACGTAGAATAGGTCCGATAGTATCAAGACCTTCGACTACACCTCGTCGCCTCCGCCTGAAGCACCTCCGCTTCCAGGTCCTCTTGGCACTTGCTCATCTTGTTGCTACCTCTCTGAATGTATGTAAAGAGCTTAGTTATGCAGACCTGACGGTATATTGCCATCGTTTAGTTGTGTAAATTCACAATTTCACAGATTTACAGCTTCACAAATTCATGGTTTCAAAATTTTAATGAAATTCGTTTTCATTGATGGATAGTTCTGATCAAATTCGTTTTTATTGATTGAAAATTTTAAATGGTTAAGATCACATATTCATATAGATTCTTTTTCACACGGTATTAGACTTGTCACATATGTTTCCCCTCCTCCAAATGACCCCTTAGTTGTCATAAATTCTGCTTAATATTGTTAAAACTTTTCCCTAATTTGTTAAAAAAACTGCAATATTAAAGCTATTAGCCAATGAATAGTTTATATAATTGATAATGTTTGAAATTTTATTATTTATATGTCTGTTTGTGTGTTGACTAGTTGTTCCTTAAAGAGATAACTAGAGATATATATAGTGCAAATGGGGAGTGGAGAATAATTCTGCTGAGATACTTTAATCCTATTGGAGCTCACGAGAGTGGGAAACTTGGTGAAGATCCTATTGGGATCCCAAATAATTTGATGTCTTACAAGAGTTCAATGTTTATGGTCATGATTACCCTAAAAAAGAACCGTTCCCCGGCAACGGCGCCAAAAATTTGATGTGTGTGAAATACACTTGTTTTATCCCTACTTTTAATTAATAAATTGAACACACAAAGGCAGTGAACCTGTCTTTTAGTGGTATAGATTAGTAAGTAAGGTGTCGAACTCAGGGAACGAAAAATTAAACTAATAACTAATTTTAACTAAAACAAATAATAAAAGTAAAGGGTTTTTCTCTAGTTTTGCAAGACTAGAAACTTAGACACACTAAATTAACTAATTAACTAAAGCAACAACTATTCACCAAATTTGATAAAGATGTTTCCATTTAGGTTCAACCAATTCACTCCTATGGTTATTTAAATTTATGATAGATTAATTGCTATTGGTTACCAATTATAATAGTTAGGTTCATGTTCATTACTCCTAACCCTTAGACAATTAACTAATTTAAGCGTTGATCAAGTGTTTAAACTAATTAATTCCCTAGATTAATGATTTGGATTAAATAAGATTTGTAATGGTCAATTAAGTTATTAATACAATTAACCTTTTGTTGATGGTTTCTAAAACAAGCTCACACATTAATCTTCCTATTTTCTTATTAATCTTAGTTTCATAATCATTACTTCTAAGCATATGGTTTAGTGTTCACATAGACATATGAGGTTAACAATTAAGAAATGTTCATGCAACCTAATTGCCTTCCAATTCACAGAAAATAGTAGTGGTTAATACATAAGGTTCTTTAACAAACTTAATTTAATAAATCACCAATAGACAATTAAGCAAAAATCAATAATTAAACCATAGGAGTTCCTTGGTATTCCCCAAAATAGAAACAAAAGCGAATTTAGTTCATAATTGCAGTAGAAACAAACATAAAAACAAGGTTTACTAAAGCAAACATATTCAATTCCTAAATCTAAGTGGTAGAATTAACCTAATTGCTTGAATTCTTCAAAAGATTGAAGCTTAGGGTTCCTTAGCGTCCTCTAGGGCTCTTAGTCGCAGCTTAACCTTCAAAAATCGCCAGGAATGTAGTCCCATTAGATAAGGATTCGTCTTTTATAGATATCCCAAAACAGGGTGTACTCGGCGAGTAGCAGAACCAACTCGCCGAGTAGGTCCATAGTTATCCGTCTTGAATCAGCAGTCGTAGCTATCTTCTGGAACATCCTCGTGTACTCGCCGAGTAGAGCCGATCTACTCGCCGAATAGATGGCCTTATTCACTCTTTGATCTTCAATTTGCTTCCCCTTGCTCCCTTTTACTTCCAAGCATATCTTCTGGACTATAAACAAAATTCACAACATTTTAAGTACCTTTTGTCCACATTATTCACATAATTAATTAAAAATAATTAAGAATATATGCTAAATAATTAACTAATTATGCACATATCAAAATACCCCACACTTGACTTTTGCTTGCCCCCAAGCAAAACTAAATTTCAAACATATTAGAATCACATATAATAACTCCAATCCACCCCAGCCATTATGTCAAGACCGTAACGCATGCATTTGTGTCTAAAATTTCCTAAATACCCCCCATACTTCAAATACTCACAATCCTCATAAACATTCGCCCACTCACCCCGAACTATGCTCATTTTATGCAACCCTCCAAATCCATCCTCAGAAAACCTCTTTACCCTCAAGGTATTTTTAATTGAGCAACCCAAGCATACATATTCTAGAATTACAAGTTTTCGATACCACTATGGAGCTCTTTGAATTCTTCACTTCTTTGACATTTGACCTTTGATATCTTTGAATTCACCACCTTGTATTGATTGATTTTTGGTATCTTCCACTCTTTGGATTTCTTGGAATTTTGATCTTTAGATCTTTACTTCATTTGCTCCAAAATTCTTACAATTTTTCTTGGAATTCTCTCTTTTTTTTTACATGTATACCTCACTTTTGTCACTCAAATCCCTACATGCTTAAGCAGGGGCGCTCAATCTCAACCTTTATTGGCTAACGATAAAAATTTTCCTGGATACATTTCAGGTTTAGGCTGCTAAACATATTGCATCCCTCAGGCTGAGCAAGGTCGTGTTTTTGTCTCATGATTTCACTGTAATAAGGAAGCCACAATTGCACTAGAACGTATATAGGCTCAACTAAACATTTGGGTCTTCATGCAATTATCAACACAATTCTAACATGGAATCCTAATTTTTTTACCAAAATTTTCTAAATTAAATCCTAAGCGTGTTTTGGTATGCAACAATTTTAAAATTAGCCTAAATTAAGATTCTAAGTATTCTAAGATGTGACTAACCCCCTACCCCACACTTATTTTATGCAATGCCCCCATTGCATATTATGCCAACTAAAAATGCAAATATAGAGAAAGTTGGAACAAACTCCCCTGGGGTAGCAGTCACTAGGTTGACACTCTCCTCTTCAACTCCTTCTTCTATTGACTTTAGCCATGGGAACAGCTCATCCATGGCACGGGTGTCATACGTCTCGTGTGGTTGATAGCTCGAAAACTCCATGGAACAGGGTTGTTAGAAAATCTCCAGTAGTAATCCTTCATAAAGAGTGTATGAATGTTGCAGTAAAAATAGCCAAAGCAATTCAGAAACTCCACGAGTAGCAGGCTACTCGGCGAGTAAGCTCGAAGACTCGGTGAGTAGGACTTGATGAGAAAACAGATCGTGTAAAATCATATGTACTCGCCGAGTAGTGTTAGTGCACTCGGCGAGTAGGGCGTATATTTCCAGATCTCTTCTAATTGCTGTATCTCTCGACTTTAGTGTTGAAATGGAAATATAAATGTACTCTCACTCGAATTTCCTAAGCAGCAACACTCCATAAGACTCTTGACTCGCACGGACTCAATCCTAAGGACAAGACTCCATAATTGCTCAAAAGTCCCTCATTCCTCTCTTGACCCTTTCTAATTAGCATGCTTCCCTATCTTCAATCCCTGAAAAGAAAACTAACAGTGACACTAATATTCCAACCACCATAACAAAATCCAAAATGTCAACAATTGTTTTTAGAACAAAACATCATAAATAATAAAAAAAACAAAGCAAAGTCTTCAATCTTCATCTTCCATTCCAGCTCTTCCTGCTCCACTTCCTCCCTCTCCATCTCTTCTTCGCATCCTCTCATCCCAATCCATGATATAAGGGTAGCCGGGTCCAGGTCTCGGAGCAATGTGCATTTGTTGAAAAAGACACTCGAAATATTGATTAGTATAGTTAACCCCTCGCCCAATATCATCCAAGTAGTGTCGGTACTCTACTTGGTTCCAACCATCATTATCCTCCACCGGAATGACCGGTGGATCTTCCCGCACCCGTTCGCTCCTTTTCCGAACCCATCTTCCCGGCTCCTCGGGGACCGCCGGCTCATCTTCATTCGGAATAGTAAAGGAATCACCAAAATTTTCAACTATCCACGCCCTCCTATAAAGTGCAGTGCTGAATGGAGGAGGGTGGATAACCGTTAGTGCTTGAGCTTGTGGCAAATCCAAGATCCCAAATGACTTGGCAAGTCGGGTAATAAACATGCCCCCATTTATCTTCGAATTTATCTTCTCCTTGACCGCCCCCTCAGCAAGAAATTTGGCAATGCAGTAAGGAAGGTTGCAGAAAACGTCTGGAGTGATGATACTCCACAAGTAGAAGATGTCAAGGGTGGGAACTTTGTCCCCATCCTTCCGCATGTTTATCGTGCTTGCTACGAACCGGTGAATGAGTCGGTGGATCGGAGAACGGATGTGACATTCTTGCACAGTGGAAGGAATGTAGACTCGGTTGGCAATTGTATTCCACCATGTAGACGCCACCACCTCCTCGGGAAGTTCTTTGTAGGTATTTTCCAAGAAGGCTTCAAAATAATCCGTCATCACCATGTCTTGGTCATAAATACCCAACCGCCATGAGAACTCGACCATGCTGCATTGTCGCAGCTCCCCGCCCAAAGAGAAAGAGATCGTGTTAGAATTGTAAAACTCACTACCACCTCGGAACGAGATGGTAGCAAAGAATTCCCAGCACAACTCTGCGTATACCGACTCTTGGATTTTGAACAACTGCAACCAACCATCACAAGTGATGTTGGCATATCCCAAATTACAATCTTTCACCAAGTATGGGGTGAGTTCTTCTTCCAAACCAACATTTCCCATCCATCCCCAATCCACTGCATTTGGAAGGTGGATTTCCTTCTGTCGAAGTGCCTCCAATCTGTTTAGAGCTCGTGTTTTGGATGATTTGGAGGTAATTTGTTGAAAAGATAGCCATGGCATATCACCATGGCTTCCCCCACGTGAAGATTGGCCTCTTCTTGCCATGCTACCTACATACACATATCAAGAACACAGCAACAAACAACACCCAGTAATTAAAACAAAAAAATATATGATCTGACTGTGACCTACTCGCCGAGTACACGAACCTACTCGGCGAGTAGTATGAACTCCTTGACAGATCGAGATCGGATCTGTGTAATCTGTGCAAAAGTCCAAATTGTTCATAGGGTTTTGCTGTAATTACTTATCTAACCATAGATCTTGAAGAAATTACTCCTAACAACATCTAATTCATGACTAAATCAAAACCCTAGAGTTTGGGAAAAACTCCCCAAATCCGAAATCACATCAAATCTGGGCAAATCTGTGATAAAAATTGAACCTTTCATGAAATTAAAGGGTAAAGATGTTACCTTGTTGCTTGAATGAAGAGAAACAAGTAGAAAATTGGAGAGATCTTGAAAAGTTCTTTGAAAGGCGGCTGAGAGAGAGTGCACGGCGAGTAATGGGATGAATATGGTGAAAAATAACATTTTTTACAGGTTTTATTTCACTGGATTTGAACCGGCTACTCGCCAAGTAGAATGGGTCTACTCGCCGAGTAGACGCGCTTATTATCAACTTTTAACTGAAAACGGGCACTTACTCGCCGAGTACACGATTTTACTCGGCGAGTATATGTCACAGGTTGAAAAAAATTTGTATTTTGGAAAAATTAATGTATCAATCCATGTGTTTAGCCCATCCACCCCAGACTCTAAGCATAGCTTGTCCTTAAGCATTTATAGACATAAAATAGATGAAGAAGAATGAAAAAAAAAAACAAAATGAAAAATAAAGAAAAGGAAAGAAAATGCAAACTTGAGACTCGGGTTGCCTCCCGAGAAGCGCTTCTTTTGATGGAGTCATTAGCTGGACTCCGCCCCGTCTACGTAGTTGCAGTCCCGCCCAGTAGCAACTCCTCCAATCCTTCATTCCGGGGGACACCTTCTTCACATTTTTTTTTAATCTATGACCATTGAATTTGAATGGTGTGCCATCTATTGATATCAACTCTATAGCCCCATGTGGAAACACCGTCTTGACCAGAAAGGGACCATCCCACCTTGATTTGAGTTTTCCCGAGAAAAGTTTTAATCGGGAATTGAAAAGCAATACTTTTTGGCCTTCATGAATGTCTTTATTTTTTATTCTTTTATCATGCCATTTCATGGCCTTTTCTTTATAGAGCCAAGAACTAGAATAGGCATCATTTCTTAGCTCTTCAAGGGCATTCATTTGCATCAACCAGTTGCTCTTTAATTCTTCTATATCGAAGTTGCACCTCTTTAAAGCCCAATATGCCTTATGCTCGATCTCGACCAGTAAATGGCATTGCTTTCCATAAACTAACCTATATGGTGTAGTAGCAATAGGTGTTTTGAAAGTTGTACGAAATGCCCATAACGCGTCATCCAATTTATCCGACCATTCCTTGCGGTTGCTTCCCACCGATTTCTCTAAAATACGCTTCAAGGCTCGATTGGTCACTTCGGTTTGTCCACTAGTTTGTGGATGGTATGATGTGGAGAGCTTATGGGTAACCCCATATTTCTTGAGCACCTTTTCCAATTGATCATTGGCAAAATGTGTGCCTCAGTCACTGATTAAAGCCTTCGGAACCCCAAACCGTGAGAATAGCTTCTTCAAGAATCGTACCACTACGCGTCCGTCATTTGTTGGTAAAGCTTGCGCCTCCGCCCATTTTGAGACATAATCGACCGCTACTAGTATGTACTTGTTTCCTTTGGATATGGGAAAAGGTCCCATGAAGTCAATGCCCCACACGTCAAACACCTCGCACACTTGGATACTATGTTGTGGCATTTCATTTCGAGATGAAATGTTTCCCACTCTTTGACAAGCATCACATTCTTTGACAAATTGGGCTGCATCTTTAAAGATTGTAGGCTAATAGAACCCAATGTCAAAGATCTTCTTTGCAGTGTAGTGTGCTCCATGATGTCCTCCTGTGGGCCCGCTATGGCAATGTTCTAATATTCTTCGGCTTTCCTTCCCGAACACACATCTTCGTATAATTCCATCCGCACAGCTTCGAAAGAGGTATGGGTCGTCCTAAAAGTAATATTTGATTTCCTCAAAGGATTTCTTCTTTTGTTGACTACTATAATCCTTCGGGATGTAATTTGTAGCTAAATAGTTAGCTATGTCTGCGAATCATGGCTCTTCTCCCACTGACACCATAATGTATTCGTCCGGAAAGTCGTCTCCATCTTTGTCTTCTTGCAATTGAGGGTTCTCTAGCCTAGATAAGTGATCAGCCGCTACATTCTCCATTCCTTTCTTGTCTCGTATTTCTATGTCGAATTCTTGAAGAAGCAACACCTATCGTATCAGTCTTGGATTAGCATCCTGTTTGGAAAACAAATACTTTATAGCCGAGTGGTCAGTAAAAACAGTGGTTTTAGATAAAACCAAGTAAGGGCGAAATTTGTCAAAAGCATAAACCACAGCTAACAATTGTTTTTCAGTAGTAGTGTAATTCTCTTGGGCTGGGTTTAAGGTCTTGCTAGCATAGTAGATGGGTTGAAAGTGCTTATCAACCCTTTGACCAAGGACCGCTCCTAACGCATAGTCACTAGCATCACACATGATCTCAAAGGGTAAGTTCCAATTTGGTGCAATAATGATCGGGGCATTAGTTAATTTTTCCTTTAAAAATTCAAATGCCTCTAAACACTCTTTAGTAAAATTAAATGGTGCATCTTTAAGTAATAATTGTGTTAGAGGTTTAGTGATTTTGGAAAAATCCTTTATAAAACGCCGGTAAAAACCTGTGTGTCCTAAAAAACTCCTAATGCCCTTCACATTAGTTGGTGGGGGTAATTTGGCAATGGTGTCAATCTTTGCCCGATCCACCTCAATTCCCTTTTTGGAGACTTTGTGTCCCAAAACTATACCCTCCTTGACCATGAAGTGACATTTTTCCCAATTTAGGACCAAGTCGGTTTTCTCACACCTAGCAAGCATTGAGTCAAGATTTGTGAGACAGACATGGAAAGAGGATCCGAAAACAGAAAAGTCATCCATAAAGACTTCCATGAATTTTTCCACCATATCGTGGAATATGGCGGTCATACACCTTTGAAATGTCGCAGGTGCATTGCATAGCCCAGAAGGCATGCGTCTATAGGCGAAAGTCCCACTTGGGCATGTGAATGTGGTCTTTTCTTGGTCCATTGGGTCTATGGATATTTGAAAATACCCTGAAAACCCATCTAGAAAGCAATAATAGCTATGGCCCGATAGTCTCTCTAACATTTGATCTATAAAAGGTAGGGGGAAATGGTCTTTACGAGTGGCATCGTTTAGCTTTCAATAATCGATGCACACTCGCCAACCGGTTACCGTTCGCGTCGGAATTAACTCATTCTTTTCGTTGGTTATGACCATCATTCCTCCTTTCTTGGGCACCACTTGGACCGGACTCACCCATGGACTATCGGAAATGGAGTAGATGATTCCTGCATCTAAGAGTTTGACCACCTCCTTCTTGACTACTTCTTGCATGTACGGGTTCAATCTTCTTTGGTGTTGCACCACCGCCCTTGATCCTTCTTCTAGATTGATTTTGTGAGAGCAATACGATGGGCTTATTCCCTTGATGTCGGAGATGTTCCATGCGATGGCTCGTTTCCATTTCTTCAACACGTGTACAAGTTCCTCCTTTTCCGTCTTGGATAGATCCGAGGCTATGATTACTAGCTTTTGATTTCCTTCTTCTAGAAAGGCATACTCCAGATGGTCAGGTAACATTTTAAGCTCTGTTTGGTGGTTCTTAGTGATGGACTCGCCGAGTGCAGGTGTGGTACTCGGCGAGTTTGCAGCTGCATTCGCGACTTCTGTCTTCTCTTCAGATGTACTCGGCGAGTAGATCGGCCCTACTCGGCGAGTAGGGCTGTTAGATTGCTTCATTATTTCTTCATACTCCGCTTCTTCCAACAGTCTTTCAATTTCTAATAAATCTTTTTCTGGATCAAATGCTTCATCTAAAGCTGCAAACTTGCTGGAATTTTCAGGTATGTCTTCTTCCAATAGTTCGTCGAGCATGTCGATTGAGAACGTCGTGTCATCACTGCTCCTAGGGTATTTCATAGCTTGGTCTACCCCGAATGTTACTGAATCGTCCCCGACCCGCAAGGTGAGCTTAGAATCTCTCATGTCTACGATAGTGCTAGCTGTGTTGAGGAAAGGCCTTCCAAGGATAATTGGTACTTGCGGATCCGCCTCCATGTCTAGAATGATGAAATCAGCCGGAAAGACAAATTTGTCCACTTTCACTAGCAAATCTTCACATATGCCTCTTGGGAAGGTGACTGTCTTGTTTGCCAAATGAATTGCCATGCGAATTGGCCTTGGCTCCGGGAGGTCTAGCTTCTTAAAGAATGAGTATGGCATAAGATTCACACTTGCTCCAGAATCAGCTAAGGCATGAATTGCAGCCAAGTTGCCAAATTGGCAAGGTAAAGTTAAGCTCCCCGGATCACCCTTCTTCTTTGGTAGCTTGTTTAGCATTGCGGCGGAGCAGTTCTCATTAAGCACTACCTTCTGCACTTCCTCCATCTTTCTTCTATTGGTGAGGAGTTCCTTAAGGAACTTTGCATACTTGGGCATTTGCATGACGGCTTCAATGAAAGGAATGTTGATTTGAAGAGTTTTAATGTGGTCTAGAAACTTCTGATATTCCTCTTCCTGCTTCTCTTTCTTGGCTCGGGCTGGGTATGGCATTGGAGGCTGGTAAGGCTTTACAGGAGACTGTTCACTCGTTTTTGATGGGGTACTCGCCGAGTCCATCGGCCCTACTCGGCGAGTAGGACTCTCAGATTGTGATTCTTGGTTTTCTGCTTGTTCTTCCGCTTCTTCCTTCTGTGAGTCCCTGGTTGCTTCAGTTCGAATGGGGGCCAGGGGAGTGACGATCTTCCCACTTCTTGTTGTGACAATCTTTATTTGCGCGCCTCGTGGGTTGTTTTCGGTTTTGCTAGGAAGTTCACCTGATGACCTTTGGTTAAGTTGTTGAGCAAGTTGCCCAAGCTGCGTTTCTATATTGTGGATGGATGCTTGCTGGTTCATGAGCATGGTTCTTGTTTCTTGGATAGCAGCATCATGGTCACTATGCCTTTTTTCGGAAGCAGCCACAAATTTAGTAAGCATATCTTCCAAGCTTGGCTTCCTTTCTTGCACCGGCTCCTCCTTTTGATAAAATCCTCTCCCTTTTTGTCTATACTTCTCCTCCTTGGCCTTCTTGTACTCTTCGTAAGGAAGCCACTCTTTCTTTTGTTTGCGCCAGCCCTCATCATATCGGTCTCCACTCGAATAACACGCTTGCGCCTTCTTGTTGCCATTCTCATCCAAATCGCAATCTCTAGTGAGGTGAGGTCCATTGCAGTTTTCACAACCCACCCGAATAGCATGGATCGTTTGATCCATTTTTTCCATTCTCCTATCCATGGTTTTTAGCATAGCCATGACCGCGGATAAGTCTTCAGTAGCATCATAAGCGGCTCCCCTCGTGACATCATGCCTAGGGTTATGGTATTCTCTAGAGTGTTTAGAGAATTCTTCAATCAATTCTTTAATCACTGGGGGTGGCTTCTTTGTAAGTGGGCCTTGCGAGTCTAGCAACTGCCGGGCTGTGACATTTACTCCATCATAGAAGATGGAAACTTCTTGCTAGCTGTTTAGATCATGGTGTGGGCAGTTTCTTAGCAGACTTTTGTACCTCTCCCATGCTTCATATAGCGACTCTCCAGCTTGTTGTTCAAAGTTTTCAATGGCCTTCTTCAGCTTGGCTATCTTGGAAGGTGGGCAAAAGTGATCAATGAATTCTTCCTTCATCTTGGCCCAAGTGGTGACTGATTCGGGGGGAAGTGACTTGAGCCAGTCTTTAGCAGCACCCTTGAAGGTTACCGGAAGCATACGAAGTAGTTGAGTTTCACGGGTTACATTTGGAATATTGAAGTAATCAGCTACATCATTGACTTCATCCAAATGTTTGTAGGAATCTTCATGATCTTTCCCATAGAAAGGTATTTCTTTGAGTGAAGCTAGGATATGACCTTTTAGCTCGAAGGTAGCAGTCGCGGGAATTGCAGGTTGCACAAGTCTCGGGCCATTGTCGTCGCGCATCCTCTTCTTCCATTTATATTTCTAACGTTTGTTCAAGTGTGTCTCAAGTTCTTCTCTCAACAGGTATTGAAGTAAGGAATGGTATGTAAGGGGTTTTTATGTATAGGCCGTAAGTAGAGCTGATTGCAAGAGCAGAGAAGTTCAGCTACTTCACTCGACATTTTAGGTGAGTTTCCCTCCAATAGGAATGTCGGACCATTTATTTATGTTAGCATATATCGGACTTAGATCCAATGTTAGGGTTAGCTCGATGTAGGTTATATGTTTCCGGACTTTGGTTTGATGTCGGGGAAATCCCGAGGAATGTTTGTATGCTTGATATCTTTGTGATTCTTGCATGTGTTTGTTATGTGTTCCGGGCTTCGATTTGATATCGTGGCAAGTCCAAGGAATGTTTAGCTTATATGTTATGTTTATATGTTTCGGGCTTCGATCTGATGTCGGGGCAAGCCCAAGGAATGTTTATATGTTTTATTTTATGTGTATATGTTATATGCTTGTTGATATGTTATATGTATACCGGAATTCAGTCTGATGTCGGACTATGGTCCGATGCGGGGTGGGGCCCGATGTCGAACATTGGTCCGATGTCGGGCAGGGTCTGATGTAGCAGGCAAGGCCTAATGTTATGTTATTATGTGATTATGTGATTATGTGCATGGTATGTGGTGGTTTAGGGATACTCACTAAGCTTCGTGCTTACACTTTTCAGTTTTGGTTTTCAGGTACTTCCAGTAGTAAAGGGAAGAGCTTGGGATGATTGTAGTGCACACACCATTTGTCTAGCCTAGGATGTTTATACACTGATATTTATGACAAATGTTTTTGATATACACGACTTATGATTCTTATATGATGTTTGATAACTATGGTTATCTTAATGATTTAAAAGGAACTTTTCGTACTGTATTTTTGGGATGTTTCACTAAGCTTGTCTCTTGGACCTTAGTGAGTGCTCAAGACTCAACCTTTTCTTTCCATGTTGATAGATCTCTTGTGTTTCCCCTTTTCCATGGTTTTGATGGATTTAAATGATGGGATCTTATAACGTTTGCAACTTTATGAATCTCCAGGTCAAAATGAGCAAGTAGCGTCTTGGATCTGGATTATAATCAAGTTTTGATGTCATGCATGGGATTTTAGTCATTAAACCTAATTTTTCCCATAAAATGGAAAAGGGGATGTTTTAGACATGTAAGTCCATAAAGCTACGATTTTTAAGGTCACTTTAGAGTGTGAAACCATTCTGGAAACTTTAGAGGTGCAACTCTAAAGATTTGGTATTCAATGAGAATCTTGATGCATTAAGTCACCATTAGTGATTGGGTTTGGGAGTTTGGATTATGGATGGGTTTGAGGGTTATAGTTAAAAACTTTAACTATCAAGACCATAGGAAGGACCAGATCTAGGCCTTCGAGCTTTTGTAGTTGAAGTAAAAATGACATCATGGTTTAAGTTGTCCAGACGCGTCATCATGACATGGTTGAGGCGGGATAGCGTGGTGACTTAGTGAAGACCCGCCTATTTTGTCAGTGTGCGACCATATCATGGACAAGGAGGCCACGACATTGCGAGTAGCTGGGTTGACTTTTGGCTTTTCAATTTGACTTGAATTTTGACCAAAATTTAACCTACGGGTATTTTGGATCTTTTGATCTGTATTATGAGTTTTGGACACTTTATTTATAAAGGTAACCAGTAGAGTCGATTTTGGAGCAACGTGTTATTTTAGTTTCTCTTTTGTCTATGAGGCGAGTCTCCTCACTATATCCATGGGTTAAAGGTCCTAATGCCGACCCATTATTCGGTTATTTACAATAGTAGATGTTATGTGATATATTGCCACACCCCCAAACCGAGAACGGCAGAAACGTTTGGGGGTGGATTACTTCTTGTATAATATCATAACAATTGAATAAGAGTGATCAAATCCATACAACCATCATATTCAAAATTTATATATTTACATTACATTCGAATCGCTATTTGTTTGATTCAAAATATAAATGACAAAACTTTAAGACATGATGCTGCTATGGCCCATCTTCAAAACCCTTTTTGGTACCTATTTACTCATTTCCTGAGAATACAAGTAGTTTTGAAAGAGTGTCAACAATTAAGTTGGAGAGTTCATAAGAGGTTTGTATGAGAAAAATCTACCATTTTTTCTTGAAAGATGAAAGAGTGTGCTTCCAGAAAGTTCAATATTTACTTTTAAAATGAGTTGTAGTCTTAGAAACCACAAGACTGATATGTATAATTATTCTTATACTTAAAATAGTAATATATATAAAACCATTTAAATTTATGTTTCCAAAAATGCAAGTTGTACTATACTGGAAAATATAAGTGAATCTAATGTTTTCTTTTAAATGTACCGTATGTCTTAATCTCTAAGAACAAAAATGTAAGTTGTATCGTATTGGAAAATAGTGTAATGTAGTTTTATCTGAATAAAATAGTGTAATGTAGTTTTACCATTTAATAAAACTAATTGAATGTATGATAGCCTCGTAAACCAAATGTATTGTTAATACCCCATGTGAATTATTATAACCATGCTAGCGACTAGTTGGCATGCTACACTCTCTTACCGAGAATGTGGTTATAATTCATGAACTATAGTATGTACTCTAGTAGGTACGGTGAAGGTATGTCTCACAAAATTATATTAACTGGTTTAAGTCTAGTGCAATGAAAAGCTTTTTTCTTGTAAATGTAAGTATTACCCTTCCATAGTGGTTACATAATGTAAAAATAATTATACTTTTAAATAATTATTTCTTTGTCTCGAAAGAGTAAAATAGTGTGAATGCCCCATGAACTATACCTATTATACTTTGTATAAAAAAATGTTTCGTTGAAATGAAGAATCTCTTGTATGTACCCTTATCATTTTATCATTTTTACCTTCATATTTTAGTGTTGGGTTTTGAGCATTCTAACACTCCTATGGTCTACATGCAACCCTAGAAACCTTGGATCTATGTTTTCTCTAAAATACATGCAAATTTGTTTTCCAATATTAACAACCTAACTAGCATGTTATGGGGTACTTGTAATACAAAACTTTAAGTAGAATAACATACCTTTCTTTTGTAGTTGATTGCTTGGAGTTTTTAGCCTAACATCAATAGTGTGGATGCCTCAAGTGGTGTCACAAATCACCCAAAACAATTTCGAAATTCTTGAGAGAATATGATGCTCACTAAAATCCGCTTACTCTTGTTTATCACATATACTATTGCCAATTCTAGAACCAAGGACCTCTTTATATAGTATGAAGGATTAGGGTTAAACCCTAATGCCCATGACTCTTCATTTACCTAGTATCCATGGGTTAAAAGCTCCATGGACTATTTATGGACTTCCATATACTCTTAGCTCATCCTAAGTAAATCTTAGCCCAATCCATATATAGTTAAGAGTCCATATTTAACTAGCCTCTTTTGATCACTAAATTAATTCCAAAATCAATTCTTGATCAACGCTAATTAAATAATATGATTTCATATTAATATATTATAACTTATAATATATTAATAGATCATAAACATCTTATTCTCAAAAGTATATCCATACAAATTGTTTGGTGAAGTGCAACCCAAATGGACCATGTCGGTCCGGTCAAGTTCATACCAAATATAGTTACGAACTTAGACACCTTATCCAACATTTAGGATGTTACATCTTCACTCGTTAAAGGGATTTAATTCCTATAGAGCTCACTTAGGGGAGATTGTAATGGAAGATAGTTCCCATTGTCATAATAGTTGGTAAAAATATTGTTAATAGAAGTGTCCTTTTAGGTTACACGCAAAGACATAAATAAGTAATTAATTTTTTTTAATGGGAAATACAATATATTCCTAAACTACTCCTAAATCCACATATGACTTAGACGTGACTTGAACACTCAACCTCAAGGAGGGACGGAAACACCTGATATTGTTGGGCTAGAAGCCCTTTTAAATAAATAATTAATTACACATGAAAACTAAATGGATCTAGTTTATTAATGAATTAAATGTATAATTAATTAATCGAAACATATAAATTTTCAAGGGGTTAAGTGAAAAAATTTGAAAGTCAAATCTTTTGGATAATTATTTGCGTTATCGATAAATACTAGATAATTGGATAATTATCTAAAAGGGAACCCTAATCCCACCAAATGAATAGAGGAGTCCTTGGACAGAATCTGATGATGATTCCAAGTGAAAAATATATCTAAAACCCGGCAATCCCTTTTCTCTTCTTCAAACCCTAAAATTCCCGTAGAGATATAACATGTCTTCATGTAGTCTCGACACGCCTCAAGAACAAATCAGATTTGTTGTGGTGTTTTCGGTTATAGAAGTGTGAAGTTGTTTTGATTCCTTGGGTGCAATCTCAGAAAAAGTAAACCTACTTTGAATTATATTCCATCTGTTCAACTAGTGAGAAGAAATAAATCAAAGGCTTCGAAAGTATGATTTCCTTTCCCTCTCTTTGGTTAAATATTTATGTAGCATCGATTGGATGTACATGAGATCCGTCTCTTGGACTGTGATGTTACTAGGTTTTTTTTTTCTTTTTTTATATTGTTTCCGTTATGATTGTGCCTTTGTGGCCAAAAGATCCTCCATCAGATTCTTGGCAGATGAAAGTGACCCCCACAAGTCAAGGTTCTTGTGAGATTTTTCATGACTTTTTGATGAAAAGTGAAGTGATGATGAACAGGATAAAAGACACGAAGAGAATTGGCCCCTAAAGGAAGAGACCTTGTTTCAGTGTAGTCGACACCAAAACTCTACCCTAATATATATTTGTAATAGATGACATCTTTTGTAAAATATGTTGTCAAAGGCGTGTGAGAGAGAGAGGACCCCCCCCCCCCCCCCCCCCCCCCCCGAACGAGGAGACCATGTTTCAATACTCTACTATATTTTTTGTGATAGATGATATATTTTGTAAGTTATGTTGTCGGAAGGGGTGCTAGGTATGGTTTGTTTGTCCACCATTATTTACATAGTCTTTTTTTTTTCAGTCCTTAGTTTTCCTATAAATAAGAGTCATTGTTAGTGTTTGAAAGTGTGCACGGAATCCAAAAAACAATCTATCTTATAATTCATCACTATGAAATACAAGTTGCAATCCATCGAAAATGAGTTTTTTTCTAGTAGTGTAAAAAAAAAGTCTTAGTTTTTTCATTTATCGTAATAATAATAAAATAATATGAGTATAATTAACATTTTTTAGTAATATAAAAATAAATAAAAATGTCGAATGGTTTTGTGTAATAATATATGTTTTATTAAACATAAAATAATAACATCATTGCTTAATTTTAAAATACAAAGTTCCATAAATTTAATTCTATACCAGTCATCTTATTAAATTAGGGAACACATCATTTTGTATATATGCATGTGATATTCACTTATTCAAAGTTATAACTAGAAGATTAAAGAAAAGACTATATCATGGTTCTTAAATCTATTGTTGTTGTATCTTTTGTGTTTTTTATTTGTACAATTGAAAGTGTTGTTGGAGGAAAACTTAGAGAGGAGAAGACAACCCTTGGACATGGTGAGGAGATAAGCAAGATTAGAGGAAGTTTTGGGTGTGAAGTTGGAGAAGAAACTTGTGGTGAGATTAGAGGGAAAAATGTGTTGGATGGTGGTATAGCAGGAAACATAGGGTTAAATGATGTCAACAGAGGGCAAGTTGGCTTCAATTTTGATATAATTTTTGGACCTCGAACAATAAATGAAACCAAAGCTTCAGTTGGAGATTCAAATGATAATGGAGCAATAAGCATGGGGGGATCCGCAAATGGAAATGGAATCGGAGCTGCAGCTGGAATTGGAGCAGGAGCTGGAGTTGGAGCTAAGGGACCTGGAGCCGTAGCTGGACTTGGAGCTGGCGCCGGTGCCGGAGCCGGAGGTGGAAATGGAGCTGGAGCTGGAGCTGGAGCAGGGGCTGGAGCTGGAGCAGGAGGAGGGAATGGAGCCGGAGCCGGAGCAGGAGCCGGAGCCGGAGCTGCAGCTGGAGCTGGAACCGGAGCTGGAGTCGGAGCCGGAGGTGTAATTCCTCCCTACACTGCATCTTCTCCTCGAGCTGCTCCTCCTCCTGCATCTGGATATATGGCTACTGCCGAATATAGATCCATTTTTTGATTTTTCAATCGTGGTGGGTGGTAATGATGACGTTTAAACACCAATGCATCTTTCAAATTAACATTGAATTAAATAACTACTTGAGGTTGTCTACTCATAAGTAAACATCCTCCCTCCTCTTTTGTGCAAGTTTGCTAAATAATTATTCTTCAACGTAACTTTTTTTTTGAACAACTGAATCATTTTATTAAGAAGTTAGCGCGGAGTTAACAAAGGTTACATAGGAATAGAAAGAATAGAATTTATACGTCAAACCAATCTATTAGCACTGAATTTCATATTCTTGTTCATTATCCAGATATAAGAATTAACGATCAATCTATCAATCTGTAAATTTGATTCTAGAAAATAACCTCATTACAAAACACTTAATCGGCTGGAATGCTTTTGCAAGGTTTTCTTTTATGTAGTATTTGATTATTAATTTGTCTTTTTGTGATGTGCCGATTTACTTTATTAAATTTTTAATGATCTATGAGTTTTAAGTCACTTTTGATTTTTTGATTGAATGTATGCTACCAGTTTCATAGTCGCTTCGATAACTTTGCTCTGTTACTTTCAAATAGTCTTATATATTTTTGTTACTTAATTAGTTTTTTACGTTTACATTTAATGTTGTTTTATTACTAATTAACTTTTTTTTAGGGTATGGTAATTTTTTAGTGTTTAATTTTGTTATTTTTCATATAGTTAAATACACGTTAACTACTTGTACCACCTACTTGTTGATCGTACAATTGTTAATTTATTATGCTTACATTTTAGGTTCTTGATTTCAATAGCATAAATAGAGCCACCTAACCTCTCTAAGTGACAAACATTTAGGAGTGTCACCAAAATCAAAGAGATGGAACATCACATATCCTGGACATCTATTTTTCTCAACTTACCGTTAAGGTAGAAGGAGTGATATTGTTTTTATCACATCATTTTTGCTCCCACATAGACTTCACGTCACATTATAATACAAGTTAAATATTAGCAATAAAACACAATGATTAAAAATATAAATCATGAATAATATAAAAGTAAAACCTACATATATATATTTTTTTACAATCTCTACCTTTGACCTTTATCGACAAATTTTTTTTGTTCACTATAGTGAGTTATTGAGATTGACATTATCTTTACGTATCTTTATTTTCTTTTAAATGTTTTAGTTATAATCTTAGTTTGATAATGTTTAGGATTCTTATTTTGATCCTAGTATAAAAATTCTCACGTATGCGATTTTACCATTAATCGAATAAAAAGAAGTCGATTATCTCATTCTAAATTTTATATGGCATTAGGGCAAAAATATGGGAAAACAACCAAATTTTGCTTAAACAATACTCGATGGCGAGGGTTGAAACTCATCACCACTAGGGGTGTTCAAAACAGGATATCCGAAAATTCGGATGGTAGATTTTTGATATTTGAATCCGTATCCGGAACTTCGAATATCCGAATTTGATTCGGATATTAAGTCAGATATCCGAAATTCATCGTTTGCAAATGTTTGTGTTCAATTTGACAAACAACTTAACACACCATTTACTTTACTGAGTAAGAGAATTAATAAAAATAAACAAACTAGAGAAGCCTTGTGTATTTAACATTAATCGATCCTCAGTAGCTTTATAACTTATAATTGAAAGCAATTTTCTTCTTGCATAGTCTAACTGCTATTAACATTACAATTAACTTCGTATAAAAACTAAAAATTAGTTTTGCAAACAAAACTCATATCGTGGCTTCATCTTATAAAGAAGATGAACAAAAAAATAAGTATGAAGTTATCCTTCCATCTAGAAATTAAGGCAACAAAAATTCTTATATGGCAATATTTAAGGTAATCGAAAGAGTAAAATAATGAAACACATAAACCAAGAGATTAAAAGTAATGTTAACTATGCAGTTAGCACTCGCAATATATGGATGTATCTAGAAGAAAGATTCATAAGAGAAAACACCATGAGAACCTATGAATTAAGCACGACGATAACTATGATTCGCAAAGAAAATATGACAATCTTAGCCTACAACATGAAGCTAAGAGAAGTCTAGGATGAATTACAATCGATTAGCCCATCACCATCATGTAAATGCCAAGGCTGTACGTATGACATCACGAAAGAAATTGCAAAATTACGAGAAAATAAACGTCTATATGGTTTTCTAATTGGGCTTATTGAAGTATATGGATCTTTGAGGATTCATATTCGAAGTATAGATCCACTACCCACGTTAAGCATTGTGTATTATCTTCTATGCCAAGACTAACAACAAAAAAAAAAAAAAAAAAAAAAAAATGGCATGTTTAGCAATTCTATGGGAGAAGCTGTAGCTTTTCAGATTAGCAATAAAATTGGTTTAAGAATTTTTGAAAAAGGAACGTTCTTGAATAACTTCAACAAGAAAGAAGAAAGGAACAAGAATGGAAGGAATGATGACAAATGGTGCTCTTAATGCTAGAAATCAAGAAACACAATAGATATGTGTTTTGAGCTTGTTGGTTATCCTATTGGTGGTCGACAAAATCAACCACCTCCAAGAAACAAACAAGCAGACCTAAACAACAATAATCACGTGTTGCTACCACTAGTAGAGATGCTCCACAACAGTCTTCTGTTCTTACTAAATAATATTACGAAATATTGTTGCAACTGTTGAGATCAAAAAAGTTGAGTGTGCAAAGGACCAATCCTATAAGAAACATAATTGGTAAAGTTGAAAGACAAGATGATTGGATCATTGGCTTGAGTGCTAGTGATCATATAACCCATCTCACAAAGTGGTTAAAAGATATGATCGACATAAAGAACACCATTTATGTCACTATACCTAACGGAAAATTAGTGACTGTTAAAGGAGTTAGTGATATGCAAATAACAAATTTTAAACTGAAAAACGTCATGAATATGCCAGATTTTTTTGCAATATAATTTTATTTAGCATGATAAAACGTGATTTATGTTTTTCATTAACGTTTCAGTCTCATCTATGTTACATGCAAGACTTAACGTTATTGGGATAGCTAAGGCATCCGATGGACTTTACTATTTAGAGCAGGTTGAAAAGAAAGAAAGTGGCAATCATGGTTCTAAGAAAGTATGAAGTTTGGCATAGAAGATTGGGACACACTTCAAAGGGACTACTTCGTAAGAGACAGTAGTTAGGGAATATAGGTACTTGTAGTCAATTTTGTGATTTTTGTATTCATACAACACAACATAGACTTCTTTTTCCAATAAGTTTTTCGAAAACAATACAATATTTTGATTTGATTCACATTGATAGGTGGAGTCGATACAAACATGCTTCTCTTGATGGTGCATATTATTTTCTATCAAATGTTGATGACTATAGTCATAGGGTGTGGGTGTATTTGATGACAAAAAATTCCTACGATTATTAACAGCCCTATGGGTCGATACAAACATGCTTCTCTCAATACAAACATGATTTTCTTGATGGTGCCTATTACAACTCGCTACCCAGTGCTGGCCAAGAGTCTTATCTCCCCTGTGTTGTTCGCAATAGTGTTTCTAGGGATAACTTTCAGATGTGACTTAGAGGCGGTAATCATGGATTGAATATGTTGCAGTTGCTTTACGAACCTCAGAGCTTGGCACAACATTCGCACCAACTAACACTCTCAAAGGTTGTTTGGCGATGTCGTGCTTCTTAGCTACCTCGGCCTAGCAACTTATCGACACCATTATCACATTGCAGCTTAACTCTGCATAACATCATTAATAGCCTTGCTTTGCATAATATTATCAACAACCAGCTCTGTATAACATTACTATTAGCCCTGCGTTGCACCATATTACCAGCAACAACTACGTTGCATCACATCGATCAAATTATACTCTCGTGAAGAAAGGAGTATCAAGCCATCCAGTACTGTATTAATCCATGTCTACCTTATCATGTAACACCACTCCTCTCGCGGTCGAGGTTCGGACATTTTTTTTATCTCTTTAATGCATTATTGATTTGACTGTATCCAATCCAATGTCATTGGCCCCACACCAATCACATCGGATTAGGAGGACATGTTAACAATTGGTCTATTAACATGGCCCAAACGTCAAGATTTGGCGTACCAGCCTTGCCTGTCGCTCTCCTAGTAGCTCTGTTTGGTGCCTGGGCCTAGCACTCACCTTGCGCCCGGGAACTCTCTCTCAGCTCCTTGCTAGTTGGGCCTAAGCTGGGTTAGCTGAAGGCCTGACCTAACTATCCTTTGACCTAATTTTTAACGTCCTGGAAATCATAAGATAAAATTTTCATTTTTAATTCAACCATAAACATCATTTATCCTTTTCAATCATTCAAAAGTATATTAGAGTAAAGATAGTTCTCAAAGTACAATAAAAAAATCATAAGGTTATAGAAACATAGGTGGATGCGCTTCGTTATGTTGGACCCTTCCCTTTCGAACCAAAAGTACCTGAAACCATAACCATAAAACTATAAGCACAAAGCTTAGTGTGTTCCCCAAAATACCACATATGATATATGTCTTTCGGTCTAGCCCTTACATTGGACCCAACCCATAATAATGGACCTGGGCCATCATACAATGGGCCTAGCCTTTCATAAAATGGGCCTAACCCAACATACAATGCAAGAGTTACAGTGTTGTTGTAACATCCATAAAATTTCAGTAAAATTTAAAATTTTCAAACCGATCCTTTTATCAAAGAGGTATTTACAGAACCGTTGTTTCCAAAACATTTACTTAAAATCGAAATCTTTTACATATAGATTTCAAAACATAGATGTTATCAGAGTATCCCATCAACCATGAGTTCTAAAACACAAGGATGTGTACAGTCACGCCCTCGCCTTGCCGAGAACATTTGGAGCACCTGAAACAATAAACTGAAACCGTAAGCACAAACCTTAGTGAGTTCCCCCAAAGTACCAACCCACAAACAATAACACATAAACAAAACAGCATACTATTGGTCCAATCAACTGTCGGGTTGGAATAACCCAGGCCCTTAACCATCAGGTTGGAATACCAACAAACTATGGGTCCAATCAACCATCGGGTTGGAATACCCCAGGCCCTCAACCATCGGGTTGGATTGCCAACATATTATGAGTCCAATCATCCTTGGGATGGAATACTCTTGGCCCACAACCATCAAGTTGGAATACTCCGGCATGTTGGCTTACGCACAAAGCACAGAAGCCTCAGCCACCAATCAAACATATGTACATATAGCAGATAATCATATATCAGTCTATAGCCAGTAAAACATATCGAACATATCACTAAGCATAGCATCATCCTATCTACGAGGATACCGATCTAACAGATTACTACAATACTCAGTTATAAGATAATCCAAGATAATAATCCAAAGGGCCGGCGTTGGTGCCTTAAACCCTGTTAGTACAGTGAGGCAAACTTACCTGAAAACAACAACATAACACAGACCCACATCAATAGCTAAGATGAGTTTCCAACTCTCTTAACAACTACAACCATATTAATATTCTATACTTAGATCATATTTCAACTATTATTTATTAATATTACATAATATGCTTTTTTTTATTTACTTTTATTATCATGTCGGGAATAATCAAGTCCTTAAGTTGTTCTTGTTAATATACTATACTCAAATGTTGGTTCCTATTTTAACCACATGATAATATAACTATGAACGTTAAAATTCATACAACTCTATTGACATATAAAGCTCTTATCAATTAGTTACCTTTTAGTTAATTTAATCGAACCATAATCACATAAATATTCATCGTCCACTAGATAAAATAAACGACCTTTAATTAATCGGTTTTTGTTTTAAACACACTTTATATGGCTTAGTTATGTTTTTTTGGGCTTATAACCAATAACCAAATCACTTATAACCTAAATCACTTATAACCTATATATAGCATCTTGTTCTTTTTTCTGGTAGATGTAGCCCAACATACTCAATCCCAATTCACTAAATCTACACACAGAATTTAAAAGTCAAACAGGAAGCAGGTTACCTCATTATCGGCGTTGCATCCACCCACTTTGATCTTCGGCGAGAGTGTCCTATCCCCATCTCCTTCCTATTCTTCACACATCATGGCAACCCAATCCCAAATAACACGAGGTTGTCCTGCTACACTAAATGGTGTAGTATCACAGCCGGGTATCTCATAAATAAGGGATAATGTCTCTGTAGCACATCAAAGTTTCGTCAATTATCCGATTTGGTCATTAAAGTTATTTTTTTGCATAATAGACCATTAAACTCCATTTTTTACCTGTTAAATAGGGGAATTATCCAGATTTTACCCGGTTTCACCGGTTACACTAAGCCTATGTGGATTTATTGTTCTTTTTTTTAATATGTGGCTTTTTGCCCTCTTTCTTTAAAACCCTAAATTAAAAAAAAAAAAAAAAAAAAAACCCTACCCTTTACCCAAGAAGAGCAGTATGTCTTCTTCCCGGTCCCCCCACCACAAAAATCAACCGGTGATTATGGTTGCTTCTGCATACTGATTATGCTTCTTCTGTGTTGGTAGCCTTTACCCCAAGCAAAACAGAGATCGACATTGCTCTTTTGTCTCCTACAAACAATCGATCAAAGGTCTAAGTCAATGAACAACACTCCCTTTTCTTCGTTCCCAATCGAGAATGTCAGGTACTTTCCTTCATTACATCTTCTTGCACAATTTTCTGCGTATGTGCGAGAATCCTCATCAACAAGGAATCAAATTCCATTTTTCTTCTTCTCGGTATTGAAATTTAGAGGTTGATAATGGTCATGGTGACTGGTATAGAGAAAATAAGGATGGTCTGTTGGTGAATGGTAGGTTGTAATGGAGAGACAAGGATAGTGGCTTTATATACAGGTAAGTGGCAGGGGATTATTTTTTTGTTTCTCTAAAATCATTTGGTTTTAGACCAATCTTTCTTATATATACAAACACTAAGAACACTTGGTGATCATCGTGTTCATCAGTGAAAGAAAAGGTGAAGATGAAAGACATGAAGAACTTCTCTCACCGATGATCTACCGATTTAGGCCTTGGATTAGAGGGACGATGGCAACAATGTGAGCTTAACGATGGTTATGTTATAAGGTTGATGAAAATGGTGGTGGGAGATTGATTAAATCGAAATTCCAATTCTTCGGCTTGGATCTCCTTGGCGAGACGGTATCGGAGGAGCATGATCTTGCTTGAGGTTGTAGAGGTCGATGGCGGAGTAGCATATCTAGCTGGCCACCAAATCGATATTTGTTCTTAGTTTTCTTGTTGTAATTGATCTGTATAATTGAATTAATTGAGGAACCACCAAAACTGATTTCAGTTTCATGAAGGTGGTCTTGGCTATGTGGGTAAAAAAAATAACACTCGTGGAGGTGGTTCTTTAAATTTTAAAAAGTTAAAAGTATATTGTTATTTATCTAAGTGGATTATATGACGTGGCTCACAAAGAATAAAGATAAACTAATTATAAGTGCCACATCAGCGTTGTAACCTGGTAATCTGCTAAATTTGAGCAAAATGGTTTAATTGATAGGTAAAACATGACTTTAATGGCCTCAAGTGCAAAAAAATAACTTTAGTTACCAAATCGGATAATTGACGAAAGTTTGATGTGCTACAGTGACATTATCCCTATAAATAAACATGTATATCTTATAATATTTTAATTCCATTTTTATAAAAACCCGACTTTGGGTTTATAATTAATATAAATAAACATGTATATCTTATAATCTTTTAATTCCATTTTTATAAAAACCTACTTTTGGGTTTATAATTAATAAAAACCAGGGAAGAGCCCCGCTTTGCGGGGTTGGATCCGCCATGAAAACCTATCTAGGGTCAAAATGTGAATTTACGTTTCTGCAGAGAATTTAATTTGGTTTACAAAGGGGCAAAAAAGGAAAAGTATAGAATTTCAGTGTTGATAAAAGATCTAAATACCAAACAAACCCATTCTACTCGGATAAAATATTAAAAAAACAACAAAATGCAATCATGAATATTATTAAAAAGGTAAAAACACATATTCATAACTCAGCAACTATTGACCTACTAATAAACACCGTTTAGTTCTTAAATAAGTAATTATATTAACACAAAATACTCCTGTAGTATTTTAAGTTTATGTTATGTTCTAAAGTTTTCACTGTAGTCGTGTTGGTAAGTTTTTAGACTTGTTGTAACACCACAACCATTCCTAGGCACATGCTAATCACTTCTTGGAAAGATATAGTCTATCAGGATATATCACTCCCAGATTTGATTATATGTCCCCAAGCCTGCTTGTGTTGTCCAGCAACCGCAATACTTTTGTTCTGTCCTAGTATGACACTGATTTTAGTATGAATGCAGGTATGTATACTTTGGTTAAATATTTTATTATCTAAAAGTATAAACTCTTGGATAGAGTATTTTAATCCCAATGTGTTTATAGTTATATATCTTTTATTGGTTGATATAATTAATTCACTATAAACAAAGCTTTGATACCAATCTGTCACACCCCCAAACTTAAACGGCAGAAATGTTCGGGGGCGGATAACGTCATGTACAGTATCATATCAATGCATAATAGTAAACAAGCAACAACATCATCCATTGCATTAATAGTATAAATCAATACACGTGTGTTCTGTGTATAGTTGAAAATACACCAAATTATGAATCAAATAAAAGAGGAGTCTCAAATGTGCTCCATCTTCCCAAAACATGGTCATCGGTACCTGTCTATTGGTGACCTAAGAATGCAAGTTATTTTGAAATAGTATATCAGCACTTAAGCTGGTGAGTTCATAAGTATTTTAGTGTCATTGTTTTGTATGAAAGTGTTTGTAAATGTTTTCTGTAAATGTTTGTAAGTGTTTGATGTAAATGTTGTATCTCCTAGAAAATCCAATATTTTCTACTTTATTAAGAAATGTAGTCTTCTACCAAGACCCGACTTTTCTGAATCTTTGATCTTTTGTAAAAGTGAGTGTTTTTCCCAAATATGACTATAATTACCAAAATATAGTTTACATTACCATTTATGTGAGAAGATCACAATGTTAATGCAATGGGAAAATAAAGATGTACTATAGTATTGTATATAGTAACTGTTGGATTAATGTCTAAGTCCATAACTATATTTGGTATGTACTTGACCCGACCCGGCATGGTCCATTTGGGTTGCACTTCACCGACACAATTTATATGGATAATATTTTGAGAATAGTATGTTTATGATTACATATTAATATATTATGAGTTCTAATATATTATTGTGGAATCATATTATTTAATTAGTATTGATCAAGAATTAATTTATAATTAATTAAGTGATCAAAAGGAACTAATTAAATATGGACTCTTATATATATGGAATGGGCCAAGTTCATTTAGGTTGGGCTAAGCTTTCATGGATAGTCCATGGAGTGTTTAACCCATGGATCCTAGGAAATGAAAGGTCATGGGTATTAGGGTTTAACCTTAATCCTCCACACTATATAAAGATGTCCTTGGTTGGTGAAATTGGCACTAGGGTGGTACACTATGAAGGGCTAGCTAATTTCACCAGAGAGAACCAAGTATCCATATTCTCTAAAGTCTTCCAAGGTGTTTTGGTGATTTGTGATTCCACTTGAGGCTTCCACACTATTGGGGCTAAGCTCTTAAAGCTTGAAGACATCAAGCTACATCAAAAGGTATGTCATCTAACTAGTACTTTGTAGTATGAGATCTTCATAATATGCTAGTTAGGATTAAAGCCTTGGAAAGTTCTTATTTGCATGTATAATAGAGAAAACATAGATCCAAGGTTTATAGGGTTGCATGTACACCATAGGAGTGTTAGAATGCTCATAACCCAACAGTGGTATCAGAGCCTAGGCTTGTTTTCTTCTTATACTTGCAAAACTGCTTAAAAAATCGAAATTGTTGCTGTCTGATCATCAGACTCGACGAGTCCATGCCTAAAAAGTGATGAAATCGATCCAACTCGCCGAGTTAGTTCATGCACTCGACGAGTTGGACCTCCAGACAACATATTTTCGAGGTTTTTGTCTAGAAATGGACTAGGAACATTACCCTAAGTTGTTTTGAACTTATAAACTTGTTTTTTGAAGAGGTAATGTTCATGCTAATCCAATTTCAAAGATAATTGTCAATAGATTCATGTTTTGTATTAGTTTAAGGTTTAAACTAATTACATGAAAAAGTTTGATTTGAATTATCTTGTTCTTATGAGTTGCTTAGATTAATAGAAAAGTTGAGTGAAATAGTTGTTTTCAATCCAAATTAATCTAAGAGTTGATTCTAAAATGTGTTTTTGTAACTTGTCCTCAAATTATATGAAGAGTCACATTTAAGTTTCATAAAACTCATAAAAGTTGGCAAAGGTTACAAAATGAAGAGTCTAGTTCTAATTAATTGGAGTTATGACTCCATAATTTTTCCTCAAGTTATGGAGGACCAAGAGTCTCTTCATTAAATAATAAATAAAAAAAAGTGTAACCTTAATTAATTCCATAAGTTATAAAATAAAGAAAAGTTAATTCTTTTATTAGTTTAAAGTCTTCCATAACTTGTCCTCAAGTTAAGGAACTTGAAGAGTTTTTGGATTAAAACTACTTTAAGCACATAATTTATGGAATTAATTAGTTTTAAATAGTTTCAAAACTTGCCCTCAAGTTTTGGAATTTGTAAAGTTTTCTCTTATGAATACTTTAATTCCAAGTTAGCCCTTAGAATTTTAAGAGTTAAAATTCAACCCTTATACTTTATAATACTATAAGTTAATAATATATATTTGTATAAGAGTAAAGTCAGTCTTACCGCTAGTACGCCTCATTCACGAAGCCGGTCTATAAGGTGGGTATAAGGTTGTTGCCTATAAAATGGCAACTTAATGGGTGTCCACTCTCACCCACCGCTTGCTTGACTGGTGGAGGGTCGTTAGCCGAACGGGTTTGATAGGACTATAATTCTCTCTTCATTAAAAGTATTAATGATAAATACTAAGTAACTAAACTCTGAATAATTCCCAATCTTAGTTACTTAGGAAAATGTCAATAAGGTGCTAATCCATGAAATTACACTTTACACTTTGTCTAAGTCGTTAGTGGAGCGTGTGTGGTTAACCGGCACACTAACTTGCACTTAACAAGGTAGGTAAAGGGTGACTTAATATTTATCATAGTATCGATGGAGCGTGTGTGGTTAACCGGCACAGGGGTAAACACTTAAGGGTACCAAGTAATTTGCATGGTTACTTCACACCTTGTTTTGTGATCCTCGGCATCCCAGTCACAAAACCTAAAGGGCACACTCGAGATTGAAACATGCCTTTGAACAGTTCAATGAATCTCAAAGATCTAGGAGTTTCAAATCCAATTAAAACCTAATAATACATTTCGTTTATCTTGGTGGAAATTGGTGAATTGTCATTCACCTACCTTCAAATATTTTATAGCTTGGATTACGGCATACCTCTTCTAAGTTATAAAATAGTTTGTTGGGTCCTAGCCTTAATATTTCATATTGGGTGTCATATTAAGGACTATAAATCAACTATCTTGAATATCTCCCATAACATGTCTGGTTTAGACATTTATGAACTTCCCAAATATCTTGAAACAAACTTTCCTAAATGAAGATGATGTCTGTAACAACTCGAAGTTTTCCATCGTCGAAAACTTGTTCTACCCGTGAGACTTCGCCGTCAATCGATTCGTTTCGTTCTCGCTTCGGGTTAATTAATTAAGTTTTATATGTTATTATAATTTGATGAGTGTTCAAATCCCTTAGGAACTCATGAAATTAACCCAAAAAGTGTTCATTTCAAAAGATAGAAACATTCCCGCCAGGTGACGGTAACTTAATCGGGTGTGACCAAAAGCCACGTTTAATGTCGGTATCGGGTAGAATTCCACCGTGTCTAAAACTTAGACACTATTTAAAGTTATCTAAGCACTCATTTGAAGCTTTTTCTTCCTCTCTCTACTCTCTCTCTAACCTCTCTCCTAAATCCATGTTTAAAGGTCCAAATCATCAATTTTAAGCTCCAAATCTTTGAGGTACTTCCTTTAGCTTGTTATGTAACATTCCTAGCCTTCAAATTCGAGTTCAAAGCATGAAATATGACCATAATCATGAGTTTACGGCCATGGAACCATCCTAGGCCGTAAACTCATATATCATGGGTTTTGGAGCTCAAAAACCCTTCCTAAGCACAATTGGACCTTAGATATGGCTAGATGGCTTTATGAATTGGACTTATAACATTTTAAACTTGGATTTTGAGTCATTTGAAGGATTTTACAGCCAAGGACTATTCTTGGGCCGTAAACTCATTAAACTAGGGTTTTCATGCCCTTAAACCCTTCCAAATCACTCATATGTCTTAGTTATGAATTATAGAACATAGATCTTTGCATTTGGACACTTGAAACACAATTTTTGGGGGACTTACATGAGTTTACGGCCAAGGCTTGTGCTTGGGCCGTAAACTCCATGAAAAATGGTGTAAATCCAATTCTAGGGTGTTTGAAAGCCATCCAACACCACCAAAAGCCTTGGAATAAATCAAAGGACCAACCAAAAATAGTTTTAAGGCTTTACAAACATCAAAACCCCACATTTGAGAGTTTACGGCCATAGAACATGTCTCATGGCCATAAACTCATAAAAAGGTGTCAAATGGTGTCTTAAACTCATTTCTAGGCTTGTGGGAATTTTTAGAATCACATGTGATTGATTTTAACACCTTAAAAACACTAAATCTTGGAGATTTGAGAGTTTACGGCCAAAGACCCCATGCCTAGGCCGTAAACTCCCTTATGTATTGTAAATGATGTTTTTAATTCAATCCAAGCCTTAAGAAAAATTAATCCAAGCATTTCCAAGTGTCCATATCCATTTATGACCCAAATTTGCACCATAAACCACCCACCATGAGTTTACAGCCGTAAACTCATGGGGAATGGGTGTTTTGGACCAAAAACTCTTGTATGAGTTTATTCATGGGGAGTAAACTCAAGTCCCAAGTCCCTCGCTTCAATTCCCGTCCTTAAACGCCACCCGGGTCCCTCCAAACACTCGTAATGGAGTGTTTTCCGTGATTACAAGTAATGGTCCTTATCAAACAATCAATCTAAATCCTAATTAGATACAAATGTGTATCTTTACATCATAATTAGGAACCTCGCGTGTTGACAAGTCCCGGACCAACAATTAGCATCTGAATTCGCCACATTTCTCGTCCGGTGAGTTCATACCCCTACCATTTTTCAACTGTTTTCACTGTTTTCAGGGGGAATACAAGCAAAAGTACAAGGAAAACTTGTACTCAAACTTATTGTTTTCAGTTTAATCGTTTTCATTCTGTATGTTCTAATATTAATAACTTTGTTTATCAAATAGTTCGAATTACGAATTTAGCTTTCAAACGAATCATAGATATCTCGATGAAATGCTCTAATCTAAACTATGTTTCATAATCTACGAATAACTTACTAATTTCCAAAGATAACTAATTATGAAAACGAAAAGGAATACGAAGCTATAACCAGGAATAGAAAGAATAACACATCTATAACTAGGAACAGAATGGATAACGAAACTATAATTAGGAACAGAACGAATACGAATACGAATACGACTGCGAATACGAATACGAATATGAATACGACTGCGAATAGTATTAGGAGTAGGATTAGGGATAGGAATGCGACTACGACTACGAATACGAACACGACTGCGAATACGAATACGAATATGAATAGTAATAGGAGTAGGAATAAGGAAACGAATACAGTAACGAATACGAATATAAACATGAATAAGTACAATCATAATTAATTAAGAATAAAAACACGAGTATGAAGGTGTGAATCTAAGTACATTCCAAAATATTACAATTAGGATATCAGCATAACTAGTTAATACAATAGGTACGAATGGAAATAAATCAGTATATCGAAGTTCAATAACTAACCTTTACTTTTAGGAAAGTACAGGACTTTCCTGGGGAAAACAAAACATTACCTAATCACGCGTATATCTTTTACCTCTTTAACATCTTTCACATTAGAAACCAACATGCAGGAAAGCATGGGGCTTTCCTGGGTAACACTTATATAACTAGAAAGAGTAGCAAACTGAATAACATTACATATTTCACAACTAGTAATGTACAATTAGGAAAGTATGGGACTTTCCTGGGTTCATAGTTAAACATAACCAGAATCATGTAACCTAACAATCAATTAACCTTCTCTCTTAAGAAAATATGGGATTTTCTTGGATAACAACTTTTCGATAAACAAACGGAAACTCGTACATTTTCACAAAACAAACATCTTATGAACTCACCAGCTTTATGCTGATTTTCAAACTGCTTGTATTCTCAGGTCCACATTAGACAGGTACCTAGCAAATCTTTTGGAGAAGACGGAGCGTACAGAAGACTCGTCTCTACTTTTGTTCATATATACTATGTATTACGAATGTACAACTTTACTTTTGAACAAATGTAAACTTTGATATGTAATGTAATGGTTGTTTACTTTGCTTACTATGTACATTGGATTTGAGACTCAACTTGGAGTCAACCCCGGAGATGTTTCCGCCTTTGGTTTTCGGGGTGTGACAGATTGGTCTCAGAGCCCTTGTTTATAGTGAATGGAGTATACCAAACCATGCATGGTATAAAACTATAAACACTAAAGGGCCTAAATGCTCTGAACTAAAAGTATACCTCAAATATAAGTATTTTCAAAAGTATACAAGTATACCCGATAGTCGAAAATCCGTAACTACAAGTAGAACTGTCACACCCCGCTAAAGCGGAAACGCAAGGTATGACAACGATAACGGTTTCAATGCAAAAGATAAAGATACATCACCACAGCAGTATTTAAAAGTTTACAACCCATAGCTTCAAAAGAAACAAAATACAAGTTTTTCAAAATAACATTGTTCAAAATATAGCTTCATAATAGCTTCAACACGATGCAGCATGCTCTATGATGATGAATCTTTACATCCACTTACTAATTACTTCCTGAAAAAGCATGTAAAACGAGCGTCAACTATGAAAATAGTTGGTGAGTATCACAAGTTTATAAAAATCGAGCGTACAATAAGGCCTTTCGTAAATACAAGTACATTGCTTCAATGATAAACAAGTTGATTGCTATTAATGAATACAAGTTTATTGCTATAACGAGAAACGAGTTTGTATGTTTATGAGCTAACATGAGTCTCAACCAAACCTATGACTGAAGCCCTATCGAGATCTATGCTTATCGTTCCATAGATGAATATGGTATCATGCACTCCAGCGATTCGGGCGAGTGAGGAGTTGTCAATTCCTAATAGCGCTATCCATAACGACCATTGGCTCAAAGAGTTAATGGTTAGAGATAAGGGAAGGGACTTAGTACGATAAGTTCTCATGTTCCATGTTGCATAGACATACATAAAGAAACATAGCAATACAATAGCAATCATGTTTGATACAATTCAATTTAAATACAACATGCAAACAGTAGTTTTTCTGGACATGCTTTTCCACCCAAAACATAAAAACCGAAAGTAGGGGAGTGCGTGAATACTCACGATGTTTTGTGTAGACACAAGCGGTACTTCGGGATGCACCAACGTCTTACTACCGGGATCCTATGACATCAAACACACGCACTAGTGAGTTTCCATGTCGATATCTAATGCTAATATACTAAACTCTACATATAGGGAAATGCCAATTTATGTTTTAGTATTGGATTTTATATCAATTAGTTACACTTTTTCTGAAGTAATGAAATTCTATATATCGGGCGATTAATTACAACCTTGGAATATAAACTTTCCGAATTTTTAAGTCCTTATTACAACATAAATTCACGAAAATAGCATTCGAGGGATAAAAATTCTCAAACTTTTTATTTAACTGTTATTACACAATACTAGGCTGGGAAAATTATAAAAATGGATTTACAAGCTGTTTGATTATATTTTATGATTTTTGAGCATTTATTTCAATAAAAATTGAAATAAATAGAAAACAGTTTCCAAAATTACCCAAACTTTTTATTTAATTGTTATTATACATAAATAGGCTGGGAAAAATATAAAAGATATTTTTCAGTGGGTATTTCTATTTTTCCTTGCTTTATTCCTTTAAATAGTCATTAATTAAAGAAATAATATTAAACAGTTAAAATAAATCACCATAAATTTTTGTAACATCATTTACAGTATAAATATCCTGGGAAAAATATCAAAAGTGGTTTTCATAATGTATAAACTGGTTTTGGGTATTTATGTATATTTAAGTGTATTTTAGTGCAATTAACTTTAGAAAATAAGAGAAAAATAGTTTACAGTAGAGAAAAATATTCAAAATTTTTATGTAACCTCCTACTCTATAATATTATATCCTGGTAAATTTTCATGAATTTTGGATAATCAGAACTATTTCTCCCATTTTTAGACCATTATAATTACCAAAAATTGGGAAAAATAGTAAAACATGATGGAAAATCTTGAAATTATTTTCTGGAGTCACCCATCACAGGTAAGGTATGCGAAAATTGTTAGATACAATTTTCACATCTTATAAAGTGGTTTTGTAATTTATCATGTCCTAAATAAAAGAAAATTAGAAATCATATGAAACAGTAACAAAAATTGCTGAAATTTGGTGAGGGGTCATTATTCCCCATAAGGATCATCCATGAATTTATTTAGGATTTATTGACCTCTGGAAGTATTTTATATGATTTATGCCCTTGGTTTTAGCAATAATTCTAGTAAATCAAATAAATAACAAAAGCTCTTGAAATTTTCCAGATTATCTCATGCATGCAAGGGCTTTCAAAAGGAAAAATGTAAAAAAAATGTATTCAGAAGAGAAATGAGGGTAATGATTCCAAACAATTTAAGAAAAGTTGCATGCAATAATGCATGAAGTGTAAATGTGGCTGAAGTTCATGAATTTGTGTAGCCCATTCAGTGAGGTTTTAAGCCACGAAATTTCAACCATAATTCACTAGATATGTTAAGTTTCTAAGGTATTTTTCCTCAGATTTATGGTTGGGTTTAAGGCCATTGTTTAAGCAAGATAAAAATAGTGATCACAGAAAAAGAGCTGTATGCGCAACCTTTTTGTAAAATCTGCTAAAAATAGGATATTTAATATTTTACAGTGAGACCAGTTGGGTTTGAAAGTTAACTCGTGGAACTAACCAATACAAAAAGAATATCATGATTTGGTTAAGAAATGACTGAGTTATGACTGTTCAAAGTCGAACAAAGTAATCTGGCAGATTGCATGTTTGCTTGTGTGCATTATTAGGGTATTTCAACAAGAACATCATGCATGTCTTTGGTAAGGCCCGATTTCTAACACATGCATGGAATGAATGAGCATCCAAGATGTACTAGAAATGGTTTAAATGCTTTTGTTCATGCATGAACACAAAAGAAATGGAGAAGAACATGAAATATTAGGTTTTGATGTCACATGATCATATGTGCATCTTTTCCACTCCTTGCATGGGTTTGATCCCGGATTTTCACCATCTCTAACACATGCATTGTGTTATGGTGAGAATCTACAAACCACAAGGGGATAATAAAGATTTCTAGCCATGGAAAGGCATAGAATCCGAAAAGTAGAGAAGACTAAGAAGAAAAAGAGGTTTAACCATGAAACTATGGAAGAAGATGTTGTTTACCTTGGTTTTGACCTTGAGAGAAGTAAGAACACTTCAAGGGCTTCACAATCTCGAAATTTTGCAGAGAAATGAGAGGATTTTCGTGAGTTTAGAGAGAGGGAAGAAGAGAGTGAAGTGTGTGAAGAGAGTGAAGTGAGAGAGTGAAGAGGGAAGAGGTGGAGTAAGGGTTTAAGCTTAATGATTGTGTTTTGGGGAAGAGAGAGGGCATGGGGAGAGGTGATGGCCGGTTTTTGCATGCATTTTGGCCTCCTCTTTCCTAAATTTTAAACTTTATAAACTTCCCTCCTATATTTTATATAAAAACATTCATCTTTATAAAATGTTTATTAAGCAATTTGATTTATTTAAAAATCTTGTTTTCAACAAATAATTTATGATTAATACTTGTAATTTATATTTCTAGTTCATTGGTATAATCCATAATTTGATTAATAAAATTTGATATTAGGAAGTTTATAGCCAAATTTTATAAAGTTTTTAAGCTTTATAATTTATAACTTTGGATTTTTGGCTCTTTAGGGTTTTTGGAATATTGTTTGATATTCAACAACATGTTGAAGTATAATTAGAATGTTTTAATTTATTTTTAGAGTTTTATACTCTATTTCAATTATAACAAAGCTTGAAGCTTTATTCTAATTATAGTATTGGCATTTCCTATTGTAGCTAAGCAACTTACTAGAATTGTAAGTATCAAGTATATTAGTCCTAGACCTTAGTTGGATCCTAGTTTATGCAAGATTTTTGACCTAATTTATACTACTAGGTCATGGCATGTTGTGCATGAATGGTTATTATAAAGATGCATGAGTCCAAGAATGACCTGAATTGGCAGTTGTCACAAGAACAAAACATAAGTAAATGGGTGTTGTACACTGCGGTTAAACCTGCGCAGTTATGTAGTTGTGTCTAGTATCAATATAGCCTGGCCAACTATATTCATGCAAGACACGGCCAACATGTGCTTGGGAGTGACTGTGGTACACAGCATGCCTAAGACTTACCCAATACCCAAACAATGAGCCGTCGCTGCAGCGAATCATGAAATACTATGGGAGTGTTTCTCGAGCCAAATCCGTTATAGAATTTCTCATCCTAGCGTTACTCCTTAATCATTTCTTTAGCGATAATTTATCTGTTTGATAAATCCTTCCTGCTTTATCGCTTAATAGAATTCTATGTATGCCATAAAGAGATATCCTTTGTATCATATCTCTTAATTCAACTTAGAGGGCTTATCATCCTCTCTTCCTGATCTTATTAGATCAAGATGCCTCCAAGAAAGAGACCCAGCTCGTAGAACAACAACAACCCTCCTCAAACACCACCTTCTCTTCAAATCGACCTGGCAACCCTTCACTCAGTTTTAACTGCAGCATTTTCAGCAGCCATGTCGCAAACGAACCCCGGAAGTTCAGGAGGTGGTCCCCAACCTCAAAACCAGGAAAATAGCCAGGGACACCGAAAGGAGTGTTCCTATAAAGACTTTATGCATGCAAAACCTACATTCTTCGATGGCACTGGAGGTGTCATTGCTCTAACTCGATGGTTAGAAAGAATCGAATCCATCTTCGAGATCTGTGCTTCTTCAGAATCCGACAAAGTGAAGTTTGCCGCTTGCACTCTCACTAACAAAGCCCTGACTTGGTGGAACAGCCGAGTCAAATCTCTAACTCTACCTGTAGCCAATGCTATGGGTTGGGAAGTCATGAAGGAACTTCTACACGCTGAGTATTGCCCTCGGGGTGAAATCCAGAAGCTGGAACATGAACTTTGGAATCTGAAGATGAAAGGTTCCGATATCGCTGCCTACACATCCAGATTTGATAACTTAGCACTTCTTTGTCCAGGGATGGTTACCCCTGAAAGTAAGAAGATTGAGAGGTTTATCTGGGGATTAACCCAGCCAACCAAAGGGAACGTCTTAGCTGCGAGGCCGGATACATACGATAGCGCCAAATGCCTAGCGCAAATCTTGATTGACCATAGTGAGGACGTAGAAGAAGCAGCCACCACTCCTGAGCCGACAGAAAGAAGTGGTCAGAAAAGAAAGTACTGGGAGGTAGGGGATAAGTATTAGCCTTCCCAGGAGTTCTCAAAGAAACAACAAATGGTGACAGGCCACACTGCCACTACCCCTGCTGTTGTACCCGTCATCGGTTCCTCAGCTCGAGCACCTATAACCGGATATGCCGGTGTTCTCCCGTGGTGTAACCAGTGCAGTTACCACCACTATATCCCCGGTCCCTGTCATATAAAACTTTGCAAAAATTATGGCCAAGAGGATCACCTTGCGCGGAATTGTAGAACACCAACAAATCAAGCTCCCGGAGCAGGTTTCAGTCAGGTCTGTTATGGTTACGGAAAGGTCGGGCATTATAAGAAAAACTGCCCCAATGCAACAACAGCTGGCAACTCTGGAAGACTCCTAGCTATAGGACAAGGTGAGACATCCACCGATCCCACAGTTGCCCCAGGTATATTCCTTTTCGACAACCATTTTACTTGCAGTTCTTTTTCAACTCTAACCTAAAAAGATAAATTGTTATCTATTCATTCGAATCTCTCCATAAACGTAGAACTTTTCGAAATCCTCGTTAGGATTGATCCCGTAACATACAAACTTCAATTAACCTCGAAACTTAGAAACATTCCTATGGTACGTTACGTTTCGGTCTTTTAGAAATATCTACCCAACGAAACCTAGATGCTTCCCGATAGTGAGGGTTCACTGGAACGTCTAGTGGAGACTCGATTCCACGTGGAAGCGTGAAGATCCGAAGCAGTAAACTCAGCCACGATTCTCTTTTCAACTTGCAATTTGAGTCCAAATCTTTAAATTTCGGGACGAAATTCCCTCTAACGGGGGGATAATGTAACAACTCGAAGTTTTCCATCGTCGAAAACTTGTTCTACCCGTGAGACTTCGCCGCCAATCGATTCGTTTCGTTCTCGCTTCGGGTTAATTAATTAAGTTTTATATGTTATTATAATTTGATGAGTGTTCAAATCCCTTAGGAACTCATGAAATTAACCCAAAAAGTGTTCATTTCAAAAGATAGAAACATTCCCGCCGGGTGACGGTAACTTAATCGGGTGCGACCAAAAGCCGCGTTTAATGCCGGTATCGGGTAGAATTCCACCGTGTCCAAAACTTAGACACTATTTAAAGTTATCTAAGCACTCATTTGAAGCTTTTTATTCCTCTCTCTACTCTCTCTCTAACCTCTCTCCTAAATCCAAGTTTAAAGGTCCAAATCATCAATTTTAAGCTCCAAATCTTTGAGGTACTTCCTTTAGCTTGTTATGTAACATTCCTAGCCTTCAAATTCGAGTTCAAAGCATGAAATATGACCATAATCATGAGTTTACGGCCATGGAACCATCCTAGACCGTAAACTCATATATCATGGGTTTTGGAGCTCAAAAACCCTTCCTAAGCACAATTGGACCTTAGATATGGCTAGATGGCTTTATGAATTGGACTTATAACATTTTAAACTTGGATTTTGAGTCATTTGAAGGAGTTTATGGCCAAGGATCATTCTTGGGCCGTAAACTCATTAAACTAGGGTTTTCATGCCCTTAAACCCTTCCAAATCACTCATATGTCTTAGTTATGAATTATAGAACATAGATCTTTGCATTTGGACACTTGAAACACAATTTTTGGGGGACTTACATGAGTTTACGGCCAAGGCTTGTGCTTGGGCCGTAAAATCCATGAAAAATGGTGTAAATCCAATTCTAGGGTGTTTGAAAGCCATCCAACACCACCAAAAGCCTTGGAATAAATCAAAGGACCAACCAAAAATAGTTTTAAGGCTTTACAAACATCAAAACCCCACATTTGAGAGTTTACGGCCATAGAACATGTCTAATGGCCGTAAACTCATAAAAAGGTGTCAAATGGTGTCTTAAACTCATTTCTAGGCTTGTGGGAATTTTTAGAATCACATGTGATTGATTTTAACACCTTAAAAACACTAAATCTTGGAGATTTGAGAGTTTATGGCCAAAGACCCCATGCCTAGGCTGTAAACTCCCTTATGTATTGTAAATGATGTTTTTAATTCAATCCAAGCCTTAAGAAAAATTAATCCAAGCATTTCCAAGTGTCCATATCCATTTATGACCCAAATTTGCACCATAAACCACCCACCATGAGTTTACGGCTGTAAACTCATGGCGAATGGGTGTTTTGGACCAAAAAATCTTGTATGAGTTTATTCATGGGGAGTAAACTCAAGTCCCAAGTCCCTCGCTTCAATTCCCGTCCTTAAACGCCACCCGGGTCCCTCCAAACACTCGTAATGGAGTGTTTTCCGTGATTACAAGTAATGGTCCTTATCAAACAATCAATCTAAATCCTAATTAGATACAAATGTGTATCTTTACATCATAATTAGGAACCTCGTGTGTTTACGAGTCCTGGACCAACACTTAGCATCCGAATTCGCCACATTTCTCGTCCGGTGAGTTCATACCCCTACCCTTTTTCAACTGTTTTCACTGTTTTCAGGGGGGAATACAAGCAAAAGTACAAGGAAAACTTGTACTCAAACTTATTGTTTTCAGTTTAATCATTTTCATTCTGTATGTTCTAATATTAATAACTGTGTTTATCAAATAGTTCGAATTACGAATTTAGCTTTCAAACGAATCATAGATATCTCGATGAAATGCTCTAATCTAAACTATGTTTCATAATCTACGAATAACTTACTAATTTCCAAAGATAACTAATTACGAAAACGAAAAGGAATACGAAGCTATAACCAGGAATAGAACGAATAACACATCTATAACTAGGAACAGAATGGATAAAGAAACTATAATTAGGAACAGAACGAATACGAATACGAATACGACTGCGAATACGAATACGAATACGAATATGACTGCGAATAGTATTAGGAGTAGGATTAGGGATAGGAATGCGACTACGAATACGACTGCGAATACGAATACGGATACGAATACGACTGCGAATAGTATTAGGAGTAGGATTAGGGATAGGAATGCGACTACGAATACGAATACGAACACGACTGCAAATACGAATACGAATATGAATAGTAATAGGAGTAGGAATAAGGAAACGAATACAGTAACGAATACGAATACGAACATGAATAAGTACAATCATAATTAATTAAGAATAAGAACACGAGTATAAAGGTGTGAATCTAAGTACATTCCGAAATATTACCATTAGGATATCAGCATAACTAGTTAATACAATAGGTACGAATGGAAATAAATCAGTATATCGAAGTTCAATAACTAACCTTTACTTTTAGGAAAGTACAGGACTTTCCTGGGGAAAACAAAACATTACCTAATCACGCGTATATCTTTTACCTCTTTAACATCTTTCACATTAGATACCAACATGCAGGAAAGCATGGGGCTTTCCTGGGTAACACTTATATAACTAGAAAGAGTAGCAAACTGAATAACATTACATATTTCACAACTAGTAATGTACAATTAGGAAAGTATGGGACTTTCCTAGGTTCATAGTTAAACATAACCAGAATCGTGTAACCTAACAATCAATTAACCTTCTCTCTTAAGAAAATATGGGATTTTCTTGGATAACAACTTTTCGATAAACAAACAGAAACTCGTACATTTTCACAAAACAAACATCTTATGAACTCACCAGCTTTATGCTGATTTTCCAACTGCTTGTATTCTCAGGTCCACATTAGACAGGTACCTAGCAAATCTTTTGGAGAAGACGGAGCGTACAGAAGACTCGTCTCTACTTTTGTTCATATATACTATGTATTACGAATGTACAACTTTACTTTTGAACAAATGTAAACTTTGATATGTAATGTAATGGTTGTTTACTTTGCTTACTATGTACATTGGATTTGATACTCAACTTGGAGTCAACCCCGGAGACGTTTCCGCCTTTGGTTTTCGGGGTGTGACAATGTCCCTTGGAAATCATACTTCTTTCACCTCCTCCGATTATTCTCCCTAACCCACAAGTTCTTGAAATGTTTAAGGTCACTCAAGCCCTATTGGCAAGGCAAGGTCTAGGTGTGATCACATCTTGGAGATGTAGTCACATATTGACAAGTCGGGAGATTTGTGTGTCAAAGTCATGAGAAAGTTGTAGGTTTAACTACTTTCTAAGTCACATAGTGAGTTCTTTTGGAACACCTATGAAACAGACTATGACAAGACCCTTAATGATCTTATCTGTTTGCTAAGATCAACTTCCTAAAACATTATGGACATTGACAATGATAACATTGGATATCTAGTAAAGCGCTCTCTTCCCAGTGGAAAGGGATCGGCCATAGTCAACTCGGTTGACCAAATGGTAAAGAGAAAAGCTAAGTCTGTGATAGTCTCGTGTACCATTATCAAAAGGGTCCATATGATTATATTGCCAAAGGAAGGGGTATTAGTTGCGAAGTTGCCAAATTTACCTATGGATATTAAAGTCAATAAGTTTGACTCTACTTCAGGTAAAGTCTACTATCTAACTTTGTTAAGTTTCTATTCTGAGATTCTTGATACATGATGTGACTGGGTCACATGGTGATGTTTTAAGAATTAAAGAGAAGTGAAGAAACTTAAAGAAAGAATATGTTGAATCTGATCGAGTAGATGGATTTCTATCGTGTAGTTTGAAGATCGGATTCTTGAGCCACTTCTTAGGAGTTATGAGATATTGCTTAGGAATAGATAACAACAAGATTTCATATGGATTGTAAGGATAAGTTTTTCCGCAAAGTTTTAAAATAAAAGGAAAATTTTGATTTTATTTATTTTAAAATATCCTTACAATGGCATTTGAGGAAAAGTTGTTGCTTATATGATTCCATTAAGAGCAAGAGTGGAAATATGAAATTGATTCTTTCATTTGTGGTAATGTCTAGATTTACCAAATAAGGAAAGATTCTCATCACCCAAGTTTCAATTGGACCAGAACTTGGAATCATGCAAGTTGTATAGTATGATGAACGAGAACCTTCAAGTATTGGAAAATTAAGACTAATTACTTGCTCACATGGATGTGTGAGTCAAGTAAAGGACTAAGGGATCGAGTGCACATCATTGTGCACTGATTAAGTCCACCATAAAAGATTGATAAAACTATTCGTCATAGTTTACTAAAGCTTAGTAAATATGATTATACTTACAAGCTTAAGTGTAATTTTGAGACATTGGAAAAAGGTTCCAATGTATGATAGAGCGAATAAGAAGAATCAAATTAGGCAGAAGGATAGAAGTTTCTCAAATCTGAAAAGATGGGAGAGTACTTTAGTATCAGTTTTGTTATCATCTTAATGATTAAGAAACCATAGCACAATTAGTTCTCTAAGGAAAATCTTAGTGCATTCTTATGACTAAGAAGAGAAACTAGAATTGTTGAAGTGGTTAAATCAAGAAGATGAGTCATACTTCGTTCCAAAACAATTGTTAGAGTTATACTCTAAGATTGTAACTTGAGTGACATGTCTCAAAGAAGGTTTAAAACATTTGTCAAATGTAAGAGTAAAAGTTTGCTACTCTTGTACATTTGAAATTGGTAAGTTGTGATGTTTTGGAGAAAACAAAGACCAACTAAGGCCAATTATGTGAAGTGTTTGTCTTGATTAGAATCCACACTATCTCTTGGATGTTTGACAAGGGAGTCTTATATGTCAAGAGGACAGTGGGAGTCTTAAAGGTCTTGAAAGTCTCAAAAACTAATCAAGAATAAAACTTGAAGTTCTTCACTAGCACACGACTTGAGGTTCACAACCCATCGTGTTGACATATTCTGTGCCCATTCCAGTAAAGTTGGCTTTGCATATGAGTTCAATCCATATGAGCTGCCAGGTGGCAAGAAATTAAGATTGAGTTCAGTCCATATGAGTTTGGATTTGTCATTATCCTTGTCTTGTAACTATGATTTTGACAATTCACATGGATAAGAACACATACACCATTAAATCTAAGTGTCATAAGGTTTCACTCTGCTTCATGAAAATGATGGTGAGGAAACACTTTCACTAAGTAGATTTTACCTAGATAGCAATTGTGATATTTTAATTCTCAAAGTCGTTAGTGGAGCGTGTGTGGTTTACCGGCACACTAACCTGGACCTGTGAGAAGTGGAAAAAAGTTTTAACCATTATGATTACGGCATCCCTCTTCATAATTGTTTAGACACAAAAGTGTGCTAACTAAGGGAAGGTGTATGATTTTGATAAAGTTTTATCAAAACAATCTAGTATCAGAAATCTGAACTTTGGTAAGAAAGTCAGCTGATTTCTGAGTACATGTCAAAGCTAGTGGGAGCATAAGTGTTATGCTAATAATCATCATGTTAGTGGGAGCATGATAATTATGATAAGTATTGCAAGTTAGCAATGTTAATTATAGAAAACAAAAGGTTTCAATTTGGAAAAGTTGTTTTGCTATAATTAAGGGAGAGGAAATTATACTTCATCTCAAATCTATAAGCTTAGATCGTGAGGTTTTAATCATTTAGTCAAGGATATATATATATATATATATATATATATATATATATATATATATATATATATATATATATATATATATGAATTTCATGTTGGAATGGCTCAACATAAGGAAATTCTGTATATGGGTCCATTATTTGCGTTCTTAAATTCGATTATGATTACGACATCCCTTTTCATAATCTGAATTATGAGAACTTGGCAAATAGAAATGGAAATGTTATAGCAAAAGACTGGTTTAGTCTTTATGTGAGACATCATGAATCGTGTCCCATATGCTTCGAATATAGGATCGATTACATGTGCTATATTCATCCTTTCTAAAATTTTCCAAATGCCTGGGGCATTAAGAAGGGAAAAGGTTTAGAACTGGACATGACTAAAAGGATTAAACAATTGTCGAGGACAATCTAAGGTTTACCAAAGATTGGTTGCTCAAGGATAGTTGGAAGTATAGTGATAATTCTGGAAGGACCATATTGACATAATCTGTAAGGAGGCAACTCTTGTTCAGAAGTGATAGTCAAAATGGAATCTGGAAATGTTTCAAAGTTAGAAAATTTTCAATCTGTGTAAGATTAAGGAAACTTAATGCAAGAAGGATGTTTCCAAGGAGTTGATCTCCTTTGGAATGCTCTGTAATGATTGTTGTCAAGTCTTTCTGACGTTGTGCATAATCATTACAAGAGGATCAATGCATATAAGTTTAGAATCTGACAGATTTCAGTAAATGGCATGAATTTGGAATTCTTGCATTTGTAGTAAGGATTTGGGAGTGTGAAAAGAGAATCATTGAAGTTATGTTCAATTGATCTAGTTCACAAAGTAAAGATCATAGACAAACATAGTATGCATACTTGGTGTGTGGCATGACTAGTGTTTAGAAAACATAGTGTACGTGCTTGGAGCATGGGACAACTATTGTTTTAAATTCAAGAATAAAGTTGATAGCTGAAACAGTATACAATGAATAATGTGTAATCATATTGTGATAAATAAAAGGTGTTTTATTTATGTTCATAGGTTTTGATACCATATTGGATTCAATTATTATTGTGTTTCACTTTGCATGTTTTGACTTCCCGAATAAACTAGGTTATTCTTCCGGAATGACTAAGTTATTCAAACCATCCACAGTCAGTAATATGTTGGAAGTAGATATGACTTAAGACTGTCATCAGTGCTCATAAGTTCTGAGTATTGGATTCAACCCGCGCTCATTGGAATCACTTCATGGATTTTATCACGAGTGATCATGAGACGATAATATCTTATATTCTTCAAATCTAGAGATATTAGTTGTTACTATGAGTTGGTTGTACATTGATTGCACGGAAACGCATTTGGTAACTCGGTGCTATAAAACGTGCCTTTGTGTATGATTCAACAAGTAGTAGAACAAGCCATCTGAGTCGAAGTTTATCCATTCCTTTTACCTTCGGGATAAAAGCGATATATGTGTGCCCCTCGATGATTTGATGATGACAAATGGAAGTGCTCGGCCGGGCCAGGACTAATTTGATTTGTTCAATTAGTCAGTCGTCATAAATCGGAAATCGGGAAACAACAAATGGACAGAGAGAATGATTATAATCCATGTCTTAGTCCATATGATATCTAGAATGGAGGAATATATGATCCCTTATCTAATGGACAAGTTCGTTGACAAGATCAGAGTTTGACAGCGACATTAAGAGCTACAATTGCCAGTTAGGTTTGAAGTCATACGCAATAATAGTTTTAGACTTATCCAAGTGGGAGACTGTTGGATTAATGTCTAAGTCCATAACTATATTTGGTATATACTTGACCCGACCCGGCATGGTTCATTTGGGTTGCACTTCACCGACACAATTTATATGGATAATCTTTTGAGAATAGTATGTTTATGATTACATATTAATATATTATAAGTTCTAATATATTATTATGGAATCATATTATTTAATTAGTATTGATCAAGAATTAATTTATAATTAATTAAGTGATCAAAAGGAACTAATTAAATATGGACTCTTATATATTTGGAATGGGCCAAGTTCATTTAGGTTGGACTAAGCTTTCATGGATAGTACATGGAGTGTTTAACCCATGGATCCTAGGAAATGAAAGGTCATGGGTATTAGGGTTTAACCCTAATCCTCCACACTATATAAAGATGTCCTTGGTTGGTGAAATTGGCACTAGGGTGGTACACTATGAAGGGCTAGCCAATTTCACTAGAGAGAACCAAGTATCCATATTCTCTAAAGTCTTCCAAGGTGTTTTGGTGATTTGTGATTCCACTTGAGGCTTCTACACTATTGGGGCTAAGCTCTTAAATCTTGAAGACATCAAGCTACATCAAAAGGTATGTCATCTAACTAGTACTTTGTAGTATGAGATCTTCATAATATGCTAGTTAGGATTAAAGCCTTGGAAAGTTCTTATTTGCATGTATAATAGAGAAAACATAGATCCAAGGTTTATAGGGTTGCATGTACACCATAGGAGTGTTAGAATGCTCATAACTGTTTAATTAAGGTAAAATATGATGAGATTATAACCATACTTGATTGACTAGTAAAACACCAACTATTTAATTAAGGTAAAATATGATGAGATTATAACCATACTTGATTGACTTGTAAAACACGACGCTCGAAGTCGTCGAAATGGTATGACATTCATCACCCGTAGACCTACAGGTCCCACTGTAGCTAGCAGCAAGGTGTAGGATGGTCAATCTCGTATAGATCTATACACAAACTCACGCTCTCCGTCTAGGAGACTCTAGTTACAAAACGTGACACAACAGTATATTGCCATGCCATGAAGTAGTGGCTCACATTAATGTTATAGTATTCTTGTATTTGCATAATATGTTCTCTTTGTTCTAGTATATAGTATGTTCTCTCTATTCTAATGTATACTATGTTCCTCCCTATTTCTCATGATAGTAAGTTCTTTCTGTTTCTTGTTATACTATTTTTGAACTGACTCATGTATGAACTGACTCTAGTATGTTTCATTGTTCTAGAAATAGTGAGTGGTAATTATCTAAACTATACCTATTATAGTTTACTAGTAATGTTGTTTGAATGAATGAGTATGCTTGTACAACTTGGTTACCCAAAGGTGTTGAACTGATCTAAGAACTTTTATATCTATACACATATACATAATATATAATTAAGATTCAAATGACATTCGGACAAAAAACCCATACCCTAATTCCACAACCAAACAAGGAACAGGAAATAAAGTGATTTATCATTCCTAAGCCCTTTTAACCTTATTTATATAACAATATGTATATAGACATGATTTTAATAATATATAAGTTTAAAAGAGTTTAGTCTATAAAAGAGTTTTAATATAAAAAGGAATTTTAACCATTTGAATGGTTACAGTTGACTTGATGTCAACTTATAAAATGTTTTGAAATAGTTTGTTAACATAGTTTTGAAGTATAAGAAATCTACATCTTTGATAGTTATTAATCACATGTGATTGATACAATAACTATAACGTTTTCAACTTGTATCCCCCCCCCCCCCCCCCCGGTAAAAGCATTTAAAATCATTTAAAAGATAAGTTAAGGGGTATGAACTCACCTGATTGTGAGTGATCTGGAAAGTAAGATAGATATAGGATGCTAAGTGTCAAGTGAATCATCGAGCAAAAACGGATCCTATTAGGCATATAACGACACGTATATGTATATAATTCGTGTAAAAAATAACTAATCATGATACCTTAGTAACTAGGAAACACTTGGATTGAAGTGTTGCAATCACATATGATTGTTCTAAAGAATCCACAACCAAAGAAAGGGATGTTTACGACCTTAGGACGGTTCACGGCCAATGAAAACATGATGTGTTCACGGCCCAACCTTGCATCTAAGAAGGGTTCACAACCTCATGTGGTGTTCACGGTCCATATGAATCTAATAATGATTCACGACCTCATGAGGTGTTCACGGTCCATATGAATCTATGAAGGGTTCACGGCCCTTATGAAGGGTTCACGGTTGTGATCCCTTCAAGTTCATGAAGACGATGATGAAACAAGACAAATCAAGGCTAGGATCTAGTAGTCATTCAAGTATGACAAGATTAAGGATGAAACACTTACGTTTTTTAGGCTTTTGAGTGTTCATGGTTGAAGTTAGTTGAGAGAGAATGGAAGTGTTCAAGGTTAGGAGGAGGAGAAATGAGGAGAAAAGATATCACTCTTATATATATATATATATATATATATATATATATATATATATATATATATATATATATATATATATATATATATAGGAGGTGGTTCATGGCCGTGAACCTAGTTTGTGGCTGTGAACACCTTGTGAGTGGTTTTCTGGTTCGATTTAATTCTCCTGTTCACAAGCTAACACATCCTAGCATCCATTCATACATTACACTAGGCTCAGAAACTCTCAAACAGACCCTTAGCGGTGCTAAAAGATAGCAGAAACTAGTCTGACTTTTGATTGAATTGAATGGTTGTACAAGATAGAAATTTCAGGTTGTCACATCATCCCTCGTTAGAGAGAATTTCATCCTGAAATTAGAGTTTAAGTAATTAAGAAATTACAAATAACTAAGTAAAAAAGACGAGGATATTTCAGTTTCATTTGATCCTCGCGCTCCCAAGTAAATTCAGGTCCTCACCTGGCATTCCAACAAACCCTCACTATTGGGATACAACTTTTCTTTGTTTTCTTGACCTCTCAGTCCATGATCTCTACTGGTTCTTCAATGAAGTTGAGGCGCTCGTCGAGTGGGATTACAAGAGTCTCGTCGGACACACACTTTTTCAAGTTCGATACGTGGAAAGTAGGGTGTACGTTACTAAGTTTTTCAGGTAGTTTGAGTTTGTAAGCTACAAGGCCGATTCTAGTGATAATCTCAAAAGGCCCTACATATCTTGGATTTAGCTTTCCACTCTTTCTGAAGCGTATCAAGCCCTTCCAGGGTGAGACCTTCAAAAGAACATGGTCACCAAATTGGAATTCCAAAGGTTTCCTTCTCTTGTCAGCGTAGCTTTTCTGTCGATCTCTGGAGGCTTTCAATCGTTCGCAAATATGAACGATCTTCTCTGTCATTTCCAAAATGATTTCAGGACCTGTGAGAGTGTTGTCATGAACTCGTCCTTTAGCTAACTGTGTGTCACCTACCTCAGCCCAGCACAGAGGGGATTTGCACTTCCAACCATAGAGGTCTTCGAATGGAGCAGCCTTTACGCTCGTGTGATAACTATTATTGTAGGAGAACTCGACAAGGGATAGATGAATATCCCATGCCTTTCCAAAGTCAATCACACAGGCTCACAACATATCTTCCAAAGTTTGAATAGTCCTCTCACTTTTTCCGTCGGTTTGCAGATGGTAGGTTGTACTCATGTCCAATCTAGTTCCTAGGGAACCTTGTAGCGACTCCTAGAACCTTAAAGTGAATCTACTATCTCTATCAAAGATAATGGATATGGGAGCACCATGCAGTCATACGATCTCCCTAATGTAGGTTCTCGTTAGTTTCTCCATCTTGTCAGTTTCTTTGATAGGAAGAAGTGTGGCGACTTTGTTAACCTGTCTATGATCACCCAAATGGTATCGAGACCACATGTTGTCTTGGGCAACTAGGTTATGAAGTCCATTGTAATCTACACCCACTTCCATTCTGGTATCTCTGATTGTTGAAGTAAACCTGAGGGTTTCTTGTATTTGACCTTAACCTTGGCGCAAGGAAGGAACTTGCTTACGAAGGTAGCAATCTCTGCTTTCATGTTACGCCACCAATATAACTTTTTAAGATCGAAATACATCTTATCTGAACCTAGGTGGACGGAATATCAAGTGTTGTGCGCTTCGGTCATGACCAAGTCTCTGAAACCACCGTGCCTTGGTATCCAGATCTGATCCATGAGATATAAGGCTCCGCCACCCTTGACTTCCAAGTTTTTATCCATCCCTATCAGGGATTCACCCGCCCCATTTTCAGGTTTCAAGGCTTCAAGTTGAGCCTCCTTAATTTTTGTGGACAAGTGTGAATGGATAGTCATAGTCAATGATTTGACTCTGCATCCAAATTATTCTTTCTGACTTAGGGCGTCAACTAATACGTTGGCTTTATCGGGATGATAACGAATTTCGCATTCGTAGTCATTGAGTAGTTAGACCCACTGTCTTTGTCTCATATTGAGCTCCTCTTGGTCGAATATATGTAAAAGGCTTTTGTAGTATGTAAAGATAGTGCTTTTTGTACCATACAGGTAGTGTCTCCAGATCTTCAGAGCAAATACCACTGCTCCTTACTCAAGATCATGTGTGGTGAAGTTGACTTCGTGTGTCTTTAGCTGTCTTGAGGCATAGGCGATGACCTTACCTCGTTGCATAAGAACACAGTCGAGTCCTTGGTTGGATGCATCGCAATAAACCACGAAGTCTTCTATTCCTTCTGGGAGGGATAGTACTGGTGCGCTACATAAGGCCTGCTTTAACGTTTGGAATGTTTTTTATTGTTTCTCTTCCCAGTTAAAGGCCACGCCCTTCTGGGTCAATGTTGTAAGTGGTTTCGCGATCCTAGAGAAATTCTAAATGAACCTGCGATAGTAGCCAGCGAGGCCTAGAAATTGACAAAATTTTGTAGGCATCTTTGATGCTAACCAGTTCTCAATGGCCTTTATTTTGGAAGGGTCCACATGAATTCCCTCTTCCCTAACCACGTGACCCAAGAATTTGACTCTTCGAATCCAAAACTCGCATTTAGAGAACTTTGCGTAGAGCTTCTCTGACCGTAGGGTTTCCAAGATTTGACGTAGATGTGGACTATGATCCTCCTTACGTCAAGAGTAGATAAGTATGTCATCGATGAACACAATGATGAACTGATCCATGTAAGGACAACACTCCCTATTCATTAAGTCCATGAATATTGTAGGCATATATGTCAACCCGAATGGCATCACTACAAACTTGTAGTGTCCATAACGAGTTCGGAAAGCTGTCTTGGGAACATCCTCCACTAGCACCCGTAATTGGTGATACCCGGATCTTAGATCTATCTTTGAAACATAATTCCCCCCTTGCAGTTGGTCAAACAAATCATCTATGCAAGGTAGTGGGTAACGATTCTTGACGGTTAGTTTGTTTAATTCTCAATAGTCGATGCACATACGGAACGATCCGTCTTTCTTCCTCACGAACAAGACCGGTGCTCCCCAGGGTGAGAAGCTTGCTCTAATAAATCCCTTTCTAAGTAGTTCGTTAAGTTGACCGGATATCTCCTGCATCTCAACTGGTTCTTGACGATAGGGAGATTTGGCTACTGGGATAGCCCCTGGAACTAAGTTGATTCTGAACTCTACTTGACGTTGTGGCGGTAATCTTGGTAGTTCTTCTGGAAAGATATCGGGAAAGTCACATACTTCTGGGATGTTCTTTATGTCTTTCGTCTCTTGGCTTATATCAACAACATGAACTAGGAATGCGTGACATTCCTTTCATAAGTATTTATAGGCTTGAGTACTCGAGATGATACAAAGGTTCGTGTCGGGTTTGTCACAATAGATAACTAGAGTTTCGTTAGACGGTAGATTAAGGCGAATGGAATTCTTGTAACACATGATGTCAGCATGATGAAGACTCAACCAATCCATGCCGATAATGATGTCGAAACTTTTAATTGATACCGACATGAGGTCGAATGGAAATGAATGGCTATCTAGAGTTAGAGAGTACATCCTATGTATATACTGCTAGTACTCTCAGTCTTTCTGTTAGCCATTTCAACAGTGAACAGTTCTTTAAGTGCACGTTGTTTTTGTTTAAGTAAGTAAGCAAATTTCTGGATCACGAACCTCCTCTCCGCTCCACTATCAAACAATATGCATGCATAAGAGTTATCGAGGAGAAACCTACTAGTGAACACTGTAGGGTCGGCTACTGCGTCCTCGTGGCCTATAGCCAAAACTCTTCCCACTCCGCTAGCATTCCCTGCCTTCGGGCAGTTCCTCTTGTAGTGACCCACCTCGCCACATCCGTAGCAAGCCTGATGCACACCAACAACGAGGACTTGGGTGATTGGCCTAGCTAGAGACTTGTAGAAACAGGCAGTGTACCCCTTCCTGTTGCAGTTAGCGCACTGCATTTCACAGCAGGGTATGTTGTGGTGGAAGTTGCACTTGTTGCCCTTGGGTAAGCTTCCCACATACTGCTTCATTGGCGCAGTAGCAGTAGGTGTTATCACAGCATGAACAGCCACGACCTGCTGCTTTTTGGTAGAGTTCTACACCGCCTTGTTCTTCTTGTTATCCCAAAACTCCCGTTGTTGTCAGTGGCCTTGGATGGTTCTGGGATGGCCAGGGTTGTTTTTGTTGTCGGGGTGCGGACTCCATGATCAATGATCCGCTGTGCCAGTTGCTTGGCAATGTCGAAGGTAGTGGGGTTTGAAGCTAAGATATTCCCCTGAAATGGAGGCCCCCAAATATACCTCTCGACTTTCTTTCCCTCAGTAGGGACCATTCCTGACATAGAGCCACCCGATTGCTGAACCTAATAGTCTAGGAAACTATGTTGGAGCCCTTCATGGTTAGGATCCAGAGTCCCTATTCAAGTTTCTAAACCTCTCCCCTTGGGTTGTACTCCTAAAGCATGAGCTCCTTCAGAGCTTCCCAGCCCATAGCATTACCCACTATCAGGGTTAGTGACTTAACATGGCTATTCCACCATGTCAGAGCTCTGTCCATAAAGGTGCAGGAAGCAAATTTAACTTTTCTCCCTTCCGGATACGAGCAGATCTCAAAGATCGAATCTATTTTCTCGAACCATTACGAGAGGGCAATGATTCCACCAATCCCATTAAAGGACATGGGCTTGCAGTTGGTGAGGTCCTTATACGAGCACTTTCTAGAGCGCATTGGAGCATCACCTTGAGTGGAATGCATGGTTGTTCCACTCCTACTAGTACCACTAGCACTGAATTGGGATAAGGCTGTTTAAATAGTCGCAGCCACTGCAGCTTGGATAGCTGTTGGATTGTATTATGGAGGAGGTGGTGGTGGTTGTGTTGGAGTTATCAAAGAATTGTGTCTCGTTGATCGACATGGAGGCATCTTTCAACTAAAAGTTTACAAAGATGAAGATGATAGTAAGAATCAATTGTGAGTATAATGAGAGTGGTCCATGGACTAACTCACCATAGCCCAACAAAACAAATGAGAGTATGATTGAAATAGAGATCTAATAGTAGGAGAATGGAAGCACTTGGATAAAGATTTCCCAAAATATTAGATGTCTGTCAATAATATTGGCATTAATGATGCAACAAGTTCGGGAAAATGACCAAGGAGTTGGTCTTACATCAAACCATAATATGAAAATTCTGACAGCATAGAGACCTAGCAACAGTACTTGAAAGACAGGAATATTTATAGGTAAAAGTGCTACATAGAGCATATTTAAGAAGGCTATTCCTTAAACCAAAAGAAAGGACGAGTATAGCATCTTCTACCGGCGATGGGTACCCCTCGTGTGAACCCTCAAACCTGCCAACTGATGCTCCACGTCCAAAAGGTGTCTTTCATACGCTGACTGGCGTGCACGAAGTTCTATGACTTCAACTCGGGTTGCAACTAGCTCTTGATACAAATCCTCATTGTCTCTCATAGATCTCCCATGAGCAACTTCAAGACGAAGAATGTGGTCCGCACTGACACTTGAATCCTCCTCTAGTTCCCACAGTTCGCTGGATGGCTGCCACACTTAGCTCAACATTGTGAGCCACTCGAAAAACAAGGATTGGAAGGGCCCCATCTGTAGGGCCTCCTTCATTCAGATTGTAGAAGTTGCAGTCTCCATTGTATGGGAGAGGTTGGCCTTTCATTCATATTGTAGAAGTTTCAGTCTCCATTGTATGGGAGAGGTTGGCCTTGCTCGTGGCTCTACCTATTCAAACTCCCAATCCACATAGGCATTGGACAATGGAATTCAAGCTAGTGGTTAGGATTTGGTATTGGGGCCACTTGAGGTAGATTCTCGACTTCGGGCTCTGAGTCGGCCTCTTTAGGGAAATGCTCTGTGAAGTCATCATCCAATGGGATTGCATGATTCTCTACTAGCTCTGCATCGAGCCATCCACCATTACCTTGGTTGGGAAAGTATCGGTCGTCACGGAGAATGAATCTAGCCATGTTATCTAAGCGAGAAAAGGGATGAAAGAGATAGTTAATTGAAGTACATTAAGATAATTATAGGATGATCCTTATCAGTTACTTCAATACTTACATAGTGCATACCAGTCATATGTAACCAAAAGATGATAGACCTTCAAATAAGTGATCCTAACTCTAAATCCACAACCAAACAAGGAATAGGAAGTAAAGCAAAGATCACAGATTCTAAGTCAATGACACCCTAGTCACATATAACCTTAGTGTATCCACTCAGCAACTATTGACCTACTAATAAAGACCTTTTAGTTCTTAAATAAGTAATTATAGTAACACAAAATACTCCTGTAGTATTTAAAGTTTATGTTTTATTCAAAAGTTTTCATTGTAGTAGTGTTGCTAATTTTTTAGATTTGCTGCAACACCACAAGCATTCCTAGGCACATGTTAATCACTTCTCGGAAAGATATAGTTGATCAGGCTATATCACAACGAGATTTGATTGTATGTCCCCAAGCCTGCTTGTTTTGTCCATGTCACAACTAGCATTTTAGCTAGGAAATTATATTCATGTGTAACAATTCAACTATTATAAAACATATACTCTAAGTAGATATCACTCATTGCTCATTAAAATTCACCTTTCATGTTCAACAAAGAGTCTGAAAAACCCTAAGATTCCCGGTTTAAGTCCATATTGGACTAGGACTTCCTTATTGGGCCTAATGGACCAATAACCATTCAATTCAACTATTTTAGGCTTAGGACCCTTAAATGGGCTCTAATGGGACCCACTTCCATAAATCTATAACATTTTGGACCATTTGGGTCTAGAATAATTCATTCTACCCCTAATGGGCCTTATTAGGCAATAACAACTCCAAGTAACCCTAATGGACCTAAAACACATCCCTTTATCTTATGTTGGGCCGTAAGTACTTCCAACGGCCCAATGGGCCGAAAAATTTATGATTAGGTTCCAAAAATCCTAACTAAAGTCTAATAGGCTCAAACTATTCCATTCCTACCTTCTTGGCCTAAACTCTCGGCCCAACACCATTTAACAAAAAAAAAGGGATTTAGAGAGGATTAAAGAGGGATTGACAACTCACACTTAACCACGAAACATCAAGGAAGTTCTTGTGCATCATGGTGAGCCATTGCCCTCCATGCAAAAACTCTTTCTCCCTCTCTTTTTCTTCCTCTTGGCCGAGAGGTAAACACACACACACACATACTTCATTTTTAAACACTCTCCAAAAATTCTCAAAGATCATCCTCCTTCCTCCAAGATCTCAAAAATTTGCTAGAGTTCTAAGGATCTTCATCAAGTATTTCCAATCTTTGGTAAGTTATTGGAAAACACAAGTATCTTCTTTCATCTTAACATGAAAAACTCCTTCTTACGTAGCTTTATTCCATGATCACACCTTAGAAACTTCATAAGTTCGAAAACTACCTCAAGGAGCTTGTTAAAGCCAAAAATCGCATCAACTTCTTCCACTTCTTCTTCAAAACTGAAACATCAATGCAAAGGTGAGTTCACACCCCCTTGTTTTCATTTTTTACATGATTTTTGGGGGAGAATACAAGTAAAATGTGTAGATCTATGTGTTATATGCATGTCTTGTGTGATTTCTTAGTTTATTTTGTGAAATGTGCTAGATCTTAACAATCTCGATATTTTAAGTAACATTGAGCAAAGATCCATGAACTAAGACACTTTATACATCATATTATCAAGTCAAAAGTGATTATATGTTTAAGATATAAAAGTTTACAACAAAAACCTTGTTAAGGGTCAAAATTTGTCAAGAAAACAAAAGATAAGGGCAAAAAGAGACATTGATGTTTTTATAGTGACCAAACAGGTCCTACTTGTATAAAAAAGGGATTTTTATGATAAACATACTTTTCAAAGGGCCACAAATCTAAATTTGAGCTTAATGGGCCAAACATTTAGGCCTCACGATTTTGGGCCCAAATTTGTGAAAAAATAAAGTTTTAGGGTTAAAAATGTTATTGGCTAGAGTTTGAATCATAAATGTAAATAAACCAAATTTTGGGGTGAAAATAACATTTATTTCTAAATAGGACAAAAAATTTAACTTTTATCAAAATCGGGCGGAAAGTGTCAAATTTTACAAGCAAGGGGCTGAAAATGTAAGTTTCTGCAAAATTGGGCTATAAATGTTAAAATATAAACTTTTGGATTAAATCCGTGAATTTCTAAACATTTGGAGCAAAATTATATTTTTTTTTTAAATTATGAACTAAAGTATTAATTTTACAAAACTTTGGGCCTTAATTGAAAATTTGAGGATTATTAACCAAAAAGGTCGTTTCTACAAAAGAGGACCTTTTTATCAATTTGGTTAACCTCAGGCTAAAACAAATAATGGAACAATAACGAATGGATGAAATATGTCGATAACTATTTTATTGGGCCTAATATTCACATTACATGGCGAATGGGCCTTAAGGGCCCATTTAAGTGTATATTGAGCCTAATATTTTTCCATGACCTTGCAACCCATTTACATGTTAATATGAGCCTAAGCTGTGGATCAATGTTTGTTGGGCCTTAGTGGTCCACTCACATGTCTATTGGGCCCAAATTACCCTCTTACATGTTATTGGGCCTTTGTGGTCCATTTACATGTTAATTGGGCTTGGAATGGAATTCACATGTTAGTAGATCGTAACTATACCTTTGCATAATCATTGAACTTCGTATACTTATATATGTACCGTTTGAATATGAAAACATACACCATATGCGTAAACATTAAACATAGTACAAGGGGATGAGAATCTAGTGAGACTTGTCGGTTGGCACCTCTGAGTGTACAATCATAGCTTGTAGTTATAATCAAAGTTTCCTAGAGGGAAAACAGGAGTTTGTGTATAGATCTATATGGGATGACCCCCCACGCCTTAGTTGTTCGCTACAACTAGACTAGGCCAGTCTAGGGCGACAAAATCTTGATCAATACCGGCATTTAGAAAAATACCAAGCCAGTCGAACTAGTCATTATCATCCATGGTTATAACGGCTCATATAAGGATTCAATACCAAATTTAACGTTTCGAAGATTAAGCCTTTGATTGTGTCAATACCAAACGACTTATATAACGATACAAGAACCTCAACATTGTTATAAATCAGAAAATATCGGATTTTCTGGGTAAATATTCATATACGATTATCACATACTTACAATACAAGAAAACTAAACTACATACATATGTGTTACAACTATGAAATTCACACATGCATTTATAATTGATTTTCACATCATTTTCAGACGTTTTATAGAAAATATCGGATTTTCTGGGTTTTGACGAAAGATACAAAGACTTTTATTCAACCATGCTTATGAACTCACCGACATTATATATGTTGACCGTTTTCAAAATAACTTGTATTATCATGTAATCGTTAAGCATAAGATTTTCAAGAATGTATGGATTTATTTTGTGTAACATCACTCATCGTACTTTTAATACTTTGAAATTATGTAACTCATAACAATCTACTTGATGTGAACAATGTTGATTGTTATGTAATGTTGGTGATGAATGCGTTATGTTTCATGTATATTCATTGTGATGATAATTCAATTGTTAGTCACACAAGCCCCTAGACGTTTCCACCGTCTGGTTTGGGGGTGTGATAGGTTGGTATTATAGCAATGTTTACAGCGAACTAGCATATCTAACCATGCATGATATGCAACTATAAACACAATGGGACTAAATAAATCTGAACAAAACAAAAATTTCACACTTATGTGCGCATATTAGGATAATAACCTAACAATATTTAATAAAAGATTTTGGAGGAAATAGAACACTATGATTAAACCTGGGCAATTATGTAGTCATATTCGGGAAACATATAGCCTGATCAACTATATTTATCCGGAATATGACCAACATGTGTTCGGGAGTAGTCGTAGCGGGAAATGAATCCAAAAGCCTACCTCAGTCTCTAATAACTCTAGGAACTCAAAATCTAAATAATTGAAATATACTATAGGGATAATCAAAACATGACCTATTCATACGCCTACATACAGTCACCATGGATGACGCTTAGCAAGGAGTCCATCTTTATCAAGCCCTAGTGGCTCATGGGATGCTTGAGGAGAATCCCGAGGAAGAAAAAGGGGGGGCGATATTGGGCACGATGAGTACACTGACACAGACTATGAGTTTGATAGGACTGATGAAGACATGGAGGAGGGTAGGGACACAAATGAAGCCCCCACCGAACTACCTACCGATGAGGCACACCAGGACCACCCTGCTCCAACAGGGAACCCCGTGGTTGAGGATCGTTCTCTAGAAGCAGAGGCTGCCACACTTTGATAACAACTATTTGTTATGGAGGCACAAGCAGTGCGAGCTGAACAGGAAAGGGATGAGGTCATCGAAGAGATGACCGAGATGGATCAGTTATTAGCACAACATTTTGGGATATGATTTTACAACCACCATTAGGCACTTCTCACTATGATTAGGATCAGTAGTATCTCCTAGTACTATTAGGATTCCCTTATGTGATCTATGCTATGTACTATCGACTCTATGTTTAAGTGACTAGACTACTCATAGGGTCGTCTTGTTGCCGGACTTTATATTACTCCATTGTACCGTATTCCTTCTGGAAAATTTTCATGTATCAAAACTATTAGTATTAATGAAAATGCTTTATGTTTTATCATGATGTTGTTAACTGCTATGTGTTTTGTGACAACCCGAAGTTTGTTTCATCGCGTAACCTGTTTCCATCCATAAAGTTCGTCTTTTTTGAATTGTTTCCGTTTGGATTTTAAATTAAGTCATTATTTTTCAAACTTCTATTATGACTTAATGGATGTTTAAAATGTGTAGAACTCATTTTAACACTCCATATTAGTAATCGAAAACATTTTAGTTTCAACCATATCGGGTTACGACATCTTAATCGGGTGCGACCAAAAGCCCCGTTTAACGTTGGTATCGGGAATAATTCCACCGTGTCCCAAAATTAGGACCTATTTAAAGGAGATTAAGCTTCTATTTGAAGCTTTTTCCCTCTCTCACTACTCTCTCTCTCTCTCTAACCTCTCTCCTCAAACCAAAGATCTAAGTCCAAAAACATCAAATTTAGGCTTCAAATCTTCAAGGTAACTTCCCTAACTTGTTATTCAATCTCTTTAGCCTTCAAATATGAGTTTAAACATTGATGCAGGACCATCTTCATGAGTTTACGGCCCTCGAGCATGCTTGGGCCGTAAACTCAAATAAAATTGGGTTTTTGAGCCTTAAAACCCCTCCAAACCAACTTTGGCACTTAGATATGACTTTATGGCTTACCAATTCGGACTTAGAACTCCCTAAACATGATTTTTGAGGAGTAAACATGAGTTTAATGCCCAAGAACATACTTGGGCTATAAACTCGTCATTCTCGAAGAGTAAACTCAAAAACAAGTGTTTAAAAGCCATTTAAACACACCTTTAGCCTTGGAATAAATCCTAGAACCAACCACAATCAATTTGAGGACCTTAAACACAATTAAAACCCTCCATTTGAGAGTTTACGGCCATGACCCCCCAAGGACAGGTTCCAGGGCCGTAAACTCACATAAGCTAGTCAAATGGTGCCCAAAATTCATCCTAAGGCTTGTAAAAATTGTCTAAATCACATGTGATTGTCCTAGCCACCAAAACACATAAGGATTGTGTGTGGGGGGAGTTTATGGCCGTAAACTCCATTAAGTGGTCCATTTGTGGGTTAAATCCATTCCTATGCCTTAGATGTGATCCTAGCTAATTTCCCCAAGTGATGTTTGACCATTTAGCACCTTAAACCCATCATCCATGAGTTCACGGCCGTGAACTCATATGGACATGGTGTTAGGGCCGAAAACTCCATAAGGAGTTTACTCTTGAAGAGTAAACACAATATCCAAGCCATATACGTCGCTAGATGTCACCCGGGTCGCTCCAAACACTTGATTTGATGTGTTTTCGTATCCTAGAGTAAATAATCATATCTAATTAGTGAATTAAAAATCTAATTAGATACAAATATGTATCATTTCACATTTCATAGGAACCACGCGTGTTTTCAAGCCTTGAGCTGACGTTTATCATCCAAACCGACACATTCTGCGATTGGTGAGTTCATACCCTTACCCTTTTTCGTGTTTTTCAATGTTTTCAGGGGGGATACAAGCAAAACTATAAATGTTTTCAAAAACCTAATACTGATGTAATTCTATAAATATCTGGCTAACCTTTAAGTATCTTTACCCTTATGTTTTATGTTGAGCATAAGGAATGTTTTCTCAACTATAACTATGTGAATTTCAGTAAAGGAAACAATCAAACCAATTAAATTATTATGGGAATAATTTGGGATATTTAGTTCATGTTTTACGAATATAGACTTATATAAAGTTAACAGATAAACTATGTCTGATTCAGTTTATCTCTGTTTAATTTAGATTATTTTGCCAGATCATCTCATTGTATTAAATTGTTTGTATTGTATCATGTTTCTAAACAAATAGTATGTTTGAAAACGTTCAAGAACACCGTGAATAGTATAATACTAGCTTGTGAGGTTCGTCATCATTATTAGTAAATCCTCCCCGGAAGTGTAACCAGAGTCTCCTGAAGGGAGAGCGTGGAATTTGTGGATAGATCTATTCGGCACTTACAATCCCACACCTTAACTGCTAGCTACAGTTAGGCGGGCACGCCTGGGGTGACAAATTCTTTGGTAGAGTTTCGACGTCTGACAAACATCAAGGAGGTCTCTTTGTTGTATCAGTATGGTTACCCGACTCACAATACGTATTAATATAAGTTTATTCACGGATTAAATTTCATATTTAGTTTTCATCTATAGTATCTTATATCTAGTACGGGATGACAGTCTCATGGTTTTGTATCTTATATCTAGTACAGGATAATAATCCTATGGTTTTCAATCTATATCTATTATGGGATGATAATCCCATGGTTTTGAATCTATATCTAGTACGGAATGATAATCCCATGGTTTAGAAATCTATGTCTATCTATAGTTTTGTGTATATCAAACTATCTTATAACTGGTACGGGATAGTAATCCCATGATTTTTCAGTAAATAGTTTTATAAGTAAAAATTTACAATGTGGTCTTTAACTAAAACTCTACTTTTAGGAAAATATAGGATTTTCCTGGGATAATAATTATACATACCTAGAATCGCGTAAGTAAACAGTTAACTAAACATCACTTTTAAGAAAATATGGGATTTTCTTGGATTCGTAACTTTTTCGGAAAACTAAAGGAAACATAAACATTTTCAGAAAACAAACATCTTATGAACTCACCAGCTTTATGCTGATTTTCAAACCGCTTGTATTCTCAGGTCCGCATTAGACAGGTACCCAATGATCCCTTTTGGAGAAGACGGAGTGAACCGAAGACCACGTCTCTACTTTTGTTAATATGATACATATGTATAACACTCGTAATACTTTACCTTTGAATAGATGTAAACTCTAATATGTAATGTAATGGTTGTTTACTTTGATTACTATGTGCATTGGATTTGATACTGAATGTGGAGTCCACCCCGGAAATATTTCCGCTTTCGATTTTCAGGGTGTGACATGTTTTATTTCTTGTTTTATGTAAATACGCTAAATTACTTAAGTACACAATTGATACACCTAGCCTATGGATTCCAAACTCATAACACAATAGGCACTCAACATCTTTCCGTTCCATGACAGAAAGATGCCCCAAAGAACCAACTGCGGAAACAATGCAACACCGACCCCACCTGAGATAAACTCGGTTGCTTTCCAGGCAGTAGTGTCTGTTACGGTCATTATAGCACTTGCGCAGATTCGCAATGGAAACAATGGAGAAGGCAACGGACAAGGAACCAGAACCACAAATCAAGGGACCAACCACGAAGCCGCACGATGTCACACCCCCGAACCAGACGGCGGAAACGTCCGGGGGCTGTCGTGACTCAATTGAATACCATCACAATGAATATACATGAAACATAACATTATACATCACCAACATTTGGAATGTTACAACTGGTAGCGTTTACATCCATTACATTGTTCCAAAACATTACATTCTCAAAAGTAACTGTTCGATACTGAATTAAACCACAGCAAAACGTCATAGAGTACAATTCATCCTTCACTTTATCTGTTACCTGAGAATACAAGTATTTTGAAAAACGTCAACATATGAAATGTTGGTGAGTTCATAAGTAATGTTTGAAATCCAATGTTTGTAATGTTTTGAAAAAAAATCACCAGAAAATCCGATATTTTCTGAAAATAGAATAACGTAAAAATATGTGAAGATCCGTGAGTATGCTTGTTTGAATTCTATAGATGTAAGCGTAAGAGTTGTGAAATTCGACATGTAGTTCGTAAGTGTACTTGTTGAAAACCCTAGGAAAACCCGACGTTTTCCTATCACTTTGCTTTAGTTATTTTGGGTACTGTTATTTCGTTACGTTAGAGGTATTCGTTGAGCTCCGGAGGCATTGAGTATACAGAGGGTGGTGAATTGTTGTATCGTACGTTAATGAAAATGTCCAATTGGCAACCGTGCTAGTGATCCCTTAGGCGTCACTCGCACTTATTCACACAACTCAATCCTCCCGGACTTGTGTAGTCCCACGACCGGAGAGAAAAAGTGAAGGTGCGAAACCCTCGGTATTTCCCTGCGTCGTTCAAGACCATTGCAATTGCGAAGGGCCCGAAGCCCAACCCTCAATCGTGAGTTACCGACTTTACTAGCAGCACTGAAGGACCCTTGGGGACCAGCAGCATGTTTGCCATTGAAAGTCCTTTTACACGCGGTCGAGTCGCATTAGACCCAACTACATGTAAGCAAGTGTCCTTTGGGCCTAAAGATCATGTCATCGGGCTAGCTAGGCTCGACAAGCATGATTTGCAACTTTTGGGCCTAAGGAGTGTACGTCGACGTATTGAGTAACTCCACGAGAGTAAAGAGTTCCAAGAGTTTCATATGTGTATTGAGCGTTATAGTGTTAGTAGTTTTGGATTTGTTATTGATTCGAGACCGAATCAATTCGTTTGATAACGATTGTTGGTGATATTGTGTATTGTAATTTATCAAGAGTCGTAGTGTCAATCTTTGTTCACAACGAGTGTATTGAATTACCCTTGAAAATTTTCTATTTACAACCCCTCTTAATTTTGTAAATTTACTTTTCCACCCCTTTAGGTAAAATAATTTCCGGTTTAGTCCTTAAACCATTTTTCTTGACATTTTAACACCAAAAATTATTGAAATTAATATTTTTCAGCATATTTTTCATTTAAAACAGTTTAAGTCCCTGAAATTGCAGTTTTCTCGGTTATAACCCCTCTTTTTCGCAATTTTTACATTTTTGGCCCAATTTGGAAATTTTTTGCAACTTTGGTCCTTTTTAAATTTGAAAAGCGTTTTAAACCTTTGAAAAGTACATGTAACACTAATAGTCCACTGTTTTACAGGAAAACACAGTTTTGGCCCTCCAAAACAGAAAATTTCGCATAATGGGCCCTATTGGGCCGAAATTGTCATTTTTAGCCCATTAAGCTTGAAATTTATGTTTTTGATCTTCCAAAAGAGTATATTTTCAGAAAATACATTATGGAATCTGTTTGGACTCATCTCACCCATCAGATTTCGAAATATTTCATTTTGGGCCCTTTAACTTTGTATTTTTAACATTTATGTCAAAAAAAATGAGTTTTTAGCCCAAAGTATGTATTGTTAAGCCACTTAGCTATTTTTCTTGGTATACTTTGTATGTAGTAGTATATTTCATGCTAGTATAAGATATATCTCAGTTTTTAGCAATTCATAACTAGATCTAGCATCAAAATCATACAAAACATACATATAAGCATAGAAATCAACCAAAACATACACATAATGATGGATCTACACCTTTACTTGTATTCTCCCCCACAAAAACTTATAAAAACCTAAAATAAGGGGGTATGAAGCTCACCTTGAGTTGTAGTTTCGGTTTTGAAGAGAGAAAAGAAGAAAATTTCGATCCTAGCAAGTCTCCTTGGTAGATCTCGAGTTTAGTGACTTCTAAGGTGCATGATCACAAGTTGGAATAGATTTAGGAGAGATTTTTGATGAAATGAAGTAGCTAGATCATGGATTACTCATCAACTTACCTTAGATGATGTGTTTGTGGGAAAAACCTCCTTGAAAAGCTCTTGATTCTCGAAATTTTTGAAGAAGGAGGAAGGAGATGTCCTTCAAGACTTAAAGAGAATGAAATGAATTTTTGTGAGTGTGTGTGTTGTGTTCGGCCGAGAGCAAGAAGAGAGAGGAGAGGAGTGTGGTTCTTGAATTGATTTGCATGAAAACATGAGATGGTGCATGGGAGTCCTATGGATAATTATGAGGTGGCATAGGAAAGTCAACTCTCTTTCTTTGGTTTGGTTTGGGCCGAGATTTGGAGAGAAAAAGATGAGTATTGGGCCTTGTATGCTTAAGCCCATTTCATGGTTATGTTAAGTGATGTTTGGCCCCAATTAATTATAAATGTGATTTTTATGAGCTATTAAGGCTAAATTAGGTTAATTATGGTCCAAAATAGTTCATAATATTTGATTTATTTCATTCTAGGCCCAATATGGCCCAATATGTTGAAATAAATGAAAGTGGGTCCAATTAGAGCCCATTTAAGAGTTCTAAATCCAAGATAGTCAAATTGGAAGTTTATTGGTCCATTAGGCCCAATAAGGAAGTTCTAGTCCAAAATGGACCTAAATAAGAACTTCTAGGGTTTCCAATTGCTTGTTGACTATTTGTAATGCTTGTATGGTGTATTTGATTGCAATTTTGTTGTCATAGAGTAAGAATCATACATGCCCTTATGTTTTTGGATTCATAATCCGAATTAAGTGTTGTAGTTACAAGGCACAAAATTTCTAGTTGTGACATCATCCCCCCGTTAGAGGGAATTTCGTCCCGAAATTCTGTTTGAAAGCTAGATTTGAGAATGCTAGAATAGGTGAGGGTACTTTTGCTTCATTTGATCTTCGCGTTCCCAAGTGAATTCTGGCCCACGCTTTGCGTTCCACCGTACCTTCACGATCGGGATGCGGCTCTGTTTAGTACGCTTTACCTCCCTGTCCATGATTTCGATTGGTTCTTCGACGAACATGAGATTCTCATTGATTTCGATTTCATCAAGAGGAATGACAAGGGTTTCGTCTGATAGGCACTTCTTTAGGTTAGAGACATGAAACACAGGGTGTACACCGTTTAGCTCTGCGGGTAGTTGCAGTCTGTATGCTACTGGACCAATTCGGGCGACGATTTCGAAAGGTCCAATGTATCGTGGATTTAGTTTTCCCTGCTTCCTAAAACGAATGACTCCTTTCCAGGGTGAGACTTTTAACAGTACTCGATCATCGACCTGAAATTCTAAGGGCTTTCGGCGTTTATCAGCGTAGCTCTTTTGTCGGTCACGCGATGCTTGCAATCGAGCTCTGATTTGAATGATCTTTTCCGTGGTTTCACGGATGATCTCCGGTCCCGTTAGCTCTGATTTGAACGATCTTTTCCGTGGTTTCACGGGTATCCCAAGACTTTCCAAAGTCTATCACGCATGCGCGGAGCATATCTTCGAGCGTTTGGATGGTTCGCTCGCTTTGACCATCCGTTTGTGGATGATAAGAGGTGCTCATATCGAGGTTTGTTCCCATCCCCTATGGAGTGATTGCCAAAATCGGGACGTGAACCTACTGCCCCTATCCGAGATGATAGATGTTGGTATTCCGTGGAGTCTCACGATCTCTCGAATGTATAAACGCGTCAATCTCTCCATCTTGTATGATTCTTTAATTGGCAGGAAATGGGCAGATTTCGTCAGTCGGTCAATTATTACCCATATGGTGTCTAATCCATCCAACGTTTTGGGTAGCTTGGTCACGAAATCCATAGAAATCCCTTCCCATTTCCACTCAGGGATTGCCGGTTGCTGTAACAATCCTGAGGGTTTTTGGTATTCCACCTTTACTTTGGCGCACGTAAGGCACTTACTGACGTAGGTCGCGATTTCCGCCTTCATGTTAGGCCACCAATAGTGTTGTTTAATATCCAAATACATCTTATCGGAACCGGGATGAATGGAGTATCGCGTCTTGTGGGCTTCCTTCATAACAACATCTCTAAACCCTCCAAATTTAGGGACCCAAATATGGTTCACGAAATAGTATACTCCATTCTCCTTTGCCTCCAGGTTCTTTTCCATTCCGCGCAATACTTCGCTTGCTCTATTTTCCGTCTTCATGACCTATGACTGGGCTACTGCAATTTGAGTGGCCAGGTGCGATTGAATGGTTATCGAGAGAGTTTTCGTACAACGATTAGAGTACTCCTTCCGACTTAAGGCATCAGCTACCACGTTGGCCTTGCCTGGGTGGTACTTAATCTCACACTCATAATCGTTTAGCAATTCAACCCATCTTCGTTGCCTCATGTTCAACTCCTTTTGGTTTAAGATGTGTTGGAGACTCTTGTGATCCGTGAAGACGGTGCACTTTGTACCGTAAAGGTAATGCCTCCAAATCTTTAGGGAAAAGACTACAGCTCCCAACTCTAGGTCATGGGTCGTGTAGTTTACTTCATGCGTCTTTAGCTGGCGGGATGCGTAGGCTATCACTCTCCCACGTTGCATGAGAACGCAACCTAAGCCCTAATTTGACGCGTCGCAGTAGACTACAAAATCTTTCGTTCCTTTAGGCAGAGATAGTACAGGTGCGCTACAGAGAGCTTGTTTCATGGTTCGAAACGCAATCTCTTGTTTGTCTGTCCATTTGAATGGTACGCCCTTTTGCGTAAGCGAGGTAAGTGGCTTGGCGATCTTAGAGAAGTTTTGAATGAATCTCCTATAGTAGCCTGCTAATCCCAAGAATTGACAAATTTCTGTGGGCGTTGTCGGGATTGCCCATCCTTCTACAGCTTTGACCTTAGAGGGATCCACATGGATTCCATCTTGGCTGACTACATGACCTAGGAAGTTCACACTTCGCAGCCAGAACTCACACTTAGAGAGTTTGGCGTAAAGTTTTTCTGATCGCAGAGTTTCTAAGACTTGTCGGAGATGTTGGCCATGCTCTTCCTTGCTTCGAGAATAGACGAGGATGTCATCGATAAAAACAATGACAAAGTTGTCGAGGAACAGTCGGCAGATTCGATTCATTAGGTCCATAAATGCGGCAGGGGCATTCGTTAGACCGAAGGGCATTACGACAAATTCATAATGTCCGTAGCGAGTTCGGAAAGCGGTTTTTGGAATATCCTCTTCCCGGACTTTGAGTTGGTGGTATCCGGACCGTAGATCTATTTTAGAAAAATAACTAGCTCCTTGGAGCTGGTCAAATAGGTCATCGATTCGTGGGAGTGGGTAGCGGTTCTTGATTGTGAGTTTATTTAACTCTCTGTAATCGATGCACATTCTAAAAGATCCGTCTTTCTTTTTGACAAAGAGCACTGGAGCTCCCCATGGCGAGTAACTAGGTCGAATAAATCCCTTGTCCAAAAGTTCGCTGAGTTGGCTGGATAATTCCTGCATCTCGGCAGGAGCCAGTCGGTAGGGTGATTTAGCGAGAGGAGTTGCTCCTGGAATAAGGTCGATTCGAAATTCAACCTGTCTCTCTGGGGGTACTCCCGGAAGATCTTCAGGAAACACGTCCGGAAATTCACATGCTACGGGAATGTCTTGAACGTTAATCTCCTCCTTGGTTTTATCCACCACGTGAGCCAGGAACGCCAGATTGTTCCTTCTTAGATATTTCTGTGCCTTGATGCATGAAACGAGGCGAAGGTTCATGCTAGATTTGTCTCCGTAAATTACTAGGGTTTCGTGATTTGGAAGATGAAGACGAACGGCCTTCTCATGGCACATAATTTCGGCATGGTGGGGGCTTAACCAGTCCATGTCGATGATCACATCGAAACTCCTAATTGACACTGGCATTAGATCTATTCGAAATACGTGTTGATTAAGAGTTAGGGTACATCCGGTGTAGATTTCCCCAATGGATTCGGTTTTCCCATTGGCCATTTCCACCGTATAGGTTTCATTTAGCTTTTGGGGCAGTTGTTTTAATAAATGCTTAAACTTATTGCTTACGAAGCTTCGCTCCGCTCCGGTGTCAAATAAGATGCATGCATAAGAGTGGTTTAAGGGAAACGTACCGGTAACAACAGAGGGGTCTTGAATAGCCTCACCCTGACCCATGGTCAACATCCTTCCTGTTCCTCCATTTCTTAAATTGTTGTTGTTAGGACAGTCTCGGCGGATGTGTCCAGTCTTCCCACATCCGAAGCAGGTGTGGCTAGGCCCTGCGTTATTGCCGCTGGCATGGGTGTTGTTGTTGTTGCGATGGTTGTTGTTGTTGGTTCCCTGATTTTGGTTCTGGGGAGGGTAAGCCTTGCAGTACTTTGCAGTGTGTCCCCTTCGGTTGCAACTGGTGCACTGAAAATCCTTGCATTCTCCATAGTGATGGAAACCGCACTTGTTGCATTTGGGAAGATTACCGGAATAAGGTCTGGAAGCATTTGAAGTGGCTGAGGTTGGAGCATGTGGTGCGGCTGGAACCGGTGTGGTAACAACATTAACCGCCACAGTCTGCTGCTTCTTGGAGGTGTCGGGGCCCTGGCGCCCTTTCCTCTTATTGTTCTTTCCCCTCTTGCCATCACTTTCCTTCGTCTTCTCAGTCTCCACTGGCTTCTCTCCCTTCTTGTTGTTATGGTCATACAACCTTTTTGCCAATCTTTTCGCACTGTCAAATGTTTCGGGGTTTGCAGCTATCACATTCCCTTGAATTGGTGATGTGAGTCCCCAGATGAATCGCTCAATCTTCTTTCCTTCCGAGGTGATCATACCCGGGCACAGCAGAGATAGTTCGCTAAATCTCGATATGTAGGCATCGATATTCGCGTTCTGCACAGTGAGGTTCCATAGCTCTTGCTCCATCTTCTGTATTTCGCCTCGTGGGCAGTACTCAGCCATTAACATTTCTTTCATCTCTGTCCACGGCATAGAGTTGGCTACAGGGAGCGTCATGGATTCTACATGTCCGTTCCACCAGGTGAGCGCTTGATCCACAAAAGTGCAGGCCGCGAACTTCACCTTCATGTGCTCAGGGCAGTCGCATATCTTGAATACCGACTCCACCTTTTCGATCCATCGCTTCAGAGTGATCACCCCTCCAGTGCCATTAAAAGTTCGTGGTTTGGCGTTTGTGAAGTCCTTGTAGGTACATGTCTTGGGGGGTCCTTGATTCATTCCGTTGTTCGAACTTCCGGCTCCTTGCAAATTGACTCCTCCATTGTTCCCTTGATGAATTTGCGCAATCGCTGCCGTGACTGCTGCAGATACAGCTGCCTGGAAAACGGCTGAGTCAACTTCAGGTGGGGTTGGTCCTGGGTTTCCGCGAGCAGGTCGGGGAGGCATCTTTCTGTCACAATACGGAAAGATGTTGAGGGTATGTGGTTTCTGTGAGGTCGTGATCCTACTGACTAGGTGCATGGTGCGAACTTAGACACTACTACTATTGACCATTCGATCATCATTTCTCAACACATAGTAATTCGTAATATCGTAACAAAACACGTAAAACTTTATTAATATTATCCGCATTTGATACATGAAAATTTTGCTCGTAAGAGCATACATGAGTGACACTGATTCGACAGCATAACGGCTCTATGAGTAGTGTAGTCACTTAAACATAGAGTCGGAGTACATAGGATATTTCCTAACGACCTACCAAGATAAGTCTATCCCTAACCGCGATGAGCTGCGTCTGAAGGTGGTGCCGAGGATGTGGATGCTCCCTGAAGACGAGCCACCAAGCGTTCTGCGTCCCGAAGTTGAGACTCCCACCGAACCTGCCTCATGTGAAACTCTCGAAGGACGTCACGCGTCTCCTGCTCTGCACGCTCGACCCTAGTCCTTAACTGGCGCACCTGATCAGTAGTGTCCTGGGCAAGGTCGCCTGTATTCCGCAATCGTTTCACCATGACTGGAAGGGCTCGATCAGCCGGTCCTCCGTCTCTCAGGTCAAAGAACTCACGTGACATGCCGTACGGGGGTCACTGTCCCTGCTGTCTGCTCCATCTCCAAAGATCAATACCCCAGGGTGGTGTAGGACCAGTGGGACCTACACGATAGGCAGGCACCCTGATCGGGTAAGGGGGTTGATGACTTCGGACTCCACATCTGAATCACCCCCTTCACTATCATCAGCATCCTCCTCGAGGCTTCCTTCATCTTCCTCTGATTCGGCAGGCTCGCCATCAACTTCGGCCTCTGGTTCCCCGTCAGATTCCTCTTCGGGGTCTTCCTCGGGCTCCTCCTCAAGCTCTTCCTCGGGCTCCTCCTCTAGCCATCCGTTGTTCCCCTGGTTAGGGAAGTAGGGGTCTCCAGGGTGATGAAAACCAGCCATGCGGTCTGCGAGAGTGCGTAATTATGCTAACGTTATTCCTAGGATGCTACAATTATCGCATAGACCAAGTAGGCGTTCTCTTTTCGGTGGTAGGGGTATAGTTTTAGATTCCCTAGCAATCCCGATCTCATCAGGACGTGTGTTAGTTTTACTTTGGAGAGAATGTAGTTGATCAGGCTACATTCACTCCTTGGTATCACTAAGAACAGTCCCGAATTAACCGAGACACTAGTATTATTTTTGTTTGGTTCGGCGTTATGTTCCTATTCCTAATGCAAGTAAGGGTGTTTTATTTACTTGTTTTGTTCAGAGTTATGTTAGTCCCTCTTTTTGGTTTATAGTTGCATATCCATTTGTGGCTAGATATGCTAGTTCACTATAAACAAAGCTCTGATACCAACCTGTCACACCCCCGAACCAGACGGCGAAAACATCCGGGGGCTGTCGTGACTCAATTGAATACCATCACAATGAATATACATGAAACATAACATTATACATCACCAGCATTTGGAATGGTACAACTGGTAGCGTTTACATCCATTACATTGTTCCAAAACATTACATTCTCAAAAGTAACTGTTCGATACTGAATTAAACCACAGCAAAACGTCATAGAGTACAATTCATCCTTCACTTTATCTGTTACCTGAGAATACAAGTATTTTGAAAAAACGTCAACATATGAAATGTTGGTGAGTTCATAAGTAATGTTTGAAATCCAATGTTTGTAATGTTTTGAAAAAAAATCACCAGAAAATCCGATATTTTCTGAAAATAGAATAACGTAAAAATATGTGAAGATCCGTGAGTATGCTTGTTTGAATTCTATAGATGTAAGCGTAAGAGTTGTGAAATTCGACATGTAGTTCGTAAGTGTACTTGTTGAAAACCCTAGGAAAACCCGATGTTTTCCTATCACTTTGCTTTAGTTATTTTGGGTACTGTTATTTCATTACGTTAGAGGTATTCGTTGACCCAACTACATGTAAGCAAGTGTCCTTTGGGCCTAAAGATCATGTCATCGGGCTAGCTAGGCTCGACAAGCATGATTTGCAACTTTTGGGCCTAAGGAGTGTACGTCGACGTATTGAGTAATTCCACGAGAGTAAAGAGTTCCAAGAGTTTCATATGTGTATTGAGCGTTATAGTGTTAGTAGTTTTGGATTTGTTATTGATTCGAGACCGAATCAATTCGTTTGATAACGATTTTTGGTGATGTATAATGTTATGTTTCATGTATATTCATTGAGATGGTATTCAATTGAGTCACGACAGCCCCCGGACGTTTCCGCCGTCTGGTTCGGGGGTGTGACACACGACCATGCACCTACAAGGACTTCACCAATGCCAAACCTCAAAACTTTAATGGGATAGGAGGCGTAATAGCACAGAAGTGATGGATCGAGAAAGTAGAATCCATTTTTGAAATCTGCACGTGTCCCGATCAGTGTAAGGTCAAGTTCGCAGCCTACACATTCATTAATCAAGCGCTCTCCTGGTGGAATGGCCACGTAGAAGCCATGACACTCCCAGTGGCGAACGCAAAGCCCTGGGAAGAGCTGAAGGAGATGATGTTGGCAGAATATTGTCCTAGAGGTGAGATTCAGAAGATGGAAAAAGAGTTTTGGGACCTCGTGGTTCAAAACTCGAATATCGATGCATACATATCCCAATTTAGTGAGCTATCTCTTCTGTAACCCGGATTGATCACCTCATAAGGGGAAAAGATTGAGAGGTTTATCTGGGGATTGACTACACCTATGCAAGGGAATGTCATTGCGGCAAACCCTGAGACATTTGATAGCACCAAGAGACTGGCCAAGAAACTGTATGATCATGGTAATAAGAAGGGTGCCAAAATAGTGGAAGCTACGGTTAAGAAGGAAGAAGAGTGTAAGAAAGGGAGAAACAACAAGAAAAATTGGAAAACATAACTTGGAATCATCTAAGAAGCAACAAATTATGACTATCCATGCTACAACTCAAGTTACCACCACACCACATGCTCCAACCTCATCCACGCCAAATGCTCCGAAGCAGTATTCAGGAAATCTTCCCAAGTGTAACAAATGCAACTTCCACCATCACAGGGAGTGTAAATAGATGAATTGCACAAGGTGCAACCGGAAGGGCCATACAGCAAAGTATTGTAGGGCTCAACTTCAAAAGAACCAGATGACAAACAACAACAACAACAACAACAACAACAATGCTGGAGCCAGTTATACATGTTATGGATGTCAGAAGACCGGGCATTTCAGGAAAAACTGCCCCAACGCGAACAATCAAGGGGCAGGAGCAACAGGGAGAGTGATGACAATGGGTCAGGGTGAAGCAGTGCAGGACCCAGCAGTTGTCACCGGTACATTCCTACTTTACAACTCGTATGCATGCATCTTATTTGATAGCGGAGTAGAGCGAAGCTTTGTTAGTAATAAATTCAAATACTTTCTAAATCAACAACCCCAGAAGCTCAACGAAGCCTTCATGGTGGAAATGGTTAATGGGAAAATGGAAACAACCAATATATATATATATATATATATATATATATATATATATATATATATATATATATATATATATATATATATATATATATATATATATATAGGATGTACGTTAACACTAAAAAACCACTCTTTCCAAATAAACTTGAAGCCAGTAAATATTAGGAGTTTTGATGTGATCATCGGCATGGATTGATTAAGCCCCCATCATGCCGATATTATGTGTCACGAGAAGGTCGTTCTCCTTCATCTTCCTAATCACGAAACCCTAATAATCTACGCAAATAAACCCAGCACAAACCTTCGCCTTATCTCGAGTATCAAGGTACAAAAGTGTCTACAAAAGAAGAAATATGCAGTCCTTGCTCACATGGTGGATAAAACCAAAGAGGAAGCGAGCATTCAAAACATCCTAGTGGCATGTGAATTTCCGGATGTGTTTCCAGAAGAACTTCCGGGAATACCCCCAGAACGACAAATCGAATTCCGAATTGACCTAATACCTGGAGCCACTCCAATCGCCAAATCACTCTATAGGTTGGCTCCTATTGAAATGCAAGATTTGTGAAGCCAACTAAGTGAACTTTGAATAAAGGATTCATAAGATCAAGCTTCTCTCCATGGGGAGCTTCAGTTCTTTTCGTTAAAAAGAAAGATGGATCCTTCAGGATGTGCGTTGACTATAGAGAACTAAATAAGCTCACCATCAAAAACCGGTATCCACTTTCACGAATCGATGAACTATTTGACCAACTTCAAGGGGCTAGTTACTTTTCAAAGATAGATCTGAGATCCAGTTATCATCAACTCAATGTCCAAGATGAGGACATTCCCAATATTGCTTTCTGAACTCATTACGGTCATTACGAATTTTTTGTGATGCCCTTCGGTCTAACAAATGCCCCTGCTGCATTTATGGACCTCATGAATCGAGTTTGTCGCCCATTCCTTGACAAATTCATGATCGTTTTCATCAATGATATTCTCGTATACTCTCGAAGCAAAGAAAATCATAGTCAACACCTTCGACAAATCTTAGAGACCCTTCAAGCTGAAAAGTTGTATGTGAAGCTCTCCAAGTGTGAGTTTTGGCTCCGTAGTGTAAATTTCTTAGGACATGTTGTCAGACAAGAAGGAATCTATGTAGATCCCTCCAAAGTCAAGTCCATCAAAGGTTGGGCAATTCCAACGACGCCAACAGAGATTCGCCAATTCTTGGGTCTAGCAGGCTACTACCGAAGATTCATTCAGAATTTTTCTAAGAGAGCCAAACCCCTCACCACATTGAAACAAAAAGGCGTACCCTTCAACTGGACCGAGAAGCAAGAAATTGCCTTCTAAAATTTGAAGCAAGCCCTCTGTAGTGCTCCAGTGCTATCCTTCCTGGAGGGTACCGAAGACTTCCTAGTTTACTGTGATGATTCGAATCAAGGTTTAGGTTGTGTCCTTATGCAACGCGGTAAGGTAATTGCATATGCATCTAGACAACTGAAAACACATGAAGTAAATTATACCACGCATGATCTCAAACTGGGGGTGGTGGTCTTCGCCTTAAAATTTTGGAGGCACTACCTATATGGTACCAAGTGCACCATATTTACATACCACAAGAGCCTCCAAAACATTCTAAATCAAAAGGAACTATACATGAGGCAACGAAGATGGGTTAAACTGCTAAGTGATTATGAGTGTGAGATCAAATACCATCCAGGAAAGGCTAACGTGGTAGTCGATGCCCTGATCCGAAAGGAGTATTCAAGTCATCGTGTGAAGACCCTATAAATCACCATCCAATCTCATCTAGCCTCACAGATCAAGGAAGCCCAATTGGATGCATTGAAGCCGGAAAATATCTCTAGTGAATTACTACGTGGAATGAAGAAGGAGCTCGAAGTTAAAGACGACGGAACTCACTACTTCATAAGTAGAATATGGGTTCCTAAAGTTAGGAGATTCAGAGAAGTAATCATGCATGAAGCCCACAAGATGTGATATTCTATTCATCCGGGGTCAGATAAGATGTATTTGGATATCAAGCAATAATATTGGTGGCCTAATATGAAGGCAGAGATAGTCACTTTCATGGGAAAGTGTCTTACTTGCGCCAAGGTGAAAGTGGAATACCAAAAGCCCTTGGGACTACTGCAACAACCAGTGATACACGAGTGGTAATGGGAAAGGATTACTATGGACTTCATGACCAAACTACCAAAGACGGCAGATACATTGGATGCTATCTGGGTAATCATCGATAGATTAGCAAAATCTGCTCATTTCCTGCCAATAAAAGAATCCTACAAGATGGAAAAGGTGACCTGAATCTACATCAAAGAGGTTGTGAGACTCCACGGAGTGCCAATATCTATTCTCTCGGATCAAGATAGCAGATTTACTTCAAGATTCTGGCAATCTCTTTAGAAGGCAATGGGAACACAGCTAGATATGAGCACCGCCTACCACCCATAGACGGATGGTCAGAGTGAGCGCACCATCCGAACACTCGAGGATATGATCCAAGCTTGCATGATTGACTTCGGCAAGCCGTGGGATACCCACTTGCCTTTGATTGAATTATCCTATAACAAAAGTTATCACATAAGCATCTAGGTTGCTCCCTTCGAGGCGCTCTATGGTCGAAAATGCAGATCGCCCCTATGTTGGGCCAAGGTGGGTGACACTCAACTAGCAAAATAGAAATCGCCAGCCAGTGCTATTACAGGGCCCGAAATCATCTGTTAGACGACCAAAAAGATAGTCCAAATCAAAGCTCGACTTCAAACATTGCGAGATCGACAGAAGAGTTATGCTGACAAGCGGCGAAAACCACTAGAATTTCAATTCGAGGATCGCATGCTATTAAAGGTCTCTCCTTGGAAAGGAATGATTCACTTTGGGAAACAAGGAAAATTGAACCCACGATACATCGAACCATTCGAGATTCTTGCCCGGATTGGTCCAGTGCCTTACAAACTGCAACTACCCGTCGAACTCAGCAACGTACACCCGGTGTTCCACGTCTCGAATCTGAAAAAGTGTCTATCATATGAAACCCTTGTCATCCATTTGGAAGATATTGAGATAAACAAGAATATCATGTTCGTCGAAGAACCAGTCGAGATTATGGATAGAGAAGTGAAGCGTACAAAGCAAAGTTGCATCCCGATTGTGAAGGTTCGATGGAGCGCGAAACGTGGAGCAGGATTCACGTGGAAACGAGAAGACCAAATGAAGCAAAAGTACCCTCACTTATTCTGTCCTTCACAAATCTAGTTTCCAAAAGAATTTCATGACGAAATTCCCTCTAACGGGGGGATGATCTCACAACTAGCATTTTACCTAGGAAATTCTATTCATATGTAACCATTCAACTACTGTAAAACATATACTCTAAGTAGATATCACTCGGTGCTCATTTAAATTCACCTTTCATGTTCAACAAGGAGTCTGAAAAACCCTAAGACTCCCGGTTGAAGTCCATATTGGACGAGGACTTCCTTATTGGGCCTAATGAACCAATAAGCATTCAATTCAACTATTTTGGGATTAGGACCTTAAATGGGCTCTAATTGGACCCACTTCCATAAATATATAACATTTTGGACCATTTGGGCCTAGAATGATTCATTCTAACCCTAATGGACCTTACTGAGCCATAACAACTCCAATTAACTGTAATGGACCTAAAACCCATCCCTTTATCTTATGTTGATCCGTAAGTACTTCCAACGGCCCAATGGGCCAAAAAATTTATGACTAGGCTCCAAAAATCCTAACTAAAGTCTAATGGGCTAAAACTATTCCATTCCTACCTTCTTGGCCTAAACTCTCAGCCCAACACCATTTAACAAAAAAAAGGCATTTAGAGAGGATTAAGGAGGGATTCACAACTCACACTTAACTACCAAACATCAAGAAAGTTCTCATGAATCAAGGTAAGGCACTGCCCTCTATGCAAAAACATTTTCTCACTCTCTTTTTCTTCCTCTCGACCGAGAGCTAAACATACATACACATACTTCATTTTCAAACACTCTCACAGATCATCCTCCTTCCTCCAATATCTCGAAAATTTGCTAGAGTTCTAAGGATCTTCATCAAGTATTTCCAATTTTTGGTAAGTTATTGTCAAACACAAGTATCTTCTTTCATCTTAACATGAAAAACACCTTCTCACATAGCTTTATTCCATGATCACACCTTAGAAACTTCATAAGCTCGAAAACTACCACAAGGAGCTTGTTAGAGCCAAAAATCACATCCACTTCTTCCACTTCATCTTCAAAACCAAAACATCAAAGCAAAGGTGATTTTATACCCCCTTACTTTCGGTTTTATTTTTGGGGGAGAATACAAGTAAAATGTGTAGATTTATGTGTTATATGCATGTCTTGTGTGATTTCTTAGTTTATTTTGTGAAATGTGCTAGATATTAACAATCTTGATATTTTAAGTAACATTAAGCAAATATCCATGACCTAAGACACTTTATACATCATATTATCAAGTCAAAAGTGATTATACGTTGAAGATATAAGAGTTTACAACAAAAACCTTGTTAATGGTCAAAAACTGTCAAGAAAACAAAAGATAAGGGAAAAAGGTGACATTTCTGTTTTTATAGGGACCAAACAGGTCCTACTTGTATAAAAAAGGGATTTTTATGATAAACATACTTTTCAAAGGGCCACAAATGTAAATTTGAGCTTAATGGGCCAAACATTTGGGCCTCACGGTTTTGGGCCCAAATTTGCGAAAAATTAAAGTTTTGGGGTTAAAAAGGTTATTTGGCCAAAGTTTGAATAAAAATGTAAATAAACCAAATTTCGAGAAAATAACATTTATTTCTAAATAGGACCAAAAATGTAACTTTTATCAAAATTGGGTCGAAAGTTTCAAAGTTTACATACAAGGGGCAGAAAATGTAATTTTCTACAAAACTGGGCCATAAATGTCAAAATATACACTTTGGATTAAACCGTAAATTTCAAAACATTTAGGGCAAAATTACAAATTTTTATAAACTATGGACTAAAGTATTATTTTTTCAAAACTTTGGGCCTTAATTGAAAATTTACGGATTATTGGCCAAAAACGTCGTTTTTACAAAAAGATGACGTTTTATCATCAATTTGGTAAACCTCGGGCTAAAACAAACAACAGAACAATAAGGAATGGATGAAATACGTCGATAAATATTTTATTGAACCTAATATTCACATTACATGGCCAATAGGCCTTAAGGGCTCCTTTAAATGTATATTGAGCCCAAAATTTTTCCATGACGAGTCTATTAGGCCTTGCGACCAATTTACATGTTAATTTGAGCATGAGCTATGGATCAATGTTTGTTGGGCCTTGGTGGTCTACTCACATGCCTATTGGGTCCAAATTACCCTCTTACATGTTATTGGGCCTTTGTGGTCCATTTACATGTTAATTGGGCTTGGAATGGAATTCACATGCTAGTAGATCGTAACTATACCTTTGCATAATTATTGAACTTCATATACTTGTATATGTACCATTTGAATATGAAAACATACAATGTACGCATAAACATTAAACCTAGTACAACAGGTTGAGAATCTAGTGAGACTTGTCGGTTGGCACCTCTGAGTATACAATCATAGCCTGTAGTTATAATCAGAGTTTCCTGGAGGGGAAGCGGGAGTTTGTGTATAAAAACGTTCGGAAATGGTAGAAATGTTCGGGGGCGGATAACGTCATGTACAGTATCATATCAATGCATAATAGTAAACAAGCAACAACATCATTCATTGCATTAATAGTATAATTCAATACACGTGTGTTCTATGTATAGTTGAAAATACACCAAATTATGAATCAAAATAAAAAACGAGTCTCAAATGTGCTCCGTCTTCTCAAAACATGGTCATCGGTACCTGTCTACTGGTGACCTGAGAATGCAAGTTATTTTAAAGAGTAGATCAGCATTTAAGATGGTGAGTTCATAAGTATTTTAGTATCATTGTTTTGTATGAAAGTGTTTGCAAATGTTTGTAAGTGTTTGATGTAAATGTTGTATCTCCTAGAAAATCCAATATTTTCTACTTTATTAAGAAATGAAGTCTTCTACCAAGACCCGACTGAATGTTTGATCTTTTGTAAAAGTGGGTGTTTTTCCTAAATATGACTATCATTACCAAAATATAGTTTACATTACCATTTATGTGAGAAGATCACAATGTTAATGCAATGGGAAAATAAAGATGTACTGTAGTATTGTATATAGTAACTACCACTGTACTAACTAGCTTACACCAACTATTTAATTAAGGTAAAATATGATGGGATTATAACCATACTTGATTGACTAGTAAAACACGACGCTTGAAGATGTTGAAATTGTATGACATGCATCACCCATAGACCTGCAGGTCCCACTGTAGCTAGCAGCAAGGTGTAGGATGGTCAATCCCATATAGATCTATACACAAACTCACGCTCTCCCTCCAGGAGACTCTAGTTACAAAATGTGACACAACAGTATATTGCCATGCCATGAAGTAGTGGCTCACATTAATGTTATAGTATTCTTGTATTTGTATAGTATGTTCTCTCTGTTCTAGTATATAGTATGTTCTCTATGCTCTAGTGTATAGTATGTTCCTCCCCATTTCTCATGATAGTATGTTCTTTCTGTTTCTTGTTATAGTATGTTTTAACTGACTCATGTATGAACTGACTCTAGTATGTTTCATTGTTCTAGAAATAATGAGTGGTAATTCTCTAAACTATACCTATTATAGTTTACTAGTAATATTTTTTGAATGAATGAGTATGTTTGTACACCTTGGTTACCCAAAGGTGTTGAACTGATGTAAGAACTTTTATATCTATACACATATACATAATATATAACTAAGATTCAAACGACACTCGGACAAACAACCGATACCCTAATTCCATAAGCCCTTTTAACCTTATTTGTATAACTATATGTATATAGACATGATTTTGATGATATATAAGTTTAAAATAGTTTGATAAAGAGTTTAGCATATAAAAGAGTTTTAACACAAAAAGGAATTTTAACCATTTGAACTGTTACAGTTGACTTGATGTAAGCTTATAAAATGTTTTGAAATAGTTTGTTAACATAGTTTTTAAGTATAATAAATCCACATGTTTGATTGTTATTAATCACATGTGATTGATACAATAAGTATAATGTTTTCAACTTGTATTCCCCCCGTAAAAGTACTTAAAATCATTTAAAAGATAAGTTAAGGGGTATGAACTCACCTGATTGTGAGCGATCTGGAAAGTAAGATAGATATATGATGTTAAGTGTCAAGTGAAGCCTCGAGCAGAAACGGATCCTATTAGGCATATAATGACACATATATGTATATAATTAGTGTAGAAAACAACTAATCATGATATGGAAACACCTTAGGGACTAGGAAACACTTGGATTGAAGTGTTGCAATCACATATGATTATTCTAAAGGAGTTCACGACCAAACAAAGGGATGTTCATGACCTTAGGAGGGTTCACAGCCAATGAATACGTGATGTGTTCGCGACCCAACCTTGCATCTAAGAAGGGTTCACAGCCTCATGAGGTTTTCACGGTCCATATGAATCTATGAAGGGTTCACGGCCTCATGAGGTGTTCATGGTCCATATGAATCTATGAAGGGTTCATGGCCCTTATGAAGGGTTCACGGCCGTGATTCCTTCAAGTTCATGAAGATGATGATGAAACATGAAAAATCAAAGCTAGGATCTAGTATTCTTTCAAGTATGAGAAGATTAAGGATGAAACACTTACATTTTTTAGGCTTTAGAATGTTCATGGTTGAAGTTAGTTGAGAGAAAATGGAAGTGTTCACGTTTGGGAGGAGCAGAAATGAGGAGAAATTGGTCACTCTTATATATATATATATATATATATATATATATATATATATATATATATATAAGAGGTAGTTCACGGCCATGAACCTGGTTTGCAGTCGTGAACACCTTGTGAGTGGTTTTCTAGTTCGATTTAATCCTCCTGGTCACAAGCTAACACATCCTAGCATCCATTCATACATTACACTAGTCTCAGAAACTCTCAAACAGACTCTTAACAGCGCTAAAAGATAGCAGACACTAGTCTTACTTTTGATTGAATTGAATGGTTGTACAAGATAGAAATTTTGGGTTGTCACAATCATGTAGGATGATAACTATGATTCAAAAAGAAAATATGGCAATCTTAGCCTACTACATGAAGCTAAGAGAAGTCTGGGATGAATTACAATCGATTATCCCATCACCATCATTTAAATTCCAAGGCTGTACATGTGACATCACGAAAGAAATTGAAAAATTACGAGTAAATGAACGTCTATATGGTTTTCTAATTGGGCTTATTGAAGTATATGGATCCTTGAGGGTTCATATTCGAAGTACACATCCACTACCCACGTTAAGCATTGTGTATCATCTTCTATGCCAAGACGAACAACAAAAGAAAATTGGTATGTTTAGCAATTCTATGGGGGGAAGCTGCATCTTTCCAAATTAACAATATAATTCATTTAAGAATCTTTGAAAAAAGGAAAGTTCTTAAATAACTTCAACAAGAAAGAAGAAAGGAACAAGAATGGAAGGAATGATGTCAAATGGTGCTCTTAAGGCCAGAAATTAAGAAACACAGTAGATATGTGTTTTGAGCTTGTTGGTTATCCTATTGGTGGTCCCCAAAATCAACCACCTCTAAGAAACAAACAAGCAGACCAAAACAACAACAATCACGTGTTGCTACCACTAGTAGAGATGCTCCACAACAGTCTTCTAGTTCTTACTAAATAATATTAGGAAATATTGTTGCAACCGTTGAGATCAATAATGCTAAGTGTGCAAAGGACCAATCCAATAAGAAACATAACTGGTAAAGTTGAAAGACAAGATGATTGGATCATTGGCTTGAGTGGTAGTGATCATATAACCCATCTCACAAAGTGGTTAAAAGATATGATCGACATAAAGAACACCATTTATGTTACTATACCTAATAGAAAATTAGTGACTATTAAAGCAGTTGGTGATATACAAATAAAAATTTTAGACTGAAAAACGTCTTGAATATGCTATATTTTTTTGTAATCTAAATTTATTTAGCATGATAAAACGTGATTTATGTTTTTCATTAACATTTCAGTCTGATCTATGTTACATGCAATACTTAACCTTATTGGGATAGCTAAGGCATGCGATGAACGTTACTATTTAGAGTAGGTTGAAAAGAAAGAAAGTGGAAATCATGGTTCTAAGAAAGTATGACGTTTGCCATAGAAGATTGGGGCACACTTCAGAGGGACTACTTCGTAAGACACAGTAGTTTGGGAATATAGGTATTTGTAGTCAATCTTGTGATTCTTGTATTCATGCAACACAACATACACTTCTTTTTCCAATAGGTTTTTCAAAAACAATACAATCTTTTGATTTGATTCACATTGATATGTGGAGTCAATACAAACATGCTTCTCTTAATGGTTCATATTATTTTCTATCAAATGTTGATGACTATAGTCATAGGGTGTGGGTGTATTTGATGAAAATAATTCCTATGATTATTAACAGCCCTATGGGTCGATACAAACATGCCTCTCTCAATACAAACATGCTTTTCTTGATGTGACTTCGAGGTGGGAATCATGGATTGTGTACATTGCAGTTGCTTTACAAACCTCAAAGTTTGGCACAAAATTCACACCAAATAACACTCTCAAAGGTCATTTGGCGTTCTCGTGCTTCTTAGCTAACTCGGTCTAGCATCTTATCGCCACCATTATCACATTCCAGCTCAGCTGTACATAACATCATTAATAGCCTTGCTTTGCATAATATTATCAATAGCGAACTCTATATAACATTATTATCAGCCTTGTGTTGCACCATATTATCAGAAACAACTATGTTGCATCACATTGATCAGATTATACTCTCGTGAAGAAAGGAGTATCAAGCCAGCCAGTGCTGCATTAGTCCATGTCTACATTATCATGCAACACCACACCTCTCACGGTTGAGGTTCGGTCGTTTTTTATCTCTTTAATGTGTTATTGCTTTGACTGTATCCAATCCAATGTCATTGGTTGCACACCAATCACACCGGATTAGGAGGACTTGTGAACGATTGGTCCATTAACCTGGCCCAAACATCAAGACTTGGCGCACTAGCCTTGCATGTCGCTCTCCTAGCAGCTCTGTTTGGCACCTGCTCCTGGCACTCACCTTGTGCCTGGGAACTCTCTCTTAGCACCTTGCTAGTTGGGCCTAAGTTGGGTGGGCCAAAGGCCTAACCTAACTCTCCTTTGACCTAATATTTTACGTCGTGTAAATCATAAGCTAAAATTTTCATTTTTAATTCAAGCATAAACATCATTTATCCTTTTCATTCATTCAGAAGTATATTGGAGTAAAGATAGTTCTCAAAGTACAATAAAAAAGTTATAAGGTTACAGAAACATAGGTGGATGCGCTTGTCATGTTGGGCCCTTCCCTTTCGAACCGAAAGTACTTGAAACCATAACCATAAAGTTGTAAGCACAAAGCTTAGTGTGTTCCCTAAAATACCACATACGGTATATGCCTTTGAGCCTAGCCCTTATATTGGGCCCAACCCACAATAATGGACCTGGGCCATTACACAATAAGCCTAGCCATTCATAAAATGGGCCTAGCCCAACATACAATACAAGAGTTACAGTGTTGTTGGGTTATTTATTACATTGTGTCAAATTTATTATGTATGTAGTTAGCCGTTTTATGGTTTGGGTCTGTCCATCGGTTTTAATGTTACTAGGGTTAGGCTTTAAATACTCTATGCATGTATTATATTGAGGTTAATCATTGAAGTGATTCCCTATCGTACCTTTATAGTAGAAGTTCTTCATCGAGCTCTTCTAAGGCATTGATTATTAATCATTCAACATCACTTCAATCATAACTTTTATTTTTTTTTATTCATATTCATGTTCAGAACTATCGATCTATTTTTTATTATCTCAACAATTGGTATCAGAGCAGGTGATTGTGTAAACCATACGCAAATCTTTTGTCGAGTGTTATTAGAGTTTTCCGCTTGTATTGGATCTGTTCTTACTTTCTTCATCGTTTTCATCGATTGTAGACGTTGGATCTTGGTCTTTATTTTTCCCTAAACTCGATTTTAGTTTTTACACGTCTGATTCTTACAGGTTTTAGTGAATCAAAACATGCATTCAGAAGATCTTTATTTTACCCTAAACTTAATTTTAGTTTTTACACATCTGATGCAGATCTTGAACATTCTGTTCAAACTTTATTTCTTTCTGAGTTTGGTGCTTTTGCGCAGAAGTCTGACAAAAAGCTTGATCAGACTTTCTATTGCTTTAACCATCTTTTTGAGCAGGATGCTTAAGCACAATATTAGGCATGAAAATATCAAGCAAAAGGTTACCTTCATGAATCGTTTAAGGCCTAATTGGAAGGTAGTTGTTTCCACAGTCAAAGCTCATGAAATGAAGAAAGAGAAAAAGCTGACGGGAGACTCCAACTATCATTGTAACTATTGTCATGGCAAAAATGATCTGGCTAAGGAGTGCATGTTGAGAAGATTAAATAAGAAGAAAGACGAAGAAGATGATGAAGCTTACTATCTCATAAAGTTAGAAGAACTTAAAAGGAAGAAGAACGTAGATAATGCTAATAATGCTTTGATTGTGTAGGAAGACGATGACTAGTTTGGAAGAGTCGAAGTTTGGTCGACAGATTTGGAGGACGCAGAGGTTTGAAGGCCTATGCATGGTGAATGCTTCGTTGCGAAGGATGAGGTCCCTGAGTACGAGGGAAAATGCTTGATGGTTCACAATGATGTTTCGGAGCAAAGGGGATATGCTACTGATGGGGGCCTTGTCTCTGACAACTGTTTCGCAACGAAAACTGTTTTAGAACATATTAGTATGCGAGAAAGTAATCAGCAAAGTACATTGTATTCTTGAATATCTTAATATTTTTGTCTCTCAGTATGAAATAGAATTAGATGATTTAAAACTTACTGTCTCTAGTTTCAGTAATAGTCTAAAAGAACTTGTTTAAGTAATTCTAACTTAACTGATCAAATCAGTAGGGTCACGAACAAAAGTAAAAAAGAGACGTATGTGGATTGAGAAGTTGGATTTGGAGTTTTCTAGGTCTAGGGATGATATGATTTATTTGCAACGAGACAATTTAGGGTTGTTGAAACTGAGAAATATTATTTGTTTGATTGCTAAACGTCTTTATTTTAATATCACTTAATTACATATTAACTGCAAAATAGGTAAGAATATTCATAGAATGATTTTGCCCTTTCTCGAACTAAAAGAAGATGAAATTGATGCCGACTACTTGAACTGTGAATCCATGGTCACCTCTGACGATGTCTCTGATTCTTACCAAATTAGTCTGGACAAAATTGAAGCTTACATATAGTCCAAGGAACATAAAGACATGCTGAAACAATTTTGAGTGAAAAAGATAAAGAGCAAATTAAATTTGATACTGTACAAAAATTTGACTCATTGTGCACCAAATTGAGTTCAGAAAATACTCTTGATGTTGAAAATGTATCTGAATTTGATGATGAAAGCGAAATGAGTGAGATTTCTGTGGAGGATGAGATTGATTGTTCTGAATTTGTTAAAAGTGAACCTAAACCTAAGAAAAATTCAACTTCTGAAAATGGAGTATGTTCGTATTTCTGAACAAGAAACAAACCTTATAATTATCATCCCTTGTAGAAGCAGAAATTGTTGATGGGTGTAACGAATACTTTTGATCCTCACCCATAGACAAATGCAGATGAAACCAAAGGTCTTTCTGAAATGACCTCTTGGAAAACGAAGGGAAGATATGTGGCAGAACCACTGAACAAGGTTAACTCCAGTTACAAAAAAGGCAGTCCGAGTGGAACCAAAAATGTTCCAAATGATAGTACATCTGAACATACTGATACTCCTGTTAGAAAAATGAAACATAGGGCTAGTTGTCATAAGTCATCCAAGGAATTTGTTGCTCAAAAACATCAAAGAAATGCTAAATATCATAAAAACTTTAAAGAAAGAAAGCATTTCTGGAAATCCAAAAATTTCAATTTTGTCAATCAAGAAAGATCTATGAATCTGAATGTGAAAGTCTCTCCAAATCCGAATCCTAAAAGATTTTTAAAACCCCAGTCTTTGTCTTCACAAGCTTCAAAATAAAAATTTCAAAAACCATCATTTTCAAAACAAACGAAACCATTTGAAAAGGCTAAGCCTTATTTTTCTCCAAATCCTAACGTTTCAAAATTTTCCAGCAAACACATCGAAAGGTGTTAAGGGCAAAGGAAAAGTTGTTTCGGAAACTAAAACTCCCATCAAGAAATACAAAAGACACTTGAAAAGGGAGGAAAAGAAGTTTGAGAAAATGGTTGATGAAGCTTACAGGAATGTCATTTTCAAAATCATAAAAAGAGACAATTCCATTTTGGTAAAGCGATCTTACTTCGTTGATGAAGCTATAACATTTCCTATTTCTAAGAAAGCTTCACGTAGACCCAGAAAACTTTGGGTTCCTAAATCTCTTTGATTTTTGTAGGTGATTTGTTACGAACATTTTGACTCCGAATGATATATCGATGGATGTTATTCACATCACATGATAGGAAGGAGAGAAGAATTTAGGGAATTCAGATCGTTGAAGGATGGAGGACGAGTCAAATTCGGAAATAACTTAATCGGGGAAATCAAAGAATACGACATGATTATGAATGGGGAATTCTCCATTCGGAAGGTAGCCTACGTGGAAGGCCTATAACATAACCTAATTAGTGTATCTCAATTGGTTGTAGGTACTGGTCTAAAAGTATCATTCGATGATGATGGATCTGAAATCATATAGAAGAAGTCCAAAGCGGTGCTTCTGAAGTTCAAGCGAAAAGGTGAAATGTATCCATTGAATATGAACCCTATCAAAGGAAATCTTGTCATTTGTCTTCTTTCGAAAGCATCTTCGGATGATTGTTGGTTTTGGCACCGAAGGCTCTCATATCTCGACTTCAAGGATATCAATAAACTGTACTTGGCGATCAATTGCGAGGATTTCCATTTATGAAGTTTGAGAAGGAACATCTATATGCCGCTTGCAAGCTGGGGAAGCAGAGTAGGATCATCTTTGTGGTCCTTTTGCCATCGAGAGGATTGGTCGTAACAAATATATTCTAGTAATATTTAATGACTTTTCCAGCTTCATATAGCTTTATTTTCTTAAACAAAACTCAGAAGCTACTCCTATGCTTAAGGACTTTATCAAGCAGATCGAGCTTCAACTACAAAAGTCAGTTTGTAACATTCACAGCGATAATGGCTCGAAGTTCAAAAACCACGTGTTTGAAGAATTCCTGACTAAAAAGAGAGTTGCTCACAACTTCTCCACTCCTCACACTCCTCAACCAAATGGGATCGTTAAAAGTCAAAATTGTTCTCTGTTCGAAGATGCAAGAACCATGCTACCATTCGCAAATTTTCCGCTTTACTTTGGGGCTTAGGCTATCAGAACTATCTGCTTCACACAAAATCGATCACTCATTAATAAACGATTTTCTATTACTCCCTATGATATTTTGAATAATAGAAAACCTAATGTCAAGTTCTTTAATGTATTTGGTTCCACGTGCTTCATTTTCAATTCTAAAGAGCAAAGGAACAAATTATATGTGAAGGCTGACAAGGGAATCTTCATAGGCTATTCTCTGACTTCTAAGGCATACTGGGTTCTCAACAAGAAATCCAGAAGAATTGAAGAAACCTACTATGTAACGTTCGACAATAACTATCTAAAGAAATTTTAGACAACAGATTGGCAATCTAAGGAGATCTTTCCTGTGCCAAATCTGTTGGAATAGTGTCTAAGGCTGCAACTATATTAGGCAAGTATTTGACCCGATTGTGCATGGTCCTTTTGGGTTGCCTTCACCATAGCAACTTGGTAGGATGATTTATTATGAGAGAATAGATATTATTAATATATTATGAGAATAATATAAAGGAATAATAATATTGTTATTTGATTAATATAAGTCATAGATTAATTAGTATTAATTTGGTGACTTAAAGAGATTAATTAAATAAGAGGGTATAAACTGTCAATTGTTTGATAGTTACACTTTAGGCTATGAATCCTTATAGGATATAGGATGGACGATTTCTAGGGCTAGGATAAGCCTTAAAATCGTCCAAGGCATATCCAAGGAAAGGATTAGGATTACTTAAAGTCTAAGTTATCCAATTAGGGTCTAAGGGTAAAACCCTAGGACCCTTACAAGTATAAATAGACCCCTTGGGATAGGGAAATCGGTACCTCCTCTACAGCAAGGATACCCTGGTCGATTTCCTCCTCTCTCCTCTCTCTCAAATCATTCTCTTTGCTAGTTAGTGTTTGTAAGCCATTAGAGGAGTGACAATTGTGACTCTTAAGCTCCAAGAACAAGAAGATCAAACGAGTGTTTCAAGGTATGCTTCTAACTCTGGTTTTTGTATTGTTCTTATACCTAATTACCCATTAGAAGTCTTGGATTCAATGCATGTTTAATTAGAGAAACCTAGATCCAAGCATTAGGGTTTGTATATGCACATAGGAATGTTCATATGACCAAAACCCATCAGTGGTATCAGAGCCTAGATTGGTTTCTATTAAATTGATGCTTGATTGTTTGAATGTTAACTGCAAAATTCGATTTTTGTGTTTCTGAGTCATGGACTTGGCGGGTCCCATAGTGGACTCGGCGAGTTGGCCTGACTCGTCGAGTCCAGTTTGGGTACTCGGCGAGTCCGAGCGTCAGGAAGAGCCAAAAACGGGATTTTTTTTCATATTTATCTCATGGAAACTTACCTTTATCATATTAGATCAACCCAAATCCGATTTTATGATATATATATATATATATATATATATATATATATATATATATATATATATATATATATATATATATATATATATATATATATATATATATTTTATCTAATTAAAGATATTTATCAATTAATAAAATATTTAATTTCCTTATATGATAATTATTAATTATTTTGATTAAATTGATAAATTGGTTTTCAAGAAATCATAAATAAATCAAATATGGATAATTATGTGATTAATTGTTAATTTGAATTATTTGTTATTTGATCCTTTATGTTTTTAAATGTTTTAAAACTTGCCCTCAAGATTTGAAATTTATGTTTTGTGATTAAAATATTAATTTAGACAATTTAAATTTCAAACCCTAGAATTTTACAAGTTTAAAATCCAACCCTATACTAATATAATATTACAAGATTAATATCTATATATGTATAGCTTAAATGCTAGTCTTACCGTTAGTAGGCCTCATTCACGAAGCCGGTCTATAAGGTGGGTATAAGGTTGCGGCCTATAAAATGGCGCTTAATGGGTGTACACTAACACCCACCGCTTGCTTGATCGGTGGAGGGTCGTTAGCCGAATGGGTAGGATAGGGCAACCTCATCCTCTCATTAAAAGTATAATATAGAATACAAAGTAACTACATGTTTTCTTAAAATTTCCCAATTTTAGTTACTTTAGGAAAGTGAATTGATGCAATCCCATGAAATTACACTTTGCACCTTGCTAAGAAGTTAGTGGAGCGTGTGTGGTTTACCGGCACACTAATTGGTTCTAAGAGAAGGTGGCAAAGGGTGATTCATTGTTTATCATAGTTCGATGGAGCGTGTGTGGTTTACCGGCACATCGAATAGGTGATCGTTACAATGAAAGCACCATTTGAATTTGCATGGTAATTCACACCCGCTTTGTGATCCTCGGTATCCCAGTCACAAACAAGAGGGGCATATCGAGATTAAACATGCCATTGAAAAGTTTCAATGAATCTCATCCAAACCTAGGAATTCTAAATACATTTAGGACTTAAAGTTATGTTTTCATGGTGGAGAATTAGTGAATCGTCATTCACTTACCTTCAATTTGTTTGCATATTAGATTACGGCATCCCTTTTCTAATGTGTAAATATTGTTGTTGGATCCTAGCCCTAATTTTTCTTATTGGGTGATAATTAGGGATTCATATTCTAATATATCTTTGTCCATTCTATTTGTAGATGTCGAACGCTAACAACGCTGCTGCGAGTTCATTCACTTTGATGAGCCTTTGTCAAAAGGTCACCTTTGATGGAACGAACTTTAGCAAATGGATAAGATACATTTGCACAATTTCTCGCTATGAGGATAAGGAGTATGTCCTCGATGAGAAGCTCGAGAAAATCAACCCTGAAATCGCTACTCCGGCCGAGATGACCGCTTTTGAAACTCACGAGTGTGATGCAACGAAGGTACATTGCATCATGATCGCCACAATGAACTCCGAATTCCAAAAGTCTTACAAGGACATGTATCCGTACGAAATGCACCAAGACTTATTGGAGAGATACCATCAAAACTCAAGACAAGAGCGTTATGAGATTTTCACTAACATGATTTCCGCTAAGATGGGTCATGGAGAGTCTCTTACCGTGCACCTGCAAAAGATGCAAAGGTATGTCGACCGCCTTCGCAAGTTAAATGTTGACTTTGGGGAAGACTTGGCGATCGACATGGTGCTTCACTCTTTGCCTCCAAGCTACAATCAATTTAGGATGACCTATCACATGAACAAAGAAGAGGTCACCCTAAGCAAAATCCAAGGTCTCTTGAGGGTTGTTGAGAGCAATTTCAAGGACAAGTCTTTTGCACCAACTCCCAATCCGCCCGCCGCTCCTGTCTTGGTAATTGGAAAAGGAAAGGGAAAGAAGAGGAAGGCTTCATCTAAGAACTATCGCAAGGTTAAAGCCCGAGATGATGCCTCTTCTATTGGGACCAAAGTTGATCCCGTTAAGCCCTACCCTAACCCGAAGGAGGTAGAGTGCCACCATTGCCACAAGATAGGACACTGGAAGAGAAGCTGCCCAGAGTACCTGCAAGCCATCAAGGAAGGAAAGATCAAGCCATCTTTCGCAGGTATTGCTAAAGGATGAACATAAATTTGAACCTATTGTTGCACATCTCAAAAGAATGTTGGTTGCTTATATCTAGGAAGTTGGTAAGACGGATGTGGAGATTGCAACTGTTCTTCGCAAGAAACCTATAGTGCTTCCTAAGGACCCTCCAAAGGATCTTGACAAGATGACACTGGGACGAATTTGGAAGGACAAATGGAGTATGGTGCTCCAGATAAGAGAAAGCGCTAGTGCGAATTCTCAAAGATGTTGCTTCTTTTTGCCTGACAAGCTTTTGTATTCCACTCCGTAAATGGAATATGTTTTGGAATTAGCAAGTGGTTATAAAGGGAATGGTGTTGCTGACAAGAAATGGTTCGTAGATATGATCAAGTGGCACATCACTATTTGTAAATATTTTCTTGGTCTAATGCTGTTACTTTTCAATGTTTAAAAGCGTCAACAGAACTGAAGAATTTTCCTTCCTTATTTGAAACAAAGGGGGGACATTGTTGCGTTATTTTTTAGATTGTGTCAAATTTATTATGTATGTAGTTAGCCTTTTTACAGTTTGGGCCTGTGCATCTGTTTTAATGTTACTAGGGTTAGGCTTTAAATACTGCATAATCTATCGATCTATTTTTTATTGTCTCAACAAGCGTAACGCCTGAATCGCGAGGTATGAACATTAACCATTATTTTGATTAATCAAGGACTAGACGAGAGTACGTTGGGCATACACAAGGTACGCACTACGTACTCCCTTTGCATGTGCATCTCGGGATGACCCCTACGTATGTTGGGCGTTCCCATGCATACGCATGGTGTACTCAATCCATAGATAACCCATAATTAAAAGGGTTTGCACCCTATTAAAGCTCATTAAGTCTTTCAAGTTCATCACCTTATCAACCTCGTTTGCCTCTTGAGTCATATTTCGAAACCCTAATCCATTTTCCCTAAATTTTGAGCTTGTGTGTGTGTGTGTATGTTTTGGGTGTGTATAATGCTTAGAGGAGAAGAAAAATATTTTCGAGGAAGCATTGGACCAGAAAGAGCTTGTAGATCCAAAGCTTTCTCATCATTTCTAGCTTATTGGAGGTAAAAAGCCTTTACCTAGATGACTCCTTGTGTTAGTTTTTAGTTTAGGGCGTATTTCATCTTAAAATTGTCATTTAAGGTATTATTCCGAGTATGCGCTACTCCATAAGGTTATAATGTTAAATGTTAGTGTTTCTAACGTCCCTTGAGCATAAAATAGATTCTTGATGGATTAAGGTCAATCATGCAAGGATTGAAGGTGGTTTCATGAAGAAAATTTGATTAAATCCAAAATTTGCCTCACTAAGACATGCAAAAGCATAAAGTTGGAAACTTTATGGCTTAATGCACTTTAACAAGCCTAGATCTAAAATTGGACATTAGGTCTTAACTAAATAAGACCTTAGAATTCGGTTTTGGCCAGGTGCAGCGTACGTTGGGCGTACCTTAGGGTATGTTGCGCATACACATCTGAAGTCCCGATGATGAGAGGGTGTGAGTATGTTGGCCGTACTGATTGGTACGCTGAGCATACTCATCAGAGTGGGCCTTAGGCTTATTTCGGGCCATGTATTGGACTTAGGGACTTTGGGCCCTTGTTGGGTTGTAAGATTTTCTACGACGGGATTTTGGGCTTAGGCCCATTTTGGACATAGGTTATCTTTTGGGCGTCGTGGCTAGTTGTATTTGGGACTTGATGGGTTAGGCGCAAAAAGGCAAGGAATAAGTAACTTTTTCCCCTTCAAAACAGGATTTAGGGTTTGGACTCACGGGTTTGATTTTTCACCTAATTTCTAAGTAGGGTTTCTTTACTTGTGATTTAGTGGGGATTTTCCATTTCAGCAGCCCGATCATTTATTTGAATGTCAGCAGACTTAGCAGAGTTTGCTCAGTATACTGTAGGACACTAGGATATGTTATGTTCTTGTAGAACTTGTGACTCCTATATTATGTGTTATATGCATGTGTTCCTGTTTGCTATATGTATGTGGGGTAAAATTAACCCGTGGGTGAAATAGACCTGGTACATCCTTGTGTTGACATATGCGTTGAAATAGACTCGGGGGTGAAATAGACACGGTATGGCTTGAGCCGACACATGAGTTGAAATAGACTCAGGGGTGAAATAGACCCGAATGTGAAATAGACCCAATGCAGCCATGAGCTGGCAGATATATATGGTATGCGGTATTTTATGGAACTCACTTAGGTTCGTGCTTATAGTTTTTAGTTTATGTTTCAGGTACTTCCTGACTGAAGGAGAAGAGCTTGGGATGATCCCATCACGCACACCATGATTTCCGCTTTATATGACTCTGATGTATTGGGATGTTTGATTGACATACTCTAATTTTCTTGTATGTTTTTATAAACACGTTTTGGTTGATGGTTTTATTACAATTAAAATGAAATTTTTATTCTTAAATTTTGGGACGTTACAATTTGGTATTAGAGGCTTGGTTTGAGGGATTCATGCATAGACACGGGTGTGTCTAAGCTCAAACAGAGGATTTGATAGATTTTTGAAAAAATGAAATGTTTTATAAAAATGTTTTATAATACAACAAAGGCGTGTGGTGCATGCAATCCACCGATATAAAGTTAGTTTTCCCAAAATACCCATACAAGTTTTATGATATGCTTTTAGTTGTGAATCTGTGAATCAGATGCTAGATTAAGGCTATGGATCGGTTCAGGATTGCATGATAGAATGCTAAGAGAGATGCCTTTGTATGCATGTTGTATGAGCTTGTAAATGTGTATGCTAGTACTGGTCAGTCAGCGATAGGATGGCCTCTTTAGGTTATGCTTGTTTTCGATTACTCGATGTTTGAATGTTGCTTGCTTTGTGCTTTTAGGGCTTCCCGTTAACTTCATCTAACTAGTAAGCGACTATGCTAAGTTACATATTATGGAGACTAGATAAATTTAGAAGGTTAGGTTTTAACTCTATTAAAGCTCTTGTTTGAGTCCAACAGTTGTAGTGTGACAGCTTTCATTCGAAGAATTATCTGGTGTCGCTAATATGTAATAGTATTCGTGAACTAGTTAGAGGGTGTTAGAAGGAGTTGCTTCTACAGATGATGGCGGTGAGTAGTGTGGGGTTACCATAGGAAGACCTAAGAGGCGATCCGGTGCTGAGATCCTTGTTATACTGAGAATTTTTGGGTTGATAAGGAAGTGACCTGGAGGACACGGGGCCATCATTGAGGAAAGTATGGATATATGTGGAAGGTAGTATGGGCCCGTACTACTAGAAGCAGAGTGTGACAACCAAAATTTCCATTCGGTCAAACCCTAAAAGTCAATAGAAGTTAGAACAGTTGCAGTAAATTTTCAGACTTTTGGAATAAGTTTGGAGTATTTCAGGATTTACACTTAAGGATTTACCAGGAGAGTGGACGCACTATGGTTTTGTGCAACTCCATTATTCCAAAGCTCGTTGATATTAGAATTTAATGCCTGAATAAAAATATTTTTTGCCAAAAATCCCAGGACTATATATAGGATTCTGAACCATATTTGTTCATTAGTTACATTTCCAACTAGAGAAAAGCCATTTTCTCTCTCGCGGATCTTCGGGTTTTCATCCCAAGTCGTGAGTACTTCTATCTAGTTGTATTATATAGCTTATATTGTGTTTAATAACATCAAAATCATATCAAAACAACAAGATTCGAGAGTTTACCGCCCAAGAACACCTTGGGGAGTAAACTCTTTTATAAGGGCCAAAGTGTGCCCAATGTCCCTCCAAACTTTGGAACTGAACCTAGAAACTACCCATGGCTTGTTTAGACATCAAAAACATTAAGAATCAAGGGCTAAAAGTGATTTCACGGCCAAGGAAGTTCTTGGGCCTTGAACTCCATTTTAAGGTGCCAAAATGCCCTAAATGCTTTCCTTAAGCAATGAAACTAGTTTGGACTTGTACCCTAATGTGTTTAGAACTAGAAAACAACCTTAGAACACCAAGAGTAATGTGTTCACGGCCCAAGATGTTCCAGGGCCGTGAACTCCAAACAATAGTGCCAAATGGTGCTATAAATTCTTCTAAAGCCTTGTACAATAGCCTAGTTTAGTTCCTAGTTAAATTAAGGACTACAAAACACCACAAACACCCTTCCAAGGGAGATTACAGCCGTAATCTCCATGGGATTTGGTCCCACTGCCGTGAACTCCTAAAAGGAGTTATATAATACCCTAAACTCTTCCATAGACCAAGCCATTGAGTAGAAATGCTTCTTAGGGTCTTGTAGAGCATCAAACACTAAATGGTCACTTAAGTATGAGCTTACGGCCGTAAACTCATGAGTTTATGACCATAAACTCATTTTGTAGGATCATTAGGGCCGTAAACCTCATGGTGGAGTTTTCCTTGAGCCCTACACACAATAGCTTCCCCTACAAACACTTAGATGCAATCCTAGAGGCTAATAACACTTGATAAAGGTGTTTAGCATGTCCTAGGGTGTCTTGACTTGTTTATTAGTTGTTTATAGACTAATTTGTTACATATATGTGATATTATATGTTAACTAGGATCATAGAGTGTGTTCAAGACTTCACTTGACACCTAGCAATCCTACCTCTTCGGTTCATCTGTATCACCCACAACATGTGAGTTCATACCCCTTAATCAATGTTTTAACTGTTTTTAAATGTTTTATGGTGGGGGATACAAGTATAATCATGTTAGTTACTATATCAATCACATGTGACTAGTAAGCAGCATTCAAATGATTGGCTACTCATTAGCCATTACCAAACAGTTTCCTTCAAGTGTTTTTCATAAACACTTTATATGTTTAAAACTCCTTATTAAACTGTACATTTTACTTTGTATGTTTCATTTCAAACTCATTTACAATTGTGTTTCCAACAAATGTTTCCTTATACTTAAACTGTTTTAACAAACCCATGTTTCCAACCTGTTTTATAGATTGACATCAAGTCGATCTTTTCTTAGATATTAATTATGTTCAAAGGTTCTACAAAACTTATTTTATGCTTTTATATTATAAATTGCATGCCTATATATGTATAGTTATATAAGAAATGTTTAAAAGACTTAGGAAGGCTATCCACCCTATTTCCTTTTTGCGCTTGAGATGTGGTCTGGTGGGATATCGGGTATCCGTCCGAAGGTCCTTTAAATATTAGTTATATATCATGTGTACATATATAGTCATAAAGGTCCTTCCAGTTCATCCAATGCCCTTGGGTAGCAAGGGTATACATCCATGTTCATACGTAACAGTTAAATTACTAGTAAGCTACCATATGGGTAGTTTAGGAAGATACTAGAACTATTACTAGAATGCAATATCATACAATGAGTCAGTTCATTCATGAGTCAACACATGCTAGATAGAGAGAGAACACACATTACAGCTAGCACACGTAGAACATTACAGTATATTACTATACTATTACATAGATATGTTTACATGATTACATTTACATAGATACATCTAGAAAGAGAACATATACAACGATACTACGACGATTAACAATACATTACATATAAATGAATACGTTAACATAATTGTGATCCACTGTATCAGAGCATGCCTTCAATGTCATGGCCCGAGTTTTAGACAGAGTCTCTTGGAGGGAGAGCGTGAGTTTGCATATAGATCTATACTGGATTGACTATCCTACACCTTGCTGCTAGCTACAGCCGGACCTGCAGGTCTGCGGGTACTAAATGTCATACCTTTTTACGACCTACATCATCGTGTTACTTAGTCGATAGTATGGTACAATTAATCACATAATACCTTAATATAAATTCGGTTTAAGGTAGTTAGTACACCAGTAGTTCCTATAATACAACACTACAGTACTACATTAATTTACCCTTTACATATAGTTAGTGATCATTTCACTTAAACATTAATGTACAAACTATATGTTGTTAATCATAGTTACACTTGGGGAAAATTACACACTTTTACAAGAAAAGAACATACAAAACAGTTAAGTCTTGGTAGAAGACTACATTTAGAATAGTTGGGTCTTGGTAGAAGACTCCCTTTTAATATAGTAGAAATTATAGGGATTTCTAGAGTTTTTCAAACGTTTACAGTTGTTTTACAAACATTTTCATACTTATACGAGCTTCCTTTAAAAACAATTTCAAGTCTTTCATGACAAGTTTTACAAATTAAGACACATTAATACTTATGATCTCACCAACTTTAAAGCTGATACTCTCTTTAAAAATAACTTGTATCCTCAGGTCAACGATAGACAGGTACCGATGCAAGGTTTAGAGAAGATGGAGCTCGATCAAGACTCATCTTTCATTTTTATTATACTTTGGTGTCTATTATAATTTGACAGAACACACTTGTATTAAAATTTTATTATTAATGCAATGGATGATGTCGTTGCTTGTGTACTACTTTTCATTGTTGTGATACTGTACATGACGTCCTCTGCCCCAGAACGTTTCCACCGTTCTTGGTTTTGGGGTGTGACACAGAGCATATATACTCGAGTCCAAGAAAGCCATGATGATACCAGGAAGCTTGTAGAGTACGGGATTCCTCGATATATATGTATTTATGTGTACCTGATGGTTTGAATGGTCTATTTTCAGTATGGTTGTCACTCGAGGAGGATTTGGTACTAGTTCTGGTGTTGGTGAGGGTTTGGGCTCTTGGGTCGGATATATGGATAATCAGATGCGAGAATTCACTTCATCAGAGATTAACTGCAATATTCTTGAGCATACTCCTATGATCTTTGGTGTGTTCAAGTAGGGTATTCTGGAGATTCTGGATGATTGCTTGGGCGCTTTTCATTCTTACATGATGGTGATGGTGGGATCCCGCTCATTAACTTTCTGCGAATTTCGGGCATGTGGGGCTCTAATGTTCTTCGGGAAGAAGGAACTAATTGAGAGTAAATGCTGGTTAGTAGACGTTGGGAACACCTTCTGGTCTAGACTTTGTCATGAGGAGGAGAAGGTCATACTTGCATCATGTCTTCTGAAAGACATAGCCCGAGACTGATAGGAGGAGGGTGGGCACTCCTTAGGAGGCAAGGTGATTGATTCTATGACTTGGGAGGATTTTCTGAAGAGGTTTTAGGCCGATTTTGCACCTGTGATTGAGTTCCAGCAGTTGAAGATGGATTTTCAGGAACTTCATCTGACTACTGAGACGGTAGCGGGATCATTGATATGTTTTGTGAGAGAGCATTATTAGTTTCGCAGTATGTTGTCGAGGAGACAAAGAAGGCAAGGTACTATGAAATGTTGAGGAGCGCTATCAGGTAGTTCGTGAGCCGGTCCATTTCAAGACACTTGAGGATATGATAGTACACACCAAGGAAAGAAAATTGACTTGGAGATGGAAACGAATAAGAAGTCGGATCAGGTTCATGGTTAGGGGTGTAAACGAGCCGAGTCGAGTTGAATACTACCAAGCTCGAATCTCGGCTCGACTAAAATACTAAAGCTCAAAACTCGGATCGAACTCGACTCGAGCCTTGATTATAAGCTCGAGCTCGGGCTCGTGAAATACTCGACAGTCTCGAGCTCGGCTCGGCTCGGCTCGACTAATATTTTAAAAAATTAGAATCACTAAATTGAGTAAGAAATATTAAACATTCCACATGTAAATGTCCAACCTACCAAAAAAACCACTATTAATCACCAAATATTAATATAACATCAACAATATATGTCATAAATGAATAATTATTAAGAAATGACATATATCTTATAAATGAATAATTATAAAGAAATGGCATATATGTAAATTACACTAAGATCGACTAAGCTCATGAGCATTACGAGCTGAGTATTTTTGTACTCGAGCTCGGCTCGATAAGGTACTCGAGTAGCTCGAGCTCGAGCTCGGCTCGATTAAGGTCGAGTCGATTTCGAGTATTTTCCGAGTCGGCCTCGAGTTTCTCGCGAGTTGGCTTGTCTCACTTACACCCCTATTCATGGTTTAGAGGGTTCGGGAAAGAGGTCCAAGGTATTTGATTTGAGATTGAGGGGCCAGCAGGGTCGGGGCCGCTGTGGCCTGTGTGGAAAGACGCAATGGAGCTTGCATGGGCGGTCGTGGTTTAGGCTGCTATAAGTGCGGCAAGACTGGGAATTTAAGCGGGATTGTATAGCCACTACCTATGGATCGAGCATGATATGCTTCCATTGCAATCAAATGTGCCTTAAAAAGGCCGATTGTCTGAGTCTAGCAACAATAGGAGTGATTGAAAAATCCATTTTGGTGACATTGAGAATTACAAATGGCTGCTAGGGCAAGGAAGATGCGCCTATTGTGAGGAGCAGAGCTTTTTAATTGACAACCGAGGAGGCTCGTGCCACACTAGATATGGTGGCCGCTATGTATCTTCTCATTATCTCTTTTTTAATGTTGATTTTATACTTATATTTGTATCTTTTATTTTAGGATCGTTCCTTGTGAATGGTAGCTCTGCATTGGTATTGTTTGATTCTGGGGCTACTTGATCTTCTTTATCTCTTGCGCTTAGCAAGAGATTTTCTGATGCTCTGGGGGAGTTGGATTGTCAATTGGAGGTTGAGATTGCCGATGATCGAATTGTGTTGATATCTAGGGTTCATCGGGAATATGTCTTGGTGTTGTTCAGTGAGTGGTATCCGATTGATTTGGTTCCTATTCCCGTACGTGAGACCAAGGTTATTGTGGGGATAATAGGGGTGAGCCCCAATGCGGAAATGATTGATTGTGAGCAGAAGTTAGTGCGTGTCCGAACCCCAAGTGGGGGATGGTTGGTGATTCAGGGAGAGGGTGTTCAGCGTTGGCCGATTTTATGTTCAACAACTAGGGCTAGGCGCTATCTTCAGCAGATGGGTTGTTCTAGAATTTTTGCCTATGTTACAGATAACTGGGAGAATGTTAAGGAGATTGTGGATGATGTGTTGGTTGTTTGGATATATCCGTATGTGTTCTTGGATGACTTTCCTGGAGTGCCTCCAGAGAGGCAAGTGGAGTTTCAGATTGACCTAGTTCTCGGTGCCACTCCGATAGCCAAAGCACCTTATCAGTTAGCACCTCCCGAGATGCAAGAGTTTTCTACATAGTGGAAGAAGCTGTTATACAAAGGATTCATTCAACTGAGTAGTTCGCCATGGGGAGTTTCGATCTTGTTTGTGAAGAAGAAGCATGGGAAAAATTGGATGTATATTGAGTACCGTGAGTTGAACAAGTTAACCACGAGGGTCGATGATTTATTTGACTAGCTTCAGGGTGCATCTTGGTTTTTCAAGATTGATCTACGTTTGGGTTACCATCAGATTTAGAATGAGAGGGGAGGATACGTAGAAGATGGCCTTCCAAACTTGTTATGGTCATTACAAGTCGTGGCGATGCTCTTTGCGCTCACCAATGCTCCAGCCGCATTCATGGATCTCATGAATCGCATATGCAGATCCATGTTCGATCGGTATGTAATTGTGTTTATTGATAATATCGTGGTCCATTCCAAGATCGAGTAGCATATGAGGGAGGTAGTGGACACTATGAGGATGGAAATGTTGTATGCGAAGCTCTCCAAGTACAAGTTTTACTTGCGAGACGTATAATTCTTGGGACGCCTTGTCAACCAGAACGATATTCTGGTCGGTCCGGCCATGTTTGAGGAAGTGATGAGGTGGGAAGTTATGAGGTCTCCATCTGAGACACGAAGTTAACTTTGTTTGGCAGGTTACTATCAGAGATTCCTTTAGGATTTTTCCAAGATAGTGGTTTCTCTAACTCAATAGACGAAGAAGACTGTCACATTTCGTTGGGGCTTGAGTACAAAGCAACCTTTGAAACTCTGTGACGGAGATTATGCGAGGCTCCGATTCTGAGCCTACTTGGGGGTGCTGAGGATTTTATGGTTTATAGGGATGTGTCGATCACCGGTTTGGGAGCAGTGTTGATGATGTAGGGTTATGTTATTGCTTACGGTTCGAGGTAGTTAAAGCCCCATGAGGTGAAATATCCTACACATGATTTGGATATGGGTGTTGTGGTGTTTGCCCTCAAGATTTGGCGACATTACCACTATGGGGTTCGTTGTACTATCTACACGGATCATAAGAGCTTGAGGTACTTGATGGACCAACCGAATCTGAACATGAGACAATGTAGGTGGTTGGAGATCATTTACCAACCGGGGAAGGCCAATGTGGTGGCCGATGCTCTAAGGCGCAAGGCGGTCGCAACTCCGATTCAGGATTTATGTTTGAGGATGACAGTGATTACTCCACTCTTCGAGCATATCTGAGAGGTTCAAGTTGAGGCTAAGAAGGAAGAGCACCAAAATAGTGAACACATTGTGGGTCAGATGACTTGCTTTAATTATGATAGTCGAAGATTATTAACTCTCCATTGGAGGGTGTGGGTTCTTTACTGGGGAGGTGTGTGTGGAATTCTGATGGAGGAGGCACACAAGTTGAGATTCTCTATTCATCTCAGAGCGATAAAGATGTATAGAGATATTTTTCTCAATTATTGGTGGCCATGCATGAAGCGGGATGTAGCTTGGTATGCGGAGAGTTACCTGACTTGCAAGAAAGTCAAGACTGAGCATCAACGACCTCATGGTAAGATGAAGCCGTTAGACATTACCGTTGGGAAATCGGAAGAGATTACCATGGATTTCATCACAAATTTAACCAAGACTACGCATTTCATTCCGATTCAAGAGAGTATCTCTACGTATAAGTTGGCTAACATCTACATTAGGGAGGTTGTGGTATGGCATGGGGTGTCGGTTTTAGTGGTTTTCAGATAGGGATGTCCGGTTTACTTTTAGATTCTTGAATAAATTCTGCGAGGAGTTGGGAACTCGTCTGCACTTTGGCATGAATTTTCACCCGCAAACGGATGCTCAGAGTGAGCGGACCATCCAGAAATTGGAGGATATGTTGCGGGCATGCGATATAGATATTGGCGGCCGTTAGGATACGTATCTTCCATTAGAGGAATTTTCATATAAAAATAGTTATCATGACAGCATCGATTGACCTCCTTTTGAGGTGCTCTATGGGAGGAAGTGTAGGACTCCGATATGTTGGGATGACGTCGATCGGCGGGTCATGGGGAGTACCGAGGTGGTACTTAAGATGACCTTGATTCAGCAGGATTGAGGTAGACTTTAGACAACACCGAGTCGACTGAAGAGCTATGTTGACAATCGCCAATCCAATCTGGAGTTCCAGGTTAGGGATATGGTTCTCCTAAAGGTGTCGCCTTAGAAAGGTGTTATCCGATTCAGGAAGAGCAACAAGTTGAGCCCCAGGTACATCGATCCTTTCAGGATTTTGGATCGGGTGGACCGGGTTGTGTATTGGTTGGATATCCTGAAAAAACTCAGTCAGATTCATAGTACTTTTCATGTGTCTCAGCTGCGGAAGTGTTTGGTTGATGATTCCGTAGTGGTTCCATTAGAGGATATTCAGGTGGATTACCACCTGAACTACATTGAGATACCAGTAGCGATCCTTGACTGAATGACGAAAACCTTAAGTAACAAGGTTGTGGGATTGGTGAAGGTGTAGTGGCAACACTGGAAGGGTTCAGTGATGACTTGGGGGCCTAAGGATAAGATAAGAGAGCATTACCCAGAGTTATTTTCGGCAGCGGACTTCAAGGAAAAAGTCTGATTCAAGTGCGGGGAATTGTAACGCTCGAGGTTCCAGGTATGAACCATAACCATTATTTCAATTAATTAAGCACTATTCAAGAGTACATTGGGCGTACACAAGGTACACATAATGTACTCCCTTTTCATGCGCGTTTCGGGATGACCCTTACGTATGTTCGGCGTACCTATGCGTACGCAAGGTGTGCTCAAGCCAGAGGAAACCCCCAATTTTTAGGGTTTGCAATGTATTTAAGCTCCTTAAGTCCTTCAAGTTCATCACCTTATCAGTCTACTTTGCCTCTTGAATCTCGAAACCCTAATCCATTTTCCCTAAAGTTTGAGCTTGTGTGTGTATTTGTTATGGGTGTGTACAGTACTTAGGGAGAAGAAGAAGATTTATGAGGATACATTGGATGATAAAGAGCTTGTAGATCCAGAGGTTTCTCATCATTTCTAGCTTATTAGAGGTAAAAGGATTCTACCTTGATGACTCCATGTGTTAGTTTGAAGTTTAGGGCTTATTTCATCATAAAATGGTCCTTTAAGGTATTATTGAGAGTATGAGCTACTCCAGAAGGTTATAATGTTAGATCTTAGTGTTTCTAACGTCCCTTGAGCATAAAAATGGAGTCTTGGTGGATTAAGTTCAACAATTCAATAATTGAAGGTGGTTTCATGAAGATAGTGTGATTAAATCAAAGATTTTCCCCATTAAGACATGTAAAAGCATAAAGTTGGCAACTTTATGGATTAATGCACTTTAATAAGCTTAGATCTAAAATTGGACGTTGGGTCTTAACTGATTAAGACCTTAGAATGAGGTTTTGGCCAACTGCAGCATACGTCAGGTGTACCTTAGGGTACTTTGCACATACGCATCTGAAGTCCCGATGATGTGAGGGTGTGAGTACGTTGGGCGTACTAATTGGTACATTGATCGTACTCATGAGAGTGGGTCTTAGGCTTGTTTCGGGCCATATGTAGGATTTAGGGACTTTGGGCCCTTGTTGGACCGTAAGATTTTCTGTGATGGGCTTTTGGGCTTGGTCCCCTTATGGACATAGGCTATCTTTCGGGAGCATTTGGGCCTTGATAGGTTAGGCCTATAAAGGAAGGAAGAAGTAACTTTTTCCCCTTAAGGCTAGGATTTAGGATTTCGAATCACAGGTTGGATTATTGACTTAATTTTTATTTAGGGTTTTTTTGTTGTGATTTAATGGGGATTTTCCGGTTCGGCAGCCCAATCATTTGTTTGACTGTCAGCAGACTAAGGTGAGATTTTCACTATACTGTAGGACACTACTATATGTTACGTGCGTGTAGTATTTGTGAGTCTTATTGTATGCTTTATATGCCTATGTGCCTGTTTGCTATATGTATGTCGGGTGAAAAAGACGCAGGGGTGAAATAGACCCGGTACAGCCTTGTGCTGACATATAAGTTGAAATAGACTCGAGGGTAAAATAGACCTCAGGGTGAAATGAACCCGGTACGGCTTGAGCCGACACATGAGTGAAAATAGACTCAGGGTGAAATAGACTCGGGGTGAAATAGATCCAGCACAGCCTTGAGCTGGCAGATATGTATATTATATAGTATTTTGAGGACTCACTAAGCTTCATGCTTAAGGTTTTCAGTTTATGTTTCAGGTACTTCTAGATCAAAGGGGAAGATCTCGGGATGATTGCATCGCACAAACCACGATTTCCGCTTTATATGTCTCTAATGTGTTGAGATTTTGATTGATGGTTGTATTATAATTAAAATGAAGTTTTTAGCCTTAGATTTTAGGATGTTACACACATGGTCAGCGAGCATCCTACATAACATACAATGGGCGTAGCCCTTCCTAGTCTATGGGCTCAACCCAATATACAAATGGGCCTAGCCCGACATACAATGGGCCTAGCCTGACATACAATGGGCCTAGCCCAACATACTATGCAAGAGTTAGAAAGACAGGTAGCATATCACATATCCTAGTGGGCCGACATTGGTGCCTTCTACCTACGTGTATACTGAGGAGACTCACCTTAATCCGAGAGAACCGAAACACACGCGTTGTTGCAACCAGGTACCTCACACTAAACACAACCAAATTATCCCTAATCAATAAATAATGTAATTCCATATAATCCAAGGTCTAATTAATTTTCTATCATTTTAATGGGTAAAAGACCAGTTTGCCTTCCTATATCAGACCCAACAACTCATGGTCCAATTCCCAAGAGATCAAAGGCCCAAAAGGCCCAAAAAGAGCATCACACAAGTACACCCTGCATACCGGATTATTCCACCCCATGTACTACATACTGAAGCTTAGAGTACTACCCATCATAACAAGGAATCAGAGAAACCATGCATTACGTTAAGTGTACACATACGTATGCCCAACGTACTACCTTGGTGACCATTTCTCACTTTAAGGATTTAATGCTTAAGACCAAAACATTAAACCTCAGATCTAACCTCCAAGGTATGTCTTAAGTCATAATGTTCATGACTTTATTACTTTACATGGCTTAATGGGATCCAAACCAAAGCCCTAAGTCTCAAACTTCATCAAAAGACCACTAACTCATGCATGGAAGGATTATACTTATCAAGATTCGATTTATATGACTTAATGACCTCAACAAAAACCAAATATGAGGCTCAAAGGTTTTGGAGTAACTTCTACTCACAATAACCACAACTACGGGACCAACAGATGTCAAATCATAACCTAAACTAGATCTACATGAGAAATCCATAAATTTTAAATTTTTATACCTCCAGATGCTAGATTAAGATGAATAAGGTCTAGATCTCCAAGCTCCAAGACAACCAACACTTCTCCAAGGAGTTCCTTTTCTTCCAAATGTACCAAAAATCCACCAAAATCACTCCAAGTCTCAAATTCCTTCCAAATTGGGGCTAGGGTTTCAAATTTAGGGTTAGAGGGGATGGAGGCTAAAGATAAGAAGTATTGGGAATGATTTAATGACTTTAAATAGGGTCCAAGACCCTAAATTAGGGTTTGCATATGACTAGAGTACACCCATCATACAGGATTGCACTCTGCGATCTTCCCTACTCATTACGACCAACGTACTGTTGGATTAGTGTCTAAGCCCGTAACTATATTTGGTATGTATTTGACCCAGTCGTGCATGGTCCTTTTGGGTTGCCTTTACCAAAGCAACTTGACAGGAAGATTTATGAAGAGAGACGTTATTATGGTTTATCAATATATTATTTGAATAATATATTAAAAGAGAAATCATATAGTTTAATTAATATTAGACAATAATTAATTAAGAATTAACTTTGTGGCTAAAAGACATTAATTAAATAAAGGGGACTAGAACTATCAATTGTGTGACAGTTGAAAATTGGGATGAGAATCCTTGTGGATTAGGTTATGGATGAAATTAAGGATGAGTCCATCTTAATTTCGGCCATAGAGGCCTTATTCCAGAAGGTTCTCAAATTACTTAGGGCCTAATTCATCCAATTAGGGTTTTGGCTGAAACCCCATGGTGAGAAACTGGGTCGGATGAATCCTTTGTCCAAAAGCTCACTGAGTTGGCTGGACAATTCTTGCATCTCTGCAGGAGCCAATCTGTAGGGCGATTTGTCGATGGGCATAGCTCCTGGTACAAGGTCAATTCAAAACTCGACTCCGGAAGATCTTCAGGAAAGACATTTGGGAACTCACAAGCTACTGGAATGTCTCGAATATTGACCTATCCCTTGGTTTTATCCACTATATGAGCCATAAACGTCAAGTCTTTCTTTCGTAGATACTTATGTGCCTTAATGCATGAGATAAGACGAAGGTTTATGCTAGGTTTGTCTCTGTATACAATCAGGGTTTCGAGATTTGGAAGGTAAAGGAGAATGGCCCTCTCGTGACACATAATTTCAGCATGGTGGGGGCTTAACCAATCCATGCCAATAATCGCATCAAGACTCCTAATGGAAATAGGCATTAAGTTTATTTGAAAGACATGTTGGTTCAAGGTTAGGGTACATCCGATATAGATTTCCCCAGTGGATTATGTTTTCCCATTGGCCATTTCCACCGTAAAGGTTTCATTAAGCTTCTGGAGTTGTTGATTTGACAAGTGTTTAAATCTATTGCTCACAAAGCTTCATTCTGCTTCGGTGTCAAATAGGATGCATGCATAAATGTGGTTTAGGAGAAACGTACCGGTGACAACTGTGGGGTCATGAACCGCTTCTCCCTGACCCATGGTCAGCACTCTTCCTGTTCTCCATTCCCAGGGTTGTTGTTTTTGGGGCATTTTCGATGGAAATGCCCAGTCTTTCCACATCCATAGCAGGTGTGGCTCGGTCCTGCATTGTTTCCGTTGTTGTTGTTGTTGTTGTTGTTGTTGTTGTTGTTGTTGTTGTTGTTGTTGCGGTTATTGTTATTGTTGTTTCCTTACTGTTGGTTATGGGGAGGATAGGTCCTGCAATATTTTTCCATGAGACCCTTTCGATTGCAACTGGTATTATGCATCTCCCTACATTCGCCATTATGATGGAGACTGAACTTGTTACACTTTGGGAGATTTCCGGAATACTGCCTAGGAGCACTTGGAGCAGCTGAGACTGGAGCATGTGGTGTGGATGAAACTTGGGTGGTTACAGCATTAATTGTCACTGTCTGTTGCTTCTTTAACGACTTCGAGCCTTGTCGTCCCTTTCTCTTGTTATTCTTCCCTTTCTTGTTGTCACTCTCCTTCTTACCTTCAGCTTCCCCTGGCTTCTCTCCCTTCTTGTTGTTGTGGTCATACAATTTCTTAGCCAACCTCTTCGCACTGTCGAAGGTTTCAGGATTTGCAGCTATCACATTTCCTTGAATTGGGGAAGTTAATCCCTAGATGAATCGTTCGATTTTATTTCCCTCCGAAGTAATCATGCCAGGGCACAACAAAGACAGTTCGCTAAACCTTGATATGTATGCATCAATGTCGGAATTTTTGACAGTAAGGTTCCACAACTCTTGCTCCATCTTCTGAATCTCGCCTCGCGGGTAGTACTCGGCCATCCGCATTTCTTTCAACTCCTCCCACGGCATAGAGTTGGCTACAGGGAGAGTCATGGCTTCTATATGTCCGTTCCACCAGGTGAGAGCTTGATCAACGAACGTGCATGTGGTAAACTTCACCTTCATCTCCTCAGGGCACTCGCATATCTCGAACACTGATTCCACCTTCTCAATCCATCTTTTTAGGGTTATCATTCCCCCGGTGCCATTAAAGGTATGTGGCTTGGAATTGGTGAAATCTTTGTAGGAGCATGTCTTGGTAGGTTCTTGATTTATTCCATTGTTCGAACTTCCAGCTCCTTGTCCATTACCTCCCCCATTGTTCTCTTGGTGGATTTGTGCCATGGCTGCGGTGACCGCAGTAGATACAGCTGCTTGGAATGCAGCTGAGTTGACCTCGGGTGGGGTTGGTCCCGGGTTTCCACGGGTTGGTTGTTGAGACATTTTTCTGTCATGGAACAGAAAGACGTTGAGTGTGTATGATTTCTATGAGTTTGTGGTCCTATAAACTAGGTGTAGTGCATGTACTTAAGTTGTTTCACATGTTGAGATACAATCATGGATACACAACACACAACATCACAATAGAACGCATATATTTTTCACTAATAACATCCGTACATTGATACATGAAAATTTGCTCGAAAGAGCATACATAAGTGGTGCGAGTCCGGCAGCGTAATGACTCTATGAGTAGTGTAATCACTTAAACATAGAGTCGACGGTACATAACATAGATCATAGTAGCATAATAATAACGAAAGATACAGCTAGTTCCTCGTACAGTGGGACCTATATAGCAAGTAGTAGAGCAAGTCCTATTAGTAGAGATGACAACGACACTCAATCGTCGAGCTGACGTATCAGGAGTTCAGCCAGTTCATCCGCCTCTTGAGTGATTACCTCCACTCTTTGCTTGGCTTTAACAACCCTTTCCTTGGTCGTAATAAGTTGAAGCTTGCGGCTGATAATTGCCTCCTCGAGAGAGCATAGATAATTTGTATCAACCCTTTGAACCATGCAGGAATCTGACGGGGCTTTAGACAGGTGGGGTTCACTATGCGTCTCCTCTACGCCCTTCTCTTCGTCTAACTCCTGGTCAGACTAGTCATATTCGAAATCAATTATTACATATTCATCATGTTCCACTTCGGTCCAACGTCGTGTACTCGTCAGACCCAATGTTGTGTGCTTCTCCCTCGGGCTCGTCATCGATCATCCCGTGGGCCACTAAGACCTGATGAAGTTGAATTCCCTGGTGCTCTCCTTCCATGGTGACTGAGAGAAGGTATATGAATAGACTATCATTACTCCTACGACGTTTTAATTGCTATATTATTTGAGTTGATGTTCTCTTCTTGGTAATAAAGGGGTATGTTTTTAGGTTTACCAACCATCGTGATTTCCTCGGGGCATGTGATAGTTGTACCTCGGAGGAAATGTAGTTGATCAGGCTACATTCACTCCTTAATACGACTATGAACAGTCCCGACTTAACCGAGATGCTAGCATTATCTTATTTGATTTGGTATTATGTTATTTTTCCTATATCGTACAAGTAGAGTTGTTTTATCGTTGTGTTTTATTTGTTTTGTTTTGTTCAGAGTTGTTTTTGGTCCCTCTTTGGTTTATAGTTGCATATCAATGTGTGGTTAGATATGCTAGTTCACTATAAACAGTGCTCTGATACCAACCTGTCACACCCCCGAACCAGACGGCGGAAATGTCCGAGGGCTCACGTGACTTAAATTGAATATCATCACAATGAATATACATGAATCATAACATAAACATCACCATGCATCAATACTTTACAACTGACATTATTCACATCAAGTACATTGTTTTAACATTACAAATCCATAACATAAAGAGTTTGATAGTTTTCAAAAAGCACAACACCCTAATCATACTTGGTACTACTCCTCAGCTTACCTGTTACCTGAGAATACAAGTTATTTTGAAAATGGTCAACATATGGAAAGTTGGTGAGTTCATAAGCAGGTTTGATATGAAAAATGTTTTGTGTAGTTTGAAAGAAAACAACCCAGAAAATCCGATATTTTCTGAAAAGAACATTGTTTATATAAAAGTGTGAAGATCCGTAAATATATGCATGATGATTTCCAGACGTGTATAGTTCAAAAGCTTCGTATTAAAAGTACCAGTGAAAAATGTTGAACTTCCCCAGAAAACCTGATGTTTTCCGATAATAAAATAAAAAAATATATATATCGTATAACTGTTCGAATTGTTATTCCATCACTTGAATGATTTTTTATTTTCCTTGATTACTTGATTATTATTGGATTTATTTATGTGAGTCGTTATAACCATACATGATAATGACTAATTCATCTGTCTTGGCACTCTGGTGAACGTCGAAATTGATCTTAAGATTTTGTCACCCTAGACTAGTCGAGTCTAACTGTAGCAAAAACAGCTGAGGTGTGGGGGAGTCACCCTCGTATAGATCTATACACAAACTCTCGCTCTCCCTCTAGGAGACTTTAATTATAACTACAGACTACGACCGACACACGTTGGTGCCACCCGTTATTACTCACTAAATCCCAATTGACTTTGATTGCTATTGATTATCGACCCGTATTTGTTTACTTGGATTGACGATATGCCTAATAAACGAGGAGAAAAGGATTACAAAATCCTACTAATCCCACGTATTATTTATGGCTATTGGATATACGAAGGACACGCTGGCCCATTTTGCATTTGATTCACTTGGACCTTACTAGCAATGCTAATGGACCACTAAGGCCCAATAGCACTTAAAAGCCATTGAGAGTCCCTTAAATATGAAATTGGGTCATAGAAGGACCAATAATATTTATTATTATCCATTGGGCCCAAAAATCATGTTAATGGATCACAAAGGCCCAATAAGCATGATTGGAACTTTCAAGCCCAAAGAATTTAATGTTTACTTGTTTTAGGTATAGTTTAATTGTTGGAAAGTTTGATTGGGTGATTGTTAATTTCGCACCAGAACAAGGTCGGTCGGTTATTTTTAACGATGTTGGAGTTATATGTATTTTCATCTTTCCATTTTCATGAATTGTAGTTTGGTATTTTTATTTTAACTCAAATATCTTAAAATAAAATAATTGACTCAAAAATCTTGGTTTGAACCCCTTTCAGCCCTTCTTTGGTAGAATTGACAATTTTAGTCCTTTTATTTTAAAAAGACATTTTAAGCCCTTAAACCATTTTCTTGACACCTTTGACCCAAAGACTTGTTCAAGTGATATTTTTAGCTCAAAACTTATTCTTTGGCAGTTTCAGCCCTTCCAGAAAAGTATTTTTTAGTTAAAGCCCAAACTTTTTGCAACTTTTACAATTTTGACCCGAAATCCAAAAAGTTTACAATTTTGATCCATATTTGGAAATTACAACATTATAACCCCTGAATTTGTTTTATTCACCCCTTTTACCCCCTGTTTTGAGAAGTTTACCATTTCAACCCCTTGAAAGTTGTAATTTTCGCAAGTTTTGGCTTAATGGGCTGAAAAGCCCAAAATTTGGGCCATTAAGCTACAAATTACATTTCTAGCCCTTAAAAGAGTATGATATCCATAAAAAATTTATTTTTACTGTTTTGACTCTTTTAGTCCTTAAAAAACCATCGATGGCAAATTTGTAACCCAACTTTTGTTTATTTGACAATTATAGCCCAAAAATGAGTTTTATGTTGCCATATGTTTGTTTTAATCTTAGAGGGTATTTTTCTTAACTTGTTTAGTGTAAGATATTCTAGATCATGTTTATCGTCCTCTTAGATCCATAAATCTCAAGATTTCCATTCTTTTTGTTACATATTTATCACACAAACACATAAAATCACACATAACATACACATACACATAGATCTACACATTTTACTTGTATTCTCCCCCATAAAACATATGAAAACCAAAAATAGAGGGGTATGAACTCACCTTGCTTAGTTGTTATCGGTTCGAAGAAGAAATGGGAAGAGGTGGAGGTGATTCTCGGCCCTAGCAAGTTTTTTGAGAGGTCTTTAGGCTTAGATGGGTTCTAAGAAGCATGATCATGAATTTGCATGAGTTAAGATGAGATGTTTGATAAAATATAGAAGTTAAGCCATGGATTCAAGTAAAGACTTACCAAGAATGATGATATTAATTGATAAACTCCTTGAAGACACACACCAATGCTCAAAAAATTGGAGAAAATGGAAGATTTCTTGAGAGTTTTTCTTGTAAGAGTTTGATCAAAATGAAAATGGTGGTGGTGTGTGGTGCTCTCGGTTGTAGATAAGGAGAGGGGGGAATGAGCTTGCCTTGATACATGAACTTGGCATGGATACATGAGGGATATAACTTAGAGGTATGTTGGATAATCATGAGGTGTCAACATAAAAGTCAACTCTCTTAATCTCCTTCTCTTTTTTTTATATATATCTAGATGGACCGAGAGGGAGAAAGAAGAGGGATGGAATGGGCCTTTAATGCTTGGTTCCAATAATAAGAGGCCCATTTTGATGGTTTTCGAGCCATTGGGCCCTTAGAGGTGTTTACGGCCCAATTAGAATGAAAGAATGGGTTTCATAGCCCATCAAAGCTAATTAGGTTAGTTATGGTCAAATAAGGTCCATTAGGGTATTTTATTTCATCTAGGCCCATTATGACCCAAAATGTTAAAATAAATGAAAGTGGGTCCAATTAGGGCCCATTTAAGAGTCCTAAGCCTAGAATAGTCAAATTGGGAGCTTATTGGCCCATTAGGCCCAATAAGGAAATCCTAGTCCAAAATGGACTTAAACCGGGATTTCCAGGGTTTCCAATTCTTTGTTGACTATTTGAAATGCTTGTATAGAGTGTTTGATGGAAAATTTGTTGTTATTAAATAAGCATCATACACGCTTTCACATTTTTGGTTCACTAATGTTATCATTGTTGTTGTTATATGGTATAGAATTCCTAGTTGTGATAGAAATTATTTAAACAAAATGGATCTCATTGACTTTCCACCTTCTATGTTTCACCCATGGGTGGCTCAACCAAAAAAAAATAGGGCCCTTAAAGTAAGCAAACATTTTCAAACTTGAGACCTTTAGTTTTATAAAACTATGTTTTTACCACTAGGTCAAGCTTCAACTTTTCTTTGTAACCCAAGAAATCATTCCTAATAAATAAAGATCTTTTTGTCATGTCACATTTTGATTTATTTTGCTACATGTAATTTTCTAGTTATTTTAAATTAATTTTTATTCCAAATGTCATTTTATGGTTTTTTTCATTTTATTAAATTATAGGTACTGTTTATATTCAATAATAAATGCGTATCAATTTCATTAATGAACTTTCTTTCTAATTTTAAAATTACCAAATTAAAGATTCATTAATTTTCTTTATTTATTTATCTAAATTATTTGTTTAAATTTAAAAAAGTAAAAAAGACTTTAATTTTTATAATTCAATATTTTTTTACTTTTCTTATAAATTCATACTTTTCAAATGTTTAGAATTTTGTATTTAGTTTTTTTTTTAAATAAACTCATGTAATAAATGGATCTCACACCTAGTACGTATATATATATATATATATATATATATATATATATATATATATATATATATATATATATATATATATATATATCGTGTATTACACAGGTTGATTTAAAAAAAAAAAAAAGATTAAATATTAAAGTGCAAAAAGAAAATATTTTTTAATCTACAACTTTAAAATAAGAAAAAAAAATAAACGTATTTATTGCAATTTAATATCATATATATGATATTTAATACTTTACATATATAAGTATATGACTTTAAATTTAAAATCGAAACAAACCAAAATTTAACAAGTGGATAAGATTTATTTCAAAAATACCTCAAAATGACAAGTATCAAAACTCATAAGAGATTGACATGTGATAAAAAAAAACATTTATTTATTAAGAAGGATATATATATATATATATATATAATAGAATAAACTTTAAAACCGAAGGCCTTTTAGAATTTTGGGCCCTAAGCTCTTGTTTAGTTTTGCAAAGGGTAGAATCGCGCCATACTTTCATTCTTTTTTTTTTTATCTCATCTTCTAGTTTGTTATTTTCCATGCAATATAAATATCATTAATATTGTTAATCCTTTACATCAAATTTCTATAAATATTGAAATACGTCAATATAATAATATAAACACTAATTCTTCGTTAATAACAAATAGATTTCATGTAAAAACATTGTTGTTGACCTTATATATCCCACAAGAAAAGAAAAACTAATAGGAAAATGACATAAAAGCTCTTAAGTTTTCATAAAAATATCGATTTTACCCTTCGATGTGTTTTAGGTTCAGTAAATCTCAAAGTTTTGTTTAATTTGTTCATTTTTACCCTTATAGTCGGTTTTCAGGTAATTTACCGGTTACTTAATGCCAGTAAAGCTCTTGAATTTTCAAAAATGTTTGTATTTACCCTTAAGTTTTTCAAAAATGTTTGGATTCACCCTTACCTTGATTTTTATTTTGATTATTTTGATTATTATTATTATTATTATTATTATTATTATTATTATTATTATTATTATTATTATTATTATTATTATTATTATTATTATTATTACATATTTTTAATATATTTTAATGTATGAAAATATTTTATACATACATTTTTAAATGTATACAAATATTTTTATTAATATAAATATATTTTTAAAAATATATATACTTGTATTTAGTATTTATATACATTTTAATTCCCATGTATTCCATTAAAACGTATTTATATATTAAAAAAGTATTTATTTGTATATAGCAGTATAAATATATATTTATTTAATATAAAATATATTTAATACATATAAATACAAAATACATATTTATATGGATTATATTATATAAAAGATATATTTATATGTATTTGTACATATTACTAACTATAAATATGTATTTATTTCATAACTATTTGTATAAGATAGTTTTTATACAAGTGAAACACATATTTATATCTATTAAATACAAATGAAAACGTATTTATATATTTCCATACATATTTATATGTATTAAATACAAATAAAAAGTGTATTTATACATTTAAAGACATATTTATACATTTAAAAATATTGTTATTTGTATTTAATAGATAAAAATATGTATTTCCTTTATATAAAAACTTTAGTATGCATATAATTATGAAATAAATACATATTTCTACTTTGTAATATGTACAAATACATCTAATTATATCTTTTATATAATATAAACCATATAAATATGCATTTTTATATTTATATGCATATAATATATATTTATATGAAATAAATATATATTTATGCCTACTAAGTACAAATAAATACATTTTTAGCATATAAACACGTTACTACAGGAATACATGGGGTTTCAAATGTATATAAATACTAAATACAAGTATATATATTTTTAAAAATATATTTATATTAGTAAAAATATTTTTATACATTTAAAAAATGTATGTATAAAATATTTTTTATAAATTTAAAATGTATTAAAAATTAATAATAATAACAATAATAATAATAATAATAATAATAATAATAATAATAATAATAATAATAATAATAATAATAATAATTAGAATAAGAACAACAAAAACAACAACAACAACAATCAAAATAAAAATCAATGTAAGGGTAAATTCGAACATTTTTGAAAAACTTAAGAGTAAATTGGAACATTTTTTAAAAGTCAAGGGCTTTACTGGTATTAGGTAGCCGGTTGGTTACCTGGAAACCGGCAATAAGGGTAAAATTGAACAAATTAAACAAAACTTCGGATTTTAGTGTACCTAAAACACGTCTAAGGTAAAATCGACATTGTTGTGATAACTTAATGGTTTTATGTCATTTTCCCAAACTAATATCAACAAAATATTTACTTTTCACCTTATTTTATTATTAGTTTTTTGTTTAATATGCATAATAATAGTGGTCAAAATTCAATTGATTTTAAAGTTGAGGATAATTGATATATCTATCCAAATTCAATTAAAAAAATTGTTTGATTAAAATCCAATAATAACGTATATTGTTTTATTTTATTTATATAGACATCAATCTAAATCTAATCCAGGTCATTGATTAAATTTTAGGCTAGGGTACGTATTAGGGTTATTAACTCAATCTCAAGTCATCGTATTAAGGAGTCAACCTTGAGGACTTTGATTCTCGTTTACATCTCTATGTCTAGTGTTCCTGTTACTGAGTTTTTGAATGACTTATTAGTTTTGTTCTTCAAAAAAGATTTTCAGAAAAAATTAGTTTAGAGGAAATTGTACAATATTTTAAAAACACAAAAGATCTATGAGTTCCACTTTGATAAACCATGCAAGAACATTGCATCTTAATTATTTTGTTCAAATTTTGATGTCATCTCGTTGAATCAAATTTAAATAGTTTACACGCTTCTGTTTTTAAGTTTTGCTTCCGGCCCCCTAAGTTTAATGTTCCGCCGCTGTATGCGATTAAAAGTCAATTGTGTAATATTCCTTATGTGTTCACAGGATTCACCTGCCTATGCATTTTGTTAAATATAAAAATACATTATATATATATATATATATATATATGAGTTTTGAGTGTTGGTTTATTAATCGGTTTGGTAGTCACAATTTTACATGCATGGCTGAAACTTTGGTTATAATAAGTATTTATTATCTTATATTTTATTAGCTTAGTAGATAGAATTGTTTTTCTTTGTTTGACCAATTCCATGGACTTTGAAGCACATGGGAAGAATGGGTCAGTAGGTGGTACGGGTTTTTAGGCTCTTTTCTTGTTTTTGCATGGGGCTTTTAAAAGGGCTATATATAGACTTCTATCATGAATAAAAGTATTAGAGGTTTTTTTGCTTTCAATTTTCCATTTAGTACATTAGTTCTTTTTATAATCAATATTTTCTTTTCTTCTATTATGTTGACATATCAGAGCAGCAAACAAACACAGGTTGTTATTTTGATTTATATATTCTACATTTGGGTATCAGAGCTCCAAGGTTCTGTTGAAGGGGGTGTAAGTTCTTATAACAAGAAAAAGATGCAGCTCCATCCTTGATGATCCTTGTTTCGGGTTAAAGAGAGCCTAACCAGAAGCGGGGAAGGGAAGTGGAAAGAAATCAGAACGGGTGGGTTTTGATTTTGCTTACTCACAGCTGGTAAAAGAAAACAGAAGAAGCAGGAGCTTGGTTTTCTTGACTGGTGGAATTAGAGTCTCAATTGGAACGGGTTGGATCTGAAAAGTTTGGGGCTGTCACAAGAAAGGAAAAATAGCGTTGGCAGTAAAAGATGGTGGTTCAATGTCATATCAGATTCTGATTTTGACCCCAACCAACTATCTGGTATGGGCAGTCAAAGTAAAGTCCATCATGGATGCACATGGAATATGGGAGACTGTTGAAGCAAAGACATCCGGTGGAGAATTGGATCCAAAGAAGAAGAAACAAGCTCTTGCTTTCTTGTTTCAAGCAATACCAGAAGAGATTGTGTTGCAAATGTCCGATTACACCGATCCAAAAAGGGTTTGGGAAGGAATAAAAACTCGGTATTTGGGTGTGGATTGGGTAAGAACGGCTCGATTAGCAACTTTGAAGAGGGAACTAGAAAGCTTGCATATGAAGGAGGGAGAAACTGTTGATGATTTTGCAGCCAAGTTTAGTGGTTTAGCTTCGAAAGCACGGAGTCTCGGACATGAACTTGAAGAAGTTGACTTGGTGAAAAGGTTACTTGATTCTATGCCCAAGTCCTTTCTTCAAATTGTGGCATCGATTGAGCAATGCTTTGAGTTGGATACGATGTTTTTTGATGAAGCCGTCGGTAGACTAAAGGCATATGAGGAGTGCATCAAAGGATCCAAGAAGGTGGAGGACGTTCATGGTGGGTTGTTATTGTCAAGAGAAGAAAATTCGGATGGTTGTATGCATTGTGGCAGTGGCGGTTCGCATCGGGATGGCTTTGGACGTGGCCGGGGAAGAGGTCGTGGGTCCGGGAGGAGCCAAGATGGCAAGGAACGTGTTCGGGACAATAGTCACGTAAAATGCTACAAATGTGGTGAATTCGATCATTACAACAACGAATGTCCAAAGTGGGAAAAAGAAGCAAACTTGATCATCGAGGAGGAGTCGGCATTGCTGTGATCTAGTGGGATGAAAAAACAAACCGATTAAGGAGGTGATTGTTGGTTTATTAATCGGTTTGGTTGTCACAATTTTACATGTATGGCTGAAGCTTTGGTTATAATAAATATTTATTATCTTATATTTTATTAGCATAGTATATAGAATTGTTTTTCTTTGTTTGACCAATTTCATCGACTTTGGAGCATATGGGAAGAATGGGTCAGTAGATGGTACGAGTCTTTAGGCTCTTTTCTTATTTTTGTATGTGGCTTTTAAGAGGGTTATATATAGCCTTCTATCATGAATAAAAGTATTAGAAGTTTTTTTGCTTTCAATTTTCCATTCAATACATTAGTTCTTTTTATAATCAACATATAAGAAGTTTTTTTGCTTTCAATTTTCCATTCAATAAACAAACACAGGCTGTTATTTTGATTTATATATTCTACATTAAGACCGGTCACTAACTAAAAAATTAAACAATCAAGTGAGTGATGATGGTGAGTATCTACAAACACGAGCTTCTTTGTAAACAAGCCCAGATCGACAAAAATAGCCATTTGTCGGACTACAGTGTCTGTGCTCCGAGCACACACATTCACCTTCCAAACCACACCCATCAAAATCCACCCCTTTCTTTCCGAACAACAACTCATCCGACCATTCACTTGAGAACATATTCTCCGGATCCATCTTCGTTTTAGCTGCCACGAACCCATTAAACCCTTCGTACTTCTTCTCCACCTTCGAAAACGCGACTTTCCTGTTCTTAGCCCAATGTGGCCTCGCACCATACTTCAAAAACGCCATTTGCTCCACTTCTTCCATCACATCTTGGTTCAGCCTCGGCGTCGTTCCCGAGTCAGCTCGATAGTAGTTGAAGTCGACCACCACTGAATCAGTAGATTGACCTAAATAAGCAGTTGATGCCTTGATGAAACGTATCAACAGTCCGTTGTATATGTCTACGCCACAAAAGTTGTCGGGATTTAGGTCTCGCAACTTCTTAACATCCAGAATGAAGTCCCTGAACTTTCGCGCAGGGAAGATGGCGGTGGTTTCGTAGAAGAATAATCCGTCGATGCGTGGGTCCCATGCACAAGTGTTTGCGATATCTTTAGATGATGAGTACAAGCATGAACCTGAAGTTTGCATCTTGCCTTGACGGCCGATGACTGGATATCCGGTGAAGATTAGGTTGTTTTTTAACCCGTTTGCTATTAGTTTCTTGTAGGTTATGAAAGAACTCGCCATTGCACATTTGCCCTTTATGTTTTTCGCCTTTTCGAGCTTTCTCTCTGTTAATAGATCAACATATAATCGTTTATTAAATGGGGGTTTTGTGATTGATTCATACCCGAAAAAAATTCAGATTCTTGGAAGTGTGCATACCAGTGGCTCTTGTAGATTTAGAGACGACAATGAGATTAGACTGGAAACCAAGAAAGTCGTTGGTGCCATCGCCCTTCGTGGTCATCGGAACCCGATCATCGTATCTGTAAACCGCCGTGTGTTTGGAAGGATACCATGTGATGTCTCCAAACTCATGAGCCTTTGCATGGCTCATGAATGAATCTTCCAAACCACCATCGTCGGTGAAATTGAAGGTGATGCTTCTCTTGAACCCTTTCACCAAACTTAGTGTCACCTTGGAGATGATACCCAAGGTGCCTAAAGAAACTTTGGCAGCATTGAAGAGTTGATTTTTGGCATCCAAATGAAGAATCTTGGAAAACCCTTCGTTTTCTTTAGCTGGAACCACCATATCGATTTTCATCACATGATCGTGAACTGCTCCGCCTTTGCCCCACCATGAGCTGCCGTGAGCACCGGTACTTATCACCCCACCCACACTAACACCTTCCCAGTAAGGCGCAGCTACCAGGCTCAAACCTGCATCTTCCACTTTGTTTATCAAATCTCGGAGACTAACTCCGGCGTCCGCAGTCACAGTGAGTGCAGAAACATCAATATCGATGCCGGAATTGTAGTTTTGGGTGCTGATGAGAACTGAGGAATTTCCGTCGGCAGGACAGGCGAATTTGGGTATGGTGTGGGAGAATTTGGATACAACTTTGAGTTTAAGTTTGTTTTTGGCTGCATTGGCTACGATTGAGAGAAGTTGTTGTTGGGTGGTTGGGTAGATGACGTTGGAGGCACGACAGTCTTTTCTGTCACCCCATACGCCGTAGGAATTCTGGAGGGTGCAGCCGCCGGTTCCCGCGGGGCATTGGATTGGTGGCGGTGGTGGGTAGGCGGTGGTGGTTGAAACCCACAGAATTAGAAAAAAGAGCACCACGATTGTAGTGCTAGCCATACTTACGTTAGTTGAAAAACCGAAGGATATTTGATGATTTGAATTTGAAGATGCGTAGGTTCAAATTTATAGATCACTGGTGCTTGAAGGAAAGATATAGAGAAGTAATTGCTACCCTTTCCTAATTGAATGCTATTTCATTTCACTGAAATAAAATAATAAAAATATATTCATTTCTTTTTCTCTTTTAAAGGATTATAATCATCTACTTTTTATCTTCGGATTATGTCTCAAGATTTAGAGACTAGACTTTATTACTGTATATATAACTGGTGTAGTATAGATGTACATTTAATTTGTACAATATACCATATTTTATGTGTAACTATTTAATGGGTTGAGATTGGTAAATACTTTCGTCTCATTGTATAAATTGGTAAAAACAAAACATTATTATATAAACTAATGAAGATGTAAAAAACGAATGCATAAATTGATAAGATAAAGTCACTCGTTATCGTATTAGTTATTTATGAAACGTTACCCTTATGTTTTTCTTTAATCATTAGTTATATCTTTGATATGTATTTTCTATATTACCTGATACAATAATATTTAATAGATACGACTTTATGTCTAAGTACACATTGTAATTTCCGAATTTATGATTATCCCTTTATTTTTTGCAAATTGTTTTATAATTTATAAATTTTGACTATATTCGTTTAATAATGCTTTATTTTGTCTTTAAATTAAGTTGGTTATGCATAGAATATTAATTTTCCATTTGATACCCATTTGTAAATTTAGCTTTTGGAGCAATTGGGACTTACCCTTTCTATGATAAATCATTTTTAATAAATAAAGATTTTTTTTGTTATTTTTTATATTTTTATTCAATTTGTCATATGTTATTTTATAGTTATTTTGAATTATTTTTTTTATATGTCATTTTATTAGTTTTTCTGTTTTAACAAATTTTACATACTATTTTAATATAATAGTTGCAATAAATATAGTAATAAATGGATATTAATTCCATTAATTAACTTATCTTTTAATTTGAAAATCCCTAAAATTAATCACCTTTAATAATGAAGGTTTTTTTTGTCACTTATCATACTCTCATTCAATTTGTCAAATATTATTTTCTGGTTATTTTGAATTTTTTTTCCACATCTCATTTTATTCGTTTTTCTATTTTATTAAATTCCACCTAATATTTTAATGTAATAATTTGCAATAAATGTAGTAATAAATGGATATTAATTTCATTTTAACTTATCTTTGGATTTCAAAATTCCTAAAATTGAAGCTTATTAGTTTGTTTTATTTATTTAAATTATTTGTTTAAATTTAAAAGATAAAAAATATTTCCATTATTATAATTCATTATTTTTCTTATTTTCTTATAAATTCAAAGCTCTTAAATATTTTGATATTTATATTTAGCTTTTTTTTTTAAAATAACTTATTTAATACATAGGTCTCACAACTAGTTATATTTAACAATCCATCTCTTAGTGATTGGTAAATCAAACTCTTTTATAATAAGGAGTTTGTTTAATTGTTACTTTTAGGATTAATTCATTTATGAGAAACGAGAATCTCTCTCTCTTTCTCATATATATATATATATATATATATATATATATATATATATATATATATATATATATATATATATATATATATATATATATATATATATATATATATATATATTGTGACATCCCCATTTTCACGGTTAGAAAAGACTGATTTTGTTTATGCTTTATAAAAATCAGAGTACTTCTTTTCATAAAAATATTGCGGAATTGTTCCCAAAAAAATACGATAAATACGTTATCAAAACATTTTCGAAGAAACGTATTTTATTTATGTTAAAACGTTTGGGATGTCATCATCAATACAGAAACATAAGCATAAACGGAACTTACATTTATTTACACTAGTGATCTACATCTCTTTAAATCTCTCAGTGTATTGTGACTTCATATCAACACATGTGATATAAATAAACTGAGTGGGTCAGGTTGGGAAACCTGGTGAGTACATAGGGTTTTCAACCCACAATAATATAATTATTATGTTTAAACAATCAAACAATCAACCCAATTACCCATCCCCATTATCTTCTTTTAGTCTTCCCTAAAGATATTATCTCAAGGGTCATCTCCTATATCATATTTACTTCTCATCTCCTTACATCGTATTTCCTTATATGATTGCTCCTACGAACTTTACCTAAGGATCATCGCCTACGTTGCATAGATAATACTAATTCGGGGATTACTCCCTCAATATGTGTCTAGCAAGGGTTAGAGTATCATCGCAGGATTACGCAGCCACAACATCGCCTGGACTTGTAAATCATGATAAGGGTTAGTCTATCATCGCATGAATACGTAGCCACAACATCGCCTGGACTCGTAATTCATAATAAGGGGGTTAGAGTATCATTGCATGAAATACGTAGTTACAACATTGCTTGAACTCGCGATTCATCACCTACAGGTTATGAGCCTGCTGGTGTTTCCACGGGGTTGCCTATAATAGTCTGTGGTCGCCATCTATACTCTGGTAGATGACTACATCTCCAAACTGTCGGACAAGGTTGTAGTATCCTACACCACCAATTCATAATCACCTATCTATCCTCACCTAATTATCATCACCTTCCTATCATCACCTATCTCTCATTATTTTATTTCATCACACACTAACTATTTCATCTACCCATGTTTTATCCCAACATATTTGTAGATATAAAATAAATATATAGTTTAAACCATTTAAAACATGTATAAATCATTCATCCAGCATAGACAACAAGTATTCAGATAATATGCACACATAGCACGTAATTTATGTAAAATACTTCATATCTGTGTGTAAGATGAAAGTAACTATGCACTCACTTGAAAGGTGGTGACTTAGTACTCGAACAGTGTTTCGATACTCTCAAAACAATTTCCTTCGATAAAACCTAGTACCAATACCACTAAGGTTTAGTCTAACGATAACTGCGACAAATTAAAGTCTGACTATTATTATTATTATATAAGCATTAATAACACTCAATATAACTCATAATAATAGCCCAAATAATTATTTTAAGGACCTAATAACATTCCTATAATTATTTGAAAGCTATATTAAAAACCGCGTAAGCGTAGCACACTTACAGTGAATTTTATCGAAAACCGGAACTTAATTGGAGCAGCATTTCGAAACCGAAAGACTCTTTTTCTCGGGACTCCGGGAGCCTCGGGGCTTCCCTTGGGAGCTAAGGGGTTTAACTAGGGCTTAGGGGAGTTTATAGCACTTAGAGAGAGAATGTAGTGAGAGAAAGAAGTGAAAAATGGTGTGAGAAGTCGGCTGGCCTCGCAGGGTTTTTATAGGCGCGAGCCTCCTCGGAACGCTGGGCGTACCCTCGGTGGTACGCTGCGCGTAGGGGCAGGTGTCTCGCTCCGGGTGGGGCGACGTGGATATGCTTCGGACCGCCCAAGGGAGAAGAACGCTGGGCGTTCCGAGCTGCGTACGTGGGGCATACTCTAGACGCTAGGCGTCTCTTCGCTACGCTGTGTTGCCTCCTGTTGTGTACAGTTATGTCAGAACATGCAAAACATCTAAAGAAATCTGGAACAATCTCAAAGATAAATTTCAAGGAAGTGAAAAGACAAAGATCACATCTGTGAAACAATGCCTGGTGGAACTCAAAGATTTCAGACAAAAAGAAAATGAGTCTATTGAAACATACTATGATAGGTTCAACAGCTAATCTATCGTTGTAACCGTTATAGTATAATCAGGTCACCAATGGAGTACAATTTGATATTTGTAATGGGACTTCGAAAGGAGTGGAGGAGTGTGAGTATGATGGTGAAAAATCAACAGAGCTTTGATACTTCAACTTTGAATGACTTGTACAATCAATTAAAATCTCATGAAAATGAAGTTAATGAAATAGCTGAGGAAGCAAAAGCAAGTCTTGGTGGACCATTGGCACTAGTTTCGAAGGTCTTAGAAAGAGAGAATGAAAAATCGAAGTCTGATGAAGAAGAAGGTTTTCTAATGAATTTTGATGATGAGGCTATTGCATTTTACTCAAACAACAGAGTAAAGAAATTTTTTAAGAAACCTTTTAATCCAAAGAAGTCATCAGATTCGAAGGGTAGTTTTGAGAACAAAAACAAACTAGATGAAAAGAAGAAACAAATGAAGACAGATTCGAAGAATGAAATGGAGCAAATGAAGATGATGTTGAAAGGTGATACAGGGATTAATTGTCATTATTGCTATGGAGCAAATCATTTAGCAACAGATTGCTTGTTGAGGAAGAAGGAAGAAAAAGAAAAATAAAACAAAAGATGAAGCATACTACACTGAGAAATTGGAGGAAGTAAAGAAGAAAACAAAGAATTTGTCATTGGTGGCTCATGGAGAAACTGAATCAGATGGCACATATCAAATATGGTCTTCGGGTTCAGATGATGAAGAGATGAAAAATCCAACTCATGGAGCTATGTATGCAAAGATGGAAGAGGATTCAGATGATGAACAGACTGACGAAGTGTGTGGACAATGCTTCGTTTCGAAGTCTACTGACAGGTCGCCCATGACTACCAAGGTACGTAACATTCTTGAATCTTTTAACATTCCAGTTTCTTTATATAATTCTGAGTTAGTATCTTTTGATGAAATTGTTACTTACTTTGATTCAATCGTTGTGTCTGCTAGCAATGAAGCAAAAAAGTTAAGTGATCATTTACTAGAGACAAGAAAAATGTTGGATTCAAAAGTCACTAGAATTGATTACTTAGAATTGAAAGTTTCAAATATTATGGAGGATAGAGAAAAATTAGCAAAAGAAGTAAATTTGTTGTTAGCACAAAGAAATATTTTCTGTAATTCAGCAAAAAGATTGTATGGAAAATTAACTGAGTTACATCATTCATGTGAGATAAGTAAGGAACAATATAGAAAATTACTACCATTTTTAGCTTATGATAGAGCTAAGGTTGATAGTATTTCATATGATTGTGAAAAAGAAATTTCTGATTTCAACAAAATTCCAGATGATAGGTTTAGATATGGTATTGCTAAAGTCGAAGACTATCTTGATGCTAATGATTTAGTAAAAATTGTAAATGAAACCTTATCTAAATCAGAACAACTTCGAATTTTGAAAAAGACTGAGAATTCTACATCTAATTGTGAAACTAATATTTCTGATATTGAAGATAATTCTAATAATATTAGTGAAATTAGTGATTTAGAAGATGTAGATTATTCTCAATTGTCTGTCATAAATGTAGCAAATTCATTTAAAGGGAAAAACAAATGTGAAGATTTATTAATAAAAATTGAAACTGATAAACCCTCAACTTCGAAAGTTTGTGATATGGAATTTGTGGAAATACATGAAAGTCAAACTCATGATAGTGACAATGAGGAAGAAAATACAAATTCGAAGCCTATTCAAAGGTCGGAAGAAATTGAAATTCCTCGAGTGGTTGTTGATCAAGTCTATTTGAATACACAAGAATTTGAGAAAATTCTTAATGAAAAAGGTGCTCATTATCTTGAATCGAATACTGTTGTTTATCCAATTTTCAAATGCACTGATGATGTTGTCTTCCCAAATCAAGTCTTCGTAACAACATGTAATGTTGAAAACATAAAGCCTGAATTCAAAAAGATGATTGAGGAAGATAATATGCAAACATCAAATGAAGGATTCTTTTCAAATCAAAGTACAGTTGAAAACAATCTTACAAAGAATTCATATAAATTTCAACATCAAAAATCAAAAAGAGTATGGGTTGAAAACTCAAAAGTTGAAAACGTGTTTACAAAACACAAAGGTGTTAAAATAGAAGTTAAAGCAATTAACAAAGCAATAAAATTGAATTTAAAATAATTTAAAGCTCAAGTTGAAATTTTTTCAAAAGAAAATAATATTTCGAAACGTCAAGCGAGAAAAACAATTTTTTGGCAAACTGTTGAGCCATCAAAAATGAGATCAACAAATTTTTCAAAAAGAAGAAAAGTTTTTTAAAAAAAAAAAATCAAAGTCTCAAATTTTTGAAAAGAAAAATGCTTCGTTTTCAAATAATGAATCAAAAGTATCAAATGGAACAAAAACTACAGTACCAAGAAAAAATTTTCAGAAAAAGATTGCAAAACAGAATTCAAAGTCACAAATTAAAACATCTTATCATGAATCATATCTTTTAAAACCAAAAGTTGATTATGTTCCAAATTCAGCAAACTGTTATAATCCTTTAAAGAAACAAGCTGACAAAGTCTCATATGCAAAGGGAATAACAACAAAGAGAAATATTGATCATTGGTTGGAAGGAAAAGGAAAAATATACCAATCAAGTACATTTTCGAAAGAACAGATACATGAAGCATATGACAAATATGCCAATCCTTCAACAAATGGTAGTTCATCATCCAAAGAGTCAAATATAACAATTAAAGCTTGGCAGGCGGTCATAAAAGCAAAAAGTGAAAAATCACAAACTAAAGAAGAGAAGGGTGTAATTAGTGAAAATTTGAAAATAATAAAAACTCATATGTATGACCCTTCAAATGAAAATGTTAACTTTATTAACAGTTTCAAAACCAAAGTTTGTGATTGGGTTAATGGTTGTACTTTACAATTCAAACACAAACCTAATATGAATGGACCCAATAAAGATTGGGTACCTAAATTTTTCCAATGATCGCAGGTACTTTGTGACGAGCAATATGATAACAAATGGTACATTGATAGCGGTTGCTCACGTCACATGACTGGGAAGAAGGAAAACTTGCGTGATTTTCGAAGTCTAGAAAATGGAGGAGTGGTTAAGTTTGGAAATAATCACAAATGCAAAGTCAAGGGTTATGGAAAGATAACAAATGGAAATTTCACTATCAACAGAGTTGCATTTGTTGAAGGTTTACAACACAATTTGATAAGTGTTTCACAACTTGTTGTGGGCATTGGAAATCAAGTTCTTTTTAATGAAGAAGGAAGTGTCATTTTGTGACAATCGTCAATCTTGAGTCAAGTCAAGTCATCAAGTCAAGCCGGTCAACTCTATTAAACCTTGTGTATTAGGGTTAGTGTTATGTTCGTATTGTATAACTTGCTATGTTAATGGGAAAACATCACAGGAGAAAAGTTTGTGTTAAAAATTTCCTAAGCCTTCGTACTAATCAATGAATTAAACTGATGAAAACCATGTTGCATACTCATCGGGAATGTATAATATGCGTTTTTCCTGGTGAGTATTCATATAAAATATTTATTTCCTTAATTAAAACAACAAAAGATATATTTTTATTTATTTTTCCAATTTGCATAACTTTTTTTATTGATTTAATAAAGTTGCATACCAAATTGTTAGGCTGTTACGATTTCACCACCTAAAATATGTATATTTGTATTATAATATATTATCTTGTTAGTATTTCATGAATGCAATCAATAACACTGCTTTGAATGCGAAGTTGGATTTAGCTTTGCTATAAGTTTCAATCGATTTTGAAATTGAGTATTGTTCGCATTTGTATGAGTGTAGTCGATGAATCGATAAAGCAAGAACATATGAGTTTTTGATTCGCAATTGGATTGATGATTGAGGGATGATTCGTGAAGAAAAACGCGAAGTCAAGGACTATGAAATTGTTGTTTGCAAGAATTTAAAAACTCGATTGTGGAGTTGTTGATGCTCATTTTGCGAAAGTAAAACAATCGAGTGTTCGCATCTATGAATCAATTTGAAGTCAATTGGGTTAATATTCGCATATGGGTTCAACATATGAAAATTTTGATTTCGCAAGTTTAGAGTTCAAGAACTAAACTGTGTTCGCATCTGGAATGAAAAATTTTGTGAATCGCATTTGATTAATTAGGTTAAAATGCGAAGGTGATTAATGCGAAGGGATGCGAAGGGTGTAAGAATGAAGATGCAAAGTATTTCACAGTAGAATGCGAATTGGGGAAGAAAACAGAAGATTTCAAATATTGTCCCTGGAGATTCGCATTTTTGGAAATAAATACTCAACTTCGCAAATGGGGGTCATAAAATGATGAAATTGCAGAATTTTTAAAGAGATACACACACATAGACAACCACACATATATTTAGGAAATTAAACTAAAAATGGGATATAGACAATTATAAGACATTGTTCTTGACTTTTGAGTCCAAAGACGTATGATCCGAACTTTAATTGTGAAATCGTCCTTGATTGAGTCAATTTCCTTTATAGGAGTAATATATTCCATTGTGCCTTGCAAGTTAAAAAAAAAAAAATCAAAGTCACAAGCAACCACCCCACACCCACTCTATGACCAGCCATACCTCCCCACCTTACCTATGTCACTTCAATGTTCCCTTACACTCAAATTTCACTCACTCCCACGTTTTTGAGCTGGAACAATCAACCACACTCCTCATTTTCTCTCATTTCTCTCATTCCACTAAGTAACAAACATCACTTTTTCTCTCAAACTCTTCTACACAAATTTTCGAGATCCAAGGCTGGATTAAAGTGTTCTTCCACACTTAGTAAGTAAAAATTCATCCTCCCTATTATTATTTCACTTCATTCTACTCAAATCTTTGGTTGCTTACACAAACTCCCTAACTATGATGTTAGATTCTCGAAAACCTTCAAGGCATCTCCAAGTGTTCTTGAATTAAACACTTCCATTCTTCAACAATCATCTACTGAAATCACTCAAGGTGAGTTCATACCCCTACATTTTCATGATTTCTCAAGTTTTCAGGGGGTGAATACAAGTTAAAACACTAAGAACCTATCAAAAGTTTTCTAACAGCCTTCATCAGAAAAGTTCAACTCCATTCACGGACTGTTTTGGGCATCTTACACATTTTTGTTTTCAAAACTGTACAAGGTGCAAATAGTTCAAGTTTTTAGCTTTAAAATGGCTACTTGCACATCTCCATACGATTTTTCTACAATTTATGGCGATTTTTACAAAACTGCCTATCATTTCAAACAACAATCCGGACCAGTCTGTGATTTTGGACTTTTTCACCCAAGTTAGAGGTCATTATAAATTGAGATAAAATTTATGAGCAAACTAGACACATTTTGTGAACTCTCAGAATTTACGGATCTAGTTTTCGACTTCGTATGATTTTTCCAAATACAGGGCAGAATGGCTAAAGTTAGCCAACAGCATGTAAATATCGTAACACTTTGTATTATGTTGAGCAAAGTGTATAATCATAAGTTCTAATATTTGAATGTGTTTCCGTGTTAGTTTATCATTATGAACTGGAATTAAGACATCCATATTAAATATTAAATATTATTCATTCATTTTGGAACACGTATTATTAGACTATAAAATGTATAGTTTGATAAATTCACAATACTAATACATTTCCATAAAAGAATTCATACATATTACATACATTTTAGATAAACTATAATAGGTATAGTTTATGATACATCACTCAACGCACTCGTACAAAAAGGGTACATTCATACAAGAAAGATTTATATTCACACACATTTCAAGTAAACTTGTTAACCTATGTTGTGAGACTCTCTCTCTCTCTCCCCGTACGTCCGAGTGCGGGATATAATTCCTGGTAGTTATAATCAGAATCTCCTTGAGGGAGAACGTGATACTTGTATATAGATCTATATTGGGTTTGACACCCCACACCTTGCTGCTAGCTACAGTGGGACCTGCAGGTCTACGGGTGACAAATGTCATTTCATTTTCGCGACGCCTGAGAAACGTTGTGGCAGGTTCACATAGTCACAGTATGATTATAGCGACTCACTTAGGGAGACAACAATTCATAAAGTTTACGGGGTTGCATAAAAACCAAAGTAGGTTTTAGGTTGATAAAATAATTTTACTTTCCAATTCATTTTAAACTCACAACATTCCTACTAAGAAACGATGACTTTTCATACATTCTAGTCTTTGGTTGTAAGGCTACATTTTTCGGATTTCAAGGAAAATATCGGATTTTTCTGAAACAACGCGACATTTACATGTGAAAGACTTCTAATAAGATTATTAATAAAAGCTTATGAACTCACCAACCCTTGTGTTGACACTTTTCAAACAACTTGTATTCACAGGAAAGCATTAATCGTGTTACCAAGTGCTTTTGAGGATGGGACGTTGAGGCGTCAAACTTTTCATATTTTGACAACATATTGTAATTGATTTTGAAACATGTAATTCATGCAAGTGATGTAACTTTTCAATTATATATATGTTGGTTGTGTTTGCTTGAATTACTATTGAAATTGTGGTTATGATGCTATACATGAAGTCCTCCACCCCCGGACGTTTCCGCCATCCTTGGTTTGGGGGTGTGACAGATTGGTATCAGAGCACGGTTTATAGTGAATTCAGTATATCAACCACATAAGATATACAAACTATAAACACATTTGGGACTAAAAGTCTCTGATTCTTAAAGTGATTTAAAGAGTTGTACTTTTAGAAAACAAATAATTTCTTGTTTTAAAGTATACTTGCATGCATTCTATACTAGCATGGTGTCATAACTTAGGAGAACGTAAATTGAAAGAGGAGGAGTCGAACATTATTAATACGCCTTAACATGTGTAATCAGTTCTGGGAAGGATATAGCCTGATCAACTATATCCGTCCAAGAAGTAACTTACGCACACTAAGGAATAGTCGTAATGAGCGACAAATCTGAAAACCTAATAACACTCCATAAAGAACACGCTAAGAACCAAATATAAACATTTAAAAATACTATAGGAGTATTTGTACGTTTCTATAGCGCCAAATTATTATTTTCCGATACATACTTCTTAACCCCGTTTCTCGTGCAGACGACATGGCAGGATTTCACATACCCGGGGACCCCTACTTTCCCAATCAGGGAAACGCGGGATGGATTGAAGACGAGCCCGAGGAGAATCCCGAAGAGGAACCCGAGGAAGATCCCGAAGAGGATCCCGAGGAAGATCCCGAAGAGGATCCCGAGGAGGATCCCGAGGAGGAGCCCGAGGAGGAAGACGAACAAGAGGAAGAAGAGGAAGAAGAGGAAGACAACCAAGAAGAAGAGGAAGAAGAGGAAGAAGAGGAAGAAGAGGAAGGTGATGAGGTAGTCATGGTTGGGAACGAAGCGGAGGAACCACCAGAAGTATTCAACCCTCCCTACATCGCGAGGGTACCCGCGCACCGTTTTGGTTACAATGGACCTGAACCCCCTTGGGTAACAACGATCGAAAGATGGAGCCGACAACAACGCCAACGGTCACCATATGGCTACCAACGAGGTTACTATGATCTCACTCATGGTGGACCGGCTGATAGGGCTCTCCCCGTCACGATACAACGAATGGCAAGAATGGATGATCGTGGTAGGACAACGACAGATCAGGTCCGGGAGTTAAGTGCCATTGTACAGTCTGCTACGGATCGCACCAGAAACCTGGAACGAGACTCCCACCACCGAGACCAACTCATTAGAGACCTTCTCGCGGCTCAAGCAGAAACAAGAGAGTATCGGGAAAGATACATGGCACTCGAAGAGAGAATGGTTGCAGCCGAACGCAAATTGGCGGAACTACAGGGCGCATCGACATCATCGCAGCCTCCGTCAAAGAAGGGTCGCAGTGATTAGAGCTCGTTGCTATTCTCCCGTCTAGGTAGTAGAATTTTATGAGTACGCGTTGGTGCTACTCCTCGTATGTAGGTCGACCCTGCGATTATGTGATTACACTATTCAAAGGGGTTTTGTAATGCCAAAAAAAAAAAAAAAAAAAAAAAAAAAAAAAAAAAAAAAAAAAAAAACTACCTTTTGTAACGATGTAATGTAGACCCCTATGAGGTCAAACTTTTCTCTCTAAGCGTTATGTACTAAAAGTTATCAATGAAATTTGGCATGTATTTTATTTATTGAATGTTGGACACTATACATCATAACCTGATCACACAAACAATTACGAATAATAAAGTTATGATAAAATACAAGAGGGATGAAACCAGTAACACTCGACTCGTTATCACTATTGAAGTCTTACCGACTAGTCATTTTTTTTTATGACAGAACCATGCCACCAAGGAAAAGACCAAGGCCTTCCAACAACCCAGTGCCGCCTCCACCACCACCTCCGCAGTTTGATCCTGCAATGTTCCAGGCTGCAGTGACGGCAGCAATGTCGCAAATGGGAACCCATGGTTCCGGCGGTTCTGGATCCGGAGCTACCAATTCCATTCATGGGGACAGCACGGGGCGTACGAGGGAGTGCACTTACAAAGACTTCACGAATGGCAAACCCGATCCTTTCAATGGAAGCGGGGGCGTCATCACACTGGTGCAATGGTTCGAAAGGACCGAGGCAGTTTTTGAAATCTGCGCTTGTCCCGAAGCGAGCAAGGTCAAGTATGCGGCATTCACTTTCACTGGAAAAGCACTCACTTGGTGGAATGGCCGAGTTAAGTCACTTACTCCTGCAGTAGCTAACGCGATCAGTTGGGAGGATTTGAAAGCTCTAATGTTGAAGGAATACTGCCCGAGGGGCGAAATACAAAAACTTGAAGAAGAACTTTGGAACCTCAGGATGACAGGCACTGATCTTGAAACTTATACTGCCCGTTTCAACGACCTAGCACTCCTCTGTCCAACAATGGTCACTCCAGAAGAGAAAAAGGTGGAACGATATCTCTGGGGCCTATCATCCCAGATTCAAGATAGTGTCTTGGCCTCGAAACCCACTACCTTTGAGAGTGCCAAGGAATTGGCACAACAACTCATAGATCACAGGGCTAGCTGTGGTACCGTGATAACCACCACCGACCGAACAAAAGGAGGGAACAACAAGAGGAAGTTCTGGGGAAATAAAAGGAAACAACCAATTCAGGACCCCGCCAAAAAGCAACCGATTGTTGCTGTTCGCGCCGCCACTACTGCTGCCGCTCCAGCGCCACCGAAACAGTATACAGGAACTCTTCCCAAGTGCAACAAGTGTAACTACCACCATAACGGTGTTTGTCGTGAGTTACACTGCAATAACTGTAACAAAAAGGGGCACACTGCACGATTCTGTAGAACGACTACCCAACCCGCCACACAAGTCGCTACGACCGCCAACACTGGAGCAAGCCAAGCCTGCTATGGGTGTGGTGAAACGGGACACTTCAGGAGGAACTGCCCCAAGGCACGAGCCCCTAATGCTGGGGGTGTAGGGAGGGTCCTAACTTTAGGGCAGGGAGAAGCAGTCAAGGATCCCTCTGTGGTTACTGGTACGTTCCTCCTCAATAACTCTTATGCATGCGTACTTTTCGATAGTGGGGCAGAAAGAAGTTTCATAAGTCACCAATTCAAACATATACTTAAGCAAAATTCTCAACCACTAGAAGATTCTTACATCGTAGAAATGGCAAATGGAAAAGTTGAGCGCGCTAATGATATTTACATAGGGTGTACTCTCACTCTAGACAACCATTTGTTCAAAATCGACCTTATGCCGGTCACCATAAAAAGCTTCGATATAATCATTGGTATGGATTGGCTAAGCCTTCATCGTGCCGACATTCTATGTTACGAAAGGGCCGTCCGCCTCAATCTGCCGAATGGCAACGTTCTCACCGTTTATGGCAATAAACCTAGTGCGAACCTACAAATCATCTCTTGTGTTAAAACCCAAAAGTACCTCCGAAAGCAATACCATGTTTTCTTAGCCCACATCGTAGATAAGAAACAGGAGGTGAAGGACATCAAAGAAATTCCAGAAGTATGCAACTTCCCTGATGTTTTCCCAGACGATCTGCCTGGTGTACCACTCGCAAGACAAGTCGAATTTCGGATCGACTTAATCCCAGGAGCTACCCCCGTCGCCAGGGCTCCCTATCGCTTAGCACCGGCAAAAATGCAAGAACTATCTAGCCAATTGAATGAACTATTGAGCAAAGGGTTCATCAGGCCAAGCTTCTCACCTTGGGGAGCACCAGTCTTATTTGTAAAGAAGAAGGATGGTTCTTTTCGTATGTGCATAGACTATCGAGAACTAAACAAACTCACTATCAAGAACCGTTATCCCCTACCCCGAATCGATGACCTCTTCGACCAGCTCCAAGGAGCCAGCTACTTTTCAAAAATCGACCTGAGGTCGGGCTATCATCAACTGCGAGTTCAAGAAGAGGATATCCCCAAGACGGCATTCAGAACTCGCTATGGGCACTATGAGTTTGTAGTGATGCCATTCGGGTTAACTAACGCGCCCGCGGTGTTCATGGATTTGATGAATCGAGTGTGTCGACCCTTCTTGGATAAATTCGTCATCGTATTCATCGACGATATCCTGGTCTATTCGAGGAGCGAAGAAGAGCACAAACATCACCTACGACTAGTTCTGGAGGTTTTAAGGACCGAAAAGCTTTACGCTAAATTCTCAAAGTGTGAATTTTGGCTCCGAGAAGTAGGATTCCTTGGCCACGTAATAAGCAAAGAAGGAATACATGTGGACCCCTCGAAGATTGGTCAACACCTACAACGCCGACAGAAATCCGACAGTTTTTAGGACTCGCAGGCTACTATCGAAGATTCATACAAAACTTCTCCAAAATCGCTAAGCCTCTCACCACCTTGACTCAGAAAGGGGTGGTGTTCGAATGGGAAGATAAACAAGAAGCCGCCTTCCAGACACTAAAGCAAGCCCTATGCAGCGCACCAGTCTTGTCTCTTCCAGAAGGAACTGACGATTTTGTGGTGTATTGCGATGCTTCAAATCAAGGCCTCGGCTGTGTGCTCATGCAAAGGGGAAAAGTCATCGCTTATGCATCAAGACAACTGAAGACACATGAAGTTAATTACACAACCCACGACCTTGAATTGGGAGCTGTGGTGTTCGCCCTGAAGATTTGGAGGCACTACCTCTACGGCACCAAGTGCACCATCTTCACTGATCACAAAAGTCTTCAACACATTCTCAATCAGAAAGAACTAAACATGCGCCAAAGAAGATGGGTGGAATTACTGAATGACTACGAATGTGAAATTCGCTACCACCCAGGCAAGGCTAATGTAGTAGCCGATGCCTTAAGCAGGAAAGAATACTCGGGTCGCCGAGTAAAATCCCTAGCCATGACCATCCACTCCCAACTGGCCACTCAGATCAAGGACGCCCAATTTGAAGCCCTGAAACCAGAAAACGTGGCAAGCGAAGCACTAAGGGGGATGGATAAGAACTTGGAAGTCAGAGGGGATGGAGCTCGTTATCTCATGAATCGAATCTGGACACCGAAGTTCGGTGGATACCGAGACGTTGTAATGGATGAGGCCCACAAGACTCGATACTCCATTCATCCGGGGTCAGATAAGATGTATCTAGACCTCAAAAGGTTATACTGGTGGCCAAACATGAAGGCTGAAGTTGCTACTTATGTGAGCAAGTGCCTCACTTGCGCCAAGGTCAAGGTGGAATATCAGAAGCCATCATGACTACTTCAGCAACCAGATATACCCGAGTGGAAGTGGGAGCGAATAACCATGGACTTCGTAACCAAACTGCCTAAGACATCAGGTGGGATGGATACCATATGGGTGGTTGTGGACAGATTGACCAAGTCCGCGCACTTCCTGCCAATAAAGGAAACAGACAAGATGGAAAAGTTGACCAGGACGTACATTAAGGAGATCGTACGACTACATGGTGTACCAACATCCATTATCTCGGATCGAGATAGTAGATTCACCTCGCGTTTCTGGCAGTCCCTACAAAAGTCTCTGGGAACCAGGTTAGACATGAGTACGGCCTACCATCCACAAACGGACGGACAAAGCGAGAGAACCATCCAGACGTTGGAAGACATGCTGAGAGCCTGTGTGATAGATTTTGGTAAGGCATGGGATACCCATCTACCGCTTATCGAATTCTCTTATAATAACAGTTATCACACTAGCATTGGAGTCGCCCCATTCGAAGCTCTCTACGGCCGCAAGTGTAGGTCGCCACTGTGTTGGGCCGAAGTTGGAGATACTCAGCTAGCCAGAGGGCAAGTCCCTGATAGCACCCTTACGGGGCCGGAAATCATAAGGGAAACCACAGAAAAGATCATTCAAATTCGGGAAAGACTAAAAGCGTCTCGTCATCGACAAAAGAGTTACGCGGATAAGCGACGCAAACCTTTAGAATTCCAGGTCGGAGACCGGGTACTACTAAAAGTTTCCCCCTGGAAAGGGGTGATACGTTTCGGTAAACGGGGGAAACTAAACCCAAGGTACATCGGTCCGTTCGAGATCCATGCTAGGATTGGTCCGGTGGCGTACAAACTCCGACTACCACAAGAACTTAGTAATGTGCACCCTATCTTCCACGTGTCCAACTTAAAGAAGTGTCTGTCTGACGAGACACTCGTAATACCACTCGAAGAAATTGAAGTTAATGAGAATCTCCACTTTGTGGAGGAACCCGTCGAGATCATGGATCGAGAGATCAAGAGAACAAAACAAAGTCGCATTCCCATAGTGAAGGTTCGTTGGAACGCGAAACGAGGGCCTGAATTTACCTGGGAACGTGAAGATCAAATGAAGCAAAAGTATCCACATCTTTTCCCAAACCCTTGAAGTCCCAGCCGAATTTAAATTTCGGGACGAAATTCCCTCTAACGGGGGGAAGATGTGACAATCGTCAATCTTGAGTCAAGTCAAGTCATCAAGTCAAGCCGGTCAACTCTATTAAACCTTGTGTATTAGGGTTAGTGTTATGTTCGTATTGTATAACTTGCTATGTTAATGGGAAAACATCACAGGAGAAAAGTTTGTGTTAAAAATTTCCTAAGCCTTCGTACTAATCAATGAATTAAACTGATGAAAACCATGTTGCATACTCATCGGGAATGTATAATATGCGTTTTTCTTGGTGAGTATTCATATAAAATATTTATTTCCTTAATTAAAACAACAAAAGATATATTTTTATTTATTTTTCCAATTTGCATAACTTTTTTTATTGATTTAATAAAGTTGCATACCAAATTGTTAGGCTGTTACGATTTCACCACCTAAAATATGTATATTTGTATTATAATATATTATCTTGTTAGTATTTCATGAATGCAATCAATAACACTGCTTTGAATGCGAAGTTGGATTTAGCTTTGCTATAAGTTTCAATCGATTTTGAAATTGAGTATTGTTCGCATTTGTATGAGTGTAGTCGATGAATCGATAAAGCAAGAACATATGAGTTTTTGATTCGCAATTGGATTGATGATTGAGGGATGATTCGTGAAGAAAAACGCGAAGTCAAGGACTATGAAATTGTTGTTTGCAAGAATTTAAAAACTCGATTGTGGAGTTGTTGATGCTCATTTTGCGAAAGTAAAACAATCGAGTGTTCGCATCTATGAATCAATTTGAAGTCAATTGGGTTAATATTCGCATATGGGTTCAACATATGAAAATTTTGATTTCGCAAGTTTAGAGTTCAAGAACTAAACTGTGTTCGCATCTGGAATGAAAAATTTTGTGAATCGCATTTGATTAATTAGGTTAAAATGCGAAGGTGATTAATGCGAAGGGATGCGAAGGGTGTAAGAATGAAGATGCGAAGTATTTCACAGTAGAATGCGAATTGGGGAAGAAAACAGAAGATTTCAAATATTGTCCCTGGAGATTCGCATTTTTGGAAATAAATACTCAACTTCGCAAATGGGGGTCATAAAATGATGAAATTGCAGAATTTTTAAAGAGATACACACACATAGACAACCACACATATATTTAGGAAATTAAACTAAAAATGGGATATAGACAATTATAAGACATTGTTCTTGACTTTTGAGTCCAAAGACGTATGATCCGAACTTTAATTGTGAAATCGTCCTTGATTGAGTCAATTTCCTTTATAGGAGTAATATATTCCATTGTGCCTTGCAAGTTAAAAAAAAAAAAATCAAAGTCACAAGCAACCACCCCACACCCACTCTATGACCAGCCATACCTCCCCACCTTACCTATGTCACTTCAATGTTCCCTTACACTCAAATTTCACTCACTCCCACGTTTTTGAGCTGGAACAATCAACCACACTCCTCATTTTCTCTCATTTCTCTCATTCCACTAAGTAACAAACATCACTTTTTCTCTCAAACTCTTCTACACAAATTTTCGAGATCCAAGGCTGGATTAAAGTGTTCTTCCACACTTAGTAAGTAAAAATTCATCCTCCCTATTATTATTTCACTTCATTCTACTCAAATCTTTGGTTGCTTACACAAACTCCCTAACTATGATGTTAGATTCTCGAAAACCTTCAAGGCATCTCCAAGTGTTCTTGAATTAAACACTTCCATTCTTCAACAATCATCTACTGAAATCACTCAAGGTGAGTTCATACCCCTACATTTTCATGATTTCTCAAGTTTTCAGGGGGTGAATACAAGTTAAAACACTAAGAACCTATCAAAAGTTTTCTAACAGCCTTCATCAGAAAAGTTCAACTCCATTCACGGACTGTTTTGGGCATCTTACACATTTTTGTTTTCAAAACTGTACAAGGTGCAAATAGTTCAAGTTTTTAGCTTTAAAATGGCTACTTGCACATCTCCATACGATTTTTCTACAATTTATGGCGATTTTTACAAAACTGCCTATCATTTCAAACAACAATCCGGACCAGTCTGTGATTTTGGACTTTTTCACCCAAGTTAGAGGTCATTATAAATTGAGATAAAATTTATGAGCAAACTAGACACATTTTGTGAACTCTCAGAATTTACGGATCTAGTTTTCGACTTCGTATGATTTTTCTATGATTTTTCCAAATACAGGGCAGAATGGCTAAAGTTAGCCAACAGCATGTAAATATCGTAACACTTTGTATTATGTTGAGCAAAGTGTATAATCATAAGTTCTAATATTTGAATGTGTTTCCGTGTTAGTTTATCATTATGAACTGGAATTAAGACATCCATATTAAATATTAAATATTATTCATTCATTTTGGAACACGTATTATTAGACTATAAAATGTATAGTTTGATAAATTCACAATACTAATACATTTCCATAAAAGAATTCATACATATTACATACATTTTAGATAAACTATAATAGGTATAGTTTATGATACATCACTCAACGCACTCGTACAAAAAGGGTACATTCATACAAGAAAGATTTATATTCACACACATTTCAAGTAAACTTGTTAACCTATGTTGTGAGACTCTCTCTCTCTCTCCCCGTACGTCCGAGTGCGGGATATAATTCCTGGTAGTTATAATCAGAATCTCCTTGAGGGAGAACGTGATACTTGTATATAGATCTATATTGGGTTTGACACCCCACACCTTGCTGCTAGCTACAGTGGGACCTGCAGGTCTACGGGTGACAAATGTCATTTCATTTTCGCGACGCCTGAGAAACGTTGTGGCAGGTTCACATAGTCACAGTATGATTATAGCGACTCACTTAGGGAGACAACAATTCATAAAGTTTACGGGGTTGCATAAAAACCAAAGTAGGTTTTAGGTTGATAAAATAATTTTACTTTCCAATTCATTTTAAACTCACAACATTCCTACTAAGAAACGATGACTTTTCATACATTCTAGTCTTTGGTTGTAAGGCTACATTTTTCGGATTTCAAGGAAAATATCGGATTTTTCTGAAACAACGCGACATTTACATGTGAAAGACTTCTAATAAGATTATTAATAAAAGCTTATGAACTCACCAACCCTTGTGTTGACACTTTTCAAACAACTTGTATTCACAGGAAAGCATTAATCGTGTTACCAAGTGCTTTTGAGGATGGGACGTTGAGGCGTCAAACTTTTCATATTTTGACAACATATTGTAATTGATTTTGAAACATGTAATTCATGCAAGTGATGTAACTTTTCAATTATATATATGTTGGTTGTGTTTGCTTGAATTACTATTGAAATTGTGGTTATGATGCTATACATGAAGGCGGGTTCTACTGCATCATACAACAAGGAGACAGGTTGTGTGGAATTCACAATGGTTAATGATACGAGAATTAGGGTCTCCAAGCGGTTATTTTGCAAGATTTTGGGAATTCCGAATTCTGGTCCTTATGATGAACTTTCTTCTTCACAAGTGGTGCTCATGTTCAACGAGATGAGTCATCAACCTCCATTGAAGCGAATCAGTGATTTCAAGAAGTCGGGTTACCAACAATCTGGAATTTTTTATTTGGCATCTTTCTTCGATGTCTTACTGGAAGAACTGTGGGACTTGATAAAGGACGGATGGAGGTGTATGCAATGATAGTTGGGTTGTACTATGATTTGCAAGTCGATTACTCTGAACAATTATGGACAGAGTTCTTAACAAGCATTTCGAATACGAGTGCCAAGCAGGGGATTTCTTGTGCAAGATATTGGAGTCTGATAGTCCAATATGTCTGTCAGAAAGAAAAAATCAAAGTTCCGAAATACGAAGACAAAGCAGTTTTCCACATGTATGGTAGTCCGAAGGAGGTGCATGATGATCAGGCTATCTTTACCACAGTTGCTCGCATTCCGGATGCGATGCTCAAGAAGGTGGATCCCATGAATAATGTGTTGGTGTCATATTTGCAATCTATTGACACAACCGTTGTTAGTGGGATGTTACAACAAGAAGAGAAGAAGAAGTCAAAGAAATCAAAGAAGACAGATGGTGAGTCTTCGAAAAAAGGGGTGAAAGCAGAACAAAAGAAGCAAGCGCTAATAGTTACATCTAGAACTGTCGAAGAGGTGTCTCCTGTTTTAACTTCAGTGGCTGATACATCGGTTATTGAAGCCTCTCCATCAAAAGACACGATTCCTTCGAAGACGGGGGTTTTTCGAAGAGTAAAAATTAAGAACAAATCTCATTTGGTGAAGAAAACACAGGTTACTCATCAAGGGGTTACTGTTTGAGAAATTCCAGCTCCAGTGTCTCCATCTTCTAAGAAACGAAGGGCTGCAGATATGGCAAAATTTTTAAAGAAAACCCAACGTATAGAAGAAGTGGAACAAGTTCCTAAGACTCTTGAAGATGAAATTCCTAAAGAAGTAGAGATTCTTCAGTCTACTGAAATTTCGAAGCGTGATGATATAAAGCTCATTGAACCAACATCTTTACCTCAGGTTACTTCCACAACTAATTCTCCAACATTCCAATCTATTATGGATCAACCTTTCACCACTATATTCTCAACACAATCAACCGATCCACAAAAATTCATCATCACCTGTTGTTGAAACCATGGCTGTTGATGAGGAAACTGATAACGAAGGATTTCGAGGAACATTCGAAGCTCTTTCCTTTGATAAAGCTGAAGAAGATTTCCCTGATCATATGCTGATGACGATGCAGCAGTTCAAGATATTGAATTCAAAATTAAATTCTATCTTACAATCTCAAGCGGATATGGGAAGTGCTGGAATCACTATCATGGAAGTTGATTCCATAATGAAGGAAATGGAAAGCAGGATGATTTCAAAGGCATCAGGGTTAATACATGATTCTGAAAGCCGCATTCTTGAGAAAACTGATCAAAATGATAGTTCTACAGAGAATAGAATCAATTCTCTGGGATCTGATTTTCTGAAGGAAGTGAAGGATTTGAATACTGTTACGAAGGAGCGTCATGTGCTCTTCGTACAGGACGTTAAGAAGGTTCGAGAAGACGTTAATAAGAAAATTCGTGAACTTCGTGAAACAATGACGAAGGAGGTTCAGCATATTCAACAAGGGTATGAATCAGCACATCAGAAGATCGACATTATTTGTGATGCGGTTGTTCAGTGTGTTCAGATATTCGAACAAGTCAATCCTCAAATGATCTCTCTTTCAGCCACAGAAGAACAACATTTTGGAGAGTTGGTGAAACTGCTGAAAGAACTCCAAGAAATATCTTCGAAAGTTTCTTCACCAATTATTTCTCAAGAATTTCTTTCTCAGAAATTCATTCATTTCGAAGCCATTCTACAAAAACATCTTGCTCCATTGCTTCGAATTTCAAGCCTTTTGCCAAACGTATCAGATGCCCCACCTGTTGTCACAGGGGTGCAAGGGGGAGAAAAGGTTGGTCAAGCAAAGACTGGTGAACATGAGAAGAAAACTGAAGATATGAAGGTGGTAGGAAAGGTTTATCCTTCGAAAGTTGTTGTTAAGCCAACAATTGTTTCAGCTGCTCCAGTTATTTCAATTGTGACTACAACTGTTCCAATTTCAAGACCTATTGCAAAAGGGATTGTAATTGTGAATCAAAGTGATGTCTCTTTATCAAAGAATGTAGCTCCTCTAAATGATAAAGACAAGGGAAAAGGAGTTTTGGTTGAGAAGTCTAATAAAGAGAAGAAAGCTGAGGTGGCAGCTGAAATTGAAAGAATGAGGCAAGTTCAAAGTATAATGAGACAAAGAGCTCTAGAAGGTTCAAATGTTGATAAGGGGGATCCTTCAAAACTGTACAATTACGAAACAATAGAATCCAGGGTGATGTTCGATCACATGTATTCTTTTGAAAAGATTCCGAAGAAGAGCTTTGTGGTGACAAATACTGATTTTGGTCAACTTGATTTTCCAATCACCGAAATGATGTTCATTATGCCACAGTTCAAGGCTGAAACAAAGTCTATGGATACCGAAGAGGGAAAGAAGTTGAAGATACGTTTTCATGCAGTATTAGCAAAGGCTCAAGAAGAAGTTTGGTTCTTGGAGAAAATTAAGAAAGTGATATCTATAAAAATGGATGTCATTTTCGAAGAGAAGTTTCAAAATGTAAAATATGTTGTGGCAAGGGCGAGTGGAAAGATACAAGAGTTTACAGTGGCGGACTTTCCATTGATGAACACTTATGATCTTATCAATGTTGCCCTGATACTTAAAGACAAGTCATTCTCTTTTCTCCAAGATACAGAACCAGATGTTTTCAGTCTTGGGTGTAGGCATATAAAAACATTCTTGGAGAATTATTTTGAGTGCTTAGCTCAAACTGATGTTGAACTTGCTACTGTTAAAGGCTTTGAAATAACTGCACCAATGGCTCCTACGAAGAAGCAGGTTGAGTGGAAAAAATACGAAGATGGTGAAATTTGTTTAAAGCCATTGGGGATTGTCTTTGCAGGAAAGGATAAAGCTGGAAAAGCTAAAAGATTTTTGTTTCAAACTTCTGAAGTGGAGAGATATACAAATTCACAATATACGAACTTAATTGTTCGTATGAATCATTGCAAGAAGAACTCAAAAGGAGACAAGAAGGAGATAAAGAAAGTTATATACTGGTATACGAAAATCCGAAGAGTGTTGATGTATGTCGTTCAATTACTAACTTCATGAAGACTTCGACCTTTATTCCAAAGGGGGAGATTGTTAGAGTTTAGATGTTGTAATATGTCGAAGTGTTAGTTGTTACGAAGGGTCTTTAGTCTTCGTATGAAGATTCTTCATAAGTAATGTTATTTTTACTAAGGCATTATAATGAATAGTCTTAATGTCTAGTCCTTAGTATTTTTGTTATGCTTTTGTACTCCTATAAATAGGGGTTTGTACTAAGTGAATAGCAACTTTTCACAAAGACTTTACAGAATATTCTTTGTACTCTGTAAAATCTAGAGCATAATATGAGCTGAACCAAGATTATATTTACTCTCGTGTTCATCGTTTTTCTTCTTTCTGAATTCTTACATCAATTGAACTTTAAACTCGTTTACAAATATCATCATTCCGTCGCGAAACTTCAACGGGTCATAACTTCTTCGTGATAACTCGGATTTCGGCATTCTTTATATGTATTGAAATCTTGAGACATATTCTACAACTTGGTTAAGATTATTTATTCTAAATAATCTTTTGTCGAAAAGTCGTTTTCGACACTTATTGTCTCTAGATTGACTAGCCCGGATCTGCGGGCGTTATATATATATATATATATATATATATATATATATATATATATATATATATATATATATATATATATATATATATATATATATATATATATATGTGAAGTAAGTTCAAATAAAAACAGTAAATAGTGTGAGAACGTAAAAAACTATATTTATGTTATTATTTTGTAGTGGATGTTGTATATGTATATTATTGAAGTAATTCTAATATGAATATTAATGTTTGATCATTCATATATTCATTAGAATGTTATTATTCAACTATAAATTTATAGATGTTCATTTTTTATAGTAAATTCTAATGTTGGTTTTAACATATGACTATTCATTTATTCATTGATGAATAGTGACATAAAGTTGTGTATACAAAATTCATTACAGAATAATAACATAAAAATAGTGTTTTTACGTTCTCACACTATTTACTGTTTATATATATATATATATATATATATATATATATATATATATATATTAAATCATTGGTAGGGAATATAAACCTTTAGGACTTCAAACTTTTGCCATCATATTTTCCAAACTTTGGCAACTTTGGTCCTAAGCACATTGATTTTGAAAGAATTTGTTCAATTACAGATTATCGGCTCAACATCTTGTTCACCCCCACTATACTCCTTGTGTTCCCATTCTCTGATAACCCTTCTTCTTTGATTTCAACCACAACAATCTCCAACGACATGCCTCTACCATAGACTACTCCACTGCTTCTTTTTGTTTGGGTTTCTTCTTTATTTGTGTGGAGAACAAAAGGGTGGTCGGTTACTCATTTGGACCTAATTTTTCTTGCTTTGTTGTATGTCTCTGGTGTTCTCTTCCAATGGTATTGCTAATTCTTTCTATTAATTTTTCAACTTTAATTATCTAAATGCCTTAGTGTAGATGTCCTTCTGGGGAGAAATTGTCTTCAAGTAAGACATAAGATAAAGATAAAGGGAAAAGGAAGCGTCCAACTGAGCATTGGGAAATGTATGCCAGTAAGTTACTTTAAATACCTTCTTTCTTCGATGAACAAATATCAACTTTCAAATGGGTGTTTAAACAATTCGATAAGGAAATTACCATCAGTAATCCTTCTAATTTAGATGAATTACCTATTCTAAATTAGTATAGATAACCTTCTAATTTACATTAGATTTCAGGAATGTGTCAGTTAAGGTTCAATTTTGTGATCTCACTCCTAGCAGCCATGGCTATCAACTTCAGAATGAGTTATCCTAAACTTCCTCTACATTTTTCTCCCTTTTAATTTTTATCTTTAAGTTAATTCAGTTTTTGTTCAAATTAGTATAGATAACCTGCAAATGTTGATTGGGGATGTTGGCCTTAATATTTATGTGTGTTCCTACAGTGTAATGGCATGAATTATATATGTTTCATCAAATGCCTTCGAGAACTTTTTGTAGCTTATACGACTTTTCTATCTAAGAAAATAGGAACATGTACAATCCAAACAGGTGTGTCTATCTACATGTGTGCTTACAGTGCATATATATGTTGGGTTGTTGTTCAAAATTTGTTTCAAAAACATAAACAATGCAAATGAAGACTTAAGATTTGAAAAAAAATAAAACTAGTTTTATTCTCACCAAGGATCATTTTGCAAGAGTTTGAAAGATTAAAACAATCATAGAAGAGAAAGCATAACAACCTTGGAAGACTTTAATCCTCATAGGAGGTTGGAAGTTGATGAAGATGACATGAAACTCTAAAACAAGACCATTCTAAACGTATCCACCAAGCAAGAGTAAAACCATCAAAACATGTTAATATACACTTGTATTGGTTTTTTATAAGCCTTAGAAGTATATACAAAATATATGTTCTAATGTGAAGCAACTAAAAGACTTTATCTAACATCAAAATGCAATAGAATATAAGAGAAGATAGGCTTCTAATAACCGAAAGTTGAAAGCCATGTTAAGAGCAAGGTGCTCTTAGTTTTGGCTCTCAAGAAGAACTAGAATGAGGCTTGCAAGAACTCTAATTTATGTCTTAATCCCTTATGCTTTTATTCAAGACAAAAGCAAGTGAAGACCATACATAAAAAGTAAGTCAAAGCATGGGTTAAGAGGAAAAACATCTTAAAAGCATGGTAGAACCTATTAAACAATTCAAAAGGTGATGCATGCTTGGTGTCTTCCTTGATTTCGAAATTTGAGGGAAAAAGAAGACAAAATGTGTCCCATTCCCTAACTCGTGACTATTTATTACAGATATATATATATATATATATATATATATATATATATATATATATATATATATATATATATTTATATTATAAAACTACCTTTTACATAAATAAACTCTAACCGGTTTATCAAGATATAAATATCACTTATAAATAATCATACTTTATGATATATTTCATAAGTTGGTATTTCTACAATAAATATTATTTCCAAAAATAATAAATTCTTAATTATTAAAAATATTATTTCCATGAAATAATAATTTTCCAATTAAATACAAGTGTTTATATATTTATTAATAATTAGATTATACAAATAAATAATCAATTGATGGTAACTTGCTATAAGGTGTAACCCTTTAGGATCATATATTATTAGCAATATCGTTCTATAATGACTCTTATGGATATAAGATCTTTCAATCTCCCACTTACACAAGACTTATCATAGATTGATATAGACATTGGTGAATGTATAGCAACATTTCACTACCCCGATAACATATGACGAAGAATCTAATTCATCAACATCCAACTCCCAAAAGCTCCAAGCTTCAATTGATTTATTAAGGTAAATTTGTCTATTATCCCTTTTTTACATACATCCTATTGAACATGATCCTTGGATCACAATTAATCTCATTTGTAATTCAACTTTGGGTAATGTGTGTTAGATGTCTAACTCTCAACACATGAGAGGAACAAATCCCACCTTGATTGCATAAGCCTCTTATATAATTCACACCATACCTGAAAATGGCTTTTATAACTGCCTAGTTACGGATCAGCATTTGAGCATATCATAGTACAGTACTCCCTACCCTTAAGTCCCACTATGTATACCAGGTGTTAAGGATACAAAGGTAGTACCTTTTTAATTAAGTGTTACTCATGAATGTGATGTATGAGTTGATCTTGATATTGGTCCATTTAGTACTAGTTCTCTAACAAGTACCAATGAAACTTGGTTACAACCACCTACCTAATTTCATATAGTGAGAGTAAACCAATCCAATTCATATTAGTCTTACTTCATAATTGCTCCCACAATTACAACTGACTATGAACTTTCAGAATAATAAGATCATTCATAGATTAAACATGTTAATATAGAACACAACAAGTATTAATGTAATGATCATACCCCAGTATATCAAAACACTATGTAAGAGTTGTTACAATGTGCCAATATCTAAATACTAAATCTAAATCAAAATCTCATTTCTAGAATAATAAAGTCATATAGCTGAAGTGTGATTACTCATACTTAGCTCAAAAGGAAAGACTTTATTAATAGGTTTGACTAAATTTAATTGTGTGAAGTATGTGAATACTATCATCTCTATATTTGACTTTACTCTAGGTATAGTTAAATATCTTTGAGTATATGATTGGTTTTCTTTCATGACATAGAGTCTCTTAGGTTGATTAAGTGTACTCTCAAAGTCACAAAGATTTATATGTGATCCTTAAATGACAGAAATCAACATAGCTTTCCAATGAACTCATTCATCCAATCATATTTGACTTCAATTTATAAAGTAGTATATTCTTATTTTGTAGTAGATTGTGTCATTATGTTTTACATGGACCTCATTCCAACTAAACTTACTCTTCATTCAACAATGAAGTGATAATCGAATTATAATTCATAAATATCTATATATGTTTGGAAATTAGAATCAGATGTAGCTTTTTACATGAAGATTTTATTCTAAACTAATTATCTCATATATATTCTCTTAGTCCTTTTTAAGTACTCTTATAATTTTCTCATAGTCATCTAGTGACTTAACCATGTATTCAATTTTGTATCTCATGATATAACATAAACGTTGGATTTATTTACCAAGAAAATAGAATATAAATCATTTTATCTGGCTTGAACATATGTGCTAGGTCCTTTTGAGACAAAATCAAAAGGTGTAATGTGACAATGCAAAGAATCCTCAAAAGGAATATTGTATCTTGACCTCTTTCAAGACATTGTTAATTCATGCAAAAAGAATTTAAAACTTTTAACATTCATATCTATCTATCTCTATAAATTTTACATTCCAAGAATGTATCTTGTCAATCCTAAGTCTTCCATTTTAGATATACTTTTCGAGTCAAGATGAAAAATGACCTTGCATAGTTGGAATGTTATCTCAAATGATTAAGTATGTCTTATTCATACAAGATTAGGAATATTACTATCCTACCACTAGTTCTTAGTATACACACATGTCCTTTTCATTTTAATATAAAAGCATAACTTGTATCTTTATATTAAAATGACTATTAGAACCTTGAGATGTTTGCTTTATATCCACAAGTGGATCTTAAGTCATACACATTTGGTTAGGATAACATGGATTAAGAAAACCTCCAAGCTAAGCTATATAGATATCTTCTAGTATATTTCTATTAAGAAAAGCGGTCTTTCTTGAAATCCATTTGCTATATCTTATATTAAGAATATGAATTTGTAGTAAATAATATCATTTTTTATCTAATCATAGCTATTTGTGAAATGGTTTGATCATAGTCAATTTCATAAGTATAATATGAACCATAATCAATGATACGAGTATGATAAAATCCTTTCATGACAAGCTTTGTTAAATGTGCATGATATCCATGTATATATTCTTTCTAAAATAATCTCTTACTCCATCAAGGCTTTCAATAGATAGGAAGAATAATCAAGCCCATACTGATAAGTCTATTTTATGAATGTACTAAATTGTCACAAATCTGTTGAATTGATGTATAATTGTCCAAGAATGACACTACTTTGATGAGTTGTTGGAATTCATATGCAGGTCAATACTTCGTACTAAAAGTGTGCGGAACCCGCAAGAAAAACGAGCAAACTGAAGTTAACAAGCGTGGGAGACGAATTGCTAAAGGAATGAAGAAAAATGGTGCTGAGAAATTTGACCACTATTCAATGTTTTGATCATATCTCAAGATGTAGAGCTCCAATTTACATGAACAAAGAAGTTCTGGAAACTAGACAAAATTTCCTACAACTTTCATGTTTTGCGTTTTTACTGATTCTACGGTTTTCATCGCCAAAAAGGAGTGACAAAGATGAGGTACGTCCTAGAACGCGTCTAAGACGCCCCCTAGGACGCCTACCCGTTTTAGGCCATTTTCAAGTGCAAATCAAAGACGGAAGAAGGCATGTAAAACGCCCTGAAGGACGCCTGGACATCCTATATGACGTCTAAGACGCTTACTAGGATGCCGACGCGGAAAACAGCTGCGAAAATCAGTTCTTCAACACCTATTTAAAGGAGATTTAACCCTAATCGACTTTGGACTTCTCCCTTGCGATTTTCCACAGTTTTGGAGGGTTCCAAGCACATTCAAACCTTCTCCAAACGCGTTTCTGATCATCAATTTCCGAATCCGAGGCTACAAATCACCAAGTTCATCATCATTCAACAATTAAAGTCGTTCAACCGGTGGATCCTCATCAAACTCCGGATTTGGTTACTTCTTCTCTAAGATTTCATCGTTCAATGATTGATTGATCATTAGATTTTATTAATTTTATGATTTCAAGTTGGTTAATGAATTTTATTATGAATTACATTGTTTTTATTCAAGTTTTGTGTTTTGTGAATTCTATGGAAGGCTAAACCACCTAGGTTACTTCCGGGAATGTTTAGGATGATTTGATGAATGTGTTTTGATTATTACTTCTATTCCAATCAACTTTGGTTATTATATGTTCTTAAATTTATGGTTTCTATTAATGATAATTGAAGTTGGGTGTTATTCATGTGTTTACTTTTACAATTAGGATAGTTTATCGTCAATTCACTAATCGTGCCGAATTCATATAGTTTAGGAACTAAGACGATCGGTTAAATAAACATATACTATTCCAAACTTGTGATTTTAAATGCTAAACATTGTAATTGGTAATTATAAGACACAATATTGTCAAGTCACTCATTGTTCCTAATCCATTTAGACATAGGGAGTAAGACAATTAGTAGGAATAACATATTATGTGCCCAAAGTTATTTATTGCATGTTAATTGACCTTAATTATGTCTAGGTAATTAAATTGGAATTTAAGGGAAGATAAACACGTGAGTCTTAATCATCCGACACTGAACCTGAAGTAACCTTGTTTTTCTCATTGGTAATCGTTTGCAATATAAAGTTTCTAGTTTTTTATTTAAATCTTAGTTTAAATATTTTTCGTGATAAGTGCAAGTATTAGTTCTTTTTCATTGACTACTATAACACAAAGTTTGACCACAAACTCCTCGTGGATTCGACCCTTACTTACCACTAGCTATCTAGTAGTTTTGAGGTTGTTTTTGATTGAGACAACGACCTCGATCATTATTACACATGCATTACATCCCAATGCTCATGACTTGAAGTCATTTATCAAGTTCAAGATTTGATGTAGTATTTTGTTAATTGATGTATTTTCCATAAAACCATCAAGAAGAACTCATCAATGAGAGATTCTACATTTCTCAAGTCAAAGATGACTTCTACCATTAATACAAACAATTTGTGTTTGTGAATAGATATTATTAAAGTTCAACATTTCCTTGTTGAAACTAGTGCCAACAATTGCTACATCAAGCTATGGTTTTTGAGTTGTTTCAACTACCATGTGCCTCCCACTTGGTTTTTCATTAGAAGATTGTTTTCTATTGACTCAGCATTTAGAAGAATAATAGAACTTTTTCTTTGTGGGTTTTCATATAATAATCTAAATGCCTTTTTAGAATATTCTACAAATACGTAATTTGTTGGTGTTTGTACTCAAGATACAATTAACAATGATTAAGATATAATCCCAAGAGCACAAAGGGATAATTTCTATCGATTAGAAAGTAAACTTTATCGAGTAAGGTCTAATTCATCCTTTATTATCACTTAAAGCTTTAGATGGTGTTGTATTTATTGTTATCTTCTACTTAATCTTATACATTCATTAGAAAGGAATTCATACATCATAGTGTATAATTCCTTAATATTTATTTTCTCTAAACTTTATTGAAAATATTATTATGAATCTAAATATTTATTGTTCGTTTGTTTAACAAATTGCATTGTTCATGTTCGTTCATTTATGTTCATGAACATGCTAAACGAACATAAACGAACGGACATAAATGAACAAAGATAACTAAATATAATTTGAACATATATGAACATATAATATAGTAATTTAATTAAATACAATTACGCATATATGAACATAAAAGGAACTTATATGAACGAACTTAAACAAACGTAAACAAACAACATAAATGAATGTTCACGAACACAATTGAACGAATGAGATCATTGTTCATGTTCGTTCGTTTAACTAAACGAACGAGAATTTCTATTCATGTTCGTTCATTTATTAAATAAACGAACATAAACGAACTTCCTGCTGAACGGCTCACGAACAGTTTGTTGAACGTTCAGTTCGTTTACAACCCTAGTTACATTGACTATGCTTGTATTATTTTTATGTTCCACATATCTCGGTGTTATTTTTCTGTTCGTCCTATTCATATGTTATTTTTTTTATTCAAACTATCTATGTGTTATTTTTTTCATTTTGACTATCATCGTGTTATCTATTTTTGTTCCAACTATCATTGCATTGTTTTTTTCGGTTGGATTATCCTCATATTATACTTTTTTCATTCGAACTATTTCTATGTTATTTTTTCATTCTGATTATCTTTGTATTTTTTCAACTATCCCTTCGTTCGGAATATTTTTGTATTATTTTTTTCATTTAGACTATTTATGTGTTATTTTTTTCGTTTGGACTATTATTGTGTTATTTTTTAGTTCGTTCTTTTTTGGTGTTATTATTTTGTTGCGACTATCATAGTCATTAAATTAAGCCCACACACAGACATACATATAATTGTATGTTAAATTATTTTTAAACAAAAAATATACCACATGGTTAGTCTGAATGAAAAAATAATACATGGTTAGTCCGACAGAAAGAATAACATGGGAATTGACGAGACAAGAAAATAACAAAGAGATAGTCTGAACAAAAAAACAACAAAGGGATAGTCCGAACAAAAAAATAACATAGAGATAATTCAATTGAAAAAAATAACACAATGATAGTCCGAACGAAAAAAATAACCCAATAATAGTACGGACGAAAAAAATAACACATGAATAGTCTGGAAGAAGAAAATAACATATGGATAGTCTGAATAAAAAATAACATATTGATAGTTTGAAAGAAAAAATAACACAAAAATAGTTGGAATGATAAACATTAATAGCCATAATATTTTTTATCAAACAGTATATAGGTTATCATTGTTTTTTTTTTTTTGTGTGTGTGTGTATGTAACATCCAAAATTTTACGTTAAATTTAAACTTTTTCAATCATAAATAAAACCAAAATAGTATTTGTTTACAAAATGTTTTCAAATCATTGTTCATCGGAGTGTCCCAATAACTAGATCAAAAGGATGAGGAGCGGTACGGTCTCGCCTTCGTCTTGCCATGATCTCCTGAAGTACCTGAAACAATAAACTGAAAACTGTAAGTCCGAGGGCTTAGTGAGCTACCCCTAAAATACCAATACCACCATGTTAATACCATATCAGTAACAGACAATCAATAACATGCATATTGGGCCATCGGCCTGATTGGACCACCCTGCAGGGCCTACAGTCTATCAGATCCCATCCCGAGCCTTCAGCATGACTAGACCGCCACGTGGGCCTACAGTCTTCCCATATCGCCCATAGGGTATGTTGGCCTTCAGCATAAAGCAGGACCGCCTCAACCCAACCAACAAGCAAATAACCATGTGCGCATAACTATCATGTACTAGCATATACAAACATCAAATATATATATATATATATATATATATATATATATATATATATATATCTCACTGATCATCAATTATAGAAATCTCTCGTAGCTAGAGCACCGACCTAGCAGGTCACTAACATACCAATCCCTACGGATCGTAAGAGCATAATATACTGTCTATCCTGATTCCGATCTAACAAACCATAACCAAATGTAGCACACCATGACAATAACAACTTAAGGGTCGGCCTTGGTGTCGTAGACCTTATTGATATAGTGAGGATAACTCACCTTGCAGACGTCGACTCGGTAGATGAACTCCAACTCTCGGATCACTGTCTAAAAACTCCACCACCTATTACCATAATACAATCATACCCATAAGTTCCCAACCTACCAGGGTGCCCCATAAACCAACTAATCAACCATGGTCAAAGTCAAAGTCATCAGTCAAGGTCATCAGTCCATGTTGACCCTAACTCGTCGAGTACCCTCGGCTACTCGTCGAGTTCCTTGAAGTACTTGTCCACTCGCCTAGTCAACGGAGTGACTCGTCGAGTTCCTTTTGTTTACGATTGAACTCTAAGGCCACTCGTCGAGTTTCTTTCTTGCAACTCGACGGTTACACACGCATACATAAATTGGGGATACCGCAACTGACTCGCCGAGTTATTCATACAACTTGTCGAGTTCTATGGCAATCTTCATCGGACTCGCCGAGTTGTTCATCCAACTCGTCGGGTCTAGGCCTATATTCATATGACTCGCCGAGTTGACCTTGCGAAACCCCGGGATCTAGGGTTTCTTCTGCCAGCTCTTACTCGTCGAGTTCTTCATGGGCTCTGCGAGTAGGCCACTAAATACGTGATCCCATCCCGCTGCTACTCGACGAGTAGGGCAACTAACTCATCGAGTAGATCTTAAAACCAAATAAACTTTCATTTAAATCAATACCTAAGAATCAGGGCGTTACAGTATATATGTATGTATGTATGTATGTATATATGTATGTATGTATGTATGTATATATATATATATATATATATATATTACATTTAACATTATAATACAACTTTTAAAAAAAGTAGAAATGACTATTTGTTTGATATATCTGTCTTTAAAAATTTCTGACGAATATTGTCCTCCGTCTTCAATAATTTCTGAGGAATATTATCCTCTTTTATGTTGGTTCACACATTTGCACCTTGAGTCTATTGTGGTGATGTCCTCTTGTTTTTGGAAAGATTCTTTCTTTGAGTGATTGACTCATCGATCATATCAATCATGCAATCAGTGGGAAGTTCTCCATCTGGAATTTCTTCATCATCTAGCTGGGATTCCCCTGCTAAGCACTGTGATTGGCTTTGGTTTTCAGTTGACATGTTATCTGAAATTTCTTCACTTGAACCTTCATTTTACATTTTCATGTTCTGTAAGACGTTTAAGGTTTTCCTTCATCTCATAACAATATAATCGGAATGACTTGATCATTTCTTCTTTAGTTAGATTAACTTTTTGAGGGGTTGAGGGGGGTATATCCAAGAAATTTTCTGATCTTGGTATTTTTTTTTATTATCTGTTTGATATGATCAATTGTTTCTTGGGCATTAAGAACTTTTGTTTCTGGATCCTTATGAAGCATTTTAGGCCATAATTTGGTAAAGTATAACCTTTGCAGAGAAGGAAATTTAAAGGGAGTATAATCCACATGTGGGGACCATTTCCAGATCCAAGGAATAGAAAATTACATGAAAAAAATGCATAGAAGATAACTATTTGGTGGATCTCATATGGGCCAAGTATAGATATTGCTTCCAATCCTTCTGATTTCAAAGAAATGGATTGTTTCAGGTATCTTGGAGAGACTGGTAACCATTCACCATATAATTTTTTAAATGGTTCCTCAGGGAGAATATCTATACTTGGCCCATATGAGATCCACCAAATAGTAAACCAATTTGGTATATCTTTGTTTTGGTTATAACCCTTTTCACATATTTTAAAGAACCAAGTATGTTTTCTTTGAGGATTCTCATATAAGAAGGCTTTATAAAAACTCTCAATATGTAAAATTTCATCGGTATTTTTAAAGGAGGAATTATAAATTCTTTCTCCTTGAGGGTACTTAAACCCCATTCCTCTGTTGGTATGATTTTTTTGATAATAGCTTTGCTGAAATTATAAATGTTGGTATTACCTCCGGATGCAAAATGAGAAAATTCAACCGATCCGATTATTTTTAAAATATTCTCATACTATAATCTTTGTTTATAAGAATATCCAGCATATGTCGCTGTATCCAAATATTTGGTCATTAGAAACCATGGATCCTCATTATTTTCAAAATAAAGCATTATATCTTTATTTTCTAAAATTATAATATTATCTTTATGAGGTGATTCTTTATATTCAAAATTATCAATGATGGTTTCACCATCTGTGATCATTTGAGCGAAACTAGGAGTATTTTCCCTTTTGTTTCTAGAAATACTTTGAATTCCTCATATAATGGGCTTCCTGGCATTGGAAGGGGTTGATTATTTGTTTGTGATGAAGCTCCAGCTCTATAAGAACTGCTTGAAGCCGTAGGATTTCCTCAACCTCTATTATAACCACTCATGTATGAAGGATGGCCTCTTCCCCGATTGGGATTCATCATGCAAGTTAGCATGTGGTTTCTGAGATTTTCTTATGAAGATATTTGAACATAGTGTTATATCTTTGCATGTCAATTCTTGTTATTGGACTATCTTCCTTTTTATTTTGTTTAATAAATGATTATAAGACCCTTGTTTGTTTATAATGAAGATTATTCTTTACTTGTAATCTTGAGTCACCCATAATAATTTTACCTGAAAATATCAATTTAAGAGTAATATAAGTTTGTACTCAAGATTCTTAAGATGAATTTTCAATCCTATGAGTCTTAGTTTAATTACTGTTCTTCTATAATATGGTTCATTGGTTAGGTTAGTTAATTCAACTTCTGCTTCTTTAATTAATAATATCATGAGATAATTGACTTAGATGGTTAAGACTCATTTAGAAAATCTCTAGTTAAAAGATCGGGAAGACTATTATTACTTCCTTTTTTATATTGAATTTCAAAATCAAATGTAACGCCCGAAACAATACAACCAATTTAAATTTTTTAAAACAACCCGATTTTCATTAAATTGTTTACAAAAAGGTTTTCAATACAAATCATTTAGAGTATTCCCAGAATCACATTGCTACAAAATCATGAGGAGCGGTACGATCGCGCCTTCGCCTTACCACAGTCTCCTGAAGAACCTGAAAAACATTAAACCACAACTGTAAGCCCGAAAGCTTAGTGAGATACCCCCAAAATACCAACCACATACACGCCCTTCCAGGCTATGACCTTCTGGTCCAAAACATATTGCCTTCCGGCCCATAACATATAAAACATACATAACATAACAGAACATAGAACAGCCATGCATATCGGGTCTACTGTGTGACTGGTCCGCCGTATTGGGCCTTTAGTCCACCGGATCCATCCTCCAGGTCTAGTCATGTCCTTCGAGTCTACAGTGGGGTTGGTCCGCCCGTATCAGGCCTTCAACCCACCTGGTCCACTCTCTGAGTCTACAGTGTGACTGGTCCGCCCGCATCGGGTCTTCAGTCGGCCTGGTCCACTCTCCGAGCCTCGACACGTCTGGTCCGCCCGCGTGGGGCCTACAGCCTATCCGGACCGCTCGCTGGGCCTTCGGAATAACCGGTCCGCCCTGGGTATCCGGGCCTACAGCACAATGCAGGACCCGCCTCAACCCATCTCCAGTCCAAACAACCATGTGCACAAAACATACAATCATATAAGAGTCACAGTCAACAAACCGAGCAAGCAGATCACATAGCATATCAGTACCCTAACCAGGTTACCAACCTAACCGGTCACTAGTATAGCATCACTCTATATATATCGGGAAACTGACCTTAACAAGGTCTCCTAGCATGTACCATCCTAGCTACCAGGATGCAGACACATCAAACAATAACATAATAACCATACCCGAATCTCAATCCAATAAAGGGCCGGCCTTGGTGCCTTAGACCCTGTTGATACAGTGAGGATAACTCACCTTGAAACTGCCGGCTGAAAGGATAAGATCCCGCTGCTCCGAACTCTGACACGAACTCCTTCACTGAACATCAAAACATTCAACTCAATATATATATATATATATATATATATATATATATATATATATATATATATATATATATATATATATATATATATATATATATATACCCTTATTTACCAAAATACCCCTGGAAGACAACTGGTCAACCCCTGACTGACTCTACTCGCCGAGTCATCCCGATGACTCGTCGAGTCCCCAAGCTCAGAACTTCCCTCAATCCGCGACCTAACTCGCCGAGTCACCCCGAGACTCGCTGAGTCCAACCACTCTGAGTCCACTCGCACCCAACTCACCGAGTCATCCCTTGACTCACCGATTCATTGACTCAACCAGAAATATTAGGACTCTTCGACAAGACTCGCCGAGTCTAAGGCTATCTTCAACCTACTCGTCGAGTTGTTCTTCCAACTCGTCGAGTTCCAGGCCATCTTCAAGCAACTCGTCGAGTCCACCCTTGTGACTCGTCGAGTACCACCGGTCTGAATCCATACAGAAGCATCTCAGGCCATGCAATTGATCCAAAACATAGATCTAGCCTCCTACAACCCATCCATCATGTAAAGTGGCAAACTTTACGTGAATCCATGAAGATCTAAGCATAATACACATTAGAACTAAGGTTTGGGACATGATAGCTCCATTAACAACACAAGAACAGGGGCTTTAATGCTCTTAAGATCTTCTCCACTCCAGATCTGAGGTAGCAACCTCAGATCCATCCTTCAAACATCAAGATGCCACACAACTAAGCTCCCCACACAACCCCAAAATGAGAATCTAGGAAAACACAGCCCAAGAACGAAAGTATTACCTCCAAAGGATGCCTCAACAGCAATGAAACTCGAATCCAAGCAAAGCCCTTTGATCCAAGCCACTTCTCCTTCAAGATTTCTTCAACCAACACCTCTCCAAGCTCTAATTTGCTCAACAATGGGGCTCTCCACGAAATTAGGGTTTCTGGGACTCAAGGGGGGGATAAAGGAGGCTGTGGAGGAACATAATGATCTTTATATAGGGCTCAACCCCGAGAATTAGGGTTTTCTCCACACAGCACCTACTCGCCGAGTCCATCTTTGGACTCGCCGAGTAGTCCACTTGATACGCGACCAAAGTCGCGACCTGACTCGCCGAGTCTATCCATGGACTCGCCGAGTCGCCCTCCGAAACTTACACTTTTAGCCCTTCAACTCTACTCTTGCGATTCCGGGATGTTACAATTCTCCCCCACTTAAATTAGGCTTCGTCCTCGAAGCCTACGGCATCTCATCTTCAAATTACTTCCCACGACGCGCCACCTGACCTTGACCGAACCAAGTCCCTCAAGGCACAACCATAGAAACCAGAAGCTCACTTTCTCCTTTCATACGGTGTCCCAACCACCTACTCAACCCGGGCACCAGCTGTACTCTCTGATAGCCGCACTCAACAACCGAGAATTACCCATGATGCCTTACTGCTCCAATTCTCATCTTTCACTTGACTCATATGGCTAGAAAACCATGAACCATCGGATCCCCGATCCGAATCCCACTCTATCCATTCCATGACGACAGAAAGACCCATTCTTCAATTCCGGAGCAACTCCCCCGAGTTCTCCTCTCGCAATCACACACACATGCTGATCTAGCTCTAGCACCCTCAGGTTTGGAAAACCCGATACACTGATGATATCCTCAAACATCCTTCCAGGATGAACCGCTAATACATACCCAAAACCCTGATCAGAATCTCACTGAGAGTCTAAGACTCTCTCCCTGCATCCCTTCTGAACCCCTCTCCCTGGCTCTACGCCTGCGGAATTCCCTCCGCGCCCTGAGCAGACTTCTCAAGTCGAATGAGCTTTTAATCTACTGCCGCAAACACGCTACTCAAAACCATCGACGGACCACTCCAATCATAACTCTACACTGCCGCTTTCACTTCCGTGAATTCGCACTCCCTTTCGGAATTCCATTCCTCCCTCTTTCCTTACCAAGAAAACCACTCGTCCGCCCTGTCACCATGACAGGTACTATGGTGCTCACCCCACGCTACACTACCTCTTTAAAGCGTACCCGACATCCATACATCACTACTACTCTGACTCTCATCGTAGGGACTCTTAAGCCCATGCACTACCTTCACTGCTCAAGATCGCCACCCGGGTCCAGACCTCCCAATGTAATCACACTGCAACATACGCAACCCATAACCTCGAACCGATCCAACAGTACTCGCAGAGTCTTCAGCATGACTGGACCGCCTCCCCAGGCCTTCAGCCAATCTGGACCACTCTCAGAACCTTCAGCCAATCTGACTGGACCGTCCTCCGAGCCTTCAGCCTGACTGGTACGCCTACCGGCCTTCAGTCTATCCGTCCCGCTCAACAAGCATTCATCATTCCGAGCTATCTCTTCGGGAAATCTTCCCATGCATATCGTTCTAGCCCTCTAGGGGTTCCAAACTCTGTCTCCATCTTACATGCTCGATCCCAGCCTGCTCCCAGGCCTTCCACAATCAAATGCCCTAGGTCTGTATTCCACCCCGCATGCCCGTTACTCACCCATACGAGCCTGCTCTCGGCTGATAGAAATACCACTGAATTCCCCAAGTAGAGAAGCAACCTCTCAAGCCTAACGACCATCCGGAGAATTTCCAATTCTCCCCCACTTAAGACACTGACAGTTATTCACCGGTCGCCATCACCGATCTCTCAAAGCAACAATGCAGAGAAAACAACACTTACACGCAATGTGTTTCTCGCCGGTGCTAACAACTTCCATAAAAATCATGTTTCCACACTGAACAACCCGCTCGAAAGGAACCCAATCTTCAAATATCCATTCCTCAGACTGCAGAATCTACCCGGCCTTCAAACCAACGCCGCATCTGCCACCAATCCTCACAAAGATAAACAACGATAGCTCGAAGCACTAATCCATAACCATATCGATCCTTCAGGGAACAAAGGATACCAAAACGAAATCTCGAACACAACTCGCCAAACCCTCAAGGAACAACGGATACCACACGAAAACCCGAAACGCAGTTCCATAACCATCCAACGAGACTAGCAGATAACAATACTCCACAATAATCATAAATAATCAAAACAACAGAAAGAAACATACCCGTAGCAGCAAGCTGAAAAACACGACCCTAAGCCCTTGGGGGCTCCGCTCCACCCTAACCTCCACCTATGATCCTCAACGTAGCCGGTGCTGGAGCCTGCACCGGCCCTGCAGCAAGCCGTGGACAGTTGACCCTCAAATGTCCAGCCTGATGACAATGATAGCATATCCTCAAATCCCGAACCGACACTGACTGCCGACAATCCCTCGCATAGTGTCCCTCCTTTCCGCACTTGCGGCATGCTCCACCGGACCGACAAACTCCTGCATGACCCCTTCCACACTTTCCACAGACGTGACTACCCTGGTCTCCCATCCTGGAATCAACGGTCTTAGACAGTTTCGTCACCGGCTGCGACTGAACCGGAGCTTGCCTCAGCTCACGCATCTGCAACTCAATCTCTAACTCACACCGCCTGGCGGCCTCCTGCAACTCCAGCAAGGTCTCGCACCTATGCGCAGACACAAACTTCCTGATGTCTCTCTTTAACATACTCAGATATCGGGACATTTGAGCCTGCTCCGAAGCGAACTCAGGGCAAAACATCGCCCTCTCAGTAAACATCCTGGTGATTTCCGTCACCGATTCCGAATCCTGCTTCAGCTCCAAGAACTCCTGAGCCAACCTCTCCCTCTCGACCTGCGGAACATAACGAGTGTTGACCATCTCTCTGAACCGATCCCATGAAATCGCAGCCCTCTGTGCATCCGAGTACGACCCCGTGGTCAATCTCCACCAATCCTTTGCCCCGAGCCTTAACAGGTTCAAAGCGCACCTCACCCTCTGATCAGCAGGGCATGAACACGTGAAGAAACATCCTTCCACATCTGATAACCATCTCATAGCAACGATCGGATCCTGAACTCCATCAAAAGTGGGAGGCTTCGTATTATCGCAATCCCGATACTGAAAACCTCTACTAGCTCCTCCCCCTGCCGCTGCTACAGCTGCTGTAGCCGCCGCGGCAGCCATCTCCGTGAGAGCCACATAGCGCTCATCAAAATACTCCACCATGGCGGTCTTGATCGACCCAAACAACTCCAGCAGCTCAGCCCGAAACAATGCAGCAACCTCATCATGCAGGATAATTGAGTTTATTAGGAATAATCAATTATTCAAATGGTCCACAATCGTTCATATGTTGGGAGTAGATATGAATGAAGATTGTCATGAATTGGTGTGTAGAATGTCTAAATGGTGTTAGACATGGCAAGGGTTGCTGCAACGTTCATGAGTGCTTATGAACTGGTTTTGAGCATTGGAATAAACCCGCGCTTGCTGGAATCACCTTATGGAATACGATATAAAAGGTGATCGCAAGACGATAATATCATATGGTCTTAAAACCTAGATATATGGTTTATTATTTGTTAATTGATTGTGCATTGATAATGCGAAAACGCATCAGTAACTTGATGTTATAAAACGCATTGTTGTGTATAGTTGGTTAATGAATAAGTAAATGCATATAAGTCGAAGTTTATCTGTAAATTGTATCCTAAGAGGATAGAAGAGATATCTTGGCCACTCGATGATTTGATTTGACTTATGTGCCGGGCCCGGTCAGAACTGATTGATGTGTTCGATTAAGTTCTATGTCAAATAAATCGAAGATTGAGAAATCTAAATGCTAGACTAACCATTCCATAGGATTGTCAGCATGATATCTAACAGAGGACTGTACGATCCCTTATCTAAAGGACAAGATTGATTAGATCAGAGTTGACAGCGTCTTTGAGAGCTACGATTGCAAACTGTATTGTACTTGTATAGTTACTAGACTTATCCAAGTGGGAGACTGTTGGAATAGTGTCTAAGGCTATAACTATATTCGGTGGTGCATGGTCCTTTTGGGTTGCCTTCACCATAGCAACTTGAAGGATGATTTGTTTAAGAGATAGTGAATATTATAAGGAATAATATTTAGCTATTTGATTAATATAAGTCATAAATTAATTGGTATTAATTTGGTGACTTAAAGGGATTAATTAAATAAGAGGGTATAAACTGTCAATTGTTTGATAGTTAGACTTTAGACTAGAAATCCATTAGGATATACCTTGGACGGATTCTAAGAGCTTTAGGATAGCTCAAATCGTCCATAGGGTTATCTATGGAATGGATTTGGATAGCCTTAAGAGAAGATTATCCAATTAGGGTTTAGGGTGAAACCCTTAAGGAGTCTAAAGGTATAAATAGGCCCTTGGGATGGGGAATTCGTGGACAACCTTGTAGAACCTGAAGAAAGGAACCTCTGGTCGAATTCCATTCCCTCTCCACTCTCCTAAATCATCTTGCTTGCTATTGGTGTTTGTAAGCCATTAGAGGAGTGACATTTGTGACTCTAGAAGCTCCAAGACAAACAAGATCAACAAGGGATTCAAAGGTATGATTCTAGATCTGTTTTAATATTGTTGTTTGACCTAATTAGCCATTAGAAGTCTTGGATTCAAAAGCATGTTTATTAGAAAGCCTAGATCCAAGCAATAGGGTTTTGCATGCGCACATAGGAAAGTTCTTATGGCTAAAACCCAACAAAGGGGTCTTTATATACTTGGGCTATTAGGGTTATCTAACAAGGAAACCCTAATTTGGATGCTTAAGCCCTAAGCAACCCATAGACTCCTTTTATCAAGCCCATGGACGATTTCCTTATGGGTTTCCCATTAGAATTCGTCCATCCTTTAATACAAGGCAATCCATGGCCCAAATTGCAATTATCTTATAATTACAATTCCAGTCCCTTAAGTTTAATTAATCTCTTTTAGTCACAAAACTAATTACCAATTAATTATTGACTAATATTAATTAAACAATATGATTTCTCCTTTAATATATTATTCCCATAATATATTAATAAATCATATTTAATCCTTACTCTCCACAAATCATCCTATTATGTTGCTTTGGTGAAGGCAACCCAAAAGGACCATGCACCATCGGGTCAAGTACATATCAAAATAGTTATGGACTTAGACACTAATCCAACAGTCTCCCACTTGGATAAGTCTAATAACTATTCTGCGTATGACTTCAGATCCTGATCTGCAATCGTAGCTTTCCAAAGCCGCTGTCAACTCTGATCATATCAGATACGCGTGTCCTTAGATAAGGGATCATATATTCCTCCATTCTAGATATCGTATGAGATATGATTTCAAATCATTCTCTTTGTACTATATCTCGATTTTTGATTCATATATTCCTCCATTCTAGATATCGTATGAGATATGATTTCAAATCATTCTCTTTGTACTATATCTCGATTTTCGATTTATGACGACGGACTAATTGAACAAATCAAATTAGCCCTAGCCCGGCCGAGCATTTACGTATGTCATCACTAAACCATCGAGGGGCCCAAAGATATCGTTTTTATCCTTCTTTGGATAAAAGGAACAGATAAACTTTGATACAATGCTCGCTTGCACTCACTCACCGAATTACACACAACAATATGTTTTATAACACCAAGTTACTGGTGCGTTTACACATTATCAATGTGCAACCGGTTCGCAAGATACAACTCGCACATCTCGGTTTCAAGAATATAAGATGTTATCGTCTCACTAATCACTCGTAATACAATTCATGGAGTGATCCAAGTGAGCGTGGGTTTAATCCAATGCTCAAATCATATTCATAAGCACTCATGAACGTTGCAGCAAACATTTGCTTATGTCTAATACTCTTTTAGACAATCCACACACCAATTCACGACAATCTTCATTCATATCTACTTCCAACATATGAACGACTGTGGCCCGTTTGAATAATTCGATTATTCTTAATAAACTCAATTATTCTGGAAGTCAAAACATGCAAGGTGAAACACAAGAATAATACTAATCCCATATGGCCTCAAACCTTTGAGTATAAACAAAACACGTTTTATTTATCACCATATCGATTACTCATTATTTGTCATTTCGGGTAATTAACTTCTTACTTGAATTCCAACACTTGTCCCATGCTCCTAGCATGCACACAATGTTTACCTATGGTTCTTACTTTTTGTGAAATAGACAAATTGAACACATTTCCAATCATTCTCATTTCACAACTCCAAATCCATTTTCTTAAGTGTAAGAATATCAAATTCTTGTTACTTATAGAATATACTAGATTCTAACACTTTATGCAACGATCCTTTCGTAATGTCACTGCACCAAAGTCACAAAGACTATTGCCAATGATATTACAAAGTCCTCTATCGGAGATTGTTACAAGACAATTCCTTAGATACGATGTCTCTCACTCAAAGTACATTCCTTTGAACATCCTTTTGCATAAAGGTTTCTAATCTAGACATAGATTTTCAATATTCAATTCCCAATATAGATACATTTCCATATTTTCCATATGACAACTTATTTTTTAATAGAATCTTATCTATTCCTAATAATGTCGATATGGTCCATCCAATATGGAAACATTTCCATAATTTCCAATACTATACTTCCAACTACTCACAAGCGACCAATCCTCGTCGAACTTTGAATTGTCCTTTGATAGTTGTTTAATTATTTTAGTCAAAACCAATTCTAGTCCCTTTTCCCTCTAAATGCACTAGACATTTGGAAAATTTTAGAATGGTCAAACATTAAAGCATTCGCAATCGATCCTATACCCGAAGCGTATGGGACACGACGCATAATGTTTTATTTGCTATGTTCTCAAAATTCGAATTGCGAAGAGGAATGCCGTAATCACAATCGAAATTTTAAGAACACACTATGTACCTTTGACTAAATTTATCAACATTTCGCAACCTAATCCTTTAGATTTGAAATGAAGCATAATATTCTCTCCCTTAATTATAGCAAAACAACCTTTCAACTCTTACAACTTTGCAAAGTATGACTCTTGTTTTCTATAATTAATATTGCCAACATTGCAATACTTGCCTTAATAATCATACAATCATAACATTTATGCTCCCACTATCATGATGATTATTATAAAACATAACACTTATGCTCCCACTAGCTTCGACATGTATTCATAAACATCTTAACTTTCAGAAAAACAATACTTATTGAATTTCTTAAGTTCATGTTTCTAATACTTAGTGCTTTGATAATCTTTTATCAAGGCTTCTTGAACTTATAATCTTTTGCCTTAGATAGTTCATATGTGTGTCTTAACAATTAAGACTAATTGCCAAACCTCACAATTCAAATTATGGAAAGGGATGCCGTAACCATGATCGAATTCGAGAATGCAATTTTACAATCACTATCTTTTAAAATCTTTCTTAGTGAAAGCATTTTCTCACAATCATTTTCATGAAGGAGGAAATCTTATGACACTTATATTTAAACGATGTATGTGTTCCTATCCATGCGAATTTGTTAAAACCAAAGTTTACGACAAATTCAAACTCATATGGATCGAACTTTCTTAATCTTGATTTCTTGCCTTATGGTAGCACAGCTGCCCACCACGTCTTCCAAGTAGTTAAGCAGCTCACCTTTTTCCTATCAATGTACTTTCCATTTATCAAGGTCCTTGCCTTTTATGCATTCAAATGAGAACTAATAGGACTCATATGCATAATTAACTCGATTGGATTGGCACAGAAACAAAATAATGTCTTCACGATAGGTTGTAAACCTCAACTCGTGTGCTAGTGATGATCGATAAGGCTTATTTGTTCTTGAAACTTTTCAAAACTATTAAGACTCCCACTGACTCCTTGACATATACGATTCTCTTATCAAAACATTTTTTTGATAAACAAATATTCAAGAGTTAGTGTAGCTTATATCAAAATAAAACACTTCATAATTTTGGTCTTAGTTGGTCTTTGTCTTATCCAAGACATCACAACTTTCCACAATTGATGAATGTTATAAACCTTCTTAATACTATTCACTCAATGTCACAATCTTGACTTTAAGACTTGTTTTGGAACGAAGTATGATTGACTTCTTGATTTGACCATTTCATCAATCTTTGATTCCTCTTCTTGGACATACAATTGTACCAAGACTCACTTAGAGGATCAATTGAGATATGGTTCTTAATCATTAAGACCTATAAAGCATAAAAGCTACTCTCCCTTCTTCTTAGAATGGAGAAACTCTTATCTTTCTGCCTACTTGATTCTTCTTATTCGTTTTTCTATTGATCTAAACCCTTTAATCAATTCAAAATTACACTTAATCTTATAAGTATAATCATATTTACTAAACCTTTAGTAAATCATGACGAATATCTTTGTTGCTCTTATGGTGAACTTGATCAACACACAACTTTGTGTACTCGATCTCCTAGTCCTTCACTTGACACTTTGTCAATGAATTAGTCTAATTTCCAAAATATGAAATTTCTCATTCATCATGCAACCAAGTTGCATGATTCCAAGTTTCTGTCCAATTGAAACTTGGGCGATGAGAAACTCTCCCTATTTGGTAAATTCTTGACTTTCCATAACACAATAAGAAACAAATCCATTATTGCTAATAATTTTAACATCAATTTTTCATACACACCATTGTAAGGATAAATAAATAAAATTTAAAATCAAAATTTATTTTATTGCGGAAAAATTTGTCCTTACAATGCAACTCATTGAAAGACTTATGCTAATACATCTTTCTTAGCAATCTAATTCTAACTCTAAGTAGTAGCTCAAGAATCTAATCTTCGAGAAACGTGATCGAAATCCATTCCTTCACGGTTAGATTCTGCTCACTTCTTCCCTTAAGCTTCTTTTCTTTTCTTTGATCCTTCCAAACATCAATTGTAATCTTATCACATTATGTATTCAGAATCTAGAATGAAGCTTGAAAGAGTTAGTCAATGGATTTTACCTAAATTAGAGCCAAACGTTTCGACTCTCCCATCTCTTAGATCTCTTAGGTAAATAGGGCAGCTTCGTCTCCAATGCCCCTTCTCTTGGCAATAAAAGCAAATTGACTCTTTTTGGAACAACACATGGAACTACTTCAGACATCGCCTTTCTCTTATGATCAAACTTTTCGATCATTGCATGTCTTTCATTGCCATTGTCTATATCCATAGAGGTCTTGAAGGTAGATTCACCAATCAACTTTGCTTTTCTATTGCGCCAAACCATTGTTGATTCAGTAACAATAAGCATATAGGTGAGATCTATTAGGGTCACGTCGCGGTTCATCATATAGTACTCTCTTACGAACTCACTATATGAGTTAGGAAGTGATTGAAGAACCCAATCAACATCCATCTCTTCACCGACAATGGATCCCATCATTCTTAATCTATCAATGTGTGACTTCATCCCTAAGACGTGTGCACACACCGACTTGCCCTCTTTATGTTTACTTGCCAAAAGGGCTTGAGTGATGTTGAACCTTTCAATTTTACAATCTTGTGGGTTAGGGAGAATAATTGGAGGAGGAGGAGGAAGTGAAGCATGATTTCTTGTTCCTCGATCGAATCGTGGAATATCATCTTCATGTGGAATGCTTGTTCCACGGGATTTGAGAAGACCATAGTTGTCGAACTTTGACATCGGGAGAAAAACGAATTCAAGTTAGTTGATTGATTGAGTCCTTGGTAAATCACCCAAATGAAATTCCAAGGCTAGGACCCAACACAATATCTTACAACTCGGGAGAGGGATGCCGTAACCCAAATTGCAGAACATTTGAAGGTAAGTGAATGACGATTCACTAATTTCCACCATGAAAAACGAAAAAGAAATTTAAGTTTTAAATCTATGAAAACTCCTAGATCCTTTGAGATTCATTGAACATTTCAATGGCATGTTTAAATCTCGATATGCCCCTCTAGTTTGTGACTGGGATGCCGAGGATCACAAAGTGGGTGTGAATAACCATGCAAACTACATGGTGCCCTCACATGTTACAATCACCTATTCGATGTGCCGGTAAACCACACACGCTCCACCGAACTATGACAAACATTGAGTCACCCTTTGCTACCTTTGCTTAGAACCATTTAGTGTGCCGGTAAACCACACACGCTCCACTAATGTCTTCGCAAGGGCACAAAGTGTAATTTCATGGAATTGCATCAATTCACTTTTGCCTAAGTAACTAAGATTGGGAATTTGCGAAACATTTAGTTACTCTGTATTTCATTATACTTATAATGGAAGGTTTCGTCCTATCCTACCCGTTTGGCTAACGACCCTCCACTAGTCAAGAGTGCGGTGGGTAAGAGTGGATACCCATTCAATCGCCATTTTATAGGCAATTTCCTTAAACACCCCTTATAGACCAGCTTCGTAAATGAGGCCTACTAACGGTAAGACTGACTTTTACTCATACATATATATAATGTTAGACTTTTAATGTTATATATAGTATAGAGTGTATTTTATACTTTTAAAATACTATATGGTTAACTTTAACAATTACACTTTTAATTCAATTAAAAGGTTAACCTAAAGTTTTATGGATTTATTAAACCTCTTTAATTATACTCCTTAATTAATTAATAAAACCATAAGGGTGTGATTTGAACTTTTCAAAACATTACTAGAGTTTTAGAATTTAACATTTCTAATTAAACCTTTTAATCAACTTTTAAATTCCAAAACTTGAGGGCAAGTTTTGAAACATTTCAAACATTAGGGTTTTAACTATTTAAATTTCAAAACAACAAAACTTTTGGGGTTCAAATTTAAACTATAAAACCTAAAGGGATAAATTGAAACTATTTCACAAGATAATTCAAATCTAAATTACAAATAATCAAACTTTATCTAATAAAACAAGTGATTATCTAAATTTTCACAATTATCTTCTATTTAGGTAAGGATAATCACATAATAATGAAAAAATTCGGATTTTATCACAAAAACGAGTTTATGGTAATTATCCAAAACCAAAACAGGAAAAAAATCACGAAAACGAGCTGTCAGACACTTTGACTCGTCGAGTCTGGGCTTGGACTCGTCGAGTCCAGCTGACTCAGCGAGTTCACCAAGTGACTCGGCGAGTCAAACCTTCAAAACTAAAAAAAATCGATTTTCAGTGCTTATTACGATCAAATATGCATCAATACAATAGAAACCAATCAAGGCTCTGATACCACTATTGGGTTTTGGTCATAAGACATCCTATGTGCTCATACAAACCCTAATGCTTGGATCTAGGTTTCTCTATTGTACATGCTTTGAATCCAAGACTATAAACCCTAATTCTAGCATACATATAATCATATTAACATGAGAATAAGTTTATAGTGTTACCTTGATTGTTATGTAGCAATAACAATCCAAAATCTCCTTGTATTGACTTTGGAAGGCTTAGAGTCACAAGTGTCACTCCTCTAATGGTTCACAAACACCATAAGCAAGAGGATGAAAAGGAGAGAGGTTGGAGACTGCCAAAAACGTGTGTAAACCCTTACAATAAGCTTAGCCCTGTTTTTGAGCCTTAAGGGGTCTTTATATACTTGGGCTATTAGGGTTATCTAACAAGGAAACCCTAATTTGGATGCTTAAGCCCTAAGCAACCCATAGACTCCTTTTATCAAGCCCATGGACGATTTCCTTATGGGTTTCCCATTAGAATTCGTCCATCCTTTAATACAAGGCAATCCATGGCCCAAATTGCAATTATCTTATAATTACAATTCCAGTCCCTTAAGTTTAATTAATCTCTTTTAGTCACAAAACTAATTACCAATTAATTATTGACTAATATTAATTAAACAATATGATTTCTCCTTTAATATATTATTCCCATAATATATTAATAAATCATATTTAATCCTTACTCTCCACAAATCATCCTATCAAGTTGCTTTGGTGAAGGCAACCCAAAAGGACCATGCACCATCGGGTCAAGTACATATCAAAATAGTTATGGACTTAGACACTAATCCAACAGTTTTGGGAACAAATTCCGCAACCGTTTTCTTTAAAAGATTACTCTGATTTTATAAAACAAAGCATAAACAAATCGGTCTTTTCTGGCCGTAAAAATGGGGATGTCACAGTTGGTATCAGAGCATTAGTTTAAGCGAACTAGGAATTTGTAGGAAATTTCTAGAATTAAACTTAGAATGCTAAGTAATGATTGTGAGGAGTGTGTCTAAAATATGTTAGGTAGTACACCTAAATTGACACAAGCACTAGTTTATTTCAGGGATGATGCCTAAAAAGCTTTTATGTGCTAAATGTTTTGTGTGATAGCTATATTGATGCTATTATTTTTTCGGATCTATGGTCTGTTGCCGACCGGATCTGGAAACCTTATGTGTTTAGGATTCTAAGTGTATGGCTACGATATTAGAACTAGCATGTAAACGTTTCGGGGTGATAAGGAGATTTATACGTTTATGGTAATTAAAGCTTTCTTATCTTAAAATTCTCGCTTGGTACACCGAATATCTGCTTGGATGTACAAGGGGTCATGGTGAAGACTCGTAGAGAAATTGAGTAAATGGAGGAAATGAATAAGGCTTATGATAGTGGATGACACCTATCAGAAGATATCGTAAGAGTGGTATCTTGCCTTTAGAGTATGTCTAATGAAATAAAAGTACGTTTAGAGGAGTACAGTACATCTAAAGTACACCTTCGATTGGCAGGATGATGGAACTATTGGTGAAATTCTTGAAGTTGTCTCATCATCTGATATTTTCATCAATAATCGAGTTGAAGTAGAGTTGATGATTGAAGATTGAGAAATGAAGAAGTCCTGGTAGAGTCTAGGGAAATTGTTTATGATTACTTGGATACATTCGTATGTGTTAAACTGTTTTGTGATTTTGCGGGACAATACTTGGGACGAGTATGAGTAGGTGTGAAACATAGTAGATGCATATACTACCGGAAGCACATGACTCGCACTTGGATCAGGGAAAGTTGCAAGGTTACCAAGAAGCTAGTGATTGATTCCATTTTATTCTGGTATGTCATTGCCATTGTTTCGGTAATGACTAGTAAGATGGTTCTTGTTCCGACCCTAGTGGTCATGTTTAAATTTGAGTTCGACTACGAGGAGTATGTTACGTGGTCTAGAGGACCAAGTTAAATGTAACATCTGACTTAAGTCAGAAGGTTGAAGTTAATGTGATTGATAGTCTCACGCTCGTTGTTAAAAGAAGTTTGTAGGTAGAAATGCTACATGCTGAAATGTGATTATATCACATTAGAATATGAAGGAAGGTATATTCCATTTTGGAATTTAACTCTAAGAGACCTGAGTCTAAGCATTGCATCATTCGATGAGAGGTCAGTAGAGCACGACCCATCGGTTTGTTACAATAGATAAACGAAAGTATTTATCATGAGAAGAAGAAGGAGTCCATAATAATGACTTATTTGGTAACTCGAAGGTTACGATTGAAAGTACAACATAGTACGATAAGCAGATGCAAGATTGGGCATCTTCTGCGGTCAAGAAAGCCATAGAGTTAAATACTCTTTCGAGGAAACATAGAAGTTACGGTCATTACCTGGGATGAAGAGATAGCGTATGGAATCATTATACAAGTTCTATTTTGTTGATGATTCCGGGACGTAATTATCCTAAGCGGGAGATAATTGTAACGCCCGTAGATCCGGGCTAGTCAATTAGAGACGTTAAGCATCAAAAATGACTTTTTTATGGAAGATTATTTTGAAGGAATAATCTTAATTAAGTTATATTATATGTTACAAGGTTTCCATGCATATAAAGAACGCCGAAATCCGAGTTATAACGAAGAAGTTATGACCTGTCGAAGTTTCGCGATAGAACCGGCACGACACAGCGCAACGTAAAAAGTGAATTTACGTTAGAGCGATATTTAGCCTTAGCAATCTAAATGAAAGTCGTAGAATACGTTAAACCATGAGCGTGCATAAAAAGAACGCCCAAATCTGACTTCGTATGAGGAAGTTATGATTTTTCGAAGTTTCGACTTAGCGGTATGCACCCCGAATGCTCGATTTGAGACCGAGCGGTTTTTAGTCAAAACAATCTAAATGATAATCTAAGGTCTCGTTAATAGGAGTAAAACAATAAAAAAAAATAGGCGAAAACAGACGTCAGATAAAGAAGTTATGATTTTATAACGGAGTTTTCCTGTCCCGGCCTACTAAAAATAAATAATAAAAATAAAGTCAAAATTAGCCGACAGAGTCTAAATGAAAGTTGTAGATCATAGTCTCACCTACGCGGAGATATAAAAAACGTCGAAAACGGAGTTCGTATGAGGAAGATATGAATTTTTGAAGTTTATTAAATATTTTCGATATTTTATTTAAATATAAATTTTCGATATTATCCAAGGGGGGAGTCACCAGGCTTATCCAGGTTACGCCCCGCGTAAATCGGACTTTCAGACCCTATAAAAGGGTGTCGAGGGCAGCCGAGTAGTTTGCTCATTTCTTACCGTTTCTCGTGTTTTTGCATCGTTTTTTGTGCAAGAAATATCCCGAGCCCCGAAGCAAGTCCCGAGGCCCCGAAGATCCCGAGAAGTGCAATTCCCGAGCCGAAGCTCTGTCCGCGAGAAGTTCGGTTTTTGTGAAGATCTTCCAGATCTACCAAAAAATACTACTTCCACAAGCCGTAGTGCTGTCCGATCATCTTCTGATCAAGTGAGTGTGTAGTTACTTTCTTCTAACACATAATTATGAAGTATTTTATACGAAATACGTGTTATGTGTATATATATTGTTGTTTATATGTATGAGTGTGTGGTTACTCTCTTCTAAACACATAAATATAAAGTATTAGCTATGAAATACGTGCTATGCGTTATATATTATTTGTCTATATGAGATGGGCTTGAAATTGATGTTTTTATATGGGTGTTAAATGATTTAAACTATATATGTAATTTATATCTATAAATATGTTGGGTAGAACATGGGTAGATGAAATTGTTGATGTGTGTTGAAAGAATGTGATAAGAGAAAGGTGAGGATATAATGGTGATGATAATTAGGTGATGAATTACGAGCCCAGACGATGTTGTGGCTAAGTATTCATGCGATGATCCTTAGGAAAAAGTCCTTAGGAACAAACATACAAGGAAATGTGATGTAAGGAGATGAGAGGTAAATACGATGTAGGAGATGACCCTTAGGATAATTCCTTAGGGAAGGTACTTAAGAAATAAATGGAGATAATAGGGATGGGTAATTGGGTTGATTGTTTGATGATTTAAATATATATATATATATATATATATATATATATATATATATATATATATATATATATATATATATATATATATATATGATATAATATTGTGGGTCGAAAACCTTATATGCTCACCAGGCTCCCAAGCCTGACCCATTCAGTTTAATTGTATCACATGTATCGATACGAAGCTGTTTTGCACTGAGAGATTAAAGGAGATGTAAATCATTAGTGTAATTGAATGTAAGTTCTGTTTATGCTTATATGTATGTATCGGAACATGACATCCCGATGTTTTATTATTAAATGAAAATACATTCTCTTTGAGAAATGTTTTGATAAGTTATTATCATATCTTGTTTTGGGAACAAATTCCGCAACCGTTTTCTTTAAAAGATTACTCTGATTTTATAAAACAAAGCATAAACAAATCGGTCTTTTCTGGCCGTAAAAATGGGGATGTCACAGATGAGCCCTGTATAAAGGACATTATACCCTCTCCCCAGCCTCTCTACCCTCTCTTGAAGTCCAGAAAACCCTAAGGTGTGTTTGTGAGTTATTTGAGGGCATTGGAACCTTGGAGAAGAGATTTTGGAGGAGATCTTGGAGGGATAGGAAGCTTGGAACAAGGGGCTTTGCTAAGAATCAGATTCTCTTCTGTTGGGGCTTCCTTTTGAGGTATTACTTCGTTTCTTGGGCTATTATTCGTCTAGATTCATCATTTTGGAATGTGTGAAAAGTTTAGCTTGTGGTATTTCGAGTTTGAAGGTTAGATCTGAGGTTGCTACCTCAGATATGGAATGGAGAAGGTCTAGAGTGCATTAAAGTCCCTGTTCTTGAGTGTTTGGTGAAGTCATCTTGTCCCAAACCCTAGCCCTAGAGTGTAAAATGCCTGGATCTCTTTGGATTCACGTAAAGTTTGCCACTTTACGTGATGGAAGGGTTGTAGAAGGGTAGATCTACGTTTTGGATCGATTGCATGGCCTGAAAGGCTTCTGTATGGGTTAAGAGCTAGTGGTACTCGGCGAGTCACAAGGGTGTACTCGGCGAGTTGCTTGAAGGTGAGCAGGAACTTGGCGAGTTGGAAGAACAACTCGGCGAGTTGGTTGAAGATAGCCTTGGACTCGACGAGTCTGTTCTTGGACTCGGCGAGTCTAGTCTTGAGGTCTTAGCCTTTCCTAGTTAAGCTAAGAATCGGTGAGTCAAGGGATGACTTAGTGAGTTGAGATGGGTCTTTTCAGTGTTGGGGGACTCGGCGAGTCAGCGGGCTGACTCGGCGAGTAGAGTCAGCCAGAAGGTTGACTTTGACTTTGACTTTGACCAAGAGTTGACCAGTTGACTTCTAAGGGCATTTTGGTATTTTGTAGTATTTATGGGGTTTAGTCTTTCGGCCTTATCAGGGGTGGAGTTCATGTCGGAGGTTGGAGCAGCGTGATCTCATCTTTTCAGTCAGCAGTTGCAAGGTGAGTTATCTTCACTATACTAAGGGGTCTAAGGCACCAAGGTCGTCCCATTGGATATGATATCCTAGTAGTTGTATTATGTTGAGTTGGAGTTAGTTATGCATGACAGTTTGATACGCTTGAGGGTAGGACTGTACGACTACCTGCGATACTGATTGATTTCCTGTATGTGCATTATCGGTTACATGTGATATGTTATGTGGGATGGGTTGAGGTTGTACTAGGGATTTCAAAAATCCCCATAGGACCCCGATACCGTACTGGACTAATTTTTAAAAAAATTTGGGAGCGGGGGCGATATTAACTCCCGTTTATTTTCGGGACCGGGAGCGGGAGTGAGTATTACCGTCCCGTACTCCCGCGGGGGCCCTGTTTATATTTAAATAAAAATATATATATTTAATTTAAAATAAGAAATTTTGGCAATTAAGGCTTGAGTACTTGAGCTTGAGTGCTTGACCGCAGATGCGCAGTCGCGCAGACCCCTTGACACGACTTCAACTTTTCTGTGTTCCAAGTTCCAACTTCTGTCAATACATAACACAATACTCAATTACAGAATTCCTCCATAACTCGATTAGACGATTACTCCTTATACGAATGAAGAATTGAAGTGATGAAGTCTGAAGAGTGAAGGCTTGAAGCTGTGACCGAGTTCCGACCGTGAGCAACAATCCAAGTTCCGACCGAGAGCGACAATCCAAGTTTCGACCGACGAATGAGGAATTGAAATCGGAAGACTGAATACGAGGCAGGGATTAGTGAACAAGGTAGCGTGTCCAGTGTCCTTTCTTCCCGACTCTTAGGCAACGAACGAGGCAGCGGTAATGTTTACCCTTCTGCATTCCAGTTCTGCATTCCCGTTTCACAATTTGATAAATAACTCACAAATGTCTCAAGTTCTGCATTCCCGTTTCTCAATCTCATGCATTCCGGTTTCTCAATCTCAAGTTCAAAAACCTGTATGACTGTATCCAGTATCTGAACCTTAGGGCTTAGGGCAGAAAAAATATGCTTGCACTGTTGGTTTAATCCAGATTAAACCACTACCTTAGGGGCTGAAACCGGAGATTTGAAATTGGTTCCAATGATTTTAAGTTATTCATCTTCAAATTTCTGATACAAAAAATTGTTCTTACATTAATGACTAAATAATTATTTAAATAAATAAATGTTTATACGAGAAATATATGAAATTGCCCCTGTGATTATGATGAGATTTGTATGCTCTACATAACATGTTTGGAAACATATTTCCTTCTGTTTGTGTTTCTGTTTGTGAACCTTGTTTTGACTTTTTGAGATCAAATGCAATGGAGTGTATTTATATAGTAATATGAAGTGCATAACTCCACAAGATTGTTTGTGTAAAAAAACTTGTGTGAAATTAATAAATGCTATCAAATTACTAAATGTCTTCATACATGTATTTTTTTAGCTAGATAAGTTATATACATGATTTCTCACCGATTGTTTGTGTAAATCATTTTCAGATTTTTGTACTCATGTCTTCAGCAGAACCGAATCAACCCAATGATTCAAACACGGTTAATGATACTGCCAATTCTGCAGTTAACTGTAACGAGAAACAAATTAAATTCACATCTCCAATGTGGCGTCATTTCACTTATGAAGAAGTTAATGGAACCAAAAAGGTTGTTTGTAAGTATTGTAGAAAGGAAATTACTTATACAACCAAAAATGGAACCAAAGGGATGCATTCTCACCATAAGTCATGCAAAATACGAATTGGGCAAAAGAAAATTGATGATTTTCAGAGTCAGTTAACCGGAAAAAGATCTAAGACGGATGAAAGTGGGGGATCAATTTTAGCAACACATCGGTTTAATTATGACGATTTGCGAACTGATCTTGCTAATATGATCACAAAACATGATTACCCACTTAGAATTGTTGAACACGAAGGCTTTAGAGATTTTTGTCAGGGACTTCAACCACTTTTTAGGCCTATTTGTAGAAACACAGCTAGATCTGATGTCATGAAGTTGTACGGGGAGGAAAAGACAAGGATGATGCATTTTTTGGAGAGTATTCAAGGTAGGATTGCAATAACTACTGACATGTGGACTGCCAACTACCAAAAAAAAAGGATACATGACAGTGACAACCCATTTCATTGATCATTCTTGGCAATTACAAAGTCGTCTTTTGAGGTAATACTTAATTTATATTGATTTCTTTAATCAAGCAGTATGCATTCTTTAATTAAATTGAATTTATTTTGTTAACTGGTAGGTTTATATATGTGCCATGCCCCCATACTGCTGAGAAACTAACTAATGTGTTGATGAATAGTTTGTTGGACTGGAACATAGATAAAAAATTATCAACTTTAACTGTTGATAATTGTTCAACAAATAATTGCATGATAGATTTGATGGTAGACAAACTACCTTTTGATAGCTTGATTTTGGGTAGAAGCTTGTTTCATATGCGATGTGCTGCGCATATTTTGAATTTAATTGTGAGGAGTGGGTTGGATGTTTTTGGACATGGGATTGAGAAAGTGCGTAACAGCTGTAGTTTTTGGACAGCTACACCAAAAAGACATGATACATTTCAAAAAAATGCAAAGTGCAAGAATGTTTCTTGTGAAAAACACCTAGTTGTTGATTGTAAAACACGATGGAATTCTACGTATTTAATGCTTTCCACCGCTTTGAAATACAATAAGGTGTTTTGTCGGTTACAACAACGTGAGCCCGATATAAGAATGCACCTGATGAGAAAGAGTGGGCTTTGGCAAGTGAGCTTTGTGATAGACTAAAAATCTTTTATAATGTCACTGAATTATTTTCGGGAACAAAATATCCAACAACCAACATTTTTTTCCCCAAAATATGTGAAATAAAGATTGCTCTAAAGAAATGGGATACATCTAGTTTCATTGAAATAAGCGAAATGTCCGAAAATATGATTACAAAGTTTGACGAGTATTGGAAAGAAAGTCACGGGGTGTTGGCTATGGCGACAATATTGGATCCAAGGTTTAAGATGAAGCTCCTAGAGAATTTTTTTCCTATTATCTATGGAGTAGATAATGCAAAAGATGAAATTCAGAAAGTGCGTCAAATTTGTGAAGATATATATTTGCGATATGAGTCACGTGTTATGAGTCAAGCAAGTAATGATGATATTACTACTAAGCCCACTTCTAGTCGAGATGCAGCTCTCGCAAGTGACATGGACTCATTAGATGCTTTCTTTTCATGGAATTCTGCTACTAGTGAAGTTTTTGTGAAAAATGAATTAGAAAGGTACTTAGAGGAAGGCACTTTACCCCGAATTCATGAGTTTGATTTGTTAGGTTGGTGGAAGTTAAATGGGGTTAAGTATCCTACATTGTGTTTGATTGCAAAAGACATATTAGCCATTCCTATCTCCACTGTTGCTTCAGAGTCTTCTTTTTCTACAAGTGGTAGAATCGTTAGTCCACATAGGAGTAGACTTCTTCCGTCAACAATTGAAGCTATCATATGCACTCAAAATTGGCTATGGGCGGGTAAAAAAGGTATGTATGATTTTGCTTGAACCATTGTTTTCTAATTCATTTTAATATATTATGCTTATTACCTTTATTTATTTTTTCTTTCTTAGGTTGTGTTATTGATGGTGATGATGTACATTCCGATGAAGACGATGAGGGACTTGAGGTAAGATTGTTCAATTTGTCGTTTTCTATTGAATAAACTAATATAATAATTTATTTTATTATTATTTTTGTTATTTATTTAGGGAGGATATTCGAATGTCAGTGAATGAAGAGTTGAAGGAAATTAACGGATACTGAAGATGTAGTGAAGTGTGTTTTATATTTGTCATTTTGGATTTGTCGTATTTTGCATTTGTAATGTTAGATTTGTATTCGTAAGATTGTTGGATTTATTTTTGTAAGATTGTAAGATTGATGGAATTGTTGGATTTTTAATTTTTTTAGTTTCTAAAAGATTAGGTTTTAGGCTTTTAAATTTATTAAAAATAGTATTTTTGCCAAAAATAAAACAGTTTTTTAGCAAAAAAAAAACCCAATTTTAAGTCGGGGAACGGGGGCGACGGAGGTAACCGGGGGTGGGACCGGGGGCTATGTAAACGGGGGAATCGGGGGCGGGAGCGGGAGCGGGGGTAACACTTGATTTCGGGGGCGGGGGCGGGGGCACCTATTCCCGCTCCCGTTTGCCCCCGTTGACATCCCTAGGTTGTACTACTCCGTGCGGTAGCCAACAAACCCTAGAGTATTCCAGATATGAGCTGAGGGTCCGGTAGGCATTCCAAACTCATAATGAGGACTTGGGGGCATTCCAGATACGAGCTGAGGGCCGGGTAGGCATTCCAGACTCGTACTGAGGGCTCGGTGGCAATCCAGATGTGAGCTGAGGGCCCGGTAGGCATTCCAGACTCACACTGTGGGCCCAGGGGTATTCCAGTCTGTAAAGCTGTGGACCCGTTACGTGTTGTTCTGCTCAATTGTTATGATATGTTAAGGTGTGACAGGGTTATGTGGACTGTATGTGTATCGGTATTTTAGGGGTAACGCACTAAGCTCTCGGGCTTACAGTTTCAGTTTATTGTTTCAGGTACCTCAGGGGATCGCGGCAAGGCGAATGCATGATCGTACAGCTCCTCCTATTGTGTTATGTTTCTGGGAAAACTCTGATATAAATGTATTTGAAAACAAAGTGGTAATGTTTTGATGAATTTGACGTGTTTTTGAAAGTCTAAATTTAGCTTAAATTTTTTAGTGTTACAAGTTGGTATCAGAGCCTTGGTTTGAGTGAATTGGAGGAACATTCGTGTGAATCCAGTCTCAAATCGAGGAAAGATTTTCAAAATGGTTTTAAACGGTTTTCAAAATAAGTAAAGGAGGATGCAGGGTGTACGATCAGTCGGAGCCAGTAAGTAGACCCCAAAATACCATACAGTTATTTGATATCGAGATATGTTAGAACAGCATGCTAGTAGTAGGCTAGGAATCTTCAGGAATTGCATGATAGAATTGCCTGATTATATGATGCCTAATAGCCTAGGGTTTTCCTTATATGAAATTGACATCATTACTGTAGTTGCTTAGTGTATGCATCATGGTTGTACATAAGTAAGATCTTATAGCCTAAGAATGTTTGATTTAGCCTTATGTTCTGTTCTTGTTTGATTGGGAGCTTAGGGTAGGATTGGATATTCGAAAGTCTATGGGGTCCAGCATTATGTACGGCTAGCATACACTAGTGTTGTAGGGTTGGTGGAAGTTTCATGGATGGGTGGGTTGTGTGAGGTCGGGAGGCCAATTGTGATATATTCAGCATTCCTCTAGGAGTGAGGATTGAGCACTCGCTATGTTTATGTATATTGTTAGGGTGTTGTGGTGATGCTTGAGACAAATATGGGTAGGTGTGGAAGGTAGTAGGGGCCCATACTACTGAAAGCACATGACCCATACACGTAGCAAGGAAGTCACAACCCCTGGGGGTTAGTTGGGACCTGGTTTCCTGTTATTATATGGATTATCCAATATCTCTCTGGTGTATTATCAAAATTATGGTTACGCGACGTTTTGAGACCGGATTCGGGTCAGGATCGAGAGCTGGCAGCCAGGATAGGCCAGTATTGCCAGAGGATCGTGTCAGTGAGATCATCTGGGAGGAGGTGATCAAGATCGTCCGAGGACAGTTACCGAGGATGTTTGGGTCTTTTAAGACCGTCATGGTTGAGTATTTTGATGAGCGTTATGTGGCTCTCACAGAGACGGCTGCCACAGCGGCTACAACGGCTGTAACAGCGACAGGGGGAGGAGCTGGTAGAGGTTTCCAGTATCGGGACTTCGATAATACAAAGCCCCCTACTTTTGATGGAGTTCAGGACCCGATTGTTGCTATGACATGGTTGTCAGACGTGGAAGGGTGTTTTTTCACGTGTTCATGCCCTGCTGATTAGAGGGTGAGGTGTGCTCTGAACCTGTTGAGGCTTGGGGCGAAGGATTGGTGGAGATTGACCACGGGGTCATATTGGGATGCTCAGAGGGCTACAGTTTCATGGGATCAGTTATGAGAGATGTTTAGCACTCGTTATGTTCCGCGGGTTGAGAGGGAGAGATTGGCCCAGGAGTTCCTTGAGTTGTAGCAGGATTCGGAGTCGGTGACGGAGATCATCAGGATGTTCACTGAGAGGGTGATGTTTTGCCCCGAGTTTACTTTGGAGTAGGCTCAGATGTCCCGATATCTGAGTATGCTCAAGAGGGATATCAGACAGTTCGTGTCTACACAGAGGTGCGAGACCTTGTTAGAGTTGCAGGAGGCCGCCAGGCGGCGTGAGTTGGAGATTGAGTTGCAGTTGCGAGAGCAGAGGCAGGCTCCGGTGCAGTCGCAGCCGGCACCGAAACGGTTTAAGACCGTCGATTCTAGATTGGGAGATCAGAGCAGCCACACTTGTGGAAAGTGTGGGAAAGGTCACACCGGAGTTTGTAGGTCCGATGGTACATGCCGCAAGTGCGGAAAGGAGGGGCACTATGCGAGGGATTGTTGGCAGGTAGTCCCGGGTCGAGATTTGAGGATTTGTTACCATTGTCATCAGGTTGGGCACTTGAGGGTCAACTGTCCACAGCTTGTTGTGGGACCGGTGCAGGATCTAGCACCGGCCACATTGAGGATCGCGGGTGAAGGTCGGGGTGGAGTGGAGCCACCAAGGGCTCAGGGTCGTGCTTTTTAGCTTACAGCGGAGGAGGTTAGGGCAGTGCCGGATGCAGTTGCGGGTATGTTTATTCTTGATGCCTTATTATTTTATGATTATTGTGGAGTATTGTTTATCTGCTAGTATCGTTGTACGGTTTTCGGTATTGTATTCGTTGTTCCTTTAGGGTTATGGTATGGTTATGGGTTTAGTGTTGGGAATTTCGTTGGTGATCATTCATGAGGGTTAATAGTGGGAATCAGGTGTTTGGTCTGAATATCGGGTAGCATCTGCAGTCTAAGGAGTGGTTAGCTGAAGATCGAGTTTCTTTTCGTGCCCCGGATGATCAGTATTGATATGCAATTGGTGAAGGTTGCTCCTGTTAGTGGGAATCGGTTCGCGTGTAAGTGTTCGTGTTGTGAAGGGTTATTGAGGGAGGTCGGTGATGGCGACCGGTGGTTGATAGTCAGTGTTCTAAGTAGGGGAGAATTGGAAAATCCCCCGGAAGATCGATAAGCATGAGAGATTGTTTAGTTGTTGGGACTCAGCAGTGTTTCAGTCAGCCATAAGCGTAGGCTGGTATGAGTAAGTGGCAGGTGTGCGGAGTGGGATACAGACCAAGGGTGATCGATTGAGGAAGGCCTGGGATTGGGCCGGGACTGAGCATGTAGGATGGAGGTAGAGTTCGGAACCCCTATAGGGCTAGAACAGTATGCATGGGAGGAGTTTCCCGAAGGAGTAACTCGGAATGTTGATTGCTAGTTGAGCGGATCGGATAGATTGAAGGCCGGTAGGCGTACCAGTCAGGCCGAAGGCTCGGAGAACGGTCCAGCCAGACTGAAGGCCCTGGAGGGTGGTCCAGGTCTGCTGAAGATTCTGAGAGTGGTCCAGTTTGGCTGAAGGCCTGGTAAGGCGGTCCAGTCATGCTGAAGACTCTGCATGTGTCGTTAGATCGGTGCGAGGAAATGGATTAAGTATGTCGCGATATGTTAGCGTTAGAAGGTCTGGCCTCGGATATTGATCACGATTAGTGGAGGTAGTGAATGGACTCGAGAGTCCTTGCGAGCAGATTCAGAGTATGTGTGGTGCATGGGATAGCGGTTATGCCATAAGGAAATGGTGTAGTATTGGGTGAGCACCATGGAACTTGTGGTAGTGTCAAGGCAGCCAAGTGGATCTCCTTGGTAAGGAAAAAAGGAAAGGAATGTAGCTCCGAGAGGGAGTGTAAGTTCACGGAAGTGAAATCAATAGTGCGGAGTTATGATTGGAGTGCTTTAATTATGGTTATTGCACAGTGTGTGCAGCGATGATATGGAATCACATTCGGTTTGGGTGTCTGTCGAGGTTATGGAAGGAAATTCCGAGGTTGTAAAGTCAAGAGGCTCGTAAGGGATGCAGAGATGGAGTCTTGGATTTCCAGCTCGATTTTTGGTAAAGAAATTGTGTATGTAGTGGTAATTCATCCTGGAGGATGTTTGGAGGTATTGTCAGTGTATCGGGTTTTCCAACCCGAGGGTGCTAGAGCCAGTTCATCATGGGTATGAGATTGCGGAGGGGAACTCATGAGAGTTGCTATGAGATTGAGGGATGTATCATCCTGTCAGCATGGAGTGGGTAAAGTTGAATTCATACCGGGATTCTGGTGGTTCGGGGAATTATTTCTAGCTCATATGAACCAAATGATTGTTGTGACTTGGAGCGAGCGAAGTATCAGGGGGTGGTACTCGGTGGTTAGGTGTGGTTATCAGAGGATGAGGTCGGTGGCCGGCTTAAAGCAGGGGTCAGAACACCGCAAGAAGAGAGAAAGTTGGATTTCGGGTTTCGATGGCTGTGTTTTGAGGAATCTGGTCTGGTTAATGCCAGGAGGTGCATTGCGAGAGTAGTTCTGAAGTGTGTGTTGTCGTAGGCTTCGATGACGAAGCCTAATTTAAGTGGGGGATAATTGTAACATCCCGAGTCCAGGAGTGCAAGTTCAGGGTTCAAAGTGTAAATATGAAAGGGCAACTCAGTGAGTCCATGGGTGGACTCGGCGAGTAGGGTCGCGACTCAGGTCGCATGTTAAGTGGCCAACTCGGCGAGTAGGCGTTGAGTGAAGAAAACCCTAATTTCGAGGGATGAGCCCTATATAAAGGACATTATACCATCTCCCCAGCCTCTTTACCCTCTCTTGAAGTCCAAAAAACCCTAAGGTGTGTTTGTGAGTTATTTGAGGGCATTGGAACCTTGGAGAAGAGATTTTGGAGGAGATCTTGGAGAGATAGGAGGCTTGGAACAAGGGGCTTTGCTAAGAATCAGATTTCTCTTCTGTTGGGGCTTCCTTTTGAGGTATTACTGAAGGGTTTTGAGCATTCTAACACTTCCTAAGTGTACATGCAACCCTAATAACCTTGGATCTATGTTTGTCTAATTGTCATGCAAAGTTGATTTCCAAGGTTATATTCCTATCTAACATACATGGGGAACAATTTTAACATAAAGTATAGATAGAATAACTTACCTTGTTGTTGTTTGTGTTCCTTGAAACCTTGTGAGCCTAGCACCCCAAGTGTAATGCCTCAAATGCTTCACACAACACCAAATGCTCTTGGAAGAACTTATGAGAGAATACTCACTTCACAAAATCGGCCAAGCCCTCTATTTCTATTGTGTAGCCGATTTGGGAGGAGATCATGTTACTTATATAGTGTTGACACATCTAGGGTTAAACCCTAATGTGTCATGACTCTTCATTTCCATGACCCATGGGTTTGTAACTCCCATGGAGCATCCATGGAGCATCCTATGGGTGGAACCCAACTTGATGATCCATGGAGCCTTTTAGCCCACTATACAAGATATGGATGATTTACTTAATCAACCCATATATTTAATTAGTTAACTTTTGATCATTTAATTAATTCTAAATTAATTCTTGATCAAACTAATCAAATAATATTATTAATATATTAGAACTTATAATATATTAATAATCTCCAAGCGTTATTTCTCTCATTTAGTCTATCCAATTGCATGGTGCCATGCAACCCAAATGGACCATGCCGGGTCGGGTCAAGTACATACCAGAAATAGTTATGCACTTAGACACCTTATCCAACAGTCTCCCACTTGGATAAGTCTAGTAACTATTACTGCAAGTATGACTTCAGGAACCGATCGGCAATCGTAGCTCTTTACAAGGTTTCTCGAAACTGAGAAGATGATGGTACGCCATTTAAGATAAGTGATCATATAATCCTCTGTTATAGATATCAGTCGGACAAATACATGGAACAATGTCTTACTTATTGTCCAACATTTGTTTCCCGATTTCCGATTTGTTTGACAAAGAACTTCATTGAACACATCAATTTAGTTCTGACCTGGCCCGGTACATAGGTCAAAACAAAATCATCGAGGGGCCCAGATATCAGCTTCTAATCCAAGAAGGAACAGATAAACTTCGACTCATATGTTTGTTCTACTACTCATTGAATTACACACAAGAGCACGTTTTTATAACATCGAGTTACCAATGCGTTTTTCGTACAATCAATGCATAACCAACTTGTAAGTAACAAATCATATCTCTAGGTTTAAAGACTTATATGATATTACCGTCTCACGATCACTCGAGATAGAATTCCATGAAGTGATTCCAGTGAGCGTGGGTTGAGTCCAATGCTCAGAACTTATGAGCACTCATGATTGTTGTAGCCTTGTCCCAGACCTCTACAACCAAACATGACAGTCTTGATTCATACCTACTTCCGACATATGACCGACTGTGGAGGTTTGAATAATATGTTATACCAAACAAAAATATTCTGGAAGTCAAAACATGCAAAAGAAATATAGTAAACGATCGACAAGAGATAGCAACACTTTACTCATAAATAAAACACTTTTATTCATCATCAAATGTCAATTACACTTTACAAATTTCGAGATTATCTAACTACTAAATCTAATATCATCCTTCAGCCCTATGCTCCGAGCATGCTGGAGATGCTTAATCCGAGTCAGTCCCTTCGTGAGGGGATCTGCCGGATTCTCATCTGATGATACCCTCTTTGCCACGAGGAGTCCTTCTTCGATCCGATGTCTGATGAAATGGTATTTTCTGTCGATGTGTCTGGATCTCCCGTGATCCCTTGGTTCCTTGGCTAAGGCAACAGCACTTTCACTATCACAGAAAATTTCCATCGGCTCTTTAATAGCTGGTACAACTCCAAGGTCTCCAATGAAATTCCTCAGCCATAACGCCTCCTTTGCCGCTTCGCTAGCTGCAATATACTCTGATTCACAAGTAGAATCTGCCACTGTCTCTTGCTTGGAACTCTTCCAAGAAATTGCTCCTCCATTTAGGGTAAAGACCCAGCCCGACTGAGAGCGGAAGTTATCCCTATCAGTCTGGAAGCTAGCATCACTATACCCTACAACTCTCAAGTCATTACTCCCACCGAGGGTAAGGACCCAGTCCTTAGTCCTTCGTAGGTACTTGAGAATAGTCTTTACCGCAGTCCAGTGTGCCTTGCCAGGGTTCCCCTGAAACCTGCTAACCATGCTCAAGGCAAAGGCTACATCAGGTCGAGTACACGTCATAGCATACATGATCGAACCTACAGCCGAAGCATAAGGTACTCGACTCATTTATGCTATCTCAGCCTCAGTACTAGGGCTTTGTGTCTTACTCAACTTGGCGCTACTCTGGATGGGCAACTCTCCTTTCTTGGAGTCTTGCATTCTGAATCTCTTCAGAATCTTCTCCAAGTAGGTACTTTGACTAAGTCCAATTAGTCTTTTACTCCGATCTCTCAAGATTCTTATCCCCAAAATATAGGCAGCTTCACCAAGGTCCTTCATAGCGAAACACTTTCCAAGCCAGGACTTTACTTCCTGCAAGGTTGGAATGTCGTTTCCTATGAGTAGTATGTCATCCACATACAATACCAAAAAGCTAACTATACTCCCACTAGCCTTGACATATACACAAGATTCATCTTCACTCCTAGAAAAGCCAAATTCCTTGACCTTTTCATCAAAGCAAAGATTCCATCTGCGAGGTGCTTGCTTTAATCCATAAATGGATTTCTCAAGCTTACACACTCTATTGGGGTACTCATTACTGACAAAACCCTCTGGCTGACTCATGTAAACATCTTCAGCCAACTTCCCATTAAGGAAAGCGGTTTTGACATCCATTTGCCAAATTTCATAGTCATGAAATGCGGCTATGGCTAACAGAACCCAAATAGACTTAATCTTGGCTACCGGAGAAAAGGTCTCATCATAATCCACTCCAGGAATTTGAGAGAAGCCCTTTGCAACCAGTCTAGCCTTATAAGTGTGTACTTTACCATCCATGTTGGTCTTCTTCTTGAAGACCCATTTGCACCCTACAGTCTTTCGACCTGGTACATTCTCAACCAAGTTCCAAACTTGATTGTCATACATGGATTGTATCTCGCTATCCATAGCCTCTTTCCATTTGGCAGACTCGGGGCCCGCCATTGCTTCCTCGTAGCTGTTAGGGTCATCTTGACCTACTAGTGTCTCATCACTAATAAGTGTCTCACCTTCTGCAGTAATATGGAATCCATAGTAATGCTTAGGTGCACTCCTAACTCTCGTGGAACGCCTCAGAGGTACAGATTCGTCAATTGGCTCAACAGGAGTTTCCTCCTCAAGTTGAGGGCTAGAGTTTGAAGTTCCTTCACCACTTGTCTCTTGAATTTCTTCAAGATCAACTTGCCTCCCACTGTCTCCTTGGCTTATAAACTCTCTTTCTCGAAAGACTCCTCTTCTTGCTACAAAGACCACATTGTCACTAGGTCTGTAGAAGAGGTAACCAAAGGATTGCTGTGGGTAGCCGATGAAAATACACCTCTCGCTTCGGGGTTCGAGCTTATCATGAGTCTCGCGTCTCACGAAAGCCTCGCAGCCCCAAATCTTGATGTGGTCTAGTTTAGGTACTTTACCAGTCCACATCTCGTGAGGAGTTTTGGCAACTTTCTTTGTAGGGACTAGATTAAGGATATGGGCGGCAGTCTCTAAGGCATACCCCAGAATGAGATTGGTAGCGAAGCTCGACTCATCATGGAACGAACCATGTCCAACAAGGTTCGATTACGCCTCTCAGCCACACCATTCAACTGCGGTGTCCTGGGAGGTGTCAATTGTGAGACAATCCCACATTCCTTTAGATAGTCGAGGAACTCTGAACTAAGATACTCACCACCTCGATCGGATCGAAGCATCTTAATGTTCCTGCCCAATTGATTCTCGACTTCCTGTTTAAATTCCTTAAACTTCTCGAAAGTCTCTGACTTATGCTTGATTAAGTAGACATATCCATATCTACTGTAATCATCAGTAAAAGTCAAATAATAACGATTAGCATCTCTTGTGGCATGTTTGAATGGTCCACACACATCCGTGTGTATAAGGTCCAACAAACCTTCACCCCTTTCACACGAGCCTGTGAAGGGTGACTTTGTCATTTTTCCAAGTAAGCATGATTCGCAACTATCATTTGACTTTAGGTCAAACGACTCCAAGACTCCATCCTTTTGGAGTTGGCCTATGCGTTTCTTGCTTATATGTCCAAGACGACAATGCCATAATGATGCTTTATCCAAGTTATTATTAGTAGTAGAATCAATACACAAAACATTATTTCCTAAGTTATCTACAATAGATACAGCTTCATACACACCATCACAAGGTAATGCTTTAAAATAAAGTACATTATTAAAGAAAGCATTAATCGAACCAACTTCATTATCAAACGAAAAGGTGAAACCTTGTTTGTACAATGCATGAAAGGAAATAATATTTCTTGCCATTTCTGGCGAATAACAACATTTATTCAAATCTAAATTTAACCCACTACTTAGCGATAAAGTATAAACTCCAATCTTGGTGACAGGTGTAACTTTCCTATTCCCCATGATTAAGTTTATTCTTCCTTGCTCCACATTCTCACTTCTTCCTAGTCCCTGCAAGTCACAACAAATATGAATACCGCAACCGGTATCAAGGACCCAAGATTTCGAATGGGGTGAGTTATTAGAAATGATAGTGTAAGTACCTGCATGGTTGGGTTTGACTTTCCCATCTTTCACATCCTGCTGGTACTTTGGGCAGTTTCGCTTCCAATGAGCTTTTTCATGGCAATAGAAGCATTCAGCCTCTTTTGGGTCAGAAGAAGGAGTAATGAAACCTTTCTTGGTTCCACTTGAAGAAGAGCCATCAAGAGTCCGAGCCTTGGTACCCTTCGATGATCTCTTTCTCTTCCTCCCTCGACTTTGCCCGATTGCCAAGACCGGAGTTGAGTCTGGAGTAGGAGTGATAGCAACCGACTTCCCCTTAAGACCTGTTTCTGCGGTCTTGAGAAGTCCCTGAAGTTTGCTGAGGGTGACCTCTTCCTTGTTCATGTGATATGTCATGCGGAATTGATCATAGCACGATGGTAAGGAGTGCAAAATGATATCTATTGCAAGCTCCTCAGGGAAGTTCACATTGAGCTTCAGCAAACGGTCCACATACCTTTGCATTTTCTGCATGTGGCTCGTGACGGACTCTCCGTCCTTCATCATGGTTGTTATCATGGAGTAGATGACTTCGTACCTCTCTTGTCGTGCACTTTGATGGTATCTTTCCATCAAATCTTGGTGCATTTCATAAGGGTAGAAGTCTTCATAAGACTTTTGGAGTTCAGCTGTCATGGTGGCTAACATGATGCAAGCCACCTTGGTTGCATCTCTTTCATGAGTATGAAAGTCAGCGATCTCCTGGGGAGTTGCAGTGGACTCGTCAATTTCCTTAAGCTCCTTGTCAAGGACATATTCTTTGTCCTCGTAGCGGGTAATCATCCTGATGTTTCTGATCCATTTGTTGAAGTTGGATCCATCAAAGGTGACTTTCCCACATAGACTCATAAGAGTAAAGGAGCCATTAGGATTCGAGCCAGAAGCATTAGTTAAAGACATCTGAAAAAGAAGAACAAGTTTAGTTTAGATTTAAGAGAGTCCTTAATAAAACACCCAAATGTAATATTAAGGCTAGGATCCAATCACAATATAATATAACTTAGAAGAGGTATGCCGTAATCTAAGCTATACCATATTTGAAAGGTAGGTGAATGACGATTCACCAATTTCCACCACGAAAACCGAAATATTAAATATTTAGTTTTTATTGGTTTTAGAAATTCCTAGATTCTTTGAGATCCAATGAACTTTTCAAAGGCATGTTTCGATCTCGGGAGTGCCCTCCAGGTTTTGTGACTGGGATGCCGAGGATCACAAAACGAGGTGTGAAGTAACCATGCAAATCACTTGGTACCTTTAAAGTTTATCACTCAATCGATGTGCCGGTAAACCACACACGCTCCACCGATACTATAATAAACCTTAAGTCACCCTTTACCTACCTTGTTAAGTCCAAGTTAGTGTGCCGGTTAACCACACACGCTCCACCAACGACTCAGACAAAGTGTAAAGTGTAATTTCATGGATTAGCACCTTATTCACATTTTTCCTAAAGTAACTAAGATTGGGAATTTAATAAACATTTAGTTACTTTATATATTCATCATACTTTGAATGAGAATTTATAAGTCCTTGTCTTACCCGTTCGGCTAACGACCCTCCACCAGTCAAGCAAGCGGTGGGTGAGAATATACACCCATTAAGTCACCATTTTATAGGCAACAACCTTATACCCACCTTATAGTCCGGCTTCGTGAATGAGGCGTACTAGCGGTAAGACGACTTTATTCTTATACATATATATATAATTATTAAATTATCATAATATAAGTATAAGGGTTGAATTTTAACTTTTAAAATTCTAGGGGTTGGAACTAAAGTTTTAACTTAACTTTACTTGTTCCAAAACTTGAGGGCAAGTTTTGTAACTTTCAAAACTTTTTCATTTCTTGTAACTTATGAGTTTAATAGAGTCATAAAATGAAGACTCTTCATTTTTATAACTCTTGTGTTTTCTTAATGGTTTTAACTCAAGTGTGACTCTTGGTTTTCCATAACTTAAGGATAAGTTATGGACTCCATTAAAACACATTATGATCAAGAATTAAACTACCAAATAGGTTACAAATAATTCCTATGATCATCTAAAACATCATAAGAACAAGAACATGAATATGAACACAATCAAAAATTACATAAAACTTTGTAATTTTGATAACTAGTTGTTGTAAATGAATTAGCAAGACATTACACCACCAAAAACAAGTTTACATTTACTAAAACAATTTAGGGTAATGTTTTTAATTCATTTTCCAGCAACTGAATCGAAATTCTGCACTCATTCGACCCTACTCGCCGAGTGCATGAACATGACTCGCCGAGTTGGTTGAAGATACACATGGACTCGACGAGTCCCCCCTATAGACTCGACGAGTCCATTCGCAGACAGCAAATTTCCGATTCTGTTTTCAACTTTTAAGCACAAATAAGAACAAACAAGCCTAGGCTCTGATACCACTGAAGGGTTTTGAGCATTCTAACACTTCCTAAGTGTACATGCAACCCTAATAACCTTGGATCTATGTTTGTCTAATTGTCATGCAAAGTTGATTTCCAAGGTTATATTCCTATCTAACATACATGGGGAACAATTTTAACATAAAGTATAGATAGAATAACTTACCTTGTTGTTGTTTGTGTTCCTTGAAACCTTGTGAGCCTAGCACCCCAAGTGTAATGCCTCAAATGCTTCACACAACACCAAATGCTCTTGGAAGAACTTATGAGAGAATACTCACTTCACAAAATCGGCCAAGCCCTCTATTTCTATTGTGTAGCCGATTTGGGAGGAGATCATGTTACTTATATAGTGTTGACACATCTAGGGTTAAACCCTAATGTGTCATGACTCTTCATTTCCATGACCCATGGGTTTGTAACTCCCATGGAGCATCCATGGAGCATCCTATGGGTGGAACCCAACTTGATGATCCATGGAGCCTTTTAGCCCACTATACAAGATATGGATGATTTACTTAATCAACCCATATATTTAATTAGTTAACTTTTGATCATTTAATTAATTCTAAATTAATTCTTGATCAAACTAATCAAATAATATTATTAATATATTAGAACTTATAATATATTAATAATCTCCAAGCGTTATTTCTCTCATTTAGTCTATCCAATTGCATGGTGCCATGCAACCCAAATGGACCATGCCGGGTCGGGTCAAGTACATACCAAAAATAGTTATGGACTTAGACACCTTATCCAACAATTACTTCGTTTCTTGGGCTGTTATTCATCTAGATTCATCATTTTGGAATGTGTGAAAAGTTTAGCTTGGGGTATTTCGAGTTTGAAGGTTAGATCTAAGGTTGCTACCTCAGATATGGAATGGAGAAGGTCTAGAGTGCATTAAAGTCCTTGTTCTTGAGTGTTTGGTGAAGTCATCTTGTCCCAAACCCTAGCCCTATAGTGTAAAATGCCTAGATCTCTTTGGATTCACATAAAGTTTGCCACTTTACGTGATGGAAGGGTTGTAGAAGGGTAGATCTACGTTTTGGATCGATTGCATGGCCTGGAAGGCTTCTGTATGGGTTACGAGCTAGTGGTACTCGGCGAGTCACAAGGGTGTACTCGGCGACTTGCTTGAAGGTGGGCAGGAACTCGGCGAGTTGGAAGAACAACTCGGCGAGTTGGTTAAAGATAGCCTTGGACTCGACGAGTCTGTTCTTGGACTCGGTGAGTCTATTCTTGAGGTCTTAGCCTTTCCTGGTTAAGCTAAGAATCGGTGAGTCAAGGGATGACTCAGTGAGTTGAGATGGGTCTTTTCAGTGTTAGGGGACTCGGCGAGTTAGCGGGCTGACTCGGCGAATAGAGTCAGCCAGAAGGTTGACTTTGACTTTGACTTTGACCAAGAGTTGACCAGTTGACTTCTAAGGGCATTTTGGTATTTTGTGGTATTTATGGGGTTTAGTCTTTTGGCCTTATCAGGGTTGGAGTTCGTGTCGGAGGTTAGAGCAGCGTGATCTTATCTTTTCAGTCAGCAGTTGCAAGGTGAGTTATCTTCACTATACTAAGGGGTCTAAGGCACCAAGGTCGGCCCATTGGATATGATATCCTAGTAGTTGTATTATGTTGAGTCAGAGTTAGTTATGCATGCTAGTTTGATACACTTGAGGGTAGGACTGTAGGACTACCTGCGATACTGATTGATTTCATGTATGTGCATTATCTGTTACATATGATATGTTATGTGGGATGGGCTGAGGTTGTACTGCTCCGTGCGGTAGCCAACAAACCCTAGAGTATTCCAGATATGAGCTGAGGGCCCGGTAGGCATTCCAGACTCATACTGAGGACTTGGGGGCATTCCAGATATGAGCTGAGGGCCCGGTAGGCATTCCAGACTCGTACTGAGGGCTCGGTGGCAATCCAGATGTGAGCTGAGGGCCCGGTAGGCATTCCAGACTCACACTGTGGGCCCAGGGGTATTCCAGTCTATAAAGTTGTGGACCCGTTATGTGTTGTTCTGCTCAGTTGTTATGATATGTTAAGGTGTGACTGGGTTATGTGGACTGTATGTGTATCAGTATTTTGGGGGTAACTCATTAAGCTCTCGGGCTTACAGTTTCAGTTTATTGTTTCAGGTACCTCAGGGGATCGCGGCAAGGCGAAGGTATGATCGTACAGCTCCTCCTATTGTGTTATGTTTCTGGGAAAACTCTGATATAAATGTATTTTGAAAACAAAGTTGTAATGTTTTGATGAATTTGAGGTGTTTTTGAAAGTCTAAATTAAGCTTAAATTTTTTAGTGTTACATTTCCTTTCTAATAAATTTCTTTTTTTATGTGTTTATCTTTTTTATTAGAATTATTATGTCTTGTTTTGTAAAAAAAATTCTTCTGTTGAAACTCTTTTTTTCTGTTTCTTCTTATTTCTATTTGTTTCTATTCCAAATTGATCACAAATTTCTCTTAGTTGTCTCTTTTCATTAAGATGTTGGGTTTTAATTTGATGATTAAGTTTTATCTTACTACATAAAGCTAAGTCTTTTTGTATACAAGTTCCTATTAATTTTCTATATGTATAACTAATCAAAAAATCAAATCAAAATAAATTATTTAAGTGCAAGGAGGAAGGATTTGTGGATATCAAATGGTATCCTAAGGAAACACCATTTTTAAAAAGGTAATTTTAACAATGTTTATTTGCCTGAATATTCGTTGCACGGAATAAAATTGTACAGTTAAACTTTTGGTAATCATATATTATAAAAAATATTTATGTTACTTATATTAACTACAAAATAATACTTATAACATTTGGTTGATGTAAAATTATAATTAATTTGAATAATAAATAAAATAACATTTATTAAAATCAAATCATTTAATGGTTTCTACTTGTGTTTTATATGTGTATAAAATTAGCTATATTTGTCAACTATTTTAATTAATTGTTATGATTTGTAAACTTTTAAAATTATTTGACAATGTTTTAATTTCAAATCATTAGGTTCTTTTATATATATATATATATATATATATATATATATATATATATATATATATATATATATATATATATATATATATATATATATAGGGTTAAGTTATTTTGTTTTTACTAACTATTGTGTGTCAGAATGCACAGATCTGGACCATCAGATGGAATATAATCAAATGTCATGATTTGAGGGTCTATGATAGTAGAATAGGATAGCATGTACCATATAATCACACAAATTTCAGCATAAGGGCATTTTAGTCAATTAACCTATATTAAAAAAGGAAATTTTCGGATTTTTAGGGATGATTAATTCCTTTATTTTTTAAAAATCTGAATATTTTAAATTAATTCAAATTTAAAAATCCGATTTTATTCTGTCAGAATGATAAAGTGTCAACCATAAACTAGTGAATGTATTTTTCGATTTTATTCTGTCAGAATGGTAGAATGCCAAACATAAACTAGTAAATACATTCTGAAAGAATACACAAAATCGATTCTTGAACTAATAATATATCAAAAAATTACATTGTATGATTGTGATTCATTGAATAATAACAAACATTCTGAAAGAATAAACAAGTATAATTCTTAAAAAATAACAACATTCTTAAAAAATGAGTGTGATCGTTCTTTAATTCATTCTTCAACCCTTTCCCATCAGGTCTTCAAGCCATTCTTGAAGCATTTTCTACCAGAAATTCATTGCCAGGTAATTTGTAGTGATACACTTGTAAAACCTGCACATTAAACATACAAATAATTAACTACAATTCTATCAGAATACAACAAATAATATTCTTACAAAATAAACTATTCTGCAAGAATATTATTTAAGAATTTGTATTATCAAGAAATATCCAACAAACAAAATAAGGAACTAGCATCAACCTATTCTGATAGAATAAGGAACTAACATTCTTCGGGTTCCATGTGTTTCTTCTCGATATGTTCAATGTATTAAACTACAAATTCTGACAGAATAAGGAACTAGCATCAACTTATTGTTATGAAAATGGCATCCAACCCAATCTAAATTGAGTTATATAGTTCTGAAAAGAATAAGGAACAAAGTAAAGTAAAAACATTAATGATTTTTAACTATTTTTTCATTGAGACATTTTATCAAACACGTGGTGTGCTTCTTCAGTTTCTTCAAAAAAATTAGTGATAGTCTTACCAATTTTGGCAATCAAAATTGGGTTTTGAAATCTGGAAAACATAATTCACAATCAAAAGTTAAGTACTTTTGAGATTATGTACACCAGTATCAGATGTCAATTTGAATTACTAGCCTAAAAAAAAATTAAAAGTACCTCGGATTGAAATTATTTGGTGGCGACGCCCTTTTCATCTTCAGTTACAATGGTTTAGTCTTGTGAAGAAGCGGAGCAGTAGAAGAAGCCAACCGTGAGACATAATCGAACCATTTTATAAGTAGCGGAGGAGACGAGGAAGAGGCTACACGCGTTTTCCATCAATTCTTGTGACAAGTTGCCTCCATCACCATCATCACCGATGATGATTGATCGATTAAAGAAAAAAATGAGTTTATGAAAAGAAAGAAAATCTTAATAATTGATTGGAGAAGGATAATTACCTGGTAATGAGTTTTGAATCTTGATGATTGATTGTAGAAGAAGAAGCAGAAGACGTGGATTAAGATCGATGATGAGTTAGATTTAGGGCTAGGGTTAAGTAGTTGGTCAAAGAGATTTTTATGCTAATTCCCATTAATTAAGAGATTTTATTTTAATTATCATTCTAAAGTTACATAATTACCCTTATTCAATTTTTTTAATTATTTAATTATTCCTCAATTCCTATTGGTGCATTCAGTCACACAATAATTATCAAAAACATTTGAACCTAACTTTCTATATATATATATATATATATATATATATATATATATATATATATATATATATATATATATATATATATATATATATATATATATATATATATATATATATATATATATATATATATATATATATATATATCGTATTAACTATTTTAAAAAAAAATATATTCATCTTAACACTACATCGGATGTTCTTTACCAGAAAAATACAGATGGCTGAAAGCAAATTGGTGGCTGATTGTGCATCACAAGAATAAAACAAAAATTAAAATATGGTTTGAACTTTGAAGTGGCTAGCATACCCATCAATGGTGTCCGTTTGCTGAAAAAAAAAACCTATCTCGAAAGTCGGTGCCAAACATAACCTTCAAACACATACGAAACAGCCACGCCACCTCCATTTCTCCTTCACAGTTCACACCAATACCAGAACTCCGACCAAGCTTCAATGGACTCAAATCTGTATACATTGCTGCAAAGTTCCCCTTACTGTCCTTCATCGTTACTCGGTTCATTTAAACCTAATGTGCAAACCATGCAATCGCCGATGAATCGAGCGTATTCTGGTGATCAATTGAGTATTCCGAGGCTCAAATTCGAGGGTAAACGTCGGTTATCTGTTGTCAAATCGATTCCAAAAGCAGAAATTAATGATTCTTCGACTGTGGAAGTGAAAGCCACAGAAGACGTGAAGGAGATTGTGAATCCGGTTTATGTGCCCACGCCTTCAAATCGACCTCTTCGTACTCCTCACAGCGGGTAATCTGATTGCAATCTTACTTAATCTGATGTATTTAATTAGTACTGGTATTAAGTCTGTTGTATAAATTGCATCAGATACCACTTTGATGGGACTACAAGGAAATTTTTTGAGGGTTGGTACTTTAAGGTCTCGATACCAGAACGAAAACAAAACTTCTGCTTTATGTACTCTGTGGAGAATCCTGCATTTAAGAAGCCATTAAATGGTTTGGAGCAATTACAGTATGGACAACGGTTTACTGGAGTTGGAGCTCAAATCCTTGGTGCTAATGATGAGTACATTTGCCAATACACAGAAGAATCTCACAACTTCTGGGGAAGTAAGTTTATTAACTTAATTATAACCTTTTTGTTATACTATCACTGAATTGATTTCGTCAACTTACAGGTCGACATGAGCTGAAGCTTGGAAACTCTTTTACATTGCAAAATGGAAAGAAGCCTCCAAACAATGAAGTTTCACCCCAGGTTGATCTTCTTCCTTGACGAAACTAACTAAATCATTTGTTTCTCTGTAGTTTACATACAAAATTTTAAACAGAAGTGGTCTAAATGCAGATTTTTAATCAGAGTGTGGTTGAAGGGTTCCAAGTTACTCCACTTTGGAATCAAGGTTTCATCCGTGATGATGAAAAGTGTGTTTCTTTTCCATTCTTTTCTCCCTTTTAAGTGTAAACATCTATAACAACAGAATCACAACAGTTTTCATTCATTATAGTTTTAGCAACAATATGAAGCTGTAAATATTTTAGTCTCATTTCTTTTAACTTCTTCAGAACACCTTATGCAAAAACTGTAAAAACTGCACGTTGGGAATACAGCACACGCCCTGTTTATGGTTGGGGAAATGTGGGGTCAACACAAAAGTCAACAGCCGGTTGGCTTGCTGCTTTTCCTGTATTCGAACCTCATTGGCAAATATGCATGGCTGGTGGACTCTCTACAGGTAAACCTTTTTTTTTTTTAGTGTATTCAAATGAAAATCAAGAAATAAAAAATTTATTTGGAAACATTTACTGAAGCTCTAAATATTTTTCCAGGTTGGATAGAATGGGGTGAAGAAAGATACGAGTTTCAAAATGCCCCATCTTATTCTGAGAAGAATTGGGGTGCTGGTTTTCCAAGAAAGTGGTTTTGGGTAAATACTAAATAATAATTATAAATTTATAATCCCCATTATTTATTTAAAGAAAAATTTCTTGTTTTATCTTTTTTAACAAATTTAATGTCTATAGGTTCAATGTAACGTTTTTAAAGGTGCAAGTGGAGAAGTTGGTTTGACTTGTGCAGGTGGACTTAGACAATTGCCAGGACTATCTGAAACCTTTGAGAATGCTGCACTGGTAAATTTTTTTATTATAATTTTAAAAAAATAAAAAATTGGTTAGATTTTTTTTTTTTTTTTTTGTATATAAATATTACTGTTTCAGATTGGAGTTCACTACGGAGGAATTTTCTATGAATTTGTTCCATGGAATGGAGTTGTTGAATGGGAAGTTACTCAATGGGGTTACTGGCATGTGACAGCATATAATGAAACACATAAGGTGATTATCTATTTATCTAAATATCTTTATGAGTAAATGACGATTTTGCCCTTGGCTGTGATGAACAGATAGAACTAGAGGCTTCAACCAAGGACCCGGGGACCACATTGAGAGCTCCAACTACAGAAGCTGGGTTTGCAGCAGCTTGTAAAGATACATGCACTGCTGATTTAACATTGAAAATTTGGGAAAAAGCCAATGGGAAGGTACTTACTATATTATGTTTTTAAACATTATTTAAAACTATTTTTTTTAATTATTTTTTTTTTTATGGATGTGTAGCTTATTTTGGATGTAACAAGCGATATGGCAGCTGTAGAGGTTGGTGGTGGGCCATGGTTTAATACATGGAAAGGGAGAACATATACACCTGAAATTGTTAGTCGTGCAATTAATCTTCCTATTGATGTGGAAGGAATTCTTGGTTCGTTTCCATTGTTGAAACCTCCTGGTTTGTAGGGAATTTTGTTTTTGTTACTTCATGTAGTTGAATCACATCTCTAATGATTTGATTTTGATATGATACATAAATATATAAAGTTGTATGTTGTATATTTTATGTATATAAAGATATTTTGATGGGTGTACTTGTTACATATGTTATGTATATCTAAAATGCTAATCCTTGTAGTTTTAATATAAACTATCTCAAAAATAGTTGATTTTACATCAAAGAGACTATATTGATAAGCCAACGGTTATTCATGTCTACAATGGGAAGTGTGGAAGGCCCAAGAAAGACCCAACAGTGTAATTATTTGCAACCTCAGCTCTCTTTTTGTTGTTTGGACGGATTTGCCCTTGAATAAATTGTTTTGTCGTGTGTGTTGGTGGAAACCGTTAAGGTTGTGCTCCTCCCACTTTTAGGTGTAGTGGGAAACGCATTTTTTGGTCTGGTCCAGTGAGTTGGGAGAAAAGTGTGTATTTAAGCTGCTTTTATTCTCCTAGGGTAGCAGCTAGAATTTTTGTAAGAAGAACTTGTTCTTGGAGAGCCAATCCTCTCGAATGAGTGGAATGTTTTATCTTTAAGCTGCCTTTTGTGTTCGTTCTCCTGTTTCATTGCTTTGTGGTGTAGTGAGGATAAGCAGATACTTACCGATTGGTATCAGAGAATGGTGGCTCTTACAAAAGAGGTGAATATTTCAGATAAGAAGAGGTTGGAGAGTCTTGAAGAAGCTATCGGCACTAGGGGTGAGCAGTTTGTACTAATCCAAAATCACGAAATTGAGATTTGGTACCATCGGTACCGATATTAGTACCGAAAACCGGTACCGACACCAATTATGTTAATTCGGTTTGGTACTTTGGATTGACTTTCGATCAAGTTCAATTTTCGGAAAATTGGGAATGGTACAAATCGGTACAGGTTCTGTCTCACGTTCATCCCTAGCCGGTAGTAGGCACTATCATTGAAGAACAACAAAACTAGTTCGTCAACTCTAGTATCAAGTAAATCCACAATCTGGAGGTGAAGTTTGAAATTGAGATTGTCAAGAAGCTGGATGTTCTAATGGGAAAAAGATGAAAGGAATAGAGGAACCAAAACACCGGGTGCATTTGGGGAAACCATTATTACATCTTTAATCAGAACAAGAGACTGGTGGGGGAAGGACAATATGGCTCAAGGAAGAAACGGTAGACCGGGGTTAATATTTGGATTATTCGATACTAACCCTGATATGGGTAGGTATGAATATCGCCACCGCAAGATCGACGTGCCTTCATTTGATGAGACAAATCCAAATGGGTGGATATTGCAAGCAGAGTGGTATTTTGCTCTCTACCAATTGAAGAAAAAATGGAAGCGGCGGTGCCAAGTAGAGATGAGTTATAAAACTGGAAAATCGGACCGAAACTAGAATCGGGTTTAATGGATCGGACCAGTTTAGTGGACCAAGGAACCGGAAACTGAAAGGTTATCAAAAAATACGCCTAATGATTTATTAATCTATTTTCTCTGCTCGACGACAAAGGCTACTAAAAAAAATCTCATCTCGTGCGACCGACATCAACTAGAATACATTCAACGATCTCGTTTTTCCCCCTTGTGTGTGATCAACGACAAGACTACAAGAGGGACTCAAAAAAACTTTATATTCTCCTCTCTAGGATCGACATTGTCGATCCTATTCATCTCGTTTTTATTTTTCTTTTCATTCTCAATTGAACTTCAAATCAATCTCATGCACTCAATTAAAGAGCAATGGTGGACAATTGGGTAGATAACAATGAAGATACACAAGTAAGTTGTCAAGAATTTTGATTACATGTGTTATGATGTTTGTGTTTTTATTGTGTTTCTAGATTAATGTTAATATTCAAATATTATGTTATGTAATGGAATCAACTATTATGATATTTTTGTTTCAAGATTGTATAGTATTTTTAGTTTTGTGATTCTAGTATTGTAGTGTCAACTGTCAAGTAGGGATGAGACTTAATTGTCATGTATTGTAGGTCAAGTTTATGAATCAAGTTATGTTATTGTGTTTCTATTGTCATCTATTGTAGCTTGATGATGATGAGGTGTTTGTTGACAACACCCAAAAAGAAATCAATGAAGAACCAACACAAAAGAGAAAAAGAGTAGGGAAAACAAGGAGCGATGGTTGGAAATCATTTGAGGATATTTTTATTGATGGAGTTTGACAGGGAAAGTGCAAATGGTGTGAGAGGGTTCTCAAATCCGATGGAAATAATGTAAACAATTGTAAACATATAAACAAGCATATAAACAATTGTAAACAAAACACTGATAATTTGAAAAACTAACCAACATTACAATTTAAAAAAAGAACCATCCGGGGAGGATAGTGTTAGCACTTGGAAACATGACGAAAAACAAATTAAAAAGGTTGTGTTGAATTTATTTGTAGTGACTGGTCTACCTTTTAAGTTTGTAGAAAATGAGGCATTTATTGAATACACAAATGCACTAAAAGGGAAGGTAGTTGTACCTTGTCGAACAACAACTTCAAAAAATGTGTCACTTTATTATCAAGAAGATAAAAATAAGTTGGTAACATTCTTATGTAATTCCCTTAACACAATTCATTTGACCACTGATTGTTGGACAAGTCCAAGTAAAATGGTACATTATATTGTCATTACCGCACACATTATTGATGATAATTAGGAGATGCACAAATGAATAATCAACTTTAAAGAATTAGATAGTCAATGGGAAAAGATATTTGGCAAAAAGTGTTGAAATGTATTCAAGGGTGAGGTATTAAGAATGTCATGACTTGCATGGTTGATAATGCAAGTTCTAATGATAAAGCAATAGAGTTTTTAAAAAACAAATTACCAAACTTGTACAATGAAGACACATTAGGTATATGACACACGTTATCAATCTAATTGTGAGAGATGGGATGAATAAAAACGAAGAGAGTGTTAAATGTTTGCAAAATTTCATAAGATATGTTAGAAAGTCTACACCATGGATTGCCTTGTTTAAAAAGTGCATGAAAATCGTCAGGCTGGCATCAACCAAATTTTTGTGAAACGATTGTCCCACTCGTTGGAACTCAACCTACGACTTATTGAAGATCACGGTGGATTTAGGAAAAAAAAATCTACAAATATAAAATGGAAGGTAATTTCTTATTCTATTCCATAATTTCTTTTTCTTTTTCTATTTCCTGCATTGTGATGAGTTTTTTTGTTCGCTTTAAAGTGTCATATTTCATTATGAGTATGCTCAGACTGATATTTTTAATAATTGTAGTTCACTAATAGTTATAGATTCTGGAAACACCTTATTTGCATGTGTATTGAGTCACAACCCTCTAAAAATGAAATATCAGTTCCATTACAACATTGTTGCTAAATTTTAGTTAGCATTAAACTGTCATATCTATTTTGTTATAAGTTCGTTCGAGCTTTTTAAAAAAAATTGTAGTTCACTGTTTGGCAATAGTTAGACTCCAAAACACCTTATTTTTGTATGTATTGAGTCACTTACATGAGTTACAACCCTTCAGAAATGATATATCAAATTTTTTTTGATAAATCATTCATTTGTACAAGATGTGGTAACCCATTTAGTGAAGATTTTGTCACTTGTCAAGCAATGGTCTCTTTTCTTGAGAATTTCATGGTCAAAATAAAATTGGTGTCGACGACTTCAAACCGCTGGCAAATCGGTTTTTTGGAGAAGTATGTCGCGTTTACAAGCATATGCATGTATGGTTGAAAAACAAACAATTTTATTCAATTGGGAAAGATATAATAGAAAATTATAAGAAGTATTGGGGCGATTTTGAAAATTAAACGACTACATGTACTTTGCGACTCTTGGATTTGCAAATGAAGACATAATTTCTTACATGCTTTTGAAACATTGATCAAGTACAAGATGCCAGAAAATAATCCCCTTTAGGAATTAGATATCACTGCAAATGATAAGTCTTTAATAAAGGATATTGAAAAGAGGTTTGAGAACTATTTTAATGAGTACAATACCGACTCTAACATACCATGAAACTGGTGGTAGTCAAGATGTCGTGCATACTGATGACGATGACGACTTTTTGGGTGGCTATTTTGTTATCGACGAACCCATCAGCTTCAAAGGAAACAGAGTTAACACTATAATTAAACGAAGGATAAACACAAGGTGTTAAAGACTTTGATATACTAGTTTGGTGGAAAAATAACGCATCCCATTACCCAATTCTCTCGCGGATGGCAAAAGGTATAATTTTAATTACTTATAGTTTTTATTATAAGGTAGCATAATTTAACATTATATGTTTATGTTATTAGATCTTTTGTGCATTCAAATATCTATCGTGACATTTGAGTCCGCATTTAGTACCAGCGTCTGCATAATTGATACTTACCGAGCAAACTTGTCTGCACCTATAATAGAGGCCTTGGTTTGCACACAGTATTAGGGAAGGAAATAAAGGAAGCCGATTGTTGACCATGTTGAATATTTTTTTAAAGATGATGACATCGCTAAAAGTAACAAACTAATTCATTTTATTATCTAATAACAAAACGTTGGTTATATACTCACTTTCACATTAATTTGTTCCGGTATATATTAGAGTTTGAAGACACGATACACACCCAAAATGGAAATGGAAAAGGGCCGACAGATATTAATGAAAAGAAAGTCTTTATTTCACTTCATATGAAAGTATTTCGTTCTTCAAGATGTTTACGTAAGAATGTATGTAAAACTCGCAAACTATACCCATTATAGTTTTTCCGAAAGTGTGTTCCAATTTGTGATAATAACTCGATGAAATACTAACTTTTTACGTAAGGTAAAAGTGTTGATATCGAATGATAATAATATAGAAGTTGTATTTGAATCAATATAAAACGATACGTTTTCTTGTATTGTACTTGTATCCCTCCCTAAAACATGAAAAGACTTGAAAAGTAGGGGTATGAACTCACTTGTTTGGTTTGAAGAGAGTGATTTCGTCTATCTTTTTACCATCTTACTCCCGTTGTGGAGACCTTCGATTATCGTTTATGTTGTGTTAACTAAAAATCGTCCGATCTTTAATTCGAGTTTTTAGCTCTCTACTACTGTTACGAAACTTAGAAAATTCGTAACTTCTTCATACGAGGTCCAATATGAGCGATCTTTTTATGCACGTTCACTGTTTAATGTAATCTACGACTATTGCTTAGATACTTAAGGCTAAAATGCATTTTATTGGAATTTCACTTTTTACGTTTAATAATGTTTTACCGGATGTGTCGTGAATATTTAAGTGGTCATAATTTCTTCATTATAACCCGGTTTTGAACGTTCTTTATATTTTTGGAAACCTTGGCACGATATCTAAGATTTTATGCATTCCAAATTTAGATTTTTGAGGTTAATTTCGTTGATTCCAAATAGTTTCGTTGTATTTGCCTTTGAGTGTTACATTGCTTTTGGAAAAATATAGGGTTGTCACATTCCCCGGTGCTCCGCAAGTCCTGAAATCTTGTCCACGTTTGTTATCCACCTCCCTAGGTGAGATCCCACCTCCAGAAGTCCCTGAAATATCACAAAAGTGTGCGAGTGAAATAATATCATGGAAAATCTCGAAAAACATGTAAAATGCATGAGATTAAGCCTAGATGCAATGAAATTTTATGAAATAAAACTACAAAGTGTGTGCATGAGATGCACCTAACAAACCCCTACGCTCGTTCTCGTCGTTTCAAATCCAACCAATCTTCTCAACTATTTCCAAACTCAAAATTACTTAAGTCGATCCTTCCTCTTGTCTCTAGGGATTCACAAATTCCTACTTTGTCTAGTCATGGAAAACTAGGCTCCAACTCAAGAAACTTAAGTAAGAAAATAATTATCATTATTTTAATCTACTATGTAAATGCTATTCTTTTAATGTGTTATTGTGTTATGTTAATCTTTGAATGTTTTACGCTGATGGATAAAAGTACATTGTTATTCTATTATTCGGGTTATAGAATCCTAATACGATTTATTCGGGGTTTTTTTCCCGGTTATATTAGGTCGTTAATCATATTGTACATGTTATTCGGGTAATAACCGAACCGAACCAGTTAATACCCGAACCAAACCGAACCTATATTGGTTAATCAGTTCGGTTTTCGGTTCATGCAATTACACTTATTCGGTTTTCGGTTTATTTAGGGTTGGGTCGGTTCGGTCCGGTTCCGACCCGAGTAACATCCCTGGTTGAATGATGTATTTATTATGCAATAATCTAAACCATCTAAAACACAATAGAGAGTGTACCTAGTCGTGTAATAGTATAATAAATGTAAGAAAATGTGTCGAACACAAGGGAAATGAGTATGATTTTAACTAAAAAAATGCTGCTATTAATTAAACTAATAAAAATATTGTAAAGGGGGGGGGTTATCTAGTTTTGCAAATTTAGAAAACTTAAATTATCAACTAACAATTAAATAAATAAATCCATAAAAGTCAAAATCAAAGCATAGTATCAAGTTTCATCTATGCTATACGAAAAGCTAAAAGGTATTAGCCATAACTAAATCAGAAAACAAGTAAACATTGAGTAAACTAGATTAGACATGTTAAATCAAGCAAATCGAAAGCTAAAGGGTATTAGCCATAACTAAATTAAGTACCAATTATATTAATAAATAACAAAAATGTAGCTAAATGTACTTAAATATTGCACAATATATATGACTAAATATAACAATATCACTTCACTAGGAACCAAGGAGCTTGCTTCTTTTCAAGAACCACCAAAAGCACAAAACTTCAAGGAAACAATACAATAAATGCTAGGGTTTTCTAAAATAAGGAGTCTCGAAGACTATCAAATGGGGAAACCCTAGAAGTTAGTGTCATTATATAAGGCTCAAGGCCCAAAAATTATGGTTTTAGGTAATTGTGGCAACTCGGCTTGACCCTTACTTGGTCATGTTGCAACTTATGACATGACACGCACCACATCTCATGTTAAACACGCTGCATACTACGGTTTTTCCCCAAAGCCTCAAACCCATCTTCCTTAATATTATCAACCAAGTAAAAACAAAAAACAAACGTTACAAAATTGAACCACAAAGATGAATCGACAACAAAATCTTTCCAATAACCCAATCCATGATTTTATTATATAAGCATGATAACTTATTCTTATTATTTTTTATGAAAAGTGAAACTGATATGTTATAGAATTTTTTTTTCTAACAAAAATGGTTATATTGCCTAATTTTGTGAATTGTATTTATGGTGGCACGACCGTGTATGTTAATATAGTGATATGGCAAGAGGCAGTCTCACTTATTATTCTAGCAAATAAGTGATGTGACAAATATCCAATGCTAGCAAGACCATCTCAAACATATCAAAACAATATTTCTGAACACGAAAACCATATCGTCCTCTTCTCGAGTTTTAAAAATAAGAATATGAAAAGAAATTAAAGAGAAGTGAAAAATGATATGTTTTATAGTTTTGTAATTGGTTAATAGATAAAAAAAAATTAACATATTTTAATATGCAAGATAATGTCCAAAATAACCAACAACATGTTTTAATAAATAAAAACAATGTTCCAAAACAATCACAAAGATGTTTTAATCAATATATAACACAATGTTAAAAAAAAAACATGTTTTAAAACAATCAAACACATGTTTTAATCAACACAGGCCAAAAACAATCAGTAAGTTTTAACTTTTATTCTTGTGTTTCCATCGTTTTATCTAAGATATTCATCTGTACGAAGATAATCAAATATGTCTTGTGCTTTTTTCCCGAGGTCTCCAAACAAAAAAGTTACATATTTGACAAGTCATAAGACCTTATTCCCATAAATACAATATTAGTGAGAAAGTTTTCCAATATTGTATAAAAAGAAAATAACAAGTATTAATGAAATAAATAAGAAATGAAAGAAACAAACTAACGTCCATTTGATTCAAAACAAACTGAAACTACAAAGATGGAATTGACAACAAAATCTTTTAGGAACCAATCCACGATTTTCGTTTGAACATCATAACTTACTCTTAATATTATTTAGGAAAAGCGAATAATATCGATATCGATATATAATAATAATAATTTTTTTTTCTGCCAAAAATTTATTCAAAGGCCCAAATTGGTGATTTGGGTTACGTCTACGGTGTCACTGACGGCGTAAGCAAACGTGGTGATATGGCAAGAGGGAGCCCGAGGACTCACCCAGTCATTATGGTAGCAAATCAGTGACGTGGCAAATATTCGATGCCAGCGAGGCCATCTCGAACGTATCGAAACCACGAATCTTCTCCCTTCACGAATCACAAAAAACCCTACCTGTCGCACTCCCTTGATCCTTTTTCATCGAATCTGTAACTCCTTCAAAGGAGCTTGAAATCGGCACCAGAGATCCATGGAGAGGATCGTCGGAGATAAGTACAAGTTAGGTCGCAAAATTGGAAGCGGATCATTCGGTGAAATCTTTCTCGGTCTCTCCCTTTTCCATCTCAAATCTTAGTCTAGAAACGAGACTTCATTTATGTTCATGTTTTGTACTGCTTCTCACCACTTCAAATTTGTGTTTTCAGCTACGCATGTGGATACACATGAAATTGTTGCTGTAAAAATGGTAAGATTCAGTTTTAGATTTGAAGTATGCGTTCATCCGTGTTTGTTTTGATTGTTCAAAGTTTTTCTATTAGTGTATGCTTTTTCCGATTTGTAGCGAGTTATGTATGTAGTTTTCTATTTTTGTGAAACGGGTTTAATGAATCAACTAGAACCGATCCGATTTCGGTATGGGTAGACCGCAAACAAGGATGGATGAATAAATACCTTTGTCTGATCTCTAATGGAAGAGTATACTGCTCGATTTCTGGATGATATGGATCTACTTTGTTTGATAGAGAAGAAGCTCACTTTGCACACAGTGGATTTCTCATTTGTGTGGCTAGAATGCTATACTTGAGTGGTTTCATCATTCATGGTTTGTAATGATTTTGGCACACCCTTTCATCATTCTAGCTTTTGGGGAGATCTAACAATTGGTATTATAGCCATGTGATACTTCGATTACTAACCAAACAGAAAAGGCTACTGACACTGAGGAGTTGAACTGAACTTTTGTTGGTATATATGCGATAGTGTGATGAAGAGGGTAAAAGACAATAGGATGTGTTGTCTAGTATTGCTGATATAAAAGCCACCATGCACATCTTTTCTATGGAAGCGTGATGGCATGTCATTCAGAAACTACATTTCTGCACAGTATGGCATCATGTGGAATAGTGTCGCTTTCAAATTTCATTGTGGTTCTCTCATTCTTTGTCACTTGATATCTGCTAGTAGGTGGATAAGATCCATACATAGTGAAGATGCCTTTGTGATTTAAACTTGTATCAATAAACCTAATATGCTCAATAGCCCACATATATTCTTCTTCATACTTTTCAAAAATATTTGCTAATCAGCATTTAGCTAATGAGCAATCAAATTTTACTAGGAAAATAGGCAAACCAAGCACCCACAATTGCTTTATGAAGCCAAGCTATACAATTATCTCCAGGGAATAGGTAAGTTAATTCAACATTTGCTTTGCTGAAGCACAAATACTTATATTCAACATGTTCTCCAATTCTAATTCTTACTTTCATATCCTACAGTTGGAATTGCTAGCATCCATTGGTCTGGGGTTGATGTTGAGGACAATGTGCTTGTTCTTGACCTTCTTGGGCCTAGTCTTGAGGATCTATTTGTTTATTGTGGAAGAAAATTCTCATTGAAAACAGTTTTAATGTTAGCTGATCAAATGGTAAAATCTTTAAACATATGCTTTAATTGCCTTTCATCCATAACTTTCGGATAACAAATAGTCTACACCAGTCATTGCAGTTCTAAATTTTAGTTTTCTATATTCTTTTTACAGCTTACAAGAATAGAACTGATGCATGCTAAAGGATTTCTGCATAGAGACTTGAAACCAGATAATTTTCTCATGGGTCTAGGCAGGAAAGCAAATCAGGTAATTTCAACTGTCATTATATATATATATATATATATATATATATATATATATATATATATATATATCCTAAATACAACATCTTTTTTTGGGTTTTCTAAATTTCAGAATAAAGTATAAACCTTTTATAGAGTGAATATTATGATGTATGCTTATAGACTATCTACTAACTTCACCAATTGTTTTTATCAGGTCTATGTTATTGACTTTGGACTTGCTAAAAGATACCGTGATCCCACCACAAGTTGCCATATTCCTTACAAGTAATGATTGTCTTTTATTATTATTGTCTTCATATCCTTAAATTTGTAATTTTTTATTATATTTTATTGGTTCTTATATATTTTCTTACCATATATCTATACAGAGCAAACAAAAACTTGACAGGAACTGCACGTTATGCTAGCTGTAATACCCATTTGGGAATTGGTATGCAAATATTCGTGCATAAATTCTTTTTACAATCTCATATTTTTATATTTTATATTTGCATTTTCTCTTATACAATTTTTTTTTTTTTTATAAATTCAGAACAAAGTCGGCGTGATGACTTGGAGTCTCTGGGCTATGTTTTCTTGTACTTTTTGAGAGGAAGGTATGTGATTAAATGCCTATGTTGTGAAATCTAAAAAAAATTAGAGTTTTTTGTTTTTTGTTTTTTATTATTATTATTATTTTTGCAGTCTTCCATGGCAGGGACTAAAAGGTGCAACAAAGAAGCAAAAATATGACAAAATATGTGAAAAGAAAGTATCGACTCCTATTGAGGTATTCATGAAACAATATACAAAATATAACTTTCTTTTTTACTGCTAAAATAACAGTCATATTTAAATTGTTTTAGTGGACTATGAAAATCATTTTCAATTTATTTGGCAGGTTTTATGCAAGAATCATCATGTGGAGTTTGCCTCTTACTTCCAATATTGCAGATCTTTAACATTTGATCAAAGACCTGATTATGGATTCTTGAAGCGCCTTTTTCGTGACTTATTTACGCGAGAAGGTATACCCTTTATTTATATAATACAATATTATATAAATTTAACCACATTTATAAAATCTGTATAACATTGTATCTGATGTTTAAATCTTGATATTTCAGGATTTGATTTTGATTACGTATTCGATTGGACAATCTTAAAGCATCAGCAATCAGAAAAGAATAAACCACAGAATCATTCAACTGTTAGTGTTTTCATTACCTTTTGTTCTTTACAATTCTAATAGCATTTCCATTCACTTTTATGAATATTGAATAATTATTTATTGATTTATAATGTGATTAATAATGTCAGAGTCGAGCAGTTCCTGGTGTGATTAACAGACCAATGCCAGTTCATTCAAATAAGCGCCAAGGTATTTAGGAAATTTCATTAAAATGTAATTTTCATGTATTTTTTTGTTACAAATTGATTCCATTGTCTAGAGAATTTAACAAGAATTTTGTAGTAAACATCGTGTGACAACTAGTGTATAACAATTAGCGTAGCAACGATCCACAATTTCTATAGGGGCATAAACGTCGTTTAATGTAAAAAAAGTAGGGAAATGGTAGTTAATAAACAGATAAACTTTGCTTATAATTAAATAATTTTTAATTTATTTTTTTTTTAATGTTAGGGGTAAATGATGATTCCTATCAAATTGGAGCAACAGATCGCAGAAGATCAAGCAATATGATGATGACTCGTCCTAATGAAAATATTTCACTCGGGAAACACGTGAGTCTCCTTAATTAAATACACGGAATCTCCTTTTTTTTGGTTTTCATGTATTGTGGTCGAATGACGATTTTGCCCTTTGTTGACTTTTGCAGTTGACCAGTCCTACACCAAAGGCGTCTACCTCATTCTCAATGGGTGGCAACTTTGTTAAACCGGATGAACCAATTGACCCGACAAAAACGACCCGCGGGTCGACTAGTTGGATCCGATCCTTACACCGTAATCGGTAACGAGAACAGGATCTGGATTTTACTTGAATTGGAAATTTAAAAAAAAAAAAAGTTAATTGCTTGGAATTTGGATGCATCTGCTCAGGATCACTTCACATGTAATTTCTTGTTCCAGTTTAAGGTTTGATTGTTATGAATATGATAAATAGTTTATTAGTTTTTTTTTTTCTTTTTTTTTTTGTTTACTCACATCTGGATATTGTTGTATAGCATTTTATAATTTTTTTTTCCTTCTATTAAAGTAGATATTTTGGTTGCCTTTGTATTTGTTGGCGTTTCATTTATATTCAGGATCAAGTTTCTTTATATTTTTATTTTTTTTTATTTAAATCAGAGTCTCTTGATGTTTATTGTGTGAGTTTTAACATAGGTACCAGAGTTGTTGCGAATGTGTATGCCCTAACCCGTATCAGGTACTTAAAGTTTTTGAAACTTTGACCAAATGGTTATTTATTATTATTACCTTTTTTTTAATGATAAAATGCTTATGATTTTGTATTATCTTTATTATTCAGCTTGTTGTATAAAATACATGTTAAATGGATTTTGGTGCAAGATGGTGGATTTTGTACATTTATGGTTGTGGGTTTGTTGGAAAGCAATTGTGATGCGAGATTTTAAGGTAATTTCTTATTTGGCAATTAAATAATTTGGAATATATGATATGCATATAATCAAGCAATTGTGATGCTGATATTTTTTTTAATACTTAAGTAGAAGTAGCAGAATGCAAGGCAAAGGGTTGGAAGATTTGGTTATATATCGTTTTAATTACTCCTACTGCTGAATCAATGGAAAGCTTTAAAATCTGTGTTGATCATGAATGAAATTCGTTGAATGAAGCACAAAAAAAAAAAGCGAATGGTTATATCATATCATGATCATGATCAATGATCATATGGTAAAATATGACACAATATTGCAGTTGCTTGTGAAGTTGGCTGGCCACGTGTACAAAGTAAAAACACAAGCAGCACAGGTGAATTTCCTGTCTTTCTTTTTTTACAACCTTTAAAAATTGTTGTAACCCATTTTATAGTCAACTGGTGAAATTAGGGTTTGATTTTTTTATTCGTCTGTAACTATAAAGTTGAATAGTGAAGCAAATCTAGTGAAGCGGTGTAAACAAGCTGAGCCGAGCCGATCTCGAGCTCGGGATTTAGCTGGTTTAATAAATGAGCCTGGCTTGCTCGAGCCGAGCTTTTAATGAGCCAATCCCGAGTAGCTCACATGTAGTTCAAGCTCGTTTACACCCATAGAAGCAGGCGACAAGTAGATAGGTTAGTGAGTTCTGTTGTGACCAATATAAAAAAATATCAACGTTATTAACATCCTAATATTTTAATTTAATGGTGTTAGGCGTAAAAGCTCATTCATATCCCCTAAATGAGTGGTATTCTGAACAAATATTTAAAATATGAAATGGGGGCCCATGCATTTTGTAACGTGAGTGAGTGGTTATTCGGTGATAAATGTTTGAGAAAGGACCACGCAATTGCAAAGAAATTTTGTGAATATGTAATTCGTAACAGTAGGATTATGTTTTAATTAGAAATAAGAATGCACTTTTGGTCTCTGAAAAATAACAAAACAGATTGTTCCTAGTTTCAGTGGTTTGTGAAATGGGAAAATTTAAAAAATAAAACATGCATAGAAATGACAAATGTGAAAGAAGTTGAAAGTAATTTTATGAAAATAAATTCGTTGAAAAATGTTGTAAAAGATGTGCAAATTGAGAAAAAGTATTTTTCTAAAAAGTAACTAATAAAAAGAGTTGGAATGTAAGAGTGGTTCATTAATTTATATTAAAATTGTTCAAAACAAGTTTATAAAAAACAAAGTGTAAAAAAAGAAGTAAAATAAGTTGCTCTAAGCGCAGAGACTTAAAAAAACATTACTAAATTTTTAAAAAACATAAGTTGAAAAACAAGATGGGAAAAATCTATAAAAACGAGTGAACAAAATTTATAAAAACAATTAAAGATTAAAATATATAAAAACAAAGTTGAGTGAAAAAGATACGGGTAGATTGTAAAAACGAATTTGTGGACCAAATGTGTAAAAGAAAAGAGATAATGATTTAAAAATGTGTTTCGATTTGTATATATACTTAGTTAGATTTTTTGTCCGTCTACTTTTATCCATTCAACATATTTATATTGTATACATTCAGTGAGTTCTTATGATCATATTTTTCCATCAACAATCAATAATGAGGAGTTCAAGAATGTTGATACTAATGGCCGTCTCAGTTTCGTCTGTTTGGTTACTTAGGTCTTGTGGTTTGGTTTAAGCTTTATGTTTCAAACGTTGTAACTTTTTTATACGATCTTAGATTTTAACGATTTTTATATTCATACGTTTGTATTTAAGTTTACTATAATTTTCGTTTAGATTATCTCTATTAAAAAACTAATATATTTTTACTTATGAATTTTATATCCTCACGTTCTTTATGAATATATGTACTTTATGAATATATGTATGGACATTTTTGTATAAAAATACAAGTAAAAATATATTACTTTTTAACGATAATAATTGGAATAATCTAAAATAATATATTTTTACTTACGATATTCATATCGCACGATATTCATGATTTGTTGGACTGTTGATAAAAAAAATGTTAATACATACATTTACAAAGAACACATGAATTTATAGATCATAAGTAAAAATAAATTATTTTTTAACAGGAGTAATCTAAATGAAAGTTGTATCGACTCAAATAAAAATGCGGGGATATAAAGATCGTTAAAATCTGAGTTCATATGAAAAAAAAATTATTGTGTATTTAATTAAAGTGACTCCCAGACCTTCGTGTTCCTAAGATCATTGGCTTATCTGACTATGCATTTCACATAGCCAAACTTATTTTAAAGTTGTGTATTTAATTAAAAATACGATTACAATATAACTAATATATATTTAAACATAAAATAATGATTTGAATGTAAAAACCCTTGTATTTATACAAAAAAATATGGTTTTTTAAATAAGAAAAATGTATTTATACGATTTTAAATGAGAAAAACTTATTTATATGGTTTAAAATGAAAAATGGTCAATAGTGAACAAAATTGGTAAAAATGATGATCGATTTAGTGTGATTTTTTTGAAATGTTCAATTATTTGTGTAATTTTTTTCAAAACTGAAAAAAAAACTCAGTGTCAAATTTTAAAAAGTGAAAACTAGAGTTGGCAATAATCGATCTGGGTTGGATTCGGATTCAGCCAATTTATTAATTGATTTGAAAATTTCAACCCAACCAAACCTATTTATTTAAATAGGTTGATATTTCCAACCCAAACAAACCTTTCAAATAAATAGGTTGTCACCAAGTTAACCCGTTTATATAGTTCCTAAGCCATCTTATTAAATAAATTGGTTAATTTTGGATTGATCCATTTAAAATAAAAATAAATTAATTAATTAACTAAAGATTACACCATTTAAATTAGTTATACATATAAATAAAATTCCAAAGTATGATAAAAGGATAATCTCAAGTCACGTATACAAAGAAATTCTTCAAATAATATTAAATATATGTAATTTCTAAGTGATTTTTTAGAGTGACTAGTACTTAAATTAATACATGATAATATTTAAATAATTATTAAATTAAATATAAATTAAAGTTAAATGAGTTGGTGGATTGAAAACGGGTTGATAATTTTTACCCAACCCAACCTATTTAATTAAATGAGTTAGACGGGTTGTGTTGATTTTTGCTAGCATTAGTGAAAACTTATAATCTTTTGTGTATATTTTTCAATTTCGACACGTCCGCATGTCATGCCAGAGTGTCACGTCATCATAACTGACACGTCATCATGCCAAATCAGTAGACAACTAGGTTGAACGGTCAAGTGGTCAGAATTATAACAAATTGAGATTGCAGTGTCTAATTTGAGACAAAAAAAAAGTGTCAAAATCGAATTTTCATGTAAACTTAGGTGTTATTTGTTTTTTCTGAGGCAAAATGTCTGCAGTCTGCGGATCACATCTGTAGACCTCTGCAGTAGAAGAGGTGGACCAAACATCTGCAGTCTAAAAAAAGAAGACTGTTTGTTTTTTTAACATCTGCGGGCTATTAAAATAAACTGAAATCTAAATAAACTGATTTTTTAAAACTTCAAAGCGAATTTTTTATATATTTTTACGACTTTATTATAAATATATAACGAATCTAGATCAAACTTTTATGTATTATTATATAAAAAATAAAAATAAAAATGGTATTAATTCATATACATATTTGATAAAAACCAACAACTTTGATTGCAAAGTTATAACTAAACATTATAATTAGTGATCAAAGAATTTGATACATAAATAGATGGAAATAAACTTCGATTTTTTTCAAATAAATCTATTAAAAACGTACGATAAATATTTTCTCAAGAAATTGATGATACTCTATTAAATAAAGTTTTACAAAATTTTGGCAAAAAAATATAAGAATATATTATGATTTTTTTTTTCATATTTATATAAACAACTTCAACGACTATTATTATAATAAATTTTTATTTATAAATTTGTTAAAAATATCATGTTTGTATCGTCAAATGTTTTTTTTTTTAAGTTTTGTAATTTTTTTTTCATATTGTTTATCATTAATAAAGTTGGAAAAAATATAAATTAAAAAAAAAAACTTAAAAAAATAAAGATATATATGTTTTTTTAAGCTAGAAGATGTCTGAAGATGTTAGAAGACTCTGGTCCACATCTGCGCCAAGAAGAGGGCGCGCAGACATTTTTAGGTCTGCAGTCTTCAAAAAAACAAACAGTCTGCGAAGACTAATGTCTGCGCGTGGTTTGCGCGGCGCAGACAGAAGACGTCTCGCAGATCTGCAGACAAAAAACAAACACTACCTTAGTGACTGTTGTGGTATTTCATTAGGAAATCTTAAAAAAAAAAACTTATTATACTTTGGCTCTATTGACAAAAAAAAGTCAACCCTACACCCCTTACTTTTTTTAACCTTTGAAACCGATAAACACTTGCAAAACAACCATTGTTATTGGTTAGCGTTAGTTTTAAGGGTTAAATTATAAAATAAAAAAAAAAGAAAAAAAAAAGACGACTTTTCATTAAGGTTAAAGTTTAAAAACTTTTCTAGAGATTTTCCTTTTTATATATACTAAATTTATTTGAAGAAATCTTTTATTTATTTATTAAAAACATAAAATCAAGATACCATCTACATCCTTTTCACTAAAAAAACTCATATATTTTTTATTATTAAAAAACACAATAATGATAATTTATATATCATTTTTTGGGATTTTTTGTGATTCTTTTTAATAAATATCATTACTATACTTATAAAGATATAATCTAAATACAATTCTAAAATAGAGCTCCATGATATATGTGACTTAGAAATGCACTCCTTCCGATAAATCAACAAAATTCCATTTAATTGCATTTAACATGTGTTTTTATAATTATTGTACCTCTTATATTAAAGTTATTGTCATAAAAGCCTTCATATTTACATGAAATGTGAGGTTATGTTCTAAGCCCAACTTTGTGTTCATATACGTCTCACATTTAGGTAAAGTTTTGTCATTTTGGGCTTTTTATCAGGTTGTAAAGAGAAAGAACAGTTGGTGAACGATGGTGACGGTGGTGTGTCGGAGATGAAGAATAAGAAGGTAGGTCATAGATGGTGCTGATAGGGGCTACCGATGTTTTATGGTGAAGATGGTGTTGTTGGCAAAAGGGTAGTGGTGGTGATGTGTAAATGAGGGATTTTATGGCAATGGTAACCAGTTAAGAATGTGCAAAACCTGATAAAAAAAGTTGAAATGTATTTTTTTGACAAATGCGTTTCTAGGTTACATAACATGTATAATGAATCTCTTTAAAAAAGAAAAAACATATATAATGAAGCTCTATATAGGAATAACAACCTCTTATAAATTTTTATTTTCTGAGTTGTCGTTGGATTGTAAAAGGATCTTCTGTAAGTTGTAGTTTTATGATAAATGTTTTACACCCAAAACCTAAAACAATAAAGTAACATTTAGCCTAGAAATACACTTCTTGCAACAAATCAACAAAGTCCTCGTAAGTTATATAAGATATAAGTGGTATCTTTATGATTGTAGTAATAATATTTATTAAAGAAAATCACAAAAAAAATTCTAAAAATGATATATAAATTATAATTATTGTGTTTTTTTAATAAAAATTATTATTATTTTGAATTTTTTATAAATAAATATAAGTTTTCTTCAAATAAATATAGTATATACAAAAAAATCTCCAAATAATCCCTGAACTTTAACCTCATTTACGATTTTTTTTTAACCCTTAAAACCGGCACTAACGAGTTACAAGGATTATTTTGCAAGGGTTTGTCGGTTTTAATAGTCAATTTGAAAATAAATAAATAAATAAATAACTTTTTTTATAAAACCAAAATATAAAGATTTTTTTTTTTTTTTTTTTGTTTTTTTGGATTTTCTTTAAAAAGAAAAACAACCGAAGTGGTAAAAACTAGACAGATCTTCATCGAATCACCTTTTTCACCTTTCTATCAACACCCCACCACCCTTTCTCTCCACAGGTTCGTAACTTCTAAACGATCAGATTATACACATCAAAATAGCATGAGAGAGAGACAGAGAACGAGATCTCGCATTCAATAATTTAACGATCCAGACCACAGCGAAGTTGAGGTTTTGATCAGGTCAGAAGAGGTTAATTTCCGATCAAAATGTCCGCAGAAAGAAACTATAATCTGGTTAAGATGAAATCCAGTAGCGGAATTCGAGATGGATCATCAGCTAAAACTAAATTCGATCCATCTGTTATCAAGAACAAAGTTGTTAGTGGAAGCTCAACCAAGCAATCGATTGATTCAAAGCATAAATTTTCGTCCACAACCACAACCACAACCACATCAAATGTTTCTAAAATTGAGGTAAAATTCTTTGTTGTTATATGATTCTGATTAGGTTTTGTTTATCGTCGGTTGAGCTGTACCTAGAAGTGAATAATAATCTATTACTGGGCTAATTGGATGTTTGAAATTGAAATTAATCAAACAATTTATGTTATCGTTAGTAGACTCGATCGAATTGCAATTTTAAATCTGCCGATTCTATCAAAAACGTCGACCCCAATTTGATTCCCTTCATCTCGCAAATAAAGAAATAAAAGGATAAGAATGTTTTGTTATCCTGATCTGATTAATCTTCAACAACAAATCTTAACAATTGTGGTCGAATTAACATATGTGGAGAATAATTTAAGAACTAATTGTTGTCGGCTGAATGTTTGGTAAACAGATTATGAAAACCGATTATCCAGATACGTAACCTCACCTAAATTAACTTATTATCAAACTATCTGATGCTGGTTCTTCAATTTCCAATGCTCAACTTGAAAATTCACATCCAAATCATAGTGGATCTTGGTTTTTTGTATGTTACAGTCTGGATTTTGGGTTATTTTACTCGATTAATATCTCCATAGCTTTGAATTTTTTCTTTTGCATGTTGATTGACTCTGTCCTCTTGTCATTCTGAAGGCTAAAGGAAAATCAATTTTGAGTTCTTCAAAGACCAAAACAACTACAAAGACAGTTAAATCAAGAGAGAAGAAAGTTTACTCCTTGCCTGGCCAAAAGTACGATGTTCCAGAAGAGGTACACAAACTTTTCTTGTTTTCATCATTTTCATAATACAAATCATTTGTTAAACACTACAAATGTTTTATTCTGTTATGATTATTGTAATACTTGATGTTCAACAGCGAGAACCTCTAAGGATCTTTTATGAGTCATTGTCTAAACAAATACCTTCAAGCGAAATGGCAGAGTTTTGGTGAGTTCTGTTCATAAATACTTTCTACTTTAAGCATATAATAAATTGTTATTCTTGAATAATTCCTCAATCCACTTCTTTTATCTGTGCTTCTAATTCTTGTTTATATTTTTAATGAGGTTCAACTAAATTATATCCAATATGTCCCTATTAGATTCATATGTATGGATAAATGATATGAAGACGTTTTTCTTTGGATTTAATAAACCGAATAAATGACCATTTTACCCTTTTAACAATCAACAAACAGTTTTCATGAAACAGTCACCATGATTTATTTATTGCATCTGGGATATGCAGGATGATGGAACATGGGATGTTGTCACCCGAAAGGGCAAAAAAGGCATATGAGAAAAAGCAGAGGAGGCAAAAGGAAATACGAATGGGAACTCCGGTGAAATCTCAGCCACCACCACCGCCAAGTAGACCGGAGACTTCAAAGAAGCCACAACCATTTTCACCACCAAACAGAGGCGGCGAAAGTTCAAAAAAGCCGCTGCCGCCGCCACAACCTGTTTCAAAAAATGGGGATGCGAAAGCAAATAAACGAATTTTGGAAGATAGTAGTGAAGATGATGATGATTTCGTGTTGAGCCACAAAAGAAGGAAAGGGTAAAATGGTAAAAACATGTAGTGTTGATGTCAACCGTATCTTTATAGATTGGTTATAACTTTAACCATGTGTTGTTTGTAATGTCTAAAATAGAATAACTTAATTTGATATTCAGTAATAAATCATAAAAAAAAAAAAAAACCATTTCATTAGAAGTTGGCCATGAGATAAAAAAAAAAAACCATATAAGGTAGGAAAACTTGATATTCGGTGTGACATTAAGAAATTGCAAGTAAAATAATACATTTAACATATATATATTTTTTGGAAATGAAGGGTCTTTAACACTTCTAACTAGAAATTACTTGTAAAGATCGAAATATAGATAAAAGTATAAAATATACATAAACCCGCAAAAATCCACACAAGATTTACCTACCACTACTCCCCGATGATCCGATATACTCTTTAATCATCTCCTTAACTTTATGCTTCATAATCTTATCTTCAACACCCTCAAGCATATTCCTATAAAACATCTTCAAACGCACAAGCTTCCCTTTATCACACGATTCCAACATGTCCTCCCACTCTTTCCCAACATCAAACGACCCCAAATCCTTAAACGAAATCGGTATATCCTTATCTCCCTCAAAAACCTTCCCAAATAGCAAACCATATAAAAAACCCGCATAACGCTCCATCACCAAACCCCTAGACTTAACCCTCTCCATCTCTTCCATCACCGCCCCTAATCTCTCCACACCATCATCCTTAACCACCGTCTCCTCCTCGTCTCGTGGCCCTTGTGGGGGCCACGAGACAACCCTAGGGGTAAAATGGTCATTTTCATGACCATTTCCAAGAATCCCATTTTTCCCTCGCCCCCATGACCAAATCTTGTAGCCACTTTCGGCTACAAGAACAGTATGGGCCGCCCCGCAAGCTACTTGAACCGGGTCAGGGAAACTCGGGCCGTTGATCAAACGAGGACTGAGCGCATCTCCACCGTCGGATTCAGTAAAAGTAGCTTCCGGGCATAACCCGAGCCCGTTTTCCATACCCCACGACCAAATTTCACCCGATGATGAAACTAGACTCGTGTGGAACAAACCACACGCGACCGAAACAAAACGAGAATTCTCGGGCAGCCCGATCACCATTTCCGGGTACATTGACCTTTTCGTGGTTCCCTGACCGAGCTGCCCGTTATCACCAAGACCGAAAGTCCAACATACACTTTTTTGTGTAACGCTTTCGGTCTTTCTATAAGTGAGTACACAAGTATGAAATGCTCCACATGCTATTTCGTAAGGTGCCAATGGAGAATCCGGGCAGAACTTTTCGACTATTTGAGGGTTTGGGCTTGTTTCCGTGTGCCCGAGGCCTAGCTGCCCGTGATTGTTACTGCCCCATGTATAGCATACTAGAATACCATCTTCATTTTTAGCTAATGCCACGATGTGTTCGCTTCCACACGCAACCTTCACAACAGTGTGACCGGGGAAGTTAATGGATACTGGGGTAGGTGTTTGTCGTTCCGGGCAGCTGCCCCACATCCAAAGCGACCCGAGGTCATCAATTGCTAGTGACATCATGCCTCCTGCTTTTACCGAAGAAATCTGGGTAGAAAAGTAAATTACTGACATAATTTATTAAATAGGAATAAGAGAAGGGTATTTTAGTCCACACCTTAAGTTCCTTTTCATTCTCGGTTACCGATCCATCTGTCATGGGCATCTTCACCAAACTTGGAACAATAGAATTTTCTCCATCAAAACCAAGTTGACCATCTGCCTCGTTGTCAAGGATATAACTTACTAATATGTCCTATGATCTACATTGGACCATTTTTTACATGACTGGAAAAGCATTCTAGGAATATTTTTCGTGATGAGGATGAGGAGGGTATTCTCGTCTTTTGCACATACGAGACATCGAAAACAAGTTTCTGTCCCATCTTGTTCTACCTTTTTGGGTGAAAGAAGAAAAATTGCAATTTTTGTCACATTAATCCAAATGTCACATCAAACACAGTACAACAAAACCTGTCATGTCATGTCATGTCATAATTCGAAAGGATACAAGCATTGTAGCCCCAGCCCCAAACTGAACCATCATCTGAGATAAATATTGGAAAATTAGAGAAAGAAAATGTTAGGCCACGTTTTCAGAATTTGTATATTAGATTTCAGATATTATATTGCAATGACCTTATTTTCTAGGGTTAAATGCAATTAACTAGCAATACACTTTCATATATTTGTATTTTACAGCATCCTACTTAAGCAAACCATATATGCAAATTGTAACAATGTTGGCATCATGTAGCAATGATGATGCAACAACCATAGTAAATTACGAAAACATGTTCATGCTCCAATTTCAGAATCTTGGAAAATATCTAGGGCAATTAGTAAATTTGATTAATCGAAATCCACAACATAATTGGATTAACATACATTTGGGGAAAAAGTATGAATGGAAAGACTACCAGCAAGAGCTAAACTGTGATAAGCACCGGCCGATATTCCAACAATTTTGACCTTATCTCTCTTATCCGTCAAATTGAATTCAATTTTCACCGGAAAAAACTGATCAACCTCCGAACCATTGCCGAGCCGGCCGAAGGTTCCTCTGCCCCATGAATATACATCACCATCAGCTTCATACAACAAAATTAAAAAGCCGAAAAGTTTACATTAGCTCGAAACTTTGTATTGTGGTGGTGGTGCCAATTGATAGATGATAAGTACTGGATAAGATTTTATTACCAGTGAGAGCAAGAGTGTGAGCTTCTCCGGCGGCAATTGCGATTACTTTCCGAGATAGATTGCCGGAATCCACGTATGTTCTTGCTTCTGCCATCGTCTTCTCTCTATTTTGGTAATTAGAATTTACAACTCCCTCGCGAATCGCGATAGATAAAAATTGCCACAAGTATATTCCATTAGGATTACTATTAATATCAATTACACCCCCTATTTATTTTCTAACACCACCAATCTATAAACACATCATTACTCTATAAACTTTTAGAAGGTGTCTGTCTTAACCGATTTTTATTTTTTAATCAAGTGTTTCATGGAGATTAATCTCATTATAAAAGTATTTTATAAGATGAGGCATATAGTGGTTTTCGTGCCAGAATTATAGTCCTCGTTATATAAACTAGATTGGAGTGATAAAGTGAAATCACAAAGTTGATCTTCATGAGATCTTGTAAATGCGTTTTATGGTGGTGCAAGACAAATCAAACATAGAGTTATGTTACTAATTCAACAAGGATTAGAAAAGATTGTTGCTAGCTTTTAATTTTGGGGGGTTTTTGACTTATCTTTTTAAAAGGTAAAAGTTTTTTTTGGAAAAAATAAAATATAAAAGATGTTTGGTAAAAGATTTTAAAAGTTATTTTTGGATTTTTGATATAAGAAAAATTGATTTTTTGGAAAAGTAGAAAAACATAACTTTTGGCCTTCCAAAAAAATAAGCCAAACACCCCTTTAATATCGTCCTTATTAGCAACTAAACCCTTAGAAAAGATTGTTGCTAGCTTTAATTTAGTATCGTTCTTATTAGCAACTAGGGGTGGACATAATAACTAAAAAAACTAAATAAAATCAACTTAATAATAACCATATTACAAATGCAGTTTCTATTTTTGATTAACCAAATATATGGTTCGGTTATGGTTTTCATTCAAAACCGAACCGAATCGAACCAATAATATTAATGATCAATGTTTTTAATATAATATAATATTAAATATGTATCATGTAATTATATTTGGTAAAGCCGGTCCTAATGAATTAACCAGAGAAAATGGACTTTAATTGTTATTAATAAAAGACTAAAATGCAAATTTGGTCCTTGTGTTTAGCCAAAAAAATGTGGATGGAGTCCAAAATCTTTTCAATTTGCACTACTGGTTCAAAATCGAAACTTTTATGCTTCCCTAATATTAGAAAGTTTAAAAAAAATCCCACACCATTGTCTCTCTCTCTCTCTCTCAGACAAAAAAAAGTTCACTCACACATCATCTTTTTCTCACCCCTTCCCTCCATTGATGAACAAAATAACAACCAACCTCCTATCCCCGTTCATGATCCCATGACAAGCTTCTTCCTATTTATCTTCAAGACAACGGAAAATCAAAGAAAGGTGATAACTCGTTTTTGATTTAGAGGTTGCGATTAGAAAAAAGAAAAGAGACAGAGAGTTCATCAATGGCTAGGTCACAATGGGAAAAAGAAAGAAAAGAGAGTTTGATGGTTTCAGGGAGTTCAACAGATCCTAACCCTCGTTATCCCTTTCTGTTGTCGCCTCTGATCTCTCTTATCTCACCTGAAACTGAATTTTAGGTTTGAAAATCCCAATGAACCTATGACGATGAAGGAAATTATGTGTGTGTGTTTGTTCATCCTCTGAAATTTTGAAAGAAGTGTATGTGGGTCTATGCTCGTCTGTTGAACTCATCCCCCATTCTTTGTGGTTTTATAATGAACCTAATGAACTTTAGGAGGAAACACTAACCATCGAGCACCAACAAAAAAGAGCTCCAACGAGAGACTTATGTTTCTCTAGAATCTTTGTATTAGATATATTGAAATCATTTTGCTTTTGAGTTCAAGGGGTTTCAAGCTGTGGGTTTGTAAACTTGGTTGGAGAAGAAGAAAATGGGTTTCTATGGCTTGATTCTAGTTTTTGTTCATTGGTTTTGTGACATTTAGAGAAGATGATGTATAGAAGAAGGAGGTGTGTGCGTTAGTGTGTGTGTGTGTTAGAGAGAGAGAGCGAGATGAAGAGAGAGGGGTGCGGTGGAATAGGGATAAGGTAGGGTTTTTTTTCTTCTTATTTTCTAATAATTAGAATACTAAAATAAAGACATAATGTAACACCCCGTTCTTTAAGTGTTTAATTATGAGTCCCTGAGATTTAAGAGGAAGGTAATTTTGGTCATTTTTCGGGAAATGGGTTCTATCCGAGAAGGTTTCGGGCTGGTGTATGTTGTTAGAAGCATTGGGCTTCTTGTCACCTCGTATGAATGTAAAGTTATTTGGGAGCGGGTTTAGATTAGAGAAGTTGCGGTGTTTTGAAGTTGATCATTGTTATAGCTCCTTGGGTAATAAGTGGGAAAGGTCCCATGCATGCATGTGTTATGAAGTCTGGCCAGGTACACCCAGCGTAAGCTAGACGTACGCCCAGCGTAAAGGGGCGAGAAGTTTGCGGGTGGCCGGGTGAGTACGCCCAGCGTACCAGGGAGGTACGCCCAGCGTACTCTCAGAAACTCCAAACCCTAATTTAGGGTCAGCCACTATATAAGGAACATGTTGGTTCACCCTTTAGCCTCCTTAAGCTCATCCTCAACCTCAGAAACCCTAGAAAACTCGTATTCCTCCATTGTTGGGTGTGTTTGACCTTGGAAAGCTCATTTTGGCAAAAGAAAGACTTGAAGGAGAAAAGAGAAGTTTTCAAGGAAGAAGAGGAACGATTGGAGCTTGTAGATCTGAAGAGATACCATCCTTTGGAGCTTGTTTGAGGTATAAAGCTTCTTCCTTAACATTCATATTGTGTAGATCTATGTATTTTGAAGCTTTGACACCATTCTTGTCCCAAAAGTCCTCACCTTGTTGCATGTATCGAATTAGTCAAGATTATTTGTCCTTTCAGACCTTTGGAGAGGTCTTGAGTAAGAAAAACGAGGTCCCAAGGGCTGTAGTTGTTCCATGTGTGAGATATATAGGTATTAATGGATTAAGACCTTGGATTAAGAGCTTATGGACGTCCCAAGTGATAAAGTTTGAGACTTTATGGATTCTAATCATATTTGGCCTAGGAATTTGAAGTTTGGGCTTAAGAGCTTAAGCCATTAAGAGGTTAGAAGGACTTAATGAGTATCGCAGTTACGCCCCGCGTAGCGGGCCAAAGCCCTGATCCTCAGTCGCGTTTCAGTGAGTACGCCCCGCTTACCAAGGTGGGTACGCCCATCGTACTCCCCCTGTGTGGACTTTAATTTTGGGCCTTTGAGTTTGGGCCGGTTGTGGGCAGTTGGTTATTGGGCCAAGTCTGGGAATTTATAGATAAAGTATTTTGGGCCCAATTATTGTTATGGTCATTGGATCTAGGCCCATTTGGTGAGGTGGGCCCAATTTGGTAAATTGGGCCAATATTGGACTTTGTATTAGATTTGGACTTTGGTCTTGGCCCGATAAGTGGATGTATGATTGGCCTAATATTTATTTTGTTATGATGGCTAGTTTGGGATTTACGGTAAGTTGGTGATTCGAGAGTCTGCTTCTTCGGTTCATAGTATCGACATTCGCGAGGTGAGTTATCCTCACTATATCGACAGGGTCTAAGGCACCAAGGCCGGCCTTTTATCGGATTGAGATTCAGATACTTGTTGTTATGTTATTGTTGTGATATGTCTGCATCCTGGTATTTAGGATGGTATATGTTAGAGACCTGGTTAAGGTCGGTTTCCTGATATGTAGGGTGGTGCTATGCTAGTGACTGGTTAGGTCGGTATCCTGGTTAGGGTAATGATATGTTATGTGATCTGCTTGATCGGCTTGTTGACTATGAACTGTTATATGATTGTATGTTATGTGCACATGGTTGTTTGGACTGGAGTTGGGTTGAGGCGGGTCCTGCTTTGTGTTGTAGGCCAAGATACCCAGGGCGGACCGGTTATACCGAAGGCCCAACGAGCGGTCTGGATAGGATGTAGGCCCCACGAGGGCGGACCAGACATGCCGAGGCTCGGAGAGTGGACCAGGTCGACTGAAGGCCCGATACGGGCGGACCAGTCATACTGTAGACTCAGAGAGTGGACCAGGTGGGTTGAAGGCCCGGTGCGGGCGGACCAACCACACTGCAGACTCGAAGGACATGACTAGACTCGTAGGATGGACCCAGTGGACTGAAGGCCCGATACGGCGGACCAGTCACACAGTGGACCCGATATGCATGGTTGTTCTATGTTCTGTTATGTTATGTATGATGTTTATGTTATGGGCCGGAAGACACTATGTTATGGGTTGGAAGGCAATATGTTTGGACCAGAAGGTCGTAGCCTAGAAGGGCGTATACGTGGTTGGCATTTTGGGGGTATCTCACTAAGCTTTCGGGCTTACAGTTGTGGTTTAAATGTTTTTCAGGTTCTTCAGGAGACCGTGGCAAAGCGAAGGCGTGATCGTACCGCTCATCGTGTTTATGTTTATGACATGATTCTGGGAATACTCTGATAATAAATGTATTGAAAACCTTTTTGTAATAACATGATTAAAATGGGTTGTTTTTGAAAAGTTTAAATTTTGTTGAAATTTTTGGTCGTTACACATAAATATAAAAATAAATGTTAAAAACAAATTAAAATGGTATAATAGTCTTTTTAAGTTTGACAGGAACCATATCCACAAAAATGAATCGATTCTGGACTAGTGATGCAAGTTGAAAAGATTTTGGACTCCATCCATATTTTTTTATAACCACAAGGACCAAATTTGCAGTTTAGTCTAAATAAAAATATCTAATAAAAAAATAGGGTTATGTGCATTAGGGATGAGCAAACCCAAACCAAAAAACCAAGAAACCGATTAAAACCGACGAAACCGGAATCGAAAAAACCAAAACCGAAGCAAAACCGACGATTAGGGTTTGATATTTTTAAAAACCGAAAAATCGGGTTCAGTTTCGGTTTTTACCTAGAAATCGACCCATCCAACCCGAGAAACCGACCCATACTTAAAATCGACAAACCGCCCCAAGAAACCGACCCATCCAACCCGACAAACCACCCATACTTGATTGTGCTTTGGTTGTAATAGACTATTTCGGGCTTTGGTTGTAACTTGTAATAGACTATTTGTCGTAAGACTCATGTTTTTTAAAGTATTTAACTTCAATTTTGTGTTTTTTAAGTATGTAGCTTGTTGTTTCGTTTATAGAAAATGGGTTAAAACCCAAAACCCATGGGTTTAAACCCAGAACTCGTGACTATATGGCTTGAACCCAAGAATCGAAAAACCAACCAAATCGATCTCAGAACCCGAGAAACCGAACCGACCAGAAACCGATCCTATTGAGTTTTGAAAACTAGAAACCGACCATTTATGGGTTGGGTTGGGTTAGGTTTGGGTCCAAGACCATTTATGGGTTGGGTTAGGTTAGGTTTGGGTCCAAAACTGACTCATGCACAGCCCTAATATGCATCTACCCACTTTGCCCTAACCCCCTCCCCCCCCCCCCCCCCCCCCCCCAAAAAAAAAAAAAAAATGATATTTGATATTAAGAAGGTTATGAACACTTATTTTTTTATAACAATATATTTTATGTTTTTCATTTTTTATAGCAAAATATTTTTATTTTTTTCTATTTTTTTACAATTATCATTAGCCATTAATCATAACAATTTATCTATACAACTATTAACCAAAACCGATATTAATCAATAGATATATTTTAGTTTTAGTTTTCATACACACTAACACACATAACCTATTAAAAGAAACATTAATTGACCCCTTAAACTTGTATAAAAGCAACATTTGGTACCTGAACCTTGTAACTATATAAATTTTACATTTTTAAGATGTGTTTGAAAACGGGTTTCATTCTCACCATGTTTAGGTTTTCTTGCATTGTTTTCACCACAAAATAAGTAATTTGTTATGATAAATAACAAAGAAAACTCGAGAATTTCCTGATCACGTAAAAGTTGATGTTGCAGCAATTTGACAATGGAAATAATTACCAAACAAATGTGTTGATTGGAATTGTTTATGGTTCGCTAGGCATAATGAGTTAAAGTCATATACTCATATTTTATCAAGGTTTCAAAACTATCATAAACATATTAATAAACCCACGTCCGATTAAAAATTGCACTAGACAGACACACATAGGTTCAGAGTTGTCAATATTAATAACAATAAATGTACGTATTTACATGTTAAATCAATCCCATGAATTCTAAACAAATTAATCAAGAAAAGAAAAGAAAAAAAATGAGAGAAATTAACATTAGTCTCTAATTAATTAAATTCACCCCACAATAATCTTCACCCTGTTGATCGTTTTCATCTTCACTAACATACGCCGACAGGTTAATATACTTCTCCTGTTCAGCTCGATCTCTCCACCTTGCTCGACATATCACACAACACGTTGATCTTCTCCTACTACTCCTCTTCCACGCCATGAAACAATCTTCATGAATTGGATTCTTACAGGTGGCACACGCCACCAGTTTCCGATCACCTCTCCCCATCTCCTCCAGACACACCGGACAATTCGAACCCTCTTCCGCCACCACCGGCGGCCGTTTCCCATCCGGGTTGGTGGCGGCACGGTGGAGATACATTTCCTGGAAGCGTTGTCGGATGGCTACACCGGCAACGGCATCTGCAGAGACGGGAGCTGAGAGGAGGCGGGTGAGTTGGCAGGGATGGAGGTTTCGGCGCCATAAACAAGGGTCGTCGAGGGAGATGGAGAGGATGCGGATGTAAACGAAGAGGATGTGTTTGCATGGGGTGGTCCGGTCTGGGCATGTGCAGGATGGAGCGGCGGAAAGGGTGACTGTGTAGACGTTTCCGGTGGCGCCTAAGATGAAGAAGTCGTTGTTAGAGCGGTGGAGGAGACGGAGACGGTGTTCTAGTGCACGGAGGACTCGTTCTGTGAGAGGCTCGGGTGGGTATTGTGTGTAGTCTGCTGGCGGCGGTGGCGGTGGTGTTGGTGGTGCGGCGGAGGTGGAGGGATGTGCAGGTTCCATTTTTTTGGGTTTTCTTGTGGGGAAATGGTGTGTTGATGGGGGTATTGTAGGTGATGTAGAGATTCTTGGAGGAGACGTGAGGGGGAGGTAAGGGCGTAAGTTAACGGGATAAGTTACCGGTTGCCTCGTTAATATGAGGTTTAGGTTGTCTGTAAGGCAAGTCAACATGTACAAGAAGGGACTTCAAGGGGAGTTTGACTTATATATAAAAGACTATTCGTTGATTCATAATATAAATCGAAATTTCTTGAAAAATTAGAAGGAAAATTTTCAATTTGTAAGGCAAATAGTTAATATGTTTAACTTATTCCGAATAAACAAATAAAATGAAATAAAATATACAAAATACAAAATATTATTTTTAGATTTACAAATCATAAAGGAATAAGAAAGTTAGATAAATGACACAAAATATTTAAAATACCAAAATGTCTTTTGTAATATGAAAAGAATGGTTGGTTTAAAATCATGACCCTTATTAATGTACTTGACTACTTGTAATTGTTGATTTTGGTTGACAGTCTTTATGGCATAACGGAGGTTGAACAAAGAGAGTTCAATCAAATGCCAACTATATGTATATTATATTTAATTCATTAAAAAAAAAAAAAAAAAAAACTCACCATTTTGCATTGATATAGGCTAATATGAGGTTCAATCCCCATTGAACTCTACATTTTTTTTTCTCTTATATTCAATTTAATTCTATTAAGCTCCTATTCAACTCCAAATTGTGGATGTCCTTAAGCATTACATTGTTAATTAAGTTAGCATATATTGGTCTTCACCCCTATGTATTGCTTCATACGTTTTAGACATTCACTTAACCAAAAAAACTAGTAATATCAAATTTGAACACAAAATCAGAAGAAAACCCCGACTTTCTCGTTAGTGTAAAGTTGTAAAGGCACTAAGGGAGAGGTCGAGAAGAAGAACTAAAACTTTGAAATAAAACTCCCGTTGCCTCATCTTCTTCGGTTCTATTGACTCTTGGAATTAGGCGTGCAAAATGCATTTACCAAGAAATTTAAAGTGTTCTTTTCTTTTTTCACGCTCGGTTTTTGCCTTCTCAAACCTCAAATGATGTCTTTGTCAGGAAATATGTCTTGGACCTAAATGAAATACGTACCTAAAAGAATAAACAAATGCCTTGGCCAGTCTTGATTAACATGTGGTACATGTCATTTGAGATTGTCGTATGTCTTGTAAAATGTAAATGACATTTTGTTCATGTTGTATTTTGTATTACTTCCAATATGAAAAAAAAAAAAAAAAAAAAAAAAAAAAAAAAAAAAAAAACATGGCTCACTAGATATTTAGATGTCCAATCATGATTCAATGTGCCTTCTGTGTGGGTCATATAGACATATTTACTGTTTTCGTGCCATATATAGAAATAATATGGAGAATTAATTAAAGGAATCCTTTCAAAAAGTCACAACACATTTAAAGAACATTTTTATGTCTAAAAATAATTATATAAAAACTATTTTGTCAATTACATGACTAATTATGTTTTTTGTAAGTAATGCTTCATTACCATGTGTTTAGTTTATGTATGATGACACTCATTGACGATCATTTATATCGCTATAATTACTATGTTGAATATTGTTAAAACTAGCTGGGTAAGTTTCCACGTAAATAGCTAGGTTTGTTGGGCCGAAATATATGTTATCCGGAAACACAAAAATTGGTTGTCACATGTTGGCATCGAAAATATGGATAAACTGTCAATTAGGATTTGATGATATTGGTAACTTGTATTTAATAAACTAACTTTGTATTTTCTGTGAATTGTAAAATATAGACAATATGTCCTAATAGCAGATTGTGTAGTCAAACAAAAGTTGGTCTATATAGAAAAGAAGTTAGTACAATCTCTATATCAATTAAGAAACACAAGAAGAACAAAAAAATAAAAGACAATCTCTCCGTCATACTATAAAAGACGTTATGTTAATTTGTTAGAATGTCATTGTCAAATTTAGGGATGATAATCCTATCGATTAAATAAATCTAAATTGATTTCGATTGTCAAAATATGGATCTAAATATAACAAACTAACCAAATTGCAATTTGTTTTGATTGATTTTTACAATTCGTTTTTTAAGAGGCAATACATTTTAATAAATATATAACTTCAGTATTAGCCCAATCAATAAAAAAAACTAGAGAAAATTGTTTAAATCGTTATGAATTAAAATTTATAAACAACTACAAATTAAGAAAAAATATATTATAATTTTAAATTTTATAGATAAAACTTTTTTTTTTGTAAAAAGTACGTTATAAAGTATTAAATGAGACTTTCTGATATATTAAAAAATTAGTAAATTATTAAAATACTAAAGATATATATTAAAAGTAAATAAAATAAATAAATAAATAAAAATTGTTAGTCGGATATTTTAGACCATCCAGATTTTATTTTATAAACCAAAATCAATCCAAAATCCTAAATAATAATTCGGTTTTTTCGAAGACCAATCCAAAATTCCGAATATCTACAGGAAATTGTTTAATTATACGATTTTTTTATTCAAATAGTAAACACGCCTATTCAGATTTGAGTTATGTGTTTATGTATGATTACATTGTTTAGTTGTTTAGGTACTCTATAATGATACAGAGTACATTGTTTAGGTACTTTATAACACCTAAATTGTTTGAGTTGTGTGTTTAGGTACACTCTATAATGATATATTCTTAAACATCTACATACACCACAATATCTTTTTTTCTCTTCGACAAGGAAATTAATTTAGCTCCTTAATAAACAACCTCTTATTCAAAGATTCAAATGCATCAGTCCTCTTGTTTCTCTGTTCACACTAATTTAACGGTTATTTAATAGTCGTTGATCGAGTAAGATATGATTGAGTCAAAGCGAGTCAAACATAACTTTTAATTTAACCGAATAAAAAACATATTAAAAAAGTCATGACCGAATCAAAAATTCTTAAAGGACACATCAAATATTTTAAATATGACCGACTAAACCCAAACCTTTTACAAAAACCCAATAAAAAAAACATATCAATAAGAACGTTGGACTTGCTAGCCGAATTAAGTGTGAGTTACCCGCAAACTGCATGGTATGCGTGTAGATGTTTCTATTTATATTTTGAATTAATCCCATCAATTCCAAACAAATGGACAAGAAATAAATAAAAGGGAAAATGACTTACGACCCCAACGAAGTTTCCAAACCGTTCAAAAAACCCCAATCATGTTTTGTCTGTTCAAAAAAACCCAATAAACTTAACATTTTGTCTAAAAAACCTAACTAAGTTAAACTTTCTGAAAGTCAATTAAGAGAAACGAATGACATGGCTTATTAGTGTATCGGAAAAATGACTTGTTAGACCAACGAAGTTTCCAAAACGTTTAAAAAATTCCAATCATGTTTTAACTGTTCAAAAAAAAACCCAACGAACTTAAACAAAACAAAGTTGGGATTTTTTGAACAATTTAGAACTTTGTTAGACTTTTTAGATAAAATGTTAAGTTCGTTGGATTTTTTTGAACAAACAAAACATGATGGGGTTTTTTTAAATTGTATGGAAACTTCATTTTGCTTTTAATCATTTACCCTAAATAAAATATGAATGAGAGAAATAAAAAGTCTATCTCTATTTTTTTATATCTCTAATCATTTACATTCACCCCACTATTATCCACATCCTCTTGACCATGTATGGTGTTTTCATCTGCGCTAACATACGCCGAGAGGTTAATATACCTCTCTCGTTCAGCTGGATCTCTCCATCTTGCACGACATATCACACAACTCGTCAATCTTCTCCTACTACTCTTCTTCCATGCCACCAAACACTCTTCATGAATCGGATTCTTACAAGTCTCACACGCCACCAGTTTCCGATCCCCTCCGCCCATCTCCTCCAGACACACCGGACAATTTGAACCCTCTTCCACCTGCACCGGGGGTCCCTCCCCATCTGGGTTTGTTGTGGCACGGTGGAGATACAGTTCTTGGTAGCGTTGTCGGATGGCTACACCAGCAACCGCATCTACAGCGACGGGAGCAGAGAGGAGGCGGGTGAGTTGGCAAGGGCGGAGGGTGCGGCGCCATAAACAAGGGTCGTCTAGGGAAACAGAGAGAAGGCGGATGTAGACGAAGAGTATGTGTTTGCATGGGGTGGTACTGTCAGGGCATGTGCAGGACGGGGTGGCGGAGAGAGTGACTGTGTAGACATTTCCGGTGGCGCCTAAGATGAAGAAGTCGTTGTTAGAGCGGTGGAGAAGAAGGAGACGGTTTTCAAGTGCACGGAGGACGCGTTCGGTGAGAGGCTCAGGTGGGTATTGGCTGGAGTCGATTGCTGGTGGTGGCTGCGGTGGTGTATCCAAGGTGGATATGGAGGTGGAGGGATGATCGGAGTCCATTACTGTTTAGTTTTTTTGGCGGGAAAGGGGTAATGTATAGAGATTCTTGGAGGAAACGTGAGGGGGAGGTAAGAGAGTAAGTTAACGGGATAAGTTACCGGTTATCTTGTTAATATCAGCTTGAGGTTGTCCGTAAGGCAAGTCAACATGTACAAGAAGGGACTCTTAGAGGGGGTTTGAATCAAAATAAAAAAGCCAATAAGGATAACGATTTATTTTATTTTATTTATATTTAATCAGTTTTTACATTATATATCATTTTTTTTAAAACGGCCGAGATTTTATTAAAGCCACAGCCTAAACAGCAAGGCTGGCCAAAAAGAGAACAAAACAAACGGAATTACAAAATAATTTCCATAATTTTCCTTATGTTTAACCCAACCAAAGACCATCGAGAGTATATTATCCGTCAACTTCTAGGAAGAAACTCGAGCCTTGTGGAATAGGTTTTCGCTTCTCGCTTTCCAAACACACCATAGATAACCATGGAGGATAACCAAAAGAATTTTTCGTATTTTGGGACAATTGTCCCAAATCAGAGCAAATTTAAAGATATTGCTCACCGATTGGAAATTTTGCCACAATATTTTACACAAACTAAAAGTCCACATTAACACATTAGAAGTAGGGGGTTTTCATAACCGGATATCCGAAAATTTGGATATTTGAATTTCGAATATCCGAAATTTCGGATAGTTGATTTTTGGTATCCAATTCCGTATCCGAAATTTCAGATATCCGAAATTTCGAATACGGATTCGGATACCAAAACGGATATCCGAAAATTTGAAATTTTGTTCAAATTTGAAAGTTTTTAATGTTAGAAAGACATATTTTTAAATTAGAAAGGTATATGAAGTAATATATGTATTTAATTAAGGGTATTATGAATATGTTTTAGTTATTAACAATCATGTTATAAGACATGTGATTAAAATAACAAATAATGTATAAACTAAAATCAAAATTTTCGAATATCGAATATCCGAATTATCTGAAAACTCTGAAAAACACTATCCAATTCCGATTCCGAAAAATCGGATATCTGAAATTTCGGATATCCGATTTTTCGGATAATTCAGATTTGGAATTTCGGAATTTCAGATACGGATATTTTTAAACACCCCTAATTAGAAGTAAAAGAGCAGCCTAATAAAAAATAATCAATTTTGTTACTCCCATAATAGCATAAATGACAAGAGTTGTTGGGAATAGAAATGCCCTTGCAAGAGAGTGCCACCGCCGAAGGAATTCTATTAATGCAAGACCTCCAAACATACCTTCATCGGACCCAACTTTAACCAAACAGTCGAATTTGTCATAGGAATTGTTAACCTTTTGTCAATAAGAACACGTAAATCGTGCAAATAAAAATTCTCGTCATTAGAAAGCTTGGTCATCCATAAATCAGGCTCACAATTGAGCGAGACTGAATCTACAAAGTCAACCAGACTTCTAAGCTCTTCAATTGTTGAATATGTTCATATTTTATTTTTGTGATGAAAAGGAATTAAATATGAACAAAATTAAAAATTCTTTTGAGAACCAATATTTGTATGAGAACTTAAAAAGTTTTATTTTGACCGAATTTTTTCAAAAGCAACATGTCACACACCTTTAAGGTATCGTCTAAGTTACTTGCACCATAATAATAATAAAAATAATGACATTTTTTGTAATTAAAGGTAAAAAATGACATTATTGTAAATAACAACACATCCGAACCTAGTTTCACAAACAACTTATCAGATATTGCAACTTAGATCTAAAAGCTAGATCTGTTTCATTTTCTCATAGTTCTAAAAAAATCAACCACTCCATCCTCTTTCTTATTCTACCACCGATGGTAGGAGCCTCCAGCTGCCGCCGTCGTCGATGTCCCACTCACCACCGCCTCTCCGGGATCCAAATGCATATTGTCGTTGTTTGCAAGATCTCTAATTTTTGCTCTAGATCCATTGTATCGAACCACCAAAAGAACCACTAGATGTGTTGTTGGCGTCGTCTTGCTCTAACTCCAGATCTTCGATTTATGCTGATAATCGCCACCACTGACAACTGACGAGGTTAGATTTACAATCGCATCAACTCTAGCGGAATTTTCTCGGACGACATCACCTTCGTTGTCGTTCTCCGTCATGGTCTCATTTCAACGACTAACCACCTCCTCCATTTGTTGTCGTCTCCGCTTATGTGATTCTGACCACTTTATTTTGTGTTTTTTGCCCATATCTATTTAGATCTGAATGATTCCGGTGGTTTTTCCTTATCTCCAATGGTGTTCCCAGTATAGATCTAATCAGATCTACTACCTACACCTTCAGATCTATAGCATCCTTCTTCAGATTTGTCATCAGATCATTGCCACCATTGTTGACCACCGCTACTATTGACGACCGCCGCCACTATTGACCTCTTCTCAAGGTGTTTGATGTTGTCACACCCCCGAACCAGACGGCGGAAACGTCTGAGGGCTCGCGTGACTTAAATTGAATATCATCACAATGAATATACATGAAACATAACATAAACATCACCATGCATTAATACATTACAACTGACATTGTTCACATCAATTACATTGTCTAAATATTACATGTCCATACCATGAATTGTTTGAAAGTTTTCAAAACATAACATCCTAACATACTTGGTATTACTCTTCAGCTTACCTGTTACCTGAGAATACAAGTTATTTTGAAAACGTCAACCTATGGAATGTTGGTGAGTTCATAAGCAGGGTTGTTATGAAAATGTTTTGTGCAGTTTGTAAAACCCAGAAAATCCAATATTTTCTGAAAAGCTAATTGTTTATACTAAAGTGTGAAGATCCATAGGTTTATGCATGAATGATTTCAAAACATGTATAAATGAGAAGTTTTGCATTATAGTTATTGAAGGTGCAAATAAAAAATGTTGATTTCCCCGAAAAACCCGATGTTTTCTGATAAAAATAGTATGATTATTTCGAATTATTGTACCGTCACAACGAATGATCATGAATTTCCTTGATTACTTAGACAATATTGGATTAATTTATGTGAGTCGTTATAACCATGCATGATAATGACTAGTTCGTCTGTCTTGGCATTCTAGCGAACGCCGGAATTGATCTTAAGATTTTGTCACCCTAAACTGGCCGAGTCTAAGTGTAGCGAACAACTGAGGTGTGGGGGAGTCACCCCCGCATAGATCTATACACAAACTCTCGCTCTCCCTCCAGGAGACTTTGATTATAACTACAGACTACGACCGACACTTATTGGTGTCGTCCGTTATTACTCACTTAATCCAAATGAATTTTATTAACCTTGATTAACGATCTGATTTGTGTTTACTTGAATAGCAAGTAAGCCTAACAGATGAGGAGAAGAGGACCACGATGTCCTACTAATCACGCTTGTTATAAGGTTGTCGAATATATGAAGGACGTGTTGGCCCATTTCTCATATGATTTACTTGGATCTTACTAGCAATGTTAATGGGCCATTGAGGCCCAATAGCACGTAAAAACCATTGAGGGTCCCTTAAGCATGTAATTGGGTCACAGGAGGCCCAATAAACTTTTATTATTATTGTTGGGCCCAAAAGTCATGTTAATGGGTCACTAAGGCCCAATAAGCATGATTAGAATATTTCAAACCCAACAATTTGAATATTTACTTGTTTTATGTATAGTATAATTGTCGAAAGTTAGATTGAACAATTGCTAAATCTCAAAGACACGAAGCTTGTCGATTGTTTATAACGGTATTTGAAAATATATGTATATTCTTCATTCTATTTTGATAAGTTATAGTTTGATGTTTTTGACCCAAATATCTTAGTAATAAAATAATTGACTCAAAAATATTGGTTTAACCTATTCAGCCCTTCTTTAATAAAAATGACAATCTTAGTCCCGTTTTATAAAAAAAATGACATTTTAGGCCCTTAAACTATTTTCTTGACATTTTTGGCCCACAGACTTATTTAAATAATGTTTTTAGCCAAAAATTTACTCTTTGGCAGTTTCAGCCCCTTTTGTAAAGGATTTTCAGTTTAAGTCCAAACTTTTCGCAAATTTTACAATTTTTACCCAAAATCCAAAAACTTTGCATTTTTGATCCTTTTTGGCAAAAAGGATCATTTTAACCCCTGAAATAGATTTATTTACTATTTTTACCCATGGTTTTGGAAAATTTACCATTTAGCCCCTTAAAACTCATTTTTTTCGCAAGTTTTTGGGCCTATGGGCCGAATGCCCAAGGTTTGGCCCAATTGACTACAATTTTAAATTCTAGTCCTTTGAAAAGCATAATATTCATTAAAGCTTCTATTTTAACTGTTTGGACTCTTTTGGTCTTTATAAAAACCCTAAATGACAATTTTTCCCCAAACTTTTGCTTATTTGACAAAAATAGCCCAATAATGAGTTTTATGTTGTAACTTGTTTATTTTAACTCTTATATGGTAGATTTTATTAACTTGTTAAGTGTAATACATTCTAGATCACATATTTTTCCTCCTTGAAGTATAGATCTCGAAAATCCCTTTTATTTTGGCACATAAATACCACATAAACACAAAAATTACACATAGCACACAAACACACATAGATCTACACATTTCACTTGTATTCTCCCCCATAAAGCATGTGAAAACCAAAAATAGAGGGGTATGAACTCACCTTGATTTGTTGCCCATGGTTTTGAAGAAAGAAATGAAGAAAATTTGGTCCTAGCAAGCCTTCTTGGGTGGATCTTGATCTTAGGTTTTCTAGGATGATGATCATGAGTTTTAATGAGTTAAGAAGAGAATTTTGATAAAACAAAGAAAATAGATCATGGATCCAAGCATCAACTTACCTAGGATGATGATTTTTGTGGAAGAATCTCCTTGAAATGTTCCAAGATTTCAAAATTTTGATGAAGAAGAGGAGAAGTTGTTGTGAGTTCTTGAGAGAAAACTTTAAGTGAATTGTGTGTGTGTGTTCTTCCTTTGGCCGAGAGTAGGAGATAAAGAGAGAGGATGTGAGATGATGTGAGAGATGAGGTGACATGCATGGGAGTATGAGATTGGTGCATGGGTTTCCAATGGATAATTATGAGGTGTCTTGCCCTCATAATTCTACATTTCTCCCTCTTTTTTTTACATGGGCCGAGATTTGGGTTATAGAAGAGAGAAATTTGATTTATTTGGCCCACTTCTTAATTTGGTTTGAAATTATGGGGTCCACAAGGAGGTTTTTCGGCGCATTGGACCTTTAGAGATTGTTTATGGCCTAAGGTGCATAAAAGAATTGGTTTATGGTTTATTAGGGCTTATTGGCTTATTGGATTAGTTAGGGCCCAACATGGCCCAAAAGGTTAGGTCTCATCGGAACTTTTTTATTATCTGAATCTTAAGAATTGGACCCTACCCTATTCTCGAACCCTCTGCCGAGCTCCACCCTGCCCATATTTTTTTTTCTTTTTTGAAGGGACAAAAGAAATGTCTCCACCTGCTGCCAACAGTCCTTCTTCGGAATTTTACTGAACGGGTCGATCCTCCCCCCCCCCCCATTTAATTTAGCAATTTATCATAAGGTCTCCTCGCCAAGAGCTCCCCGGCGAAGATAGAGGAGAATGTGGGCCCAATTATGGACCATTTGAAGGTTCTAAGTCCAACATAGTCAAATTGGAGGCTTATTGCCCCATTAGGCCCAATAAGAAAATCCTAGTCCATGATGGACTTAAGTCAGGATTTTTAGGGTTTCCAATCTTTTGTTGACTATTTGAATGTTTATATGAAGTGTTTGATGAAATTTTGTTGTCATTGAATAAGCACCATACATGTTTTCAAGTTTTAGTTACAATGTCGTCCTTGTTAAGTGTTTACAAAGCATCAGAATTCCTAGTTGTGACAGATGTACAATTACAAATCAGGTTAGATCTTATGTGTTGTGCTTATAGATCTGATATATATTATGCACACAATATGTTTGATAAATGCTTACTTTATGTTCTCTTCTCTTATATATTATCTGGTAGAAAAGTTTATAAATAATATAACTAGTAACAATGTGCATAGAAGGTGTTTGATGAAATGCCTTAATGAAATGATTGTGTATTTTAAGTTGTGAATGAGTATCTGAAGTATTTTTAAGTTGATACTTAGTGTCTGAACTAATATTTTTAAGTGGTGTCTTAGTATCTGAACTGTTTTATTAAACTATGAATAAAAATCATGAACTATTTTATTAAACAATGAATAAGATGCCTAAATGAATCAAAGCATTTGATGAAATGCCTAAATGAAAAGATTATATACTTTACGTTACGAATTAGTGTTTAAAACAATATTTTAAGCTGTGAACTTAACGTTTTAATTTCTTATTTTTTGTTTACTTTTGTTAATCATAGTTTTTTCTACTATTAAGTTGTGAACTGGTGTTTGTTTTCTTATTTTTTATAATATTACATTCAAATTGTTATTCACAGTTTATGTTTAACGGTTATGTTGTGAATTGAATTCAGAATGTGTGTTGTTATGTTGTGAATTGAAGTTGTGATTTGTGTGTTTTAAGCTAAGAATTGACTGCATTAAGCTGTGAATTTTCTATCTAAACAATAAATTGATTATATAAAGCCGTCAATTTTATGTATTAAACTGTGAATTTATTGTATTAAGATGTGAATTTTGTGTATTAAATTGTGAATTGACTGTATTTACAGTTTTAAGTTGATAATATGGTTGAGAATGCATACTTTTTAGTATTAAATTGTGAATTTATTGCATTCATCTGTGAATTTTGTGGATTAAGCTATGTGTGTGTGTGTTTTTCTTTTTAACTATTAATTAACTGTATTAAGCTGTAAATTTTTTGTTTAAACAGTGAATCAACTATAATAAGTTGAGAATTTTGTTATAAAGTAGTATTTTTTTTGTATTAAAATGTGAATTGACTTCATTAAGCGGTGAATTTTTTGTTTTAAACTGTCAATTGATTATATTAAGTAGTGAATTTTATGTATTAAACTGTGATTTTTGTGTATTAAACCGGGAATTGACTACATTAAACTATAAATTTTCTATTTAAAATTTGAATTTTTAAAGAATTTTCTTGTTAAATTATGAATGATTTATGTATTAATGTTTGTATTAATTTATGGTGAATAGATTTATCTTTTAGTTGTATAAATATGTAAATATGTATTTGTTTTTATAATTGTTTTGCACTAAAATATGAATAAGTGAATTAATTGGTTTGTTAAATTATGAATACAGTATTTAAGCTATCAATCAATGATTTTATATACAGATGTAACGACCGAAAAATCCATCCAATTTAAATTTTTCAAAAACAACCCGATTCCATTAAATTATTACAAAAAGGTTTTCAATACAAATCATTTAGAGTATCCCCAGATTCACATTACTACAAAATCATGAGGAGCGGTACGATCACGCCTTTGCCTTGCCACGGTCTCCTGAAGAACCTGAAAAACATTAAACCACAACTGTAAGCCCGAAAGCTTAGTGAGATACCCCAAAATACCAACCACATATACCATACACATATCATGCTATCTCATAACGAATCACAGAACAACCATGCATATCGAGTCTACTGTGGGACTGGTCCGCCTTGTCGGGCCTTCAGTCCACCGAGTCCACCCTCCGAGTCCAATCATGTCCCTCGAGTCTACAGTGTGGTTGGTCCACCCGCACTGGGCCTTCAACTCACCTGGTCCACTCTCTGAGTCTACAGTATGACTGGTCCGCCCGCGCTCGGGCCTTCAGTCGGCCTGGTCCACTCTTCGAGCCTCGGCATGTCTGATCCGCCCTCGTGGGGCCTACAACCTATCCGGACCGCTTGCTGGGCCTTCGGAATAACCGATCCGCCCTGGGTATCTTGGCCTACAGCACGAAGCAGGACTCGCCTCAACCCAACTCCAGTCCAAACAACCATGTGCACATAACATACAATCACATAACAATTCATATTCAGGCAAACCGATCTAGCAGATCACATAACACAACATACTCTAACAGGATACCGACCTAACCGGTCACTAGCATAGCCTCACCCTACATATCAGGATACCGACCTTAACCAGGTCTCTAACAAATACCATCCTAACTACCCGGATGCATGCATATCAAAGCAATAACATAACAACAAATACCCGGATCTCAATCTGATAAAGGGCCGGCCTTGGTGCCTTAGACCCTGTTGATATAGTGAGGATAACTCACCTCGAAACTGTCGGCTGAAAGGATAAGATCCCGCTGCTCCAAACTCCGACACGAACTCCTCCACTGAACACCAAACACTCAAAACAATAAATACCCTTAATTACCAAAACACCCCTGGAAGACAACTGTTCAACCTTTGGACAAAGTCAAAGTCAACCCCTGATTGACTCTACTCGCCGAGTCAACCCGATGACTCGCCGAGTCCCCAAGCTCAGAACTTCCCTCAATCCGCGACCTAACTCGTTGAGTCACCTCGAGACTCGCCGAGTCCAACAACTCTGAGTCCACTCGCACCCAACTCACCGAGTCATCCCTTGACTCACCGATTCTCGACTCAACCAGAAAATATTGGGACTCTTCGACAAGACTCGCCGAGTCCAAGAATAGACTCGCCGAGTCTAAGGCTATCTTCAACCTACTCGCCGAGTTGTTCATCCAACTCGTCGAGTTCCAGCTCATCTTCAAGCAACTCGTCGAGTCCACCCATGTGACTCGCCGAGTACCACCGGGTCTGAATCCATACAGAAGCTTTCCAAGCCATGCAGATGATCCAAACCATAGATCTACTTCTCCTAAGGCCATCCATCACGTAAAGTGGCAATCTTTACGTGAATCCAAGAAGATCTAGGTGTTTTTACTCTAGGGTTTGGGGTTTGGGACAAGATAGCTCCATCAACAACACAAGAACAGGGACCTTAATGCTCTTAAGACCTTCTCCACTCCAGATCTGAGGCAGCAACCTCAGATCTATCCTTCAAACTTGAGACGCCACAAATCTAAGCTTCCCACACAACCCCAAAATGAAGAATCTAGAAGAACATAGCCCAAGAACGAGATATTACCTCAAAGTGAAGCCTCCAACAGCAAGAGATCCGAATCTAAACAAATCCCTTTAATCCAAGCCTCTTCTCCTTCAAGATTTCTTCAACAAACACCTTCCTAAGCTCCAAATGCACTCCAATATTCCATAATCACTCTTTCTAGGGTTCCTGGACTTCAAGGGGGATCAAAGAGGTTGGGGAGAGGGTGTAATGTTCTTTAAATAGGGCTCATTCCCCAGATTTAAGGTTTTCTCCACTCAGCACCTACTCGTCGAGTCCATCTTTAGACTCGCCGAGTAGACCACTTGACACGCGACCAAAGTCGCGACCCTACTTGCCGAGTCTATCCATGGACTTGTCGAGTCGCCCTTTAAGATTTACACTTTAGCCCTTCAACTCTACTCTTTCTATTCCGGGATGTTAGAATTCTCCCCCACTTAAATTAGGCTTCGTCCTCGAAGCCTACGACAACTCATCTCCAAAAATACTCCCACAACACGCCACCTGGCCTTAACCGGACCAGGTCCCTCAAGGCATACCCATCGAAACTCAACTCACTTTCTCCTTCCTTGCGGTGTCCTGACCACCGTCTCAAACCGGGCACCGGTTGTACCCTCTGATAATCGTACCCAACAACCGAGTACTTCCCATGATGCATCACTGCTCCCATTCTCAACAATCACTCGACCCATATGAGCTAGAAAACCATGAACCACCAGATCCCTGATCCGAATCCCACTCTATCCATTCCATGCTGACAGAAAGACACACTCTTCATAGCAACTCCCATGAGTTCTCTTCTTGCAATCGCATGCATATGATGAACTAGCTCTAGCACCCTCGGGTTAGGAAAACCCATCACACTGACAACCTTCAAAACATCCCTCAGGATGAACCACTACTACACAGTCCCTTCACCGAAAACAAGCTGGGAATCCACAACTCCATACCTGCATCCCTTACGAGACTCCCGACTTTACAACCTCGGAATTTCTCTCTGCGACCTAAGCAGACATCCCCCTCATGATGTCATTCCATACCACTACCGCAATCACACTGCTTAATGACCACCGTCGGACCACTCTGATCATAACTCTACACTGCCGCTTCCAGTTACACAAATTTTACTCTTTCTCTTGGAGCTACACTCCTCTCTTCCTCTTTCCTTACCAAGGAAATCCACTTGGCTGCCTTGTCACCATGACAAGTACCACGGTGCTCACCCAAAATTGCACCACCCCTTTATAGCATAACCACTATCCATGCAACACACATGCCCTGAATCTGCTCGCAAGGACTCTCGAGTCCCCGCACCATCTCCACTAATCAAGATCAATACCCAGGGCCAGACCTTCTGATACTAACACATCGCAACATACTCAATTCATTACCTCGCACCGATCTAACGACACCCACAGAGTCTTCAGCATGACTGGACCGCCTTACCAGGCCTTCAGCCAACTGGACCACTCTCATAACCTTCAGCAGACCTGGACCGCCCTCCAAGGCCTTCAGTCTAGATGGACCGTTCACCGAGCCTTCGGCCTGACTGGTACGCCCATTGGCCTTCAGTCTATCCGGACCGCTCAACTAGCAACCAACATTCCGAGTAATCTCTCCGGGAAATCCTCCCCTGCATACTGTTCTAGCCCCCTAGGGGTTCCGAACTCTATCTCCATTATACATACTCGATCCCGGCCTGATCCCAGGCCCTACAAAAACAAGCTCTTGGTCTGTATCCCGCCCCGCACGCCTGCCATTTACTCATACCAACCAATGCCCTTGGCTGACCGAGACACTACTGAATCCCATGCAGGTAAACAACCTTTCATACTCGTCGATCCTCCGGAGAATTCTCCAATTCTCCCCCACTTAGGGCATTGACTACCAACCACCGTTCGCTATCACCGACCTCCCAAGATAACCTTGCACAAAACCCAACACTTACACTCAGACTGATTCCCACTAGCACTAGCAACCTTCGCAAAAACACATTTCCACACCGATCATCCCGCTCGAAAGGAACCTAATCTTCAAATATCCATTCCTCAGACTGCAGAAGCTACCCGACATTCAAACCAATGTCGCATCCACCAATAATCCTCACAAAAGATAACCAGCGAAAACCCGAAATACTAACCCATACCCATGCCAAACCCTCAAGGAACAACGGATACCAAAACGAAAACCACCCAACGAGACTAGCAGATAAACGATACTCCACAATAATCATAATAAACAAGACAACGAGAAAGAAACATACCCGCAGCTGCATCCGGCACTGCGCATACCTCCTCCGCTGCAAGCTAAAAGCACGACCCTAAGCCCTTGGGGCTCCGCTCCACCCTGACCTCCATCTGTGATCCTCAACGTGGCCGGTGCTGGAGCCTGCACCGGTCCTGCAGCAAGTTGTGGACAGTTGACCCTCAAGTGTCCAACCTGATGACAATGATACCATATCCTCAAATCCCGAACCGGCACTGACTGCCGACAATCCCTCGCATAGTGTCCCTCCTTTCCGCATTTGCGGCATGTACCACCGGACCGACAAACCCCGGCGTGACCCCTCCCACACTTACCACAAACGTGGCTGCCCTGATCTCCCATCCTGGAATCGACGGTCTTAGACCATTTCGTCACCGGCTGCGACTGAACCGGAGCTTGCCTCAGCTCACGCAACTGCAACTCAATCTCTAACTCACGCCGCCTGGCGGCCTCCTGCAACTCCAACAAGGTCTCCCACCTCTGCGCGGACACAAACTATCTGATGTCTCTCTTTAGCATACTCAGATATCGGGACATTTGAGCCTGCTTTGATGCGAACTCAGGGAAAAACATCACCCTCTCAGTAAACATCCTGGTGATTTCCGTCACCGACTCCGAATCCTGCTTCAGCTCAAGGAACTCCTGAGCCAACCTCTCCCTCTCGACCTGCAGAACATAACGAGTGCTGAACATCTCTCTGAACGGATCCCATGAAATCGCAGCCCTTTGCGCATCCGAGTATGACCCCATGATCAATCTCCACCAATCCTTTGCCCCGAGCCTTAACAGGTTCAGAGCGCACCTCACCCTCTGATCAGCAGGGTATGAACATGTGAAGAAACACCCCTCTACATCTGATAACCATCTCATAGAAACGATCGGATCATGAACTCCATCAAAGGTGGGAGGCTTCGTATTATCGAAGTCCCAATACTGAAAACCTTTACTAGCGCCTCCCCCTGCCGCTGCTACAGCCGCGGCAGCCGTCTCCATGAGAGTCGCATAGCGCTCATCAAAATACTCCACCATAACGATCTTGATCGACCCAAACAGTTCCGGCAGCTCGGCCCGGAACAATGCAACAACCTCATCATGCAGGATCTCACGAATCCTCGCATCCAACTCGCGCGTACTCATCTGACCGACGACCTCGGGCGGTACGGACCCGCCCCGAACTCCCTCTCCTGCTCCTGATCCTGACCCGGATCCACTGCCAGCATGCCCTGAAATCTCCATACTGAAAATAAACCACCAAAATCTCAGACACTTCCCACTATCCCGGGAACCAACTCTCAACCCAACCCCAGAGGTCATGGTTTCCCTGATACGCGTATGGGTCGTGTGCTTTCAGTAGTACGGGCCCATACTACCTTCCACACCTACCCATATTTGTATGAAGTACTACCACAACACCCTAGAGAAAACACACATAACAACGCTCTATCCTCACTACTAGAGGAACACTAGAAATCTATCACAAGGAAACCCTAGGCTAGCAGGCATCATAAATCAGGCAACACATCATGAAATCCTGAAGATCCCTAGCCTAACTCTAGCATGTTGTTCTATCAAAGCTCAATAAAACAAATATCATGTATGGTATTTTGGGGTTACTTACTGGCTCCGGCTGATCGTACCTTCGCGTCCTCCTTTACTTATTATATTTTTTTTGAAAACCATTTAAAACTCTCTTTCGAAAACCCTCCTCGATTTGAGACTAGAGTCACACGAGTGTTCCTCCAATTCACTCAAACCAAGGCTCTAATACCAACTTGTAACGACCGAAAAATCCATCCAATTTAAATTTTTCAAAAACAACTCGATTCCATGAAATTATTACAAAAAGGTTTTCAATACAAATCATTTAGAATATCCCCAGAATCACATTACTACAAAATCATGAGGAGCGGTACGATCACGCCTTTGCCTTGCCACGGTCTCCTGAAAAACCTGAAAAACATTAAACCACAACTGTAAGCCCGAAAGCTTAGTGAGATACCCCCAAAATACCAACCACATATACCATACACATATCATGCTATCTCATAACGAATCACAGAACAGCCATGCATATCGGGTCTACTGTGGGACTGGTCTGCCTTGTCGGGCCTTCAGTCCACCAGGTCCACCCTCCGAGTCCAATCATGTCCCTCGAGTCTACAGTGTGGTTGGTCTGCCCGCACTGGGCCTTCAACTCACCTGGTCCACTCTCTGAGTCTACAGTATGACTGGTCCGCCCGCGCTCGGGCCTTCAGTCGGCCTGGTCCACTCTTCGAGCCTCGGCATGTCTGATCCGCCCTCGTGGGGCCTACAACCTATCCGGACCGCTTGCTGGGCCTTCGGAATAACCGATCCGCCCTGGGTATCTTGGCCTACAGCACGAAGCAGGACTCGCCTCAACCCAACTCCAGTCCAAACAACCATGTGCACATAACATACAATCACATAACAATTCATATTCAGGCAAACCGATCTAGCAGATCACATAACACAACATACTCTAACAGGATACCGACCTAACCGGTCACTAGCATAGCCTCACCCTACATACCAGGATATCGACCTTAACCAGGTCTCTAACAAATACCATCCTAACTACCCGGATGCATGCATATCAAAGCAATAACATAACAACAAATACCCAACTCACCGAGTCATCCCTTGACTCACCGATTCTCGACTCAACCAGAAAATATTGGGACTCTTCGACAAGACTCACCGAGTCCAAGAACAGACTCGCCGAGTCTAAGGCTATCTTCAACCTACTCGCCGAGTTGTTCATCCAACTTGTTGAGTTCCAGCTCATCTTCAAGCAACTCGTCAAGTCCACGCATGTGACTCGCCGAGTACCACCGGGTCTGAATCCATACAGAAGCTTTCCAAGCCATGCAGATGATTCAAACCATTGATCTACTTCTCCTAAGGCCATCTATCACGTAAAGTGGCAATCTTTACATGAATCCAAGAAGATCTAGGTGTTTTTACTCTAGGGTTTGGGGTTTGGGAAGAGATAGCTCCATCAACAACACAAGAACAGGGAATTTAATTCTCTTAAGACCTTCTCCACTCCAGATCTAAGGTAGCAACCTCATATCTATCCTTCAAACTCGAGACGCCACAAATCTAAGCTTCCCACACAACCCCAAAATGAAGAATCTAGAAGAACACAGCCCAAGAACGAGATATTACCTCAAAATGAAGCCTCCAACAGCAAGAGATCCGAATCTAAACAAATCCCTTTGATCCAAGCCTCTTCTCCTTCAAGATTTCTTCAACAAACACCTTCCCAAGCTCCAAATGCACTCCAATCTTCCACAATCACTCTTTCTAGGGTTCCTGGACTTCAAGGGGGGATCAAAGAGGCTGGGGAGAGGGTGTAATGTTCTTTAAATAGGGCTCATTCCCCGGATTTAGGGTTTTCTCCACTCAGCACCTACTCACCGAGTCCATCTTTGGACTCATCGAGTAGGCCACTTGACACGCGACCAAAGTCGCATCCATGGACTCGCCGAGTCGCCCTTTAAGATTTAGACTTTAGCCCTTAAACTCTACTCTTGCTATTCCGGGATGTTACAACAGATTTGATTTGGAAGGAATGATGATTGCGACAGTGGCACAGATGGTTGGTGGTGACATGTGGTAGTTGGTCGTGGTGGCGGGCGAGTATGAGTTTTACTTCTTTAAATATGTGAATGATGGTATAATTGATTGTATTATGTCATGTTATGAATTTTATGTATAAAACTAAAAATACACTGTATGAAATTGTATATTTTATATAAATTTTGTGTGAAAATATGTATGAATGTATGCATGAAAATATTAAACCATGTATTCGTGAATTATTATGTTTATTAAACTGTGAATATTTTTTATACACGATATATATATATATATATATATATATATATATATATATATATATATATATATATATTAAATAAATCAACAATTTAGAAGAAAAAATGATTTTTTTCAAGACAGAATTCTATTTAGTAAAATTTTGTATATTTTGGCTGGAAAAATAAAATATATTACCAAGGAAATGGGAACTACAATGTTTGTTCGATTAAGTTGTGAATATGGCTACAAAATTGTTACTAAATTTAATATTGGCCAGAGGGTCATGGAGAGTACCGAAGTGGTACCCAATACTACAGAGAGGATCCAGCAGGTTCGGAGCAGACTTCAGACTACTCAGAGTCGGCAGAAAAGTTATACCGACAAGCATCGTTCGGACCTGGAGTTCCAGATCGGGGATATGGTGCTCCTGAAGGTGTCGCCTTGGAAATGCGTCATTCGGTTTAGGAAGCGGTGCAAGTTGGGCCCCAAGTATATTCGAACTTTCAGGGTTATAGCCCGGGTAGGCAAGATGACATATCGACTGGACCTGCCAGCCGAACTCAGTCAGATTCATAGTACTTTTCACGTCTCCCAGTTACAGAAGTTCCTGGTGGATGACTCGACAGTGGTGTCTTTGGAGGATATTTAGGTGGATGACAGTCTCAACTACATTGAGCGGTTAGTGGCGATCCTCGACAGGAAGTCGAAGGATTTGAGGAATAAGAGGGTGGAGCTGGTAAATGTGCAATGACAGCACTGCAAGGGCTCGGAATGGAAATGGGAACCGGAGGACGAGATGAGGGATCACTACCCCGAGTTATTTCCAGCGGCAACAACGGACTTCGAGGACGAAGTCTAATTCAAGTGGGATATTTGTAACATCCGAGATTTTTCCAGGCATTAAAATTATTTACCTTAATTACTTTATGGTTTGTTTGGTTGGGTTTTGACTTTGGGCCCTTAAGGGTGGGTTGAGGAACCTCGTAAGCGGGTCATACATTGCCATGTACGCTCAGCGTATTCAAGAGAAGGAAACGCGGAAGCCATGCACGTACGCCCAACGTACCAGGAGTATGCCCAACGTATGTGTGCAGATCCCTAAACCCTAAATTTAGAGTTTGATCCTTATATAAAGAACATAACTCCTATTTGTTCAGCCTCTCTTCACCTTTAACCAGCCTCCACAAAAAACCTAGCTCCCTTTGTGTGCCTTTGTGTTCTAGAAGCCATTTGAGAGTGTTTGTGTGTTGTTTTAGTGAGAAAAGAAGAAATGAGCTTGAAGAAGAAGCAAGGATCCACCAAGAGCTTGTAGATCCAGAAGATTGACACCATTTTTGACTCTTTTGAGGTATTAAGTTCCATACTTGACCATTTTATGCTTAAATTTGTTTATTTTGGGTTTTCATGTCCTTTTTGATCCCATTGTTGAGGGTGCTTGAGTATCGTTGGTTCCAGAGCATAAGAGTCGTCCTTTTGGACTCTTAAAAGCACTTAGGGTCATAAAAATTAGATCTTGGTGGTTAAGCCAAAACTATGCAAGTGTTAGGTGGTCTTAAAGCTTGTGTAATGGTCTAAAATCATATTTTGACACCAACCATGCATGCAAGCACATAAAGTTCGTAACTATATGGCTTAGGAGGTCTTAAAGGACCTCGATCTATATTTTGGACGTGAAGACTTAATGGATTAAGTCGGAAGTGAAGTCCCAAGGAAACTGGGTTGTACGCTAAGTGTACACCCTGGTACACTGTGCGTACTAGGCCTGTTACCGTTTACGGCCCGTTACCGTTTACGATCAATATTCGTTTGCAGCCAGGAGTATGCTGGGAATACTTGACAGGTACGTCGCACGTACGTGTGCAGAGTGACAACCATGGGCGGCTTGGGAACTCACTAAGCTTTGTGCTTATAGTTTCAGTTTTGGTTTCACGGACCTCTTCGTCCAAGGGGAAAGAGCCGGTGGGGTTGCAGCGTATCACACACACACACAATTTTCGCATTGAGAATTCTGGGATTGCACTCAGCTCATATCTGGATTGCTCTAATACCCTCAATACGAGTCTAGCATACCACTCATTCCTCAACTTGTATCTAGAATGCTAATGTGCCCTCTGTATGAGTCTAGCATGCTCTCCCTAGCCCTCGGCTAAATCTAGAATGCTAATAAGTCCTCAATATGAGTTTAGCATGCCCTCCTTGTCCCTCAGTTCATATTTGTTGGGTTTTATGTACTCTAACATTCCTATGGTGTACATACAACCCTAATGCTTTGGATCTAAGTTTTCTCAATTTATACATGCAATAAACATTTTCCAAAGCATGAAGCCTAACTTAGCATGCAAGGTGATATTTGAATCATTAAAATCTAGTTAGAATATTACCTTGTGTAGTAACTTGAATAACTTAGCCTCCAGAAAGCTTAGCACCCCAAGTGTGATGCCTCAAATGGAATCACAAAACACCAAGAACAATTAGGATGGATATGAGAGAGATTTAGGAGAATATGAATCGGTTTCTACTTCTTGGAATGTAAGGTGTAATCGATTTTAGCTTATGAATACACACACACACACACATATATATATATATATATATATATATATATATATATATATATATATACGTGTGTGTGTGTAGAATATTAAGGGTCATGTGTAACCTTAATCCATATCCATAAGCTTATGATCCATCCATTTGATTTGGATAACCACTTCATGGACTAACCCATAAGCCCATCACAAATTAATCATGGATCATTAGCCCAATCCATAGGTATCAATTTAATTAGTCTAACTTGATCACTAAATTAATTATTGATCAATACTAATTAAATAATATGATTCCTCAATTAATATATTATACTTATAATATATTAATAAATCATAATTAACCTCTTACTCAAATATCCTTCCTAACATATTGCTTTGATGAATGCAACCCAAATGGACCATGCTACTATCGGGTCAAGTACATACCAATAATAGTTATGGGTTTAGACACCTTTTCCAACAGTATCCCACTTGGATAAGTCTAATAATTGTAATTGCCAATGTAACTTAAAATCTGATTAGCAATTTTAGCTCTCAAAAATCCATTATCGAACTCTGATGCATCCATTAGATAAGTCATCATATAATACTCTGTTCTATAAGATATCTTGTGGACAAAGACATGGAATTAAAGTCATACTCACTATCCAACATTTTTTTCCCGGTTTCTAATTTGTTTGAATAGAACTTAATTGAGCACATCAACAGAGTTCTGACCGGGACCGACACATAAGTCAAAACAAAATCATTGAGGGGTCTAAGATATCGCCTTTAATCCTCTTAGGATAAAAGGAACAGATAAACTTCGACTTATATGCTTATGCTAACTATTCACCGAATCATACACAATATCACGTTTTATAACATCGAGTTACTAATGCATTTCACACTATTAATGTACAATCAATAAATAATCGCCAACTCATATATCATGGTTTGAAGATTAGACGATATTATTGTCTCACAATCACCCGTGATAAATTCCATGAAGTGATATGTGAGCGTGAGTTTAGTCCAATACTCAAATCTTATTTCAAGAGCACTCATGAATGTTTGCAGCAATCTTTTGCTATATCTAACACCTTAGACAATCATACAAAAACCCATTCATGATAGTCTTCTTTCATAACCTACTTCCAAAGTATGATTGACTGTGGATAGTTTGAATAATCTTATTGTTCTAGAAGTCAAAACATGCAAAATGAAACGATAGTAAATAATTGACACAAGATAGTAACTTTACTTATAAATAAAAACACCTTTTATTAAATCATCAAATGTCAATTACATTTTAACTTTTACAAGTTTCTAAATGTCTATCTAATCACTAAAACTAATACATCCTTCAGCCTGATACTACTAGCATGCTGCAAGTGCTTAACCCTACTCAGTCCCTTCATAAAGGGATTTGCTGGATTTTCTTCTGATGATACCCTCTTAACCACGATGAGTCCCTCTTCTACTTGATGTCTTATTAAGTGATATTTTTTGTTGATGTGTCTTGATCTGCTATGATCTCGTGGTTCCTTGGATAAGGCAACCGCACTGTCGCTATCACGAAAAATCTCCATAGGCTCCTTTATAGCTGGTACAACTCCAAGGTCTCCGATGAAGTTCTTCAGCCATATCGCCTCCTTTAATGCTTCACTCGCTAATATATACTCTGATTCGCACGTTGAATCAGCCACAACCTCCTGTTTGGAACTTTTCCAAGTCATTGCTCCTCCATTTAGGGTAAATATACAACCCGACTGAGAGCGGAAATTATCTCTATCGGTCTGAAAGCTAACATCACTATACCCTACCACTCTTAAGTCATCACTCCCACCAAGGGTAAGGATCCAGTCCTTAGTCCTTCGCAGGTACTTGAGAATGTTATTTACTGTAGTTTAGTGAGCTTGACTTGGATTCCCTTGATATTTGCTAACCATGCTCAATGCAAAGGCTACATCAGAGAGAGTACAAGTCATAGAATACATGATCGAATCAACTGCAGAAGCATATGGTATTTGACTCATTTATACTATTTCAACATCGGTACTCGGACTTTGAGTCTTACTCAATATGACATTGCTTTGGATGGGTAATTCTCCTCTCTTGGAATCCTACATGTTGAAACGTTTCAATACCTTGTCCAAGTAGGTATCTTGACTAAGTCCTATTAGTCTTTTACTCCTGTTTCTCAATATCCTTATCCCTAGAATATAAGCAGCTTCTCTAAGGTCCTTCATAGCGAAACACTTCCTAAGCCAAGACTTAACCTCCTGCAAGGTTGAAATGTCATTTTCTATGAGTAGTATGTCATCCACATACAACACGAGAAAGCTAACTATACTCCCACTAGCTTTGACATATACACAGGACTCGTCCTAGCTTCTTGAGAAACCAAACTCTTTGACTTTCTCATTGAAACAAAGATTCCATCTGCAGGATGCGTGTTTCAATCCATAAATGGATTTCTCAAGCTTACACACTCTATTAGGGTACTTTGCATCGAAAAAACCCCTTGGCTGATTCATGTAAACATCCTCAGCCAATTTCCCATTAAGGAAAGCAGTTCTAACATCCATTTGCCATATTTCATAATCATGAAATGCAGCTATGGCTAGCTTAACCCTTATAAATTTAATCTTCGCTACTAGTGAGAAGGTCTCGTCATAGTCAACTCCAGGAGTTTGAGCAAAGACCTTCGCAACCAATCACGCCTTATAAGGGTGTACGTTCCCATTCATGTTGGTATTCTTCTTGAAGATCCATTTGCACCCGACAGTCTTACGGCCTGGTACATTGTCAACCAAGTTCCAAACTTGATTGTCATACATGGATTGAATCTCGTTATCCACCGTCTCTTTCCATTTGGCAGACTCGGGGCTTGCCATAGCTTCCTTGTAGTTGTTAGGTTCATCCAAAATTACTAGTATACTATCACTGATAAATGTATCACCTTCATAAGTAATATGGAAACCATAAAACTCATGTGTCTGTCAAACTATGCTGGAACGCCTAGGATTCGTCAATTGGTTTAACAGGAGTTTCCTCCTCGGGTTGAGCGCTAGTGTTTTAGGTTCCTTCATCACTTAACTCTTGAATCTCTTCAAGGTTAATTTTCCTCCCAATGTCCTTCTGGTATATGAGTTCCCTCTTGCGGAAAACTCCTCTCCTTGCAACGAAGACAACATTGTCACTCGGTCTATAGAAGAGATATCCAAAAGATTTATGTGGTTAGCTGATGAAAATACATCACTCACTACGAGGTTCAAGCTTGTCATGAGTCTCTCATCTTACGAAATCCTTGCAACCCCAAGCATTGATATGTGCTAACAAGGGAACCTTCCCTTCTACATTTCGTGAGGTGTTTTGGCAACCTTTTTAGTTGGGACTAGATTAAGGATAGGGGTGGCAGTCTCTAAGGCATACCCCCAGAATGAGATAGGTAACAAAGCTCGACTCATTATAGAACGAACCATGTCTAGCAAGGTTCGATTGTGCCTCTCAACCACACCATTAAGTTGTGGTGTTCTAGGCGGCGTCAATTGTGAAACAATTCCACAATCCTTAAGATAGTCGTGGAACTCGATACTAAGATACTCTCCTCCACGATCGGATCGAAGCATCTTTATCTTCCTGCCCAATTGATTCTCCACTTCTTGCTTAAACTCTTTGAACATTTTAAAGGATCTGACTTATGCTTGATTAAGTAGACATAGCCAAACCTGTTGTAATCATCATTAAAAGTCACATATAAGTGGTTAGCATCCCTTGTGGCGGTTCTAAAGGGTCCACACACATCGGTGTGTATGAGGTCCAACAAACCTTCACCCCTTACACAAGAACCAGTGAAGGGTGACTTGGTCATCTTTCCAAGTAAACATGATTCAATAGTATCATCCGAATTTAAGTCAAATGATTCATACACTCCATCCTTTTGGAGTTGAGCTATGCGCTTCTTGTTGACTTGTCCAAGACGACAATGCCATAAGCATGCTTTATCCAAATCATTGAAATAATTAATAGGCAACACATTAGTCCTAAGTTATCTACAACCATCATAGTTTCATATATGTCGTTGCAAGGTAATGCTTCAAAATAAAATAAACCATTAAAATAAGCATTTATTGAACCAATTTCATTATTAAAAGAAAAGGTAAAACCTTGTTCATACAAATTGTGAAAGGAAATAATATTTCTCGCCATATCAGACGAGTAGCAGCAATTATTCAAATCTAATTTTAACCCACTACCAAGAAATAAAGAATAAAATACAATCTTGGTGACAGATGACTTTTTCCTATTCCCCATGATTAAGTTCATCTTCCCGTGCTCCACATCCCTACTTCTTTTTAGACCCTTCAAATCAGAACAAATGTGAAAACCACATCCTGTATCAAGGACCCAAGAATTAGCATGTGATGAGTTATTAGATAGAATAGTATACATACCTGCAAAGGAGGGTTTGATCTTCCCATCCTTTATGTCCTGTAAGTATTTGGGGTAGCTTCGTCTCCAGTGCCCTTTTTCATGGAAATGGAAGCACTCGACTTCCTTTGGATTGGAAGAGGGTATAACAGAACCAACTTTGGTTCCACCAGAACTGTTGGAAGGAGCCTTCCTTCTCTTTCCCTTTCCATGTCTAATTTCCAGGACAGGGGCAGTTGCAGTAAGAGTACTTCCAACAGATTTGCCTTTCAAATTGCTTTCAACAGTTCTCAAGAGACCTTGAAGCTTGCTTAGAGTGACCTCCTCCTTGTTCATATGATACGTCATGACGAAACTAATCATAAAAAGTAGGTAAAGAGTGTAGAATAATATCTATAGCCAACTCTTCATCGAAGTTGACATTCAACTTCAGCAAGCGGTCTACAAACCTTTACATCTTTTGCAAGTGGGCTGTGATGGCTCTCCATACTTCATTTTGGTCATGATCATGGAGGAAATGATCCCATACCTCTCCTACCGAGCACTTTCATGGTACCTTTCCATCAAATCCTGATGCATTTCATAAGGCCAAAAGTCCTCATAAGACTTTTGAAGCTCAACAGTCATGGTAGCGATCATTATACACGACAATTTGGTCGCATCCCTCTCATGAGTTTTGTACTCAGCAATCTGTTCGGGAGTAGCAGTTGATTCATTAATCTCCTTAAGCTATTTATCAAATGCATATTCTTTGTCCTCATAACTAATAGCCATTCAGATGTTTTGAATCCAATCATTGAAATTTGATCCATCGAAGATGACCCTCCTACATAAGTTCATGAGGGAGAAAGAGTCGGAAGGGATCGGGTTGGAAGCATTGTTTGAAGTAGACATCTGAAAAGAAAGACAAAGTTTAGATTAGATAACAATCCTTAATATATCACCCATATGAAATATTAAGGCCAAGACCCAACATAATATTCTACAATTCGAAAAAGGGATGTCGTAATCCAATTATAAAATATTTGAAGGTAGGTAATTGACGATTTACCAATTTCCACCATGAAAAATGAAATTGAAGATTAGGTTTTAAATGAATTAAAATCCCTAGATTCTTTTGAGATTCATTGAATTCTTCAATGGCATGTTTAAATCTCCATTATGCCCTTCAAGTTTGTGACTGAGAGACCGAGGATCACAAACAAGGTGTGAATAACCATGTAAATTAGCTTGGTACTCTTGATGTTACAAATCACCTAATCAATGTGCCGGTTAACCATATACACTCCATTGATCCATGATTAACAGCAAGATACCATTTGTCACACATTTTCAGTCCCAAATTAGTGTGTTGGTTAACCACACACGCTCCACTAATGACTTAACAATGTGCAAAGTGCAATTTCATGGAATAGCACCATTTTCACATTTTTTCTAAAGTAACTAAGATTGAGAATTTATAAAAGTTTAGTTACTTTAATAATTTTCATTATACTTACTAATGAGACTTAGTGTCCTATCCTACCCGTTCGACTAACGACCCTCCACCAGTCAAGAAAGCAGTTGGTGAGAGTGGACACCCATTAAACCACCATTTTATAAGCAATAACCTTATACCCCTTTATGGATTGGCTTCGTGAATGAGACCTACTAACGGTAAGACTGATTTGTCTTATATATATATATATATATATATATATATATATATATATATATATATATATATATATATATATATAAGTGTTAAACTTTAATATTATGATAGTATAAGGGTTGAATTTTAAAACTGATAAAATTTTAGGGTTTGGAATTAAAGTTTCATTAATGTAACTTTTCAAGTTCCAAAACTTGAGGGTAAGTTTTGTAAATTGTCAAAAACTTTTTATATTCATAAATTATGAACTTTTATGTTCCATGAATAAGACCTTTCCAATTCCAAACTTGTGTGCACGTTATGAAACCTTTCAAGACTCTTAGAATTCTATAACTTACAAATGGTTTCATAAATAAATACTTTTCATATTCCATAACTTGAGGACAATTTATGGAATTTTTTCAAGATCACATATAGATCAAATTAACTAATCCAATTATGATATGAAGATCATTTACCAATTTGACTTAATTTGATTCATAGTACATGATAACTTCAAATTTTACAAATAGCTAGTAAATCACAAAAACAAGTAGTTATCTTAGAATTTGATAAACATAATTTTATTGGATGAGGATAGACATTAACATATCATTAAAATTGAATTTTATGAACCAAAACAATTTGTGATAATGTTCCTAATCCAAAACAGGCCAAAAACTCGAAGATTCTGCCCACTGACTCTCCAACTCGTCGAGTGCACTTATGAACTCGACAAGTTCATCATCATAAGGCACCTACTTGTCGAGTTCATGCATGGACTCGTCAAGTAGGACCTGACAGAATCCAAAATTGTCATTTTTTAGCTTTTTGAAAATCACACAATTGCATCAATATAATAGAAAACACCCATGGCTCTGATACCACTGTTAGGTTATATGTACTCTAACATTCCTATGGTGCACATACAACCCTAATGCTTTGGATCTAAGTTTTCTCTAATTTTACATGCAATAAACATTTTCCAAAGCATGAAGCCTAAACTAGCATGCGAGGTGATATTTGAATCATTAAAAACTAGTTAGAATATTACCTTGTGTAGCAGCTTGAATAACTTGGCCTCAAGAAAGCTTAACACCCTAAGTGTGATGCCTCAAATAGAATCACAAAACACTAAGAACAATTAGGATGGATATTAGAGAGATTTAGGAGACTAGAAATCGAATTCTACTTATTGGAATGCAAGGTGTAACCGATTTTAGCTTATGAATACATACATACATACATACATACATACATATATATATATATATATATATATATATATATGTGTGTGTGTGTGTGTGTGTGTGTATGTGTGTGTGTGTGTAGAATATCAATGGTCATGTGTAACCCTAATTCATACCCATAAGCTTATGATCCATCCGTATGATTTGGATAACCACTTCACGGCCCATAAGCCCATCACAAATTAATCATGGATCATTAGCCTAATCCATATGTATCAATTTAATTAGTCTCTTTTGATCACTAAATTAATTCTTAAATAAATTATTGACCAATACTAATTAAATAATATGATTCCTCAATTAATATATTATACTTATAATATATTAATAAATCATAATTAACATCTTACTCAAATATCATTCCTAACATATTGCTTTGATGAATGCAACCCAAATGGACCATGCTACTATCGGGCAAGTACATACCAATTATAGTTATGGGCTTAGACACATTTTCCAACAATATCTAGAATACTCTAGGGTTTGTTGGCTACAACACAAAGCAATACAACCTCAACCCAACCCACACAATATGTTGACATGCAACATATAATATCCTGTACAAATAATCAGACAATATCAGAGGTAGTCCTATAGATCTACCAGACTAGCATACTCATATATATATATATATATATATATATATATATATATATATATATATATATATATATATATATATATATATATATATTCCGTACTCGACATATCAACAGTATCAGGATATCAACCAAAGGGCCGACATTGGTTCCTTCGAGCATGTTAAGATAGTGAGGAAAACTCACATCGCAAGTAGCACTGACTGACAAGATCAAACTCTCGAATCACGGCTCCGAACTCAACCGCCTACAACCACTATGTGACTAACTCCATCAAAATCCCGAATTACCAAAATACCCTTAAAGTTAAACTTGGCCAACCTTGGTCAAAGTCAGAGTTAATAGTCAAGGTCAATAGTCCATGTTGACCTTGTAACACCCATAAAGCCAAATTTAAACTTTTAAAATGCATTCCAAATTCAATAGTTATTACAAAACATGTTTTCAAATGTATTATATCAGAGTATCCCAGAAACAGAACCATCAAAACGAGGAGTGGTACGATCACGCCTTCGCCTTGCCACGATCCCTGATGTACCTGAAACAATAAACTAAAACTGTAAGCCCGAAAGCTTAGTGAGTTCCCATAAAATACCGATACACATACAATCCACGTGACCATGTCAGAAATATCATAACATAACAAACTAAACAACATGTAATGGGTCCACAACTTAAAGACTGGATTACCCCCTGGGCCCGCAGTGTGAGTCTGGATTGCTTTCGGCCCACAACTCACATCTGACTTGCCATTGAGCCCACAGTACGAGTCTCCCTTAGCCCGTAACTGGAATGCTCTCGGGTTTGTTGGATTACCGCACGAAGCAGTCTCACCTCAACCCATGCCACATAACATATCAACATATAATAACATAACCACTGAACATGCGGATAAACATATAACAACACAGGTAGTCCTACAGATCTACCTAAATGAAAAAACCGATACCATGCAAAACCCACTTCACACTCAATTGTACTAACACACTAGAATAACATATCCCATGGGCCGACCTTGGTGCCTTAGACCCCTTAGTATAGTGAGGTAACTCCCCTCGCAAAAGTCGACTCGATTGATAAACTCCAACTCTCGAATCGCTGCCACAAACTCCACCACCTATTATCATAATAGAACCATACTCATAAGTTCCCAACCTTCCAAGGTACCCCATAAGTCAACTAGTCAACCCCTGGTCAAAGTTAAAGTCACCAGTCAAGGTCAACAGTCCATGTCGACCCTAACTTGTCAAGTATCCACAGCTACTCGCCAAGTTCCTTGAGATACTCGTCCACTCGCCGAGTCACCAGAGTGACTCTTCGAGTTCCTAAGGCTCGCAATCGAAGCTCTAAGGCCACTCGTCGAGTTTTCCTTCTTTCAACTAAACAAGTTCACACGCATCTATCAATTGGGAAACCTTAACCGACTCGTTGAGTCTACGACAATCTTTATCGGACTCGCTAAGTTGTTCATACAACTCGTCGATTTCATGCCTATCTTCATATGACTCGCTGAGTCCCTTCAGTCCTTTAACCATACAGACACTTTTTAAGCCATGCCACAGCTCCAAATTGCAGATCCAACTTCCTTAGGCATGCTTATCACGTAAAGTTGCAAACTTTACGTGCATGCAAGGCTTTTAAGACCCTAAAATGACAACAGTAAGCTTGCAATGAAGTCACACACTTGAGGGAAGGATCATACTAGGCAAAGCTGATGACTTTATGAATCTAGAGGCCAACGGGAGTCCAGATCTGAAGTTACAACTTCAGATCTTGGCTTAAGCACAAGAAACCTTTCTTAAAACTCATGCAAAAGAGGTTTTAGGTGAAAATGAGTCAAGGAAAATGGTCTAGTACCTTCAAGAGAGTGCTTACTGATGTAGATCTTGAATCCCACGAACTCTTGCTTCAACTAGCTTGTTTTCCCCAAGTGTTTCCTTCACCAAAATCCTTCCTCCAAGCTTAAACTCTCCAAAAGAACACACACACTCGAATTAGGGTTAAAGAGAGACAAGAGGCTGTAAAGGGGAGGCTGGGGGAGACTAATGATCCTTTAAATAGGGTGCAATGCCTCGAAATTTAGAGTTTTATTTTCCAGCTCCTACTCGTTGAGTCCCTTCTTGGACTCGGCGAGTTGGTCACTAAAACGCATGGACCATCCCGCTACTACTCGGTGAGTAGGGCAACCAACTCGTCGAGTAGACCCAAGGACCAAGAAGGATTCATACATAAATCAATACCTGAGAATCGGGGTGTTACATCATTGAGTGCATCTTCTGACTCATCGAGTTCCTTCAAAACTCATAAAACCGCGAAAACCCGAGTCAACTCGCCGATTCGTCAAGACTACTAGTCAAGTTCATACAATGTCCAGATGATCGAGAAACTTTCAGCCAACTTGCTGAGTTGGCAAAGCAACTCGTCGAGTTTTCCTTGTCTTAACTCATTCAACCATTTTCCAAACAAGTCTAATGCTCCAAAATATATATCAGGCCCCCTAGGGTTGAGATACCACATAAAGTTGCTAACTTTACATCCATGCTTGGCAACAAGGGGATAAAACACTGAAGTAAAGCTTATTATGGGACTCAGGACATGAAGGAGGGCCAATACTTAAGAAAGTTGGCAACTTTAAGTCCATGGAGGCCATGGGATGTCCATATTTGAAACCATAGCCTCACAACATGCTCAAATCCAAGAATGGTCCCAAAATAAGCTAATAAACTTTCAAAAGAAGAGATCTAGCAAAGGGATGATCAAGATATCTACTCTATACCTCCAAATGGTTGCAACAACAACGAGAATCTCGGATCTAAAGCTCCTACCTTCAACTATGCACCACTAACTTCAAACACCTTCAAGAAAAACACCAAAGAACACTCTTTAAACTCTCACCCACTCAAAATGGAAGATAAGGCACGATTTAGGGTTTCTCTGGACTGAGGGGACGATGAGGGAGGCTAACAATGAGAGCTAAGTCCTTTAAATAGGGTGCAAACCCTAAAAATTAGGGTTTTCATGTTCAGCCTTCAACTTGTCGAGTTGGAGCCTTCCAACTTGTCGGGTAAGTCTTGAAGATACGCGACCATTATTAACTCATCACGACGAGTTGGTGCCTCCCAACTCGTCAAGTTGCCCTGAAAGCATATGCAAATATAAAGCTTAAATTCATGCCTGAAGGTTGGGATGTTACAAAAAACATAAGGTGTTGTTTGTTTTTTTGAAGCAAAAATTCATGAAGTCTGCGGACCACCTCTGCAACCCTCTGCAGTAGAAGAGGTGGACCAAACGGCTGCCATATGTAATAAGAAGCGTGTTTGTTTTTTTAACATCTGCATGCTGCTGCAGATATTAAAAAATTAAAATAAACTGATTTTATAACCGAAAATAGTTTTTTAATACCAAAAATTTAATAATGTATGACATTTCAACAAGAATTTATGATATTTCAACAAAAAATATGATAATTTCAACAAAAAAATATAGGTATTTTAGCAAAAAATAATGATATTTCATCAAGAAATCATAATTGTTCAATATAAAAAAAACGGAAAAAAATTCAACAAGAATAAACAAAAAAAAAAGCAAAAAAATAAGATTTTAACAACATATAATCAAGATTCCAGCAAGAAAAAAAAGAAGAGGTTGAAAGAGGCAATATAAGTGTTATGTGCTAAAAAGAACACGCACATATATTTTTTACTCTGAAAACTTCTAAAAAACAAACAACTGCGATATTAAAAGTGTTGCGCTGCACAACAATAAGAACTCTGAAGAAGTTTTTTTTTTTTATAAAAAACAAACAACCAAGTGATTTTTTAAACAAATAGAAAAGTTTATAGAGCTAAATTGACATTAGCCTTTTAATAATAAACAAAATAAACCTAAGGGGTGTTTGACAAAACATCTTATTTGCAGTTCCACACCGCTATAAGCTAAAAAAAATATTTGGATAAAAATAACTTATAGCAGCGACAAACAGCTAATAAGTCATTTTTTTTTATAAGTTAACTCCTTAACTTATTACACTATGTTTGACGGACTAGCTGAAAAATTAGCTGCTAACTTATAAAGTAGCTGCCAAAAAATAATGTTCCGTAAAAATTAGTTAAAAAACCCATTAAATCCAATTAAAAAAAAAACAAACAACTACCCATCGACACACGCACCCAGCTACCCAGTTTTAGCGAAGTGCCCCCAAACTTTAAGATAGCCTCACAGGCTCATATCCTTTAGACCCCTCGAACCCTCCGAGAAAGAACGACATCTCCAAATGATGGGCTCATTCCGGAAACAATCGCAGCTTTCAAGAAGTGTATCTTTCTAATCTAGCTCTATACCCCTTAACGCTTAAACCCTTCATATCCCTTGAAAATTTCTTTACCATAATCTTGTTTTTGCTCTTTTTGGTTCACTAGAAGCACTCACTGCTTTCTTGTGGATTGTTTTTGGCTACAGAAACAAGGTAGGGGATGGTTGGGCCGGAGCTTTCAGCCGGAAAACTTCCTTCCGGGACTCGTAATCGGTTTCATTTTTGGTATGTTGTTGGATTTATCAAAACCGATCAAAAGGACTACTAATTCAATGAGAAAGGGCAGTGGATTTTCATCAAATTCAAGTAATCCTGATGAAAATCTCAAAATGGTTTGTCTTTTCCCATCCCCATGTTTCATTATCGCCCTTTTACGACTCTCGTAATAGCAAAATTTCATCTTTTTATGCTAAACATAGTTGTTTGTCCATTTTTTTGTTATAACCCCTTGATAATTGCTAATAATAACTTATTCCCATGATTTAGTTTTAATATCGGAGGTTTCTTGATCAACATGTTGCTTTCGACTAGTGATATACTTAACTATTGTAAATCTCTGAATTTTTTTCGGAAGAGAGAATACGTTTTTATCTTCAGAGCCTTTGTATTTTGAGTGATAGTTTAAGCATTTCCAAACTAACTTGCTATAAATTGCTTGCTGATGTTAAGTTTTTTAATGGTGAAAACAGTTGGTGTACCATGATTTTTTTTTGTTTTGATTTAGGTTCTTGTTGTTAGACAAGATTTGAAAATGGGACAAGGAAAAGTTGCATCTCAATGTGCTCGTAAGAAACTTTTTAATAAGTTGATTGTGTAACAATTTCCTTTAATCAATTACTTGATTAATTAATTGCTTTTTTTTGGGAATTGCAGATGCTGCGACTGGTTTATATTCTAAATTAATGCAGAGGTTCGCCTTTTGATCCTATTTCTAACTTTAAGTCGTCAAATTATCTAGTATACATTATTGTTTATGATCTCTATTATATGTTTTATATATATACTTTAATGAGATTAAAATCTATATGGTTTTTAAAACATCAATTTTTGGATGTGGGGACTAAATAAAATACATATCTAATTAAATGTTCTTTTTTTATTTTTTTATTTTGCTAATTTTAGTCATCGGAATCTTTTGCATCGATGGGAGTCAAGTGGACAAGCAAAAATAGTTGTCACGTGTAAAAATCAACAAGAAATGTAAGCAGGTGATCTTTTTAAACTTCTACACATTATTTTCAGAACAATAATAATAATTATTATTTTGATTATTATTGTTATTTTTTATAATTATCAGGAATAAGCTGCAGGAAGCAGCCGAGGGAACTGGTCTTCCAACTTATGTTGTAGCTGATGCAGGACGCACACAGGTATGATTTTGACTATTTTTGGTCAAATATGTCTAAATTCACACAAGTGTATTTTGTTTGTGAAGATGTACATGCTTTTATTAAAGATTAATCGAAATAATTCAAAGATATGTCCTTGTGTTTTCTTTTAAATTTAACTAAATCCATGACATTTTTTGTATCCACTCTTTTGGCTGTTTAAAATCAAAATGCACCTTCTTCGTAAATGGGGGGAGTTTTTTTTTTTTTGGGACAAATTTGTATGTATTTATAGGGAAAACTAGCACGTAGAAATCACACATTATAATTATCGGAATACAAGAAACTCTGATTATTTATTTTTATAGAATCATTTTGAGTCTTTTTTTTTTGTTTTTACTTTACACAGGTTTTGGCAGGGTCAAAAACGGTTCTCGCCATTGGTCCTGGTATGCTATATATATTAATGTTAACTATAAACTAATTTAAAAGGTTGAATGTTACTTTTTGTTTTTTCTTTTTCCAATTTATTTACCAAAGTATTTTTTTTAAACAAAATATGCAACCACGTTTTATTGTAACCGGTTTTCCTAATGACATGACACCAGTTATATGCTTATTTCCGCGACAATGTTTCACCTTTTTACCAAATTTCTTTGCAATGGACACGAATTATGCAACTATGTTTTAACTTGTTAAACATGTTACAGGTAAAATGTTGCATAATTGAAATGTGGATAGTGTAAAAAATAACATTGTTGGATAAATTTGGAAAACATGTGAAAAGTTGTTGCATAAACAAACATTAAATCCTGCCATGACACTTATTTATGCAATGAAGTTGCATTTTTTGCAATGTATGCAACAAAGTGGATCTCATACAAATTTATCCGTTCATGTTTTAAATGGTTACTGGTTTATGCATTGTTTTACCAAAAATGGTTGCATTAATTGGTAAAGAAAGTGCAATTTTTTTTTTATACCAATAAGTGATAAGCCCTTTTGGCTAATTCTTGATCTTGATTATGCAGGGTACAATTCGATTGTTGATTCAGTAACAGGGAAGCAGCGTCTCCTTTGATGTCAAAGATTATGTTGCTGCTCATAACTCAATTGTTTTGTAGCATTTTTCAAGTATTTGGGTTTAAAGGATTTATTAATGTTTGTAGAGCCTTATCACATGGTGTTCAAAGATGCTGTTTATGAATAGGAAGAGCTTGTTAGTCAAATCCCTAAATGTAGCTTTTTTATGCCCTAGATTTTATTTATGAAGCTAAATAGTAGCTTCTATGATGTGGGTATGTCTTTTACTTCTTTAAGGTTCGTTTTGTTTTGTATTAGTTTTATTTCTCCCTTTTTCTCGTTTTTTTATTGGTCTTCGTTTCTTGACCCTTTTAGGGAAAATGATTTGATAGGGTAAGATATTTTTTGAAATGTACATATTTAGTTATTATTTTTTTATTGTAAAATAAACCCTTATACTTTATTTTTTGTAACAATACAATCCTTGTGATCGGCTATACCCAGTATACCAATCATATACGAATTTTCTTTTAGGGAAAATAACTTGATAGGGTAATATACTTTTTAAATTGTACACATTTAGTTTTTATTCTTTTTTTTTTTTTTTGTAAAATAAACCCTTATACTATATTAATATGTACACATTATGTTATTTTCACCGGATTCTATTGGTTTTGCTGATGTGGAAGCACAGGTGGCACTAAATAGCAATTAATTAGCTTAGTCACCGGAGGTGGGTGATCCTCCAGCAACAAGAAAAGGGCGGCGACCCTTCTCTTTCTCGCCTCTCTTTCTTCCGGTCGAACAACAACAACCAAACACCCTTTAAATGTTGTGTTTCTCCGATCTGTCTCTCTTTGCCTCCATCTTTGAGATATGTTGCCAGAAAAAGAAGAAAGAATCGACGAGGGGGCTACCAGAGCAGCTCCTCGCCGCCAACTACCGTCTGCCTCCCCCTTCGACCTTGTTGTTTTTGCCATCATTCCTCCTTGCTACCATTGATGTGTAGGAACACACAAAGGAGTCGTCGGAGATCAGGGTTCTCCCTCTTTTTCATGATGAATAAAAGTTGAAAAATCTCGTTGTGGATATATGGATGCCACCTGGGTATTTCATTTCAACAACATAAAAGAAAGGGAAAATGACTTGATAGGGTAAGATACTTTTTGAAATGTACACATTTAGTCCTTATTATTTTTTATTTTTGTAAAATAAACCCTTCCATGTCAGCAAAACCTATGAATCCGGTGAAAATGACCTAATGTGTACATATTAATAAAGTATAAGAGTTTATTTTACAAGAAAAAAAGAATAGGAACTAAATGTGTACATTTCAAAAAGTATTTTAACCTATCAAGTAATTATCCCACCCTTTTATGGCACTTTGTCTTTCATTTTCATTTTCTTTTGTTTGTGCTTATAGAAATTGGCAAAATTACATAATATAGCAATTATATGTTAATGACACGACGAAAATGAAAGTTTGAAAAGTGGGGACCGTGTGGGACCTTATCTTACCTTTGCAGTTCGTGATGTTTGTTTCATGGACCTTATGGTCATTTTATCAAGGCGCATAAGATGATGTTATTTCAAAATATATCCTCTATTATAATAAAACAATACAATTATGCCACGTGGCAGTTGCTAAGCCCCTCCCAAACTATTTTTCCCGCTCAAAGTTTCCAAGTGAAGTTCTCATAATGCCCTTTTTGCCTCTTAGTACCCGATACGCCTTCATTCTCTCTCTTCATTGGAAACAATTAAGAGTTTCCAACTTCTGTGCAATAAATCAACACCCAAATCATAGAGATTGTTGAAGATAATCATTTCCAAAATTATTTATCAATTTCTTTATTTATACGATTATAGTTATATACCCATTCATTTTAACCCTAATTTTGTTATTAGAAATTGAGTAGAGTCGTGAATCAATATCTTAGCTGATCCCATTCAGTCGACAATCATATTGCCGTCATCGCTCCCATACCCTGAGAGATTTAACAGGTGCAATTTTTTTATTTGTAGCGGGGGTTGTGGTTCAAGGCATCTCATCTACGTCTTTACTATAAAGATTTCATTCACCTTAGATGTAGTGTGTATCTCTTTGCTGGAATTTAAAAAAAAAGGTAAGAGAAATGTTCAATTCGACCTAAATAGATGCAATACTATGTAAACTTATGTCATGATGGTACAAATGGTTTTCCCGTAATCCATCATCTGCAAAGGGGATGTAGATCTGTATGAGGTTGTGCTTCAAAATACTTGCACTAGGTCAGATATGGTGCTTCATAGCAGTCGGTTGAATTTTTTTCTTCAGGTATATATCAATTATAAGCAATCATTTGGGTTATTCTACATATAATCACACTTTCTTTTATTTTTCAGCCAGAGCTGTTGTAAAATGTAAAAGTTTATAAGGGGAAAAAGGTTCATTATTCCCTATAAATTCAGATTTGAGGTTTGAATTCTCATTGTCTAAGTGGGTAGACGGATTGATGGGGGGTATGATGAAATATTGGTTTGCTCTGATACACTTCATATGTGGTAACCATTATATTGTTCTCCCTATTTTTACTAATTTCAAATGGAGTATCAAAGGAGATTTGGTGTTCTTATGCTTTTGTGTATGTATCTAATCTTAGATGAAGCTCCTTGTTTTTCTTCAATTATGGTCCACCAATAATCTAAATCGAAGGCTACTATGAAGAAAACTGGTAGGCATTATGGTTTTATTTATTTATTTTTGTATATTTGCTAGAGGTTTCACATGATTAGATGTATTTATGAAGAAAACTGGTAGGTGTTATGGTTTTATTTATTTATTCTATATATTTGCTAAAGGTTTCACAATGTTAGATGTGTTGGACTTTTCTCCAGTAATTATGTTTTTATGTTCTTGGTTTCAAATAAATAGCATTTGTTTCAAATTTTGTTTTTTTATTATTATTTCTATGTTAATATGAAACCATATAAGTTGATCTGTTCATATGTGTATATCATATTTGCAAAATTCTTGTGACTAAATGTGTATATACATGGTAATTTGCTTGGATTAGGTGATAGAATTAAGCTATAATTGTAAGGAAGAAATGGGTTCAAGAGATCGAGAGATAATAATTGTTAATTATGCTTGTATCAGGTATACTTGTGAGCCCATTTTCACCCATGACACTCTCAATGCTGTATCTTACTCACTCTTTCAATGTTTTAAGAATCTACCGATTGCATCATTCTAGATGAGAAATCATGCAAGGAGTAGAAATGATTCTACAAAACAGATACCTGGAGAACATATATACATATTGCCCTTAGAAAAGTTATGTAAATAAAATCTCCCATAAATTGCAACTTTTTTCCCAACCCAAAAAGATGGAACACAATTTTTAGTTCACTAAATATTAAACAAAAAACATTGATTAGAGGTAGGGGTATGGGTAAGTAAACTGTTAAGACGTTGATCACAAACGACTAGATTGCCCCTGGCTTTTTCATCCTCTGCTCACGCATTCAAAATTGGTTGTTGTAAATTTGGATGATGCAAGTTAAAAGTATAAAAATAGTTTTTGTTATGGTGTTTTTGTATTAAATTGTCAAGAAAGATATGACATCAATTCCATGGATTTTAAACAATATGGAGTCGAAAAATGATCTATTTATTAAATATTTTCACATCTGTCACTTTATCAAAGACGTGCAGTTCTTTTTTGGTACTTTGTCAAGGTGAGGTGTAATTTGTGTCTCTGACTTTTCAAGTTGCTAATTATTTTGTAATATTATGCTTCTTTTAAATGTTGATTTACTTTTTGCTACCTAATTCGTAATATATTTGTGAGACAGTTTGTTGTGCTATATCTCATGCTTTTTTCAAGTCATAAATCATTTTCTATCTTAATTTTATATTAATTATTGATTTCATCTCATGGCCATAAATTATTATCAATTGATTTTACATTATTATTGAAAGTCATAAAACATTTTTTTATCTTGATTTTCAATAGTATGATATTTTAATAAAAATAATTTATATTATTTATATAAAGTTGTCTGCCTATTTAAATATTATTTCCCTTTTTTTGGTCCTATTCTGCATTTGGCCCTAGAGGTGTAAAAAAACGATTTTGTATTTAAATCATTTAGTTGTATGAAAACCATTGTGTTATCTAAAATGAAAAAAAAAAAAAAAAAAAACTAATGTAAATGATTATAGTTTCCATAATGAACAATAATTACAATCATAACCACTTTGAGAGATAAACAACATTCATGAAAATACTAAGGATAAAGAAAAAAAGATAGCTTTTATAAACAAGTACGTGGACATGTCATCAATAAAATACCACTAAAACAATTTAGGCATTTTTTGGGGCTTATGCTCGGTTCAATTATAAAAAGCCACTAAAACAATTTAGGCTTTTTTTTGGGCTTATGTTTGGTTCAATTTTGATTTCTTAAAGATAAAACTAAGTTAAAATCAGATTTGTACCAAATTATTTAAATTCTGGTAGTGGTAGTATCAGAATTTATAATTTAGTTTTTAAGAGTTGTGAGATTTAAATGCCTAAATATCTAAATTTTGGTAGTATCATAATTTATAAATCAGATCTGGTAGATTTAAATGCCCAAATATTTGATTAGTCATTATAATTTCATATTAACTGTGGTTTCCACACCACGCGTTAGTCTTCTGATTTATAATATGTTGCGTTATACAAACTCATGACTTTTATAAAATAGGTGGATTTATATGTGTAATTAAATACTTACAAATTACAAAGTTATTTAAAAAAATACAATATTACAATTGATACGTTTTTCTAAATGAATGATATATCACTTTATTATATAATCAATTTTTTAATTATATTTAAAATTATCATCCGTGGGTTCCACGGGTTTTAACCTATTTTTTAAATATATGGTTGTTTTTGTGAATAACTATTTATATAAATATATTTAATTTGGTTCAACAAAGTCGCATGGTGATGAAGAGTATATTTGAAATTGAAAAATATGAAAGCCTGGAGGTGGGTGTGATTATTTTATTTTTTATTTACCATTGAATTTGTTCTTTTACCTGTACTTCATGATTGTAAAAAGCAAAAAACAAAATCCAGTGAAAATAAAAATAAAAATAAAAATAAAAGACATTTAGGGGTTTTGAAGGCAAAACTTAGATCTAATGCAATGAAGAAATAAAAAAATGATTGGTATTGAAGATTAAGGTCCGGGTTCATTTTAGTGACATATCTTAGATAATTATATAAGGGAAAATGACTTATGAGGGTAATAAATTATTGCGTTTGTTTTCGTTTGATCACTTTTTTTTTGTACTATTTTTACCATTCAACTTGTTTGTGATGTTTACAAAAACCATTATGACCTTCTATTGTAGGTTTAACCGGTCAAGTTGAATTTTTCGACCAATATATGAACTTTCTAGTGGATATATGAACTTTCCGGCGAAAATTGAAGTTTTTTTGAAGAACTTGAACTCAAAGCTGATGAAGGTTCATCCATGGAAGAAACGAGGATGGTCTCATTTATGATTTGTAGATCTGGAAAATAAAGAAGAAAATAGAGAACTCATTTCAAGGATTCTGCCATGGATGTAAAAACATAAGAAGGTGTGTGTCGGATCTGATAACCCATATCTATTCTCCTGTTCATCATCTTCCTAATCACCCATTACCTCCATCGTCACTTTCTCAGTCCATAAGACATCAAAACAAGAAGCACTGTTTGCCTTCCACTTTAAAACGAGCCAAACACCACCTCCTTTTTACCTGTTCATCATCTTCCAAATCACCCATTACTCGAACCACCACCTGATACAAACCTAAACCCCCTTTCTTGTCAAGCAATAACCGACAGAAATCGTTTGTTTCTGAAATCCTTGACATTGTGCAAATCGATTTGTGTATGCAAGTCTAAGAGAAAATCATTTGATTTCGTTAATGGGTTTTTAGATCTGGGTTTGAAGGTTCATCTTTTTTTTTTCTTTTGAAATGGTTTGAAGGTTTTCCATAGAAGAAACAAGTTCAAGATGTGCTAGTCTGATCTGTATGTTTTTTTGGTTTAAATCATTTCAGTAAAAGATTTAAACTCATTGGAAAAGTAATGTTCGTCGGTGACGCGCCGGAGAAGATGACCGGAGAGTCGTTAGAGATTACCTAGTTGCCGAAACCTTCAATTAACCGGTAACAACGATATTTTTTTCCACCTACAACAAGTTGAATGGTAAAAAAGATTTAAAAAAAAAAAGCAACCAAATGAAAACAAAGCCAAAAGTTTATTACCTTCGTAAATCATTTTCCCATTATATAATTATATTTGATGTGTATTGATTTCTACTGAAGTATGGTGTTCTAGTTTGAGTTCCGTTTAATAATATGGATTTGGTTTTTTACTTTTCTTTGTATTCATCTCTTTATTTTCTACATTTGATATGGGTTAGGTATTGATGTTAAATCATGATGGTGATGGTGGTGGTGGTTGTTGATGTTCGTGAAATAAGAACATAGTTTGAATGTTCTTCAAATTTATCAAAATAGTAAAAAAAAAAAGTATGAATACAATTAAAAATATGTAAGGTGTGTTTGGTTGTGGAAAATTTTCCAGTTTTCTAGAAAAATTTTCCAAGAAAAACGAAAATTTTGAAAATGCGTTTGGTTCGTTCAGTTTTCTAAAATTTTCCAAGAAAATGAAAATTTTCAGTTTTTCAAATTGTATGTAAATTAGAAAAGTGATTTTTACATTTTTCCAAAGTTTTCCAAATTTCTAAGATGAAAAATGAAAACTCTTCCAATTTCAACCAAACGCGTTTTCTATAATTTTCATTGAAAATTGAAAGCGAAAACTCAACTTTATTTTCTGATAAGATTTTCTTAAAAAGTGAAAACAGTTTTCCACAACCAAACGCACCCTTAGGGTGCGTTTGGTTGTGGAAAATTTTTCAAGAAAAACGAAAATTTTGAAAACGCGTTTGGTTCGTTAAGTTTTCCAAAATTTTCCAAGAAAATAAAAAATTTTAGTTTTTCAAATTGTATGTAAATTAGAAAAATGATTTTTACATTTTTCAAAAGTTTTCCAAATTTCTAAGATGAAAAATAAAAACTCCATCGGTTTCAATCAAACGCGTTTTCTAAAATTTTCATTAAAAATTGAAAATGAAAACTCAATTCTATTTTTTGAAAACATTTTCTTAGAAAATAAAAACAGTTTTCCACAACCAAACGCACCCATAAAGTGCATTTAGTTGTGGGAAAATGAGCCGTTTTCAGGAAAAATTTCCAAGAAAAATGAAAATTTTGAAAATGTGTTTAGTTCGTCTATTTTTCTAAATTTTTCACGGAAAATGAAAATTTTCTGTTTTCTAAAATTACAAAGAAGTTGAAAATTTTTGGAAAACTGATAATCATTGTTTTCCATATTTTTCTGATTCCAATTTTTTTCTAAAATATAAAAACATACTCACTCCCACCCCATCCATCTCTACCTACCCCAACCTTAATACCCCCCCCCCCCCCACATACACACACTTACGCACCCACACCCACACCCACACACACACCCATCCTCACCCCATCCCCATAAACACACACACAAACCCACACCTACCTCCATCCCCACCCCCACAAAGATACATACACACAACCTTATAAACACACCCCCACCCTATCACCCACAAACACAAACAACCACCCACCCACCTACAAACACACACTCGCACACCCACCCATCCAACACCACTGCCACAATTACCAACCAACCATCACCACCACCACCACCGCCGCCATTACCACCACTGTCACAATTGTTAACGCTATCACCACTGTTTGTCATCACCACCACCGCCGACCCGCTAATGCCACTGCCCCCACCCACACCCTACCACTACTATCATTTTCTAAAAATGAAAATCGATAAAAAAAAATACACATCTAAACACATTTTCTAATTTCTAAAGCTGAAAATGAAAAATGAATAAGTTTTAACTAAACGTGGTTTCTAAATTTTCCAATGAAAAATGAAAACGAAAAACGAAAAATGAAAAGGGAAAATGAAAAACAGAAAATGGAAACTATTTTTCCATAACTAAATGCAACCTTAAATTTGACTGAAAATCCATATGGATGTCATGCTAGCACCACATGGGTAGATCTCTTGTGTTGACCAAAATACCAACCGGATAGACATATTTATCATTTCCTATTTGAGAAAAAAGACATTTTTAGCACAATTTTTAACAGCTTAAGGACTTAGATTATAAAAAAATGACGACAAGCATATTGAGGAAAAAACTAATGGTTGGTTAAAAATATTTGTGAGAACTTGGAACTCATAATTAGAGCTTGCAAACTCATAATTAATTCATTATTTTTGAGCACAAAATTATCAATCTTCTCCAAATGGTGCATCTAAGTCATATTTAGGTTAAAAAAAGATTTGATGATATTTTATTTTTGTTTTTTGGTTTTTTTGTATAACTGTTGATAAGCACAATCAACAGTCATATAGACTGCAGATGTACACAATCAATAACCATATTGACTGCTGATGAGCAATTAGCAGTTCATATGACTACTGATTGTGCTTATCAACAATTCATATGACTGTTGATTGTGCATATATACAAATTTTGAAAAAAAAAATATCAAATCTTTTTTTAATCTAGATATAGATTAGACGTACAATTTAGAGAAGATTTGTGTTTTTGGTTTGAAAAATGATAAGTTGATTATGAGTTCGCAAGGTCACAAGTTTTTTTGGTTCGCACAGTCATATATATATATATATATATATATATATATATATATATATATATATAATTCGAAAACATAGATATTTTGCAAAAATACAAAAATATATTTTATTTTATAAAAATCAAACACATATATACTTGGTCATAATATTTCGTTATAAAATCTATACATAAAAATATTTCAGAATGTTTTTCCAAAATAAATGAAATGACATGAAATTGAACTTCAAATATTAACCTAAAAAACATAACCTAAAAACGAATATATAAAAGCATAACCTAATATAAAAGCTAAACCTATACACCTAAGATAGTTACAACCTTCTCACGCATCGCCCGCACACCTTACATTTAGGCTTTTGTTTTGTTCTACACATGGTTTATCAAACATAATACATAGAGTTTCAAATACATGTAATTTCTTTGTATCATCTTATTTGTGGTTTAGTAAACTAGATTTCTAAGGAAGTTGTTCTTTTATCTGCTAAATCTTTTATTTGTATAAAAAAAAAAAAAAACTAAATCCGTAAATAATATTGGACTGAATAAATTGTTAATTGCATTTTGTTGTTTTTTTTTTCTAAACCAAATCAACTGTTTAATTGAGAATGAATTGTCATTTTACCCTTACATTCATGAAAAAACACGATGCTAATTAATTTTGATAGGATAACGGCTCATAAGAAAAAAACAAACAAATAGGCAAATGGTTAATGTCTTACTGCATTAAATCATATATTCTTTTGGCTTATCCCTTAATTCACTATGTACAAATTATGTCAAAAAGAAAAAACAGTTATATATAGTTGTGCAAGTTCAAATACACACCCTACATATATAATAGGGTAAATTACACGAATGATCCCTATGATTTAGGGTAATTTACGCATTTGATCCTTAACTTATTTTTTTAACTGGGAATGTCCTTATTGTTTGTTTTTGTTATGCGCTTGGTCCCTGTATTAGATAAAAATAATATTTTGCCATTGATATTTTAATTTATTTAAATAAACACACCCCAACTCCACCCTCCTCACCTTATCGTACATACCCCATCATTTTTCCATATTTTAATAATAGTCTTTTTAGGTAAAACATAGACGAAACGCATAACAAAAGCAAATAGTAGGGACCAAGTGTGTAAAAAATAAACAGTAACGATCTTTCAAGTTAAAAAAAATAAGTTAGGGACCAAATTCGCAAATTACTCCAAACCATAAGGACCATTCGTGTAAGTTGGTATAATTATACAATTTATTATTTTAAATGGAAGTGTGAAAACATAAAGTTTAAAAATTCCATCCTAGTTCGATTCAATTTAATAATAATCAATTAACCCAATTTTGCTTAAATTGTAAATAAAAATATTTATTAAAATTGTTTATGTTTCATTAATATTATAAAATTATAAACCAAAAACAAAAATTATAACAAATGAGATTATAGTCGGCCCAGTTTGTTGAGTGCGAAGTGGCCCAACTGGTAAAATAAAACGCATTTCCTCATGCATCTCTCTGTCTCCCGATCTCTGCGCCGGTTCGCCGCTCTGCTCCGCCTCACCGCCTGCTGCCGTCCTCTGCTGCCACCTCTTGTTTTGAGGTATTTTTTATTTCGAAATGTCTTACTACTTGTTATTTATTAATTGTTTATGTTTTTATACTTTAATGTTAATTGTTAAGGTTTGTAAATTGAGGAAACGAGTTTCTTGAAAATCTGTTTATTGTTAATTGTTAATAATTTGTTGAAAATTACAATTTCTTTGTCAAGTAGAATTTTAATTTAAGTTGGATAATTTTATTGATATGTAGAACAGTATAATGATAATATATATCCATGGAAACATAATAATTTGAACTCTCCAAATTCAATTAAACCCTAAAGTTAAAAAGCAATTCTTCATCATTAATCAAACCCCACTGTAAAACCCCAAAATTGCTATCAAAAGATGCAAAAATTAACTCAACTTGGCATAAATTGTATGCACAACATAGAAAGATGATAGAATAGTTAGCCAAAAACCCTAAAGTTATAAATTTCGACATGACAATGAGAGTTTATTGAATTTCATTAAAATGAGTTTATTGATATAAAAAATTAGGTGGTTAAACTATATATGGCATCATGCATAGCACGCTAATCAATAGTCAATATTTAACTTGTCTATCAGAAATGCACAAGAGCCAATAAAGGGAATTAATAGTAAAATAAAGAAACATATAGTTAAAAAGTCAACTTGTAAAAAACTTAATTGATACTATGATTTATGCTTGGAAACGTGGTATTATGAGTGTCTTAAAAAGAGTTGGAATTGAGCTTTGATATTGGACATTATTGTTCGATACTTAGATATACATACACCATATGGATCATCAATGGGTGAAGAATGGGAATCGGATTTGTAGTGAGTATGTGGATGGTGTAAAGGAATTCCTAAATGTCCCCTAAAAAACTTTGAATTCTAATGGGTTAACTTTATGCCCATGTGCTAATTGTCTCAATGCAAGACTACAAAATATAGGTGTCATTCGTGCCCCATTTGATTCAAGTAGGAATTGATAGGTCGTGTATACCATGGTGAAGATCAAGTGAATGAGGAATGTTACTTTGGTATAAAGTAAAGAAGTTACAAAATATTCAAATTTGGACTCATTTTATCCATTTCAAGTTATTTTGGTGGTGTTAGTTTAAGCGTTATGCAATGGTACTTTTGGTATAAGATAATGCTACTTTAAGCTCTATGTTGAACCTTTTGTTTTCTTAACAGAGAGTTAGTCCATGAACATAACTTTCTTCACAATAACATAACGTACTTTGAAAATAATATTACATTTTCACAATATATGTACACAAACACAAATTTGTTATGTTGCTCGACTTATCTTTGTATTCATATTATGTGTAAACCTCAAGATCCGACTTCATTGGATTGTACAATGATAAAGAGCCTATATGGACCGAAGTGGGACCAAAAGACGATTATGGATTTTAGCATGTTGTTTGGTGATACTTGAGATTAATGGGAATTGTTACTTTGGTAAAAGTAAAGAAGTAAAGAAGTTACAAAATATTCAAATTTGGACTATATATGTACCATGGTGAAGATGAAGTTAACGAGGAAGGTTACTTTGGTATAAAGTAAAGAAGTTACAAAAATATTCTAATTTGGACTTCTTTTGTTTGCTTGAAGTTATTTTGGTTCGAGGTAATGTTATTTTAAGCTCTATGCAATCGTATTTTGGTATAAGATATAATGCTACTTTAAGCTCATTGATACTTTTGTTTTCTTAACAATGAGTTAGTCCATGAACGTAACTTTCTTTATAAGAACATAACGTACTTTGAAAAAAAATATTACCTTTTCACAATAGTTTATTGTATCGTTTGTCCTAGTTTGTACATATTTTTAGAACATGATTCTAATAATAGTTTATTTATAAACATAAGTTCCAACAAAAATATATTTAGAAGCAGAATTCCAGTAATAGTGTATTTCCAGGAATATTCCAGTAACATATCTCATGATTCAATAATACAAAAAAACAGATTGTAAAGTTTATATCTTGGAACTGAAGATCTAAAACAGAAACAATAACATATACTAGAACTATAAAACACAAACAGTTTACTAACTACCGAAAAACTGAAATAGGAAGAGTAAAATGACGAGTTTAAATGAAATGCTTTTCTTGCAAAGTCGGCATCAATGTGTCACGCTTCCCTTTTGATGCATCACGCTTTCACATCATTTTTGTCTCAACTTCAGACGACTATAACTTCTTCATACGAATTCTAATTTTGATGATCTTTATATCCATACATTCGTATTCGAGTTAAATACAACTTTATTTTACATTATTTATACCAAAAAGAATTATATTTTTACTTATAATCTCATAAACAAGAGGGTATACATTATTCGTCTTTAAAACCATACATAACCTATTGATCAATTTATAATAGTACTACACCTCTTGTAATATATTTGTTATGAAAAACAAGTGTTACATTGAAGCACCGTACCTACAATCGAAGCACCATGCCTGCAATCGATGATACATAATCATGAGTTGATAGTTTTTTTTCCACAAAACCTATTTTCCCGCCAACACATATATTGGCGATCCAAACTTGCAATTAGCGATCCAATTGCATTTCTGTGAAATCTAATTTGCCAAAAACATGTTATGAGGACCGTTCCAAATGCAAAACGTAAATGTATTGCATTTGGGAACACCATGTTTGGAACCTGGATGGTTAAATTCCAACAATCCTTATGACTATGGTGGTTATTTGAATAAAAAACTTACAAAATCTCCTAAAATATATTTGAGAATCCGGTCATATGATGCTCAAATCAAATCGACCAATGATCGTGTTATCCCAATTTGGTAGGGATACCATTTACCTTCTACAAAGTAAAGTAATTCGAGCAATTATATTTCTCTAACTCAAATTTTTGGGACAAACATTTTTTCAATAGATAAAACAAATCATATTTCTGATACCACTTGTTAGGAATCAAACAAGCATTGATACCATGTGTTAAAAATAAGACGATCTCTAATACCACATTTTAGGAATAAACAAGAAAGCACACAAAATCACACACATACACATACATAAAGAAACAATATTTAACGTGATTTGGTCAATGTTACCAACATTTATATATCATGAAGGGGTATAATTATCCACGAGCTCAGAGCAACAATATAATTAAGACATACAAAATACCTTACAAAGATTCTTTGATGACCACATAAAAGATCATCAATGAATCCTATCTAGCAGTCTTCAAGATCAGACATAAAACCCTAACATGAGAGACCCATCTATTCATAGATCCAAATAGATGTCAACCAATTACATGATGTCACACAATTATTTCTAGAAGACAAAATTGCAATAATGGTCCCTGTGGTTAGGTTGAAATTGCTACTTTGGACCAAACAAGTTTGGATTAGCACTTATGGTCCAACGGTTTTCATTTTCTTATCATTTTGGTTTAATTTACTTTAATTTTTTTGTAATGATGATTTTGCTCTTGATTTTTTTTTTTCAGTTATTTATTTATTTAAATATTTTTATAATTAAAAGAACAATAAAAAAATACATATATATATATATATATATATATATATATATATATATATATATATATCTATTTCTCTCTCTCTCTCTCTTACATACACACACACACACACACACTCTCTCTCTCTCTCTCAAAACCATTTATCGTCCTTTTTTTTTTCCGTACTTGACAAACACTACCCAAACCACCAGAGGCAGCCGTCATAACCACAGTGTCGAAGCCCTAACTTCACCTTCAATGACGCATCTTATCCCCACCACCCCCTTTTCAACCACCACTGCACATCTTCCAACACCCAAAACTCTAACTCTCATCTTCTCCACCTTCTTCATGTCTCTCTCTCATCTTGTTCTCTATCAGAACCTTATGCTTCTGATACATCACCAACCTCAAAACTCTAACGGCCCCTTTCTTCTTGAATATTCCAAATCTGAAGAACATGAGGTATGTCTATGTTGTTTTAATTTTTCCCTTGAAGGCAATAACATTGATGAATAGAATCAATCCCGCATCTGGATAACAATCCCTCTTTTAGTTTTCATTTCCATCTCCAACTGGAAAACATGGTCACATCTTTGATAGATTCCTCTTCCCTGCATCAAAGTAAATAAAAGAAACAAACCCATCAAAATCGTGTTTGTATGTAATGGGGTTAAAACCATTATTCATATGGTTAAAAGTTGTGGATTGGGGATGCCAGTTGTGTAGATCCAAGAATGAACCTAGATTTTCGGTTCTCCATGAAGGATATGATGGGTACGTGATTTCCTCTGCCTGTTCTTCACTTCGTTCAACCTCAAGCGTTTGTTCTGCTCTGTCACCGCCATTAAATCGATGCTCCATCTTCAGTGATTAGATCGATGGCCATTCCCTGTTTCCACTTCAATTTCTGGTTTTGATTTGGGGATTTAAGTTCGTTGAGGAGGGTTTGAGAAGTAATTACTAGGATTCTTTTACGAAATCGGTGCTTCAAGCTCTAGATTTTGCGTTTGGGTTTAAAAAAAGACATTGTTTTGAAAACGAATAGGATGAAAAACATTTTTAGGGTGGAAAAGAAGACACAATAAAGAAGAAGACACAGTGTAGAGAGAGAGAGAGAGAGAGAAGGGGGGGGGGGAGGGAGAAAGAAAGAGAGAGGGGAGGGAGGGAGGGAGGGAGAGAGAGATATGTATTTTTAAAATTTTCTTTTAATTATAAAAGTATTTAAATATATAAAAAATTGAAAAAAATAAAATCCAAGGGCAAAATCGTCATTACAAAATTTTTTAAAGTAAATTGGACTAAAGTGGCAAAAAAATGAAACGTTTTAGATCATGAGTGCTAGTCAAAACCTGTTTGGCTCAAAGTAGCAATTTCGACCTAACCACATGGACCATTCTTGCAATTTTGTCTTTCTAGAATGTTCAACCTTGAGGAGTATGCAAAGGCTGCTTTCCATGCACCTAGGCATCACACTATAGATCAGTCAAAGCACCCAGAAGCACATTTGTTCTCATGGAGCGCATTGAACAACAAGCAACATATCCAACATAGACTAGAGCATGCGCTAAAAAGCCAACACATTCTCCATTAGGTTTTAGTGCATTCGTTAAGAGCTCAAACACATTTGCTTCCATGCTTGAATGCGTTTAGCAAATAGCGCATAGTGCTCCTCCCCATGTTAGAATGCTCCATCTCATATCAAAATGCTCCATCTAAGATCATAATGTTCCGGTATGATTCCAAATGCTCTGGCACGTCTTTTGAATGTTTAATACTTAAGTCACATTTAACTAAGAGTACCCTAAAGTGATGGTGGAGCATCTTAAAGTCATTTTTATGAATTCCTTTGCATGAAAAATGGCAAGTGTTATGCAACGTCTTTAACAAGGAAATAACAAATTGATTAAAAAACAAATGTAAAATACATTTTATCGTGATTTTACAGCATCTATGGAGGGACACGTTTTTCATCTTATTTGGTTGATTTTAAAGGAAAATAAGAAAAATACAAGAAAATACAAATTAGATTGAAAACCATAACAATTAAATATGAAATTTGTGAGTGGTAACGACTAACGAGTGTCGTTGTGCAATGCACATCTTTTGTCAACATTCTCTGCATATTTGCTAAACTTCACCAATCCATTCTTCTTATCACTGAATTCAATGGTACCATGGCTGGTTATAAAGTATAATGTAAAATTTTGGGAATGGGGAAGTCAACATCGAATTTATATTTCCTCTTGAAGTTGGTGTAGGCACATGATCACATGAACTTAATCAATTAATTTAATTGCATATATATCTTTTTTTGTTTACAACTATTTATATATATAAAAAAATAGATTAATTAATATTATTAATTGTTTTTCTGACGCACCAAGTGCTTTACAAAAGATCGAACAAGTGCACATGTGGTGATCTTGGTGCCCGTGATAACTTTTAAACTAACTACATTAACTACATCACATGTTTATCTTATTATATAATTTTTCATAAAATTGAGATACGGTATAAAATGATACTTAATTAATAGTTAAAACTCCATCTTTTTACGAAATATAAGATATATTTTTCACATTTAATTATAAGAGAAGGGAGCACATTAAAAGGTCTAGAGGTGTATGAGAAAAATATCAATTCATTCAAATAATCGAGTTCAAATCTCATAATAAACAACACGTATAGATTTAAAAAATAATATTAATGAATGTATAAATTAACCGTTCTAAAAAAATCTAAAACTGAAAAAAGTTTAAATAAACGCAAATTAATATGAAAACTTTAGTTCAAGAATATGCCAACAATTGGCAATGGAGAACAATAAAAGGTCTACACTCATCTCTCATATTTTTCTCTATTTTTCCCGAAATTAAAAGTAAAAGCTACAAAATTCCAATAACTTAGAAAAATAAACCATAGCAATTATGACTTTTTCTTTAATTATGGAAAAGGTCTAAATTAATTTTAAAGAACTAGATTTAGATTAGTTGCCTATAGTCGGGACCGATATGTTGGTGGATCAAGTAATCATCGTTGTTGGGTACATCAAATATCATGTTCGAATGATGAAATAGTTGTTGTTGTTGTTGCTGTTGCTGCTGATGATGGTGTTGGTGTTGATGTTGAGACTGATGTTGATGTTGACGTTGATTTTGATGCAGATATTGATGTTGATGCATCTCATTCTGTCTTCTTAGCTCCATCACTTTCCGATGGGAATTTGAGTGTTTGGCAGTGACAAACGTCGGACTTGCTGCCGGACGATACTCTGGTACTAACCGCCCCGACTTAAAACGGACCCCACAAGCATTACAAAGTGTTTTGGGACCCAAGGGTCCCGTACGCCACTGTGGGGTCTTATCAGTAGCACAATGCAAACATTTCCTCCCATCCCCATTATGCGACGGGTTATCATAAACTTCCTTTCTCTTTATTCCAGCTTTCACGATCTTCTTTCTGATCGAGCTCGTGGCAATATCAGACTCAGACTCAGATGACATGGTGACGGTGGTCCCACTTGCAGTAGGAGACACTGCAAGGAGTCGTGAGGTCCAATTGCATGGTGCAGCCCGAGACCGTTTGGTCCGAGCCTTTCCCGGGACCGCCATGTCAGTGTTGAAGATCGGGTTGTTTGCCTTGCTCACGGTCTCGGGCTGGAATTGTGGATTATTGGATGTGTAGTTGGGTCGGGTTTTGATTCCGGATATTAGTTGTAACTTTTGCAAGTCCTCACAAGAAAATGATTCCTCCACCACGTTCGATAGCCATTCCAGCTCAGCTAAATCATCGTACTGTTACAAACAGTAGCTAGGATTAAAATCATAAATTAAAACAAACATCAAAATTTCATAGTTCATTTAATTGATAAGTAATGTCCTTTAATGCATGACATGCAGATATAATGAGGGATTGTACGGTACAACTCAAAGATGCATTAAATTTGTTTCAGCGAATCACAAGGAAAAAGTAATAGTAATAAATGAAAGAAATGAATGAATGAATTACCGGGACACAAAGGTCACTGGTGAACGGAGCATCGGTAAAGCTCCGGCGAGGGACATCTCCGGGAGAGTTATGTTCGGCGCCACCACAGAGAGGGGAGTTACAAGTGTCAACGATGGTGGAGGAATCCGTGGAGGCGCCGGAGACAATGTTTTCTGCAACCGCAGTTACCATTTCGTCGGCGGGGAAATTGAGGAGGTCATCGATGAGAAAATTTTCGGTTTTGAGTTTCTCCGGCGAGAATTGTTGGGGGTGATTGGGAGATGATTCATGAACGAATTCAGTGTTTTCCATATTCATTGTGTTTGAGGAATCGAACAATGGTAATGTAATTGGGGGGATTTTCTGGAAATGTAACGTAGAAAAAGGAGATGTTAGTGAGAGAGAGAGAAAGAGAGAGTGTAAGAGTGTGAGAAACGTAGAGAGGAGAGACTTTAATTGCGTTTGAAGGGGACAGCCGGACCGCTACAAAAATGGAGGACTAATTTGACGAAGACAAAAATATTAATATAAATATAAATAATTTAATTAAATAAATTCTGAAAATTAAAAGTATATTATTATGATAAATCTATTATATTGCAGGGTTTTAAGAATACGAGAAGAGCTATGATTTTGTAAGTAATAAAACTCGATAAGTAAATATATAAATTATATATAAAAAGCGTTATGAGATAATGAACTTTAATAACAAAATAGTCGTGTATGGTGGTGCCCGTTAAAGAGGAGGCGTATGGTGGAAGACTATGGAAAAGGAATAATCCCGTTGCTTCATAACAAGGTCATGTTTTGCAGACCCTTTTAAGACCATACCTTCTTCATCATCTTCTTCTTCATCTTCAAGATATTTTTTCTTATTTTAAGTCTCTCTCTCTCTCTCTCTCTCTCTCTATATATATATATATATATATATATATATATATATGAGAAAAATAAATATGTGGCTGTTATGTACCTAAGTTTAGGTATAAAATCTTTTAAATGACATAATTTTAAACAAAACAAATACAATTTCATTTTCTCTTAATTTTGTTTTAATAGAATATCATTGAATTGAATTAAATTGTAGAATGAAAAAGATCAATTATATATCTTTTTATGGAAAAACATCATTGAAGTTTATAGGGAAAGTAAAAAATTAATACTTTTTAACGAAGATAACTCAAACGATTTGTTCTTCAATTGAAAAACTATATAAAATGATTTATCAAAAGCTTGATTGAGTTATTGAATGTTCGTCTTTTATCTTTTATTCTATTAGTTTTTATTTAAAATTTAGTCGGGTTGATTAAATGGTCATGATTTTTAATGTTTTAAGTTTTTAGATACAATGAAGAAAAAAAACATAAATTTGATCGGTTTAGTATGTCACATGATTAAGGAAGAATAGTAAACTAGATAGCATGATTAGTTTGGATATATATGAATCAAAACTACATAGTGTGGAGGGTTCTATATATAAGTTTAGGTACATAACAGTCACATATTCCATAAGCCCTATATATATATATATATATATATATATATATATATATATATATATATATATATATATATATATATATATATGCTTAAGTTATTTTATTTTTACTAACTATTGTGTGTCAGATTCACAAAAAATATAGGTTAATTGACTAAAATGCCCTTATGTTGGAATTTGTGTGATTATATGGTACATGTTACCCTATTCTAATATCATAGACCCTCAGATCATGATCTTTGATTCTATTGGATTGGACTTAAGCAAAAAGGGCCAAGGATTTGGGTCGCCCATAAGACATACGTTGGGTGTAGTCTTGGCGTACGCGGGGCGTAGAGGCATGCATCGGATGCGGGGGACGCACGCACGTACGTGCAACGTACGTGAGCAGATACCAAACCCTAATTTTTAAGGTTTAAGGCATATAAATACCCCATTATAGCCACCCCTGGCCTTCCTACCAGCCCCTTCACCCTTAGAAAACCCTAATACACCTCATTCTCCATTGTTGTGTGTGTTTGACCTTTTGAACTCATTTTGGTGAAGAAAAACTTTGAAGAAAAGAAGGAGAGGTTGGAGAAGAAAGCATTGAGTACCTTGATCTCAGGGATCTAGATTAAGCTCATCATTTGGCATCAAGAGGAGGTATAAAGCTCTTAACTTTCCTCCTCAAAGTATATATCTAGGGTTTTGGAAGATTTGGACCTTTTTAGGTCCAAAGATTGGATCTTGATCATGCAACTTTGATTTTGAGCTTAAGGTTTCCACCCTTGAAGCTCAATGAGTCCCTTTAGTAATAAAGTTGCAAGCTTTGAGGCCTTTATGGAGCCTTGCAAGAGATCTAGCCATTTCTTTGGAAGTACATTGTTATTTCTAGTGTTGGGCTCATTCGGTGGGTTGCAAGCCATCAAGTGATCGACTTTATGGGCTAGGACAAAGTATTGGACTCAAATCTGTAGTTTAGACGTAGTGTCTTAAAGGATTAAGTAGTTTTGGAGATAAGAGCTTAACTGAAGTTTACGTGGGCGTACACGTCAGTACGCGCAGCGTACTAGCCCTTTCAATTGTACGCGCAATGTACGGAGAGGTACGAGCAACCTATGCTCAGCCAATGGACTTGACGATATTGGGCTCGGTTTGGGCCAAGTTTTAAACTGTAGCTGTGGGTCATGTTGGGCCTGCAAAACTCAGTTAAGGGCTCAATATTTAGTAGAGTTGGAAAGGATAGCCCAATTTGAGGAGTTGGGCCCAATTTAGAAAATTAGGCCATTTGGGAAATTATAGGCCTTAGTAAAGTTTAGAAGGACTAGAAAGGATTGGGCTTGAGTCATGGCCCAAATTGGATTAGAAGGGTAAAATAGTCATTTTACCCATAGAAGAATCATCATTTCTGACTAAGTGTTCATTTGGTCATGATAACCGGAAAGCAGCTGGAACAGCAGTCATGGATTTCTCACTCGGCTTTTCAGCAGTCAGACATACGAGGTGAGTTTTCCTCTAGTAGGAACGGGTCTAAGGAACCAAGGCTGGCTCGTTTATATAGTAGAGTATGTCGGGGTAAGCCCGATGTCAGGGTTAGCCCGATGCAGTTTATATGTTTCCGGACTTTGGTCCGATGTCGGGGCGGTCCTGAGAAGTAGTTATGTATGCTTGATGTCTTTGTGATTCATGCATGTTTATGTGTTATGTGCTATGTGTTCCGAACTCCGGTCCGATGTCGGGCAAGCCCGATGCAGTATATGTGATTATGTTTTATGTTATGTATACTGGGGTAAGCCCGATGTCGAGGCTAGCCCGATGTATGTTAGTTATTATGTCATGTAGTATGTATTTCGGGGCAAGCCCGATGTATGCTAGTTTATGTGTTTTATGTTGTTGTTTCGGGCTTCGGTCTGATGCCAGGGTAAGCCGGATGCAGATTATGTGATTATGTTATGTATTTATTGATGGGTTTTAGGCATAAGAACAATCCTATGTGCTCATACAAACCCTAATGCTTGGATCAAGGTTTCTCTATTGTACATGCTTTGAATCCAAGACTAATAAACTTAGATCTAACATATTATACACTGAATTAGGGTTTATAGAATTACCTTTGATTGTTATATAGCAATAACAATCAATTCCTTGCTTGGATTGGCTTCAAAAGCTTAGTGCCTCAAGTGCTGCACCTCTAATGGAGTCACAAACACCATATACAACTTGGATGAAGAGGAGAAGAAGAGAGGCTGCCCAAAAAACGACTAGAAACCCTAGAGAATCAGTTGTCCACGTTTTTGGGGCCTAAGGGGTCCTTTATATACTTGTGTGGGCTGCTAGGGTTTCAGTCAAAACCCTAATGGACAGCTTAAACTCTAAGCAGCCCATGGAACCTTCTGGATAAGGCTATGGACGAAAATATGATGGGCTTCCATCATAATTTCGTTCACCCCTTATCCGTTTAGCATTCCTTAGCCCAATAACTCAATTATCCAATAATTGCAGTCATGTCCCCTATATTTAATTAATCTCTTTTAGCCACAAAATTAATTCTTAATTAATTCTTGACTAATATTAATTAACCAATATGATTTCTCCTTTAATATATTATTCTCATAATATATTAATAAATCATATTTAAACCTTTCCCTCCTTAAATCATCCTACATATTGCTATGGTGAAGGCTACCCAAAAGGACCATGCTCATAATCGGGTCAAGTACATACCAAAATAGTTATGGACTTAGACACTAATCCAACAGTCTCCCACTTGGATAAGTCTAATAACTATTTTCCGTATGACTTCAGAACCTGATCAGCAATCGTAGCTTTCAAAAGCCGCTGTCAACTCTGATCTTATCAGATAGCGTGTCCTCTAGATAAGGGATTATATATTCCTCCATTCTCAAGATATCGTATAGACAAAAAACATGAATTTCAATCATTCTCTCTATACTGTTTCCCGACTTCCGATTTATGACGACTGATAACAGACTACAATTGAACACATCAACTTAGTCCCGGCTTGGCCAAGCGCTTAGGTGTCATCACTAAATCATCGAGAGGCCCACAGATATCACTTTTATCCCACTTTGGGTAAAAGGAATGGATAAACTTCTGTTGGATTAGTGTCTAAGTCCATAACTATTTTGGTATGTACTTGACCCGATGGTGCATGGTCCTTTTGGGTTGCCTTCACCAAAGCAACTTGATAGGATGAATTATGGAGAGTAAGGATTAAATGTGATTTATTAATATATTATGGGAATAATATATTAAAGGAGAAATCATATTGTTTAATTAATATTAGTCAATAATTAATTGGTAATTAGTTTTGTGACTAAAAGAGATTAATTAAACTTAAGGGACTGGAATTGTAATTATAGGATAATTGCAATTTGGGCCATGGATTGCCTTGTATCAAGGGTTGGACGAATTCTATGGGGAAGCCCATAAAGAAATTGTCCATGGGCTTGATAAAAGGAGTCTATGGGTTGCTTAGGGCTTAAGCATCCAAATTAGGGTTTCCTTGTTAGATAACCCTAATAGCCCAACTATATAAAGACCCCTTAAGGCTCAAAAACGAAGCTAAGCTTCTTGTAAGGGTTTACACACATTTTTGGTAACCTCCATCCTCTCTCTTCTTCATCCTCTTGCTTATGGTGTTTGTGAACCATTAGAGGAGTGACACTTGTAACTCTAAGCCTTCCAAAGTCAATTCAAGGAGGAATTGGGATTGTTATTGCTACATAACAATCAAGGTATGATATTAAACCTAATTACATATTAATATGATTACTTGTATGCTAGAATTAGGGTTTATAGTCTTGGATTCAAAGCATGTACAATGGAGAAACCTAGATCCAAGCATTAGGGTTTGTATGAGCACATAGGATGTCTTATGACCAAAACCCATTAGTGGTATCAGAGCCTAGCTTGGTTTCAATTGTATTGATGCATTGTATAACTGGAAAATTCGATTTTTTGGATTCTGGAGGCTGGACTCGCCGAGTCCATGGCTGAACTCGCCGAGTCCATGCAGACCCGACGAGTCCAAGCCTGACTCGACGAGTCAACTTGTCAGATAAAACTTATCTCGGGATTTCTTGTTGTTTTTGTATTAGGATAGTTACCTTATCATGTTAGATCAATATAAATCCGATTTTATGATATATATGACTATATTCTTGATCTAATTAAAGATAATTATCAATTAATAAGATAATTGTTTCCTTATAAGATAATTGATTAATTATTTTGAGTAAATTGATAAATTGTTTTGCAAGAAATCATTAAACAAATCAAATATGGATAATTATGTAATTAAATGTTAGTTTAGATTATTTGTTATTTGATCCTTGTTGTTATGAAAAGTTTCATATTTTCCCCTTTAGGTTTTATAGTTTAAATTTGAACCCAAAAGTTTTGAAGTTTTGAAATTTAAATAGTTAAAACCCTAATGTTTTGAAATGTTTCAAAACTTTGCCCTCAAGTTTTGGAATTTAAAAGTTGATTAAAAGTTTAATTAGGAATGTTAAATTCTAAAACCCTAGTAATGTTTTGAAAAGTTCAAATCACACCCTTATGGTTTTATTAATTAATTAAGAAGTATAATTAAAAGAGGTTTAATAAATCCATAAAAGTTTAGGTTAACCATTTAATTGAATTAAAAGTGTAATTGTTAAAGTTAACCACATAGTATTTTAAAAGTATAAAATACACCCTATACTATATATAACATTAAAAGTATAACATAATATATATGTATGAGTAAAAGTCAGTCTTACCGTTAGTAGGCCTCATTCACGAAGCTGGTATATAAGGGCTGTTTAAGGAAATTTCCTATAAAATGGTGATTGAATGGGTATCCACTCTTACCCACCGCACTCTTGACTAGTGGAGGGTCGTTAGCCGAACGGGTAGAATAGGACGATACCTTCCATTATAAGTATAATGAAATACAAAGTAACTAAATGTTTTTCAAATTCCCAATCTTAGTTACGTAGGCAAAAGTGAATTAATGCTATTCCATGAAATTACACTTTGTGCCCTTGCGAAGACGTTAGTGGAGCGTGTGTGGTTTACCGGAACACTAAATGGTTCTAAGCAAAGGTAGCAAAGGGTGACTCAATGTTTGTCATAGTTCGGTGGAGCGTGTGTGGTTTACCGGCACATCGAATAGGTGACTGTAACATGTGAGGGCACCATGTAAGTTTGCATGGTTATTCACACCCGCTTTGTGATCCTCGGCATCCCAGTCACAAACAAGAGGGGCATATCGAGATTTAAACATGCCATTGAAAGTTCAATGAATCTCAAAGGATCTAGGAGTTTTCATAGATTTAAAACTTAAATTTCTTTTTCGTTTTTCATGGCGGAAATTAGTGAATCGTCATTCACTTATCTTCAAATGTTCTGCAATTTGGGTTACGGCATCCCTCTCTCGAGTTGTAGAATATTGTGTTGGGTCCTAGCCTTGGAATTTCATTTGGGTGATTTACCAAGGACTCAATCAATCAACTAACTTGAATTTGTTTTCTCCCGTTTTGTAGATGTCAAAGTTCGACAACTATGGTCTTCCCAAATCCCGTGGAACAAGCATTCCACATAAAGATGATATTCCACGATTCGATCGAGGAACAAGAAATCATGCTTCACTTCCTCCTCCTCCTCCAATTATTCTCCCTAACCCACAAGATTGTAAAATTGAAATGTTCAATATCACTCAAGCCCTTTTGGCAAGTAAACATAAAGAAAGAAAGTCGGTGTGTACACACGTCTTAGGGATGAAGTCACACTGTTGGGATCCGTTGTCTGTGAGGAAATGGCTATTGATTGGGTTCTTCAGTCACTTCCTAACTCATATAGTGAGTTCGTAAGAGAGTACTACATGATGAACCGCAACGTGACCCTTATAGATCTCACATATATGCTTATTGCTGCTGAATCAGCAATGGTTTGGCGCAATAGAAAAGCAAAGTTGATTGGTGAATCTGCCTTCGAGACCTCTATGGATATAGACAATGGCAACGAAAGACATGCTATGATTGAAAAGATTTATCATAAGAGAAAGGCGATGTCTGAAGTAGTTCCATGTCCTATTCCAAAAAGAGTCAATTTGCTTTTATTGCCAAGAGAAGGGGCATTGGAGACGAAGCTGCCCTATTTACCTAAGAGATCTAAGAGATGGGAGAGTCAAAACGTATGACTCTAATTTAGGTAAAATCCATTGACTAACTCTTTTAAGCTTCATTCTAGATTCTGAATACATAATGTGATAAGATTACAATTGATGTTTAGAAGGATCAAAGAAAAGAAAAGAAGCTTAAGGGAAGAAGTGAGCAGAATCTAACCGTGAAGGAATGGATTTCGATCGCGTTTCTCGAAGATTAGATTCTTGAGCTACTACTTAGAGTTAGAATTAGATTGCTAAGAAAGATGTATTAGCATAAGTTTTTCAATGAGTTTCATTGTAAGGACAAATTTTTCCGCAATAAAATAAATTTTTGATTTTAAATTTTATTTATTTATCCTTACAATGGCGTGTATGAAAAATTGATGTTAAAATTATTAGCAATAATGGATTTGTTTCTTATTGTGTTATGGAAAGTCAAGAATTTACCAAATAGGGAGAGTTTCTCATCGCCCAAGTTTCAATTGGACAGAAACTTGGAATCATACAACCTGGTTGCACGATGAATGAGAAATTTCATATTTGGAAATTAGACTAATTCATTGACAAAGTGTCAAGTGAAGGACTAGGAGATCGAGTACACAAAGTTGTGTGTTGATCAAGTTCACCATAAGAGTAACAAAGATATTCGTCATGATTTACTAAAGGCTTAGTAAATATGATTAAACTTACAAGATTAAGTGTAATTTTGAATTGATTAAAGGGTTTAGATCAATAGCAAAACGAATAAGAAGAATCAAGTAGGCAGAAAGATAAGAGTTTCTCCATTCTAAGAAGAAGGGAGAGTAGCTTTTATGCTTTATGATAGGTCTTAATGATTAAGAACCATATCTCAATTGATCCTCTAAGTGAGTCTTGGTACAATTGTATGTCCAAGAAGAGGAATCAAAGATTGAAGAAATGGTCAAATCAAGAAGTCAATCATACTTCGTTCCAAAACAAGTCTTAAAGTCAAGATTGTGACATTGAGTGAATAGTATTAAGAAGGTTTATAACATTCATCAATTGTGGAAAGTTGTGATGTCTTAGATAAGACAAAGACCAACTAATACCAACATTATGAAGTGTTTTGTTTTGATAAAAGCTACACTAACTCTTGAATATTTGTTTGTCAAGAAATGTTTTGATAAGAGAATCGAATATGTCAAGGAGTCGGTGGGAGTCTTAATAGTCTTGAAAAGTTTCAAGAACAAATCAAATAAACCTTATCGATCATCACTAGCACACGAGTTGAGGTTTACAACCTATCGTGAAGACATTATTTTGTTTATGTGCCAATCCAATCGAGTTAATTATGCATGTGAGTCCTATGAGTTCTCATTTGAATGCATAAAAGGCAAGGACCTTGATCAATGGAAAGTACATTGATAGGAAAAGGTGAGCTGGTTAACTACTTGGAAGACGTGGTGGGCAGTTGTGCTACCATAAGGCAAGAAATCAAGATTAAAAAAGGCTCGGTCCATATAAGTTTGAATTTGTCGTAAACTTTGGTTTTAACAAATTCACATGGATAGGAACAAATACACCATTTAAATCTAAGTGTCATAAGATTTCCTCCTTCATGAAAATGATTGTGAGAAAATGCTTTCACTAAGAAAGATTTTAAGAAGATAGTGATTGTAAAATTGCATTCTCGAATTCGATTATGGTTACGGCATCCCTTTCCATAATTTGAGGTTTGGCAATTAGTCTTAATTGTTTAGACACACATATGAACTATCGAAGGCAAAGGTGTATAAGTTCAAGAAGCCTTGATAAAAGATTATCAAAGCACTAAGTATTAGAAACATGAACTTAAGAAATTCAATAGGTATTGTCTTTCTGAAAGTTAAGATGTTTATGAATACATGTCAAAGCTAGTGGGAGAATAAGTGTTATGTTTTATAGTAATCATCATGATAGTGGGAGCATAAAAGTTATGATTGTATGATTATTATGGAAAGTATTGCAAGTTGGCAATATTAATTATAGAAAAACAAGAGTTATACCTTGCAAAGTCGTAAGAGTTGAAAGGTTGTTTTGCTATAATTAAGGGAGAGAATATTATGCTTCATTTCAAATCTAAAGGATTAGGTTGTGGAATGTTAATAAATTTAGTCAAAGGTACATTGTGTGTTCTTAAAATTTCGATTATGATTACGGCATCCCTCTTCACAATTCGAATTTTGAGAACATAGAAAATAAAACATTATGCGTCGTGTCCCATACGCTTCGGGTATATGATCGATTGCAAATGATTTAATATTTGACCATTCTAAAATTTTCCAAATGTCTAGCGCATTTATAGGGAAAAGGGACTAGAATTGGTTTTGACAAATATAATTAAACAACTATCAAAGGACAATCCAAAGTTCGACGAGGATTGGTTGCTTGTGAGTAGTTGGAAGCATGGTATTAATGGACCATATTGACATTATGATGAATAGAAAAGATTCTATTAAGAAATGAGTTGTCATATGGAAAGTATGGAAATGTATCTATATTGGGAAGTAAATATTGAAAATCTATGACTAGATTAGAAACTTTTATGCAAAAGGATGTTCAAAGGAATGTACTTTGAGTGAGAGACATCATATCTAAGGAATTGTCTTGTAACAATCTACGTTAGAGGACTTTGTAATATCATTGGCAATAGTCTTTGAGACTTTGGTGCAGTGGCATTACAAAAGGATCGTTGCATAAAGTGTTAGAATCTAGTATATTCTATAAGTAACAAGAATTTGATATTCTTACACTTAAGAAAATGGATTTGGAGTTGTAAAATGAGAATGATTGGAAATGTGTTCAATTTGTCTATTTCACAAAGTAAAAACTATAGGTAAACATTCTGTGCATGCTAGGAGCATGGGACAAGTGTAATAATTCAAGTATAAAGTTGATTACCCGAAACGACAAATAATGAGTAATCGATATGGTGATAAATAAAACGTGTTTTGTTTATACTCAAAGGTGTGAGGCCATATGGGATTAGTATTATTCTTGTGTTTCACCTTGCATGTTTTGACTTCCAGAATAATTGAGTTTATTAAGAATAATCGAATTATTCGAACGGGCCACAGTCGTTCATATGTTGGAAGTAGATATGAATGAAGATTGTCGTGAATTGGTGTGTGGATTGTCTAAAAGAGTATTAGACATAAGCAAATGTTTGCTGCAACGTTCATGAGTGCTTATGAATATGATTTGAGCATTGGATTAAACCCACGCTCACTTGGATCACTATCTCGAGTGATTAGTGAGACGATAACATCTTATATTCTTGAAACTGATATGTGTGAGTTGTATCTTGCTAATCGGTTGCACATTGATAATATGTAAACGCACTAGTAACTTGGTGTTATAAAACATATTGTTGTGTGTGATTTGGTTAGTGAGTGCAAGCAAGCATTGTATCAAAGTTTATCCGTTCCTTTTATTCAAAGAATAAAAGCGATATCTTTGGGCCCCTCGATGGTTTAGTGATGACATACGTAAACGCTCGGCCGGGCTAGGGCTAATTTGATTTGTTCAGTTAGTCTGTCGTCATAAATCAGAAATCGAGAAGTAGTACAAAGAGAATGATTAGAAATCGTATCTCATATGATATCTAGAATGGAGGAATATATGATCCCTTATCTAAGGATACGCGTATCTGATGTGATCAGAGTTGACAGCGGCTTTGGAAAGCTACGATTGCAGATCGGGATCTGAAGTCATACGCAGAATAGTTGTTAGACTTATCCAAGTGGGAGACTGTTGGATTAGTGTCTAAGTCCATAACTATTTTGGTATGTACTTGACCCGATGGTTCATGGTCCTTTTGGGTTGCCTTCACCAAAGCAACTTGATAGGATGAATTATGGAGAGTAAGGATTAAATGTGATTTATTAATATATTATGGGAATAATATATTAAAGGAGAAATCATATTGTTTAATTAATATTAGTCAATAATTAATTGGTAATTAGTTTTGTGACTAAAAGAGATTAATTAAACTTAAGGGACTGGAATTGTAATTATAGGATAATTGCAATTTGGGCCATGGATTGCCTTGTATCAAGGGTTGGACGAATTCTATGGGGAAGCCCATAAGGAAATCGTCCATGGGCTTGATAAAAGGAGTCTATGGGTTGCTTAGGGCTTAAGCATCCAAATTAGGGTTTCCTTGTTAGATAACCCTAATAGCCCAACTATATAAAGACCCCTTAAGGCTCAAAAACGAAGCTAAGCTTCTTGTAAGGGTTTACACACGTTTTTGGTAGCCTCCATCCTCTCTCTTCTTCATCCTCTTGCTTATGGTGTTTGTGAACCATTAGAGGAGTGACACTTGTGACTCTAAGCCTTCCAAAGTCAATTCAAGGAGGAATTGGGATTGTTATTGCTACATAACAATCAAGGTATGATCTTAAACCTAATTACATATTAATATGATTACTTGTATGCTAGAATTAGGGTTTATAGTCTTGGATTCAAAGCATGTACAATGGAGAAACCTAGATCCAAGCATTAGGGTTTGTATGAGCACATAGGATGTCTTATGACCAAAACCCATTAGTGGTATCAGAGCCTAGCTTGGTTTCAATTGTATTGATGCATTGTATAACTGGAAAATTCGATTTTTTGGATTCTGGAGGCTGGACTCGCCGAGTCCATGCAGACCCGACGAGTCCAAGCCTGACTTGATGAGTCAACTTGTCAGATAATACTTATCTCGGGATTTCTTGTTGTTTTTGCATTAGGATAGTTACCTTATCATGTTAGATCAATATAAATCCGATTTTATGATATATATGACTATATTCTTGATCTAATTAAAGATAATTATCAATTAATAAGATAATTGTTTCCTTATAAGATAATTGATTAATTATTTTGAGTAAATTGATAAATTGTTTTGCCAGAAATCATTAAACAAATCAAATATGGATAATTATGTAATTAAATGTTAGTTTAGATTATTTGTTATTTGATCCTTGTTGTTATAAAAAGTTTCATATTTTCCCCTTTAGGTTTTATAGTTTAAATTTGAACCCAAAAGTTTTGAAGTTTTGAAATTTAAATAGTTAAAACCCTAATGTTTTGAAATGTTTCAAAAATTTGCCCTCAAGTTTTGGAATTTAAAAGTTGATTAAAAGTTTAATTAGGAATGTTAAATTCTAAAACCCTAGTAATGTTTTGAAAAGTTCAAATCACACCCTTATGGTTTTATTAATTAATTAAGGAGTATAATTAAAAGAGGTTTAATAAATCCATAAAAGTTTAGGTTAACCATTTAATTGAATTAAAAGTGTAATTGTTAAAGTTAACCACATAGTATTTTAAAAGTATAAAATACACCCTATACTATATATAACATTAAAAGTATAACATTATATATATGTATGAGTAAAAGTCAGTCTTACCGTTAGTAGGCCTAATTCACGAAGCATAACAATAATACTTAATCCTATATGGCCCCAAACTTGTGAGAGTAAATAAAACACTTCTATTTATCCACCATATTGATTACTGATTATTTATCATTTAATGTTTCAGATAATCAACTTACTACTTGAATTACACCAATAATTGTCCCATGCTCTAAACATGCACACTTTGTTTCCTATGGTCCATGATTTGTGAAATAGATCACCTGAAAACTTTTCTAATGATGCTCGTTTCACAATTCCTTAATCCTAATTATTAGTGTAAGAACACAAGGTTCTTGCCACTACTAGAATATGCTAGATGCTAACATTTTATGCAACGATCCCTTTGCAAAATCATAGCACAAAAGTCACCAGGACTTAGCTAATGAAATTACAAAGTACTTTCTTAGAAATTGTTACAAGACAATTCCATAGATGTGAAGTCTCACATTCAAAGTACATTCCTTTGAACATCCTTCTTGCATAAAAGTTTCTAATCTAGGCATAGACTCTCAATATCCAACTCCCAATATGGAAATATTTCCACATTTGCCATATGACAACTCATTATTAATAGAATCTTATCTATTCATAATAATGTCGATATGGTCCATCCAATACCATACTTCCAACTACTCACAAGCGACCATTCCTCAGCGAACTTTGGATCGTCCTTTGATAGTTGTTTAATTATTTTAGTCAAAACCAATTCTAGTCCTTTTTCCCTCTTAATGCGCTAGACATTTGGAAAATTTTAGAATGGTAAGATACTATAGCATTTACAATCGATCTTATACCCGAAGCGTATGGGACACGATGCATAATGTCTTACATAAAGATATGATACTTTACCAATCTTTTGCCATAATATTTTATGTGTCATGTTCTCACAATTCGAACTATGAAGAGGGATGTCGTAATCATAATCGAATTTTAAGAACACACAATGTATTCTTTGACTGAAAATATTAAAATTTCTTAATCTAAGCTTTAGATTTTGAAACGGAGTATAATATTATCTCCCTTAATTATAGCAAAACAACTTTTCAACCCATGCAACTTTGCAAATGGAATCTTTGTTTTTCTATAATTAATATTGCTAACTTGCAATACTCGCCATAATAATCATACAAGCATAACACTTATGCTCCCACTATCATGATGATTATCATATAAGCATAACATTTATGCTCCCACTATCATGATGATTATCATATAAGCATAACATTTATGCTCCCACTAGCTTTGACATATATTCAGAAAACAAATGAATTTCCAGAAAACAATGCCTATTGAATTTTTGAAATTCATATTTCTAATACCAAATGCTTCGATAAGCCTTTATCTAAGCTTCTTAAACTTATACACCTTTGCCTTAGATAGCTCATATGTGTGTTTAAACAATTCAGAACTTATGTTACTAAGTTCCAAATGTTCAAACTAATTGCCAAATCTCACAATTTGAACTATGGAAAGGGATGCCGTAACCATAATCGAATTTGAGAATACAATTTTCACATAGCTATCTTCTTAAAATCTCTCTTAGTGAAAGCATTTCCTCACAGTCATTTTCATGAAGGAGGGAATCTTATGACACGTAGATTTTATGGTATATGAGTTCATATCCATGTGAATTTGCCAAAACCAAGGTTTGCAACAAATCCAAACTCATATGGACTGAACTTTCTTAATCTTGATTTCTTGCCTTATGGTAACACGGGTGCCCACCATGTCTTCCAAGTAGATTAGTAACTTGTCCTTACATATCAATGTACTTTTCATCGACTAAGGCTCTAGAATGCATTCAAATGAGAACTCATAGAACTCACATACAAAATTAACTCAACTGGAATGGCACAGAAACAAAATAATGTCAGCACGATAGGTTGTAAACCTCAAGTCGTGTGCTAGTGATGATCGATAAGGTTTATTCTTGACTTGTTCTTGAAACCTTTCAAGACCATTAAGACTCCCACTGACTCTTTGACATATAAGATTCTCTTGTCAAGAAACATTTCTTGACAAACCAAATATTCAAGAGTTAGTGTAGTTCTTATCAAGACATGTAACAGCCTGGAATTTCAGGTATTGTCATGATATTGTTTTTGGGGTGTTTTAGGAGGGGACTCGGCGAGTTGGAGCCAGAATCGCCGAGTAGGACCACAGACTTGGTCGCGGGTTCGCGACTGGACTCGACGAGTCCAGATATGGACTCGGCGAGTCTGCGCTGTTCAGCGGAAACCCTAGCCGTTTGGTTTTGGAACGTATATAATGAACTTATAGGCCGTCATTGTCCGTCTTTAGCCTACGGAGAAGAACCCTAATCGGTTGTGTGCATCTGGAGCAAGGATTGAAGGCCATTGGTGATCTTGAAGAAGTTATTGTGCAAGGAAGAGAAGGGTTTGGCTAAAGGAACAGCAAGGGAATCAAGTTCTGAGGATTGGGGACACAGAGAGTGCATTATTCAGGTAACAATTCGGATTATAATCTGCTATGTTGATGTGTGCATGGATTTAGGGTTTATGGAACCCTTTTGTGACTAGATTGATTGTTATCCTTGTTTCCCAAACGATTATAACCCTGTATTAGGACCTTTAGAGGTCCAGAATGTCCCATGCCTGTGTATTTCGGGAATTAAGAGAGGTTTTGGATTAGAATCCTTATGCCTTAGGTCAAAATGTAAATTATAGGCCTTGGGGTGTAGCATGAGCACCTAAATGAAGGCCTCACGTGTTGTACCAGCTTAGGAGGACCAAACCTATGAATGGTTGGGACAATACTGATCTCAGGAAGCAGTTTGATCGACTGCATGGCATGGACTCGCCGAGTCCAATGAACAGACTCGGCGAGTAGCTTGGAGAATAACTAGGACTCGTCGAGCTGATCTTCAGACTCGGCGAGTAGAGTCGGGGTGGCCCCGCGATTCTTCCACAAGGAACTTGTCGAGTCAAGAGGGATACTCGACGAGTAGAAAGGGAACATCAGGATTTGGTGAGGACGTCTAGACTCGCCGAGTCGCCTTAGCACTCACCGAGTCCGGTCAAGTTGACCGTTGACCGTTGACCGTTGACCAGAGTTGACCCACATGTGATTTCTTAGGGTCGGTTGTCTTGAAAGATAAAAGTATTAATAAGGGATATATGATGTTATAGGGAGTCTGTAGCTCGGCGGATCGAGTGCGAGTGATTTCAGGAGTCGCTAGCTTTCATTACCCATGAGGTGAGTCTTCTCACTATATTGTACCCGGAAGGGTTTGACTGTGTGACCGGAAGGTCGGATATGATATGTGTTATAAGTGCTATAAATGGAAAGGTAATTGCTATGCGTGCTATGTATGTTTATATGGGCCGGAAGGCAATATGTTATGTGACCGAAAGGTCGGATATGATATATGATATATGTGCTATATGTGTTAGGATAAATGTATTATGTGTTGTGTATGTTTATGGTCCGGAAGGCAATATGTTATGGGCCGGAAGGCGAATATGTTATGGGCCGGAAGGCAATTATGTTACGGGCCGGAAGGCGTTGTGTTGTAGACTGGAAGGTCAGGGCCTGGAAAGGCGTATATGTGTAAGTAGTATACTGGGGAACTCACTAAGCATTTATGCTTACAGTTGTTATGTATGTGTTTCAGGTACTAGCGAGGACCGTGGGAAGGTGCCGGCGTGATGTGTACACACTGTTGTTATTTTGAAATCTTGGGGATTTTATGATTGTATTTTGATATGAAAATTGGAATAATTATATTTAGTTGAATAAAATCACTTTATTTTAAATGAAAATTTTGTTTGAAAATTTGCGTTGTTACAATTGGTATCAGAGCCTTGGTTTGAGGGATTCGGGTGTACCTTCGGGTGTAACTGAACTCAAACCGAGGATTTGAGGAAATCTTTTAAAAATAATAAAGGCATAAACTTTTATAAATGGTAAAGTGGTAAACAAGAAAGAAGCAGTGTGTACGATCAACCAGCGCCCGAACGGTAAAGATCCCCAGAATACCTTACAATGTTATGTTATGCAATGAATTATGAATTGTTATGCATGCTAGAAGACTAGGTATTCATGATAGGACTAGAGTGGCCTGATTTGTGATGCCTTAGTCTAGGGAGTTTGCCGATATGAGATATTTGGTAGCGTGCAGGTAGATAGTGCATATTAAAAGTAGAGTACTCACTATTCGGGGTTTGGGGAGGAAGATTTGGGACGAATGCTGATACGGTGTGGTCGGTAGTATTGGGCCCGTACTACCGAAGATACCGGGTCGGTGGAAGACCCAAGTAAGAATTCCTGGATATCGGAGACTGAGTAGGGTTGCGTTATCGAGTACAATTGTACTTGATGGAGTCTCTGATAATTTTATGTTGTATTTCAGAGACATCATGGTTACCACACGCCACGGGGCGAGTTCGAGAAGTGTGAGCGACGAGGATATTCGTCAGATGATTCAGGAGGAGGTAGCTGCAGCGATCCGGGCTGAGATCCCGGAGATGTTTGGGTCTATTAAGACCACTCTGATGGAGACGTTCGAAGAGCGGTACGCCGCACTGACTGAGGCTGCAGCCGCTGCCGTTACCGCAGCCGTGGCCGCTGCCAGGCCGCAAGGGGGCAATTCGTTGCTATTCCGGGAATTCAGCAACACGAAACCCCCTGAGTTCGATGGGACGCAGGATCCGATTGATGCGATGAGGTGGATCACCGACATTGAAGGGTGCTTCTACACTTGCTCATGCCCGGAGCACCTGAGGGTACGGTTCGCTTTGAACCAGCTCCGTCTGGGAGTGAAGGATTGGTGGAAGTTCGTGATGGCGAACTTCACTCTGGCGGAGATTACAGCAGTGACATGGGAGAGGTTTACTGACATGTTCAGGGACGAGTACGTTCCCCCAGTGGAGAGGGAACGATTGATTCAGGAGTTCTTGACCCTTAAGCAGGGTACTGATTCGGTTGCGGTGGTCACACGGAAGTTTCACGAGAGGGCGATGTTCTGCCCCGAGCTGGTGTCTACAGAGCAGTCACGGATGAGCCGGTACTTAGGCGTTTTGAGGAGGGATATCCGGGAGTTTGTGTCAAACTCCACCTATCGTACTTTCACTGAGCTTCAGGCGAATGCCAGGAAGCGCGAGATCGAGTTGGAGACCCAGGCCAGGGAGGAGGCCGAGTCTCGCCAGGTGGACCGGCGGCCGGCTCAGTCTCAGCCGGCAGCCAAGCGGACCAAGTCCGCTGATTTGAGGACGGGAGGTCCGAAGGGCCGCACTTGCGGAAAGTGCGGCAAGGGTCATGAGGGGGCGTGCCGAGCTGGTGGTTGCTACAAGTGTGGCAAGGAAGGACACATTGCCAGGGATTGTCCTAAGGGGTTTATGGTTTGTTTTCATTGCAACCAGACAGGCCATCGAAAGGCCGAGTGCCCGCAGCTTCGTCAGGTATCTACACCTACTACCAGGACTACTGAGACTCGACCGGCGAAGGTCGAGGCCCCGAGGGCTCGCGGGAGAGCCTTTCAGCTGACTGCGGAGGAGTTCCGCGCTGCGCCCGATGTTGTGGCAGGTATGCTGTAATTCATGTATTTATTTAAAGTCGAAATGTTATGCTTATGTTAATATATGTGTAGGTACTTTTCTTGTGAACTCTATGCCTGCTCTAGTGTTATTTGACTCGGGTGCGAGTAGGTCCTTTGTATCTTTAGCTTTTAGTCAGCATATCAGCAGTAGTCGTGAGCCGTTAAGTCGGCCTCTGAGCGTTTCTATAGCGGACGAGAAGGTGATTTGTGCCACGGAGGTTCTTCGGGGGTGCGTACTAGGGATTTTCGGGGTTGAGTTTCCGATTGACCTAATTCCTATTGCGATGGGTGATGTCTATGTCATCGTGGGCATGGACTAGTTGAGTCGATTCAGCGCTGTCATCGACTGTAAGCGCCAGCTGGTGACTATACGAGACCCTAGTGGGGGAGTTCTTACGGTGTACGGCGAGGGTACCCGTTCGGGATCAGCTTTTTGTTCGTCCGCTAGGGCGAGGCAATGTCTACAGCAGGGATGTAAGGGTTTTGTGGCGTATGTGATGGGTACGCGGGAGGCTTCCGAGAGACCGAGGTCAGTGGAAGAGGTCCCAGTGGTGCGCGAGTTTCCAGATGTTTTTCCCGAGGAGCTGCCGGGAGTACCTCCTGCGAGGCAAGTAGAGTTTGGTATCGACCTGATTCCGGGGGCTGCGCCTATTGTGAAGGTGCCTTATCGTCTCGCACCTCCAGAGATGCAAGAGTTGTCCTCGCAACTCCAGGAGTTGCTGGGGAAGGGATTTATTCGGCCGAGCAGCTCGCCGTGGGGAGCACCGATCCTGTTCGTCAAGAAGAAGGATGGTTCACACCGGATGTGCATTGATTACCGGGAGTTGAACAAAGTGACGGTCAAGAACCGTTATCCGTTACCGAGGATCGATGATTTATTCGATCAGTTGCAAGGGGCATCTTGGTTCTCCAAGATCGATCTGAGGTCAGGGTACCATCAGGTAAGAGTGCGGGATGAGGACGTCCAGAAGACAGCATTTAGGACGCGATATGGGCATTACGAGTTTGTGGTGATGCCTTTCGGGCTCACCAATGCCCCGGCGGTGTTCATGGACCTCATGAACAGGGTATGCAAGCCGATGTTGGATCGGTCAGTGATTGTATTTATCGACGACATCTTAGTGTATTCGCGATCTAGAGAGCAGCATGAGGGAAATTTGAGGGAGGTCCTTGAGGTACTGAGGTCGGAGAAGCTATATGCAAAATTCTCCAAATGTGACTTCTGGTTGCGGGAGGTCCAATTCCTTGGACATGTTGTTAATCAGGCAGGGATATTGGTCGATCCGGCCAAGGTTGAGGCAGTGATGAGTTGGGAGGTACCGAAGTCACCTTCCGAGATCAGGAGTTTCCTTGGGTTGGCAGGGTACTATCGGAGGTTTATTAGGGACTTCTCCAAGATCGCAGTACCGCTCACCAGATTGACCCGGAAGGGTGTTGCCTTCTCATGGGGACCCGAGCAACAGACTTCTTTCGAGACACTTCGCCAGAGATTGTGCGAAGCCCCGGTATTAGCTCTCCCGGAAGGGATGGAAGATTTTGTCGTATATTGCGACGCATCGATTTCAGGACTGGGTGCAGTGTTGATGCAGAGAGGTCATGTGATAGCTTATGCATCGAGGCAGCTAAAGCCTCACGAGGCGAGATATCCCACGCATGACCTAGAGTTGGGGGTAGTAGTGTTCGCTCTCAAGATTTGGCGTCACTACCTGTATGGGGTTCGATGTACGATATACACGGACCATAAGAGTTTGAAGTATTTGATGGATCAACCCAACCTAAATATGCGTCAGAGGAGATGGTTGGATGTGGTCAAGGATTATGACTGTGAAATCCTATACCACCCGGGCAAGGCTAATGTGGTAGCCGATGCATTGAGCCGCAGGGCGGAGAGCACTCCATTGCGAGATGTATGTCTGAGACTGACGGTGATGACTCCGGTATTGGATGCTATTCATGGGGCGTAAGCCGAGGCTGTGAGATCCGAGATGCAGAAGAAAGAGCGGGTCATTGGGTTAATCTCAGAGTTCGTTAAGGATGGACGAGGACTTCTGACGTTTCAGGGTCGGATTTGGGTACTGTTCGTGGGCGGTACGCATGCTACTTTGATGGAAGAGGCTCACAGATCGAAATTCTAGATTCATCCCGGTGCTACAAAGATGTATTTGGACTTGAGGAAGGAATACTGGTGGCCTTGTATGAAGAGAGACGTCGCCTAGTTCGTTGAGAGGTGTTTGACCTGCCGTAGGGTTAAGGCCGAGCACCAGAGACCGCATGGCAAGTTGCAGCCTTTGGAGATTCCTGAGTGGAAGTGGGAACAGATTACTATGGATTTCATCACCAAATTGCCGAGAACTGCCAGGGGAGTCGATGCAATTTGGGTGATTGTGGATAGGTTGACGAAGAGTGCACATTTCCTTGCCATCAGCGAGAGTTCATCAGCGGAGAAGTTGGCGGAGATATACGTGAGGGAAGTAGTATCTCGGCATGGAGTGCCGATCTCGATTGTTTCGGACCGTGATGTACGCTTCACTTCCAGGTTCTGGAAGAAATTCCATGAGGAGTTGGGTACTAAACTGCATTTTAGTACCGCATACCATCCCCAGACAGACGGTCAGAGCGAGCGGACGATTCAGACATTGGAGGACATGCTTCGAGCGTGTGTGTTAGACTTCGGGGGTAGCTGGGACGCGCATTTACCCTTGGCAGAGTTTTCCTACAACAACAGCCATCATTCGAGCATTGGTATGCCACCTTTTGAGTTGTTGTATGGTAGGAGGTGTCGGACCCCCATTTGCTGGGGAGAGGTGGGACAGAGAGTGATGGGCAGTACGGAGATCGTACTTCAGACGACAGAGCAGATTCAGCAGGTTAGACAGAGGTTATTGACCGCCCAGAGCCGACAAAAGAGTTATGCGGACAGACGCCGGTCCGAGCTTGAATTTCAGGTTGGCGACTTCGTTCTCCTGAAGGTTTCTCCTTGGAAAGGAGTGATCCGGTTCAGGAAGAGGCGCAAGTTGGGGCCCCGGTTTATAGGCCCATTTCGTGTAATTGCAAGGGTAGGCCGGGTAGCTTATCGGTTGGAGTTGCCAGCAGAGTTGGGACAGATCCACAATACTTTTCACGTATCGCAGTTGAGGAAGTGTATAGCCGATGAATCGGCAGTGGTTCCATTAGAGGATATTCAGGTGGATGCGAGCCTGAATTACACCGAGAGACCAGTAGCCATCAGGGATCGGAAGATCAAGGTTCTGAGGAACAAGGAGGTACCTCTAGTGTTGGTTCAGTGGCAACACCGGAAAGGATCGGAGATGACTTGGGAGCCGGAGCGTGAGATGCGGGAGCAACATCCGGAGTTATTTGCAGAGTGAGACTTCGAGGGCGAAGTCTAGTCCTAGTGGGGGAGAGTTGTAACAGCCTGGAATTTCAGGTATTGTCATGATATTGTTTTTGGGGTGTTTTAGGAGGGGACTCGGCGAGTTGGAGCCAGACTCGCCGAGTAGGACCACAGACTTGGTCGCGGGTTCGCGACTGGACTCGACGAGTCCAGATATGGACTAGGCGAGTCTGCGCTGTTCAGCGGAAACCCTAGCCGTTTGGTTTTGGAACGTATATAATGAACTTATAGGCCGTCATTGTCCGTCTTTAGCCTACGGAGAAGAACCCTAATCGGTTGTGTGCATCTGGAGCAAGGATTGAAGGTCATTGGTGATCTTGAAGAAGTTATTGTGCAAGGAAGAGAAGGGTTTGGCTAAAGGAACAGCAAGGGAATCAAGTTCTGAGGATTGGGGACACAGAGAGTGCATTATTCAGGTAACAATTCGGATTATAATCTGCTATGTTGATGTGTGCATGGATTTAGGGTTTATGGAACCCTTTTGTGACTAGATTGATTGTTATCCTTGTTTCCCAAATGATTATAACCTTGTATTAGGACCTTTAGAGGTCCAGAATGTCCCATGCCTGTGTATTTCGGGAATTAAGAGAGGTTTTGGATTAGAATCCTTATGCCTTAGGTCAAAATGTAAATTATAGGCCTTGGGGTGTAGCATGAGCACCTAAATGAAGGCCTCACGTGTTGTACCAGCTTAGGAGGACCAAACCTATGAATGGTCGGGACAATACTGATCTCAGGAAGCAGTTTGATCGACTGCATGGCATGGACTCGCCGAGTCCAATGAACAGACTCGGCGAGTAGCTTGGAGAATAACTGGGACTCGTCGAGCTGTTCTTCAGACTCGGCGAGTGGAGTCGGGGTGGCCCCGCGATTCTTCCACGAGGAACTCGTCGAGTCAAGAGGGATACTCGACGAGTAGAAAGGGAACATCAGGATTTGGTGAGGACGTCTAGACTCGCCGAGTCGCCTTAGCACTCGCCGATTCCGGTCAAGTTGACCGTTGACCGTTGACCGTTGACCAGAGTTGACCCACATGTGATTTCTTAGGGTCAGTTGTCTTGAAAGATAAAAGTATTAATAAGGGATATATGATGTTATAGGGAGTCTGTAGCTCGGCGGATCGAGTGCGAGTGATTTCAGGAGTCGCTAGCTTTCATTACCCACGAGGTGAGTCTTCTCACTATACTGTACCCGGAAGGGTTTGACTGTGTGACCGGAAGGTCGGATATGATATGTGTTATAAGTGCTATAAATGGAAAGGTAATTGCTATGCGTGCTATGTATGTTTATATGGGCCGGAAGGCAATATGTTATGTGACCGAAAGGTCGGATATGATATATGATATATGTGCTATATGTGTTAGGATAAATGTATTATGTGATGTGTATGTTTATGGGCCGGAAGGCAATATGTTATGGGTCGGAAGGCGAATATGTTATGGGCCGGAAGGCGAATATGTTATGGGCCGGAAGGCGATTATGTTACGGGCCGGAAGGCGTTGTGTTGTAGACCGGAAGGTCAGGGCCTGGAAAGGCGTATATGTGTAAGTAGTATACTGGGGAACTCACTAAGCATTTATGCTTACAGTTGTTATGTATGTGTTTCAGGTACTAGCGAGGACCGTGGGAAGGTGCCGGCGTGATGTGTACACACTGTTGTTATTTTGAAATCTTGGGGATTTTATGATTGTATTTTGATATGAAAATTGGAATAATTATATTTAGTTGAATAAAATCACTTTATTTTAAATGAAAATTTTGTTTGAAAATTTGCGTTGTTACAAGACAAAACACTTCACACCATTGGTCCTAGTTGGTCTTTATCTTATCCAAGACAGCACAACTTACCAATTTCAAATGTGCAAGTATAAGAAAAAATTTCCAAATTCCACATTTGATGAGTGTTATAAACCTACTTAAGACTTTTCACTCAATGTCACAATCTTGACTCTAAGACTTGATATTGGAATGAAGTATGATTGACTTATTAATTTAACCATTTCTATAATACTTGATACCTCTTCTTAGACATGCAATTCCACTAAGACTCACTTAGAGGATCTATTGAGACATGGTTCTTAATCTTTAAGACTTATCATAAAACACAGTAAAAGGTACTCTTCCTTCTTATTAGAAAAGAGAAACTTTTATCTTTCTGCCTACTTGATTCTTCTTTATTCGTTCTACTATTCATTGAAACTCTTTCTATCAACTTAGAATTACACTTAATCTTATAAGTATAACCATATTTACTAAACTTTAGTAAATCGTGACGAATATCTTTGTCACTCTTGTGGTGGACTTGATCAACGCACAACCTGGTGTACTTGATCTCCTAGTCCTTCAATTGACACTTTGTCAAAGAATTAATCTAAGTTTCCCAAACGTGAAAGTTTTTCATTCATCATACAATTCACATTTCATGATTCCAAGTTTCTGCCAATTGAAACTTGGGTGATGAGAAACTCTTCCTATTTGGTAAGCTTTTGATATGTCCACAAATAATACAATTAAGAATCAAATCCATTATTGCTAATAATAGAAGTACACAAACATCAATTTTTCATATATTTCATTGCAAGGATTAACAAATAAGATAAAATCAAAATTCATTTTATTGCGGAAAAATTTGTCCTTACAATGCAATTCAATTGAAAAACTATGTCATTACATATTTCTTAACAATCTATTCTAACTCCAAGTGGTAGCTCAAGAATCCATTCTTCAAGTAATGCGATCGAAATCCATTTCTTCACGATTAGATTCAGCTCACTTCTTTCCTTAAGCTTCCTCTCTTTTCTTCGATCCTACAAAACATCAAAATGTAATCTTATCACATCATGTATTAAGAATCTAGAATAGGAACTTAAAAGATTCGGTTAATGGATTTTACCTGAAGTAGAGCCATACGTCTTGACTCTCCCATCTCTTAGATCTCTCAGGTAGTTTGGGCAGCTTCGTCTCCAATGCCCCTTCTCTTGGCAATGAAAACAAATGGACTCCTTTGGCACAACACATCGGACAATCACAGACTTAGTTCTTTCTGGACTTCCAATGTTGCCAGTGTCCATTGAAGTTTGGGAGTTTGATTCACTAGACAAATTTGCTTGACCAGCACGCCAAATCATTGCTGATTCAGCAACTATAAGCAAATATGTGAGATCAATTAGGGTCACGTCGTGGTCCATCATATAGTACTCTCTAACGAACTCACTATATGATTCAGGAAGTGACTGAAGAACCCAGTCAACAGCCAACTCGCTTGAAATCTCGACACCCAACATGCTTAACCTATCAATGTGTGACTTCATCTCTAAGACGTGTGCACACATAGGTTTCCCATCTTCGTGTTTACTCGCCAAAAGGGATTGAGTGAGCTTGAACTTTTCAAGCCTTTGAACTTGTGGGTCAGGGAGGATAATTGGAGGAGGTGGAGGAAGTGAAGCGTGACTCTCATTTCCTTGATCGTATCTCGAAACGTCATCTTCATTTGGAAAGCTTGTTCCAAAGGATTTGGGAAGACCATTGTAAGATTCAGACATCTACAAAACGGGAGAAAATTCAAGTTATGTTGATTAGAATTCTTGATGTAACACCCAAATGAAACATCAAGCTAGGATCCAACACAATACTCTACAACCTAGAAGAGGGATGTCGTAATCTAGTTGCAGAATATTTGAAGGTAGGTAAATGACGATTTACCAATTTTCACCATGAAAAACGAAAAAGAAGTTTAAGTTTTAAATGAATTGAAACTCCTAGATCTTTTGAGATTCATTGAACTTTTCAATGGCATGTTTAATCTCGATTATGCCCTACTATTTGTGACTGGGATGCCGAGGATCACAAACAAGGTGTGAATAACCATATGTATCACGTGGTGCACTCAATGCTACTATCACCTAATCAATGTGCCGGTTAGCCACACACGCTCCATTGATCTATGATAAGTATCGAGCCACCCTTCGCCACCAATGTCATCCCCAAATTAGTGTGTCGGTTACCCACACACGCTCCACTAACGTTTGACAAGGGTACGAAGTGTAATTCCATGGGTTAGCATATAATTTCACATTTTGCCTAAAGTAACTATGATTTGGGAATTTGTATAAGCATTTAGTTACTTTGTACTTCATTATACTTATAATGGAAGGTTTATGTCATATCCTACCCGTTCGGCTAACGACCCTCCACTAGTCAAGAGTGCGGTGGGTAAGAGTGGATACCCATTTAATCACCATTTTATAGGCAATTTCCTTAAACACCCCTTATAGACCAGCTTCGTGAATGAGGCCTACTAACGGTAATACTGACTTTTTACTCATACATATATAATATTATACTTTTAATGTTATATATAGTATAGGGTGTATTTTACACTTTTAAAATACTAAGTGGTTTAATTTAGTAAAATTATAATTTTAATTTAATTACAGGTAAACCAAAACTTTATGGGTTTATTAAATCACTTTTAATTACACACTTTAATTAATTAATAAAACCATAAGGGTGTGATTTGAACTTTTCAAATTATTAGAGTTTTAGAATTTAACATTTCAAAATCAAACTTTTAATCAACTTTTAAATTCCAAAACTTGAGGGCAAGTTTTGAAACATTTCAAAACATTAGGGTTTAACTTATTTAAATTTCATAAACAAAACTTTTAAGTTCAATTTTAAACTATAAAACCTAAATGGTGCAATTGAAACTTTTTCACATCACAAAGGATCAAATAACAAATAATAATTAATTTAGTCATTATCCATACTTGACCTAATCTTATTTTAGTCACTAGATAATTACCAAATAATTTAAAATAATCCATATTTATCATATAAACAACCAATATTCATCATACAATTCACATTTCATGATTCCAAGTTTCTGCCAATTGAAACTTGGGTGATGAGAAACTCTTCCTATTTGGTAAGCTTTTGATATGTCCACAAATAATACAATTAAGAATCAAATCCATTATTGCTAATAATAGAAGTACACAAACATCAATTTTTCATATATTTCATTGCAAGGATTAACAAATAAGATAAAATCAAAATTCATTTTATTGCGGAAAAATTTGTCCTTACAATGCAATTCAATTGAAAAACTATGTCATTACATATTTCTTAACAATCTATTCTAACTCCAAGTGGTAGCTCAAGAATCCATTCTTCAAGTAATGCGATCGAAATCCATTTCTTCACGATTAGATTCAGCTCACTTCTTTCCTTAAGCTTCCTCTCTTTTCTTCGATCCTACAAAACATCAAAATGTAATCTTATCACATCATGTATTAAGAATCTAGAATAGGAACTTAAAAGATTCGGTTAATGGATTTTACCTGAAGTAGAGCCATACGTCTTGACTCTCCCATCTCTTAGATCTCTCAGGTAGTTTGGGCAGCTTCGTCTCCAATGCCCCTTCTCTTGGCAATGAAAACAAATGGACTCCTTTGGCACAACACATCGGACAATCACAGACTTAGTTCTTTCTGGACTTCCAATGTTGCCAGTGTCCATTGAAGTTTGGGAGTTTGATTCACTAGACAAATTTGCTTGACCAGCACGCCAAATCATTGCTGATTCAGCAACTATAAGCAAATATGTGAGATCAATTAGGGTCACGTCGTGGTCCATCATATAGTACTCTCTAACGAACTCACTATATGATTCAGGAAGTGACTGAAGAACCCAGTCAACAGCCAACTCGCTTGAAATCTCGACACCCAACATGCTTAACCTATCAATGTGTGACTTCATCTCTAAGACGTGTGCACACACAGGTTTCCCATCTTCGTGTTTACTCGCCAAAAGGGATTGAGTGAGCTTGAACTTTTCAAGCCTTTGAACTTGTGGGTCAGGGAGGATAATTGGAGGAGGTGGAGGAAGTGAAGCGTGACTCTCATTTCCTTGATCGTATCTCGAAACGTCATCTTCATTTGGAAAGCTTGTTCCAAAGGATTTGGGAAGACCATTGTAAGATTCAGACATCTACAAAACGGGAGAAAATTCAAGTTATGTTGATTAGAATTCTTGATGTAACACCCAAATGAAACATCAAGCTAGGATCCAACACAATACTCTACAACCTAGAAGAGGGATGTCGTAATCTAGTTGCAGAATATTTGAAGGTAGGTAAATGACGATTTACCAATTTTCACCATGAAAAACGAAAAAGAAGTTTAAGTTTTAAATGAATTGAAACTCCTAGATCTTTTGAGATTCATTGAACTTTTCAATGGCATGTTTAATCTCGATTATGCCCTACTATTTGTGACTGGGATGCCGAGGATCACAAACAAGGTGTGAATAACCATATGTATCACGTGGTGCACTCAATGCTACTATCACCTAATCAATGTGCCGGTTAGCCACACACGCTCCATTGATCTATGATAAGTATCGAGCCACCCTTCGCCACCAATGTCATCCCCAAATTAGTGTGTCGGTTACCCACACACGCTCCACTAACGTTTGACAAGGGTACGAAGTGTAATTCCATGGGTTAGCATACAATTTCACATTTTGCCTAAAGTAACTATGATTTGGGAATTTGTATAAGCATTTAGTTACTTTGTACTTCATTATACTTATAATGGAAGGTTTATGTCATATCCTACCCGTTCGGCTAACGACCCTCCACTAGTCAAGAGTGCGGTGGGTAAGAGTGGATACCCATTTAATCGCCATTTTATAGGCAATTTCCTTAAACACCCCTTATAGACCAGCTTCGTGAATGAGGCCTACTAACGGTAATACTGACTTTTTACTCATACATATATAATATTATACTTTTAATGTTATATATAGTATAGGGTGTATTTTACACTTTTAAAATACTAAGTGGTTTAATTTAGTAAAATTATAATTTTAATTTAATTACAGGTAAACCAAAACTTTATGGGTTTATTAAATCACTTTTAATTACACACTTTAATTAATTAATAAAACCATAAGGGTGTGATTTGAACTTTTCAAATTATTAGAGTTTTAGAATTTAACATTTCAAAATCAAACTTTTAATCAACTTTTAAATTCCAAAACTTGAGGGCAAGTTTTGAAACATTTCAAAACATTAGGGTTTAACTTATTTAAATTTCATAAACAAAACTTTTAAGTTCAATTTTAAACTATAAAACCTAAATGGTGCAATTGAAACTTTTTCACATCACAAAGGATCAAATAACAAATAATAATTAATTTAGTCATTATCCATATTTGACCTAATCTTATTTTAGTCACTAGATAATTACCAAATAATTTAAAATAATCCATATTTATCATATAAACAACCAATATTCATCATACAATTCACATTTCATGATTCCAAGTTTCTGCCAATTGAAACTTGGGTGATGAGAAACTCTTCCTATTTGGTAAGCTTTTGATATGTCCACAAATAATACAATTAAGAATCAAATCCATTATTGCTAATAATAGAAGTACACAAACATCAATTTTTCATATATTTCATTGCAAGGATTAACAAATAAGATAAAATCAAAATTCATTTTATTGCGGAAAAATTTGTCCTTACAATGCAATTCAATTGAAAAACTATGTCATTACATATTTCTTAACAATCTATTCTAACTCCAAGTGGTAGCTCAAGAATCCATTCTTCAAGTAATGCGATCGAAATCCATTTCTTCACGATTAGATTCAGCTCACTTCTTTCCTTAAGCTTCCTCTCTTTTCTTCGATCCTACAAAACATCAAAATGTAATCTTATCACATCATGTATTAAGAATCTAGAATAGGAACTTAAAAGATTCGGTTAATGGATTTTACCTGAAGTAGAGCCATACGTCTTGACTCTCCCATCTCTTAGATCTCTCAGGTAGTTTGGGCAGCTTCGTCTCCAATGCCCCTTCTCTTGGCAATGAAAACAAATGGACTCCTTTGGCACAACACATCGGACAATCACAGACTTAGTTCTTTCTGGACTTCCAATGTTGCCAGTGTCCATTGAAGTTTGGGAGTTTGATTCACTAGACAAATTTGCTTGACCAGCACGCCAAATCATTGCTGATTCAGCAACTATAAGCAAATATGTGAGATCAATTAGGGTCACGTCGTGGTCCATCATATAGTACTCTCTAACGAACTCACTATATGATTCAGGAAGTGACTGAAGAACCCAGTCAACAGCCAACTCGCTTGAAATCTCGACACCCAACATGCTTAACCTATCAATGTGTGACTTCATCTCTAAGACGTGTGCACACACAGGTTTCCCATCTTCGTGTTTACTCGCCAAAAGGGATTGAGTGAGCTTGAACTTTTCAAGCCTTTGAACTTGTGGGTCAGGGAGGATAATTGGAGGAGGTGGAGGAAGTGAAGCGTGACTCTCATTTCCTTGATCGTATCTCGAAACGTCATCTTCATTTGGAAAGCTTGTTCCAAAGGATTTGGGAAGACCATTGTAAGATTCAGACATCTACAAAACGGGAGAAAATTCAAGTTATGTTGATTAGAATTCTTGATGTAACACCCAAATGAAACATCAAGCTAGGATCCAACACAATACTCTACAACCTAGAAGAGGGATGTCGTAATCTAGTTGCAGAATATTTGAAGGTAGGTAAATGACGATTTACCAATTTTCACCATGGAAAACGAAAAAGAAGTTTAAGTTTTAAATGAATTGAAACTCCTAGATCTTTTGAGATTCATTGAACTTTTCAATGGCATGTTTAATCTCGATTATGCCCTACTATTTGTGACTGGGATGCCGAGGATCACAAACAAGGTGTGAATAACCATATGTATCACGTGGTGCACTCAATGCTACTATCACCTAATCAATGTGCCGGTTAGCCACACACGCTCCATTGATCTATGATAAGTATCGAGCCACCCTTCGCCACCAATGTCATCCCCAAATTAGTGTGTCGGTTACCCACACACGCTCCACTAACGTTTGACAAGGGTACGAAGTGTAATTCCATGGGTTAGCATACAATTTCACATTTTGCCTAAAGTAACTATGATTTGGGAATTTGTATAAGCATTTAGTTACTTTGTACTTCATTATACTTATAATGGAAGGTTTATGTCATATCCTACCCGTTCGGCTAACGACCCTCCACTAGTCAAGAGTGCGGTGGGTAAGAGTGGATACCCATTTAATCGCCATTTTATAGGCAATTTCCTTAAACACCCCTTATAGACCAGCTTCGTGAATGAGGCCTACTAACGGTAATACTGACTTTTTACTCATACATATATAATATTATACTTTTAATGTTATATATAGTATAGGGTGTATTTTACACTTTTAAAATACTAAGTGGTTTAATTTAGTAAAATTATAATTTTAATTTAATTACAGGTAAACCAAAACTTTATGGGTTTATTAAATCACTTTTAATTACACACTTTAATTAATTAATAAAACCATAAGGGTGTGATTTGAACTTTTCAAATTATTAGAGTTTTAGAATTTAACATTTCAAAATCAAACTTTTAATCAACTTTTAAATTCCAAAACTTGAGGGCAAGTTTTGAAACATTTCAAAACATTAGGGTTTAACTTATTTAAATTTCATAAACAAAACTTTTAAGTTCAATTTTAAACTATAAAACCTAAATGGTGCAATTGAAACTTTTTCACATCACAAAGGATCAAATAACAAATAATAATTAATTTAGTCATTATCCATATTTGACCTAATCTTATTTTAGTCACTAGATAATTACCAAATAATTTAAAATAATCCATATTTATCATATAAACAACCAATATTCAAAAGATTTGAAATTATCTATTGTTTTGGCAAGGATAATCTCTTAATTTAAGATAAAATTCGGATTTTAAATTCATAAAACAATTTAAGCGTCAAATCCAAGTCAAAACAGCAGCTAAAACCCGAAATACCCTCTGCCTGACGCACTGACTCGCCGAGTCAGACCTGGACTCGCCGAGTAGGGCCAACTCGCCGAGTCCAGATACTGACTCGCCGAGTTGAGTCGGGCAGGGGCAAAAAACTCGTTTTTCAGTAAATAATTCAACATAGCATCACATACAACAGAAACCAATCAAGGCTCTGATACCACTGATGGGTTTTAGGCATAAGAACAATCCTATGTGCTCATACAAACCCTAATGCTTGGATCTAGGTTTCTCTATTGTACATGCTTTGAATCCAAGACTAATAAACTTAGATCTAACATATTATAAACTGAATTAGGGTTTATAGAATTACCTTTGATTGTTATATAGCAATAACAATCAATTCCTTGCTTGGATTGGCTTCAAAAGCTTAGTGCCTCAAGTACTGCACCTCTAATGGAGTCACAAACACCATATGCAACTTGGATGAAGAGGAGAAGAAGAGAGGCTGCCCAAAAACGACTAGAAACCCTAGAGAATCAGTTGTCCACGTTTTTGGGGCCTAAGGGGTCCTTTATATACTTGTGTGGGCTGCTAGGGTTTCAGTCAAAACCCTAATGGACAGCTTAAACTCTAAGCAGCCCATGGAACCTTCTGGATAAGGCTATGGACGAAAATATGATGGGCTTCCATCATAATTTCGTTCACCCCTTATCCCTTTAGCATTCCTTAGCCCAATAACTCAATTATCCAATAATTGCAGTCCAGTCCCCTATATTTAATTAATTTCTTTTAGCCACAAAATTAATTCTTAATTAATTCTTGACTAATATTAATTAACCAATATGATTTCTCCTTTAATATATTATTCTCATAATATATTAATAAATCATATTTAAACCTTTCTCTCCTTAAATCATCCTACATATTGCTATGGTGAAGGCAACCCAAAAGGACCATGCTCATAATCGGGTCAAGTACATACCAAAATAGTTATGGACTTAGACACTAATCCAACATTTATGATATATATTATGTTGTGTATGTGATGGGGTAAGCCCAATGCCGGGGTGAGCCTGATGTCCAATGCGGTCAGATGTCGAGGTGAGCCTCATGCCGGACAGGAGTCCGATACCGGGATTCATCCCAATACAGTGGGAGTAGTCCCAGAGTTATGTCATTTGTGATATATGTTTTGTATGGAATGTGGTAGTTTGGGGGAGCTCACTAAGATTTGTGCTTACAGTTTTAGTTTTGGTTTCAAGTACTTCAGCTAGTAAAGGGAAGGGCTCGAGCGATGGCATGACACACACCACAATTGAGTAGCCTGGGAGTTTACTCTGATTTTGTTATGAGACTGTTATATTTTACCAGATTTTTATGAGTTTTGAGATACTTGTTTATGGTTTTACTCTATGGCAATGATATTTATGTTTGATAAATGATTTGGAAAACGAAATTTTTGGCTTGTATTTTTGGGATGTTTCAGACAGAATACATACCACATGACCAGATTCTAACAGAATGTATTTCATTTTTCCTATCTTGTAATGTTTTTTACTTTTCTATCTTTACAAATAAGGAGAGACTGAAATCGAATTCTATCAAAATAATAGACATTCTAAGAGTTTTGACAGAATACATTCTCTTTTAGGCATTTCCACAAACACTTTTTGTGCAACATATATAGATAATAGAGAATCAAATCTCAAAGTATAAAAAAACAAACATCCAACAAGTGAATATTTCTATGTATTGTGAGTGTGGCTTGGCTTTCAATCACAAATAAAGAAAAAAAAGAAAATCTAAATTAAACAACACCAATTGAAGAATTGTTTCACAATCCATCTAAAGTGACAAAGAGGAACAGATAACAGTTGTGTGTATGAAAAACGAAAGAGATAAAACTGAAGAGCTTGAAGGGTAGAGAACTTGAAATCGAGTTTTTTGCTTGATTTAAAATCAACATACGATGTTGAAGATGAATTGCGCTTGTGAAACCTATTCATCATCTTCTGCTTCATCATCTCCTTCATTCTAATTAGCAACCAATCTTCAGAATCGTTTGAACTTAGAATCTTCATAATCATATGGTAATTTTAGGGTTTATTGCGATTATGGTGGTCATGGTGTCCGATGACTTTCGTAATTTAGGGTTGGGTTGTGAAGAAGCGAAGTAGAAGATGAAGGCATGTCGTTCTTCCTCCTTTTATTTTTGTGATTTTAAAATCAAATCCCCCATTTATCTCAATTACCATAAATTTAGAGTCATGATTTACTCATTTACCATTATTAATTTATTTAATGATTAAATTATTCCTAAATTCCTATTGGTGTATTCATGCACATAATAGTTGGTAGAAACATTTGAATCTAGTGTTTTCTCTCTCTTTATATATATATATATATATATATATATATATATATATATATATATATATATATATATATATATATATATATATATACTAGTCGTTACCCGCGCAAAGCGGCGGCGACGAATAGATTTTACGACGGTATGTTTCTTTTATAAAAATGTTATATTCCAAAAGAAAATAAATGTCCAAGACAATAGAATCCAACATTGGCGTTATTTTTGACATGATTCATGTCAAAAATAACGCCAAAGTTGGATTCTATTGTCTTCTATCGGTTATAAACGGTTCAATCCGGCACAAAATATAAATTTTGTAAGTCATTTAAACAAAAATAATAGAACTATTTAAGATACATCTAATATAGAAATGCGTAAAAACACATAACTGTTAATACATTATTAATCTTGCAACACTTCTTTATATATCACATTACTTGTATATACTCAATCACCTTTGAAATTTTCAGTAGGTTTCACTAACACTTTTGGATTGCAACGTGAGACCCCTCTTTGTAATGCAACATAAAGTTGGTCATGAGAGAATATTGGGTCTAGAATATAAATAACTACACTCGTAATTATTTGTCCCCGAGCTTTATTGTATCACCGCAAAGCATAATTAAATAGGAAATTGTTTCCTCTTCAGCTGGAATGGGAACATGTCATCATCAGACGGAGATACAGAAGCTTTGGTAAATTTTTGTTAGCATGTTGACCAACAACTATTTATGCATCGATGATATTCTATTGAAAGCTTTTGCATATTAATCGGGTGTTGTAACACAATCCATTTGTTGGTTCAATATACCGTAATAATATGATCGTGCATCTAACTTTCACTCGAAGGTAATGAGTGGGTAAACCACTAACAATGAGTGAGTTCAAGAATACAGCGGATAGAAGCCATTTTTATCATCTATAGTTTCGTCAAACTAATCGATCGATCAAGTAATCGTTAATCTCATTGACACTATTATTTTTTGTGGATAATATTCCCTACGATATGATATAATCTAATTCAAACCTATTGAATTTCATTGAGGAAAATACTTCATCAATCAAAGCATTCAATGATTCTTTTTATCAGTGTATGAAATGATCATATCATCAGTGATGAAAATAAAGCTTTTGTCCACTGTTTCTTCAACTCTATCACCGACCCTTCATAGAGAGTTCGAGAACCACACATCAGTTAGTGATGTCATATTTATTGTTAACCACAACTTTATAATCAAATACCAAAGAAGCGACATTCGTAGGCTGGAGTGCAAAGCATGACATCAAATAGTTTCTTTTTGAGGGATAATTTTGGAGGTGATGATGAATTTTTTCTTTAGAACAACTATTTTAGATTTACTATAAAACTATGTTGTTTTACTTTAAAATTAAAAATATGTTGTTTTTTAAGAAAATAAAAAATTGTTGTCTTCGCCTATTATAAAAGCACGTTGGGATAATTTTTAATGATAAAATGTAAGAAAATTGTACATTCTTCAATACATATATACAATTTATAGTTTAGGAGTTTGAATTTTTATTTAAGGGTTTAGAGTTTAGTGGTTCAAAATGAGCTTTAATGTATATGTTATTTTTGCAATTGTTGTATACGTTTTATTTCCTTGGATAAGTCAATCGAAAATAGAAATTTAAAATTAAGTTTTGTGAGTTTGATATAATCATAAATTATCTACCACTTAAACATGTTAAAAAAAAGGGTATTGTGTATATAGCCATATAAGGTATTTAGGTGATAAATTGTCGGTTCAAAAGATAACCCACACTTGAGTTTTTAAATTAAACCCACATATATGTTACCCACATTTGAGAATTTTTTCTCATTATTTCTTCAGTAGTTAAAAAAACAATTGAGAACAAAAAAAACTTATTTATTTAAAGATAGCAAACTATTTTTATGGGTTTACATTTTCTTTAATTTTAAATACTTTTTTAACTTCATCACCAACATTATTGTTTTCGTGTTTTGAGCCTATCTTTTTCCAACTACAAAAGACAGATTTGGAAAATTCAATTGGAATTTAGGTTCTTACTGTTGTTTCTAGTATTTTTTAACCCTCGGATGTAACAGGAAATAACCCCTTTCACATAAAATTGGTTGAAATTGCACCCAATTTACCAAATGAAAAAGTCAGTGAATGTAAGCCTCAGTCGTCTCATACCATTCAACGCAACAATACCATAACGTGTAGATAGTATGGGCTTGAGTTAATAACTCCACAACATCATATACATCAGAAATTGAGCTATTAATAGAAATTAACTTCAATTTACCAATAAATAAAATAAACTTGATAGCAACAAATAACCTTTAACTTTTTGTGGTTTTTTATTCATAAACACTTTAAAACATTGACAACTCAATATGTATTTTAACTAAAAGATTTTAAAAAATTATCCCACCCCCTCAACACATCAAAAAATTTCAAAGATGTATTTTAACTAAAAGATAAGAAAATACCTTCACAACATATAATTAATGACCCAAACCCCAGTTTTGGAAGAAAATATATGATGTTAGTGTCAACTATTACCAAAAAATGCCTCATTGCACCAGACATATATGTTGCCTTACTCATGTGATTCTGAAATATCCAAACAACTTCAAGAAACATGCACACACATATGATACAAGATCAAATCTACATCAAAATCAAATATTTATGCAACTAAACAAAAAAGGAAACTTTAAATGGCAAAGGAGAGAAGAATTACCTTCTCTATGGATCACATATCCTGGAAAAAAAATAAAGATGAAAACTAAGAGGGTTAATAAAATGTTAGACCATTTGACAGAACACGTTACCTGTATGTTGGTGAATACGAATATGGAAAGAGATGCAGAAGCGACCTGAAATCAGATGATGACAGAATCAAGAGAATATGAATATAACCTAAAAAAAGAGAGAAGGTTGTGATGGGACATCATTGCTATCGAAAATCAAGAAATAGTAAGGTTTGTATAATAATATAGTAATATATATATATATATAACAAAAACAATCAAAACAAATAGATTATTGACATACAAACTAATCTAAAAAACCAAAACGAATAGTCATAGTCGGTTGGGTTACTACTATTACATCAACCCTTGATATCTTGTTGTTGTGATGGTACTTTTGGCACTTTTAAAATGGTTGGATTATTTCTAATTTATCATAAATAAATAAAATATAGTAGGAAAAGATTGAACATCTCCATCAATATAAAGAATACGACTTCAATTATTTCACCTCAAAAGACCATTCTTTAACTACTAATCTTTAGAAACAAAACCTTGGTGCTCCATACAAATTACAAAGCTTAAGAAAATGAGTGTCTTGGTTTCATGGGCAAGGAAAGAAGTTGCTCGTTTGAGAACTCCAAAGCCCAAGGCTTTGCCTCCCAAATCTCGACCTCCGGTACATCTTTCTCTACCTTCATTTCACACGCTTGCTACTTCTTCAAAATTAGATTGTCAGTCTTGTTTCAAGCTAATCTTAGTAGAAATGTCATTTTCATGTTTACACATTATGTTTTATTTTTCTCAATACCTTGAATGGTGTCGGTTGAATAGGTTGGAGAAATTGAAATTTCAGCCGATGTACGATGTGTGAAATGCAGAATCATGGTAGCAGAAGAAATGTCAAAAATGGAAGGTAGGATGTGAGAATCAATTAGTACGTAATTATATTTAGAAGGAAGAGTATATGAAATCAAAGTTTATGACTGAGACAAAGGCATGTCATTACCTGAAGAGTCGGATGACAATAGCGAAGTGTTTTGAACAATCGATAATGATTTAAGAACTCGATGCTAAGATGTTATAACTTATAACAAACATCGTGAGATAAAATTGTTTGTTTGTTTGTAGGTATGGAGTCAGTGGAGGTTGATGTGATGGGCAAGAAGGTGATACTCATTCAAAGATCGTTCACCGACGACAAATGATCAATTATTTTGCTAATGATGTTTTTCTTTTTCTTTTTCTTTTTTTGTTTTGTTTATTTGAATAATTTCATTTGTGATCTTTAATTGATTAGAGAAGGAACAAAAATACTAACTATTCACGAACAGGCAATAGGCATGCATAATGAAGTAGCTCAATCATGTTACATTTGTCGGGGAAGGACGATTCTGTCATTTCTTTATGCACTTTATGAATGTACTGTATAGGTGATATATGATTATTTTGTTTTGATTCGGTTTTGAAATTTTACATATTTGGTCCCTATGGTTGATAAAAAAAGACCGATGTAGGTCCGTTTGGGGAATTTTGGACATGGGGTCCTTTCACATTTAAAACGAACAAGGAATGTCTTTTGGCTGTTAACTTTTTTGGTTAAATCTCATGTGAAGTTATATATTTGTCCTTACTAACATATGGACCATTTAGTCCCTAACTTTAAAAAAACTTTATAGAATATCTTTGTGGTTTAAAAACTTTTGATATATATAGTCCTTTTTGCTTACTCCGTCAATCTAGGATGTCGAAATTTTTATCAAAAGTAAATTTATGTTCATTTAAATATCTTTTCAACTTGGTTTCCATTGTCACAGATATGTATTCCTGACCCATTAAGAAAACGTCCACAAACTGTTATCCACATCACAACTTACGACCTCTTATACTTTTTGAGACAAACCTACATTTGCATATTTTTCTTCAAAGATTTTAAATAAATTTTCCAATATTTCAACTTCGTGCATTGTAGACATCACCCACACTCTTATTGTTGAATCTGACAATTTGTTTCCGCATGTTATCGTGTTTTCATTCATTTTCTTGATTACATGAGACAAAAAGACGGACTTAAATCGAGAGTCCAACAATACGGCAAAACAAGTGAAATTATTCAAATTTTCTATTAAACCCCAATACTTGTATTTTGAGCGCATATTCGGGATCATGTGATAAAGTTGCACTTGTGTTCAACACGTTGTTAGATGTTGGTCAACTTCTAAAATTTCCCGTAAAACAATTTGTACCAACGGTTTTAATGAAGCCGATAAAATGTTTTTTTTTCTTTCTTGGTTTGAACTTTTCAAAGAAAATTGCGATCTCTTCTATCACATGGACATCGGTATGTTTCGGGACTCTATTTAAATCACGTGTAATACATATTAAATAGAGGCATTGCTAACATTTAAAACACATAAAAACTGCATTATTTATTAAAAAATGCACTTAAAAAATTGCATTTTTTATTAAAAACAACTACTTTTATTATAATAATTAAAAAAAAAAAAAAAAAAAAAAAAAAAAAAAAAACAAGTATTTATAAACAAAACACTTTTTATAAAAGACAGCTTTTATAAAAACAGAAATATTTATTCAAAAAAAGTGAAGATTCATTCATATATTTTTTAAACTCTGATAATTTTAATGGTTGTATGTCTAATGTATTACATAGCTCTTTGGACACATAAAGCATGGGTGTTTGTGATATTTTAACCCATCTTTTACAATTAAAATCAAATATAAGTCATGCATCTAACGTGGAAATGTTTTCCTTATTCATACAAGTTCGGCATTTTGTTGATTAAGAATTCTAATACCTTGGTATTTGTAGTGCTATTGTCCATGCTCATGATCATCACATTTTTTATCCCTTGTCCGCATATGCATTCCAGTAACAAACGTCTGACATCTTCATCCACGTGAGTATCTATTGGCCTAAAGTTTAAAATCATTTTATGTATGACTAGTTGTCATCTATGAAGTGCCCCGTAATAACCAGGTAATTAACTTTTTGACACGATGAAATCCACATATCAGTTGTCAAGTGTATCTTCAATCCCTTGTTCTCCATTGTCTTAATCAACATCATCATCAATAATATGAGGTATTATCAACAAATATATTGTCATCCTAGACTACAAAAAAGTAAAAATATTTATTTAGGCATTCAACATAAGTCATTAGAAAGTGGTTGAAAAGTTGGATTTGGATAGATTGGAAACTTGTTAGGATGTTCTTATTTTTCCCGTAATCCTTTTTGTATTCTTTTATTTTTTCTGAACAAAGTTTGCTTAGACTACGTCTCTTTCTAAAAAAAACATAAAGTCATTCAAAATCATGATGTAACATTGAAGAATCAACATTAGGCATTCAACATAATAATACTAATCATTCATCAATCAAACTTCATACATGAATAATATTGAAGAATCATGATGTCCTCTGTTTTGTTTTGGCCTGTTTGAGCATGTAGCAGAAGGTTTTAATCACCAATGACTACTAGCCATTTGCTGCTTCTGGATCTTGGAATTATGAGAGGATTTTGCACCCTTGTCTTTATACGCATTTCTTGAACCATTGTTGCTCTTCCTTCCTGCTCTTGCTGCTTGAATAGCACGTCGCCTCTGCTTTGCTAGACGCTCCGCAAGTTCACCATCATCATCATCATCATCATCATCATCATCATCTTTCACCTGGAACCAATAATTAAATACAAAAAATAAATAAATAAAACTGTTTTAAACATCATTTACCTGATCACTTTTAACAGGCTGTTTCCCTTCAGAGAGCTGTTGTTGATCCTCTTCTTCTACATCCCCACTATTTCCACAAGCCTTTACTTGGTCTTCATCCTTAAATAATATAATTAAAAGATAAAAAAAATAAACTCAGGTGATGGGTTTTAATGATAAAAAATATATATGTGTAACAAATAAAGAAGCTTGTACATTGGTCAATGAGCATAAAGAATCAAAGTTTTGGATTTCTCCTTCATCTTCTTCTTCTTCTTCTTCTATTTCTTCATCATCAGACCCAGGAATCTTCTCAAGAGTAAACTACATACAAACATATATATATAGTTAGAAACTTAGAGTTTCAAATCATCATTCATCAAAAGAATAAAAGCCAACATCAACGAATGCATCAAATACCTTTTCAATATCAGCTTGTTCCTTCCTGCTAAAGCCACTAGCAGAAAGTTCCTTATCAAGGAAACCAGAAGCTTTCTTTATTGAAGAAAACCGAGGCTTTATACTATCTGACTCAGCATCTGAATCTGAATCTGATTCACCAGCATCCGCTTCAAAAGATAGGTTGAATCTACATCACAACACCTTTACTTTATTAACAAACAATAATACCAATAGCATATCATACAAGTTATTAGAATTTATTCAGAGCTCTGAATATCAAAATTACAATATACAAACCTCTTGCTGAAAAACTTGATTATACATTCAACATCACGATCAAAGTACCTAAAATCACATATATTAAATCAAATCAAATTTCACTACATAGAATGTTATAGGCTTATAGCTATAACCATCTTGTGAGTTTAAATCATACATTTCTGCATTTCGATGAGATACAGATACCATTTGTGGAAAGTCGATGATGGTGATTTTTTCATCATCATCTATCTGCAACAAAAATATATAATTGAAGTAAGCCAGATAGCAAAGATTTTTAATTTAATGATAAAATTCAAATACAAAGTTAAATAAATACCATTATGTTGAATTCATTGAAGTCACAATGAATAAGGCCATGCTCAGCCAAACGGACAATAATTCCTATGATCTTCTCAAAAATGGTGTTGGTATTTTGCAACTCCTTCACCTGAACACTGAATATATATATAAATATAGGATACCATTACTTTCTTTTCAAATATGTTACAAAATAAGGATTTAATTAATAGGAGATTGCTTACAGTGGATAGCCTTGAACAAGGGACATTATGACACAATGGCGATTGCAATCCACTGCATTTGGAACAGGAAACCCATGTTCTTGTAATGCCTACTCACAAAAAAAAAAAAAAAGGAATGAATAACTGATAAGAAACAAGATCATTAAGATTTACAATTGGAATGATATGATACCTTCATGAAAGCAAACTCTTTAAGAGCAGCAAGGCGAGAGAGATAAAGCCAACTAAAGCTACTTCTGTGCTTTAAATAGTCACGCTTTGACTTCACAGCTCTGAAAGAGGTTCTACCAAGTCTGTGTAGTTTCATAGCCATAATCTCACCTTCTTCATTTGCAACCTCAAATATATCTTCAAAACAAAACAATCCATGTTACAATAAACAACTCTGTGTGTGTGTTTGTGTGTGTGACTGTGTGTGTGAAAGTAAAAGAATTTTTGGATTACCAGACTCTTTCCCCACACCAATTTGACGCCCTACTGATGAAAATACACCTCGGTTGACCAGGGTCTTAATAGCAAGAAAATCATAACCAAGGTAGGTAAGCCTGAACCCATCATCTACACCAAAAAAGACAAATATGCCCATTAGGTATAGAAAAGAATCAAAAGATGTTATATGTTAAAAGTCAAAACAGATGTATTATTACTCACACTTTGAAGAGTCATGATGCAACAATTTGTGCTTGAGCAAATTCTTCAACACCTTATAAGTCCCTCCATGTCTATGCACACCCAAGAAAACTAGTATTTGTTATTATTTTGGCATGTAATGTAATAAAAAATAGTTAAGCATTAGGAACTACAGATATGTATTGTTACAGATACTGAAAAAATGGAAATGGAAAGGATTAGAGGTTCACCTGAGTGAAGCAATGCGATCGATGAGCTCAACAGGTACAATTTCATGCTGAGAAGAGAAAAAGAATAATTTTTTTTTTTATTTGGATGAGAGAAAAGTCAAAAAAAAAAAAAAAATCAATTTTAATTAGTATTATTGAATAGTGAATTACATTGCGCATTCCCATCTCTACAGCAGTGAGAACCCTGAAGTCATCTTTAGAGAGATACCGAAGAACATTCACATCAAGCTTCATCACTCCTCTGTTTTAGCACTTTTTTTCTTTACTATGTATATATTGATCACCTGAAAATACAATTTAGGGTTCAAATCCAGTTCAAGATAAATATTAGTATCATATACCTAACTAAAACAAAATGAAAAAATTAAAGATAACATGTAATCTTACATTTACCTTCAAGATTAGTTTTGTAACAATAAATTAATCATTATGATATCTACTTCTCAATTTGATTATCACTGTGGTACCATGTAGAATTAATATCACAAAAAGTTATATAAAAGCACATGACACAAAAGAGGGTTACATAACATTTATCATTTACCAATTAGCCCCTCAACTGGATATAACAGATTAACAGATTATAAATTACCAAACTCAACTCCTTCACAGTAGGGCACTAGCAATGTCATTAACTCATCATAGCAGTGTAGTTCCAGAAGTCAACATAGAAGCAAGTGAATCACACATTCAAGAAGCAAGCACTAAATAACTCAAGAAGCTATGCATTCACAGCAATAACAACTTTAGTAGCAACTGGAAAAGTCAACAAGCAAGCTGTAGAGAAGAAATAGAGAACCAAAAGTCAAGAAGCAGGCAATCAAAAAATCAGTATCCGATAAGCACTTTTAACTTATAGCTTATTAGCTTATAGTGGTGTCCAGATGGAGTTTTCAAAATGCCAGAAGCTGATAAGCATTTTTTAGTTATTGGCAAAGAAACTGTTTATATGTGTTAAATGAACAAAAAGGGCTTCCTTTTACAAATAAGGATCTTAAGAACATCATTCAAAAACACTAGGAGGAAATCAGTAGTATCTACTGCTCGTTCCCAAGTTACCAAAAACATTAAAACTTGTATATTAGAATTGATATGTGAAAACAGGTATATTAATAAAGTACTATCAAACAGATTGCCTGCAAACACATTCCTTTTTTTTTACAGAACACCGTACACATCATACTTCATACATTTGAACAGCAAACACAAGTAGCAAATCAGTAGCAGCAAACAGATAACAAATCAATTGTCACCAAAAGTAAAAAATCACCTATTAGAATTCCAGAGAAGAACTAGAACTTGCCGATTGATATTAAAAAAAACTACAGAAATTTCGTATGTAAACAAGGAAATCACATGAAAAGAAAACAGGTTTAATAAAAAGAAATCGACCACCAACATCAATTGCCAAGTTCAAAGAACGCAGAAAAGAAGGAAGAAAAAGTGGAACCTGGGCTTAGGTGCGATGGAGTTGTGGCTATCGAAGGTCTCCGGCGAGTGGCTTCACAGGGGAGGCGATGACGAGCAGGGGAGAGTTGACGTGAGGAGCAATAGCGAGAGGTTGTAATCGTAAGTACAGTGAGTAAGGTTTTATTAGGGTTTGGGGGCATATCGGTGGATTCTGAAATCAATAGGAATAAATAGTTTTTGATAAGTTGGGTAAATATTTATAAAAAAATGAAGTGTAGTTTGTTTTGGTAGAATAGAACCCATTGGAATTAGAATGAATGGAAATTTAATTTCATAATTTTTTTGTTTGGTTTAAGTTTTTAAAAGGAATTGGATTTCTAAAAGAAATAAATTTTCCTTCCAACGAAAAAAATTCATCCAAAAACTTAAGGAATTAAAATTTCTTTCAAATGAGAATGTTGAATGTTACTGTATTACCAAATTTACTATTAACACTACATATGAAACCCTTATGTAGCCACCACACATCACCACCACTTCCAATTCCTCGGAGATTCCAATTCCTTAATAGATTCTAATTTCTTCAAAAACATTCTGCAAACCAAATGTCACCTGACTTGTATAGAACAACTATAAATCATCTTCGTTTAATAATCCTTATTAAAATATTAATTTTAGTTTATATCAATGTGAAATCGATAATAAATTAAAAAGTTGCTTATATAACACCCTCTTAATTTGACAGTGGGGGTCGATCGACCTGGAGGAGAATGACGCCTTCTCGAGAAAAAAAAAACGAAGAAACGTTGAATCTTGTCTTCAAGTTCATATTTAATCGGGTGTAAAAAAAATATTTTTAGGCTAAGAATAGTTGGTTAATCTAATAGAAATAATTTGTTTTTTCATAATTAAGTAACTAAGACCCAAAAACAAGTTAAGGTCAAATAGTGCTAAAAAACAGGATATCGAATTCAAAATAAAGGTCAATCTCGGTGATATTTGCGGCTCTGCTATTTGGGAACGCTATTCCAAACTACTATTTTGGCTAAGCTCACGCAACGCTATCCCACTAAGATAGTGTTGTTATTAACTACACAGACTGCGAAATGCGAACTCTAGAAGTAACCCCAAGACGAAAAACAAGAACATAACAAACCTGAGATGGTGGGTTGTAGCACCTGGTTCCTGGTACGTAAAAAAATTTATCTAAGTGTCATTTTAGCCTTGGACTCGGCGAGTTGTAGGTCCGACTCGCCGAGTAAGGACGCGGTCCGGGGGCACACTTAAGTTGGCGACTCGGCGAGTCCATATCCTGGACTCGGCGAGTCATCGTTGTTTGATGAAACCCTAATTCCAAAGGTTTGCCCCTTATTTAAGCTAGCTTGTGCGACCCAAGCTCGCCCCCATTCACCCTCAGAGCCCTATATCTCGTCCAAGCTTTGTTTCCTTGTGAGTTTGAAGCATTTGGTGTGTCCTCTTGAAATTTTGGAGTGGGAAGAAGAGTAGATCAAGAAGAAGAAAAGGAGGTCAAGCATCTTTGAGTTATCTCAGTGTGTTCCCTAAGGTATAACTCGTTTTCCCCCTTGTTTTCATGCTTATCGTCCCTTATAGCTCCATTAAAGTCCTTCTTGAACCATTTCCAAGCTTGGGTAGGTTTGAGGGTTCGTAATAAGCTGATTAACCTTTAGATCTAGGCATGGTTGAGCTCCAGGAGCTCAGATCTACTGTCTTTTTGGAACCATATTACATGAAAGCCCTAGATTTACCCTTTTGGTGCATTTTGGACCCTAAAACTCTCATGGTTGCCTATTTACACGTAAAGTTGGAAACTTTACGTATAAATCAAGCCCCAGGATCACGGATCTATCTATGGCATGAGCTGGATTCGAGCAGAATCGACCATATAGTAATTGCATGGTAACGACTCGGCGAGTCGTTCATCGGACTCGGCGAGTTGAGACGCGAGTCCCTGAGTTTTTCCCCCTTTTCGTTATGGCGAGTAGTGTAGTGAGTCCGGGGTGGACTCGGTGAGTTGGAAGCCGAACTCATCCATGAAGGAACTCGGCGAGTCAATGCCCTGACTCGGCGAGTTCAAGACAATCTTCTTAGATCAAGAGCAGACTCGACGAGTTGTTCATACAACTCGGCGAGTCACAACGTAGAGTGTTCTTCGGATGAAGGCGAACTCGGCGAGTTGTTCATACAACTCGGCGAGTAGGGTGCAGGACTATTAAGACTTGGGTATAGAGAAAGGGACTCGGCGAGTCGGCAAGCCAACTCGGCGAGTCTGGTCAACTGGCAGTTGACTATGACTTAACTCATGACTTGTTAAGGGTAAATGGGCAATTTACCCTGAGGGCGATTAGCAGTATTTGACTAAGTGTTTGGTGGGAATTACAGTCGGAGGATTTTCGGAGCAGCAGCAGCAATAGACAAACTATTCCCACACAGATCAGCAGCTACTACGAGGTGAGTTACCTTCCAGTAGCGGTGGGTCTAAGGCCACAATGTCGGCCCACCAGTAGGAGATATATGTTAGATGATTGTCTTTGTGATATCATCTAGGTTTGCTACTACCTGATATGTTATATGCTAGCATGATATGTTATATGTGATAGTAGTAGAGTTCGGTTTTTAGGACTGACGGGTAGTCAGACACCCCAGATACGTCTGACAGTATGTGATTATACGTTTGCATGCTGGCTTGTTATGTTATATGCGATAGAGGTAGTAGGAGGGGACCAATCCCCGAGTTCGGTTGCTAGGACCGAAGGGTAGTTCAGGAACCCCAGATATGTCTAATGATATGTTATGTTATGATATATGTGATAGTAGCAGTAGGGGGTGAAATAGTCCTCGAGGTTCGGTCGACAGGACCGAAGGGTAGTCAGCACCCCATAATGGCTTGACATGGGTAGTCAGCACCCCAGAATGGCTTGACACGGGTAGGTCAGCACCCCAGAATGGTCGTACCGGGTAGGTCGGGTACCCCAGAAATGCCTGGCAATATGTATGATATGTGATTGTATGGTATATGGTATGATGGGGGAACTCACTAAGCTTCGTGCTTACAGTTTTTAGTTTTGGTTTCAGGTACCTCTTCTTTGAAGGGGAAAGAGCTGGTGCGGTAGCGGTCCATCATACACATGTTTCGTATTCCGCATCATGAGATCTTCCTGGGGATCTGTACTCTGACATTATTATGTTTTATGAAATGTTTTCCAGACATGTGATATCTTTATAAAATGTTATGATCAGTAAACGTTTTAATTCGAATGTTTTGCTAAGTGTATGTTTTCAAAAATGAAATTTTTGGCTCGTATTTTTGGGGCGTTACATGGGTTGACGTCGGTGATGATGGGTATCGATGACTCGTTGTTTCCTGTCAGGGTAGGTATTTGTGGGTGTCACACGTCGCTTGAGAAGTGAGACGTTGAGCTTTTTGAATTTTTGCATAGTATAAACGAAGTTAGGGTTAATCGAAAGAGTTTTTTTTTCCTAAGATCTAATTTTTAGGGTTAATTGAAACATAACCAATAGGTTTCAGAGTTCTTCAAAATCCAAGAACACAATGATAAAAGGACCAAAATGACCTCCAAGCCAACCATATCCTAGATCTAACAATACAAAATCATAAAGGTGGTAGCTTTATACTCACAAAAGGTCCATAAGAAGATTAGCTTGCTGAAATACCAAAGAATCACACTCCAAAACACTTCTTATATCTTATTCTCCCTTGATCTTCACAAAATGAACACCATAACCAAAACTATTAAATGAGGGCTAGGATTTGACGAGAGAATGTTCTCTGGAGGTGGAGGCTGACAAATGACAAAACCATAGGGAATTGTGCACTTAAATATGCCTAACTACCAAGGCCTTTAATGTTTGACCCATCTGGCCCTTCGCACCACGAGTTTCATTAAAGGTCGCACCTCGACCTAGTCGTGTCACACCCTCTAAATATGCCACCCTGCTGCCCAAAGAGAACTCCAAAAACTTAATATTTTCAATTAATACATAAAAGTGTTCCTAAAAATCGGATGTTACTATTTTTTTCCCCACTTGACTCATATTCCAACCTTGAAATCTACCTCGGCCAATTTGCAGAAAACCACCTTTACGCAAATCCTTTATGACTTCTCCAAACCACTCACTAATACAATGTATAGATCGGGAAAACCCTCATGAACTCGTTGAATTAGCCATGAATTCAACATCTTAATGCATTAAGTTGATTCCATCGAATCAAGGAACTCTAACACTCATATCTCCTTCAAAATGATGTCTAGAAGGGTAAAGTTTCCAACTTTACCCTTATAAACCACCACAACGAGCCCAAACTCAAATCCTAGTCTCAAAAGGATGAGACTTAACCCATTAAGCCCTTAAACCCTCAAAACATAGCCCTAAAACACAGATATAGCATCCAAAGGCTGGAAAATCACGTAAAGTTTCCAACTTTACGTTCATGCATGCTAGAAAGTAACCCTAGGACTCAAAATGGCTCAATAATGGACTTATTGCATGAATAGGACCTAGAACCTAGTAAAGCTTGCAACTTTAAGCCAAGAGAGGTCATGAAAGGGTCAGATCTGACATAATAACCCCTGGAACCCTCAACTTCTTGGACAACACAAACATAACCCAATAATCAAGATAAAACATCAAACCAAGAGATCTAGATGATAACAAAGCAAGGTATCGACTTTATACCTCAAAAGGAATGCAACAAATAGAGAGTTTCTGGATCTAAATCCCTCCTTCCAAACTAGGCCCCTCCAAATTCAAATCTCCTTCCAAAGAATACCAAAAACCACTCTTCAAGCTCACCACAAGCTTACACACTCAACCTTAGAGGATAATGCACAAAATTAGGGTTTCTGGATAGGGGTTGGTAAAGAGGCCAGCCAAGGGGATTAAGGTCTTTAAATAAGGTGAAACACCCTAAGAATTAGGGTTTCTTCACAACCGCCAACTCTCCTAGTTAGGACACCCGACTCGTCGAGTTGGTCCACAAATATCCGTGGCAAAAATCCCTCTCGACACGACGAGTTGGATCTTCCAACTCGTCGAGTCCCAATTGAAAAATACGATTAATTAGAGAATTAATATTATACCAAAATCGAGCATTACAAATCTCCCCCAATTGAATCAAACTTCATCCTCGAAGTCTGTCGCCTCGAACAATCCTGGGTAATGCTCTCTCATCTCCTCCTCGGGCTCCCACGTCCATTCTGAGCCTTTCCGGTGTTGCCATTGCACCTTAACTAGCTTCACTTCTTTGTTCCGCATGGCTTTTGTTCTTCTGTCCAGAACTGCAATGGGATTCTCCTCGTAATTCAGGCTCACATTAACCTAAATATCGTCCAAGGAAACGACTGTGGCTTCATCAGCAACACACTTCCAAAGCTAAGACACATGGAAGGTTTTGTGGATCTGATTGAGCTCATCCGGTAGATCCAATCAATAAGCAACCCTACCAACTCGGGCAGAAATCCTGAACTGACCAATGAATCGGGGCCCCAACTTGCCCCTCTTCCGAAACCGAATAACATCCTTCCATGGTGATACCTTCAACAAAACATAATCCCGCACCTGAAACTCGAGATCTGAGCAACGCCGATCATCATAACTTTTCTAACAACTTTGTGTGACTTGTAGCCTGCCACACACCTGCTGAATCAACTCAGTGGTCTTAAGCACCACCTCAATGCTTCCCATAACTCGATATCCAACCTCCCCCCAACAAACTGGAGTCCTACACCTCCGATCATACAGCATCTCAAACGGGGTTTGATCGATACTAGCATGAGAAATATTGTTATATGAGAACTCTGCTAGAGGGAGGTTAGTATCCCAACTTCCTCCGAAATCCAATACACATGCCCGAAGCATATCCTCGAGCGTATGGATCATCCGCTCGCTCTGACCATCGGTTTGGGGGTGGTAAGCAGTGCTGAAATGCAATTGAGTACCCAACACCTCATGAAACTTCCTCCAGAATCTAGAGGTAAAACGAACATCGCGGTCCGAGACCACCGATACCGGCACCCGGTGCCTGACCACCATCTCCCGCACATAAATGTCTGATAATTTCTCGGCATAGATACTCTCGGAAATTGTAATAAAATGTACACTCTTGGTCAACCTGTCCATAATAACCCAAATGGAATCCACACCCAACACCGTCTTAGGTAGCTTTGTGATAAAATTCATGGTGATCTCTTCCCATTTGCACATGGGAATAGGTAACGACTGCATATTACCATCGCCCTACATCAACCTACACATGTTATAGACCAACCATAGACATGCAGCACATAAGAATGCTATGGGCAACCATAGTATTACATCAACCAAAAAAAATGTTATGGGGCAACCATACTCTTAAATCAACCAAACGAATTAATGTTATGGGGAAACCATACTCTTACATCAACCAAACGAATGTTATGGGGCAACCATATTCTTACATCAACCAAAACGAATGATATGGGGCAACCATAGTTTTACATCAACCAAACAAATGTTATGGGGCAACCGTAGTCTTACATCAAACAAGAATGTGTAGAGAGATTTTCATCGCAATACTTGACCTGAGCCTAACCAGCTATCCTTAATACATGCACCAACGTTGATATCTCTAATTCTTCAAGTAATGGCAAACTGGAGTTCTACATAATTCTCAATCTTGATCCTTAAAACGATTGTTGAACATCAACCTACTAACATCCACTATAATTAAATGAATTAAGGGCACCTAAACTTTGGAAAACCTAAATGGATCTCTAACGATACCTTACTGTCCCACTAAAACTCCTAATCCCAAAAGGAGTCTTTAGAACTTTTATGTGCATTGCACACTGGCCCTGGATAACATAACCACAATACCATTCTAATTGGCAAGGCATCCCAAACGTTGAATCTCCTACAACCACAATACTTGATGTGCAATTTATATACTACCTAGTTTTAAATTTGTAATCCTAACCTACTTAACTAACTAATTTCACCTATGCAGTGTACCTAGTCAAATTTATAGAATAGTTTAGGTAAGTTGGGTATCGAACATAGAGAATGGATTTATATAATAATATAATAACTAAAATTAGTCTAGAAACAATAATTAAAAAGGGGGTTTTATCTGATTTTGCAAGTTCAGATTAACTTAAAACTAAATGATGTGTGTGAAACAAACTAGTTTTAATCCTACTAACTTAAACACAAAGACAAACACACGAAAGGCAGTGTACCTATCGATTAGCAGTTTAGTTCAGGTAAGTATGGTATCGAACATAGGGAACGGCAAACAATTAAAATAAATGCTAATATTATCTAAATAAAATAAGTAATAGAAAGGGGGTTTTCTCTAATTTTGCAAGACTAGAAACTTAAACAATTAAATAATACTCAAACTAAGCAACTAACAGCTAAGCAAACAAAAATCAACTAAATCCAATAATAGAAGAGACTTTCTGTTTAGGTTTGAATCATTTATTCCTATGGTTGATTTTATGACGAGTGCAATGGATTAATTGGCATTGGCTACCGATAAGTGTGATTAGGTTTACGTTCGCTATTACTAATCCTTAGAAAACATATCAACTCAAGCAGTGATCATGTGATTAAACTAATATATTTCCTAGTTTATTAATTTGGGTTAAGTAAGACTTGTAATCAGCTAATCAAATACGTTAATTCGATTAACTCCTTGTTGATGGTTCGTCACAAAAGCTCACACGTTAACTTACCCATTTTCTAGTTAACCCTAGTTTCACGTTCGTTATTCCTAGGCATATAACTATGTGTTCACATAAATCATATGAGATTAGCAATTAAGAGATGTTCATACAACTTAATTACTAATTTATTAACATAAAATAGTTATTGTTAACATATAAGGTTCTTTAACAAGCTTAACAAAACAATATTACCAAATAAAATTAATCATAACCATAATCATAAAGTCATCTATCCTAAACCGAAAGTAATAGTTTTAACTCATGATTACCGTAAAACTAAGATAAAATATGAAATCAAACAACTCAAACATAGTTTATCTTAAAGAATAAGTAAGAATGGACTTGAATTTGCCTTGATTCTTCTCAAAATTGGATCTAGGGTTGATTCTCTGGCTTCCAGCACCTTAGCAGGTCTTCTAATCGCAGCTTTACCCCCCAAGGGTTTCTCTCCATGCCAGGGTATCGATCTGAAGGTCCCTCTATATAGATTTTCACAAAAAAGAGGTGACTCATCAAGTCCAGTGACCTACTTGGCGAGTCTATCACTTAAAACCCGTGTACGGCAAGTCAGCGACTCCAGAATTGCGAAAGTTCGAAGTGATTTGTCGAGTTTATGACCTACTCGTCGAGTCCGTTTGGAATCAGCATTTTCTCAAAACACGAAAGTCGTCCAAAATTGTATCTAGTTTTCAGAACATTTTGAATCTCATCAATCGGAGTTACGGTTCATGAGATATGGCCAAAACACTGACGAGGGGTCAAGCTGTCCAGCAACATCCTTCTTTCTTCAAAATCCAAAATTCAAGCTTCCAATCGCTAGTTCCGCTTCCTTTTCCACCCGAGCATGTCATTGTTTCTGAAAAATGAAATTATAAACTAATTAAACACCCTTTGTTCATTAAATGAGACAAAAACAACATAAAGTATTAAGATAATGCATGAAGTTTATAACTAAATATGTCCATATCACTAAACACTTAACTAAAACAATTGTAAACAAGATTTAGAAGACACTTCCATTTAGTTTCGAATCCCCCTTTTCATATGTGTAGTTTCTAAATATGGATTTATTCAGTTGGTTACCAATTTAATTGTAATTAACAATCTTGATCCGATCTCCTAATATTTTCACCAATTTATGGACTACTATGTAATGATCATACACAAACAAATACAAAATTTATTAATTCTCTTCCAAAAAATTGATTATTAATGATAACTGAGATATGTAAGCTATATCTAAGTTAAACATAATTATGATCAGATTAATGTTCTCCAACACAACTAAAGTTGTTACATTTATTACTTAATCTAAGATGTAATCAATCCTAGCTCTAACAACTTAATGTTCATAAACTACTAGGTAAATTCATGCAATTCAAATGATCATTAAACTAAACTTAAATTGAATCTAAGCAACAAATATGCAAACTTTAACATTCTAGGTAATGATAATCAAACACATGCATTAACCAACTTCATAAAATCCAAATATAAGCTAGAAACTAAACACAGTATTAGGGTTTAACTACATTAAACAAAAGCCTAATGATTAGTTATTCATAGCAGAAAATAAGCACACAAAAAAACAAGAATTCGACATTGTTATCTAATGTAAACCGAATGTGATGTGTGATCTACAAATATTCAATCTTCAAGTGTTCTCTCCTCCAAAGGGTTATTTTTCGCAGATCTCTGGCTTCTAAAGTCGATTATTTATCCAGAATATCAGATCCAACATCGTGAGCAGTAATGGCTCACCGTAGGAGATGAATATTTATATTTTCCAAATATAGTGTCTCACGTCGTGAGCAGTAATGGCTCACCTTGTGATCTCAGTATAATCCGTGTTCGGCAAGGAAATTGTCACACCCCTTAACCAAGGATGGCGAAAACGTCAGGGGGTGGAGGACTTCATGTATAGTATCATAACAAGGAGTATAATAGTGCTTAAAGTAGATACAACCATTATAAATATAATCGAGAAAGTTACATGATTTCACAAGTTTACATGTTTCAAAATCGATTACTATATAATGATAAAAATGTTTTCCCTAGCATCGTAGCGTCCCATCCTGGGCTGGTAGTTACCTATTTTAATGGTTTCTTGAGAATACAAGTAGTTTTGAAAAAGTGTCAACAATTAAGTTGGTGAGTTCGTAAGCTTTTGGATGTAGAGTTTGAAAACCTTTGTTTGCAAATGATATGTATAACCAAGAAAATCCAATATTTTCCTTATAAAATGTTATGTAGTCTTAAATCCCAAGACCGAGTGTATGTATGTTATTTCGTACTTGTAACAATGTATGTAGATGTGACACCCAAATTTTTGCAAAAATTTTAAACTTTTAAAACCCATCTTAAATTAAATTAAAACAACTGAAATAGTTATAACATAATCCATCTACTTAATAATCATATAAAATAAGTACATAAGTAATAATAATAATAAGGTCCCAACAAAAATAACTAGTAGCGATGTCCCGGTGCTCCATGTCAAGCCTTAGCCTCTTTAATATTAACACCTAAAAAGTTATAAGGGAAACCGTAAGCACAAAGCTTAGTGAATTCAAACACAGACATTGTACTAACATTCATATTTACTAACCCTAATCCATTTTCCAATTATAGTTGTATAATAAGGGAAAAGAACTAATCAACGCCAATAAGACAAGAAGGACTTGTAGGTTTGAGCCGCACCGGGAAGATCCCGTATCACTTGGCCCTAATCACCACACCTCACGATGAATATTACGTTGGTGATCTTACCTACCCACCGCACCGGTAAATCTGTATCCTTTGGTGGTGTCCCCATATCCATGATTAGTTACATACAGTGCACATGTACGAATTAAAACAATACTTATATAGCATGCTTTTATAATAAATTCAAATAATCACACACGAGCTAACTAGCAAACACAATCATCAATACAACGGTGTGAGAGAACTCACCTTGAGTGAGTAGTATGGATAGATAACAATCAAATAATGCTACCAATCTTGAGCAAACTTCAAAACCTCACCTAAGAAGGACAAAAGGTTAGAAAGGAGAAGCAATGAAGCTATGAGTTGAGTAAAGAGTAATCACAACAAGGTCTCTAAAACAGACCTGCTGTTCAAAACGGATTTACTCCAAAATCTAAAACAAAAACATAGCTTTAACTAAATTTTATAGGAAACTATGATTGCTCAGGATTCGACAATTATAAAGAACTCATTCTAACTCCAAAAGATGAATTATATATGAATTTTACAAAATGGTGTATCACTTCTGTCTCCAACAATACAATCAAGTGATGTTGGCCAATTCTACCCAACTTTTGAGTGGAATTAATCCAAACCAAAATTAAGAGAAGTAAAGGACATACAAATGAAAGTCTTAGAGTTGGAATTGAATGAAAATCATCTCCCAAACTCCAGATATAAAATTCACATTGTGGACAATCACAACACTAGCAAAAGTTGGTGACTGCCCACTGATCTGGAGCGTGGATCCATTCTAACCAATTTATAATTGGTAATAACACCCCATTTGCTCCAGATCTTAAATTAATAAAATAAGGAACATATAGAAACTTGGAATCACTCTATATCCTTTTCCAAGCCTTAGAAATGATGAAAACAAAATGACATATCAGAACAGACCCGGATCAGACCTAACAACAAAGATGCCATTCTTTCCCATAGATAAAGTCCTTATAAGTGAGGTTGTCCTACTTAATAAAGTTAGCCAACTACAATTTTGAACTTTTGGAACTGGTTTGGGGTCCATTTGAGTTCTAGAGCTCAAGATATGAGTTTTACAAAATGACTACAGATCTTATGGAAAACAGAATCGTAGCCACCCGTGATTCCTTTTTGGCTTATCCATCCTTCTCCCTTTGAAACACCTTTTAAGATATGTTCATAATCCCAATTTAGTCCCCATGATCATGATGGTAATAAAAAGGTTAGGTATCATTATGATTTCATTTTGCCACAAGATTGTAATAATAATCAACATGAAAATTAACATAAAGCACATAAAATCACCATTCTCCCTTTTAGGGTTTCCTCGATCTTTTGCCACATGTAATCCCCTAGATACATCATCCACCATATATGGGGTGAAGATAGGATCTTGCGATGATGTATAACATACAATTACAAATCAAATAAGAAGGAGAAGAAGTGAAGATGAAATCATAAAACTAGAACAAGGTTATGAATCAAGTTGTAAGAAATGATAAGGAGGTTCATACCAATATGAATCAAGGCTGGAAATGAACAAGAATTAAGCTCCAAACAACAGCCCCTTGGCTGCTCTTGATCCCAAAGAGAGAGAGAGAGGATGATTTGAGAGATAGAAGGAGGGTTTAGAGTGTTTTTCTTGTGTGTGTTCCAAATGACTCAATTAACACATTAAGTACTATTTACTAGATGGACTTTGCAAATAGGCCCATAGCCCATGGAATTCAATAAAAGGAGTTTACAAGATGATCAAAAGAGTCCAATAACATAAGAAATCAGACATTGGTTAAATAAATTAACCCAAGGTTACAAGGATAATTAAATTAAAATAACCAAACGTACCGAGAAAAATCGGGACGTTACAGTAGATTTAAATAACTAAATACCTTTTTAAAGTAGAAATTCTCGTAAAATATATGTGTCGTTATCTCCCTATGTGAGTCGCTATAACCATACTATAACAGAGAAGACCTGTTGCGACGTTCTTCAGGCGTCACAATCGAAATGACATTTGTCACCCCGACTGGCCGGTCGGGCTGTTGCAAGCAACAATGGGTGTGGGTTGTCAATAATAATATAAATCTATACACAATTATCACGCTCTCCCTTCAGGAGACTTTGGTTATAACTAACAAGCATTTTAACCCGTACTCTAAGAGTACAATGAAGACTAGTCTCATAATTTACGATAACGAGTTTACGTGTAGTGTGAGTGTAAACCCTTTTATGTGGTGGAATTGAACCCCCTCTTCATTTAGTATATTTGTAATGTGAAATCCATAAATTATACCTATTATAGTTTATCGTGTAGTAAATGAAACCCATTTATATTAGGTGTAAAACCTTTTCTGTGTAAGTAGTAGTTTAGCAAAACATAACTATACCTATTATGTTTCATCTTGTATTGTTTGTAATGACAAAGGACTCTTACATTTTAGTGAGTGATTTTTGTTATATAAATGTCATTCAACATAAAACACATTTAAAATATGAAGTCATCAAAGATAAACACTTTGCTCAACATGTTACAAGAGTTATAAAATTTGTAAGTTGTTTCACTAGTTTTTAACTTTTCTGCACTGTTCTAGAAAAATCATAGAAAAATCATACGAAGTCAAAAATTGAATCCGTAAACTCTAAGAGTTTAGAAAACGTGTCTAGTTTGTTCATAATGTTTATTATGATTTTTAGTGATCTATAACTTGTGTGAAATGTTCATATTCACAGACTTGTCCGAATTCCTAGCTACAGTGATAGATAGTTTTGTAAAAATCACCATAAACTGTAGAAAAATCGTATGAATATGTGCAAGTAGTAATTTTAAAGGTATAAACCTGAACTATTTTCATATTAAATAGTTTTGAAATACTTTAAGTTTAAGTTGGTTAAAACAGTTCGTAAATGAACCTTAACTTTCCTGTGGAAAGCTGATGTTTGAGTTTAGTTAAGTCTTTGATGTTTTAACTTGTATCCCCTCCCACCCCCCCCCCCCCCCTAAAACTTGAAGAAAACATGAAAATGTAGGGGTATGATGATTTCTTGGTATGGATGATGAAGAGAAGCGGTTTCCAAGTCAAGAACACTTGGAAGATGCTTGAAGATCCTAAGAACAAATATGTCGATATTTGTGTAAGAAATCCATGATTTGAGTGAAGGTTTGTAGAATGTTCAAATGTGGGATGAAGATACTTACCAAAAGTGAGTAAAAAGTTCAATATCTGCCTTGAAATCTGTGAGTTTTAGAGAGAGAAAGTGAGAGAGATACGTTTGCTTTTTGGTGAAAGAGTGAATATTATGGGAGGAGAGATAAAATTTTTCCAGCCTTTGATTAAGATAACTTGTTGGAGAAGAGTGTGAGAGGACAAATAGTTGACTAGCTAGAGATGAATAGTGACTGGAGGTTGTCATATAGCGGGTACGGAAGATAGCTTGTGTCATTACTTTATGGAAAAGTCAACACTCATAATCAATGTCGTGTACGAAAGATATTATTCTTAGATAAAGATTTCCCCCAAAATGTGATTTAAAATATGGATATATAGGGTCTTATATGACAAAATATGTGTTTGGGTGAAAATTCCACGTTAAAATCATGAAAACGGGCTTAAAACGAGAAAGTGGTCGAAAACCAGAACCAAGAAGCGAAGCTGCGAGGTTCGGTCTCTAAGAACTGAGAGGGAGGGCTCGGTAAAAAGGCGTTGCAAGCGAACTCGTTAATGGGAACCGAAAGCGAAGGCAGACGGGGGTATACAAGAAGAAAAGCCAAAGCGATCCGAACCGAAAGTAGGTTCAGTCCTCGGCAGTTCGGCTCCGGCTTCGGCTCTTTAGAGTTTCGTTTCTTGGGTTCGGTTCGGCAGGGCTAATTTGGTTCTGAAGGGACCTTCAGCTTCTAAGGGGGTTCAGTTCTTGGGTTAACTTTGGTTCCTAAGAGGTTTCGCCCCCTTTTTGCTGATTTTCGAATAATCTTCCCGTTTTGAGCAGTTTTTGACAAAGTTAAGGGTCAGGATGCCCCGAATGATTATAAAAAAGTTGAGAGGGGTTATCAGAGAGATTTGGGAGAGATTTGAGAGAGATTTGGGAGAGATGAGAGAGAGAGAGAGAGAGAGAGAGAGAGATAGAGCATGAGAGATGGAGAGAGACCTTGTTTGTGACCTTGGAGAGGGTTTAGCTCCGTAATGCAAGGTTTGTAAACCCCATTAAGCCTTGTTATAAGTGTTAAACACCCCCGAAGGGTATGTATTAATGTTTTATCGAGTAGTTCCATCACTTACCCTAATTAGGGCTTAGATTTTCCAGAAACATGAAAACTCAAAGTGATGCTTTGCATTAAGATAGTGTGTTGTACAATAGTAAACATAATGTAAACCCTAATATACAAGGGTTAATTGAGTTGACCGGTTTGACTTGTTGACTTTATTGACTTCGAATTGACCAGAAATTTACAATTGTCACAAAAATTGCATTCCATGTAGTTATCTTTTGTAAGAATTTGTACCCACGTCGTAAGAAGTAATTCTCACATCGTGAGCCTGCATTTAACTAATTTTCCTTTTCTTTTAAGCTACATTAAGCTCCCAGCTCAGCTCTAGTCCTTCCAACTTCCAGCTTTTGTTGGTTTTGGTCCTTTTTCCTCAAGAATGTCGTATTTGGCTGCAAAATGTAATTTAATTTAATAAGTACCAAATATCTTTACAATTAACCGAATTGTAACTTAAAATATATTAAAATAATGCCTATATATATATATATATATATATATATATATATATATATATATATGGAAATGATCAAATGAGAACACCTAAAAGGTTGAGAACGCGAGAACAAATCTGGTACATTAAATATTTAAAATCTAAGGTTGTCATTAATCATTAATTTAAACATAATATTAAATGAATTTAAATTGTTTTTTAATTAAAAAAAATATATAAATGGGTATTTAAGTAATTTTATGAAGTCATCCATTTTGAATATATCAGGTAAGTTTGACAATTAAAAGAAACCATTCCTATGTTTTAGTAATCACAGCTAACTTCTTATCTTTGGGAGGATTCGATCGTATCTGCAATGCAAAATATTGTCACAGATAAACATTTATACGACACTCGATTACTACTGTTCATCCGTAAAGAGATTTGTGCATTCAAAAGTCCGTAAAGGGTTGAAGGTGGAGGAATGTCGTCGATCATCAACCGAAGTGGAAGAATTAAGCTTTCTAATCTTTTTTGAATGACGATTGAGTGGAAAATGGGTGTAGTAGTGGGTTTAGTTTTTCTTAATGTATACATTTTAACGATTCATAAAACCCTAGAATTAGGATTTTTCGTTTTTTCTTTATATCATCTATTATGAACTATATTGACTCTAAATCGTTGATTATTGTTGATTTAAAGTTTGTATTTTACAAATAAAACGTTGGTGTATGTGAATGTTTAGATGAAAATGGTAATTGTAGATGAGTTTCAATGTTACGGTAATCTGATATGGAATGTATTTAAGATTAATTGTTTATGTTTGATTGAAAGTTTTAAGATGTAGATACATGTGTAATCGTAGTCGACTACTTTGAACCGAAGTACGATTACGAAAACCCAAAAATTAGGGTTTTTTTACTTTTTTTTTTCCAGAGTTGTATTGTTGAATGGCAAAGTAAGTAGATTATCAGTAGGACAAGAGGAGTAATTGATATTAGTATTCGATTTTGAATGATGTTTAATAGCAAAAGAATAAGGAAGGGTATAAATGTCTTCACTATTGATTATTTGTAAAATTTGATTGTTTGTGCTACAAAAATACTTTTCTAGTATTAATCCTTGTTGTTGGTTGTATATTATGTATATTGTTAAAGGCATATTTGGTTGTGAATGGGTACTTTATTGAGTATGTATGTGGTTTTGATCCTGTACATGATGTAGTAAGTAATGAATAATGGTGTAGGAGTCCCTACTGGTTTTTGTGACTAACTTAATTACATTGTTTGTTAAGTAATGATTATTGTAGACATTACTCTGTTCTTGGGTATGTGTTTGATTGAGTTTGTGTTTAGTAGGGATAATTTATGATTATTTTAGTTGTTAATGATTCAATTTTGAGTTATAAATGAGTAAAGTATTTTAATTCTACTATTAGGTATAAAGAAAAGTGTAACGACCCAAAATTTAAGACCAAAAATTTCTTTAATAAATCATTACTTAAAATAAAGTCATCATTCCAAAACATAATATGAGTATAAGTTTTCAAAACACATGTTCGTTATCAGAGTAAACATTCCCAGGCTGTCTAATCTATGGTGTGTGCCATGCGATCACCCCGAGCTCTTTCCTCCGCTACCGGAAGTACCTGAAATCAAAACTGAAAACCGTAAGCACGAAGCTTAGTGAGTTCCCCACCCTACCACATACCATGCATAACCATATACTGCACATACTGGGTCACACCCCCTATCTTGGGCCTCGCCCCCTACCTCGGGCCTCACCCGCTACAACGGCCCCGCTGCTCCAGGCCCCACCTGGCTTCGAGCCCCGCTCGGATACAGATCTGTTTCACTTAGGCCTCGCCTGTCACAGGGCCTCGCCCGTCAACAAATAATAACACATACACATTTCACAACACATAACTGGCACATGCAACTAGTTCCGTCCTAAGGCCTCGCCTATCCTGGGCCTCGCCCATGTCCTGCTATTGATGAGTCATGGAACCCCGTCCATGCTCCTAATGGTAGTGAGGTACGGGCCTAGCCCACTCTCACTCATGTCTAGTTCGGGCCTCGCCCCTAATCTGCTACTAGTGAGATATGGAACCCCATCCACACTCTGTTATTGGTGAGATACGGGACCTCGCCCACACTCACCTCCCTACCAGGCACATACATGTATCACACAGACAATAAGTATAAACTATCATATATAAACAATTCCTTGGGCACCCGCCCGCTATTACTAGACCTCGTCCCGCAAACAATACTAGCATACTGTGCCTAGGGCTAACCCCCGGGTCTTCTACTCATAACTACATGGGCCGACATTGTGGCCTTAGACCCATTCACACAAAGGGAAACTCACCTGCACTGGCTGAACTTGCTGATGCTCTCACTAGTTGCTGCCTGACAACACACGGAACTCCTGCTCCTCTTGCTCCCCGAACTACCAATATCAATGCAACACTGAGTCTAACTGACCCACGAAAGACAACCAAGTCCTCCCTGGTCCAAAGTCAAAGTCTTGGTCAAATTCAACCTTCCAGGTCAACCTTGCTCACCGAGTCATCCTACTGACTTGTCGAGTTCATAATATTCAGATTCCTTCCATTCCTGACTCGACTCGCCGAGTTAGTCCATGACTCGCCGAGTCTACCGATTTCTGAGTCCAGACCTGACCAACTCACTGAGTCTCCACCCGACTCACTGATTTGAGTTACAACTCGAAGGGTTTGGGGTTTCGCGACCTGACTCGCCGAGTCCAAGAACAGACTCGCCGAGTACAAGGCAATCTTCATACGACTCGACGAGTTGTTCATCTCACTCGTCGAGTTTCTCCACAACTTCATGCTACTCGCCGAGTCCACTCAAAGGACTCGTCGAGTCCCTTCAGATCTCCTTACATGCAGAGGATTTTAGAGTCATGCATGGACTCCAAACTGTAGATCTACCCTTCCCAAGCCTATTCCACACGTAAAGTTGCAAACTTTACGTGTAGAGAAGGAGATCTAGGCAAAATATGCCATAAACTAGGGTGTAAGGCCAAGGGGCTTCAAAATCGACTTAATGGCTGATACTTTATGCTTCTTCAGGCCCTAAAACACTTGGATCTGAAGTAGCAACTCTAAATCCGGCTTCTAACCCAAAATAATAACATTATGGAAAAAGATCCCCAACAACCACACATAGGTCTAGGTGCAAAAAGCGTCCAGGAACTAGTTTATTACCTCCAAGTGCTCAGGATGAACTCACAATCCCAGATCTATAGCTCCTTCTTGCTCCTCCAAGTTCCTTCTTCCTTTTCCAAGCTTTAAAGCACCTTCCAAGGCTCAACTAGGAGATGTGACGGCTAGGGTTTGATATCCAGGGCTAAAGAGGCAGTAAGGAACCCTAGGAAGAAGATTAAGACATTTATATAGGCTCCAAGTCCCGAATTTAGAGTTTTCCACGCACAGACCAGACTCGCCGAGTCACCTTGGCCGACTCGCCTAGTCGGTCGCTTACACTAGACCCGGATCCCGCTCGGACTCGCCGAGTCCCTCCTTGGACTCACCGAGTCGGCCCTTAAATTAGGGCTTTTCTTTCCTTTCTTGGCCTTTGAAACTTTGGGTGTTACAACTCTCCCCCACTTAAACTAAACTTCATCCTCGAAGTTTACTATACTCCACCGCCTAAGATCTGCCTCCAAAGCCCCACCAATTATTTCAACACCAGCTGCCTACCTTCGCCGGTCTTCCACCCGGTCATTCTGACTAGCAACACTCCTTGTGGATAATCATCTCGGGTTAATCCTAACCCTGAACATACTGGAGATACAACTTACTCAGCCGTCAATCCCTCTGGTACTCTCCGAGTACTTCACTGAACCCATAGGGGTTCACCCCCCCCCCCTTTTTTTTCCTCACGCGATTCCCTTGCCTCCCTAAGGCGATGCTCCACAAACAACTATTTCCTCTGTCACTGTGAAGATCCTATCTTCACCGATCCATTATTCCCGCTAAATCCAATACGAGTCATCACCGCCAGTAACCACTGACACTCCTCTCTTGTCATAACTTGGTGTCGAGCACTCCTTGACTCAACTAACTGAATTCCATCATAACCCGCTTTCCCGCACTACTACAGACTGGATACTTCTGTCATTCCTCATCTGCCTTCCCGAAGAACTGAGACCACTCTGGTCCCTTTTTTTTTCCTCACGCGATTCCCTTGCCTCCCCAAGGCGATGCTCCACAAACAACTATTTCCTCTGTCACTGTGAAGATCCTATCTTCACCGATCCATTATTCCCGCTAAATCCAATACGAGTCATCACCGCCAGTAACCACTGACACTCCTCTCTTTTCATAACTTGGTGTCGAGCACTCCTTGACTCAACTAACTGAATTCCATCATAACCCGCTTTCCCACACTACTACAGACTGGATACTTCTATCATTCCTCATCTGCCTTCCCGAAGAACTGAGACCACTCTGGTCCCTACCAACCTATCAATATCTGGATTACCGGCTCCCACCGGTAGCTAGTCCCAACACCATCACTAGTCGCTCTCAGCGTCTTCCAAAGAAACCTCGACTACCTTTAACTGCTCAAACAATTCTGCCACTCAGACACTACAAACCTGGGATCCCCGATCCCCTAACTTGACACTAAGGTCCCTATTAGGTCCCACCTGTGCTGCTAAAAACTCACGAGCCTCGCCCACGGGGTCTCACCCAACTATATCCTGGAGCGGCCTCTCCCAAGGTCTCACATCGCTAGGGCTATACAGGCAACTCCCTATCATTCTCAACCACTACCCATCCTGATCCACATCTGATCACTAGGAAATAAGGGCCTCGCCCCAACTCCGCTAACGAAGCGACTAAGGAATGCTACGACTTACACATAGCCTGACAATACTTCCACCACTGACTGCTAGCACGAAACCATCTCCTGCAATTCGACCTCGAGATCTCCATTCCGACTTACACGAGTTCTACATGTGGACCTTTAACCTTAATCCGAACCACATACCAACCATTACCCTTTACACGCACGCACTAATGGGAAGTTCTCAAACTCCCAACCCTGAACTTCTAAACGCTGAACTGCCCCCTTTCCTTCTCAGAAATCATATACCCGGTCCGAATTCGCGTGCCCGTACCCTTATACACTCGGAGGATTCTCCCCCACTTGGATCCTGCTTACACCTCGATGATCAATGAGAAGAAATCCCAATCCTTGCTACCATAATCAATCCGCTGAGGGATCTCAAGCTTACCATAGCTAAGGATCCAACCTATCCATCCTAAAACTTATACGGCTCCGAACTAGCGAGACATACCGAGTCTCACCAAGGCATGCTACGAATACTGCACTCAAGGTAACCTTCTTCGATACAACCCACCCCTTAATTACTAACCAATAACCAAGGTATGCAAACGGCATATAACTCGATCACAATGAACCCGCTCGAAAATAAAATGCTCAACCGCTAATGATGCAGAACCATAACAATATAATCATGCACAAAATAAAAGAACTGAAAACGGAAGTCGCATACCTGCAATGTCCGGCGTTGCTCGCATCTCCAAAGTAGCCATTTGAAAAGCCCTGCCTCCTACCGCAGGCGCCTCCGCACGGCCCTGGCGGCCGTCTGTGATCCTCAAAGTTGCAGGAGTGGGTGCCATCACCCGTCCTGCTGAAAACAAACTAGGGCACTGGGCCTTCTTGTGGCCCCACTGATTGCAGTGAAAACATATCAAGTCTGATCCCTGGGTGATGGTAGCAGTACAATCTCTACTAAAATGACCCGTCCGACCGCACCTGAAACAGCCAGACTCACCACCACTACCACTCCTGCACGCGCCCCCGTGCATCCTGCCACACCTTCCGCATCGACTGCGGTCCTGATAATCCCTTGACCTCGAATCCATTCCCTTGGGCCTTTTGCCTGAACTCGCGGCTACCTGAACCTCATCCGGCTTCCTCTTCCGGATCTGCTCCAAATCAATTTCCCTCTCCCTGGCCTGAGAAATCATATCCTCCAGAGTCTTACATCCGGACCTGCTCACGAACTCCCTGATGTCATCCCTCAGCATCTCGTGATATCGTGCCTTCTTCATCTCCTCATCCGCGACATACTGCAGAACAAGAAGGGCTCTCTCTCTGAACTTGGCGGTGATCTCCGCCACAGTCTCCGTAGTCTGCATCAAATCCTGAAGCTCCCGGGCCAACTGCTGCACCTCAATAATCAGCGAAAACTCCGCTCTAAACCTCGCTGAGAAATCACTCCAAGTCATCGCGTCCAACGCGGCATCATCACCCAAAGCGTGGCCAATCTCCTCCCACCAATCCCTCGCTCTGTCCTTCAGAAGACAGGAAGCGAGTCTGACCTTGTCCTCCTCAGGACACCGGCTCGTACGGAATGTGTTGGCAACATCAGCCAACCATCTGCTGCTAGCGATGGGGTCCCTAGTCCCATGATAATCTGGTGCCCCGCAAGCCCTGAACTCCCGAAATGTCAAGGTGCGCGCTCCCAACAAAGCCATCATCTCAGTACGGAAGGCTCCCAGCCTCTCATCCAAAATCTCCAATATACCCTCCTTGACCGTGCCAAAGATCACAGGAGTCTAAGCTAGAATACTGCGCGTAACCTCCGCTGATATCAACTCCCTCATCCGCTCCTCGAGCTGCTCGGCCCCTGAACCCGAGCCCAAACCCTCTTCGGCGCCTGATCCGCTCGTTGGTCTCTCTTGCAATGTCACCATACTGAAACATACAACATAACCACTATCAGAATACTCCTCGCTGCTGCGAGACCAAACATACTCACTACCAGGTTCCCAGTCTTGTCTCGGCCTTTCCCGAATCGAGTACGGATCCTCTGCTTTCAGTAGTATGGGCCCATACTACCTTCCACATCTATCCGTACTTTCCTCAGGAACTGCTTTGACTCCACCAGGTCCCTTTTCTACTTCTACTGCTCCCAGCACTACCTCATCCTAGGCTTACCCTAGGGAAACCTTTGACTCAACTCAAACCAGTCCTCAGCTGCTGAAGGCCTCCTCGCAATGCCAATTAGCCATCACCTGGATACCATCACATGCGACGAGGCTCAAATAATCCTTCAAGTAAAAGACTCGTTCCTACAACGATTGGACTCAAACAAGAGCTGCGCAATAGGACCAAATCCAACACTCTGAGATTATTCAACCCTGATCACATGTGACGTGACGTATCCACCTAATGGCTAACTCCCATCACATAGAATCCCCCAATGCACAAAGCAAGCAACATTCAGACAAGGGGAAATCTAACCATAACATACTCAAGCAATCATATCCACATAGCAAGAATCTGAACTAGCATGCAACACAACTCATAAACTCAGGCATAACCTAATCAGGCTATCCTACTACTGACTATTCAGCACTATCATGCAGATCAAAAGCACATATAATAGGTACATAAGGCATCCTCCCTAGATCCTTAGTCCTAATCTAGCATGCTGCTCTATTAACTGATAATCAAAACATAAACTTGTATGGGTATTTTGGGGTACTTACTTGAGCTCGGTTGATTGCATGCACCACACCTCTTTTCTCTTTTCAAAGTTCTTTTCTTTCCGAATTCTTTTTACTTTTCTAAAATCATTTTCTTTCTCAAAACTCTTTTACAAAACTGTCTTTCCATTTTGAAAACTTCCTTACCAATTCCTCAGTTTGAGTTCAGACACACCCGAGAGCATGTCCGAATCCCTCAAACCAAGGCTCTGATACCAACTTGTAACGACCCAAAATTTAAGACCAAAAATTTCTTTAATAAATCATTACTTAAAGTAAAGTCATCATTCCAAAACATAATATGAGTATAAGTTTTCAAAACACATGTTCGTTATTAGAGTAAACATTCCCAGGCTGTCTAATCTATGGTGTGTGCCATGCGATCACCCCGAGCTCGTTCCTCCGCTACCGGAAGTACCTGAAACCAAAACTAAAAACCGTAAGCACGAAGCTTAGTGAGTTCCCCACCCTACCACATACCATGCATAACCACATACTGCACATACTGGGCCACGCCCCCAATCTTGGGCCTCGCCCCCTACCTCGGGCCTCGCCCGCTACAACGGCCCCGCCTGGCTTCGAGCCCCGCTCGGATACAGATCTGTTTCACTTAGGCCTCGCCTGTCACAGGGCCTCGCCCGTCAACAAATAATAACACATACACATTTCACAACACATAACTGGCACATGCAACTAGTTCCGTCCTAAGGCCTCGCCTATCCTGGGCCTCGCCCATGTCCTGCTACTGATGAGTCATGGAACCCCGTCCATGCTCCTAATGGTAGTGAGGTACGGGCCTAGCCCACTCTCACTCTTATCTAGTTCGGGCCTCGCCCCTAATCTGCTACTAGTGAGATATGGAACCCCATCCACACTCTGCTATCGGTGAGATACGGGACCTCACCCACACTCACCTCCCTACCAGGCACATACATGTATCACACAGATAACAAGTATAAACTATCATATATAAACAATTCCTTGGGCACCCGCCCGCTATTACTAGACCTCGTCCCGCAAACAATACTAGCATACTGTGCCTAGGGCTAACCCCCGGGTCTTCTACTCATAACTACATGGGCCGGCATTGTGGCCTTAGACCCATTCACACAAAGGGAAACTCACCTGCACTGGCTGAACTTGCTGATGCTCTCACTAGTTGTTGCCTGACAACACACGGAACTCCTGCTCCTCTTGCTCCCCGAACTACCAATATCAATGCAACACTGAGTCTAACTGACCCACGAAAGACAACCAAGTCCTCCCTGGTCCAAAGTCAAAGTCCTGGTCCAAGTCAACCCTACTCGCCGAGTCATCCTACTGACTCGTCGAGTTCATAATATTCAGATTCCTTCCATTCCTGACTCGACTCGCCGAGTTAGTCCATGACTCGTCGAGTCTACCAATTTCTGAGTCCAGACCTGACCAACTCACTGAGTCTCCACCCGACTCACTGATTTGAGTTACAACTCGAAGGGTTTGGGGTTTCGCAACCTGACTCGCTGAGTCCAAGAACAGACTCGCTGAGTATAAGGCAATCTTCATACGACTCGACGAGTTGTTCATCTCACTCGTCGAGTTTCTCCACAACTTCATGCTACTCGCCGAGTCCACTCTAAGGACTCGCCGAGTCCCTTCAGATCTCCTTACATGCAGAGGATTTTAGAGTCATGCATGGACTCCAAACTATAGATCTACCCTTCCCAAGCCTATTCCACACGTAAAGTTGCAAACTTTACGTGTAGAGAAGGAGATCTAGGCAAAATATGCCATAAACTAGGGTGTAAGGCCAAGGGGCTTCAAAATCGACTTAATGGCTGATACTTTATGCTTCTTCAGGCCCTAAAACACTTGGATCTGAAGTAGCAACTCCAAATCCGGCTTCTAACTCAAAATAATAACATTATGGCAAAAGAGCCCCAACAACCACACATAGATCTAGGTGCAAAAAGGGTCCAGGAACTAGTTTATTACCTCCAAGTGCTCAGGATGAACTCACAATCCCATATCTATAGCTCCTTCTTGCTCCTCCAAGTTCCTTCTTCCTTTTCCAAGCTTTAAAGCACCTTCCAAGGCTCAACTAGGAGATGTGATGGCTAGGGTTTGATATCCAGGGCTAAAGAGGCAGTAAGGAACCCTAGGAAGAAGATTAAGACATTTATATAGGCTCCAAGTCCCGAATTTAGGGTTTTCCACGCACAGACCAGACTCGCCGAGTCACCTTAGCCGACTCGCCGAGTCGGTCGCTTACACTAGACCCGGATCCCGCTCGGACTCGCCGAGTCGGCCCTTAAATTAGGGCTTTTCTTTCCTTTCTTGGCCTTTGAAACTTTGGGTGTTACAAAAAGCAAGAGGATATTACTAAAGACGACATTCAACAAATTCACTAATGAATAATCCAATCCATTGCTTATTGATATTGAAGATGAAGACAATCAAGGAAACGAAATAGTACAACCTCGGATTAGAAGTGAAGGACAAAAGAAATGTTCAACACCTAAGAAGAAAACTAAAAAACAAACCGGTGGTGATGATGATTAAATGAAAATTAAAATGTTAAATATCAATTGGAATCTATATTGATAATGTGTCTTATTTTTTTGACAGGTGTGGAGGAACGTGTTAATCGCACACCAGATATTCAATGTAAAGGGATCTTAAAGTTGTAGTTTTGAGCTCAAGTTCAAGTAATGCATTTGTTTAAAATTAAATTTATTTAGAGTTTGTTTTTGTAGTTAGTTTTAATAACTTGTATTGTTTTATATTTATTAATAGAAAATAATATGAAACCCAAAGTTAATGTGAAGAAGTTTGCTGCAGGAAAAGCAAGGGTTTCAAAATCTAAAAAAAATACAGAAACAAAAAGGTATCAATGATTATTTCATGTAATGTAAGTTGTATATCAAAGTGTCTTCAATTATGATTATGTTGTCTACATATTGGCAGGTTTGATTGAAAGTGTTGACATTACAGAAGATAATGGAATACATAGGGAAAATGAATTGAGAACAAAAAGGCGGTTTGATATATGTAAAATAAAAGGTGATGAAGTTGTTGTTTTAAACTCATGTTCAGGTAATGATTTATTTTTAATTAAATTTAGTATAGTATTATTTTTGTAATTTAGTTATAATCATTTACTGTGTTAAATATGTCTTAACAGGAAAATATAATGTTACTGTCAAGAAGCTTAATGAAGATGAAGACTCTAATTTTGAAGATGCTAAACCTGTGATTACAAGGAAAAGGAGAATGCATTATACTTCCTTCAAAAATGATGACAAAGAAAATGTGAAGAAGTTTAAAATACAAATGAATAAAGAAGGAAATGTAGTGAAAGCAAGGAAAATGACTAAAGTTGTAGGAAATGATGCAGAAGAAGCAAGGAGAATACAAGTACGGACATCTCTAAATGTTTTGTGCAGTTGTATGCATAACCTTAGCAAGGAACAGGAAGCGTATATTTCTTCTATTGGTCTGGGGCATTTGTTGAATATGAAAGTGGATGGGTGTGCATCAATTATGGGGCATTATACTGTAGGGAATTTTGATGCAGATAGGATGGTACTCAACCTTCATCATGGAGAGATACCAATTAATCGGCAGGTTATTCACGAAATGTTGGGTCTGCTTCTGGGAAATGTTACAATAAAGTCCATGGCTTATAGAGAAGTCACAGACGACACGATAACTGTTTGGAAGAAACAATTCGATGATGAAGATAATATTAGATCAAGGGCAGTTCAACAAGTTATTATGAAAACAACATGTGCAGATTTACTCTTTAAAGTAAACATATTTGTCCTGCTGTGTAATACACTAGGTCAGTTGATGAGCATGGGAACATATGACCTGTCCATGTTATCAAAAGTCATGAAAGACCTGGATCTAAGTGACATTGATTGGTGTGGATATGTGTAACATCCCGAATATTAAATAAATAAATAAACAGATAAGAGTTAATATGAATAATGACCTAAAATAATAATATTTAGCGGGTTGTTGGTGTTGGGGAGCTAATTGATATAATTTTTGGAGTTTAGGGTTAAAAGAGTGAGTTATGGATTTAAATTGAGAAGGGTTTCAGAAGTCAGGGTGTGTATGGTAAGTTTTGGACCTAATTTGAAAGGAGTCTATAGAATCAGGGGCTAAAGGGTAACTTTTGGAATTACATTGAAAATAAATTAATGGGGAAGGACCAAAAGTGTTTAATGTGCGTCATAGTTTGGGAGGAACACGGGTTCATCCCGTATGCTTGTTTTACTTCTATTCGGTTGGGATTAGGAACCCTAGCGCTACACTATTGCAGATCGGCCGCCATGCCTTGGAAGAACCTTCAACCATCGCGAGTGAGTCCTTAGCCACCACCCGTCGTCTCCATCGCTATTCCAATCAGGCGATGTGCCGCCTGCTGCCACCATTGTGCGCCGCCTCATACTGCGCCCGAGAACAGGACGTGAAGTTAGAGGGAAACCGCTGAGGGCCATGATGCACGATGTGTACATCGTGCGTGAGCCGGGAGCCATCGTAATTGCTCAGTAAGTTCAATCGCAATCTGTTTCCTCTTCCTTTCACCATTTGTTATGTATATGGCGTTTTGGCCGCCGACGGTGATCGCTGGTGGCCAAGGGTCGCTGCAGATATGCCATTAATTGTCGTCTGCCACCTGTGGGGCTGATCTGGTTATGTTTGTGTGCTCAAATCGCATCTGTGAGCGTGTTTATGGGTTTGCACAGTTATAAAAATCAAAGAGACCACCACCACCACCACTTCAAGGTGGTGGTTGCCACCTATTTCGTTTTTCTACCACCATTGGCCGCTATCAATCACCATGGGTGGTAGCTGTGGGTGTGTGTATTCTATATGGGAGGTCATTTATGCACTTTTTGGACAGGAACCATCACCACCACCATTAGAAATGGTAGCTGCCGCCAACCCACCGCCATGAGCCGCCACTACCTGGGGTGGTAATGGGTGGTGCTTGGCATAGTGAACCCTAATTGGCCCAAATGCTTGATCTAGCTTTGATGGATGGCTATTGGGCTAAAAACCCTAATTTTTGGGCTTGTTGTATTGGGCCTATTGGGACCGCGTTTGGACTAGTGAACTGAAGATAAAACCCATGACAATTTTATTATATGATCTATTAGTGGAATAATGGACTTAATGGGTTAAGACCTTAATGGGTTAAGTGAGAAATACTTAACCATAATCGTCATTTTATGTGAAAACCCTAATTTTTACTTGGGCCTTCCTATTGGGTTTTAGTACTTGGGCCATTGATGGGCCATCCAAGAGCAGTTATATGGACTAGAATATTTAGATGGGCTTTAGGGTAAGGCCCATATAAGGGTTTAGGCCCAATTTGGAAAATTGGGCCATGGTGGGCCCAATGGACTCGAGTAATATATGGACGAGGTTGGTGGACCATGTTTGGACCTAATAATGTGAAGGTTGGTCTTAGATCCTAATGGTGTTTTTTGTGGGTTTGGCTTAGGGATAGAAGCCGGAGTGTAGCAGCAACATTTATAAGATATGTTCGTCACCCAAGGTGAGTCTTCTCACTATACTTATATGTGCTATAATTTGTGTGTGACCGGAGGGTCTTAGTATATTATTGACCAGAGGGGTTCAGTACATATAGACCGGAGGATCTTAGTACACTATCGACCGGAGGGTCTTATTTGTTTATTATATGTTATATGTTATCGTGTATACTGTCTTTGTGACTTATGTTGTTATGGTAATATGTGTATATATTGATCTTATGTGTTTATTAGAGTACTGCGATATCTTGCATTATGGCTATGTGAATTATGTTGTGTATTTATTATGAGCTTATAAAGTTAGGACCGGAGGGTACATTAGAGTTGTGGGATTGAAGGGTCCCACTGAGACACATTGACCAGAGGGTCTTACAGAGTTATAGCCTCGAGTGGCTAATATGTATTTATGGTATTTTGGGGAACTCACTAAGCTTCATGCTTACCGTGTTGTATGTTATGTATTTCAGGTGTTTCTCAGGATTACAGAAAGGCGACGGTTCGATTGTACACACGAGATAAAGAGTTATCTTTTGGAGGATCCTGGATTATTAATTTAACTATTATGGGATTGTGTTTTGTTAATTGATTATTGGGATTTTTGTGGAATGTATTATGAGAATTTTTGTAATTTAAAAATGAAAATTTTATCTGAAAATTTACGGTGTTACAAGTTGGTATCAGAGCCTTGGTTTGAGGGATTCGGATGCGCCTTCGGGTATGTTTGGACTCAAACTGAGGATTTGAGAAAAAAAATCAAACGAAACAAATTTTCTTAAAATGAGTAAGAGATTATAAGAGAAAAACGAAGAAGAGCAGTGTGTGCAATCAGCCAGAGCCCGAACGGTGATTTCCCAAAATACCCTTACTTTGTAGTATGAGATATTTATGAGATATGTTATGAGATATTATGCATGCTAGAGATAGGGTAGGTATTTCATATTTTAGTACTAGAGTGGCCTGATTTGTGATGCCTTAGCCTAGGAGTTGCTGTTAATTGTGACAAACTTTTGAGTATGTACGGAGTAAGAGTAACCAACGGGAATCTTTTTTTAGAGAAGGATTTGAGTAGGGGAGTAATCTAGGAGAGATACATAGATGAGAATTTGAAGAGTCTACTGGGAGGGTGTATAGATGTCGCATGGGGCGAAGTTGATGGAGTTCGGTGATGTCCTTCGAGAATGAGCAGAGCAAGTGGGATAATAACCTAGAGTGGTTTTACATGCTAGTAGAGATTATTCGATTCCCGAATGTTGCTTGCTTTGTGTTTTGTGGAACTCTCGATGATGGGAGTCAGCTACTAAGTGAATATGACGATATTCAGGAGGTAGATGACTGGCATCATTAGGAGTTATTCAGTAGTTGATGGCGGAGAAGTGTGAGGACCTAGGAAGAGCCTATGGAGTGATCATGGTCAGATTAGTGCGCTGACAGGGTAGAACATTTCACTGGGAAGCGAGCACACGTATCGAGATTAGTGATTGAGAAGGTTGAGCAGCTACTTAGGAACTCTGGGATGGTTTGTGTGGAAGTATGGGTAGATGTGGAAGGTAGTATGGGCCCGTACTACTGAAAGCATAGGACCCATACTAGATGCAGGGAGCATTCCGAAGGTTATAAGTAGCAGATTGAGAGGTGGTCGCATGGTTTGAGTACCATGATTCAGAGCAGATTGAGAGGTGATCACATGGTTCGAGTACCATGATTCAGAGCAGATTGAGAGGTGACCTCATGGTTCGAGTACCATGATTCAGAGCAGATTGAGAGGTGATCACATGGTTCGAGTACCATGATTCAGAGCAGATTGAGAGGTGATCACATGGTTCGAGTACCATGATTCGTGGCGGTTAGTGTTTCTGGTTTTACCAGTTATCCTGTTGTGTTTGAGTAGTCTGAGATCAGATATGGGAGGTTATAGGGCCAGAGGGCCATGCCAATTGATTTTAATGGGGTATGCTCGGGGTGGGCAAATCTGAGTTTAGATCTCGAGAGTTTTGACTGATGAGGTGCCAGTTGGAGTCACCAGACTCAAATAAGGGTGGAGATGATGCACCGTGGAGGGTTGCAGTTTGAGTTGAGTTGTCGGGCGATATCCTATAACGCCAAGTTTCTATTTGAGGGTTATTTATCCCTTTTTCCCATTTTGAAAGGATGGGTGCGTGAGTTTCTGATGTCGGAGAATAAAAGAAGACCCTGTGAGAGTTGCGATATCGGCACTAAGAGTAATTTTGTTGTAAGAAAGCATTGGGTTACACTCTTATGCCGGGAAGACGTTACCAGTGGGGAATGTGACAGCGAGGGTTCGAGTATGACTTGTTTGAGTTTGGTACATCGTCTATCAAAAATTGTTTCAGGGAAACGAGAGACGTATATGGAGTTGTAGACCTTTGTGGCTATGCAATAGATCGACTGTGGGAGTGAGGTATCCTGTGGTATGTCGAATCTTGCAGTGGGGTGATGATTGAGGATTCTGAGAATGAAGTATGTGATAGTCCAGTAGGAGATCGTTCTATTCTAGGACCGTTGGATTAAGTGTATGTGCAACCAGACGAGGTTCAAGGTGACTAGAGGCAGACACATGGGGAGGAATCCGGAATTTTCACATGGGGTTCGGGGTACTTGGAGTTATTTGGTTATTTTTCTGGAAAGTCACCGAGTGCTGTGTGGTACGTTCCCTGGGTTGGGAATGATACATCTAAAGAGCCGGTCTATAGTGAAGTTGATTGGGTGTGACATTGGGCGATAGTTCGAACCCTAAGTGGGGGAGAACGAGGGTATTTTGTTGGGCAAATCATCAATTTGTTCAATTTGTGAGTAGAGGATTTCGAGGATATGAGTTGTGTGAGAAGAAGATCAATGGTCGTAGCAAGACATTATGAGATTCTATGATGATGTATCGACGCATTCGAGTATGATGTCATGAATGGAAGATCAAAGGTTGAGACGAGCGAGCGTGAGATTTGACGATGGCGTATCGGGGTATCCAAGTCTGATGCCCTAAGTTGTTGGGTTACTTTGAGACTCGAGTTTATAATATGATAAGTGGAGTATCGGATAGCTATTGTTCTAGTGGGAACCCATCAACTAATTGTCATCGAACGAGGATTGTCAAAGAATGTGAATTGTATCGAGAGAAAGTGCGTTGTTGCTTCAATGGGCGTTAGGAGTAGTGATGCTTAGTCTGGGTGGGTGAGTACACCTGTCCATAATGGATAGCGGAGCATGAGTTCAATGAGAGCAATATGATGATGGCTTAATGATGAGATTGTAGGGTGGTAATAGAGTGGAAGGATCCAGGTGGGAGTAATCACTTTGTAATATCAGGGAAAAACCATGGGGAGAGCCCATGGTAAGTGAGTAAGTGATGTAAGCCTACGTGGAACTGTAGCATTCACGATTGAGTGAGTAAGTGATGTAAGCCTGCGGGGAGCCGTTGCAGTCACGAGTGAGTGAGTAAGTGATGTAAGCATGCGGGGAGCCGTATCATTCACGAGTGAGTGAGTAAGTGATGTAAGCCTGCAGGGAGTCGTAGCACTCACGGATGAATGAGTAAGTGATGTCAGCCTGTGGGGAGTTGTAGCATTCGCGAGTCAGTGTGAGAGTATCGTAAGACTATGGAAATCCGTAGTATTCCCTAGTTAGAGCATGACACAGAGGAGTTCTTAGGCTTAAGTAGCCTTGATGACGGAGTCTTGGGGGACTTGGTGGTTGGACCAGGAGCGAGACTGGGGTCTCCATGATGGTCGGGATTCGTTATATCTTGAATTGGAGGGAGTTTGTCACAAATCGAAGGGAAGTGGAGAAGTAATGTACGCGTAGATTCGCAAATCACGGGCCATGAGTCGAGTATCAGGTTGGATATTGGTGGTTCCAATGTTGCTGTTGAACCAAACTCTCAAGTTGAGTTTGGCCCTATCTGTGTAAAGAATAGATGAGTTGAGATTTCAAATTCCTGATGGATTTCTTTTTGAGAGGTTAAGGTTTCCATATGATGTTCTAGACCTGGGAGGGTTAGTTCGTTTGGCTTGAGAAGGACCGCAACACGCATGAAGTTAGTGAGTGTTAGATGATAGAGGTCGGAAATGATGTGTGATGTGACATCCCCATTTTCACGGCCACAAAAGACCGATTTTGTTTATGCTTTATAAAAACCAGAGTACTTCTTTTCATAAAAAATGTTGTGGAATTTGTTCCCAGAAAAACACGATAAATACCTTATCAAAACATTATCGAAGAAATGTATTTTATTTATGTTAAAACGTTTGGGATGTCATCGTCAATACATAAACATAAGCATAAACGGAACTTACATTTATTTACACTAGTGATCTACATCTCTTTAATCTCTCAGTGTAATGTGACTTCATATCAACACCTGTGATGTAAATAAACTGAGTGGGTCAGGTTGGGAAACCTAGTGAGTACATAGGGTTTTCAACCCACAATAATATAATTATTATGTTTAAACAATCAAACAATCAACCCAATTACCCATCCCCATTATCTTCTTTTAGTCTTCCCTAAAGATATTATCTCAAGGGTCATCTCCTATATCATATTTACTTCTCATCTCCTTACATCGTATTTCCTTATATGATTGTTCCTACGAACTTTACCTAAGGGTCATCGCCTACATTGCATAGACAATACTAATTCGGGGATTACTCCCTCAATATGTGTCTAGCAAGGGTTAGGGTATCATCGCATGATTACGCAGCCACAACATCGCCTGGACTTGTAAATCATGATAAGGGTTAGTCTATCATCACATGAATACGTAGCCACAACATCGCCTGGACTCGTAATTCATAATAAGGGTTAGACTATCATCGCATGAATACGTAGCCACAACATCGTCTGGACTCGTACTTCATAATAAGGGTTAGACTATCATCTCATGAATACGTAGTTACAACATCGCTTGAACTCATAATACATCACCTACAGGTTATGAGCCTTCTGGTGTTTCCACGGGGTTGTCTATATAGTCTGTGGTCGCCATCTATACTCTGGTAGATGACTACATCTCCAAATTGTCGGACAAGGTTGTAGTATCCTACATCACCGATTCATAATCACCTAACTATCCTCACCTAATTATCATCACCTTCCTATCATCACCTATCTCTCATTATTTTATTTCATCACTCACCAACTATTTCATCTACCCATGTTTTATCCCAACATATTTGTAGATATAAAATAAATATACAGTTTAAATCATTTAAAACATATATAAATCATTCATCCAGCATAGACAACAAGTATTCAGATAATATGCACACATAGCACGTAAATTATGTAAAATACTTCATATCTATGTGTAAGATGAAAGTAACTATGCACTCACCTGATAGGTGGTGACTCAGCACTCGAACAGCGCTTCGATACTCTCAAAACAACTTTCCTTCGATAAAACCAAGTATCAACACCACTAGGGTTTAGTCTAACGATAATCGCGACTAATTAATAGTCTAGCTATTATTATTATTATATAAGCATTAAATAACACTCAATATTACTCATAATAATAGCCCAAATAATTATTTTAAAGACCTAATAACATTACTATATCGAAACATAAGCTACGCTACAGATAGGGTAGGCGTAGCTCACTTACAGCGGGTTTTATTGAAAACCGGGCTTCGCTGGAGCAGCGTTTCCGAGCTGAAAGACCCTTTTTCTCGGGACTCTGGGAGCCTCGGGGCTTCCTTCGGGTGCTAGGGGGTTTACCTAGGCTTTTAGGGGGGTTAGGGAGCTTAGAGAGAGTGTGTAGAGAGAGAAAGAAGAGGGTTGAGGGGTGAGGAAATGAGGGAACCCGGCACCTCTATTTATAGTGAAAATATCTGACGGACTCAACGAGTAGGGGGGCCTACTCACCGAGTTGGTGCATGTGGTGGCCTTCTGGTGGTGCCATGTGTCCAATTCTGGTGGTGCCACGTCACCCCCTATCGCGTATCAGCCTTCAAACTTAGAAAAATCATAACTCTCGCATACGAGCTCCGTTTTTGTCGTTCTTTGTTTCAACGCGTAGGTAAAATCAAGATCTACAACTTTCGTTTAGACTCCGTCGGCTAATTCTTGATCGATCTCAAATTTAACAGTAGGAGACGTTTAGACTGTTAAATGATCGCGAAGAATTCGTAACTCCTTCATCCGGACTCCGTTTTCGTCCATATTTTTACCGTTGAGTTCCTATTAATGAGATATTCAAATTTTATTTAGGTCACGTAAGCCAAAAACCGCTCGAACTAAAATTCAAGTTTCGGGTCGTGCACTGCTAAGCCGAATCTTAGAAAAATCATAACTTCTTCATACGAAGTCAGATTTGGGCGTTCTTTTTATGGATTTTCTCGTTTTAACATATTCTAAGACTTTTGTTTCGATCACTAAGGCTAAAAAGTCTTCTATCGTAAATTCACTATTTACGCTTCCCAGTGCCGTGCCGGTTCCATCGCGAAACTTCAACGGGTCATAACTTCTTCGTTATAACTCGGATTTCGGCGTTCTTTATATGTACGGAAACCTTGTGACATATTATACAACTTAGATAAGATTATTTATTCTAAATAATCTTTTGTTGAAATATCATTTTCGACCCCTATTGCCTCTAAACTGACTAGCCCGGACCTGCGGGCGTTACATGTGACTACTGGTCGGATGTAATATAGTTGGGAGTAAAGCGAACTTAGTAGTGGCATGTACATATGGTTGGTTGAGATAAATCTGTTGGACTGAACGGCTTGGATTATACTCGGGCTTGTGGCCATGCCGTTCAAGCTGTCGGGCGTGTAAGGGATGGAAAGGAAAATTTTCGAGGACGAAATCTAATTTAAGTGGGGTAGAATTTTAACATACCGAATATTAAATAAATAAATAAACAGATAAGAGTTAATATGAATAATGACCTAAAATAATAATATTTAGCGGGGTGTTGGTGTTGGGGAGCTAATTGATATAATTTTTGGAGTTTAGGGTTAAAAGAGTGAGTTATGGATTTAAATTGAGAAGGGTTTCAGAAATCAGGGTGTGTATGGTAAGTTTTGGACCTAATTTCAAAGGAGTATATAGAATGAGGGGCTAAAGGGTAACTTTTGGAATTACATTGAAAATAAATTAGTGGGGAGGGACCAAAAGTGTTTAATGTGCGTCATAGTTTGGGAGGAACACGGGTTCATCGTGTATGCTTGTTTTACTTCTATTCGGATGGGATTATGAACCCTAGCGCTACACTGTTGCAGATCGGCCGCCATGCCTTGGAAGCACCTTCAACCATCGCGAGTGAGTCCTTAGCCACCACCCGTCGTCTCCATCGCTATTCCAATCAGGCGATGTGCCGCCTGCTGCCACCATTGTGCGCCGCCTCATACTGCGCCCGAGAACAGGACGTGAAGTTAGAGGGAAACCCCTGAGGGCCATGATGCACGACGTGTACATCGTGCGTGAGCCGGGAGCCATCGTAATTGCTCAGTAAGTTCAACCGCAATTTGTTTCCACTTCCTTTCGCCATTTGTTATGTATATGGCGTTTTGGCCGCCGACGGTGATTACTGGTGGCCAAGGGTCTCCGCAGCTATGCCATTAATTGTCGTCTGCCACCTGTGAGGCTGATTTGGTTATGTTTGTGTGCTCAAATTGCATCTATGAGCGTGTTTATGGGCTTGCACAGTTAAAAATCAAAGAGACCACCACCACCACCACTTCAAGGTGGTGGATGCCACCCATTTCGTTTTTCTGCCACCATTGGCCGCTATCAGTCACCATGGGTGGTAGTTGTGGGTGTGTGTATTCTATATGGGAGGTCATTTATGCACTTTTTGGACAGGAACCATCACCACCACCATTAGAAATTGTGGTTGCCGCCAGCCCACCGCCATGAGCCGCCATGACCACCACTACCTGGGGTGGTAATGGGTGGTGCTTGGCATAGTGAACCCTAATTGGCCCAAATGGTTGATCTAGCTTTGATGGATGGCTATTGGGCTAAAAACCCTAATTTTTGGGCTTGTTGTATTGGGCTTATTGGGACCACGTTTGGACTAGTGGACTGAAGATAAAACCCATGACAATTTTATTATATGATCTATTAGTGGAATAATAGACTTAATGGGTTAAGACCTTAATGGGTTAAGTGAGAAATACTTAACCATAATCGTCATTTTATGTGAAAACCCTAATTTTTACTTGGGCCTTCCTATTGGGTTTTAGTACTTGGGCCATTGATGGGCCATCCAAGAGCAGTTATATGGACTAGAATATTTAGATGGGTTTTAGGGTAAGGTCCATATAAGGGTTTAGGCCTAATTTGGAAAATTGGACCATGGTGGGCCCAATGGACTCGAGTAATATATGGACGAGGTTGGTGGACCATGTTTGGACCTAATAATGTGAAGGTTGGTCTTAGATCCTAATGGGGTTATTTGTGGGTTTGGCTTAGGGATAGAAGTCGGAGTGTAGCAGCAACATTTATAGGATATGTTCGCCACCCGAGGTGAGTCTTCTCACTATACTTATATGTGTTATAATTTGTGTGTGACTCGAGGGTCTTAGTATATTATTGACCGGAGGGGTTCAGTAGATATAGACCGGAGGGTCTTAGTACACTATCGACCGGGGGGTCTTAGTACACTATCGACCGGAGGGTCTTATTTGTTTATTATGTGTTATATGTTATCGTGCATACTGTCTTTGTGACTTATGTTGTTATGGTAATATGTGTATATATTGATCTTATGTGTTTATTAGAGTACTACGATATCCTGCATTATGGCTATGTGAATTATGTTGTGTATTTCTTATGAGCTTATAAAGTTAGGACCGGAGGGTCCACAAAGTTAGGACCGGAGGGTCCATACAGTTAGGACTCGAGGGTCCATTAGAGTTGTGGGATTGGAGGGTCCCACTAAGACACATTGACCGGAGGGTGTTACAGAGTTATAGCCTCGAGTGGCTAATGTGTATTTATGGTATTTTGGTGAACTCACTAAGCTTCGTGCTTACCGTGTTGTATGTTATGTGTTTCAGGTGTTTCTCAGGATCACGGGAAGGCGACGGTTCGATTGTACACACGAGATAAATAGTTATCTTTTGGAGGATCCTGGATTATTAATTTAACTATTATGGAATTGTGTTTTGTTAATTGATTATTGGGATTTTTGTGGAATGTATTATGAGAAGTTTTGTAATTTAAAAATGAAAAATTTGTCTGAAAATTTGCGGTGTTACAGTATGTTTTTGATTGCCTTAAGGAGACAAAAAGTGCATGGAATCCATACAGCAAAAAAGGATTCTATGTTGGGCCAATTATATTACTGTCGGTAAGAGTTGTTTTAAATTTAGCTGTCATTCAATATTGGTTGACTTATGTGTGCGGATTCATTATAGTGTATTTAATGAATACAACATTTATTTGTCTTTGTTGTAGTTGCTATACGTAGAAAGTGTTCAATGCGAAGATTGTACGAGGCAGACCAACAATATGTTTTTGGAATGTTGATAAACTGCGTGACCGAGAAAGAGTAGAGTGTAGGACAATAGGTATGGGTATGGGTGGATTGCAAGAACCATTTCAAATCATCAATGAAGCATCGGGAACTAGTAATGTAGGGCAAGAAAAAGTTCAGGTAATATTTTATTATATTGAATAATGCATATGAAATTTAAAATTTGTTATTTTGTATAATCTAAATTAATTATATTCATACATGTTGACAGGGAAATGATGCAGGAGGTGTGAAAATTAGTGATAGAATGTGTAAGGTATTAATATAATATAATCATTAATAAATAATAGGGTATTAGTACAAAAACTAATAGTGTATTAAGTTTCGTAGGGAAATCAAGGAGAGGGAATTTTTAGTGGAAGTAGGGAAAGTGTTGAGGTAGTTTACTACTTATTCACATTTGAATTATGAGTTACTATAGTATTAATTAATACTAAAAGACATATTAATGTTTTTATTTGGTTTGTAACGTAATTATATTGTGGTGACCTTATTAGACACCTATTTCAACAATAAAGGAGATGCACGACATGCTAGTGCAGCAAAAGAAAGTCTTGGAAGACAAAATAAATGATGCTGTCAAGAAATATCCTGAGAATAAGTTGGTCAAAGAATGGAAAAACAAAGTAAATGATTTGTTTAATGAAGTTTCTGCATCAGAGTAACTAGAATAATCTTAATGGTGGTATGATAATGCGGCTGAAATTGAACGTACGCTGATTCTAGCAACATCTCACAAACAGTTTGACAACTCCCCGATAACAAAATGTAGTATTCAGATGTCACAGGAATATGCAAACTTCGTGAATAGATCTGGAAGAAAATCTTTTCAGACTACACCACCATCTAAAATGAAAATGCCAACTCATTTGTCTGTAGTATCATTCAACAATGATGAAAAGGGGTCTAATAGAAGAGGGTATAGGCGTAGCATGAAATCCGAATATCTGAAATCTCCTTACATTATACGGGCTGTTGATATCATCAAAGGAGTTCCACGACAAGAAAAATGTGTAGCAGAATGGATATTCTCTCTCCATGGAGAGCCAAAATAAGTTGCATTTAAAACATGTTTAAAATAACTTATTTTTGTTGGTTTCTTGTTAAAAATAGTATTAATTGGTCACATCTTTTGCAGTGATATAGTTTTCCACACTTTGGATGGTTTTTCTACTGAGAGGTTTCACATGGAAAGTTTTTTTCCAGCATGTGAAATATTTGGTCATGTGATTGATTGTTCGAGTCAAGTGTTGAATCTTGATGAAAGTAAGCGTGCACCTAAATCGCCTCTGAGAGTTTATTGCAAGACAGATGTGACGGTATAATTTAATATTGTTCAATGTTGATTATACTACTTTTTAAATACAAAATACAAATAAGCTAATGAGTTTTTAAAAATGGATTACAGAATTCGTATCTTGAAAGTGATTTAACAGAAAGTCAAAGTAAAGATAAATTAATTGAGAATCTGGTGCTTTCTATTGAAGATATAGATGCAAGCCTACATTACGTTGGATTGGTAAGATATATATCTGAACAGTTTACTTGTGTGTTTATTTATCATTAATCAAATATAAATATTAAATAAAGTGAATACATGTAAATGAATAAACGTTGCAGCTTTTCCTACCGGTCATCCGTTCCTTCCACATTTTCCTTTTTGTGATCAATCTACAACACCTAGAGTTTGTAATCATTGACAACAACAAAGTTGATCATATTGATGAGAGATATGGTCGGTTGCCCCAAATCATAGTAAGTGATTAATAAAAGTTACATTACATAGTTAATAAAATTTCATATGTGTTGACAATCTTTTTTACATTTTCAGAAATAGTACATAGTTGATTACTTAAAATCTCAGAATCATCCAAAAGCTGAGATGTTTCACCTGTGATGCCACATAGACTGGAAATACCTTGGAGAACAATAAACAACCACATTGATTCTGGTGTGTTTACGATGCGTCACATGAAAACGTATATGGGTGGAAGTATGAATGAGTTTAAAGCTGGGTTCAAGAACGAGTCTTCTACACAAGATGATCAACTTGTTAAACCGAGGACAAAGTATTTATACAAAATTATCACTCATGAATATAATGTGCAAAAAGTTTATATGCTCCAAAAGGTTGATGAATTCCACAAGATTCCTTAAACACAATGTTCTCAACTGTTGGCCATTGCAAAGGAACAAATTCACACGAGTTTGGATGATTTTAGTTAATTATGTTAAAAAAGTTATTTTAGTTGTGACTTCGATGTTTTCTTTTGGATAGTTTTAAAACAATGGTTTTGTATGCTAAGGATATTTACTTGGGTTGCAAAACGTACAATAGCTCCTTTTGGTTTGCTAATACAAGTAATGGAATGGTGATATTTTAATAGTTATAATTTTACATTAACTTTTGAAAAATGAAATTATGTAAAAAATGATGATTAACATGACTGGTATAATTTTAATATATATTCATCAATGATTCTTACTAACAAACATTTGTTAATATGCTATACTACTATGACCATACAATCAAAAGTTTTAATAATTTAAATGAATATATCTATAGTCTATAATGATTGTTGTTGTTTTTATATCTTAAAGTATGTTGTAATTCAATATTGAATAATAGCATAAAAAGCATGAATTATTCATAACATATTATACTTTAAATGCAAATTGTTTTAACTTAACAGAGGAGTATTTCACAATTTTCATATCATTAATATGTTGAAAGTAATTAATGTATTTATGACATTATTCATTATTGACTATAACAAAGGGTTTAAAGTCTACTATGGTTAAACTTATGACTAAAATATACCCAAAAGCAAACATAAATCAATATATGATGTATAGGTGTTTTAAAAGTTAATCGTACAAACATTTGTTATTATGATATACCACTAACAACATACAATAAACTATGAATACTGCTTGAATTGTATATGACTATAGTCTATAATGATTGATGTTTTTATAATTTCAACAAAAGAAAAATATATCTATTCAAAGTGCAAACTGTTTTAACAAATAACAGAGGTTTAAATGCCTGTTAATATCATTAATTTGTTAGGATTACCATATTTGTTTATGCTATTATTCATTGTTGAATAAAACAAAATGCTTAAAATAATGAAGATGTTTTAAGATAAAATAACATACTAAATCATAGAAACATATTCTTATTCATAAATCTAATAGAAAAGTAAAATCTATTGGGCAAACGAATGGGCCATTTTAAGGTTGTTTTGACTCTCGTGCAAGTCTGACTTTGCAAGTCCTCCAATTATGGTTAACATACTGATTGCAACCTGTGCAAATTTTGGTTTTTTTCTTTGCAGTCGCAACAGCTTTCTCAATAGCACTAACCATTCTTTTCTTAGTTCCACTACCTTTGGTACGTATAGATGAAGGTGAATGGATGTTTATTTCATCAGGAATGTTGCGTATTCCAAGCATCCGAATAATTTCTTCTTCATCATTATCAGATGATGTTTGGTTTGAACTGCCAAACTCCATTGCTGCCTGCTTCAAGTTACGTGCAATTTCTCCTTGCTGCTTTTGAAATGATCCAAGCAGTATTCAATATTGTTGTATGCCTTTGTTAGAAGTTTAAAGGTGTCATCTTCTGTTTCCATGGCAACATGTTTCATGGCAAGCAAATGGCCGGAAAATGTATCCCTTCTCCATCTTCTAAGAATATACTACTCTGGAATCTCTTCAACATGGTTGTTTTTCAATACATCAAAAATATGACGACACAAAATGCCAGTACGTATGAAGTGATTGCATGAACATTTAACTTCTTTTTCAGGCAACTTTAGTTCAACCTACATTGTATAATAAAAATTATATATGTTAGTAACTGATTGAATTAACATATTAGTTGGTGGTTATTGCATAATATTGAAACAAGTATATGTAATTTAAAAATAATGATATAATTACTTGTATGATCACTAATGAATAGCGTTTAAACGATGAATATAACCTTGCATTTTATCTTCAACTGTTTGCTCTTATCCGTTTGTGTAATCATAACAACTTGCCACCCATCAATCATTTCAACATTGTCAATAGAACAGTACCAGGTTGCTTTAAATATTTCCTTTTTGACCTCATAGAAAACGGTTTTAGTGTAACACCCCAAATTCCAGAGGTATTTTTGAAGGGCTTAAATTGTAAATTAAGGAAAGGGACTCGATGAGTAGGCATGCTTACTTGCCGAGTCGGAGTGGGATTTGTCACGGGTTTAAGTGGCCAACTCACCGAGTCGGGGCTTGTACTCGATGAGTTGGTGCTGAAGGGAGAAAACCCTAATCTCGGGGTTGTGCCCTATATAAAACACATTATAACCCACCCTCAACCTATTTGCTACCCTTTTGAGATCTAGATTCCCTAATTTCGTTTGTGAAGGAATCTTGAAGATCAAGAAGCTTGGATCAATGAGACTTAAAGAGATACAGATTATACTTCAGTGGGAGATCACTTCGGAGGTAAGGAATCGTTATCCTTGGCCTTCTCCTTTCTAGTTTCATTTTCATGGAGTTTTAGGGTTTGGTTGGAGAAATATTGATGAGATCTTGAAGCATGATTTGGATCTAGAGTTGAAACTCTAGATCTAAGTTCTATATGTATCATTGATGCATAAAGCCTTTCTAGTTGTTATGCAAAAGCCCTTCCCCAAGAGTTAAGTCCCTTTCTAGCTTGTTTTTTTTGGTATTTTGGGGCAAGAAGCACATAATGGTGGAAACTTTATGTTGCTAATGGACCCTAGAGACCCAGATCTATTGTTTGGAGAAAAGGAGTAGCTCGGTGACTCGAGATTATGAGAATGCACGTATGGACTCGCCGAGTCTAGGAGATGACTCGGCGAGTCGTCCTAAATATCAGACATTGAGTCGCATAGTAACTCGACAAGTCGCATGGGCGACTCAGTGAGTCGTAAGATGATGAGCTTGGACTCGACGAGTTGGAAGAACAACTCGGTGAGTCTATTGAAGATTGTCTTGAACTCGACATGTCTGTTCTTGGACTTGGCGAGTTTGCTCGTAGAACCTAACCTCTTTCAGTTAAAGCCTTGGATTAGTGATTCGGTTGGGGACTCAGTGAGTTGGTCAGGATGGAACTCAGAGATCGTTGGACTCGATGAGTCTTGGGGCGACTCAGCGAGTTAAGTCGTGCTATGAGAGTTTTGTGGATATGAGAACTCGGCGAGTAGACGGGTTGACTCAGTGAGTAGAGTTAACCAGGAAGGTTGACTTTAACCGATGACTTTGAATTTGACCTTAAGGGGTATTATGGTAATTTGGATATTCATGTCAATGGTTATTGATAGATATAGGTATTGGAGTTTGAGGCGGTGCTTCGGGATTGTGCTCTTGTGATTCAGTTCGACAGTTGCAAGGTGAGTTATCCTCACTATACTAAGGGGTCTAAGGCACCAAGGCTGGCCCATTGGATTTGATATCCCAGTAGTTATTGATATGATAAGTTGAGTCAGTAATGTATGCCAATTAATATGCTAGTCGGGTAGATCTATAGGACTACCTGTGACATTGATTGATTATCTGTATGTGCATTTATCTGTTACATGTCGACATGTTATGTGGGATGGATTGAGGTTGTACTGCTCCGTGCGGTAGCCAACAAACCCTAGAGTATTCTAGATATGAGCTGAGGGCCCGGTAGGCATTCCAGGCTCATACTGAGGACTCGGGAGCATTCCAGATACGAGATGAGGGCCCGGTAGGCATTCCAGACTCATACTGAGGGCTCGATAGCATTCCAAATATGAGCCAAGGGCCCAGTAGGCATTCCAAACTCAAACCGAGGGCCCATGGGGTTGTCCATCTTGAAGAGTTGTGGACCCAGTGCATGTTGTTCTATTCAGTTTGTAATGTTATGATATTGTTGATTTTGTTATGTGGACTGTATGTGTATCGGTATTTTAGGGGTAACTCACTAAGCTTTCGGGCTTACAGTTTCAGTTTATTGTTTCAGGTACTTCAAGGGATCGTGATAAGGCAAAGGCGTGATCGTGCAGCTCCTCACTTTTTATGACTTTGTTTCTGGGATACTCTGATATGATACATTTTGAAAACAAGTTCGTAATGGTTAATGGATTTGAAATGTTTTTAAAAGTTTAAATTGGCTTAAATTTTTGGGTGTTACAAGTTGGTATCAAAGCCTTGGTTTGAGTGAATTGGAGGAACACTCGTATGAATCCAGTCTCAAATCAAGGAAAAAGATTTTAAAAGGTTTTCAAAATAAGTAAAGGAGGATGCAGAGTGTACGATAAGCCGGAGCCAGTAAGTAGACCCCAAATTACCATACCGTTATTTGATATTGTGATATGTTAGGACAAAATGCTAGTACTAAGATAGGGAACCTCAGGAACCATATGATAGGATTTCCTGATCTTTGATGCCTTATCTTATGTAGAGTACCTCATTGATTGTTGTATGACTCTTTCACTGTCACCAGCCAGGTCATTTCAGGCCTAGTTGTCCTGCATTGAGGATGGAAGGAATTCAGATTCCAGTAGTCATTGTTCTTTAGGAGTTCAAGGTCGAGCCACAAAAGGTCGCTGGTATGTAGTTGGAAAGCCCCCATTCTGTAATAATATTATGGTCAAATTGTCCATGATCGGTTTTTATTTTGTCTTGGAATATTGTTGAATGTGGACAAGCTGTAATTTCGGGTTAGTTTCCTGTTCTGTTTGATTTATGTGCCGCGAAGTTTAATGAGTGGTTAGGCCATTGGAGGTGTTAGGAGAAATTTATTATCAAAGGATTGTAGGTGATTAGAGATCAGGGATTCAAAAAAAAAAAGGGTATTATGTGGGAGGTTTGTGGATAGGGTTCCACAAGATGGTTATTCGACATTGTCAGGATTCAATGGTTTTTACTAATCATTATTAATTGGCGTATGAGATCGCCAAGGGAAATAGCTTGTTGCTGAAGTATTAGTAGAGCATCTATCTTTGGACTTGAAGATTTGAGAGTGGGATCATTCAAGCATCAGGGATTGTCAACTTAACTATGTTGGGCTTCACACCAGTGGGTGGTGGTTAGTGTTCTAAGTGGGGGAGAATTGGTAATTCTCAGGTTGAGCATCAGCCATTGAAGGTTTTGTTTGTTACTGCTCAGATTATGTTTTCCAGAATGGTCGGACAGATTTTAAGTTGTGAACCCTCAGGGAGCAGGAATTCGCCGAATGGGATTCAATAGGCGACAGTTGCGATGCTAGGATCGTTCCACCCATTCCCTTATGCAGTGTGTTTATGTTCCCAAAGTCTTTGGGGTATGTTTCTCCCCAATGGTGAAATAGAATTTTGATTTGTATTAGACTCGTGTTGCGGTAACCTTCGGGATAATTGTGGAAGTCTTCTCGGGCTAGTTCTGTATTGGTAGAATCGGATCAGTATCGATCCAGTATGGGCTTTGTGTCGAGTGAATGTAAAGTTAAGGACTCCTAATTATGTTCATGGTAGTGGTTCTTCATGTGTAATGGTGGGTATTTATGATGGCATTAGAGTTGATTCGATGTACGTGTGATTAGTTATGGGTTATAGTCTGCAAGTTGGATCTAAATTTCATCTATCATTCTATTCTGGGGTCGAGTGCGACCAAGGGTTGCAGGATTTTGCTTGGATAAGCAACTTGATCTATAGGTGGATCATGCATAGTGGGATTTCAACATGGTAGTACAGGTTGGTGTTGTAAAGTATGTTGGTTAGGTTTTCTTTTGGACAAGGTTGATAGTTTATCATGAGCATTCCAGTCATGAGCTGAAGGCCAGGTGGGGTATACATGACTCATGTTGTGGGCTCAGAGGCAATTCAGACCTATGCTGAGGGCCTTGTAGGGGTATTCCAGTCATAGGTTGTGGGCCTAGTGATCCTAGTAGTTCATTATTCTGTTGGAGCGCTTTCGGAATGGAAATATTGTTGAGGTTTGGGCAAGCCGTAATCGGCTGCAAGGAATCACAAGATTTGTGCGAAATACAAGGGTAGGTCCTTGAACTTCAAGTTATGAGTTTAGACCCGAGTTTCACATATAATGGTATTATGATCTTAAGGAACGGTCCAGACATGCAGAAGGTTCTGAGAGTGGTCCAGATAGGCTGAAGGCCTGGAAAGGCGGTCCAGTCATGCTAAAGACTTTGTATGTGTTAGTGGATCAGTATGAGGAGAATGAGTGAATATGTCACCATGCAATGGTAATCGAGATAGTCTGGCCCCAAGTATTGATCATGATGATGGAGTTGGCTGCAGGCCATGTGTGGGCCTAGTTAGTATGTGATCAGATTCGGAGTATTTGAGAGTTCGGGAATAACAGTTGCTCTACATAGATAGTGTAGAGTGGAGTTTTAACTCAATGGAACTTATAAGTGCGGTAAGGGTTGCTGAGTAGATTTCCTGGAAAGGAAAGGTATGTAACTCCGGAAAGAGTGTGGGTCCTCTGAAAGGAAAGCAGTAGTGTAAATGGATAATCAAAAGTACTTTAGTTGGTGATAGTAAGCACTAGGGTTGTACAAGATATATGGAAGCTCTTACGGGTAGGATGCCCGTTGAGGCTGTGGTAATGTTGGATGATACGTATGCATGTTTTTAGTCTCCTTGGAAGAGGAGGAGGAGGATAGTGGTTCCAAATTGGAGTAGTCTGGACCTATTATGGGCGTGCCCGGTATTACAGCCCGAGGCTGATTGGGCCAGGTACAAGTGGTTACGCGAGATGTTGGTTGATGGGTTATGGGAGCTGAAGGATGCGGTATCCTGTCAGCGCGTGAGGTATAGAATCAAAAGGGAAAACAGGGTTCGTTCCAGGTTGCAAGTTATCAGGGTTATCACCAATCATGGGCGAAGGAAGATGGATTAGTGTCTTAACAGGCTCAGTGGGTGTTTGTGGTATCTAGCGTTCGCAGGGCGCGAAGGTGTGTTCTTGATTTGAAGGGATGGTATCATCGGGTGATATGTGACTGATATGTGGTGATATGGAGTTGAAAGACCGATGGTTGGCTTGGAATAGTGGCAAGGATGCCACGTGCGAATAAGCCATTTTAAGAGAGATACAGAAGTAGGATTTTTAAGAGCATGAGTTGATTGAGAAATCGGAGTCTGTTGTCCAAGGGGTTTGTTCTGAAGCGTATACTGCAGTAGGCTTCGAGGACGAAGCCTAATTTAAGTGGGGGAGAGTTGTAACACCCCAAATTCTAGAGGTGCTGTTGAAGGGCTTAAATTGTAATTTAAGGAAAGGGACTCGACGAGTAGGCATGATTACTCGCCGAGTCGGAGTGGGATTTGTCACGGGTTTAAGTGGCCAACTCGCCGAGTCGGCAGATTATACTCGACGAGTTGGTGCTAAAGCCCATTATAACCCACCCTCAGCATACCCTTTTGAGATCCAGAAACCCTAATTTTGTTTGTGAGAAGACTTGTAAGCAATTTGGTGTGATTTGTGAAGGAATCTTGAAGATCAAGAAGCTTGGATCAAGGAGACTTGAAGAGATCTGAATTATACTTCAGTGGGAGATCATTTCGGAAGTAAGGAATCGTTATCCTTGAGCTTCTCCTTTCTAGTTCCATTTTCATGGAGTTTTAGGGTTTGGTTGGAGAAATATTGATGAGATCTTGAAGCATGAGTTGGATCTAGAGTTGAAACTCCAGATTTGGGTTCTATATGTATCATTGATGCATAAAGCCTTTCTAGTTGTTATGCAAAAGCCCTTCCCCAAGAGTTAAGTCCCTTTCTAGCTTGGTTTTTGGAATTTTGGGTCAAGAAGCACGTAAAGGTGGCAACTTTATGTTGCTAATGGACCCTAGAGACCCAGATCTATTGTTTGGAGCAAAAGAGTAGCTCGGTGACTCGAGATTATGAGAATGCACATATGGACTCGGCGAGTCTGGGAGATGACTCGGCGAGTCAGCCTAGAGATCAGACATTGAGTCGTGTAGTAACTCTACGGGTCGCATGGGCGACTCGGCGAGTCTTATGATGATGAGCTTGGACTCGACAAGTTGGAAGAACAACTCGGCAAGTCCATTAAAGATTGTCGTGAACTTGGCGAGTATGTTCTTGGACTCGACGAGTCTGCTTGTAACCTAACCTCTTTCAGTTGAAGCCTTGGATTAGTGATTCGGTTGGGGACTCAGTGAGTTGGTCAGGATGGAACTCAGAGATCGTTGGACTCGACGAGTCTTGGGGCGACTCAGCGAGTTAAGTCGTGCTATGAGAGTTTTCTGGATATGAGAACTCGGCGAGTCGACGGGTTGACTCGGCGAGTAGAGTTAATCAGGAAGGTTGACTTTGACTAAGGACTTTGACTGTGACCTTCAAGGGTATTATGGTAATTTGGATATTCATGTCAATGGTTATTGATGGATATATGTATTGGAGTTTGAGGCGGTGCTTTGCGATTGTGCTCTTGTGATTCGGTTCGGAAGTTGCAAAGTGAGTTATCCTCACTATTCTAAGGGGTCTAAGGCACCAAGGCCGGCCCATTGGATTTGATATCCCAGTAGTTATTGATATGATAAGTTGAGTCAGTAATGTATGCCAGTTGATATGCTAGTTGGGTAGTTTTGTAGGATTGCCTGTGACATTGATTGATTATCTGTATATGCATTTATCTGTTACATGTCGACATGTTATGTGGGATGGGTTGAGGTTGTACTACTCCGTGTGGTAGCCAACAAACCCTAGAGTATTCTAGATATGAGCTGAGGGCACGGTAGGCATTCCAGGCTCATACTGAGGACTCGGGAGCATTCCAGATACAAGATGAGGGCCCGGTAGGCATTCCAGACTCATACTGAGGGCTCGATGGCATTCCAGATACGAGCTGAGGGCCCGATAGGCATTCCAGACTCGTACTGAGGGCCCAGTGGGTAGTCCAGCTTGAAGAGTTGTGGACCTAGTGCTTGTTGTTCTGTTCAGTTTGTAATGTTATGATAGTGTTGAGATTGTTATGTGGACTGTATGTGTATCGGTATTTTGGGGGTAACTCACTAAGATTTCGGGCTTACAGTTTTAGGTACTTCAGGAGATCATGACAAGGCAAAGGCGTGATCGTGCAACTCTTCACTTTTAATGACTTTGTTTCTGGGATACTCTGATATGATACATTTTGAAAACAAGTTCGTAATGGTTAATGGATTTGAAATGTTTTTAAAAGTGTAAATTGGCTTAAATTTTTGGGTGTTACATTTAGTGTAAACCGCAACTGCATGTTCTAGCAATCCACTTGGAAGCGTCATTTCATGCTTTGTATTTTTTGTATCATGTTCTAGTTTCTGTTGACCATTTCGTTGCTTTCCAATTGCGGTGTCGTAGTTTATCAAGAAATAGATAAGCAAACTACCAGAATTAGAGTATTTATTAAAAAATGAGTTGACACTTTCAGACCTTGAAGTAGTTTTCATCAAACCGTGTAGTGGCATGTCTTTAAAATAGGTTGGAATCCAAAGCTTTCGATCCCTGTACATGTCTTTGAACCATCTTTTGTCTAGTAGTTCGAATTTTCTCATAATCAGTTTCCACCTTGATTCAAAGACTTGAGGCTCGATGTAGACATTCCAAACAAGCTTAGTAAAACGCTTTCGAAAATCAGTGTTTTTCAAAAAAAATTGGCTGAAACCTAAAAAAACATTAGAATTTTATAAGCTTATCGATGAATAAACAATATCTATGCTAATAATTTTTAAAAATACGTAAACTGTGTAAATCATTGCTGAATAAAACATGTTGCGTGTTAACTTTAACCAAAATATACACACCTTAGCTTGTAGTTTTTTCATAATGTGTCACATACATAAAGGGTGATTAGAACTAGGAAATATTGCTTCAATGGCCTGTAGAATTGCTGGATCTTGGTCTGTTAACACTAATTGAGGGTGTTTTCCATGTGCTTTCAAAAAAGCTTCGAGCAACCAACGATAAGATTCTATTGACTCGTTGCTTAACAAACCTGCTCCAATGTTTATTGAACGTTTGTGGTTATCAATGGCTGTAAACGGCACAAAAATCATTCCATACCTGTATTAAAAAGGTAATTAAAAACAAATTGAACATTGATTATAAACTCAAAAAACATCAATATTCATATTTAAAGAAAAAAATAGATAACTATAAGAGCATACTCATTTGTTCGGAATGTAGCATCAAATGAGATCACATCTCCAAACTCCTTGTAATATAACTTATCGGTTTCATCCACCCAAAACATTGCGTTTAACACGCTATCAACACATTTATACTCAAATGTGTAGTTAGGTAACTCATCTTTCCTCATGCTCATTTTGTCAACAACCAGCTGTGCATCCTTGTCACCTATAATGTTTCCCATCTTCCTTCTAAAATTTTTATAATCAATTGCTTCATGGCCAATGTTTTCATAACCTCCTTGCAAACTAGCTTGTAACTTATGTGCCTTGGTTGCACCAATGTTAGATGTTGAAGAATGCACTATAAACTCCTTGTCTTTATAACTAAGTCGTCGTGCACGTTTGGAATACCGTCTTTCTTCTTTAGTTTCTAGGGGGTGGTTGTGCTTCTCTTCAAACTCATATATTTTACAAGCATTAGTTCGCATATGTAACCTTTCAAACTTTATCAATGCCTTGCAGTCCGTGATTCTGAAGTTTGAGTTTTGTTTATTCCTTCCAGTTCCCTCAGGATCCAAAGTGTCAGTTGATCTGTTAGGTATTTTACCCATTTTGTTGCACACTACATACCTTTTTTTAATGGTTTTGTCACCAAACCTCGTTACTGTATTTAACCTGACACCAAAACCTGCTTTATTTGCATATAATTTATACATTTCAACCGCCTCCTCTAATGATTGATAAGTAGCATCCACATCTGACATAAATTCTTTATGAACAATAGGTTTCCACAACTTGGTTTTCCCACCGGGCGAGTCAACAACATTACTATTGAATGATTCCTCTTCAGAATCAATTCGATTTGTACTTGCTTTTTTAGACAACAAAAAACAATAATGCGACACGAGAGACATGATATAAATTTAGATCAATTACGTATTCATAAACTAAACAATTTTCTAATCATAATCAATGTGTGTGAAATAGTAATCAAAGTTGAAGTGTTTACTCATTTTAAAATACACATAACTATGTCAAAAGATTTAAATCATTATCATATATAATTGTATTAACGCATAATCACCAATGCTTATCAAACTTAAGAAACATTGTATTAAACTTACGAAACAATGTACAACGATTTCTGATATACACCAGCATTAACTAATTAATACATAAAACGTATATGATTAATCGTATACAAATATGTACAGAATAAATGACACGTCTTATTCATCATATACATAAATTCAATACTGATTTTAATACATGAACTGTATTTAAAAGATGTTGATATTGTTACCTTCACTCGCATAATCAGATAATTGAATTCTTCCGCTGTATTGATCACCCGAATGATATAAATCGTCTTCATCATATTGATTATTGTCGAATGCTTCGTCACCATATTGATCATCATGTTCGGTATCATCGCTACTGTAATCAAAATAGTCCGACATCGATATTTTGGGTTAACAAATTCCTACGTTGTTATCTTCAACCATAAACGATGTTACAGATACAAATGTCGATTGACTGAATCATGAATCGTATACTGTAAATCGTATCTTCAATTCAACGATAACTATGGAATATCCGTTAATTATAGGTAAATAATAATGGATAATATATTGATTATTAATTGTATTATATTAATTAAAAATTATATTAAATAGAAATTTACTTAAATACCATAATAAAATGATTGGCTGATAAGTGTTTTCGCATTCTCAACCTTTTAGGTGTTCTCATTTGATCCTACTCCCATATATATATATATATATATATATATATATATATATATATATATATATATATATATATATATATATATATATATATATATATCGGTAAATATAACAATATGAAAATACCCCACACTTGTCTTTTACTTTCCCTCAAGCAAAACTGATTTCATTATTATCATATCAAGACATTAGCTACCAACATTGCACAAGATAGTCCATTTTGAGCTTTCCATTACTCCAAGATTGCACTGCATGTATTTGTGTCTAAATTTTCCTAAGAACTTCCCCAATCCTAAATACTCACAATCTTCATAAACACTTCCCCACTTATTTTGAACAACACTCATTTTATGCATCATTCCGAATCCATCCCCATAAAACTTTCTTAACCTCAAGATATTTTTGGTTAAACACTCAAGCATACATATGGAAAAATAACCTAAAAATTACAAATTACAAATACCTGGCAAATTTTTGCATTATTCTTGAGTCTTTGATAATTTGGAGTCTTTCTTCATGATATTTCTTGATCTTCATAGCTTTGTGAATCTTATTCTTCAAACTTTTGAAACTTTTTAATTTTTTTTTCTATATATATATTTTTCTTTTCTCACTTTTTTTCACACAAAACTATAAATCCTATAAAACATATTCTTAAACAAGGGGACTTAACTTCAACCCTTATTCGTTAGAGGTATTATTCTAAGGTGCAATGACTACTTTAGCTCCCATGGATACATTTCTGGTACACAATGTTAAACATATGATGACCCTCAAGCTAAGCAATGTCGTGTTTTTGTTCCATGATTTCACTAGGATAGGGAAGCTACAAATACACTATAACATATATTGGTTCAAATAAACATTGAAACCCGCATCGGATCATCCCACACAACACTAGCAACCTAGATCTCAATATAACAAATTTTTAACTAGGTTCAATTTTAGATTATTATTTCAAATATTTCTAATAATTTTTAAAAATCCTAGTCATTTTTTCAATATTTTTATCGGTATGCTTGCATTCCTAAATTCATACCCTATCCCACACTTAAATGATGAAATGTCCCCATTGCATACTTCAACAATTAAAGAACATATAAATAAATAGGAAGAATTGGAACAGGCTCCCCTGAGGTGGTAGTGGCGAGATCGAATTCTTGAAAATGGTGTGGAAAAGCTTAAACATATTGAATTTCTATTGGAACTAGACTTTGGCAGCTACTCATAAATTTTGTCGAATAAAAGTGTGAACCAAAAACTCGCAACTCTAAAAAGTGTGGTGCAAGAAACTTCAAGTCAATACATTTTAATGTGGTAAAACATGCGCCACATTTTATGGCTTAAAGAAAGATCAAAATCACGTTTTTAAGATACCTCATGTCATGAGTATAAAGAGCCACGATGTGAGTCAAGAACTAAATGCTCGAATTGTGTATAAAAACTTTGATCACGACGTGAAGTAGAGAGCTCATGTCGTGAGAATTGGATGTGATCAAAATGTGTTTCTTCTTCAAAAGCAGACAATATTTTGATATGTGCCAGTGGAGGATGTTATAAATGGTACCAGAGTTAGGACACGAGTCGATGTGTTTGATAGGGACATCAAACCCTATAATGGGGGGGGGGGGGGTGAAGATGGATCACACCTGATCCCACATCAGCTAGGAAGGAGAACATCATACTCATTTTAAGGAGTGTGGATACCTTCCGTACCATAAGGCGTTTTAAATTTGTGAGGGAAACATATCCCATAAGAACACTACAGTTAAGCATGTCCGGGCGAGCAAAACCAGGGTTGAGTGACCCCCTGGGAAGTTTTCGAGCCCCCAAAGCTGACAATATTGTGATACGTGTCAGTGGAGGATGTTACATAAGAGGCGGTGGGGATTTTAAATTATTTTAATGAATCAAACGTGGGTGAAGATGTGGTGATGCTTCGACTTTTTCCGGTCACATTGAAGGGTGAAGCTAAGGAATTGTTAAAAGTGGTGAAGTTTAAAAGAAACATACAAAAATTATGTTCATAAACCAATTTACCCCTCCTTCAAAAGTGGCAAAGCTTAAAAGAAACATACAAAGTTTTCAACAATTATAAGGGGGGTCATTATATGGATATTGGGAATGTTACAAGAGATTATTACAACATTGCCCTCAACTTGTCTTCAATGTGCAACAAGAAATCTCGATAATTTATGATGAAGTCAATGTGTGCACTCACCAATTTCTAGAATCACAATGGCCCATGAAAAAGAAGGATCCAGAAACAAATAAAGCTATGATTGAAGAATTTGCTAAGAATTCAAGAGAATATCACAACCCAAAGGAGGATTTCACTAAAGAAAAATCAAGTAAATATCGAGGTCAAGATGCTATCAGTGCTGTAATTTCAAAGCTCAACGCAATGGAAGAGAAAATCACGAAATTAGGTGGATCAATTCAAGATAGATGCGGAGCTTGTGGGGGACCCCATTCTACTAAGGATTGTGAGTTGGAATACAATATAGATCGAGATGCAAATGAACTTAACCAGCTAAAGCACGATCTCTACTAAAAAGAACGAGTCCAATTTGAGAAAATGTCTGCTCTTGAGTCAATGTTATTTAAATTTATGGAAGCTAGCAAAAAATGACATGATGTTACAGATGAAAACACTTAGAATAGAACAAGAAGCTACTTTGAGCATCCACATACAAGTCGGGGAATCAACAAAGCTTATTGTGTTTAAGCTAAAGGTTTTAATAAGTTAATTTTTTTTTTTTAGTGTAGAACTCTCTTTGTAATTTTAGAGAGATTACAAGTTGGTATCAAACCCTTGGTTTGAGGGATTTGGGCGCCAGGGGTGTTCATGGGGTAGTTCGGATCAGATAGTAAAAAAATTGTGAACGGTGATAGCGGGGTGGGTACCTTGCTAGCACTAACCGTAACCGAACCAAATTGCTAAAAAACCGAATCGAACCGAACCGCATAAAGGCAGGTAACCATGGTTCGGTTCATGGGTATCCGTTAAATATAAAAAATAGAAATCAATCAAACTACAGTAAAAAACCAAATTCCATTTCAACAAAAAAAATCTGAAAATAAAAAACTAACAAAAATCAGAAAAAAAAAAAATCAAAGATTGCTAATATACACATACATTTAGATTTACGCATGAAAATGTATTATAATTAAACTACAATAATTTTTTATATTTAAGATACAATCAAATTAGATTGTATTTATGGTTTAATGATCGAGAAACTGCTTCAATTCAAAGGAATCAATTTCGGCTCAATTTTTTGGTTTTTCGGTTTTCTGCACACCCTATTGGGCGCGCCTTATGGTGTGTCTAAATTCAAACTAAAGACTGGGAGATTTTCTAAATTAAGTTTTCGAAAAAGAATGCTTTTATTCAAAGAGACTTAAGTAAATAGTTGGGTCAGAAGCATGAGTTTGGTCTTCTGTCATGTTCTTGTTTGATTGTTGGCTTGAGATTGTAAGCATGGTTTCCTGATCTAACTTCAACTTATAAAAAAGGATGTGGTGCATACAGTTTGTTCGAGCTCATGAAGTGAGTGATTACCAATATACCTATATGATTGTGTATTTGTGTTATGGATTGATATGCATTCTAGATTTTAGGCTATGGATATGTTCAAGAATTGCATGATATAATTACCCGATTTGTATAGATGCCTCGTATACCTTTGATGTGATATTTACAGTATGTGTTTTGGAATCTTTGTCTAATATTGTTGAACTGTTAGTCAAATGTCATAAGGGTTGTACATAACTAGAATCTAATAGCCTTAGAATTTTAGTTTTGGTCTTATTAGGTTGTGGTTTTAGGGTAGAGACACTTATTTGAATGACTATTCCATTCTGGATTGTGTACCGCTGCACATTCGTGATACATTTCTTGTGATGTTAGTTGAGGTTTATTCACCTTGCAAGTTTGTGGGAAGGGAATGATCCTAGAGAGAGTCTAGGAAGAGTAGTATTATGCATATGGTTAGACATATGTATTTGTGCTAGGAGTTTAGTGAAGTGATACGAAGTAACTTGGGAGTATGGAATAGTCCTTGGAGCGAGTATGTATAAATGTGGAAGGTAGTATTGTGCCTATAATAGTGAAAGCACATTATCCATATTTTAGTCAAGGAAGTCTCTAGTACAGACCCAACATGAGGCCTAACTATAAAAGGGCTCCCTCGTCCATCGGAAAGGGAGTTCTCTCACACTCATACATTGAATACAATCATTCTCTCTCAATCCATTAACTTGATTTTCAGAGTGTTTTCTTGGGATTCCCTTCCGGGGAACGACTGACGTTTTTCTTCTCTATGAGATACTAGATCCTCGTCGTATCACTTGTCAAGAAGACCTCCTGGAGATTAATACCACATCATATAAATGGAAAATAAATAAAATTTGAGAACTAGAAAGGACTTCTAGCCCAACGTTATCCAATGTTGACCTCCCTCCTTGAGATCGAGGGTTCAAGTCCTGTTGTGGACATATGTGGAATAATTTAGAAGTAGATTAGTATATTTTCTGTTTAAAAAAAAAACTAATTTTGAAATGCGTTTTTGACATAAAAGTTCGTACGTGTGCCAAGGTTTATCACTTTTATCTCTTTGATGACTTTTTGTTTGTTAATGTCCAAAATCTACTCTTCTTCTTCTTCTTCTTCTTCTTCTTCTTCTTCTTCTTCTCTAATAATAGGGTTTTAGATTACCAAAATCAAACTTTGCAAAAAAAAAAAAAAAAAAAAAAAAACTCTTTTAGCTTACAAAACTTTTTCATTTTTACCTTAAGTATTTTTTTTCTAATAAACGAATTTATACAATGTTTACTTAAAAAAATTCATGTATAAATACATTTTTTCTGTATGAATTATATATATATATATATATATATATATATATATATATATATATATATATATATATATAATACTTAGGGTAAAAACATAAAATATTTATAAACTTAAGAATTTTTTTGCAAATTTGATTTAATGGTATACTGAAAACCTATTGTTACAGATAACAAGAATATATATATATATATATATATATATATATATATATATATATATATATATATATATATATATATATATATATATGTGTGTGCATATTTTTGGATATTAACGAACAAAAAATCATTACAAAGACAAAACCGACAAAACTTATTGAAATTTGGTTATTACTTAACGAAGTTGGAATTTTAAAGTTTTGTAGTTCAAACACACATCATGCTTTTTTGGGATTTACAAAGATTATAATCTATAAAAGATGATAACAAAACTTATCAAATTTAAAGACTTCTATGTCAATAGCCATTTTAAGATTTGTTTATTATTTAACAAAATTGGAATTTTAAAGTTTTAAGGCTAAAAAGTGTCTTGCATTTGTTAATGATGGTAAGCTTAGGTGGATCTTTTTATTGTTGGTAAACACCGCCCCGTGACATCCTTTTTACCGCCGATGGTTCCACCGTTCTTTTTCTTGTTCAACTTGACCCTCTTTTTTTTTTCTTTTGCTGGCGGTAAGCATAAAAGACCACACCCGAAACATTTTTAAAACTTTAAAATTGACAAACATATCCTCCTCAGCTTAGGTGGCCGGCCGACTGTAAGAAGGACATGACACCGTTTAGCCTTATAGTTCATGACATAAAAACGGTGATGTGATAGAGGTGATTAATGACATAAAAAAGGGTAAATTTTATTGGCAAGATATTCAAAGTTGAAACATTTCCATGAGGCATCATTCCCTTTTCCTTTTTTCTTTAGGACAAATTGGGTAAGAAAAGATAAGGGACCAAAGCAACTTAAAATCAGCAGAAGTCCACCTTGTTGAAAGTGCCACTGCCAATTGCCAAACCAAATAAAATAAACATCCACTATCTGTTTCTTTTGTGTGGTAGAAACTGGAAAGAAAGCAAGAAAAAGAAAGAAAAGCAACAGCGCCAAATGGAATGATAATCCAAAAATGGTCTCCTCTTGTCTCCTATTTTGGGGTTCCCCTTTAACACCTTCTCAGCCCTTCAAAATCCTCCCTCCATACACACACAATTTCACATACCCAAAAAGATTTTATCGAAACCACAACTTGGGTTTCTTTTAAATTATCATACTTTTGCTTGGTTTTTATAAATCTCGAGTGATCCGATAATGGAAGATTTTCATTTCGTGCTTGGAGCTGCGTGGTTGTGAGGGAAATTGATTAAGAAAGTAGACAAGAACAAGCGTAAACGACAACGTTGCACATCAAAACAAGGTGCTTGTAATTAATTATGGTTTTTGTAATAGTAATCTCTCTCTATCATACCATTGCTTGGTCAATAAGCATTTTGGAAAATCTGTATTAGCTTCAGACACAAGCTCCACCAAATGCTCAACACTTATCTTTACTTTATGTTTCTATACATATACATGTGTTTATATATATATGGATATATGTATATTTTTATTCATGAGATGTGACGAATGTTTTTTTTTTTGCTTTAATCATTACTCTACACATGTTTTTTTGCTTTTGCTCCTCATAGTTGATATGTATGCTCAACAACCCCAGATAATTCTTTCATTTAAGGTTTTCATTTTCTTTAAAAGTTTCTACAGGAGTCAGATTCTTGATTGGAATTAAGTGTTTTCCATCTGGGTTTTCTAGTTCTTGATTTTTCTTGGAAAATTGAGTTAAAATGTTGATTTTGTGGCGTTTCTAGATGGAAATCTGAGTGCTTTTCATGTGAGGTTTTCTACTTCTTGAAATTTGTTGGAAATTTGAGTTAAAATCTTGATTTTATGAAGATTCTCCATGGAAATTATGTGTAGTTTTCTAATTCTTGAATTTTCTTGGAAAATTGAGTTGGAATCTTGATTTTATGGAGATTCTAGATGGAAATCATAGTAACCCTTGAATTTTCTTGAAAAAGTGAGATGGGATTTTGATTTTACGGGTGATTCTTGAATCTTGATTGACATGTGTGATGAGTTTACTAGTAAAGAAAAGGGCTTTCCGTTTAGACTTCCGATTTCATGCTTAGATGCTTGAATTATCAAAAAAGTTTTCTTTTTTTATACATTAAATTTTGGGATTTTGATTCTAGAATCATGATGACGATATCTTCGCCTTCCAAAGATGACAATTTGGGAATGGATAATGGAAAATATGTTCGATACACACCCGAACAAGTTGAAGCTTTAGAAAGATTATATCACGATTGCCCAAAACCAAGCTCCCTTCGTAGACAACAACTCATTCGTGAGTGCCCAATTTTATCCAACATCGAGCCAAAGCAAATCAAAGTTTGGTTTCAAAATCGAAGGTATCATTCTAATTTATAAAACTTCGTTTTTTTTAATGTACAATTCTTGATTTTTGTGGACCTTGTGATGTGTTAGAATCAACAATCATACACTACATGCCAATTTGTTGACGATGATGCATATTTAGTCTGAAAATCCAACATAAATTGGGAAAAAGGTGAAACTTTGTTGCATAAACGTGCATTTAACCCTATAATACATACAAAGAAGAAGGTGGGTCCCATTTTTTTTTGATGCAAAATGGATAAAATAGGAAATATATTGTGATTTACCTACCCATGATTCTTTCTTTGACTATTTAGAGTCAAACAACAAGTTTGATACCAACTACAAGTCTACAACAAAAACAATCATCTAATGGTTATGGTAGGATAAAATTACTCATATACCCTTATGGTGCATACAGATGTAGGGAGAAGCAGAGGAAGGAGGCATCAAGACTACAAGCTGTTAACAGGAAACTAACAGCAATGAATAAGTTATTAATGGAGGAGAATGATCGATTACAAAAACAAGTTTCTCATTTGGTGTATGAAAACAGCTACTTTCGTCAACAAACTCAAAATGTAATAAAGATTCCACTTTCAACATTTTCTTTTTCATAAAAAATTACCTCATTTCACTGACTTTCTCTATTAAGTCGTTTTTTCTGTATCAAGTCAAAAGGTAACAGATCATTTTGGTGTTAAAACTTAAAATCATATTTTTTTTATAGGTGACACTTGCCACCACAGACACGAGTTGTGAGTCAGTGGTGACAAGCGGGCAACACCACTTGACACCTCAGCATCCACCAAAGGATGCAAGTCCTGCAGGGTTAGTTGTACTTTATGCTTTACTTTTTGTACCATTTTTGTTTTTATTTTTTATTTTTTTGGTATATTTTGTAGGCTTTTGTCGATTGCTGAGGAGATTTTAAAAGAGTTTCTATCAAAGGCAACTGGGACAGCAGTGGAATGGGTCCAAATGCCTGGGATGAAGGTTTTGTTTTGTCACTTTTTTTAAAAAAAATTAATTTAATCATCATTCCATTAAGGATTAATTAATATTATCTTCTAATCCATTAATTTAAAATAATGTTAAAAGAAAGGTGGTAACCTTCTAAAGCACATTAGAATCTCATCATTTCACTCACTATCCCCACATTCCCACCTTGAGTCCCCTGAAGTTTGCAACATTTGTTTTTTTTTTTTTATTATTATTATATGAGTTTTAAATAATTAATGTATTAAATACTAATCCAAAAACTATATTACTACAAGAATAATCTACTTCTATTGTTCTACATTAACAAAATGTTCTATGAGGTTGTAAGCATTTTACATTTAAATACAAGTTTTGACACGTTAGAACCCATTTGACTTGTTTCACTTTTAGCTAAAATTTTTTAGCAAATATAGCCTAAATCAACCTAGTTTTAGATAAATGAGTCAAATGTTCTTGTTTGGTCTTTTAATAATTACAAAAAAGGAACTTTCTTTACCCAAAACGAGTTCATAAATTCTTTCTAATCAAGAAAAATGCATATTTAGTGAGATTCCAAAATGGAAAATGTTTCATGAGAAAAAGTGTTCGATAATTTTTCTTCCATTTGCAATCATGTTGTCATGCAAGCTTTAATTGATTTCCGAGATAAAGAAAGATTATAAATGTAACTTTAGAAATGAAATATTTTTGTAACTAGCTTATATTTAATTATTTAATTATTAATATTTAATATCTTCTTTTATCTATAAATATAATCTTGTTAATTTGTGTAGCCTGGTCCGGATTCCATTGGAATCATTGCTATTTCTCATGGTTGCTCGGGTGTTGCATCAAGAGCTTGTGGTCTTATTGGTCTTGAACCCACACGAGTAAGTTTCTTTCTTTGACTTTTGTGTTTGACTTTGAGTCTTTGACCATACTAATCATATCCAAAAATCGATACTCTCGCAACAAGTTGAAACCTTTTTTTTTTTTTCTTTCTATTCATACTGTTCTTCAAAAAGATTAATATGGTATCTGAAACTTTCTTGAAAAAATTAAAAGACCCATGTCGATTTTGAAGTCAAAAAACAATTTGGTTGACTCAAATAGTCAAAAGTCTTGATCTTTTTGTTTCAGGTTGCTGAAATCCTTAAAGATTGGTCATCCTGGTTTCGTGACTGTAGGGCAGTTGATACTCTTAATGTGCTTTCAACAGCAAATAATGGGACAATCGAGCTGCTTTATATGCAGGTTTGAAGAATTTCTTCAATACAAGTCAAATTATGCATAAATGGGTCAACCCATGTAAGAAAATGGGTCAATTTGGGTTATAGTTTAGGGTGGAATGCAGAAAAGTGCAATGTACATTCACCATTTCATCAATTTTTCCAAAAAAAAAAACAAAGTTTGGTGCCTAAACCGATAAAATTGCGATCTATTTAATTACTAATATGTAATTTATCAAAAAAAAAAAAAAAAAGTTAGCTCAAGAAGAATGGGGAAAAGGGTATAAAAGGCACCCGAACTATGCTCAAGTGTTTACAACCTCCAAAAAGTAATAAGAAAGGATTTCTGTTGATCATATTTAATACATTAATTACATATGAAATGTAAGAAAATGGACAAAAAAGATAACTCAACCCATAATGAAATTTGACTTTCTTATATTTATTTTTTCTTTTTCTTTTATAGCTTTATGCACCTACTACTTTAGCACCAGCTCGTGACTTCTGGTTACTACGGTATACGTCTCCTATGGAGGATGGTAGCCTAGTGGTATGTTTCATTATAATCTTTTTAAAAAAAAAAAAAAAAAAAAAAAAGAGAGAGAAATCTAATATTTTGTAATTTGATTTCAAGAAAACTAATGTTATATTGATTTCAGATTTGTGAAAGATCATTGAACAACACACAAAATGGTCCTAGTATGCCACCTGTCCCTCATTTTGTAAGAGCAGAAATGCTTCCAAGTGGTTATTTAATAAGACCATGTGAAGGTGGTGGCTCCATAATTCACATAGTTGATCATGTTGATTTAGAGGTATCATCAAAAGAGGAAACTTCCTTCTACCTTATGTATCAAATTTTGCAAAAGAAACAAACAAAAAATGCCAACATTTCATTTCAATACAAATCAGTCACTTACTTCAATGAAACTTTGAAATTAACTTGTTTTGTTATGTAACATGTAGCCATGGAGTGTTCCTGAAGTTTTGCGCCCTTTATACGAGTCATCCACTTTACTTGCTCAAAGGACGACATTTGCGGTAGGATCATATCTTTGAGGGGTTAAAATGTTAAATTCAATAAATGGCAGTGTATAATTCTATAGTAGAAATAAATGAAAGTACATGATAATAAACCCTAGTTCCTAAAATGTAAGTATTGAATTTATTTTTTGGGTTAAATGCAGGCGTTTAGTCATTTAAGGCAAATTTCACAAGAGATTTCTCAGCCAACAGTCACAAGTTGGGGAAGAAGACCAGCTGCTCTTCGTGCACTTGGCCAGAGAATGAGCAGGTCTGGTTTTTTTTTGGAATTCGAGGGTAGAAAGTGTAAACTTTTTTGTTTTGAAGGGTAGAAACCATAAAAAAAAATATATATATTTTCTTTACTTTTAACAGAGGTTTTAATGAAGCCGTGAATGGTTTCGCGGACGAGGGATGGTCGGTGACGGAAAGTGACGGCGTTGATGACGTCACCGTTTTTGTAAACTTGGCTCCGGCAAAGGCGACGGGTGCGAATCAGATGTATGCCGCCCATGGGATTCCGGTGGTCAGCAACGCAGTGTTATGTGCTAAAGCCTCGATGTTATTGCAAGTAATAATGAAACCCTAAAAACTAAAACGAAACTAAAATTTCGATTTAAAAAAAAAAAAAAAACATAAAATATAAAATTAATTTGTTGATATTTTTGGTACGTAGGATGTGGCTCCTGCGATACTTATGAGATTTTTAAGAGAATATCGATCTGAATGGGCGGATAGCAGTATGGATGCTTACTCTGCTGCTTCAATGAAAGCGGGTCCCACAAGCTTGCCTATGGCTAGAAATGGAAGCTTCGGTAGTCAAGTTATTCTTCCATTGGCTCATACCCTTGAGCACGAAGAGGCAAGTTGACTCAATGCTTTAGTGATTCGTTTTCTTATGCTAGTATAAATGCCAATTTCCAAGGCTTAATTTTTTTAAGATGCAGTTCATGGAAGTTGTTAAGCTTGAAAACATGGGCCATTATCAAGAAGACAACATGATGATGCCTGGTGACATCTTCTTTCTGCAGGTAACCCGCGTTTCAGGATTTCTTTTTAAGTAAACATTTTGGTTGACCAAATTTGACTAAGGTCAAATGATTTGTTGTTGACCTAATCAAAATCAAATGCTTGTGTTTTGTGTTTATTAGCTTTGCAATGGAGTTGATGAGAATGCAATCGGGACCTCTGCAGAACTTGTTTTTGCCCCAATTGATGCCTCATTTACCGATGACGCCCCTCTCCTTCCATCTGGTTTTCGTATTATTCCTATTAATAACCGACTGGTAAAAGTTTCACCCTTCTCAGTTCTCAATTCTCATCTGCGTGTTTGACAAAAAATACAGAAACGCCCTTGTACTTTCTCTATTTTATCAATTTAGTCACTTTTTTTTTTTTTTTTTTTTTTTTTTGTAATTCCATTAAAACTTTATGATTTATACAACAGACTCAAAATCCAACACGTGACCTGGCATCAACACTGGAGGTGGGGGTGGGCCCACCCCGGAATCAAAGAGCTTCCAATCAAGCGGGGCCCACAAAGTCAGTTATGACAATCGCGTTTCAGTTTGGTTTTGAGATTCATCTTCAAGAAAACATTGCATCCATGGCTAGACAATATGTACGCAGCATCATATCATCTGTTCAAAGAGTCGCTTTGGCTCTTTCACCTTCTCCTTTTGGGTCTCCGAGTTTACAGGGAAACCCGGAAGCTCACACACTCACTCATTGGATCCAACAAAGTTATAGGTATCAAATATTAACTTTTTTTTTTCTTTTCGGGTAAAGAAAATAGTAGTAAAATGATGCTGATTATTTCATTTTGCCCATTTTTTGAAGTTTCTTATTGTTTTTTTTGTCGACAGTTGCTTTTTAGGTGAGGAGCTTTTTAAAAGTGTTGATGGACGAAGCGAATCTGTTCTTAAAACACTTTGGAATCACTCGGATGCCATAACATGTTGCTCTCTCAAGGTATATTACATTGATACTTTATTTTCTTGTTTATTGTTTTTTAATTTGTAAAATGTTTTACAAAATAGTTAAATGCAAGAAAAATATTGTGTGATTTTCATAGTTTAATATCCTAATAAGAAAAAAAAAATATTATGATTCTGTAGACTTTGCCAGTTTTCACTTTTGCTAATCAAGCGGGGCTTGATATGCTGGAGACAACGTTAGTTTCACTTCAAGACGTTTCATTGGACAAGATTTTTGATGAAAATGGAAGGAAGAATGTTTTTTCAGAGCTCCCACAGATTCTTCAACAGGTTACAAATTTTACTACTATTTAATAATTTTTGATGAAAATTTGTTTTATAGAAAACGCTAATAATAATTTTTTTTGTTTAGGGTTATGGTTGTCTTCCTGGGGGTGTATGCTTGTCAAGCATGGGGAGACCCGTATCGTATGAACGTGTAGTGGCATGGAAGGTGTTAAATGACAACGATACCCCTCATTGTATAGCCTTCATGTTTGTCAACTGGTCATTTGTTTGATTCTCCTTCTCTTGGGTACACCATGAGATAGAAAAAAACAAGAAATAGTGGCATAGAAATGTTAAAAAAAAATGAAGATACCCTTTGAAAATTTGAATATCCAAATGGCAAACTTGGTTTCCAGTTCCTTGTGTAGTTTGTTTGTAAATTGTATAGCTTTTTATGCTTGTTGATTAATTTAAAGATGAAGGTTAGTTTCAGGGTTCTACATATGTGCCATGGTTGAATGATTTTTTACATTTGTTGTGTCGAACACAAAAAATGTATTTGCATTATATTCTTTTTGAATTTTAATCTAATTACTATATAAAGTATTCGGCATAAAAATCTGTTAGGATTTGATAAAACAACCGAGACAAAAGAGGCCAAAAGCCCAACAGTTTGAGAAAGTTGAACTCCAAGAAACACATGATAAAAATATCTAAACAATACGTTTCGCATATATCACGCAAAACATCCGATACAACAATACACTGCAAAATACTACGAAAACGATTTACGGGTCTATGATGAAAAAAATCTAAAAATCAACTTGACCAAAAATAGATGATCGAACATGATAAATTCTAGTGCTGTTATTTAACTCCAATCTCGTTAATGTTACGAAAGAAGAAGCTGATAGACAACACATTACTCTATGAGTTTTTTCAGACTCCAAACCCATAATATATTTCATGGCAAGAGTATAGTTTAAACTCAATAAATTGTAGCAAACTTTCAATGGATAAAATTCGAAATCAGTTAAAAAGAAAATTAGATTCGAAATCAGTTAAAAAGAAAGATTAGTTGATAAAATACATAGAACCTCAGTTAAATCCGGTATTATCGTTTGAAATACAGCTTCACCAAGTGGTTCTCCTTGTAAAACAAGGTCTTGGATCCACAGCATCTCATACATTTGGATTAAATCATCATCGGCATACAGATCTTTAGATTTTTTCTCTAAAATAAAGTCTTTTAAACTATAAACTCAGAGTAAATAACAGCTCTATCAATCATGAATTCTCAGAAGCAGAACTGGCTTAAAGCTGTGTATTTAATCATCACTGTAAGATTTCAAGATAAAAACTCAACAGAAACTAAATCAAACAACAAAATCTAAACATAAATCATTTTAACTCGATGTGGGAAGGCATAAAATGCGAGATTATGAACTAATATCTATATTTGATTTATTGATTATCTATATTCGTCGATATGACGCAGAAACAGCGATTGACAAAAGATAGACAAATGTTGAACTGCAACACTAGACGACTGTATATCTGATTTAGATCGAGCCTTTTCTTCAGCCAATTCGCTTTTTGAAAGAAGTCTGGTGTTGATACATGTAAGACTAAAACCCTAAAACTATACTGCTGAAGTAGATCTGAGCAGATGATTTGATTTTATAGGCAAAACTGCTGTAGTTTGAAAATACAAAACCCTAGGCCGCCGATGGGCAAGGTCGCGAGAAAGAAGGAAATACGCCAAAAATGAAAATGTAGTTGAAAAAGTAAAAACCTAAAAAAATAAATCTTTTGTGAGATGGGCTAATTTAAATAAATAAATAATAAATATATGCATAACTATCAAAATATTTAAGAATTTTGAATTTATCAATCATTTTCTACCAACTCATACACCACATCACCTGTTAACATCTCCTTATCGGTCCAATCAAGAATAGGTTCGTTTTGGTGGTCAATGTAAACATTCATTCTTAGCTCGTTCTTAACCATGTAACCATCTTCAATAAACTCAAAATAATTAGCATAATTGTCGATTCTTCTAATATCCTCTGCCAAACTTTCATGAATACTACAATAGTATAAATTATCATAGCTTCGTCTTGTCAGCTTTGAAACCCACAACACAACTTCTCTATAGTTCATGCCACCAAAATCAACATCATGAACTGACATTCTCATAGGGTCTTATTAGATAATGCCAATCTGCACCTGTTAATGTTATATTTATCTTGTAATTTATAGCTTATCCTTTGTTTTTGTAATTATTCATTATATGTCCAAAGCTCACACGAGATTATGTGTGTGGTTCTTTTAATCTATTATCACATGGTATCAGCCTAACAAACTCTCTTATTATCTTCTTCTTCATCCTTCTTGTTCTTCCTCAAACCCTACCTCTATTTTTTCTTTCCCTTTTCTTTTCCTAGTAGCTTCGTTATGTCTACTTCGCACGACAGTAGTTTTACCATGAATACCCTCTTACACATGATTCCTATCAAACTTTCTTCTACCAATTATTTGCTCTGGAAGAATCAAATGATTCCCCTCTTTTCTTATCAAAATCTTACTTCCCATATTGATGGCACATCCATTACCCCATCATAATAGATTCAGGTTTAAGGTAAATCCACCTCCAACCCTGACTACTCTACATGGCCAGAACTAGATCAACGTGCACTAATCCTTCTAAATTCATCTCTCACCGAAGAAGCAGCAACCAAGATCCTTGGTTTATCTATAACACATGCCATTTGGTCTTCCTTAGAAAAAACATACAACAACTCCTCCTGTTGAACGTATTCACTCTCTCTGTGACTCTCTACGCACCATGACCAAAGGTACTTCTTTAGTTTATGATTATAGTCAAAAGTTTAAACATTATTGTGACAAACCTTCTACAATTGGATACCCGAATGATGACATGGATAAAATCCATTGGTTTCTCTGTGGATTGGGTGCTTCTTTTGAGACCTTTTCCACCGTCATACATAATACCAAAACTGCACCAAGTTTTTGTGATCTTGTAGCTCAAGCCGAGGGGCATGAATTATTTCTTCAAACTCTACACGCAACCACTACTCCACCGGTTACCATTGTTTCTCAACAATCCAAATTCTCTAGCAATCGTGGTTGTGACAGTTCTCGTGGTGGACACTCTCGAGGGTTCTCAAACAGCGGACGAGGAAGAGGAGGTCGTCCTCCTCCTCACTGTCAGCTTTGCTGAAATAATGGGCATTATGCCTCCTTATGCCCAAACTTGCACACTTATGCCAATAATGCCCCTGTGAATGATTCTAACTTAGCACATGTGTTCACCTCTCAATGTCATGTCAATACTGGAAGTCCCGATTGGTACGTAGACCTGGGCGACAGCTCACATGACACCCTCTACTCAGCATATATCTCACTCGGCTCCTCACACGGGTAATATGAAAGTTATCTTTAGCAATGGTCATCATTTACCTGTCTCTCATATTGGTCACTCATCTATTTCGAACAATCTTCTATTACGTGATGTTCTTGTTATTCCCAAATTGACCAAAAGTTTATTATCAATTAGCAAGCTTAACTTGGATCACCCGGTTGATGTCTTGTTTTCTCAACCCTTCTTTCACATTTAGGATAGGAAAATAAAACAAGTGATCGCACAGGGCCTATGTGAAGATGGATTGTATGTTCTTCGAGACACTCCAATGGCTTTCATGGCAACTTCTGGTGTTTCGAAGAAAGCTCATTTTGAATTATGGCACAATCGTTGAGGAGATGTCTCTTTTGAGTTTATTAGCTTACTAAATAAACTAGGTGTTTTACATGTTACTTATGTCTTGCCTAAACCAATTTCATGTTAACCTTGTCGACTTTCTAAAAGTCAAAATTTATCATTTGATTTAAATTCTAAACGTTCATTACACCCTTTGGATTTGATTCACTGTGACTTGTTGGGGCATGCACTAGTTATCTCTGATGGTTATTTATATTGTGTAGTCTTTGTGGATGATTATTCTCGCTTCTCGTGGTTTTAACCTCTTAAAACCAAAAAATGGATTATATGCCGTGTGGAAAGCTTTTATCACTCTTGTCCAAACTCAATTCTCTCGAAAATACAAATTTTTTCCGAGCGATGGAGGAACGGAATTTGTAAATAATACAATACGCACAATTTTTGAAGAAAATGGAACTTTTCATCGTCTTTCATGTCCGTATACACCTCAACAAAACGAACGGGCTGAACGTAAGCACTGGCACATTATTGAAACCGGTTAATCCATGCTCTTTCATGGCTACATACCAGCCTCTTATTTGGTTGATGCTTTTAGCTCCGCAACCTATATAATAAACCGTCTGCCCACAAAAGTTCTAGATGATCACTCTCCATTTGAGCTCCTTTATTCTTGGCTTCCCACCTACACCAACCTTCGAACCTTTGGATGTCTTGTGTATCCATACCTTCGTAATTATTCTTCACACAAATTGGCTCCTAGAAGTATCCCTTGCATTTTTATTGGGTACAATAATCAAATATAAAGGATATAAATGACTTGACCCGGAAAGCTCTCGTATATATATCACTCTTCATGCGAGGTTTAATGAATCCACATTCCTATTTTTGACTACTGCATCTCATGTGCCTGTTTCTACACTCGAACTCAGCTCATTTCTGGATGATGGGCTACCTCATGTTGCCTCCGCACCAAATGCCTCTTCTCCAACGACCCAGCCGACGCCATATCAACCCACGATTTTACAAAGGCCCGCTATGTCATGTGGGCTTTGTCCATCTACTACCCTTATGTTTCCCTCGCCGGTCTCTGGACACATCAACAACCCAACTGCCTCTTCTCCATCATCCGATAACGATGCGTCACTTCCCTCTTCTACTGTGCAATCTGCTCCTACCGACTCTGTCTCAACTCACCCAATGCAAACTCGTTCAAAATCAGGCCTTATTGTGACCAAACATACTCTTGATTTTCTATCTCTTGTATTGCATGCCTTACATGTTGCACTTCTCTAAGATATTCCACATAAAGGGTACAAATCGGCAGCTAAACACCCTCATTGGATGGCATCCATGTGTGACGAGATGGAGGCTCTCATCCAAAACTTCAAGTGGCGAACTTTTTTACCAAAAGTCTTCCACGATCTTAGTTTGAGTTCTTTCGATCTATGCTACATCTTGGTCCACCACTCATTAGCTACCACCCATTCACTTGAGGGGACATATTAGATAATGTCGATCTACACCTGTTAAATGTTGTATTTATCTTGTATTTTATAGCTTATCCTTTGTTTTGTAATTATCCATTATATATACAAAGCTCACACGAGATTATGTGTGTGGTTCTTTTAATCTATTATCACAAGTTTAAGTTGTAACATCCGGAATCCCAGGTATATTATTTAATATTTATATTTTTGAATTATGAGAAGGAACTCGGCGAGTTGATGCGTAGACTCGTCGAGTAGGGTCGTGATTGGTCATCCGGATTTACTTTGGACTCGGCGAGTCGACGCTGTTTAATGAAACCCTAAATCCTCCGGGGTTGGAGCCTATTTAAGGGTACTCTTAGCCTCCCATTGCGGCTACCAGTACCTTGAGAGCTCCCTTAGTAATCTATATCGTTTGGAAGGAAGAAGAAGCTTGTATTGATCTTTCTTTCCTTGGTTTGGCAAAAAGGAGGTGATTAAGAGCAAGAGAAGGCTGAAGGAGGTGGTTCAAGTGGTTTCAGAGTCCAAAGATTCCAACTTGAGGTATTCATTCGACTTTTCTTTAGTTTTGGTATTGAACCTAGAGATTAGGGTTTTCTAACCCTTTTTGAGGATGTTTTTGCGAAGCCATTGGTCTCCTATCGAGTCTATGCTTGGATCTGGACTCAAAGAGGTTCAGAGACTTCCATCTAGTATGCTTTATGGGAGGCTAAGAGTACCTTAAATAGGCTCCACAAAAACTCGGCGAGTCCAAAGTAAATCCGGATGACCAATCACGACCCTACTCGGCGAGTCTACGCATCAACTCGCCGAGTTCCTTCTCATAATTCAAAAATATAATTATTAAATAATATACCTGGGATTCCGGATGTTACATAAGTACACTAACAAGTTTGGTGCAAACATTCCGTTGTAGTAAAAATCAATAGTGAAAATTTAGGGCTGTAAACGAACCAAACGAACACGAATAAGGTCTTGTTCATGTTCGTTCGTTTAAGTTAGCCGAACAACAAACGAACACGAACGGATAAACGAACGAGATTTTCTTGTTCATGTTCGTTCGTTTAACAAATTACTTTGTTCATGTTCGTTCATTTATGTTCGTGAACATGCTAAACGAACATAAACGAACAAACATAAACGAACAAAGATAAAAAAACACAATTAAACATATATGAACATAAACGAACATATAATATAGCAATATAATAAAAATAATTAAATATAGATGAATATAAATAAACTTAAACGAACGAACATAAACAAACGTAAATGAACATCGTAAACGAACGTTCACGAACATAAATGAACGAACGAGGCCATTGTTCATGTCCGTTCATTTAACTAAACGAACGATAATTTTTGTTCATGTTCGTTCATTTATTAAATAAACGAACATAAACGAACTTCCCGCCGAACAGTTCACGAACGGTTCGCCGAACGTTCAGTTCGTTTACAGCCCTAAGTGAAATACATAACATTAGATGATTCCATTGTAGCGTGTACAGTCGACGATTTTCAATTCCAACTTTATTTCCAAACAATGAACTCCTACGATCAAGTGATTTCTCAAAAAAAAATAATAATAATTAATTGTTAAGAGCCCTAATTAAATGATGTCGACTCACCCTAATTAAATGAAATGGAATTCGGACAAAATATGTAACATAAACATCATATACCACATATTTTCTTTTAAATTAGTTAATTTGACTTACCGGTTAAAATTGATATTAACTGATAGTATTGATGTAATTTAAACAAGTAAAACAAGATAGTTGTTTTTTTATGTACAAAAAAAAAGAAATTACTGATATATGAACATGGATAAAAAGTAATTACCCTCCTAAATCATTTTTCCTTTTATATTGGTTTGGAGTTTTTGTATTTTGTATATTTAGTTATTTTAAACTTGGCAAGGAAATGATTTTCATATGTCGAGCCAGGTATGTTAGAATCAGTTCAAATCCAAACAAGGAGAAAAAAACATATAGCATTCATTCATGATCCAAAAGAAAAGATAAAAGATAAGACGTACGTGCACACTCAGTCCATGTGCGATTGTAGTCCAAAACCAAAACCAAAACCCTTATCAATATGTACAAAATTTGGTAAAAAAAAAAAAAAAGAAAGAAAGAAAAAACTTGCTTTTACGTTAGTTAGTAAGTAGTAGCAGCTTCTAGTAGAGAAACATCTGAATTCACAACTCTAGGCCCCAGATAGATAGATCTGTATGTAGATGAACGTAAAACTAAACCGACTGTGACATCTCATGACACCGTCCGACCATAACAAACTGAAGCAATATACAGATTCTTCCCCCATTTTTCCTGTTGCATCATTATATTATTTATTAGTTATTAAATCAACTCAAATAAATAAATAAGCTAAGGTCAATGAGGCAATATTTGAAAATTTTGTGTAAATGAAAAAGATGGAAAAGACAAAAACACCCTTCTCCATATCATGAATCATCATATATCATGACAAGGGATGAAAGATGAAAAGAGCATTTTCAGCCTTTGCACATACAAGTAGGGTTGTAAACGAACTGAACGTTCGGCGAACCGTTCGTGAACTGTTCGGCGGGAAGTTCGTTTATGTTCGTTTATTTAATAAATGAACGAACATGAACAAAAATTATCGTTCGTTTAGTTAAATGAACGAACATGAACAATGGTCTCGTTTGTTCACTTATGTTCGTGAACGTTCGTTTATGTTCGTTCGTTTAAGTTTATTTATATTCATCTATATTCAATTATTTTTTAATATATTGCTATAATATATGTTCATGTTCAATTGTGTTTTATTATCTTTGTTTGTTTATGTTTGTTCATTTAGCATGTTCACGAACATAAATGAACGAACATGAACAAAGTAATTTGTTAAACGAACGAACATGAACAAGAAAATCTCATTCGTTTATCCGTTCGTGTTCGTTTGTTGTTCGGCTAACTTAAACGAACGAACACGAACAAGACCTTGTTCGTGTTCGTTTGGTTCGTTTACAGCCTTATATACAAGAGATGAAAAGCAAAAACTCTTCCCACCTTTTCAGATTAGAAATTGCAAATGTATGTATGTCATGCATAAGAAATGATATTTATTATTATCGTAAAAATAAAACAGGAAAGGTGAGTGCTGACCTTAACATGTGTACTAGGAAACGCGGAAGTGCGCAATGTTTCCTGTGTCTCATCTGCAGGCTTTCTTCTTGGGACACTAAGAACAAAAGCAGCCTGGTCCCAGGTTGCAGCGGTTGATGTTATCCTATATCCACCATCCCATCTTCTATGAATACCTTCACTCGGATACAAAAAGTCCAGCTCCACCACCTGCAATCAAATCAATTCACTTATTAAATATGTATAAAAATACCAATCAACCCACCAACACTTTTGTTAAATCAACACAGTAACACTATTATTAAAAAACTAGGACTCAAATTTTGTAAAGGAGCTGTGTTTTAAATCTGGAAGAAAAAAAAAAACCTGATCAGAAAATCCAGCACCACGGGACATAACAATTGCCCATTTACTTCCTGCAGTTGCCATAGCAGTCACATGAAACCCCTCTCTCCATTTTTTATTTATCCACTTAAATGGAAACGCTTCACTCACTTTATACGACTGCTGAATGTATTGAGTACCTACTTACACACACACAAACATAAATACAAGAACAATTATGACTTAAAAAAAGATAAATATAACAATTTTGCCCTTACCCCTCGACATTACAACCAAGGAGCTCCCATTGTTGGCACCTGCTATTGCACTTATGTAGTAGTTCTTCTCCCATTGTTCCATAATCCAATCCTTCATTAACATAATAATGAATCGTTTATGGAAAAAAAACAAACAAACAAACAAACAAACAGGACCTAAAAACAAGGAATGCATGATGAACCTTGTTGAGAAACATGGGGGAGAGTTCATAAACTTGATGAGTGAATCCAGTTCCAGCATCCATGATAAGAGCCCATAAGTTTTGACAAGAAGCCACACTGCTGATGAATAATCCATCTTCATTTCCTTTCTGAATATGTCCATGAAGTCTCACATCTGCCACGTTATAATGATACCTACAACACACAACAAATTTCTCAAAAACTTTTTTACGTGCTTTCCACCACACACACACACACACACACAAAAAGAGTCCTACCTCTGTTTCATTGGGCGACGTGCATTGTAAACACTTATCCATTGAGTTGCAGGTGTTCCCATTCGAACCTTCTTCTTTGGTTGTTCTTCATCTCCTTCCTCCATTGTAAATCTTCCTCTCTTGTGCCCAACTTGATACATAAGCTGTAACAGCATACATACAAACATGTTGCTGAGAAGGGTATTCTCAACTTTTCACACCAACAGAAGTTAAATGCCGCCTTCATTCAAACATACGTAAATTTTGAACACATACCTTTTGAGCACCTTCGGTGTTGATGGGCCTAATATCAGGATTTGGGCCAACAATTCCATCAAAAAGTGAAATATATTTTGCATAATTCGGTTCCTCATCAAACTTCAAATTCACAACATATTCAACAAAGTGGCGAAATGGAGCAGGACAGAAGGCACAGAGTGTTTCTGGAGGAGTTGCCATCTTCTTCTTGCAAACTTGGAACCCTTTGTTTTCTCCCTAAATAAAATAAACCACCATGTAAGAAGAATAGCAAGATACTTTCCAGAATACAAAAGTCAAAAAGTCAAAAAGTCAAAAGTCAACCTGGAATCCTTGCCATGGTAGTCGACCACGAAGAAGAAACACAAGCGTATAAGCAAGTGACTCCAAATCATCCCTTCGACTTCCTGTTCTTCCAAGATGAGCATGTACACTTGCATACCGAACAGTTCCCCTGAATAAATAAACTCAAATTAAAATTAAATGGAAAAAAAGAAAGATAACAGGAAACAAGAAAAGATCATCACAAACGTACCTAAAAACATCTGGTCTTTGATCATATTCAACATGAGATCCAGATGAAGTATCTCGCCACTTGGTGGCTGAAATATAAAATTATGTTTTAGTTTTTTGTTGCATTGATTAATATATATATAAATGTTTGTGAAAAAATACCCAAAAAGATTAATGATTTACCTAAACCAAGATCAACAAGAAATAGTTTCTTCTCATCTGATGTTCCTGGAGAACCAAGCAAAAAATTCTCAGGTTTAACATCACCATGTACATACCTGCAAATTGCAAGACATCGTTAACTTTAGATTATATCATTATAGATACCATACTGTGTTGAAAAGTTAAAAATTAAATAAATAAATAAATAAAGACTACCCTCTAGAGTGGATCTTTTCTAATATTGAGATGGCTTCAATGGCAATGCATGCAACCATTTCAGTCGACATCCTAAAAAAAATGAAATAGTTAATAAAGTATCAATAGATTGTAACTGGTTAATGGTTAAAAACAAAGCAGAAAATTTGGACTAAAAAATGAAACAAGATTCATTCTTGAATCAAAACTAAAAAACAATACTAAGCACAGGGACCAAAAATGTAGTTTATTCAATCTCTTTAAAAGGCATAGTGAAATGGGAAATTACGTGTGTGAGTTGTTATTCCAGACATCCCATAAGCTAGGTCCAAGCATGTCCATGACCTTAAAAAAAAGTATAAATGTTAGCTAGCATCCAATAAAGAGTGAATATTGTACAAAAAGAATGAAGTTAAATACATACCATTATGTAGTATTCACCTTGCCTACCCTTAAAATGTACACGTGGTACACCATGACTTCCACCAAGAGCACTGAACATTACACACCAATAAATCATCAATTTAGCCATTTGAGAACCAAAAATGTCAAAGCATACAAAAGTTGAAATGGAAAAACGAATTGACTTACTTGTAAACCTGCCATTCATATGGTGGCCCATAGTTACATCCTTTGCTGCTTCTGTGTTCAAATTTCAATGCAACCTTTTGAATCACATGTAATAGATTAGATGACATTATTCATTCTTGCAACTATTATATGAGAATATGCAACCAAAAAATACTATGTGATACCTCTATTGCTCCAGGACCAGTTCTTTCATTAGGAACTGGTGCATTCATGCGTCTCCCAACATATACCTGCCCAAATCCTCCCTTTCCAAGTTTTCTCTCAATCTTATATGATGGGGAACTACCAACTTGGACCTGTTGTTGATGAAAGACATACACATTATTAAGCAAAGTGGACAGAATGAAAGATAATTTTAAAACCCATATAGACAAAAATGCCTTGTTTAACTGAATGTACTCAAAACATGCTTCAGGGATAAGACTTCAATCCACATCTATTGTTCATATACAAAAAACTTCATTTTTTGATACTCAATAACAGCCAAAATTAATCAACTGTTAGATTAAAAAAGCTGTAGAATATTTGAAGGGGATATGAAACCAAAATCCAAAAACACAATGAATAAACCAAATAAACACAAGCTTGACTTTAAGCAATTAAATCCCTGAAAAGCAATGTAAGAGAATCTATAAAGCTAGAACAGACCATAAATTCCATCAGATGGGATAAAATACTATTAAATTACTCAGGCATCAAGCCATTGAATATTAGCAAAAATCCAATCCATGATGACAGAAGCAAATGTCTAATCATATAAAGTGTTAGGATATATAACCTTCCAGTTATTATTTTAATAGATAAAATTAAGACTTAAATTGAAAGAGAATAGACTTTTACCCTTTCAGGAAGTGGCGCAGTGCTGCCTTCTTCTTCAGCACCCAAATTCTTATCGGCGCTCAGGCCTGCACTATCGTAGTCATCCATCTCCTTTTCCCCAACTTCCTCCTCTTCTTCTTTTTCCTTCTTTATCTCCGCCGCTGCTAATCCTTCGTTTTTATCTTTCTCTTCTTCCTGTGGCGTCGTTCTTACTGCATTCTTCTCATCGGCGTCTTCATCGCTCACCACCGCCGCTTTCTTCCTTCCCCGTCCGTTCTTCTGTACGACTGGATTAATTTGTCCTGTTTTCCTATTAGCTTTTCTCCCTTTCTTGATCGTTTTCTTCTCTTCCTCTTTGACTGGCTTCGGTTTGGTATTATCAGCAGCAATCGGTCGTTTCGATGGTCTCCCTATGCGTACTCCGCTACGCAATTGAGGCATTATCGATCATCCGTAAATCAAAATTGAGTAAACATAAAAACCTAATTCCATCATGACGCCGTATCGATCACTATATGAAATTCAACCAAATACGCTATGAAAAAATCGAATCAGTGTATGTACAGTGAAATTTTACTCGAGTTACGGTTCCGATTGATGAATTTTTCAGAGATCTGTGGAGGGAAACGAAAAAATGCTTCAAAATTAGCTAAAATCGGAATTCATAAAAAAGAAAATTTCACAATATGCATAAATAATTGTTTACGCATCCTAGGGTTTATGCGTGTGAATTATATTGGAGAATTCTAGTGAGATTTCAGCGAGTGTAGAACAAGGTGTTTCAATCGCTTTGTTGGCGAGTGTGGCGGTGATTTATTCGTGTTACCATAAGCAAAAAGAAATTTCCAGAACAAATAGGGTGGAAACTAGAAAGGCATCGTCACATAAGTTTGCAATATTTGCAATTTAGCCACTAAGCTTTATTTTCTTTAACAATTTGAGAAAATGTGTGAAACCCCACCCCAATTCGAGTTTAAGTATGGTTCCACATGAGAAACCGAATATAACCTACATGTCCAATTGAACTACGAGCTAGAAGTCTTTTTACTTTCGTATGGACCATGTTATCAGGTGTTGTTTGGTTCACAATGATGGTGGAAGAAGTGGAATTGAAAACGGAATCTGTCAAGAATTTGAATTTAATTCTATGTTTTGTTTGATTTAGGGTTTAGGGTTTATGAAACGGTTGGCTGGAAAATAGAATTGGAATTTATGTTAAATGACAAAATTATCATTTTGTCTCGTCATTTTACTTTGTTTTATAAGTTATATGTAAACATATATTATATAAATTATTAAAATAGTAAAAATTTAATTTATTGATTGAACATTCATGCCAATATATTACGGAAATCATATTAATAAACATCATAACTTAAAGTCATTCAACTTCGCATCATAATAATGTTACCAAAAAGCATAACAATATTTCGATACATTCCTATCGAAGATACATAAAACTTAAAAATACAAAATATCAAGCAACATCATAATAAACATTCTAAAAGAACTTAAAAATCCAAAATCCGAATTAACATCCTAATAAGCATCCTAATTAATAATATTATCCTTCCAAAATGTATTTGACCCAAACCTCTCTATCGCCTTCTTCAATTTGCCAAAAATTTTGTACGTTTATAGGATCACTTCTTATCTTGGTCAAAGCCTTGAACTTCTCAGCTTAACTTAATGAATTCATCTTTAAAATCTCCGGATGGATCTTCTCACTCAGTTCATTGATCTTCATGTCAAATTTAATACCTTGATTCAAGTCCTTTGATATTTCTTTAAGAGTTTCAGTAATTAAACCAACGCATTATGGAACACATCGTAAGTACGAAGTTTCCTCTTATTAAAGCGAACACTTGGTGAAATTTCCTCAATTTGCATTGTTGTATTATGGATAATTTTATGTTCATACAAATTCATATCATATTAAGGTTGTAATGTAATTTTCTACAAGTAAATATAACATTGAAAGTGTAAACAGGAAGCATTTTGCTATTGTTGTTAAATAGCACCATTCGTTTTCACAAATGTTGTTGTTAAAAAAAAGATGAACAAAATCAGGAAGCATTTGTTGTTGTTACAAACTATTTTCATTGATTAATGGAGAACAATCTGGTTTTCAAGAAGATAAACAATATTGTTTTCACATAAACAATAGATTTTGAATAAGCATCGATCTTCACTGGATTCGATTTGTTGTTTTTACATACTCGATTTTAACATAAAATTGACAAATTCAATTTTCACTTAATCGATTTTTAGGAAGATAAAAAGCCCAATTTCGACTTTCACATATTCGATTTTCACATATATGGATTTTCACAGCAAGAAACGGGGTTCAATCAATAGAAAACCATCGATTTTTTACAGCAATTTAAGAGGGGGAGAGAGAGAGAGCGCCAGATATTCAGAGTGAGAGACATCGAGATCGATAGTTGTAGCGATACACATACCTGGCAAAGAGATGGATAAGATGAGTTGAGTGTGATGTTAGTTGCAATTCAATTTTGACGGAGATATGGAGTTTCGGCTGCAATTGATTTTGACGAATAAGTAAGATAGGGTTTGGTTTTTAGAATTGTTTTGTTAAAATGTTTCACTTTCCTTGATAACATAAAATTATGTGGTATACTAGTTGATTATGTGGTACGTGATATGCTAGTTGTCTTGTGATACTTGCATTGAAGATCTCGGGGGAAGCCCGTGGCACTTGGATGTCAGACCATGTGGGGGTGCCTATGGCTTTCCAGGTAAAGATCATGGGAGTGCCCATGACACTTGGTTATAAGACCATGTGGGGGTGCCCATGGCTTTCCAGGTAAAGACCATGAGGGTGCCCATGACACTTGGTTATAAGACCATGTAGGGGTGCCCATGACATAGGGGTGTTGAATGGGTAATTTTTTCGAGTTTCGGGTAATTCGGGTTTTTCATGTTAGAAAAATTACCCGTTACCTTACCCAAACTAGATTCGGGTAATTCGGGTATCGGGTCGGGTTTGGGTAATTCGGGTATTACCCGAAATATATAACTTTTTTTTTTTGAATTTCACCTGAAAATAAATTTAATAAAATAAATACGTCGTGCTTTATTAGTCTTGTTTATATAAACTGTAGCACCTGGTTCCTGGTATGTAAATTTTATTTGAGTGTTTTCCATTTTTAGCCTTGGACTCGGCGAGTCATAGGTCCGACTCGCCGAGTAGAGCCGGGACCCGGGACACGTTTTAAGTTGGCGACTCGGTGAGTCCATATCCTGGACTCGGCGAGTCACCGCTGTTGGATGAAACCCTAAGTTTCAAGGGTGTTTGCACCCTATTTAAACTCTCATTCCGCCCCAATCTCGCCCCCATTCACCCTCAGAGCCCTATACCTTATTCAAGAGTTGTTTCTTTGTGAGTTTGAAGCATTTGGTGTGCTCTCTTGAAGTTTTGGAGTGAGAAAAAGAGTAGATCAAGAAGAAGAAGAGGATGTCAAGCATCTTTGAGCTTTCTCAGTGTGTTCCCTAAGGTATGACTCGATTTTCCCCTTGCTTTCATGCTTATAGTACCTTATAGCTCCATTAAAGTCTTTCTTGAACCATTTCCAAGCTTGTGTATATTTGGGGGTTCGTAATAAGCTGAGTAACCTCTAGATCTAAGCATAGTTGAGCTCCAGGAGCTCAGATCTACTGTCTTTATGGACCCATGTTGCATGAAAACCTTAGATCTACTCTTTTGGTGCATTTTGAACCCTAAAACCCTCATAGATGGATATTTACACGTAAAGTTAGAAACTTTACGTGTTATTCATGCTCTAGGAGCCCAGATCTACGAATGACATGGACTGGATTCGAGCAAAATCGCGTTTATGGCTCTTGCATGAAGCAGACTCGGCGAGTCGCTCATATGACTCGGCGAGTATAGTCGCGAGTCTCCGAGATTGTCCCCTTTTAGCTGTGTCGAGTTGTGTAGTGAGTCCAGGGTAGACTCGGTGAGTTGGAAGCCAAAACTCACCCATAATGGAACTCGGAAAGTCGATGCCCAGACTCGGCGAGTTCAAGGCAATCTCCTTAGATCAAGAATAGACTCGGCGAGTTGTTCATACAACTCGGCGAGTCACAGTATAAATTGTTCATCGGATGAAGATGAACTCGGCGAGTTGTTCATACAACTCGGCGAGTAGGATGAATGACTTGAACATTAGTTTAGAAGGAGAACTCGTCGAGTCAACGCCTAACTCGACGAGTAGAAGCAGAATCCAGATCAGTCGTTTGGACATGGACTCGGCGAGTTGGCAAGCCAACTCGGCGAGTCGGGTCAACTGAAAGTTGACTCTGACTTTGACTTAGGACATTATCAGGGGTAAAATGGTCATTTTACCCAAAGGACAGTTAGCAGTATTTGACTAAGTGTTTGGTGGGAATTTCAGCCGGAGGATTTTCGGAGCAACAGCAGCAGACAGACTATTCCCACACAGATCAGCAGCTACTACGAGGTGAGTTACCTTCCAGTAGCGGTGGGTCTAAGGCCACAATGTTGGCCCACCGGTAGGAGATGTGTGATTAGATGATTGTCTTTGTGATATTCATCTAGGGTTGCTACTACCTGTGTTATGTTTATATGTTAGTGACAGTAGGGGGAGATAGTCCCCCAGAACACCGGTCGATAGGGTCGAAGGGGCGATCATGCCCAACCATGCTAGATAGACTATGTGATATATGTGTTATGTGGTAGTAGTAGGGGGTGAAATAGTCCCCGGTATCCAGTCGAGAGGACCGAAGGAGAGCCAGCACCCAGATATGCTAGGCAGTATCCGATCGAGAGGACCGAAGGGGAGGTCAGCACCCAGATATGCTAGGCAGTATCCGGTCGAGAGGACCGAAGGGGTAGGTCGGGCACCCAAATATGCCTAACAATTTATGTATGTTATGTGATTGTATGGTATGTGGTACAATGGGGGAACTCACTAAGCTTTGTGCTTACAGTTTACAGTTTTGGTTTTAGGTACCTCTTCATCGAAGGGGAAGGAGCTGGCACGGTAGCGGCACATCATGCACACACGCTGGTTTCCGCATCTATTAGATTTCTCTGGGATTTATACTCTGATATTTTGATTGGTTGTATGTTTGGCTTTTAGACATGGTTTACGATGTGATGTGGTTGATCAAACAATGTTTTTAATTATTAATGTTTTCTAAAGTAATGTTTTAAAAACGAAATTTTTGGACGTGAAAATTGGGTCGTTACAAGTTGGTATCAGAGCCCTGGTTTAAGGGATTCGGACACACCTTCGGGGATGTTTGAACTCAAATCGAGGGATTAAAAGATTTTGGAAAGAGAAAATGTTTTCTAAAAGGTTAAGCAAAGGGTTTTAAGAAAGAACAATGTGTGTGATGTGCGCGACCGGCCAAGCTCAAGTAAGTATTCCCCAATGTACCCATACAAGTTTATTTATGTTTATCAGTTTCTGTAGAACAACATGCTAGAATAGGACTAAGGATCTAGGAGTGATGCCTTATGTGCCTACTTTATGTGCTTCAGTAAATGAAAGAGTTGCATGCTAGAGTTGAGCAGACAGCAGTAGGGTAGCCTGTTTAGGTTATTCCTGATAGTACGAGTTTCGCATTGTATGCTAGTTCAGTTCTCTCCACGAGGATAGAGTTGCTTGAGATTTTCTTTCTTACGTCCAAATGTTGTTTGCTTTGTGCTATGTGGGCTTGGAAGTGATGGGAGTTAACTGTTAGGTGAATAAGTTAAAGTCACATGTGATCAGGGTTGAATAATCTCAGAGTGTTGGATTTGACTCTATTGCGTAGCTCTTGTTTGAGTCCTAACCATTGTAGAGATGAGTCCCTTACTTGAAGGATTATCCGAGCCTCAGCACATGTGATTGTATTCAGGTAATAGTTAATTAGCATCGCTAACAGGCCTTCAGCAGCTGATGACTGGGTAGGGTGGAGTCAGAGGTTTCCTAGGGTAAGCCTAGGATAAAGAGTAGCAATGATCAGCGGTAGGGGAAGGGACCTGGTTGAGTCGAGGCGGTCCTTGGGGAAGGTACGAATAGATGTGGAAGGTAGTATGGGCCCGTACTACTGAAAGCAGAGGATCCGTACCCGAACTGAGGAAGGCTAAGATAATACTAGGGAACTTGTAGTGGGTGGTATCCCTCCAGGGGTACCAGTATCGCTAACAATTGTTATTTCTTTGTATTTCAGAATGGTGGTACTACGCCCGAGGCCAGCAGTTGGCAGTTCAGGAGAGGGATCGGGTTCGGGATCAGGTTCCGAGCCAGTAGATGAGAGGTTGCGTGAGTTCATCGCATCGGAGATCACCAAAGGTATCCTTGAGTCGACCCCCATTATCTTCGGTCAATCAAGGATGGGATATTGGAGATGATGGAGGATCGCCTCCAGGCATTCAGGAGTGACATGGCATCTGGCCAGTTGGGATCTCGCACGTTGTCCTTTAAGGACTTCAGGGGCAGTGGTGCGCCGGATTTCCACGGGGTGAAGGACCCCATTGTTTCCAGGCAATGGATTGCAGACATCGAGTCTGCACAGTTGACTAGCTTCTGCCCCGAGGGATCGAAGGTGAGGTATGCAGCAGGGTGTTTACGAGACCGAGCTCGAGATTGGTGGGAGTCAGTGGGTGACTCTTTGGGAGCCTCAGCTATCGAGACTATGACCTGGTTGGACTTTGTGACCAGGTTCAGGGTAGAGTTTGCGCCAGATGTCGAGCTTCAGCAGCTGGCCAGGGAGTTTTTGGACATGAGACAGACGACGGAGACTGTGGCGGAGATCACTGCCAAGTTCCGGGAGAGGATATTGTTGGTGCCCCAATATGCGGACGATGAGGACATGAGGAGGACCCACTATCATGACATGCTCCGGGCTGCTATCCAGGAGCATGTTAGTTTTTTCAGCTTGCCCCACCTTGGACTCCATGATTTCCAGGGCGAGGGAGAGGGAGATAGATTTGGAGCACATCCGGAAACGGAAGGCGGGGGAGGGATAGCCAGGAGGGGCTTCGGGGAAGAAGCCCAAAGGATCAGATGGTAGGCCGAAAGGCCAGTCAGGACCGAGCCGCTGCAGGAAATGCAGCAAGACGCACGAGGGGGCATGCAGGTTGGGATCATCAGGCTGCTACAAGTGCGGCAAGTCTGGGCACTTTAGCAGGGATTGCACTTCTTCGGTAGCAATTATTCAGGCGTCTGAGTTGCTGTGTTTCCACTGCAACCAGAGGGGCCACAAGAAGGCCAATTACCCCCAGTTAACAGTTTCAGCGCCGGTAAAGGCGCCAGCTCCAGCGACCCTGCGGATCACAGATGGCCGGCAGGGCAAGGTAGAGGCTCCCGTGGTGAGGAGCCGGGCATTTCAGCTGACCGCCGAGGAGGCACGCGCTGCACCCGATGTGGTGACGGGCATGATTCCTTCCTTCTCATTTATTTATATGATGTTATGATATTGATATGTGCTCGGTTTATGTATATATATGTATTAGGATCGTTCCATGTGAACGATATCCCAGACCAGGTGTGGTTCGACTCAGGTGCTACCTGATCGTTTGTTTCCCTTGCGCTTAGCAAGAAGTTCACGGAGTCTTCGGGCATGTTGGATTGCCCTTTAGAGGTAGAGATTGCCGATGATCGATCGATTCAAGCATCAGCAGTGTTCAGGGATTGTGTTTTGAAGTTATTTGAGGAGCGTTATTTGGTGGACTTGGTTCCCATTCCGTTGCGTGGGAACAAGGTGATTATAGGCATGGATTGGTTGATCCCCAATGGGGCGGTGATAGATTGCACGCAGCAGCTAATGTGAGTCAGGACCCCAGGTGGGGGAGAGTTAGTGATTCATGGCGAGAGGCCACAGTGTGGACCCGCGGTATGTTCAACAGCGAGGGCTAGATGTTACCTTCAGCAGGGGTGCGCAGGATATGTCGCGTACGTGATGGATACCCGGGAGGCGGGTAAGGCGACAGTGAGCGAGGTTCCGGTGGTGCGAGATTTCGCAGATGTTTTCCCAGAGGAGCTTCCTGGGATACCTTCGGAGCGACAGGTGAAGTTTAGGATTGACCTCATTCCTGGTGCGGCTCCGATAGCCAAGACACCGTATCGATTGGCTCCTCCCGAGATGCAGGAGTTGTCTGCGCAGCTGCAGGAGCTGCTAGACAAGGGATTTATTCGTCCGAGCAATTCACCCTGGGGAGCCTCGATTCTGTTTGTGAAGAAGAAGGATGGGTCGCACCGAATGTGTATAGATTATCGGGAGTTGAACAAGGTAACGGTGAAGAACCGTTACCCACTCCCGAGGATTGATGATCTCTTTGACCAGCTTCAGGGAGCATCTTGGTTCTCCAAGATTCATTTGCGTTCGGGTTATCATCAGATGAGGGTCAGGGAGGAAGATACGCAGAAGACAGCGTTTCGGACGCGCTATGGCCACTATGAGTTCGTGGTGATGCTGTTTGGGCTCACCAATGCTCCTGCCACGTTCATGGACCTCATGAACCGCGTATGCAGACCGATGCTGGATCGGTCTGTGATAGCCTTTATCGATGACATCTTGGTTTATTCCAAGACGCAGGAAGAGCATGAGGAGCATCTGAGAGAGGTATTGGAGACCCTGAGGAGGGAGAGCTTGTATGCCAAGTTCTCCAAGTGTGAGTTTTGGTTGCGCGAGGTGCAATTTCTCGGACACCTTGTCAACCAGAACGGGATTCTGGTCGATCCGGCCAAGGTCAAGGCCGTGATGAGATGGGAGGTTCCGAAGTCTCCATCTGAGATTCGGAGTTTCCTAGGATTGGCTGGCTATTATCGGAGGTTCATTCAGGATTTCTCCAAGATAGTTGTACCTCTGACACGATTGACAAAGAAAGCCGTGGTCTTTCGGTGGGGACCCGAGCAGCAGGCAGCGTTTGAGACACTGAGACAGAGATTGTGTGAGGCACCAATCTTAGCCCTGCCAGAGGGCGTAGAGGATTTTGTGGTTTATTGTGACGCGACTATTTCAGGGTTGGGTGCGGTATTGATGCAGAGGGGGCATGTCATTGCCTACGCTTCGAGGCAGATCAAGCCTCACGAGGCGAACTACCCGACGCATGATTTGGAGTTGGGGCGGTGGTTTTCGCCCTCAAGATTTGGCGGCATTACCTCTACGGGGTTCGGTGTACCATTTACACGGACCACACGAGTTTGAGGTACCTCATGGATCAGTCGAATCTGAACATGAGGCAACATTGGTGGTTGGACGTGGTGAAGGATTATGATTATGAGATCCTTTACCACCCGGGAAAGGCCAACGTGGTGGCCGATGCGCTTAGCCGCAAGGCGGCGCCGATCAGGGATATTTGCATGAGGATGACTGTAGTGACTCCCCTGTTGGAGCAGATTCGGGAGGCTCAACAGGAGTCTATCAAGGAGGAGCATCGAAAGAGAGAGCGTGTGGTGGGTCAGGTTTCCTCCTTCGATTATGATAGCCGAGGACTATTGACACTACACCGCAGGGTGTGGGTGCCGTATCATGGAGGCATGAGCCAGATCTTGATGGAGGAGGCGCACAAGTCCCGATTCTCTATTCATCCCGGGGCGACGAAGATGTATAGGGATCTTCGTCTAGACTATTGGTGGCCCTGCATGAAGCGGGATGTGGCATGGTACGTCGAGCGGTGCTTGACCTGCAGGAAGGTCTAGGCCGAACATCAGAGACCGCATGGGAAGATGCAGCCGTTGGACATCCCGTTGTGGAAATGGGAAGACATCACGATGGATTTTATCACAAAGCTTCCCACGACTGCGCGTGGAGTAGATTCGATTTGGGTCATCGTGGACCGATTGACCAAGAGCACCCATTTTATTCCGATCCAGGAGAGCATCTCGGCCGAAAAGTTGGCTGATATCTACATTAGGGAGATAGTAGCGTGGCACGGGGTGCCAGTGTCAGTGATATCAGACCGAGACGTGTGTTTTACTTCCAGGTTTTGGAAGAGATTTCATGACGAGTTGGGCACTCGTTTGCATTTTAGCACCGCCTTTCACCCGCAGACGGATGGTCAGAGCGAGCGGACCATCCAGACTTTGGAGGATATGTTGCGGGCATGTGTGTTAGATTTCGGTGGTAGCTGGGATACCTATCTTCCCTTGGAGGAGTTCTCATACAATAACAGCTACGACGCGAGTATTGACCGACCCCCATTCGAGATGTTGTACAGACGGAGGTGCAGGATCCCGATATGCTGGGGTGAGGTTGGCCAAAGGGTCATGGGAAGCACCAAGGTGGTGCTCAAGACGACAGAGAGGATCCAGCAGGTTCGGAGCAGGCTTCAGACTGCTTAGAGTAAGTAGAAAAGTTACGCCGACAAGCGTCGATCCGACTTGGAGTTCCAAGTCGGGGATATGGTTCTCGTGAAGGTGTTGCCTTGGAAAGGCGTCATTCGATTCAGGAAGCGGGGCAAGTTAGGCCCGAGATTTATCAGACCATTCAGGGTTGTAGCTCGGGTGGGCAGGGTGGCGTATAGGCTGGATCTGCGAGTCGAGCTCAGCCAGATCCATAACACTTTCCATGTCTCTCAGATGCGGAAGTGCTTAGTGGATGATTCAACAGTGGTGCCGTTGGAGGATATTCAGGTTGATGACAGCCTGAATTACATTGAGTGCCCAGTCGCAATCCTCGACAGGAAGTTGAAGGATTTGAGGAACAAGAGGGTGGAACTAGTGAAGGTGCAATGGCAGCACCGCAAGGGTTCGGAATGGACTTGGGAGCCGGTGGAAGAGATGATGGAGCATTACCCCGAGCTGTTTCAGGATCGAGCAACAGACTTCGAGGACGAAGTCTAAAATAAGTGGGGGAGATTTGTAGCACCTGGTTCCTGGTATGTAAATTTTATTTGAGTGTTTTCCATTTTTAGCCTTGGACTCGGCGAGTCATACGTCCGACTCGCCGAGTAGAGCCGGGACCTGGGACACGTTTTAAGTTGGCGACTCGGCGAGTCCATATCCTGGACTCGGCGAGTCACCGCTGTTGGATGAAACCATAAGTTTCAAGGGTTTGCTCCCTATTTAAACTCTCATTCTGCCCCAATCTCGCCCCCATTCACCCTCAGAGCCCTATACCTTGTTCAAGAGTTGTTTCTTTGTGAGTTTGAAGCATTTGGTGTGCTCTCTTGAAGTTTTGGAGTGGGAAAAAGAGTAGATCAAGAAGAAGAAGAGGAGGTTAAGCATATTTGAGCTTTCTCAGTGTGTTCCCTAAGGTATGACTCGATTTTCCCCTTGCTTTCATGCTTATAGTCCCTTATAGCTCCATTAAAGTCTTTCTTGAACCATTTCCAAGCTTGTGTATGTTTGGGGGTTCGTAATAAGCTGAGTAACCTCTAGATCTAGGCATGGTTGAGCTCCAAGAGCTCAGATCTACTGCCTTTATGGACCCATGTTGCATGAAAACCTTAGATCTACTCTTTTTGTGCATTTTGAACCCTAAAACCCTCATAGATGGATATTTACACGTAAAGTTAGAAACTTTACATGTTATTCATGCTCTAAGAGCCCAGATCTACGAATGACATGGACTGGATTCGAGCAAAATCGTGTTTATGGCTCTTGCATGAAGCAGACTCGGCGGGTCGCTCATCTGACTCGGTGAGTCTAGTCGTGAGTCTCCGAGATTGTCCCTTTTAGCCGTGTCGAGTTGTGTAGTGAGTCCAGGGTGGACTCGGTGAGTTGGAAGCCAAAACTCACCCATAATGGAACTCGGCGAGTCGATGCCCAGACTCGGTGAGTTCAAGGCAATCTCCTTAGATCAAGAACAGACTCGGCGAGTTGTTCATACAACTCGGCGAGTCACAGTATAAATTGTTCATCGGATGAAGATGAACTCGACGAGTTGTTCATACAACTCGGCGAGTAGGATGAAGGACTTGAACATCAGTTTGGAAGGAGAAGTCATCGAGTCAACGCCTAACTCGACGAGTAGAAGCAGAATCCAGGTCAGTCGTTTGGACATGGACTCGGCGAGTTGGCGAGCCAACTCGGCGAGTCGGGTCAACTGAAAGTTGACTCTGACTTTGACTTAGGGCATGATCAGTGGTAAAATGGCCATTTTACCCAAAGGACAGTTAGCAGTATTTGACTAAGTGTTTGGTGGGAATTTCAGCCGGAGGATTTCCAAAGCAACAGCAGCAGACAGACTATTCCCACACAGATCAGTAGGTACTACGAGGTGAGTTACCTTCCAGTAGCGGTGGGTCTAAGGCCATAATGCCGTCCCACTGGTAGGAGATGTGTGATTAGATGATTGTCTTTGTGATATTCATCTAGGGTTGCTACTACCTGTGTTATGTTTATGTGTTAGTGACAGTAGGGGGAGATAGTCCCCCAGAACACCGGTCGATAGGGCCGAAGGGGCGGTCATGTCTAGCCATGCTAGATAGACTATGTGATATATGTGTTATGTGGTAGTAGTAGGGGTGAAATAGTCCCCGGTATCCGGTCGAGAGGACCGAAGGGGAGGCCAGCACCCATATATGCTAGGCAGTATCCGGTCGAGAGGACCGAAGGGGTAGGTCGGGCACCCAGATATGCCTGACAATTTATGTATGTTATGTGATTGTATGGTATGTGGTACAATGGGGGAACTCACTAAGATTTGTGCTTACAGTTTACAGTTTTGGTTTCAGATACCTCTTCATCGAAGGGGAAGGAGCTGGCACGGTAGCGGCACATCATGCACACACGCTGGTTTCCGCATCTATTAGATTTCTCTGGTATTTATACTTTGATATTTTGATTGGTTGTATGATTTGGCTTTTAGACATGGTTTATGATGTGATGTGGTTGATCAAACAATGTTTTTAATTATTAACATTTTCTAAAGTAATGTTTTAAAAACGAAATTTTTGGACGTGAAAATTGGGTCGTTACATAAACAAACGAGACATAAACGAAGTTACTCAAGTGTTGAACATTGAGATTTTTTAGTCAATAATACATGTGTAACATCCCAAAAATACGACCCAAAGAAAATTTGTTTAATAGTTACTGAAAACATCATGTCAATATCATAAAATAAAACTCATACGTCAATATCTCAAAACCATAACAAAGTATCATGAGAAAACTGTATCAAGACTGTATCAAATCACATCTATGAAAAACTAAAACAACTCTCAGGACAAACTGAAGCAGTGGTGTGTGCGATGCCATCAACCCGAGCCCTTCCCTTTACTTGTGGAAGTACCTGAAACCAAAACTGAAACTATAAGCACAAAGCTTAGTGAGCTCCCCCAAACTACCACATACCATACCATAACATATAACACATACTAGGCCTTGCCCACTGCATCGGATCGAAGTCCGGAAATTGCATCGGACTGAAGTCCGGAACTAACCAGGGCCTTGCCCTCTGCATCAGACCAAAGTTCGGGACTAACTGCATCGGATCGAAGTCCGGAACTGACTGGGACCTTGTCCCCTGCATCGGACCAAAGTCCGAAACTAACTGCATCGGACTGAAGTCCGAGAACTATCTGAGCATAACATAACATAGCATAAACATATCAACTAGCATGAACACATGAATTGCACACTGCATCGGGTCGTAGCCCGGAATACATAACACATAAACACTGTCTGAGCCACGTAGGCATCAAACATTCTAACTACTGCATCGGACCGAGGTTCGGAAACTACTACTAATTAAACGGGCCGATATTATGGCCTTAGACCCGTTCCTGAATGCTGACTGCTGAACTCCTAAATGAGAAATCCCTGACTGCTGCTCCGGCTGCTTCCTAGCTATCATGGGAAATAAAATACTAAATCAAAATAGGGATTCCTCTGTGGTTAAAATGACCATTTTACCCCTACTATGGTGTGGGGCACAAACATGGCCCAAATCCTTAATTCCTTCTGTAAAACCCTGTTTATTTATTAGATAAATAAATAAATTAATGAACGAATCATAAGCCTAAGATAAATAATTGAAAGTTTAGGGGGTTAAAAATATGATTTCCGAATTATTATAAAGAATTTTTGGAGTTAGGGACTCCATGGTAATTATTTGGGATTTATTTTAAAAGAAAATAGAGAAGGAGGGACTGTATGTGTAAACATGGGAGTAAGTTTGTAAGGAACCGGGTATATAAACCCGATTATACACAGAAACCCTAGAGATCATGTGCAGCCGTCACCCCACCTTATACCTCCCTCCAGCCGCCACCATTCACATCTTCAATCTCCGGCGCCGCTGCTACCTCCGACCACCAAGGTTGGGAACAAGAACCGGTAGCGTGAACCACCGAGTTGCCGCTGTACTCGTTGCTGCTGCCTTGCGTAGTCGTCGATGAAGCTGGAACCGACGCCATCAACCGTCGTTTGCATTGTTGAGCTCGACTATGATCGTCTCCGCCGCTGCAATGCTTCTGTGAAGAAGACGAAGTCAGTGCCCTTCGCCACCTTCGTTCGCTGCCGTTAGCCATTGCTGGTGCCGCCTTCTCAAATCGGTGTCGTCGCATTTAGCCACCAGGTGGGTGGTTGGATTCTTTTTCGAGCAGGAGATATGGGTGTGTGTGGTTTGTATGCTATCATGGCGTGTGCATCACCGTTCCATCGTGTTTGTGTGTAGGTTTTGTCGAATGGTTGCTGTGAAGAACCACCATGGCAGTCGCCATGGTGGCTGCTACCTCAAGGACCGACATAGCGGTTGTGTATGCTGATGTATGGGTTAATTTCGTGTGTGTGTTTATTTCCTTAGTGTGTGTTTGGCCGGAATTCTAGGTTCAAGGCACCACCACCACCGTGAGCTGGTGGCTGCCACCGTGTACCACCACCGACCACCACAGGGGGGTTGCGGGTGTGTGTTCATTTAGTATAGTGTGTGTGTGTGTTTTTAGTGAGTTCCTTGTAAATTGTAAAAGAAAATGGAATAATGAGGAAGAAACCATAACCACCACCGTGAGGTGGTGGCTGCCGCCTCCTTCCGCCACCAACCGTCGTGTCGGGTGGCGGTGCGCTTTGCCTCTTGTGATTGATTCGGTTGGGCTTAGTGAAACCCTAATGGGCTCAAAGGAGCTCTAATGGGCCTAATGAAGCTTAATGGACTCTATTGGACCCAATAAAACCCTAATGGGCTTAATAATATTTTAGTGGGATTAATAGGCCCATAAAGCCCTAATTGACATAAAAGGCCAATAAATTAATAAATGGGCTAGTATTTGGGTTGGAAACCTTAATGCCATCAAAACCCTAATTTTGGGGAATTAATCGAGACACACGAGAATTATGTAATAACTTGGAATATTAAATAATAAACTTTGGCAGGAATTAATCTAAGCAATAATGGACTTAATGGATTAAGTCCTTAATTGATTAAGTCCCTAGTGTGTTAAGTCCTTAGTGGGTTAAGTAAGAAACACTTAACCTTAGTTATCATTTGATGTGAAACCCTAATTTCACTTGGGCTTTGTATTGGGCCATCCGAGAATAATCAAATGGACTAGAGTAATTAGTTGGGCGTTAGGGTAAGGCCCATATGAAGGATTGGGCCCAATTTGGAAAATTGGGCCATAGATGGGCCATAGTTGGGGCCTAGATGGTTGTATGATATTGGGCCCTAGAATGATACATGTTGGACTGGACTGATCAATTGGGCCATATGATGGACTTTGATCCCTAGTTTACTTTGGGCCTATGGATTGGGCCTTGGGCTTGGGAAAGCCAAGCTAGGGGTAATGTAGTAATTATCCAAAGCATGTATTTTTAGTTATGTGTTAGAACCCAATTATTAATTGGGTGTTATTTGGTGTTGACAGTTCGGGAATCTGTCAGCCAGCAGCTGGGGTGGAGTCTGCGGGACTTCAGCAGTGTGGGATTGTGTCTGCGGGACTTCAGCAGTGTGAGGTGAGTTTCCTTCCAGTAGAAACGGGTCTAAGGCCACAATGTCGGCCCGTTTAGTAGCAGTAGTTTCCGGATTTTGGTCTGATGCAGTTGTTAGTTTGTTTGATGCCTTTGTGGCTCAGACAGGATTTATGTGTTAAGTGTTATGGGCTACGACCTGACGTAGTATGCAGTATATGAGTTTATGATCATGTGTGTTATGCTATTTGATATGTGTTTTTGCTATGCTATGCTATGCCCAGTCAGTTCTGGACTTCGGTCCGATGCAGTTAGTTCCGGACTTCGGTCCGATGCAGTTAGTCCCGGACTTCGGTCCGATGCAGGGGACAAGGTCCCAGTCAGTTCCGGACTTCGGTCCGATGCAGTTAGTTCCGGACATCGGTCCGATGCAGGGGACAAGGTCCCAGTCAGTTCCGGACTTCGGTCCGATGCAGTTTCTGGGCTTCGTCCCGATGCAGTGGGCAAGACCCAATATGTGTTTATATGTTATTGTATGGTATGTGGTACTTTGGGGGAGCTCACTAAGCTTCGTGCTTATAGTTTCAGTTTTGGTTTCAGGTACTTCGTGTCTAAAGGAAAGGAGCCGGCTTGATCGCAGCGCATCACACTATGGTTTTCCGCAAATGAGATCTTTGGGATTACCCTCTGATATTATTTTATGATAATACGTTTGATTAATTCTACTTTGGTTTTGACATGACATGATATTACGAATGTTTTATTACACTGTTGGTTTTATCATGATGTATTTAAAAATGAAATTTTTGGCCTGTATTTTTGGGACGTTACACCTTCTAAGTCCATCTATGGCCCCACTATAGGCCCACTAATGGCCCAATTTGCTATATTGGGCCTAGAACCCTTTTATTAGGTCTTACTCAAGCCCAATACTAAATCCTTGGTCCTTAGAAACTGAATTATGATGGGCCATAAAGGCCCAAGGACCCTAAGCCTGAAACCCAGCCCACACCGAGGCCTAACACTCGAAGCCCAAACTGGTAGCGTCGCGGGGCGTACACCAAGGTACGTTGAGCGTACTGGCTGCTGGCTTGTACGCGACACGTACTTCCTTGTATGCCCAACGTACAACTCTATTAAGCCAACATCTCATTAAGTGCTTAATAATTCGATCTAGAAGCTACAAATCCATATCCTAAGCTTATTCAATGACTTAAGCCACAAAGTTGCTTACTTGATGGCTTACAAGTCTCATAAAGGCTCAAACTTCCACAAATAACATTATACTTCCATAAAAACACTAGATCTCATGCATGGTTCCATATAAGCCACAAAGATCGAAACTTTACTGCTATGGGGACACTTGAGCTTCACGGATAGCAATCCCAAGCTCCAAAAACGAAGTTGCATGATAAAGGTCCTTCCTTTGGACCTAAAAGTTCCAAACTTCCGAAAACTCCTAGATCTAGACTTACAAGAGGAAAGTTGGAAGCTTTATACCTCTTTTGAATGCCAAAAGAAAAGATGATCCCAGATCTATGAGCTCAAGGTGCTCAAGTTCTTCTTCTTCCACTTCTCTTCTTCTCCTTCTTCACAAAAATAAGCTCAAAGATCAAACACACACAAACAAGGAGCAAAGAGGACGAACTAGGGTTTCTCTGGAGTGAATGATAAGTGAGGAGGCCAAATGGGAGGCTATAATGGGGTTTAAATACGCCTCAACCCCTAAAATTAGGGTTTGCCACCTGGTTGCATATGTTGGGCGTACCATAGGGTACGTTGTGCGTACGCTCAGCCTCCCTCGGAAACGATCGTTACAAATCTCCCCCACTTGAATCAGACTTCGTCCTCGAAGTCTGCGACCATAAGCTAGAATCTGCCTTATTTCAGTGTATTATGAGTTGTAAGTTCGTAAAAATCCAGTCTTGGGCGTCAATATTAAGTCAAGCTTGAGTTAAGGACTTAATGATGAAAGAGATTAAGAGTTTGGAGAGGTTGGTGGTCTTTATAGCCATGCAAAGGCTTAAAGGTTCCAACTTTATGGCTTAATAGGCAGTAGAGGGCCTAGATCCAAGAAATGGGCTAAGGTCTTAACGGGTTAAGACCAGGGGAAACAGATCTAGCAAACTGAGAGTACGCCCCACGTAATTTTAGTACGCCCCGCGTACCGGGTTGAGGTCCCCGATCAGATTCAAGCACGCTGGAGTACGCTAAGCGTACTAAAGGGGTACGCCCCGCGTAACCCTTCTGTAGGCTTTTGGGCTAGACTTTGTGGTGGGCCTTAGATGTTGGACCTGAACCCTTGGGTTGTGTAATTGAGACTATGAGTAGAGAATGTTATAATTAAGCCTTGGACCCTTGTGTTGGGCTTATCTTGTAGATTGAGGTTTGGGCCTCGGGGGAGCCCATTTATTATTGGGCCTTGGTGGGCCCAATGGGCTTAGGGCATTAATGGTCTGGTAGATGGTCTATCTTTAGACCCAATAAGTGAGAGGTTGGTCTTAGATCCTAATTGAGATAATTGTGGGTTTGGCATAAAGTTAGAGGCCGGTGCGTAGCAGTAGTGTTTATAGGAGTTGTTCTTCATCCACGGTGTGTCTTCTCACTATACTTTACCTAGAGTGGTAATTAAAGTTATGTGACAAAGTATTTTGTATGCTCTTTATATGATGTGATACACTACATTATTTCTATGTGATTTATGCTATGTATGTTTAAGAGTTCACAAAGTTAGGATCGGAAGGTCCACCGAGTTAGGATTAGAGGGTCCACAGAGTTATGGAACTGGAGGGTCCCACTGAGACACATGGACCAAAGGGTTAAACAAAGTTATAACCTCGAGTGGCTAATATGTGTTGTATGTGTATTTTGGGGAGCTCACTAAGCTTCGTGCTTAAGGGTTATGTGTTATGTGTTTCATGTTAGCGGGACGACACCGACTTGATTGTACACACCAAAGGAAGAGTTATGTTTTGAGGATCCTGGATTATTAATTAATCAAATATGGAGTTATGTTTTGAAAATTGAAGAAATGAGATTGTTTTACAAATGTTATGAAAAGTATGCATTTTAAAAATGAAAATTTTGTTTTAAATTTTCACGTCGTTACAACTTATATATTTGGAGTTTGTATAAGTTACAAATTCACCATTTTAAACTTATATTTGATTATTTCAAAATTTGACGTTATTAACGTTTTATTAATAACGTTTTTTATAAAACCAGATTTTATTTTAAAACAATAAATTTGTTACATCTTATGTTCACATTATAAATTTTGAAAACCAAACTCTATGTGATGTTTATTTTGTCCAAAACACGTGAAAAACTAATTTATCAACCACACATAATAATTGCATAAAATTATATGGGCATAAACATAACCAACTAGTGATATTTTTTGTGAGATAACACAAAAAATACCAAGTCCATTCCTAAAGGGACATTTTAAGGGACCAAAAAATATTCTTGTAATGTTGTTGTAGAAGTCCTCACTTAAGTAAACACCATTTTCTTGCAAAAGATTTGAAGAACTTCTTGAAAGTTAAAATTTAACAATTGTTTCTAAAAGTCCAACAACCCTTTGTAAACAACATTAGTGACACTTTTCAGAAACTATCACTAACTTTATGCATGTAGTTAAACTCGAAAATTGTCTTGTTGTCTTAAAAAAATAGCTCCAACTTTATTTCTTGTTACATTTTTTTGTACAAATAATTTATTTCTAACAACTACTCTCTTACTTATAAAAAAATAAACTAAGAAAACTAATTTATTTAATTTATTACATACCATATGAATAAACAAATTATTACAACCATTTTTATAAAACAACCAACACAACAAACAATGGTTATTGGCTAGTTTATTCACATCATACATATCAACATACACATAAATAAACCTTTGTTTTTCTAAGACAACTGTAAATGACAAATGATGCATGAAAACTTTTGTCACATAAAATAACAATTATTAAAGTTCTCATAGAAAATATGTATGAACTTGTTTTTATACAAAACCAAGTTATCCATATTCTCCAAAAACTAAGATTTCCAAAATTAAAAAATCTAACCAAACTTACAAGGTGACTCTGATACCAATTGTTGAGTTTTTATTAAAAAACTAGTTTCAAAAACAAGAAATTTAGCAACAGAAGACTTGATAATTTTTTAATAACATAAACAAGTTAAACCCACCAAGGATCTTCTTACAAAGTTTGGGAAGAAAACAAACACAACCAAATAAGAAGAAGAACAAATAACAACCTTTGTAGTTTTTTGGATCCTCTTGGGAGGCTTGGAAGTTGATGAAGAATGACGAACTTTAGAGATACCAACAAGAAGCCAACTTGATGTGGATGCTAGTCTAAAACTCATAACTCTTAAGCCTTGAAGTTCATAACCAAAGTATGAACTTCAAGAGAGTATAAAAGTAATTAATATCTTCATGACTTAAGAATAAAATGATATATATATATATATATATATATATATATATATATATATATATATATATATATATATATATATATATAAGTCTTTAAGCATTAAGCACTCATGCTTCTACTAGCTAGATTTGTTTCCCATGCTTCTCATTATTTTATATTAAATAAGTATAATATCATGCCCTTCTTTTGAATAAACATTTGAAAGCACCATGCATCTCATTACTTTACATGAAATAAGTATAAGACGATGCTATTCTTTTGAATAAACAATTAAAAGCACCATGTCTCTCATTAATTTACATTAAACTATCTTAAAAGCCACACTCTTCCTTTTTTACTCTTATTTTATAAAACAATAAAAAAAAAGACAAAATCTTTATATTTTATAAACCAAGTTTATAAAATATAAACTTTAACTTTTTGGTAAAAGACAAAAATAATCCATCTAGTCCAAAATGTTGTGCATGACTTATTAATTCATACCATATGATTTATATTTAATGTTATTTGCTAATGAAAATTATTATTTCCTAAAAATAAATAATTTCCAATTTAATTATAAGAGTTAATTGAATATTTATTAAAATCAATTTCTAATAAACAATCAATTATATCCAGTTGTTGTTAGTGTGACTCTGTAGTATCATATGTTAATTAACAATATCACTTTAATATAATTTTTGAGCATGTTAGATCTTTCACAAACTCCTAGATCTTTGAAATCCATTGAATTTTATCAATGACACGTTTAATCTCGTTTAATTTCAATTACATGAAACTGCATCGCAACTGTCGTCATCCCCCCGGTCAACATAACAACCATTTCCACCGTCGGAACCGCCAACCCCGAAAAATACCTTCGTGCACGTCCTACCTAGCTCGCTCACCTTTCAGCCATTTGACAAACATTTCCCCCCTTTATCTACTCTTCGAACTGACTTCCAGGACCTTGAGGACAATGTCCATGTTAAGGGGGAAGGAATTGATACGTGTCTCGAGCCATACCGAAGGCCGCTTCCATGGCCAGACCCATCAAAGATGTTGTACATTAAATAGGCAAGCCTTTTATGATACTCTTGCAACACCTTCCGTATTGTCATTGTCATTAAAGCTTTGCATGGATATGCACGTTTGGAGTCCCACGATTCCATGTTACTACTTTATAGTTTTTCATGCATTTTCTCATTACTAGGAGATAGATAATTATTAGCATTAAGTCCATTACTCCATGTTTCTAAGTTTTAACTAGCATTTTCATTTCTTTTGTTATATAAATTGGTGTATGTTGCATTATGGAAAATGTAGAGAAAATTGATCCAAATTCTAGTATCTTTGGAGACTAGCCATCTTGACTGTCTTTAAATCGACGAAGAGGTATTGACAAGATCTTCAACTCTTATTTAGATTGTTTTTCATAACAATAAACTGATCTTAATTTCGGTTTCTGTGTCGCACATTGCTGTGCTGCAACTTCCAAAAACCATAACTTTCTCTTATGAACTCAGATTTGAACATTCTTTATATGCATGCTCTCGGTTTTGAGATTACTATAACTTTTGTCAAGACTATTTATTCTAAATAATCTTCTATAAAAAGCGTTTATTTACATGGCTGATCTTTTATACTGTAAGGTGAAAATGAGATGTTACAAAAGTCAGGTTGTAATGTCCTATGCATATAATCTAACAATTAGGCTATGTTTGGCGCGCCATAAGTTAGCTGATAAGCTAGCTTATTTTCCAAGTTTGTTTATGTTGTTATGTTTGGTAAGCCAAACAGTAACTTATAAACTAGCTTTTTAAAAAACTATTTAGACTAGTTTTTTAGGAGTTTTTAAATTTTTTTCCAAATATACCACCTAATTAATTATAGTAACACATTTATTTAAAATGACATTTTCTGTATTTCAGTTAACTTTTCAGTTATCAGCTAGTTTTTCAGCTAGTACGCTGTAGCCTTAGGCTGTGTTTGGCACGCCACAGCTAGCTGATAAGCTAACTTATTTTTTGAGCTTTTTTATGTTGTCGTGTTTGGTAAGCCAAAAAGTAGCTGATAAGCTAGCTTTTTGAAAAGCTACTTAGATTAGCTTTTTAGGAGTTTTTTAAAATTTTTTCAAATGTACCCCTTAATTAATTATAGAAACACATATTCTTACATGTCCTTTTATGTAATTTTACATATTTCAGCTAGCTTTTCAGCTAGTTTTACCAAACGTTATTTTTTATCAGCTAGCTTTTCAGCTACCAGCTAGCTTTTTATTTAACAACTAGCTTTTCAGCCATCAGCTAGCTTTTCAGCTAACAACTAGCTTTTTAGCTAGTCCGCCAAACATAGCCTTAGTGCTGACAAGTGAGTACTGATAGGAAAGGAACTTGCATTTAAATTAACATGATTCACAAATTGCATCCATTAGTATCATGATTTTGAGAATCTTGCATTCATAATAATCATGATTTTGAGAATGTTTGCATTTTATTTTAAAAAGGCACAGTTTATGCAATAAGTGGAGAAAGGAAATAACACAAAAATGTTTACACTGAATTTGACAATGGGTTGTGGGATATGTCATGTCCTAGGGGTGTTGAACGGGTACTTTTTTGGGTTTCGGATAATTCGGATCGGGTAATTCGGGTTTTTCATGTTAGAAAAATTACCCGTTACCCTACCCAAACTAAATTCAGGTTTGGGTAATTCGTGTATCGGGTCGTGTTTGGGTAATTCGGGTATTATCCGAATTTTTTTTTTTTGAACTTCACCTGAAAAATAAATTTAATAAAATAAATATATCGTGCTTTATTAGTATTGTTTATATAAACAAACGAGACATAAACGAAATTACTCAAGCTTTGAACGTTGAGATTTTTTAGTCAATAATACATGAGATATCAAGTAATTTTTTAACAACTTAATCTAATCTAATAAGATGTTAAAAAAACAAATACCTAAAGATCTTAATTTAAAAGTTTAAAATATTTAAGATAAATGTAGCCATAAGTTTTGCCATGTTCTGAAGTTTCGTCAAGATCATGAGTTTGTTAGTTGCAATAAAAACTATAATCTAGAAAACAGTTAAGTTTTAACGAACGTGATGATACATACAAATTACTTTTAATATTGTTAGTGTCATATTGTCATAATAAATATATTTATGTTTTACAATAATGATAGTTTAAGCGTGATCAAATACCTGCTATATAGTACAAGCTCTACAAAAAAAGGATTTTTTAAATAGTTTGGGTAATTCGGGTATACCCGAAACCCAAAAAATGTACCCTTTACCCGACCCGAAAAAATGGGTAACCTGATTACCCAGAAAAATTTACCCGATACCCGAAAAAATCGAGCGTGTAATTCGATTATCGGGTATTTTCGACAGGACTATCATGTCCTATGTTATTCTTAGCATTTTACTCTCTTTCGGGTCGTAAAGCCTCACACTTGTTTTAATAATGGGATACATCTCAATATTTGCTTGAGGATGATTTCTAGAAATACAAAAGATTTCTAAAAGACTATCACTATGTGTACTAAAAGTCTCGAGTGGAGGATAACCATCTCCATAAAAGTTGGTATATGTTTAATAGAATTTTCAAAATATAATGTCAAAAAAAAAAAAACAACTAAAAATACAATATGTAACCGGATAGATTTATCAAAAGCAATGTCTTGATAACAAAAAAGTCATAAGTATAATGTCGCACCACAAAGCATGAAGATATAACGCTATGGCACAAATAAATGAAAATACATTGCTATTTTTTGTATTTAGCCATTCAATATATGTAAAACCTATAACGAGAACACTTATATCATCATTCAAATAACAATGTACAATTCTTGAAACACATATCATTACTTTAATCCTAAAAACAACTACACACAAGGACATATCAATCAAATTTAACCTACAAACTACAGAGTTAACGATAATGACGATAGGTTGGAGAATACATGCAACTCTCTGCGAATTTAACGAGATCTTTAGGACGAGGAAGATTAGATGCCAACCCTAAAAGTAACAAAAATACAACAACATTATTAATAACAATTCCCAAATGAACATTTCATTAAGCATTTCATAATGCAAAAGTACTTACCAAGTTCATATGCCCTAGAAGCTACCTTAGCAGCAATAACCGCTGAAATCTTTCTAATCTTCTTGAAAGGTGGATATATAATACCCTTCGCGTACTCTTCTTCTGTCACTTGAGATGCCAAAGCTTCCGCTACACAAGACACGATAAATGAAGATGAGGACCCACAAAATACGCTCTATAACTTACCCATGTGGGGACCACATAAAAGAAAAAGTCACATCAAATTATGTATTTAATTTTCGACTTACCTGCCACCAAAAGGAACTCATCATGCACACGAATTGCACCACACATGATCAATCCCAACCCAAATCCAGGAAATACATATGCATTATTTGCCTGAATTTAAAAAAAAAAAAAAGCAACATACAAAAGTTATTCGATCAAGTATATTCAATTAATCCCAAGTCATTAATTGAATATTCTGTGTATAAGAATTAAGATAAGATTTAGATGACCTGGCCAGGCACGAACTCTTTGCCATCATACATGACAGGGTCAAATGGGCTTCCACTAGCAAAAATCGCGTGACCCTGAAAAAATTCCAAACGCATGAGGATTTAATTTCATCACTTTAATCAAGGGTTCATAATTCATATTCGTTTTTGGTCTTTTAGAAGTAAAAATGATGCACACAAATTAATTAAACTTACTTGACTCCATGTATAAGCTTCCTCTGCTGTACACTCGGATTGTGAAGTCGGATTAGAGAGAGCCAGAATGAGAGGTTTCTACATGTCAAAAAAAAAAAAAAAAACGTATTAAATTTCAAATTTTATGTAATCAATTGTAAATAATCGACATTTAATTTTGTGTCAATGCAAGTTAGCAAGAGAGAACTAACCGCATTAATAGATGCCATCGCTTCAATAACTTCTTTTGTAAATTGTTTCCCAACTCCAGATGTTCCTATTAATATCGTTGGCTTGATTGCCTGCATTAACACACTTAATTAACAGAAGCGATTTCATAGTATAAAAAAGTTTTTTTTTTTTTTTTTTTTTTTTTTTTTTCATATAACCAAAAACAAAATATAAAATAGTATTTTTTTTTTCATATAATCATACTTTGACGGCTTCCAAGAGTCCTTTCACGGGTGCATGATCATGAGCCCATGGTAGCTTAAAATGTTGTAGGGAATCTTTACGCGATCTCACTATCAATCCCTAAATCAAAGGAAACACACACACACAAACACACACATTTAACATTCATAGTAAATCATAGAAACAAGAGTCATGAATCATGATCGTTTTTCAAGTACCTTTGAGTCAACAAGCCAAATTTTCTTTCGAGATTCTTCCACTGTAACTTTTGTCTACAAATAGCAATTTTTTTAGTCCAATTTTCAAAGGTTATTATGTTGCTATATATTGTCGTTTTAGATGAAAAAAATCATGGAGTTATTCACCTTTTTCAATATCTCAAGTGAAATAAGCTCTGCTATACCCGTGCCAGCCTTTGCAACAAAATAAAAAATACGATGAAAACAAGCCCAATTATGATGAGGATGAGGGTATTTATGTCTTTTTGCTTAAATGTGAGAAATTGGTTGAAGAATATATATGATGCTGACCTCACCAGCACCGAGAAATAAGAACGTATGATCAGATAGAGTCCCACCGATTAATTTCAAAGCCGAAAGCAAACCTCCCAAAACGACACATGCAGTGCCCTAATTACAGAGAGGGGAATACGTAAATCAGAAAACGAAAATTAGAAGACGATTTTTGTTCAAAGGAATTAAGTTACCTGAATATCATCGTTGAAAACAAGATGAGTTGATCGGTATTTACTCAGCAACTCGAACGCATTGTGGTTGGCGAAATCTTCAAACTAAAAAGACACCGTGGATTCTCGTTACATAAATTACTAATTTGCTTTTATTTACTTTTTCCTCAAACAATACCTGAATGAGGACTTTTTCTCCATAGTTCTTCTTCACTGCTGTCATAAACTCCTCTAACAATTCGTTATATTCCTATATTTAACAAAAATCAATCACCTTTAGCCTTTAAAAACTGTAATTATTAGAATTTCTGGAATAAATATTCAAATGGTAATTAAAAAAAAGAGAAATTAAGTTAAAAATTAAAAAGACGACACCTCGCCGGTTGCTCTTTTTTGTTTGAGACCGATGTAGAATTCATCCTTCAACAATGCCTCGTTTTTTGTGCCCACGTCAATGGTTACTGGCAAGCACTGTAACAAAAAATCAAATCATGAACATGGTCACTACTAGAAAATTACAAATTTACCCCATTTTCAATGTAAATTTAATAGAATTGTATAAAAAGTAAAAAAGACTTACAACAGAAGGGCGAACGCCTCCAAGTGCGGTATATAAAGAAAGCTTTCCAACGGGTATCCCCATCCCCTGTGATTTTTATATACATTGCAAAAGTTATTAATAATTAGAAACAGAAAATACATTAAAAAAAAAAAAAACACAAACTTTGCAATTACTGAATTACAGCAGTGAAAAATGTTAGATTTTACCTGGCATCCAAGGTCACCAAGCCCTAATATACGCTCACCATCGGTTACAACAATAACTTGAATATTCTTCTCAGGCCAATTTCTCAACACCTCAAGAATCTTTCCCCTGATAATTCAATTCCACAAAGGACACAATTGTAAATTTACCAAAACAAGAACGATTTGAATTTTGACCAGGTCAACATACTTGTCTTTCAAACTGATATAAAGTCCCTGTTGACGCCGATAAATGCTGCCGTATTTCTGACAAGCTTCACCAACTGTTGGTGTGTAAACTACCGGAAGTAATTCATCAACATTATCGATCAGAAGCTTGTAAAATAATCTTTCATTCGTCTCCTGCACAAAAGTCGATGTTAATTTTGACTTATTAAATCATACGATTAGATGATTGAAAAACAGAGGTTACCTGAAGATCCATCATGGCTATGTATCTATGCAATGGAACTTGGTATTGGCGAAGTAAATGCAAAGTTCTTTTTTCCTTCAAAATCAAGAAATTAAGAGTCAACAAAAATAGTATAAACAGTTTTTTATTGCGATTTCTCAAACTACAATGGTGAATTTACTTGAAGTTCCTGAGTGAATACTGCAGGTGGCAAAAGGCCTCTCAAGTAATGCGCGTCTCTTTCTTTTTCACTGAAAGCAAGCCCTTTGTTATGTTGTGGGCTCCTCAACAAAGCATGCCCACTGAAACACAATGTTTATATCATTATATGGATTTCGTTACACTTTGAATTTCGGTTTTTAACGTGGTAAATTGTAAAATAGTGATGAATTTATAGACTAAAATGATGACCTGGCAACAGAGACATTCCAAGGGGTAAATGGTTGACCATCGTCATCATCGTCATCATCAGTTGCTGCATTGTCATCATCTTGATTACCCGCCATTACTGATAGACTACTCTTTCTCTCTCCTTTATCCCCCAAAACTCCTAACAATTGTCTCTGCAAATCAGACAAGCTCAACAACACTATGCAACAACAAAACTGCAATTTAACCAAAATTATAACTCAATAAATACAGGATGCCCACAAACCATAAATCAAAAAGTAAGAAATTAAAAGTACTTTAAATCAACAATTAATGTATGAACTACGTACACACTTATAAAACCTTTCTACAACATGCAAGAAAACAAAAGGTTTTATTAGTTGGGTCAAAATTGAAAACTTCTGTACATTCAGACAAGTTCAAGAACAAAATGCAACAAGAAAACTGCAAATTGAACAAAATTACAACTTAAAAGATGATACCCATTTAGATTGACAAATATCGGCTAAATTGAGAAGGGTAAATTGTGATAAGTAACAAACTACTTCCACTTTACTCTTTTTAAAAATCGTTAGTTTTCGTTATGATTATTTTTGGGTAATTTAGACAAAAATATCGTAATATGTCGGGAATTTAAATGGTTTATTTTAACAGTTTTGAAAAGTTGGATGAATTTTGTAACGGTTATTAAAAGTTTCGTAGTTTAAGGAACATTTTCAAAGTCACGTGACCAAATTAGAATTAAAGTAAAAATGCATTGCTGTTTATTTTAATTTGCCGCCACTTGAAAATGAGAAGCTTTTGATGTTTTTTAACAAAAATTAAGAAATATATTTCCTACCCAGGTAAAAAAATCAAATCTTTTTGGACTTATTGTACACAAATTCAACTTAATATAAGTGGGGGTTGCAAAATTAAAGAAATATTTACATTTTGCAAATGAGATAAGCTCAAGAACACAAAACAAGAAGAACAATGTCACATCGAAAACATCAAGAAACATAGCCCAAAAGAATACGAAATTAAGAATTAATTAATAACATTTTAGATTGATTGTTTAAAAGGAAATGTATGACCTACGCATTATAAAATATCAAAAGTTTTGACTTCAATTCTTCAACTCCAAGAAATGTATCATTTACACCCATGAAAGAAAATCAAATTTTTTTTTAATAACATTTTGTACACGTTTCAAGGAATGTACGCCTACCCACAACAGAAAATTACGATTTTTATATTTTGTGTGCAAATTCAACTGTTTTATGAAGTGGGTTTGGGTCAAAATTGAAGAATCGTTAAAATGTAGATCATCAAGAACAGTAAATTTGAAGAAAAAGAGGTCGTACCAGAGAATTGATTCTCTTTAAGGATGACGATGAGGCCAGCATCAAGAACTGTTAAGATTTTTCCAAAATTTTAATTATTTTGTGTATGTTTGGAAGTAATCTCGTAGCGTATAGAGAGAGAAAGTAGGAGAATTTGGCCCTAATATAATAAAACTTCAAGGGTTCTTCCATTTCTTTCTCCTCCTTTTCTTTCTCTCTGTCTCTCGGTAGATAAGATTTTGCATAGAGAAAAGGGTTGGACCATATGTTGGCCAAGTGTAACTTTATCCTTTTTGCCCTTACCTTTTTATCCATTTTATATTTTCCTTAAAAATAGTTTGATCACAGTAATTAAATATTTACTAGTAATTCTTCAATCCCAACACAAAAATATTAGGAGTTGTAATATCTTATTGCTTAGATTTCGTTATTTTTATTGATAGATACTTCTAATACAACACGGATGTTATTGAATTTTTTTACTATGAGGATCAAGGTTCATATGAAGGACAAACATTTCTATAATAATTATGCAAATCATTTACCAATCTTATTTTATTGATACAGAATACAATAATCCAACAATAAATTTCTATATGTCAATATTAAGGGTATGTTACAAAACGAGTAGTTAAAAGCCCGAAGTCGGAAAGCTTTAGTTTTAATTTGTGTAGAAGTATTTGGTAAAAATAATTGTAAGCTTTTGAAATAAGTAAAACTACATACAATATAAAAAAACTAAAAGCTTTCGAAAGCTACATAAAATAGTTTTTGAATTATGAGTTGTTTGTTTAATATAAAAATTACACTATTATATCCATTTTTTTAAAACTCGTTGTCAAACAAACCCTATTGAGTATCTTAAATGATAATAGATCAGAGCCTAAGATATAGGAAGAACTATGTATTTGTATAACACATATATAGATGTGTATGTTATTCTTCTAAGTTAGTTATAGTTAGATTAAAACACACGATTCTTTCAAATATATATTTAGAACGATCAATAGAGCCATAGAGGGATGTAATATCAATCTTTTCTAATTATTTACTACCATATATCAACTACAAATAGTTCCCTATAATCACATACATAGGTTGTTACCTTCTAATTTCAACAATTACATGTATGAATTGAGAGAGTACCTCTAAGAGCTGCCGTATGCAATTGCTAATAAGTTGATAAGACATTGCGATCAAAGAAGGAATTAAGTGTGTGATAATATTGGTGATTTGTGAAAAAGGAATTATTAGAATTGATGTGTTCAAAATCTATGTAGATCGTATGCTATATATGCACGAGTATTGGTTAATGGAAGATGGCAAAAGGCAGAACATGGAGTATAGAATGAGAGTTATTATGCCAAAGTAAGGAACATTGTTCCTTCCTTTTCTCTTTTTATATATTTTCATGGGGTCAAGTTTGATCTACCAAATGGGTAAGAATTACTTAATAGGATTATAATCGGGTTTTATAATCTTGTTTATCTCGTTTGCGTGGTGTGGATCTTGAGGAACAAATAATAAGGATGGATGAATGTGGAGATGAATAAATTTGAAATTATAAACGGGGCTCAAAAATCCGAATGGATATAACAAGTGTATCTCAAACTGTGTATTTGTTTCGTATGTGTGTTTATATATGTGTACATGAATGCTTAAAACATATCTTATGTTTGTGTTTTTTTATGTGTGCTATAAAACTTAATATTTAAAATTTGTAATTGTAATGTTACGAAACAATTCCAATTCTTTGTATTTTAATATGTGCTTTAAAACCAGTAATTGTAGAATTTAATGTGTGCTATGAAACTTAACAATCATCGTTACAATTGTAATGTATATGTCTGTATATATTTGTGTTGGGATCACAATAATGTTCAAGTTAAATATTTATTAAGAAGTTTAAGAGACAAACATTTTTCTGGAACAACTCGAAAGCCTCCGGCAAGACATTAGAGAGCAAAGAAAAATAAATCTTTCCTCCAAACACAAGGTCATTTCTAAAACATAAAAATACCCACCAAGCGGTATGATTCTATCCATCGCCTTTTTCTTCTTGTTATTTAAAAACGAGGAATCAACCCCCGGTATGAAATTCAAAATTGACACCAAATGTCCAAAATAAGGTGAGTAATATCAATCCATTTTGAAAAAATCTCATTCCATGCTCTAATCTTCACTTCACATTTCAAGAACAGATTTTTCATGTCTTCTGTATCACCCAAACAAATTTGACACTACACCATATGAACATCAATTCATATATCAACTAGATTTTGTCTAAAAACCAAACGGTCTAGTAATAATCTGTAACAACCAGACAAGTTAATACAAAGTACATGTAAAAAAAATTATTTTCAATTTATAAAACAACTTGGTGTATATTTATATTAACCAATTGTATACAAGTAGTTACCAAAAGGATCGTATACCATAAAATTATTTGTAGATCCAAACCGAACATTATCATTCATCTAACAACTCTTCCATCTCTCAACTACTTGTTTTATACTATTATTGGGTTTACTTGATCCTAAAACAGCACACCAACAAATAAAGGTTAAGCTACAAAAGCTTAGTGAGTAACCTACTCATCATACACATACAACATCTACATCATCATAAGATTAAATCAACATCATCATAAGATTAAATCAACATCAATATCTATAACATATATAAAGCCTTTTAAGATTTTTGGTCATGTCAATCCTTTGAACAATATCACTTATGTGGTTTTAAGCCACTATCTACTACTATTTTTATTAGCAAATTACTAACCATGGTTTCACCATGATATATCTATAGTACCTTGCTATAGTTTAATCAAAATTAATTAATAGTTATCAAACATAGGTCTCAACACAAAGGCTTATTTAATAATTAATCAACGATATCCATCTATGATGTTACAGGTACAAAGGCTACCATTTCAGTTAACAACAATAGCTACGGTATTACGACTGTAAAAGCTACCATTTAATTCAGCAGCTATCAACAACGTCTTGCTACAAAGGCTCATTGAATAAATTATCAATGGGTCTTGCCATAAAGACTCACAAATTAAATTATCAACTATCAGCAATAACCAACGACAATTTCATCTATATAAGCTTAGCATACTATCAAACAATAAACAACTATAAATTTAGCTTTACAAGCTCAATATATCATATCATGAAAATCACCTATAGTTTATCAACTATACCAACTTACTTCATCACATAGCAAATAATCAGCTATAATTTCATCTATGCCATCTTACTGCATCATATAAGAAATGATTAGCTATAATTTTAGCTATACCAACTTTCTACACCATATAACAATTAATTAGCTATAAATTATTAGTTATACCAAATTACTACATCATACATCAATTATTCGATTATAATTTATCAACTATACCAGTTTACCACATCATACAATATATAACCAAATATAAATTTAAGTTATACCAACTTACTACATCATGCATCAATTAATCAACTACAATTTTTAAACTACGCCAGCTTACAATTTTTCAACTACGCCAACTTACTACATCATACATCATATAATGAACTATAGTTTATCAGCTATCAACTATGGATTCCAACAAATTGTCAGCTATTATCAACAACATCTTTCACTAATTATTAGCTTATCATTATACTTTTATCAATTCATATATCCCAACAAATTCTCATACAATAATATCTACATGTGTAGATAATTACTAGCAAGGAGTGATATAGGGTTACTTACCATATATATATATATATATATATATATATATATATATATATATATATATATATATATATATATATATATATATATTGTAACTCCCATAAAATTAATGAAAAATTTTAACTTTTTAAAACATTCAAAATCATCATTGTTTACAAACTGTTTCCAAAATAAGATTTATATTAGAAATATCCCAAAATCGTGAAGTAAAAACATGAGGAGGTGCACGATCATGCATTCGCCTTCCCGCGATCCTCAGAAGTACCTGAAACATAATCCAACAACTGTAAACCCAAAACTTAGTGAGTTTCCCCCAAACACTCAAAAACTCTAATCTAAGGCTTGAAACCCAAAGGCTTAACCATTAAGCCCCAAAACCCTAGAGATCTGGGACCTATATTTTTCCTTTCGCCACATTCATTTGAAACTCCCATGACTTTTCAATTTCTTTATAATAATAATTATAAGTTGGTTAATAAGGTTAAATAAATATCAAACCTAAAGTGTAATCATATATAAACTAAATTTCAATATTAAAATAATATCTTTACTTATACTTATAAAACTATATTTTGTTAACTTTTAACATATTATACTTGCTTTATTAGTTTTAATATATTGTTGGAAGTAAACCATTATCATTTTAAAGACATAATTTTGGAACAATTTGTATAAAGTATTTAAGTTATTAATTTGAATATAACATCACAGGGTCAACTTAAATATAAATTTTAGTTTAACTTAAACAACCCAAAGAATATTTTGTAAATAGTTAAAAGTGATTAATTGTAGTGTCTTTCTAATAATAATTATAAGTTGGTTAATAAGGTTAAATAAATATCAAACCTAAAGTGTAATCATAAATATACTATATTTCAATTTTAAAATAATATCTTTACTTCTACTTATAAAGTTATGTCTTTAACTTTTAACATATTATACTTAATTTATTAGATTTAATATGTTGTTGTATGTAAATCATTATCAATTTAATGTTACAACTTATGAACGGTTTGGACAAACTACTTAAATTTTTAATTTAAATATAACATTACAATGTCAACTTAAATATAAATTTTAGTTCCACTTAAAAACTCAAAGAATATTTTGTAAATAGTTAAAAGTGATAAATTATAGTGATAAATGCAAAAACTAAATTGTAATATCAATTTAACTAAAATATTTCTTAAAGATATTTTTATAATCGTTAAAAGTTTTCAAATAAGTAGCTTAAAATAAATTACAATAAAAATAGTTAAAAATAATTCTATATAAACGATTATATTGTTTCATTTAAAATCAAAAAACAATGTTTGATGTATTAAATAATTATAATGATAGAAATTAAAACATTAAGCAAATAAATTTTAAAAAATTAATTAACAATAACAGCTACTTATAAATAACATTAAACCATATATTATATTTAGTTTTATTCATGTATAACTTGCGGATAGAAGTCATTCAAGCGAGTGAGATTATGCAGTTATAATAAATGTATATATTATCATATAATTCAAAATAATCAATATATTATATCAATTTAGTATATATGAATTGTTATATCAAATTTAACAACAATATTAATGCTATATTTAAAAACACATATATTTATAAAGACTTTAACTTTATAGGTATTTCTGCGCAAAGCGCGGGCATTCGCCTATATATATATATATATATATATATATATATACACACACACACACACACACACACACACACACACACACACACACACACACATACTAGGCGAATACCTGCACGTTGCGCAGAAACAACTATATAGTTGAAGTCTTTACAAATATATGTTTTTCTTAAATATAGCAATAACGTTGTTGTTAAATTTGATATAATAATTCGTATACTAAATTGATATAATATATCAATTATTTTGAATTATATGATAATATATATCTATTATAACTACATAATCTCAATCGTTTGAATGACTTCTATCTGCGAGTTACACATGAATAAAATTAAATATAATATATGGTTTAATGTTATTTATAGTTATTGTTATTGTAAATTAATTTTTTAAAATTTATTTGCCTAATGTTTAAATTTCTATTACTATAATTATTTAAAACATCAAACATTATTTTTTGATTTTAAAGGTAACAATATAATCATTTATATAGAGTTCTTTTTAACTATTGTTATTGTAAGTTATTTTAAGTTATTTATATGAAAACTTTTAACTATTATAAAATATCTTTAGGAAATATTTTAGTTAAATTGAGATTACAATTTAGTTTTTGCATTTATCACTACAATTTATCACTTTTAACTATTTACAAAATATTATTTGGTTTTTTAAGTGACACTGAAATTTATATTTAAGTTGACGTTGTAATGTTATATTTAAATTAACAATTTAAGTATTTTGTCAAAACTGTTCAAAAGTTGCAGCTTTAAACTGATAATGATTTACATACAACAACATATTAAATATAATAAATTAAGTATAATATATTAAAAGTTAAAGATATAACTTTATAAGTAGAAGTGAATATATTATTTTAAAATTGAAATTTAGTATATTTATGATTACACATTAGGTCTGATATTTATTTAACCTTATTAACCAACTTATAACCATTATTAGAAAGACACTACAATTAATCACTTTTAACTATTTAAAAAATATTATTTGGGTTGTTTAAGTTAAACTAAAATTTATATTTAAGTTGACCCTGTAATTTTATACTCAAATTAATAATTTAAATATTTTATACAAATTGTTCCAAAATTATATCTTTAAAATAATAATGATTTACATCCAACAATATATTAAAACTAATAAATTAAATATAATATGTTAAAAGTTAAAAAACATAACTTTATAAGTAGAAGTAAATATATTATTTTAATATTGAAATTTTGTTTATATATGATTACATTTTAGGTTTCATATTTATTTAACACTATTAACCAACTTACAATTATTATTAGAAAGAAATTGAAAATTCGTAGGAGTTTCAAATGAATGTGGTGAAAGGAAAAATGCATGGGAGTTTCAAATGAATATGGTGAAAAGAAAAATATTTTTTTTATAATATAATATGATATGATATGATATGATATGATATGATATGATATGATAGAGGTAGGATGCGTTGAGAACTCATAGTTTTTCAAGAACCCAATAACTAAAAATAGAGTGTTAGATCAAAAATAACTCTTTAATGGCATGATTGACATCTTACCAATTTCATTTAATGTTTAATTTTTTGTGTTATTGGAAATATTATCAAAATTTTAGATTTTTTTAAATAAAATTTTTCTATTTTTAAAAAGAATGCAGATTTTTTAATTATTTTAGAAAATATGAATTTTTAAAAAAACTGAAAAAATATATATTTTTTAAACAAAACAACATTTTTTTAAAACACTAAATTTTTAAAAATTAATTAAAAAATATAAAAAAAACTGGATTACTTAAAAAAAAAAAAAAAAAAAAAAAAAAAAAAAAACTATTAGTTTTTTTAACAAAAAAAATCAATGTTTTAGGTGCGGTATATATATATATATATATATATATATATATATATATATATATATATATATATATATATGCATATTTCTTATAAAATAATATTCGTAAGTAAATAATAAAAAGACATTATATATAAGCACAATAGTAGAAGTATTTTATTCAATACAAAAAATGCTACAAAAGTTTATAGCGTTTTCATGTCTCCATGTCAAAATTTCTATATTTTCTTTAATTTTTCATTTTTCACATTTCAATATTTTATGCAAATTCTTCCAAATCTACAAGAATTTTTTTTTAAAAAAAATTGATTAATATAAGAACACTCACAAAAATGCATATGTATATATCATGTAAGATTCACATGTGATTATATCCTGTAAGATTCACATGTGATTATGTAATGTTTACATGTAATTGTATCTTTTAAGATTCAAATGTGAAATTCATAAGAAATGTTTTATAAAAAATTAACAAATAACACTCACATAAAATGCATGTGTGTATATAGACGTAATTCATATGTGATTTATATGTAAATCACATGTAATTCATATGTGATTCACATGTGAGTTACATGCAATTCATATATATATATATATATATATATATATATATATATATATATATATATATATATATATATATATATATTGGACATATAACTTTTCTTGGCAAAAACAAAAGCCTAAATCAATTTTTAATTGGCAACCAGTTAACAAAAACAAAAAATGTCAATCCTATATTATTTGTATATATTGTTTTCCTTGGAAAAAGCAAAAGCATCGAGAATTTATATTGCTTCTAAAATGTAAATGATAATGAAACCCAATAGATATATGTTTTATGGATTTTTAAATATATGAGATAAATATGTATGTACATCTATACATGAATAATTATAAACTTATAAATGATGCAATACTTAAAAGAAAAGTACTTTAGAAATCGAGGGAAAATTGATCAGATAACTTTAGGCGTTCATCTTCTGTAAAACCAAAATAGTCCCTAGCAAGTCCTACAACTACTAGATCAAACTCAATTATCTGAACAAGTAGCACACATAAGCAAGTGAGTGAATGTTATAAGCAACTTTTTATTGCAAAACGTTTTTCTATTTTTTTATATACTAAATTTGGCCTAAAAACTATAAAAAAAATTACCTCAACTTTTTAAAATGAAATGCATCCATGGAAAAACATAGGAAATATACCAAAACCAAGACAATTACAATTTCCCTAACCTAGAAAAGTATGCATTTTTTACTCCAATTCCAAATTGAAAAAAATAAAAGAAAAGAAAAAAGATTGCAAAAGTTCTTTGTGTTGTTCCAAATGATGTCATTCTTCAAGGTATGAAGAGATGAGCATAAATCCAGATATTATTCTGGAATGATAAGAACTTACTAAATATTTATGATCAACATTTTGATAATTGCTCGAATCTATTACATCAGAAAACCAAAGTAAAATAAAATATTAATTGATTTATTTGAAAGAAATGATATTTAAGTTAAGATAAAAGGCTAAAAATTATGCATTTCTTATGTCAGTAACATGTTATGTTTGGATATTATACTTGTGACATCCTCAAAATCTCGGCCAGAAAAGACCGATTTTCATTTATGCTTTTAAAATAATTTCAGAGTAAATCCATTTGATTTGAAAGAATTGCAGAATTTGTTCCCAAAAACAAAACATGATAAAACAATGTTTACCAAAGCATTTCATAAAAGAAATGTATTTTCATTATATAATCAAAACTCGGGGTGTCATGTTCCGATACAGACCAATAAGCATAAACGATAACATTACAAGTCATTCAACAAATATATACATATGCAGACTTGTAAACAAAACAACTTGATGGTTCGTCCATCTTACGCCCTTGCGCCACTTCCTGTAATACAAATAAAACTGAGTGGGTCAGGCTTGGGAGTCTGGTGAGCATATAGGGTTTTCAACCCACAATAAATAATTAAATTAATTATTATCAACCAACAATAACCCAGTTACCCATTCTCATTATTCTCACTTTATATCCCTAAAATAACTAACACAAGGGACCTAATCTAAGAATATTTTCATCGGGGTGACAACACATGCTGCGGGGGTTCCTCAACAATATAAGTCAAATAAGGCAACCATGAGGGGGATGAAATACAACGAATGAACACCCAAGTTCATTAACACCTACAGGTTATGAGCCTGCTAGCATTCCACTGGACTGTCTAGAAAAGTCCGTGGTCGTCATCTAAATTCCGCTAGATGACTGGATCAAAACAACAACGAGGCCTCTCATCTATTTATTACACACTAACTATCTACCCATGTTCTACCCAACATATTAGTAGATAAAAACATACATTTTTATACATATTTTCAAAACCTGTATAGCATGCTTGATCAATACATTTTCCATATAACAGATGAGGCATACACACATAACACGTATTTCATATAGAAATAATCAGATCTGTAAGATAGAAGAAAGTGAATATACATTCACACACATAACAACAAAATATGAACATAACACGTATCTCGTATAAAATACTTCATAATTATACGTTAGAATAAAGTAACAACATACTCACGCATATAAACAACAATATACTTAATACACTCAAACCATACTTGTATTATTATCGTGTTTATGAAAGGTAGTATACACTCACTTGATCAGAAGACGATCGGATAGCACTACGACTTGCAAAAGTAGTAATCCTCACCAGATCTGGAAGATCTCTTCAAAAATCGAACTTCTCGCGGGCAGAGCTTCGGCTCGGAAACCGCACTTCTCGGGATCTTCGGGGCCTCGGGACTTGCTTCGGGGCTCGGGAATGATACCAGGGCTTCGAGATATTTCTTGCACGAAAAACGATGCAAAAACCCGATAAAACGGGAAGAAATGAGCAACTGAATCGGCTGCACTCGACTTCCTTTTATAGGGGCTGGATCTGCGATTTACGCGGGGCGTAATTTTTGGTTACGCGGGGCGTAACGGGGATAAGGCCGGTGACTCCCCCCCCATGGATAATATCAGCGAATTTTTATTTAAATTAAATATCGAATTTATTAAATAAACTTCAAAAATTCATATCTTCCTCATACGAACTCCGTTTTCGACGCTCTTTATATCCACGCGTAGGTGAGACTACGTTCTACAACTTTCGTTTAGACTCCATAGGCTAATTTTGACTTTATTTTTATTATTTATTTTTAGTAGGCCGGGACAGGAAAACTCCGTTATAAAATCATAATTTCTTCATCCGACGTCCATTTTCGCCTATCTTTTTATCGTTTTACTACAATTAATGAGATCTTCAATTCTCATTTAGATTGTTTCGGCTAAAAACCGCTCGGTCTCAAATCGAGCATTCGGGCTGCATACTGCTAAGTCGAAACTTCGAAAAATCATAACTTCCTCATACGAAGTCAGATTTGGGCGAGACCTTAAGCAAAACCGAATCCCCAACTTCAAAAGTCATCGGTCTTCGCTTTTTGTCAGCATAGCTCTTTTGACGATCCTGAGCTGCTAACATTCTTTCCCTAATTATTTTCAACTTTTCAGCAGTTTTATGAACCATCTCCGGTCCCATAAACTGCTTTTCCCCAGCCTCAAGCCAACAAGACGGCGTACGACACTTTTGTCCATACAAAGCTTGGTAAGGTGCCATCTTAATGCTCGAGTGAAAACTATTATTATAGGAAAATTTTACCAGTGGTAAATGTTCATCCCAATTACCTAGGAATTCCAAGGTGCATGCTCTCAGCATATCTTCAAGTGTTTGTATCGTTCTTTCACTCTGACCATCAGTCTGCGGATGGTAAGCTGTACTTAAACACAACTTGGTACCCATTTCCTCTTGTAGACTTTTCCAAAACCTTGAAGTGAAGCGGCTATCACGATCCGATACAATCGTTAACGGAACACCGTGAAGCCTCACAATTTCTTTCACGTAAGAATTTGCAAGCTTTTCCATAGACCATTTTTCCCTGGCTGCTATGAAATGCGCACTCTTAGTGAATCGATCAACGACCACCCATATCATGTCGTGACCATTCTTCGTTCTGGGTAGTTTAGTGACAAAATCCATAGCAATGTCTTCCCACTTACCCATAGGCACAGACAAAGGTTCTAAACTCCCGTACGGTTTCTGATGTTGTGTCTTGACTCTTGCACAAGTCACACACTCAGCCACATACTTTGCAACATCAAGCTTCATCGTCGGCCACCAGTAGTAGGGTTTCAGGTCCCTATACATTTTAGTGCTACCGGGATGAATCAAGTACATGGTTTTTTGAGCTTCTTCCATCAGAAGATCCCTAATTCCTCCTGACTTAGGTACCCAAATACGATCTTGGAATACCTTCAGTCCATGACCGTTTGTACCAAACACCAACGTTTTGCCCAAACGTTCCTCCTTCCGGTCATTCTTCTTAGAAGCTTCGCTTTGAGCTTTCTTTATACTTTCCAAAATAGTCGATACAACTTCAATTCTCAATGCTCTTGGCCTTTTCCTTTCAAGATTGACTTTCCGACTGAGAGCATCCGCAACAACATTAGCCTTACCGGGGTGGTAAAGTATCTTACAGTTGTAGTCTTTAAGTAATTCTAGCCAGCGTCGTTGCCTCATATTTAACTCTTTCTGATTGAAGAGATATTGGAGACTCTTATGATCAGTGAAAAGTTTGCACTTCGTGCCATAGAGATAATGCCTCCATATTTTCAGAGCGAAAACTACCGCTGCCAACTCCAAATCATGAGTCGGGTAGTTCTTTTCATGCTCTTTCAGCTGTCGAGACGCATATGCTATAACCTTTTCTCTTTGGGTCAAAACACAACCCAATCCAACCCCAGACGCATCACTATAAACAGCGAAGTCTTCAACTCCATCGGGTAGAGAAAGTATCGGTGCCTCGCATAGCTTCTCCTTTAGCTTCTCGAATGCTTCTTTATGCTTATCACTCCAAGCATAAGTAGCTCCTTTGTGGGTCAAAGATGTCAATGGAGTAGCAATCGAAGAAAATCCTTGGATAAACCTTCGGTAATATCCGGCTAATCCCAAAAAGCTTCGGATCTCCGTGGGACTTTTCGGTTGTTCCCACTTCATCACAACTTCGATCTTTGCTGGATCAACCATTATTCCTTCTTGGTTAACCACGTGACCCAATAATTGGACTTCACGAATCCAAAAATCACATTTGGAGAACTTAGCATACAGCTTCTCCTTCTTCAAGACTTCTAACACTTCTCGCAAGTGTCTGCCATGCTCCTCTTGACTTTTTGAATAAATCAGAATGTCGTCTATGAACACTATCACAAATTTATCAAGGAACGAATTACAAACCCTATTCATTAAATCCATGAATGCTGCCGGAGCATTGGTTAGTCCAAACGACATAACCAAGAACTCGTAGTGTCCATATCTAGTTCTGAATGCAGTCTTCTCGATATCTTGCTCTCTTACTTTTAGCTGATGATATCCTGACCTTAGATCGATCTTCGAGAAATAGCTCGAACCTTGCAATTGATCAAACAGGTCATCAATCCTCGGTAACGGATATCTATTCTTTATTGTTGCCTTATTTAGCTCTCTGTAATCAATGCACATTCTCATACTTCCATCTTTCTTCTTCACGAATAACACCGGAGCTCCCCAGGGTGATGAACTAGGTCTAATGAAACCTTTGTCCAATAACTCCTGAAGTTGCATCATCAGCTCCTTCATCTCCGTCGGTGCTAATCGATAAGGTGCTTTTGCTATTGGTGTGGTTCCTGGTAACAAGTCAATTCTGAACTCCACTTGTCTATCAGGCGGTAATCCATGAAGATCTTCAGGAAATACTTCCGGATAATCACACACCACTGGAATATTCTGCATCACCTTCTTTTCCTTCTTAGCATCAATCACGAATGCTAAATATGATGTACATCCCTTGGTCAAACACTTTCTGGCTTTCATCAGGGAAATGATTCCAGAATTCACTCGGCGTTTGTCCCTATACACCATAAACGAATCTTTTCCAGGCGGGTTTACTTTAACTATCTTCTTCTTGCATAAAATTTCGGCATCATTGGCGCTAAGCCAATCCATTCCCAAAACGATGTAAAAACCATTAAGTTCGATAGGTAATAATTCTTCGTGAAACTTATTCCCATTAAGGTCGATTAAGATGTTTTTCATACAATAGCTAACAGGTACAAACTTGCCACTAGCAACTTCGACTAATAAAGCATTATCTAGTTTATCAACAGGCAAAGCTAGTTTAAGTCAAATAAGGCAACCATAAGGGGGATGGAATACAACGAATGAACACCCAAGTTCATTAACACCTACATGTTATGAGCCTGCTAGCATTCCACTGGACTGTCTTGAAAAGTCCGTGGTCGTCATCTAAATTCCGCTAGATGACTGGATCAAAACAACAACGAGGCCTCTCATCTGTTTATTACACACTAACTATCTACCCATGTTCTACCCAACATATTAGTAGATAAAAACATACATTTTATACATATTTTCAAAACCTGTATAGCATGCTTGATCAATACATTTTCCATATAACAGATGAGGCATACACACATAACACGTATTTCATATAGAAATAATCAGATCTGTAAGATAGAAGAAAGTGAATATACATTCACACACATAACAACAAAATATGAACATAACACGTATCTCGTATAAAATACTTCATAATTATACGTTAGAATAAAGTAACAACATACTTACGCATATAAACAACAATATACTTAATACGCTCAAACCATACTTGTATTATTATCGTGTTTATGAAAGGTAGTATACACTCACTTGATCAGAAGATGATCGGATAGCACTACGACTTGCAAAAGTAGTAATCCTCACCAGATCTGGAAGATCTCTTCAAAAATCGAACTTCTCGCGGGCAGAGCTTCGGCTCGGAAACCACACTTCTCGGGATCTTCGGGGCCTCGGGACTTGCTTCGGGGCTCGGGAATGATACCAGGGCTTCGGGATATTTTTTGCACGAAAAACGATGCAAAAACCCGATAAAACGGGAAGAAATGAGCAACTGAATCGGCTGCACTCAACTTCCTTTTATAGGGGCTGGATCTGCGATTTACGCGGGGCGTAATTTTTGGTTACGCGGGGCGTAACGGGGATAAGGCCGGTGACTCCCCCCCCCCCCCCATGGATAATATCAGCGAATTTTTATTTAAATTAAATATCGAATTTATTAAATAAACTTCAAAAATTCATATCTTCCTCATACGAACTCCGTTTTCGACGCTCTTTATATCCACGCGTAGGTGAGACTACGTTCTACAACTTTCGTTTAGACTCCATAGGCTAATTTTGACTTTATTTTTATTATTTATTTTTAGTAGGCCGGGACAGGAAAACTCCGTTATAAAATCATAATTTCTTCATCCGACGTCCGTTTTCGCCTATCTTTTTATCGTTTTACTACAGTTAATGAGATCTTCAATTCTCATTTAGATTGTTTCGGCTAAAAACCGCTCGGTCTCAAATCGAGCATTCGGGCTGCATACTGCTAAGTCGAAACTTCGAAAAATCATAACTTCCTCATACGAAGTCAGATTTGGGCGTTCTTTTTATGCACACTCATGGTTTAACGTATTCTACTACTTTCATTTAGATTGCTAAGGCTAAATATCGCTCTAACGTAAATTCACTTTTTACGTCGCGTTGTGTCGTGCCGGTTCTGTCGCGAAACTTCGACAGGTCATAACTTCTTCGTTATAACTCGGATTTCGGCATTCTTTATATCCTCGGAAACCTTGTTTCAACTACTACAACATTATCTAAAGATATCAAGTTTATTTTACACTTAAATTTTGATGCTTGTTTTTATTCTTAATTAATCAAACCACATAATTAAGCAATTAAGCACAAAACACATAATACTCAAATAATACACTTATATTATTTCAAAATGGGTTACAAATGTTAACCTAGACTATTACATTGCTAAAAATAGCAAGACCAGAAACAAAGGCGTTACAATACTGATTTGAGATTTAAATTGATACATATGTAAGGGTAAAATACATGGGCGAGTTAGGGGCGAGTTTAGTAAGGCTAAAGTTAGGTCCCATTACCTATCTAAAATTTCAATTTTATTTAGAATATATATAGAAAAAAAAAATTAGGAACTACCTTGAAAAAAATCAAGGACCTACCTTGAGATTTTTTGAATATATCTTGAAAAAAAAAACATTTCAGATGTGAAACAAATAAATTACCAAATGCGATCTACTATTTTAAATTATGATATTGAGAACGAAAGGGTAATAAATTTCACTCTCAAAATATTAATATTAGTAAATAAATAAACTAATCTGATAGAAAAAAGCCCACAGGCCACAACTCCTCATTTATATTTAACTTTTATAAATCCAGAAACAATGCATAAAAGAAATCTAAAGGTGAAAAATAAAAACCCTAACCGTACCCTTCTTGTTTTCGTTCGCCACTTTTGAATTGAGGTTGGACACTGCCACATACTTCCACTCTCTGTGCCTTTATGTATGACTGGCCTCTCCTTAGGGGCAAGTTCATTAAGATTCAAGGAGGATCTCCTCTCGTCCTTCAGTTTTTTTTTTTTTTTTTTTTTTTTTTTTTTTTTTTTTAATTTTTTTTTTAATTTTTTATCTGTTATTGTTTTTTACATCTTCATCTTTCATCTCGTATTGCCTTATCACCTTTTAGTTATACTTTGTGATACAGTGAAAAAGTATGGTATCTAAAAAATGGTTATGATAGATACGGCGAATGTATTGTCAAATGTAGAACTGTAAAAGTAAAAGTGTGAAACAAACATTTTGTCATTTTATATTGTGTGCTGTCAAATATATAGTGTTAATCACTTTTATTTATATTTTAGTATAGTAAACATTGTTTTTGAAGATGAGAATTAATTTAAAATAATAATATCTTTATACCTTTTTTCATATATGCTTGGTAACAAAAAAGTGATTGTATAAAAAATATAAGATTGAGGTTCAATTAAACATAATATATTGATATTATATAAAATGTGAGATATGTTTTTTTATCAATCAATAAGCAAATTGATAAATGGACTAATAATCAACTGTTTTTCAATACATCCTTATGAATTTTTCCTATTTAATTGCCACTGATTTTTAGATTTTTATCGATTTTAACCGATTGAGTTGGCTGGTCAATTTTTCAATGTATACGATTCGACCCTACCCGTTATATGTATTATTGATTCTTTTATTTTTGTTGGTTTTACTTAATTAGGAACCAGGTTGTTTTTTGTTCTAGATTCGCTACTGGTAAAATACATTAGGAAAACAACTTTCTATCAATTTAGCCTTTAGTTTTACTCTATAGTGATTAAACCATTATACGTTTTTTATTGTTAAATAATAACTACATATGTGATTTACTAGTATCATGTCAAAATAAAATTGGTAGCTGATTAATTTTTTAAATCTTAAGCATTTAGTAGAACAAATAATTACAAATTAAAGAGTGAATTACATAGATGGTCCCTATGAATATTGCACTGGTGGACCAACTTTCTTTTCTAATCATATGGTCATTATTAGGGCTGTGCAAAAAACCGCACCAACCGCACAAACCGCCCGCACCGCACCAAACCGCACCGCATAATGCGGTTTAGAATTTCGTGGTGCGGTTTGCGGTTCATCATTTTATCAAACCGCACTATACGGTGTGGTTTGCGGTTTGTATTTATAAAACTGCGGTTCAAACCGCACCGCACCGCATGTAATATATATATATATATATATATATATATATATATATATATATATATATATATATATATATATATATATATATATATATATACACTTTTTTTTCTTTACTTTTTTATAACTTCAAATCACAATTTAGAAATTATGTATATATTTTTCTTACAATAATCAAATATCTATAACATAACATTAAATCACTATTAGATTAAGATCTCATGTTTAAAAGAATATAGCAACTATAACGGCAATATAAAACAATAACAATGGTACTTACAAAACTATAGTAGCATGAGTCACAATTTATTAAAAACGATTTAACTCGAAAATTGTATTTGTTTTTATAAAATGAAAGCAATCAATTTTTTTAACCCGATCAAGTTTTTGGTTTTTTGATAGATATAATGTTGAACAACTCATCAAACCGCACAAACCGCAACTAAACCGCATAAACCGCCCGCATCAAACCGCACCGCATCACGCGGTTTTGAACATCTGTGGTGCGGTTTGCGGTTTCTAAAATATTCAAACCGCATATGCGGTGCGGTTTGCGGTTTTGACTCGAAACCGCACCAAACCGCACCGCGCACACCCCTAGTCATTATCTTTGTCATATAAAAGATCCATGTGAATATTGCTTATGGGGCTTACTTATTTCAAATTCGTATATTATATTTTTATTTCTAATGGAATGAACAAAGACATTATGCATAAAAAAAAAAAAAAAAAAAACTATATATATTTGAAAGTTATATAAGCACAGTCACTATACACTACTCTCTTGTTGTAATATTATAGATGATGATGATGTTGTTTTAATTTGATTTTGATGCATATTCATAAAAATGTTCATTTGTCTAGAATCCTAAATAGGAATGGATTCATCATCCATGAAGTCAAAATGAAGTTAACGATGTGATATTTTTCATTGAGGCATTTCATTGAATATGTTAAGTGCAAATAAATATCTATATTTTTAAATAATACAAGCGTTTATTTTTATACCTACAATCAACAAAAGATTTAACTCTTTTTAAAAACATATTGACAAAAATAGAGTTCAACTAAACGATTACGCAAAAACAATTTATAATGATCTAACAAATGTCAATAATCATCAATAGAAATAGATAATACCTAATTTTTCATCAACATATACCAAATTTAAAGTGAGACCGGAGCTTATAAAAATCTGATCTCGGAGGTTAGTCAGATAGAGACACCGAATATAACTGTTCATGAATAGACATCTCTTCGGAACCATGGAACAAACTTCAACTTCGCCTTCTTTCAATCATCAGCACATCAAGTGAAAGTGTGGATCTGGTTCGTCGTTGATAATCACAACTAAGAACAAAGCCTTGTCGGTCTATTTGTTTCATTAAATTTTGGATCTATTGATTCTTTGATTCGTCGTCGACGCTCTGTTGATTCATAACACAATGTCGATATGTTGATTCTACGATTCTTCTCCAACGATCTAGAGATTAGGAGTGTGGATGCCTGGAAATAGGACGAGGGAAGAGAGAGACGTCGAGGTGTGGTCGGCGATGGCAATGAACTGATGATGGAGATCCATAAGGATGTGTGTGAGAGAGAGAGAGAGAGAGAGAGAGAGAGATCCAGTGAGGAATAGAGAGAGAAATATTGTGTGTGTGTTTCGTATATTAACTAAACTAATAATTAATTGTTAGGAAACAATATTTTTGATTCCCAATATGCCCCTATGATTATTTATAAAATATCTTTGATGCCACTAAAACAAGTGATAATTACAGTTATGCTATGATTAATCCAAGCCATTCAAAATTTCGATCTAACGTTCCAATTTTAGTTATCAGGTTCTTGGGAAAATATAAGTTCTCAAATGATCATTCCTCTCTCACTCTCTCTCTCTCTCTCTCTATATATATATATATATATATATATATATATATATATATATATATATATATATATATATATAATTTATGGGTCCATTTTATTTTTCGCATAGGTCCCTCAAAATAAAAGCATAATCAAATAGGAACACTTAAAAGGTTGAGAATGCAAGAACAGATCATGAGCATCAAAATATTCAAATCTAAAGCTATTATCAAATTGACCATTTATGTAAATTCTGAAATTGTTGGTATTGAATGTAACTTTAAAAAGTGATAAGGGTATAAATGTAACACCGTGAATTTTAGAACCAAATTTTCATTTTAAAATCATAATATTCTCGAAACACATTTCAAAAAAATCTCATTTATTTAATTTATAAAACACAACTCCATAATTGTTTAATTAAAATTCCAGGATCTTCAAAACGTAACTCTATCTCTGTTGTGTACAATCAACCTGATGCCTTCCTGCGATCCTGAGAAAACCTGAAACACACATCACATAACACGGTAAGCACGAAGCTTAATGAGTTCCTCAAAATACCACATACATACAATTAGCCACTCAAGGCTATAACTCTACGAGACCTTCCTGTCAATGTGTCTCAGGGGCCTTCCAGTCCTACAATCCTGGTAGACCTTCTTGTCCTACTCACGATGACCTTCCGGTCCTACTCTGTGGACCTTCCGATGCGTACCATATTGACCTTCCGGTCCATACACTGTTGACCTTCCGGTCCATACCATACTACTCATAACATATCATAACACATACATATTACCATGATGACCTTCTGGTCCATACCATACTACTCATAACATATCATAACACATACATATCACATCGAAACATATATCACATACTCCTCATAGCACATAAGACCTTCCGGTCACATATAATTACCACTCTAGGTAAGGTATAGTGAGAAGACTCACCTTGAAAGCAACCAGGCGACAGCCTCACACTCAGGAATTTTGACCTAGCTTCCACCTAACACATAGGATAAACATTTCTTAGCAATACTTATTCATACTCAAACATACGCATGACTATTCTCTTTCTCTGTCTAACTCTTAAAGTGGATAAAAGACCATTTACCCCTCCATGGTCTCCATTACACATGGTTGACCCAACCCTAAAGTCAATCGGAGTCAAACTCGAGTCCATAGTCCAGATTTACCCGACTCGGCGAGTGCACCCTTGTGACTCATCGAGTCCACTCACTTTCTCCGAAGTTTCACGAGGATTCAATTCAACTCGTCGAGTTCACCCCATAACGCGCCGAGTTAGTACGCAATTCAACTCGATCGGGAAAACCCTACTCGACTCATCGACTTGGCGAGTCTGTCTAGTCTTATTCTCATTCAGACGATTTCAACCAGATCTATCACTCTAAACCATAGATCTATCATCTCAAGGCCCAATAATCACATAAAGTTTTGATCTTTATGTTCACACATGATGTTATTGCTTCAAAGCACCATTACATGCTCTTCATGAGGGATTTAGCTCATCAACCCTCATTTAGACAACTAAAGCTGGGGCATCTAGTCTTCAAGTGATGGGTTTTGGCCATATGAACATTCCTATGTGCACATAGAAACCCTAATGCTTGGATCTAGGTTTCTCTAATTAAACATGCATTGAATCCAAGACTTCCAATGACTAATTAGGTATAAGAACAATACAAAACCAGAGTTAGAAGAATACCTTGAAACACTTGTTTGATCTTCTTGTTCTTGGAGCTCTAGAGTCACAATTGTCACTCCTCTAATGGCTTACAAACACCAACTAGCAAAGAGAATGATTTAGGAAAGAGGATAGAGGAGGAAATCGGCCAGGGTTTCCTTGTCGTAGAAGAGGTGCCGATTTCCCTATCCCAAGGGGTCTATTTATACTTGTAAGGCTCCTAGGGTTTCACCCTTAAACCCTAATTGGATAACTTAAACTCTAAGCAATCCTAATCCTTTCCTTAGATAGGCCTTGGACGAATTTGAGGCTTATCCTAGCCCTGGAAATCGTCCAACCCTCATCCCTTAAGGATTTACAGCCCAAAGTGTAACTATAAAACAATTGACAGTTTATACCCTCTTATTTAATTAATCTCTTTAAGTCACCAAATTAATACTAATTAATCTATGACTTATAACAATATTATTATTCATTATATTATTCTCATAATATATTAATAATATCTATTCTCTCATAATAAATCATCCTGTCAAGTTGCTATGGTGAAGGCAACCCAAAAGGACCATGCACAATCGGGTCAAATACTTGCCTAATATAGTTGCAGCCTTAGACACTATTCCAACAGTCTCCCACTTGGATAAGTCTAGTAACTATATGCACAAGTACAATCCGATTTGCAATCGTAGCTCTCAAAGACGCTGTCAAACTCTGATCTAATCAATCTTGTCCTTTAGATAAGGGATCGTACAGTTCTCTATTAGATATCATGCTGACAATTCTATGGAATAATTAGTCTAGCATTTTATTTCTCAATCTCCGATTTATTTGACATAGAACTTAATCGATCACATCAATTTAGTTCTGACCGGGCCCGGCACATAAGTCAAATCAAATCATCAAGCGGCCGAGATATCGCTTTTTCCATCTTAGGATAAAAGTTACAGATAAACTTCGACTTATATGCATTTACTTATTCATTAATCAACTATACACAACAATGCGTTTTATAACATCGAGTTACCAATGCGTTTTCGCATTATCAATGTACACCAATTAACAAATAACAAACCATATATCTAGGTTTTAAGACTATATGATATTATCGTCTTGCGATCACCCTTTTCTATCACATTCCATAAAGTGATTCCAGCAAGCACGGGTTTGTTCCAATGCTCAAAACTAGTTCATAAGCACTCATGAACATTGCAGCAATCTTTTGCTATGTCTAATACCATTTAGACAATCTACACACCTATTTATGACAATCTTCATTCATATCTACTTCCGACATATGAACGATTGTGAACAATTTGAATAATTCGATTATTCTTAATAAACTCAATTATTCTGGAAGTCAAAACATGCAAAGTGAAACAATAGTTAAACAATCAACATAAGACAGTAACATTACTTATAAATAAAACTCCTTTATTTAATCATCAAATGTTAACTACATTTATCTATTACACGTTTCTAATACTATCTAATCTATGCTAATATCATCCTTCAGCCCAATACTCCTAGCATGCTGCAAGTGCTTAACCTTACTTAGTCCCTTCGTAAGCGGATCTGCTGGGTGATCTTCTGATGATATCCTCTTCACTAAGAGTTGTCCTTCTTCTACAAGATGTCTAATAAAGTGATATTTTCTGTCGATATGTCGTGATCTACCATGATCTCTCGGTTCCTTGGTCAAGGAAACCGCTCCTTCATTATCACAGAAAATCTCCATGGGCTCCTTTATGGCAGGTACAACTCCAAGATCACCAATGAATTTCTTCAACCATATTGCCTCCTTCGACGCTTCGCTCGCTGCAATGTACTCTGATTCGCACATTGAATCAACTACGGTTTCCTGCTTGGAACTTTTCCAAGTCACTGCTCCTCTATTCAGGGTAAATACCCAGCCTGACTGCGAACGGTAGTTATCCCTGTCGGTATGAAAATTGGCGTCACTATACCCTCGCACCTTAAAGTCATCACTCCCTCCAAGGACTAAGAGCCATTCCTTCGTCCTCCGAAGGTACTTAAGGATATTCTTCACCACAATCCAATGGGCTCTGCCAGGGTTCCCTTGATATATACTAACCATGCTCAAAGCAAAGGCTACATCAGGGCGAGTACAAATCATAGCGTACATGATAGAGCCAACTGCGGAAGCGTATGGAACTCGGCTCATTTCAGCTATCTCAGCTTTAGTACTCGGACTTTGAGTCTTACTCAACTTGGCATTACTTTGTATCGGTAATTCTCCATTCTTTAAGTTTTCCATACTAAAATGTTTTAGTACTTTCTCTAAGTAAGTATTCTGACTAAGTCCTATTAGTCTCTTACTTCTCTCTCTTACTATCCTTATTCCCCAAATGTAAGAAGCCTCTCCGAGGTCCTTCATAGCGAAGCACTTCCCGAGCCAGGACTTAACCTCCTGCAGAGTCGGGACGTCGTTTCCTATGAGTAATATGTCATCAACATATAGAACGAGGAAGCTTACTATACTCCCACTGGCTTTGACATATACACACGATTCATCTTCGCTTCGTACAAATCCAAACTCTTTGACTTTCTCATTGAAGCAGAGATTCCATCTGCGAGACGCTTGCTTAAGTCCATAAATGGACTTCTCAAGCTTACACACTCTATTTGGATGCTTCGGATCCTCAAACCCCTCTGGCTGAGCCATGTAAACATCCTCAACCAACTTCCCGTTAAGGAAAGCGGTCTTGACATCCATTTGCCAAATCTCATAATCATGAAATGCGGCAATAGCAAGCATCACTCTAATAGACTTTATCTTCGCAACTGGTGAGAAGGTCTCATCATAGTCAACTCCGGGAGTTTGAGTAAAGCCCTTCGCAACCAATCGCACCTTATACGTGTGTACTTTTCCATCCATGTCGGTCTTCTTCTTGAAGATCCATTTGCACCCAACGGTCTTACGTCCCGGCACATTATCAACCAAATTCCAAACTTGGTTATCATACATGGATTGGATCTCGCTATCCATTGCCTCTTTCCATTTCGCAGACTTCGGGCCTGCCATGGCTTCCTTATAGCTATTAGGTTCATCAAGGTTTATTAGTGTACTATCACTAATATACGTGTCCCCTTCGGTAGTAATATGAAAACCATATAACTGGGGTTGAACTCTAACTCTTTCGGAACGTCTAAGAGGTAATGATACGTCAATCGGTTCAACCGGAGTTTCCTCCTCGGGTTGAGTGCTAGCGGTAGAGGTTCCTTCATCTATCAACTCTTAAATCTCTTCAAGCTTGATTTTCCTCCCACTGTCTCCTTGGCCTATGAGTTCTCGCTCTCGGAAAATTCCTCTCCTCGCAATAAAGACAACATTGTCCTTCGATCTATAGAAGAGATATCCAAAGGATTTTTGCGGGTACTTGATGAAAATACATCGCTCACTACGAGGTTCGAGCTTGTCGTGAGTATCTCGTCTTACGAAAGCCTCGCAACCCCAAACCTTGATATGTGCTAACGAAGGAGCTTTCCCTGTCCACATCTCGTGAGGTGTTTTGGCAACCTTCTTAGTAAGGACTCGGTTAAGGATATGGGCGGCAGTCTCTAAGGCATACCTCCAAAAAGAGATAGATAGCGAAGCACGACTCATCATAGAGCGAACCATGTCTAACAAGGTTCGATTATGCCTTTCTGCCACGCCATTCAACTGCGGTGTCCTAGGTGGCGTCAATTGTGAAACTACTCCACACTCCTTGAGATAATCGTGGAATTCAAGACTTAGGTACTCTCCTCCTCGATCGGATCGAAGCATCTTGATTTTCCTGCCCAATTGATTCTCCACTTCATTCTTGAACTCTTTGAACTTTTCAAAAGTTTCTAACTTTTGCTTGATCAAGTAGATATACCCATATCTACTATAGTCATCGGTAAAAGTCACGTAGAAGCAGTTTACATCCTTCGTGGTAGATCTAAACGGTCTACACACATCGATATGTATGAGGTACAATAGACCCTCACCCATTTCGCACGTACCAGCGAAGGGTGACTTAGTCATTTTTCCAAGTAAACAAGACTCGCATGTGTCATCTTCCCTAAGGTCGAATGAATCCAACACTCCATCCTTTTGGAGTTGGGCTATGCGTTTCTTGTTGACATGTCCAAGACGATAATGCCACAAGGATGCCTTATCCATACTATTGGAAGAATGCATGCATAAAACATCATTTCCTAAGTTATCAACAATCATAAAAGTTTCATAAATTCCATTACATGGTATAGCTTCAAAATAAAAGACACCATTTAGATAAGCCAAAATAGAACCATTCTCATTATTAAAAGAAAATCTAAAACCTTGTCTAAACAAGCCATGAAATGAAATGATGTTTCTAGCCATTTCTGGCGAATAGCAACAATTATTCAAATCTAAAGATAAACCATTCCTAAGAACTAAAGAATACACTCCAATCTTGGTCACAGGCGACGATCTTCTGTTCCCCATGATTATATTTATTCTTCCATGCTCCACGTCTCTATTTCTTCTTAGTCCCTGCACATTAGAACAAATGTGGTAACCACAACCGGTGTCAAGAACCCAAGAAATATCATGTGATGAATCGTTAGATTTAATTGTATATATACCTGCGAAAGATGACTTGAGCTTTCCTTCCTTGATAGCTTGCAGGTACTCTGGGCAGCTTCTCTTCCAGTATCCTATCTTGTGGCAGTGGTGGCACTCTGCCTCCTTCGGGTTAGGGCAGGGCTTAGCGGGATCAACTTTGGTCCCACTAGAAGAGGCACCGTCTCGGGATTTAACCTTGCGATAGTTCTTAGATGAAGCCTTCCTCTTCTTTCCCTTTCCTTGTCCAATTGCCAAAACAGGAGCGACGGGCGGATTGGGAGTTGGTGCAACAAAATTGTCCTTGAAGTTGCTCTCAGCGACCCTCTAGAGACCTTGGAGTTTTCTTAGGGTGACCTCTTCTTTGTTCATGTGATAGGTCATCCTAAATTGATTGTAACTTGGAGGCAAAGAGTGAAGCACCATGTCGATCGCCAAGTCTTCCCCAAAGTCAACATTCAACTTGCGAAGACGGTCGACATACCTTTGCATCTTTTGCAGGTGCACGGTAAGAGACTCTCCATGACCCATCTTAGCGGAAATCATGTTTGTGAAAATATCATAACGCTCTTGTCTCGCGTTTTGATGGTATCTCTCCAACAAGTCTTGGTGCATCTCGTACGGGTACATGTCCTCATAGGACTTTTGGAATTCGGAGTTCATAGTAGCGATCATGATGCAATGCACCTTCGTTGCATCACGCTCGTGAGTTTCAAAAGCGGTTATTTCGGCCGGAGTAGCAATTTCAGGGTTGATTTTCTCTAGCTTCTCATCGAGGACATACTCCTTATCCTCATAGCGAGCAATCATGCGAATGTATCTTATCCATTCGCTAAAGTTCGTTCCATTGAAGGTGACCTTTTGACAAAGGCTCATCAAAGTGAATGAACTAGCAACAGCATTGTTTGCGTTCGACATCTACAAATAGAAAGGACAATGATAGATTAGAATATGAATCCCTAATTATCAGCCAATAAGAAAATTATGGCTAGGATCCAACAACAATATTTACACATTAGAAGAGGGATGCCGTAATCTAATATGCAAACAATTTGAAGGTAAGTGAATGACGATTCACTAATTCTCCACCATGAAAAACATAACTTTAAGTCCTAAATGTATTGAGAATTCCTAGGTTTGGATGAGATTCATTGAAACTTTTCAATGGCATGTTTAAATATCGATATGCCCCTCTTGTTTGTGACTGGGATACCGAGGATCACAAAGCGGGTGTGAATTACCATGCAAATTCACATGGTGCCTTCATTGTAACGATTACCTATTCGATGTGCCGGTAAACCACACACGCTCCATCGAATTATGATAAACAATGAATCACCCTTTGCCACCTTCGCTTAGAACCAATTAGTATGCCGGTAAACCACACACGCTCCACTAACTTCTTAGCAAGGTGAAAAGTGTAATTTCAAGGGATTGCATCAATTCACTTTTCCTAAAGTAACTAAGATTGGGAAATTTTTTAAGAAACCATGTAGTTACTTTGTATTTCTTATTATACTTTTAATGAGAGGATGAGGTTTCCCTATCCTACCCGTTCGGCTAACGACCCTCCACCGATCAAGCAAGCGGTGGGTGTGAGTGTACACCCATTAAGCGCCATTTTATAGGCCGCAACCTTATACCCACCTTATAGACCGGCTTCGTGAATGAGGCCTACTAACGGTAAGACTAGCATTTAAGTTATATATATATATATATATATATATATATATATATATATATATATATATATATATATATATATATATATATTAATCTTGTAATATTATATTAGTATAGGGTTGTATTTTAAACTTGTAAAATTCTAGGGTTTGAAATTTAAATTGTCTAAATTAAACTTTTAATCACAAAACATAAATTTCAAAACTTGAGGGCAAGTTTTTAAACATTTAAAACATAAAGGATCAAATAATTCAAATTAACAATTAATCACATAATTATCCATATTTGATTTATTTATGATTTATTGAAAAACAATTTACCAATTTAATCAAAATAATTAATAATTATCATATAAGGAAATTAAATATTTTATTAATTGATAAATATCTTCAATTAGATAAAAAATATAGTCATATATATATATATATATATATATATATATATATATATATATATATCATAAAATAGGATTTGGGTTGATCTAATATGATAAAGGTAAGTTTCCATAAGATAAATATGAAAAAATCCCGATTTTGGCTCTTCCTGACCCTCGGACTCGCCGAGTCCACTATGGGACTCGCCGAGTCCATGACTCAGAATCACAAAATTTGAATTTTGTAGGTAAGATTCAAACAATCAAGCAACAATTTAATAGAAACCAATCTAGGCTCTAATACCACTGATGGGTTTTGGCCATATGAACATTCCTATGTGCAGATACAAACCCTAATGCTTGGATCTAGGTTTCTCTAATTAAACATGCATTGAATCCAAGACTTCCAATGACTAATTAGGTATAAGAACAATACAAAACCAGAGTTAGAAGCATACCTTGAAACACTTGTTTGATCTTCTTGTTCTTGGAGCTCTAGAGTCACAATTGTCACTCCTCTAATGGCTTACAAACACCAACTAGCAAAGAGAATGATTTAGGAGAGAGGAGAGAGGAGGAAATTGGCCAAGGTTTCCTTGCTGTAGAAGAGGTGCCGATTTCCCTATCCCAAGGGGTCTATTTATACTTGTAAGGCTCCTAGGGTTTCACCCTTAAACCCTAATTGGATAACTTAAACTCTAAGCAATCCTAATCCTTTTCTTAGATAGGCCTTGGACGAATTTGTGGCTTATCCTAGCCCTGGAAATCGTCCACCCTCATCCCTTAAGGATTTACAGCCCAAAGTGTAACTATCAAACAATTGATAGTTTATACCCACTTATTTAATTAATCTCTTTAAGTCACCAAATTAATACTAATTAATCTATGACTTATAAAAATATTATTATTCATTATATTATTCTCATAATATATTAATAATATCTATTCTCTCATAATAAATCATCCTGTCAAGTTGCTATGGTGAAGGCAACCCAAAAGGACCATGCACAATCGGGTCAAATACTTGCCTAATATAGTTGCAGCCTTAGACACTATTCCAACATCAAGGACCTCACAAGGTTCATATATGAGGTTTCCCACTTCAAATCATGTCTCACTTAGCTGATAGGTACAAGAGAAGGGGAGTAAAACCCTAAAACTCCCAAGATCATGAGATCTAATCAAAATAGACGAAAAGGATGTAAGCTTATACCTTCTACAGCAACCCCACATGAAGAAGTGTTAGATCCACAGCCCCCATCTCGTTTCTTGCTTGAATCAAACTCTTTTCCTTCCAAAAGACCCACCAAATTACTTGATTTCATCATAAGAACTCTCTCATGGCTCCAATGGCAATTTAGGGTTTCTCACAGGAGGTATGGGCAACTGGTGAGGCGCATCTTAGGTTATAAGTTCTCTTAAATAGGCCCCAACCTTAGAAACTTAGGGTTTTCTCTGCCCAGGACCTACTCGGCGATTCAGTCCTCTGACTCGTCGAGTACATTCATTAAATCCACGTGGGCAACTCGACACGACTCGACGAGTTAGACCTTCGACTCATCGAGTCTCTCCTTAATCCTCAAAATTGAAACAGAAAATATTATTCCTGAAAATCCAGATGTTACAAATCTCCCCCACTTAATTTGATTTCGCCCTCGAAATCGCTCTTTAGCATAACATAGGTCACAACCCAAAATCCCGCGAATCACTACCAAAGAGGATTTCATACCATACATTGTCTTCCTCTAATACACCTGAAAACTCATTGCCCCATTTCTTTTCTCGCAGAAACTATTAGAAATCAGTCAAAATCCCAATAAATTGCCACTGATCACTTATGCTATGCATACTAAGCGCTTCACATTAAAATCCAAGGAACGAAAGGGTCACATTACACCAAAGACCCGTCCACTTCACTGCAATCGAAATCCTATATAACGGATAACTCCTAACATCTTGTCCTAAGACAAAAGAAGTGATCAGTCTCGCTCAGAGGCATCCCCTGCAAATATTTCCTTCAAATGCTGAGCTCCACTTCAACTCTCGCAAAACTTCTGACCAACTCGTCGAGTTTGCTTGGAATCAACATTTTCTCAAAACAAGAAAGTTTTCCTAAATTGTGTATAGTTTTCAGAACATTTTGAATCTCGTCAATCAAAGTTATCGTTCATGAGATATGGCCAAAACACTGACGAGGGGTCAAGCTGTCCAGCAACATCCTTCTTTCATCAAAATCCAAGATCCAAGATTCAAGTTGCTAAATCCGCTTCCTTTTTCATTCGGGCATGTCATTGTTGCTGAAAATGAAATTCTAAACTAATTAAGCACCTTTTGTTCATTAAATGATATAAAATCAACATAAACTAATGAAGCACCTTTTGTTCATTAAATGAGATAAAATCAACATTTTTGCTATTTCATGTGAGTCTTGAGAGTAGGTTCCCATTTTAAAGGTTATTTCTCCATTTGTGATCTTATATATGTTGGATAAACGTAAAGTTTAAACCTTTACGTGACTTTCAAGTGCTAGAATGTTAGATCTACTAGTTAGAGAAGCAGATCTGACCTCAGGAGGTCGTTTGAGTGTTATCATGGGAGGAACTCGCCTAATCCATAATGGGACTCGATGAGTCGAGTCGAGTTGCCCTGCGATCCGCGACCAGTGATAACTCGTTGAGTGAAGGGTTGACTCAACAAGTCGAGTGAGGATTAGGGGCGAAGAGGATATGCATGGACTCGCCGAGTCACACGAGTGCACTCGACGAGTCTGGTCAAATTTTGACCGTTGACTTTTGTTGACTTTTAGGGTTTGGTCAACAATTGGTCTTGTGGACCATTTGAAGGGTAAAATGGTATTTTAGCCTTCTTAGAGGACATTGAAGAGGTTAGTATAGCCTGGAGAGCTGTTATTGATTTGAGATAATTGTTTATGTGTTTAGGCGGAGGCTAGATCAGTGTATACATGTGCGAGGTTATCCGAGATATCTGAGGTGAGTCTTCTCACTATACATTATCTAGAGTGGTATCTATGTGTAGACTGGAGGGTCTTGTGTGCTATGTGTATGTCTGGAATTATGTGCTTTGATATATGTATGCTATGTGTAGATCGGACCGGAGGGTCCAATGATATTGACCGGACCGAAGGGTCCAACGATATAGACCGGACCGAAGGGTCCAATGAGCTATGACCGGACCAGAGGGTCCAACGAGCTACGGGACTGGAGGGTCCCACTGAGACACATCGATCGGAGGGTCGTACTGTGGCCTTGAGTGGCGTATGTGTTGTATGTGGTATTTTAGGGAACTCACTAAGCATTTATGTTTACAGTTGTTGTGTTATGTGTTTCTGGTTCCAGCGATGATCGCGGGAAGGCGCCGACATGATCCGTATACACTCGTGGAGTTTATGTTTTGAGATTCTGGGATATGTTTTGAGATGATAACATTTGATACATTATGTTTTGACATTATTATATGAATAAATGTATGTTTTAAAAATGAAAAATTGTTTTGGAAAATTTTACGTTGTTACAAGTTGGTATCAAAGCCTTGGTTTGAGGGATTCAGATGCACCTTCGGGCATATCTGAACTCAGACTCAGGATTTAAGAAATTTTTCATAAATCAAACAATTTTTCTAAAAGAGTAAAAGGTTTTGAAACGAGCAGAGCAGAGTAGTGTGTACGATTCGCCAGCGCCCGAACGGTGATTTCCCAAAATACCCTTACATTATGTGTTAAGAGTTATGATATGATAAATCAAACAATTTTTCTAAAAGAGTAAAAGGTTTTGAAACGAGCAGAGCAGAGCAGTGTGTACGATTCGCCAGCGCCCGAACGACGATTTCCCAAAATACCCTTACATTATGTGTTAAGAGTTATGATATGATATGTTATGCATGCTAGAGTAGGCTTGGTATTCATATTTAGGACTAGAGTGGCCTGATTTGTGATGCCTTAGCCTAGGAGATTGTTGTTGCTATGAGGTGCTTCGAGAGTGAGTAGTTAGCAGTGAGGAGTTTATGAGAAGTATACTGAAGGGAAGACTATGTTTAGTGAGATATAGAGTACTTGTGATTTGGGATCCTAGGAGGAGGACTTGGGATGAATGTTGATGCAGTGTGGAAGGTAGTATAGGGTCCGTACTACTGGAGACACTGGATCAGTGTACAGTCCAAGTAAGAATCATTAGGGTACTGGGGAGCAAGTAGGGTTGAGTTATCGAGTGCGAGTACACTCAAACGAGTCTCTGATATTTTTATGTTGTATTTCAGAGACACCATGGTGAGTACGCGCCACACTCCAGGGAGCAGCAGTGTCAGCGGTGAGGAGATTCACAGGATGATTCATGAGGAGGTGGCTGCGGCCATACAAGCTGAGATACTAGAGATGTTTGGGTCTATCAAGACCACATTGATCGATACTTTTGATAAGCGGTATGCTGCTCTTACTGATGCTGTTGTTGTTGCGGCCACCGCAGCCGTTGCTGCTGCCAGGCCACAGGGAGGTGACTCGTTGCTGTACCGGGAGTTCAGCAACACGAAGCTACCAGAGTTTGATGGGACTCAGGATCCGATTGCTGCAATGAGATGGATTTCTGACATCAAGGGATGCTTCTACACCTGCTCGTGTCCAGAGCATCTGAGGGTTCGGTTTGCACTGAACCAGCTTCTCTTAGGGGCGAAGGACTGGTGGAAGTTTGTGACAGCGAACTTCACTACCGCAGAGCTTACCGCGGTTACCTGGGAGAGGTTCACTGTGATGTTTCGAGATGAGTATGTTCCCCCTGTGGAGAGGGAACGTATAGATCAGGAGTTCTTATCCCTCAAGTAGGGAACTGAGTCTGTGATAGTGATTACAAGGATGTTTCACGAGAGGATGTTGTTTTGCTTTGAGCACGTGTCTACCGAGCAGGCACGCATGAGCCAGTACTTGAGCATTCTGAGGAGGGATATTCGTGATTTCATGGCGAACTCGTCGTACCGAACATTTGCTGAGCTCCAGGCAAATTCTCGGAAGAGGGAGATTGAGCTGGAGACTTAGGTCAGGGAGGAGGCCGAGTCTCAAAGGAGGGATAGGCGATCGGCGTAGGCGCAGCCGGCAGCCAAGCAGGCAAAGCCCGCTGATTCGAGATCTGGGGGTCCGAAGGGACGAACTTGTGGAAAGTGCGGCAAGAGTCACGAGGGGGTGTGCAGAGCTGGGGTGTGTTTTAAGTGTGGGAAGGAGGGGCATTACGCGAGGGATTTCCCCAAGGGATTATCAGTTTGCTTTCATTGCAACCAGACCGGCCATCGAAAGGTCGAGTGCCCACAGCAGCTGTAGGGATCAGCACAGGGATCTGGACCTGCTGCCTGAGCTACTGAGATCCGGCCAGTGAAGGCCGAGGCACCAAAGGCTCACGGGAGAACCTTCCAGTTGACAGCGGAGGAGGTCCGCACAACGCCTGACGTCGTGGCTGGTATGTATTATTTACTCTATTTATCTTGAGTTTGAGATATTGTGCTTATATTATGATATGCGTAGGTATTTTCTTGTGAGTTCTGTACCTGCCTTGGTGTTATTAGACTCGGGTGCGAGTCGATCCTTTGTGTCGTTAGCTTTTAGTCAGCACATCAGTATTTTTCGAGAGGCGTTGAGTCAACCTCTTCGGGTTTCCATACCTGACGAGCGAGCGATTTATGCTACTGAGGTGATTCGTGGATGTGTACTCGAGATATTCGGTGTTGAGTTCCCGATTGATTTGGTCCCGATTGCGATGGGGGACGTTTGTGTTGTAGTGGGCATGGATTGGTTGAGCCGTTTCGAGGCTGTTATAGACTGCGAGCGACAATTTGTGACGATACGAGAACCTAGTGGGGAAGTACTCACGGTGTACGGCGAGGGTACCCGTCCTAGGTCAACATTCTGTTCGGCTGCTAGAGCGAGGCAGAGTCTACAACAGGGCTGTACCGGGTTTGTGGCATATGTGATGGACACACGAGTAGCAACGGAGAGGCCGAGATCGGTTGATGAGGTACCGATAGTGCGAGAGTTCCCAAACGTTTTCCCCGAGGAGTTGGCGGGTGTGCCTCCTGAGAGGCAAGTGGAGTTTCGCATTGATTTAGTTCCGGGAGCGGCACCTATTGCCAAGGCATCCTATCGCCTCGTGCTGCTAGAGATGCAGAAGTTATCCTCATAGCTTCAGGAGCTGTCGGGGAAGGGATTTATCAGACCGAGTAGCTCGCCTTGGGGAGCGCCGATCCTTTTTGTCAAGAAGAAGGATGGTTGACACCGGATGTGCATTGATTACCGGGAGTTGAACAAGTTGATGGTCAAGAACCGTTATCCCTTACCAAGGATCGATGATCTATTTGATCAGTTGCAGGGAGCATCTTGGTTCTCCAAGATCGATTTGAGGTTTGGATATCATCAGAGAGTGCAGGATGAGGATATCCAGAAGATAGTATTCAGAACTCGTTATGGTCATTACGCATTCGTGGTGGTGCCTTTTGGGCTCACCAATGCACCGACTGTGTTCATGGATCTCATGAACAGGGTGTGCAGGCCAATGTTGGATCGTTCGGGGATCGTGTTCATCGATGATATATTGGTGTATTCGAGATTTCAAGAGCAGCATGAGGAGCATCTGAGAGAGATTCTCAAAGTATTGAGGTCGGAGAGGCTCTTTTCCAAATTCTCCAAGTGTGATTTCTGGTTGTGAGAGGTCAGGTTGTTGGGACACCTCTTTAACCAAAATGGGATATTGGTCGACCCGGCCAAGATTGAGGAAGTGATGAGCTGGGTGGTGCCAAGATCCCCCACCAAGACCAAGAGCTTTCTGGGTTTGGCCGGCTACTATCAGGTATTTATCAGGGATTTCTCCAAGATTGTTGTCCCCCTTACCAAGATGTCCAAAGCAGCAGGCCTCATTTGAGACGCTTCACCAGAGATTATGCAAAGCCCTAGTGTTATCCCTACCGGATGGGATGGAAGATTTTGTGGTATATTGTGATGTGTCGATATCGGGTTTGGGTGCAGTGCTTATGTAGAGAGGGCACGTGATAGCATATGCATCGAGGAAGCTGAAGCCTCATGAGACGAGGTATCCTACCCACGATCTAGAGTTGGGGGCAGTGGTGTTAGCTCTCAAGATCTAGCATCACTAACTGTATGGGGTTCAATGTACCATATACACGGGCCACAAGAGTTTGAAGTATTTGATGGATCAACCCAACTTGAATATGTGCCAGAGGAGATGGTTGGATGTGGTAAAGGATTACGATTGTGAGATCACGTACCACCCGGGAAAAGCTAATGTTGTAGCTGATGCTCTGAGCTGTAGGGCAGAGAGTGCCCCAATTCGAGACATCTGTATGCGGTTGACAGTGATGACACCAGTGTTGGACACCATTCGGGAGACCCAGGCGGGGGTCGTGTTATCAAAGAACCTCAAGAGAGAGCGGGTGATCGAGCAGGTGTCTGAGTTCGTTATCGATAGCCGAGGGCGTTTGACCTTTCAGGGTCGGGTTTGGGTACCGTTTGCGGGTGGGGCGCGTACCATTCTGATGGAGGAGGCCGATAGATCGAGGTTTTCGATTCATACAGGGGCCACTAAGATGTATTTGGACCTGAAGAGAGAGTACTGGTGGCCCTGTATGAAGAGGGATGTCACATGGTTTGTTGAGAGGTGCTTGACCTGTCGCAGGGTTAAGGCCGAGAACCAGCGTCCGCATGGCAAGTTGCAGCCACTTGAGGTTCCCCAGTGGAAGTGGGAGCAGATTTCTATGGATTTTATCACAAAATTACCGAGGACTGCGAGGGGTGTCGATGCAATTTGGGTGATCGTTGATCGGTTGACGAAGAGCGCTCACTTCCTTGCTATCAGTGAAAGCTCTTACGCAGAGAGTCTGGCAGAGGTGTATGTGAGGGAGGTGGTATCGCGACATGGTGTACCGATCTCGATTGTGTCAGATCGAGATGTGTGTTTCACTTCCAGGTTCTGGAAGAAGTTCCATGAGGAGTTGGGTACGAGACTGCTTTTCAGTACCGCCTACCACCCATAGACTGACGGGTAGAGTGAGCGGACGATTCAGACACTCGAGGACATGATTCGAGCATGTATGTTGGACTTTGGAGGAAGTTGGGACACGTTGTTTCCATTGGCTGAGTTTTCCTATAACAACAGCCACCATTCAAGTATCGGTATGCCTCTCTTCGAGTTATTATATGGGAGGAGGTGTCGGACTTGCATCTGTTGGGGAGAGGTAGGGCAGCGAGTGATGGGCAACACTGAGATAGTACTTCATACGACTGAACACATTCAGTAGGTCAGGAAGAGGTTGTTGACAGCGCAACATTGTCAGAAAAATTATGCGGATATGCGGCGTAATGAGCTTGAGTTTCAGGTGGGGGTTTCGTACTCCTACAACTATCTCCTTGGAAAGGAGTGATCCAATTCAAGAAGAGGGGCAAGCTGGGGCCCCGGTACATTGGTCCGTTCAGGGTGACCGCTAGGGTAGGCAGGGTATCGTATCGCTTGGAGCTACCAGTGGAGTTGAGCCAAATTCATGATACCTTCCATGTGTCCCAGCTGAGAAAGTGTATAGCCGACGGGTCGACGATGGTACCATTGGAGGATATTTAGGTGGATGCGAGCCTAAATTATGTTGAGAGACCAGTTGCGGTGATGGATCGGAAGATCAAGATTTTGAGAAACAAGGGAGTGCCACCAGTTTAGGTCCAATGGCAGCATCAGAGAGGGTCCGAGCTGACTTGGGAGCCGGAGGCGGAGATGCGGAAGCAACATCCAGAGCTGTTTGTAGAATGAGACTTCGAGGGTGAAGTCTGATTCTAGTGGGGGAGAGTTGTAACATATGGATTCCCAGGTATCTTATTTTAATTATTATTTTGAGTTTTGTGGAAGGACTCGGCGAGTTGGCGCTCAGAATCGCCGAGTAGGATCGCGAATTGTTGTCTGGATTAATGATCGGACTCGACGAGTCAATGCGTGGACTCGGCGAGTCCGCGCTGTTAAGTGAAACCCTAAATCTCAGGGCTTGAGCCCTATTTAAAGGCCCTTATGACCGTCATTTGTGGCCACTACTCCCCTGTGAAAACCCTAGAGAGCAGAGAGAGCTTAGAGAGCAATTTGGAGGCTAATTTTTCATCATTTGGTGTGATCTTGCAAGACGGAGTGGGGAAGTCCAAGCTAGATCGATTGTAGAGCTTGGATCTATGTTATTCACACTAAGGGTCATGTTTTGAGGTACAAGTTCCTTCCCATGTCGTGTATTTGATAGATTCCTTGAATCTAGGGTTTTCTTTGCACCATTTTTGAGTTAGATCTTGAAGCATATGATGTCCTAATGGGTGTAGATGATAGATCTGGACCATAAGAGGTCCAAAAGGTCCCAAACTTCCAGCTTTATGTTGTTTCATGTGAGTCTTGAGAGTAGGTTTCCATTTTAAAGGTTATTTCTCCATTTTTGATCTTATATGTGTTGCATGAACGTAAAGTTTGAACCTTTACATGACTTTCGAGTGCTAGAAGGTTAGATCTACTAGTTGGAGAAGCAGATATGACCTTAGGAGGTCATTTGAGTGTTATCATGGGAGGAATTCGCCGAGTCCGTAAGGGGACTCGACGAGTCGAGTCGGGTTGCCCTGCGATTAGCGACCAGTGATAACCCGTTGAGTGAAGGGTTGAATCAACGAGTCAAGTGAGGATCAGGGGTGAAGAGGAAATGCATAGACTCGCCGAGTCTGGTCAAATTTTGACCGTTGACTTTTGTTGACTTTTAGGGTTTGGTCAACAATTGGACTTGTGGACCATTTGAAGGGTAAAAATGGTCTTTTAGCCTTCTTAAAGGACATTGAAGAGGTTAGTCTAGCCTGGAGAGCCATTATTGATTTGAGATAATTGTTTGTGTGTTTAGGCGGAGGCTAGATCAATGTATACGTGTGCGTGGTTATCCGAGATATCTGAGGTGAGTCTTCTCACTATACATTACCTAGAGTGGTATCTATGTGTAGACCGGAGGGTCTTGTATGCTATATGTATGTCTGGAATTATGTGCTTTGGTATATGTATGCCATGTGTAGATCGGACCGTAGGGTCCAACGAGCTATGACCGGACCAGAGGTTCCAACGAGCTACGAGACTGGAGGTTCCCGTTGAGACACATCGACCAGAGGGTCGTACTGTGGCATTGAGTGGCGTATGTGTTGTATGTGGTATTTTACTGAACTCACTAAGCATTTATGCTTACAGTTGTTGTGTTATGTGTTTCAGGTTCCAGCGATGATCGCGGGAAGGCGCCGACATGATCCGTATACACTCGTGGAGTTTATGTTTTGAGATTCTGGGATATGTTTTGAGATGATAACATTTGATACATTATGTTTTGACATTATTATATGAATAAATGTATGTTTTAGAAATGAAAAATTGTTTTGGAAAATTCACGTTGTTACATCTTTCTTTTACCAACAAAAATGATTCCAAGAAGCTTCAGACAAAATTTTCCAACATCATAAGGCTGTAAATTGGCTTTACTCTTCAAGAATGATTGTGGTACAGTAATATCTTTACCAATAGTCAAAGCCAATTCAACATTTGTCAAGGCTAAACACTCGTAATAATTTTCGATGAATATCTTGATATGAGCAAGTCCTAGAAAATAATCTTCTTTGCTTGTACCCTAGAGATATGTTTCATCATTGACCTTAAGAATCTTTGCGACTGATATTAAATCATTCAGATTAATAAGAGGGAAATCAGCAATAGAGAAGTTGAAGTTGGTATTGTTTGCTTTAACCACATGGTAATGATAATTTTAAAGTACACCCTTGAATAGAACATCTTTGGAGATACTCAAAACTCGAACAACCTTTATAAGTGACCAAACTTCTTCTTCCTTGTCATCGAACTTTTCAATAATATGATATCGCAAAGTAACAAACATCATCTTGTTGATGGTAAAGTCCAGTTGATTCATATCTGAGTTCTCTATTGCATAACTTTTCTTCTGTCTCTTTTCAAATTCACACATCTCTCCATGTACTAACATAGCTTCAATGTTTTCATATCTATGTAGTTTCCTTGGATCACCTTTGTTTACCGTTAGAGGATCACTTTGACGAAGTCTAAGAATACTTTGAATATTGCGTTGTTTTTCCATTTCAGCTTCAATAGCTACTTTTCTTTCTTCCTTTGATAATTCAATAACAACACCTTTTCCTTTTCCTTTCTCTGCTTCAGTGGGTGTTGCCTTCGAAGACAAACTATAATCACCGATAACAATCCCTTTTTCCAGAGGTCTTGTTGTTGTTGTTAAAATATTTGGATCAACCTTTTTTGGCAAAGTTGTAGGAATTTGAGTAGTCAGGACTTTTCCCACAACTTTCACATCACCACTTGCCTTCCCAGATGCTCATTTTCCGTTACTTACACCAACAATCTTTCTTTCTCCCCTTTGCACCCCTGTAACAACAGGTGGGCATCCGTTGGTAAAAGTTCAATAGTTTCAAAAGCGGAGCAAATTCAAAACCAACTGTTGACTCAAGCTATCGAAACTTCCAAACTGGACTTCAAAACCATTTCTTTCAACTCGACCAACAATGAATCAATCTTCCCAAACTGATTTGACTCAGACTCAGCTTGGGCATCCATCTTCGAAAGCATGGAATTGTAACACTAAGCAATTTTTGTTACAGCTTCAACAATGATATCTACTTTCTCAATAACAGAAGAGTAGTTATTGTTCACTTCTTGTAACTCCTTTGCAACATCTCATCTTAATTCTTCAATCTTCCGATTAACATCTTCTTGAATAGTTTTCACATCCTGAACAAATAGAACATGTCGTTGCTTGGCAACTTCTTTTAAATCTTTCAATTCACCATTAAAGGTCTCAGATTGAGCCTTGACCCTTAATTCGTTGTTCTTGTCAGACTAATCAATTTTGATGAGAAGACGAAGCTCTTGAGCTTTCAACATAACATCCACTTTGATACCAGAAACTGAATGTTTACCCCCTGCATCAACTTGTTGTTGGAGTAGAGAGTTGAGCTTGCGGTTTAAGATCTTGAACTACTTCCCTGACATGAGCATATTGTCGGGAACATTCTCCTCATCAGAATCAAACTAAATATCAACAAAGGAACCAACAAACCATCCATCATCATTTTCATCATCATGAATTGTTCTGGGTTCTTCGGTGGATTGTGATGGTAATAAGGATGTAATGAGTTGTTGCATAATGGTATCGAAAGTAGGAGAATGAGTAGATGAAGAGATATAAGATGTATTGGGAACAATGTATGGTGGTAACGACACAGAAGTATCAATAATGGAGGTTTTGAAAGTAGATGATACAATAATAGAAGGGTTACCTTGGGATTCATTTGTCGAAACTCTATCACCCTTGTTGACATTTGCTTCCGTATCAGGTATGTTTGCAGTGATGCATGAAGTTCTAATCTCTTCATGAAATGATTCGATAGTCGAAACTTCAGGTGGTATGACAATTGTCTGCTCTGGAGTCGAAATCTTTGGTTTTTCACCTTAATTTATGGTTGTGTCCGCTATAGAAGTTTTCACAGTGCCATCTAGATTTCCAGTTTCCTTGAGATTCGACTTAACTGGAGAATCCCTCACAGGTGAAGAATTGCCCGTCTGATCGTTGTTCAGTGGAGATTCAGATACAACTTCATCATCCATTGAATCATCTTGAATGATTAATTTCCTCTGTTTCCTTTGTTTCTTTGAGATCTTCTTAGCCATGTCTTTTGTTCTCCTTTTCTTCGTTTGTGGAGAAAAAGGTGTGGGTATTTCGCGAATTACAACACCCTTTCTACCCAATTGAGGCTTTCGAATAATAGATGGTGAAAAACTTCCAAACCTTTCAGGAGAATGGTGAGGTTTTTGAGCCATTTTATTGAGTCTTTTTAAAACACTAGTCTTCTAAGGTACCACATCCTTTGAAGGATTAACAATTTCAGTAGCTACTAGATTTGAGCTTTTCTTTGAAGGTTTTTCTTTAACAATAACCTTCTTTGTAGATTTCACCACTTTTGCAACTGTACTAACTTTCAAAGGCCTTGGCTGAGCTTCCTTCTTAGATCTTCTTCACTTCTTCGAAGGTCCTTCAGTTGTCTTTGTTAACAAAACCCCAGTTTCAATATCCGGATTGATCGTCATCAAGTAATTCACCAAGACATGATTAGTAGGATCAACCTTTCGAAGCATTGCATCTGGAATTCTAGAAACACTTGGAAAAACTTTAGCATCATCTTCAACAATTTTAGGAAACTGATACAAAGCAAACCCAACAGTTTCTTCGTTTTCAGGTACTAGAATACCCTCTTTAACATACACGAATTGAAGAATAAGACTCCAATACCTAGCTCATGAAATTCCATCCTTGGCATTAGTATTCCCAATACTTTTAACAAATTCATCCCACAGTTGAGTAGCATAATCTACTTGTAGGTCGTAATAAATGCCAGCCACCATTGCGTATACTTCCAACCGAGCTTTATCTAATCCCACACTTCAACATGTCAAGCATCAAAGATAGACTCCAAAGATAAAGTTCCAAATACATGACAACCCTGATTTCTTGAACTCACCAATCTTGGTGAGAGTAGGTTGATAACCCATCTCGTTGAACATGTGAATCACTTGTTCATTCATGACTTTGTAAAACGGTTCAGAATTGTGAATGCTCAAGATTTGGGCAAATAACTTCTTTGATGGTCTAAAATTATTTTCATTCATCAATTGGAAAGTAACAATCATCATTTTTTCACTGTAAGTTGCAGTAAAACCAACCAATGATAACCAAGACATAGGAATGACAAAAGAGTTGAACATGGTAGTTGACAAAACAGAACTCTTGAGAGCCATGACGAGCATCTGTAATTCCTCTGGATAAACACTTTCATCCCCTTAAACTTGGTAATTTGTGCTTTGAATCTTCATTAGAGGTTAAGACGAGACATCGCTAATGGTTTGCAATTGTTGAGAAGCCATTGTTAGGGTTTTTTTGGAAAGAACTTGGAAGAACAGAGAGTATAATAGCACAAATCGTCTAAGAATCCTTTTAAGAACGTAAAGTTGGAAGAAAAATCCCCTATTCACTTTTATATGTAATCACAATTTGAACCCTAATCGATTGTCATTAATAACATGGCACGTGTTCCTTGAAAGTTGTATCCGTAGCCGTAAAGCACGCCATGTCAGGAAACAGTGATGAATACTTTTCCCTAGAAAATCGCACCGTAACCAAATCATCACATCAACCATCGTTTCGAAAGTACCCTGTGGATAAGTATCAAAACCTTCGGCATGGAGGTTGGACTCTTTCACTTTTGGGTTTAAAAGCGAAGTCTTGTGCTAGACTTGCGAAATCATCAGTCTGAGTTGGTATTACTCAGAACCTCAAGGATTTCGTGAGTGCAATGTGTGTCAAAGAAAAAGATAAGAACAAATTAAAAAAAAAATTATTCATGTGATGTTGAAAATAAATTTTCAACACAAAGGCAGTTAGATCCCAGGAAAAGATCACTTCGCTAATTATCAAGAGAGATAATCAACAACTTGTGTGGTTTCCCGTGAAGTACAATAGAATACTTGTTAAGAAGTATCGAAGGGAAACTTTTATAAGGATTTATGGGTTGGTTTGAAATTTCATTACAGATCACATCTAAACATAAGAGTGATTCATTGTAAACGAAATTACTTGTTTGACCAGTGTAGTCAGGGACACATATGGCTTGGGAAACTATTTGAAGTAACGAAGAATCAAATAGATACCTACACAAAAATCATATTCCTCAAAACAAAAGTATGACTGGATCTTGTTTGGTAAAAATGTCGTGGGTTTCGAACGTTTTAGCAAGACCACGCAAAAAGAAGGAATATGATTTGAAGTATCGAAAATTGGTATAGAAACAAATGTTTCGTTAGATTCTGGAACAAATTTCCTCGTCAATTCCTTATAGTTCAAAATTTCGTGTTTCACTTCCATCACAGTCTCATGATGTTAGATCATAAACACAAAGTTTTGATATGTCTAGATCCTGATTGGTTTATACCAGAAATCTCTTGGACATATGTTATTGTTTGTGATCCTGAAAGAACTTTAGGATGAAAAAGATTGGTTTAAAGATTCGAAAGTACCACTACTATACATTGACCAAGCAGAAAACTCTAAACTCAATTTAGTAGAGTATGGTAGCTCAATGACTAATGGGAATATTGTCTAGTTGGGAAGAATCCTCAGAATGAGAGATCCTTTAAGGCTTCGAAATCCATTGAGTTTAGGAGGCTTGGGTCTACATGCTGTAGCATGCTTCTAAGGACATCTTAACTAAAACATAGTTTCGAAAATATACCTTTCCCTCAAGTAGCAAGCATGAACCACCAAAACTCTTCGCTAAATCTATACGAATAAACATTAACAAAACACAATTTTTTTTGGATTTTTGAACTTTTGAACAAAAATAACGAAAAATCTTTTTGGTATTTTTGATTTTTGACAAAGAAAGACCAAAATGAAAATATTTTTGTTGTTTTTGATTTTTGATAACAAAATACAAAAATGAGAATCTTTTTATTGTTTTTGATTTTTGATAACAAAAAAAAAATAATAGACAACAAAACAATTGTACCTGACTAACAAAAATTTGAAACATAGAAAATGTAACGAAGATTTTTGTCAAACCATTGATCATGATGTCAAAAGCGAAGCATGTTGAAGCGCTGACTATGAACAGTAACTGCTGAATCATGAACAATGAGCGCTGAATCGACATCTTTTCTCTACATTGGCTTGTCATTTTAACAAAAGTTGACTAGGAACTTAATTCACATCCATCATTCCTAAGCCATTTAGAATTCTTACAAAAGATTTTTCATCCAAGGGTTTTGTAATGATATCAGCAAGCTGATCAGTGGTCTTTACAAAATGAACTTCTATGTTCCCATCTTCAACGTGATCTTTTATAAAATGGTATCGAAGAGCAATGTTTTTGATTTTCGAATGTTGCACAGGTTTATGGCGGAAGCGAATGACACTTTGTGAGTCACAATACAATGGAATTTTCTTCATGTTGATTGCATAATCACGCAGTTGACTTTGTATCCATATAATTTGTGAAGTGCAAGCTGCAGCAGCAACATATTCTGCTTCGGTTGTGGAAATCGACACACATGTTTGGTTTTTTGATTACCAGATTACTAACTTCCCATCCAAGAGTTGACACCCACCACTTGTGCTTTTTCGATCAAGATTACAACCTCCTAAATCGGCATCTGAGAATTCCTATATGGAAAAACCTGACTTCGAAGGATACCATAATCCTAACGAAGTTGTTCCTTTAAGATAACGAAATATATTCTTGATAGTAGCTAGATGAGGCTCCCTGGGATTCGATTGGTACCTAGCAAAATTGCACACAAAAAACATAATATCAGGTCGACTTGCCGTGAGGTAAAGTAACGAACCTATCATGCTTCGATACAATTTGAGGTCTACTGATGGTTTATCCAATGATGGACTAAGCCTTGTTCCAACATCCATCTGTACTCTCAGTTTTATACTATCCGTCATTCCGAATTTTTCTAGTAGATTTCTTGTATACTTCTCTTGGTTAATAAATATTCCTTCTCTGCTCTGACGAATATTTAATCCCAGAAAATTGTTGATCTTCCCCATTATACTCATCTCAAATAGACTTTTCATCAAAATTTCGAATTCTCTTGACAAAACAGGGTCAGTAGAGCCAAAAATAATATCATCAAAATAAATTTGAACAAGCATGAGATGATCCCCAAATTTCTTTTGAAAGAGAGTGGGATCAACTGATCCTTGTTTAAATTTTGATTTCTCATTGAGTTCACCTTTGAGAAATGCACACTTGACATCCATTTGGTAGACATCAAAATCCTTGTGTGCTACATAGCCTAAACATATTCAAACTGCCTCGAGTCTTGCGGCAGGGGCGAAGGTTTCCTCATAGTCTATACCTTCTTGTTGCGAATAACTTTTAACTACAAGCCTAGCTTTGTTTCAAAAAACATTACCATCTTCATCAGTTTTATTTTTAAAGATCCATTTTAAGCCTATAATAGAAACATCTTTTGGTTTGGGAATCAATCTCCATACCTTGTTTCTTTCAAATTCAGCAAGCTCAGATTGCATAGAAACAACCCAATTAGGATGTTCCATAGCAACTTTGACTGATTTCGGTTCAATTTTTGAAATAAAAACATTGAACATGCAAAATTCATGTTGAGTATTGAGTACTTCATTCTTTGAACGAATCTGAGCTCTCATTAATACTCCAGCTTGTGGATCACCAAGAATTTGTTCATGTGGATGATTTCGAGTCCATTTTTCCATCGGAGGATATGTTGGATCAAAGTCCAATGGTACATCTTCGAATGTTTTCTTCATTCTATGAATCTGCAATTGACACATTATCGGTTGAATCATGAAAAATTTCATGTTGATTATTTGAAAATATTTGTTTGATTATTATTTTGCTCCCCCTCGACATTAGCATTCATTCTCCCATTCCCCCCCTCGAAAGTATGCTCCCCCTCAACATGAGTAGTGGAGGTCAAGTGCTCCCCCTCCACTTGATCAGTTTGTAAAACTGGTAGACTTTAGTTATTAACTTGAGAATTTGTTATCGAGTGTAAATCAACAATTTCTGTTATCGCCGTCGAATCTGTAAAGTGCTTCAATTCTTTTGGAATTCGATTATCCTCGACATGAATTTCAACATCAATAGCCCTATCAGAAGTACCGGAAATTAAATCATAATCAACATCGAATGAATTAATACTTTTAGATTCATAATTAGATTCATTGATGATTGGTTGTTGTGGAAATTTTTTTTGATACTTTTGATATAGTGATTATCGAATGGGAGATTAAAGGTTTCTTCGATCTTCCTTGTTCATTTGTTGAGCACCCTGTATGCCACAGAATTATGAGAATATCCTAAAAATATTCCTTTATCATCCTTAGATTGAAATTTCGAAAGATTATCCTTAAGATTCATAATAAAGCACCTGCAACCAAAAACATGAAAAAAATTTACATTCGGTTTCCTGTCGTTAATGATTTCATAAGGGGTGATATTGAATCTTCTATGAATAAAAGACCAATTTTGAGTAAAGCATGCAGTAGAAACAGCTTCAGCCCATAGATATTATGGAAGATTCGCGTAAGTCAACATCGTTCTTGCTGCTTCACATAGTGAACGATTTCTCCTTTCGACAACATCATTATGTTGAGGTGTTCAAGGAGAGGAGAAGTTGTGTGAAATTCCTTTGTCAGCCAAAAACGAATCTAGAACCTTGCTGTTGAACTTAGATCCATTATCACTTTTGGTTTTGCAAACCTTTTTCTTCAAACTTAATTTGATATGTTGGATAAAATCGATCATCACTTGAGTTGTGTCTGATTTCAAATGCATGAAGTATACCCAAGTAAACCTAGAAAAATCATCAACAATAACCAAAATGTACCTCTTCTTGTTGAGTGTTTCAATTGTCGAAGGACCATAAAGGTCAATATGAAGAAGTTCCAAAGGTTCAACGATCTTAGAATCAATCACAATCGGATGACCTTGTCTATGCTGTTTTCATTGTTCGCAAGTTGCACATAGAGTATCATTATCAAAATTTAATATAGGCAAACCTCGAACAAGATCTTTTACCACCAATTTGTTTAGATTTAAATTTTAAATGAGACAATCGTCGATGCCACAACCAGCTTATATCAAAGGAAGCCTTCAAAAGTAGACAAACAGAAGGAACACCAGCAATAGGTTTGATGTCAAGTGTAAACATATCTCCTTTTCGCTTTGATTTAAGAAGAACTTCTTTTGTTTCGATGTTTGAAATGACACTTCCTTCTTCATTATAGACAACTTGATTGCCAGTGCCCACAACAAGTTGCAAAACACTGATCAAAGTGTGTTTAAGACCTTCGACATAAGCAACTCTATTAACTGTAAATTTCCCATTTGTCACTTTCCCATAGCCTTTGACTTGGGACTTGTTATTTTTTCCGAATTTCACAACACCAGCATTTTCCAGACTTCGAAAATCTCTCAGATTTTCCTTCTTCCTAGTCATGTGACGAGAGCAACTGCTGTCAATATACCATTTATCATCAGATTGCTCGTCACTCAATACCTGCAATCAATTAAAGAATTTAGGTCCCCATGGTTGACTGGGTCCTTGGTTATTAGAAAAAAATGCTTGGTGAAATGAAGAACCTATTATCCAATTTCGAACTTTTGTCTTGACACTATCAATTAAGTCTACATCATTATTTAAGGGCATTAAAATGCAAGCATTTGAAGATTTAACATTGACATTAACTTTCTAGTCATTCTTCTTAGTTCCTTTCTTACTAACATTTTCTTTCGAATTTTTTTTCCATTTTTGAACAAAAGGATTTGATTCTTTCGAAGAAGAACTTTCATTTGATGATTCATTCAAATACTTCTCATATTCATCCTTAATCTGTTCTTGAGAGAATTTCCCGGATTGAAATCTCTGTCCCTTACCTTCCAACTAATGATTGAAAATTTTCACATTTTTTTCCTTTAACAAATGAAGCTTTTACTGATTGTTTCGAAGGTGGATTTTGAAAATGAGGCTAATCAGGCTTGAAAGATTCATTTCTCCTCCCTTGAACTTTCAATTTATCAACGTTTCTTGTTGGCTTTCTTGTCAAAACATGAGGAGTAAAATGATTCTGAAATCAGTTTTGATAACCAACATTATTTCTTGAAAAGACTATTTGTGAATGTGAGAACTTATTTTGATAAGGAACTCGATGATAACTCTTTTGTTCATTTGATCGAAAATCACTTCTTTGAAAATTATTTTGTGAAAACCTTTGATTGTTTGAATTCTTAACAAAACTTTTGGATTGTTGATTTTTCACATAATTCTCTTGATAAGAATTTTGAACATTAGACTTTTGGTTTGGTTTCGAAACATGTTCCTTGTTTTTGGAAAAATATTTTTGTGATTGTGATGATTTTGACATCGGTTTCTTGTCACCAAAAAATGGTTTTTGTGATTGTGTCTTAACAAATTCAGTCTTTTTCTTTTCAGGCTTTTTAGAAGAAAATTTTTGTTGTTTCTTTTTGGACACATAATTATTCTAATAAGCCTTATTTCTTTCTTTATTCATTGAAATTCCATTTTCCTGTGAAATCTTTTGAATATTTTCTTTTTGACTTTAAACTTTTTCAATTGGTTTTTCAGAAACTTTAATGTTTGTTTGTTTTTCAACCTTTGACATTTCTGTTTTAAACACCAAGTTTGACTTGGCTTATGTCTTTGAAAAGTGTATGATTTTTTTGGTAAGATTGTTCTCAATGGTGCTCTGATTCGATAAAAATCCTTCCTTTGAAGCTTTATTATTGTCCTCTTCAACCAGTTTGTTTATCTTTGGTTTCACACTTTTTCCATTACCCTTTTTGACAAAAACTTGGTTTGGAAAGACAACATTATCAATACACTTGAAGTTTGGATAAACCACAAAATTAGGTTCAAGATAATGGGAACCTTTTTCTTTCATGATTGTGTCTAATTTCTTTTGTCTCTTCATACACCTAATCTTCAACAATTCGGGGAATTTTTGTTTCTTTCGAAACACTCAGATCAGTTGTTTCTTTCGAAACACTGTCATCATTGTCACTGTTAGTCTGACTATCTTCGACAATCACATGGTCAGGATTAAAAACTTTTGAAGTAGAGGGGTGGTCTTTATCAACTTTAATATTCGAATCATGACATTTTTCTTTACCCTTAGCTAATGATTTGACATTAATGACAGATAACTGAGAGCAGTCAACAACTTCCTCTGCTTCAATTTCACTGATATTGTCATCTTCGATATCAACAAAAATTTTTTGGGATTCAAAAGTTGAATTCTTAGTCTTTTTCAAAATCTTGATTTGTTCGTTTATAGTCAAGGTCTTATTAACTATATCAACAAGATCATTAGCATTTAGATGTTCATAAATTTTCATTATTCCATAGGGATATCTATTATTAGGAACTTTATCAAAGTCGGAAATAGTCATATCACAATCATAAGAAGTTGTATTTACTTTTTCCCTTTCGAAAGATAAGAATGGTAGCAGCTTCCTATGTTGTTCTTTACTTATGTCAATGGAGTGATGAAATTCAGTCAATTTACAATAGAGTCTTTTAGCAGAATTACAGTAAATATTCATTTGTTTTAACAAAATCCTATTATCTGTATTCAAACTATCTCTATCAATCATGATGTTCATTATTTGCAATTCTACATGATCTATATTAGCTTTCTTCGCCTCTAACATCCTCTGGGTTTCTAGTAACTGAGTATCAGACTTTTTAGCCTCATTGCTAGCAGAGATCACTAGATTATTAACATAAGTAATAGCAACATCAAACTCAGTTAACATAGAATTATAAGCACTTGAAGGAATATTAAAGGATTGAAGTAGCGAACGTACGTTCAAAGTCATTGGTGCATTGTTTCCTGATGTCGAAACAAATCAACTACCAGTGATTTTCTCTTCTTCATCCTCCTCATAACTCTCAAACATGGCTCCATGCATTAGATTCCTCATTTCATTGTCATCCGAGCCTGAAGACCATATTTGATATTTTCCTTCATCCTCATCTTCTCCTCTTGCTACCAGTGACAACCCCTTCGACTTAGCCCTCACTTTTTCCAGCCTTTCAGAATAGTATGCCTCTTCCTTAACCCTATTCTTCTTTTCTTCTTTCTTCTTCAGCATACAGTCATTGGCCATGTGATTTTCACCACGACAGTAGTGACAATCAATTCCCGAATCACCCTTTAGCTTTTTCTCTTGTTTCGAATCTTTACCCTTAGCCTCTTTCTTCTCAGTTTTCTTCTCATCACTAACCTTACCAAAAGTTCTTCCCTTCATTTCCCTAGCTTTTGACTTCGCATTGAATGGATTTTTATAAAAATTCTTTACTCTATTGTTAGAGTAAAAAGCCACTGCTTCATCATCAGAGTTGACGATAAGACCTTCATCTTCAGAACTTTCCTTCTCAGTAACTTCCTTCTCACCCGCTCTTCCTGATACTTTCGAAACCAATTCTAATGGACCACCCAGATTGATCTTTGACTCTTCAGCTATTTCATTCACTTCAGTTTCGTGATGTTTTAGCAGGTTGTAAAGTTCATTGAGAGTTAAAAAATCGAAAGTTTGTTGTGTCTTCATCATTAAACTCACATTCCTCCACTCCTTACGAAGCCCCACAATGAAATTAAGGTTGTATTCCATAGCATACCTGGTAATTACATACCTATTACACTCATAGATGAGCGCATTCAGACGATCATAATACATTTCGATCGATTCTCCATCTATTTGCTTGAATTCTCTTAATTCAATCTGTAACAACCCGAAATTCCGTATCATTGCTTGTAACTCTTTTTCGTAATCCAATTTGATCAACCAATCGTCGTTTTCAAATTCGATTCCGATTTCGTCATTAAATTAAGTCATAATTTTGGGATTCTATTATGACTTAATGAGTATCTAAATATGTTTAGAACTCACTTTAACACTTCATTTTAATAATCGGAAACATTTAGAATCAACCATATCGGGTTACGATAATTAAATCGGGTGCGACCAAAAGCACCGTATAACGCCGGTATCAGGTAGAATTCCACCGTGTCCAAAACTTAGACACTATTTAAAGTGATCTAAGCCTCCATTTGAAGCTATTCTCTCTCTCACTACTCTCTCTCTAACCTCTCTCCTCAACCAAAGATTCAAAGTCCAAAACATTGATTTAAGGCTCCAAATCTTTGAGGTAACATCCCTAACTTGTTATTCAACCTCTTAGGCCTTCAAATCTGTGTTTAAAATGTGATTTTGGACCTGGAACATGTGTTTACGGCCAAGGAGCATGCTTGGGCAGTAAACACATAATAATGGGGTTTTTAAGCACTTTAACCCTTCCAAACCAACATTGGGACTTAGATATGACCTTAAGGCTCACAAACCCGAACTTAGAACACCCTAGACATGGATTTTGAGGGACAAAAATGAGTTTACGGACAAGGAATGTGCTTGGGCCATAAACCCCTCAAACATGGAGAGTAAACTCATTTAAACATGTTAGAATGCCTTGTAACTTCACCAAAAGCCTTGGAATAAATCCTAGAATCATCTAAAAATAGTTTGGGGACCTTAAACATGTCAAACACCCTTCATTTGAGAGTTTACGGCCATAGCATATGCTCCAGAGCCGTAAACTCCTAATTATGTGTCAAATGGTACCCTAAATTCATACCAAGGCTTAGAAAATTAGTTAGAATCACATGTGATTGTCCTAAGCATCACAAAATAAATATGGTTTGAGCTTGGGGGAGTTTACGGCCGTAAACTCCATGTTTACAGCTGTGAACTCCCATAATTGGTGTACATGTTCATACAATTCATTCCAAGGCATTAGAAAAATCCATTCTAGCATTCCCCATGTCCATTTAAGCCATTTAGCACTCAAAATCACCCAATCATGAGTTCACGGCCATGAACTCATGTATGTAGGGGATATATGGCTGAAAACTCATTAGGTAGTTTACTCTTGAAGAGTAAACTCAAATTCCAAGTCCCTCGCATCATTACACGTCCATAGATGTCACCCGGGTCACTCCAAACACTCGTTTTGAGGTGTTTTAGTTCATTGGAGTGTAATGTTCCATCTAATTAGTAATTGTAAATCTAATTAGATATATTTGGACATTATTCCATTTTACATAGGAACATCGAGAGTAATCAAGCCCCGAACCAACGTTTAGCATCCGAAATCGTCACATTTCCTCGTCTGGTGAGTTCATACCCTTACCCATTTTCAATGTTTTCACTGTTTTCAGGGGGGAATACAAGCAAAGTACCAGTGATACTTGTACTCAAAAACTTGTTTTACATACGTTGTGTTTTACATTACATATGCTTTTAACACTGACAGTCGTAACAAGTAACCGTTTGAACCTACAGGACACATTATCATGTTATTTGTGAATTACATTATAAAATTGTAGTATTTATATTTTCACAAATGTTTTCCCAGAATATAATAGTTAAAAAGCATATCAATTGAACATGGTTTTGTCCTTGGTAACACTTCACAGAGATACGCAAGTGGAGGATAGTCAATTAATTTTTCAGTATTATTACTAGTATATTTGTTAATCCTATAATTGGAGACACGTCCTCGGTGAACACTCCACAGAGATACGCGAGTGGAGGACCGCCCCCGTAACCAGAATCTCTGGAATTTAGAGAGCGTGACTTGAGTGTATAGATCTATACGGGGATGACTACCCCACACCTGGCTGCTAGCTACAGCCGAACCGAAAGGTTCAAGGGTGACGAAAGTCATATAGGGTGATGGACTATTTATTGCCCTAATTAGTCTATTGTAAGGTTATGGAACTCGCAATTTGGATAATAGAGATTTACATAATAGTAATAATGGATTAAGTAAGTAGTTTACTTGGTATATGTTAGTTTTATAAACGTGTTAAAACTAATACATTTTCAGAGTACATCTTTTACATTACATTTTGGTTCGGTGAACACATCTTTTACATTACATTTCGGGTTGGTGAACTAGCACGTACATTACAAGGATAATCAGGTTTTTCAGTATACATCTTTCACATTAGGAAAATATGGGATTTTCCTGGGATCACAGTTGAACATAACCAGAACAGTGTAACCTAACAGTTAACCTAACATTACTTTTAAGAAAATATGGGATTTTCTTGGGTCGTAACATTTTCATAAACCAGAAAGGCAACTCATACATTTTAACAAATCAAAACCACTTATGAAATCACCAGCTTTATGCTGATTTTCAAACCACTTGTATTCTCAGGTCCACGTTAGACAGGTACCCGATGATCCTTTTTGGCGAAGACGGAGTGCGGAGAAGACTCGTCTTACTTTTGTTCATATATATACTATGTATCACAACTGTATAACTTTACTTTTGAAACAATTGTAAAAACTTTCTATATGTAATGTAATGGTTGTTTTACTTTACTTACTATGTGCATTGGATTTGATACTCAATGTGGAGTCAACCCCCGAAATGTTTTCGCCTTCGGTTTTTGGGGTGTGACAGATTGGTATCAGAGCCCTTGTTTATAGTGAATGAAGTATACCAAACCTTACATGGTATAAAACTATAAACACTAAGGGGCCTAAGTGCTCTGAACTAAAAGTATCCTTCAAAGTATAAGTATTTTCAAAAGTATACAAGTATACCTAACCGTCGGGATCTGTAACTACAAGTAGAACAAAACATAAGTAAATGGGTGTTGTATGCTGCGGTTAAACCTGGGCAGTTATGTAGTCGTGTCTAGGATCAATATAGTCTGGCAACTATATTCATTTGAGACACGGCCAACATGTGCTTGGGAGTGACTGTGGTGTGCGGCATGCCTAAAACTTACCCTAATACCACAAACGTCGAGCCAGTGTCGTAAGCAAATCATGAAATACTATAGGAGTGTATCTCCGTCACCACCTCCTCCTCAATTTGATCTTGCATCGCTTCAGACAGTTCTGACTGTCGCAATGGTAGCAGCCATGTCACAAATGAACCCCGGTAGTTCAGGAGGTGGTCCCTAGCCCCAAAACCCAGAAGATAGCCAAGGACACCGAAAAGGGGGTTCCTATAAAGACTTCATGAACGCGAAACCCACATCCTTCAATGGCATTGGAGGTGTCATTTCCCTAACTCGATGGTTCGAGAAAATCGAATCAATCTTTGAAATATGTGCCTGTTCTGAATATGACAAAGTAAAGTTTGCCGCCTGCACCTTCCTTGACAAAGCCCTTACTTGGTGGAACGTCCGAGTCAAATCCTTAACTCTACCTGTAGCAAATGCTATGGGTTGGAAGCTATGAAGGAGCTTTTGCTTGCAGAGTATTGCCCTCAGGGCGAAATACAGAAGCTAGAACATGAACTCTGGAACCTGAAGATGAAAGGTTCCGACATAGTCACTTATACTTCAAGGTTTGACGACTTGGCGCTACTCTGCCCGGGAATGGTTACCCCGGAGAGTAAGAAGATAGAGAGATTCATCTGGGGGTTGACCTAGCCAACCAAGGGAAACGTCTTAGCTGCGAGGCCGGATACTTACGACAGCGCCAAATGCCTTGCACAAATTCTGATTGACCACGAAGATAACCCTGATGAGGAGGCCGCCGCTCCTGAGCTAACTAAGAAGAGTGGTGGAAGTAAAAAGAAATTCTGGAACAAGCGGAAGGCCCAAAGTACACAGGGATCTTTTAAGAAACAGCAAACGATAATAGTCCACACTGCTACTGTCCCTGTTGTTATCACTGCCGTTGGATCTACAGCTCAGACTCCTACCAGTGGCTATGCCGGTACCCTTCCTTGGTGCGACAAATGTAGCTATCATCATCGTACTCCTGGACCATGTCGCGAAAGACTCTGCAACAACTGTGGCAAGAAGGGCCACCTTGCTCGAACCTGTAGAAAAACAGCCAAATCAATAAACCAATCATCCGGAGCAGGTATCAGTCGGGCCTGCTACGGTTGCGGCAAAGTAGGGCATTTCAAGAGAAATTGCCCTAAAGCAGTAACAGCTGGCAATGCTGTAAGAGTCCTAGCTTTAGGACAAGGTGAGGCCGCCGCCGATCCCACCGTTGCGACAGGTATATATATATATTCTTCTTCCTCGACAACCCTTATACTTGCAAAGTTTTTCGATTATATTATTGAGGAGAATCTGTTATCCATTTAATCAAAACATCACCTTAACCGTAGTCCTCCATTAGTAACCGAAATGTCAACCGTCGAGATGTCTAACAAAGAGAAAGAGAACATTAGCGATATATTCGTGGGTTGAACTCTTACCCTCAGCAATAATTCTTTTCCTATCGATCTTATGCTATTTTTGCAATTAATAACTTTGAAATATTCATTGGCATGGATTGATTGAGCCTCAATCGTGCTGATATTCTCGTTCCGAAATATCTATCCATCTCATCCTTCCCCCGGCCAAACTCTCAACATCGGAAACAGTAAACTTAGTTCTAGCTGTTGTACCATTTCATATGTCAAAAGCCCGAAGGGCTTCCAAAAAGAGTGTGCCATAATTTCCTAGTCTAATTGACCATTGAGAAACAGGAAGTGCATCCCCGAAGTCTATAACTTTCCTGGTGTCTTTTCCCGAAGAGCTTCCAGGAATTCCTCCCGAGTGTCGAGTCGAGTTTCGCATCGACCTAATTCCTAGAACTACCCTCATAGCCAAACCCCCATGTCTATTAGAGCCAGCAGTAATGCAGGAGTTATTTAGTCATCTTGATGAGTTGATCGTCAAAACCGATATCCTCTTTCCTCGAATAGATGACCATTTCGATCCACCTCAGAGAACCAACCACTTCTCAAAAATAAATCTTACGACAAGGTACCATCAACTACGAGTCCAAGAGAGTGGTGTTCCTTAGACAGTATGCCGAACTCGATACGGTCACTATAAGCTCGTAGTGATTCCCATCAATCAAACCACCTCCCTTGGTCATGTAGTAGACAATGAAGATATACATGTGGAATCCTCCTAAGATTAAAGTGATAGAGAATTGGTCGGCACCGAAGACACCCACAGAAATCCGTCAATTCTTGGATCTCACCGGCTATTATCGAAGATTCATCTAGAATTTTTCTAAAATCGCCAAACCCCTAACCACTCTAACACAGAAAGGTGTACCCTTTTGTTGGAGTGAAAAACAAGAATCAGCGTTCCAGATGTTAAAGCAAGCCTTGTGTAGCGCACCTGTTCTGTCTCTACCCGAAGGGACAGAAGACTTCGTTGTCTATTATGATGCGTCTAATCAGGGCTTAGGTTGTGTGCTTATGCAAAGAGGAAAAGTGATTACTTATGCCTCAAGACAGCTGAAAGCACACGAGGTCAACTATACCACACATGACTTGGAGTTAGGAGCCATAGTCTTTGCTTTGAAGATTTGGATACATGATCTCTACGGAACCAAGTGTATGATCTTCACTGACCATAAAAGCCTGCAACACATCCTCAATCAGAAAGACCTGAACATGAGGCAACAACGATGGGTAGAGTTACTCAGCGATTATGAATGCGAGATTCGCTACCATCCCGGCAAGGCCAATGTGGTAGCAGATGCCCTTAGCTGAAAGGAGAGTTCAAGCCAAAAAGTGAAGACCCTGACGATGACTATCGATTCCCATTTATCCATGCAAGTCCGAGACGCCCAGATAGAAGCCCTTAAACCCGAAAACAAATCAAGTGAGGTCCTAAGGGGAATGGATAAGAAACTTGATATCAGAGGTGACGGAGTCTACTGTTTCATGGATCGGATCTGGATTCTAAAGTCCGGAGGATTCAGGGAAATTGTCATGGAGGACGCACACAAAACCAAATACTCTGTTCACCCGGGCTCTAAAAAGATGTACTTGGATCTCAAGAAACAATACTAGTGGCCAAACATGAAAGCTGAGATAGCTATGTTTGTGGGCAAGTGTCTGACTTGCGCCAAAGTGAAAGTCGAGTACCAGAATCCCTCGGGTCTGCTCCAGCAACCCGAAATACCCGAATGGAAATGGGAGATGATTACCATGGACTTCATCACTAAGTTGAAGCATTTGAGGCATCACACTTGGGGTGCTAGGCTCACAAGGTTTCAAGGAACACAAACAACAACAAGGTAAGTTATTCTATCTATACTTTATGTTAAAATTGTTCCCCATGTATTCTAGATAGGAATATAACCTTGGAATTCAACTTTGCATGACAATTAGACAAACATAGATCCAAGGTTATTAGGGTTGCATGTACACTTAGGAAGTGTTAGAATGCTCAAAACCCATCAGTGGTATCAGAGCCAGGTTTGTTTGCTCTTATTTGTGCTTCAAAGTTGAAAACAGAATCGGAAATTTTGCTGTCTGCGAATGGACTCGTCGAGTCTATAGGGGGGACTCGTCGAGTCCATGAGTATCTTCAACCAACTCGGCGAGTCAGTTTATGCACTCGGTGAGTAGGGTCGACTGAGTGCAGATTTTCGATTCAGTTGCTGGAAATGAATTAGAAACATTACCCTAAACTGTTTTGGTAATTGAAAAACTTGTTTTTTTTGTGGTGTAATGTCTTTGCTAATTCATTTACAACAACTAGTTATCAAAATTACAAAGTTTTATGTAATTTTTGATTGTGTTCATATTCATGTTCTTGTTCTTATGATGTTTTAGATGATCATAGGAATTATTTGTAACCTATTTGGTAGTTTAATTCTTGATCATAATGTGTTTTAATGGAGTCCATAACTTATCCTTAAGTTATGGAAAACCAAGAGTCACTTGAGTTAAAACCATTAAGAAAACACAAGAGTTAGAAAAATGAAGAGTCTTCATTTTATTACTCTATTAAACTCATAAGTTACAAGAAATGAAAAGTTTTGAAAGTTACAAAATTTGCCCTCAAGTTTTGGAACAAGTAAAGTTAAGTTAAAACTTTAAGTTCCAACCCCTAGAATTTTAAAAGTTAAAATTCAACCCTTATACTTATATTATGATAATTTAATAATTATATATATATATATGTATAAGAATAAAGTCGTCTTACCGCTAGTACGCCTCATTCACGAAGCCGGTCTATAAGGTGGGTATAAGGTTGTTGCCTATAAAATGGTGACTTAATGAGTGAATATTCTCACCCACCGCTTGCTTGACTGGTGGAGGGTCGTTAGCCGAACGGGTAAGACAAGGACTTATAAATTCTCATTCAAAGTATGATGAATATAATAAAGTAACTAAATGTTTATTAATTTCCCAATCTTAGTTACTTTAGGAAAAATGTGAATAAGGTGCTAATCCATGAAATTACACTTTACACTTTGTCTAAGTCGTTGGTGGAGCGTGTGTGGTTAACCGGCACACTAACTTGGACTTAACAAGGTAGGTAAAGGGTGACTTAAGGTTTATTATAGTATCGGTGGAGCGTGTGTGGTTTACCGGCACATCGATTGAGTGATAAACTTTAAGGGTACCAAGTGATTTGCATGGTTACTTCACACCTCGTTTTGTGATCCTCGGCATCCCAGTCACAAAACCTGGAGGGCACTCCCGAGATTGAAACATGCCTTTGAAAAGTTCATTGGATCTCAAAGAATCTAGGAATTTCTAAAACCAATAAAAACTAAATATCTAATATTTCGGTTTTCGTGGTGGAAATTGGTGAATCGTCATTCACCTACCTTTCAAATATGGTATAGCTTAGATTACGGCATACCTCTTCTAAGTTATATTATATTGTGATTGGATCCTAGCCTTAATATTACATTTGGGTGTTTTATTAAGGACTCTCTTAAATCTAAACTAAACTTGTTCTTCTCTTTCAGATGTCTTCAAACAATGCTTCTTGCTCGAATCCTAATGGCTCCTTTACTCTTATGAGTTTGTGCGGAAAAGTCACCTTTGATGGATCCAACTTCAATAAGTGGATCAAAAACATCAGGATGATTACCCGCTACGAGGACAAAGAATATGTCCTTGACAAGGAGCTTAAGGAAATTGACGAGTCCACTGCAACTCCCCAGGAAATCGCTGACTTTCATACTCATGAAAGAGATGCAACCAAGGTGGCTTGCATCATGTTGGCCACCATGACAGCTGAACTCCAAAAGTCTTATGAAGATTTCTACCCTTATGAAATGCACCAAGATTTGATGGAAAGATACCATCAAAGTGCACGACAAGAGAGGTACGAAGTCATCTGCTCCATGATAACAACCATGATGAAGGACGGAGAGTCCGTCACGAGCCACATGCAGAAAATGCAAAGGTATGTGGATCGTTTGCTGAAGCTTAATGTGAACTTCCCTGAGGAGCTTGCAATAGATATCATTTTGCACTCCTTACCATCGTGCTATGATCAATTCCGCATGACATATCACATGAACAAGGAAGAGGTCACCCTCAGCAAACTTCAGGGACTTCTCAAGACCGCAGAAACAGGTCTTAAAGGGAAGTCGGTTGCTATCACTCCTACTCCAGACTCAACTCCGGTCTTGGCAATCGGGCAAAGTCGAGGGAGGAAGAGAAAGAGATCTGCAAAGGGTACCAAGGCTCGGACCCTTGATGGCTCTTCTTCAAGTGGAACCAAGAAAGGTTTCATTACTCCTTCTTCTGACCCAAAAGAGGCTGAATGCTTCTATTGCCATGAAAAAGCTCATTGGAAGCGAAACTGCCCAAAGTACCAGCAGGATGTAAAGGATGGGAAAGTCAAACCCATCCATGCAGGTATTTACACTATCATTTCTAATAACTCACCCCATTCGAAATCTTGGGTCCTTGATACCGGTTGCAGTATTCATATTTGTTGTGAATTGCAGGGACTAGGAAGAAGTGAGAATGTGGAGCAAGGAAGAATAAACTTAATCATGGGGAATAGGAAAGTTACACCTGTCACCAAGATTGGAGTTTATACTTTATCGCTAAGTAGTGGGTTAAATTTAGATTTGAATAAATGTTGTTATTCACCAGAAATGGCAAGAAATATTATTTCCTTTCATGCATTGTACAAACAAGGTTTCACCTTTTCGTTTGATAATGAAGTTGGTTGGATTAATGCTTTCTTTAATAATGTTCTTTATTTTAAAGCATTACCTTGTGATGGTGTGTATGAAGCTGTATCTATTGTAGATAACTTAGGAAATAATGTTTTGTGTATTGATTCTACTAATAATAATAACTTGGATAAAGCATCATTATGGCATTGTCGTCTTGGACATATAAGCAAGAAACGCATAGGCCAACTCCAAAAGGATGGAGTCTTGGAGTCGTTTGACCTAAAGTCAAATGATAGTTGCGAATCATGCTTACTTGGAAAAATGACAAAGTCACCCTTCACAGGCTCGTGTGAAAAGGGTGATGGTTTGTTGGACCTTATACACACGGATGTGTGTGGACCATTCAAACATGCCACAAGGGATGCTAATCGTTATTATTTGACTTTTACCGATGATTACAGTAGATATGGATATGTCTACTTAATCAAGCATAAGTCAGAGACTTTCGAGAAGTTTAAGGAATTTAAACAGGAAGTTGAGAATCAATTGGGCAGGAACATTAAGATGCTTCGATCCGATCGAGGTGGTGAGTATCTTAGTTCAGAGTTCCTCGACTATCTAAAGGAATGTGGGATTGTCTCACAATTGACACCTCCCAGGACACCGCAGTTGAATGGTGTGGCTGAGAGGCGTAATCGAACCTTGTTGGACATGGTTCGTTCCATGATGAGTCGAGCTTCGCTACCAATCTCATTCTGGGGGTATGCCTTAGAGACTGCCGCCCATATCCTTAATCTAGTCCCTACAAAGAAAGTTGCCAAAACTCCTCACGAGATGTGGACTGGTAAAGTACCTAAACTAGACCACATCAAGATTTGGGGCTGCGAGGCTTTCGTGAGACGCGAGACTCATGATAAGCTCGAACCCCGAAGCGAGAGGTGTATTTTCATCGGCTACCCACAGCAATCCTTTGGTTACCTCTTCTACAGACCTAGTGACAATGTGGTCTTTGTAGCAAGAAGTGGAGTCTTTCGAGAAAGAGAATTTATAAGCCAAGGAGACAGTGGGAGGCAAGTTGATCTTGAAGAAATTCAAGAGTCAAGTGGTGAAGGAACTTTAAACTCTAGCCCTCAACTTGAGGAGGAAACTCCTGTTGAGCCAATTGACGAATCTGTACCTCTGAGGCGTTCCACGAGAGTTAGGAGTGCACCTGAGCATTACTATGGATTCCATATTACTGCAGAAGGTGAGACACTTATTAGTGATGAGACACTAGTAAGTCAAGATGACCCTAACAGCTACGAGGAAGCCATGGCAGGCCCCGAGTCTGCTAAATGGAAAGAGGCTATGGATAGCGAGATACAATCCATGTATGACAATCAAGTTTGGAACTTGGTTGAGAATGTACCAGGTCGAAAGACCGTAGGGTGCAAATGGGTCTTCAAGAAGAAGACCGACATGGATGGTAAAGTGCACACTTATAAGGCTAGACTGGTTGCAAAGGGCTTCTCTCAAATTCCTGGAGTGGATTATGATGAGACCTTTTCTCCGGTAGCCAAGATTAAGTCTATTCGGGTTCTGTTAACCATAGCCGCATTTTATGACTATGAAATTTGGCAAATGGATGTCAAAACCGCTTTCCTTAATGGGAAGTTGGCTGAAGATGTTTACATGAGTCAGCCAGAGGGTTTTGTCAGTAACGAGTACCCTAATAGAGTGTGTAAGCTTGAGAAGTCCATTTATGGATTAAAGCAAGCACCTCGCAGATGGAATCTTTGCTTTGATGAAAAGGTCAAGGAATTTGGCTTTTCTAGGAGTGAAGATGAATCTTGTGTATATGTCAAGGCTAGTGGGAGGATAGTTAGCTTTTTGGTATTGTATGTGGATGACATACTACTCATAGGAAACGACATTCCAACCCTGCAGGAAGTAAAGTCCTGGCTTGGAAAGTGTTTCGCTATGAAGGACCTTGGTGAAGCTGCCTATATTTTGGGGATAAGGATCTTGAGAGATCGGAGTAAAAGACTAATTGGACTTAGTCAAAGTACCTACTTGGAGAAGGTTCTGAAGAGATTCAGAATGCAAGACTCCAAGAAAGGAGAGTTGCCCATCCAGAGTAACGCCAAACTGAGTAAGACACAAAGCCCTAGCACTGAGGCTGAGATAGCACAAATGAGTCGAGTACCTTATGCTTCGGCTGTAGGATCGATCATGTATGCTATGACGTGTACTCAACCTGATGTAGCTTTTGCCCTGAGCATGGTTAGCAGGTTTCAGGGGAACCCTGGCAAGGCACACTGGACTGCGGTAAAGAATATTCTCAAGTACCTACGAAGGACTAAGGACTGGGTCCTTACCCTCGGTGGGAGTAATGACTTGAGAGTTGTAGGGTATAGTGATGCTAGCTTCCAGACTGATAGGGATAACTTCCGCTCTCAGTCGGGCTGGGTCTTTACCCTAAATGGAGGAGCAATTTCTTGGAAGAGTTCCAAGCAAGAGACAGTGGCAGATTCTACTTGTGAATCAGAGTATATTGCAGCTAGCGAAGCGGCAAAGGAGGCGTTATGGCTGAGGAACTTCATTGGAGACCTTGGAGTTGTACCAGCTATTAAAGAGCCAATGGAAATTTTCTGTGATAGTGAAAGTGCTGTTGCCTTAGCCAAGGAACCAAGGGATCACGGGAGATCCAGACACATCGACAGAAAATACCATTTCATCAGACATCGGATCGAAGAAGGACTCCGCGTGGCAAAGAGGGTATCATCAGATGAGAATCTGGCAGATCCCCTCACGAAGGGACTAACTCGGGTTAAGCATCTCCAGCATGCTCGGAGCATAGGGCTGAAGGATGATATTAGATTTAGTAGTTAGATAACCTCGAAATTTGTAAAGTGTAATTGACATTTGATGATGAATAAAAGTGTTTTATTTATGGGTAAAGTGTTACTATCTCTTGTCGATCGTTTACTATATTTCTTTTGCATGTTTTGACTTCCAGAATAATTTTGTTTGGTATAACATATTATTCAAACCTCCACAGTCGGTCATATGTCGGAAGTAGGTATGAATCAAGACTGTCATGTTTGGTTGTAGAGGTCTGGGACAAGGCTACAACAATCATGAGTGCTCATAAGTTCTGAGCATTGGACTCAACCCACGCTCACTGGAATCACTTCATGGAATTCTATCTTGAGTGATCGTGAGACGGTAATATCATATAAGTCTTTAAACCTAGAGATATGATTTGTTACTTACAAGTTGGTTATGCATTGATTGTACGAAAAACGCATTGGTAACTCGATGTTATAAATCGCGCTCTTGTGTGTAATTCAATGAGTAGTAGAACAAACATATGAGTCGAAGTTTATCTGTTCCTTCTTGGATTAGAAGCTGATATCTGGGCCCCTCGATGATTTTGTTTTGACCTATGTACCGGGCCCGGTCAGAACTAAATTGATGTGTTCAATGAAGTTCTTTGTCAAACAAATCGAAAATCGGGAAACAAATTGTTGGACAATAAGTAAGACATTGTTCCATGTATTTGTCCGACTGATATCTAGAACAGAGGATTATATGATCACTTATCTTAAATGGCGTACCATCATCTTCTCAGTTTCGAGAAACCTTCAAAAAAGAGCTACGATTGCCGATCGGTTCCTGAAGTCATAGTTGCAGTAATAGTTATTAGACTTATCCAAGTGGGAGACTGTTGGATAAGGTGTCTAAGTCCATAACTATTTCTGGTATGTACTTGACCCGACCCGACATGGTCCATTTGGGTTGCATGGCACCATGCAATTGGATAGACTAATTGAGAGTAATAACACTTGGAGATTATTAATATATTATAAGTTCTAATATATTAATAATATTATTTGATTAGTTTGATCAAGAATTAATTTAGAATTAATTAAGTGATCAAAAGATAACTAATTAAATATATGGGTTGATTATGTAAATAATCCATATCTTGTATAGTGGGCTAAAAGGCTCCATGGACTATCAAGTTGGGTTCCACCCATAGGATGCTCCATGGATGCTCCATGGGAGTTACAAACCCATGGGTCATGGAAATGAAGAGTCATGACACATTAGGGTTTAACCCTAGATGTGTCAACACTATATAAGTAACATGTTCTCCACCTAAAATCGGCTACACTAAGAAATAAGAGGGCTTGGCCGATTTTGAAGAAGTGTGTGTTCTCTCATAAGTTCTTCCAAGAGCATTTGGTGTTGTGTGAAGCATTTGAGGCATCACACTTGGGGTGCTAGGCTCACAAGGTTTCAAGGAACACAAACAACAACAAGGTAAGTTATTCTATCTATACTTTATGTTAAAATTGTTCCCCATGTATGCTAGATAGGAATATAACCTTGGAATTCAACTTTGCATGACAATTAGACAAACATAGATCCAAGGTTATTAGGGTTGCATGTACACTTAGGAAGTGTTAGAATGCTCAAAACCCATCATAAGTTACCCAAGTTTCCGAGTGGGTACGATACCATTTGGGTAATTGTCGATCGTTTGACCAAATCCACTCACTTCATCCCAATAAAAGAATCGTTCAAAATGGAAAGACTTGCACGGATCTACATCTAGGAGGTGGTTCGACTGCACGGTGTACTTGAGTCCATTATCTCTAACCGAGATAGCAGGTTTACCTCAAGGTTTTGGCAGTCTCTTCAGAAGTCTCTTGGAACTAAACTAGATACGAGCACGGCTTATCACCCTCAGACTGACGGACGTAGTGAGAGAACTATCCAAACCCTGGAAGACATGCTGAGGGCATGTGTCATTGATTTCAGCAAGTCGTGGGACACACATTTTCCATTGATCGAATTCTCGTACAACAACCGTACCATACCAGCATCAAGGCTACCCCGTTCGAAGCCCTCTACGGTTGCAAGTGCAGATCCCCTCTGTGTTGGGCCGAGGTAGGGGACACGTAGCTAGCCAAGAGTCGATTTCCTGAAAGTGCTCTCACTGGTCCTGAAATCATCCGCAAAATCCCCGAGAAGATCACCCAAATCCGAGACCGATTGAAAGCCTCACGAGATTGCCAAAAGAGTTACGCTGATAACCATCGGAAACCTCTAGAATTCCAGGTTGGAGACCGTGTCCTGTTGAAGGTCTCGCCCTGGAAAGGCACTGTACGTTTTGGTAAACGTGGGAAACTTAACTCTAGGTACATTGGACCCTTCGAGATCCTCGCCAGGATCGGTCCGGTAGCCTATAAACTTCGTTTACCTCACGAGCTCAGTAACATCCATCCCGTCTTCCATGTTTCAAATCTCAAGAAGTGTTTGTCCGATGAAACCCTAGTGATTCCTTTAGACGAGATCGAGATCGGAACCGATTGAAATCATGGATCGAGAAGTCAAACGTACAAAGCAAAGTCGCATCCTGTTAGTGAAGGTTTGCTGGAATGCCAAGCGGGGACCGGAGTTCACTTGGGAGCGTGAAGACTCAATGAAACAGAAGTATCCGCAACTCTTTCTAGATCCATGATTTGGATCTTGTATTGTATCTTAATTTTGAATTTTGGGACGACATTCCCTCTAACGGCCGGGGGGGGGGGGGGGGATAATGTAACAACCCGAAATTCCGTATCATTGCTTGTAACTCTTTTCGTAATCCAATTCGATCAACCAATCGTCGTTTTCAAATTCGATTTCGATTTCGTCATTAAATTAAGTCATAATTGTGGCATTCTATTATGACTTAATGAGTATCTAAATATGTTTAGAACTTACTTTAACACTTCATTTTAATAGTCGGAAACATTTAGAATCGACCATATCGGGTTATGGTAATTAAATTGGGTGCGACCAAAAGCATCGTATAATGTCGGTATCGGGTAGAATTCCACCGTGTCCAAAACTTAGACACTATTTAAAGTGATCTAAGCCTCCATTTGAAGCTTTTTTCTCTCTCACTACTCTCTCTCTAACTTCTCTCCTAAACCAAAGATTTAAGGTCCAAAACATTGATTTAAGGCTCCAAATCTTTGAGGTAACATCCCTAAATTGTTATTCAACCTCTTAGGCCTTCAAATCTGTGTTTAAAATGTGATTTTGGACCTGGAACATGTGTTTACGGCCAAGGATCATGCTTGGGCCGTAAACACATAATAATGGGGGTTTTTAAGCACTTTAACCCTTCTAAACCAACATTGGGACATAAATATGACCTTAAGGCTTACAAACCCGGACTTAAAACACCCTAGACATGGATTTTGAAAGAAAAACAAGAGTTTACGACCAAGGAATGTGCTTGGTCCGTAAACCCCTCAAACATGGAGAGTAAACTCATTTAAACATGTTAGAATGCCTTGTAACTTCACCAAAAGCCTTGGAATGAATCCTAGAATCATCTAAAAATAGTTTGGGAACCTTAAACATGTCAAACACCCTTCATTTGAGAGTTTACAGCCATAGAATATGCTACGGGGCTGTAAACTCCTAATTATGTGTCAAATGGTACCCTAAATTCATACCAAGGCTTGGAAAATTAGTTAGAATCACATGTGATTGTCCTAAGCATCACAAAATAAATCTGGTTTGAGCTTGGGGGAGTTTATAGCCATAAACTCCATGTTTACAGCTGTGAACTCCCATAATTGGTGTATATGTCCATACAATTCATTCCAAGGCATTAGAAAAATCCATTCTAGCATTCCCCATGTCCATTTAAGCCATTTGGCACTCAAAATCACCCAATCATGAGTTCACGGCCGTGAAATCATGTATGTAGGGGATATATGGCTGAAAACTCATTAGGTAGTTTACTCTTGAAGAGTAAACTCAAATTCCAAGTCCCTCGCATCATTACACGTCCGTAGATGTCACCCGGGTCACTCCAAACACTCGTTTTGAGGTGTTTTAGTTCATTGGAGTGTAATGTTCCATCTAATTAGTAATTGTAAATCTAATTAGATATATATGGACATTTTTCCATTTTACATAGGAACATCGAGAGTAATCAAGCCCCGAACCAACGTTTAGCATCCGAAATTGTCACATTTCCTCATCTGGTGAGTTCATACCCCTACCCATTTTCAATGTTTTCACTGTTTTCAGGGGGGAATACAAGCAAAGTACAAGTGATACTTGTACTCAAAAACTTGTTTTACATACGTTGTGTTTTACATTACATATGCTTTTAACACTAACAGTCGTAACAAGTAACCGTTTGAACCTACAGGACACATTATCATGTTATTTGTGAATTACATTATAAATTGTAGTATTTATATTTTCACAAATGTTTTCCCAGAATATAATAGTTAAAAAGCATATCAATTGAACATGGTTTTGTCCTTGGTAACACTTCACAGAGATACGCAAGTGGAGGATAGTCAATTAATTTTTCAGTATTATTACTAGTATATTTGTTAATCCTATAATTGGAGACACGTCCTCGGTGAACACTCCACAGAGATACGCGAGTGGAGGACCACCCCCGTAACTAGAATCCCTGGAATTTAGAGAGCGTGACTTGAGTGTATAGATCTATACGGAGTTGACTACCCCACACCTGGCTGCTAGCTACAGCCGAACCGAAAGGTTCAAGGGTGACGAAAGTCATATAGGGTGATGGACTATTTATTGCCCTAATTAGTCTACTGTATGGTTATGGAACTCGCAATTTGGATAATAGAGATTTACATAATAGTAATAATGGATTAAGTAACTAGTTTACTTGGTATATGTTAGTTTTATAAACGTGTTAAAACTAATACATTTTCAGAGTACATATTTTACATTACATTTTGGTTTGGTGAATACATCTTTTACATTACATTTCAGGTTGGTAAACTAACAAGTACATTACAAGGATAATCATGTTTTTCAGTATACATCTTTCACATTAGGAAAATATGGGATTTTCCTGGGATCACAGTTGAACATAACCAGAACAGTGTAACCTAACAGTTAACCTAACATTACTTTTATGAAAATGTGGGATTTTCTTGGGTCGTAACATTTTCAGAAACTAGAAAGGAAACTGATACATTTTCACAAAACAAAACCGCTTATGAACTCACCAGCTTTATGCTGATTTTCAAACCGCTTGTATTCTCAGGTCCACGTTAGACAGGTACCCGATGATCCATTTTGGCGAAGACGGAGTACGGAGAAGACTCGTCTTACTTTTGTTCATATATATACTATGTATCACAACTGTATAACTTTACTTTTGAAACAATTGTAAAAACTTTCTATATGTAATGTAATGGTTGTTTTACTTTACTTACTATGTGCATTGGATTTGATACTCAACGTGGAGTCAACCCCGGAAATGTTTTCGCCTTCGGTTTTTGGGGCGTGACACAATCAGACATTGTTTGACTGGACTAATTTTAGTCTTCCCACTACCCTGGTACTTTTCCTTCAGCGTATTCCAGATTTCGTTTGATATTTTGGAGGTTCGAACTAGGGATGTCAAAAATCCCCGCTGGACCCCGATACCGTACGGGACTAATTTTTAAAAAAATTCGGGAGCGGGAGCGGGAGTTGGGGCGATATTAACCCCCGTTTATTTTTGGGACCGGGAGCGGGAGTGAGTATTTCCGTCGCGTACTCCCGTGGGGGCACCGTTTATATTTAAATAAAAAATAAGAAATTAGGGCTTGATCGCTTGAACTTTTCAGTGTTCCGTCGATTACTCAATTTACATTTACTCATTCTACAAATGAAGAATTGAAGACGACTAGGTTCCGACTTCCTACAATCCGACTTCAGCTTCCTCCTTCATCCTTTCTTCCTGAGTCTCGTAGGACCTGTACTGTACTCCGACTGTGACTTCTCATCGTCTCCAACTCCCGTCGATGACAAGCGAGTAGATAACCAAGGAGGCAGTGAGGCAGCGTCACAGGCTCGCAACGATCCCTTTCTGCATTCCAGTTTCCATGGTAATGTTGCAACTTCTGACTTAACACATGTTTAGATAAAGTGTTTGACAACTTCTCAAGTTTAACTCTGTAAAGAACTAAAGATCAATTGACTATTTGAAATATAAATAACTCACAAATGTCTCAGGTTCTTCACTTGATGTATCTAACTGTTCAAAAACCTGTATCAACTGAACCTTAGGGGCAGAAAAAATCATGCTTGCACGACTGAAACCAATTTGATAGATATTAAATACGATGCAACTTCATTGATAACTAACACACACTTGAAACTCATGTTGAAGTGTTTGTGGGCCTGTCTTTTTTCACATGGAAGAATACATATATAAATGATTCATGGCAAAAGGCATTCTGTCCCATGATGAATAATTATCTTTGTACCTTATTGAACTTCTATATCAATATCTAAAGTTCAGATAACTCTTTGACTTCATAAAACCATTATCTTTATTGTATCTTGTTGCAAAATTTATGGAAACAACCATCTTTCACTTCCCAAATGGCAAGAGTTTCCATCATGGACCACCATCTGTATCACTATTAATTCATCCATGACATAAATTCCTTTTTTTTGGCCTTATAACCAGTAAACATCAACCAATAAACCAAATAAAGATTTTGTTTAGATTGTGTTTCATGTTGTAGATTATTCTTATCCCAATGTTAGGGCTACAATTATTCTGTCATTTCATTCTATATATATATATATATATATATATATATATATATATATATATATATATATATATATATATATATATATATATATATATATTCTCTTTTCCTATGCATTTTGCTTACCCAACAACTAGACAACAATCATTGCCATTTTATTTTATTTCATTTTAGATCTGATTTCCAATGTAAATTAATGTTTGATAAGGAAATTCAACCACCAGTGTTCATAGTGTCCAGTTATTATATACGCTATAAAAAAAACTTGTGTGAAATTAATAAATGCTGTCAAATTACTCAATGTCTCCATACATGTATTTTTAGCTAGATAAGTCATATACATGATTTCTTACCGATTGTTTGTGTGAATCTTTTTCAGATTTTTGTATTCATGTCTTCAGCAGAACCGAATCAACCCAATGATTCAAACACGGTTAATGATACTGCCAATTCTGCAGTTAACTGTAATGAGAAACAAATTAAATTCACATCTCCAATGTGGCATCATTTCACCTATGAAGAAGTTAATGGAACCAAAAAGGCTGTTTGTAAGTATTGTAGAAAGGAAATTACTTATACAACCAAAAATGGAACCAAATGGATGTATTCTCACCATAAGTCATGCAAAATACGAATGGGGCAAAAGAAAATTGATGATTTTCAGAGTCAGTTAACCGGAAAAAGATCTAAGATGGATGAAAGTAGGGGATCAATTTTAGCAACACATTGGTTTAATTATGACGATTCGCGAACCGATCTTGCTAAAATGATCACAAAACATGATTACCCACTTAGAATTGTTGAACACGAAGCCTTTAGAGATTTTTGTCAGGGGCTCCAACCACTTTTTAGGCCTATTTGTAGAAACACAGCTAGATCTGATGTCATGAAGTTGTACGGTGAGGAAAAGGCAAGGATGATGCATTTTTTGGAGAGTATTCAATGTAGGATTGCAATAACTACCGACATGTGGACTGCCAACTACCAAAAAAAGGATACATGACAGTGACAACCCATTTCATTGATGATTCTTGGCAATTACAAAGTCGTCTTTTGAGGTAATACTTAACTTATATTGATTTCTTTAATCAATCAATATGCATTCTTTAATTAAATTGAATTTATTTTGTTAACTGGTAGGTTTATATATGTGCCATGTCCCTATACTGCTGAGAAACTAACTAATGTGTTGATGAATAGTTTGTTGGACTGGAACATAGATAAAAATTATCAACTTTAATTGTTGATAATTGTTCAACAAATAATTGCATGATAGATTTGATGGTAGAAAAACTACCTTTTGATAGCTTGATTTTGGGTAGAAGCTTGTTTCATATGCGATGTGCTACGCATATTTTGAATTTAATTGTGAGGAGTGGGTTGGATGTTTTTGGACATGGGATTGAGAAAGTACGTAACAACTGTAGTTTTTGGACAGCTACACCAAAAAGACATGATACATTTAAAAAAAAAATGCAAAGTGTGAGAATGTTTCTTGTGAAAAAACCTAGTTGTTAATTGTAAAACACGATGAAATTCTATGTATTTAATGCTTTCCACGGATTTGAAATACAAGAAGGTGTTTTATCGGTTACAATAACGTGAACCCCAATATAAGAATGCACCTGATGAGAAAGAGTGGGCTTTGGCAAGTGAGCTTTGTGATAGACTAAAAATCTTTTATAATGTCACGAAATTATTTTCGGGAACAAAATATCCAACAACCAACATTTTTTCCCTAAAATATGTGAAATAAAGATTGCTATAAAGAAATGGGATACATCTAGTTTCATTGAAATAAGAGAAATGTCCCAAAATATGATTACAAAGTTTGACGAGTATTGGAAAGAAAGTCACGGGGTGTTGGCTATGGCGACAATATTGGATCCAAGGTTTAAGATGAAGCTCCTAGAGTATTTTTTTCCTATTGTCTATGGAGTAGATAATGCAAAAGATGAAATTCAGAAAGTGCGTCAAATTTGTGAAGATATATATTTGCGATATGAGTCACGTGTTATGAGTCAAGCAAGTAATGATGATATTACTACTAAGCCCACTTCTAGTCGAGATGCAGCTCCCGCAAGTGACATGGACTCATTAGATGCTTTCTTTTCATGGAATTCTACTACTAGTGAAGTTTTTGTGAAAAATGAATTAGAAAGGTACTTAGAGGAAGACACTTTACCCCGGATTCATGAGTTTGATTTGTTAGGTTAGTGGAAGTTAAATGGGGTTAAGTATCCTACATTTTGTTTGATTGCAAAAGACGTATTAGCCATTCCTATCTCCACTGTTGCTTCAGAGTCTTCTTTTTCTACAATTGGTAGAATCGTTAGTCCACATAGGAGTAGACTTCTTCCGTCAACAATTGAAGTTATCATATGCACTCAAAATTGGCTATGGGCGGGTAAAAAAGGTATGCATGAATTTTCTTGAACCATTGTTTTTTAATTCATTTTAATATATTATGCTTATTACCTTTATTTATTTTTCTTTGTTAGGTTGTGTTATTGATGGTGATGATGTACATTCTGATGAAGACGATGAGGGACTTGAGGTAAGATTGTTCAATTTGTCGTTTTCTATTGAATAAACTACTATAATAATTTATTTTATTATTATTTTTGTTATTTATTTAGGGAGGATATTCGAATGTCTGTGAATGAAGAGTTGAAGAAAATTAATGGATACTGAAGATGTAGTGAATTGGTGTTTTATATTTGTAATTTTGGATTTGTCGTATTTTGCATTTGTAATGTTGGATTTGTCTTTGTAAGATTGTTGGCTTTGTCTTTGTAAGATTGTAAGATTGTTGGAATTGTTGGATTTTTAATTTTTTTAGTTTCTAAAAGATTAGGTTTCAAGCTTTTAAATTTATTAAAAATAGTATTTTTACCAAAAATAAAGCAGTTTTTTAGCAAAAAAAAATCCAATTTTAAATCGGGGAACTAGGGGAATAGGGGCGGGACCGGCAGCGATGGAGGTAACCGGGGGCGAGACCGGGGGCTGTGTAGACGGGGGAATCGGGGGTGGGAGCGGGGGCATGGGTAACAATTGATTTCGGAGGCGGGGAAGGGGCACCTATTCCCGCTCCCGTTTGCCCCCTGTTAGAACAAAGTTCTTTTAGGATCGTATGATTCTAAGCAAGATATAAAATAAGAACGTAATAAGAACACAAGTATTGCACTAAATGTGTCGAATGATTAATGCAAATAACACCTCAGAAGAGCTCGACAAAGAACTTCAATCTGTAGAGGCGTTTAGGGTTACAAAAATCAATGTAATGAAAAACTTATCAATATACGCATACATGCATGCATATATATACTATAACCCTAGCAATCAATCTAGATAACTATGTAACTAATCTAGATAGACACGGATGGACAGGCCCAATCCGGATTACAAAACACTTAGCCCAAGACGCAACACAAATATACTCAACAATCTCCCCCTTTGCGTCCTTGGAGCAGAAACTTCATTCACTCTTAACAATAGAAGGCTTCTTCACGGTTTTAAACACCTTCGATATAATGGCCACAATATGATGTCGAAACGTAATATACCACCGAAGCATGTCTGTGAAGTTCTTCTTGTCAGCCACTGAGTTCTGCTTGCATCGATGAATGATATTTATGATATGCTCCAAGCAATCTGTTGAAAACAGATGCTTATCAACCAAAGAGAACAGAAACTTGTGTGTATCACCTTTAGTGAACATAACTGTCAGATTTTTTGAATTAATTTGCCCCAATTTCATTTTGTTCACATCACTAAGCTTAGACGTCGGCTTCACAATAGGCTTTCTGTTCATAACCTGAGCTATCTCCTGATCCATGGTTGCTAGCTCATGAATATAGGAGGCCAACATTCTTTTAATGTGTTCAAGAATCGGCTCATACTCCCTGGGATTAGAGAGCAGAATGTTGTATAGCAGAATCCAATCATGTGGATTAAGGTTGGGAAGATCTGCCAGAGAGATAAAAGACTCCGTGTGTGCTGAACCACGGTTGATCTTGAAATTGACATTGATAAATCTCCTTGTAGATAAAGGTTTCAGTACCTTGACTTTAATAATTTTCTGTGCGCTCCATGTCAAGTACTGCGGTTGACCATTCTTCAAATAAAAATCTATCAGCTCTATGTCAACCTTAGAATGTGGATATGGGACCTCAGCAGTTGCCTCAAAGCAATGGAAAGTGAATGCTTTTCTGGTTATGGGCATGTCAAACTGCAAGTCTCTAGAGTTTTCACAGTCAAACGAAGCAACTGGTTCCAACCAATAGACAGATGGAAACTCAATCGCCTGATTGATAAGTGTATCTCTGTCCCATTCCGGAAAAAGAGCCTTCTTGCACTGCAAGGCCTCTTCGACTTCCTTATTCTTCTTCTCTCTTTCTTCAGCCTCTCTGGCCACTTTCATGGTTTCATCCAACTCTCTGTCTCTCTTCTTCCTCTTGAGAGCATCTGCAATAGTCTCTTCTTCTGTATCACTATCAGTTGGAATATGAATCTCTTTCTGTTTCAGCTTCTGCTCAGAAACCGAAGCTAAATTAACCTTCGGTTCTGTTTTTACCTATTGTGCACCACCCTCTCCCCCCTTGTTTTGGAGGTATGAACCCCTCTGAAACACCCTTCATCTTGCTAAGTATGGAAATGGCAGGTAGGAGTTTGGATTGAAGATGTTTTCGAATTGTCAAGGTTAGGATAGGATCATGAGCTTCCAGCAAGTTGGTCAACATATCCTTAACATCTCTTGCACAACTTTTGTACACCGCCATTTGAGTTTTTAACAGAGATATTTCCTTCTCTGCCTGGGCAAGCTGGACCTTCTGTATGTCAATAGTGGCCTGCTGTTTGACTAGATCCTCCTTCAGGGCACTCTCAGTTGCTAGATTTGCAGTTAGAGCATCAAACCGAGAGTCCACATAGTGTAAAAAAGAGGTGGTTTCTATTTGAAGCTCAGTACGAACAACTTGAAATTTGTCAGTTTCTTCACGAAGAGACTTGGAGAAGGAATCCACTGAAGCTTGATATTTTGCTGCATTGGTGTCAGCATGAGATTTTAAAGAGTCAAGGAAAATATGAGTTGTATGAACAACCTCAGAAATTTCCTTGGTGGCCTTCTTACAAGTAGAAGCAGACTCATCCAAAACCGCTGTAGATTTATCAATGGCATCCGTGTACTGTTGAAGAGCCATCTCCAGAAAAGCTTTAATAACCACTCCACCATAAGCTTTGCTATCAGCAAGCAGTTTATCCAGCTTTTCATGAATGTCTTGGATCTGCTGACTTGTGACAGAAGCATCAGCTGTATCTTCAGATGGAATTCGATAAGGGCTGTAGTAGGTAGAATCAAAATCCTGATCATCTCCCCCAAGAGTGGCTGCAGAATCGGAGGATTGGGTTGGTGAAGGTGGTTAGTTGATGACTGGAGGTTCAGTCACAGTAGTAGCCCCTATATCAGATACATTGACTTCTACTATGGGTTTGGGAATGGTAGTTGTGGTACATTCGGTTACAAGTGGAGTTGATAATGGTATAGTTGAGATAGGAACAGAAGCACTTGGTGATGAAGGTGGTATAATGGTTGTTGGAATGATAACTGGTGGAGTATCAGCAGGAGCAGAAAGGTCAACTGTCTGTTGTGGTGATGGAGGAGGAGTTGGAAGTGTTGTTTGTTGTGGAGATTTTGGTGGAGTTGGGGAGCGTGGAGGAGTGAGCTCTCGGGGCGAGTCATGATGTACTTCCTCTTCCTCAGGTTTTTCAGCATCAGGTTCTGTTCTTGGAGAAGTGCGTTGTCTTGGCCTTCGAGCCATCTTCTTTATCTTTATCTTTTTCGGTTTAGAAGAGTCCCCTTCATCAGATTTTCGCTTAGAGGACTTGGCCTTTGGTTCCTCAGGTTCCTCTTTCTTTGTAGGTTTCTTGCCTCGGTTGATTGGTTTCTCCAATGCGTCTAGGGCAGCTTGCTGCTCTGGAGTTAGAACCCTCGGTCCAAGAGGAGGTAGTTTTCTATAATCGGCCAGGACGTTGCTCTGTTCTGAAACACATCTATACATTGTTTCAGGAATCATTCCATAGTGAAGAAACTTACTTGGATCTGAAATAATAATTTTCTTCGTATGGAAGTTTGCGATTGTAGCAAGAAGAGCATCCTTCATGATTGGAATCTCCAATGAATCGATAGCCTTCTTGGTAATCAGAGTCCAAAAACGGCTACAAGAGATTTCTGAATGACGTGTCGAAGTGTTTAGACTCTGCACCACTTGAGACCAGATGATGGAGCCGTAGTCGAGATTGATCCTATTGTAGAGCCCATAAAGAAGAGTAAGAAACCCCCATCTAGTGGTATCGGAACCACCACTTCATTCGGCCAAACCCTTAATTAACAGAGTTAATAAACCATTCCATTGGGATGGTAAACAAGATTTCTTCACCTTTGTTATCGTTGTAAGCACATCCGTGTACCCATTTCGTACATCATGGAGAACAGTTGGGATGTCATGATGAAATCTGGTGAGATAATGGAGGAATCGACTGCAAGGCCCAGGATGAACAAAACTTCACTTTTAAAATTGAAGATTTCTTGTTGTGGATGGTGAAGTAGATGCGATCCTTGTTCTTGTCATATGTCGCTGAAGAATAAATTTGTGATAAGAGCGACATTGGAATGGCTTCAACATGGGTTAGGGCTAAAACAAGGGGGGAATATTTCAAGCATTCCACAACCTGTAACATGTATGGATCATAAAAGAACGGAGTAAGTTCAATGATCATGTTTTGGTTAGGTTTTATGCTGAGCAAAGAAGATGATGTGGTCTGATCATGTGCAGATGAAGAAGTCGCCATTGATGAATGAAGAAGAAGATGAACAGTGTTTACTTGTTGTTTACGTTGAGAGAATTGAGATTGGTAAATGACAAATAACCCATTCAACCCTTTATATATCGTTTCCTGGAGAGAGAAAATCGTGATGATGAGGTTACTAAAACGTCGCCTGAAAAAGCGCGATATGTGACAGTATGGTTACTCCCAGGACTACGTCGACACGCATGGGTTTATAAACGAATCAAATTCATGCGCCTAAATCTTATCTTTAATTGGCATTTGAAATTCCATATATCTCCTTGTTTGGCTACGATGGATAACCAAAACTCATACCAAACAGTACCTAGAATGTTGGAAAATAAAATTTTCGTGCATAAGTGTGACAAAGAGAAAGAAATAAATTAAATGTGTATAGGATGTGAGTGATGTCTGTGAGACATAAAGCAGAGGATTCCGGGCAAGAATCACTTCCTTCAAAGTCAAGATAGACTTGAAGTGCTTGTGTGGTTTCCTGAAAAATACGATCAACTGTTTGTTAAGAAACATTGAAAGGCTTCTTTTAATAATAGGTTCAGGGTAGCTTGTGTTCAACCGAACTTCGAGTTTTAACATAAAACCGATCGTTGGAAGAAGTACCTATGAGACCGATGTGGTCTGTTGAACAGGTAGGTTGGATATTTTATTTTAGTGACTATAATGGAATCGGAAATCTCAAAAAAAAAAAAAAACTGGATCTTTTTGGGAAGAAATGTCTTGGTCGTAGACAATTTCATAAAGATCTCTCAAAAATAAAAAGAGATTTCCTTTGGTAACCAGTAAAATCTTGAATGTATAATTCACCATCAATTCATTTTTGGTGTTGGATTTTGGGTTTCACTCAGCACATGGTATATGTATCTAAGATCATAATCACAGATGTTGTGTAACCATAAACCTCAGTGGTAAAGACCGAGAGTCTCCAGGGTTACGTTGGTGAACCGAAAGTGGATGGAGAATGTAAAGAGGTGGCTTAAGGACCGAATGTGCCTTCTGCTAGATAATCCTGACAGAGCATAGAAACTCTTAACTCATATGAGAAGAGTAAGGTAGCTCTAGACCGAGTATCATAAATTAGCCTGATTTGGAAGAAACGATAGGTATAGATCGAATCATTAAGGCCTACTCAAGATCACAGAGGCTTAAGACGACATGCAACAACATGCTTCTAGGGACCCTTAACTAGTTCATGTTGAAATTAAATAATACCTGCCTTAGATCCATAGTCGGTTGTTCTTGTTACCCATTTAGCCTAAGGAAAATAAAGAGAAACACCAAACAATCGAGATAGATAAAGTAATACTAAAACAAATATATAAAAATGTTTTTGGATTTTTGAAATTTTATGAAAAAGAATAAAAACAAAAAGATAAAATATTTTTGGATTTTTAAAATTTTCTAAAAAAGAATAAAAACAGAAAGATAAAATATTTAAAGTTCAAAGCAAACAAAAGATATGCACAAAATATACAACAAAAACCTTATCTGAGAGAAGCGAAATAGATCGATCATTCGGTTCATTTTTGTTCCAGAAAATCACGGAGCAGAGATAGACAGAGCGGTCTGGCCATTTCTGTTCACTAAAATTCGAGAGCCGAAATAGACCGAGCGGTCTGTCCATTTCGGTTATCTAATTTTTTTAATGAGAGATTTGAAGATTCGGTATCGACTCTCCTTCCATCATACCCAAGCCTTGTAAGATTTTGTTAAAGGTTGCTTCGGGTAAGGCTTTAGTAAAGATGTTAGCTAGTTGATCAGCAGATCGAACAAAGTGAACTTCCACGTTTCCGTCTTCTACATGATCCTTGATGAAATGATACCTAATTGCAATGTGCTTAGTTTTTGAGTGTTGCACTGGATTATGACAAATCCTTATTGCACTTTCTGAGTCGCAGTAGAGAGGAATCTTTTTCATACTTAATCCATAGTCCCTTAATTGACTTTGAATCCAAACCACTTGTGAGGTACAAGATGCAGCAGCGATGTATTCAGCTTCGGCTGTGGACAATGAAACACAAGTTTGTTTCTTGGATATCCAACTCACAAGTTTTCCATCAAGAAATTGGCATCCACATGTAGTACTTTTTCTGTCCAGTCCACATCCTCCTAAATCAGCATCAGAAAAGGCTTGAATGAAGAATCCTGATTTAGCAGGGTACCAGAGACCAAGAGATGAAGTTTTCTTCAGATATCGAAAAATATTCTTCACAGCAAGCATATGAGGTTCTCTTGGATTGGCTTGAAACCTGGCACAATAACAAACATAAAACATAATATCTGGTCTACTAGCTGTCAGATACATAAGAGACCCTATCATTTGTCGATAAAGTGTTATGTCCACAGCAGGTTTCTCTAGAGATGGGGTTAGTTTAGTGTCGAATGCCATAGGAACCTTCACTTTTGAATCACCCTTCATTCCAAATTTCGTTAGTAAGTTCTTGGTGTATGCCTCCTGGTTTATAAAAATACCTTCTGGTCCCTGTCTAATATTTAAACCAAGGAAAAAGTTAATTGGATCCATTGCGATCATTTCAAATTTAGTCTCCATCAACTTCTTGAATTCAGATGTTAAGCTAAGATTCGTGGAGCCAAAGATGATATCATCAACATAAATTTGAACAATCATCAAATGTTCGCCTTCCTTCTTACGAGAGAAGGTTGGGTCAACTGAACCTTGTTTAAATTTTGACATTTTTAAGAAGCGAGTTAGTGTTTCATACCAGGCTCTCGGTGCTTGTTTTAGCCCATAGATAGCTTTATCCAACACATAGTAGTGAAAGGGGTATCTTTAATTCACAAAACCAAGCGGTTGTTCAACATAGACGGTTTCTTCTAAATCTCCATTCAAGAAAGTGCATTTGACATCCATTTGGAAGACTTTGAAGTTCTTGTGAGTAGCATATGCAAGAAAGATTCTAACAGATTCCAACCTTTCTACTGGATCAAAGGTTTCTTCATAATCTATCCCTTCTTCTTGACAATAACATTTTACTACCAACCGAGCCTTGTTAAGAATGAGATTCCCCTCCTTGTCCAGCTTATTTATAAACACCTATTTTAGGCCAACAACAGAGGCATCTTTCGGTGTGGGAATCAACCTCCAAACTCTATTGTGTTCAAACTCATTGAGCTCATCTTGCATTGCTTGAACCCAATCAAAATGATCAAGTGCAGCATTTACACTTTTCGGCTCTATCTTGGAGATAAACGAATTAAACATACAAAATTCCATTTTAGAGAATAATGCAGTTTGTTTCGCCTTCAGTTGAGACCGAGTAAGAACATTTTCGAAAGTTTCACCAATAATTTGCTCTTTGGGATGGTCCTTTGTCCATTTTACTAATGGAGGATAGCTTGGATCATATTCTGGATGTAATTCAGCTTCTACTTCTATTTCAACATCTGACGGATCACCTTCGCCTTCGTCAGTAGAACTATCACTTACTTTCTCCTTCTCCCCCTCGACTGGCGAAGTGAAGTTTCTGTCATCATCAGAGTTTGTATTGCTTGTTGAAGTGGGTGTCTCCCCCTCGATTGGATTTTCACTTATGAGTTTTGGATAAGTTGTATCTTTATCATCGATAATTTTAGATGTTGGGGATGTACTTGGATTCTCCCCCTCAACAGAAACTTCAGTTGTCTTTGGAGTGGTTGAGCTCTCCCCCTGGAACGTTGAAGCTTTACTTGGAGAGCCTTTGGATGACTTAGGATTTGGTGGTTCGCTTTCCATCTATTTAGTGGCTTCGTCTATGACCTTTTTGAGATTATCTACTTTGTTGTCTGCTGTTGTTGCCTCAGAATGAATTGCTTTTTCTGGTTCATCGAACAGCCGAATGTATTCCTCAAACAGGTTGGATATTGGAACCGAGACCTGTCCAGATTCTGGGAATATGTCTCCTGAAGCATTGTCAGTCCTTTGAACCTTCTTCATATAATTGTCATCAAAAGTAAGATAATAAGTTTCTTCAATTTTTCTGGAACTCTTATTCAGCACCCTATATGCTTTTGATGACAGAGAGTAACCCAGAAATATGCCTTCATCAGCTTTAACATCAAAGTTATTCCGGTTCTCTTTAGAGTTAAAAATAAAGCATTGTGAACCGAAAATATGGAAAAATTTGACGTTTGGTTTCCTATTATTTAAGATCTCATAAGGAGTTATGGAGAATCTCTTGTTGAGCAGAGACCAATTCTGAGTATAACAAGCAGCAGCGATGGCATCAGCCCAGGAGTATAAAGGTAGAGAAGCGTAATTGAGCATGGTTATGGCTGCTTCACATAGAGAACGGTTTCATCTTTCAACGATCCCATTCTGCTGTGGTGTATAGGGGGTCGGAAAATTGTGAGTTATCCCCTTATCATCCAGAAAGTCTTCAAAGTCCTTGTTCTTGAATTCTACTCCATTATCACTTCTGATGTTTCTGACTATCTTCCTTAATTGCACTTCCACATGCTTGATGAACACCTTCAGCTTGGGAGTTGCATCTGATTTCTGTTTAAGAAAGAAAACCCAAGTGAAGCGGGAAAAGTCATCTACAATAACAAGAATGTACTTACTTCCACCGATGCTCTCTATAGCAGAAGGTCCACACAAATCAATGTGTAACAGCTCAAGTGCTTCCACTATCTTAGTATTGATGCGTGTTGGGTGGGTTTTTCAGCTTTGCTTACCCATTTCACATGCTGCGCATAAATGCTCCTTATCGAACTTGAGAAGAGGAATGCCTCGAACATGATCTCCAGTCACCAATTTGTTGATATCTTTGAAATTTAGGTGTGATAGTCGTCGATGCCATAACCAGCTTTCATCAGTGTTTGCCTTTGACAGAAGACATATAGCTTGTGTCCCTCGTATTGGATTAATATTTAAAGGGTACATATCTCCCTTCCACGCAGATTTTAGCAGAACCTTCTTAGATTGTTTTTTGATTCTCTCAGACCCTTCATCATCGAATGATACCTTCAAACCTGTACCCACTACTAATTGCGATACACTGATGATATTGTGCTGCAATCTTCCCACATAAGCCACCTTTCTGATTGAGAATCTCCATTAGTTATCATGTCGTATCCTTTGATTGTCCCATAAACTTCATACCACCATCTTTCAGGGACCGAAACTCCCTTAGCTCCACCTTCCTTCCTGTCATGTGACGTGAGCAGCCACTGTCTATGTACCATTCTTCGTCAAACTGCTCATGACTGATTACCTGTAAATTCAAGCAGATTTAGGAACCCAAAGTTTCTTGGGTCCTTGTGAGTTTTTCACAGAGAAAGGAATTACAATAGAAGCATCAACCAAATAAGTTCATTTAACTAGAGTTGTTTGATATTTTCTTTTAATGGTATACACCTTGATTTTTGATTTATCTTCTTTAAATTTTAATGTATCATTTGGTGTTTCTTTTGATGGTTTAGTGTTTTTCGTTTCCTTCCTAGGTTTAGTAGAGGGTTTCTTATTTTCCTTCTCAGAATCTGATACCAGCTTTCCTTTTCCTTTGATTTCCTTTAAAGAATATGTTTTATCTTGGGACTTGGAGGTTCCATAACTAGGATTAGAATCAAATCTGGTTTTAGGACCGAATCTGGATTGAGGACCGAAAGTGGGTCGAGAACCGAGACTAGACTTTCGGTTCTGGGATTTAGAATAATAGGAATTTGGACTAAAGTTTTCCTTCATCTTTTCCTTTCCCTTGTCCATGGAGTCTTTCCTGGGAATCTCATAGTTGGGATTTTGAGAATTCCAATGCCTTTTACGTTCATTCAGATTCGTGGCGTATCTTTGATTTCTCAGGCGTTTCTGTTCAGCCAGCTCCTTCTGAGATTTGTGAATATTGAAGCTTGCCTTTTCTTTCTGTTTCTGGTGGGTTGCAGGTGACTTAGTTTGAACTTTCGGTGCTTCCTCTCTCTTGAGCAGAACTTTTAGTTCTTCCCTCTTGATAGGAACATCAGGTTCAACCATCGGTTCTTTAGGAACATCTTTGGTTCCACTTGTGCTTGGAATATCGAAACTGGAGGGTTTGTTAAGAGGTTCTGGTATGTACCTACCCTTGACTCTCCATGTGGTTTTCTCAGATAGTCCCACAATTTCGTCTGCGTTATCAATAGGAGCAGACCAAAAATTGTCTTTGCAACCTGCAACATTATCTTCGTCAACTATTGTTCTTAATTTTGCCATCTGCTTTTGAGTGACTCCAGTCGTAGCATAAACCTGATTTGGCACGGTCTAGACCTTTTGATAAACCAAAGCTTTTTCCTTGAGTTTTGGTTTCTGTTCTTTTGACAGACGAGAAAACTCAATCGAATTTTCTGATATTAGAGGTTTTTCACTCTCGGTTTCATTTTTCATAAACTTCGAACAATCAACCTCATCTTCTACTGAGATTTCACTCATCTCGCTTTCCGCATCAAATTCAAATGAATTATCTAAGTTTATTTTATTATCCTTAACAATTTTAGCATTTGACAAGTCGAATGTATGTATAGTTTCAGTTTTAATCTTTAGCCTATGATTTTCATCTAAGATATCTTTTAACATACTTTTATGTTCCTTAGAATCGATGAAAGTTTCTATCTTATCCAAACCTAGCCTATACGACATTGACGTTTCTTCAGAGGACACTTCTGATTCACATTCTGGTATAACTTAATCTTCTTTAAATTCAAGAAAGGGCAAAATCATCTTATGAATTTTCTTACCAATTTCACAATTTAAATGTAATTGAGCAATATTAGTATAAAGACGCTTAGCAATCAAACAAAAAACATTTCTTTTTTTGAATAACTTTAAATTGTCTCTTTGCAAATAAATACTTTCATCCCTAGCCCTAACTAACTCTACTTCCTTCAGCTCAATCCAGATTCTCCTCTCCTCACTTTTTTGAAGACACCCTGCCGAGTTGGTCAGTTAGGTTAGAATTTGCTAAGCGGGTTTGCATGAGGCTACTACTTAGGTTAGAGAATTTAGAGTTTAATTCATTTAATTCTTCTTGATAATCAGTTTTTGAAATTTTAAGAGACTCAAGAATAGAATGTACCTTTTTGATCAATCGATCGCAATCGTTGATCTTCTCACTCACTGGCTTGGCCGCAAAACACTTATTTTCAGTCAGGTTCGGTTCCGAATTTGCACTCTCGGTTGATGGACCAGCAGTGACGATAAAACATTTTCCATCCGAACCTTCATTCTTTGCCACATTTGCCTTTCCATGAGTGGGTCTTCTAACCTCTTCGTCTTCAGAGTCGGTTGACCATACTTCTACACCACCGAACTCATCTTCCTCAGCGTTCTCCTGTACTATTAAGGCATTCATTGAGTTGTTGGACTCCTTTTTCTTTTTGACTTCTTCTAATTTGCGCATATAATACGCTTCGTCATCTTCACCCTCTCTCTTCTCAGCCATCTTTCTCAACATGCAATCTTTGGCAAAATGGTTTTTGCCGTGACAATAGTTGCAGTCGTATCCAGAGTCTCCTGAAATTGTCTTCTCCCTTTTCTCTTCATCCTTTTGAGAGGAGACTTTTGTTTCATCCTTCATCTTCTCATAACTGTAGCTTCCCTGCCAGTTTTGGTTCTTATTGGCGGGAAATTTTCTCCTTGCGAATTTCTTTGGATTTGTGATCATAAAGGCATATTCCTCACTTGTGAGCTCGCACTCTGACATGTCTGAATCTTCTTCTTCTTTTCCAATAGTACCTTTTCCTTTAGAAACAAGAGCCAATGATCCCATACCAGAGACCACTTTCGCTTCCTTAGTTACAACACTCTCATGGGACTTCAGTATCCCTACTAGTTTCGCCAGCGAGTACGTTTTGAACTGTTCATGTGCCTTCACAGTGGAAACCACCGCCATCCATTCTGGTCTCAGCCCATTCATGAACGTTACTTTCTGATCGATGAGCTTCCTCTCTATCCCATGCTTGATCATCTTACTTAAGTGATGATTAAACTGATCAAAGTCTGTACAAGCTTCTCTTCAGGTTTCTGTTCGAAAACTCCAAATTCTAATAGTAACAGAGTTTGAATGGAGTGTTCCAGATCTTCATCAGTTGAGTAAAGTTCCTTCAGCCTATCCCAGATCTCTTTAGCAGTTGTGCATGAACCTACAAGCCGAAAGGTGTCAGATTGCAGGGCGAATCTTATCATCCGCATGGATTTTACGTTACACAAGATCTTGTCCTTCTCATCCTGTGGCATCTTTTGAACATTTGTCACCAACTTGTTGTAATCTTTTTGCGTCTTAACAATTGTGTTTGTCTCCGAATGTACAAACGGTCCAAGAATGATAGCTTCCCAGATGAGATAGCCATTGTCTTCCGATCCAACCACGTAATCTTCAAAGTGATGAGCCCATACTTCGTAGTCTTGAGTATAGAGTATGGGTACTTTGGTTGTTGATCCGATGCTGTTTGAGATGTTAATTGGGTTTGTATGTGAATCTTCTTGAGACATGGTGAGCTGCTCAGAATCAAATCTGTAAACTTGAGATTAGGGTTTTATAAAAAATAGAGTTATCGTCGATATGAAGACGACGGCTTCTATTTATACGATAAAAGTGGAAACCCTAAAGAATTACGTATACAGAAGGAATGTGTATTGATCACATAGTCTCCTGCTCTGATACCAATTGTTAGAACAAAGTTCTTTTAGGATCGTATGATTCTAAGCAAGATATAAAATAAGAACGTAATAATAACACAAGTATTGCGCTGAATGTGTCGAATGATTAATGCAAATAACACCTAAGAAGAGCTCGACAAAGAACTTCAATCTGTAGAGGCGTTTAGGGTTACAAAAATCAATGTAATGAAAAACTTATCAATATACGCATACATGTATGCATATATATACTATAACCCTAGCAATCAATCTAGATAACTATGTAACTAATCTAGATAGACACGGATGGACAGACCCAATCCGGATTACAAAACACTTAGCCCAAGACGCAACACAAATATACTCAACACCCCCATTGACATCCCTAGTTCGAACGTAATTATACATAAAAGGAGGAAGAGCACCACAAAGATCTCTCATGAACCTTTTCTCGTTCTTCTGCAGCCTTGTAGTTTGATCAACAACACTTTGAGTTGATGCATAAGTACCAATGCTTTGGACAGAAAGAGGAGGAAGAACAACATCATTAATTCACTTCCATAGCTCTTCATTGATTTCGTTCAAGTAATCCTCCATACGACCTGTCCATTGATCGTAATACTTTAGAATAAGCACAGGAATCTTTGTTGAAGATCCTAGAAAATGAGAGTAAGAAGTCATAGTATTTATGTTGAAGTTCGCCATGGATGTATGGATGAATTCAGAGAAAAGCTTGAGAAATTTGGGATTAACAAGATGAATCAAATGGAAAATGAACACCGAACACTCGATTAGTCAACCGAACTGCAGAATCAAATCAAAACTGAAGATCTACAAAGATTTTTAGGATCAAAATTCCGGAATCTTTTAAATCTAAAGTGACATTTAAAAAGCTTTTGAAATAAGTGAAAATCAAATCTAAAACAATTTGATTCTTGCTCTGATACCAAATGTAGTTCCGGTTGAATCGAGTAATTAAACAGAATCAGAGTATGAATTGATTAAGAATGCGAGATCTAAATATAATATGTTTGGCACGTTGTATTGATTTATCAGTTGAATACAAGAGAAAAGAGAAAATGATTACAATCAAAGAAAAGTTCTTAACCTCTAAAAGTATCCTTCCCATATTTATAGGGAAAACTGAAAGCACAAAAAGTATAAGGACATTCGACATCTAAGCTTTGATACTAAAGTAGTCCTTAAAATAAAATACAATCCAATATTCGATATTACAGATAACAAACATAATTTCGACATCTCACAACCTTCGAACCCCAACAAAAACCTAGAAAAACATATGCTTAAGCAAGGGGATTTAACTTCATCCTTTATTGATTAAATGCATTAGTCTCATGTGCAATGACTACTTAAGCTTTCATGGATACATTTCTAGTACATGATGCTAAACATATTGCATCCCTCAAGCTAAGCGAGGTTATGTTCCATGACTTCACTAGAATAAAGGGGGCACAAATGCATTATAACGTATATTGGCTCAACTAAACATTTAGGTCCTCATAGAATCATCAAACATAATACTAGCATGGAAACCTAATTGCTTTTACCATAATTTTCTAAATTAGTCCTAGCAATTTTTATGCAATTTTTTTTAATTAAACCTAGGATTCAAATTTGACTAATGTAACCAATCCCTTACCTACGCTTAATTTATGCCATGTCCCTATTGCATGTTAGGCATGATAAAGAACATAAAAGTAAAGAGAGAATTGGAATAGACTCCCCTGGGATAGAAGTTGCAAGGTTGATCTTCTTATTTTTAAGCTCCATCTTTAGCTGACTTTGGCATTGGAACAACTCATCCACGCCTTGGGTGTCGTACGTCTCATGTGTTTGACAACTCTAAATATAATGGACAAAGCTTCTTGGAAAACTTCAAAAATGGACTTCAAAATATAAACAATGTCTGTGTCGTATGGAATCAAATCGAAGACTCAAAAATAAAACGACTTAGCAACACGGCGAGTTGATAGTGGAGAAGTCGTCGTGTTGGATCGTAACATAGGTAGAAATCATGTTTTTCCTCTGGAACTCGTCGAGTTGTATGTATGCACTCGACAAGTTTTTGGCTTTGATCAGACAAACTCTTCTTTCTGCTTCAGTTTTGATTTGGTGTTCAAGGAGGGTATTAGTGTAATGTACCTCCTTATAATCTTCAGTGACGAGACTCCTTTTAGCGAATATAAACATCATACTCAACATATCGCTCAAAGTCTTCTAATCTTCTCGTCTACGACTCGACCCCTCACTTTATTTCCCTCACGCTTTAAGAAATCTCTGTAATATCACCTTAACTTCTTCAAAGATCAAATACAAAAAAAAAACATAATAACAGGAAAACAAACATCAAATTAGCATTCCTACATTACCCTAATAAACTATAAGTTTAGAAACAAACAAAACCAAACACACAAAATAAAAAGAAAAAGAAAAAGAAAAAGAAAACTCTAATGACGGGTTGCCTCCCGTAAGCGCTTCTTGTTGTGCGAGTCTTGAACAGGACTCCCAACTTAATAAACTTCCAATCAACTTAATGTCAATCCATCCGTTGTATTGAATATTTTCTCTGGACCAATTCATAAAATTTGGCTCTTTGCTTCAAAAATTGGCCAAACGAGCTTGAATTCATGTAACCCAAGAATCTTGACAAGGGTTGGGATCGGTCGAGTACTAATCAGAAATTGATCGTTCTTCAGAACTTTCTCCAAAGTTGGAATCGTCACCCCATGCTCCAAAACACAAACCCGAAATATAAGGGGCCACGTCGTGGTAACGTTCAAACCATATTGTGGTTCCTGCAACTCAGCTTGTTCTTGTTCTTCGTCTGACCCTTCTGCCAGCAACCTTTCCAGCTCCTCTAAATCTCTTTTTGGATTAAATTCTTCATCTTGTAACTTTAGCTCTTGTGACTCAGATTGTTGTTGTTTGTTAGGAAAGATGTTATCTAACCATCTTCCCAATTTCATCAAATCTTCATTTGAGTCTTACTCCTCATCTTCTTGCTCAATTTCCTGTACTACTTCCTCAAGAAAAACATCAAAAGCATCGAGATTTGGAAAATACATAATAAAATTAAAAATAAAATTTAAACCATAAAAAAATTTAATCAATAAATAAAATAAAAATGATAACGATTAGCAAATAAAATTAACTATTTAGAATCGTTCCTCGACAACAGCACCAAAAACTTAATACGTGTGGAATGTACTAGTTTTAATCTTACAAACTTAAACACAAAGACAAACACACGAAAGGCAGTGTACCTATTGATTAGCAGTTTAGTTCAGGTAAGTAGGGTATTAAACACAAGGAACGGTAAACAATTAAAATAAATATTAATATTATCTAAATAAAACAAGTAATAGAAAAAAGGGTTTTCTCTATTTTTGCAAGACTAGAAGATTAGTAATCAAATAACACTCAGAAAAAATACAATTAACAACTAAGGGAACAAAAGACAACTAGATTCAGTAAGATAAATAGAATTTCGTTCAGATTTGATTCGCTTATTCATATGGTTGATTTTGTGGCAAGTGCAATGGATTAATATATCAATGGTAACCAGTTTCTAATGTGATTAGGTTCATGTTCACTATTTCTAATCCTTTAGCAAACAAGTAAATTCAAACAATGATGAAGTGATTAAACTAACATGTTTCCTAGTGCTCAGTTCGAATCAAGTAAGATTTGTAATACTAGTTAACTAAATTTGTTAATTCAATAAACTCATATGTGGTTGTTCATCACACATGCTCACACATCAACTTACTTATTTCTAGTTAACCCTAGGTTCATGTTCACTTATACTAGGCATACAATCTTGTTTTCACAAAACTAGATGATTCAAGCAATTAAGAAGATGTTCATACAACTCAATAAACTTGATTATCAACAGAAAATAATTATCATTAACACATAAGGGTCTTTAACAAGCTTAACAAGATAAATAACCAAATCAAATCAATCCAAGCTACTCAATCAAACCATATTCATAAGATCATCTACTCTAAACAGAAGTATGAAGCTTTTAGTTCATAACTACAGCAAGTAGCATCCTAAAATCGAAATCTAATGATTGAAACATGGTTCACACAAATGATTAAGATAAAAATAATGTTTGTTTACCTTTGATCTCTTCACAATTGACTTCTAGGTTGAGTTCTCAAAAACCACGGTTCTAAGAATCCTTTTGGACTCCAAAAATCGTCCAAAGATTCAAAAATTGATTAGGGTTTCGAATGAAGGCATTTTTATATATAAATTATGAAAACATAGCCAAATCGATGAGTTTTTAGGAAAAACTCGTCGCGTTTTTCATTTAAATCATGTGTACGGCAAGTCAGCGTCAAGAATCGCAAAACTTCTGTCCAACTCATTGAGTTGATGGACAACTTGTCGAGATCTCTAGGAATCAACATTTTCTAAAAACACAAGAACCTTCTAAAATTGTGTCTAGTTTTCAGAACATTTTGAATCACGTCAATCGTAGTTACGATTCATGAGATATGGCTAAAACACTGACGAGGGTTCAAGTTATCCAACAACATTCTTTTTTTTTCAAAATCCAAGATCCAAGCTTCCAATTGCTAAATCTGCTTCGTTTTCCATTCGAGCATGTCATTGTTGCTGAAAAATGAAATTCTAAACTAATTAAGCACATTTTGTTCTTTAAATGAGATAAAATCAACATAAAGTATTAAGATAATATATAAATTATATGACTAAATATGCCCATGTCAAAGGCATTTACATATTTTAGCAATGCACTTTCATTTATGGAAACTTTTATCAAAACTTAGATTATGACTCATAAAACCACTACTTTTATAAAACTGTGAACTCACTAACAATTTCCATAGTTGACGCTCATTTTACATGCTTTTTCAGGGAATAATTAGTAAGTGGTCGTACAAATTTATCATCATAAAGCATGTTGCAATAAGTGAAAATGTTATTTTTGTTTTTAACGTTTGAATAATGATGTTTTGGAGACTTGTCTTTGATGTGTTTAAAGTTGGATTGTAAACTATAAATGTTTTTATTATGATGATGTATCTTTAACTCTTTTTATGAAACTGTTATTGTTGTTGTACCTCGTGTTTCCGTTTTAATGACACACACAAACAAACACACACACACACACTATATATATATATATATAAAGTAAATTTTTTGTGAATGACATATGTTACATTTCAGTTATGTCTGAGTAATAAGTAATAATGTGAGATCCGTCGGAGGAAATACAATTTTACGAGTAGCATGCCGTTTTGAATACATTCTATTTTGAGATAGTGCGAAAACAAATCGTTTAGTGGGAAAATCAATGCCAAAGCATCTATAGGTAATGATAGAACATACCATTTAAATGGAAGACATGTGGTGTTTTTCTTGGATTAGGTGTTTAAGCCCATAACTATAATTGGTATGTGCTTAACCCGATAGTAGCATGGTCATTTTGGGTTACCTTCACCATAGCAACTAGACAAAATGAGTTTTGGAGAAAGAGGTTATTTAAATGATTTATTAATATATTATAAGAATAATATATTAATTGAGAAATCGTATTATTTAATTAGTATTGATCAGAAATTAATTTGGGATTAATTTAGTAATCAAAAGAGACTGATTAAAAGAACAGGGACTGGTTATCTAAATCAGTAATAGTTGTAGTTTGGGCTAATGGACTCTATTGATATGGGGTGGACAAAAATCTATGGAAAGCCCATAGAGTTTTCGTCTAAGGCTTATCATGTGGGGGTCTGTGGATTGCTTAAGGACTAAGAAAGGGAATTAGAGTTTCCAGTTTAAAACCCTAGCAACCTCAAATATGAAAGGAACCCTCTAGCCTCTAGATTTCGGCCACTACGTCCCTAGAAGAAACTCTAGCCGATTTCTGCCTCTCCTCCTCCTTATTCTTTGCATGTGGTCTTTGTGACTCCATTAGAGGTGTAAAAATTGAGGCACTAATCTCTTGAAGGTCAAGATCAAGATATCAACAAGAAAGGTATTTTTCTAACCCTAATATAAGTAAATTTTGATTTTGTATCTTAGAATTAGGGTTCTTGCTTTGGAAAATTAATTTGCATGTATAACTTGAGAAAAACCTGGATCCAAAGCAAATAGGGTTGAATGTGAACCATAGGAATGTTGTAGTACTCAAAACCCATCAGTGGTATCAGAGCTTAGGGTGCTTTTCTATTATATTTGATGTTATTGTGTTTTTCCAAAGCTGGAACAAAATTGATTTTTTTTCACTGCCTGATGAACTCGACGATTCCATGCCCTGACTCGACGAGTTGGTTAGTCAATTGGCAGATTTTTCGGATTTCAAGCCTAAATTAGATAAGGATCATTACCTTAAATTGTTTTAACTATTAAAATTCAAATTTTCTGTTATGGTAATGAATATCTCCATCTAATTCAAAGATAATGGTCAAATTTTAAGATAATGTTCAAATTATGTGATTAGTTTAATTATTTAAAATTTGATCTAGAAGATTTGAAAATTTTCAAAATTTGCCCTCAAGTTTTATAATTTCAAATTTAATTAAAAGTTTTAATATTGAAATATTAAATTCTAAAACCCTACTCTTCTAAAAGTTTAAAATACAGCCCTTATACTATTATAATATTAAAAGATTCATATGTATATATATGTATAAGATGAGTCAGTCTTACCGTTAGTAGTCCTCATTCACGAAGTCGATCTATAAGGGGGTATAAGGAAACTACCTATAAAATGGCAGTTGAATGGGTGTCCACTTTCACCCATCGCTTGCTTGATTGGTGGAGGCTCATTAGCTGAACGGGTAGGATAGAACATTAATTCCTCATTATTAAGTATAATGAATATTATATAGTAACTAAATGTTTTTATAAATTCTCAATCTTAGTTAGTTTAGGAAAATGTGAAAATGATGCTAGTCCATGAAATTGCACTTTGCACATTTTCAAGTCGTTAGTAGAGCGTGTGTGGTTAATCGGCACACTAACATGGACTAACTAGGGTGGAAAAGGGTAGCTCAAGAATTACCATAGATCAATGGAGCATGTTGATGGGTTTTGAGCATTCTAACACTTCCTAAGTGTACATGCAACCCTAATAACCTTGGATCTATGTTTGTCTAATTTGTCATGCAAAGTTGATTCCAAGGTTATATTCCTATCCAGCATACATGGGGAACAATTTTAACATAAAGTATAGATAGAATAACTTACCTTGTTGTTGCTTGTGTTCCTTGAAACCTTGTGAGCCTAGCACCCCAAGTGTGATGCCTCAAATGCTTCACACAACACCAAATGCTCTTGGAAGAACTTATGAGAGAATACTCACTTCTTCAAAATCGGCCAAGCCCTCTTGTTTCTTAGTGTAGCCGATTTTGGGTGGAGAACATGTTACTTATATAGTGTTGACACATCTAGGGTTACACCCTAATGTGTCATGACTCTTCATTTCCATGACCCATGGGTTTGTAACTCCCATGGAGCATCCATGGAGCATCCTATGGGTGGAACCCAACTTGATAGTCCATGGAGCCTTTTAGCCCACTATACAAGATATGGATGATTTACATAATCAACCCATATATTTAATTAGTTATCTTTTGATCACTTAATTAATTCTAAATTAATTCTTGATCAAACTAATCAAATAATATTATTAATATATTAGAACTTATAATATATTAATAATCTCCAAGTGTTATTTCTCTCATTTAGTCTATCCAATTGCATGGTGCCATGCAACCCAAATGGACCATGCCGGGTCGGGTCAAGTACATACCAGAAATAGTTATGGACTTAGACACCTTATCCAACACATGTGTGGTTAATTGACACATTGATTAGGTGGTAAACGACATCAAGAGTTCCAAGCTAATTTGCATGGTTATTCACACCTTGTTTTTGATTTTCGGTATCCCAGTCACAAACTTGAAGGGCATAATCGAGATTAAACATGCCATTGAAAAGTTCAATGAATCTCAAAAGAATATAGGAATTTCATTTCATTTAAAACCTAATTCTTCATTTTGTTTTTCATGGTGGAATTGGTAAATCGTCATTTGCCTACCTTCAAATAATTTGATTTGGATTACAGCATCCCTCTTCTGAATTGTAAAGTATTGTGTTGGGTCCTAGCCTTAATATTTCGTTTGTGTGTTATATTAAGGATTATTTATCTAATCAAAACTTTGTTCCTTTTCTTTTTCAGATGTCTAGCTCAAACAACGCTTCTGGCTCGAACTCCAACTCCACAAGCTCATTTTCTCTATTGAACATTTGTGGCAGGGTCACCTTTGATGGATCCAATTTCAATGATTGGATTCACAACATTCATATGGCCTTACGGTACAAGGAGAAAGAATACGTCCTCGACAAAGAACTCAAAGAGATAGATGAAACCAAAGCTTCTGCTGAACAAATAGTTGAGTATAGGGCTCATGAAAAGGACGCGACAAAGGTGTTGTGTATAATGGTAGCCACTATGACTCCTGAGCTGTAGCGGTTCTACAAGTACTAATGTCCTTATGACATGTGCCAAGATTTGATGGAAAAGTACCATCAAAGCGCGCATCAGGAAAGGTACGAGATTGTCGCCTCACTGATAACAACCAAGATGAAAGATGGAGAGTCCATCACAAGCCAATTGCAAAGGATGCAAATGTATGTGGATTGGTTACTCAAGTTGAACGTCAAATTTGATGAAGAGTTGGAAATTGATATTATTCTCCATTCTTTACCTCCTTGTTATGATCATTTCAAGATGACTTATCATATGAATAAGGAGGAAGTCACCTTGACCAAGCTTCAAGGTTTGTTGAGAACTGTTGAAAGTGGACTTAAAGGAAAAGTTGTCGAGTCCACCCCTACTGCTGCTGCCCCCATCCTCGCTATAGGACATGGAAAAGGGAAGAAGAGCAAAGCTCCATCTAAGAGTCACAAGGGAAAATCCCATTATGGATCCTCTTCAAATGGATCCAAAGGTAAAGCCGGTTCTGCCACTCCCTCATCCGATCCTAAAGAAGCAACGTGCTTCTACTGTAACGACAAGGGGCATTGGAAACGAAGCTGCCTGAAATACTTGCAGGACATCAAGGATGGGAAGATAAAGCCCTCCTTCGCAGGTATTTATACTATTCAATCGAATAAATCATCACATGCTAGTTCGGATACATGATGTGGTTTTCACATTTGTTCTGATTTACAGGGGCTAAGAAGAAGTATGGATGTGGATCATGGGAAGATAAACCTAATAATGGGGAATAAGAAATCGTTGCCTATCACCAAGATTGGGATTTATTATTTAGTGCTTAGTAGTGGGTTAGGATTAGAGTTGAATGATTGTTTCTACTCGTCAGAGATGACGAGGAATATTATTTCTTTTGATAGTTTGTACAGAAAAGGTTTTATATTTTCATTTAATAATGAAGTTGGTTCTACTAATAATTTCTATAATGGTACTTTATATTTTGAATCATTTCCTTGTAATCGTGTATATGAAATTGTGATAGTTGTAGATAACTTAGGAAATAATGTGTTGCATATCGATTCATCTAATGGTTGAGACAAGGAATGTTTGTGGCATTGTCGTCTTGGACATGTCAACAAGAAGCGCATAGTCCAACTCTAAAAGGATGGATTCTTGGATTCATTTGACCTAAAGTCAGATGACACATGCGAATCTTATTTACTTGGAAAGAAGACTAAATCACCTTTTACTGGCTCTTGTTAAAGAGATGAGGGATTGTTGGATCTCATACACATAGATGTGTGTGGGCCCTTCTAATCCACCACAAGGGATGTTAACCTCTTATATGTGACTTTTACCGATGATTATAGCAGATATGGGTATATCTACTTAATCAAGCACAAGTCGGAAACCTTTGAAAAGTTCAAAGAGCTTAAGAAAGAAGTGGATAATCAATTGGGCAAGAAGATAAAGATGCATAGATCTGATAGGGGTGGTGGGTATCTTGCTATCGAGTTTTAAGACTATCTTATGGAATGTGGAATTGTTTCACAATTGATGCCACCTAGTACACCGCAAATCAATGGTGTAGCTAAGAGGCGCAATCGAAACTTGTTGGACATGGTTAGTTCCATGATGAGTCGAGCTTCATTGCCTATCTTATTTTGGGGGTATGCCTACTCACGATATCTGGACATGGAAGGTTCTCTTGTTGGCACATATCAAGGTATGGGGTTGCGAGGCTTTCGTAAGACGAGAGACTCACGACAAGCTTGAACCTCGCAGAGAGTGGTGTATTTTCATCGGCTACCCACATAAATCTTTTGGATATCTTTTCTACAGACCTAGTGAAAATGTGGTCTATGTAGCAAGGAGAGGGGTTTTCTGTGAGAGAGAAATCATATGCCAAAAGGACAGTGGGAGACAAATTGATCTTGAAGAGCTTCAAGAATCAAGCGATAAAGCGACAAATAGAACTCAACCTAGGGAAGAGATTCCTGTTGAACTAGTAGATGAGTCCTTACCTCAGAGATGTTCCAGTAGAGTTAGTGTGTCACCTGTGCTGTATGGTTTCCATATAACTACTGAAGGTGATACATTTATTAGTGATAGTATGTTGATAAATTTGGATGAACCTAACAACTTCAAGGAAGCCATGGTGGGCCTGGAGTTTGCAAAGTGGAAGGAGGAAATAGACAGCAAGATTCAGTCCATGTATGACAATCAAGTTTGGAACTTGGTTGACAATGTATCGAGTCGTAATACGGTCAGGTACAAGTGGATCTTCAAGAAGAAGACTAACATGGATGGGAGAGTGAACACATTCAAGGCACAACTGGTTGCGAAGGGCGTTACTCAAACCCTGGGGGTTGACTATGTTGGATTTAGTGTCTAAGCCCATAACTATAACTGGGATGAACTTGAATCGATTGTAGCATGGTCCTTTTGGGTTGCCTTCACCAGTGCAATTTGATAGGATGGACTTTTGAGAATAAGGCTATTTGTGATTTATTAATATATTATAAGTATAATATATTAATTGATAAATCATATTATTTAATTAGTATTGATCAAGAATTAATTTGGAATTGATTTAGTGATCAAAAGAGACTAATTAAATATATAAGGATTGATTAACTAAATCAATAATTCTTATAGCATGGGTCAAAGATCCATGGTTATTTAGGATGGGCTAAACCAATATGATAGTCCATGGAGGTTTAACCTATGGAGCCTAAGTAATATGAAAGGTCATGGCGCATTAAGGATTGAATGGATGTAACCCTATCATTTGCAACACTATAAAAGGAGACCTCTAGAGCCCAAATCGGTTACACCATTCATTTGAGTGATATTGATTTTGTGCTAACTAGCTTATTCTCTCAAGTCTCATCTTGCATTTGGTGTTTGCAATACATTAAAGTCATCACACTTTAGGTGATAAAGTTTTCAAAGGCCAAGAACTACAACTACATCAAGAGGTATTCATCTAACTATGAGTTTTGTATTGTATATCCTCCATTGTATGCTAGTTAGGATGTATGCTTTGGAAAATTGAAAATTCATGTATAATTAGAGAAAACATAGATCCAAAGCATCTAGGGTTATATGTGTACCATAGGAGTGTTATAGTGATTAAAACCCTAACAGTGGTATCAGAGCCTAGGATTGTTTTTTGTTATATTGGATGCTTGTTAATTTTCAAAGTTAAAAAAATCGATTTTTTCACCTCTGACTGATGAACTCGCTGAGTCCACTAGTTGAATCGACAAGTCCACTCAATAAAAGGGCAACTCGACGAGTCATAATCATGCACTTATCGAGTTGATGGCTCTAGTTGTAGAATTTTGAGTTTTTGGCCAGAATTGGACTTGGATCATTACCACAAACTATTTTGTAATCATAAAAAATGTATTTTTTTGATTTGGTAATGATGATCCTCATCCAATTAAAGGACAATTGTCAAATTTTAAGATAATAAAGTAATTATTTGTATTATTTGATATGAATTGCCTTGCTATATGAGTTAGATTAGATCAATAGTATGTTATATGATAATGTGATAAGTTAAAATTGATCTAAGTTGTTCTTGAAATGAGTTTTTGTAACTTGTACTCAAGTTATATGAAAAGTTTCATTCATGAACATTAAAAACTGATATATTTTCAAAAGTTATGGAAACCAAAAGTTTTGAAAGTTACAAAACTTGCCCTCAAGTTTTGGAATTTGTAAAGTCTCACATAATGAAACATTTAATTCCAAACCTTAGAATTTTAAAAGTTTAAAATTCAACCCTTATACTATTATAATATTAAAAGTTTAATATATGTATATATATATATATATATATATATATATATATATATATGTGTGTGTGTGTGTGTGTGTGTATGTTTGTCTGTATGTATAAGAAAAGTTAGTCATACTGATAGTAGGCCTCATTCATGAAGCCAGTCTATAAAGAGGGTATAAGTTTACTATCTATAAAATGGTGGTTTAATGGGTTTCCACTCTCACCCACTGCTTTCTTGACTGGTGGAGGGTCGTTTGCCGAACTGGTAGGATAGAACATTAATTTTTGTTAAAAGTATAACGATAATTATAAAGTAACTAAACTTTTATTAAACTCCTAATCTTAGTTACTTTAGGAAAAATGTGAAAATGGTACTATTCCATAAAATGACACTTTGCACTTTGCTAAGTCGTTAGTGGAGTGTGTGTGGTTAACCGCCACACTAATCTGGGGCTGGAAAGTGTGGCAAATGGTAGCTTGATGTTATTCATAAGTCAATGGAGCGTGTGTGGTTTCCCGACTCATTGATTAGGTGATTTTTAACATTAAGACTACCAAGCACATTTGCATGGTTATTCACACCTTGTTTGTGATCCTCGGCATCCCAGTCACAAACTTGAAGGGCACAATCGAGATTCAAACGTACCATTGAAAAGTTCAATGAATCTCAAAGAAATCTAGGAGTTTTAATCCAATTAAAACTTAATAATCAATTTCATTTTTCATGGTGGAAATTGGTAAATCGTTATTTACCGACCTTCAAATATTTTGCAATTGGATTACAACATCCCTCTTTCAAATTGTAAAATATTATGTTGGGTCCTAGCCTTAATATTTCATTTGGGTGTTATATTAAGGATTCTCATCTAATATAAAATTTGTCCTTTCTTTCTTTTCAGATGTCTATCCCAAGAATGCTTCAGGCTCCAACCCTTCTGGCTCATTCTCCCTCGGTAATTTGGTTGGGAGAACTATTTTCGATGGGTCAAACTTTAACGACTGGATAAGAAACATTCGTATGGCCCTTCGCTAGGAGAAAAAAGAATATGTCCTAGATAAAGAGCTGAAGGAGATTGATGAACAAACTGCTACTCCCGAACAAATCGAGGAATAATGGGTTCATGAGAGGGACGCGAAAAGGTGTCGTGTATAATGATTGCTACCATGACTGTTGAGCTTCAAAAGTCTTATGAGGACTTCTGGCCTTTCGAAATGCACCAAGATTTGATGGAAAGGTACCATCAATGTGTTCGGCAGTAGAGGTATGAGATCATTGACTCCATGATCACAACCAAGATGAAGGATGGAGAGTCCATCAAGGCCCACATGCAAATGATGCAGAGATATGTGGAACCCTTGTTGAAGTTGAATGTGAACTTCGATGAAGAGTTGGCCATTGATATCATCCTACACTCATTGCTTTCTTATTATGATCAGTTCCGCATGACCTATCATATGAACAAAGAGGAGGTCACTCTTAGCAAGCTTCAAGGCCTTCTAAGAACTGCAGAAAGCAACTTGAAAGGCAAGTCAGTTGTACTTACTCCTACTACTGCTACTACCCTTGTTTTCGCAATTGGACATGGGAAACGGAAAAAGAGGAAGGCTCATTCTAAGAGCCGCAATGGAAAGTCTCTTGATGGATCCTCTTCTAGTGGGACCAAAGCTGGTTCCACTAATACCTATATCAATCCAAAGGATGCAGAGTGCTTCCATTGTCATGAAAAAGGGCACTAGAATTGAAGCTTCCCTAAATACTTGTAGGACATAAAGGATGGGAATATAAAGCTAACCTTTGCAGCTATTTACACTATTCTTTCTAATAACTCACCACATGCTAATTCTTGGGTCCTTGATACAGGTTGTGGATTTCACATTTGTTCTGATTTGTAGGGACTAAAAGGAACTAGGGATGTGGATCACAGGAAGATAAACTTAATCATGAGAAATAGGAAAATGTCGTATGTCACCAAGATTGGAGTTTATTCCTTATTGCTTAGTAATGGGTTAAATTTAGAATTGAATAAATTGTGTTACGCATCAAAAATGGCAAGAAATATTATTTCCTTTCACACTTTGTATAAACAAGGTTTTGCCTTTTCTTTTAATAATGAAGTTGGTAGTATTAATGCTTATTATAATGGTACATTTTATTTTGAAGCGTTACCTTGTAATGTTATATATGAAACTGTGATGGTTGTAGATAACCTAGGAAATAATGTGTTGAATATTGATTCATCCAAAGAATTGGACAAGGCATGCTTGTGGCATTGTCGTCTTGGACATGTCAACAAGAAGCGCATAGGCTAACTCCAAAAGGCTAGAGTCTTGGAGTCATTCAACTTGAAATTGGATGACACATGTGAATCTTGTTTGCTTTGAAAGATGACCAAGTGACCCTGCACTGGCACTTGTGAAAGGGGTGAAGGTTTGTTGGATCCCATACACATTGATGTGTATGGACCCTTCAGAACCACCACAAGGGATGCTAAACACTTCTATGTGACTTTTACTAATGATTACAACAGATATGGCTATATCTACTTAATCAAGAATAAGTCAGAAACCTTTGAAAAATTCAAAGAGTTTAAGCAAGAAGTGGAGAATCAAGTGGGCAGGAAGATAAAGATGTTGCGATCCGATCAAGGAGGAGAGTATCCTAGTATCGATTTCCTAGACTATCTTAAGGAATGTGGAATTGTTTCACAGTTGACGCCACCTAGGACACCGCAGTTGAGTGGTGTAGATGAGAAGTGCAATTGGACCTTGTTGGACATGGTTTGTTCCATGATGAGTCGAGCTTCGTTACCTATCTCATTCTGGGGGTATGCATTAGAGACTACCGCCCACATCCGTAATCTAGTTTCTACCAAGAAAGTTGCCAAAACACCTCACGAGATGTAGATAGGGAAGGTTCCCTCGTTGGATCACATCAAAGTTTGGGGTTGCGAGGCTTTCGTGAGACGCGAGACTCACAACAAGCTCGAACCTTGGAGTGAGCGATGTACTTTCATCGGCTACCCACAAAAATCCTTTGGATATCTCTTCTATGGACCAAGTGACAATGTTGTCTTTGTTACGAGGAGATTAGTTTTCTGAGAGATAGAACTCATATGCCAAGAGGATAGTGGGAAGCAAATTGAACTTGAAGAGCTTCAAGAGTTATGTGATGAAGGAACCTCAAACACTGGCGCGCAATCCGAGGAGGAAACTCCTGTTGAATCGATTGACTAGTATGTACATCTGAGATGTTCCAGTAGAGTTAGTGTTCCACCTGTGTTATATGGTTTTCATATAACATCTAAGGGTGATAGATTTATCAGTGATAGTACATTGATAAATCTAGATGAACCTAACAACTACAAGGAAGCCATGACAGGCTCTAAGTTTGATAAATGGAAAGAGGCAATGAATAATGAGATTTAGTCCGTGTATGGCAATCATGTTTGAAACTTGGTTGAATGTACCGAGTCGATAGACAGTCGGGTGTAAATGGATCTTCAAGAAGAAGACTGACATAGATGGGAAAGTACACACATATAAGGCGCGACTGGTTGTGAAGGGCTTTACTCAAACTTAGGAAGTTGACCATGATGAGACCTTCTCACCAGTAGCGAAGATTAATTCTATAAGGGTTATGCTAGCCATAGCTGCATTTCATGACTATGAAATATGGCAAATGGATGTCAAAACCGCTTTCCTTAATGGAAAGTTGGCTGAGGATGTTTATATGTGTCAGCCATAGGGTTTTTTCAATGCAAAGTACCCTAATAGAGTGTGTAAGCTTGAGAAATCCATTTATGGATTGAAACAAGCATCTCGTAGATGGAATCTTTGTTTCGATGAGAAAGTCAAAGAGTTTGGATTTTCAAGAAGCGAGGATGAGTCCTGCGTATATGTCAAAGCTAGCGGGAGTATAGTTAGCTTTTTGGTATTGTATGTCGATGTCATACTTCTCATAGGAAACGACATCCCATCCTTGAAGGAGATTAAGTCCTGGCTTGGGAAGTGTTTCGCTATGAAGGACCTTGGAGAAGTTGCTTATATCCTAGGGATAAGGATATTTCGAAATAGGAGTAAAAGACTAATAGGACTTAATCAAAGTACCTACTTGGACAAGGTATTGAAGCGTTTCAGCATGGAGAACTCCAAGAAAGGTGAATTACGTATCCAAAGTGATACCAAACCGAGTAAGACTCAGAGTCTGAGTACAGAGGCTGAGATAGCGGAGATGATTCAAGTTCCATATGCTTCCACAGTTGGCTCGATTATGTATGCTATGATTTGTACCCACCCTCATGTGGCATTTGCTTTGAGCATGGTCAGTAGATATCAAGGTAATCTGGGTAGAGCTCACTGGACTGCAGTAAAGATACTTCTCAAGTACCTATGGAGGACTAAGGATTGGGTTCTTACCCTCAGTGGGAGTGATGAATTGAGAGTGATAGGGTATTGTGATGCCGATTTTCAGACCGATAAAGATAATTTTCGGTCTTAGTCGGGCTAGGTGTTTACCTTAAATGGAGGAGCAGTAACATGGAAGAGTTCCAAGCATGAGATTGTGGATGATTCAACGTGTGAATCAGAGTACATAGCCGCGAGCGAAGCATCAAAGGAGGCTATATGGTTGAAAAACTTCATCGGAGACCGTGGAGTTGTGCCATCCATAAAGGAGCATGTGGAGATTTTCTACGATAATGAAGGGGTGGTTGCCTTAACCAAGGAACTGAGAGATCATGGTAGATCTAGGCATATCGATAGAAAGTACCACTTCATAAGGCATCAAGTAGAAGAAGGACACTTTATGGTGAATAGGATATCGTCAGAGGACAACCCAGTAGATCCCCTTACGAAGGGACTGAGTAGGGTTAGGGACTTGCAGCATGCAAAGGGCATTGGACTAACAGACGATATTAGTTTTAGTGATTAGATAAATATTTGAAACTTGTAATAGCTAAATTGTAATTGACATTTGATGATTGAATAAAAGGAGTTTTATTTATAAGTAAAGTTACTGTCTTGTGTCAATTATTTACTATTGTTTCACTTTTGCATGTTTTGACTTCCAAAATAATAAGATTATTCAAACTATCCACAGTCGATCATACTTTGGAAGTAGGTTATGAGGTTAGACTATCATGAACTTGGGTTGTAGATTGTCTAAGGTGTTAGACATAGCAAAAGTATGCTACAACATTCATGAGTGCTCCTGAAATAAGATTTGAGTGTTGGATTAAACCCACACTCACCTGAATCACTTCATGGAATTTATCATAAGTGATTGTGAGATGATAATATCATATAGTCTTCAAACTAACATATATGAGTTGTTGAATATGAGTCGGTTGTGCATTGATGATACAAAAATGCATTAGTAACTTGATGTTATAAAACGTATAGTTGTGCATGATTTAATGAGTTGTTAGTACAAGCATATAATGTCGAAGTTTATCTGCTCCTTTTATCATAAGAGGATTAAAATCGATATCTTAGGCCCCTCGATGATTTTGTTTTGACTTATGTGTCGGGCCCAGTCAGAACTAAATTGATGTGTTCAGTTATGTTCTATGTCAGACAAATTAGAAATCGGAAAACAAACTGCAGGAAAATAAGTATGACTATGTTCCATGTATTTATCCACATGATATCTTGAAGAACAGAGGAATATATGATCCCTTATCTAAAGGACACGTCACTGACTAGGTCAGAGTTTGACAGCAGCTTTTGAAAGCTACGATTGTTAATCGGATCCTGAAGTTGCATTGGCAGTTATAGTTATTAGACTTATCCAAGTGGGAGACTGTTGGATTTAGAGTCTAAGCCCATAACTATAACTGGTATGTACTTGAGCCGATTATAGCATGGTCCTTTTAGGTTTCCTTCACCAGTGGAATTTGATAGGATGGACTTTTGAGAATAAGGCTATTTGTGATTTATTAATCTATTATAAGTATAATATATTAATTGATAAATCATATTATTTAATTAGTATTGATCAAGAATTAATTTGGAATTAATTTAGTGATCAAAGAGACTAATTAAATATACAGGGACTGATTAAGCAAATCAATAATTCTTATAGTGTGGGCCAAAGATCCATGGTTATTTAGGATAAGCTAAACCAATATGATAGTCCATGGAGGCGCATGGAGCCTAAGTAATATGAAAGGTCATGGTGCATTAGGGTTTGCGTGGATGTAACCCTAGCATTTGCAACACTATAAAAGGATATCCGTAGAGCCAAAATCGGTTACTGTTGGATTAGTGTCTAAGTCCATAACTATAATTGGTATGTACTTGACCCGCTTTAGTATGGTCCATTTGGGTTGCATGGCATCAGAACAATTTGGATAGACTTTTGTGAGAAAAGGATATTTATGATTTATTAATATATTATAAGTTCTAATATATTAATATGAAATCATATTATTTAATTAGTATTGATCAAGAATTAATTTTGTGATCAAAAGAGACTAATTAAATATATAGGGATTGATTGTGTAAATCATTCACTCTTATATATGTGGGCTTATGATCCATAGTTCTTCATGTTGAGCTAAACCCATGGAGTAATCCATGGATACTCCATGGAGGTTTTAACCCATGGAGCATGAAGAATATGGATGGTCATGACTTACATGGTGTAACCCTAATAGCCACAATATATAAAGACCCCATGGCTAAAGAAATCGGTCCCTAAGGGTTCATATGAGAGGGCTAGCCGATTTTTAGCATAAGTACTTCTCTCTCAAGTTATGCCAATTTGTTATTGGTGTTGTGTGAACCATTTGAGGTGTCACACTTGGGGCACTAGGCTCTTAAGCTCCATGGAATCAAGCTACAACACAAAAAGGTGTGTTACTCTAACTAGTGTCTTATTTGGTATATGAAAATGCATGCTAGTTATAGGTTTAATGCCTTGGAATCCATTTGCATGTATAATTAGTGAAAACATATATCCAAGGTATTTAGGGTTATATGTGCACCATAGGATGTTGTAGTATACTAAAACCCATCAGTGGTATCAGAGCTAAGGCTTGTTTTCAATTATACTTGATGCAAATGGCTGAAAATCAAAGTTTTATGCTATCTGGATAGGGGAATCAACGAGTCCATTGAGGGAATCAATGATTCCATGAACAAACTCATCCAACTCGTTGAGTTTGTTCATGCACTCGGTGAACTGGAGCCCCTGACAGCATATCTTCGCGTTTAAAGGCTGGAATTGGACTAGAATCATTACCCTAAGCTGTTTTTGAACCTATAAACCTATTTTTGATGTGGTAGTGTTCATTTTAATCCAATTCAATAGATAATTGTCAATAGATTCATGTTTTGTATTAGTTTAATGGTTAGGATAATTACTTGAAAATCGTTTGATTTGAATTATCTTGTTCTTATGAGTTGTTTAGGTTAATAAAAAAACTTATGTTATAATTTGTTTTCGATCCAAATTAATCTAAAAGTTGTTCATAAAATGTGTTTTTGTAACTTGTCCTCAGGTTATATGAAAAGTCACATTTATGATCTTTAAAACTCATAAAATTTCCTTAAGTTATAAAAATGAAGAGTCTCATTTTTAAATGTTTTAAAGTCTTCCATAACTTGAGGACAAGTTATGGACTTGAAGAGTTTTTCCATTAAAACTACTTTAAACTCATAAGTTATGAAATTGAAAAGTTTTTTGAATTGTTCAAAACTTGCCCTCAAGATTTGGAATTTGTAAAGTTTCCCCACATGAATACTTTAATTCCAAGTTAAACCCTTAGAATTTTAAAAGTTAAACTTCAACCCTTATACTGTTATAATATTAATAGTTAATAGTTATATATATGTATAAGAACAAAGTTAGTCTTACCGTTAGTAGGCCTCATTCACGAAGCTGGTCTATAAGGGGGTATAAGGTTACTGCTTATCAAATGGCAGTTTAATGGGTGCCCACTCTCACCTACCGCTTCATTGACTGGTGGAGGGTCGTTAGCCGAATGGGTTTGACAGGACTCTAATTCTCCCTTTATTAAAAGTATAATGATAAATACTAAGTAACTAAACACTTATAAATTTCCAATCTTAGTTACTTAGGAAAATGTGAATTTGGTGCTAACCCATGAAATTACACTTTGCACATTGCTTAAGTCGTTCGTGGAGCGTGTGTGGTTAACCAACACACTAACTTGGATTTAACAAGGTTGGAAAAGGGTGGATTAAGGTTTATCATAGATCGGTGGAGCGTGTGTGGTTAACTGACACATCGATTAGGTGATAAAAATTAAGAGTACCAAGTATATTTGCATGGCTTGTTTGTGATCCTTAACATCCCAATCACAAACTTGAGAGGGCACAATCGAGATTTAAACATGCCATTGAAAAGTTCAATGAATCTCAAAATATCTAGGAGTTTCAAACCAATTAAAACTTGATACCTATTTCGTTTTTCATGGTGGAAATTGGTGAATCGTCATTCGCCTACCTTCAAATATTTTATAGCTTGGATTATGGCATCCCTCTTCCAAGTTATAAAATATTGTGTTGGGTCCTAGCCTTAGTATTCCATATCGGGTGTTATATTAAGGACTTAAATCAACTAACCTGAATTTCTCCCATTGTAGATGTCTGGTTCAAACAACTATGATCTTCCCAAATCTCTTTAAACAAGATTTTCTAATGAAGATGATGTCCCGTGGTTGGATCATGGAAATCATACTTCTCTTCCTCCACCTCCTCCAATTATTCCCCTAACCCACAAGTTCTTGAAAATTTCAAGGTCACTTAAGCCCTATTGGCAAGCAAAGGCTATGTGTGCTTACATCTTGGAGATGAAGTCACATATTGACAAGTCGGGAGAGTTGGGTGTCAAAGTCTTGAGGAATTTGGATGTTGACTAGGTTCTTCAATCACTTCCTAAGTCACATAGTGAGTTCCTTTAGGACTACTATAAGACAGACCATGACATGACCCTTAGAGATCTTACCGATTTGCTTGATGCTGCTGAATTAACAATGATTTGGAGCACTGGTAAAGCAAATTTTATTGGAAGATCGACTTCCCAAAATTCCATGGACATTGACAATGGTAACATTGGAAATCCAGAAAAGCTTTCTCTTCCCAATGGAAAAGGGATCGGCCATAGTCAACTCGGTTGACCAAATGTTAATGAGAAAGACTAAGTCTAAGATTGTCCTATATACCATTCCCAAAGATTCCATATGTTTCTATTGACAAAGGAAGGGGCATTGGTTGTGAAGCTTCCCTATTTACCTTAAATATCATGAGGATGGTAAAGTCAAAAAGTTTGACTCTACTTAAGGTAAAGTCTACTATCTAACTCTATTAAGTTCCTATTTGGAGATTCTTATTACATGATGTGACTAGGTCACATTTTGATGTTTTGTAGAATCAAAGAAAATAGAGGAAAATTAAAGGAAGAGTAAGCTGATTCTGATCATGAAGAGATGGATTTCGATCGCATGATTTGATGATCAAAATTTTGAGCTATTTCTTAAAGAGTTGTGATAGATTGCTTAGGAATTCATAACAACATAGTTTTTCATATGCATTTTCATTGTAAGGATAAGTTTTTCCGCAAGTTTTAAAATTAAAGAAATTTTTTTGATTTTATTTATTTTAAGTATCCTTACAATGGCATTTGTGAAAAATTGTTGTTTATATGTGTCCATTGATAGCAATATTGGAAAAGATATTTGATTCTTTCGTTTGTGGTAGTGTCATAATTTACCAAATAAGGAAAGATTATCATCACCCAAGTTTCAGTTGGATAGAAACTTGGAATCATGCAACTTGTATTGTATGATGAATGTGAATTTTCATCTATGGGAATTTAAGACTAAATTCCTTGTGCACATGTATATGTGAGTCAAGTGAATGATTAAGAGATCGGGTACACTTGTGTGTGCGCTAGTCAAGTCCACCACAAATAATGATAAGGCTATTCATCATGATTTACTAAAAGGTTTAGTAAATATGGTTGTTCTTACAAGTTTAAGTATAATTCTAAAACATTGGAAAAGTTTCAATGTAAGGCAGAACGAACAAGAAGAATCAAATTATGCAGAAAGATAAAAGTTTCTCCAATCTAAAAAGATGGGAGAGTACTTGAGTATCTTGTTTTATAATTATCTTAGTGTTTATGAAACCATATCACAATTAATTCTCTAAGGACATCTTAGTGCATTTGTTTGACTAAGAAGAGGAATTGTGAATTGTTGAATTGGTTAAATCAAAAAGATAAATCATACTTCGTTCCAAAACTGAATCTCAGAGTAACACTCCAAGATTGTAACCTCGAGTGACATAAAGAAAGGTTTAAAAACACTTGTCAAATGTAGAGTAAAATTTTTTCTTACTCTTGTACGTTTGAAATTGCTAAGTTGTGATGTTTTGGATAAAACAAAGACCAACTAAGGCCAATTATGTGAAGTATTTGTCTTGATAAAGAATCCACATTAACTCTTGAATATTTGTTTTGTCAAGGAATGGTTCTTGACAAGAGAGTCTTATATGTCAAGAGGACAGTGGGAGACTTAAAGGTCTTGAAAGTCTCGAGAACTAATCAAGGTTGAAACCTATTGTTTATCACTAGCACACCACTTGAGGTTTGTTGTAACACCGTAAAAATTTGAACAATTTTTAACTTTTGGAAACCATAAAATATCATTTGCAATCATAAATAAAAACATTGTGTCAACATTGTATCAGTACAAAACCCAAGATCAAAATACATAAACTCCGGTGTGCGTGTGTACGAATCATGTCGGCGCCTTCCCGCGATCATCACTGGTACCTGAAACACATAACACATAACACTGTAAGCATAAATGCTTAGCGAGTTCTCCAAAATGCCACTCTAACACATAATAGCCACTCGAGGCTATAACTCTGTTGACCCACAGATCTATGTGTCTCAGTGGGGCCCTCCAGCCCCAACTCTCTATGGGCCCTCTGGCCCTAACTCTGTGGACCCGAGAGTCCTAACTCTGTGGACCCGAAGGTCCTAACTCTGTACCTCTGAATCATGCATAGCACATATCACAATAAATCATAGCACATAAGTAACATGCAATTACACTGGCATATAACTCTAAAATACTCTATCACATAACGCTGTTACCACACTAGGAAAAGTATAGTGAGAAGACTCACCTCGGGTATCTCGGTAATCTCTGACTCGGTAACGCTGGTCTAACCTTCGCCTAATCATATAAAATAAATACTCTAATTATTATAACTCTCAAAGGCTAGACTATGTCCTCATGTGACACTCTTAGAAGGGTAAAAGACCATTTTACCCCTCTCACAACCCAAAAGCCTTACAATAGACCATACCCTAAAAGTCAACTCAAAATTCAACTTTCCGGGTTACACTGCGCGTACCAGATGTGTACGTTGGGCGTACCTGGCTGCCTCTCAGGATCGGGGAACGCCACCCAGGACGCGGCGCGTACTGGGGATTACGCCCGGCGTACACCCCAGCTTCAGCACTTTAACTCTTTAGGTCTTAAACAGTTAAGACTCACATCCAAATTCTAGATCCGACCACATCTAAGCCTCTTAATCCATAAAGTTGATGACATTATGCCTTTGCATGGCTGGATAAGTCACCAACTCTCACAATGTTCCATCCTTTAACTCTAAAAGGCTTATACTCAAGCATGACCTCAAACTAATCACTAAAGATGGAAGCATAATGTCTCTAAATCACTAATAGCACTGAATGGGGATAGATCTCGGACCATCGAGCACCTTACACTCATAAAGTCTCCACCTTTGGGGTTTTTAGCCATAGCAAAAGCACATGCAACAACAAATCAAAAGAAGAGGAAAGTTTTGAACTTTATACCTCTAAGTGTAGTCCCTTGCTTTGTAGATCTCAGATCCAAAATGGCACCTCAAGCTTTAGCTTCCAAGAACTCCTTTCCTTCTTCTTCACTAAGTCACCAAAGCACAAAAATCTCCAATTAACACTCTCACACACTAAGGACGATGGGGGCTCTCTTTTAGGGTTTCACTCACTGATATGGAGGCTGAGAAATGAGCCTTAGCACCATTTAAATAGTGCATAAGGACGGATTAGGGTTTTGCACCTGGGCCGGGTACGCCCAACGTAACTCTTGGTACACCCAACGTACCTTGGCGACAACGCGTCCAAATTAAGCGCATGAGTACGCCCATCATACTCACTTGCTAAAGAAAATTTCACTCAAGGACTAACCATGGCCAAACCACAAAGAACAAGGATGAAAGAAGTATACCTGAATCTCGGGGTATTACATTTGTAACCTATCATGTTGACATATTCTTGTCTCTGTGCCCATTCCAGTTAAAGTTGACTATGCATGTGAGTTATATGAGTTCTCAATTGTTTGCATAACTACTTGAAAGCAATGGTAGGCCCTTGTGATGCCGTGTGGCAAGAAGTTAAGATTGAACAAGTTCAGTCCATATGAGTTTGGATTTGTCACTAACTTCCTCTAGTGGTTATGTTTTGACAAATTCACATGAATAGGAACACATACACCATAAAATCTAAGTGCCATAAGGTTTCTCTCTGATTCATGAAAATGATGGTGAGGAAACGCTTTCACTAAGTAGATTTTAAGTAGATAGAAATTGTGATGTTTGCATTATCAAATTTGTTAGTGGAGCATGTGTGGTTAACCGGCACACTAACATGGACTTGTGAGAAATGGAAAAGGTCTAAACAATTGAGACTATGATTACGGCATCCCTTTTCATAGGTCTAAAAATTGTTTAGACACACATGTGAGCTATATTAGGAAAGGTGTATGATTTTGATAAAGTAATATCAAAGCATCTCATATCAGAAATCTGAACTTTGGAAAGAAAGTCAATAAATTATTGATTTCTAGAAGTCCAACTGATTTCTGAGTAAATGTCAAAGCTAGTGGGAGCATAAGTGTTATGCTAATAATTATCATGTTAGTGGGAGCATGATTATTATGTTAAGTGTTGCAAGTTAGCAATGTTAATTATAGAAAAAAAAAGTTTCAATTGGGAAAAGTTGTTTTACTATAATTAAAGGAGAGGAAATTATACTTCATTTCAATTCTAAAATCCTAGATTGAGATTTTAATCATCTTTAGTCAAAGATATATATATATATATATATATATATATATATATATATATATATATATATATATATATATATATAATTTTATGTTGGAATGGTTCAGTATAAGGAAATTCTATATATATATATAAATATATATATATATATATATATATTGCGTTCTCAAAATTCGATTATGATTACGGCATCCCTCTTCATAGTCGAATTATGAAAATATGGTAAATAAAAAAAATATTGTAGCAAATGATTGGTCTAGGATCATGTCTTTATGTGAGACATCATGAATCGTGTCCCATATGCTTCGGGTATAGGATCGATTACATGTGCTATAATATATATCCTTTCTAAATTTTCCAAATGCCTAGGGAATTAAGAGGGAAAAAGTACTAGAACTGGATATGACTAAAATGATTAAGATATTACTGAGGATAATCTGAGGTTTATCAAAGATTGTTTGCTCATGGACAATTAGAAGTATAGTGTTAATTTTGGGAGGACGATATTCACATGACCAAATATTGGTTACTCATGGACAATTGGAAGTATAGTGTTAATTTTGGGAGGACCATATTGACATATTCTGAAAGGAGGCAACTCTTGGTCACTCGCAGTCGATGATCGCTCCAAATCTGCTCAACCAGTCCATGCCCACGATGACACAGACATCCCCCATCGCAATAGGGACCAAATCTATCGGAAACTCAACCCCGTAAATCTCGAGTACACAACCACGAATCACCTCGGTAGCATACACCGCTCTCTCATCTGCTATGGAAACTCTCAGAGGTCGACTCAATGCCTCTCGAATAATACTGATGTGCCGGCTAAAGGCCAACGATACAAAAGATCGAATCGCAACCAAGTCAAATAACACTAGAGCATGCACATAATTCACAAAGAAAGTACCTACGCATAACATAATATAAGCACAATATCACAAAATACAAAAGAATACATGAAAGAGTACATACCGGCCATGACATCGGGCGCTGCGCAGACCTCCTCCGCAGTCAACTGGAAGGCTCTCCCGCGTGCCTTCGGTACCTCAACCATCACAGGCTGAACATTCTCAGCCCTCATCGCAGCAGGGGCTGATCCCGGAAATGCTCCCTGCGCTGACCCCCCCCCCCCCCACTGTGGACACTCTACCTTCTGGTGTCCAGTTTGGTTGCAATGAAAACAGACTGAAAAACCCTTGGGGTAATCCTTGGCCATGTGCCCCTCCTTGCCACACTTGTAGCAAGACCCTGCTCTGCATATCCCATCATGTCTCTTGCCGCACTTGCCACAAGTGCAGCCCCTCTGGTTCCCAGATCTCGAATCAGCAGGTTTGACCCACTAAGCTGTCGGCTGAGACTGAGCTGGCCGCCGATCCTTTCCCTGAGACTCAACCTCCTCCCTGGCTTGGGTCTCCAGCTCTATCTCCCTCTTCCGAGCATTTGCCTGAAGCTCAGCAAATGTACGGTACGTCGAGCTCGCCACAAACTCACGTATATCCCTCCTCAGAATGCTCAAATATCGGCTCATACGTGCCTGCTCGGAGGACACATGCTTTGGGCAGAACATCACCTGAAGGTCCTAACTTTGTAACTCTGAATCATGCGTAGCACATATCACAATAAATCATAGCACATAAGTAACATGCAATTACACTGGCATATAACTCTAAAATACTCTATCACATAACTCTGTTACCACACTAGGAAAAGTATAGTGAGAAGACTCACCTCGGGTATCTCGGTAATCTCTGACTCGGTAACGCTGGTCTAACCTTCGCCTAATCATATAAAATAAATACTCTAATTATTATAACTCTCAAAGGATAGACTATGTCCTCATGTGACACTCTCAGAAGGGTAAAAGACCATTTTACCCTTCTCACAACCCAAAAGCCTTACAATAGACCATACCCTAAAAGTCAACTCAAAAGTCAACTTTCCGGGTTACGCTGCGCGTACCAGATGTGTACGCTGGGCATACCCAGCTGCCTCTCAGGATCGGGGAACGCCACCCAGTACGCGGCGCGTACTGGGGATTACTCCCGACGTACTCCCCAGCTTCAGCACTTTATCTCTTTAGGTCTTAAATAGTTAAGACTCACGTCCAACTTCTAGATCCGACCACATCTAATCCTCTTAATCCATAAAGTTGATGACTTTATGCCTTTGCATGGCTGGATAAGTCACCAACTCTCACAATGTTCCATCCTTTAACTCTAGAAGGCTTATACTCAAGCATGACCTCAAACTAATCACTAAAGATGGAAGCTTTATGGCTCTAAATCACTAATAGCACTGAATGGGGACAGATCTCAGACCATGGAGCACTTTACACTCATAAAGTGTCCACCTTTGGGGTTTTTAGCCATAGTAAAAGAACATGCAACAACAAATCAAAAGAAGAGGAAAGTTTTGAACTTTATACCTCTAAGTGTAGTCCCTTGCTCTGTAGATCTCAGATCTAAAATGGCACCTCAAGCTTTAGCTTCCAAGAACTCTTTTCCTTCTTCTTCACTAAGTCACCAAAGCACAAAAAGCTCCAATTAACACTCTCACACACTAAGGACGATAGGGGCTCTCTTTTAGGGTTTCACTCACTGATATGGAGGCTGAGAAATGAGCCTTAGCACCCTTTAAATAGTGCCCAAGGACGGATTAGGGTTTTGCACTTGGGTCGGGTATGCCCAGCGTAACTCTTGGTATGCCCAACGTACCTTGGCGACAACACGTCCAAATTAAGCGCATGAGTACGCGCAGCGTACCCCTCTAGTACGCCCAGCGTACTCACTGGCTAAAGAAAATTTCACTCAAGGACTAACCATGGCCAAAACACAAAGAACAAGGATGAAAGAAGAATACCTGAATCTCAGGGTGTTACAATTCTCCCCCACTCGAACCAGACTTCGCCCCCGAAGTCTCATTCCTCGAACAACTCTGGATGTTGCCCTCGCATCTCCAACTCTGTCTCCCAAGTCATCTCGGACCCCTTCCGATGTTGCCATTAAACCAAAACCAAAGGTACCTCCTTGTTCTTCAAAACCTTGATCTTCCGATCCTTGATTCCCACCGGTCTCTCAGCATAATTCAGGCTCGCATCCACTTGAATATCCTCCAATGGTACCACTGCCGACTCATCGGCTATACATTTCCGCAACTGCGACATGTGGAAAGTGTCATGGATCTTCCCTAACTCTGCAGGTAGCTCCAACCGGTAGGCTACCCTGCCTACCCTCACGATCACTCGAAAAGGACCGATATATCGGGGCCCGAATTTGCCCCTCTTCCTGAATCGGATCACTCCCTTCCAAGGAGAGACCTTCAGGAGTACAAGATCGCCGACCTGGAACTCGAGCTCGGACCGGCGCCTATCCACATAACTCTTTTGATGACTCTGAGCGGTCAACAACCTCTGCTTGACCTCCTGAATCTGCTCAATCGTCTGAAGCACGATCTTGGTACTACCCATAACACGCTGCCTGACTTCTCCCCAACAAATGGGGGTCCGAAACCTTCTCCCATACAACACCTCAAAGGGTGACATACTGATGCTTGAATGATGGTTGTTGTTGTAGGAAAACTATGCCAAGGGTAAGTACGTGTCCCAACTCCTGCCGAAGTCCAACACACATGCCCGGAGCATATCCTCGAGCGTCTGAATCGTCCGCTCACTACATCCGTTAGTCTGGGGTTGGTACGCGGTACTGAAATGCAGTCTAGTACCCAATTCCTCATGGAATTTCTTCCAGAATCTAGAGGTGAAACGCACATCTCGGTCTGAGACAATCGAGATCGGCACTCCATGCCGTGCTACCACTTCCCTCACATACATCTCTTCCAACCTCTCTACGGAAGAGCTCTCGCTAATAGCGAGGAAATGAGCGCTCTTCGCCAACTGGTCTACAATCACCCAAATTGAATCGACGCCCCTCACAGTCCTTGGCAATTTGGTGATAAAGTCCATGGCAATCTATTCCCACTTCCACTCGGGTATCTCTAATGGCTGCAACTTGTCGTGCGGTCTCTGATTCTCGACCTTAACCCTGTGACAGGTTAGGCACCTCTCCACGAACCATGCAATGCCCCTCTTCATACAGGGCCACCAATACTCCATTTTCAGGTCCAAATACATCTTAGTGGCCCCAGGATGGTACGATAACTTCGATCGATGAGCCTCTTCCATCAAAATGGTACGCGTTCCGCCCACATGTGGCACCCATATCCGACCCTGAAACGTCATAAGCCCTTGACCATCGGTAACGAACTCCGATACTTGCCCGATAACCCGCTCTCTCTTCTGGTTTTCTGGTCTAATGGCCTCGGTCTGAGCTCCTCGAATGGTGTCCAACACCGGATTCATCACTGTCAACCTCATACAAATGTCACGCATCGGAACACTCTCCGCCCTACGACTCAAGGAATCAGCCACCATGTTGGCTTTTCCCGGGTGGTACAGGATCTCGCAATCATAATCCTTTACCACATCCAGCCATCTCCTTTGTCACATATTCAGGTTGGACTGATCCCTCAAGTACTTCAGGCTCTTGTGATCCGTGTATATGGTACACCGGACCCCATATAGATAGTGACACCAAATCTTGAGGGCGAACACTACTGCCCCCAACTCTAAATCATGGGTAGGATACCTCATATCATGAAGCTTCAGGTGCCTCGATGCATACGCTATCACATGGCCTATCTGCATAAGTACTGCTCCTAACCCTGATATCGACGCATCCGCAATATACCACATAATCTCTGGCGAAGTGTCTCAAAGGAGTCCTGCTGCTCTGGACCCCAAGCAAAAAGTACACCCTTCCAGGCCAACTTAGTGAGTGGCACGACAATCTTGGAGAAATCCCTGATGAATCTCTGATAATAGCCTGCCAGTCCTAGAAAACTCCTGATCTCCGTGGGTGACCTTGGCACCTCCCAACTCATCACCGCCTCAATTCGGGTCGAACAATATCCCTTTCTGGTTAACGAGATGTCCCAGGAACTGGACCTATCGTAACCAGAAATCACACTTGGAGAACTTGTCATAAACCCTCTCCGATCTAAAGACCCCTAGGATCTCCCTCAGATGTTCCTCATGCTGCTCTCTAGATCTCGAATACACCAAAATGTCGTCGATGAATATGATCACCGAGCGATCCAACATCGGTCTACACACCCTGTTTATGAGATGCATGAACACCGCTGGTGCATTGGTGAGCCCAAAAGGCATCACCACGAACTCGTAATGCCCATAACGAGTCCTAAACGCAGTCTTCTGGATATCCTCATCTCGCACCCTCACCTGATGATATCCAGACCTCAAGTCGATCTTGGAAAAACAAGATGCTCCCTGCAACTAATCGAACAAATCGTCAATCCTCGGCAACGGGTAACGGTCCTTGACCGTCAATTTGTTCAACTCTCGGTAATAAATGCACATCCGGTGTGAACCATCCTTTTTCTTGACAAAAAGGATAGGAGCTCCCCACGGCGAAATACTCGGCCGAATAAACCCCTTTCCCAGCAGCTCCTAAAGTTGCAAGGATAACTCATGCATCTCTGGAGGCGCAAGGCGATAGGGTGCCTTGGCGATAGGTGCGGCCCCCGGAACCAAATCGATACTGAACTCCACCTGCCTCACAGGAGGTACGCCCGGCAACTCCTCCGGAAATACATCCGGGAACTCATGCACTATCAGAACCTCTCCCATAGACCTCGGTCTCTCCGTCTCAAGCCTCGCGTCCATCACATACGCTATGAATCCCTTACATCCCTGCTAAAGGCTTTGCCTCGCCCTGGCGGTTGAGAAAAACGATGAACCGGAATGTGTACCCTCGTTGTACACCGTAAGAACTCCCCCACTAGGGTCTCACATGGTCAACAGCTATCACTCGCAGTCGATGATCGCTCCAAATCTGCTCAACCAGTCCATGTCCACGATGACACAGACATCCCCCATCGCAATAGGGACCAAATCTATCGGAAACTCAACCCCGAAAATCTCGAGTACACAACCACGAATCACCTCGGTGGCATACACCACTCTCTCATCCGCTACGGAAACTCTTAGAGGTTGACTCAACGCCTCTCGACTAATACTGATGTGCTGGCTAAATGCCAACGATACAAAAGATCGACTCGCAACCGAGTCAAATAACACTAGAGCAGGCATATAATTCACAAGGAAAGTACTTACGCATAACATAATATAAGCACAATATCACAAAATACAAAAGAATACATGAAAGAGTACATACCAGCCACGACATCGGGCGCTGTGCGGACCTCCTCCGCAGTCAACTGGAAGGCTCTCCCGCGTGCCTTCGGTGCCTCAACCTTCGCAGACTGAACATTCTCAGCCCTCATCACAGTAGGGGCTGATCCCGGAAATGCTACCTACACTGACCCCCGCAACTGTGGACACTTTACCTTCTGGTGTCCAGTCTGGTTGCAATGAAAACAGACTGAAAAACCCTTGGGGCAATCCTTGGCCATGTGCCCCTCCTTGCCACACTTGTAGCAAGACCCTGCTCTGCATATCCCATCGTTGCTCTTGCCGCACTTGCCACAAGTGTGGCCCCTCTGGTTCCCAGATCTCGAATCAGCAGGTTTGACCCGCTTTGCTGTCGGCTGAGACTGAGCCAGCCGCCGATCCTTTCCCAGAGGCTCAGCCTCCTCCCTGGATTGGGTCTCCATCTCTATCTCCCTCTTCCGGGCATTTGCCTGAAGCTCGACAAATGTCCGGTATGTTGAGTTTGCCATGAACTCACGTATATCCCTCCTCAGAATGCTCAAATATCGGCTCATACGTGCCTGCTTGAAGGACACATGCTTTGGGCAGAACATCGCCTGCTCATGAAACATCCTCGTGATCACCGTAACAGACTCAGTACCCTGCTTGAGGGTCAGAAACTCCTGGGCCAAATGCTCCCTCTCCACCTGGGGAACGTACTCGTCTCGAAACATAGCGTTGAACCTCTCCCAGGTCACCGCAGCAAGCTCAGCAGACGTAAAGTGCGCAGTCACAAACTTCCACCAGTCCTTCGCTCGCAAGCGAAGTTGGTTCAGCGTGAACCGGACTCTCAAATGCTCTGGAGATGAGAAAGTAAAGAAACACCCCTCTACGTCTGAAATCCATCTCATCGCCGCGATCGGGTCCTGGGTCCTATCAAACTCCAATGGTTTTGTGTTGCTGAACTCTCGGAACAGCAACGCATCACCACCCTGCGGCCTAGTCGCAGCTATAGCTGCAGTGGCCGCAGCAACAGCAGCCTCAGAAAGATCAGCATATCTCTCATCAAATGTCTCCATTAGAGTGGTCTTGATAGACCCGAACATCTCTGGTATCTCTGCCCTGATGGCCGCAGCCACCTCTTCCTGGATGATCCTACGGATCTCCTCATCACTCGAACTGCTGGTCCCTGGTGTGTGGCGCATCCCAACCATGGTCTCATTCTGAAATACAACATAAGAATATTAGATACCCCTTCGAGTATAGTCACACTTGATAACTCCACCCTACTTGTTCCTTGGTGCCCTAAGGATTTTTACTTGGACTGCGCACCAACCCAGTATCTTCAGTAGTATGGGCCCAATACTACCGTCCATACCGCATCGACATTCATCCCAAGTCCTCCTCCTTGAGCCCCAAATCTCAAGTACTCTACTCTCTCTATCATGTGCTACGCACTAGCAAAACTCTCATAAGCACCTCGCTGCTATCTATATCACTCTTAAGCATCTCTAGCAGCAAAACCCCTAGACTAAGGCATCATATATCAGGCCACTCTAGTCCTAATAAGAATACCTAGTCTACTCTAGCATGCATATCGTAACTCATCATATAGCATACATAACATATCCGATAATCACTTATTATGAGGGTATTTTGGGAAATCACTGTTCGGGTGTTGGCTGATCGTACATACGGCTCTGCTCTGTTTGTCTCAAGACTCTTTTTACTCTTTTTCAAAAATATTATTTTTATTATTAAAAATTTCCTCAAATCCCTAGTTTGAGTTCAGATACGCCCGAAGATGTATCCGAATCCCTCAAACCAAGGCTCTGATACCAACTTGTAACACCGTAAAATTTTGAACAATTTTTCACTTTTGGAAACCGTAAAATATCATTTGCAATCATAAATAAAAACATTGTGTCAACATTGTATCAGTACAAAACCCAAGATCAAAATACATAAACTTTGGTGTGTGTGTGTGTGTGTGTACGAATCATGTCGGTGCCTTCCCGCGTTCATCACTGGTACCTGAAACGCATAACACATAACACTGTAAGCATAAATGCTTAGTGAGTTCCCCAAAATACCACTCTAACACATAATAGCCACTCGAGGCTATAACTCTATTGACCCTCAGGTCTATGTGTCTCATTGGGGCCCTCCAGCCCCAACTCTCTATGGGCCCTCTGGCCCTAACTCTGTGGACCTGAGAGTCCTAACTCTGTGGACCCGAAGGTCCTAACTCTGTAACTCTGAATCATGCATAGCACATATCACAATAAATCATATCACATAAGTAACATGCAATTACACTGGCATATAACTCTAAAATACTCTATCACATAACTTTGTTACCACACTAGGTAAAGTATAGTGAGAAGACTCACCTCGGGTATCTCGGTAATCTCTGACTCGGTAACGCTGGTCTAACCTCCACCTAATCATATAAAATAAATACTCTAATTATTATAACTCTCAAAGGCTAGACTATGTCCTCATGTGACACTCTCAGAAGGGTAAAAGACCATTTTACCCCTCTCACAACCCAAAAGCCTTACAATAGACCATACCCTAAAAGTCAACTTTCCGGGTTACGTTGCGCGTACCAGATGTGTATGCTGGGCGTACCCGGTTGCGTCTCAGGATCGGGGAACGCCACCCAGTACGCAGCGCGTACTGGGGATTATGCCCGGCGTACTCCCTAGCTTCAGCACTTTAACTCTTTAGGTCTTAAACAGTTAAGACTCACGTCCAAATTCTAGATCCGACCACATCTAAGCCTCTTAATCCATAAAGTTGATGACTTTATGCCTTTGCATGGCTGGATAAGTCACCAACTCTCACAATGTTCCATCCTTTAACTCTAGAAGGCTTATATTCAAGCATGACCTCAAACTAATCAGTAAAGATGGAAGCCTTATGGCTCTAAATCACTAATAGCACTGAATGGGGACAAATCTCGGACCATGGAGCACTTTACACTCATAAAGTCTCCACCTTTGGTGTTTTTAGCCAAAGCAAAAGCACATGTAACAACAAATCAAAAGAAGAGGAAAGTTTTGAACTTTATACGTCTAAGTGTAGTCCCTTGTTCTGTAGATCTCAGATCTAAAATGGCACCTCAAGTTTTAGCTTCCAAGAACTCCTTTCCTTCTTCTTCACTAAGTCACCAAAGCACAAAAAGCTCCAATTAACACTTTCACATACTAAGGACGATAGGGGCTCTCTTTTAGGGTTTCACTCACTGATATATATATATATATATATATATATATATATATATATATATATATATATATATATATATATATATATATATATATTATGTTGGAATGGTTTAGCATAAGGAAATTCTATATATATTGCGTTCTCAAAATTCAATTATGATTACAACATCCCTCTTCATAGTCGAATTATGAAAATATGGCAAGTAAAAAAAATTGTAGCAAATGACTGGTCTAGGATCATGTCTTTATGTGAGACATCATGAATCGTGTCCCATATGCTTCGGGTATAGGATCGATTACATGTGCTATAATATATGTCCTTTTTAAATTTTCCAAATGCCTAGGGCATTAAGAGGGAAAAAGTACTAGAACTGGATATGACTAAAATGATTAAGATATTGTCGAGGATAATCTGAGGTTTACCAAAGATTGGTTGCTCATGGACAATTGGAAGTATAGTGTTAATTTTGGGAGGACCATATTGACATGACCAAAGATTGGTTGCTCATGGACAATTGGAAGTATAGTGTTAATTTTAGGAGGACCATATTGACATATTCTGAAAGGAGGCAACTCTTGGTCAGAAGTGATAGTCAAAATGGAATGTGGAAATGTTTCCATAGGTGGAAGTTATTCTTTAAATATATGTAAGATTAGAAAACTTAATGTAAGAAGGATGTTCAAAGGAATGTACTTTGAAATTGAGACTTCGTTTCCATGGAATTGCTCCCCATTAGAATACTTTATAATGTCTGTTGCCAAGTCTTTGTAACATTTGTGCATAGTCATTACAAGAGGATCAATGCATATATGTTTAGAATCTAACAGATTTCGGTAAATGGTAGGAATTTAGAATTCTTACATTTACAATAAGGATTTGGATTGTGAAATGAGTATCATTGAAATTGTGTTCAATTGGTCTATTTCACAAAGTAAGGATCATAGACAAACATAGTGTGCATACTTGGAGTATGGCATAGCTATTGTTTGGACACACATAGTGTGCATGCTTGGAGCATGGCATGACTATTGTTTTAATTCAAGTATTAGGTTGATAAATCGAAACAATATATACAATGAATAATGTGCAATCAATATGTTGATAAATAAAATGTGTTTTAATTATATTCATAAGTTCTGAGAACATATTGGATTCAATTATTCTTGTGTTTCACTTTACATGTTTTGACTTCCAGAATAACTAGGTCATTCTTCTTGAATAACTAATTTATTTAAACCATCCACATTCGATAATATGTTAGAAGTAGGTATAAAGGCAAGACTATCATGAATTGGGTTTGTAGATGTCTAAAGTGTTTAGACATAGTAAAAGTTGCTACAACATTCATGAGTGCTCCTGAAATGATATTCGAGTATTGGATTAAACCCACGCTCATTTGACTCACTTCATGGATTTTATCACGAGTGATAATGAGAAAATAATATATTATATTCTTCAAACCTAGAGATATGAGTTGTTGACTATGAGTTTGTATGATTCAACAAGTGAAGTTGTACAAAAACATATTGGTAACTCGATGTTATAAAACGTGCATTTGTGTATGATTCAACAAGTAGTAGGACAAGCAAATGAATTGAAGTTTATAAATTCCTTTTGCCCTTGGAGGGATAAAAGCGATATATGTGGGCCCCCTGATGATTTAGTGATGACAAACATAAGTGCTCGGCCAGGCCTGGACTAATTTGATTTTGTTCAATTAGTCAGTCGTCATAAATCGGAAATCGGGAAACAACAAATGGAAAGAGAGAATGATTAAAATCCATGTCTCAGTCCATATGATATCTAGAGTGGATGACTATGTGATCCCTTATCTAATGGACATATCATTGATTTGTTCAGAGTTTGACAACAGCTTTTAAGAGCTACGATTGCTAGTCGGGTTTTGGAGTCATACTTGCAATAATAGTTTAGACTTATCCAAGTGGGAGATTATTGGATTAGTGTCTAATTCCATAACTATAATTGGTATGTACTTGACCCGGTTTGACATGGTCCATTTGGGTTGCAATTACATTAGAACAATTTGGATAGACTTTTGTAAGAAAAGGATATTTATGATTTATTAATATATTATAGATTCTAATATATTAATATGAAATCATATTATTTAATTAGTATTGATCAAGAATTAATTTGGAATTAATTTTGTGATCAAAAGAGACTAATTAAATATATGGGGATTGATTGTGTAAATCATTCATTCTTATATATATGGGCTTATGATCCATAGTTCTTCATGTTGGCTAAACCCATGGAGTAATCCATGGATACTCCATGGAGGTTTTAACCTATGGAGCATGAAGAATATGGATGGTTATGAGTTACATGGTGTAACCCTAATAGCCACAATATATAAAGACCCCAGAGCTCAAGAAATCGGTCCCTAAGGGTTCATATGAGAGGGCTAGCCGATTTTGAACGTAAGGACTTTTCTCTCAAGTTATTCTAAGTTGTTATTGGTGTTGTGTGAACCATTTGAGGTGTCACACTTGGGGCACTAGGCTCTTAAGCTTCATGGAATCAAGCTACAACACAAAAAGGTATGTTACTCTAACTAGTGTCTTATATGGTATATGAAAATTGTTGGATTAGTGTCTAAGTCCATAACTATTTTGGTATGTACTTGACCCGATGGTGCATGGTCCTTTTGGGTTGCCTTCACCAAAGCAACTTGATTGGAGAAATAAATAGATAGAGAGGTTATTATGATTTATTAATATGTTATAAGAATAATATATTAAAAGAGAAATCATATTTGTTTAATTAATATTGGTCAATAATTAATTAGGAATTAATTTTGTGATCAAGTGTAATTAATTAAACTAGAGGGGCTGAATTGTAATTATGTGATAGTTACAATATATGGTAATGGTTATCCTTGTTAAAGGATGGACGAATTCAAAGATAAGGATATCCTTGAAATCGTTCAAGGCCAAGAGATAAGGGTTTTTCTAAGACTTATCTTATGGGTTGCTTTGTGGATAAGCAACTAGATAACGATAATGACTGAAACCCTATCTCTACACCTATATAAAGACCCCAAGGCTTATGAATTCATGTATCCCTTCCCAAGAAGTCCTAAGGACGAATTCTAACCTCTCTCCTCTCTCTTTATACCTTCTCCATTTGCTCTTGGTGTTTGTAAGCCATTAGAGGAGTGACACTTGTGACTCTAAGCCTTCCAAAGTCAATACAAGGAGATTTAGGATTGTTATTGCTATATAACAATCAAGGTATGTTCTTAAACCCATTCATATGTTAATATGATTATTTGAATGCTAGAATTAGGGTTTATAGTCTTGGATTCAAAGCATGTACAATAGAGAAACCTAGATCCAAGCATTAGGGTTTGTATGAGCACATAGGATGTCTTATGACCAAAACCCATCAAAAATGCATGCTAGTTATAGGTTAAATGTCTTGGAATCCATTTGCATGTATAATTAGTGAAAACATAGATCCAAGGTATTTGGGGTTGTATGTGCACCATAGGATGTTGTAGTATACTAAAACCCATCAGTTACACCATTTATTCTAAGACAGTGATATTGATTTTGTGCTAACTAGCTTATTCTCTCATGTCTCCTCATGCCTTTGGTGTTTGTTACACATTAGAGGCATCACACTTGAGGTGCTAAAGTTTTCAAAGGCCAAGAACTACAACTACATCAAGAGGTATTCATCTAACTATGTGTTTTGTATTATATATCCTCCATTGTATGCTAGTTAGGATGTATGCTTTGGAAAATTTAAAATGCATGTATAATTAGAGAAAACATAGATCCAAAGCATCTAGGGTTGGATGTTCACCATAGGAGTGTTATAATTCTTAAAGCCCAACATACTATGATGAGACCTTTTCACCAGTGGCCAAGATCAAGTCTATAAGGGTTATGCTAGCCACAGTTAGGTTTCATGATTATGAAATATGGCAGATGGGATGTCAAACTGCTTTCGTTAATGGGAAGTTGGCTGAAGATGTTTACATGTCTCAACCAATGAGTTTTATAGATGCAAAGTACCCCAATAAAGTGTGCAAGCTTGAGAAATCCATCTATGGATTAAAGCAAGTGTCTCGAAGATGGAATCTTTGTTTCGATGAGAAAATCGAAGTGTTTGGATTTTTGAGAAGTGAGGATGAGTCATGGGTGTATGTCAAGGATAGTGGGAGTATAGTTAGGTTTCTAGTTATGTATGTTGATGACATACTACTCATAGGAAATGACATCCCGACCTTGCTGAAGGTTAAGTCTTGGCTTGGGAAGTGTTTCGCTATGAAGGATCTTGGGGAAGCTACTTACATTCTAGGGATAAGGATTTTAAGAAATAGAAGTATGAGACTAATAGGACTTAGTCAAAGTACTTACTTGGACAAGGTGCTGAAATGTTTTAGCATGGAGAATTTCAAGAAAGGGGAACTGTCAATCCAAAGCAATACCAAGCTGAGTAAGACGTAGGGTCTGAATACCAATGCTGAGATAGTAGAAATGAGTCGAGTGCCATATGCTTCCACCGTTGGCTCGATCATGTACGCTATAACATGTACTCACCCTGATGTGGCTTTTACGTTAAACATGGTTAGGCGATATCAAGGGAACCTGGGTAGAGCTCATTGGACAACAGTTAAGAACATTCTTAATTACCTGCGAAGGACTAAGGACTTCGTCCTTACACTTGGTGGAAGTGACGACTTGAGAGTGACAGGGTATAGTGATGCCAACTTTCAGACTGACAGAGATAACTTCCGCTCTCAGTCGGGCTGGGTATTTACCCTAAATGGAGAAGCAGTTATTTGGAAAAGTTCCAAGTAGGAGACCATGGCTGATTCAACATGCGAATCATAGTACATAGCAGCGAGTGAAGAGTCCTAGGTGGAAATATGGTTGAAGAAATTCATTAGAGACCTTGGAGTTGTACCAACCATAAAGGAGCCTATAGAGATTTTCTGTGATAACGAAGGAGCGGTTGCCTTAACCAAGGAACCAAGGTATCATGGTAGATCTAGACACATCGATATAAAATACCACTTCATTAGACATCTGGTAGAAGAGGGACTCCTTGTAGTCAAGAGGGTGTCTTCAGAGGAGAAACCAACAGATCCCCTCATAAAGGGTCTGAGTAGGGTTAAGAACTTATAGCATGCGAGGAGCATTGGTCTGAAGGACGATATTAGTTTTAGTGATTAGATAGATGTTTAGAAACTTGTAATAGATAAATGTAGTTGACATTTGATGATTAAGTAATGGAGATTTATTTATGAATAAATTTTACTATCTTGTGTCGACTGTTTACTATTGTTTCACTTTTGCATGGTTTACTTCTAGAATAATTAGATTATTCAAATTATCCACAGTTAATCATACTTTAGGAGTAAGTTATGAGGTTAGACTGTCATGAATTGGTTTGTAGATTGTCTAAGTGTTTAGACATAACAAAGGTTTGATGCAACGTTCATGAGTGCTCTTGAAATAAGATTTGAGTATTGGATTAAACACACGCTCATGCGAATCACTTCATTGAATTCATCACGAGTGATCGTGAGATGATAATATCGTATAATCTTTAAATCAAGATATATGAGTTGTTGTTTACAAATTGGTTGTGCATTGATAATGCGTAAATGCATCAGTAACTTGATGTTATAAAACGTGTTGTTGTGTACAATTTGATGATTAAATAGTACAAGCATATAAGTCAAAGTTTATTTGTTCCTTTTATCCTAAGAGGGCAAAAGCGATACCTTGGGCCCTTCGGTGATTTTGTGTTGACTTATGTGTTGGGCCCGGTCAGGATAAAATTGATTGTTCAATTAAGTTCTATGTCAAACAAATCATAAGTCGGGAAATAAAATGTTGGACATTGAGAATGATTATGTTCCATGCCTTTGTCCACACGATATCTTGTAGAACGGAGGATTATATGATCCGTTATCTAAAGGACGCGTCATTGACTAGGTCAGAGTTTGACAGTGGCTTTTGAGAGCTACGATTGCTAATCGGATTTTGAAGTCGTACTTGCACTTATAGTTATTAGACTTATCCAAGTGGGAGACTGTTGGATTAGGTGTCTAAGTCCATAACTATAATTGGTATGTACTTGACCCGATAGTAGCATGGTCCTTTTGGGTTGCCTTCACCATAGTAACTAGACAGAATGAGTTTTAGAGAAAGAGGTTATTTAAATGATTTATTAATATATTATAAGAATAATATATTAATTGAGAAATCATATTATTTAATTACTATTGATCAGAAATTAATTTGGAATCAATTTAGTAATCAAAAGAGACTAATTAAAAGAACGGGGACTAATTATGTAAATCAGTAATAGTTGTAGTTTGGGCTAACGGACTCTATTGATATGGGGTGGACGAAAATCTATGGGAAGCCCATAGAGTTTTCGTCCAAGGATTATCCTGTGGGGTCTGTGGATTTCTTAGGTCTTAAGCAAGGGAATTAGGGTTTCCAGTTGAAAATCCTAGCAGCCTCAACTACAAAAGGAACCCCCAAGCCTCTAGATTTCGGCCACTGCTTCCTTAGAAGAAACCCTAGCCGATTTTTGCCTCTCCTCCTCCTCATTCTCTGATTATGGAGTTTGTGACTCCATTAGAGGCGCAACAGTTGAGGCACTAAGCTCTTAAAGGTCAAGATCAAGCAATCAACAAGAAAGGTATTATTCTAACCCTAATATCAGTAGATTTCGATTTTGTATCTTAGAATTAGGATTCTTGCTTTGGAAATTTAGTTTGCATGTACAACTTGAGAAAAACCTAGATCCAAAGCAAATAGGGTTGCATGTGCACCATATAAATGTTGTAATGCTCAAAACCCATCAGTTATTCGAACCCATGACCTTTAAATATTTGGCTGACATACCTAAGGCTACAGGGGACCCAAAATTTTGTCTTGGGGTTATGTTACATGGGGTCTGACCAAATGCTCAATTAATCGTGCATTTGTATTTGACAATTTATTTGGTAAGCAAGAGGTTTCATTCAGATAGGAAGAATTTTGTTTAATTACATGTAACACCCCTCACATGGATATTTAAAAAACCTTTAATAAAACATTTTAAATTAAAACTAAGAGTTCGATTGCAAAAAGTCCCAAAACATCAATTTCCAAAATAAAGTTAAGAAAAACACAACATGTGAGAGTCTAACAATAAATATCAAAACAAAGGTTTAAAGAGTGCTTACAATAATTATAAGATCTTCTAAATGTCTAAAACTTCTTAATCTTCCAAGCTTCTAACAATATCCACTAACCTACAAAAATTTATCAATGTAGTAGGTTATGCTATATGGAGCCTAGTGAGTACAATCATAAGGTTAGACATTAAACATATATAATATGAATGAATACTCAATTCATATCCAAATGTACAAACTCGTACCCTATCAAAATATCATCAAAACTCAAAATGGGTATAAAACCTAGCAAGGTCATAACAAAGTACATTGTCATAAATGTTAATTCTCATATAACTTCACAAGTGAATAAACAATACAAAATAGTTGTACCTTAGTTAAGCATTTTTCAACAATAACAACCCAAACAAGATCTTAAAGATCAATAAGTATTCACGTGAGTAAAAAAGATTAAACTTAGGAAGAAGCAAGTAACATCGAACAAGATGAAAATAAATAACATTATAAACATTTTGCAAAATTCTTCTAAAACCCAAACCAAGTCAATCGTAAGTTCAAATTCTTACCATGAAGATTTTAAGTCTAAACTCTTCATCTCACCACCATAAATCTCCATAGAACAACATATATCACCATAAGGCATTATTATATGTTATTCCTATACTAATGATCAGACAAGTCTCAACCCTTCCTAACAAGAATTCATGCAACGAAGATATGAGACTGAACAACATCAAACATTTAAATTCTAAATATAAAACAAATTCAAATTATAATCAATCAAGGGTATAAGAACTCATATAAAACAAAGTTAAGATATAATTATCACATAATCAAATTTAAGGATATATAAACCCAAAAGTCAAATATAAATAAACCATAATATCATGTCAAAGGGTATATGGACCCACAATATCAAGTCAAAGGGTATATGAGTCCATAATATCAAATATAAAGGTCAAAAAACCATCAATAAAACACATTTTCAAAATCATATCCTTATTTTTATAAAGGACGTCTACGAATCATAAAATGTAATATCAAGCAAAGGAAAGAACATAATATTCATATAGTATCCAAGCAATATATATATATATACATACATACATACATACATACATACATACATACATACATACATACATACATGCATGCATACATATATTATTGTATAAAAGAGAAAACACAAGTCAAAATTCTCATATATTGGGACAAGTGTTCTAACATGAGATTACTCACCTTGAAGTTCTTTCATAGATTATATCACTTTTCTATCTCAAGAATGCTTGAGAATTCAAATGTCACATAAGCGCACTATATAACGTATCAAAATCCTATTAAGTGATTCATCAAGCTACTTATCTCCCTCCATCGATTGATCATTCTAAAACTACAAGCTCATCAAAACCACACTCTTTGTCATAATCTATTACTTATGTTAAGTTTTTTAAACCTCATCATACTTTCTTATCAGTTATCACTTGTATTGAAGAACCTAAAATTTTAATTCAAGCTTCAAAAGGTCCAAATTGGCAAGAAGCAATAAAGATACAAGACACGTCTTATAGCAAAAGGATACACGCAAGTTAAGGGTATCAATTTCCATGAAACCTTTGTTGGATTAGTGTTTATGTCCATAACTATAATTGGTATGTACTTGACCCGACCCGGCATGGTCCATTTGGGTTGCATGGCATCATGCATTTAAATAGACTAAAATAAGAAAATAACACTTAAGGTTTATTAATATATTATAGGTTCTAATATATTAATACGATTATTTAATTAGTATTGATCAAGAATTAATCTAGAATTAATTAAGTGATCAAAAGAACACTAATTAAATATATGAGTTGATTGTGTAAATCATTCATACTTATATAGTGGGCTAATGCCCCATGGATTATCAAGTTGGACTAAAACCCATAGGATGTTCCATGGTGTATTTGAACCCATGGATCCAAGGAAATGGAAAGCCATGAGAATTAGGGTTTACCCTAATTGTGACTAACTATATAATGATCTTGTTATTGAAGAAATCGGCCACTAGTGAAACAAGTGTGAGCAAACCGATTTTAGAAGTGTTCTACTTTTCTCTCAAGTTATTCCAAGTGTTCATGATGTTGTGTGAACCATTTAAGGTGTCACATTTGGGGCACTAGGCTCTTGAGCTTCATGGAATCAAGCACCAAACAAGAGGCATGTAATTCTACTAGAGTTTATAGTATGTGTACTTTATATTATGCTAGTTAGAACAATACTTTGAAAAATTGATATTTGCATGTATAATAGAGAAAACATAGATCCAAGGTATTTAGGGTTAGAATGCTCAAAACCCATCAACCTTTGCCCGAGTTGTAGCACTTTTTAGCGTTAGATGTGCACTCGTAGTGGCTGCTAAAAGACAATGGGAAGTGCATTAGTTGGATGTCAACATTCCATTTCTACATAGTTATTTACACGAAGAGGTTTACATGAAGGTCCCTCAAGTGTTTGTCAAGACTGGAGAAGATCATGTTTACAAGTTACAGAAGTCTATATATGGCTTAAAGCGAACCTCCAAAAAGTGGTATGAAAAGTTCTCTAAGGCTCATATAGTTGGCCACTTCAAACAATCAAAAACGGATCATTCTTTGTTTATTTTTAAAACCGAAACCACACATGTGGTTGCTCTCATATATGTTGATGATGTTTTGCTCATGGGAAATGATGCAACCAAAATACAAGAGGTCAAAACTAAATATCTACAATCTTTGATTATGAAAATGTGGTTGTGCGTTCCAGTTTAATTTTTCAAAGCATATTATTATTAAGGATTTATGAGGTCGATTTATTTAGGGGGTGTTTGGATAAATAGTTTTTAGCTTGTTAGCTTATTGCGGTGGGAATAAACATTTTTTTAAAATGTGTTTGGATTAGCTTATTACGGTGAAAATAAGTAATAAGCAATAATCATTTTAAGTGTTTGACAAGCAAAACAACTTATATGAGTAAAATGACCAATAAGCAATAAGCATCCCCCCTCCCCCTTTGCTTATTAAAATCAACTTATTTATCTTATTCCTACCGTAATAAGCTGAGTTTTAAAAACTTCTATTCAAACATTTAAATTTACTTATTACTGTGGGATTAAACAATAAACAACCTCTAAACACCCCTTAATATACATAAGTTTTTGTGCCATGGCTTTTTGGCAGTTGTAAAAATGGAAATATATACACTGAATTAGAATTTGTGTTTAGTATTTTCCTTTTTTCTTAAACTTATTGGCATGTGAATTAGAATTTAAAATAATAATAAAAAAATGTTACTTTTTCTTTTGAAAAAAACACCAAAAAATTACCCTATTTTATATTATTTGATTAACGGATTTCATAATCAGTTAGCCGAGCTTGAAAGTATTTATTACTCTACTAATGTGTCGTTATGTATGATTAGGGTACATAATATAGTCGAGTCGAGGTAAAAACATCTACTACTTTACTAATATTTACTTATATTTGTATTAGGTGTTGGTTACTTCTTTTTTTTTTTTTTTTTTTTTTTTTTTTTTTTTTTTTTTTTTTTTTTGTAGAGAGATAAATCAGATGTTAAATTGTATATCTCGAAAAATGGGGAGATAGTGGCCATAAAGGGTAATGCCTTAAAAATTATAAGTTTTTTTTTTTAATCGTTCTTTAATGTTTGAGAGAATAGTGTGTCTAGGGTAAGCTGCAAAACTAGCTTAGCTCAAGGCAAGAGAGTAAAATGTGGATAATCGGATAATTAATACTAAACTTTATTGTACTTTTTGTTTAAATCGATTTAAAATGCAAGCATGTATATTTTATATTTTGTTTAAATGGATTTATAATACAAAGTGTATATGTTATAGTTTTCGTTTATATAGTAGGGGAGGAACACGAACAAAAATATTAGGGTCGATACCAACATGTTAAAATATAACCTTATAAACAAGTTGTATTTGATTAAAGGTTATGACATCAAAATATAAACATAACAATTAATATGAAATATTCTTAAATCGTTCATCAAAGTGAAAACTCATCAGCCTTCAAAGATATAAATTTTTTTACGTCTTTGAAGTTTTGCACCATTTACACTAAATTAATCTTCTAAATTAATCTTTTGAGAAAGTTCCTCTAAACTAATCTTTTAGTCATTCAAAAGCTCACTAACAAGTTCATTTACACTGAAAATGGCTAATGAATGTAAATAGGAATTGTAAAATAAATAGAATAATGAATAAAAATAAAGCTTTTTACATGATTTAAGAACTCGATTTGGTATTAAAGAAATGTTTGTTTTATATACTATCATACTAGGTGTAAAATCCATTTATTATATGGGTTCATTAAAAAAAATATGAAGTTCTAAACATTTAAAGGTTTGAATTTATAAGAAAATTAGAAAAATATTGAATTATTAAAATTAAAATATATTTTTTTCTTTTTTAAATTTAAACAAATAATTTAGATAAATAAACAAAGGAAACCAATGAGATTTTAATTTAGAAAATTTAAAATTAAAAAGAAGATCAATTAATGAAATTGATATGTATTTATTATCATATTTTTTATAATTATTCATTTAAATATAATGTGAAATTTGATCAAATGAAAAAAAAAATCATAAAATATCATGTGGAAAAAATTTAATTGAAAATAACCACAAAATGATGATATGTGACAATATCAATAAGGATGTTATACATGCAAAAAAATTTCATTTATTAGAGTAAAGATCGGCCTAGTATGTATATAAATGAAAATATAAATATAAAATTTTAACAAATGTATTTACAAGACATGATGAAAAAAATGCAAATTAAGAAATGAGAGATACGGAGAGGGGGTGTAGTGTAAATCCACATCGTTAGTTATATAATCTTCATTAAATCTATTTGTCCATCATTTTTATAAATCAAAAAAAAAAAAAAAAAAAAAAAAAAAAAAAGAAAGAAAGAAAGTGGAGGAACGATAGAAGTATATCCTTAAAATAACGAGATGGGAAGTGGGTCATACCTAATGTTTAAATAAATAAATAAATAATTTTCTAGTTATATGTTGGGCTTCAGTTTTGCTTCAATGACATTAAATCTATTTGTCCATCATTTTTATAAATAATAATAATAAATAAATAAATAAATAAATAAAGTGGAGGAACGATAGAAGTATATCCTTAAAATAACGAGATGGGAAGTGGGTCATACCTAATGTTTAAATAAATAAATAAATAATTTTGTAGCTGTATGTTGGGCTTCACTTTTGCTTCAATGTATACGTTTTCATACCGAATCCATACTTGGCATGTTATATTAATCAAGTTTATTAAAATTTCGATTTTGATCGAATGATCTTACGATTTTAAGATATATAAGTGAAAAACGATCTCAATCACACTACGATCCCGATCTCACATCTTTAGTTTTATTTTTATTATATAGCCAAGTATCAAAAATTCATCTATTCAACTTGCAATGGAGCTTCTTAAGTTGCAAGAAGTCTTCTAGAACATCACAATTTTATCAATTCTTCTCGAGTTAGACATAACACACCCATATCGTTAGTTATATAATCTTCATTAAATCTATTTGTCCATCATTTTTATAAATCAAAAAAAAAAAAAAAAAAAAAAAAAAAAAAAGAAAGTGGAGGAACGATAGAAGTATATCCTTAAAATAACGAGATGGGAAGTGGGTCATACCTAATGTTTAAATAAATAAATAAATAATTTTCTAGTTATATGTTGGGCTTCAGTTTTGCTTCAATGACATTAAATCTATTTGTCCATCATTTTTATAAATAATAATAAAAAATAAATAAATAAATAAATAAAGTGGAGGAACAATAGAAGTATATCCTTAAAATAACGAGATGGGAAGTGGGTCATACCTAATGTTTAAATAAATAAATAAATAATTTTGTAGCTGTATGTTGGGCTTCACTTTTGCTTCAATGTATACGTTTTCATACCGAATCCATACTTGGCATGTTATATTAATCAAGTTTATTAAAATTTCGATTTTGATCGAATGATCTTACGATTTTAAGATATATAAGTGAAAAACGATCTCAATCACACTACGATCCCGATCTCACATCTTTAGTTTTATTTTTATTATATAGCCAAGTATCAAAAATTCATCTATTCAACTTGCAATGGAGCTTCTTAAGTTGCAAGAAGTCTTCTAGAACATCACAATTTTATCAATTCTTCTCGAGTTAGACATAACACACCCATAAAAATCAATTTATGATCTTATGTCTTACTTGTACATGATCAAATTGATATTATTTCTAATAAGATGATTTATTCTTAATGTTTACAGTTCATAGCAATAAAAATTATAGGTGATGCTTAAAAAGTTAAAGTTGACTATATTATCTTGTGAGCAAATTTGAATATGAGTTCATTTTGATAGGATATTACGATCCTGATCCAATCTTACCATCACGATCTTGCAAAACCTAAAATGATCTTAAGTAAGATCTCGATTCTGACAACCTTAATATTAATAGTTATAAGTGAGACAATGGCCTCCCCTGACCCTTATTGAGTTCTACCACTGATATGAATTCCAAATATAATTTTGTTTTTATTGCAATTCAAAATACTTTTTAACACATAATCGAGTGGATGGGCTCAAAAGTATCTATTACTTTACTAATATTTCATCATTTCTGAGTAGGTTGGTCATGAAAAAATAGACAAAGGAAAGTACATTGCTACATAACATGAAAAATAATTAAATTAACTTCCCCCTCTTGTGCTAAGTCACAAAAAGTAGAAAAATAAAAGTGTGTTGCTATTTATTGAGCAAAGAAACTAATTTGCATCCGATCGTTGAAAAATAAACAAAGGAAATTATGTTAGTTTGCCAATACACTAGAGTATTCAAAATCGTAGGATATAACGTTAGTTTATATTGGCAATAAGAATTAAAAGACATCTTCACCTTAAGACTCTGCTTGTTACACACGACAACATCACTACCTCAACCCCATATAAATGGAGAAGATAGGATGGTTCGCAACTCTAATAAGATTTAGAGAGTGCTTTCATAAAAGACCCGATGCAAAGATAAAAAAAAATACATAAGAATATATAATAATAATAATAAAAGTTTTAAATTAAAACCTTGTAAGCATGTCCTTACTAATCCCTACATAAGATCTATCTTACTTCTATACAAACATTAAACTATTATCCAGTGGTTAAACTTACTATTTGATGGGGAAGGATTTGAGTTGGTGTTGGGAGGTTGAGAAGCCGTGATGGAAGAAATAATCTCATAGGAAGGAGAAAATGGAGCACATGAGCACAATATGTTTTTAGGGCTGGTCCAAGTCGATTAAAGGCCCATGACAAAAGCAAAAAACAAGGCCCTTCAAAATTTAGTAATCACAAACGATATCTACGATGTCTATAAAGACGAGTACATGATGTTAGATTTTGGGGTCTTAAGAATATCAATATACTTTGATATTTCTTGGATCGTGATTGTAATCACTTTTCAAAATCTGTGATTTCGACCCTATAGCCTGGGGTATCACTAAATCAGATTTGGGATAATCCAAAAATTTTCAATTTAGAAGTCAGACCACTTTTAAATAAAAAACATAGAAAAGTACCTTGTTGTTTTGTATTATTGAGAGATAGAACAAATCAATATATGGTTTTTGTGTATGTAAGTTCCAACCCTTTTTTTGGAACCAGAGAAAGATTCTTATACTAGAAGGAAAATTAGTTACACGGAAGTTGCATCCTTTTGGTACCAAAAAACGTTGGTTATTAAGATATAACTAACTCATGACATCACAATGATATCATTAAAGGTCTTGGCGGAAAATGCATGGCAGGAGTCATATTTAACATATAAATCCATTTAGGTTTTGGGGCGCTACCCCGAACCCTACCAGGGCCTATGCCCCTTGGACCTTGATAGGGGCACTGCCCCTAGACCCCGCCAAGGGGCTACAACCCCTTGGAACCCTGCACCCAGGGGCGCTACCCCTGAACCCCTGTATTTCCGAGTTTACATTTATCACTCCGAGTGTGCACCCCCGCGCCTCCTATCTTGGTTTGTAAATGGAGTTCAGACTATCTCATGATTAATAATAATTATACTAAAATATGTTGATAACACTAAAATCACCAACACATGAGCATTTGTTATTAAATTATATATATATATATATATATATATATATATATATATATATATATATATATATATATATATATATATATATATATATATATATATATATATATATATATATAATGTATTTAAAGGATGAGTTCAAAAAGCCAATACGAAACAAAATAAAAAAATAATCAACAATCGAACAAGCGGACCATTTTTGAAAAACCATATGGTTGGTGTTTGGTAAAAAAAGAAAAATGTGTGTTTGAAAAAAAAAATCTTATGTAGGTAGAAACTATAAAATAAAAAAATTAAACTTGAAGAATAATCTACCTAGCCAATAGGTTGCTATGATTTTTGCTAATAAATCTATAAAAAAATAATTATTATACATTAAAAGACAGTGAAATATAGAAAATCTGATATATAATCAGGAAAGTTATCCATGTTATTGGCCATAAAACAACAAAATTTTAAATGAAATGAATGTTTTGTTAGTGTGTTAAAAAGCAAAAAGAGTCCAAGATCAATTTTTATAATTTGGATGATTTGTGAATAATAAAAAAGAATATAAATGCCATTTTTATAATTTGGATTCCATATCAATAAAGTGACGTATGAGCCTATGAGGTTTATTTTCGATAAACAAAAGTATTATAAGAAGAAGGCGCACATTAAGGAGAGACGACAATAGGATGTTCGTTTATTTTCGATAAACAAAAGTATTATAAGAAGAAGGCGCACATTAAGGAGAGACGACAATAGGACTCGAACATGGATATGTGACATGTCTAAAATGAAGGGCTAACCATCTGCACCTTTTAACCAATTCAAATATTGAAAATTTCATAAATAACCAAACTTATATATATTTATATATAATAATTAATTTTGGGGCCCCAAACCATATCATGACCCGGGCCATCGTCTAACTTGCCCCCTTATTGGGTCGGGTTCCAGCTACCAGTGGTAGTAGTCGTTTCCATTGAGGTATCCGGTAAGCTTACTCTGGATTTGAGGTACCGGTGAGATGCTGACAATGTTAACCTGGAAGAAGCACAAGAAGGTAGCACATTAGAGAGAGATAGGAGAAAGCACACTAGAGAGAGTCGGTTTATATGTATCTAGTTATATATTCTCTTAATGAACCAAAAGTAATGAATGATATATTTTTAGTCCGACATGGATAATATGGTTAATAACATGATCACAGGTAACTATTGCTATTTTAATGAAAGTTTTTCCGTGACACGATATACTTGTGGGATGACTTAGGACATTCGTTTTATTATTTTTTTCTCATTTTCTTAGGTTTTTCTTATGAAAGAAGAGAAAGAACATAAGTTACTTGATATTCGAGGGCAGTTTCAAGTTGTGTCACGACGTCCTCCATTAATGGACGTTTTTCACTGTCATTCTTCAAACATTGATAAGCAATTGCTGAAAACACCTCCAAAGAGGTAGGATGTATTTCTTCCTTTATATTACCCCAAATAATTTCATTTAGGTTATTCTGTTTGTAATGTTTTCGGACCAGTTGAGTAAAAGATTGAAGCTTATCATTGCTCTCAAAACACAATCTCCCACACAAAACTTCAAATAAGACTATTCCAAATGAGTAAACGTCTGACTCCTTTGTTAGTATCCCACTTTCTAAATATAGCGGATCACAATACCCAATAGTGCCAACTCTATTATTGGTGACAAGGAATGTGTAGTTCTGGTTAGCTGGTCCAAATTTGGATAGACCAAGATCGGATATCCTGGCATTCCAGTTGTCATCTAAGAGAATGTTGGAGCTTTTAATATCTCTGTGCAATACTCTTTGTTGAGTACCTGCTGGATTATGAAGGTATGCTACTCCACGAGCCACCCCGATACAAATTGTAAGGCGTTGAACCCAAGTTAGATCCTTGTTGTTCAAATGTAAGTCAAGACTTCTTTTGGATGAATACTCATACACAAGGATCTTCTCGCCTTTCTCATCACAAAACCCCAAGAGGGAGACAATATTTTCATGTCTGTAAACTGAAAGCATAATCACCTCCTTCCAAAACTCAGAGTCTCCTTGCCCAAATGAACGATCTAAACGTTTTATGGCAACCGTGGTATGCCCCATCGAATGGAGGAGTTCTCCCTTGTACACTTTCCCAAAGCCTCCGTTCCCGATGCAGCTCTCTTTAGAAAAGTTGTTTGTGGTTGATTCTATAGCTTCTAGTTGTATTTTTAGGTGTTCAAACTGTTTTAGGACAGACATCGTTTTGATGATCTATCAAAAATAGGAAACAAAACTAAAACTTACAAAGAATTAAAGTCGAAAGGGGCAGCGGCGTTGATGATAGTTAGGAAAAACAAGGCCTTCAGCTACAACAAGGAAGAGAAAATGAGGAGTTAGATAAGTGACCAATACATATATGCTACAAAAAGTAACGATTCATATTACAAAAAGTAACGATTCATATCAAGGCCAAAGTGGAGGGACTAGTGGCAGACCAAGACATGTGGTAGTAAAAGTAGGATTAATTATTGGAGGAAAAATTTATTTTTCTCTAGATTTTATTTACCAGAAAAATCCATTGCGATAAACTCTCTTGAATGACTAATTTTCTTAAAGGTTTTTCGAAAATTAGATAATCATTATTATTATTATTTGTATATGTTGTACAAATTTTTTCTTATAATTTGCTACTTTTAAGTAGGGTTATTAACACAAAAGTCTATAAAAACGTGTCAAGTTTTTTCTTATAATTTGCTACTTTTAAGTAGGGTTATTAACACAAAATTCTATAAAAGCTTGTAATAAAAGTTTGGTTTTACTCTAAGGTCTATTTTTACGTTCAATCATGCCACAAATCATCCTAAAGATGTTGTCATGACAATGTTACAGAATTGCTACATAATAGAATTAGGATTAGAAGTACACATAAAGCATACAGAGTACAAGGTAGTATTGATTATTAGCAATGATAGTACGTACCATACACTCACGACTACAAAAAAGAGCATTACCGATGGCCAAAGCCGTCGGTAATCCGTCGCTAATACTCTTAACGACAGAATTGTAACAAACCAAAATCCGTCGGTATATTCTTTTCGCTAATTGTTTGTAACAGATTTCCGACGGCTTCGACAAATTTTTAGCGACGGATTTTTCCGTCGATAATCAATAACAGATTATCAACGGATTTGTATTTTTAACAGAATGCCGACGTAATTATTCAGTAATGGATTACCGACAGAATATCCTACAACGGATTACCAATGAATTTTCTTATAACAGATTACTGACGGATCCTAGCATTATAAAAAAAAAAATTAATATCAAGAAAAGTCCAAATTTTTTATATATTCAAAACAAAAGAATCTTAAAATATACATCAAATTCATATTTTAAAATCAATAAAATATGAAAGTAAAAATTTTCAATAATTGATACATTATAACCATAAATTTCAAATACAAATCGAAAATATAAAAATAATTTACATATTTATACAAAATAACAAAATCTATAAGGTGTCCCCAACATGATGTAGCCATCACTACAACTTTTCCATTTCATGCGCTTCCATACACTCACACCTGCAACCAAGTACACCTTGAATAACATGTAACCTAGTGTGTGTATCTGTGTGAGAGAGAGAGAGAGAGGTAATTCTTACTGGAGGGTCTATTTTAAATGATGGATATTATTTTTATTTTGATCTGGTTCATTCCTGAGCAATATAAGATGTTGCACAAAACAATATATGTTATTGATATGAAAATAGAAATAGACTTAATAAAATTTTCTTTAAAAGTACCTTATGAGTGTCTTGTAAGCACCAAAGAAGTTTAACTTCCTTTTCAAGTTCAGGAACAGCAAGCATTGTTCTCCAACCTCATCCATGTAATTATATTACGAAACCATGAAATAAAAATTAGGAAAAATACAAGAAATAACAACGTACTTACATTTCTTTCTATTACATCATTGTTAAAATGTAACGCCTGTGTTTCTAGGTTAGGCATTAATGATGATGTAATACTCTAGGTCAACATTTATAACTTGTTTTGAGGTAATAAAGATGTATTATTTGAGCATATGTGTTTTATACTTAATTATTATGATTTAATGAATTAAGGATAAAAATAAGCATCGAAAATAAATATTAGATGAACCCGATATCTATGAAGAAACATGTAGTGGCTGAAACAAGGATTCCGAAGACATAAAGAATACCGAAATCCAAGTTATAACGAAGAAGTTATGATCTGTCGAAGTTTCGCGACAGAACCGGCACGACGGTGTGTGACGTAAAAAGTGAAATTACAATAAAGTGCTTTTTAGCATTAGTAATCTAAATGAAAGTCGTAGTGTTCATTAAACCGAGAGCGTGCATAAAAAGAATGCCCAAATCTGACTTCGTATGAGGATGTTATGATTTTTCTAAGTTTCGGTTTAGTAGTATGCTATCTGAAACTTGAATTTTAGATCGATAGATTTTTAGCCGAAACAACCTAAACGAGAATCGAAGATCTCGTCGATAGCAGTTTAACAGTAAAAAGACAGACGAAAAAAAACATCGGATGAAGAAGTTATGAATTTTTAACGGACTTTTCCTGTCCCGACCTGTTAAAAATATAACTATAAAAATAAAGTCAAAATTAGCCGATGGAGTCTAAATGAAAGTTGTAGAGCATAATTTCAACTACGCGTGGATATAAAGAACATAAAAAAACAGAGCTTGTATGCGAAAGTTACGAATTTTTGAAATTTTGGGCACACACTTCGAGGCTGGTCCGAAGGAGTACGCCCAACGTACTCGTGTAAGTGACCCGGAGTCAGTCACCCTCCCCACTCCTTCGCATGAGGGACACGTGTCATAGCCTTGAAGCGTCCGAGCTGATCCACTTCATACGCCCAACGTACAAAGTTACGCCCAACGAAGATCCTTCCGAGGTAGTACGCCCTGCGTATCGAAGAATTACGTCCAACGTAATAAGGAGATTCGGCCTCATATAAATGGAATCTGAAGCCAACCGATTTTTGGTTACAAACTTTGCTCTTTTTCACCTCTTATTTTCTTTTTACCTACACTAAGTACCCTAAGCCTAGAATAACATCCTAGCATCATAAGCAAGTCCCAGAGAGCCCGAAGATCCCGAGAAAAGAGTTATTCGAGACAAAACTCTGCCCGTGTGAAGCCCGATTTTTGAGAAAACATCTCAGTTTCATCAAAAAAGATTGTTTTAAGGGACGAAGTATTGTCCAACCGCCGTCTTATCATGTGAGTGTATGGTCACTTTCATCTTACACATAGATATGAAGTATTTTCTATAAAATACGTGCTATGTGTATATATATATATATATATATATTAATTGTTTATTTGAGATGGGTGTTGAATGAATGTTTTATATAGGTTTAAATTGTATATGTATTTTTATCTACAAATATGTTGGGTAAAACATGGGTAAATGGAATAGTTGATGTATGATAAAATGATGAGAGGCCTCGATATTGTTGTTGTTATAGTAATCTAGCAGAGTATAGATGAAGACCACGGAACTTTCTAGTCACTCCAGTGGAACGCTAGCAGACTCGCATCCTGGAGGTGTTTATGAACTTAGTGTTTAGCGGTATACACCATCCCCCTCATGGTTACCTTATTTTACATAAATTGCTGAGGAATCCCTAAAGCAGTGTCGTCATGTCACACCCCCGAACCAGACGGCAGAAACATCCGAGGGCTCGTGTGACTAACAATTGAATAATCATCACAATGAATATACATGAAACATAACACATTCATCACCAACATAACATCATACAACCAGCATTGTTCACATCAAGTACATCGTTAAAATACATAAGTTCTAATTGTTCAAAGTACGATAAGTGATATTACATAAACAAACCATACACACTCGCATGTCTTCCAGCTCAATGATTACCTGAGAATACAAGTTATTTTGAAAACGGTCAACATATATAATGTTGGTGAGTTCATAAGTATGTTTGAGTAAAAGTTTTTGTATCTTTCATAAAAACCCAGAAAATCCAATATTTTCTGTAAATTGTTTGAAATTACTGCGCAAATCAAGTATAAAAGCATGTGTGAATGTCATAGTTATAACTTATATAAACGTAGTTTAGATTCATTGTATTTTGAATAACTGCTAAATATGTACGAATAATTTCCTCAGAAAATCCGATATTTTCCGTTTTTATAGCAATGTTTGGATTTTTGTATCATTAAATAAGAAATTTGTATGGACACCCTCAAAGAGTTTATCTTTAAAAGGTTTAACTTTTGGTATTGAATCCCTATATGAGCCGCTATAACCATGCATGATAATAACTAGGTTGCCTGTCTTGGTATTTTTCCAAATGTTGGTCTTGATAAGGATGTTGTCGCCCTAGACTGGCCTAGTCTAGCTGTAGCGAACATCTAAGACATGGTGGGTCACCCCGTATAGATCTATACACAAACTCCCGCTTTCTACCCAGGAAACTCTGATTATAACTATAGGCTACGATTGTACACTCAGTGGTGCCAACCGACATGTCTCACTAGATTCTTAACTCCTTTTTCATACCATGTTTAATGTTTACACATATGTTGTAGGTTTTGGATTCAAAAGGTACATTTTTATATAAGTATAAGACGTTAAGTGACTACGCAATGGTATAGTTTTGATCAGAAGCACATGAATTCCATTCCAAGCCCAATTAGCATGTAAATGGACAACGAAGGCCCAATAACATGTAAGAAGGTAACTTGGGCCCAATAGACATGTATAGGGGCCACAAAGCCCAATAAACATATAGTCCATAGTTTAGGCTCAAATTAACATGTAAGTTGGTCTCAAGGCCCACTAAACACGTCATGGAGCACATTGGGTTCAATATACACTTAGTTGGGCCGTTCCAACGGCCTGGTATCGTGAATAATAGGCCTAATAATTGATTATCGACATAATTTGTTCGTTCGTTTTTGTTTCGTGGTTTGTTTTAGCTAAGGGTTTACTAGATTGACGTTAAGAGTTTTCTTTTTGTAAAAATGGCATTTTTACCCAATAATCCTCAAAATTTTAGTTAAGGCCCAAAGTTTTGTAAAAATGACATTTTAGTCCATAAGTTATAAAAAGTTGCATTTTTGTCCCAAATGTCAAAAAAATACTTACGGTTTTAGCCCAAAAGTTATATTTTCACATTTAGAACCCTGTTTTGCAGAAAAGTGCATTTTCAGCCCTTTGTAAAAGTTTACATTTTCGACCCAATTTTGGAAAGTTTTACATTTTTGGTCCATTTTGAAAATAAATGTTATTTGCACTTCCAAATTTGGTTTATTTACATCCATGACTCCAACTTTGGCCAAATAATATTTTAAACCTTAAAACTTCATGTTTTTCGCAAAATGGGCCCAAAGGCCGTGAGGCCTAAAAGTTTGGCCCAGTAAGCCTAAATTTGCATTTTTGACCCTTGTAAAAGTATGTTTAGCATAAAAAAGATCTTTTTATACATATAGCACCTGTTTGGCCCACTTTAAAACAAAATTTTCGCTTTTTACCCCTTATCTTTTGTTTTCTTGACAATTTTGACCCTTAATAAGATTTTTGTTGAATTCTTTTGTATTTCAAACATGTGTTCTTCTTTGGCTTGGTAATATGATATGTATAATGTAATAGTTCATAGATCCTTGCTAGATAATACTTAAATTTCGAGATTTGCTAAGATCTAACCCATTATTACCAAATAAAACAAGTATTCACACAAAACATGCATATAACACATAGATCTACCCATTTTTCTTGTATTCTCCCCCAAAAATCATATGAAAACCAAAAACATGGGGGTATGAACTCAACTTTGCTTTGAAGTCTCGGTTTTGAAGAAGAAATAGAGAAGATTTTGGTCCTAACAAGCTTTCTTGAGTGGATTTCGAACTTAAGGAGTTCTAGGAAGCATAATCACCAAAAACTTGCTTGAAAGAGTGATCCAATCATGAGAATAGAGTTATGAACTTGGATGTATAAATACTTACCAAGAAGTGATGATTGCCTTGTGAAAACCTCTTTGAATCACAAGCAAATTTTCAAGATTTCAGAAGAAGGTGTAGGATGATTCTTTTGAGTGTTTTGAGAGAGTTTGATGTGTGTGTGTGTGGTTTTCTTCAGCCGAGAGTAGAAGAGGAGAGGGGAGAGAGTGATGAAGTGACTATTATGGATACATAGTGGTTCAAGGCCTAGTTACCCTCTAAATAAAAATGAGGTGGCACCTCCCAAAGTCAACCCTCACTTAATCTCTTTTTTTTTTTAAACATGGGCCGAGATTTTGGTCCAAGAACAAAGGATAGAGTAGTTTGGGCCTATTCACCTTAGCTAGGATAATTAGATCCTAAACATAGAATTTTTCGGCCCATTGGGCCCTTCGAAGCATTGACGACCCAATTTGAATACAAGAATGACTTATGACTCACTAATGGTTAATTGGATAGTTATTGGTCCATTAGGCCCAATAAGGAACTTCTAGTCCATCATGGACTTAAACCATGGATTCTTAGGACTTTAGACTCTTTGATGAACATGAATGGTGTATCTAAAGGTGCGTTGAGTGAGATTTACTTAGAATATAAGTTTTACAATAGTTGAATGGTTACACAAGAATAGAATTTCCTAGCTAAAATGCTAGTTGTGACATGTCACCCCGATGAAAATCCTTAGGCTAGGTCCTTTGTGATAGGTGTTTAGGGACATAAAATGAGGATAATGGGAACAGGTAATCAGGGTTATTGTTTGTTCATGAAATTAATAAATTTATTGTTGGTTGATGAATATTAATAAATTTATTATTTATGGGTTGAAAACCCGATATGTTCACCAGGCTCCCAAGCCTGACCCACTCAGCTTTTTTATATTACAGGTAGTGGACCCAAAGCATGGTTGGATAATGAAGAGGGATTTTTGGATTATAGGTCAGTAGATGTAAATAACTGTTTTAAGGATTATAATGTACTGTTTATGCTTTTGGTCTGTATCGGAACATGACATTCTGAGGTTTTGTTATATAATGAAAACACATTTCTTTAAGAAATGTTTTGATAATTTTTTTTAATTATATTTTGTTTTCAGGACAAATTCCGCAACATATTTTGGAAGATTACTCTGATTTTATTTTAAAAGCATAAACTATATTGGTGTTTTCTGGCCGAGAAATTTGGGGATGTCACATAAAAACTCTACCCAAATATACTAATGTATGTCCAGTTTCTGATTCATTAAGAAAACTATGGTTTGAAAAGCAGGATGCTATAATAAATAAACCAATGAAAGTACAATGTCATTTCTTGCATAGAGAGTAACACCTAGGGCTTTTTTAGCGTAAAATATTGCCATATAGATGGTCTCCAACATATAGAACCCAAAAAAATTGAAACAAGCACATAAACTTTGCTCCAAAAAATACTAAATTAAAATAAATTTATTCTGCTCCACAAATGTATCAATGTAAATTGTAAAAAAATGATGATAAATACAGTAACAAAACCTATGAAATTGATTCCACAGTCAGTAGCTTATGCAAATGACCAATATTGCCTCCCTAAAACAATGATTTCAAACTTAAATTACCACTAACTTTCACTCTCTTCTCATTACTACATGGTATTTATGTACTTGAGATTTACTAATTACCTAAAACACTTTGTGTACTTTATCTAGGATTTGTTGATCTAGCAGATCCACAGAAGAGAGCTCAACCTGAAGAAAAAAAAATTAATTAAAATATATAACATACACATAGGGGTAAATTAGTAAAAACATAATATTATGTTAACATGAAAAAAACGATTTGAACAATTTTGGCCAGCAAGTGAGGTTCAAAATATATAATGGCTCCCTCTTTCAATCAATCCATTGAGATGTACTATACGTCTTACATAAAAAAGAAACAGGCATATTAATTCTTGTTCTCATTAATTACATTAAGACAAAAGAACTAAATATATAATTATTTGCATTATGAACTATGTCAAATGTATTATATAAAGCAACTATATTTAAAACATACATGGATTTCATGATGGCATCCTTACAGTTACAATAACAGGATAGTACTTGTAATAACCCTGAAGTATAAAGGAAAAAAGTTGAATCATGGACATATTAAAAAGAAAAAAAATTTCAAAGTAATAATAATGGAAATTAGAAATATGAAATCTAGGATGTATTTAACCTACCCATGGCAATGCTTGAGGTCACAACATTTCCACCATACTTGGGACCAAATTAGAATGATGAAATTTGTGTTGAGGCTGTCGTTACGGTAGAACTCTATATGAAGACATATCCAAATCTTTACGGGTTTAAGAAGTTAACAAAGTGCAATAAGATAACCTATATACTAGTAAAAATAGAAATAGAGTTGATATACCTCTTTTATTATGAGCTTTTTTTATCCTTGTAATTCTTTTTGGAGTTAATTGAGGCCCTACTGGAGTTATATCCCTAATCGCATGCTCAAGAAGTGGGTGTTCAAATCTCCATAGCTTTAACAGAAGAGTAAAATCATTTGAGAACACACCAATTGGGCATAATATTTGCAACATAAACAACATTTTCAAACCAGTCACCACTACAATTCCATGTATCTGTTTCCCTCCAATGATATCCTTCTTCATGGAGCAAATATTTGAGGACACTAAGGAATGTGAACTCATTATTGTTGGGTTTTGAGTATATCTACATTCCTATGTGATCATGCAATCTTAGTTGCTTTGGATCTAAGTTTTTCACTAATTGAACATGCAAATTGAATACCAAAACAATAACACTAAAACTAGCATACAATCTTGAAAATCATACAAAACTAGGGTTAGAAGATTACCTTACTTGTTATATAGTAATAACAAGAACAATCCTTGAAGATCCTTGACTCTTGAAAGCTTAGTGCCTCAAATGTTGCACCTCTAATGGTTCACAAATACCCAATGCAACAAGATGAGATGAGAGACAAGAATTTTGGCCAGGGTATTTAGGAACACATGCATAAGCCAAAATTCCAAGGCTTGGGGGGGGGGGGGGGGGTTATATAGTTAAGGGTTGCTAGAGTTTTCAGGTGGAAACCTTAATTTCCTACTTAAGGCTTAAGAAGCCCATGGACTCCTCATTATGAGGCCTTGGATGAAAATCTTATAAGGCCTCCTATAATTTTTGTCCACTCCATCATAAGGAGTCTAGTAGCCTATTTTCACAGCTATCAATGATTTGCATAACAACCCCTCCATTATTAATCAGTTCCTTTAATCCCAAAATTAATATAAAATTAATTTCTGATTAATTACTAATTAGTATTATGATTTGTAATTAATATATTAAACTTGTAATATATTAATGAAACCATTTTGAGTACTAATTTATTATTTTTAATAATAAATTCTACTATCTCTCCACTTGTCATCCTATCAAGTTGCATGAGTGAAGGCAACCCAAAAGGAATATGCTACAATCAAATCAAGTACATACCAATTATAGTTATGAGCTTAGACACCAAATCCAACAATCTTCCACTTGGATAAGTCTAATAACTATGATTGCAAGTATGACCTCAAAATTTGACCAGCAATCGTAGCTTTCATAAGCCGTTGTCGAACTATGATCTAATCAGTGACGTGCCCTTTAGATAAGGGATCAAATATTCCTCCGTTCTACAAGATATCATATGGACATGAGACATGAATTATAATCAATCTCTGTCCAAGAGTTGTTTCCTAATTTCCGATTTATGACGACTGACTTAGACTACAATTGAACACATCAACTTAGTCTAGGCTTGGCCAAGCGCTTCAGATGTCATCACTAAGTCATAAGGGGCCCATATATATCGCTTTTATCCCGTTTAGGGTAAAAGGAACGGATAAAATTCGACTCATATGGTTGTACTATTTACTCATCAAATCACACACAACAATACGTTTTATAACATCAAGTTACTGAAGCGTTTACGTATTATCAATGCAAAAACGACTCATAAACAACAAATCATATGTCTCCTTTTCAAGAATATAAGATATTATCATCTCAGAATTACTAGTGATAAAATCCATGAAGTAATTCTTTGAGCATGGGTTTAATCCAATACTCAAATCCTATTTCATGAGTACTCATGAACATTGCAGCAAACATTTGCAATTTCTAAACACTTAGACAATCTATAAGCCAATTCATGACAGTCTTACTTCATTACTTACTTCCAAAGTATGATCGACAGTGGATAGTTTGAATAATCCAATTACCCAGGAAGTAAAACATGCGAAGTGAAACACAAGAGTAACCTAATTAACTATGGTCTCAAAACATTTGAATATAAATAAAAGCACTTTTATTTAATCACCATATTAATTAGACTTTACTTATTGTATAATATTTCGAGTAATCAACTTAATACTTGAATTAAAAAATTAGTCACGCCATGCATAAAACACGCACACTATGATTATCTATGGTCCTTTCTTTGTGAAATAGATCAACTGAACACATTTCCAATGATGCTTGTTTCATAATTCTAAAATCCTTATTTCAAGTGTAAGAATACCAAATTCTTGCCACTACTAGAATGTGTTAGAGTCTAAACTAACATGCAATGATCCTTTTGTAATGTCAAGACACAAAAGTCTCAGAAACTTTGCCAATGATATTACAAAGCATTCCATTGGAGATTGGTTACAAAACAATTCCATGGAAATAAAGTCTCGCATTCAAAGAGCATTTCTTGAACATCCTTCTTGCATTAAAGTTACAAATCTTACACAAGGATCTCGATAACCAACTTCCACTATTGAAATATTTCCATATTGATGAGATTTAGAATCGAGTTTGAATGTAATTCTAGAAGTAATTGAGTAAAGTATTGGAATGATGAACACGAGAGTAAATAGAATCTTTGATCAGCTCATATTATGCCTTTCAGTTTATAGAATACAATGAATAAATTGTAAAACTGTGTGTGAAAGTTATCCTTAGATCACTAGTACATACCCCTATTTATAGGAGAATAAAAGCATAACAAAAATACTAAGGACTAAACGTTAAGCCTTCATATTATAACGCCTTAGTAAAATAACTATATATACGAAGACCCATACATATGAATACACAAGATTCTTCGTAACAAACAAACTGACTCTTCGACTTATTACAACATATTAGCCCTAACAATCTCCCCCTTTGGAATCAAGGTCGAAGTCTTCAAGTAGTCAGTGCTTGAATGGCATACATCAGCACTCTTCGAATCTCCGTATACCAAGAGATAACCTTCTTTATCTCTTTCTTATCTCCTTCTGAGTTTTTCTTGCAGTGGTTCATACGAACAATTAAGTTCGTATATTGAGAATTGCTGTATCTCTCCACTTCACAAGTTTGGAACAAAAATCTTTTAGCTCTTCCAGCTTTATCTTTCCCAGCAAAAACTATCCCCAATGGTTTTAAGCAAATTTCACCATCTTCATACTTATTCAGCTCACTTTGCTTCTTTTTTGGTGCCATTGGTGCAGTTATATCAATTCCTTTGACTATAGCAAGTTCCACATCTGTTTGAGCCAAGCATTCGAAGTAATTTTCCAAATAAATCTTTATGTGCTTGCACCCAAGGCTAAAAACATCAGGCTCAGTATCTTTCAGAAATGAAAATGATTTGTCTTTAAGCATCAAGGCGACATTGATGAGATCATAAGTATTCATCAAAGGAAAGTCTGCCACTGTAAATTCTTGAATTTTTCCACTTGCCCTTGCAACAATGTATTTGACGTTTTCAAACTTCCCTTCGAAAATGACATCTCTTTTAATAGATATCACTTTTCTTATCTTCTCTAAAAACCAAACTTCTTCTTGAGCCTTTGCCAACACAGCATGAAATCTAATTTTCATCTTCTTTCCCTCTTCTGTTTCCAGTGACTTTGATTCAGCTTTAAACTGTGGCTTGACAAACAACATCTCATTGATTGGAAAATCAAGTTGACAAAAATTAGTGTTTGTCACCATGTAGATTTTCTTAGGAATCTTTTCAAAAGAATACATATGATCAAACATCACCCTGGATTCAATTGTTTCGTAATTATACACTTTTGATGGATCACCCTTATCAACATTCGAACCTTCCAGAGCCCTTTGTCTCATTATTCTCTGTACATGTCTCATTCTTTCTACTTCAGCTGCTACCTCAGCTTTCTTCACTTCTTTAGACTTTTGAATAACAATTTCTTTTCCCTTATCCTTTATTTTTGATAAATCAACTTTTTCTGACGAAGATCCAACTGTTTGCTTCCTAATTACTACTCCCTTTGAGATAGGTTTTTGAAATGGAACTGTTGTGATCACAGTTGAAGTAACCGGACCAGCAGAAACAACAGTTGCCTTTGCCACCACCTTCGAAGGGTATATCTTTCCAACTACCTTCGCATCTTCTGTAGTTGTCTTAATTCCTTCACAAGTTTTCACTTGTTCCCCAGCCTTTGTTTGTTCTATCGTTTCTCCCCCTTGCACCCCTGTGAAAGCAGGTGGGGCATCTGATACTGTTGGTAAAAGGCTGGAAATGCGAAGCAATGGAATAAGATTCTTGTGTAGAATTGCTTCAAAGTGGGAAAACTTCTGAGAAAGAAATTCTTGTGAAATTATCGGGGAGACAGACTTCGAAGATAAGTCTTTTAATTCTTTCAACAAACCGACCAACTCTCCAAATTTTTGTTCTTCTTTGGCAGAAAGAGTTGTCAACGTTGGATTCATTTGTTCAAAAAGTTTGACACATCTGGTGACAACATCACAGATAATATCAATTTTCTGATTAGCCGAAGCATAATCCTGTTGTACGATTTAAACTTCCTTTTGCATTTCTTCACGAAGTTCTCTGATTTGAAGATTAACATCCTCCCGTACCTTTTTAACTTCTTGTACGAAGAGCACATGACGCTCCTTCGTAACCATCTTCAAATCTTTCACTTCTCGTACAAAATCAGCATTCTGAGAATTAATTCGATTCTCAATAGAAGTATGATGTTGATCAACTTTTTCAAGAACCCTACTTTCTGAATCCCAAATTAATCCAGAAGCCTTCGAAATTACACGTCCTTCCATCAATTTCATTAATGAATCAACCTCCAAACTCGTCACCCCAACACTACCCACATCTACTTGTGATTGCAAGATTGAATTTAATTTTGAATTCAAAATCTTGAATTGCTTCATCGTCATCAACATGTGGTCTGGAAAATCTTCTTCGGAAGTATCAAAGTGAAGAGCTTCGAACGTTCCTACAAAGCCTTCGTTATTAGTTCCAGCATTAGTAGCCATGGTTTCATCAACCGGTGAAGATGGGTTCGATGGATCAGTAGATTGAGTAGAAAAAATTTTAGTGAACGGTTGATCCATGATAGATTGAAAAGTTGGAGAATCAGTAGTTGATGTAACCTGGGGTAAAGAGATAACATGACCTTATGCAACAGGTCTCGAATCAGCAGGATTCGAAAGATTAACAGGTGGACTAGTCTTTGCTTCTTCTTGAATATGGACTTCAGGTGTTTCAGGAACTTTCTCTTCTTCCTTAGTCCTTTGGTTCTTCTTTATAAACTTTGCGAGATCCTCAACCCTTTGCTTATTCGACGATGGAGAAACAGGGGCTGGAATTTCACGAACCATAACACCCTGATGTGTGATTTGAGTTTTCTGAATAATCTGAGACGAAGATTTTCGCTTGAATTTGAGTCGGCGAAAAACCCCCATCTTTGATGGAATAATCTCTTTTTCCTGAGATGCTTTGATAATTGGTGTAGCAGCAACAATCGTTGAAATGGGAGAAATAATCGGTTGAGAACTTTCTTCGACTGAAGCTGGTTTGACTGTAGGGGATTTCTTCTTCTTCTCAACCTTCACTTTTCTTTCCGAAGACCCAACATCTGTCTTCTTCAATTTCTTTGATTTCTTTGTTTCTGCGTCATATAAAACACCACTAACAACGGTTGTGTCAATTGATTGAAGATATGACACCAACACGTTATTTGTTGGATTCACCTTTTTGAGCATCACATCCGGAATACGAGCAACAGATGTAAAGATGGCAGGATCATCAACAACCTCCTTCGGACTTCCATACATATGGAAAACAACTTTTTCTTCATCTTCAGGAACTGCAATCCTCTCCTTGGCATAAACATACTGAAGAATAAGACTCCAATATTTGGCACATGAAATCCCCTGCCTGACATTGGTCTTCGAAATGCTTGTCAAGAACTCTGTCCATAACTGTTCAGAATAATCAACTTGCAAATCATAATATAGCCCAGCCACCATTGTATAGACTTCCATTCGCCCTTTGTCTAGACCCATTGTTCTTCCGGTAAGACAATGAAGAAAAATGCCAAATAAGAAATTCCATACCGTAGGTAAACCAGATTTCTTAAAATCACTGATACGCGTCAATGGAGGTTGATGACCCATTTCGTTGAACATGAACACAACTTGTGAAGAATTGACTTCCACATACGGACCTGTGTTCGGAATTCCTAAAATCTTGCAGAATAACCTCTTGGACACCCGAATACGTGTTTCATTCACCATTGTAAATTCGACACTCCCAGTCTCTTTGTTGTACGACGCTGTTGATCCGACTTTAGACAACCAAGACATTGGAACCGCAAACGAATTAAACATGGCTTTGGATAGAACATAATTTTGTAAAGCAACCACCAACATCTTGAGTTCATCCGGATACTTGGATAAATCAGACTCCACTTGATAATTTGAACCATGTATCTTCAATATTGGAACAGAAACAACTTCTTCAGTTGTTCGTGATGATGGAATTGAATCTTGCCTGTGAGTCGCCATTGTTGAATGTGAAGAAGATGATTTTTGAAGAAGATGAATTTCAGAAAGAATTTGTAAGAAAGAGAATATTTGATCGCATAAAACGGTATGGACCTCTGAGTTCCCTTTTTATATGTAACCCTAGAATTTTGAATTCCAAGCGGGATGCATTAAATGCTTGCTGACATGGCACCTTGAAATACGGACCTCACTCATCAAAAAGTAACAAACGTAACTGTCAGTACGCCTAAAACTCGTATCGTATTACATACGTCACCAAAAGACAAGACTGTTTGATTTTCCCCAAGAGAAGTGTAACCGTCGGAACCCTTCGGAAGGAATAGAGGTAAGGCTCTTTCACTTTTGGATTAAAAAGCGAAGTCATATGCCAGAGATTCGAAATCATCAGTCTGAGTTGGTAATACTCAAAACCTCAAGGATTTCGTGTGTGCTGTGTTCCAAAAATTTAGATAAGAAACAAATGTAATTTTTTTTTTTGGAAAATGGTGATGTCAAAAATTTGATTTGAGACAAAAGCAGTTAAATCCCGGGCAAAGATTTCTTCGAAAATTATCAAGAGAGATAATCAACAGCTTGCTTGGTTTCCCATGAATTACAATCGACAACTTGTAGAGAAGTTTCGAAGGGTTTATTTTATAATGCTAATGGGTGGCTTCGAAAATTTCGTTACATATCAACCTTAACATAAAGTGATTAATTGCAACCAAAATTATTTGTGTGACCAGTGTAGTCAGTGACAAATTGGTTTAGAATGATATTTATTGTAGCAAGGATTTTCGAAATATACTCACACGGTAATCATATTCATGAAAAAATATTATGCTGGATCTTGTTGGGAACCAACATCGTAGGTTTCGAATATTTGATCAAGACCACTCAAAAAAATGAATACAATTTAGAGTATAAAAGGTACTGAAACAAATGTTTCATAAGTTCTGGAATAAAGTTCCCCGTTAATTCCTTGATTTGTTGGATTTTAGGGTTTTACTTCCATCACGGACTCATGATTTCAGATCATAAACACAGAGTTTTTGTATGTCTAGATTTCGATTGGTTTGATCAGAAATCTCTGGGACATACATCATTGTGTGTGAATTGTGTAAAGAAGTTTAGGATGAAAAATATTGGTTTATAGATCGAATGTACCTCTGTTATATGTGGACCAAACAGAAAACTCTTAACTCATATGAGAAGAGTAAGGTAGCTCTGTTGACTAATGCGAATACAAGCCTTGTTGGGAAGAAATGTTCATGAGATAATTTCATCAAGGATTTTCTTTCTTACACATTAAGTCATATGAGGCTTGAGTCAACATGCAACAGCATGCTTCTAGGGACATCCTAACTATTCCAAAGTTTATAGAAATCATACCTTAGTTGAAGATGTTGAATGTAAAGCCATGAGAAGATTTGACTCAGAACAATGACCTCTGAATAAGAATATCTTCAAATAACAAATCAAACGAACACGAAGCATTCGAACAGTTGACTTTGAACAGTAGTCTCTGAATACAGACTTCATCAAGGAACAAAACATACGAATGCGAAGCATTCGAAGAGTTGACCATGAACAGTAAACTCTGAATGCTGAACACCTTTCTCTTTTTGTCAATATGACCCATCACTCTTCGCTTTTGTCATATGAAATTGAATTTCCATCAAGCATTCCCAATCCTTCTAGAATACGAAGAAATGATTTTTCATCCAATACCTTTGTGAAAATATCTGCCAACTGTTCTGTTGTTTTCACAAAATGAACTTTAATATTTCCTTCTTCCACATGTTCTTTTATGAAATGATATCTGAGATCAATGTGCTTAGTCTTCGAATGCTGCACAAGATTATGACAAATTCTTACTGCACTTTGTGAATCACAATATAAAGGAATCTTTTTCATATTTATAGCATAATCACGTAATTGACTTTGAATCCAAATAATTTGTGATGTACACTGAGCTGCAGCAACATATTCAGCCTCAGCTGTAGAGATCAAAACACATGTTTGTTTCTCCGATTGCCAACTGACCAATTTTCCATCTATTAATTGACACCCACCAGTTGTGCTTTTTCAATCAAGACTGCATCCTCCCAGATCCGCATCTGAATAAGCTTGTATAAAGAACCCTGTTTTCGAAGGATACCACAAACCTAACGAAGTGGTGCCTTTCAAATATCAAAAAATATTCTTCACCGCTGTTAGATGTGGTTCACGTGGATTCGATTGATACCTTGCACAATTACAAACAGAAAACATAATATCAGGTCGACTGGCATTTAGATATAGTAATGACCCTATCATGCTTCTATATAGAGTGATATCAACAACAGATTTGTCTAACGAAGGAGTTAACTTGATGCCCGTTGCCATTGGTACTCGTAACCTTGTGCTATTCGTCATTCCAAAATTTTCTAGCAGATTCTTCGTATATTTCTCCTGATTAATGAAAATGCCTTCTCTGCTTTGATGAATATTCAAACCCAAAAAATTATTAATTTTTCCCATCATACTCATTTCGAATTTGCTTTTCATCAAGTCTTTGAATTCTTTAGACAAAGCAGGGTCAGTAGAGCCAAAAATTATATCATCAACATAAATTTGTACAAGCATCAGGTGACTCCCAACTTTCTTTTGAAATAAAGTTGGATCTACTGATCCTTGTTTAAATTTAGATTGTTTCAAAAATGATGTCAATGTTGCATACCATGCTCTTGGTGCTTGTTTCAACCCATACACAACTTTATCTAAAATATAAACATGATCAGGATGTTCGTTATTTATAAAACCTGGTGGTTGTTCAACATAAACTGTTTCTTCAAGTTTTCCGTTTAGGAATGCACATTTTACATCCATTTGATAAACGTCGAAATCTTTATGAGCTGCATAAGCCAGAAAAATACGAACAGCCTCGAGTCTTGCGATAGCGGCAAAAGTTTCTTCATAATCAATTCCTTCTTGTTGAGAATCTCATTTAACAACAAGTCTGGCCTTATTTTGAATAAGATTTCCATCTTTGTCGGTTTTGTTTTTAAAAATCCATTTAAGTCCAATAATTGAAACATCCACAGGTTTAGGAATTAATCTCCAAACCTTGTTTCTTTCGAATTCAGACAATTCAGCTTGCATAGCAACAACCCAATCAGAGTGTTCTATTGCAACCTTAACAGTCTTTGGTTCAATTTTGGAAATAAAAACATTAAACATGCACAGCTCTTGGTGAGTATTCAGTCCCTCATTTCTTGCACGAAGTTGAGCCCTTGTCAATACCCCCGCTTGTGGATCTCCAAGAATTTGTTCTTTTGGATGATTTCTTGTCCATTTATCCAAAGGTGGATAATCAGGATCAAAATCCAAAGGTGCATCTTCGAACATAGTATCGGTTTCTAATCCATTTATTGAACATGCATCCTTAGCATCATCAAAATGCCCCCCTTCTAGTATTGGATCCTGCTCAAGTATTGGCTCCCCCTCGAGTGTTTGCTCCTCTTCGTGTATTGGCTCCTCGTCAATTATTGGCTCCCCCTCAACATCAATATTGTTAGCCATATTATCTGCTTCGTAAGAATTCTCCCCCTCCACTGGATCATCAGATATTTCATTTGGGTTTAGATTCGAAAGAGAGATTGATTCATCATAAAGCTTTGAATCTCCTGATTGTTTATTATCTGGTGCATTTCGCTCTGCATCAATTGCATGATCTGAAATACCAAAAATTGATTCATAATCAGCATCATCCATTTCTATTGGTTCGTTTTCATTTGAAGAATTTTGCAAAATAGGATAATTTTCAAATTGACGATCAATCTTTTTAATATAATAATCATCAAATGTCAAATTGAATGTTTCTTCCACTTTACGATTTCGCTTATTTAACACTCTATAAGCTATAGAGTTGTGTGAATATCCTAAGAAAATTCCTTCATCAGCTTTTGTTTGAAACTTCGAAAGATTATCCTTAAGATTCATTATGAAACACCTGCACCCAAAAACATGGAAAAATTTGACATTAGGTTTTCTATTATTGATGATTTCATATGGAGTAGCATTAAACTGTCTATGAATGAATGATCGATTTTGAGTAAAGCAAGCAATTGAAACAGCTTCAGCCCAAAGATATTGAGGTAAATTCGAATATGCCAACATTGTTCTTGTGGCTTGCATAATGATCGATTTCTTCGTTCAACTACACCATTTTGTTGCAGTGTGTATGGAGATGAAAAATTATGCGAAATTCCTTTCTCCACCAGAAATGAATCTAAAACACGATTTTTGAATTCAGTTCCATGATTACTTTAATTTTTCGAACTGGTTTCTTCAACGGAATTTCTATTTTCTTGATAAAATCAATCATCAGTTGTGAGACTTCGGATTTTAACCTGAGAAAATAAACCCATGTAAATCTTGAAAAATCATCCACAATAACTAGAATATACCTTTTCTTGTTAAGAGTAGCAACCGTTGAAGGACCACATAAATCAATATGCAAAAGTTCTAGGGGTTCAACAATCTTCGAATCTATTGTAATTGGATGACCTTGTTTGTGTTGTTTTCCTACTTCGCAAGCTGCACACAAACTGTCATTATCATATTTAAGAATGGGTAAACCTCTCACCAGATCTTGTACGACAAGTTTGTTGATGTTTCGAAAATTGAGATGTGATAGCCTCCTGTGCCATAACTAGCTTGTATCAGCAGCAACCTTTGAAAGTAGACACACAGCCGGTTTGCCGACAATTGGAATGATGTCCAATGTAAACATATCACCTTTCCATTTTGACTTGAGTAAAACTTCGTTTGTCTCAACATTTGAAATGACACTCCCTTCTTCATTAAAAAGAACTTGATTGCCAGTGCCCACAACAAGTTGTGAAACACTTATCAAGTTATGTTGTAAGCCTTCGACATATGCAACTCGATTTACAGTGAATGTTCCATTCGTTATCTTCCCATAACCCTTGACTTTGCATTTATGGTTATCTCCAAACTTAACCACTCCACCATTCTCTAAGCCTCGAAAATCATGCAAGTTTTCCTTCTTCCCAGTCATGTGATGTGAGCAACCGCTATCAATATACCATTTATCATCATATTGCTCGTCACGAAGTACCTGCGATTATTGAAAGAATTTAGGTACCCAAGACTTGTTGGGTCCATTTATATTAGGTGTCTTTTTCAATTGTAAAGTACAACCATTAACCCAATAATAAACTCTAGTTTTGAGACTGTCAACAAATTTAACATCTTCATTCAAAGGGTCAGATATATGAGTTTTTATTGTTTTCAAATTTTCACTGACTGTTCTCTTCGCATTTTGAGTGTGTGATATGATAACTTTCGATTTGGTGACCGGTTTATAAACTTTGACTGAAATATTTGATTCCTTGGATGATAAACTGCCATTCATTGAAGGATTTGCATCTTTTTCGTATGCCTCATGTATCTGTTCTTTCGAGAACTTACTTGATTGATATATTTTTCCTTTTCCTTCCAACCAATGATCAATATGTCTTTTAGATGTTATACCTTTCGCATTTGAGGCTTTGTCAGCTTGTTTCTTCGGAAGATTATAACATTTTGCTGAAATTGGAACATAATCCACTTTTGGTTTTGATAGATATGACTCATGATAAGATGTATTTATTTGTGATTTTGAAATTTGTTTTTCAACCTTTTCCTGAAAACTTTTTCTTGGAAGTGTTGTTTTTGTTTGATTATTTGAAAACAAAGCATTTTTCTTTTCAAAAACTTGACTCTTTGATTTTCCTCTAAAAACTTTTTCTTCTTTTGAAAAATTTATTGATTTCTTATTTAATGACTCAATTGTTTGCCAAAAAATTGTTGTTCTTGCTTTTCTTTTTGAAATGTTATTTTCTTTTGAGAATTTTTCAACTTGATCTTTAAACTCCTTCGAATTCAATTTTATTGCTTTGTTAACCTCTTTAATCACTAGTTTAACATCTTCGTTCTTTGGTAATTCTTTTTCAGTTGTGTTAGCTATCTTCTTTGCAACTTTTGACTTTTCAATCCATATTCTTTTTGGTTTTTGACGTTGAAATGTATATGAATTCTTTGTTAGATTGTTTTCAACCGTGCTTTGATTAGAAAAGAAAGCTTCATTAGAAGTTTTCTTATTGTCTTCCTTTACTAACTTTTGAATTCAGACTTTATATTTTCAACATTGTCTGTTGTTACGAAGACTTGGTTTGGGAACACAATATCATCAGTGCATTTGAAGATTGGATAAACCATAGTATTTGATTCAAGATAATGAGCACCTTTTTCACTAAGAATTTTCTCAAACTCTTGTGAATCCATATAAACCTGATCAACAACCACTCGAGGAATCTCAACTTCTTTCAAACTTGCATTTGTCTTCGAATTTTTGTTTTCTTCCTCATTATCACTATCATCTGTTTGACTATCATGTATTTCCACAAAATCCATATCACAAACTTTCGAAGTTAAGAGTTGATCAGTGTCTATTTTTACCAATAATTCTTCACATTTTTCTTTCCCTTTAAAAGAAGTTGCAACATTTATTACAGACAATTGAGAACAATCTACATCCTCTAAATCACTAATTTCACTAATATTACCAGAATTATCTTCAATATCAGCAAAATTAGATTGAGAAGTAGATGTAGAATTCTCAGTCTTTTTCAAAATTCAAATTTGTTCTGATTTAGTTAAGGTCTCATTCACAATTTTTACTAAATCATCAGCATCAAGATAATCTTCGACTTTTGCAATTCCATATCTATACCTATCATCTGGAACTTTGTTAAAATCAGATATTTCTTTTCCACAATCATATGAAATACTATCTACCTTAGCTTTGTCATGAGCTAAAAATGGTAGCAACTTTCTATGTTATTCCTTACTAATCTCACTAGAATGATGCAATTCAGTTAATTTTCCATAGAGTCTTTTTGCAGAATTACAAAAAATATTACGCTGTGCTAATAACAAATTTATTTCTTTAGCTAAACTCTCCCTATCTGCCATAATATTTGAAACTTGCAATTCTAGATAATCAATCCTAGTAACTTTTGAATCTAACTTCTTTCTTGTCTCTAGTAATTGATCATTTAACTTTTTCACTTCATTGCTAGCAGACACGATAAGTGAATCAAAGTAAGTAACAGTTTCATCAAAAGATACTAATTCAGAATTATATGTAGAAACTAGAATATTAAAAGATTCAAGAATGTTACGTACCTTCGATGTCATAGGTGACCTGTCAGTAGACTTCGATACGAAGCACTGTCCACGCACTTCGTAAGTATGCTCATCATCTGAATCCTCTTCAACCTTTGCAAACATGGCTCCATGTGATGGATTCTTCATCTCTTCATCGTCAGAGCCTGAAGACCATATTTGATATGTACCATCTGATTCATTTTCTCCATGAGCCACCAGAGACAGATTCTTTGCTTTGACTTCACTTCCTCCAACTTCTCAGTATAATAAGCTTCATCCTTTGTTTTATTTTTCTTTTCTTCCTTCTTTCTTAACAAACAATCTATTGCCAAGTGATTAGCACCATTGCAATAGTGGTAATTAATACCAGTGTCACCCTTTAACTTCTTTTCCATTTCCTCCTCTTCGCTCTTCGAATCCTTCTTTTCTTCCTTCACCTTTTCATCCATTCTACTTTTGTTCTCATAATTTCCCTTCGAATCTGATGACTTGTTCTTTGTATTAAAAGGTTTCTTAAAAAATTTCTTTACTCTATTGTTTGAGTAAAAAGCAACAGCCTCATCATCAGAATTCATCAGAAAACCTTCTTCTTCATCAGACTTCAATTTTTCACTTTCTTTTTCTGAAACCTTCGAAATTAGTGCCAATGGACCACCAAGACTTGCCATAGCTTCTTCAGCTATTTCATTAACCTCATTTTCATGAGATTTCAATTGATTGTACAAGTCATTTAAAGTCGAAGTGTCAAAACTCTGCTGATTTTTCACCATCATACTTACACTTCTCCATTCCTTTTGAAGTCCGATTACAAATATCAAGTTGAACTCCATTGATGACCTTGTGATACCATAACGATTACAATGGTAGATTAACTCGTTGAACCGATCATAGTAAACTTCAATGGATTCAGACTCCTTCTGTTTGAAATCCTTGAGTTCCACTAAACATTGTTTCACAGAAGTGATATTCGTCTTTTCACTGCCTTGAAATGTGTCTTTGAGATTGTTCCAGATTTCTTTAGCTGTTGTGCAAGTCCTGACATAATTGTACACAACAGGAGGTAAAGCACCTCTTAATTCCCTCATGCACCTCTTCTCTAGCTGTTTCAAAGGATTTGATTGATTATCAACCTCCGAACTGCTTGAAGATGCACCGATTGGTTGAACTATTGCAGGTGGATTGATTTCTCCTGAAATACAATTCCATAGTTCTTCATCCAATCCATTCAAGTAGTCTTGCATACGATCTGCCCACTGATCGTAATATTATGGAATTAACATCGGAATCTTTGTGGATGATCCAAGCAAATGAGAAAATGATGTCATGGAGTTAAGATTGAATGACACCATTGTTGTACGGAACAAAAACTCAAGAATATTATGAAAACTTGGAGAATTTGAAATCAAATTGTATATTTCAGATTAGAATCACACTACAAACAAACGATTCAATATTTTTTTTGCAGAATCAAATCCTAGACCTAGATCAAGAAGTATTTTCCACACAAAAAGAACGGAAACTTTTTGAATCAAACAGTAGACTCAAAAACTTTTTTGAACGTATGAAAAACAGATCACAGAAAGGATTCTTGCTCTGATACCAAATGATGAGATTTAGAATCGAGTTTGAATGTAATTCTAGAAGTAATTGAGTTAAGTATTGGAATGATGAACACAAGAGTAAATAGAATCTTTGATCAGCTCATATTATGCCTTTCAGTTTACAGAATACAATGAATAAACTGTAAAACTGTGTGTGAAAGTTATGCTTAGATCACTAGTACATACCCTGATTTATAGGAGAATAAAAGCATAACAAAAATACTAAGGACTAAACGTTAAGCCTTCACATTATAACGCCTTAGTAAAATAACTATATATACGAAGACTCATACATACGAAGACACAATATTCTTCGTAACAAAAAAATTGACTCTTCGACTTATTACAACATATTAGCCCTAACACATATTCCCATGCGACTATCAATTCTGAACAAGAGTTCCCTCTTCTCAGAACAAGTCAATATGGTCCTTCCAAAATTATACTATACTTCCAACTGTTCAGAAGCAACCAATCTTTGGCAAACCTTAGATTGTCCTTGACAGTTGTTTAACAACTTTAGTCATATCCGGTTCTAGTCCTTTTCCCTCTTAATGCGCTAGGCATTTGGAAAAATTAGAACAAGTGAATATTATAGCACATGCAATTGATCCTATACTTGACACATATGGGATTCGATTCATAATGTATTGCATAAAGACATGATACTTGATCAGTCTCTTGCTATAATATTTTCATATAATGAATTTCCTATGTTGAATCATTTCAACATGATATTCATATATGTTCATGAATAAGTTCTATTAAAATTTCAACCTAAACTTTTAGATTTGAAATGAAGTATTAGTTCCCTCTCTGATAAGCCTTACTATAGTGAAACAACTTCCAAACTTTGCACTTTTCAAATTTCTAACCTTTATTTCCTACAAACAGTATTACCTGCTTGCAGCACTTAGTACAATAATTATGCTCCTACTAGCATAACAAGTATACTCTTGCTAGCATAACAATCATTCTCCCACTAGCTATGACATGTATCTAGAAATCAGCTAGACTTCTAGAAATAAATATCTATTGACTTTCTTACCAAAGTTCAGATTTCTGATACGTGGTGCTTCGATAAGTCTTTATCTAGACTTCTCAAGCTCACACACCATTCATTAGATAACTTATCTGTGTGTCTAAACCTTTTCAGAACTTATAACAATAAGTCCCGAATGTTCAAACTATTTGCCATTTCTCATAATTCGAATTATGAAAAGGGATGCCGTAATTATACTCGAATTTGAGAACACAATTATCACAACTGGTAAGTCTAATTACCTTAATCAATCCTTTAAAATATACAAGTGAAAGCGTTTTGTAACACCCAAATCAAGAAGGCTAATTATGGGAAATAAAACCTCATTTCTAAAGTTCAACACATCGAGTTGAAGGCATAAACTTGACGTGTTGGAAATAATTGTCACGTGCATTTTTAAGTCAACTCGACGAGTTGGGGAGGTCCAACTCGACGAGTTGGTCGTGGTTTAAGAAACCCTAATTTCGGGACTTTGCACCCTATTTAAGCAACTTTAACCCCATATGTTAGCCTCATTTCCATCCTCTATTGCCTCTTAACCTGATCTTAAAACCCTAGAGCAATTTTGAGTGTTGTGAGCCATTATGAGTGTTGTGAGCCATTATGAGTGCATTTGGAAGCTTATTGAAGGATGAAGAGTTTTGTGCAAGGTGGTGATTGTTGGATTTTGAGCACTATAACACTCCTATGGTGCACATGCAATACTAGATGCTTTGGATCTATGTTTTCTCTAATTATACATGCAATAAAATTTCCAAAGCATGAAGCCTACAACTAGCATACAATTTTGATACATGAATCATAAAAATAGTTAGAATAATACCTCTTAATTGTAGCTTGCAGTTTTGGCCTTTCAATAGCTTAGAACCTCTAGTGTGATGCCTCAAATGGGTCACAAACACCATGAACAAAGGAGGACTTTGAGAGAGAGATGAAACATCAACAATATCGGCTAGGGTTCTCTTAGAACACTTAGTGTCACGATTTTGGCTAAGGGGCATCATTTATATAGTGTAGGATTCCAAGAGTCATGGGTAAACCCAAATCTATACACTTGGGTTATGATCCATATGTCACGTGGGCTAATTCTTCATGGATACTTACATAAAACTTAGCCCATCATGGATCAATAGGCGAAACAATATATGTCACTGATTTACATAATCAATCCCTGCTAATTTAATTAGTCTCTTTTGATCACTAAATTAATTCCAAATTAATTCCTGACTAATACTAATTAAATAATATGATTTCTCAATTAAATAATATGATTTCTCAAATATCCATCCTATCAGATTGTTCTAATGAAAGAAAGCCAAATGGACCATGCTACTCTTGGTTCAAGTACATACCAATTATAGTTATGGGCTTAGACACCTAATCCAATAGTCTCCCACTTGGATAAGTCTAATAACTATTATTGCAAGTACGACTCCAAAATCCTGACTAGCAATCGTAGCTCTCAAAAGCCGCTGTTGAACTTTGACCTAGTCAAATGACGCGTCCATTAGATAAGGGATCATATATTCCTCTATTCTAGATATTGTATGAACTAAGACATGGATTATAATCATTCTCTCTGTTCATGTGTTGTTTTCCGATTTCCGATTTATGACGACCGACTAATCGAAAAAATCAAATCAATCCAGGCTTGGCCAAGTACTTAGGGTTGTCATCACTAAATTATCGAGGGGCCCACAGACATCGCTTTTATCCCACATTGGGAAAAAGGAATGGATAAACTTCGACTCAAATGCTTGCTTGTACTTACTCATCAATTACACACAACAATATGTTTTATAACACAAAGTTACTCATGTGTTTAGACATGTCAATGTGCAACCGATTTGTAAACTACAACTCACATGTCTTGGTTTACAGAATATACGATATTATCTTCTCATAATTACTCGTGATAAAATCCATGAAGTGATTCAGATGACCATGGGTTTAATCCAATACTCGAATCTTATTCCAGAAGTACTCATAAACACTATATCAAACTTGTTCTATGTCTAAAACAATTTAAACAATCTAAAGACATATTCATGACAGTCTTTCTCAATACCTACTTGCAAAGTATGATCGACTGTGGATTGTTTGAATAATCTAGTTACTCGGGAAGTCAAAATGAAACATCCCAAAAATACAACCCAAAAATTTTGTTTTTAAATCATCATTAAAACCATAATATCACCGCTATAGTATTAAATCATAAACCATGTGTCTCAAAATATCATAATATCTATCAACAAGTTAAAATCTCATATCAATATCAGAGTAAATCTCCCAGGATAAAGACTGTAATGTGTACCATACGATCATCCCGAGCCTTTCCCTTTGCTAGTGGAAGTACCTGAAACCAAAACTAAAAACTGTAACCACGAAGCTTAGTGTGCTCCCTAAACTACCACATACCATACAAATAACATACAACTAGGAGATACGTGCCCCACCCACTCTCATGGAGATTCGGGCCCCGCCCACACTTTGCTGTCTAGGAGATTCGGGCCCCACCCACACCTTGCTCTCTAGGAGATTCGGTCCCTGCCCACACTCTGCTACTAAATGCATATAATTATCACACAGACAACAAGTATATCAATCAAGCAATCACATAAATATACTCAAATAATACTATGAGATTCGGGCCCTGCCCACACTTGACTACTAACATAATACTATGAGATTCGAGCCCCACCCATATTCGACTACTAACATAATACTATGAGATTCGGGCCCCACCCACATTCGACTGCTAGGAGATTCGGTCCCCGCCCATACTCAGCTACTAACGTATCACATATACGGGCTGACCTTGGTGCTTTAGACCCGTTCCTACTGAAAGGGAACTCACCTCGCAAGACTGACTGCTGAAAACTCGAGTGAGGAATCCCTGTATGTTACTCCGGCGACTCTCCGGTTATCAATTCCATAACAATACTTAATCAAAATCTGATAATCCTCCTTAGGGTAAAATGACCACTTTACCCTTGGTCAAAGTCAACATCCTGGTCAAAGTCAACATTCTGGTCAAAGTCAACCTTCCAGGTTGACCTATCTCGCCGAGTCATCCTATTTACTCGTCGAGTCACCCTATTACTCGTCGAGATCCCAAGCTACCCATCATCGTGACTGGATGAACTAACTCGTCGAGTCATCCTCAGACTCGCCGAGTCCTAGCAACATTAGAAAAGGGACAAGATGATCCAACTCGTCGAGTTCCTTGACAACTCGTCAAGTTTCATGAACATCATCCTGGATCCTTGATCGAACTCACCGGAGTTGACTCTCCGAGTCCCTTATGAACTCGTCGAGTCCCTTGCAGATCTATCCTAAACAACTGATTTCATACTTCTAAGGCTCCAAAATATAGATCCATATCATTTCTAGGGTCCATTCTATAAAGTTGGAGACTTGATGGCTTTGCACACCTCAAATGGACCCAAACTTAAGTATTAGCATCCTACTTCTATGAACATGACCATTGCTTGGACAAAAATAGGTTCAAGACCTAATTTATGGTTCTAGAGGTTAAATGTCACAGGAAGTAGGGATTGCTTGGCATACAACCCATGGAGAGTAACTTATCCTACTTAAAGGGATCAAAAGGACCCATAAATCAACACTAAAAGAGATCTAAGCTATGGGTTATCAAGCGAAGAGCATTTTACCTCAGAAGGTTGCCAAAGATGGATGAAATTAGTATCAAAGGAACTGATGCGTAGCTTTTACAAAATTAGTATTAAAGGAACTGATGCGTACCAGGAACGAGGCATTACACAAAACATGCAAAGTGAAACACAAGAAAAATAGAATCCAATATGGTCTCAAAACTTTTGAATATAAATAAAACACCTTTTATTTAATCACCATATTGATTACACATTATTCATTATATAATGTTTCAATTTATCAACTAAGTACTTGAATTAAAACAATAGTTATCCCATGCTCCAAGCATGCACACTATGTTTATCTATGGTCCTTATATTGTGAAATAGATCAATTGAAAACATTTCCAATGACACTCATTTCTTAATTCCAAATCCTTATCATAAGTGTAAGAATAACAAGTTCTTGCCACTTACTATAATCTGTTAGATTCTAAACTTATATGCAGTGATCCTTTTGTAATGACTATGTACACAAGTCACAAAGACTTTGCCAATTACAAAACTTTCCATTGGAGATTGTTACAAAACAATTCCATAGACACAGAGTCTCATATTCAAAGTACATTCCTTTGAACATCCTTCTTGATTCCAAATCCTTATCGTAAGTGTAAGAAACTTTTTCCATAATTGCCATATGACTATCCATCTCATCTATTCAGAACTATATCAATATGGTTCATTCATTACTATACTTCCAATTGTCCATAAGCAACCAATCTTTGGCGAACCTCAGATTGTTCTTGACAGTTGTTTAATAACTTTAGTCATATCCCGTTCTAGTCCTTTTTCCCTCTTAATGCCCTAGGCATTTGGAAAATTAGAATTGAATATTATAGCACATGTAATCGATCCTATATCCAAAGCATATAGGACACGATTCACAATGTCTTACATAAAGACCTAATACTTTACTAGTCTCTTGCTATAACATTTCTATATATATATATATATATATATATATATATATATATATATATATATATATATATATATATATATATATATATAATTTCCTTATGTCAAATCTTTTCAACATAACATTCATATATGTCCTTGACTAAATTTGATTAAAATCTCAATCTAAACTTTTAGAATTGAAATGAAGTATAAGTTCCCCTCCCTTAATTATAGAGAAACAACTTTTCAAACCCTACAACTTTGCGATTTGAAACTTTTGTTTTCTATAATTAACATTGCTAACTTGCAACACTTACCATAAAAATTATGCTTCCACTAGCATAATAATTACTATCTTACTAGCATAACACCTATGCTCCCATTAGCTTTGACATGTACCCAAAAATCAACTGGACTTCTAGAAATCTATACTTGTTGACTTTCTTACCATAGTTTAGATTTCTGATACGAGATGCTTCGATAAGCCTTTATATAAGCTCATACACCTTTTATTAGAAAGATCATATGTGTGTCTAAACAATTCAAAATTTACAACAATAAGTTTTGAATGTTCAACCTATTTGCCATTTCTCACAGTTCGAATTATGAAGAGGGATGCCGTAATCATAATCGAATTTGAGAATGCAAATATCAAAATTGCTATCTCCTTAAAACCTACTTAGTGAAAACGTTTCCTCACAATCATTTTCATGAATTGGAGAGAAACCTTATGACACATAGATTTTATGGTGTATGTGTTCCTATCCATGTGACTTTGTCATAACCATAATCACAAGACAAGGTTAGTGTGACAACCCTATATTTTTTTTCCAAATCAATGTAACGCTCAAAAGTCAAATACAACGAACTATTTGGAATCAACGGAATTAACCTAAAAAATTACGTGTTCAAAAATCTAAATTTAGGATGCATCAAATGTTAGATATCGTGCCAAGGTTTCCAAAAACATAAAGAACGTTCAAAACCGAATTATAATAAAAAGATTATGACCATTCAAATATTCACGACACACCCGGTAAAACATTATTAAACGTAAAAAGTGAAATTCCAATAAAGTGCATGTTAGCCTTAAGTATCTAAACAAAAGTCATAGATTTTGTTAAACCGTGAACGTGCATAAAAAGATCGCCCAAATTGGACCCCGTATGAAGAAGTTACGAATTTTCTAGGTTTCGTAATAGCAGTAGAGAGCTAAAAACTCAAATTAAAATATCGAACGATATTTATCTAACACAACCTAAACAAAAATTGAAGATCTCCACAACAGAAGTAAGATGGTGAAAAGACAGATGAAATCAGGCATCGGATAAAGAAGTTATGAATTTTTAACGGACTTTAGCAGTCCCGACCTACTAAAAACATAACATTAAAAATAAAACCAAAACTAGCCGACGGAGTCGAAATGAAAGTTGTAGACCATAGTCTCACCTACGCGTGGATATAAAGAACGCAAAAAACGGAGCCCGTACGCAAAAGTTAAGGAATTTAGAAGATTGAAGCTTGAATTACGCCCAACGTAATTTAAGAGTACGCCCATCGTACTCAGGTGTAGTGTCGAGTCCCATCGGCTGCAGGCTCTACGCTTAGCTAGACTCGAGTCGTAAGCCATGACACAAATTTACGCCCACCGTAACCGAAGTACGCCCAGCGTACTCCCACTTTCAACCCTATAAATAGAGGGCATGAACTACAGGTTTTGGCACACATTTCTCAAACTCTCTCTCACTTTCACTCACTTGTGAGATCCAGAGGCCATCTCGACACCCTCAGTTCCATACCCAAGCCCCGACGAAGGTTCTACGCTACCGAGATCCCCGAGAAGCTCGAAGATGCAGCTTTCCGCAGTTGAAGTTCTGCTCGATTCTAGTCTCACTCTCTTCAAACCGAACAGGTGAGTTCATACCCCTACTTTTCAAGTCTTTTCATGTTTTAGGGGGGGGGGGATACAAGTACAATACAAGAAAACGTATCGTTTTATATAGATATAAATACAACTTCTATCTTATTATTCGATATCAACATTTTACTTTACGTAAAAAGTTAGTATTTCATCGAGTTATTTTCACCAAATGGAACACACTTTCTGAAAAACTATAAGGGGTATAGTTTGCGAGTTATTCATACATTCTTACCTAAACATTCTTGAAAAATGAAATACTTTCATCTGAGGTGAAATAAAGACTTTCTTATCGTAAATCTATTTATACTAAGTGTTGTGAGATATCCAACTTCAACGTACTCTCATGTATGCATTTCAAGTCCTGTATTATAAACCATAATCTCTTGGAGGGGGAGCATGATACTTGTGTATAGATCTATACGGGATTGACAATCCCGCACCTAAACTGTTAGCTACAGTTAGACCGGCAAGTCTGGGGTGACAAATATCATAACATTACAACACCTGAAGAATGTTGTTACAGGCAGTCTGTGTCAATAGCATGGTTATAAGACTCACACGGAAGTATAAAAACAAGCTTGATTTACGAGATTCATGAATGCATTCTGTATTTACATTATTTTGAGTATAAATTCATTCTTATTATTTAAGTACGAAAGATACTAACGCCCTCCAACTTTTGGGAGCTTTTCAAACTACGTGTGGAAAATATTGGATTTTCTGGAAACCATGTTCATCTATTTTCTAAAAAGACATACTTTTTCAGCACAAAAACACTTATGAACTCACCAACTTTATTGTTGACACTTTTTCAAAACTACTTGTATTTCTCAGGGAATCAGTAATACAGGTAACTACCAGCTTTTGAGGAAGGAACGCTAAGACATCTATTATCAAACATTTTAAATCATCATATTTGTAATATTCTTTTGGAAACATGTATTTATGCAACAATGTACATTTTTTGTTATATATATGGTCGTTGTGTTACTTTCTTTACGGTATTCAATTGTTATGGTACTACGTGAAGTCACCCACCCCCGAATTTTTCCGCAATTCTGGTATGGGGGTGTGATAGTTAGTGACAAATCCAAACTCATATGTACTGAACTTGTTCAATCTTAATTTCTTGCCAACTGGCAGCTCAAGGGCCTACCATTTCTTCCAAGTTGTTATGCAAACAATTGAGCACTCATAGAACTCACATGCATAGTCAACTTTAACTGGAATGGGCACATAAACAAGAATATGTCAACACGATAGGTTAAAAAACCTCAAGTCATGGGCTAGTGATTAATAATAGGGTTAGTCTTGATCATTTATTGAAACTTTTCAAGATCTTTAAGACTCCCACTAACCTCTTGACATATAATATTCTCTTGTCAAGAACCATTCCTTGACAAAAAAATATTCAAGAGTTTGTGCGGATTCTTATCAAGATAAACACTTCGCACAATTGGTCCTAGTTGGTCTTTGTTTTATCCAAAACATCACGACTTACCAATTTCAAATGTATAAGAGTAAGAAACATTTTACTCAACATTTGATAAATGTTATAAACCTTTCTTAAGATTATGTCACTCAAGGCACAGTCTTGGAGTATGACTCTAAGACTTGATTTTGGACCGAAGTATGACTCACCTTTTGATTTAACCATTTCAATAATTCATGATTCCTCTTGTTAGCCATACAAGTGCACTAAGGTTTCCTTAGAGGATCAATTGTGATATGGTTTTCATAATACTAAGATGATCACAAAACAAAATACTAAATTACTCTCCCTTCCTTTCAGATTAAAGAAACTTTTATCTTTTTGCCTAATTTGATTCTTCTTATTCGTTCTGCTATACATTGATACTTTTCCAATGATCCAAAATTATACATAATCTTGTAATCAATTTCACAAATTCCATTGCAAGGTAATATAAATAAGATATAATCAAAATTTCTATTTAATTATAAAATGCGGAATACTTTTCCTTACAATGCAAGTACATATGAAAACTGTGTTTCTAAATATTCCTAAGCATACTATCATAACTCTTAAGCAGCAGCTCATAAATCCGATCATCGAACCATGCGATCGAAATCCATCTCTTCGCGATCAGACTCAACATGATTTTCCTTTAAGCTTCCTTTGATCCTACAAAACATCAAAATGTAATCTTATCACATCATGTATTAAGAATCTACAAATAGGAACTTAATAGAGTTGGATAGTGGACTTACCTAAAGCAGAGTCAAACTTTTTGACCTTATCATCCTTATGATCCTTCAGGTAGGTATGACAACTTCACAACCAATGCCCCTTTTCTTGGAAATAGAAACATATGGTGTAGCACCTGGTTTCCGGTATGTGAATTTTACTTGAGCATTTTCCTATTTTTGCCTTGGACTCGGCGAGTCATAAGGTCCGACTCGCCGAGTAGGGACGAGACTCTGGACACATTTAAATTGGCGACTCGGCGAGTCACCGCTGCTGGATGAAACCCTAAATTTCAAGGGTTTGCACCCTATTTAAACCCTCATTCCGCCCCAACCTCGTCCCCATTCACCCCCAGAACTCCCAACATCGCTTTTCCCTTATTTCCTTGAGAGATTGAAGTGTTTTTAGAGTGTTCTTGAAGATTTTGAGGAGAAAGAAGAGTAGATCAAGAAGAGGAGAAGGAGACCAGGCATCTTTGTGTCATCCCAACGTTTTCCTTGAGGTATAGCTCGTTTCCCCTCTGTTTTCAAGCTTGTAATCTCTTATAGCTTCATAGGAGTCCTTCTTGGGCTCTTCCTCAAGCTTGTTTGTGCTTTGTGGGTTGTAATAAGTTGTTAGCCTTTAGATCTAGGCATGATCTAGTCCCTGGAACTTGGATCTAATGCCTTTATGGGGTCATATTGCATGAAAGCCCTAGATCTACCTCTTTTGGTGCACTTTGAGCCTTAAAATCCATATTGGTGAATATCTACACGTAAAGTTGGAAACTTTACGTGTGATTTGTGTCCTAGAAGCCCAGATCTGTGAATGGCATGGACTGAAATTGAGCAAATCGGCGTATTTGATGGATGCATGGCTGCGACTCGGCGAGTCGTATATGTGACTCGACGAGTCTGGTCGCGAGTCACTGGACTGGTCCCTTCATGGTGTGTCGAGTTGAGCCGTGAGTCACAGGGGGTGACTCGGTGAGTTGGGAGCTGAACTCACCCATGTTAGGACTCGGCGAGTCAATGCCCTGACTCGGCGAGTCCTAGGCAATCTTCATAGATCAAGAACAGACTCGGCGAGTTGTTCATACAACTCGGCGAGTCTTAGCATATGTGTTCTTCGGATGAAGATGAACTCGACGAGTTGTTCATACAACTCGGCGAGTAGGATGAAGGAGTTGAATGACAGATTAGAAGATGAGCTCGTCGAGTCATAGCCCAACTCGACGAGTAGAATCAGGGACCCAGGACAATAGTCTGGACAGGGACTCGGCGAGTGGAGATCCACTCGGCGAGTTGGGTCAACTAAAAGTTGACTTCGAATTGACTTAGGGCTAGACCAGGGGTAAAATGATCTTTTTACCCAAAGGACAGTTAGCAGTATATGATTAAGTATATTGTGGGAATTACAGCCGGGGAGTTTCCGGAGCAGCAGCAGCAGTAGTAGGTGATCAATTCCCACACAGACCAGCAGCTATTTCGAGGTGAGTTTCCTTCCAGTAGTAACGGGTCTAAGGCACCAAGGCTGGCCCGTATAGATGAGACGTGAGTATTATAGTGTGGGCCGAGCCCGTATCTATTAGTTGAGTTGATTATGATATATGCCAGTATGATAGAATTGTTTACACTTGTTGTGTGTGCGATACTTGTATGATATGAGTTGGCGGTTGAGTGTGGGCGAGGCCCGTATCTCTCCGAGAATGGAGTGTGGGCTAGGCCCGTATCTCCCAGATAGCGAAGTGTGGGCGGGGCCCGTATCTTCACGAGTGTGGGCGGGGCCCGTATCTCTCAGAAAGTGAGGTGTGGGTGGGGCCCGTATCTTCACGAGTGTGGGCGGGGACCGTATCTCCTAATTGCATGTTATTTGTTAGATGCTTGTATGGTATGGGATATTATGGGGGAGCTCACTAAGCTTTGTGCTTACGGTTTCAGTTTTGGTTTCAGGTACCTCCTCAGCTAGGGGAAAGGAGCCGGCGCGGTAGCAGCATGTCACACACACCCTCTTCGGTTTCCGCATTTACGAGCTTTTCTGGGATTGATACTCTGATATTCTGATTAGTTGTATGTTTTGGTGTTCGGACATGGTTCAGTTTATATTATGGATGATCGAATGATGTTTTAGCTATTAATATTTTCTAAAGTAACGTTTTTAAACAAAAAAAAAATTTGATGTGAAAATTGGGTCGTTACAAGTTGGTATCAGAGCCCTGGTTTGAGGGATTCGGACACGCCTTCGGGAGTGTCTGAACTCAAATCGAGGGATTGAAAGAATTTCTAAAAGAAAATGTTCTCTAAAACTTGGAAAAGAGTCATAAGAAAGAGCAATGTGTGTGACGTGCGCGACCGGCCGAGCTCAAGTAAGTATTCCCCATAGTACCCATACAAGTTTATGTTATGTTTATCAGCTTTCGTAGAACCGCATGCTAGAATAGGACTAAGGATCTAGGAGTGATGCCTTATGTGCCTACTATTTGTGTTTCAGTTGTGTGAGAAATTGCATGCTAGTTACGGAGTAGACAGTAAGTAGGATAGCCTGAATAGGTTATGCCTGGTAGTATGAGCTTAGCACTATATGCTAGCTCAGTTCCTGACAGTGGATAGAGTTAAGTGAGACTGTTACCCTTGTCTGAATGCTGCTTGCTTCGTGCTTCGTGGGACTCTGAATAATGGGAGTTAGCCATTAGTCGAATGCGTCACATCACATGTAATCAGGATTGGATAATCTTAGAGTGCCGAATTTGATCCCACTGCGTAGCTCTTGTTTGAGTCCAACCGTTGTGGGGACGAGTCCGGTACTCGAAGGATTATCTGAGCCTCGTCACGTGTGATGGCATTCGAGTAATAGCCAATTGGCATTACAATGAGGCCTGCAGCAGCTGAGGACTGGTTAGAGTAGAATTAGAGATCTCCCTAGGGCAAGCCTAGGATGAGTATAGCTTTGATCAGTAGTAGTGAAGGGGATCTGGTGGAGTCGAGGAATTCCTTGGAGGAGGTACGGATAGATGTGGAATGTAGTATGGGCCCGTACTACTAAAAGCAGAGGATCTGTACCCGAACCAAGGAAGGCCAAGATGAGACCAGGGAACCTGTAAGTAGTTGAGATCCCTCAGAAAGTAGCAGTATCACTAATGATTAGTATGATGTTTTGCAGAATGGTGGTACTTCGACCGAGACCGACAGATGGCGGTTCAGGAGAGGGGTCAGGTTCGGGATCAGGCTCCGAGCCGATTGACGAGAGGCTACGTGAGTTCATCACGTCGGAGATCACCAGGGGCATCCTTGAGTCGACCCCCATTCTCTTTGGGTCGATCAAGGAAGGGATCATAAAGTTGATGGAGGATCGCCTACGGGCATTCAGGAGCGATTTAGCCTCTAGCCAGTCAGGATCTCGCACACTGTCCTTCAAGGACTTTAGGGGCAGTGGTGCGCCAGATTTCCATGGGGTGAAGGACCCCATTGTCGCCAGGCGGTGGATTGCAGATATCGAGTCTGCCCAGTTGACTAGCTTCTGCCCCGAGGGGTCGAAGGTGAGGTACGCAGCAGGGTGTTTACGAGACCGAGCTCGGGATTGGTGGGAGTCAGTGGGTGACTCGTTGGGAGCCTCAACTATCGAGGCAATGACCTGGTCGGACTTTGTGACTAGGTTCAGGGCAGAGTTTGCACCGGCGGTCGAGCTTCAGCAGCTGGCTAGGGAGTTTCTAGACATGAGGCAGACGACGGAGACTGTGGCGGAGATCACCGCCAAGTTCCGGGAGAGGGCTTTATTGGTGCCCCAGTATGCTGGTGACGAGGACATGAGGAGGACTCGTTACCATGATATGCTACGAGCTGACATCCGGGAGCATGTTAGCTTTTCGGCTTGCCCTACCCTGGACTCTATGATTGCCAGGGCTAGGGAGAGGGAGATAGATTTGGAGCACATCCGGAAACGGAAACTAGAGGACGGCCAGGCAGGAGGGGCTTCGGGGAAGAAGCCCAAGGGATCAGACGGTAGGCCGAAAGGTCATTCAGGATCGAGCCGCTGTGGGAAATGCGGCAGGACGCACGTGGGGATATGTAGGATGGGATCAGGAGGCTGCTACAAGTGCGACAAGACAGGGCACTTTAGCAGGGATTGTACTACTCCAGTTTCAGCTATTCAGACATCCGAGTTGCTGTGTTTTCACTGCAACCAGAGGGGCCACAAGAAGGCCAATTGCCCCCAGTTGACAGTCGCAGCGCCAGTAAAGGCGCCAGCTCCAGCGACCCTGCGGATCACGGACGGTCGGCAGGGCAAGGCAGAGGCTCCAGTGGTGAGGAGTCGGGCATTTCAGTTGACTGCCGAGGAGGCACGCACCGCACCCGATGTGGTGACGGGTATGATTCTTCCCCTTTATTTTTTATGATGATGTTATGTTATTGATATGTGCTCTATATGTATATGTATGCCTTAGGATCGTTCCATGTGAACGGCCTCCCAGTTCAAGTGTTATTTGATTCAGGAGCATCCCGATCATTCATTTCCCTTGCACTTAGCAAGAAGTTTCATGAGCCATCGGGCGAGTTAGATTGCCCTTTGGAAGTGGAGATCGCTGACGATCGATCGGTGCGAGCATCGATGATATTCCGAGATTGTGTGCTGCGTTTGTTCGAGGAGCGCCATTTGGTAGATTTGGTTCCCATTCCGTTGCGTGAGAACAAGGTGATTATAGGCATGGATTGGCTGAGCCCCAATGGGGCGGTGATAGATTACGCGCAGCAGCTAGTACGGGTCAGGACCCCAAGCGGGGGAGAGCTAGTGATTCATGGAGAGAGGCCTCAGTGTGGACCCACTGTATGTTCAGCTGCGAGGGCTAGGCGCTACCTCCAGCAGGGATGCGCAGGATATGTCGCATATGTGATAGATACCCGGGAGGCGAGGTTCCGGTGGTTCGAGACTTTGCGGATGTTTTCCCGGAGGAGCTTCCTGGGATACCTCCGGAGCGACAGGTGGAGTTCAGGATTGACCTTGTCCCTGGCGCGGCTCCGATCGCCAAGGCGCCGTATCGGTTGGCCCCTCCCGAGATGCAGGAGTTGTCTACACAGCTACAGGAGCTGCTAGACAAGGGATTTATTCGTCCGAGCAGTTCACCCTGGGGAGCCCCGATTCTGTTTGTAAGGAAGAAGGACGGGTCGCATCGGATGTGCATAGATTATCGGGAGCTGAACAAGGTAACGGTGAAGAACCGTTACCCGCTTCCGAGGATTGATGACCTATTTGACCAGCTTCAGGGGGCATCTTGGTTCTCCAAGATTGATTTGCGTTCGGGTTATCATCAGATGAGGGTCAGGGAGGAGGATATGTAGAAGACCGCGTTTCGGACGCGCTATGGTCATTACGAGTTCGTGGTGATGCCGTTTGGGCTCACCAATGCCCCTGCCGCGTTCATGGACCTCATGAACCGCGTATGCAGACTGATGCTGGATCGGTCTGTGATAGTCTTTATCGATGATATCTTGGTCTATTCCAAGACTCGGGAGGAACACGAGGAGCATCTGAGGGAGGTATTGGAGACCCTGAGGAGGGAGAGCTTGTATGCCAAGTTCTCCAAGTGTGAGTTTTGGTTGCGCGAGGTGCAATTTCTTGGACACCTTGTCAACCAGAACGGGATTCTGGTTGATCCGGCCAAGGTCGAGGCCGTGATGAGATGGGAGGTCCCGAAGTCTCCATCTGAGATTCGGAGCTTCCTGGGATTGGCGGGCTACTATCGGAGATTTATCCAAGATTTCTCCAAGATAGCCGTACCCCTGACACGACTGACGAAGAAAGCCATGGTCTTTCGGTGGGGACCCGAGCAGCAGGCTGTGTTTTAGATGCTGAGACAGAAATTGTGTGAGGCGCCGATCCTAGCCCTACCTGAGGGCGTAGAGGATTTTGTGGTTTACTGCGATGCGTCCATTTCAGGTTGGGCGCAGTTCTGATGCAGAGGGGGCATGTCATTGCCTACGCTTCACGGCAGCTCAAGCCTCACGAAGCGAACTACCCGACGCACGATTTGGAGTTGGGGGCGATGGTCTTTGCCCTCAAGATTTGGCGACATTACCTCTACGGGGTTCGGTGTACCATCTACACGGACCACAAGAGTTTGAGGTACCTCATGGACCAGCCGAATCTGAACATGAGGCAGCGTTGGTGGTTGGACGTGGTGAAGGATTATGATTGCGAGATCCTTTACCACCCGGGGAAGGCCAATGTGGTGGCCGATGCGCTTAGCCGCAAGACGGTGCCGATCAGGGACGTTTGCTTGAGGATGACCGTGGTGACTCCCCTATTGGAGCGGATTCGGGAGGCTCAACAGGAGGCTATCAAGGAGGAGCATCGGAAGAACGAGCGTGTGGCGGGTCAGATTTCCTCCTTCGATTATGATGGCAGAGGACTTTTGACACTACACCGTAGGGTGTGGGTGCCGTATCACGGAGGCGTGCGTCAGATTTTGATGGAGAAGGCGCACAAGTCCCGATTCTCTATTCATCCCAGGGCGACGAAGATGTATAGGGATCTTCATCCGGATTACTGGTGGCCCTGCATGAAGCAGGATGTGGCATGGTACGTCGAGCGGTGTTTGACCTGCAGGAAGGTCAAGGCCGAACATCAGAGACCGCATGGCAAGATGCAGCCGTTGGACATTCCACTGTGGAAATGGGAAGATATCACGATGGATTTTATCACAAAGCTTCCCAGGACCGCACGTGGAGTGGATTCGATTTGGGTCATCATGGATAGATTGACCAAGAGTGCTCACTTTATTCCAATCCAGGAGAGCATATCGGCCGAAAAATTGGCCGACATCTATATCAGGGAGATTGTGGCACGGCATGGAGTGCCAGTATCGGTAATCTCGGACAGGGATGTGCGTTTTACTTCCAGATTTTGGAAGAAATTCCATGACGAGTTGGGCACTCGTCTGCATTTCAGCACCGCCTTTCACCCGCAGACAGATGGTCAGAGTGAGCGGACCATCCAGACTTTGGAGGACATGTTGCGGGCATGTGTGTTGGATTTCGGTGGTAGCTGGGATACCTATCTTCCCTTGGCTGAGTTCTCCTACAACAACAGCTATCACGCGAGTATTGACCGACCACCGTTCGAGATGTTGTACGGGCGGAGGTGCAGAACCCCGATATGTTGGGGTGAAGTTGGCCAGAGAGTCATGGGAAGCACCGAGGTGGTGCTAGAGACGACCGAGAGGATCCAGCAGGTTCGGAGCAGACTTCAGACTGCTCAGAGTCGGCAGAAAAGTTACGCCGATAAGTGTCGATCCGACTTGGAGTTCCAAGTCGGGGATATGGTTCTCCTGAAAGTGTCGCCTTGGAAAGGCGTCATTCGATTCAGGAAGCGGGGCAAGTTGGGCCCAAGATTCATCGGGCCGTTCAGGGTTGTAGCCCGGGTGGGAAAGGTGGCGTATTGGCTGGATCTGCCAGCCGAGCTCAGTCAGATCCACAGCACTTTCCATGTCTCGCAGCTGCGGAAGTGCCTGGTGGACGATTCAGCGGTAGTACCGTTGGAGGATATTCAGGTTGATGACAGCTTGAATTACATTGAGCGCCCAGTCGCAATACTTGACAGGAAGTCAAAGGCTTTGAGGAACAAGAGGGTAGAACTAGTAAAGGTGCAATGGCAGCACCGCAAGGGTTCGGAATGGACTTGGGAACCGATGGACGAGATGATGGAGCATTACCCCGAGCTGTTTCAGGATCGAGCAGCAGACTTCGAGGACGAAGTCTAAAATAAGTGGGGGAGATTTGTAGCACCTGGTTTCCGGTATGTGAATTTTACTTGAGCATTTTCCTATTTTTGCCTTGGACTCGGCGAGTCATAAGGTCCGACTCGCCGAGTAGGGACGAGACTCTGGACACGTTTAAATTGGCGACTCGGCGAGTCCATATCCCAGACTCGGCGAGTCACCGCTGCTGGATGAAACCCTAAATTTCAAGGGTTTGCACCCTATTTAAACCCTCATTCCGCCCCAACCTCGTCCCCATTCACCCCCAGAACTCCCAACATCGCTTTTCCCTTATTTCCTTGAGAGATTGAAGTGTTTTTGGAGTGTTCTTGAAGATTTTGAGGAGAAAGAAGAGTAGATCAAGAAGAGGAGAAGGAGACCAGGCATCTTTGTGTCATCCCAACGTTTTCCTTGAGGTATAGCTCGTTTCCCCTCTGTTTTCAAGCTTGTAATCTCTTTTAGCTTCATAGGAGTCCTTCTTGGGCTCTTCCCCAAGCTTGTTTGTGCTTTGTGGGTTGTAATAAGTTGTTAGCCTTTAGATCTAGGCATGATCTAGTCCCTGGAACTTGGATCTAATGCCTTTATGGGGTCATATTGCATGAAAGCCCTAGATCTACCTCTTTTTGGTGCACTTTGAGCCTTAAAATCCATATTGGTGAATATCTACACGTAAAGTTGGAAACTTTACGTGTGATTTGTGTCCTAGAAGCCCAGATCTGTGAATGGCATGGACTGGAATTGAGCAAATCGGCGTATTTGATGGATGCATGGCTGCGACTCGGCGAGTCGTATATGTGACTCGACGAGTCTGGTCGCGAGTCACTGGACTGGTCCCTTCATGGTGTGTCGAGTTGAGCCGTGAGTCACAGGGGGTGACTCGGTGAGTTGGGAGCTGAACTCACCCATGTTAGGACTCGGCGAGTTAATGCCCTGACTCGGCGAGTCCAAGGTAATCTTCATAGATCAAGAACAGACTCGGCGAGTTGTTCATACAACTCGGCGAGTTGTTCATACAACTCGGCGAGTCTTAGCATATGTGTTCTTCGGATGAAGATGAACTCGACGAGTTGTTCATACAACTCGGCGAGTAGGATGAAGGAGTTGAATGACAGATTAGAAGATGAGCTCGTCGAGTCATAGCCCAACTCGACGAGTAGAATCAGGGATCTAGGACAATAGTCTGGACAGGGACTCGGCGAGTGGAGATCCACTCGGCGAGTTGGGTCAACTAAAAGTTGACTTCGAATTGACTTAGGGCTAGACCAGGTGTAAAATGGTCTTTTTACCCAAAGGACAGTTAGCAGTATATGATTAAGTATATTGTGGGAATTACAGCCAGGGAGTTTCCGGAGCAGCAGCAGCAGTAGTAGGTGATCAATTCCCACACAGACCAGCAGCTATTTCGAGGTGAGTTTCCTTCCAGTAGTAACGGGTCTAAGGCACCAAGGCCGGCCCGTATAGATGAGACGTTAGTATTATAGTGTGGGCCGAGCCCGTATCTATTAGTTGAGTTGATTATGATATATGCCAGTATGATAGAATTGTTTACACTTGTTGTCTGTGCGATACTTGTATGATATGAGTTGGCGGTTGAGTGTGGGCGAGGCCCGTATCTCTCCGAGAATGGAGTGTGGGCTAGGCCCGTATCTCCCAGATAGCGAAGTGTGGGTGGGGCCCGTATCTTCACGAGTGTGGGCGGGGCCCGTATCTCTCAGAAAGTGAGGTGTGGGCGGGGCCCGTATCTTCACGAGTGTGGGCGGGGCCCGTATCTCCTAATTGCATGTTATTTGTTAGATGCTTGTATGGTATGGGATATTATGGGGGAGCTCACTAAGCTTTGTGCTTACGGTTTCAGTTTTGGTTTCAGGTACCTCCTCAGCTAGGGGAAAGGAGTCGGCGCGGTAGCAGCATGTCACACACACCCTCTTCGGTTTCCGCATTTACGAGCTTTTCTGGGATTGATACTCTGATATTCTGATTAGTTGTATGTTTTGGTGTTCGGACATGGTTCAGTTTATATTATGGATGATCGAATGATGTTTTAGCTATTAATATTTTCTAAAGTAACGTTTTTAAACAAAAAAAAAAATTGATGTGAAAATTAGGTCGTTACAAAGGTGGGTTAGATCTGATCCCACATCGGCTGGGAAGGAGAACTAAGCATTCCTTATAAGGGGTGTGGATACCTTCTCTATCACAACGCGTTTTAAAGCCGTGAGGGCAGCAGATCCCATAAGAACTCTGCAGTTAAGCGTGGTCGGGCGGGAGTAGTACCGGGATGGGTGACCCCCTGGGAAGTCCTCGTGTCGAGTGGCCCAAAGCGGACAATATTGTGATACGTGCCAGAGGGGGGTGTTACAAATGGTATCATAGCTAGGGCATGGGTCGATGTGTTTGACAAGGACGTCGAACCCTATAATGGGGGGTGAAGGTGGGTTAGATCTGATCCCACATCGGCTGGGAAGGAGAACTAAGCATTCCTTATAAGGGGAGTGGATACCTTCTCTATCACAACGCGTTTTAAAGCCGTGAGGGCAGCAGATCCCATAAGAACTCTGCAGTTAAGCGTGCTCAGGCGGGAGTAGTACCGGGATGGGTGACCCCCTGGGAAGTCCTCGTGCCGAGTGGCCCAAAGCGGACAATATTGTGATACGTGCCAGACGGGGGTGTTACATATGGACTCTTTGGGAATGGTACACGAGATAATCTCATACTTAGCCTTTCTCTTTCCCATGGAAAAAGAAATCTTTTCTGGACTTCCAATGTTTCCATTGTCAATGTCCATGGAAGTTTGGGAGGTAGATCTTCCAATAAAATTTTCTTTACCAGTGCGCCAAATCATTGCTAATTCAGCAACAATTAGCAAATAGGTAAGATCAATAAGGGTCACGTCGCGATATGTCATGTAGCAGTCTTTAACAAACTGACTATACGACTCGGGAAGTGACTGAAGAACCAAGTCAACAACCAACTTCCTTGATACAACGACTCCTAACATTTCTAGCCTGTCAATGAGTGACTTCATCTCCAAGACATGTGCACACACAGAACTTTCATCTTGGTGTTGGCTTGCCAATAGGGCTTAAGTGACCTTGAACTTTTCAAGTCTTTGAACTTGTGGGTTAGGGAGAACTATTGGAGGAGGTGGAGGAAGTGAAGTTCCACTGCAACACGAAGAAGGGATTAATCTTTCACCTTGATTGTCTTGTGGAATATCATCTTCATGAGGAAAGTTTTTTTCATAAGATTCGGGAAGACCATAGTTGTCTGAACTAGACATCTATAATGGGAGAAATTCAAGTTAGTTGATTTAAGTCCTTAAAATAATACCCAAATGGAATATTAAGGCTAGAATCCAACACAATATTCTACAATTCGGAAGAGGGATACCATAATCCAATTGTAAAATATTTGAAGGTAGGTAAATGACAATTTACCAATTTCCACCATGAAAAACGAAATTGATTATTACGTTTTAAATGAATTGAAATTCCTAGATTCTTTTGAGATTCATTGAACTTTTCAATGACATGTTTAAATCTCGATCATGCCCTTTAAATTTGTGATTGGGATGCCGATGATCACAAACAAGGTGTAAATAACCATGAAAATTTGCTTGGTACACTTAATGTTACAAATCATCCAATCAATGTTCCGGTTAACCACACACGCTCCATTGATCAATGATTAACATCAAGCTACCATTTGCCACACACTGCCAGTCCCAGATTAGTGTGCTAGTTAACCACACACGCTCCACTAACGACTTAACAAGGTGCAAATTGAAATTTCATGGGTTAGCACCAAATTTACATTTTTCCTAAGTAACTAAGATTGAGAATTTATAAGTGTTTAGTTAATTGGTATTTTCATTATACTTTTAATGAGAATTAATGTCCTATCCTACCCGTTTGACTAACGACCCTCCACCAGTCAAGGAAACGGTGGGTGAGAGTGGACACCTATTAAACCACCATTTTTATAGGCAGTAACCTTATACACCCTTATAGACCGGCTTTGTGAATGAGGTCTACTAACGGTAAGGTTGACTTTTAATTTGTACATATATAATACATTAGACTTTTAGTTTTATATAGTATAATGTGTATTTTAAACATTTAATATACTAGGTGGTTAAATCTATTAATAAATTATATTCTTAATTTAATTAATCTTAAACCATGTTATTATGGATTTATTAAACTTCTCTCTTAATGAAACACTTTAATTAATTTAATAAAGTCCATATTGTAACAGCCCGAAATTCAGGTACAACCATTTAGCCCTTCATCTTTTCATAAATGTCATATTGGCCCTTTTTGTGTTGGGCGAGTACGCTGGGCGTACAAAGAGTACGTTGCGCGTACTCGCGCGCTTAATTGAACGCGTTGTCACCCGGGTACGATGGGCGTACCTAAGGTTACACCGGACATAACCGGTCCAAACCTAAAACCCTAATTTGGCTTGATGGCTATAAAAGGAATGAGATGGCCTTGTCCCTCAGCCACCATCCTTCAGAAAGAAACCCTAAGAGAGCTTTTCCTTCGTTTTTAGCTTGGGTGTGAGTCTTCTAAGCTTCAAGGTGTCATTTCAAGGTAGCAAAAGAGAAGAGGAGTCCATTATGGAGGCTAGAAGTTGGTGGACAAGTGTAGATCTGAGGATATCAAAGGCTGGAGCTTCTTCCTGAGGTAAAAAGTTCGGATCTTGCCTTGTATTTCTTATGGTGTGCTTGTTGGACCAATTTCTAGGGTTTTGGTCCCAAAGATGGAGACTTTATGAGCAAGTAGTATCCATTGGCCTAGATCTATCATATTCTAGGTCTATTTGAGTTGTATTCATAAAAATGTAATCTTGGACGAAAATATTGAGCCATGCATGAGATCTAGATCTTTAGAGGAGAAATGAAAGGTGTTAGAGGGTGTAGGAGCCTTTACAGCCATGCCAAGGATTAAAGGTTTTGACTTTATGGGATAAGAGGCTTAAGGAGAGCCAGATCTGGAAGTTGAAGGAGTGTCTTAACTATTTAAGACCAAAATTCATGGTATGGATGAATCTGGGACTTACGCTGAGCGTAATTCTCAGTACGCACAGCGTAAGGGGTTGAGACCCCCGATTGTGGTTCATCGATGTACGCCCCGCGTACAGAAGCTGGTACACCCCGCGTATTGTTGTCTGTTGACTTTTGTTGACTTTTAGGGTTTTGGTTAATATGTGGACTTTGAGTCAAGGAGGGGTGAAATGGTCTTTTACCCCTCTATGGGATAATGAAAAAGGTGTAGCCTAGTCTTGGAAGCCTATATTAATTAGAATAATATTTCATTGTGATTAGGCGGGGTCGGGTTGTTGTTTCGAGATTTGGAGATATCGAGCACGTGAGATTCTAGACTTCTTATGAGGTGAGTCTTCTCAGAATACTGTACCCGGAAGGGTATCTATGTGTGACCGGAAGGTCGAATATGTTATAAGCTGTATGCATTGTGTATAATTAAGTTAACCGTTGTATGTGCTATGTATGCTATGCTTGATATGGGCCGGAAGGCATTATGTTATGGGCCGGAAGGCATTTATGTTATGGGCCGGAAGGCAATTTGATGTGGACCGGAAGGTCAGCACGGGTAGGACTGGAAGGTTTACCGGGTCGGGACAGAAGTCCCCTGAGACACATGGACCGGAAGGTCATGGCCTGGAAAGGCGTATGTGTGTAAGTAGTATTTTGGGGAACTCACTAAGCATTTATGCTTACAGTTGTTGTGTTATGTGTTTCAGGTACTAGCGAGGATCGTGGGAAGATGTCGGCGTGATCTGTACACACCGACGAAGGATTTATTTTATGATCTTGGGATTTGACATGTTTTGTATTATGATATGATACATTGGATTTTTATGGCTTGATTTGGATGAAAACATGTTTTAAGAAATGAAAATTTTGTTTTGAAAATTCACGTTGTTACAAGTTGGTATCAGAGCCTTGGTTTGAGGGATTCAGGTGCACCTTCGGGCGTAACTGAACTCAAACTGAGGATTTGAGAAAAAATTTCAATAATAAAAGCATAAAATTTTCTAAGAGATTTTGTGATTACCAAAGAAGAAGCAGTGTGTACGGTCAGCCAGCGCCCGAACGGTAAAATCCCCAAAATACCCTTACAATATGTGTTATGAGATATGCTATGATATGTTATGCATGCTAAAGTAGACTAGGTATTCATATTAGGATTAGAGTGGCCTGATTTGTGATGCCTTAGTCTAGGGGAATCCTACTGCTATGAGATGCCTTGAGAGCGAGTAGGTAGCCTATGCATAGCAAGAATAGAGTAGTCGCGTTCCGGGGTCCAAGGAGGAGGACTTGGGGTGAATGTTGATGCGATGTAATCAGTAGTATAGGGCCCACTACTGAAGACACCGGATCAGTGGGCAACCCAAGTAAGAATCCTTTGGGTATCGGAGGCCAAGTAGGGTTGCGTTATCGAGTGCGAGTATGCTCGATTGAGTCTCTGACATTTTTATGTTGTATTTCAGAGGCATTATGGTTGGGACACGCCACAGACCCGAGACGAGCGGTGTGAGTGACGAGGAGCTTCGTTAGATGATCCACGATAAGGTGGCTGCGGTAATCCAGGCCGAGATTCCGAAGATGTTTGGGTCTATCAAGACCATGCTGTTGGAGACTTTTGATAAGCGGTACGCCGCGGTGACTGAGGCTGTAGCCGCTGCAGCTACAGCAGCTGTGGCTGCTGCCAGAGCTTAGGGAGGTGACTCGTTGTTGTTCTGGGAGTTCAGCAACACAAAGCCACCTGAGTTTGATGGGATGCAGGATCCGATCGCTACGATGAGATGGGTTGCTGACATTGAGGGATGCTTCTATACGTGTTTATGCCTGGAGCATCTGAGGGTACGGTTTGCTTTGAACCAGCTTCGCCTAGGAGCGAAGGATTGGTGGAAGTTCGTGACGGCGAACTTCACTCTTGCAGAGATTTTAGTAGTGACTTGGGAGAGATTCACCACCATGTTCAGAGACGAGTATGTTCCTCCCGGTGGAGAGGGAACGGTTGATTCAGGAGTTCATGACCCTCAAGCAGGGTAATGATTCAGTTGTTGTGGTCACCCGAAAGTTTCATGAGAGGGCGATGTTCTGCCCTGAGCAGGTGTCTACTGAGTAGGCACGGATGAGCCGATATTTGGGTATTATGAGGAGGGACATTTGGGAGTTCGTATCGAACTCGAAATATCGGACATTTGCTGAGCTTCAGGTAAATGCCCGGAAGAGGGAGATTGAGTTGGAGACTTAGGCCAAGGAGGAGGCCAAGTCTCAGACGATGGATCGGCGGCCGACTCAGTCTCAGCTGGCAGCCAAGCGGACCAAGTCCGTCGATTAGTGGATGGGAGGCCAGAAGGGACGCACTTGCGGAATGTACGGAAAGGGTCATGAGGGGGCCTGTCGATCAGGTGCTTGCTACAAATGTGGCAAGGAGGGGCACATTGCCAGGGATTTCCCCATGGGATTTATGGTTTGCTTCCATTGCAACCAGATCGGCCATCGGAAGGCCGAGTGTCCTCAGCTTCACCAGGGATCAGCACAGGGATCTGCGCCTACTGCTAGGGTTACCGAGACTCGACCGGCGAAGGCCGAGGCTTCGAAGGCTCATGGGAGAGCTTTTCAGTTGACTGCGGAGGAGGTCCGCGCGGTGCCCGATGTCATGGGTGGTATGTATTCTTTCGTGTATTTATTTTTATGCTGAGATATTGTGCTTATATTATGATATGTGTAGGTACTTTTCTTGTGAATTCTGTACCTACCTTGGTATTATTTGACTCGGGTGCGAGTTGGTCTTTTGTATCTTTGGCTTTTAGTCAGCACATCGATATTGATCGGGAGGTGATGAGTCGACCCCTGAGGGTTTCCATAGCTGATGAGAAAGCGGTATATACCACCGACGTGATTCGAGGATGTGTGCTCAAGATTTTTGGTGTGAAGTTCCCTATAGATCTAGTTCCTATCGCGATGGGAGATGTATGTGTCATTGTGGGCATGGACTGGTTGAGTAAGTTTGGAGCGTTCATTGACTGCGAGAGACAGTTGGTGACCATACGAGACCCTAGTGGGGGAGTGCTTACTGTGTATGGCGAAGGGACACGGTGTGGGTCAGCGTTTTGTTCGGTTGCCAGGGCGAGACAGAGTTTGCAGCAGGGCTGCATTGGATTCATAGCCTAGTGATGGATACACGAGTGGCTGCGGTGAGGCCAAGTTCGGTTGACGAGGTTCCGGTAGTGTGCGAGTTTCCGGATGTTTTTCCCGAGGAACTGCCGGGCGTGCCACCGGAAAGACAAGTGGAGTTCCATATTGACTTGATTTCGGGAGCAGCACCTATCTCCAAGGCGCCTTATCGCCTCGCGCAACCAGAGATGCAGGAGTTATCCTCGCAGCTTCAGGAGCTGTTGGGGAAGGGGTTTATTTGACCGAGTAGCTCACCTTGGGGAGCGTCGATCCTTCTTGTCAAGAAGAAGGATGGTTCACACCGGATGTGTATTGATTACTGGGAGTTGAAAAAGTTGACGGTCAAGAACCGGTATCCGTTACCTAGGATCGATGATCTGTTCGATCAGTTTCAGGGGGGCATCTTGGTTCTCCAAGATAGACTTGAGGTCGGGTTATCATCAGATGAGGGTTCAGGATGAAGATATCCAGAAGACTGCATTTAGAACTCGTTATGGACATTACGAGTTTGTGGTGATGCCTTTTGGACTCACCAATGCCCCACCCGTGTTCATGGATCTCATGAACAGGGTGTGCAGGCCGATGCTGGATCGGTCGGTGATGGTATTCATTGATGATATTTTGGTATATTCGAGGTCTAAAGAGCAGCATGAGGAGAATTTGAGGGAGATCCTCGGAGTTCTGAGATCGGAGAGGCTGTATGCCAAATTCTCCAAGTGTGATTTCTGGTTACGAGAGGTCCAATTCCTAGGGCATCTTGTTAACCAGAAAGGGATATTGGTCAATCCGGCCAAGATTGAGGCGGTGATGAGATAGGAGGTTCCGAGATCACCCACTGAGATCAGGAGCTTTCTGGGATTGGTCGGCTATTATCGGAGGTTTATTAGGGATTTCTCCAAGATCGCCATGCCACTTACCAAGATGACCCGGAAGGGTGTTTCATTTTCATGGGGTCCGGAACAACAGTCCTCATTTGAGACACTTCGCCAGAAGTTGTGCGAAGCCCCGGTGCTCACACTCCCGGAAGGGATGGAGGATTTTGTGGTATATTGTGATGCATCAATATCTGGGTTAGTGGCAGTGCTTATGCAGAGGGGGCACATTATAGCGTATGCATCGAGGCAGCTGAAGCCTCATGAGTTGAGATATCCCACCCACGATCTGGAGCTGGGGGCTGTGGTGTTTGCCCTCAAGATCTGGCAGCATTATCTATATGGGGTTCGGTGTACCATATACACGGACCACAAGAGTCTGAAGTATTTGATGGATCATCCAAACCTGAATATGCGCCAGAGGAGATGGTTGGATGTGGTGAAGGATTATGATTGTGAGATCCTATACCACACGGGCAAGGCTAATGTCGTAGCCGATGCTTTGAGCCATAGGACGGAGAGCTCCCCGATTCGAGATGTTTGTATGAGGTTGACGGTGATGACTTCGGTATTGGACACCATCCGAGGGGCCCAGGCTGAGGCTGCGAGACCAAAAAAACCGAAAGAGGGAGTGGGTTGTCGGGCAGGTATCGAATTTCGTTACCGATAGTCGGGGACTTATGACATTTCAGGGTCGGATTTGGGTACCGTTTGTGGGCGGGACGCGTACCATTTTGATGGAATAGGCACATCGATCGAAGTTCTCGATCCATCCCGGGGCCACTAAGATGTATTTGGACCTAAAAAAGGAGTATTGGTGGCCCTGTATGAAGAGGGATGTTGCATGGTTCGTCGAGAGGTGCCTAACTTGTCGCCAGGTTAAGGCCGAGCACCAGCGTCTGCATGGTAAGCTGCAACTGTTGGAGATTCCTGAGTGGAAGTGGGAACAGATTACCATGGATTTTATCACCAAATTACCAAGGACTGCGAAATGAGTCGATGCAATTTGGGTGATTGTGGATAGGTTGACGAAGAGCGCTCATTTTCTTGCTATCAGTGAGAGCTCTTCTGCTGAGAAGTTGGCAGAGTTGTATGTGAGGGAGGTGGTATCGCGACATGGGGTTCCGATGTCGATTGTTTTAGATCGAGACGTACGATTTACTTCCAGATTTTGGAAGAAGTTTCACGAGGAGTTGGGTACAAGGCTGCATTTCAGTACCGCATACCACCCACAGACGAATGGGCAGAGTGAGCGGACGATTCAGACGCTCGAGGATATGCTCCAAGCGTGTGTTTTGGATTTTGGAGGGAGTTGGGACACCTATTTACCCTTAGCAGAGTTTTCATACAACAACAACCATCATTCGAGCATTGATATGCCACCTTTTGAGCTGTTGTATGGAAGGAGGTGTCGGACCCCCATCTGCTGGGGTGAGGTGGGGCAACGGGTAATGGGTAGTACGGAGATTATGCTTCAGATGACAGAGAAGATACAGCAGGTCAGGAAGAGATTGTTGACCACTTAGAGTCGCCAGAAGAGTTATGCGGACAGGCGTCGGTCCGAGCTCGAGTTTCAGGTTGATGACCTTGTACTCTTAAAGGTCCCTCCTTGGAAAGGAGTGATTCGATTCAGGAAGAGGGGAAAGTTGGGGCCTCGATATATTGGACCTTTCAATGTAATCGCGAGGGTAGGCAGGGTAGCCTACCATTTAGATCTACCTGCAGAGCTGGGTCAGATTTACGACACCTTTCATGTGTCGCAGTTGAGGAAGTGTATTACCGACGAGTCGGCAGTGGTACCATTAGATGATATTCAGGTGGACGCGGGCCTGAACTATGTTGAGAGACCAGTGGCAATTAAGGATCGAAAATTTAAGGTTTTGAGGAACAAGGAAGTTCCCTTGGTGCAAGTGCAGTGGCAACATCGGAAGGGGTCCGAGCTAACGTGGGAGTCCGAGTCGGAGATGCGGGAGCAGCATCCGTAATTGTTTTCGGTATAAGACCTCGGGGACGAAGTCTGGTCCTAGTGGGGGAGAATTGTAACAACCCAAAATTTAGGTACAACCATTTATCCCTTCATCTTTTCATAAATGTCATATTGGCCCTTTTTGTGTTGGGCGAGTACGCTGCGCGTACTCGCACGCTTAATTGAACTCGTTGTCACCCGGGTACACTGGGCGTACCTAAGGTTACACCGGGCATAACCGGTCCAGACCCAAAACCCTAATTTGGCTTGATGGCTATAAAAGGAATGAGATGGCCTTGTCCCTCAGCCACTATCCTTCAGAAAGAAACCCTAAGAGAGATTTTCCTTCGTTTTTTGCTTGGGTGTGAGTCTTCGAAGCTTCAAGGTGTCATTTCAAGGTAGCAAAAGAGAAGAGGAGTCCATTGTGGAGGCTAGAAGTTGGTGGACAAGTGTAGATCCGAGGATATCAAAGGCTGGAGCTTCTTCCTGAGGTAAAAAGTTCGGATCTTGCCTTATATTTCTTATGGTGTGCTTGTTGGACCAGGTTCTAGGGTTTTGGTTCCAAAGATGGAGACTTTATGAGCAAGTAGTCTCCATTGGACTAGATCTATCATATTCCAGTCTATTTGAGTTGTATGTTCATAAAAATGTAATCTTGGATGTAAATATTGAGCCATGCATGAGATCTAGATCTTTGGAGGAGAAAAGAAAGGTGTTAGAGGGTGTAGGAGCCTTTACAGCCACGCCAAGGCTTTAAGGTTCTGACTTTATGGGATAAGAGGCTTAAGGAGAGCCAGATCTGGAAGTTGAAGGAGTGTCTTAACCATTTAAGACCAAAATTCATGGTATGGCTTAATCTGGGACTTACACTGGGCGTAACTCTCAATATGCGCAGCGTAAGGGGTTAAGACCCCCAATTATGGTTCATCGATGTATGCCCCGCGTACTGTTGTCTGTTGACTTTTGTTGACTTTTAGGGTTTTGGTCAACATGTGGACTGTGAGTTAAGGATGGGTGAAATGGTCTTTTACCCCTCTGTGGGATAATGAAAAGGGTGTAGCCTAGTCTTGGAAGCCTATATTAATTAGGATAATATTTCATTGTGATTAGGCGGGGTCAGGTCGTCGTTTCGAGATTTGGAGATATCGAGCACGTGAGATTCTAGACTTCTTACGAGGTGAGTCTTCTCACTAAACTGTACCCGGAAGGGTATCTATATGTGATCGGAAGGTCGAATATGTTATGAGCTGTATGCATTGTGTATAGTTAAATTAACCGTTGTATGTGCTATGTATGCTGTGCTTGATATGGGCTGGAAGGCATTATGTTATGGGCCGGAAGGCATTTATGTTATGGACCGGAAGGCATTGTGATGTGGACCGGAAGGTCGATGCGGGTAGGACCGGAAGGTTTACCGGGTCGGGATGGAAGTCCCCTGAGACACATGGACCGGAAGGTCATGGCCTGGAAAGGCGTATGTGTGTAAGTAGTATTTTGGGGAACTCACTAAGCATTTATGCTTACAGTTGTTGTGTTATGTGTTGCAGGTACTAGCGAGGACTGTGGGAAGGTGCCGGCGTGATCTGTATGTGCTATGTATGCTGTGCTTGATATGGGCTGGAAGGCATTATGTTATGGGCCGAAAGGCATTTATGTTATGGACCGGAAGGCATTGTGATGTGGACCGGAAGGTCGACGCGGGTAGGACCGGAAGGTTTACCGGGTCGGGACGAAAGTCCCCTGAGACACATGGACCAGAAGGTCATGGCCTGGAAAGGCGTATGTGTGTAAGTAGTATTTTGGGGAACTCACTAAGCATTTATGCTTACAGTTGTTGTGTTATGTGTTTCAGGTACTAGCGAGGACCGTGGGAAGGCGCCGGCGTGATCTGTACACACTAACGGAGGATTTATTTTATGATCTTGCTGATTTGACATGTTTTGTATTATGATATGATACATTGGATTTTTATGGCTTGATTTGGATGAAAACATGTTTTAAGAAATGAAAATTTTGTTTTGAAAATTCACGTTGTTACACATATGGTGTAATTGAACTATTCAAGGCATCTAGGTTATTAAAAATTCAAAATTAAAACTATTTAATTAATTTTTAAGTTATGAACCCACGAGATGCATCTTTTGAAACCTTTCAATTACTACAGTTAATGTTTTCATAATTTGAGACTTTTCAAATACCAAAACTAGAGGGCAAAGTTTGTAACTATTGAAAACCTTTTCATTTCCATAACTTATGAGTTTAATGTCATTTTAATGGATGAGACCTTTCATGTTCCATAACTTGAGGACAAGTTATGGAAGTCATTAAAAAACATTTAGATCAATTTTAACATATAGAATTATCATATAATCCAGGATTGATCTAATTTAACTCATCAGGCAAGATAATTCATATCAACAATTTACAAGTAACTTTGTTTATCATATAACCAACAATTATCTTAAATCTTTGACAATTATATTTTTATTGGATGAGTATAATCATTACCATACCAACAAATCAAAATTTATGAACTAAAACATTTTGTGGTAATGATCCTAATCCAAAACAGGCGAAAATCATGAAAATATGCCATCAGAAGAATCTACTCGACGAGTACAAGAACTGGACTCGTCGAATTGCTCTTTTACTGAGTCGAATCGTTGAGTCAGGCATTGGACTCGACGAGTTAATCAGTCAGAGGCCAGAAAATCAGTTTTTTCAGCTTTGAAAATTAACAAGCATCAAATATAACCTAAAACAATCCTAGTCTCTGATACCATTATTAGGTTTTGAGCACTATAACACTCCTATGGTGCACATGCAACCCAGATGCTTTGGATCTATGTTTTCTCTAATTATACATGGGATAAATTTTCCAAAGCATGAAGCCTACAACTAGCATACAATTTTGGTACATGAATCATAAAACAAGTTAGAATAATACCTCTTAATTGTAGCTTGTAGTTTTGGCCTTTCAAGAGCTTAGCACCTCGAGTGTGATGCCACAAATGGTTCACAAACACCATGAACAAAGGAGGACTTTGAGAGAGAGGTTAAACACCACCAATATCGACTAGGGTTCTCTTAGAACACTTAGTGTCACGATTTTGGCTAAGGGCAACATTTATATAGTGTAGGATTCTAAGAGTCATGGGTAAACCCTAATCCATACACTTAGGTTATGATCTATATCTCATGTGGGCTAAATCTTCATGGATACTTACATAAAACTTAGCCCATCATGGATCAATAGCCCAAACAACGCTTAAAAGCCTTCAACACATCAGGTTCTGTAAGAGCTAACTGATCCCACAAATCTGACATAGTTTCATAAAATTCTTCAACACTGAGATTGTTTTGTTTGAGGGTTCGAATATCAAACTCTAACTAATACTGGTTTGCAAAGTTAGACTGAGTATACAACTTAGCCAAGTGATTCCAAACCTCCTTTGTTGTGCCATGCTTCGCTAACTGACTATCAATAGACTGGATAACAGAATTATTAATCCAAGTAATGATCTTGGAGTTATTAGTCTCCTATGAATCCAGTAAGGTTGCATAATTAGCAGCCTTCTCATCTGTTGGTTTCTTCCTGTCACATGTAACAATCCCCCATATAGTCTTGCCTCGTAAGAAATTCATCATAACATAACTCCAATGGGCATAGTTATTACCATCGAGTTGAATCCTAATGGACTGAAGAGAATTATCTCTTGGGGCCATATTCCAATATCAGTCAAACGAGAATAACCAAAACAACAGCAAATATGAATAACAACAGCAACAATCAAAATCTCAAAATCAACAAAACCAATAGACAAAACGAAACCCTTGAAGTCGTTGAAACGAACAAATCAAATCAAACTGAATACATAAACGAGCAAGAAAACCATACCCAAAATTGAAAAAAAAAATACTTGAATAGTGTTCATGAATAGTAATTTCGATGAATAGTGTTGGTGAATCGCAACTTATGAACAGTACCTTCGATGAACAGTAAGTTTAATGAATAGTGATTCGATGAACAGTACTTCGATGAATTGTTTCGTGCCTGCTACAACTTAACCCCAACAGAAAATACAAATGATCAACCAAGCTCTAATACCATGTAAACTAACAAGTGAATGACATATAACGGCTTGGGTTTCATATTATTATCAAAGAGAAGTACAAATAAAATGAAAGGGAAAGACATAATATATAGACTAGCTAATTAGGGTTTCCTAGCTAAAATGCCCAATCATAAAATCCAATACAAGATAAAACCCAAAATCTTATTAGGCTAACAGCTCAATTAATCGTACAACTGTATTTGAGAATTTATTTGGTGAGCAAAAGGTCCCATTAACACATGAGTTTTTTTAATTAAATGTAACACCCCTTCCATGAACTAATTTAAAACCTTTAATAGAATATTTTAAAATAATTTTCAGCGAATGATTCCGAAAAATTTTCTGAAAACATAAATTTCCAAAATAAAGTTTGGAAGAACATAACATGCTAGAGTGTAACAATAGTAATCAAAACAAAGGTTTAAAGAGCCAGTGACATGCCCAATTTTACGGCTAGAAAAGACCGGTATTTTTTATGCTTTGTTTTTAAAATCAAAGTTATCTTTTAAAGAAAACAGTTGCGGAATTTGTCCCAAAACAAAATGTGATAAGAATTCATCAAAGCATTTCTTTAAAGAAATGTATTTTTCATTAAATAACAAAATTTCGGGATGTCATGTTTCGATACTGACCAAAAGCATAAACAATATAAAATAGACCTTACAACAGTTATTTATAACTACTGATCTATAATCCAAAATCTCTCGTCAAGTCCACCAACTTATACTCTTGTGCCATTACCTGTAATGCAAATAAAACTGAGTGGGTCAGGCTTGGGAACCTGGTGAGCATATAGGGTTTTCGACCCACAATAATATAATTATTATATTCAACCATCAACCAGTCAACCCAATTACCCATCTCCGTTATCTTCTTTATTTCACATGGTTTTACCATAACAATTCAACTATCCTTAATTCATTCATTCCTAAGGATTGACCTAAGGAATTGGCACAAAATCCATTCCTACATAAGGCACATCTACCAACATCATCCTTTAAGCGCCTCTTCTAGGATTACGTCATACACTATGAGGCGCGGCTGCCAGGTTAATGACATTCTCTTTTTAGGCGCATCTGCCTACATTATCCTATAAGCGCATCCGCCAGGATTATCCTATAAGCGCATCTGCTAGTATTATGACATTATCTATTTGGTGCATCTACCAATATTATTCTTAAGCGCATCTGCTAGTATTATGACATTCTCTAATCGGTGCATCTGCCAATATCATTCCTAATCATCTTTCATACCTCATCATTTACCTCACTATTTTATTACATATCAATTATCTCATCTACCCACGTTCTACCCAACATATTTGTAGATATAAAATACATATACATTTTAACTCGTTTAAAAACTATATAAAACATCCATTCCACACTCATCTCAAATAAACAACAAAATATAAACACATAGCATGTATTTTATAGCAAATACTTCATATTTATGTCTTAGAAGAAAATAACCACACACTCACACATATAAACAACAATATATATACACATAGCACGTATTTTATAAAATACTTCATATCTATGTGTAAGATGAAAGTGACTATACACTTACTTGATTAGATGATTCTCGGACAGCACTACGGCTCGTAAAGTAGTATTTTGCAGTAAAACTGGAAGATCTTCACACATCGAGCTTCTTGCAGGCAGAGCTTCAGCTCGAAAGATCTTCTAGGGATCTTCGAGGTTCAAGATTTTCTTCAGGTCTCAGGATGATACCGGGGCTTCGGGGGTATAAAATAGGGCTTAGAGAGGGTATTGGGAGTGGGAGAGAAGAGATTGAGCAACCAAACTCGATTTCCCCTTGAATTCTATTTATAGGGCCATTTTTTTGGATTCACGTCTTGAGTTCAATAGTCATCAGGTGTGTGATATGTGCATATTTAGTGTGTATTAAGTGTAGTTTATTATTCATATATTAGCTAAATTGTTGCATATTATGGATAAAAGGTACTTAAAAGTGTTAAATTATGTTTTTCAGTCCAAAGATGAAGCTCGGAAGCAAAAGGAAGCAAGAGAAGCGGTTAGGAGCTCAAGAGTGGAAAGAAGAAAGAAAACACCCATAAAAGGCTTCTACTCGTCGAGTCTGACCCTGACTCGACGAGTCCGGTCGCGGATTCAGAAAGATAAGCATTCGGAAGTCAAGATAGTTATCGGATTACGACTAATGTGAGAGGAACTCGTCGAGTCACCATATGACTCAACGAGTCGGAACGCATATAAAAGGATAACTCTACAATGCGAGAAGGGGAAATTCTGGGAAGTTTCAGAAGTGCTTAGCTGCGAATAAGAAGCCAGAAGAACCCTAGAAGTCGACCAAAGAGGCTAGAATCCAATCCTGGGAGTAATTAAGGCATAATTTCACCATTCTACTTAATTCTTTTGTTTTGTCAACATGATTAAGCAACTTGAACTCATTTGTTTGTTGTTATTTACCTTAGTTATGAACTAATTTCTTTAGACTTCTGTTTAGGAATACAAAGTTGACAATATGGTTTGATTGATTGGTAGGATTAATTCCAAGTTGGTGATTAATTGTTATTTTAGCTTGCTAAAGAACCTTGTGTATGAATGATAATTTATTTTCTGTTAATAGGAAGATAATTGATTAGCATGAACATCTATTGATTATCAACCTCATATGATATGTGACCACTATATCATATGTCTAGGATTAATGAATATGAAACTAGGATTAATAAGGAAATTGAGTAAATTCATGTGCAAGCTTGTAAGATGACCATCGAACAAGAGGCTAATTAAGAATAACAAATTAATTAGCTATTGCAAGTCTAACTTAACCCGAATAATTAATCTAGTAAATATAATTAAATTAAGCAATTGGCCACTGTTTGAATTAGTTTATTTGCTAAGGATTAGGGTAGTGAACACAAACTTAATCACTTGAATCGGTAACCAATGAAAGAATTAATCCATTGCACTATTACCTTAAAGTCAACCATAAAGTTAACCGAGTTGAACTAAACAGAAGTTTATTTCCCATTATTGAATCTAGTTAATTTGTTCTTTTCTAGTCTTGCATTAGTTTTAGTTAGTAAGTTTCTAGTCTTGTAAAACTAGAGAAAAAACCCTTATTTGCTAAAGTAACTTAGATGGAATTAGTTTTTAATTTAAATTGCCGTTCCCTGTGTTCGATACCCTGCTCATTTAGCTATACCACAATTGATAGGTTCACTGCCTTTTGTGTGTTATTTGATAATTAAAGTAGGATTAAAACTAAGTGAGTTTTACACACATCAGTGTGTCATTGCAACTTGCGTATGTCATGATCCAAAAGTCATAAATACTGAGTTCACGTCGTGAACACTATATTCACATCGTGAACTCTGACAGTTTTGGGGTTTCGCGCCCTGAACTTCAGAAATTCATAACTTTCGCATACAAAATCTGTTTTCGATGTTCTTTATATCCACGAGTAGGTGAGATCATACTCTACAAGTCTCGTTTAGACTTCGTCGGCTAATTTTGATTTTATTTTTATTATATTATATTTAGTAGGCCGGGACAGGAAAACTCCGTTAGAAATCCATAACTTCTTCGTCTGACGTCCGTTTTCGTCTGTCTTTTTACCGTTGGACTACTATCGATGAGATATTCTATTCTTGTTTAGATCGTTTCGGCTTGAAATCACTCGATCTCATATTCGAACTTCGGGCTGCATACTGCTAATGCTGAAACTTCAAAAAATCATAACTTCCTCATACGAAGTCAGATTTAGACGTTCTTTTTATGCACACTCTCGGTTTAACGTATTCTACGACTTTCATTTAGATAGATAAGGCCAAATATCTCTCTAATGTAAATTCACTATTAACGTCGCGCTGTGTCATGCCCGTGCTGTCGCGAAATTTCGACAGGTCATAAGTTCTTCGTTATAACTCGGATTTCGATGTTCTTTATATGTACGGAACCTTTGTAACATATAATACAACTTAGTTAAGATTATTTCTTTAAAATAATCTTCCATCAAAAATTCAGTTTTGATGCTTATTGACCTTAAATTGACTAGCCCTAATCTACGGGCATCACAATTATATCCCCCTTAGGATGATTACGTCCCGGAATCATCAACGAAACAGGGCTTGAATAAGGATTCCATATGTTAACTTTCCATCCTAATTAATAACCGTGATGCTCAATCTTACATCTGCTCTTCATACTATGTTGGACTTTCAATCGTAACCTTCAAGTTACAAAATAAATCCTTATTGTGGACTCCTTCTTCTTATTAGGATAAATACATTCCTTTATCTATTGTAACAGGCCGTGGGTCGTGTCTCGATGACCTCTCATCGTAGTCAGACTCAATTTGATATGAACACTAGGGTTGGAATAACAACCATCTTAGTAGTCATTACCGAAACAATGGTAATGACATACTTGAATAAAATGAGACCAATCACTAGCTTCTTAGTAACCTTTTGACTTTCCCTGATCTAAGCGTGAGTCCTGTGCTTCCAGTAGTATAGATCTCTACTACTATTCACACATACTCATACTCGTCCCAAGTATTTTCTCGCAGTCCACAAGTCCTAAAATTACAAAACAATTTAACACATGCGAATGTGTCCAATTAATCATACAAATTTTCCTAGAATCTACCAGCACTTCTTTAATGCGCATCTTCACTCATCAATTCTACTTCAACTCGGCTGGTGGTGGAAATTCCAGATGATGGGACAAATTCAAGAATTACACCAATCGTTCCATCATCCTGCCAATCGAAGGTGTACTTTAGACGTACCGTACTCCTCTAAACATTTCGTTATTATTAGACATATTCTAAAGACAAGATACCACTTATGACATCTTCCGATAGGTGTCATTCACTATCATAAGCCTTTTCCTTTCCTCCATTTACTTAATTCTCTACGAGTCTTCACCATGACGTTTTGTACATCCAAGCAGAGTTCGATGTGTAGAGCGAGAATTTAAGATAAGAAAGCTTTATTTACAATAAACGTATAAATCTCCTTATCACTCTAAAATGTTTACATGCTAGTTCTAATTTCGCAGTCATACACTTAGAATCCTAAACACATAAGGTTTCCAGATCTGGTCGGCAACTGACCATAGGTCCGAACAAACAATTTCATATATCGCAAATATATAGCATTTAGCACATAAAAGCATTTTAGGCATCTTTCCTAAAATATACTAGTGCTCGTGTCTAAAATATGGTAGACACTCATCTCACAATCATCACTTAGCATTCTAAGTTTGAGTCTAGAAATTTCCTACAAATTCCTAGTTCGCTTAAACTAATGCTCTGATACCAACTGTGACATCTCCAATTTCACGGCCAGAAAAGACCGGTTTTGTTTATGCTTTGTTTTTAAAATCAAAGTTATCTTTTAAAGAGAACAGTTGTGGAATTTATCCCAAAACAAATTGTGATAAAAATTCATCAAAACATTTCTTTAAAGAAATGTATTTTGTGACATCCCCATTTTCTCAGCCAGAAAAGACCGATTTTGTTTATGCTTTATAAAAATCAGAGTACCTCTTTTAATAAAAATGTTGCGGAATTTGTTCCCAGTAAAACATGATAAATACGTTATCAAAGCATTTCCGAAGAAAAGTATTTTTATTCATTTTAAAACATTTGAGATGTCATCGTCAATACAGAAACATAAGCATAAACAGAACTTACATTCATTATCACTAGTGATTTATATCTCATTAATCTCTCAGTGTAATGTGACTTCATATCAAGACCTGTGATATAAATAAACTGAGTGGTTCAGGTTAGGAAACCAGGTGAGTACATAGCGTTTTCAACCCACAATAATATAATTATTATGTTTAATTATCAAACAGTTACCCCAATTATCCATCCCCATTATCTTCTTTACTCTTAAGGATCTACCCTAAGAATAAGCTATTTCTCGTTCATTCATTCCTAAGGATTATCCTAAGGAATAGGTACGAAGTCCATCATTGTTAATGACACAACTGTCAAGCACAGCTGCTAGTTCTATCACTTAGGTGCAGCTGCCAAAATTGTGACATTCTATGTGAGGCGCAACTACCAGTATTGTCCTTTGAGTACAACTGCTAGGGTTATCTCGTTTATTGACAGTATCGTTTTTGAGAGTCCACTCGCAATACATGTCAATGGGTTTTTAGAGTACACCGGTGAACACATCGTTCACAACACCTACAGGTTGCGAGCCTGCTAGTATTCCAATGGACTGTCTAGAATAGTCTGTGGTTGTCATCCATACTCTGCTAGATGACGGGGCCAGCATTTGGGAACAAGGATTCTCATATCGTCCACCTCTCACCCTTACCTCATGGTCTATATCACCTCTCAACTCACCATCCAACTCATATTTCATCTACCCATGTTTTACCCAACATATTACGTAGATATAAATACATATACAGTTTAAATCATATAAAACTTGTATAAATTCTTTCATCCAGCATAGATAGCAAGTATACAGATAATATGCACACATAACACGTAGTTTATATAAAATACTTCATATCTATGTGTAAGATGAAAGGGACCATGTACTCACAACATATAATTTATATTAAATACTTCATATCTATGTGTAAGATGAAAGTAACTATGCACACACAACATGTAATTTATATTAAATACTTCATATCTATGTGTAAGATGAAAGTAACTATGCACTCACTTGAAAAAGATGGTGATTCCGAACTCAGACAGTGCTTAGCTTAAAAATAATTTCCTTCGACGAAATCTAGTATTATTACCACTAGAGTTTAGTCTATTATTCGCCGAGACTAATTAATAGTCTAGTTATTATTACTATTATATAAGCGTTAAACAATACTTATATAACCAATACTAATAGCCCAAGTACTTATTATAAGTTCCTAATAACGTTACTATAATTAAATAAAAGCTACATTAAAAATAGCGTAGGCGTAGCTCACTTACAACGGGTTTTTTTATAAAAAACCGGGCTTTGCTTGGAACAACGTTCCCTAGGCGAAAATCTATTCTTCTTGGAGCCGTCGAGCACTCTGGGGCTTCCACCTTATGCTAGGGAGGTTCCCTAGGCTTTTCGGGGGGGGGGGGGGGGGGGGGGTTTCGGGGCTAGAGAGAGAGTAAAGAGAAGAAAGAATGGGAAAGGTGTGAAGAAAATGAGAGTGGGAGAGGTTCTATTTATAGGGTGAAATGTGGCTGAACTTGGTGCCACATGTCACCATCTAGTGGCAAGACTTGGGGAGAAAGCAATGACCAAGATTGTATCATATCACCCATTTTCGCACAACACACTTCTGACTTTTAAAATCCGTAACTTTCACATAGGACCTCCATTTTTGACGTTCTTTATATCCACGCGTAGGTAAAAATAAGATCTACAACTTTCATTTTGACTCCATCGTCTAATTCTCGACCGATCTTAAATTTAACAGTATAAGGAGATTATACTATTAAATGTTCACATAAAATTCATAACTTCTACATACGGACTCTGTTTTTGTTTGTATTTTTACCGTTGATTTCCTACTAATGAGATCTTCAATTCTCATTTAGGTCGCATAGCCCAAAAACCGCTCGATCTAAAATTCGAGTTTCAAGTTGTGCACTACTAAGCCAAATCTTAGAAAATTCATAACTTCGTCATACGAAGTCAGATTTGGACGTTCTTTTTTTATATGTTCTTGGTTTAACGTATACTAAAACTTTTGTTTATATTTCTAAGGCTAAAAAGTTCTCTATCGTAAATTCGCTATTTACGTCTCCCGGTGTCATGCCGGTTTTGCCGTAAAATTTCGACGGACCATAACTTCTTTGTTATAACTCGAATTTTGGCGTTCTTTATATGTATAGAACCCTTGAAACGTATTCTACAGCTTGGTTAAGGTTATTTATTCTAAATAATCTTTTGTCTAAAAGTCGTTTTCGACCCCTATTATCTCTAGATTGACTAGCCCGGATCTACGGGGGTTACATATTTTTCATTAAATAACAAAACCTCGGGATGTCATGTTCCGATACTGACCAAAAGCATAAACAATATAAAATAGACCTTACAACAGTTATTTATAACTACTGATTTATAATCCAAATCTTTCGTCAAGTCCACCAACTTATACTCTTGTGCCATTACCTGTAATGAAAAGAAAACTGAGTGGGTCTGGCTTGGGAGTCTGGTGAGCATATAGGGTTTTCGACCCAAAATAATATAATTATTATATTCAACCATCAACCAATCAACCCAATTACCCATCCCCGTTATCTTCTTTATTTCTCAAGGTTCTACCCTAAGAATTCAATTATCCTTCATTCATTCATTCCTAAGGATTGACCTAAGGAATTGGCACAAAATAAATTGATACATAAGGCGTATCTACCAACATCATCATTTAAGTGCCTCTGCTAGGATTACGTCATACACTATGAGGCGCGGCTGCCAGGTTAATGACATTCTCTTTTTAGGCGCATCTGCCGACATTATCCTATAAGCGTATCTGCCAGGATTATCCTATAAGCGCATCTGCTAGTATTATGACATTCTCTATTTGGTGCATTTACAAATATTATTCTTAAGCACATCTGCTAGTATTATGACATTCTCTAATCGGTGCATCTGAAAATATCATTCCTAATCATCATTCATACCTTATCATTTACCTCACCATTTTATCACATACCAACTATCTCATCTACCCATGTTCTACCAAATATATTTGTAGATATAAAATACATATACAGTTTAACTCATTTAAAAACTATATAAAACATCCATTCCACACTCATCTCAAATAAACAACAATATATAAACACATAGCATGTATTTTATAGCAAATACTTCATATTTATATGTTAGAAGAAAATAACCACACACTCACACATATAAACAGCAATATATATACATATAGCACGTATTTTATAAATTACTTCATATCTATATGTAAGATGAAAGTGACTATACACTCACTTGATTAGATGATTCTCGGACAACACTACGGCTCGTAAAGTAGTATTATGCGGTAAAATTGGAAGATCTTCACACATCGGGCTTCTCGTAGGCAGAGCTTCGGCTCTGAAACTCTTTTCTTCTAGGGATCATCGAGCTTCAGGACTTGCTTCGGGTCTCGGGATGATACCGGGGGTTTGGGCGTATAAAATAGGGCTTAGAGAGGGTACTGAGAGTGGTAGAGAAGAGATTGAGCAACCAAACTCGACTGCCCCTTGAATTCTATTTATAGGGCCATTTTTCTTGATTCACGTCGTGAATCTTAAATATTCACGTCGTGAGTTGAATAGTCATCAGCTGCGTCATTGCAACTTGCGTCTGTCAGGCTCCAGAAGTCATAAATACTGAGTTCACGTCGTGAACACTGTATTCACGTCGTGAACTCTGACAATTTTGGGGTTTCGCGCCCCGAAGTTCAGAAATTCATAACTTTCGCATACAAACTCCGTTTACGACGTTCTTTATATCCACGCGTAGGTGAGATTATGCTCTACAAGTCTCGTTTAGACTTCGTCGACTAGTTTTGAATTTATTTTTATTATATTATTTTTAGTAGGCTGGGACAGAAAAACTCCGTTAGAAATCCATAACTTCTTCGTCTGTCGTCCGTTTTCGTCTGTCTTTTTACCGTTAGACTACTATTGATGAAAAATTCGATTCTCGTTTAGATCGTTTCGGCTAGAAATCACTCGATCTCATATTCGAACTTCGGGCTGCATACTGCTAATGCTGAAACTTCGAAAAATCATAACTTCCTCATACGAAGTCAGATTTAGACGTTCTTTTTATTCACGCTCTCGGTTTAACGTATTATACGACTTTCATTTAGATCGATAAGGCCAAATATCTCTTTAACATAAATTCACTATTTACATCGCGCTGTGTCGTGCCGGTTTTATCGCAAAACTTCGACAGGTCATAACTTCTTCGTTATAACTCGGACTTCGGCGTTCTTTATATGTATAGAAGCGTTGTAACATATAGTACAACTTATTTAATATTATTTCTTCAAAATAATCTTCCATCAAAAAGTCAATTTTGACGCTTATTGACTTTAAATTGACTAGCCCTAATCTATGGGCGTTACAGAGCCTTTATAATAATCATAAGATCTTTTTAATGTCTAAAGCTTATTAATCTTCTACGCTTCCGACAGCATCCACTAACTTACAAAAAATTATCAACGTAGTGGGTTATGTTATAGGAAGCCTAGTGAGTACAATCACAAGGTTAGACATTAAACAGATAACATATGAATAAACACTCGATTCATATCCAAATGTACAACATTATCAAAATCAACAAAATATTACCAAAACCCAAATTGGATATAAAACCTAGCATAGGTCAAAGTACATAGTCATAAACGTCAATTATTATATAACTTCACAAGTGATTAAAAATGAAAAATCGTTTACCTTAGTTTAGAATTTCTCAATAATAACAACCCAAACAAGATCTTAAAGATCAATAAGTACTTACATGAGTAAAAAAGCATTAAACTTGGGAAGAAGCAAGTAACACCGAACTAGATAAAAACAAATAATATTATAAGTATAAACATGCAAAATGCTTCTAAAATGCAAGCCAAGTCAATCTTAAGTCTAATTTATCACCATAAAGACTTTATGTCTAAACTCTCGATCTGACCACAGAGCACCATAAATCACCAAATATCACACAAGTCATATATATATATATATATATATATATATATATATATATATATATATATATATATATATATATATATATATATATATATATATATATATATATATATATATATATATATATATATATATATATATAAATATATATATATATATATATATATATATATATATATATATATATATATATATATATATATATATATATATATATATAGCACCATAAATCACCAAATATCACACAAGTCATATATATATATATATATATATATATATATATATATATATATATATATATATATATATATATATATATATATACTATTTCAAGAATGCTTGAGAATTCAAATGTCACCTAAGAGTACCATACGACGTGTCAAAATTCTAATAAGTGATTCACCAAGCCATTTATCTTCCTCCCTCGATCAATCATTCCATAACTGCAAGCTTATCAAAACCACACTCTATCTTAGAATATGTTAATTATGATAACTTTTCTAAATCTCATTGTGCTTTCTTATCAACTATCACCTCAACTGAAAAACCTAAAAGTTTCCTATAAACTTCAAAAGATTCGAACTGGTAAGAAGCAATGATGATGGAAATCCAAGCTTTAGAGGAAAATGGCTCTTGGATGTTAACCAATATCCCACCTGGAAAGAAAGCAATTAAATCAAAATAAGTATACAAGAAAAAATTTAAACCAAATGGAGAAGTAGAAAGATACAACGCATGTCATGTATTGTAATGATACACGCAAGTTAAGTATATCGATTCCCATCAAACATTTGCCGCCGCTGCAACACTTGTTACCGTTAGATTTTCACTCACAGTAGATGCTAAAAGACAGTAGGAAGTGCATAAGTTGGATGTCAACAATGCATTTCAAAATGGTGATTTACACAAAGAAGTTTACATGAAGGTCCCTCAAAGGGTTTTTCAAAACTTAAGAATATCACGTTTGCAAGTTAGAAAAGTCTATAAATTGCTTAAAACAAACCTCCAGAAATTGGTATGAAAAGTTCACTAGCTCTTGTAGACAATCACCTTAAACAATCGAAAACAGATAATTCTTTGTTTATTTTTAAAATTGAAACTACACGTGTGGTTACGTGTGGTTGCTCTCATATATATTCATGACGTTTTTCCATGGGAAACGATGGAGACAAAATACAAGAAGTTAAAACTAAATATCTACAATCTTTGATCATGAAAATGTGGTTTTACGTTAAGTTCAATTTCTCAAAGCAAATTATTAACAAAGGATTTATGATTTATGATGCGGTTTTTTTAAGGAAATTGCTATTTAATGCATATAAGCTTTTATACATGGTTTGGGGATTTGTAAAAATGGAAATATATACACTAAATTACATACATAGAATTTGTGTTTAGTAATTTTTTTCTTATAGTTATTGGCATGTGGATTAGAGTTTAAAATAGTAAAAAAAAATCATAAAGAAAGAACCTCAAAATAACCCTATTTTATACTATTTGATTAACGGATTTTATAATCCATGTAATTCATTTTTTAATACATAATCGAACCGAGCTTTATATGGTACATAATCTAGTCGAGTCGAACTCAAAAAAACATCTATTACTTTACTAATATTCCGTTATATTTGTATTAGGGTGTTGGTTACTTCCTTTATTTTGTCTTTTTGTCGAGAGATAAATCGGATGTTTGATTGTATATCTCGATGGATGGGGAGATAGTGTAATGCTTTGAAAAATTAGAAGTTTTTTATTATATATATATATATATATATATATATATATATATATATATATATATATATATATATATATATATATATATATATATATATATATATATATATATATATATATATATATATATATAGGAAAAGTGAATATACATTACAGTCTCACAAAAACCATAGTTATTGTTTGTTTTTCTTTTTTAATATAAATTTATCAGGTTTTTTTTGTTAGTTTTTGCTATAAATGTTTATTAATTTTTTTACAATTTGGTCAACAATTCGTGATGCATCTTTTGGCACCAAAATATACAATAGCTTAGAAAACAATTAATATTTCCTTGCAATCATATTAAATACATAGTTATAATTCGAAAAAGAATGTTAATCTACATCCTAACAGGAGCACCACACATCCAAAAGAAGCAAAATTATAGATGAAAGAAGCAGAGCAAACACCAAAATGAGCAGCAACTAATAATCAAAAGTTGCAGCCAACCAAAGGTAGAAACAAGGGCAAAAAATTCAACAAACTGGAAGAAGGCTTGAAAACATAATACATAAAACAAAGTGACCATTACATACTTGATACAATGTTTACTTTCACATTTTTTTTTCTAATTAAAGGCATTGTATAAATGTAACATCCGGAATTTCAGGTATTATATTTATTCTTTTTATTTTGAGTTTTGAAGAGGAACTCGGCGGGTTGGTGCGTAGACTCGCCGAGTAGAGACGCGATTTCTCATCCGGATTAATGACCGGACTCGACGAGTCACATTGATGGACTCGGCGAGTCAGCGCTGTTTAATGAAACCCTAATTTCTCGGGTTTGGGGCCTATTTAAAGGGCCTTATGGCCGTCATTTGTGCTCACCATTCCATAGAGAGAAACCCTAGAGTGCTTGAGCGTTTTGAGAGAGAAAGGAAGCCATTCTTGACCTTTGTGGTGTTGTTTAGCAAGAAGAAGGAGGTCCTAACCAAGAGGAAGCAAAGGAGGTTGCTATTCTGTGGATTTGAAGCTAAGATCATCACATTTGAGGTTTTAATTCGGCTCATCTTCTGTTTTATGAAGTATATTTGGTTTTAGGGTTTCTTATGGCCTTTGTTAGGTTGATTTGATGTCCAAATAGTCCCTTTCTAGTGATGAGGCCTTGGATCTGGATCCATAGAGGTCCAGAGAGCCTCACTCATCAAGCTTTATGAAGAGCAATGGAGGTTATGACCTTGAGTTGTGGTATTTGGGGCTAAATCATCATATATGGTCATATAGATGTTGCATGTACATCAAGATAGCGACTTTACGTGATAAATAAGCTTGGAAGGACTGGATCTATGAGTTAGTGAAACAGATCTGACCTCAGAAGGTCGTTTGGGGTTGTGCATGGAATGCACTCGCCGAGTCCATTGGTAGACTCGACGAGTTGGTGCGGGTTGTTCATAGATTTCAAACCAGGGGTTGAGTAACCGAGTTGGGTGAGTGACTCGGTGATTCGGAAGGGACTCAGAGGAAATGGGGTCCTCGTAGGGACTCGGCGAGTCCACGCCAGACTCGACGAGTCGGGGTTGACCATTGACCAAAGTTGACCGGTGTTGACTTGATAGAGTTAGTCAACCTTAATTAGGAAGTGTTAATTAGAGATGTATTGTGTTATAGGAGGACTATAACTCGGGAGATTGAGCACTAGTGATTTAAGGGATTTACGAGTTACCGAGATACGCGAGGTGACTCTTCTCACTATACTTTACCTGGAGTAGGTAAATAGAGTTATGTGATACAGTGCTTTATATATATTGTTTCTTGTACTGCATTCTTCTATGTGATTTATGCTGTGCATGCTTGCAGAGTTAGAACCTGAGGGTTCACAGAGTTTGGGTGCACGGACCTACAAAGTTATAGCCTCGAGTGGCTAATATGTGTTATATGTGGTATTTTGGGGAACTCACTAAGCTTTGTGCCTACAGTGTTTTGTGTTATGTGTTTCAGGTACTAGTGAGGAACGCGGGAAGGCGCCGGCTTGATCAGTACACACATGGGATTTTATGATACGAGATCTTGGGATATTGTTATATGTTATACAATGAGTTTCAAACAATGATGTTTTTATGATTTACAAATGAATTATGTTTTTATAAATGCGAAAAATTATTTTGGAAATTTACGGTGTTACAAGTTGGTATCAGAGCCTTGGTTTGAGGGATTCGGGTACACCTTCGGGAGTATTTGAACTTAAACTGAGGATTTGGAAAATATTTTCAAAAGAGAACCAAATTTTCTAAAAGAAGTAAAAGATTTTTAGAGAAACACAGAGCAGAAACGTGTGTACGATCAGTCAGCGCCCGAACGGTGATTTCCCAAAATACCCTTATATTATATGTTTATGAGATTGATATGATGTAGTCTCTTGCTAGAGTGGGCTAGGTATTCCTATTAGGACTAGAGTGACCTGATTTGTGATGCCTTAGCCTAGGGAGAGGTGAGCTGCTATGAGATGCTTGAGAGTGAATAGGTAGCAGCGAGGAGCTTATGAGAGATCTGTTAGAGAGTGGATTATGCATAGTAGAGTACTTGGGATTTGGGATCCGAAGAGGAGGACTTGGGGTGTATACTGATATGGTCCGGATAGTAGTATTGGGCCCGTACTACTGAAAACACCGGGTCGGTGTACGGTCCAAGTAAGAATCTTTGGGATGCCAGGGATCAAGGAGGGATGAGTTATTGAGTGCGAGTATACTCGAGTGAATTTCTAATATATCGTACGTTGTATTTCAGAGGTAGATCATGGTGAGGACACGTCTTATGCCAGAGAGCAGTGGGGCTAGTGATGAGGAGATCCGCCGGATCATCCATGAGGAGGTGGCTGCAGCCATCAGGGCAGAGATACCAGAGATGTTCGGGTCTATTAAGACCACGTTGATTGAGACTTTTGACGAGCGTTATGCTGCTCTTTTTGAGGCTGTTGTTGCAGCGGCTACCACATCTATTGCTACTGCGAGGCCGAAGGGTGGTGATGCGTTGTTGTTCCGAGAGTTCAGCAACACGAAGCCACCAGAGTTTGATGGGACGCAGGATCTGATTGCGGCGATGAGATGGGTGTCTGATATTGAGGATTGTTTCTACACATGCTCGTGCCCGGAGCACTTGAGGGTTTGATTTCCACTGAACCAGCTTCGCCTGGGGGCGAAGGACTGGTGGAAGTTCACGACAACACACTATTCTCCAGCAGAACTTGCTGCGGTGACCTGGGAGAGGTTTACCACCATGTTTTGTGATGAGTACGTTCCTCCGGTGGAACGGGATCGGTTGGCACAAGAGTTTTTGACCCTCAAGCAGGGTACAAAGTCCGTTACGGTTATCACTAGGATGTTTCATGAGAGGGCGATGTTCTGCCCTGAGCACATATCATCTGAGCAGGCACGTATGAGCCGTTATTTGAGTATTTTGCGGAGGGATATTCGGGAGTTTGTGGCGAACTCCTCGTACCGGACATTTGCTGAGCTTTAGGCAAATGCACGGAAGAGGGAGATCGAGCTAGAAACTCAGGCGAGGGAGGAGGCGGAGTCTCAGGGGAGAGATCGGCAACCGGCACAGTCTCAGCCGGCAGCCAAGCAGGCTAAGCCCGCTAATCCCAGAGCAGGGAGCCAGAAGGGTCGCACTTGTGGAAAGTGCGGCAAGGGTCATGATAGAGTTTGTAGAGATGGATCTTGCTACAAGTGTGGCAAGGAGGGGCATATGGCCAAGGACTGCCCCCAAGGGGTTTGCAGTGTGTTTCCACTGCAATCAGACTGGACACCGGAAGGCAGAGTGTCCGCAGTTGCGGGGATCAACTCAGGGAGCACCTCAGGGATCTGCCCCTGCCACCATCAGAGCTACCAAGAGTCGGCCAATGAAGGCCGAGGCGCCAAAGGCACGAGGGAGAGCCTTCCAGTTGACCGCGGAGGAGGTCCGCGCAGCACCCGATGTCGTGGCTGGTATGTATTCTTTCATGTGATTACTTAATGTTTAAGATTTTATGCTTATATTATGATATGCGTAGGTACTTTTCTTGTGAATTCTATACCTGCTTTGATGTTATTTGACTCGGGTGCGAGTCGATCTTTTGTATCGTTGGCTTTCAGTCGGCACATCAGCATTAGTCGAGAGACGTTGAGTCAACCTCTGAGAGATTCCATTGCCGACGAGAGAGCAGTATATGCCACAGAGGTGATTCGAGGATGTGTACTCGAGATTTTCGGTGTAAAGTTTCCTATTGATTTGGTCCCAATTGCGATGGGAGATGTTTGTTTCATCGTAGGCATGGATTGGTTGAGCAGATTTGGAGCAGTTATCGACTGCGAGCGACAGCTGTTGACTATACGAGACCCTAGCAGGGGAGTTATTACGGTGTACGATGAGGGTACACGCTCTGGGTCAGCGTTTTGTTCAGCCGCTAGAGCGAGGCAGTGTCTACAACAGGGCTGTAAGGGATTTGTGGCATACGTAAGGAATACGCGGGTTGATTCAGAGAGGCCGAGGTCAGTTGAGGAGGTTCCGATAGTGCGTGAGTTCCCGGATGTATTTCCAGAGGAGTTTCCGGGTGTGCCTCCCGTGAGGCAAGTAGAGTTCAGTATCGATTTGGTTCCCGGGGCCGCGCCTATCGCCAAGGTGTCTTATCGCCTTACACCTCCAGAGATGCAAGAGTTATCCTCGCAGCTTCAGGAGCTGCTGGGAAAGGGATTTATTCAGCCGAGCAGCTCGCCGTGGGGAGCGCCTATCCTTTTTGTCAAGAAGAAGGATGGTTCACACCGGATGTGCATTGATTACCGGGAGTTGAACTAGCTGACGGTCAAGAACCGTTAGCCGTTGCCGAGGATCGACGATTTGTTCGACCAGTTATAGGGAATATCTTGGTTCTCCAAGATCGATTTGAGGTCTGGATATCATCAGGTAAGGGTGCGAGATGAGGACATCCAGAAGACAGCGTTCAGGACGCGTTATGGGCATTACGAGTTTGTGGTGATGCCTTTCGGGCTCACCAATGCCCCGGCAGTATTCATGGATCTCATGAATCGAGTGTGCAGTCCGATGTTGGATCGGTCGGTGATCGTGTTCATCGACGACATTTTGGTATATTCGATATCTAGAGAGCAGCATGAGGAGCATTTGAGGGAGATCCTCAGAGTTCTGAGATCGGAGAGGCTTTATGCCAAATTCTCCAAGTGTGATTTCTGGTTGCGAGAGGTCCAGTTCCTAGGGCATCTCATTAACCAGAAAGCGATATTGGTCGACCCAACCAAAGTTGAGGCAGTGATGAGTTGGGAGGTGCCGAAATCTCCTTTTGAGATCAGGAGTTTTTTAGGGTTGGCCGGTTATTATCGGAGGTTCATCGGGGATTTCTCCAAGATTGTTGTTCCTCTCACTAGATTGACCCGGAAGGGTGCGGTGTTCAGTTGGGGCCCCGAGCAGCAGGCCTCATTTGGGACTCTTCGTCAGAGATTATGTGAAGCCCCGGTGTTAGCCCTCCCGGAGGGAATGGGGGACTTTGTGGTATACTGTGATGCATCGAACTTGGGGTTGGGAGCGGTGCTGATGCAGAGACGGCATGTGATAGCATACGCATCGAGGCATTTGAAGCCTCATGAGACTAGGTATCCCATCCATGAATTAGAGTTGGGGGCAGTCGTGTTCACCCTCAAAATTTAGCGTCACTATCTGTACGGGGTTCGGTGTACGATAAACACGGACCATAAGAGCCTAAAGTATTCGATGGATCAGCCTAACCTAAATATGCGACAAAGGAGGTGGTTGGATGTGGTCAAGGATTATGATTGTGAGATCCTGTACCATCCGGGCAAGGCTAATGTCGTAGCCGATGCATTGAGTCGCAGGGCGGAGAGCGCCCCATTGCGAGATGTATGTTTGCGATTGACCGTGATAGCTCCGGTGTTGGATACCATTCGTGGAGCACAGGCTAAGGCTGTGAGGTCGGAGAACCAGAAGAGAGAGCGGGTTGTTGGGGTGGTATCGGAGTTCGTTACCGATGGTCGGGGGCTTATGACATTTCAAGGGTGTATATGGGTGCCGTTTGTGGGAGGGACGCGTACCATTTTGATGGAAGAGGCTCATCGGTCGAAATTCTTAATCCATCCTGGGGCCACTAAGATGTATTTAGACCTGAGGAGAGAGTATTGGTGGCCCTGTATGAAGAGGGATGTTGCGTGGTTTGTTGAGAGGTGCTTAACCTGCCGTAGGGTTAAGGCCGAGCACCAAAGACCACATGGTAAGTTGCAACCGTTGGAGGTTCCCGAATGGAAGTGGGAACAGATCACCATGGATTTTATCACCAAGTTGTCGAGGACTGCTAGGGGTGTCGATGCAATTTGGGTGATTGTGGACAGGTTGACAAAGAGCACTCACTTCCTTGCCATCAGTGAGAGCTCTTCTGTTGAGAGGTTGGCAGAATTGTACGTGAGAGAGGTGGTATCGCGACATGGGGTGCCAATCTCGATTGTTTCGGATCGATATGTGTGTTTCACTTCTAGATTTTGGAAGAAATTCCATGAGGGGTTGGGTACGAGGTTGCATTTTAGTACCGCATACCATCTGCAGACCGACGGACAAAGTGAGCGGACGATTCAGACGCTCGAGGACATGCTTCGAGCATGTGTGCTAGACTTCGGCAGAAGTTGGGACACGTATTTTCCCTTAGCGGAGTTTTCCTACAACAACAGCCATCATTCGAGCATTGGTATGCCGCCCTTTGAGTTGTTATATGGGAGGAGGTCTCGGACCCCCATTTGCTGGGGAGAAGTAGGGCAGCGTGTGATGGGAAGTACAGAAATTGTGCTGCAGACGACAGAGCAGATATAGCGGGTCAGACAGAGATTGTTGACCGCTCAGAGCCTCCAGAAGAGTTATGCGGATAGACGACGATCCGAGCTTGAGTTCCAGGTCGGTGACTATGTTCTCCTAAAGGTATCTCCTTGGAAAGGAGTGATTCGATTCAGGAAGAGGGGCAAGCTAGGGCCCCGGTATATCGGGCCGTTCAGAGTAATCGCGAGGGTGGGTAAGGTACCGTATCTCTTGGAGCTACCTGCGGAATTGGAGCGGATTCATAATACCTTCCATGTGTCTCAGTTGAGGAAGTGTATAGCCGACGAGTCGGCAGTAGTGCCGTTAGAGGACATTCAGGTGGATTCGAGCCTGAACTACGCGGAGAGACCAGTTGCGATTTTGGATCAGAAGATCAAGGTTCTGAGGAACAAGGAGGTGCCTCTGGTGCAGGTCCAGTGGCAGCATCGGAGAGGATCGGAGCTTACTTGGGAACCGGAGCGTAAGATGCGTGTGCAGCATCCGGAGCTATTTCAGGGATGAGACTTCGAGGGCGAAGTCGAATTCAAGTGGGGGAGAATTGTAACATCCGGAATTTCAGGAATTATATTTATTCTTTTTATTTTGAGTTTTGAAGAGGAACTCGGCGGGTTGGTGCGTAGACTCGCCGAGTAGAGACGCGATTTCTCATCCGGATTAATGACCGGACTCGACGAGTCACATTGATGGACTCGGCGAGTCAGCGCTGTTTAATGAAACCCTAATTTCTCGGGTTTGGGGCCTATTTAAAGGGCCTTATGGCCGTCATTTGTGCTCACCATTCCATAGAGAGAAACCCTAGAGTGCTTGAGCGTTTTGAGAGAGAAAGGAAGCCATTCTTGACCTTTGTGGTGTTGTTTAGCAAGAAGAAGGAGGTCCTAACCAAGAGGAAGCAAAGGAGGTTGCTATTCTGTGGATTTGAAGCTAAGATCATCACATTTGAGGTTTTAATTCGGCTCATCTTCTGTTTTATGAAGTATATTTGGTTTTAGGGTTTCTTATGGCCTTTGTTAGGTTGATTTGATGTCCAAATAGTCCCTTTCTAGTGATGAGGCCTTGGATCTGGATCCATAGAGGTCCAGAGAGCCTCACTCATCAAGCTTTATGAAGAGCAATGGAGGTTATGACCTTGAGTTGTGGTATTTGGGGCTAAATCATCATATATGGTCATATAGATGTTGCATGTACATCAAGATAGCGACTTTACGTGATAAATAAGCTTGGAAGGACTGGATCTATGAGTTAGTGAAACAGATCTGACCTCAGAAGGTCGTTTGGGGTTGTGCATGGAATGCACTCGCCGAGTCCATTGGTAGACTCGACGAGTTGGTGCGGGTTGTTCATAGATTTCAAACCAGGGGTTGAGTAACCGAGTTGGGTGAGTGACTCGGTGATTCGGAAGGGACTCAGAGGAAATGGGGTCCTCGTAGGGACTCGGCGAGTCCACACCAGACTCGACGAGTCGGGGTTGACCATTGACCAAAGTTGACCGGTGTTGACTTCATAGAGTTAGTCAACCTTAATTAGGAAGTGTTAATTAGAGATGTATTGTGTTATAGGAGGACTATAACTCGGGAGATCGAGCACTAGTGATTTAAGGGATTTACGAGTTACCGAGATACGCGAGGTGACTCTTCTCACTATACTTTACCTGGAGTAGGTAAATAGAGTTATGTGATACAGTGCTTTATATATATTGTTTGTTGTACTGCATTCTTCTATGTGATTTATGTTGTGCATGCTTGCAGAGTTAGAACCTAAGGGTTCACAGAGTTTGGGTGCACGGACCCACAAAGTTATAGCCTCGAGTGGCTAATATGTGTTATATGTGGTATTTTTGGGAACTCACTAAGCTTTGTGCTTACAGTGTTTTGTGTTATGTGTTTCAGGTACTAGTGAGGAACACGGGAAGGCGCCGACTTGATCAGTACACACACGGGATTTTATGATACGAGATCTTGGGATATTGTTATATGTTATACATTGAGTTTCAAACAATGATGTTTTTATGATTTACAAATGAATTATGTTTTTATAAATGCGAAAAATTGTTTTGGAAATTTATGGTGTTACAATAAATTTACTTATTTACTAAATTACATAAAAATTCTTTATGATTGTTGCTCAAAATAAGGCCACGGTGACCATGAATACCATATAAGCATCAGGAAACAAACATAAATGCTGACACAATCTACCGATGTCAAAAAAAGTGTAAATCAAATAACCAATAACTTTCTTTAACACAACTTTTGTTTCCTGGCTAGACGTTTGTTAATGACAGTTAACAAAAGTAATCACTAATATAAAGGAATATGTTTCCTTGCACCAGCAAAACAAGAGGCAGAGCCAAGGGCGAAAACGTCTATGAAACTATGAGATGGCTTGCAATACGTAAAGCAAGAACAACACCACTCAATGAACCAAAACAGTCAACCATTAAGGTGGAGACATTCCTCCACGGGACCAATTGCAAACATTTGTGAATTGTGATGATGCTTGACATGCTCGCAAGTCCTAATCTTCATAGAGCAAGTCTTCCGTAATCTTGAGTGACAACAGCCATCCCAAACATCAATTTGGTATTAGAGAGAAATTACAATGCTGATATAGAGCTATGTACATATAAACTAATACAAATTTCATGTTTTCTTAAATTTAATCGACACCTCTGTTGTATTCAAAGTAACAAAAAAATTAATCCTAATTTCATTCGATTCTCAGAAATCAGTAAACAGAATTCAAAAATTAGAATTTTCAGAAATCTAACAAAAGCAATCTAATCTAAGAAAACTTCTACACCAAAATTCGAAATCAGGATCATCTTCTTGATATAACCAACACCTATTCCATTCAAAACTCAAAGATGGAGTTCAAATTCGAACCTGATATGAGGTTCAATTTCGAACGACAGATGGAATCACATGCTGGGAATTGACGGAGGTGGAGTTTGTTATGATCGAAAGTTGAATGGTGACTGGCTGGAGTTGTGGCCGGCGATGGAGGTGCAACCGCAGAGACGAATGAGAGATGGTGTCGTGCGTAGTTGGTAATTTCTTCCCAGTTGTAGCTTTCGTGGTTTAGGGCAGGGTTATTTTTTGTATTAAATGGAAAAATCACCTTGTTTGGTAAATAGTTTGAAAACTATACCCATCGGGTAAATAAGTTTTTCAAAAACATTTTTTTAGTCAAAAATTCGTTGTTTTACTATATAAAGAATGTGGTTAAGGGACTCAAGATTAACACTTGAAGATGCAGATTCAAGATCGATACAATAGTTTTGATAAGAAAGCAAAAATATTGATTATCTTCAACCTTCGTGACAATGAAAAAAAGTAATGTTCACTAGGGTGAAGTAATAACCGATAATGGAGGAAAGAAATGATATCGAGGATGGTATATTTAAAAAATTAAAACCAAATCGGGTATATTTACTAAGTTAAAACGATATATTTTAGAGGTTTACTACCTAAGCTTAGGTGAGGTTGTAATGCATATTCCCTATCCCCTATATATATATATATATATATATATATATATATATATATATATATATATATATATATATATATATATATATATATATATATATATGCTTATGTTATTTTGTTTTTACTAAATATTGTATGCCTGTAAAATTGATTATGAGCCAATCATTTGAGGTAATTTAAGTAAGGGTTTTATATTTGTTAACTAATTAAAAACAATCAATTTAATCACACAAATCTCAGCATTAGGGCATTTTGGACAATGAAATATATTTAAAAAAGGAAATTTTTGAAAATTTAGGGATACTTAATTCTCCTACTTTTAAAATCTGATTTTTTAAAAGTAATTCAATATTAATTCTAAACTATTTTTTTATAATAACCGAATTTATTCTGTCCGAATAACATTTTGTTAGAATGCATAAAATCGATTCATTGAAAAATAATAACTTTATGAAAGAATATACAAAATCGATTCTTGAACTAATAATATACCAAATAATTACATTGTATGATTATGATTCATTGAATAATAACAACGTTCTGAAAGAATAACAAGTGTAATTCTTAAAAAATAACTATATTCTTAAACAATGAGTGTGATCATTCTTTGATTCATTCTTCAAGCTTTTCCCATCAGGCCTTTAAGTCATGTCTATCACAAATTAATTGCCAAATATTGTGAAATACTTTGTAGTGATACACATGTAGCAACTGCACATTAAACATATAAATAATTAACTACAATTCTATCAGAATACAACAATAATATTCTTACGCAATACATTACTCTTGCAAAATGGTTTTGAATATACCCAATGAACAAAACATGTGAAATATAAATGAATAAACATTCTAAAGCATGTATAAATGTGTTCTAGTAGAATTACTAGCTACACATGTTTTATGTAATATTTATATTCTCATAAAACGAGCACGTGTTTGGATTTTGATATGAAAAAAAAAATCCGAGCTTAACCCTTTTCATGCAAATTCTGACAGAATGTCAGTTTAACCATTTTGAAAGAATATTATTGCTATATACATTCTGGCATAATACAATTTGAGAATACTCAAAAAGAAAGAATCCACCATATAAATACTTTCAGAATTTTATAAACTAATAAACAACAAATCATGTTCATTGTGAAAACATCATTCTAATCAAATGTACATTTTCCCCAAACTAAACATCCTTGTTACCCTATAAAAATAAGCTTTTTTAATTAGATTAAAGATCCCTCATTTCTTAGTAAAAAGTTGTGGAAGGTTATTTAAAATAATGATGAATGGAATGGCTCCAATACCCAAGCTAAGTAAAAGGAAGATGTAAGAGCTACTGTACTTACTCTTGATTATTAATCTATTTTAATTATATTTTGTAAAAGGAAAATACAAAACTATATATATCACGATTAATAGCTACTGTTTTTGAAACAAATTTTTCAAAAACTATTTTTAAGAGAAAGCAAAGTTATATATTAATAGATAGAAAAATGCTATTTTTAAAAAATAAAATTGAACTATACATATCACGATTTGAATGAGAAAGCTTAAAAATGTAAACTTTTTCTGTTGTGAAATCCTAAAAAATTACACCAATATGAGGATGGCAGCCTAATAAAATTGCATGTCTAGGTTGTAACTTACGCAATAGCTTTTATATATTTGAGTAATGAACCTTACCGTCAAAGTGGCAGAGAGCTGCCAGAGATGCCCTTCGTTGCTGATGGTAGCGGCGGCTAATTTGCTGGAATGAGATGTGGTGTTTGTGTGTGACGACGACGCTATTTAAGTGAGTAAATAAGAAACCGATTCCAACTTTATAGCGATGCCGACTCACAGATTCTATTTAAGTGAGTAATTGCTAGAATCATTCTACAGAGATAGAGAGGAGAAGGGTGAAGAGGTCGGTGATTTGCATTAGGGTTGTGGAGATGATGGTTTGAAATAAATCAAATAATAGTAGAATTATTTGACGTGATTTAAGGGATATACCAAATATATAAGAACATATTTTTGGTTTAAAAAAACAAAATGACTCATCTCCCCTTTTTTCACATTAATGATTTATTTTTTTTCTTGAATTATAATTGATGCATACATGTACATAATAGTTGCTAGAAACATTTGAACCTAACTCTCTTTCTCTCTCTCTCTCTCTCTCTCTCTCTATATATATATATATATATATATATATATATATATATATATATATATATATATATATATATATATATATATATATATACATAATGGTTGTTAGAAACATTTGAACCTAGTTCTCTCTCTCTCTCTCTCTCTCTCTCTCTCTCTCTCTCTCTCTATATATATATATATATATATATATATATATATATATATATATATATATATATATATATATATATATATATATATATATATATATATATATATATATATATATATATATATACACACACTTTTACTCGTTCTATAATGTTTGAGAGAATAGTGTTTCTTAGATAAGATGCAAAATGAGATTAACTCGAGGTAAGAAGAGTAGAAAGTGGCTAATCGGCAAATACTAATTTTATTGTACTTTTTGTTTAAATTGATTTAACACGCAAGCTTGTATATTCTATATTTTGTTTAAATGGATGTAAAATACCAGCATGTATATGTTGTAGTTTTCGTTTATATGAATTATACATATAATTTTATTTTTATTGCAACTCAATGTACCTTTTTAACACATAATCGAGTTGACGAGCTCAAAAGTATCTATTTATGAAAAAAATTAACTTGCCCCCTTTGCATTAAGTCACAAGCTTTGAAAAACAAAAGTATGTTGCTTTTTAGTGTGAAAAGAAACTAATTTGCCCATTTTTGCATCCAGTATTAATAAATAAACAAAGGAATTGAAATTATGTTAGTTGTCCATTTCAGTACATTAAAGTACCCAACATCGTATTATATAATGCTAGTTTATATTGCTAATAAGAACTAAAAGGCATCTTCACCTTAAGTCCCATATAAATGGAGTAAAGGGAAGATACGATGGTTGGCAACTCCAATAATAAGATTGGGAGAGTGCTTTCATAAAAGAACCGGCCAGCCCAAAGATAAAAAAACACAAACACATATGAATATCAAATAATAATAAAAGTGTTAAATAAAAACTCTGTAAGCATGCATGCCATTACTGATCCCTGCATAAGATCCATGTTACTCTTATTCCAGCATCAACCTATTATCCTGCAAACCAAAACTACACATTCCTTGGCGTTGGGAGGAAATACCAGCATAGGGAGCACTTGAACACCAATCTGTTCCGGCTACCAGTGGTAGTCACTTACGTAGGGGTAGTTATTTACATTGTTGTCTCCAGTAAGCTTATAACTCTGGAATTGAGGTACAGGTGAGATATCGGTATCATTAACCTGCAAGAAGCACAAGAAGATAGCACGTTAGAAAGAGACAGGAGAAAGCACGCTAGAGAGTCAGTTTAAATGTAACAGGTTATCTATTATCTAGATGAACCAGGAGTAATTAATGAACAATATATTTTCGGTCCAGCTTGGATAACATGACCACAACTAACTATTACTATTTTTTTTTTTCTTATGAAAGAAGGGAAAGAACATGAAGTTACTTGATATTCAAGGGCAATTTCAAGTTTGGTCAAGACGTCCTCCATCAACGGACGTTTTTCACTGTCATTCTTTAAACATTGATAACCAATCGCTGAAAAAACCTCCAAAGAAGTAGGATGTATTTCATCCTTTATACCACCCCAAATAATTTCATTTAGGTTCTTCTGTTTGTAAAGCTTTCGTACCAATTGAGTAAAAGATTGAGGCTTATCATAGCTCTCAAAACACAATCTCCCACACAAAACTTCAAACAGGACTACACCAAATGAGTAAACGTCTGACTCCTTTGTTAGTATCCCAGATTCTAAATATAGCGGATCACAATACCCAATAGTGCCTACTCTATTATTAGTGACAAGGAATGTGTAGTTCTGGTTAGCTGGACCAAATTTGGATAGACCAAGATCGGATATTCTGGCATTCCAGTTGTCATCTAAGAGAATGTTGGAGCTTTTAATATCTCTGTGCAATACTCTTTGTTGAGTACCTGCTGGATTATGAAGGTATGCTATTCCACGAGCCGCCCCAATACAAATCGTAAGGCGTCGAACCCATGTTAGATCCTTGTTGTTCAGATGTAAGTCAAGACTTCTTCTGGATGAATACTCATACACAAGGATCTTCTCGCCTTTCTCATCACAAAACCCCAAGAGGGAGACAATATTTTCATGCCTGTAAACTGAAAGCATAATCACCTCCTTCCAAAACTCAGAGTCTCCTTGCCCAAATGAACGATCTAAACGTTTTATGGCAACCGTTGTATGCCCCATCGAATGGAGGAGTTCTCCCTTGTAGACTTTCCCAAAGCCCCCTTTCCCAATGCAACTCTCTTCAGAAAAGTTGTTGGTGGCTGATTCTATAGCTTCTAGTTGTATTTTGAGGTGTTCGAACTGTTTTAAGACAGACATTGTTTTGATGATCTATCAACAATAGGAAACAAAACTAAAACTTACAAAGAAGTAAAGTTGAAGGGGGAAGCGACGTTGATGATAGCTGGAAAAAACAAAGGGCTCAGCTATAACAAGGAAGAGATTGAGAACTAAGACAACTGACCAAGAATATATGCTACAAAAAGTAATAGATTTATTGCAAAGGCAAAGTTGGAGGGACAGTGGGAGACCAAGACATCTGGTAGTAAAAGTAGGATTAATTATTGGAGGCATATATTATTTTCCACTAGTTTTTATTTACCAAAAAAATCCATTGCGATAAACTGAATTAAATGACTAATTTTCTTAAAGAGTTTTTTTTTTTTTTTTTTTTGATTAATTTTTATTTTGTAAACGTTATATAAGTTTTTTCTTATAACTTGTTAGTTTTAAATAGAGTTATTGGCACAAAAGCATTTAAGTTTATCATAAAAGTTTGGTTTTACTCTAAGTCTATTTTTATGGTGTTGTAAAAATTCCGATTATATTTCGATTAATCTCTGATTAGTCCTTAGGCATTACCCGACCGATTAGAAGACGCCTACGATTAATTCATTCTTACACAATGAGCGAATAAGTAACAAACGATGAAATTTTAACATTTTGATGAAGTTCTATCACAACAAAAACTATTTTAGTAATTATTAACGTTGTATTGATCATTTTAATCTATTTTGTTATGATATTAGTGGTATTTATAAATTTCGTTGTGATATTAGGTATATTTAAATTTTTTAATTTCAACGAATTAGCAATTTAGGGTCTCCGATTAATCTTCGTTTAGCCGATTAATCACTTAACCTCAGTCAAGCGACTAGCTAGCATTGAACGTTTTTTACAATATTGATTTTAATGTTATATATATATATATATATATATATATATATATATATATATATATATATATATATTAATCGTCTCTTTTAAAAAAACATTACAATTTATTTTTCCATAAATCAAATAATAACACGAAAGATGGTGACAAATGGTGATATTTGGCCAACATACCTTAATGGTGGCCAAAAATTTCATATATGTGACACACAAATATTTAAATGTAGCGATATAACAATTCAAAATTTTATCAATACTAATTTGTCACACTTAACATCAAAATCGCCACATTTTTATCAAAAATGTGATTAGGCTATTTTCGAAAAAGTGTGATTGTATGTCATTTTCCCATAGTGTTATATCTCACACATGAGAATCAGGATGAGGTTAATCGGAAATCTCTCGCCATAAATATCGATAATACAACCTCTAAATACTTTAGTCACACTAACTAATCTGTCATCAACAATTTGAACTAAGATCAGCGAGTCAAGTGTCCTTAGAGTATTGTTGAAATTCTTGCAAACCATAAGAGACAAAAAAAGATCAGCTCGCTCTTGAATCGAGAAGTACAAGATCAAGCATGTAATTCACAAAAAAGTACTTGCTAAAAAATAATAAGTATACACATTGAAACAACACATGTTGTGTAGGAAAATAGTATGTGATAATCACTACGCTAGTATGATGATATGCCCTACCTTAGGCTTTTGTATCCTCGGGCTTCCTCTGCCCTCCATCGGTAATCCTCAATGTGGCAGGAGCAGGGACCTAAACCTGTTGTCCGGTCCTATTAGGACACTCCGACCTGATATGCCCAAACTGGTTGCATCCAAGACATAACTTCCAAGGGTCCTTGTAATCACAATTGACGTTCCCCGTTTCCTATATTTGTAACACAAAGACAAAACGGCCTTGCACTCACCACCATGGTTCTTCCCACACTTTCTGCACTTTGGTGCAGAGCTCCCACCATCCCCTTTCCCCTAAATGTCTTGAACTTCTTATGTAGATGACTGGTCTTCAGGATAAGGGTTGGCCTCTTCAGCTTCAACTCTCTCCAACTCAATCCCGTGAAGTCAAGTAACCTGAATCATCTCGCGGAGAGTTCAAAACCTCATAATGACGATGAACTCTCGAATGGTATCTCTCAATATGGTATTGTACTTGGACATCTTCATATCCTTTGTAGCCACATAATCCAGATATAACACCGACTTGTCAAAGAACTTCACGGTGAGCTCATTCGTAGTCTCTGCAGTTTGAGTCAAAGCAATGAACTCCTGAGTGAGATACTAAACCTCAACAACTAGAACAAACTCCTCCATGACCAAATCCGAAAACTTCATCCAAGTCATATATGATGGGTTTTAGAGATAACAAAAAATCATATTTTTTGGGGAAAACATAAAACCCTATGTTCGCATACGCCTTAAATGATCTATGTTTTCACTATGATTTGCAAACAATAATTTGAATTCAAGAACCCTAAGGTACATTGCTATTTTCGGTTTTGGATAAGGGATATTAGAAATCATACTTTTTAGTTTGTTATTGTAAATAAAATAAAGAGGGGAGAGGAGGGAATTTTTGGAACTCCTTTGGTAAATGAAGTGCCAAAAATATGAGACCCATGGAGGGTTTATATATGCGATTAGAGGGGCTTGGATAAGCCAAATTTCCTTGGATAAGAATTATCCCTTTTTCTTTCCCCCAAGTTTCCTTAGAGCCGAGAAAAGCTCTAGAAACCATCTAGAATCCCATCCTATAATCGCCCATCCTTAGGGAGGTTCTAGAATTGGTCGATGATCAATCTTTTGAAGATTGTCACCTTTAGTCCTTCCATTTTTAATTATACCAATTAATCCCAAAATTATTCTAATTTATTTCTGATTAATTTATAATTAAACAATATAATTTCGAATTACTATATTTATATCAAAATATATTAATAAATTATTTATTTTGATTTCTAATTAATTAATTAATCATATAATAAATTAATAAATAATTATCTCTCTTTCTTTCTCTCCAAATAGCATTCCAGTCTCTTACTAGATTTGAGGGCAACCCAAAAGGACTTTGCTAATAATTTAAGTTGATAATAATTTAGCTAATGGCTTAGACACCTAATGAAACATTCTTCCACTTGGATAAGTCTATAACTAAATTACAACTTCCAAATTAAACAACAGAGTGTGCTTTTCGAATCAACTGCCAAACTCTGATCTAAATAGACATTGGTCCTTAGATAAGTGATCCAATATTCCTCCGTTCTTCTAGATATCATACAAGTATGAGATATGGATTAGAATCAGTCTCATTGTCAAAGTTTTATTTCCCAATTGATGATTTGTGATGAGGGTATAAGACTTTAAATTGAACATAACAGTTGAGTCCTGGCTGGGCCCAACACAATAAGTCAACACCAAATCACTAAGAGGCCCAAATATATCGCTTTTCCTGTTAGGGAAAAGAGAATGAATAAACTTTGACTTATATTCTTGTACCCTTTACTCACCAAATCCTACATGACACTGCATTTTATAGCATCATGTTACCGATGCGGTTTCTATGACACCTCAAATTTTAAACCTAATTTTTCATTTTAAATTACCCAAAATATTGTTCATAAATCAAACCATCAGAAAGTGACAAGTATCAAATACAAGTCATCACGGAAAATATCAGAGTGCCACATAACGCCCAATAACAAAATCTCCCATTGAGTGTTTACAATTAGACCTTCACTTTCTTGCCATCCTCAGAAATACTTGAAACACATATAATCAACAACTGTAAGAACGAAGCTTAGGGAGTTCCCCAAGATATCTCATATAGTATAACACACAAAAAAACTATGGGTTATCAGCAACCCTAGACCTTACACTAAGTTTCATAGGGTAACAACACATTCTATGGGTTACAGTGACCCTAGAGACTACACAAAGTCTCAGTAGGAAAAAACAGATCCTATGGGTTATCAACAACCCTGGAGAGTACATTAAGTCTCAATCACATATAAACAACATAATATTGATAATTACAGTCAAGCGACTAGAGGTTTGGTCTACTGACTCGGAAGATGAAGAAGTTTGCAAGCCCACACATGGCAGGGCATTTGTTGTGTAGGAAGAAAGTTCTAAGAGTGTTGGCATATGTTTAATGGTGGTAGCTGGTGTATCACAAATGAGAGGCTACACCACGGATGGAGGGTGTGAAGAAGTAAAGGAGAGGGAAGACGAATGCATTACTGCGAAACCAGTCGGAGAGCAGATCAACGAGTGTGATCAGTTGATCAAAAAGGTAAATTCCATCCTTGAATCTCTTAAAATACATGTATATAACTATGAAAAAGAATCAAATGATTTAAAATTCACCTTCTTTAGTTTAAGTGGTAGTCTAAAACAAACTCGCCTCACGAAATCTAACCTAACTGATCAAATTAGTAGGGTGTCTTCCAAGAATGAGGAGCGAAGGATGTGGATAGAGATGAAGGAATTAGGGTTGGTTAGGGCAAGAGATGAATTGATTTATTTACAACGTGACAAATTAAAGTTTTTGAAACAAAGGAATATTGTTTTCTTGATTGCTAAACATCTTTATTTCGATATTACTCAGCTGCATTTAGATTGTGAGATTGGCAAAAAGATTCACAAAATGATTTTGCCTTTCCTTGAATTAAAGGAAGATGAAATAGATGTTGATTGCTATAATTGTTAATCAATTGTCTCGTCAAAAGAAACCTCTGAGGCCTACAGAATTGGACTGGACAAAATTGAGTCATTTATTAAGTCCAAAGACCATAAGGACATGCTCAAAAACTTATTGGATGAAAATGAAAAATTGAATATAAATACCGAAACTATACCGAAATTTGATTCATCAAGTTCTAAGTTGAGTTCAGATAACAAGATCAATGCTGAAAATTCATCTGAATTTGATGAGGACAATGAAATGAGTGAAATATATGTAGGCGACGAGGTTGACTATTCTGAATTTGTTAAAACTGAACCTGAACCAACAAAAGTCCTTATATCTGAAAACTCTGTTAAGTTCGCTTGTCTGTCTAAATACAAGATCAAAGTCATGAAAGAGAAGGTTGTGGTATACCAAAAGGTACAAACCGTACCAAATCAAGTGTACACTGCCACTGGAGTTACCAAGGGTCAAACAGTTGAAGTAACAGCCTTGGTCGACGAAGATGATGTTGATGGATGTGATGATCATTTCTGATCTGCCCCAATCGATAACGCAGATGAAACATTAGGGCTATCAGAACGAACCTCTTGGACGGTAAAAGGTCGTTACGTTGCAGAACCAATAAACAAGCCATCAAACTTCAAGAGAGGCAGTACAAGTGGTACTAAGGGGGTTCGAAGGACTTCAGGTAAAAAGGAAAAGCACATTTATAAGCGAAACCCACACAGTGTTCACACTGTCATTCCTGTGCTTCACAGAAACAAAAAGTAAGTTCCGCTCATATGTCATTAGTTCCTAAAAAGTTCTCTGAAAAACCAAATCTTCCTCATTCTCAATCAAAGAAAACTCCTGTCAAGGATGTTAAGGGGAAGGGAAAGCTCATCTCAGATTATGAAGTTCCAACAAAGAAGACGACTGCTAACCTTAGGAAGGATATGAAAGAATTTGTTAAGAATCAACCTAAAGAAAAACAAACTAATTCAAACAAAGCGAATAACAAAATCAAGGTTTTCACCATTAAAAGGAAAGATGAAACCACTTTAATAAAATGAATCTATTTGGTTGATCCTTCTATTAATTTTCATTGTTCTGTAAAAGGCTCACAAGGACCCAAGAAACTTTGGGTTCCTAAATCTGCTTAATATTTGCAGGTTATACGTGACGAGTAGTTCGACAACGAATGGTACATTGCTAGTGGTTGCTCATGTCACATGATAGGAAGAAAGGAAGAGGTGAGAGAGTTTTGTGCTCTTAAAGATGGTAGATATGTAAAATATGGAAATAATTCCTTTGGAACGATAAAGGGTTATGGGATGATCATAAATGGATATTTTTCATTCCGAAAGGTGGCTTATGTTTAAGGAATATAACACAATCAGATTAGTGTTTCGCAATTAGTTGTGGGTACTGGACTGAAAGTATCTTTTGACGACGAAGGATCTGAGATAATAGAGAAGAAAATGAAAGCGGTTCTACTAAAGTCGCATCGAAAAGCGGAATGTATCCCTTAAACTTAAACCCGATAAAAGGGAAGCCTGCTATATGCCTGCTAACGAAAGCTAATATTGTAAGGTCCTCAATACAAGGATCTTAACCAGTGATCAATCAAATAATCAAATAAAGTAAGAAATGAGTAGAAGAAGAGTAAGAATCAAGCTTGCACACGTTAATACTAAAAAACACCTGGTACAACTCGATGACCGTAAACTTGATAGACTGACAACCACTACTGACAGACTCTAAAAAGATATATATATATATATATATATATATATATATATATATATATATATATATATATATATATAAGAAGACGGATTGTAAACCTGATTACGGTTAGGTGGATCGTAAACAGGTTTACGGTCACCACAGACCATAAATACCCTAACCTTAAACACAACCCGGACCGTAAACACTCTAACAACATGAAAAAAAAGCCCTATAACATCTATACATTCAATTGCCTAGCCCAAACCACAAAATAAGACCTTTCAGTCTCGCCTTGGTTTGAGGCTAGTTGTACCTTAGTCCCTTTCAATAACTAGCACATCAGACCCTCCCATTGCCCCTTTCCACGTCTTCTTTGAAATAATCTCCCCAACCATTGATGTATACTCTTTTGCAGCAAGCTCAAGAATCTCTTCAGCTACCTTTATCTAATGTAGGGACAACTGATGAATATCCCATTTACCAAATTGAATAAGGTCTCTTTTGTCGTATAAGCGAAAGCAACCATCTTGTAGTTTTATGAGAGCAGATGCAGTTGTTTCACCACATACCCAGTATTGCATTTTTTCGATAGACCCATCAGCAATATGTTGCAGCACCGGAATCTTTTTGACTTGATTGGTTGGTGGCCACATAACTGTCTGAATAGGCTGATTTGTCTTGGTATCAAGTACCTTAGGGAAGGTCTTAATAAAAGACTCAGCAGTCTTCATACGGGAGAATCCCTTCTTTACTTGTTCCTCCAAGAATCCCTTGAAATGATTTGCCTTTGGATCTCCAGACAGATTTGCAAAAGGAGCACTTGCTAATTCAGAAAGATCAACTCTAGTCCATGAACTGAAATCATGGATATCTTTTTAGTACTCCACATTTTTGCTTTTTCTTTTTACTATCCACATGTTTAGCCCATCATGATATTCCCAAGAGACAATTCATGTCCTATCACCGTACTTGTGTCCAAATCTCTTCCTTTCAAGGTCAGTGACGGTGATTTTGGGTTGACCTAAAGGCGCGTTTTCATCTTAACTCTTTTTGAATAACAGTTTCTTTTTCTTGGAGGAATCCATTAATTTTGCCTTTTTTATAGCAATGACATTTGGTGCTTGAACTGGCTCTTCAGGAAATTTATCAAAGATACGGGTTCTTCTTGAAGTGTGTAACGACCCAAAATTAAGACCAAAAATTTCTTTTAATAAATCATTACTTAAAGAAAAGTCATCATTCCAAAACATAATATGAGTATAAGTTTTCAAAACACATGTTCATTATCAGAGTAAACATTCCCAGGCTGTCTAGTCTATGGTGTGTGCCATGTGATCACCCCGAGCTCTTCCCTCCGCTACCGGAAGTACCTGAAACCAAAACTGAAAACCGTAAGCACGAAGCTTAGTGAGTTCCCCACCCTACCACATACCATGCATAACCACATACTGCACATACTGGGCCACGCCCCCTATCTTCGGCCTCGCCCCCTACCTCGGGACTCGCCCGCTACAACGGCTCCGCCTGGCTTCGAGCCCCGCTCGGATACAGATCTGTTTTACTTAGGCCTCGCCTATCACAGGGCCTCGCCCGTCAACAAATAATAACACATAAACATTTCACAACACATAACTAACACATGCAACTGATTCTGTCCTAAGGCCTCGCTTATCCTGGGCCTCGCCCATGTCCTGCTACTGATGAGTCATGGAACCCCGTCCACGCTATTAATGGTAGTGAGGTACGGGCCTAGCCTACTCTCACTCCTGTTCTAGTTTGGGCCTCGCCCCTATTCTGCTACTAATGAGATATGGAACCCCATCTACACTCTGCTATTGGTGAGATACGGGACCTCGCCCCCACTCACCTCCCTACCAGACACATACATGTATCACACAGACAAAAAGTATAAACTATCATATAAACAATTCCTTGGGCACCCGCCCGCTATTACTGGACCTCGTCCTGAGAATAATACTAGCATACTGTGCCTAGGGCAAACCCCCGGGTCTTCTATTCATAACTACATGGGTCGGCATTGTGGCCTTAGACCCATTCACACAAAGGGAAACTCACCTGCACTGGCTGAACTTGCTGATGATCTCACTAGTTGCTGCCCGACAACTCATGGAACTCCTGCTCCCCTTGCTCCCCGAACTACCAATATCAATGCAACACTGAGTCTAACTGACCCCCGAAAGACAACCAAGTCCACCCTGGTCCAAGTCAAAATCCTGGTCAAGGTCAACCTTCCAGGTCAACCCTACTCGCCGAGTCACCCTACTGACTCGCCGAGCTCATAATGTTCAGATTCCTTCCATTCGTGACTCGACTCGCCGAGTCAGTCCATGACTCGCCGAGTCTATCGATTTCTGAGTCCAGACCTGTCCGACTCACTGAGTCTCCACCCGACTCACTGATTCGAGTCTCAACTTGAAGGGTTTGGGGTTTCGCGACCTGACTCGCCGAGTCCAAGAACAGACTCGCTAAGTACAAGGCAATCTTCATACGACTCGACGAGTTGTTCATCCCACTCGTCGAGTTTCTCCACAACTTCATGCTACTCGCCAAGTCCACTCAAAGGACTCGTCGAGTCCCTTCAGTTCTCCTTACATGCAGAGGACTTTTGAGTCATGCATGGACTCCAAACTATAGATCTACCCTTCCCAAGCCTATTCCATACGTAAAGTTGCAAACTTTACGTGTAAAGAAGGAGATCTAGGCAAAACATGGCAAAAACTAGGGCTTAAGGCAAAAAGACTCCATGATCCACTCAAGGGCTGATACTTTACGGAAGTTTAGACCAAAACAAGCATGGATCTGAGGTAGCAACCTCAGATCTGGACCTCAAGCTCGAGATTGATTTCAAACATGGCTTAAAAGCCCCAAAACTTATAACCAAGGAAAATCTGGAGGAGAGAAACGAATTAATACCTTCAAATGCTCTGAAATGATCCCCAAACTTCGGATCCAATGCCACTCCTTGATGCTGCAAAGATTCCCACTTCTTCTTCTTCCTTTAAATCACTCAAAAATGGCCAAAAGCATGAATGAGCACAATGGGGGCTTAGGGTGCGGCGTTCTGGGTGTGAGAGACAGTAAAGGAGCACTAGGAAGAAGAATAAGGCGATTAAATAGGCTCCAAGCCCCGGATTTAGGGTTTTCCTCGCACAGACCCTACTCGCCGAGTCGCCTTGGCCGACTTGCCGAGTTGGTCACTTATTCCTCGACTCGGATCCCGCTCGGACTCGTCGAGTCCTTCCTTGGACTCGCCGAGTCGATCCTTAAATTAGGGCTTTTCTTTCCTTTCTTGGCCTTTGAAACTTTGGGTGTTACAACTCTCCCCCACTTAAACTAAACTTCGTCCTCGAAGTTTACTATACTCTACTGTCGGCGATCTGCCTCCAAAGCCCCACCATCCATTCCAACACCAGCTGCCTAACTTTGTTGGCCTTCTGTTCAATCATTCCGACTAACGTCAATCCTTACCAATAATAATTTCGGGTGCATCCTGAGCCTGAACATCCTGGAAACACAACTTACTCAACCGACAATCTTTTTGGTATTCTCCAAGTACTGCAACATAGGGGTTCACCCCTTCTTTCCTCCCCCCCCCCCCCCCCCCGAGGCAACGGTCCATAACCATTTATCTCTTCTGCCACTGTGAAGACCCTGTCTTCACCCAATCTATTACTTCCGCTACTCTGTATGGGTCATCATTACTAGTATCCACTTGGCATTCTTGCTACTATCATTCGGTGTCGATCACCCCACGATCAACTAACTGAATTCCACCATACTCTGCATCCCCGCACTGCTACTGACTAGAAATCCTGCTATTCTTATCTGGCTTCCGAATGAACTGAGACCATCCTGGTCCCTACCAACCTATCAATATCTGGATTACCGATTCTCACCGATTACTGACCCAACACAACCACTAGTCGCTCCCAACAACATTCGAAGATACTTCCGCCACCTATACTGCTCAATCTATTCTACCATGCTGGCACTACAATTTCCTGGGATCCCCGATCCCCTTGCCTAGACACTAAGATTGTTACCAGGTCCCACCTGTGCTGCTAAAACTCACGAGCCTCGCCCACGGGTCTCACCCAACCATACTACTGAGCCACCCTGCTCTCAGGTCTCACCTATACTGCTATCCTCATACGAGCCTCGCCCACGGGTCTCACCCGACTATATCCTAGAGCGGTCTCTTCCAAAGTCTCATCTCTCAATGGCTATACAGGCAACTCCATACCATTCTCATCCATTCCCCATTCCCGATCCCTATCTGAATGCTAGGAGATAAAGGGCCTCGCCCCGACTCCGCCAACGAAGCTACTACGAAATGCTACGGCTGCCCCGTAGTCTGACAACACTTCCACCATTGACTGCTAGTGAATGCTACGGCCGCCCTTACATCACTTTCCACCACTGACTGCTAACACGAAAACATCTCCTGCTATTTGACCTCAAGATCTCCATTCCGAATCACACGAGTTCTACATGCGGCCCTTTAACCTGAATCCGAACCACATACCCACCATTACCCTTTACACGCACGCACTGATGGGAAGTTCTCAAACTCCCAACCCTGAACTACTCGATTTGTCAAACACTGGACTACCTTCTTTCCTTCTCAGAATCATATACCCGATCTGGATTTTCGTGCCCTTACCCTTATACACTCGGAGGATTCTCCCCCACTTTGATCCTGCTTACACCTCGATGATCGATGAGAAGAATTCCCAATCCTTGCTACCATAATCAATCCGCTGAGGAATCCCAAGCTTACCATAGCTAAGGATCTAACCTGTCCATTCTAAAACTTATACGGCTCCGAACTAGCAAGACATACCGAGTCCCTCCAAGGCATGCTACAGATACTGCACCCTAAGTAACCTTCTTCGATACAACACACCCCTTAACTACTAACCAAATTTCCAAGGTATGCAAATGGCATATAACTCAATCACAATGAACCCGCTCGAAAATAAAATGCTCACCCGCTAATGAGCAGAACCATAACAATATAATCATACACAAAATAAAAGAACTGAAAACGGAAGTCGCATACCTGCAACGTCCGGCACTGCTCGCATCTCCAAAGTAGCGATCTGAAAAGCCCTGCCTCCTACTGCAGGCGCCTCCGCACGGCCCTGACGGCTGTCTGTGATCCTCAAAGTTGCAGGGGCAGGTGCCATCACCCGTCCTGCTGAAAGCGAACTGGGGCACTGGGCATTCTTGTGGCCCCGCTGATTGCAGTGAAAACATATCAAGTCTGATCCCTGAGTGATGGTAGCAGTACAATCTCTGCTAAAATGACCAATCCGACCGCACCTGAAACAGCCAAACTCACCACCACTACCACTCCTGCATGCGCCCCCGTGCGTCCTGCCACACCTTCCGCATCGACTACGGTCCTGATAATCCCTCGATCTCGACTCCGATCCCTTGGGCCTTTTGCCCGAACTTGCGGCTACCTGAACCTCATCCGGCTTCCTCTTCCGGATCTGCTCCAAATCAATTTCCCTCTCCCTGGCCCGAGAAATCATATCCTCCAGCATCTTACAACCAGACCTGCTCACGAACTCCCTGATGTCATCCCTCAGCATCTCGTGATATCGTGCCTTCTTCATTTCCTCATCCGCAACATACTGCAGAACAAGAAGGGCTCTCTCTCTGAACTTGGCGGTGATCTCCACCACAGTCTTAGTAGTCTGCGTCAAGTCCTGAAACTCCCGGGCCAACTGCTGCACCTCAATAATCGGCGAAAACTCCGCTCTAAACCTCGCTGATAAATCACTCTAAGTCATCGCGTCCAACGCGGCATCATCACCCAAAGCGTGACCAATCTCCTCCCACCAATCCCTCGCTCTATCCTTCAGAAGACAGGAAGCGAGTCTGACCTTATCCTCCTCAGGACACCAGCTCGTACGGAATGCGTTGGCAACATCAGCCAACCATCTGCTGCTAGCGATGGGGTCCCTAGCCCCATGATAATCTGGTGCCCCGCAAGCCCTGAACTCCCGAAATGTCAAGGTACGCGCTCCCAACAAAGCCATCATCTCAGTACGGAAGGCTCTCAGCCTCTCATCCAAAATCTCCAATATACCCTCCTTGACCGTGCCAAAGATCACAGGAGTCTGAGCTAGAATACTGCGCGTAACCTCCGCTGATATCAACTCTCTCATCCGCTCCTCGAGCTGCTCGGCCCCTAAACCCGAGCACAATCCCTCTCTGGCGCCTGATCCGCCTGTTGGTCCCTCTTGCAATGTCACCATACTGAAACATATAACATAACCACTATCAGAATACTCCTCACTACTGCGAGACCAAACATACTCACTACCAGGTTCCCGGTCTTGTCTCGGCCTTTCCCGAATCGAGTACGGATCCTCTACTTTCAGTAGTACGGGCCCATACTACCTTCCACATCTATCCGTACTTTCCTCAGGAACTGCTTTGACTCCACCAGGTCCCTTTTCTACTTCTACTGCTCCCAGCACTACCTCATCCTAGGCTTACCCTAGGGAAACCTTTGACTCAACTCAAACCAGTCCTCAGCTGCTGAATGCCTCCTCGCAATGCCAATTAACCATCACCTGGATACCATCACATGTACCGAGGCTCAGATAATCCTTCAAGTAAAAGACTCGTTCCTACAACGGTTGGACTCAAACAAGAGCTGCACAATAGGACCAAATCCAACACCCTGAGATTATTCAACCCTGATCACATGTGACATGACGTATCCACCTAATGGCTAACTCCCATCACTTAGAATCCCACAATGCACAAAGCAAGCAGAATTCAGACAAGGGAAAATCTAACCATAAAATACTCAAGCAATCATATCCACATAGCAAGAATCTGAACTAGCATGCAACACAACTCATAAACTCAGGCATAACCTAATCAGGCTATCCTACTACTGACTATTCAGCACTATCATGCAGATCAAAAGCACATATAACAGGCACATAAGGCATCCTCCCTAGATCCTTATTCCTAATCTAGCATGTTGTTCTATTAACTGATAATCAAAACATAAACTTGTATGGGTATTTTGGGGCACTTACTTGAGCTCGGTTGATTGCATGCACCACACCTCTTTTCTCTTTTCAAAGTCTTTATCTTTCTGAATTCCTTTTGCTTTTCTAAAACTGTTTTCTTTATCAAAACCCCCTTTTTAAAAAACTGTCTTTTCATTTTGAAAACTTCTTTACCAATTCCTCAGTTTGAGTTCAGACACCCCCAAGGGCATGTCCGAATCCCTAAAACCAAGGCTCTAATACCAACTTGTAACGACCCAAAATTAAGACCAAAAATTTCTTTTAATAAATCATTACTTCAAGTAAAGTCATCATTCCAAAACATAATATGAGTATAAGTTTTCAAAACACATGTTCATTATCAGAGTAAACATTCCCAGGCTGTCTAGTCTATGGTGTGTGCCATGCGATCACCCCGAGCTCTTCCCTCCGCTACCGGAAGTACGTGAAACCAAAACTGAAAACCGTAAGCACGAAGCTTAGTGAGTTCCCCACCCTACCACATACCATGCATAACCACATATTGCACATACTGGGCTACGCCCCCTATCTTGGGCCTTGCCCCCTACCTCAGGCCTCGCCCACTACAACGGCCCCGCTGCTCCAGGCCCCACCTAGCTTCGAGCCCCGCTCGGATACAGATCTGTTTTACTTAGCCCTCGCCTGTCACAGGGCCTCGCCCATCAACAAATAATAACACATAAACATTTCACAACACATAACTAACACATGCAACTGATTATGTCCTAAGGCCTCACCTATCCTGGGCCTCGCCCATGTCCTGCTACTGATGAGTCATGGAACCCCGTCCACGCTACTAATGGTAGTGAGGTACGGGCCTAGCCCACTCTCACTCCTGTTCTAGTTTGGGCCTCACCCCTATTCTGCTACTAATGAGATATGGAACCCCATCCACACTCTGCTATTGGTGAGATACGGGACCTCGCCCCCACTCACCTCCCTACCAGGCACATACATGTATCACACAGACAAAAAGTATAAACTGTCATATAAACAATTCCTTGGGTACCCGCCCACTATTACTGGACCTCGTCCTGAGAATAATACTAGCATACTGTGCCTAGGGCTAACCCCCGGGTCTCCTATTCATAACTACATGGGCCGGCATTGTGGCCTTAGACCCATTTACACAAAGGGAAACTCACCTGCACTTGCTGAACTTGCTGATGATCTCAATAGTTGCTGCCCGACAACTCACGGAACTCCTGCTCCCCTTGCTCCCCGAACTACCAATATCAATGCAACACTGAGTCTAAAAGACCCCCGAAAGACAACCAAGTCCACCCTGGTCCAAGTCAAAATCCTGGTCAAGGTCAACCTTCCAGGTCAACCCTACTCGCCGAGTCACCCTACTGACTCGCCGAGTTCATAATGTCCAGATTCCTTCCATTCGTGACTCGACTCGCCGAGTCAGTCCATGACTCGCCGAGTTTACCGATTTCTGAGTCCAGACCTGTCCGACTCACTGAGTCTCCACCCGACTCACTGATTCGAGTCTCAACTCGAAGGGTTTGGGGTTTCGCGACCTGACTCGCCGAGTCCAAGAACAGACTCGCCGAGTACAAGGCAATCTTCATACGACTTGACGAGTTGTTCATCCCACTCGTCGAGTTTCTCCACAACTTCATGCTACTCGTCGAGTCCACTCAAAGGACTCGCCGAGTCCCTTCAGTTCTCCTTACATGCAGAGGACTTTTGAGTCATGCATGGACTCCAAACTGTTGATCTACCCTTCCCAAGCCTATTCCATACGTAAAGTTGCAAACTTTACGTGTAGAGAAGGAGATCTAGGCAAAACATGCCAAAAACTAGGGCTTAAGGCAAAAAGACTCCATGATCCACTTAAGGGCTGATACTTTACGGAAGTTTAGACCAAAACAAGCATGGATCTGAGGCAGCAACCTCAGATCTGGACCTCAAGCTCGAGATTGATTTCAAACATGGCTTAAAAGCCCCAAAACTCATAACCAAGGAAAATTTGGAGGAGAGAAACGACTTAATACCTTCAAATGCTCTGAAATGATCCCCAAACTTTGGATCCAATGCCACTCCTTGATGCTTCAAAGATTCCCACTTCTTCTTCCTTTAAATCACTCAAAAATGGCCAAAAGCATGAATGAGCACAATGGGGGCTTAGGGTGCGACGTTCTGGGTGTGAGAGACAGTAAAGGAGCACTAGGAAGAAGAATGAGGCGATTAAATAGGCTCCAAGCCCCGGATTTAGGGTTTTCCTCGCACAGACCCTACTCGCTGAGTTGCCTTGGCCGAATCGCCGAGTTGGTCACTTATTCCTCGACTCGGATCCCGCTCGGACTCGTCGAGTCCTTCCTTGGACTCGCCGAGTCGACCCTTAAATTAGGGCTTTTTTTTTCCTTTCTTGGCCTTTGAAACTTTGGGTGTTACAAAGTGCTCTTTGACAATATCAATGATGTTGCTTATCCAGCAACGGAGGTACGGGAGACTGAAGATGTTCTTGAAACTATGCTTCCTATCTTTGATCAGATGGTTGACGATTCAATTCCTAAGGAGACAGTTTCAGGGATTCCTCCCCTTGATATTGTTCTTTCTAACATAGAGCCATATGAGAGTGATCCACTGTCATTTTTTCTGCGATTTGAAGAGATTACGATCAGAGGTTATAGTCAGAAATTACGGTCTGAGGCTTACGGTCCGAGGCTTACGGTCCGAGGTTTGCACTTGATCAGCCCTTATACTTTAAAAAAGGGGAAAGGGAATTTTAGGGGACGTGGGTCAAATCCAGGCACCCCCAAAATTCCCTTTCCTTTTTTTTAAGTATAAGCGTTGATTGAATGAGAACCTCAAACCGTACACGTACGAACCTCGGACCGTAAGCTCAGACCATAAACCTAGGACCGTAACCTCGAACTGTAATCTCGGACCGTAAGCTCTGATCATAAACTCTTCAGATCGCGAAAAAAACGACGTTTTTCACCATTTTTGCTCCAAAACTCAATCAAAAACTCGTTTTTATCAAAAACACACAGAACAAACCCCCCTTATTTTGCCAAGATCTATCCAAAAACGCAAGACTCCTTCAAAAATAAGATCAAATAAGGTTCATATCCGACACAATTGATTGATACAACCTTGCTCTGATACCAATTGTAAGTCCCCAAATCTGCTTGTGTATCAATCAGATCCAACTGATGGTGCAGAATCCCAAACAATTGGATGATGTCAGATCAAATAGAAGAGAAGGAGAAGAAGAAAATGATGAATCTTGTATGATTTGATTGGAATGAAGATCCAGATACACGATTCACACACACTAACACATACTAAAGCCCATATCTTCTCTTTAACTTTCAATCTATAGAACACCTTAGAATACACACACATAAGCTCCTTGGTAATATACTCCTCACCCACCTAACATCTATTTATATGTAAATGGGGAACACGGACCGCAAATGGGTTTACGGTCGTAAACCAGACTGTAAACACCCACCTAACCGTAAACACGACCGTGAACACATATTACATTACAGAAAAATACATTTTCCTAGAAAAGAAAAGTATAAACCATAATTTTGACCCAAAAAATACTAATGATAGCTAGCTATGGAACAGAAGACTTTTGCACCTCAACTTCAAAGACATCAACAAGTTTGTTCTTGGTGATCATGTGTGAGGGCTTCCTCTCTTAAATTTTGATAAAGATCATCTTTGTGTTGCATGGGAAATGGGAAAACAAAGCATAAAAAGTCATCTAACTCGTGTAAACACAAAGATCATTGAACCTCTTGAACGTCTACACATCGACCTTTATGGACCTTATACAATTGAAAGTGTTGGTGGTAGTAAATACATACTAGTAATTGTTGATGATTCTTCACGTTTTACTTGGGTGTATTTTCTTAAACAAAAATCAGAGGCTGCTCCAAAGCTAAGGATCTTTATAAAGCAAGTGGAAGTTCGGTTGCAAAAGCTGGTTTGCAACATCAGAAGCGACAACGGACTGGAATTCATAAACAACGAGTTTGAAGAATTCTTATCTGAAAAAGGGAGTAACTCACAAATCCTCTCCTCCCTATACTCTACAACAGAATGGCATAGTTGAAAGACGAAACTGTTCCTTGTGTGAAGCCGCTCGAACCATGCTTAGTTTCGCATGCTTACCTCTGTATTTCTGGGCTAATGCTATCACCACCGCTTGCTACACTCATAATAGATCTTTCTCGAATAATCAGTTTACTCTTACTCCATATGAAATTTTAAATAATCGCAAACCTAACGTCAAGTTTTTCCATGTCTTCAACTCCAGGTGTTTCATCTTTAATTATAAAGAAAACTGAAACAAGTTCGATGTGAAGGCAGACGAATGTATCTTTCTAGGTTATCCGCTAACCTCCAACGTGTATAGGGTTCTCAACAAACGATTCAAGAAAATAGAAGAAACCTATTATGTTAAGTTTGATGATAATTATCTGAAGAAAAAGTCGATTGTTAATACAATCAGCAAAGCCAGCGACATGAGCGAAATGACTTTGGGAAAAATTGATATGGCTCATTTAACGGTGATGTTTCAGCAAAGGACCGAAGTGCAACCTGAATGATGATGCTGCAAAGAGACACTTTAATGTCTTTTTGCTATGCCTAACAAGCATTTGTTCTCTACATCTTGTCTGGAACATGTCTTGGAAATTATCAACAAGTGCAACCTGAATGATGATGCTGCAAAGAGACACTTTAATGACATGATTCGCTGGTACATCCTGTTACGCAGGACTTTCCTTGCGGTGTTTCGCAAACTCTTCAAGATTGTCAAGAAGACACATTAGTGAATCTCTCTTGCCCCAAATGATGTAAAGGGGGGATTGTTGGGGATAATTATACTACTTCTTTGGGCCAGTTAGTATAAGTCCATTATACAATTTTGGGTCTGTCCAACCATTTATTATTAGGGTTATTATATATATAGTGCATGCATACATCGTATTAGGTTAATAGTTGATTTTATCATTCAAAACAATATTGTAACCCTACCACACCTCTACAGTATCAATTCTTTATAGAGTTCTTCTGAGGTTGTGGCTTTTTTAATCATTCAACAACAGTTTGATTCATTTTGTGTTCTTGTTTGATTTACATTCTTGGTTTGCTTGTTAAGAATCTAATCGATCTTAAAGACTTTTGAGTCTCATCACCTATCTTTAACAATTCATTACAATACAAGCCCCATAAGTTCCCCTTTAACCCTCAGCATTTAAAAATCCTTTCATTTTAAGTCCTAATAATTACCAACCAGCCCCCGTCTTCAGAAATATTTACAAAGTGACCCGGAAATTACACTTTAACCCCAGAAGTCCAAATTAAATCATTTAACCTCCAAAACCAATGCCTTGCTAAATTATTCCGAACTCAAATCTACTATTCATTTATTAGTTTATTTTTAAAACGGATTGTTACAATCTGAAGTTCACCTTCCCAACATGATTTCTAGAAATCTATAGCCATATACACTAAGATCTGAACACTTACTCGAACAGGTTCTTAAACAATTTTCGTCTTCTTTAAGTATCAATAACTTTTACATTCATGATATGTGCTAAAAATATATCTGGCACCTGTATTAACTGAAAAGTAAACCCAAATTACTCATTAACGTTTCAAACTTCAAAAACTTCGTACATGATATAGAAATATATAAACCATATTTTATAATCAACCAAACAAAACAAATTGAAAACCCTAGCGACATAATATATCTCCATGACTTATATATACCACTATATCAACCAATTAATTATCATAAACATTATGGGTTAAAAAACATTTGAGTTATTGTCGTTGATTATTATTAGTTGAAAGAGAAGATGGAATGTTTTATAGGTTTCAAATAAATAGTTAAAAGAGAAGATGGGATATTTTGTAGGTTTCAAATGAATATAGTTAGAGTATTTTTGCCTCTATTACAATAAACATTAGGTGAATAACCATGCGTTGTGCAGAATATAACAATATATTTGAAATCTTTACAAATATATGTTTTTTAAATATATCAATGACGTTGTTGTTAGCTCTTATATAATAAATCTTATAATAAGTTGATATAAACATTATTTGTTTCAAATTATATGATAATGTAGACATCTCTTAAATTTCTGTAGTCCTAATTGTTTCAATGGCTTCTACATGCGGGTTACTAATGAGTAAAATTAAATATAATATATGGTTAAATAATTTTTATAGTTGTTGTTGCGATTATAACTTATAACTAGTTATAAAATAGTCTCTTGATTTTTTTTCAAGTTTGACGCTATAATTTATAACTTACTAGTTATAAAATAATCTCTTGATTTTTTTCAAGTCTAACTGGAATTTTGATTTAAGTTAACCGTTTAACGTTATATTGAAATTAATAATTAACTATTTTGCATAAAATCATAAAGTATCCAAAAATTGTGACTTTCAAAATGATAATTGCTCACATACGAAAACATATTTAAACTAATAAGTTAACTATAATATGTTAAAAAGTTAAAATCGTAATTTTCTAAAATGGAAGTAAAATATGATATTTTCATATTGTAATTTACTTAATTTATTATTAGAATTTAGTCTTTGCGTTAGTTTAACATTATTAAATAACTTATAATAATTATTACAAAGAAATTGAAAATTAATAGAGGTTTCAAATGCATGTTGTGTAAATAAAAATACATCTTTTATAAATATATCAGGCAAATATCTGTACGTTGCGCAAAAACGTCTATATAGTTGAAATCTTTACAAATATATGTTTTTTAATATAACAATAAAATTGTTGTTAAATTTGATATAATAATTCGTATACCAAATTGATATAATATATTAATTATTTTATCTAAAATATATGATTACACTTTAGGTTTGATATTTATTTAATATTGTTAACAAACTTATAATCATTATTAGAAAGAAATTAAAAAGTCAAGGGAGTTTCAAATGAATGTGGTGAAAGAAAAAATGCATAGGAGTTTCAAATGAATGTGGTGAAATGAAAATTGCTTCCTTTATAAGTATACTAGGCGAATGTTCGTATGTTACGCAGAAACACCTATATAGTTAAAATCTTTACAAATATATGTTATTTTAAATATAATAATAATGTTGTTTTTAAATTTGATATAATAATTTTTATACTAAATTGATATAATATATTCATTATTTTGAATTATATGATAATATATACATCTATTATAACTTCATAATCTCAATCGTTGATTTCTACCGTGAGTTACCCATGAATTAAATTAAATATAATATATATGGTTTAATGTTATTTATAGTTGTTGTTATTATTACTTAGTTTTTTTAAAATTTATTTGCTTAATGATTTTATTTCTAACATTGTAATTATTTAAACATCAAACATTATTTTTTGATTTTAAAGGTAACAATATAATCATTTATTATAGAGTTATTTAACTATTGTTATTATAAGTTATTCTAAGTTACTTATTTGAAAACTTTAAACGATTATAAAAATATATTTAGAAAATATTTTAGTTAAATCGATATTACACTTTAGTTTTTGTATTTATCACTACAATTTATAAATTTTAACTATTTAAAAAATATTATTTGGTTTTTAAAGGGAACTTAAATTTATATTTAAGTTGACATTGTAATGTTATATTTAAGTTAACATTTGAAGTATTTTGTCCATATTGTTCAAAAGGTGTAGTTTTAAACTTACAATAGTTTACATATAACAACATATTAAATTTAATAAATTAAGTATAATATGTTAGAAGTTAAACACATAACTTTATAAGTAGAAGTAAATATATTATTTTAAAACTGAAATTTAGTTTATTTATTATTACACTTTAGGTTTGATATTTGTTTAACCTTATTAACCAACTTATAATCATTATTATAAAGATGCTACAATTTTTTCACTTTTAACTATTTACAAAATATTCTTTGGGTTGTTTGAGTTAAACTAAAATTTATATTTAAGTTAACCATATAATGTTATATTTAAATTAATAATTTAAGTATTTTAAACAAATTGTTCCAAAATTATATCTTTAAAATGATAATAGTTTACATCCAACAATATATTAAAACTAATAAATTAAGTATAATATGTTAAAAGTTAAAAAAAATAACTTTATAAGTAGAAGTAAATATATTATTTTAATATTGAAATTTAGTTTATATATGATTACACTTTAGGTTTGATATTTATTTAACCTAATTAACCAAATTATAATTATTATTAGAAAGAAATTGAAAAGTTATGGGAGTTTCAAATGAATGTGGTGAAAGGAAAAATGTTTCCTTTATAAATATACTAGGTGAATGTCCGCGTGTTGCGCACAAACACCTATATAGTTGAAATCTTTACAAATATATGTTTTTTTAATATAACAATATAGTTATTATTGAATTTTATATAATAATTCATATGCTAAATTGATATAATATATTGATTATTTTGAATTATATAATAATATATACATCTATTATAACTGCATAATCTCAACCGTTTGAATGACATCTACCCGCAAGTTACTTATGAATAAAAATAAATATAATATATGGTTTAATGTTATTTATAGTTGTTATTTTTAAGTAATCTTTTAAAATTTGTCTGTTGAACGTTTTAATTTCTATCATTATTATTATTTAAAACATCAAACATTTTTTTTTATTTTAAAGGTAACAATATAATCATTTATATAAACTTATTTTTAACTATATTTAATGTAAGTTATTTTTAGCTACTTATTTGAAAACTTTTAATGATTATTAAATTATTATTAGGAAACATTTTAGTCAAATTGAGATTATAATTTAGCTTTTGCATTTAGCATTATAATTTATCACTTTTAACTGTTCATAAAATATTCATTTGGGTTGTTTAAGTTAAACTAAAATTTATATTTATGTTGATCCTGTAATGTTATATTTAAATTTATAATTGAAGTATTTTATATAAATTTTTCAAAAGTTGTAGTTTTAAAATGATAATGGTTTACATCCAACAATATATTAAAACTAATAAATTAAGTATGATATATTAAAAGTTAAAAAAACATAACTTTATAAGTATAAGTGAAAATATTCTTTTAATATTGAAATTTAGTTTATATATGATTATACTTTAGGTTTGATATTTATTTAATCTTATTAACCAACTTATAATTATTATTAGAAAGAAATTGAAAAGTTATAAGAGTTTTAAATGAATGTGGTGAAAGAATAAATGCTTCCTTTATAAGTATATATATATATATATATATATATATATATATATACACACACACACACACACACATTAGTCGAATCCCCTCGTGTTGCGCGTAAATATAACTATTTAATTAATTTATAGTTAAGATACTCTATAGTTAACATATTGGTTTTATTAATTGTATTAAATTTATTTATTTCCACTATTAAATCATAATTTTATAGATGGTTTTATGTTATGTAAATTATATATCAAACATATACTGATTTCTATATATAACAAATACAAAGTAGTATGAAAAAATAAATACTACAACTTTTGATGGTTTTATAGAAACATTACAACATGTACTATAACATTTACATCAAACAAAACTTATTAAACACTTATAAATGATTCAAAATTAATATTTACAAATCAACATACATTTGATATATAGAAACATTGTTATAAAAAATATGTTTTGAAATAACCATTGATACAACAAAACTTATTTATTTTTCAACTCTTTCATTTCGAATTACCAAAGGGCCAATGGCCTAGCGGTAAGGAGTGATCCTCTCATAGAAGAGGTCATGGGTTCAAATCTTGGTGGAGACATAGATTGTTATTAGGAGTAGGTTAATTAGTTTGTCGTTTAAAAGAAACTCTTTCATTTTGAATTACAAATCTTTTTAAATATATGATTTTTTTAATCAAAACTTACTTATATACTACTAACATAGCTACAATGTGTATAACAAATAAGTTGAAAATAAAAAGGCATAGTATATTAATAACCATAAGTTTAATAAACTTTTAAATCTAGTGGAAAAAATAAAGATATGGCTAATTACATTAAATTTCAAATCATAATTAAATTTAAATTAAAAAACTATTGAATTGTAGTGGAGTTTTAAACTCTTAAGTTGTGACCAATAATGTAATATAAATATTAACAATTATATGTTATAAAAACAATGTTATAAGCATTTATCATTGAAATAATAATTTTTATACTAAATTGTAACTAATATTATAATAATTTTAAGTATAATAGAAGAAATACATAAAAAATTATGTTTGAATCAAATTTAATTAAGTTTTTTATTTAAAATTATTTTAAACTAGAGGTATTTTTAACTAATTTATAAATAATTTATTTAAATATTTTTTATTTCTTATATTATTATTATTATTATTATTATTATTTTTATTATTATTATATTTCAAATAACAATAATTTTTTAATATAATATAATATATTATTTAGTTTACGTTATTTTAACCATTTTTTTTTTTTTACTTAATTACAAACTAATTATTTGAAAAAATTTCAGTACTATATTAAAAAAAACAAAACAAAAAAAACAATAATACTTTTGTATTGTACTTTTATTTTTATCCTTAAAGCTATGAAATATTGGAAGAGAATGAACGATTCAAATAAAATCGTGATTTGAATTTGAAAACTATAATAATTGTTATGTACTATGACTTATCTTTAAAAAAATATACGTTAAGAGTAGGTTAGGGAAGTAGGAGTGTTAAACTTGAGGTATGTTTTTATCACTTGTATTTTCTTATGAAAATATTAATATTTTATTTATTTTACTTTTCCTTTACAATAAAGAAGGAATAGAGAAAAAGAAAATTGACAAATATAATAAGTTAATAATTTACTTTTATTACTATAAAAACATTTAAAATGGATACATACATATAAGTTTTGGTAGAACATAGAGAAATCATTTTTATAACATATATAATCATTGATTTTCAACAATAAAGTTATATCATATTAAAAGTCATTTGTTCTAATTCATCATTATCACCAACAATTTGGAATAATAATTGTAAATTCTTTTCATCAAAATCAATTATAAAAAACTACATCGATGTTATTTACAACAAAATAAATGATAGAAACTAACATAATAGATAACTTATAATAGCATAAAATACATGTGGAATAATGTTCTTTTCGACATAAAATATATTTATTAACATAAAAATGAGAGACAACATAAAGATACATATATATTAATAAAGTTAATTGTTCTAACTAATAAATAATTTGAAGGTTGATTTATTAAAAGCTCATGATAAGTAATTGTTAGTCCCACTTCATCATCCTCTAATCATAGAAAGATAAATAACATATAAACTTAAAAATAATCTCAATTATACATTTACAAACATACCTAAATTTAAACATTGGTTAATATGTAAAACTTTACATGCACCCAATTGGAGTTTACATGAATTTATATTTGGAAAATTTACAATTGTTTTCTTATATTCATGGAACCACTCACATAATTTTTCAAACCTTACAAATATAATTTATCATTTTGCGTTGACATACATGCAATATGCAATCTACAAATTTCTTATATAAGCTAAATATTTTATTTAACTCATCAATTAAATAGCATGATTTGAAGTGTTTTAAAAGTTACAAATCATAATATTTCAATTAATCATAAACTAATTTGTATAAATAGAATAATCATGAAAGTTTCAAATCTATGAGGTTCAAGCAAAAATGTTTGTTATATATATATATATATATATATATATATATATATATATATATATATATATATATATATATATATATATATATATATATATATATATATATATATATATATATATCATCAACAAGATCACATTGAATGAGTAAAAAAAAGAATTTATGTCGAAACCTCAAGAGTTTGACTCTTGGCTAAAACACATGTACAATCAAGGTACCTAGCTTTAAATACGTACAGTGAACAAAAGGCTCAACAAAAGGTTTGTAGCTACACATTTTATTATTACAGATAACAGATAGATTATCTACTATAATAAATAAATGAATGTTTTTTCTACATGTTTTTTTCTCATTTATTTGGATACATGGTATTTTTTTAAAAATTTAAAATTTTTATTTTCCACTTGTTATTTTATTGTATTTTTTTATTTTATTAAATTAAAATTCCACATTTAATGTGTAAGGTAATATATATGTAAAGTATTTATTAGAAAGAGTTTATATATGTATTGTATTCAACACATTAAAGTTTCATTAATTTTAATAATTCAAAATTTTCTCATTTTTCTTATAAATTCAAACTTTTCTAATTGTTAAAATTTTATATTTGTTTTTTTTAATTAAACACATGTAATACATGGATCTCACACCTAGTTAAAATATATGTAAAAGTTTTATTTTATGATGTTTAAAGTCATAAAATTAATTTCATTGTCATATTTATGTTCCAACACTGCCATATTTACGTTTCTAAAAGAAAAGGTTTACAAAATTATACTCAAGGCAAGGCAATAGGGGTTGTATTATATGGTACATGACCTTTAAATTGACAACAAATAAAATAGACAGCTGGATCAATCAGTCTCATGCACCCATACACACAAAATTTCAAAAGCATGTAGGTCCATACGATGCAAAAGTTGACCAACAAAAAACATCATCGTCGTGTTTTACAAGATCTTCATTCGTTAAGTTTTTCTTTTGTGATGATTAAACCATGAAAAACAATTAGCTGGCCCCCTTTTTCCTTAACTAGGAAGGTATCTCATGCTTTGCATGGGTCAGAGAGCTTATTTATGTTATTGAGCTGCTTTTATAAATTAAAAAAAAAAAAAAAAAAAAAAAACAATCACTCTTCTTTAATGCAACTGTTCTCGAAGTAGTTAAATATAGTAAAATGAATCCACCATATACTACTCCCTTCAACCTTGAAAACTAAAATCATATATATATATATATATTGAAAACATAGATTAAAAAAAGACATTTTCGCATCCCAATGAAAGAAGTCATTACTAGTGAGATAGGTGGAAGCCTTGGTTCAAGAAAGGAATTTGGAAGAAGTGTCTTAAGGTAATAGAAGATCTTCCAAACATTTCAAACACCCATTAGCATTAATAACCTACAACTAAAAACAAAAGCAATTACAATGCCTTCTCTACATGTCCATATGCAGAATAATACCTAATACAATTAAGAATCAAAAAGCAGTTAGAATTCTCTCCATTAGACTCGCATTACCTCAACAACTCATGTAACTTAATATCATCATTCCATCTAATTAAGCTGAAAGGTGTCGTTTATCGATTTATTATTTTGATCCATCTCGTAAAATTGCAGTTGCTTGTCTATGGGTAGGTCTATAATAGTGACTGCAAAGGGTATCTACATATTTCTATCTTATGTATGGGTAGGTCTATAATACTTTATCTAAATATTTCTATCTTATGCATGGGTAGGTGCATAATACCCTTTGGAGTCACTATTATAGACCTATCAATGCATAAGATATAAATATGTAGATAGAGTATTGACGTAGTTTCCAATATATTAAGATAAGCTTGATAAGTAAATAAAAGCAATCACCAAGGGCATAATAATGCAAATCCAAACAATTTCAAGTAAATTAACTGCTCTTGATGTCCCATCAATATTAAATAGAAACTGAGGGAAGACAAATCCCATTTGAAGCCCCTGTTTTTTCACAAATATACTCAAATCAATACTCTAAATAAAGAAGTTAATGGACTTTAATTTTGTGGAATGTTTTGGAAGAAATGGATTCGGTCGAGGGTAATTTGGTCTAAGAAGATATGGTACATGGTACATGCCATCACGATGACCATATTTTTCAAATTTGACGTGATATTGGATTTGTTAGAGCTTGATAATGGATATATAATCCACAAAATAACCTGGATCTGGATTTTTATGAGGATGATATTAGATGGAAAGTCTTCTATATGCTTTCTTGTTATTTGTTAATTACATAAAACCAAAAAAGAATTCAGATATGGGTATATATTATATTATATATAAAACTGATTATGAATCATTATTGCTCGGATAAGATCATAAAAAAAAATAAAAAATTAATCAAAATATAAAAAATTAAAAATTAAAAAAAAAAAAAAAAAAAAAAAAACTCACATGCCTAAATGAGAGTAAATATGATTACCCCATGAAATCAATCAAATGAAGGTCCTATGTTAACACAATCCAACATACCCATCATTTGATAAAACGGCATTAATATTCTACAAAAATTCAGTAAATACTCGCACGGCTTTTGAACTTTTAACACTTTTATACCCTATTTCACCTGCATCTTCATCCATTTGGAACACCTTTATGGTTTTCAAAGGAAAATAAACATACCTTGTAATAAGATCATCTTCAATGGATTAAATATATGGATAGTTGTATGGATTGTGGAAAGAGAATATACACATTCAATTTAATTCTTAAAATATTCATTACAATTCTATTGCATTGTTCAATGGTCATTCAACTCCATACACTCTCATTCATCTATATTATAATCACATTTAATCTATTAAACCCTCATACAACCCTGATTGTGGATGGCCTAAATGGTACCATTTGTCCAACAACCCAAACAGCATGAACATTTGCTACTTTCAAGGAAGCATACTGTGTAATTCAAAGATTCAACCTGAACTTGCAAATATGCATTGGACAACGTTCATTTATTCGGATTTAGTTTCTAGCATCTACAAATAAACTCTAACCAAATTCAAAATTATCGATTAAGATGAGTGGCGGATCCAACCCGAAAGTCAGGTGGGGTGCACAACCGTTGACCGTGGGAATTAATAAAACAAAGTAATAAAAAGTAGAATAACATTAAAATTTACAACTAAATGTCATTTTACAATTGAAATTTATGGGGACATATATCTAAGAAACGTTTGATAATATTTTCAGTTGTAACCTTGGAAAATCCTTCTCTTTCAACCGCGCAAATTACACAATCATTTAAAAATTCTTCCGAAATTCGATTCCACAAATCCGACTTTACAAGCTTCATCGCGGAAAAACATCTCTCCACCGTTACGGTAGCAACCAGCAAGACCAATGATAACTTCACTAACCGATAAATCAATGGAAGGAAAGATGTGTATCGGTTTCCACCATCACTTTAGCAATGTTGGATATACTCTTCAAAGTAGCAAATCTTCCATCTTGTTGCATATGAGAAGGGTAAACCGAAAGTTCATGTAGAATATTCATCCTATCTTTATAGCTAAAATCATATGGATAAAAATCGATCAACTTCCGTAACTTTGATGGGTCAAAGTCACAAAATGAATCATGTAGATTCAAACCCGTCATACAAATAATCAATTCAGAAGTTACTTCACTCAAACGGTCACCAAACTCTTGAATTTGCATATCCAAACAAAAAACTCGTAATAATGGCGATTGGAGATATTGGTATGTTGTCTTCGATTTCTTGGATTAACATAAATATCCTCCATGTTCAACATTTGAATTTCATTATTCTCACAAAAAGAGTTGATGTCCAACATAAGTGAATCAAACCCATCATTTATCATCTTTTTTAACGTTGTAGCGGTTGATTTCACCAAACTTATGGCATTCACGATATCTTGATCCATTCTTTACAGAGATAGTGACAATATGTTTGTGATCCCTAAAATTTTCAACATCAACTGTAAATGGAACACAAAATCAAATGATCGAAAAGTTGACTAAAACTATTAAGGTCTTCATCTTCGACATATTCAAGCACATCAATAACAGATGAAAACAAACCAACCATACGCGATAGAGTTTTGTAATGAGAATTCCAACATGTATCTCCGGCTCTAGTAAGAGAAAGCTCTTGGTTTAATCCACTTCCGGTTTCAATTTTACAGCGGCCGATGGAATCTTCCAGTTTATCTTTTTGACTTTCATGCATCATATATGTCTGTTTACTAGAAGCACACACAACATTCATTAGAACGGCTACCATATCAAAAAAAAGTCTCCAACGTCGTGATGTTTTTTGGCAACCGCCACAACAACTAGTTGAAGTTGGTGAGCAAAACAATGAACACAATAAGCAGAGACATTTTCTCTCATGATTATAGATTTTAATCCATTAATTTGTCCACTCATATTGTTTGCTCCATCATAACCTTGACCCCTAATCTTTGTCAAACTCAATCCATATTCAGAAAATAAAGAGACAGTAGCAGATTTTAGCGACAAAGATCATGCCTCTTTCACATGAACAAGTCCAATAAACATTTCTTAACAATCCCACATGTAAAATATCACAAAACTATCGCCATTTGATCTTTTTGGATATATCGTTGGACTCAACAACTAATAAAGCAAAAAATATCATCACCAATTTCTTAAAAATTTGATTGAGGTAAGTCTTGTGCGAAACAATGAGAAATATCTTTTTGAATACATGGCGATAGTTTTGCTTTATTTTTTGAAAAAATTGGTGATGATATTTTTTGTTTTATTAGTTGACGAGTCCAGCGATATATCCAAAAAGAACAAACGGCGATAGTTTTGCAATATGTTACATGTGGGATTGTTAAGAAATGTTTATTGGACTTGTTCATATGAAAGAGACATCAGCTTTGTCGCTAAAATTAGCTATTGTCTCTTTATTTTCTGAATATGGATTGAGTTTGACAAAGATCAAGGGTCAAGGTTATGATGGAGCAAATAATATGAGTGGACAGATTAATGGATTAAAATCTATAATCATGAGAGAAAATGTCTCTGCTTATTATGTTCATTGTTTTGCTCACCAACTTCAACTAGTTGTTGTGGCGGTTGCAAAAAGCATCACGTCGTTGGAGACTTTTTTTGATATGGTAGCCGTTCTAATGAATGTTGTGTGTGCTTCTAGTAAACACACAGATATGATGCGTGAAAGTCAAAAAGAAAAACTGGAAGATTCCTTCGGCCGTGGAAAAATTGAAACTGGAAGTGGATTAAACCAAGAGCTTTCTCTTACAAGAGTCGGAGATACACGTTGGAAATCTCATTAGAAAACTCTATCGCGTATGGTTGGTTTGTTTTTCATCTGTTATTGATGTGCTTGAATATGTTGAAGATGAAGGCCTTGATAGTTTTAGTCAACTTTTAGATCATTTGATTTTGTGTTCCATTTACAGTTGATGTTGAAAATTTTAGGGATCACAAACATATTGTCACTATCTCTATAAAGAAAGGATCAAGATATCGTGAATGCCATAAGTTTGGTGAAATCAACCGTTGCAACGTTAAAAAAGATGAGAAATGATGGGTTTGATTCACTTATGTTGGACATCAACTCTTTTTGTGAGAATAATGAAATTCAAATGTTGAACATGGAGGATATTTATGTTAATCCAAGAAATCGAACACAACATACCAATATCTCCAATCGCCAGTATTACGAGTTTTTTTGTTTTAACATGGTTTTGGATATGCAAATTCAAGAGTTTGGTGACCGTTTTAGTGAAGTAACTTCTGAATTACTTATTTGTATGACGGGTTTGAATCTACATGATTCATTTTGTGACTTTGACCCATCAAAGTTACGGAAGTTGATCGATTTCTATCCACATGATTTTAGCTATAAAGATAGGATGAATATTCTATATGAACTTTCGGTTTACCCTTCTCATATGCAACAAGATGGAAGATTTGCTACTTTGAAGAGTATATCCGACATTGCTAAAGTGATGGTGGAAACCGATACACATCTTTCCTTCCATTGATTTATCGGTTAGTGAAGTTATCATTGGTCTTGCTGGTTGCTACCGTAACGGTGGTGAGATGTTTTTCCGCGATGAAGCTTGTAAAGTCGGATGTTTGGAATCAAATTTCGGAAGAATTTTTAAATGATTGTGTAATTTGCACGGTTGAAAAAGAAAGATTTTCCAAGGTTACAACTGAAAATATTATCAAACGTTTCTTAACTATATGTCCCCGTAAATTTCAATTGTAAAATGACATTTAGTTGTAAATTTTAATGTTATTCTACTTTTTATTACTTTGTTTTATTAATTTCCACGATCAACGGTTGTGAATCCTACTTGACTTTCGGGTTGGATCCGCTACTGCTCAAGATTCAACGTGTCACCTACAAAATTGATGTATGGCAATCAAAATAAAAAGATTTGGAGTTGATGCTTGTAGAAGTCAAAGCACCATGCCCACTCCAAGCAGAGGCGTAGCTATAGTATACCAAGGTGGGTCCTATGACCCACCTAATTATCTTAATTGCAAGCCTAATTATATTGCAAAAATTTAGGGGAAGTACCTTAAATTTTTTTAAGGAGCTACCTAATAATTTTTTACAAAATCAAAAATAACATAATGCCTATACCAACTTATTATTTATCCAACAAAAATTAGTCCAATCCATTAAAATTCAAATTAAACAAAATTAATAATAATAAACAAAAGCCCACAACCAAAACGTCGCCAACACTTTTGGCTTTTGCGCATACGTGTTGAATGTTGATTCAATAGAATGACCAACCATGAAATTTTATCATGTGAAAAGGATGTATTTGAAAGTTTCGATTAAGATAGCATTATCAATATATTTGAAGATATAAGCCCTCGTCGGATACAATTTTAAAAATGATTATATTTTGACCCGACCCGCTAATAGTATATTTTATTTTGTTATATGTTTCAGGGTTATTTAAATAAGGAACCACGTGGTTTTAGGTTCTAAATTCGCCACTGACTCCAAGGCAATGCCTTCGATGAAAACCAATAATTCTTCCCGTGTATTTGTCTAGAGAGAAAGAGTAAGAGAATGAAGTAATTATAATCTTGAGAAACCCAATCAAATTTAGAATTTTCACTTAAGATTCAAAGATGTACCTTCAAAATTGATGTAGCACCTACGGGAAACAGTTCAATTTTATTCCTGCAATTCCAACCAATATACAAAAATTAGACAGAAGAAAGAAGGTTATACAAATTACACGAATTACTTCTATTGAATTTCATGGTAAAAAAAGAGAGGATATACCTGTTGTACGTCCAAGAAAAAAAAATGGGAGATGTAATATGCACACAAATTTCTCGTCTCAATTATGATTCTCTCAATGCGACACCTATTGTTCGGTAAATGTGGACTGGTGCTTATGGTTCATATCTATTTGATCTTTTGAACCTCTTTCCTCTTCTCTTCGATCTTTACCTAAGAAGGAGTAAGCTCTCTCCACATGAACATGTTATCAACATTCACTCCACTAGGATTATTAACTCCATTTTCATGCTCATTGTTACTATCAGTGTTATCAGGGCTAGTCAATATGTATATGAGGCTCGGGGCGAAAAGAAAAAAAATGGCCCTTTAAAGAAAAATATAATAAAGATTCAAAAAAATCATTTATTCTTCACTATAAACACGTTCAATTAGCAATAACAAGCAAACCAAATTGTTTATCTTTTGAGCTAATTTGAGTTTGAACCAACTTTAAGCCCTAAAAATCATTTAGTTAATAATTGTTTTATATATATACACTATATCCCAAAACTTTTGGGATCCCTGGAGACGTCGGCCCTGGGCGGTCGCCCGAGTTGCCCACCATCTGGACTGGCCCTGGGTGTTATTACACTTGAAGAAAAAAGTTTTACTCACCAATGGGTAATCTAGCCGACCAAATACCTATCTCCGCAACTTCATCTTCTCTGTTTTCAAGCTTGAACAAAAGCAAAAAAAAATCATAAGAGTGACTCCGACTTAGCTGTCTGGAATTTATTTTGATTATTGTTATTGGTATTATTGGGTTACATTACTAGATTTCGAAATTTGGTGTTTCTCTCTCCCAATATCCCAACAAGAATATGGATGGATCCATATATGTTCGTCAGATGGTGCGTACAGGTCTTGAATGCCTCACCCATAGAAATCAAACATCACCGAATCTCCATTTATTTTTTGCAAATGACAACAACATTGAAAACATCACCAATTTTCCCGATGCTCAAGATCATGGGTCTGTAGAACTCCTCCTATATATAGAGCTACACGCCCATTGTCGACGCCTTCTGCAAATGTTCACGTTCGATTCTGATTCCCTTTCCATATATCAACTAGACAAAATCAAACAGTGGAGCACAGAATGATCAAGCAAGTGATAGGGGAACGATACATATATTCTCTTCATATGCATGACAACTATTGCTATTCATACTTACGTTTTTCTAATTTTATCTCCTTAATTATGATTATCCCACCCCATCTACACACATACCAGATCAAAGTTGATTCACAACTCGTTCCCGACCAGGAATCTCAATGAAAATTGAAATCACATCAAGAATACCTCTCACAAGTTATGGAGAAGTGTATTTGTGATATGATTGTTAACAAGATTATTTCTAAGTTTATACCTTCAATAAGCTTCAATATTTCCTAAGGCCACACATTCCCGAGAACATACTTGAAATTCACTGAAGGATTCGGTGGATATGGAAAGGAATCTTTGTTACAGCTACTTGATATGCTAGTCTGGTAGATCTGTAAGACTACATGTGATATTGTCTTTTTATCTGAATATGTTATTATCTGTTATATGTCGACATATTGTGTGGGTTGGGTTAAGGTTGTACTTTTTTGTGTTGTAGCCAACAAACCCTGAAGCATACCAGTTATGAGCTGAGGGCCAAGGAAGGCATAGACTCATACTAAGGACTCATGAGCATTCCAGATACGAGTTGAGTGTCGGGAAAGGCATGTTAGACTTGTACTGAGGGCTTATTGGTATTCAGTCTGAGGACCGATCAGGACAGGGAGCAAGCCAGACATAAGTTGTGGGCCCATAGGGCAAGCCAAACTTATGATATCGGCTCAAGGGTAATTCAGTCAGTTAGTTGTGTACCCATTACAAGGTGTTATTATATTTGTGTTATTTGTTATATATCGGTATTTGGGGGGAACTCACTAGTCTTTGGACTTACAATTTTAGATTATGTTTCAGGTTCATCAGAGGATCGCGGAAAGGCAAAGGCATGATCGTGCACCACCTCATATTGTGTTTTATGATTTTGGGAAAAACTCTGAGGTCTAAACTATTTTGAAAACTACAATGTAAACAATTATGATTTTTGGGTGGCTAAAAAAGTTCAATTTTTTATGAATTTTTACGAGTGTTACAACTTTTTATTATTTCTTAAAACATTTTTATGATAGTTTTTTCCTATAGTTTTTTCCAATACAATTTTTTAAACTTTGCTTATAACTTTTTTTTAACTTTTTTATACTTTCATATAATTTTCATACAAGTATTTTTAAAACAAATATTTTCTAAATGTTTTAAATTTTTCTTAAAAGTTTTAATTTTTTTTTTCTTTTGTACATTTTCATACAATTGTTTTTTTAATTTTCATATAGCTATTTCTAAACTTTATTTTACAACATTTTTAAAGCATTTCATAGATTATGTATGATAATTTAATACTTTTTTATAATTTTAAAATTACTTTTGTTAAATACTGGTTTAGAACGTTGTATTAAAAACTTTAAAAGTTTATAAACTTCTAATTAAAAGTATAAAAAAATTGTAATAATTTTAAAACATTTACATTATATAGTTTTTTTTTTTTTGTTTTTTATTTGCTTAGTAATATTTTCTTTTTTATTTTTTTTAAACCCTCCATACTTATTATTGCATATTTAATTTATTTCATTTTATTGTTGGATATTATTTACTTTAAAAATATTGTATATGCTTAAAAACAAAAGAAAAAATATATATAAGAGGCTATATAAATATTTCATAAAAAAATATTTATTAATTAAAAGTAGAGTTTAGAATTGATAAATCATTAATTAATATTTATGATAGTAGGTTTTTACTAAAAGCAATTAGTAGAAAATTGATTTCTCAAAATCAAAAAACTATAAATTTGATAATTAATCAATTATTATGCATATTTTAAAAATAATATTTGGAAACTATTACAAACAAATAAAAAAATTTTAAAACATTTAGAAAATATTTTTTTTAAAAGCACTTGTATGAAAATTATATGAAAGTATAAAAAAAAAGTTTTAAAAATAATTATAAACATAGTTTAAAACATTGTATTAGAAAAAACTATGGAAATATAAAAGCCCTAAAGTTTTCACAAAAATGTCGGTTTTAACCTTGGAGGTGTTTTAAATCCAGTAAAGTCTGATGTTTTGTTTAGTTTGTTCATTTATACTATTTTACCCAATTTCCAAGTAACCTACCGGTTACCTAATGTCAGTAAAACCCTTGAATTTTCAAAAATGTTCAGATTTACCTTTACGTTTTTCAAAAATGTTCTGATATACCCTTACCTTGATTGTTATTTTGATTATTATTATTATTATTATTATTATTATTATTATTATTATTATTATTATTATTATTATTATTACATCATCTTAATACAATTTTAATATACATAAATACATTATACATACATTTTTAAATGTATAAATATATTTTTAATATATAAATATATTTCTAAAAATATATAAACTTGTATTTAGTATTTATATACATTTAAATTACCATTTATTCCTATAAAACCATATTTATATATTAAAAACGTATTTATTTGTATTTAGTAGGTAAAAATATATATACTTATTTCATATAAAAATACATTATATACATATAAATATAAAAATACATATTTATATGGTTTATATTGTATAAAAGATATAATTATATGTAGTTGTACATATTACTAGGTATAAATATGTATTTATTTCATAATTATATGCATATGATAGTTTTTATACAAAAGAAATACATATTTATATCTATTAAATACAAATAAAAATGTATTTATACATTTAAATCATCTTTATATTTAATAGATATAAATATGTATTTCTTTTGTATAAAATCTATATTAGGCATATGATTATGAAATAAATACATATTTATGGTTAGTAATATATACAAATACATATAATTACATCTTTTATACAATATAAAAATATAAATATGTATTTTTATATTTATATGTATATAACATATTTTTATACGAAATAAATATATATATTTATACCTACTAAATACAAATAAATACGTTTTTAATATATAAATATGTTTTTAAAGGAATACATGGGCTTTCAAATCTATATAAGTACTAAATACAAATATATATATATATTTTTAAAAATATATTTATATTAACAGAAATACTAAATACAAGTATATATATTTTTAAAATTATATTTATATTATTAAAAATATTTTTATACATTTAAAAATGTATGTTAAAATATTTCTATACATTTAAAAATGTATTAAAAATAATAATAATAATAATAATAATAATAATAATAATAATAATAATAATAATAATAATAATAATAATAATAATAATAATAATAATAATCAAAATACTTAAAATAACAACCAAGGTAAAGGTAAATCCGAACATTTTTTAAAAACTTAAGGGTAAATCCGAACATGTTTAAAAATTCAAGGGCTTTACTGGCATTAGGTAACCTACCGGTTACCTGGTAACCATTAGGTTTTACTGGACCTAAAACACATCCAAGGGTAAAGTTGTCATTTTTATGAAATTTTAAGGGCTTTTATGTCATTTTCCTAAAAATATATATGAGAAAAATATCATAAAAATGTTATAAGAAATTATAAAAAGTATTAAGAAATTTGTAAAAAAAAAAAAAAAATTGTTCACATTTAGGTATTTTACTATTTATCTTGTTAAATATATTCATATATTATTAAATGTATTCATATATTATTATTGTTACCTGATATAGCAGGTGATAATGATAATATGTAAACACGTTTAGTAAGTTAAATATTGTCAAAATCTTGTTGCTTGGAGCCAAGGGTTTTCTAAGCACGATAGTTGCATGTTATGTACACAATAGCTTTATTCTTGACCCTCAAGAACTCTGAATTTCTGGCATATAATCAAGCAACTTGTGGGCATGTTTGAAGCTTTCACCGACCTTTCATATAGTGATTTCCCTTGTTAGGGAAATTTTCATATATACCCTTATTAAATGTTAAAATATCATATTTGTCCAACGTAAAATTAAAATATCAAATTTATCCTTTTTAATTATTTAAAATATCATATTTACCCAAATCAGTTTTTTAAATGATTTTTATTAATTTATAATTCCTTTTTATAATTTTAAATCATTAAAATTAACAGAAAATACTTAATAGACAATAATGCCCTTGACTTCTAAATTCTAAATGACAAGATTATTAAGCAAGATCTAATTTTCTTGTGGGCCATCTTCCTCACGGCTTGTTACTTCTTCGTGACGATGAACACGATCGCCTCACTAACCAGCTTCTATCTCCCTCCACCGTAAATTGGTCATAGCATCCCCACAAATCAGTAATGAAACCCACTTCTATCACTCCCCTACCCCTTTTCCCAGTTAAATTTGTTTTCTCCGTCGCTCTCTAGTGTTCTATCTCCATGCCATCACCACCATTTCTTTGTTTCTTCTCTATTGGTTGTGATTCCTCCACTCCTCCTACCACTATAAATATCAAAGTGTCCCAAGAAAATCTTGCTATAAAAGATGATGATGCAATTGAGTTTATCTTTCTTAATCGTACTGGTAATATGATGGTTGTTTTACTTGAAGTTGTTAGAAATTATATTCAATTTATTGAGCGATCATAAAGTATTGATCATAAAGGAATTATATTCAATTTATTTGAGTGATCATAAAGTATTGAGTGATTAAAAAACTGATTTTGGTAAATATGACATTTATATGGATTGTTCTTCCTAATGACTTTAAGCATTCTAGACAGTTTGTACTTTAAGATGCTTTGTGTAAATACATTTGCTTGAAGCATTCGGCATTACACAAGTTTATGATGAAAATTCTAATACATTCAGATTCAAGATTCATTAATGAGGGTTTTCAAGCATTCAATACTTAGTAAATATAGTCTCTTGGTTGATTATGTTGCCAAAACAAAGGGAATATATGGAAAAGGAATTGTGAAAATTTATATTAAAGCAACAATACATAAGTTTAAGATCAAGTGTCACCATGTATTTCAACACATTCACATGGGAAATTTGATCAAAAGCATGAACATAGATGGAGAGAGGGAAAAAAGGAATACATCGAATTACAATTACCTGGTGGGTATTCTTGATTTCAAGAAGGAAGGTACGACAGGCAAGACGAGGACGTCGAGATTAACACAGGCGATCGTGAAGAAAAGGGCCACAAGAAAATTGATCGTGTTTACTAAATCGTGCCAGGTAAGGGCATTATTGTCCATTAAGTGTTTTCTTTCAATTTTAGTGATTTAAAATTATTAAAAATGATTATAAATGAACAAAAACCATTTAAAAAAATGAATTTGGGTAAATTTGATATTTTAAAATATTAAGAATGGCAAATTTGATATTTAAATGTTAGCCCAGACAAATATGATATTTTAACGTTTAATAAAGGTATATATGAAATTCTCTTAACTTTTTATTCCAAAGCCAAAACAAGGGACGATTTTAATGATTCAAAACAAATCACTTTTACCTGAATTGAAGATTGAACTACAAAGAAGAAGCCACAAATGGGTCAAAGATTTTGGAAGCCTTTTTGGTCAATAATTCTTGTAATTTTTTAAGTGATCACCCAAATTTTGTCTACACTTCATTCGTCTTCATTAAAAAAAATATATATCATCAAGTTCTCTTGGAATTAACTATAACTAATGAGTAATGTCGTTCTCTTTTTAACATTTTAAACTAGAGTTGCTCAAATGATCCATTCCTCAGATCCTAGTTAAGATTATAAAAAAATGTCTTTCTTTATAAGAAGTATAAGAGAGCAAGAATTAAAAGACTACTTGCGATTTAGATAAACACCACATTACTTCATAAACTTGGAACTAAGTGATTAACATATAAACCATACGAATGACATAATGAAACAAACGCAACATACCATCAAAGGTCAATACAACATTCTAATACCTATTTAAGCAAATATTATAAACAAACCATGAAAACTACAGAGAAATTAGTTCTTAGCAGACGTTGTAGATTTCTCAGTCCTCTTCTTCTTGGTAGTGGTTGAAACCTTCTTGGCTTTCAAAGCTTCCGGGGTTTTCACTTGACTCAACCCCTTCATCTTCTTCTGCTTCTTATCCCCTTTCGCCATTTTATCAGCAGAATTCACAGGCTTCTTTTTCACGTGGGTGGAACCCTTCTTGGCCTTTAAAGCTTCTGGGGTTTTCACTTGACTTAGCCTCTTGCTCTTAACTGCTTTCTTCATCACTTTCTTGGGCGTAACAGTTGAATTGTTCTTCTTCTGCTTCACCTTGCCCTTCACCATTCTGTTGAGTAAACCTTCACCTTTTGTGATGTATCGAAGTTGCAAGAATCTGTTTGAGATAATGAAATGAAACAAATTTATGGTAGGCAGTTTGAGTAACTGAACAAAACCGCCGATAACCTCTACAACATAAGGACTGAAGGGAGGGAGTTTTAAAATTTTAAAATTTAAAATCTTGGGTTTGGGCGGAGTATTTTTACGATCAGAATATTTAATTGATTATTATTTGTTATTACTCTCCACATTTTAATTAGACAAAATTACATATATAATCCCTGTAGTTGGCAAAAAAGCCACAAAATGTCCTTTTGAGGAATTTTGAACATCGGCAGTCACTTCGACTTTTAAAATTAACACACGGAAAGTTCTTTCGTCTAATGATGTTTTCAATTAAATCATATATGAAATGGCATGTTTGCTTTTTCTAGGATTGGCAATTCTCGATATGGTCTGCGACACGATACGAAATAAATGGGTTTTAGATGAATTTTTCAACCCGTCAACCCGTTTATTAAACGAGTCATATATGGGTTTCTAAAAAAATTAACGAATTGACCTGCCAACCCGTTTATATTTTTAATAAAAAAATATATTTTATTTTTAAATGTATTTATGTATAAAGTATTATATAATATATACCATTCATTCATAAACCATTTGACTGTTTAGAAATTTAATTCATGGTGGATGGTCTAAGGTCATAATTCGTAACCTATAAGGCTAAGTCTGTAACCATTTTTCCCATTTACCTAAATAATAATCTCAAAATCAAATTTCGTATGAATGTATCTCCCTCTTCTAAACGTCCATTCTTCCAGTCTCCCACAGTGCCACTCTCCGCTCTATTACTCTATGATCGAAATCAAGTATCGAAATGGTGGTGGAGAATTGATTTTGTTTTTGGGGAGATAAAATGAGAATTATGGCTATTATTTTAGCACTTGAATTATCTATGTTTGTATTAATGTTTAGTTTGAGCATGTTTCTATGAATGTTTTTAACTTTCATTTGGATGTTTAAGATTTCAGTGTCTAAGATTTGAATATGTTTGCATCAACCATAAATAATTTATTCATGTTTAATTGTTAAATTTATTTATGGAATCTGACTCATGAATCCAAATCTGACCCACGAACCCGCCAACCTGTGAACCCGTATAAATAAATGGGTTGGCGGGTCATATATGGGTTTATGTTCCAAACCCGCCAACCCGTGACATGTATATTTAAATGGGTCGTGTTTGAGTTAGTATATTTTGACCTGTCAACCCGCAACACGCCAACCCAAACACGACACGATTGTCAGCATAGCTTTTCCTATCGCGGGACCATTTATGTAATTTGTTCCTGTTTTAGGAATCATTTATATAATTTTTCCTATTATATATTATTGATTTTATTTTATTTATTTATATTTTTCATGATTTTGATTTTTTTATGTTTTGTTTGAATATGTTGTTTAAGTTTTTTTTTTTTATTTACATTTTGGTCGTTTAAATTTTGTGATGTTCTATTTGAATAATTTTTTCTAGTTTTCTGACGTTCTATTCAAATAATTTTTTAATCTTGTTCTTTTTGATATTTTGTTTTGTTTATATATTTTTTATAAAGATTTCATGATCATTGTAATCGTAATTGGTAACATAATTCATTTACAATCATGTTTTTCTTTTTATGTTCTTTTAATATAAATTAGGTTATACAATTATTATTTTTAAATATAAATATGTAACTATATAACACATATAAGGTTATATAATTATTATTATTGTAAAGAATTTTTATAAATATTTTTTTGTAAAAATATATGTTAAACATGAATATGATTAATATAGATTACGTATAAAATTATTTATTTTAATAGGATTGATATAAAGGCTCATTGGTATCTGAAACGAGTGTCAAGTTATATGTACGTTGATCAGGATCTGTATAACTCGAAAACAAACAAAATTTCTAAAATCAAAAAAGAAAATACAAAAATAACTTGAAAACATTGTAGTTTAATCCACCTCTTTTCGAGTTCTTTTGACATTTTATTCATTTTCGAGGTATACGGATCCCAATTAGTCTATGTATAACTTGACACACGTTTCGGATATAACTAAAATGGTGAGGGTTTTAAGCGTTGTAGGGCCACCATAACTCACCACTAATCAATAGTGGTTGATGAACACCTTAGTTTTCATCTTATATATTAACAAATTAAGGGCTTAATGGGTTTTATTGAAAACCAAACCCCTACGTCTCTTCTTATAAGCTTAATGTGAAGAAGAGTCTAGTTTGTAAGTTAGTTTGATTGAGCTATTTGTTAGTTTATACTATATTTGTATGTTCTTATATAGAGTAGGGACCTCTTTGTAACTTTTGTATTTATAAATATATTCTGCATAGGCCTCTAATCATTGAGGCTTTTCGTATAATTAGCATGGTATCAAGCTAGGGTTTTCAACCCATCATTCTCACGTATGGCTTATGATTAACCATTCCTAACTGCCGCTATTTTTTTCTTCATCATCACGATAGCACCGTACATCCCAGTCGATTGGATTAAGCAACGCCACCATTATCGATCCTTTGTTGGTGGTTATCTCCTTCTCATTTCCTGGCTCGGTTCTGTCCCACTATTATTGTTAGGTTGTTGTCCAATTATTGTTGTTTTCTCTTTTTGACATTGTGTGTGTGTTCTCAATGCCAATATCGGCTTCTTCATCCACCACTGCTCCATCTAAGTTAAGTATCTTATGTACTCTCACAAACGTTTACAATCAATCTACCTTTAAGTTGAATGTTATTGATTCCAAGTATAAACTATGGCGTCAATTTTTTCCCGAACATGTGTAGAGGTACCTTGTCATATAGGCGTATTTCTAGGAAATCTCTTACATCTGGTGATGATGAGGAGGAATGGTATTTAGTAGATGCACATATCAAACTGTGGTTTTATAGCACTTGTGACCTCGAGTTGCTTCAAATCATCTCTAGTGATGATTGTACCGCCAAAGACCTTTGGAATAAGTTAGATGGATTTTTCCGTAATAATAAAATGTCCCGAATGTTGCAACTCCAATATCAATTCTGCAACACGAAGATAAGTTCAAGCTCCATCACCGAGTTCTGTCACACGCTCAAAAACCTCTCCGATGACCTTAAAGATGTGGGTTCTACAATCACCGAAATTAAGCTCGGTATGCAAATTTTAAGGCAAACTCCACCATGCTATCATAACATTGTGGATGTTATTACTAATACAAAGCCTTTTCCTTTATTTATTAAAGCCAAAAACATGTTTCTCTTGCATGAGTCTCGTGAAGCAACTTCCGATTCTTTTATTTAATACATATGTCTCAAAGTGCAACTCTTTTCTCATCTTCCAACAACTCGGATAAACAAAAAAAAACGGTGGTCCAAAAACCAAAAGAACTCTCAGAATATATCAAAAAACACTACTGGAAATCATATGGACTCTCATCCCACTTTTGTTGGAGTTTTAGGAACTACTCCCTCTATTGCTACCTTCAGACCAACTCCTCATGCCTCTAGATTCATTATTGGATACGTTGTTCAGCACCTTCTGCAAGGCCTAAACATGTTGCATCCCACTCTTGTTTTGCAGCACTTGTATCATCCACAGTTGCAACCCTCACAAGCTTTGCCTTCGCGCCAGCATCTGTCTTTGAGGCATCCGGTGCCACTTCAGTATCCCTACGTTGTTTCCCCCTTCGGTCAAGCTTCTCCCTTACAGATTCAGTCTCCTCCTGGACAGTTTTATGCATAACCTCTTGGCTCTTATGTGAGGCCTCCATCACCCGATGGTGTTTCTTTGGGTAGCTACATATAGTCCACCCCGTAATAATTCATAGATTTAGCATCAATGCTCCATGCAATGTCTCTTTAGCCACCCTCTGACAACAACCTCTACATGGACTCGGGTGTCATCTCTCATATTTCCTTTAACTCAGGTAACATGCTTTCTCAAACACTATGTACTTATAAGTCTATAATGGTTGGTAATGGTGCTATATTTCCTATCACTCATATTGGTCAAACTTTTTTCGCATTCTCACAACCGACTTGCTTTAAATAATGTTCCTGTCAAAAATAAAATTGTAAAAAATATTGTTGTTGTTCATCAATTTACTACTGATAACTATATCTCTTTTGCTATTGATAACTCTGTCTAGTTATACAAATAAGCTTTCCATCTATCATGCTTGTCGTCTTGGGAAGCATTGTCGTTGACCTCTTGCTACCTATACTACTAAATTTTCTCGTATGTTTGAACTAATGCATTCTGATTTATGGACCTCTCATATTACTAGTTTGAGTGGGTTTAAATATTACATTGTCTTCTTGTATCACTTTACTCATTTCTTGTGGGTGTTTCCTTTACGTTTTAAAAGATGTATTTGATGTTTTTCATGCTTATGCTCAAACTCAATTTAAATCTGACATCAAACTTTTCCAATGTGATAATGGCCGTGAATTTAACAATCACTCTCTGCTTTCCTTTTATGCCTCTAAAGGCATCAAGATTCATTTCTCTTATCCCTATACGTCTCAACAAAATGGAAATCTGAACGACCCATACGAACAATCAAGAATGTCATCCATACTTTTTTGTTTCAAGCCTTTCTTCTGTTAACTTTATGGGTTGTGCTCTTCTCACTACTGTACACATTATTAATCTTCTTCCCACCACCATCCTTTCATTTAAAAAACCTTTTGAGCTTCTTTTTGGTACCTTACCCTTGTATGATCATCTTCAATTTTTCGGTTATCTGTGATATCCCAATATTTCCTCTATACCTACACACAAGTTGTCCCCCGGGTCTTCAGTCTGTGTCTATCTTAGTTCTTCCCCTGACCATCATGGTTCTCATTGCCTACATCTCATCACATAACGTGTCATCATTTCTTATCATGTTATATTCGATGAAGATCACTTTTCGTACTCCGACTTCAACACTAAACCATCTTCTTCATTCTAGATGACACCCCTCCTAATCCTACTATTCCTATCACTAGATCTTCCTATGCCCCTAATTATAGTGATTCCCCTTCTACTCCTAGTTACTTCCCATCTAGTAGCACTAGCTCCTCGACCCATTCTACTCCTCCTACCAAGTCTACATCATCCCCTCTCCTTGTCCTCCTCCTCCGACCCATCATATGGTTATGCTCTCTCGCATTGGGTCCCTTCGGCCTAAACAAATATTTAACTTGTCTGCCACTTATGACATCTCTAATATCCCTTGATCCACTGCTCAAGCCATTTGTGATTCCAACTGGAAAGCAGTCATGGACTCTAAGATGTCTGCTCTTCAATCTAATCACACCTGGGATCTTGTCCCTCCTCCACCTTACGCCAACATTGTTGGTTATTGATGGCTCTATCAATATAAGTTTGATGGTCAGGGAAATATTGAACGCTCTAAAGGTCGTCTTGTTGCTCAGGGATTCTCTCAACTTCCCGATCTTGATTTCAATGACACTTTTAGTCCTGTTGTCAAACCTGCTATGATTCGTATGGTTATGAGCATCGACACATCCCGGCACTGGCCTATAAATCAATTGGATGTGAAGAACGTATTCCTTCATGGAGACTCCTCGAAGAAGGTTTACTTGAAACAACCTTTAGGGTACGCTCACCATTCTCTCCCTAATCATGTTTTTCGTCTTTGCAAGGCTCTTTATGGCCTTAAACAAGCCCCCAGAGCCTGGTAGTAGTTATGCAGTAGGAGCTCTGCCAGTGCAATTTCCTAACTTTTTTCAGGAAGAACCTCTGTAAGTTAAGCTACACTCTAGTCTTTTCAGTGTAACTTATATTTATAGTCATAAGTCGTCATTATGAACCTATAAATAAGATTTATTAGTGATTACAATTTTTGATACTGATTGATCTACTTACGAGAGAGGTGTCTAGAATGGTCACGTTGGCATGGTTGTAGGATTTCAGAAAGGCTATACGTCGAAATGATCCTGCCTGGGTGATCCTTACTTGATAGATCATGATGTAGACATTGAGATTAGTGAGGAATCTAGACTATAATTATTATAGTCACCAGGACTAAGAAACTAGACTAAGTCTTAATACTTTATTCGTCTAGGTCGTTTGAAAGTATAAAGCAAAGCGCTGCCGAATTCATCAGTTATCCACCTTTATCAGGTAAGTGTATAGTTACTTTCATCTTACACATAGATATGAAGTATCTAATTAACTAATTTCTATATTCTCTTATTGTTGGATTAGGTGTCTAAGCTCATAAATATAATTGATATATACTTGAATTAATAGTAGTGCAGTCCTTTTGGGTTGCCCTCATAACTAGTAATTAGATAGGATAACTTTTGGAGAGAGAGGTTGAATTTATTATTTGATTAATAAATTGAAATAAATGATTTATTAATGTATTATGTAAATAATATATTAATTAGGAATCATGTTATTTAATTAATGATTAATCAGAAATTAATTGGAACTAATTCAGGATTAAAAGAATTAATTAACAGTATAGGGACTAAAGTGTAATTGTTGAATAGTTGAACAAGAGGTTCAAGAACCTTCCTAGGAAGGTGGTGAACGAAATTCCTAAGGATAATTATGGTTTCTATATTATCCCATGTGGATGATTATGGAGGTGGATAAATACCAATTTAAATTAATAATATTTTATTCAAATTAGGGTTATCTAGTATATCTTATATGCACTATAAATAGACCCATAGGGCTTCACATTTTCAGCCACTCTTAACCTTAGAAGAATATCTGAATTTCTCAAGCCTTTTCTTCATCTCTTCTCTCTCATCCTCTTGCTTAGTTGGCATGTGAACCATGAGAGGTGTTACACTTATGACACTTGCTCTCAAGTTTCAAGAAGTCTTGGATTCGCATTATTATTACTACATAACAATTAAAGGTATGTTTACTATATTTATGCTTCCTATGGTTTTCCTTTTGATGTTCAATACTTGTATGTTCAATTAGAGAAAACATAGATCCACTAAAATTAGGGTTGCATACATACATAGGGATTGTTTGTTATGCTCAAAACTCATTAATGGTATCAAGCCTTGGCTTGTTTTCTATTGAATTTGATTACAATTGGTCGAATTTCATCAATTAGGGTTTATGGAAATTCAACCCTTTGGACTTAGGATTTTCGCAAATTAGGGTTTCCTAGCCCTAGATTTCACAAATTTGGAAAAGGGTTTTAACCCTTCCCCTTGGCCTACAAGTTTCGAAAATTAGGGTTTCCTAACTCTATGGATTTTTGAAAATATGGGAAGGGATGAAATTATTTCCTTCCTCCCCAATATTTGTGATTTTCGAAAATTAGGGTTTCATGATAGGGTTTTCTTATTTTTTGGTAATTATCTATTTATGTGATTATTTGGATAATTATAAATTTTGAATATCCTTCCCATGATTTTCGAAATTTAGGGGGAGTGGATTAGGTTAAATTAGTTGATTAATTTAATTGGCTAATCCTTATTTGATTTAATAAATTAATTAAATTTTTAATTAATGGATAATTATTAAATCAATTTCTTTTAAATTTAAATTAAATTGTTTTTAATTTCGAAGTTTTAAAAGATTACAAACCCTAGTATTTTTAAATGTTTTAAAATACACCATATACTATATGCAAAATTAAATGTTTAATATTTACTATATGTATAAGACAAGGCAGTCGAACCGCTAGTACGCCTCATTCACAAAGTCGATCTATAAGTGGGTATAAGGAAAATGCCTATAAAATGGTAGTTGAATGAGTGTTCACTCTCACCCACCGCTTCCTTGATTGGTGGAGGGTCGTTAGTCAAACGGTTTTGATAGGACAAATAATTCTCATTAATATGTATAATAAAATTATAAAGTAACTAAATGTTTTATAAAATTCCTAATCTTAGTTACTTTAAGAAAAATGTGAATTTGATGTTAATCCATGAAATTGCACAAAGCACTTTATATAAGTCGTTAGTGGAGCATGTGTGCTTAACCGACACACTAATATGGACTAATAAAGGGTGGCAATGGGTGTCTCGTAAATTATCATTGATTGATAGAGCGAGTGTGGCTAACCAACACATTAATTAGATGATAAATGACATCAAGAGTACCAAGCTAATTTGCATGGTTGTTCACATCGTGTGTGTGATCCTCGATATCCCAGTCACAAAGGGAAGAGCATAATAGAGATTAAAAATGTCATTGAATAGTTCAATGAATCTCAAAAGATCTAGGAATTTCATTAAAAACCGAATTCATTTAAAATTTTGTTTTCGTGGTGAAATTGGTAAATTGTCATTTACCTACCTTTATTTATTCCACAATTAGATAATGACATCCCTTTTCTAAGTTGTGTAATATCTAGTTGGATCCTAGCCTAAATATTTCATTTGGGTGTTATATTGAGGAACATTCTTATCTAACCAAAACATGTCCTTCTTTTTCAGATCTCAACACCCAACGATGCTTCTGGTTCCTCCTCCAACACCTTCTCACTCTTGAACATTTGCTTGAAGGTTACCTTATGGCACCAATTACGATGATTGGATGTGAAACATCAAGATGGCTCTACGTTTTGAGGATAAAAAGTATGTGGTCTAAAAGTAACTTCTCGAGATTGATGAAACTAAAGTTACTCCTGAAGAACTAGCTGAGTATAGGAGACACTATAATGATGCAACCAAAGTGGCATGCATCATAGTGGCTACTATGACTCCTAAGCTCCAAAGGTTCTACGAGGATTAATGGCCATACAAGATGAATATGGAATTGGTGGAAAAGTACCACCAACGAGCTCGTCAGGAAAAGTATGAGCTAGTAAAGTCCCTCATTACCAGAAAGATGAAAGACGGAGAGTCCGTCAGCAACCACTTGCAATGAATGCAACGATATGTGGAACACTTGTTAAATCTCAATGTGAATTTTGATGAGGAATTGGTTATTGATATAGTCTTGCACTCATTTCCCAGTTGTTATGATCATTTTATCATGACTTATCATTTGAACAACCAAGACCACATTGGCTCAAATTCAGAACCTGTTGCGAACTGCTAAAATTGGAATGAAGGGAAAAAGTGTTGCATCTACTCCTACTGTTGTTGTTGCAGTCTTGGCTATAGGGCAAGGAAAAGGGAAGAAGAGTATATTTCCTCCCAAACAGAACTGGAAGGGAAAGTCCCAAGCTAGGTCCTCAAGCAATGGACCCAAAGGAAAAACCAGTTCTGATGCTCCTCCCTTTTCTGATCCTAAGGAGGCTACTTGTTTTTTCTTCCATGAGAAAGGGCATTGGAAACGAAGCTTCCCTAAGTACTTGCAAGACATAAAGGATGGAAAATTAAAGCCAACCTCGACAAGTATTTATACCGTCTTATCTAAAAAACTCATCATATTCTAATTCTTGGGTCCTTGATACAAGATGTGGTTTTCACATTTGTTTTGATTTGCAGGGGATAAGAAAAAATGAGGATGTGGAGCATGGGGTAATGAACCTGGTCATGGGCAATAGGAGATCGTCACCTGTTACCAAGATTGGTGTTTATAACTTAGTGCTTAGTAATGGGTTGTCTTTGATTTGAACAATTATTGCTATTCGTCATAAATAACAAGAAACATCATTTCATTTCATGTTTTATATAGACAAGGTTTTAGATATTCTTTTAAAAATGAGAATGGATCTATTTCTTCTTTCAAAAATGGTGTATTTTATTTTTAAGCTTTACCTTGTGATGGAATGTATGCAACTATGATTTTTGTAGACAATTTAGATAATAGTGTTTTACAAATTAATTCGTCCAATGGTTTAGACAAAGCATGCTTTTGGCATTGTCACCTTGGACATGTCAACAAGAAGCGCATTGTCTAACTCCAAAAGGATGGAGTGTTGGAATCATTTGACTTAAGGTTGAATGATACATGTGAGTCTTGTTTGCTTGGAAAGACAACTAAATCTCCTTTCACTGGTTATTGTGAAAGAGGTAAAGGATTGTTAGATCTCATACACACAGATGTGTATGGCACCTTCAGATCCACCACAAGGGATGCAAATCAATTCTATGTGACTTTTACTGATGATTATCAAAGATATGGCTATATCTACTTAATCAATCAAAAGTCAAACACCTTTGAAAAGTTCAAAGAGTTCACACAAGAAGTCGAGAATCAATTGGGCAGGAAGATAAAGATGCTCAGATCTGATAGAGGTGGTAAGTATCTTAGTATCAAGTTCTACGACTATCTCAAGGAATGTGGAATAGTTTCACAATTGACACCTCCTAGGACACCACAACTTACTGGTGTGGCTGAGAGGAATAATCGAACCTTGTTGAACATTGTTCGTTCCATGATGAGTTTAGCTTCACTTCCAATCTCTTTTCGGGGCATGCCTTAGAGACTACCGCCCACATTCTTAATCAAGTCCCAACAAAGAAGGATGCTAAAAACTTCACGAGATGTAGATAGGGAAGGTTCCCTCGTTAGCACATATCAAGGTTTGGGGTTGTAAATCTTTCGTTATACGAGAGACTTATGACAAGATTGAACCTTGAAGTGAGAGATTTATTTTCATCGCTTGCTTAAAAAAGTGTTGGATTAGGTGTCTAAGCCCATAACTATAATTGGTATGTACTTGATCTGGAAGTAGGATGGTCCTTTTGGTTTGCCTTCACTATAGCAACTTCACAAGATGACTTTGGAGAGAAAGGTTATTTAATGATTTGTTAATATTTTATAAGAATAATATATTAATGGGAAATCATATTATTTAATTATTATTTAATCAGAAATTAATTTGGTATTAATTTTAGGATTAAAGGAACTGATTAAAAGTAAAGGGGACTGGTTGTGCGAATCATTGATGGTTGCAAAATGGGCTGCAAGACTACCTTGGAATGGGGTGGACGATTTTCTATAGGGAGGCCCTGTAGAAATCATCCAAGGCCTTCTAGATGGAAGTACATGGGCTTCTTGGAGCCTAAGTAAGGAATTAGGGTTTCACTTGGAAACCCTAGCAGTCACAAGTATATAAAGGCCCCTAGACCTCTTGGAATCGGCCACTGCTTCACAAGGAGAAACCCTAGCCAATTTCTTCCCATTTCTCACTCATCAATTGCTCTTGGTGTTTGTGATTCCATTAGAGGTGGAACACGTGAGGCACTCAATATTTCGAGAGTCAAGATCACCATTGGATTACTTGTTATAACAAGATAACAAGATATGTAACAATCTAACCTTAGTTTTTCATATAGATCTCGAGTTTTGTATGCTAGTATTAGGGTTATTGCTTTGGAACTTATTTTTACATGTATAACTAGAGAAAAACTTAGATCCAAAGCAATTAGGGTTGTATGAACACATAGGAAGGTGGACAGGGAAGATATTCCTATTGAACCGATTGACGAGTCATTACCTCTACGACGTTCCACTCAAGTTAGAATGGCATCGTAGTTTTATGGTTTTCATATTACTACGGAAGGTGATACGTTTATCAATGATAGTACACTAGTAAATTTTAAAGAACCTACTAACTACAAGGAAGCCATGGTGGGCCCAGAGTCTGCAAAATGGAAAGAGGCAATGGATAGAGAGATCCAATCCATGTATGACAATCAAGTTTGGAACTTGGTTAACAATGTACCAGGTCGAATGACAGTTGGGTGCAAATGGATCTTCAAGAAGAAGACCGAAATGGATGGAAAGGTGCACGCGTTTAAGGCACGGCTGGTTGCGAAGGGGTGTACTATCATGAGAGCTTCTCACCAGTGGCCAAGATCAAGTCTATTAGGGTTATGTTAGCTATCGATGCATTTCATGATTATGAAATCTGGAAGATGGGTGACAAAATTGCTTTCCTTAATGGGAAGTTGGTTGAATGTGTTTACATGTGTCAGCCAGAAGGTTTTGTAGATGCTAAATACCCTAATAGAGTGCTAAATCCTGAGAAATCCATCTATGGATTAAAACAAGCATCTCGTAGATGAAATTTTTTGCTTCGATGAGAAAGTCAAAGATTTTGGTTTCTTTAGGAGTGATGATGAATCTTGTGTTTATGTCAAAGCTAGTAGGAGTATAGTTAGCTTTCTAGTATTGTATGTCAATGACATACTGCTCATAGGAAATGACATTTCGTCCTTGCAGGAGGTTAAGTCCTGGCTTGGAAAGTGTTTCGCTATGAAGGATCTAAGGAAAGCTTATTATATTCTAGGGATAAGGATTTTGAGAAATAGGAGTAAAAGACTAATTGGACTTAGTCAAAGTATTTACTTGGATAAGGTGCTAAAACTTTTTAGCATGGAGAATTCTAAGAAAGGGAAGTTACTAATCCAGAGCAAGACCAAGTTAAGTAAGACTCAAAGTCCAAGTACCGATGCCGAGATATCGGAAATGAGTTGAGTGCCATATGCTTCAGCCCTTGGCTCGATCATGTACGCTATGACATGTACTTGTCCTGATGTGGCTTTTGCGTTAAGAATGGCAAGTTGATATCAAGGGAACCCGGGTAAAGCTCACTGGACAACAGTTAAGAACATTCTTAAGTATCTACGAAGGACTAAGGACTAGATCATTGTACTTGGTGGAAGTGAAGACTTGAGAGTGATAGGGTATAGTGACACCAACTTTCAAGCCGATCGAGACAACTTTACTTCTCATTCAGGCCAGGTGCTTAACCTTAATGGAGTAGCAATTACTTGGAAAAGTTCCAAACAAGAGACGATGGATGATTTAACGTGCGAATCATAGTATATAGCTACGAGCGAAGCATCAAATGAGGCAATATGGTTGAAGAACTTCATTGGAGACCTTGAATTTATGCCAGCCATAAAGAAGACTATAGAAATTTTATGTGATAATGAAGGAGAAGTTGCCTTAACCTAGAAACCAAGAGATCATGGCAGATCCTGGCATATCGACGGAAAATATCATTTTATTAGACATCGTCTAGAAGAATGACTCCTCGTGGTCAAAAGGGTATTGTCAGAAGAGAATCCTGCAGATCCCCTCACAAAGGGTCTAATTAGGATTAAGCACGTTCAGCATACAAGGAGCATTGGTCTGAAGGACAATATTAGTTTTAGTGATTAGATAGATAGTTAGAAACCTGTAACAATTTAAATGTGATTGACATTTGATGATTAAGTAATAGAAGATTTATTTATGAGTAAAGTTTAATATCTTTTGTCAATTGTTTATTTTGTGTTTCGCTTTTGCATGTTTTACTTCCTGAATAATTGGATTGTTCAAATTATCCACAGTCGATCATACTTTGGAAGTAAGTCGTTAATGAAGACCGACATGAATTGGCTTGTAGATTGTCTAAGTGCTTAGACATAGCAAAGGTTTATTGCAACGTTCATGAGTACTCTTGAAATAGAATTTGAGTATTGGATTAGACCCACTCTCATTTGAATCACTTCATGGAACTTATCACGAGTGATTGTGAGACGATAATATCTTATAATCTTTAAACCGAGATATATGAATTATTGTTTACGAGTTGGTTGTGCATTGATAATGCGTAAACACATCAGTAATTTGATGTTATAAAACGCATTGTTGTGTATGATTGATGAGTAAACAGTACAAGTATATAAGTCAAAGTTTATTTGTTTCTCTTATTTTAAGGGGTAAAAGCGATATCTTACGTCCCTCGATGATTTTGTGTTGACTTATGTGTTGGGCCCGGTCAGGACTGAATTGATGTGTTCAATTAAGTTCTATGTCAAACAAATCAATACTTTAATTTTTTTTATTAGACTTATCCAAGTGGGAGACTGTTGGATTAGGTGTTTAACCCCATAACTATAATTGGTATGTACTTGATCTGATAGTAGCATGGTTCTTTTTGGTTGCCTTCACCATAGCAACTTAACAGGATGAATTTGGAGAGAGAGGTTATTTAATGATTTGTTAATATATTATAAGAATAATATATTAATGGGAAATCATATTATTTAATTAGTATTTAATCAGAAATTAATTTGGTATTAATTTTGGAATTAAAGGAACATTATTAAAAGTAAGGTGATTGGTTGTGCAAATCACTGATAGTTGTAAACTGGACTGCAGAGCTAACTTGGAATGGGGTGGACGATTGTCTATAGGGAGGCCCTATAGAAATCATCCAAGGCCTTCTAGATGGTAGTCCATGCGATGATTGGAGCCTAAGTAAGGAATTAGGGTTTCACCTAGAAACCTTAGCAGCCACAAGTATATAAAGGCCCCTAGACCTCTTGAAATCGGCCACTGCTTCACAAGGAGAAACCCTAGGCTATTTATTCCCCTATCTCACTCATCCCTTCCTCTTGGTGTTTGTGATTCCATTAGAAGTGCAACACATGAGTCACTCAAGCTTTCAAGAGTCAAGATCACCATTGGATTACTTGTTATTAAGAGATAATAAGAAAGGTAACAATCAAACCCTAGTTTTTCAAATAGATCTTGAGTTTTGTATGCTAGTATTAGGGTTATTGCTTTGGAACTTCTTTCTGCATGTATAACGAGAGAAAAAAATTAGATCCAAAGTAATTAGGGTTGCATGAACATATAGGAATGTTGTTGTGCTCAAAACCCAACAAAAAGTCCTTTGGATATTTGTTCTACAGACTTAGTGACAATGTGGACTTTGTAGCATGAAGGGGAGTCTTTCATGAAAGAGAACTCATATGCAAAGAGGACAGTGGGAGTACTATTAATTTTGAAGAAATTCAAGAGTCAAACAATGAAGGAACCTTTAATACTAGTACTCAACCTAAGGAAGAAATTCCAGTTGAACCAATTAAACGAGTCATTACCTCTTAGGCGTTTAGAGTTAGAATGCCACCTGAGTTTTATGGTTTCCATATAACTACAGATGGTGGCACATTTATCAATAATAGTACATTGGTAAATCTAGATGAACCTTCTAACTATAAGGAAGCTATGGCAGGCCCTAAGTCTACCAAGTGGAAAGAGGCAATGGACAACGAGATCAAGTCCATGGATCTTCAAGAATATCGACATGGATGGAAAGGTGCACACTTTCAAAGCTCAACTGGTTGCGAAGGGCTTTACTCAAACCCTATGGGTTGACTATGATGAGACTTTATCACCAGTAGCTAACATTAAATCTATTAGGGTAATGCTAGCCATAGTTGCATTTCATGATTATGAAATTTGGCATGTAGATGTCAAAACTGCTTTCCTTAGCGGGAAGTTGGCTTAGGATGTTTACATAAGTCCGCCAGAGGGTTTTGTGGATACTAAGTACCCCTAATAGAGTGTGTAAGCTTGAGAAATCGATCTATGGATTGAAACAAGCTTCTTGCATATGGAATCTTTGCTTTGATGAGAAAGTCAAAGAGTTTGGATTCTCTAGAAGTGAGGATGAATTCTGTATGTATGTCAAAGCTAGTGGGATTATAATGACCTTCATGGTGTTGTAAGTTGATGACATACTACTCACAGGAAACATCATTCCAACCTTTCAAGAGGTTAAATCTTGGCTTGGAAAGTGTTTCGCTATGAAGGATCTGGGAGAGACTACCTATATCCTAACGATAAGGATTGTGAGAAATAGGAGTAAAAGACTAATTGGACTTAGTCAAAGTAGATATTTGGATAAAGTGTTAAAACATTTTATCATGGAGAATTCCAAAAAATGAGAGTTGCCTATCCAGAGTAACATCAAACTAAGTAAGACTAAGCGTCCAAGTGTTGATGCAAAGATAGCATAAATGAGTCAAGTTCTATATGCTTCCGTCATTGGATCGATCATGTATGATATGACATGTACTTTCCTTAATGTGGCTTCTACTTTGAGCAGGTTAGTCGATATCATGGAACCCAGGTAGAGCTCATTGGATAGCAGTCAAGAATATTCTTAAGTATCTGCGAAGAACTAAGGACTGGGTCCTTATGCTTGGTAGCAGTGATGACTTAAGAGTTACCAGGTATAGTGATGCTAGCTTTCAGACAGACAGAGACAACTTCCATTCTCAATCTGGTTCAGTGTTTACCCTTAATACAGGAGCGGTGACTTGGAAAAGTTCCAAGTAGGAAACTATGGGTGATTCTACCTGTGAATTAGAGTACATTGCAACAAGTGAAGCATCAAAGGAGGCTATATGGTTGAAGACTTCATCGGAGACCTTGGGGTTATTCCATCCATAAAGGAGCCAATGGAGATATTTTATGATAATGAAGGGGCAGGTTCCTTAACAAAGGAACCAAGAGATCACTGTAGATTGAGACATATCGACAGAAAATACCATTTTATTAGACATAGAGTAGAAGAATGACACCTCGTGGTGAAGAGGATATCATCAGAAGAGAATCCTGCAAATCTCCTCACAAAGGGTCTAAGTACGATTAAGCACATTCAACATGCAAGGAGCATTGGTCTAAAGGATGATATTGGTTTTAATGGATAGATAGACATTTAGAAATTTATAACAGAGTAAATGTAATTGACATTTGATGAATAAATAATGGAGATTTATTTATGAGTATTGTTTACTATCTTTTGTCAATTGTTTATTATTATGTTTCATTTTGCATGTTTTACTTCTCGAATAATTGGATTATTCAAACATCCACAGTCGATCATACTATTGGAAGTAAGTAGTGAATCAATATTGTCATGAATTTAGTTGCAGATTGTCTAAGAGTTTAGACATAGCAATGGTTTGCTGCAACATTCATGGGTACTTTTGAAATGGAGAATTTAAGTATTGGATTAACCCGTGCTTAGATAATTACTTCATAGAATTTATCACGAGTAATTATGTGGCGACAATATCTTATAATCTTTAAACGGAGATATATGAGTTATTGTTTCCAAGTTGGTTGTGCATTGATAATGCGTAAATGCATCAGTAACTTGGTGTTATAAAACGTATTGTTATGCATGATTTGATGAGTAAATAGTGCAAGCATATATGTCAAAGTTTATGTAATCCTTTTGCCCTAACACGAAAAGCGATATCTTGGGCCCTCGATGATTTGGTGTTGACTTATAGTGTCAAGCCCGACCATGACTAAATTGATGTGTTCGATTAGTAGTTCTTTGTCATTACAAATCAGAAACCAGGAAAAAATTGTTGGACAATGAGATTGATTTTGTTCCATGTCATTTTTCCACATGATATCTTGCAAAATGGAGGATTATATGATCACTTATCATAGGACACATAACTGACTAGGTCAGAGTTTGACTACGGCTTTGAGAGCTACAATTTGCTACTCAAATTTTAAAGTTATACTGGCAAATATAGTTATTAGACTTATCCAAGTGGGAGACTATTGTATTAGGTGTCTAAGCCCATAACTATAATTGGTATATACTTAAATTGATAGTAGCACAATCCTTTTGGGTTGCCCTCATAACTAGCAACTAGACAGGTGACTTTTGGAGAGAGAGGTTGAATTTATTATTTGATTAATAAATTGAATTAAATGATTTATTAATGTATTATGAAAATAATATATTAATTAGAAATCATATTATTTAATTAATGACTAATAAGAAATTAATTGAAATTAATATCGGGATTAAAAGAATTAACTAAAGGTACATGGACTAAAGTGTAATTATTCAATAGTGAAACAAGAGGTTCCAAAACCTTCCTATGAAGGTGGTGAACGAAATTCATAAGTATAATTAGGGTTTCTAGATTATCTCATATGGATAATTATGGAGGTGGATAATTACCAATTTGAATTAATAATATTTTATTCAAATTAGGGTTATCCAATGTATTCTATTTTCACTATAAATAGACCCATATGGCTTCACATTTTCAGCCACTCTTAACCCTAGAAGAATAGCCAAATTTCTCAATCCTTCTCGTCCTCTTGCTTATTTTGGGTGTGAACCATTAGAGGTGTTACACTTGCGACACTTGATCTCAAGCTTCAAGAAGTCTTGGATTCGCATTGTTAATACTACATAACAAATAAAGGTATGTTTACTATCTTTTGTTATAGATTTCAAAAAATATTATATGCCTCCTATGGTTTTCCTTTTGATGTTTACTACTTGTATATTCAATTATAGAAAACATAGATCCAAGAAAATTAGGGTTGCATGCACACATAAGGATTGCTTGTTATGCTCACAACCAACACATATATTATGTGTTAGATGAAATAATGTAAAGATAGATCTTATATGATATATATTGTATATGTATTTTATAAATTTAATACATTAGGTAACGAATGGTAGTAAGAGGTGCCATAGTATGATGAAAGATAGGATATCCTTATATGATGAAAGATGTAGGCAAAGATAGGATGTCACGACTTTAGTAATGGTACTAGTGTACCAAAAATGTAGTTACTTAGTAAAGTATAAATGACAACTACTAGACTAATTGATGGAAGTCTCGTAGAATACAAGCAACGATGGACTTCATGCCTATTAGATAAACACCGACAACGATGGACTTCGCGCCTATTAGATAAACATTGATAGTTATGGACTTAGTTCCTATTAGATAAACATTGGAAGCAATGGACTTCGTGCCTATTATATAAACACTAACAACGATGGACTCCGTGCCTATTATATAAACATTGGCAGCGATGGACTTCATGCCTATTGATAAACACAGTCAGCGATGGAATTCATGCCTACTAGATAAACATTGGCAGCGATGGAATTCGAGCCTATTAGATAAACAACGGCAGCTATGGATTTAGTGCCTATTAGATAAATACCGGCGGCTATGGACTTCATGCCTATTCCTTAGTACAAACCGTTAGGAATGAAAATAGAAAACAACCTACTGACATGTATAGCGTAGAAATTCCTATAGCAGTAATGTTAGCAATGATGACTAAGATGGCCCTTTGGATAGATCCCTTTGGGGAAAATAAATAAGAAAACAAGGGTGGGTAATCGGGTTAACTGTTTTATAATTAAACATATTAACTATATTAGTGTGGGTTGAAAACCATATGTACTCAGCAGGTTTTCCAATCTGACCCACTCATCTTCTTTGTATCACAGGTAACACTATAAAGTTGCATGCTTGATGAGAGATTCAAGGAGATGTAGATTGACAGTTTAATATACTATAAGGTTTATATGTGCTTATGTTTTATATCAGTTATGACATCCCAGGATTTTATAAATCAGTGAAAAACATTTATTCAGAAATGCTTTTATGGGACCAAATTCTGAATTAATAAATAAAATCTGGTTTTAAATAAGCATAAATAGAAAATTGTAAAACAACCATAAAAATGGGGATGTCACAGTCTTTCATCCGTTTTACCAAATTACGCTATGCTTTATTGAAATCTAGAAAATTATTTTTTAATACTTCATTAGAGTTGTGCATATTCTGATCATTGTGTTGATCAATAACATTTTGAGAATGCTCCCCAGGAAATGTTTGTTTGATTCATTTGAGATGATTTTCTCCCCCGCTCAACATTAACACTTAGATCTTCAATCACGGAGACATTAGGCTCATTCTCAACTTGAGCATCCTCATATATCGAAATTGGGAGCTACCCCTCGAGATTTGCAATTTCCTCAGATTGGGTTGTTGATGTGTTTTAATTATGCACTAAAAGCTTAAAATTTATAAACATAACTAATTTAACCTGCTAAAAAATAGTTTATGTACCTAGTCGAGTGATAGTATAGTAAAGTAATTCGGGTGTCGAACTCAGGGAGCAGAAATTTCAATACAAAAATACTACTACTAATCAAACTAAATAAAAGACAGCAAATCAAGCAATTATTAATTAAAAACTACTAAAACTTTTAAATTAAAACAAGCAAATTAAAAACGATTTTAATTTAAGATTAAAGAGTACTTTCATTTAGTTTCGAATTCCTCATTTTCCTATGGTTGATTTCTAATGGATTAAATATGTTGGTTACCAAATGGATTTTAAATGTAATAAGCACTAAATATCTTTATAAATAACCAAAATATAGCTAAATGTACTTAAACATTGCTTAGAATATATGAATAAATATAACAATATCAAAATACCTCACACTTTCCTTTTGATTGTCCCCAAACAAAACTTATTTCAACATTTCACATCAAAACATTGCTCATCAATATCACACAAAACAATCCATCTTGAACTTATCAATTACATTTCATATCAATACCTATATTTGTGTCTAAGAAATCTCAATTACATCTCAAGTCCTAAATACTCGCAATCCTCATAAACATTCCCCGCTTATTTTGAACAACATTTATTTTCGTATTTCTATCATCTATGCCCTTTTATTTACCCTCTTTCGTTTTAAAAGTTATTGTCAAAATTCCAAGTGACTCTAGTTTAAAAAGAAAATAATCTATATAATAATTTTCCTAAAAATATAACTAAGTTTATTGCAACACACTACTTTTTTAATATTTTCTCTTTTTCACTTTTTTCATAAGTTTTTCTATATTTTTTTATCTTTTCGTAATATTTCAATTTCAAATTTCACAATTAAACAGACAAACAATACTAACTTTATTTCTATTAATACTAGAGTTCGCGTCTTTCTAAGAAATTCATTGGAGTATTCGGAATCTCTTAGGCAACTAATGGAGTGTATGACTTTCGATGAAACTCATGTAACAACTTTCTTCCGATCCATCCAAACTTTTATAATTAGGTGGATAAACTTAAACATCTCCGGGGGGAATACACACTGAGTTACTTACTTATATATATATATATATATATATATATATATATATATATATATATATATACACACACACACACACACTCAAAGTGCATAAATTAAATAGATAATATTTGGAACTTGACTCCCTCTATTTTAACATAAAGAACACATGAGATAAATCGTCGCCTAATACGCTTTTTACTGGGTCTAGTTATTCACAATGCAAAACATATTATGTCCCTCAAACTATACAGATTCACATTTTTGTCTCATGATTTCACTAGATCTAGGAAGCCACAAAATACTAGCAAACTAGCTCTAACACAATAATATCAAAAAAAAAAAATTAAATATCCTAGATTTTTTGAAGTTATACCAATTTTCAAGTCTATATAATATAAAAATCTTAAATCTAGCATATTTTTCAATCAATTTTTTAAAGTAAGCTCGATATTCTCTTTCGACCCTCTACCCCACACTTATTTCATATAATGTCCTCGTTGTATGCATAAAACAATTAAAAGCACAATAAAAACTATAAGGGAGAAAAAGGAACAGACTATCATGAGGTAGTAGTGGCGAGATCGAATCGGATTGTAGTGGGAAAGCTTTGACATCTTGAGTATTGGCTGGAAACTGGAATTTTGCTACTTCTGAATGTGCCGAAAAAATGAATCAATACAACAGACTTCTAGCTTGTGGTGAAAATAAATTTGCAATGAACAGTAACCACGACGTGGGAAAGTGTCGACTACATCGTTTCGTCGAATATGAGATCTGAAGAATCGCGATCAAATGTGTTTCCATGATGTGGTAAAGGTTACACCACATCATGGCAATAAGAACTGACTTTTTCCATTATCACGATTGGGTGGCACTCCACGATGTGGATATTGGTATTTCCAGAAACTGAGAATAACTCCAAAAATGGTTCATATGTATGTGATATTCCCAAGTAAAATATTCATAGAGCTCATAATAAGCTCTATGAATCCACTAAATGCTTAAACATCTCTCACGAACTCGACGTGCACACCACACTTATCAAAAGTTGTGCCTCTGGATTACAAACATTAAACTCTCTCTCACGGATTTAAACTCTTTTCTCACAAACATTATACTCATTTCCTACGTTCCTAGTTTCTGCGAAACTAAAGATCAAGCAAATCCTAGAGTAATACGAAGGAAACAAACATCATTCGGGTACAAAAAAAACACACCATACAAATTAAAAATAAACATAGAAACTAAAAATAAAAAGGATGATCATAACTCCAAACCATGGGTTGCCTCCAGGAAGCGATTCTTTTGTAGGAGTTGTGAGTCGGACTCCTTCCCACTCCACGATGTTGTAGTTAGAAGCGGGATCTCATTGTTCTTCTTCAACTCAAGTCTTTTCCTTTCTTATAAATAAAAGATAGTAAATTTGGGTTTTTTTACTAATTTTGCAAGACTATGAGCTTAAATCAAGCAATTAGCAATTAAACAACTACTAAAAAATTTTAACTAAAACAAGCAAATAGAAAACAATTTTAATTCAAGATTAAATAGTATTTTCATTTACTTTCAAATTTCCCTTTTTCATATTGTCACAACTAGGAATTTGGTGCCTTGTAAACATCGAACAATGATAACAAATGCAAACCAACAATGTGAAAGCATGTATGATGCTCATTCAATAGCAACAGAATTTCAATCAAACACTTCATGCAAGCCCTTCAAATAGTCAACAAAGAATTGGAAACCCTAGAAATCCCGGTTTAAGTCCATTTTGGACTAGGATTTCCTTATTGGGCCCAAGGGTCCAATAAGCTTCCAATTGGACTATATTGGGTTTATAACTCTTAAATGGGCTCTAATTGGACCCACTCCCATTTATTTTAATATGTTGGGCCATATTGGGCCTAGAATGAAATAAAATGCCTTAATGGACCTTATTGGGCCATAATAAGTTTAAATTAGTCCTAATAGGTCATAAAAATCATTATTTGATTTTATTGGGCCAAAAATCATCTAACTTAACCATAAAATGGGCTAAAGCATACAAGGCCCAATTATTTTTCCCTCCCCTCTCCATTCTCGGCCCAAAACCACAAAAGAAAGGAAGGGTTGACTTCCATTGCCACCTCTTTATTATCCCTAGGATTTCCATGCTTACAACTCATATTTCCATGCAACCATCTCATCAAAGTCTCTCTTCCCCTCTCTCTTTCTATCCTCGGCCGAACACAACACAAACACACACACACCTCACCAAAAATTCTCTCTAAACCACTCTCAAGATCATCTTCTTCTCCTTTGAAGATCTTAAAATTTTGGCTTGAAATCTAACGATTTTCATCAAGTAGTTCACATCTTTGGTAAGTTATTTCTTTGATTCATAACATATCTTCTTCAATTTACCAACAATCCCCATTATCTCATACAAAATCATGATCACTCTCTTAGAAATCATCTAAGTTCGAGATTTACCAAGAGGACTTGCTAGGATCGAAACTTTCTTCATTTTCTCTCTTCAAAACCGAAACTACAACTCAAGGTCAGCTTCAAACCCCTCTCTTTTTGGTTTTTATGTGTTTTATGGGGGAGAATACAAGAAAAACGTGTAGATCTATGTGTATCTGTATGTTATGTGTGATTCCATGCATGTATGTGTGTTTTTATGTGTTTCTATGATGAACATGCAACCAACAAGGGGTGAAACTCGAGATCTAGAACATGGGAAAGGAAACAAACATGATTTAAGTTATTTTACACTTAACTAGTCAAGAATGATAACTTATAAGATTATGATGAACATATTTCCAACATAAAACCCATTTTTGGGCTCAAATTGTCAAAAATACCAAACTTGGGTTAAAAGTTGCCAAGTCACGGTTTCTTAAGGGTCAAAATAGTCAAAACAGTTTCAATAATTATTTTTCTGAATATTAAAATTTTAAAAGGACTAAAAATGTAAATTTTTGGCTTAATGGGATAATTTTGGGCTTTTCGGCCCAATAAGCCCGAAAATTGCGAAAAATGTCATTTAAAGGGGCTGAAATGAAACTTCCTGCAAATCAGGGGATAATAAGTGTAATAAAACTATTTTAAGGGTCAAAAATGCTTTTTATTCCCAAAAAAGATCAAAAATGTAAAGTTTTTGGATTTTGGGCCAAAACTATAAAAATTGTGAAAAGTTGGGTTTTAACCGAAAATTTCTATCCTAAAAGGACTAAAATAGTTAACAAAGTAAATTTTGAGTTAAAACCATCATTTCAACAAATTTATGATACAAAAGCGTCAAGAAAAAGTTTAAAGGGCTAAAAATGTCTTTTCTTTTATATAAAGGACTAAATTTGTTATTTTTATAAAAAGAAAGGGTGTAAAAAGGGGCAAATCTCTACTTTTAATTTAAACAAATTGTTTTATTTAGTCAAAAATTCAAAAACCACGACTGCTGAAAAATCAAAAGACGAATACACGTTTAACTCCAAATATCGTTACAAACGAATCGATCGGTCTCGAATCGATACCATTACAACAACCGTAAAAATCGAACCCTCCAATAGATATGCAAAACCTAAGATGAGTAATTATTCAAACTTTGGGCTTAGAAGTTTCAAATCATGCTTGTTGGACCTTGCAAGTCCATTATCATGATCTTTGGGCCCAAAGGGATAATGCTTATATGTTACTAGGCCTCCTATGACCCAATTTCTTATAAAAGGACTTTCATTAGCTTTTATGTGCTATAGGGCCCTATTGGCCCATTAGTATTGCTAGTAAGGTCAAGGTAATCAAATGCGAGTTGGACCATCGTGTCTTTCGCATCCCCGACGGCCTAAAGTAAACTCACGGAAGTAGGAGGATTTGTACTCCTCTTTTCCTCGTTTGCTAGGCTTATTAGTAATCAGCATAAACAGATTTAAAGTGATAATCAAGAGAAATCAAGGTGGTTGGATTAAGTGAGTTATAACGAGCGACGCCTTTAAGGATCGTTGGTGAACTGTAGTTATAAACTAGTCATTTATAATGCGTGATTATAACAACTCACAAACCTTAATTAATCCAACACCTCCCGACTAATCAAGGAAGAGTGATCAAAATCATTCATTGTGGCGGTATAACAATTTGGGAAATCATTGTATTTTATGTATGCGGAAAACATCGGATTTTCCGAGGAAGTTCAACAAATTCACTTGAAAAATCAATGCTAAGGTTCTACAATTATACATGTTTTTTTTTAAAATCATCATGCATATATTTACGGATCTTCACACTTTTTTTTATAAACAATGGTCTTTTCAGAAAATATCGGATTTTCTGGGTTTTACAAACTACACAAAAACATTTTATCACAACATAGTTATGAACTCACCAACATTTCATATGTTGACCGTTTTTCAAAATAACTTGTATTTTCAGGTAACAGGTAAGCTGAGGAATAAGTACCAAGTATGATAGGGTGTTTTGTTATGATATCTATCAAACCATTTATGTATGGATATGAAATGTTAAAATAATGTATTTGATGTGAACAATTCTAGTTGTAATATATTTATGCATGGTGATGTTTATGTTATGATTCATGTATATTCATTGTGATGATATTCAATTTAAGTCACGCGAGCCCTCGGACGTTTCCGCCGTCTGGTTCGGGGGTGTGACACATATGGTTGATTTTTAATGGATTAAATATATTGGTTACCAAACTATGAAGTTACTAGTTATCCTGTTCTGATTCCTAATATTTACCAATTCATGAACTAATATGCAATGGTTAAGCACCAGTTGGACACTAAATTGATTTTAAGGATTATTTGGACTAAGAATTATAAGATTTAATAATTACCTATCTATGATCAAGACAAGCAATACAAACACATAATATAAGTCATTAATGCTCTCTAACACAATCAAAATTACTAACTTTTACCACCTAAGTCTAGGACTTATTCAATCACTAGATCTAGCAATTCAATGGTCATAAACAACTAGATATTAAGTTAATTCAATAAGAATGATCAACTAATTACATAAAACTTGCATAAAAAGTGATAAAGATTAGAACTTTAACATGTTAGAATATTGATCTATCAAACACAAGTTAAACCAGACATCTATAAATCCATAAATAATGAAATCAACACATAATATTAGGGTTCATCATCACCAAACGAAAGTTAAGGGTATTAGACCATAATCATAGCATAAAAACACTTAAACAAAGAGTTAGCTAGAGTAAACATAATGAAAACTAGCAAACCGAATGAATATAGTAAACATAATGAAAACTAGCAAACCGAATGAATATTGATGTTCTTCATTCTAGATCTCTTCAATCAATAATCTCCAATCGATTCATTGCCTTCCAAGGTTTTCTCAGAAGGTATTTTTTGTCATTAGCCGCATGTAAAAACTCTATCTCTGGATTCTCTTAAATTCAACCTAATGTCTGATATATATATATATATATATATATATATATATATATATATATATATATATATATATATATATATATATATATATATATATATATATATATATATATATATATATATATATATATATATATATAGTTTCCTTAAAAATTGTCTCCACGTCGTATCACAATGATCACCACGACGTAGGAGATAGTTTTCTCGCATATGGTCCAAGCTTTCCATGCAGACCATCGAGAAGGTTCCATGCTAGGCACGTCATCACGACATGGCATGTATGTGACCATGTTGTCGCATCCTCTTTTATGCATGATTTATTTTCTTTTCTTCATATTGATATATGCTCCTAACCTCCAAGTCTCCAACTTGTCAAATTAGCTCATTTTCCTTTGAGAATGTTTTTTTGTTTTCTGCTACAAAATGTAATAAGCACCAAAGATCTTCATAAATAACCAAAATATAGCTAAATATACTTAAATATTGCTTAGAATATATGAATAAATATAGCAATATCAGTTGCCGAAGATGATTCATCCTCTAGAGAATCGATAAACTTTAAAACTTCTCTTTCACTATTATCAGGAGCGTTTGATTCATATTTTAACACGAAAAAAGGTTCGTTGAAGAAATAAGTGAAATCTTCATCAAATGTAAGCATTGGAATGGAAGGATTTCGATGGGAGGAGAGGGAAAAATAACAATTCGCATGAAGAGATTTTCATGAGACTTCACATAATGATCATCAAAAAGAAATATTCACACTTTCTTTTCATTCTCTTATTTAAGACCTTATAAGCAACATAATTGTAAGAATATTCGAGAGAGATACCATAATCAGGTTTTGATGTCACTTGCGAGTGTATAAGTTACTAGTACATGAAGTAAACAAAATCACAACTAACCACCATGAAATCGAAGGGAAAACAAAATTGAACTAACCACCATGAAATTGAAGGTGGCATGAGCCATTTGTGATGTTACAAGTCACTGATGCACGAGTCATGCATTAGGAACTTGTGCCATTGCAGATGGCTCATACCATTTACGATTTTCTTTCTAACTTTTTCTAAATCTACAAATTTTTTACATAAAGCAAAACGTACAAGTTGGGTATATATAGTTTTTCTCAATGAATGAAATCTAATAAAGCACAAACAAAACAAGAAAAAACCAGATAACTTACAAAATTATTAGAGGTGCACAATCTTAGGCCATTAGAGAGGGCAGAGAGTATTCTTAACTTGAAAATGTTAAAATAAATGTACATTTCTGATTTTTATGGTTTAATTACCATCAGCCTATGGGCCGAAATCGCAGCCCAAGTTGCTGCTGAAATCTCAGTGATGCTAACCATCTAAGATTTTGATCGTAATTTTTTATATCTGGTTAATTTTTGGCTAAAACTTGAAGAGTCATTAAGAAAAATAACTAAATTTTGTTTTGCCTAGGGCGTATGTCTCTTTCCCAAAAAAAATGAGTGAATTTGTAATTTTCTATTGTGATATCCTCAATATTTATTTAGTTAATAATAAATCCAGACAATAAATAATACATGAACTTTGAATTAATATTTATAAAATTAATAATAAATTTTATTGGTAAAATAAAATGGTTACAAGGCACATTTATAATGGTGTACTTGAATCTCTAAGTTGAAAACCCGGTTTTCATTTTAAGAAAAGAGTGTTACAGATCTGATATTATAAAAAGAGAGGGTAAAGTTGTCCCAAAAAACTATAAACATTAATACCCCATTGTGAAAGTGAAAGTTATGAGTTCAATGGTTATCCATTAGTCCAAACTTGATTGCAACAGGAACAAACAACTATAAACTAATAAAAGTTACAACAATTAGATTAAAAAAAACCAACATGGCTAGAAACAAACAATACACAACAACATTAGACCAGTAAGCAACACAAACTACATCATTTGACAACACTTGAAACGAAAAAAAAAAAAAAAAAAAAAACATACAACACATCAAATCACAACAACTTTCTATATTTTTTTTTCATTTCCAAAGTTTAACAATCTTATCATGGCTAGCCGAAGCCACCAAACCTGTAACTGTTGACAATGCCAAACCCGCAATTAATCCTTCATGAGCCGACAGTGTCATCGTCTTGTTCTCTGACATGTTCCATAGCTCCAAAGACTGCATACATTTAAAAAAAAAAAAAAAAATGCATTATGCATTAATCGGGGTTGTTGAGTTTGTTACAACAAATTAACAGATTGAAAGCTGACCTGGTAACATCCAATGACCAATAAAGAAGCATAACTAGGATGAAAAACACAAGAATGAAACTTATTTCCATTACAGCTGAGATCATGTATACACTCTCCTTCATTTCCAGCCATAAGTGACCAAACTCTCACCGAGTCTTCACTAACAGACGCCAAATACTCTCCCTTCGGGTCCCAGCAAACCGAATGGATCGGTTTTGTATGCCCCTACATATGCAATACCCCAACCAAATAAATCATCATAGATGTACAAAAAATAAAAACTTATTTTTTTTGTAATATATATAATAGCATCCAAAATTCCTAATCTCATTGCTATAAAAAGAACCTGTAATGAATGTCGACATGCTTGCGTCTCAACGTCCAGTATCGACACTATATTCTCCGCCGCAGCTGCAAGATATCTTCCGTGGCGCGGCTGGAATCTCACTTGAGCCGTCCCACCCTGATCCATAAAATTAATAAAATAATATTCAAAAAGGTTAAATCATGAAGAATTGTATATATATGGATATGATGGTTGTGAGTTATTTTTTATTTTTTTTAAACCTTGAATACACGTGAACAGCTGCCATTATTTATGCTCCAATATCTTATTTCGCCATCCCCATCACACGAGCAGATGAGGTCATCTTTATTCGGGTGGAAGTCTAATGACATCACCGATGCAGAATGCCCGATAAATGTACGTAGCGAAAACCCAGGCTGTAATTTGAACTCAAAATAAATAAATGTGTTTTTCTATATTTTTGAATTGAGTGTAAAAAAGGTGAAGTAACTAACATTATCAGCATCCCAAACACGGACAGTTTTATCAAAAGATGAGGTGGCAAGGCGTGGCATGCTTGGGCTGAATCTCACATCCGTGATCAATGATGAATGTTCTTCAAGAGTTGTTTTTGGCTTTAATGAATCCGTATACCACAATACAGCCTTCAAAAAGAAGAAAATATATATATATATATATATATATATATATATATATATATATATATATATATATTATTATGACATTAAAGTTTTGAAATAAACATAAAACATCTACCCAATTGTAGCTTTATATAATTTGATGGGTTTTGGTGATTTACCTTTTTATCATGTCCACCACTTGCAAGAAGTTTCCCATCAGATGAGAAGTGGCAACACACCACTTTACTTGCACTTGCACGAACAGAACTCACTTCCGTAAATGTAAACTCTAACAACAGATTAAAAATAAATATTAAGTTAATTGGTACTTTACGTATATTTATATTAAAAATCAATATTAATTTAATAGATAGAAAATATACCAGGTGACTCACCTTTGCTAACATCCATACCACGTCCAACTGGATCCCTTGGATCCGTATCATCATGAGATAAAAAAGACTCCACATTATCATCAAGAGATCCATCCTCTACAAAACGATCCATGTCAGCCTGCACAATGTCCTTATCATCCCACTGCAAAAATTTTATTATATTGCCAATAAGAACCAAAAGGTAAATTCACCTTGTATTTTTGTACAAGATACAAAAGACGAAAATGCCCTCACCAATTGGTTTGAAGGGGAGGCAAGAGTGGTTGGACCATCGGTGCCAAACATCATCATAGGCTTTGAAGAAGTTGTGTTATGTGGCAAATTAGGCATTGAGATCACGTCTCCAGGTGTATGAGTTGATGGGGTTGAAGGTGCAGAGCTCGGTGAGGGGCCCGCTGTGTTGGCAGTTCCTGAACTGTTTGCGGGCCCCGAGGAAGACACGGGTTGCTTTCTCTTTCTTCCGGTCTGGATTTTAAAACATATTCCTACGCTTATTTTTTACACATAACTTTTAATCACAAGATAAAATTTTATATTGGTAAAAAGAGTAACCTGATCATTTCCACGAAAGGAATTTGACATGCTCCCATCCCCTGTTACACTACTTGTCCCCATTATCTTTTCTGGTTGAAGATTTAAATTTGAATTTTGAATTAAAGGAGCAGAGAGTGAATGCTGAAGATGTTGTTGTTGTTGTTGCTGCTGTTGTTGCTGTTGTGGGTTACCATTTTGCTGCTGCTGTTGTTGTTGTTGTTGTTGTTGTTGTTGCTGTAGCTGAGCCATTTTTAACTACAAAAGGTGTGTTTTTTAAGGTTATTTAAGGATATGATATCATGCTTTATTCTTACATAACCAAGTAACGAAATGCCTGATTTGTTTGGAAATGGATTAGATATGTTTTTTAAAACTATCAAATCATCAAAACTCAGAAGTATCCAATTATATTTAAAAAAAAAAAAAAAAAAGGCACCTTGAGGAGCATATCTTGATCACCACGAGGTAGAACAGGCATAGGTGATCCAAGATTTGGAACAACATCACCAACCGAATTAGAAATACCATCTTTACCCCCGATGCTCATGCTTCGATTGCCAAGAAGCATTCTCAGCCTTCTGCTTTCATCATTAGCAGATTGTGATGTCATGTTTTGTTGTGCCAATAAAAGCTGTTGCTGATGCTGTGGTGTTAGCATTTGTAGCTGATGAAGAGGCTGGGAGCCCTGCATGTATGGCTTCTGTTGCTGCAGTAGACCAGACCGCAGCTGATCCAAACCCTATCATACCCCCATTCAAAAAAATATGCCAAAAAATTGGAAATTTTTACAAATGGAATTTGTTCGTTGGTTGTATTTAACTATTACAAGTCGTTACAGTTGTGTTTATTACACATGACAGGACAGGACAAGCTTTTTTAGAAGATGAGGATGACGAGGGCATTTATGTCTTTTTGCAAAATTTGGAAATTTTTCAAATGGAATTTGTTGATGGGTTGTATTTTACTATGACAAGTCATTAAAGTTGTGTTTGTTACACACGACAGGACAAGCTTTCTAGGGCTTTTTTCGAGGATGAAGATGACGAGGGCATTTATGTCTTTCTGCACACACAAGAGGTCGAGGGCATTTATGTCTTTTGTCACACTGACATTACCCTTATTTAGTCTCAGTACAATGCATGTCAAACACAGTACACACGGTTGTGTTATGTTATGCGATGTCTTGTCTTGTCCTGCATGACACAGGACAAAACAAATTGTACTGTGTTTGTCATGCATTGGACTGGGACTCAGACTAATGTCAACAGCACAAAATCTACAAATTTATTGTCCCATCCAAAAAGATGAACAAGGCAAGGTGTAGACTCGCTATCGAGTATCGATCTCTTGTTTGTGCAAAAGACGTAAATGCCCTCGTGATCCTCATCATAAAAAATAGCCCTAGAAAAGCTTGCCATGCCATTAAATGATCCATGAACTCACCGTGAGAGGCCATCCTTTCAATGTCAAGTTGTTACCACCTTGATTTGATCCTGTAAAATCGATTTTTGGTTAAATGAATTGATAATTAAAAGAATCATTTAATTAAATCTTGTTTAAGTCAAAAAATATTTAATGGGTGTCTTTATTAGTAAATGTGAAAACATTACCAGGAATTCCAATCAATGACACTTCGGGGCCCGCAGCTCGGGGGTTCAATATTGGATTCATCTCTGTCTTTATCTCCTAATTATTTCCAAATCAGATCATATCACTAATTAATATCACTAAAAGATCCAACACCAAAAGAATCAATGTATACTTTACAATCTATGTGCTTTTTTATGTAGTGTAATGAAATGAAATATTTGTTAATGATTTTTTTATAAAATTAGCAAACTTGGAGTTTAAGATACTCACAGGTGTAGATCCTGGAAGCTGTTGATTTCGACCTTGAACTTGAGGAGACATACTTCCAGATGTTCCATGCAACACTTGCCTTTAAAAATAAAAAAATAAAAATAAAAAAAATCGGTTCCAAAATCCAAATAAATGCTATGATGAATCTGTTCTATTATGAAAGTAATGCATCCAGAATAAATAATAGGGTTTCCGTTTAAGGAAACATGGTGTAAGTTTGAAACGATTGGATATATGATGATTTATAACTACAAGTTCTCGTTGTTTGATGTTTCTATGAAATTTGCAATATAAAACTTGCTACAAATTATGTTTTTTTTTTTCTTTTTCAGATGTTTTTGTGACAATATGAAAAAAAACATTACCCTGAAGGTTGTCCAGCTGCAGCTGATTTCAAAATCGATGCATGTTTTGGGTCCAAAAGTTGGCCAACATTCTCACCATATCTTTGCTGAACAATCAAAAATGAAAAAAAGAAAACAAAAAATAAAATATTTCAGATAGCATGCAACAAAGATATTTAATACTCTCAATGTTTCAACAACAACACGTACATTTAAAGCTTTTCTCTTTATGGACTACTTTTATTGAAAGATTGATAAGATATTGAAACAAATTGAACACTACCTTCTTTCTAGGTCTACCATGTTGTCACATAATTATATAACATTAACAAAATTATTATTGTTAAATATTTCAAGATTTGAAATTCAACACTCAACAGAATAAAAGACTAATTATGACTAAAGTAGACAATATTTCCGTAGCATGTTGTCATAAAATATAATGCCATTAACATATTTCTTGTTGAGGATTTGAATATTGAAAAAGTAGAAACTTGATAGTTACTCAATAGTATAACGTGTTTAACGTATTTATGATTATTTAGGGAAGTGATACATAATAACATAAATGCAATCTTTAATCGGTTTCGATATAGCAAGTAAAAAAAAAAAACGATGATTTGAACCCTAAATGATTAAATAACCATAAGCACAATTACATTACCTTAAAAAAAAACCTCCTAAACATCCCAATTTACCAATTCTCAAGAGTTGTATGGATTTTATAACAAATTAAATTCCATCATCATAATTGTTGAGGAATCAACAAATCACAATGGTAACATTCAAGCTTTGACCTAAAAAGTAAACAGTTAACCTATTTTGATAAAGATTATGTGATAGTGAATAATCATAATCAAATACTTGAATCATTATGATCATTTAAGAAGGTAATATATGAAATTAAGTCACTCTACCCTTTAATAAGTTTTCTTGTAGGCTTGTAGCAAGTATAAATCTAATTATTTGTCCCCTAAATAATTACATGAACTAAACTTCCAAAAACCACAACCAAACACTATTTGTTGTTAAAGATTTTTAACAATTCATATTGATAACACAAAAAAGTTACTCACTTTAGCCTCAAAAAACTTAAAAGAAAGAATAAAAAATCTACCTTCATAGCAGCATCATCTAAAGAATCCCTAGAAAGTGGCACTTTCAAATTCTCCTCATACATCTTTGTAGCCATGGCATTAGCAGTTCCTGGATTTTGTCTCATAAGTGGATCATTTCCCACAAGCCCATTTGAAGCCCCATTTAGTAAGTGGGCCCCATCTCTCCTTTGTTGTTGTTGCTGCTGCTGCTGTTGTTGGTGTTGCTGCTGTTGTTGTTGATGTTGTTGTTGTTGTTGTTGTTGCTGTTGGTGTTGTTGTTGTTGTTGTTGTTGTTGGGCCTGTTGGGCTTGTTGGGCCTGGCGTTGCAATATAAGTTGTTGCATTTGCATTTGTTGATGCTGTTGTTGTTGTTGTTGCTGTTGTTGTGGATGAGGCGATTGTTGTGGTTGTTGTTGTTGCTGTTGTTGTTGTTGTTGCTCCCTTGCTTTGATTAACTGTGTCTTGAATTATGGAAAGAATGTGATAAAAGGTTAAATAATTCAAGAAAAGCAGTTTTTCTTTCATTGTTTAACAAAATAATACGCAACATAACAAAGTATTGTAACCATTATAAGTAGTAAATTTAGTGATTCCATGTCAAAATGCTATAAAAATGGAGGAATTTATAAACAGACCTCAATATAGGAAGCTGCAACTTCAGAGTGCTTCTCATTAGTCCTTGCAATAAATATGTCCCAAAATACAGACCACCATTCGAATAGAAAGCCACCAGGGGCATCGATAGCTAGAATTTATGAGAAAATTTTAAACAATTTGATAAAATGTACATAAAAAAAATACAAAAGATGTTTCTTGTTTTACATAATCTTTGCAATTGATTCATACCAACAGGATCAGATGAGACTTTTCCTTCAACTTGAAATGCCTGAGCAGAGGTTTTTAAATCCCTTTTTACCAAATAGTCATGTATATAAACATCTAACCTGTTGATTAATAAAAGACAAATAACAAATTAAACATGAATTTAGTCAAACAACTACATAAAGTTTGAATCTTTACACAAATAAAAAGGTAATTCAGGTCAAGTACGCGGAATATAAATCAGAATCTACTGAAAAAAGTTAGTAGAAACCAAAAGGAGAAACATTTTGAGCTTTAGACGCTATATTAGATGCATCATGAAGACAATAAATGAATAAATTTAAGTACCCAAAAAAAAAAAATGAAGGACCTAAATTGGAAAATTGTTTCTTTTGTCCATCTTGAAAATGTGGCGATAGTGATTCGTGAATCTATCAAGTAAACCCAACTTGGTACATAGAACAAAATTGATAAAAGCAAAAGAGAAAAAAGAAAGGCGCACAAACCCTAAAATAGCTAAAGGGGCAAAAGACGAAAAGCACAATATAAGACTGCTAGAACACTTGTCTTAATGATTGATCAACGAAATTAAAAGATGTCCACAACACAAATCTAGGAACAAAATCAAGATTAGGACAAAAAAAAAGGCTTACATTTTATCAGCTTCCCAATTAGCTTGAGACATTATTCTTCGATCAAATATTCCTCAAGCAAAAAGCTCAAGAAAACGAAGTGTTAGATCTTCATATAATGTGTATTTGGGCTTTTTCGTTCTCTCTTTTGAATCCTTTTTAACGATTTATGGAAAATTCCAGAATATTATTGAGTAGAAGACAAGATCCTCAAGAAAGAGAGAGAAAAGGGGGAGAGAAAACCCCTCTTACTGACTAAAGAGAATATCAAGAACTAAAGTCCTGGTTCGTTTATATATTTTTGACTGCACAAAACAATTGACGCGAAAGAGATGGGTAGACATGGATATTGCCCAAAAATGAAAGGGTCAGTGGCATACGTTATAAACAATATATATAGTAAATTACTAAAACTTTGTTCTTTTTTTTTTAAATATGTTGTTAAAATAAACTACTAAAACTTAAATAAAATGACTTTTTTTAATTTAAAAGACATTTTTAATTTTTAATAGTTATAATATAACAACATTGAAATTTAATCGTACAACCACCCTATTTTCAATATTTATCACAAACTAGTTGTCCATTTTATGAGGAAAAAAATATGTAAGTTAGTAAAATATTTTGACAAGTTTTATAATAAATTTATTTTTTAATTATTGTTATAAAAAATCGTTAGATAAATATGCATAAAGTTTTTTAAAATATAAATACCAAAAAAATGACAAATAACAAGTTTATTAAGCTAAAATAACATAATTACACACAAAACCGGTTCAAATGTATATGAGACTCGGGGCGAAAATAAAAAAAAAAATAGTCATTTAAAGACAAATAAATTAATAAAATTTAAAAATATACCATTTATTCTTCACTATAAACGTGTTCAATTAAAAATAATAATTAAGTCAGACTATTTATGTTTTGAGCTAGTTTGAGTTTCAACCAACTTTATGCCCTAAAAATCATTTAGATAATATATATATATATATATATATATATATATATATATATATATATATATATATATATATATAGTCACACACACACTACATAGCCCGGAAATTTTGGGCCCCTGTAGAAGTGGGTCCAGGGTGGTCGCCCAGGTTGCTCATTGTCTGGACCGGCCCTGATTACACATAGATTTAAAAAATAAAAAAAAAACAATATATTTTATTAGTAAATTTATTTCTAAAGAGAAATTAAATATCATTCCTATAAATCTTCCTATCCAATTAAATAGTAACATGTGTATCATTTAATGATATTTTAATATATAATATGATATATATCATCATTTAATTGGGTAGGATGATTTGTGAGAACAAAAATATGAGGATATTTAATTTCTCATTTCTAAAATAAACTTATTGCAAAAGTTTATTGCAAATTAATTAAAATAAAAAATGCAGCTTATGATTCATCAAAATTAAATTTGATAGTTTTTCACTTTTTTTCTTTTCTACCCATGAAATGAGAATAGTCCAAATGTATAACTTTTTGTCATTAGGATCAATGGAAAGGATGAGAAAAGGTAAAAGATATAGGTCTATGTCTACGCCAAAAAAACTATATGCTCCAATAAAAATGACGTGAAAACATTTTTATGTATATAGTTTTCTAAAAAACAAATAGTCTGCAGGACCAAATGTTTGTATGTTGTCTGTACGGCGCAAACATAAGAAGTCTAAAAAAGCTTTTGCAAAAAAAAAAAATAATAATAAATACCATTTTAGTCTCTTAACATACGTGCATTTAATACTTATTTTGATTTGTTAAGTGTTTTTGATGTTTTAATTTTCAAAATAAAATTAATGTAATGGCCTTATTTCACATTTCATTCATTTATTTTCATTCATCTCTCACACACACCCCCATCATCGTATTATCGGTAGAGACAAATTTTCCAGTCACCACCATTGCCCATTTTCCTCTCTTCTTTTGCAGATTGTTTATTATTAATCCTCTCTCTCTCTCTCTTTCATTTGTTGTCATTGGCATACCATCGAAAGAGGTGATTTTTCCAATCACCAGCATTTCCTATCGTTTTCTATTCTTTTGCAAATTTGACCACCATCACTATTACCGATCCCCCTCTTTTCTTTGCGTATATGGCCTCTACCACCACCCATACACCTTTCTTACAAATTTTATCACATGTGACTATCTCTCTCATTTCTCTTTTCTCCATAATAATCGTCGTTATTTTATATCGGATCGACACAAATCAGAATCATAAACATTCCTTTTCCAACCTATGTTTGATTATGTTTACATATTAGACACATTCTCTCATTCCTCTTTTCTCCTTCCCCACTATTATTGACGAAACCTTTTGAAACATTCCAAAAATTATGACCAAAATTTTCATTTTTAACTTGTTAAATAAACCATAATTATTATTGTCCATTTTATGAGGAAAAAAAATATGTAAGTTAGTAAAATATTTTGACAAGTTTTATAATAAATTTGATTGTTTAATTATTGTTATAAAAAATGTTAGATAAATATGCGTACACTTTTTTAAAATATTAATACCAAAAAATTGACAAATAACAAGTTTATTAAGCTAAAATAACATAATTACACATAGATTTAAAAAATAAAAAACAATATATTTTATTTGTAAACTTATTTCTAAAATAAACTTATTGCAAAAGTTTATGGCAAATGAATTAAAATATAAATTGCAACTTATGATTCATCGAAATCAAGTTTGATAGTTTTTCACTTTTTTTTTTTTCTTTTTTGCCCACAAAATGAGAATAGTTCAAATGTGTAACTTTTTTCATTAGAATCGATAAAAATATAAGAAGTTAAAAGATGTATGTATCTCTGGGTCAAAAAGATGATGTGCAAACATTTTTAGATATACAATCTTTTAAAAAACAAATAATATGTTGTCAGTGTGGCACAAACATAAGAGATCTAAAAAAAAAAACAAAAAAACAAAAAAAAACAGTCTCTTAACATACATGAGTATAATACTTATTTTGATTTTTTAAGTGTTTTTGATGTTTTAATTTTCAAAATATAATTAATGTAATGATCTTATTTCCATTGTTTTCATTCATCATTCATACACACCCCATCAGCATATAATTGGCAGAGACAAATTTTCAAGTCACCACCATTGTCCATTCTCCTCTCTTCTTTTGCAGATTGTTTATTATTAGTCATCTCTCTCTCTCTCTCTATCTATCTCTCTTTCTATATATATATATATATGTGTGTGTGTGTGTGTGTGTGTGTGTTATTTGTTGTCATCGGCATCATACCATAGGAAGAGGCGATTTTTCCAGTCACCACAATTACCATTCCTTCTCTCTTCTTTTGCAAATTTGACCACCATCACGACTACCAGCCCCTCTCTTTTCTTTGCATATATGGCAACTACCACCACCCATACACCTTTCTTACAAATTTTATCACATGTGACTATCTCTCTCATTCCTCTTTTCTTAAGACTTGTCGTCATTATTTTATATCGGATCGACACAAATCAAAATCATAAACATTCCTTTTTCCAACCTCTATTTGATTTTGTTTACATATTAGACACATTCTCTCAATTCCTCTTTTCTCCTTCCCCAACTATTATCGACAAAACCCTTTGAAACATACCAAAAATTATGACTAAAAGTTTCATTTTTAATTCATTAAATAAACCATAATTATTAAAATCATTTTATCAAAAAAGGAACCATAGTATCTCAAAACATCATAAGCAGTATATCAATATCAAAACACATGTCAAATATATCAGAGTAACATCCCAGGCTGAACATCATGGTGTATGCAATGCAGTCATCTCGAGTCATTCCCCTTGCTACTGAAAGTACGTGAAACCAAAACTGAAAACTATAATCACGAAGTTTAGTGAGTCTCCCCAAACTACCACATACCATACACATAACATGCAGCTAGAAGATACGAGCATCACCCACACTCAAGGAGATACAGGCCCTGCCCACACTTGGCTAACGGGCCCCGACCACACTTAGTGAAGTATGGTCCCCATCCACATTCAGCTATTTAGGAGATATAGGCCCCACCCACACTCAACTAATGTCACACCCCCAAACCAAGGATGACGGAAACGTTCAGGGGTGAAGGACTTCATGTGTGGTATCATAACAAGTATAATAGTGCTCAAAGTATAAACAACCAACATAAATATAATTGAAAAAGTTACATCATAGTATAGGTTTACATGTTTCTAAATCAATTACATTATGTTGACAAAAATACAATGTTTGACGCCTTAGCGTTCAATCCTCAAAAGTCATTGTTTACCTGTTTTACGGATTCCCTAAGAATACGAGTAGTTTTGACAAAGTGTCAACAATTAAGTTGGTGACTTCATAAGCTTTTAGAATGAAATGTTGAAATCCTTTCTTGTAGAAGTACTGATTGATCTAGAAAATCCCATATTTTATCTATAAAATGTATTGTAGTCTAAAGTGCCAAGACTAATAGTATGCTAGTATTTTTCCATTTAAAATTTGAATCATGCAAGTTTAAATCGACATAAACTTGTTAGTTTTGTAGCACCTGGTTCCTGGTATGTATTTTTAATCTAAGTATTTTTGGCATTTTTAGCTGGAACTCGGCGAGCTGTAGGCCCGACTCGCCGAGTAGAGATAAGATATTGAGCACGTTTAAGTTGGAGACTCGGCGAGTCCATATCCTGGACTCGGCGAGTCCGCCTGTCTGGATGTAACGCCCGTAAATCCAGGTTAGTCAATTTAGAGATAATAGGGGTCGAAAATGACTTTTCAAGAAAATATTATTTAGAATAAATAATCTTAACCAAGTTGTGGAATATGTCACAAGGTTTCCGTACATATAAAGAACGCCGAAATCCGAGTTATAACGAAGAAGTTATGGCCCGTCGAAGTTTTACGGCAAAACCGGCACGGCACCGGGAAGCGTAAATAGTGAATTTACGATAGAGCGAGATTTATCCTTAGAAATCTAAACGAAAGTCGTATAATATGTTAAATTAATAGCGTCGATAAAAAGAACGCCCAAATCTGACTTCGTATGAGGAAGTTATGATTTTTCTAAGATTCGACTTAGCAGTGCACGGCCCGAAACTCGAATTTTAGTTCGAGCGGTTTTTGGCTTACACAACCTAAATGAGAGTTGAAGATCTCATTAATAGGAACTCAACGGTAAAAATACAGACGAAAACGGAGTCCGTATGAAGGAGTTATGAATTCTTCGCGGTCATTTAACAGTCTAAAGGCCTCCTACTGTTAAATTTGATATCGGTCGAGAATTAGCCGACGAAGTCTAAACGAAAGTTGTAGATCTTGATTTTACCTACACGTGGATATAAAGAACGTCGAAAACGGAGCTTGTATGCGAAAGTTATGATTTTTCTAAGTTTGAGGGCTGATACGCGATAGGGGTGACATGGCACCACCAGAATTGGACACGTGGCACCACCAGAAGGTTGCCACATGCACCAACTCGGCGAGTCATGACTCAGACTCGGCGAGTCCACCAGTCAGGCCTCCTATAAATAGAGGTGTCGGGCATTCACTTCTCTTCACCCTCAACCTTCTTCTTTCTCTCTCTAAACTCTCTCTCTAAGCTCCTTAACCCCCGTAAAAGCCTAGGTAAACCCCCTAGCACCCGAAGGAATCCCCGAGGCTCCCGGAGTCCGGAGAAAAGAGCCTTTCGACTCGGGAACGCTGTTACAGCGAAGCCCGGTTTTCGAGAAAAACCCGCTGTAAGTGAGTTGTACCTACCCTATCTTTAGTATAGCTTATGTTTTAATATATTAACTTTATTACGAACTTATAATAAATATTTGGGTTATTATTATGAGTTATATTGAGTGTTATTTAACGCTTATATAATAATAATAATAATAATAATAGCTAGACTATTAATTAGTCACGGTTATCGTTAGACTAAACCCTAGTGGTATTGATACTAGGTTTTATCGAATGAAATTGTTTTGAGAGTATCGAAGCGTTGTCCGAGTGCTGATGAAACGACCCAAAAATACGACCCAAAAATTTTTGTTTTTAATATAATCAAAACTGTCATCAGAGTATCATATAATAAAACCATGCGTGATGTATTCCAAAACATGATAAAATACTGTGCGGAAAGCTGTATCATACTACATCAAATCAACCAACTAAATCAATCCCAGGCTAAAGCTGAGGCGGTAGTGTGTGCGATGCCGTCATCCCGAGCTCTTTCCTTTGCTTGCGGAAGTACCTGAAACCAAAACTGAAACTGTAAGCACGAAGCTTAGTGAGCTCCCCCAAACTACCACATACCATACAATAACATATAAACACATATTGGGCCTTGCCCACTGCATCGGGCCGAAGCCCGGAAACTACATCGGACCGAAGTCCGGAACTGACTGGGACCTTGTCCCCTGCATCGGACCGAAGTCCGGAACTACTGCATCGGACCGAAGTTCGGAACTGACTGCATCGGACCGAAGTTCGGAACTGACTGCATCGGACCGAAGTCCGGAACTAACTGGGACCTTGTCCCCTGCATCGGACCGAAGTCCGGAACTACTGCATCGGACCGAAGTCCGGAACTGACTGCATCGGACCGAAGTCCGGAACTGTCTGACTGAACATGGCATGGCATAACACATCAACTCGCATAACACATATACGACATGCTACATCGGGTCGTGGCCCGGAACACATAATACTTAACACATAAAACATAGCACACAAATCCTGTTCGAACCACGAAGGCATCGAACATACTAACTGTTGCATCGGACCTAAATCCGGGAACTACTGCTAACTGTACGGGTCGGCATTGTGGCCTTAGACCCGTTCCTATTGGAAGGAAACTCACCTCGTAAGCTGGCTGCTGAGTGTGTGACCCGGAAAGCTAACGGCGGCTGCTCCTGAATCCCCTCGGCTACAAGTCCATAAACACACTCAATCAAATACTAAACACTACACTTGGGGTAAAATGACTCTTTTACCCTTGGTCAAAGTCAACTCTCTTTTGGGCTGACTCGCCGAGTTGGCCACCCAACTCGCCGAGTCCTACTCTCGCTTTTCACTTCTGCTCACTGCTACTCGTCGAGTCTGGCATCGACTCGACGAGTACCCACTTGATCCAAGAACTCAGACAATCTTCATCCGACTCGCCGAGTCATATGAACAGACTCGACGAGTTGTTCTTGATCCCAATAAGATTGCATTGGACTCGCCGAGTTGTATGAACAAACTCGTCGAGTCCCTCCATCACTGAGTCCACTCTCAACTCGCTGAGTCCACTCTCTAACTCACCTCGCACACTCGACACTGATAAAACTGAAGGACTCGGGACTCGCGACCCGACTCGTCGAGTCGTTCTTCCGACTCGCCGAGTCGCTGCCATGCAGCTAGTTTTTACTCGATTTCTCTTGAATCCAACACATGCAAATGATAGATCTGGGTCCAATAAGCTGTTTTACCACGTAAAGTTTCCAACTTTACGTGCACAACCTCATGAATAAGGGAAATAGGGCTAAAAGATGCACAAAATGAGTAGATCCATGGCTAATATGCAATGTAACTCCAAAAAGACAGTAGATCTGGGCTCTACAACACCCCAGCATTCAGATCCAAAGGTATTTCGACTTATTAAGACATTCATGCAAACATAAGGCTTGGAACAAACATCAAATAGCTCTTAGAAGAGCTCTAATGGACGTTTAAAGCAAATAACAAGAAGGGAACTCCGAAAATACCTCAATAAACTCAGACTTGCCCTTGGATCTTTGCACTACAACTCGTTTCCTTGCTTCTTTCTTCTTCTCCTTCTTCACACCTTCACAAAAATGGCACCAATTCACTTATAAGCTCTCAAGGGAGGATTAGGGTTCTCTCACTGTGTTCTCAGGGTGAAAGTGGCGAGAATGAGGCTATAATGTGGTTTAAATAGTGGGCAGACCCGGGGATTTAGGGTTTCACCCAGACGGACGGACTCGCCGAGTCCGGGATATGGACTCGCCGAGTCCCCGGCTCCCGCGTGCACAAAATACGCGACCCAACTTGGCGAGTCAGGCTAGAACTCGCCGAGTCCCTCTTGAAAACTTAGACAATTAACAATTAATTAACATACCGGGAACGGGTCATTACAATTCTCCCCCACTTGTCTCAGACTTCGTCCTCGAAGTTTGCTACGGCTGGATCTGCGAATAACTCCGGGTAGTGCGTTCTCATCTCTTCCTCAGCCTCCCACGTCCATTCAGATCCCTTCCTGTGCTGCCACTGCACCTTCACTAGCTGAATGACCTTGTTCCTTAAGGTCTTGATCTTCCGATCCAGAATCGCGACCGACCTCTCAATATAATTCAGACTGCTATCAACCTGAATATCCTCTAGGGGAACGACTGCTGACTCATCCACCAAACACTTTCTCAACTGCGACACGTGGAAAGTGTTGTGAATCTGACTAAGCTCCTCAGGAAGATCTAACCGATAAGCAACCCGACCCACCCGGGCCATAACCCTGAAAGGACCAATAAATCTGGGGCCCAGCTTGCCCCTCTTCCGGAACCTGATGACACCTTTCCAAGGTGAGACTTTCAGAAGAACCATATCTCCTACCTGGAACTCCAAGTCCGAACGCCTCCTGTCAGCGTAGCTCTTTTGCCGACTTTGCGCAGTCTGCAGCCTACTACGGACCTGCTGGATCAACTCAGTCGTCTTGAGTACCACTTCGGTGCTCCCGATGACTCCTTGACCGACCTCGCCCCAACAAATCGGGGTCCTGCACTTCCTACCATATAACATCTTAAAAGGAGGTCGATCAATGCTCGCATGATAACTGTTGTTATACGAGAATTCCGCTAACGGAAGATACGTATCCCAACTGCCCCCAAAGTCTAGAACACATTCCCTAAGCATGTCCTCGAGAGTCTGAATCGTCCTCTCGCTCTGCCCGTCAGTCTGAGGATGGAAAGCGGTGCTGAAATGGAGACGAGTACCCATCTCGTCGTGGAATCGCTTCCAGAATCTGGACGTAAAGCGAACATCTCGGTCCGATACCACCGATACCGGCACTCCATGACGTGCCACAATCTCACGCACATAGATATCGGCTAACTTTTCCGCCGATATACTCTCCTGAATCGGAATAAAATGGGCACTCTTCGTCAACTGATCCACTACTACCCATATCGAGTCCACCCCGTGTGCGGTCCTAGGGAGTTTGGTGACAAAATCCATGGTGATGTCCTCCCATTTCCACACGGGAATGTCTAACGGCTGCATCTTGCCGTGGGGTCTCTGGTGCTCTGCCTTGACCTTCCGGCAGGTCAAACATCTCTCCACATACCAAGCAACATCTCGCTTCATGCAGGGCCACCAATAATCAGATCGAAGATCTCGATACATCTTCGTCGCCCCTGGGTGGATAGAAAACCAAGACTTATGAGCCTCGTCCATCAATACTTGCCGTACCCCACCCCATTACGGTACCCATATCCTACCATGAAGTGTCAACAAACCACGACTGTCATAATCAAATGAAGCTACTCGGCCCACTATCCTCTCACACTTCTGCCTCTCCTCCTTGAGACCCTCCATCTGAGCCTCCTTGATCCGCTCCAACAAGGGAGTGATCACTGTCATCCTCATACACAGATCTCTGATAGGGGCCGTCGACACCTTGCGGCTCAGGGCGTCGGCCACCACATTGGCCTTCCCTGGATGATAAAGGATCTCACAATCATAGTCCTTCAGCACGTCTAACCATCTCCTCTGCCTCATGTTCAAACTCGGCTGATCCATAAGATATCTCAAACTCTTGTGATCCGTGTATATAGTACAGCGGACCCCATAAAGGTAATGTCTCCAAATCTTGAGGGCAAACACAACCGCCCCCAGCTCCAAATCGTGGGTAGGATAATTAGCCTCGTGAGGCTTCAACTGTCTCGAGGCATAAGCTACCACATGGCCTCGCTGCATCAATACTGCTCCCATACCTGTGATCGAAGCATCACAATAGACTACGAAATCCTCTACACCCTCTGGCAAGGTAAGGATCGGAGCCTCGCACAATTTCTGTCTGAGAGTCTCGAACACCGCTTGCTGCTCAGGCCCCCAACGGAATACCACCGACTTCTTGGTTAGTCGGGTGAGTGGCACTGCTATCTTGGAGAAGTCCTGAATAAATCTCCGATAATACCCTGCCAACCCTAGGAAGCTCCGAATCTCAGATGGAGACCTCGGGACCTCCCACTGCATCACGGCCTCAATCTTGGCCGGATCAACCAAAATACCCTTCTGGTTAACGAGATGCCCAAGAAACTGCACCTCGCGCAACCAGAACTCGCACTTGGAGAACTTAGCGAAAAGTCTCTCCCTCCTCAAAGTCTCCAACACCTCCCGCAGGTGCTCCTCGTGCTGCCCCTGAGTCTTGGAATATACCAAGATGTCATCTATGAATACTATCACTGACCGATCCAGCATCGGTCTGCACACGCGGTTCATGAGATCCATGAACGCGCCTGGGGCATTGGTGAGCCCAAAAGGCATCACCACGAACTCATAATGACCATACCGGGTCCTGAAAGCAGTCTTCTATACGTCCTCATCTCTAACCCTCATCTGATGATAACCGGAGCGTAGATCGATCTTGGAGAACCAAGACGCTCCCTGAAGCTGATCAAACAAGTCATCTATCCTCGGAAGTGGGTAACGGTTCTTCACCGTTACTTTATTCAACTCCCGATAATCAATGCACATACGATGCGACCCATCCTTCTTCCTCACAAATAAGATCGGCGCTCCCCAAGGCGAACTGCTCGGCCGAATGAAACCCTTGTCTAACAGCTCCTGAAGCTGCGTAGACAACTCCTGCATCTCAGGGGGAGCTAGCCGATATGGTGCTTTGGCTATCGGAGCCGCACCAGGAACTAGATCGATCCTAAACTCAACCTGTCTCTCTGGAGGTATCCCCGGCAAATCCTCGGGAAATACATCCGGGTAATCACGAACAACAGGAACATCATCAATTGTCGTCTTGCCCTTCTCCCGGGCATCCAAGACGTAAGCTACAAAACCGGCGCAACCCTGCTGAACATAGCGCCTCGCCCTCGCGGCGGAACAAAAGATCGGTCCTCGCTGGGGCCTCTCGCCCTGAATCACTATCTCTCCCCCACTGGAAGCGCGAACCCTCACTAGCTGTAGCTCACAATCAATCACCGCCCCATTGGGGCTCAGCCAATCCATGCCCACAATAACTTTATTCCCACGCAGGGGAATAGGAACCAGGTCCACTGAAAACTGCTCATCAAATATCTGAAGGGAACACCCTCTATGTACTCTGCCGACCCTCACGGTCCTATCATCTGCTATCTCAACCTCTAGTGGGCAATCCAGCTCCTCGGGAGACCTGCTAAGTCTCTTGCTTAGCGCAAGCGATACAAATGATCGGGTAGCCCCCGAATCGAACAATACCAAAGCAGGGATGCCGTTCACCGAGAACGACCCTAAATAAAACATATCATCAAGTAATATTCAAGCAATATAATAACAAAAGATGAAGGAAAGATTCATACCCGTCACCACATCAGGAGTCGCTCGCGCCTCCTCTGCTGTCATCTGAAATGCCCTACTCTTCGCCACTGGCGCATCAGCTCGGCCCTGCCGGCCATCCGTAATCCTCAAGGTGGCAGGGGCAGGTGCAACCACCTTCCCTGCTGCAGCTAAACTGGGACACTGGGACCTTTTGTGTCCCCTCTGATTGCACTGAAAGCAAATCAGATCTGATGCTGTAACCGTAGTGGCAGGGGTCGTACAATCCCTACTCAAATGCCCAGTCCGACCGCACTTGTAGCAGCCGGAACTCCCTGCCTTGCACGCCCCCTCGTGCAACCTCCCACACTTGCCACACCGATCGTGGCTCTGCTGACCCCTGGACCTGTGATCTGAAACCTTGGGCTTTTTGCCCATACTGCCTGGACCCGAAACTGCCTCCGGTTTCCTCTTCCTCTCCATCTCGAGATCAATCTCCCTCTCCCTGGCTCTAGCAATCATGTCGTCCAGCGTTTTACAACTGGACCGGCTCACAAACATGCGGATATCACTCCGCAACATCTCATGATAACGGGCCTTCTTCATCTCCTCATCGGCTGCATACTGTCACACCCCCAAACCAGAACGGCGGAAACGTTCGGGGGCGGAGGACGTCATGTTCAATATCATAACAGTTCATAGAAAGGAAAGTACACACCACCATATATAATAAGTTGCTAAATGTTTACATAGTTGTATTCATTACATGTTAAAAATAAAGGTACATAAACTTCAATTAGAATGAAGTAATTAACGCCAGCGTGTTAATCCCAAAAGTTGAATCCCAACCTGCTTAGCGATTTCCTGAGAATACAAGTTATTTCAAAGAAAAAGTGTCAACAATTAAGTTGGTGAGTCCATAAGTTGTTTAGAAAAATTGGATGCCATTCCAAAATAGGTGTATGTTTTCCAGTAAACGTAGTGCTTCAACATGTAAAGAGTTGTTATTTGTGGTGTTGAAAATGAATGCATTAGTTCCAGAAAATCCCATATATGTTTATAAGTTGTAAATGATTGCACCGGAAAAATCCCTTCTTTTCCTATTTTGTTTGTATGCAGGAAACACTTTTATTATTCCTCGCACATAATACCAGTCTCTAAGACCGAAAATTGTAAGAAACCACGTTTCTCGTAAATGTGTCATAGTTTTATATATAATAAAACTACGTGAAGATCGAACCGGTTGGATGAAGAATAGTTTTAATAACCACTCGTTCATCATAACTTAATATCATAATAATTGTATATCCGATGAGTTTTTATAACCATACTAAACATAATATGCCTGTAACGACGTTCTTCAGGCGTCGCATTGCTATGACAACTGTCACCCCAAAAGACGGACTGTAGCTAACAGTCAGGGTGCGGGATCATGACTTCCCGTATAGATCTATACACATTTGACACGTTCTCGTCGCGGGAGATTCTGGTTATAAACAGGCCTTACTGCAGTACTTTCTAATAAAGAAAAGTAAAGTTGGAAGATGTGCGCGTCTCATGGATTCTCAATTTAGTATATATTAACATGATAGTTTTGTATGCAAAGTTTAGCCTTTCACACAATGATTTGATAAACCGAAATCATAAGTTTTTAGAATGTATAAAATGTTTTAACAACGAAGATCATTATACTCCTCGTATAAGTCTAATGCACGATAATAACCGTATGTTTACTTGTATTCCCCCCCCTAAAAGAGTTGTAAAAGTATTTAAAGATGTATTTAAAGTGTGTTAAAAAGGGGTATGAACTCACTTGACAACTTGAAGATAGCGAGATGGAAAAACGGCAGAGTTAGGTCTCGGGAAATGGATTTTTCCTCGGAAATCTCGGGATTTCTCGGGAGAAAATCGACCTTCAGATCTTGCACGAAGTGACCAGGGCTTCGTGGTAGTACGAGCACGGAAAATGAGGAAATACGCAAGAAAAATGAGAGAGAATGAGCCTCCTTTTCGGAAGCCTTCGCATGCCCTTTTATAGGGAGGCTGGTCAGCCTTGGTACGCGAGTCTGATGGGACGGGTTCCTGGGTTCGCGGGTCGGATGGGACGTGTCGCTGGCACGCAGGTCGGATGGGACGTGTCGCTGGCACGCGGGTCGGATGGGACGTGTCGCTGGCACGCGGGTCGGATGGGACGTGTCCCTGGGTTCGTGCACTTCGCATTTTCATTCTTACACCCTTCGCATCCCTTCGCATTTATCACCTTCGCATTTATCACCTTCGCATTTATCTCTTTAGAATTTCTACAATTTCATCATTTATGACTCCCATTTGCGAAGTTGAGTATTGATTTCCAAAAATGCGAAACTTCAGGGACAATATTTGAAATCTTATGTTTTCTTCCCCAATTCGCATTCTACTGTGAAATACTTCGCATCTTCATTCTTACACCCTTCGCATCCCTTCGCATTTATCACTTTCGCATTTATCACCTTCGCATTTATCACCTTCGCATTTATCTCTTTAGAATTTCTACAATTTCATCATTTATGACTCCCATTTGCGAAGTTGAGTATTGATTTCCAAAAATGCGAAACTTCAGGGACAATATTTGAAATCTTCTGTTTTCTTCCCCAATTCGCATTCTACTGTGAAATACTTCGCATCTTCATTCTTACACCCTTCGCATTTAAGCTAATTAATCGAATGCGATTCACAAAATTTTCATTTCCAGATGCGAACACAGTTTAGTTCTTGAACTCTAAACTTGCGAAATCAAAAATTCATATGTTGAACCCATATGCGAATATTAACCCAATTGACTTCAAATGATGTCCGACTTGAGCATTCTTTTCATGTATGTTTGTAGTTTAACGATATCTATGACTTTCATTTAGACACTTAAGGACGTAAAGTGTTTTATTGAAACTTTGCGTTTTTACGTAACTTCGGATTGCCGGTTTTTGGTCGGAAAATCTTATAATGAGCATAACTTCTTCGTTATAACTCGGATTTTTGTGTTATTTATATGTTTGGAAACCTTATGAGAATAGCTACCACATAATGTACTCTAAATAGAGTTTTTGAATACTTCATTTTCTATTTCCTTTCAAAAGAAGATTACATGACTCGATCTTTACTGACCTGAAATAACGGGTTGTTACATCATCCCCCCGTTAGAGGGAATTTCGTCCCGAAATTTTTTTTTTTTTTTTTTTTTTTTTTTTTTTTTTTTTTACAAAAGAAGAGTCTTAGGGGCTGGGGAAGAGATGTGGATATTTCTGTTGCATTTGGTCCTCTCGTTCCCACGTGAACTCGGGTCCCCTCTTAGCATTCCATCGGACCTTTACTATTGGAATGCGACTCTGTTTAGTTCGTTTAACTTCTCTATCCATGATCTCGACGGGTTCTTCCACAAAGTTAAGATTTTCATTTAGTTCGATCTCATCGAGTGGAATTACAAGTGTTTCGTCGGACAGACACTTCTTCAGGTTTGATACGTGGAATACTGGATGTACTTTGTTAAGCTCTATTGGAAGTTGGAGTTTGTAGGCTACTGGACCAACCCTTGAAATGATTTCGAAGGGCCCAATGTACCTAGGATTTAGCTTCCCACGCTTTCCAAAGCGTATCATTCCCTTCCAGGGCGAGACTTTCAGTAGTACCCGATCGCCGGTCTGGAATTCCAATGGTTTACGTCTTTTGTCGGCGTAGCTCTTCTGTCTATCCCTCGAGGATTTCAGTCGCTCTCGTATTTGCACGATCTTTTCGGTAGTTTCTCTGATGATCTCCGGACCAGTGAGGGTGCTATCAGGGACTAGACCTTTTGCTAGTTGGGTGTCGCCTACTTCCGTCCAGCACAGAGGTGATCTGCACTTACGGCCGTAAAGGGCTTCAAATGGAGCAGCATTGATACTAGTATGATAACTATTGTTGTAAGAGAACTCGACCAAAGGTAAGTGAACATCCCACGCTTTACCAAAGTCGATTACACATGCTCGCAACATGTCTTCCAAGGTTTGGATCGTTCTTTCGCTCTGTCCGTCAGTTTGGGGGTGATAGGCTGTACTCATGTCCAATCTTGTTCCCATGGATTTTTGCAATGATTGCCAGAACCTAGACGTGAATCTGCTGTCTCTATCCGAGATGATAGACATTGGCACTCCATGGAGTCGTACGATCTCTCGGATGTAGGTTCTCGATAGCTTTTCCATTTTATCAGTTTCCTTGATCGGTAGGAAGTGAGCGGATTTGGTTAATCTATCGACGATTACCCAAATAGTATCTTGGCCACCCTGAGTTTTGGGCAGTTTCGTTATGAAGTCCATGGAAATCTGCTCCCATTTCCACTCAGGAATTTCAGGTTGTTGGAGTAGTCCTGAGGGTTTCTGGTGTTCTATTTTGATCTTGGCGCAAGTCAAACACTTGCTCACATATGTAGCGACCTCTGCTTTCATGTTTGGCCACCAGTAGAGTTGTTTGAGATTTTGATACATCTTGTCTGACCCGGGGTGTACGGAGTATGGAGTCTTGTGTGCCTCGTTCATAACTACCTCTTTAAGTCCACCAAACTTGGGCGTCCATATACGGTTCATGAGGTAGCGTGCTCCATCACTCTTGATTTCTAAATTCTTGTCCATTCCCCTAAGGGTTTCACTTGTCACGTTTTCGGGTTTTAAGGCCTCTATCTGAGCTTCCTTGATCTGTGTCGACAGGTGCGAATGGATTGACATGGCTAATGACTTCACTCTTCGGCCAGAGTACTCCTTCCGGCTAAGGGCATCTGCCACGACATTTGCCTTTCCTGGGTGATAGCGTATCTCACATTCGTAGTCGTTGAGTAACTCGACCCAACGTCGCTGCCTCATGTTTAACTCCTTCTGGTTGAAGATGTGTTGTAGGCTCTTGTGGTCTGTAAAAATAGTGCATTTGGTACCATATAGGTAGTGTCTCCAAATTTTAAGAGCGAAGACCACCGCTCCAAGCTCTAAATCATGAGTGGTGTAATTGACCTCATGCGTTTTTAGTTGTCTTGAGGCATATGCAATAACCTTTCCCCTCTGCATTAGTACACAGCCCAGCCCTTGCTTCGAAGCGTCGCAATATACTACAAAATCTTCGGTCCCTTCTGGGAGAGAAAGGATGGGCGCACTGCAAAGTGCCTGTTTCAAAGTCTGAAATGCAGAATCTTGCTTTTCTCCCCAATTGTAGGTCACACCTTTCTGGGTTAAGGCGGTAAGAGGCTTTGCGATGCTGGAGAAATTCTGGATGAACCGTCGATAATAACCAGCCAGGCCTAGGAATTGGCGAATTTCTGTTGGTGTAGTTGGCGCCGACCAGTTTTTAATAGCCTTAATTTTTGATGGATCCACGTGGATCCCTTCCTTACTGACCACGTGACCGAGAAAGTCCACCTTTCTAATCCAAAATTCACATTTTGAGAATTTTGCATACAGTCTCTCAGTCCGCAACGTCTCTAGCACTTGCCTCAGATGTTGACCATGCTCTTCTTTATTCTTTGAGTAAATGAGTATGTCGTCTATGAATACTATCACGAATTTATCCAAGAATGGACGACATACCCGATTCATTAGATCCATGAATACGGCCGGGGCATTGGTTAGCCCGAATGGCATCACTACGAATTCGTAGTGTCCGTATCGTGTTCGGAAAGCCGTCTTGGAGATATCACTCTCTAGGACTCGCAGCTGGTGATATCCCGACCTCAGATCGATCTTGGAGAAGTAGTTGGCTCCTTGGAGTTGATCGAACAAGTCATCGATTCGGGGTAGGGGGTATCGGTTCTTGATGGTAAGTTTGTTGAGTTCTCGGTAGTCAATGCACATTCTGAATGATCCATCCTTCTTTTTCACGAACAGCACAGGTGCTCCCCACGGTGAGAAGCTCGGTCTGATGAATCCTTTTCCCAGTAGTTCATTCAGTTGGCTGGATAGCTCTTGCATTTCTGCCGGGGCTAATCGATAGGGTGCTTTGGCTACTGGGGTAGCTCCGGGAACCAGATCGATTCGGAACTCCACTTGTCTTGCAGGTGGTATTCCTGGGAGATCCTCGGGAAAAACATCAGTAAAATCGCATACGCCTGGCACACTCTTGATATCTTGGACCTTGCGCTTCACATCCACAACATGTGCCAAGAATGCGTGGCACTCCTTGCGTAGGCATTTCTGAGCTTGGATACTTGAGATGATACGGAGAGTGGTACTTGGTTTGTCGCCCAAGATAACGAAAGTTTCGCCGGTTGGCAGATTAAGGCGAACGGCCTTATCGTAACATAGAATGTCCGCATGATGAGAACTCAGCCAGTCCATGCCAATGATGACATCAAAACTCTTAATCGAGACTGGCATGAGGTTGATTGAGAATGGATGATCATTTAAAGTTAAGGTGCAATTTAAGTATATCTCCTTAGTGCCTTCGGTTTTCCCGTTGGCCATTTCTACTATAAATGGTTCACTCAATGACTGTGGTATTGATTTTAGCAGGCCTTTAAAGCCGTGATTCACAAAACTCCTTTCCGCGCCACTATCAAACAAAATGCATGCATACGAGTTATCGAGAAGGAACGTACCCGTAACAACTGTAGGGTCCGCAATGGCTTCATCCTGCCCCATTACGAAAACTCGGCCCCTTCCACCGGTATTTCGGTTGTTTACCCTTGGGCAGTCCTTGCGGTAGTGCCCTGTGTCTCCGCATTCGAAGCAGGCACGGTTTTCACCGGTATTAGTGGTGGGAACGGATGGTTGGATTGGCCCTTTACAATAGCGGGCTGTATGCCCCTTTTTATTACAGTTGGTGCATTGAAGATTTGGGCAAGGACCGCGGTGGTGGAAACTGCATCGGTTGCATTTAGGAAGTTTCCCAATGTATGAGCTTTTGGGGGAAGGGTTCGCAGGTACAGTAATAGCATGTGTCGCTATCGCTTGTTGTTTCCTGGGGTTTTCCTGGAGAGTTGGTCCCCTCCTCTTGTTCCAAGTCCTACTCTGACCCTGAGTCCCCCTGGATGGATATGCAGTTGTCGAAATGATACCGGGTCTTACTCCGTGGTCGATGAGTCGCTGGGCCAGGCGCTTAGCACTGTTGTAGGTAGCAGGGCTGGAAGCCAGGACATGCCCTTGAATCTGGGGTGACAACCCCCAAATGTACCTTTCGACCTTCTTTGATTCTGGGTTGACCATGGTAGGGCACAGTGCAGCGAGGTCGTTGAATCTAGTGGTGTAGGTGATTAGGTCAGACCCAGTCATCTTCAGATTCCAGAGCTCCTGCTCAAGCTTTTGTACTTCGCCCCTTGGGCAGTATTCTTCCAGTAGTAGAACCTTTAGGTCGTCCCAACTCATGGCGTTGGCGACAGTGAGCGTTACTGAATTCACATGGCTTTTCCACCAAGTGAGGGCTCGATCTACAAAGGTGCAGGCAGCGAACTTGACTTTGCTTGCTTCAGGGCATGAGCAGATCTCGAAGACCGTTTCGGTCTTTTCGAACCATTGCATTAGTGCAATGACTCCTCCCGTTCCATTAAAAGTTTTTGGCTTAGCGTTAGAGAACTCCTTGTAGGTACATTCTCTTCCTTGGCCATGACCCGTTCCATGATTTGGATGGTTTGTGCTGCTTCCCGCCCCTCCATTCCCTTGGGAGTTTATTTGTGAGAGGGCTGCAGTTACTGCTGCTGTGATAGCGGCCTGAACCATGGCTGGATCATAAGCTGGTGGTGGAGGTGGTGGTGGTGCCGTGCCCGGCCTGGGCCTCAGGTTTGGACGAGGAGGCATCTTGCTGCCAAAAGAAAGTTTTGGAAGAAAATTATAAGTTTTGGCAGTTCGTAGTTAAATGATATTGAATGAACTTCTATTAGATCTAAGAAGTTGAGTTTAATTGACACAATATTTTAAGCTTGAAAGTAAAGTTTGAATAGATGCATCAATAAATCGAACTATTTGCACATGATTAACAACGGTGAGAAAGCGATATGCCCTTATATATATTAAACATATAGTTGTGTTACAGCGGGGTCTAGACAAAATTCCTTGGCCTCTCTAAAGGCCTCCGATTACGGGAAATTTTAAAGAAAGTAATACTTTTATCCGAAGTCCTAGTTTATAACAAAATTTGAGAGTTGGGCAAGTACTACTTGCGGTGCGCCTTGCGTTTAGAGCTCGACTCTGTGTCGGACTGCTTTGACCCCATGAGACGTCTGTCAAACGCAGCTTGTTGTTCTCTTAATTCTGCGAAGGCCGCGTTTGTTTGTGCTTGAAACGCTTCGGCGCGAATGTGGATGTCGTTCTGTATCAACTCTAGGCGGTTGATATCAGCCGTGTGATTTTGCACCTCCACATTGACCTCTCGAATTCGGTTGGCTTGCACTCCAGATTGATAGCATTGGTTGGCAAGTTTGCCAACCATGACCGGAAGTGCGCGATCGGCTGATCCCCCGCCTCTTACGTCATAGAAGTCTCGGCACATGCCGTAAGGAGGGCGTAAGCTTTGTTGTTGGCTCCAATGATGGAGGTGACTTCCCCACACTGGAGTGGGTCCTCGGAAATTCCTCACGTGGACAGGAGGTTGTAGGGCTGGTGGATTTATAATTTCTGGCTCCGAATCCGTACCAGAGTCGTTTCCTGCCTCCACATTTATAGGCTCTTCGTCTTCTTCAGAATCTGATTCGATCCACCCACCATTTCCTTGGTTGTGGTAGTAGGGGTCATTGAGGTGATGGAATCCCGCCATTTAGGCTGTACGAGAATAGGGTTAAAAGTTTACTATAAGTTAGAGCATATGAAACTTACTCTCGAGATTAATGGTTGACGGCACTCGAATACACTCTCAATATTCCCTAGTGATATGCTTTTGGAAATTTTAAAATTTGTTGTCCATTACAGGCACTCCTTGGCATATGTGTAGTCGGCTCTTGGACAAATATAGTTGATCAGGCTATATCCTTCCCAGTTCTGATTACATGTCCCAAGGCATACCTGCACTGCACAACTGATATATAATACTTCAACGTGGTTTTAATTATGATACTGACCATCTTGTTGTTGTGAAATGAATGCATGCCTACATTAAAAACTAAATAAAGGATTTTATTTTTTTAAAAGTACGAATCTTACTCAGAGTGTTTTTACCCAGTTGAGTTTATAGTTGTATAACAAAAGAAATGGTTTTGATATACTTAATTCCCTATAAACAATGCTCTGATACCAATCTGTCACACCCCCAAACCAGAACGGCGGAAACGTTCGGGGGCGGAGGACGTCATGTTCAATATCATAACAGTTCATAGAAAGGAAAGTACACACCACCATATATAATAAGTTGCTAAATGTTTACATAGTTGTATTCATTACATGTTAAAAATAAAGGTACATAAACTTCAATTAGAATGAAGTAATTAACGCCAGCGTGTTAATCCCAAAAGTTGAATCCCAACCTGCTTAGCGATTTCCTGAGAATACAAGTTATTTCAAAGAAAAAGTGTCAACAATTAAGTTGGTGAGTCCATAAGTTGTTTAGAAAAATTGGATGCCATTCCAAAATAGGTGTATGTTTTCCAGTAAACGTAGTGCTTCAACATGTAAAGAGTTGTTATTTGTGGTGTTGAAAATGAATGCATTAGTTCCAGAAAATCCCATATATGTTTATAAGTTGTAAATGATTGCACCGGAAAAATCCCTTCTTTTCCTATTTTGTTTGTATGCAGGAAACACTTTTATTATTCCTCGCACATAATACCAGTCTCTAAGACCGAAAATTGTAAGAAACCACGTTTCTCGTAAATGTGTCATAGTTTTATATATAATAAAACTACGTGAAGATCGAACCGGTTGGATGAAGAATAGTTTTAATAACCACTCGTTCATCATAACTTAATATCATAATAATTGTATATCCGATGAGTTTTTATAACCATACTAAACATAATATGCCTGTAACGACGTTCTTCAGGCGTCGCATTGCTATGACAACTGTCACCCCAAAAGACGGACTGTAGCTAACAGTCAGGGTGCGGGATCATGACTTCCCGTATAGATCTATACACATTTGACACGTTCTCGTCGCGGGAGATTCTGGTTATAAACAGGCCTTACTGCAGTACTTTCTAATAAAGAAAAGTAAAGTTGGAAGATGTGCGCGTCTCATGGATTCTCAATTTAGTATATATTAACATGATAGTTTTGTATGCAAAGTTTAGCCTTTCACACAATGATTTGATAAACCGAAATCATAAGTTTTTAGAATGTATAAAATGTTTTAACAACGAAGATCATTATACTCCTCGTATAAGTCTAATGCACGATAATAACCGTATGTTTACTTGTATTCCCCCCCCTAAAAGAGTTGTAAAAGTATTTAAAGATGTATTTAAAGTGTGTTAAAAAGGGGTATGAACTCACTTGACAACTTGAAGATAGCGAGATGGAAAAACGGCAGAGTTAGGTCTCGGGAAATGGATTTTTCCTCGGAAATCTCGGGATTTCTCGGGAGAAAATCGACCTTCAGATCTTGCACGAAGTGACCAGGGCTTCGTGGTAGTACGAGCACGGAAAATGAGGAAATACGCAAGAAAAATGAGAGAGAATGAGCCTCCTTTTCGGAAGCCTTCGCATGCCCTTTTATAGGGAGGCTGGTCAGCCTTGGTACGCGAGTCTGATGGGACGGGTTCCTGGGTTCGCGGGTCGGATGGGACGTGTCGCTGGCACGCAGGTCGGATGGGACGTGTCGCTGGCACGCGGGTCGGATGGGACGTGTCGCTGGCACGCGGGTCGGATGGGACGTGTCCCTGGGTTCGTGCACTTCGCATTTTCATTCTTACACCCTTCGCATCCCTTCGCATTTATCACCTTCGCATTTATCACCTTCGCATTTATCTCTTTAGAATTTCTACAATTTCATCATTTATGACTCCCATTTGCGAAGTTGAGTATTGATTTCCAAAAATGCGAAACTTCAGGGACAATATTTGAAATCTTATGTTTTCTTCCCCAATTCGCATTCTACTGTGAAATACTTCGCATCTTCATTCTTACACCCTTCGCATCCCTTCGCATTTATCACTTTCGCATTTATCACCTTCGCATTTATCACCTTCGCATTTATCTCTTTAGAATTTCTACAATTTCATCATTTATGACTCCCATTTGCGAAGTTGAGTATTGATTTCCAAAAATGCGAAACTTCAGGGACAATATTTGAAATCTTCTGTTTTCTTCCCCAATTCGCATTCTACTGTGAAATACTTCGCATCTTCATTCTTACACCCTTCGCATTTAAGCTAATTAATCGAATGCGATTCACAAAATTTTCATTTCCAGATGCGAACACAGTTTAGTTCTTGAACTCTAAACTTGCGAAATCAAAAATTCATATGTTGAACCCATATGCGAATATTAACCCAATTGACTTCAAATGATGTCCGACTTGAGCATTCTTTTCATGTATGTTTGTAGTTTAACGATATCTATGACTTTCATTTAGACACTTAAGGACGTAAAGTGTTTTATTGAAACTTTGCGTTTTTACGTAACTTCGGATTGCCGGTTTTTGGTCGGAAAATCTTATAATGAGCATAACTTCTTCGTTATAACTCGGATTTTTGTGTTATTTATATGTTTGGAAACCTTATGAGAATAGCTACCACATAATGTACTCTAAATAGAGTTTTTGAATACTTCATTTTCTATTTCCTTTCAAAAGAAGATTACATGACTCGATCTTTACTGACCTGAAATAACGGGTTGTTACACATACTGAGGAACAAGAAGAGCCCTCTCCCTGAACTTGGCGGTGATCTTCGCCACTGACTCGGTAGTCTGAGTAAGATCCTGGAACTCCCTGGCTAGCTGCTGCACCTCAATGACCGGTGCAAACTCCGCCCTGAACCTGGTAGAGAAATCAGTCCAGGTCATAGCATCCAACACCGCATCATCCCCGATGGCGTGTCCAACCTCCTCCCACCAATCCCGTGCCCTGTCCTTCAGAAGACAGGACGCCAATCTGACCTTGTCCCCTCGGGACATCTGCTAGTGCGGAATGTGTTGGCCACATCCGCCAACCACCTGGTACTCGCTATGGGGTCCCGCGCCCCATGATAGTCTGGAGCTCCGCACGCCCTGAACTCCCTGAATGTAAGTGTGCACGACCCCATCACGGCCGCCATCTCAGCACGGAAAGTACTCAATCTCTCATCCATCAGCTCTAAAATACCCTCCTTGATCGAACCGAAGATCACAGGAGTCTGCTCTAGTATGATGCGGGTAACCTCAGAAGAAAGGAACTCCCTAGTCTGCTCATCCATCTGCCCGGCCTCCGGGCCTGATCCCGATCCTGATCCCCCTCCGACATCTGAACTGCCTGCTGCTGGCCTTGGACGCAAAACTACCATTCTGAAACATACCATAACAATATCAGAACACTGAAATATCTCAAGGGATCATGATACTACTACTAGCTTCCTGGTCTTGTCTTGGCCTTCCTTAATTCGAGTACGGATCCTCTGCTTTCAGTAGTATGGGCCCCTACTACCTTCCACATCTATCCGTACTTTCCTCAAGAACCGCCTTGACTCCACCAAGTCACTTCTACTACTGCCATTCTCTGATACTCTCATCCTAGGCTTGCCCTAGGGAAACTTCAAGCTCGACACAACTGGTCCTCAGCTGCTGAAGGTTTCCTCACAACGCCAATTAGCCATTACCTAAACACCATCACATGTGATGAGGATCAGATAATCCTTCGAGTAAAAGACCCGTCCCTATAACGGTTGGACTCAAACAAGAGCTACGCAATAGGGCCAGTTCCAGTACTCTGAGATTATTCAATCCTAGTCACATGTGGTGTGACGTGTTCACCTAATGGCTAACTCCCATCACTCGGAACCCCACTAAGCACAAAGCAAGCAGCATTCGGACACGGAAAACAGACTCAAGCAAACTATTCTCATAACAAGAAACTGCACTAGCATAAGATGCTAAGCTCGTACTATCAGGCATAACCTAACCAGTCTATCCTACTGCTGTCTACTTAATTCTAGCATGCAATACTCATAAAGTTGTAACACATAAACATGCACATAAGGCATTCTCCTAGATCCTTAGCCCTATACTAGCATGCTGTTCTACTGAAACTGAAACTGAACAAATAATTTGTATGGGTAATTTGGGAGTACTTACTTGAGCTCGGCTGACCGCATGCACACACCTCTATCTTGTTAAAACAATTCTTTCTTTCTAAGTGTTTTTTCAAAATTCTGTTTGTAAAACATTTTTATTTTATTAAAATCTTTTATTTCCCTTAGTTTGAGTTCAGATACACCCGAAAGTGTATCCGAATCCCTCAAACCAGGGCTCTGATACCAACTTGAAACGACCCAAAAATTTTTGTTTTTAATATAATCAAAACTGTCATCAGAGTATCATATAATAAAACCATGCGTGATATATTCCAAAACATGATAAAATACTGTGCGGAAAGCTGTATCATACTACATCAAATCAACCAACTAAATCAATCCCAGGCTAAAGTTGAGGCGGTAGTGTGTGCGATGCCGTCATCCCGAGCTCTTTCCTTTGCTTGCGGAAGTACCTGAAACCAAAACTGAAACTGTAAGCACGAAGCTTAGTGAGCTCCCCCAAACAACCACATACCATACAATAACATATAAACACATATTGGGCCTTGCCCACTGCATCGGACCGAAGCCCGGAAACTGCATCGGACCGAAGTCCGGAACTGACTGGGACCTTGTCCCCTGCATCGGACCGAAGTCCGGAACTACTGCATCGGACCGAAGTCCGGAACTGACTGCATCGGACCGAAGTCCGGAACTAACTGGGACCTTGTCCCCTGCATCGGACCGAAGTCCGGAACTACTGCATCGGACCGAAGTCCGGAACTGACTGCATCGGACCGAAGTCCGGAACTGTCTGACTGAACATGGCATGGCATAACACATCAACTCGCATAACACATATACGACATGCTACATCGGGCCGTGGCCCGGAACACATAATACTTAACACATAAAACATAGCACACAAATCCTGTTCGAACCACGAAGGCATCGAACATACTAACTGCTGCATCGTACCTAAATCCGGGAACTACTGCTAACTGTACGGGCTGGCATTGTGGCCTTAGACCCGTTCCTATTGGAAGGAAACTCACCTCGTAAGCTGGCTGCTGAGTGTGTGACCCAGAAAGCTAACGGCGGCTGCTCCTGAATCCCCTCGGCTACAAGTCCATAAACACACTCAATCAAATACTAAACACTGCACTTGGGGTAAAATGACTCTTTTACCCTTGGTCAAAGTCAACTCTCTTTTGGGCTGACTCACCGAGTTGGCCACCCAACTCGCCGAGTCCTACTCTCACTTTTCACTTCTGCTCACTGCTACTCGTCGAGTCTGGCATCGACTCGACGAGTACCCACTTGATCCAAGAACTCAGACAATCTTCATCCGACTCGCCGAGTCGTATGAACAGACTCGACGAGTTGTTCTTGATCCCAAGAAGATTGCCTTGGACTCGCCGAGTTGTATGAACAAACTCGTCGAGTCCCTCCATCACTGAGTCCACTCTCAACTCGCTGAGTCCACTCTCTAACTCACCTCGCACACTCGACACTGATAAAACTGAAGGACTCGGGACTCGCGACCCGACTCGTCGAGTCGTTCTTCCGACTCGCCGAGTCGCTGCCATGCAGCTAGTTTTTACTCGATTTCTCTTGAATCCAACACATGCAAATGATAGATCTGGGTCCAATAAGCTGTTTTACCACGTAAAGTTTCCAACTTTACGTGCACAACCTCATGAATAAGGGAAATAAGGCTAAAAGATGCACAAAATGAGTAGATCCATGGCTAATATGCAATGTAACTCCAAAAAGACAGTAGATCTGGGCTCTACAACACCCCAGCATTCAGATCCAAAGGTATTTCGACTTATTAAGACATTCATGCAAACATAAGGCTTGGAACAAACATCAAATAGCTCTTAGAAGAGCTCTAATGGACGTTTAAAGCAAATAACAAGAAGGGAACTCCGAAAATACCTCAATAAACTCAGACTTGCCCTTGGATCTTTGCACTACAACTCGTTTCCTTGCTTCTTTCTTCTTCTCCTTCTTCACACCTTCACAAAAATGGCACCAATTCACTTATAAGCTCTCAAGGGAGGATTAGGGTTCTCTCACTGTGTTCTCAGGGTGAAAGTGGCGAGAATGAGGCTATAATGTGGTTTAAATAGTGGGCAGACCCGGGGATTTAGGGTTTCACCCAGACGGACGGACTCGCCGAGTCCGGGATATGGACTCGCCGAGTCCCCGGCTCCCGCGTGCACAAAATACGCGACCCAACTCGGCGAGTCAGGCTAGAACTCGTCGAGTCCCTCTTGAAAACTTAGACAATTAACAATTAATTAACATACCGGGAACGGGTCATTACAGCTGAGTCACCACCTTTCAAGTGAGTGCATAGTTACTTTCAGCTTACACATAGATATGAAGTATTTTATATAAATTACGTGCTATGTGTGCATATTATCTTAATACTTGTTATCCATGCTGGATGAACGTTTTATACATGTTTTCAATGATTTAAACCGTATATGTATTTTATATCTACAAAATGTGTTGGGTAAACATGGGTAGATGTAATAGTTGCTGTGTGACAAAATAAAATAATGAGAGGCCTCGTTGTAGCTGTTCTTGATGATCTAGTCATCTAGCGGAGTATATACATGACGACCACAGACTATTCTAGACAGTCCAGTGGAACCCTAGCAGGCTCGCAACCTGTAGGTGTTTATTTGAACTGTGTGTTTATTCGAACTGTGTGTTCATTCGAACTATGTGAACTGTGTGCTCACCAGGTACACTCCATCCCAATGATAGTCCTTGGACTAAGTCCCTTGTGTTAGATGTTTTAGGGACGTAATGTGAGGATAACGGGAATGAGTAATTGGGTTGATTGTTTGATGTTTAAAAATAATAACTATATTATTGTGGGTTGAAAACCATATGTGCTCACCAGGTTTCCCAACCTGACCCACTCAGTTTATTTATATCACAAGTGTTTATATGAAGTGACATTACACTGAGAGATTTAAAGAGATGTAGATCACTAGTGTAAATAATTGTAAGTTCTGTTTATGCTTATGTTTCTGTATTAACGCTGACATCCCAAACGTTTTAAAATGAAATGAATACGTTCCTTTGAAAATGTTTCAATAACATATTTACCATGTTTTTCTGGGAACAAATTTCGCAACACTTTTATTTAAAATGTTACTCTGATTTTTAAACAAAGCATAAACAAACCGGTCTTTTCTGGCCGTGATTTTGGGGATGTCACACTGGATGAAACCCTAATTTTAAAGGTTTGCACCCTATTTAAACATCTTTTTGTTCCCCATTACGTCCAGAACACTCCCTCACGAAGCCCTAACCCTTCTTCTAGTAATTTGAGTGCTTTTGGTGCATTTCCTTGAAGTTTTGGAGAAAAGAAAAAGGTAGATCAAGAGGAAAGGAAGAAGATCCAAAATCTTGTGCCATTTCAGAGCTTCTAGAGGTATTAGACTTGAAACCCTCTCTGTTCCTTCATTATCATCTCATTAAGAGCTTAAGATAGTCATTTTAAGGCCTCTTTTAGTCTTGATCTTTGAGTAATGAGCTTGTAGTGTTAAAGGACTCCAGATCTAGGCATGATTGAGCTCTAAGAGCTCGGATCTATTGCCTTTATGAGCCTAACTTGTGTATAAGTCCTAGATATACTCTTCTAGTCCTTGTTAAGCCTCTTATTTCCCTTTTGGTGCATGAATACACGTAAACTTGGAAACTTTACGTGTAAAACCTACCCTAAGAACCCAGATCTATGAATGGAATGCATTGGATTCAAGCAGAATCGAGTATATAGTAATTGCATGCATGCAGCTCAACGAGTCGTTCTTTGGACTCGGCGAGTCGAGTCACGAGTCCCCGTTTTCCCCTTCTGAGTTACGCTGAGTGGGATCAGTGAGCTATAAGTGGACTCAGTGAGTCGGAAGCCAAACTCAGTAATGGAGGGACTCGGTGAGTCAATGACCTGACTCGGTGAGTTCAAGGTAATCGTCTTGCCTCAAGAACATACTCGATGAGTTGTTCATACAACTCGGCGAGTCACGGACCAGAGTGTTCATTGGATGAAGATGAACTCGATGAGTTGTTCATACAACTCAGCGAGTCGATTAAAGGACTATTGGATTTCTTCTTAGAAGGAGAACTCGTCGAATCACTGACTAACTCGACGAGTAGGGACGAGAGTGAGGACAACTAACTGGGTAAGGACTCGACGAGTTAGCGAGCCAACTCGGCAAGTCGGGTCAATTGGAAGTTGACTTTGACTTTAACTTTTGACTTGGTCATGGGTAAAATGGTCATTTTACCCTAAGGACAGTTAGTAGTGTTTGATTGAGTATTTTGTGGGAATTACAGCCGGAAGATTTATGGAGCAGCAGTAGACACACAAACAGTTCCTGCGCAGATCAGCAGCTACTTCGAGGTGAGTTACCTTCCAGTAGCGGTGGGTCTACGGCCACAATGTCGGCCCACCAGTAGGAGTTGTGGGTTAGATGATTGTCTTTGTGATATCATCTAGTTTTTCTACTACCTGATATGTTATATGCTAGCTTGATGTGTTATAGTAGTAGAGTTCGGTTGCTAGGACCGAAGGGTAGTCAGACACCCAAGATACATCTAACAATATGTGATGTCATGATTATATGCTAGCATGATCTGAGATATGTGTTAGGGGTGGTAGGGGGAACAATCCCCGAGTTTGGTTGTTAGGACCGAAGGGTGGTCGGCACCCTAGAATGGTCGTACCGGGTAGGTGGGGCACCCCAGAAATGCCTGACAAGTATGTATGTTATATGATTGTACTATATGTTATATGACTGTATGGTATGTGGTATGTTAGGGAATTCACTAAGCTTTGTGCTTACAGTTTTCAGTTTGGTTTCAGGTACCTCTTCATCAAAGGGGAAGGAGCTGGTGCGGTAGCGATACATCATACACATACACTATATTCCGCCTTACGAGTTTTGTTCTGGGATTTGTACTTTGATATTCAGTTAATTTCGTATTTTGTTTTTCAAACACGATATATGACTGTGAGATGATTTGACCAGACAATGTTTTATTTACAAATGTTTTCCCAAGTATTGATTTAAAAATGAAATTTTTGGACGCGAAAATTGAGTTGTTACAAGTTGGTATCAGAGCCCTGGTTTAAGGGATTCGGACGCACCTTCGGGATTGTTTGGAATCGAACCCAAGGATTAAAAGATTTTTACAAAGAAAATGACTTTCTAAAAGATAAGATAAAAGCGTTTTGAGAAAGAACAAGTGTGTGATGTGCGCAACTAGACGAGCTCAAGTAAGTATTCCCCAAAGTACCCATACAAATACGTGTAGTATATTATTTTTTTAAATATGTAAAAAATAAAGACATAAATAAGAAAACTAATTAAAAAATAAATTAATAAGGGCACAATAGTCTTTTTAGGCAACACAAGACCAAACACGCAACAAAAATAAACAGTAAGGACCATCCAAGTTAAAAAAATAAGTTAGGGACAAAAAAAAAAAAGAATTCCCTCAAACCACAGGGACCATTCGTATAATTTATTTTTTACTTTTCGTTTTATTTATATTTGGGTAATTATTTTTTTGTACACATTTAGTTAACGAACTTGTTGAAAGCGTTCATATATAGGATTTAACCTGCTATAGCAAGTCATAATGGTCATATGTGAACACTTCCAACAAGTTTGTTACCTAGATGTGTACAAAAAAAAGATAGTTACCCAGATGTGAACATACCGAAAAGCAGGGCCGATCCATTGATTTTCAATGCCCGTGGCGAGATTCTAAATTATGCCTTTATTTAATTAAAAAAAATAGCAAAAATGAAATAAATTTTATAGTCAAACGAAAACAAGGTTACACAAACAAAAGCATACATAAAATTTATCTAAAACGATGCCTCCTAGCATTTTTTGAAGCAAAAACATCTATTATTTTATCATAATCAAGACTTCGTAGTAATTGACTTTCAATACTCAAAATTACTAATCCATTTAATATTTCTTGAGTCATGGTACTCCGAAGATATGATTTCAATAACTTCAATTTCGAAAAACTTCTTTCCGCGGAAGCAACCGTGACCGGTACCGTCAACAAAATCCTATATGCCACCAACACATTGGGAAACATGTCCATTTCCTTTGCAAACTCCATAATTTGAATGACTATCCAAGGAAGTTCACCTTTGTATGCTTCATCCGGCAACATTTCCTGCAAAACTTATAACTCAATAAATAAATCTTTTCCATCAATATCAAGGTCCTCACCATTTGTCAAACTAGTTTCAAGTTTCTTACAACATTTTTTTAATTCATCATCAAATCAGGATTTTAACTTTAAACCATCAAACAAAAATCCAAAAATAGATTCAAAATGTTGCATTTGTTCAAATCTACTTCTCAATTGATTTAGAGCCATATCTATTATAACAATAAAATAATCAGTTCTAAAATTTTCTTGAGAAGATTGTTGTTCTCTTTCGGTATTTGGAATTTCATCAAATTGTTTTTTTTCTACTATAAACACGTTTGATAGGAAATTTTGGTTCAACTCCAATATTTTCTGCTATTTCTTTAGCCTCATTAATAGCATAGTCAAACCCATTTTCCCTATATTTTTCAAAATAATTAACTAATCCCTCTAAGTTTTTTATTGCAACATCAATAATCATATCTTTTGATTGTAACTTTTTACTTACCAAATTAATTCTATATAAAATTTCATGCCATATCACTAAACTTAAAATAAATTCAAAATTAGAAAATTCACCATTTACTAGTGATTCCGCATCTCTACAAACCTTACCATCATCACTCACTTGAGCTAATTTTGTTAATGCTTCTTTTATTTGAAAAGGTTGAGTTTTTATTGCTTTAACACTTTCAATGTGACTTTCCCAACGAGTAGTAGATAATGATTTTAGGGTTAATTAATCAACATGATCAAGTAAAACACTCCATCTATGTGTGGAGCTAGAAAAAACATTATATATTGTTTTACACGTACCAAAAAAAAGTTTTAGCTTTATGACAAGAATTTTCCATATCACACAAAACTAAGTTTAAACTATGACATCCACAAGGCATATAAAAAGCTCTTGAGTTTATATCAAGTAATCTTTTTTGTACACCTTGATGTTTGCCTTTCATATTTGCTCCATTATCATATCCTTGTCCTCGGATACAATTTATATCCAAGTCAAGAGATTTTAAAGCATTTTGTAACACATTAAAAAGTCCTAAACCAGATGTATCTTCTACAATTAAAAATTCTAAAAAAAACTCTTCAACTTTTATTGGAACACTTGTAACATCAACACATCTAAAAATTAAAGTTATTTGTTCTTTACGACTTGCATCCGGAGTGCAATTTAGAATTATCGAAAAATATTTTGAATTTTTTATTTTTCTAATAATTGCACTTTTTACTTTGGATGCTAACATTTCAATTAATTCATTTTGAATTTTATGACTAAGGTAATGAAAATGACTTTTTTTTTCTTGAATAAGTTGAAAATGGTGTTTCACTACGGGATCAAACTCAACAATCATTTGAAGTACACCTAAAAAGTTACCATTAGATTTCTCATATATTTTTTCATTAGTTACACGAAAAGCCAAGTTATATTCAGCTAAACATTTTACAACAACAATAATTCTTATCAAAACTTCTTTCCAATGTTGAGTATCTTTTTTTATTCTTTCTTGTAACTCTTTATCAATTGTTTCATTTTTCCTTAACCTAAGTCGTGTTTGTGTCCATGTTTTTAAATTAATCATGTGTTCAGAACTATGTTCATGTTCATTCAATTTTTCACTAAGATGTTTCCAATCATTAATTCATTCGGTTGCCAAATTACTTCTAGATCGAGCTGTTTTAAATAACTTACAACAAAAACAAAACACTTTATCAAGTTCTTTCGAATACACCAACCACTTTCTATTATAAGAGTCACCATTTCTTAATTTACGAACATAAAATTCACAAGAAAAATGTCTACCTAGTGCATCTTTTGGAAAAAAATTGTTATTTTCAATTTCCCTAATAGGTCATTTTTCTACAAGCAAATCTTTCAGTTTTAAATCTAACTTATCTCATACTCTTGTATCAAAAATATTAATATAACTAGATTTATCAACAAAATCATTATTTTCAAGATCATTAAAATTTTCAATAGGTTCATTAGAAGTTTCAATTGGACCTTTAGAATTATCAACAAAATCATTAGTTTCAACATCATTAGAATTTTCATCATTATTTTCACTTCTAAAAAATACTTATTTAAAGATCCTTGTAATTATTTAGTAAGATCTTGTTCTCTTTGTTTTCTTTTTCTATTTTGAGCACCAGATGGTTGTTTTCTAGGAAACATATTTAAACTTCACAAATAAATTAAAAGTCAAAATGTAGTAACAACAAAGAAGGATACAACCTGAAGTTACTTAGCAATCCGTATCCACAACTTGAAGTTATCAATCCGTATCCACAACCTAAACAAAAAAAAGAAATAGTCTCATTTAGATTTTCAGAAATTAATCTAACAACATATTATTCAAAAATAAAAAACACATAATTTTTTCAACTTCATAATTTACATATCAACAATTTATAGAAAAAAATACAACAATTTATATAAAACAACAGTTTATCAGAAAACATGAGTTTATCAGAAAAATACAACAGTTTATACAACAATTTATATAAAACAATAGTTTATCAGAAAAATCAAAATACGAATTGACATATCAGATTTCAGATTCTATAAAAACAATAAAAGTTATTTTGATCATAAATCAGAACATTTACAAGAAATAGAAAAAAGAATTATCTAGAAAATTAATGAAGCTTAGACTGCTTAATGTAGTTTACGATGAACAAGACTACAAGTCTGCAACTTGATCGAAATTTCACTTCCCTGGGCAGTAACCTATATAAGAAAACTGAAATTTCATAAATTTTAACCGATAATCACTATTAGATTTTCGAAAATTTAAGTAGGTTATGCAAGAAAATTGAAATAATAGATAAAACTTACTGGATTATTACAGGATTAGGACTTTAGGAGGACAAATTCAATCAATCCCAATTTGACACCTTTGAATCTTCACTTTAACACAACAGATTTACTGCAATAGATAAACTATTACAGCTTTAGAGTAGTAATGGTTGATTTAGAAAGAAAGAACATAGGATAAGGGCAGAAGGCGTGAAGCTAACGAGAGAAAGGGCGAGAGAAAGGCTGAAAGCTGAAGTGAACTTTCGACTGTGGACGAGAGAGGCATAGCGCGATGACTTGTGGCCTTGTGGGCGATCGTCGATCGATATAGCCAAGGGTGTAAACTGTAACGGTCCTCTCCATTCTCCAGAAGGGACGCCCGACGCCTCGTGTTCTTCATCTTTTGCGTGTTATGTCTGTTTTGGATCAAAGAGACGAAGAAGAATTGAAGAGACAAAGAGTCGATATGCGTCTGTGTTGATGGCGCTGATTAGGTTGCCGCCTCCTGCCCCTTATGTCTTCTGTCTTCACATTTTACTGGAGTAACCAAAGACCCAATATACAATAACATTATAACAGACTTTAAATTGATGCCCTGGGCCATGACCCAGCTTGTCCTGGGCTTGGGCCGGCACTACCGAAAAGTTAATTATTTAATATTTTTTTTTATTTTTTATTTTTTTATTATTTTTTTGGAAACGGGTGTGTTGCCGTCCATGCCATCTCAATCCGTATTGAGTCATAGCGGTGCATAATTGAAACCGGTCTAAACCGGATTACTCTAACTCCTAAGGCTGGAGGGAGTGGTGCCACCGAAACCGCACTCCCTCCCTCGCCACGTAAGCGCCACATCACATTTTACCACTTAAGTGTGGTTTCTTGCCACACCAAGGGTGTGGTGCCACACTTTGCATTTCTTTTATTTTTTTGTTTTTTTAAGTATTTTAATTTAATAAAACTTCTTTTTTTTTTAAACTAATTTAATTTAATATACCTTCTATTTTAAAAAAAAAAAAACATAATTCTTCATTACTTGAAAAAAAAAAAAAAACAGTACATTGCGTTACTAAAAAAAAACCACACACATGACATTTAAATAACCCTATAAACTTAAAAAACATAAATAAAATAACTAAAGGAAACTACATAAAGTCGTTCTCCGAGAACTCGTCTTCGGGGTCATCCGGTGGATCCAAATTAAGGTTAATGTTTTGAACCCCGTAAATGTGTTCCACCAAGTCATTGCGAAAATTATGAAATGTTTCATTGCAACGTATCTCTGCTCTTCTGTTTATATACTCTTCGCCACCAATTTCTATTGGTTGTGTCTCTGGTATTATTTCTTCCTCGTCAAACGCACATATCGCTCTTCCTTCGTCTTCAATAATCATGTTATGCAATATAATACACGTATACATGATTTCTTGAAGTTTTTCCTCGCCCAAATAAGCTGCTGGTTTTTTCAGTATGAACCACCGTTTCTTCAGAGCTCCAAAAGCACGCTCAACATCCTTCCTAGCTCTTTCTTGAGCTCTCTTGAATTTCTTTCGTCTAGAACCATGTGGAGCTGAAAACGACTTAACAAACACAGCATACTCAGGATAGATTCCATCGACCAGATAATAACCATACTTATATGGCGTTCCATGCACTTGAAAAGAAGAATCTGATGCGGATTCATCGTATATGTTGTTAAATATTGGTGAACGGTTAAGAACGTTGATGTCGTTAATCGAACCAGGAGAACCAAAAAAAGCATGCCAAATCCACGTATCTTGTGATGCAACTGCTTCAAGTACCACCGTTGGGTGACCATGATCACCTCGTGTAAATTGCCCATAATATGCTGTAGGGCAATTTTCCCATGCCCAATGGAGACAATCTAAGCTTCCTAGCATTCCAGGAAACCCATGCACACTAGCATGATGAGCTTGCAATTGCAAGATGTCATTACGTGTAGGCTTACGTAAATATTTTGGACCATAAAACTGAATGACAGTTTTGCAGAAAAAATGGAGACTGTCTCGTGCTGTCCTAGCAGACATCCTAAAACTTTCGTCTAACGCATCAGGCGGAATGCCATATGCTAACTGACGAAGTGCGGCCGTGCATTTTTGTAACGGAGTGAAACCGGGTGTACCTCTAGCATCGTAGCGTTGTTGGAAAAAACTGCACTCCCTCGTTACATCTTCAACTATACGTTCGAATAAACCTTTGAGCATTCTGAAGTGCCTACGAAAATAATACCCTTGGTAAGTGGCATTCTCTGCAAAATAGTCTTGCACCAAACGTTGGTTGGCTTCTTCACGATTTCTGTAAATGTATCTTCGTGTTCTCTGTTGAGAACTTGCAGCTACGTTGTTACATACAACGTTGTATGTTTGTTCCGCCATTTGAACACACGCAATAGCGGTATCAAAAATAGTCTGAAATTCTTCAGAAGATGACATTTTTTGGAGAGTGATGATTTAATTTTTTTTTTTTTTTTTTGAGAGAGAAGATTGTATTGTGAAAAAAATTAAGTTTGATATGTGTATTATATAGGAAAAAAAAAAAAAAAGGGGAAATTGCGTTCAACGGTCAAGAATATGACCAACCAATCAAATATCGCGGTCTTCAAGGGCCGCACTGCGATCTCAATGGCAGGAAACCGCACCCTGGGGACGGTGTTCCCTACTGATGTGGCACCAAGGTGCGATCCCAAACCGCACCATACCCTATAGTCTAAGCAATTTACTGGTGAGAAGTAGAACACGTGTATTAAAGAAACAAACACGTGTGTTACCGATACGTCGCCGTTCCTTTATTGCAACGGCACTTCCAATTTCGTGTCGTAGTCGGAGTCTCCACCACAGACATCGGTGTTTGTTCTATACTGAGATCCTCCGCCACAATCCTGCTAAAACCCTAGAATCCGAACCCCCAGATCCCAAATCTAACTATTCGAATCTATTACACCCGATTCCTGCCATACATTAGCAGAAACAGCGTTAAAGGAACCCTGAAAATAGCTAGGGTTTTAATTTTGGAAAAAGTTTTGGAAAGAAAGAGAAGTGATGGTTGAGGATGACAATGGAAGGAATTAAAAAAGTTGTAATTTTAGATAGCGGAGAAAATGGGAGCTCCTCGTCACCAGCTGACGGAAAACCTCCCAATCCACTCACAACCACCCCAGGCTTTCGCCGATGCTTCAGCGGCTCAGGTGACGTCGTGGATTCTTCCTCGATTAAGAAGTCTTTCGTTCGTCACCCATCTCTGGTAAGCTTTTCATCAATTCGGGATAATTTTTTGCTTTTTCCTAATTTTGAATGTGATTTAGAGATTAGATCTTACTTTTATTATTTGGTAACTTTCGAAGATTTGGGGATTTGATGAACTTTAACTAAATGCCCTTGTTCTTTCCATGGCTACATTAAATTTTAGAGCTAATAGTAATCACCATTAACATACTTTTGTGGCATTTGTAATTTTGTCTCCCGAACTTTGATAACGGGCACTAAAACCATTGTAAGAGTACGAATTTTTATGGTTTTTGAAAGTTGGATGATTCTTATGACAGTTTCAGAAAGTTGGATAATTTTAGGAGCAATTTTACGTATCTAGCTATTATACTTTGCCCTACAAAAGTATGAAAACATTGATTTTGAAAGTCATATCATTGCTGAATTTTGGAAGGTGATGATTCGATCTGTTTAGGCAAAATGTTGCTTTATTTTATTCCAGACCAATAATCATTTGCTTGTATAGTAAGCAATGAGAACTTGTTGAGCATCCCATTGCAATTATGTTACTCCATTATGGATGCTATTGACCACTTTTACAATTATATCTATGATGCTGCAAATTATGGTCATGGGAACTGTTGTCTGTTTTACATTACAATATGACCCCCTCACCTCAATTCATTATCAAATCTGTATTATTGAATATTTGAACCACATTTTTATCATCCATGTGAAGTCAATGGGGTTTGACCAGAAGTTATATGTATATATATGTATAGGTGAGGACAAGGATGGAAGATGCATCTGTTGAAATACTCAATCAAGAAGATTGTAAGGCTGAATTTGTGCCACTTGTCAGATCAGGAGCATGGGCAGACATGGGATTTCGTGGAAGCATGGAAGATGTATATATCTGTGCTGACAGTTTTGTGCATGATTATGGTGGCAAGAATCCAATTCAAGGCCCAGGTGCCTTTTATGCGGTATGTTATGTTCTATCTTTTGGTTCCCTCTCATCTGTGTAAAAGACGTGAATGCCCTCCTCATCCTCAAGAGCAAAAAAGAACCCTAGAAATAGAATTGTGCTTTTCTTAACTTGCATTTGCTATATGTATATTTTTTAAAATTTCTAGGTATTCGATGGACATGGAGGAAAACATGCAGCTGATTTTGCATGCCACCATTTGCCAAGATTTATTTTTGAGGATAATGACTTCCCAATGGAGGTCGAAAAGGTCATTTCTGCAGCCTTCACACAGACAGACACTGCTTTTGCTGAGGCTTGCACTTTGGATGCAGATCTTTCTTCTGGTACAACTGCATTGGCAGCTCTTATTATTGGGAGGTTCGGTTTTGTTTCTTTTTTGGATCGAATGTGAATAAATGACCATTTTACCCTTCTTAGTGTATTAATCTTTATCTCCGCCTACAACCGCAGCTCTTTAGTGGTGGCAAACGCGGGCGACTGTCGGGCGGTTTTATGCCGCCGTGGCAAAGCAATCGAGATGTCTCGGGACCACAAACCGATCTGCATTAAAGAACGGAAGCGTATAGAAGCTTCCGGAGGATACGTGTATGACGGCTACCTTAACGGTCAACTAAACGTGGCCCGCGCAATCGGCGACTGGCACATGGACGGGCTCAAAAACCAAACGGGTGGCGGTGGGCCCCTCAGCTCTGAACCCGAGTTCATGACCACAAAACTAACAGAAGAAGACGAGTTTTTAATCATCGGTTGTGATGGGATTTGGGATGTTTTCATGAGCCAAAATGCGGTTGATTTTGCAAGGAGAAGACTTCAAGAACATAATGATCCGGTTTTATGTAGTCAAGATTTGGTCAACGAGGCGCTTAAGAGAAAAAGTGGTGATAATTTGTCGGCGGTGGTGGTTTGTTTTCAGGCTGAGCCGCCACGGAACTTGGTGGCGCCGAGGGGGAGAGTGCAACGGAGTGTTTCGGCTGAGGGGTTGAAGGAATTGCAGAGCTTTTTGGATGGTTTGGAGATTTGAGTTTTGGGTATTTGTTTTTTTTTTTTTTTTTTTTTTTAATTATATGGTTTTTTGTTAGATGTTGAGAGGGATTTAATTGTTGAAGTGTAACATATGCGGCGAACGTAGGTTAATTGTTGGTTTTGGAGTTTTGAGTCTTGAATTTGATAAAAGATCATTGTTTGTCTTCTTAGTTTGAACTTTCTTTTTGGTTACATAGGACGAGACATAAAATGTACTCTGTTTGTTTGCTTTGCAACAGATACTGATGTCAACGAGACAAAAAATGCATAATTTATCTGACTCTGGAATTGTCCTGGACGGATAGGCGAGGCTTGCTCTCGATGTTTGTTGAAGTCTGTCTGCAAATGCAAAAAACATGAATATTGTCTCATAACCGCAAATAGTTTTATAAAACTAGCATGGGTTTGACATTGTTTTTTTATTTGGTTGCTTGAATCTAGTATCATGTTTTTGTACACCAAATTTTGTGCATTTGGTACCCAAAAGTGTAACATTCATTTAATTTGTGATAACTTTTTTAAATCGTGTGTTTTTGTACATCAAATGTGGTCTATTTGGTACCCAAAGTTGTAACATTCATTTAATTTGTGATAACCTTTTTAAATCGTGTACCTATGTAACTAGAAGGTTGGTGGGCATGACCAAACATGTTTGTTAAGAGAAATTAGTTTTGATATGCATTGCATTAATTTGAATGAAACAGATATTAGTTTTGATATGCATTGCATTAATTTGAATGAAACAGAAAGTGCAAAATTTTATTCCACTACAAAAGATGTAAATTTCATCATTCTCATCATCGAAGATAGACTTAGAAAACATGTCTAGTTAGTCTTTTTCTATGTAACAAACACAACTACAAATTGATACGTCAAGATTGTTGCGAGCAAGAAAAAAAAAATCTCATGGGAATTTTGAAAATCTAACACCTAGATTATTGAGGGAAATGGTTATTGCATAACAATTTAGCTTTTTTCTTTTGATATTTATGTCATGATTCAATCTCATATAATATTGTTAGAGACATGATCTATATTCTTAACCCGTTGTTGTATATATTTTTTTCTAAGGTTGCAAATAGTGGACTCATTAAATGGGGTCGCTATGCTCGCTAAGGGTCGATGAACACCGCCCCCTAGCGCTTGCTAGCGGGCTTGCTAAGCAATCCTCGTTACATCCTTGGCGAGATGAGAGAAAAATACATGGTGAAACCTAATTGGTGGAAAGGGGTTGTGACAGATTGCTTTGACCAACATCAATTTTCTAATTTAAATTTATTTATTTCACCCAGCAAACAAACTTGATTTTAATTAAAAAAACGTTTACTTTTATGACAATTCACATACTTTTACATTTTAATAATTAAAAAAAAAGAGGCCCACAACTAACTCTCTCTCTCTCTCTCTCTCTCTCTCTCTCTCTCTCTCTCTCTCTCTCTCTCTCTCTCTCTCTCTCTCTCTCTCTCTCTCTCTCTCTCTCTCTCTCTCTCTCTCTCTCTCTCCATACAAATTCTTTACCGACGACATAACACCTTCGTGGTTTTCCACAATATTACTCCTCCCCACTCGTGACAAAAGATCAATGCTGCCATAGTCGTTTATTAATTCAGAATTCGACCGAGATAGATTTGTATTCAGACGCCGGCGACGTGTATTCCGGCCAACAATGTTTTTAAACCCAATTTCGTTCAATTCACGAGTATAACTTTTGAACTGAATCGGACGTGGTATTCCAGATGCATGGCTAGAGTCAAACCCTAATTGAGGTGACGTCAAACTTGAGCTAAAGTTGTTGTTCTGTATAGGAGGAGTAGCAGTTCTTGATCTACTCTGAATCCCAACGTCAATGTTAAAATTGGGTTCATGGCGAAGAAGCACACATACACTAGAAAGGTCTTGAGCAGTTTTTACAGAGGTAATTAGGTTCAAATGTCCTCTAATTTCGGTATGACGACGTCGTTTCTTTTTTTGGTTGAGGTGGTAGTAAAACGCCGCTCTCCGCCACTACATTTTCTTGGCCACCCAACGCAGTTGTAGTACTGGAGTTGGAAAATGTTCTTGGGCTGTAGTTTTTGAATTAGATGGGTCTTTGCCTTTGGCCATCATTGGATCTCTGAATGGTGGTGGCCGTTGCCGTCGCCGTTGAGATGGAAACATTCCTAGCATTAGCAACCGGAGCAGATTAATTTTCTTGAACCGAAGAAGATTAACCCTCATGAACAATATTTCGATTGCATTGAGAAGTTTTCTTCGTGGAAGACTCTCCTTTATCCAAGACGATTGTGTGCTCAATCTTTCGTTTTCCTTTTCTGTTCATCCTCTCAGAACCCCCTTCTTCAATTTTGAAAGAGAGAGAGAGAGAGGGCCCAAGTTTGATCTATCTATTATCCAAACCGGCTGAAACAAGTAAATAATCTAAAAGAACATGTTACCTACAACTTAGCTCCTTCATAAAGCCATAAAAAATTTTAGTGACTAAAAGAGTAAACCCTAAAAAGTTCGTAGGCTATATGTGTCATTTTCCCCACAAAATATCATTACCTTCATCCACCAAAATATCTTCATCCACCAAAAGAACATGTTACCTACAACTTAGCTCATTCATAAATATTTTCAATTCACTAAATAAAAATATCTTCATCCACCAAAAGAAAACCCCAAGAAACAACAAACAAAAATCTTCACACCTTCCGTCATTAAACCTTCCACCTCCAAACCCTTAATCACCAAACCTTCCATCCCCGCTATGTTATCGACCTTTATTTGATCAACCCATTCATTCACTCGCTAGCTACTACTTTCTTACTATGGCTCCACAAATGTTTCCATTCAATCCGTACTCTTCTCAAGCCATGCCATTTTACCAAAACAAATCTTAACCAATACCTCGTCTAAATTTTGATATTGATCCGTTTTAGATAGTTCAAGAAACTCAATTGTTTTCACAAGCTCAACCTAAAAGAAATTTTCAATCCCAACCACTCCGTCTATTCGACGAGTCAACCGATTCTTCTGATGAAGGACCTGTTCAAGAGTCATTTCAAGTGCCTGTAGTGGAACCAAAAGGAAAAAAAAATGGAAAAGGGAAGGCTCCACGCAAAGGGTGGACGGATAATGAAGAGAGGGCACTAGCACAAGCATGGCTAAATGTGTCGAAGGATCCGAAGACAGACGACGATCAAGATTCGACAACCTTCAAAGTTAGAGTTTGGCATAGTTTTTGCCACCGAATGAAAAAACAGTACCACAATCCTAACCAACTTTACTTGAAACGGAGGACCACCAACAAAGCCTCAATGAAGTTCAAAGGCATCTACATGAACACGATCTGCAACCCCCAAAGCGGTGCAAATGAGGTGGATGTCTTAGCAAAAGTTCGTCATATTTACAAGACAAAAGTCGGAAAACCTTTTGATAATGAGGCGTTTTGGGGAGTTGTGAAGGACAAACCAAAATAGATTAATCTAAAAAGTGCTGATGATTACGCGAGCATGTCTAAAAGAAGTAAAACTTCCAAGTCAACCCACAATCAATCTTCTGATCAGGGGGGGGGGGATGATTAACATCAACAACGACGATCCATATGAAGTTCCAACTCGTCATTTGAGACGAGACAGAGCAAAAAGAAAGTTGAAAGGAGCACGAAGGTTATCGAGTGAAGTGGAAGATATAAGGAGCAACATCAAATGATTGGACGCTAAGCTTGAAGGTTTTTTTTTGGAATTAGGAATGAAAAAAGAAAGGAACCGTGCGCTAAAGCTTTTCTTAAACCCAAAAGAAGACTTGTCCGAGGAGGATCGCCATATTTTCAACAATGCAATGAAGCATTTTGCTAAACAATACAATTGTAATAAGGCGTAGTATTTTTATGTCTTAAATATAGTTTTTATTTACATTTTTCGTCTAGTATTAAATCGTGTTTTAGTCTACTATTAATTCGTGCTTCTAGTATTAAGTCAAATTTTTAGGTTTTATGTAAGTTTTTAGGAAGTAAGTCATGTTTTAATTTTTTAATTGTATTTTATGTTTTAAATTAATGTAACATTTTTTATTTAAATATTATTTGTTTGTCTTTAAAAAAAATATAATTTATATAATATTAAATGTTTATGTATAAAAAATAGAATTTATGTAATATTTATTTATAAAAAAGAATTTATGTAATATTAAATGTTTTTGTATTATAGAATTTTATGTAATATTTTGTGTATTAAAAAAATAGACCGTCACACCCCCAAAACCGATGAACGACGGAAACGTTCTGGGGTGGAGGACGTCATGTACAGTATCACAACAATGTAAAGTAGTAAACAGGCAACAACATCATCCATTGCATTAATAATATAATTTCATACAAGTGTGTTCTGTCAAGTTATATAGACACCAAAAATATACATCAAAAATAAAAGAGGAGTCTTGAAAACGCTCCTTCTTCTCAAAATCCGGCGCCTGTACCTGTCTACTGGTGACCTGAGAGTACAAATTATTTTGAAAGAGTTTATCAGCTTTAGAGCTGGTGAGTTCATAAGTATATTAGTGTATGAGTATGTATGAAAGCATTTGTAAGGTGTTTTGTAAGATGTATTGTGTATGTTTGTAAAGGTTTTGTGTTTGTTTGATCTACTCTAGAAAACCCTATGTTTCCTACTAAAAGTAGCCTTCTACCAAGGAATCTAGTGTCTGTGTGTATCTCTTGTAAAAGTGTGTATTTTCCCAATTCCGACTATCATTAACCAAAAATATAGTTTCTACATTACCGTGCATCGTGTGAATATCACAAAGTAAAATGTAAAGGGAAAATGTTTTAGTACTGTAACGTAGTTTTAAGTAACTACTGCTATACTAATTACCTTAAGCCAATTGTATATTTTAAGGTAACATGTGATCGACTTGTATCTTGCTACCGACTCAATAGTAAAGTGACAATGTAAGATGCCACAAAAATGACGTTTGACACCCGTAGACTTGCAAGTCCCACTGTAGCGAGCAGCAAGGTGTAGGATAGTCAATCCAGTATAGATTTATACACAAACCCATACGCTCCCTATTAAGGAGATTCTGATACAAAAACAGTCATGGCAGGTAGTGCCATGCCCTGCTTATTGGCTCACATGACTGTGTTTATGTATATATAATGTACATGTGTGCTAGCTGTATTGTGCGTTCTTTCTCTGTCTAGCCTGTAGGTTTGTTTCTCATCATAATGTCTATTGTTTGTTTCTCCTCACTCTGTCTCATGTTTGATTCTCATCATAGTATGTACTGACTCATGTATGAACTGACTTATTGTATGTTTCATTGTTCTAGTAATAGTATCTTCCTAAACTACCCCTATGGTAGCTTACTAATAAAGTATGAACATGTCTGTATGCCCTTGCTACCCAAGGGCATGGAATTGAATGAAAAAAATGGCCTTTTATATCTATATACATATACATAATATATAACTAGGATTCAAACGACCTTCGGACAACTAACCTTGATACCCTAAGACCACATTAAACAAGAACAGGAAGCAGGGTAGACTAGCAGTCCTAAGTCCTTTCAATCCTACTTATATAACTATATTTATATAGATACACAGAATATAAGTTTAAAAGAGTTTAAGTAAAAGTATTTGACCACTAAAGGAGTTTGTAAGACAATTTGAGGTAAAACAATTTGATAAATAGTTTGGAAAGTAAGTAAACCATTTGCTTGTTAGTCATTAATCACATGTGATTGATATAATAACTATAATTGTTCAACTTGTATTCCCCCTATAAAAGCATTTAAAAACATTTCAAAGGTTATTTTAGGGGTATGAACTCACCTGTGGTGAGTGGTTCTGATGACAATATTGGATCTGTTGCTAAGTATCAAGTGGTGACTTGAGTACACACACGAATCCTATTTAGCATATATTGGCACATATATGAATATAACTAGTGTTATGAACAACTAATTAATGAATTGGGACCACCTTAGGGACTAGTAAACACTTCTTTTGAAGTGTTACAACCATAAATGATTGTACGAAGGGTTAAAAGGCTATACAAGAGAGTGTATGGCCAAAATACACACTATATGTGTGTGTGCGGCCATGTGTGCAGCCAGGTGTGCTGCCAGCACATGTGTGCGGCCAGGTGTGCTGCCAGAAGTGTGTGCTTTCAGAAAACATGGTGTTCTTGGTGTTCTTGGTGAAAGATGTTACCTTTCCGGATGATACTTGAGAGTATTTTCGAGTCCTAGCTTTGTAGAAGTGTAAGAAATGATCAAAATGACCAAGGATAGTATATATATGAGGGTGTGTGTGGCTGGAGGTGTGTGTGGTTGGCCTGTGTGCGACTGGCTGGCCGCACACACCAGTTTTGGTGTGTTTGGCTCGTTTTTCCAATGCTACAACCAAACTAACCCATCCTCCGACACGTATCTCAATTATACTAAGCTTTAAGCACTCTTTTAGACCCAAAACTTCATTATAAAATAGCAAAACGAAGCTAACTTTGATATAAAAGAAGAATGTAAGCTAGAAATTTCGGGTTGTCACATCATCCCCTCCTTAGAAGGAATTTCGTCCCGAAATTATAATTTAAGCAATTTAAGTAATTACAAGCAATTAAGTAAAATGATGAGGATATTTCAGTTTCATATGATCCTCTCATTCCCAAGTGAATTCAGGTCCTTGCTTGGCGTTCCAACGAACCTTCACTATTGGGATACGACTTTGATTCGTTTGCTTGACCTCTCGGTCCATGATCTCTATTGGTTCTTCCACGAAATTGAGGCTCTCGGTTATCTCGATCTCGTCGAGTGGGATTACAAGAGTCTCGTCGGACAAACACTTTTTCAGGTTCTATACGTGGAAGGTAGAATGTACGTTACTAAGTTCGCTCGGTAGATTGAGTTTGTAAGCTACTGGGCCGATTCTAGCAAGTATCTCGAAAGGCCCAATGTACCTTGGATTTAGCTTTCCACGCTTTCCAAAGCGTATCAAGACCTTCCATGGTGAGACCTTCAATAGAACACGGTCGCCCACCTGAAATTCCAACGGTTTTCTACGTTTATCAGCGTAGCTTTTCTGTCGGTCTCTGGAGGCTTTCAATCGTTCACGGATCTGAACGATCTTCTCCGTTGTTTTTGATGGGTTTTGAGCATTCTAACACTTCCTAAGTGTACATGCAACCCTAATAACCTTGGATCTATGTTTGTGTTCCTTGAAACCTTGTGAGCCTAGCACCCCAAGTGTGATGCCTCAAATGCTTCACACAACACCAAATGCTCTTGGAAGAACTTATGAGAGAATACACACTCTTCAAAATCGGCCAAGCCCTCTTGTTTCTTAGTGTAGCCGATTTTGGGTGGAGAATATGTTACTTATATAGTGTTGACACATATAGGGTTAAACCCTAATGTGTCATGACTCTTCATTTCCATGACCCATGGGTTTGTAACTCCCATGGAGCATCCATGGAGCATCCTATGGGTGGAACCCAACTTGATAGTCCATGGAGCCTTTTAGCCCACTATACAAGATATGGATGATTTACATAATCAACCCATATATTTAATTAGTTATCTTTTGATCACTTAATTAATTCTAAATTAATTCTTGATCAAACTAATCAAATAATATTATTAATATATTAGAACTTATAATATATTAATAATCTCCAAGTATTATTTCTCTCATTTAGTCTATCCAATTGCATGGTGCCATGCAACCCAAATGGACCATGCCGGGTCGGGTCAAGTACATACCAGAAATAGTTATGGACTTAGACACCTTATCCAACAGTCTCCCACTTGGATAAGTCTAATAACTATTACTGCAAGTATGACTTCAGGAACCGATCGGCAATCGTAGCTCTTTTCAAGGTTTCTCGAAACTGAGAAAATGATGGTACGCCATTTAAGATAAGTGATCATATAATCCTCTGTTCTAGATATCAGTCGGACAAATACATGGAACAATGTCTTACTTATTGTCCAACATTTGTTTCCCGATTTCCGATTTGTTTGACAAAGAACTTCATTGAACACATCAATTTAGTTCTGACCGGGCCCGGTACATAGGTCAAAACAAAACCATCGAGGGGCCCAGATATCAGCTTCTAATCCAAGAAGGAACAGATAAACTTCGACTCATATGTTTGTTCTACTACTCATTGAATTACACACAAGAGCACGATTTTATAACATCGAGTTACCAATGCGTTTTTCGTACAATCAATGCATAACCAACTTGTAAGTAACAAATCATATCTCTAGGTTTAAAGACTTATATGATATTACCGTCTCACGATCACTCGAGATAGAATTCCATGAAGTGATTCCAGTGAGCGTGGGTTGAGTCCAATGCTCAGAACTTATGAGCACTCATGATTGTTGTAGCCTTGTCCCAGACCTCTACAACCAAACATGACAGTCTTGATTCATACCTACTTCCGACATATGACCGACTGTGGAGGTTTGAATAATATGTTATACCAAACAAAATTATTCTGGAAGTCAAAACATGCAAAAGAAATATAGTAAACGATCAACAAGAGATAGTAACACTTTACTCATAAATAAAACACTTTTATTCATCATCAAATGTCAATTACGCTTTACAAATTTCGAGGTTATCTAACTACTAAATCTAATATCATCCTTCAGCCCTATGCTCCGAGCATGCTGGAGATGCTTAATTCGAGTCAGTCCCTTCGTGAGGGGATCTGCCGGATTCTCATCTGATGATACCCTCTTTGCCACGAGGAGTCCTTCTTCGATCCGATGTCTGATGAAATGGTATTTTCTGTCGATGTGTCTGGATCTCCCGTGATCCCTTGGTTCCTTGGCTAAGGCAACAACACTTTCACTATCACAGAAAATTTCCATTGGCTCTTTAATAGCTGGTACAACTCCAAGGTCTCCAATGAAGTTCCTCAGCCATAACGCCTCCTTTGTCGCCTCGCTAGCTGCAATATACTCTGATTCACAAGTAGAATCTACCACTGTCTCTTGCTTGGAACTCTTCAAAGAAATTGCTCCTCCATTTAGGGTAAAGACCCAGCCCGACTGAGAGCGGAAGTTATCCCTATCAGTCTGGAATCTAGCATCACTATACCCTACAACTCTCAAGTCATCACTCCCACCGAGGGTAAGGACCCAGTCCTTAGTCCTTCGTAGGTACTTGAGAATATTCTTTACCGCAGTCCAGTGTGCCTTGCCAGGGTTCCCCTGAAACCTGCTAACCATGCTCAAGGCAAAGGCTACATCAGGTCGAGTACACGTCATAGCATACATGATCGAACTTACAGCCGAAGCATAAGGTACTCGACTCATTTCTGCTATCTCAGCCTCAGTGCTAGGGCTTTGTGTCTTACTCAACTTGGCGCTACTCTGGATGGGCAACTCTCCTTTCTTGGAGTCTTGCATTGTGAATCTCTTCAGAACCTTATCCAAGTAGGTACTTTGACTAAGTCCAATTAGTCTTTTACTCCGATCTCTCAAGATCCTTATCCCCAAAATATAGGCAGCTTCACCAAGGTCCTTCATAGCGAAACACTTTCCAAGCCAGGACTTTACTTCCTGCAAGGTTGGAATGTCGTTTCCTATGAGTAGTATGTCATCCACATACAATACCAAAAAGCTAACTATACTCCCACTAGCCTTGACATATACACAAGATTCATCTTCACTCCTAGAAAAGCGAAATTCCTTGACCTTTTCATCAAAGCAAAGATTCCATCTGCGAGGTGCTTGCTTTAATCCATAAATGGACTTCTCAAGCTTACACACTCTATTAGGGTACTCGTTGCTGACAAAACCCTCTGGCTGACTCATGTAAACATCTTCAGCCAACTTCCCATTAAGGAAAGCGGTTTTGACATCCATTTGCCAAATTTCATAGTCATGAAATGCGGCTATGGCTAACAGATGCCGAATAGACTTAATATTGGCTACCGGAGAAAAGGTCTCATCATAATCCACTCCAGGAATTTGAGAGAAGCCCTTTGCAACCAGTCTAGCCTTATAAGTGTGTACTTTACCATCCATGTCGGTCTTCTTCTTGAAGACCCATTTGCACCCTACAGTCTTTCGACCTGGTACATTCTCAACCAAGTTCCAAACTTGATTGTCATACATGGATTGTATCTCGCTATCCATAGCCTCTTTCCATTTAGCAGACTCGGGGCCTGCCATGGCTTCCTCGTAGCTGTTAGGGTCATCTTGACTTACTAGTGTCTCATCACTAATAAGTGTCTCACCTTCTGCAGTAATATGGAATCCATAGTAATGCTCAGGTGCACTCCTAACTCTCGTGGAACGCCTCAGAGGTACAGATTCGTCAATTGGCTCAACAGGAGTTTCCTCCTCAAGTTGAGGGCTAGAGTTTGAAGTTCCTTCACCACTTGACTCTTGAATTTCTTCAAGATCAACTTGCCTCCCACTGTCTCCTTGGCTTATAAACTCTCTTTCTCGAAAGACTCCTCTTCTTGCTACAAAGACCACATTGTCACTAGGTCTGTAGAAGAGGTAACCAAAGGATTGTTGTGGGTAGCCGATGAAAATACACCTCTCGCTTCGGGGTTCGAGCTTATCATGAGTCTCGCGTCTCACGAAAGCCTCGCAGCCCCAAATCTTGATGTGGTCTAGTTTAGGTACTTTACCAGTCCACATCTCGTGAGGAGTTTTGGCAACTTTCTTTGTAGGGACTAGATTAAGGATATGGGCGGCAGTCTCTAAGGCATACCCCCATAATGAGATTGGTAGCGAAGCTCGACTCATCATGGAACGAACCATGTCCAAAAAGGTTCGATTACGCCTCTCAGCCACACCATTTAACTGCGGTGTCCTGGGAGGTGTCAATTGTGAGACAATCCCACATTCCTTTAGATAGTCGAGGAACTCTGAACTAAGATACTCACCACCTCGATCGGATCGAAGCATCTTAATGTTCCTGCCCAATTGATTCTCGACTTCCTGTTTAAATTCCTTAAACTTCTCGAAAGTCTCTGACTTATGCTTGATTAAGTAGACATATCCATATCTACTGTAATCATCAGTAAAAGTCAAATAATAACGATTAACATCCCTTGTGGCATGTTTGAATGGTCCACACACATCCGTGTGTATAAGGTCCAACAAACCTTCACCCCTTTCACACGAGCCTGTGAAGGGTGACTTTGTCATTTTTCCAAGTAAGCATGATTCGCAACTATCATTTGACTTTAGGTCAAACGACTCCAAGACTCCATAGCACGATGGTAAGGAGTGAAAAATGATATCTATTGCAAGCTCCTCAGGGAAGTTCACATTGAGCTTCAGCAAACGATCCACATACCTTTGCATTTTTCTGCATGTGACTCGTGACGGACTCTCCGTCCTTCATCATGGTTGTTATCATGGAGCAGATGACTTCGTACCTCTCTTGTCGTGCACTTTGATGGTATCTTTCCATAAAATCTTGGTGCATTTCATAAGGGTAGAAATCTTCATAAGACTTTTGGAGTTCAACTGTCATGGTGGCCAACATGATGCAAGCCACCTTGGTTGCATCTCTTTCATGAGTATGAAAGTCAGCAATTTCCTGTGGAGTTGCAGTGGACTCGTCAATTTCCTTAAGCTCCTTGTCAAGGACATATTCTTTGTCCTCGTAGCGGGTAATCATCCTGATGTTTCTGATCCATTTGTTGAAGTTGGATCCATCAAAGGTGACTTTCCCACACAAACTCATAAGAGTAAAGGAGCCATTAGGATTCGAGCCAGAAGCATTATTTGAAGACATCTGAAAGAGAAGAACAAGTTTAGTTTAGATTTAAGAGAGTCCTTAATAAAACACCCAAATGTAATATTAAGGCTAGGATCCAATCACAATATAATATAACTTAGAAGAGGTATGCCGTAATCTAAGCTATACCATATTTGAAAGGTAGGTGAATGACGATTCACCAATTTCCACCACGAAAACCGAAATATTAGATATTTAGTTTTTTATTGGTTTTAGAAATTCCTAGATTCTTTGAGATCCAATGAACTTTTCAAAGGCATGTTTCAATCTCGGGAGTGCCCTCCAGGTTTTGTGACTGGGATGCCGAGGATCACAAAACGAGGTGTGAAGTAACCATGCAAATCACTTGGTACCCTTAAAGTTTATCACTCAATCGATGTGCCGGTAAACCACACACGCTCCACCGATACTATAATAAACCTTAAGTCACCCTTTACCTACCTTGTTAAGTCCAAGTTAGTGTGCCGGTTAACCACACACGCTCCACCAACGACTTAGACAAAGTGTAAAGTGTAATTTCATGGATTAGCACCTTATTCACATTTTTCCTAAAGTAACTAAGATTGGGAATTTAATAAACATTTAGTTACTTTATTATATTCATCATACTTTGAATGAGAATTTATAAGTCCTTGTCTTACCCGTTCGGCTAACGACCCTCCACCAGTCAAGCAAGCGGTGGGTGAGAATATACACCCATTAAGTCACCATTTTATAGGCAACAACCTTATACCCACCTTATAGACCGGCTTCGTGAATGAGGCGTACTAGCGGTAAGACGACTTTATTCTTATACATATATATATATATATATATATATATATATATATATATATATATATATATAATTATTAAATCATCATAATATAAGTATAAGGGTTGAATTTTAACTTTTAAAATTCTAGGGGTTGGAACTTAAAGTTTTAACTTAACTTTACTTGTTCCAAAACTTGAGGGCAAGTTTTGTAACTTTCAAAACTTTTCATTTCTTGTAACTTATGAGTTTAATAGAGTAATAAAATGAAGACTCTTCATTTTTCTAACTCTTGTATTTTTTTTAATGGTTTTAACTCAAGTGTGACTCTTGGTTTTCCATAACTTAAGGATAAGTTATGGACTCCATTAAAACAACTTATGATCAAGAATTAATCTACCAAATAGGTTACAAATAATTCCTATGATCATCTAAAACATCATAAGAACAAGAACATGAATATGAACACAATCAAAAATTACATAAAACTTTGTAATTTTGATAACTAGTTGTTGTAAATGAATTAGCAAAGACATTACACCACCAAAAACAAGTTTTCAATTACCAAAACAGTTTAGGGTAATGTTTCTAATTCATTTCCAGCAACTGAATCGAAATTCTGCACTCAGTCGACCCTACTCGGCGAGTGCATGAACTGACTCGCCGAGTTGGTTGAAGATACTCATGGACTCGACGAGTCCCCCTATAGACTCAACGAGTCCATTCGCAGACAGCAAAATTTCCGATTCTGTTTTCAACTTTTAAGCACAAATAAGAGCAAACAAGCCTAGGCTCTGATACCACTGATGGGTTTTGAGCATTCTAACACTTCCTAAGTGTACATGCAACCCTAATAACCTTGGATCTATGTTTGTCTTGTTGTTGTTTGTGTTCCTTGAAACCTTGTGAGCCTAGCACCCCAAGTGTGATGCCTCAAATGCTTCACACAACACCAAATGCTCTTGGAAGAACTTATGAGAGAATACACACTCTTCAAAATCAGCCAAGCCCTCTTGTTTCTTAGTGTAGCCGATTTTGGGTGGAGAATATGTTACTTATATAGTGTTGACACATCTAGGGTTAAACCCTAATGTGTCATGACTCTTCATTTCCATGACCCATGGGTTTGTAACTCCCATGGAGCATCCATGGAGCATCCTATGGGTGGAACCCAACTTGATAGTCCATGGAGCCTTTTAGCCCACTATACAAGATATGGATGATTTACATAATCAACCCATATATTTAATTAGTTATCTTTTGATCACTTAATTAATTCTAAATTAATTCTTGATCAAACTAATCAAATAATATTATTAATATATTAGAACTTATAATATATTAATAATCTCCAAGTATTATTTCTCTCATTTAGTCTATCCAATTGCATGGTGCCATGCAACCCAAATGGACCATGCCGGGTCGGGTCAAGGACATACCAGAAATAGTTATGGACTTAGACACCTTATCCAACAGTTTCCTGTATGATCTCTGAACATGTGAGAGTGCTTTCTTGAGCTCGTCCTTTAGCTAATTGGGTATCACCCACCTTAGCCCAGCACAAAGGGGATCTGCACTTGCGGCCATAGAGGGCCTCGAAGGGAGCAGCCTTTATGCTTGTGTGATAACTGTTGTTGTAGGAAAATTCGACAATGGGTAAATGAGTATCCCATGCTTTCCCAAAGTCGATCACGCTGGCTCGCAACATATCTTCCAAGGTTTGAATAGTCCTCTCACTTTGTCCGTCTGTTTGCGGATGGTAGGTTGTACTCATGTCCAGCCTAGTTCCTAGGGAATTCTGTAGCGACTGCCAGAACCTAGAAGTGAACCTACTATCTCTATCCGAGATAATGGATATGGGAACACCGTGCAGTCGTACTATCTCCCTAATGTAAGTTCTTGTAAGTTTCTCCATCTTGTCTGCTTCTTTGATCGGCAGGAAGTGTGCAGACTTGGTCAATCTGTCGATGATGACCCATATGGTATCAAGTCCACCCATTGTCTTGGGCAACTTGGTAATGAAATCCATAGTGATCCGCTCCCACTTCCATTCTGGGATCTCCGGCTGTTGTAGGAGGCCTGAGGGTTTCTAGTATTCGACCTTGACCTTGGCGCAAGTAAGGCATTTACTTACGAAGGTAGCAATCTCTGCTTTCATGTTAGGCCACCAGTATAACTTTTTAAGATCCAAATACATCTTATCTGAACCTGGGTGGACGGAATAACGAGTGTTGTGCGCTTCGTTCATGACCAAGTCTCTGAAACCGCCTAGTTTCGGGGTCCAGATCCGGTCCATGAAATAATAAGCTCCGCCACCCTTAACCCCCAAGTTCTTATACATTCCTCTAAGGGATTCGCTCGCCACATTTTCAGGCTTCAAAGCGTCGAGTTGGGACGCCTGTATTTGTGTGGATAAGTGTGAATGGATAGTCATAGTCAATGATTTGACCCTACGACCAGAATACTCCTTCCGACTCAGGGTGTCAGCTACTACATTGGCCTTGCCGGGATGATAACGAATTTTGCATTCGTAGTCACTGAGTAGCTCGACCCACCGTCGTTGTCTCATGTTGAGCTCCTTCTGGTCGAAGATGTGTTGTAAGCTCTTGTGGTCTGTAAAGATAGTGATCTTCGTACCGTACAAGTAGTGTCTCCAGATCTTCAGAGCAAACACAACTGCTCCTAGTTCAAGATCATGGGTCGTATAGTTGACCTCATGTGTCTTCAGCTGTCTCGAGGCATAGGCGATGACCTTACCTCGCTGCATCAAAACACATCCGAGTCCTTGATTCGATGCATCGCAATAGACCACGAAGTCTTCTATTCGTTCGGGAAGGGATAGTATTGGTGCGGTGTACAAGGCTCGTTTGAGCGTTTGAAACGCTCTTTCCTGCTTCTCTTCCCAGTCAAAGGATATGCCCTTCTGGGTAAGTGTTGTAAGAGGCTTAGCTATGCGGGAGAAGTTATGAATAAACCTACGATAGTAGCCAGCGAGGCCTAGAAATTGACGAATTTCTGTAGGCGTCTTCGGTGCTGACCAGCTCTCAATGGCTTTAATTTTGGAAGGGTCCACGTGTGTTCCCTCTTCGCTAACCACGTGCCCTAAGAATTCGACTCGTCGAATCCAAAATTCGCATTTCGAGAACTTTGCGTAGAGCTTCTCCGAACGTAATGTTTCGAGGACTTGTCGCAAAGGTTGACCATGCTCCTCCTTACTACGAGAGTAGATAAGTATGTCATCGATGAAGACGATGACGAACTGATCTAAGTACGGCCGACACACCCTATTCATTAAGTCCATGAATACTGCGGGTGCGTTTGTTAATCCGAACGACATCACTACGAATTCATAGTGCCCATAACGAGTTCGGAAGGCTGTCTTCGGAACATCCTCCCCTAGCACTCGTAATTGGTGATATCCGGATCTTAAGTCAATTTTTGTAAAGAAGTTCGCCCCTTGAAGTTGATCAAATAAGTCGTCGATCCGAGGCAACGGATAACGATTTTTGACCATCAGTTTGTTGAGCTCCCTGTAGTCGATGCACATACGAAATGATCCATCTTTCTTCTTGACGAACAAGACTGGAGCTCCCCATGGTGAGAAGCTTGGTCTTATAAAGCCCTTGCTGAGCAGTTCGTTAAGTTGACCAGACAGTTCTTGCATCTCTGCAGGCGCTAGACGATAGGGTGATTTGGCTACTGGGGTAGCCCCTGGAACTAAGTCGATTCGGAACTCGACTTGACGTTGCGGAGGTAATCCTGGGCGTTCTTCTGGAAAGATGTCGGGAAATTAGCATACCACTGGGATGTTCTGAATGTCCTTCGTTTCTTGGCTCACATCGACCACATGAGTGAGGAATGCACGACATTCCTTTCACAAGAATTTCTGAGCTTGGATGCTCGAGATGATACGAAGGTTCGTGCTGGGTTTGTCTCCATAAATTACTAAGGTTTCTCCAGACAGAAGATTTAGGAGAACCGCTTTTTCGTAACACATGATATCGGCACGATGACGACTCAACCAATCCATGCCGATAATGACGTCGAAACTTTTAATTGAGACCGGCATGAGATCGATAAAAAATGAATGGCTATCTAAAGTTAGGCTACACCCTATGAATATGCTGCTAGTGTTTTCTGTCTTTCCATTAGCCATCTCTATAGTGAATGGTTCAATAAGTACTCGTGATTTTTGCCTAAGTAAATGAGCAAATTTTTGGTTCACGAAACTCCTCTCCGCTCCACTATCAAATAGAATGCATGCATAAGAATTATCGAGGAGGAACGTACCAGTGACCACTGTGGGGTCGGCAACTGCTTCCTCATGACCTATGGCCAGAACTCTTGCCGATCCACCGGCAAACCCTGCCTTCGGGCAGTTTCTTTTGAAGTGGCATAACTCGCCACATCCGTAGCAAGTTTGGCCCACTCCAGCGCCAGGGACTTGGGTGATTGGCCTCACCGGAGCTTTGCAGAAATGGGCAGTGTGCCCCTTCCTGTTGCAGTTTACACACTGCATTTCCCGATAGGCTCCCACATGGTGGTAGTTACATTTGTTGCAGAGGGGTAGGCTTCCAGAATACTGCTTTAACGGAGTAGCAGCAGTGGCAGGTGCTGTCGCCGCATGTACTACCACGACCTGCCTCTTCTTGGCAGCCTTGTTCTTTTTCTTGTCATCCCAGAGTTTCCGCTTGGAGTCAGCGGTTCTTGTAGGCTCTGGGATGGCCAGGGTAGTTGTTGTTGTTGCAGCACGGGTACGAGCCCCATGGTCAATTAGCCGCTCTGCCAATTGCTTGGCACTATCAAATGTAGCTGGATGTGAAGCCAATACATTTCCTTGGTATGGGGGCACGAGTCCCCCATATGTATCTCTCGATCTTCTTTCTCTCTGAAGAAATCATGTTGGAACAGAGGGCCACCAGTTCACAGAACCTGGCGGTGTAGGCGACTACGTTGGAGTCCTTCATGGTTAGGCTCCATAGTTCTTCCTCCAGCTTTTGGATCTCGCCCCTCGGGCAGTACTCCTCTATCATGAGGTCTTTTAAAGATCCCCAACCCATATCATTTGCCACTATTAGAGATAGTGACTTAACATGGCTATTCCACCATGTTAGGGCTTTAGTTTCGAAGGTGAAAGCAGCGTACTTCACCTTGCTATCCTCGGAACAAGAGTAGATTTCGAAAACCGATTCGGTTTTCTCGAACCATTGCATGAGGGCAATGACTCCGCCCGTCCCTTTGAAAGACAATGGTTTGCAGTTCGTGAAGTCCTTATAGGAGCACTCTCTCGAGCGCACATGGGCTTCAACTTGAACAGACTGAACATGGGTTCCTCTTCCAGTGGAACCTGATGAATGGTATTGAGCCATGGCTGTAGCCACAGATACAACTACGACAACATTTAAGGCTGTCGTGTCGAACTGAGGATTAGGTGGTTGAGGAGGTGGTGTTTCGTTATTAGGGTTTCTCCTTGGATTTCTGCGAGGCGGCATCTTGGATCTATAAGTTTATGAAGATGCAAACATTGATAAGAATTTAATGGAAGAATTTGTGAATATGACTCGTGGACTAACTCTACATAGCCCAATAATACGATTTAATGTAGGTCTAGAACTAATAGATGATGAAATTTGGATAATAATTCCCATAAGATTAGGTATCTGTCAATATTATTGGAATTGTAGATGTAACAAGTTTGGGAAAAATGGCCAACATAAAGAGGCCTTACATCAACCATAATGGAAAATTTTGACAGACTTCGACCTAATCAAGACCTATCGGGTCTAAGATTTACAAGGATAGGAAATTAGCCTAAAGTTTTTACATAACTAGGTTATATCCAAAAGAAAAGTTAATAAGATCCTATCGGCGACAAGAACTGTTAGAGTGAGTCCTCGAATCCGACAGAAGACGCTCGATGTCCCTTATATGCCTATCCGATCTTGCTTGCTGAGTTCGAAGTTCCCTGACTTCAGCTCGGGTTTCAGCAAGCTCCCTCTGAAGCATTGTATTGTTGACTTGAGCCCTTTCCTGTGCAGACTCTAGTTGGCGAATGTGTACAGTGTTAACACCAGTGTTGGAATCAATCTCCAAGATTCGATTGATAGATGATTGCCCCAGTATCGTGTTCCGAGACATCCTTCTAACCATGATGGGTAGAACTCTGTCAGCAGAACCCCCATCAGTGAGGTTGTAGAAACTTCTGTCTCCATTGTAGGGAATGGGTTGACCTTGTTCATGGGTCCAGGTATTCAAGTTTGTTGCCCACAGAGGTGTGGGTCCTTGAAATGCAGGTCAGGGATTGTTATTTGGGGCTTGGCCTACTTGAGGTAGGTTGTTGACTTCGGGTTCTGGGTCAGAACCATCAGAAAAGCCTTTAGCTTCATGATCATCCAAAGGAATCGGGTGATCATCTTCCGGTTCCTCTTCTAGCCATCCTGCATTGCCGTGGTTGGGGAAGTACGGGTCTCCGGGGATATGGAATCCAGCCATTTAATCTATGCGAGAATAGGGATAAGGAAATAAGTAATAGACAAACTAACTAGATAGTTATTAGATGATCTTTATCAGTTACTCCAATACTTGTTTAGTGCATACCAGCTACATATACTCATGATAGGATAGCCCTTCGAGTAAGTGGATCCTAACTTTAAGCCCACAATCAAACAAGAACAGGAAGTAAAGCAAAGATTTACAGATTCTTAGGCTATGACATCCTAGGCAAATATACCCGTAACGTATCCACTAAGCAACTATTGACATACAAATAAAGATCTTTAATTCTCACATAAGCGATTATTGTAACACAAAATACTCCTATAGTATTTTAAGTTTAGTGTTCTGTTCTACTGTTCTCTTTGTAGTAGTGTTGGTAAGTTTTTAGACTTGTTGCAACTTCACAACCATACTTAGGCACATGCTAATCACTCCTTGGATAATGTAGTTAATCAGGCTACATCTTCCCAGGGTTGACCATATGTCTCTAAGTCTACTTGTGCAGTCCAACAATCGTAATACTTTTGTGCTGTCCTAGTGATACTGATTTTAGTATGAATGCAAACACGTACACTTAATTAAATATTTTATTATTTAAAAGTATAAACTCTTTATCAGAGTATTTTAATCCCGCTTGTGTTTATAGTTCGTATATCTTTTATGGGTTGATACACTCGATTCACTATAAACAATGCTCTGATACCAATCTGTCACACCCCCAAAACCGATGAACGGCGGAAACGTTATGGGGTGGAGGACGTCATGTACAGTATCACAACAATGTAAATTAGTAAACAAGCAACAACATCATCCATTGCATTAATAATATAATTTCATACAAGTGTGTTCTGTCAAGTTATATAGACACCAAAAATATACATCAAAAATAAAAGAGGAGTCTTGAAAATGCTCCTTCTTCTCAAAATCCGGCGCCTGTACCTGTCTACTGGTGACCTGAGAGTACAAGTTATTTTGAAAGAGTTTATCAGCTTTAGAGCTGGTGAGTTCATAAGTATATTAGTGTATGAGTTTGTATGAAAGCATTTGTAAGGTGTTTTGTAAGATGTATTGTGTATGTTTGTAAAGGTTTTGTGTTTGTTTGATCTACTCTAGAAAACCCTATGTTTCCTACTAAAAGTAGCCTTCTACCAAGGAATCTAGTGTCTGTGTGTGTATCTCTTGTAAAAGTGTGTATTTTCCCAATTCCAACTATCATTAACCAAAAATATAGTTTCTACATTACCGTGCATCGTGTGAATATCACAAAGTAAAATGTAAAGGGAAAATGTTTTAGTACTGTAACGTAGTTTTAAGTAACTACTGCTATACTAATTACCTTAAGCCAATTGTATATTTTAAGGTAACATGTGATCGACCTGTATCTTGCTACCGACTCAATAGTAAAGTGACAATGTAAGATGCCACAAAAATGACGTTTGACACCCGTAGACTTGCATGTCCCACTGTAGCGAGCAGCAAGGTGTAGGATAGTCAATCCAGTATAGATCTATACACAAACCCATACGCTCCCCAATTAAGGAGATTCTGATACAAAAACAGTCATGGCAGGTAGTGCCATGCCCTGCTTAATGGCTCACATAACTGTGTATATGTATATATAATGTATATGTAATGTATATGTGTGCTAGCTGTATTGTGCGTTCTTTCTCTGTCTAGCCTGTAGGTTTGTTTCTCATCATAGTGTCTATTGTTTGTTTCTCCTCACTCTGTCTCATGTTTGATTCTCATCATAGTATGTACTGACTCATGTATGAACTGACTCATTGTATGTTTCATTGTTCTAGTAATAGTATCTTCCTAAACTACCCCTATGGTAGCTTACTAATAAAGTATGAACATGTCTGTATGCCCTTGCTACCCAAGGGCATGGAATTGAATGAAAGAAATGGCCTTTTATATCTATATACATATACATAATATATAACTAGGATTCAAACGACCTTCAGACAACTAACCTTGATACCCTAAGACCACATTAAACAAGAACAGGAAGCAGGGTAGACTAGCAGTCCTAAGTCCTTTCAATCCTACTTATGTAACTATATTTATACAGATACACAGAATATAAGTTTAAAAGAGTTTAAGTAAAAGTATTTGACCATTGAAGGAGTTTGTAAGACAATTTGAGGTAAAACAGTTTGATAAATAGTTTGGAAAGTAAGTAAACCATTTGCTTGGTAGTCATTAATCACATGTGATTGATATAATAACTACAATTGTTCAACTTGTATCCCCCCCCCCCCCTAAAAAGCATTTAAAAACATTTCAAAGGTTATTTTAGGGGTATGAACTCACCTGTGGTGAGTGGTTCTGATGACAATGTTGTAACTGTTGTTAAGTATCAAGTGGTGACTTGAGTACAAACGTGAATCCTATTTAGCATATATTGGCACATATATGAATATAACTAGTGTTATGAACAACTAATTAACGAATTTGGACCACCTTAGGGACTAGTAAACACTTCTTTTGAAGTGTTACAACCATAAATGATTGTACGAAGGGTTAAAAGGCTATACAAGATAGTGTATGGCCAAAATACACACTATATGTGAGTGTGCGGCCATGTGTGCTGCCAGCACATGTGTGCGGCCAGGTGTGCTGCCAGAAGTGTGTGCTGTCAGAAAACATGGTGTTCTTGGTGAAAGATGTTACCTTTCCGGATGATACTTGAGAGGATTTTCGAGTCCTACCTTTGTAGAAGTGTAAGAAATGATCAAAATGACCAAGGATAGTATATATATGAGGGTGTGTGCGGCTGGAGGTGTGTGTGGTTGGCCTGTGTGCGGCTGGCTGGCCGCACGCACCAGTTTTGGTGTGTTTGGCTCGTTTTTCCAATGCTACAACCAAACTAACCCATCCTCCGACACGTATCTCAATTATACTAAGCTTTAAGCACTCTTTTAGACCCAAAACTTCATTATAAAATAGCAAAACGAAGCTAACTTTGATATAAAAGAAGAATGTAAGCTAGAAATTTCGGGTTGTCACATAGAATTTATGTAATATTAAATGTTTGTGTATTAAAAAAAATATAATTTAATTAAAATTGAAAAAAGAAAAGGAAATAAAGTGTTAAGAGTGTTACCGCTTTCTATGAAGTGTAAAGAATTCGGTACTAGGACAAAAAAAATGACTAAAAAATGTGACATGACAAGTGCTAGGAGTGTTACCAATCTCTTTAACCTTGGACATAATAGACTCACACAGTTACATAAAAACCCATATTGTGATCGTTATTCATGTCATGATATCCGAACAAAGTTTTCATTATACAATGGACATAAATATATACATATTTTAAAAAGGTCAATATATACATATTTTAAAAAGGTCAATACGTAGTAATACCAAGATGTTTTATAACTTATATACATATGTTATTTATTTAGAATTTATTAGTGATAATACATATCACAAGACTTGCAATGTATATAATTTGGGATGCAAAGACCTCATTTCCAAGCTATATGAAAGATGGTTGGAGTCAACGTCACCAAATACTTCATTTAAAAATATACAAGTCTACACACCTCTCTTCCCATTAGAATCTAGTCAATTTACTTTTAGAAAATTTTTAGTTGCTTAAGGATGCAACATGAAGAATTTTAAGAGTGTTTGAGATTATTTTTAAGCTCAAAAGATTTTTCTTTTTTTTTTTTTTTTTTTTTGATTTTAACTTTTGAAGAATCAACAATCAAAAGTTGTTTTTAAAAGTGTTTGAATTGTACTTTTTTGATTTTTGAATATAATTTAACTTTTAAAAAACAAAAAGTTACAGAAAAATTCAATTTTTTCTTACTTTTAAAAACTCATATTTATCTTCTTCTTTACAAAAAGTTATTTAAAAATAATTTTTTATATTTCCAAAAAATCTTTTCGATATTTTTATTTTTAGAAAAAATTAAAACCAAAAGTTATTTCAAGATAATCCCGAACACCCTCATGGCTCATCATCTTCAATCAACAATGCGCATGCTTGGCTAGGAGAGGGAAAAGGTTTCATCGAAGAAAAACCGAGTATCTCTTAAAATGTCATACTCGCTGTTTAATACCAAGAAAAACTGAGTATTTCGTTCATAAGGAAACTTGCAATGTGAGTAAAGCTTTGAGACACTAAAGAAGCAATCTTTCTATATCGAGAGAAATGATTATGATTTTTCGGCGTGAAACATTTGCTCAACAAATGTTTAATCGGCTGGAGAAATTGACGTTCAAGGTATGGTCTACTCTCTCCTGCTAAATATTAATGCTCGTTATGTGTTCGATGATATGTCTCTTACAGTTTCGCCATGTTTTCTTTAACTCCGTTCTTTGCTTTCCTGATCGTTATTGTTTATTTGCCTTTGGATTCAAAAGGGTATTCTATTACTTCCACAGTTCATATGAACTTCAATTATTTTGCTAATAGCATTGATTACATAAACCAATGCTGGTCTAACATTTGCAACAAAAACTATATCATTTCCACATTTGAAAGATTAACATTTACATCAAAGTGTTCCAGTTTTGTGGAAGGTATCACTTCTACGGTGTGCTTTATTAACATTGTATCAACATAAACAATTTTCATTCCATTCCATAATGGAACAAAGAAAAAAAACAAACTTCTTTTTTCTCATTCCAATAAAATGAACAATTCCATTCCTTCCTCAATTCTATTATATCAAACACTATACGAAACTACTGTAACATGCACAAAATTTCTGTAGTGAATACATAAAAGCATGAATGGTTGTTTAGTTCTCTCGAATCTTGATTCAAAGCTCAGTTAATCACCAATATTTTCTACCACATAGAATAGCGTAAAAAAAATAATTTAGAAATCCTCTGTTTCTTCTGAGCAATGAGTTGACGTTTGGACTCTATGGCTTTCATAATCCTTTTATTACCGTGTTTGAAAGTTAAACGCCTTTATGGAGTACGCAAAAATAAACCCAAATAGGACAGCAAATCCGACATTGATTACAGCAACAAACCCTAAAAAGTCATAGTCAAACCCAAAATAACTGCTGACAAACTCTGAAACCATTTGACCTGATTCTAGCTTCTCTTTCACATCTCCAAATTGGGAAACAACCAATCCGTATAGTGTCCAAGCAACAGGACATATGTAGTAGTACCACCTCCACCATATGGGTATCCTCTGGGGTAAAAGGGTAAAATGGTAAAATGCCGTTAGTATATTTGTAAAAGTAACCGGACAAAGGGTAATTTGTCATTTGACACATTTCATCTTAATTTAGGACCAAAACAGCAAAAAGGATAGATTAGGTTCCAAAATTGAAAAAACACATGAAACTTAGGGACCATTTTTGTAATTTACTCAAAAACTTACTGTTCGTGGAACAATGAATCCGGAGAAAAGATTCCATAATGCAAAAAAAGCAGATGAGATTATAGCAGCGATGTTGTGGTTAGGTGTGACTGCAACTGTCATCATCCCATAAAATGTGAAGTAGAGTAACGTGAAGTACATAAAGAAGAGCTGCCAAAAGAATTTCACTATTGTCCACTCGTATCCAATCATCGCGTATACAATAATCCCGTATACAATTGTTTGAACAAAAATATATGGTATCTCAATCATAACCTGCATAAAATAATTACATCTGTAAGTAACAGATATTTTTAAAACATCATTTATCCAGACAAAACTTTACCTGTCCAAAAGCGTATGGAAAAGCTGAGTACATCCCAGCAGCTCTTTCCCTATAAAAAACTGTTCTTTCAATAGAAACAACAGGTTGCACGGATACCGCATTTTGTACTCCAATAAATGTTACAGCAGCATACATAGAACCCATCGCATTGAAAAGATCTTGTTGTTTTTCCCTATATCCAATAGTTTCTATATTTAGCATCAAGCAAATTAAAATATATTTTTTTAGCTTTCTTTTTTTACCTTTTTGACCCCATGTCCCAAAAGATTGTCCCAAACATCAACGCGATAAATGTTGTGAATAAAAACCTCACAGCAGTGTATGGTGGGTTCCGCCAATATGACCAATGTTGTTTCCATAGACATGCCATACATTGTGTCCAAAAAGATTGGGAATATTGTGTACGGAAATGTATATCGGTGGAGCCAGGTGGCGGTTGGCTGTTTTCGTTTATCAATTCCTTATTTCTCCTGAATTAGTCAACAAAAGTCAATACCATAAGTCAAGAAAAGTCAAGATAAGAGTGTAAATAGGTGGAATCTCCCTACTTGTATAGTTCGGAGTTTTTGTATATTTCAGCAAAGTCAACACCTAAAGCTGATTCCTGTGCTCCTGAGGTCACCTCCAACATCCATGTTGCCGGATTATAACCATCTTTAATTTTGCTCACTCCATCAATGTCCTTAATTCATTACATGATTAGTTTTTGATGTTAGTTTTGAACGTTGATACATGTAGAAGGGTAAAATGGTCATTTTACTCACCTCAAAGTACTTGATCAAATGACAAGAATGACGGCCTAATGGACCGAAGTATATCTCTTCACCTCCACGTTTCAAAAGAAGTAGCTGCAAGTTAAAAAAAATCAGTATTTAGTTATTTTTTTTTCTTGCATTCAACCCATTAGAAAACAAAACACTTTAAGTTTATATGATCAAAACATATACCTCATCAAAAGCATCAAAAATATCAATGCTTGGCTGATGTATCGTACATACAACAGTTCGACCCGTGTCAACAGTGTTTCTAACTGTTCTCATGACTATAGCCGCCGCCCTTGCATCCAATCCAGATGTCGGCTCATCCATAAAAATTATGGACGGATTTGCCACTAACTCAACTGCAATTGTGAGTCTCTTTCTTTGTTCTGTTGAAAGCCCATTCACACCCGGCAAACCCACAAGCGCTTTGTTTAGTGGAGTTAGCTCCACAAGTTCCATCACCTCCTCAATAAACATCTGAAAATCCTAAGATGTAAATAATAAAAGTTAATTATAAAACAAAAACATTTTTTCTCTCAATTAATTATTTTCACCTTTTTAGTTGGTGAATCAACTTCGGGAGGCAACCTTAGCCACGCGGAATACTGTAGGGATTCGGATACAGTGACATGTGGGGAATGAATATCGGTTTGCTCACAGTATCCGGATATGCGAGCAAATGTTTCTTGTTTCTTCGGGTACCCGGATATACTGATCCTTCCGTCGGTATACCCACCCGTTTTTCGACCCGCTAAGACGTCCATTAAAGTAGTCTTACCAGCACCACTAATCCCCATTAAAGCTGTGAGAACCCCAGGCCTAAAACTACCACTAACACCCTTCAACAATTCTAGCTTGTCTTCTGGAACCCCTTGAGCTTTCATTTCCTGCAACAACATCGTATTTAATATTTTAATTACAATTTGGTCCTTCAACTTTGAAATTTATATTTATTTCGTGTTAGATTTTACAAGTTGGTCGTGTCTTGGGGTGTAAGTTACCTGAGGCATATCCACAGAGTATCTGATTTCATCAAATGTGAGGGAAAGGGGAACAAAAGGCAAAACCATCCCACGCTTCTTTCTCTTATCAGCTTCAGTTATAGTGCCTACTCTTGATGACATTGACTTTGACGATATACTTCTTCGAATTTCTTTTGTTTCTGTATATACTTTTTATACAAATCTTTATTTCAATAATGTTAATACTTATAAAATTCCAATGAATGTTGTTGATAAATGATAACCCACCTGATGAATCTCTCACTGCTAATTCAATCGCGTCTCCTGTTTTTATAGCATTTCGTGCAGCCAATTCTTCCTCAGATAGAACTGCCTGAGGCTTCCCTAAGGCTGCATTTGATGTAAAACGATCGTAGTTCATTATCGGAAGATCTTTATTTTTACTCTTTTGGAGCTTAAAATGATAATAATGGATAATATAAGGTGTAATTTGAATCCTTACGATTTAGAAAAGTGAGAGCCAAGATGTTGAAGATATTAAAAACCAACATATATCCAAGTAAAGCACCTACAGAGATCCAATACCATTTTGCTTCAGGGAAAAGTCCCCTAGACTTTAGGACAGCAACACCTATTGTTTCTGTAGAGTTTGGTAAAACCTGAAACACAAATTTACTCCATAAGGAAAACACAAATGAGGGAAAACTTGTATAAAGATAGGACTTAATGGAGAAAGCCTCATTTCCTTGACTTTATCTTTATGCATTAAGTAAAAGGAAACATTGTGAGAGCTCAAATGAGGGCTTACTTGTCTCCAATCTTTTCCAAGGAACTCATTGACAGCCATACCATTCTGCCCATACATCAAAGGTGAAAGCCAGTAACCCCATGCCCACCAACTCTTTATATCATCTAAAGGTGCAAAAAGAAGTTGATCAATTTATATAAATTCTATATTTTATTATTTTGACAATATATCTACATGCATACATATATTTATATTTTTACCACGGGCCAAGACGAATCCACCTAGCACAATAAATGCAAGAAATGCAAATGATCCAACTGTGTTGGCAACAATGATATTCCTTCCTAATGCTGCTATGAAACGAAATACTGCTGAAGCCATTTGGTGAATGCATATGAGCAGAAGCAACTGTCTGAAAAACCTGCAACATGTTCAAGGGCATTTACGTCTTTTCCACATACAAGAGATCTCCAATGCACGTCAAATGCAGTACAAGACCATCAACAAATGGGACCTTGGTTCAAATAAACGACCATTTTAGGAAATAGTTTAATGATAAAATTAAGAATGGTCATTTAAAAAATAAAAAACCGGACCAAAATTGCAATCTAATTCGTTTCGGGACGAAAACCTAAAAATGTGCTAAACTCAGGGACCAAAATTGTAATTACCTTCCGGCATCTGGATCAAACCCTATGACATAATAGGTCAAGATTACCCATGTGGCAACTTCAAGAATTGTTACTGGGATCTTGAGGAACCATGTGGGTAGTGAGTATACCCATGCAGGATAGAAGAGAAGGTCTCGTTGCTTGTAGAACACAGGAAGTTTTATAATGCTTAAACCAAGCTCAGAGAATCCGTTAAATGTAATTGTGAGTATTGTGAAAAACATAGCACCCATGAATACTGTTCCATCCACTATTGTTTTCTTTGGCATCTCAGTTCGTAGGAATAGTGTCATTGTTGTTGTAGCCAAAAAAGTAAGCTGAAAAAGTAACAGATAAAAAGATGTGAATACCCCCTCATCCTTATCCCCATCATAAAAAAATACCCTTAGAAAGCTTATATATCATGCTTGTTTATTTAATTACTTACCTGTGTCATTTTGAATATATACACAAAGGAGTTTCTTTTCATAAGCAGGTATTCTCTAGATATGCAAGCTTTTAGCAATTCTTTTTTGCTAACACCATATTTTTTTGTAGTTAAAGCTGCAGGGTGACTCTTTGTTTTGTCAAATGCAACACCAAGTTCATCACCTAATTTTCTTCCCACATGAAACAACCGAAATGCTTCTGAGAATTCTTGCACTGTAACAAAACTGTAAGCTTCAGTTTTTCTTATCCAGTATTGCTCTTGATCTTTCTTTGATGTTACCTGTAACATGAAACTAGCATTAGCTGAAAGTTCAATAACTCCAAAATGAAATTTTTGTTACATGTAACAAACGCAACCTAGGAGCTAAACATTACTTCTTGTAAAAAATCAGCAACTGCTTTTCTCTCAGGACATTTGAAACCCATGTACTCAAAGAACTCAAGCACATTTTCTCTAGGACCTTGATACACGACTTGTCCATCTGCTAAAAGTATGACATCATCAAATAGGTCATAGGTTTCAGGTGCAGGTTGAAGGAGTGAGATGACAGAAGTTCCTTCAAGTATGTGAATTGATTGCTTAATTGAATTCACTATTTGGAAAGTGGTTGAACTGTCTAAACCCGTTGATATCTCATCCATTAGCAACACTCTTGATGGCCCCACCATCATTTCGCCTGTTGTGACTCGCTTTTTTTGTCCCCCTGAAATGCCCCTAAACATTTCATCTCCTACTACAGTGTCTGCACACACTTCAAGACCTAAAATCTGCATATTTGAACATAAATACCGGAGCATTAGTTGTGTTTTTCTCAAATATTCACTTATATTTGATGCATTTTAAACAGAACACGTCAATGGGACAAAAGTTGCAATTTTTTGTCCCATGCAAAAAGACATGGATGCCCTCTTTATTATCATTATCGAAAATATCCCTGAAAAGAACACATGCAGTATCTTGAGCTATTACCTTGATAACATACTCGGTGACAACACTAGCCTCTTGACCTTCTATTGATGATGCCTAAAGAATTGATCAAGAAATATTAAAGATTAGATCAAGAAACAGAGTATATATATACTTCTTATGATGATACTACAAATATAACTAGAGGGTGTAATTTTCCCATATATTAAACCCGAGAACAGTTGTTTTGTTTTGAATGGTCAAAATAGAGTTAAGTAGCTGAATCAATAAACTGATGAACTACAAGTGCTTTTCTGTGTTTTCCCCTTATTTTTTAACAATGGTTTCTATAATCATATTTATATTAATTAATTATGAAATCAAAACCAAAAAGGCCTAGGAAAAGCGTTGCCATACCTTCATGTAGATGTCAAGATCAGGATCAGGCTTGATGTTTGCTTCCTTTTCTCTTCTTGACAATTCTGCCAACATTTCTAAAAAGGAAACAGTGTAACATGTTTATTTGGCCCCATTTTACACAAAACAGGACAACTTATATACTGTGTGTGGGGTCCATTGGAGGGAGACTGATGTCAACGGGACAAAAATTACAATATATTATTACTAACCATAATTTGCTCCAACTCCTTGGCATCTGGCTGAAAAAGCAAGTGTTTCTCTAACTGTCATTTCTCCAATATGAAGATCATATTGACTTATATAAGCTGATGTTCGTTGAGGGACAAATTCGTCCATTTCATGCCCATTGTATGTCACTCTTCCCGATACCTTTCGTAATGCATAAATGCAGTGTTTTCAGTTTCAATTCTTTTTACATAAAGTAGCTTGCATTACAGATACAATTTCAGATTAATGATATGTTAAATTCGACTCTTTTGGCTTACTTGTAAATCTGACCCAAGTTTTCCAGCCAAAGCCAAAAGTAGTGTTGTTTTCCCAGAGCTTGGTGGGCCTAACAGCAATGTCATTCTGTGGAATTCATCAGTGTTACTTCTCACATGCAAAAAGGAAAATAGCAATATACTTCCATACATTTGTATATTATAATATAATATATTGTCATACTTAAAAAATTTAACTACTTGTAGCATTGTACTTCTATTTTTTTTTTTTATAATAGACACATAAATAAAAATACTTTGTTATTGCTTGCATGTAGTCCTTACAAATTTGTTTGTTAATATAATAAAATAAGTTAGGTGAGTGCAAACACTCTATAGTACACTTTGACCAACTGTTTAGTTTTTGTAATTTACTTGTTTGGCCTATTATCAATAAAGCATAACCCAAATTACCCCATTTTAACAAATAAACAGGCTGTCATTAATTGTCTTTAAAATGTAACCATTACTGTACTAACTAACTTACCTGCCAGGCTTAACAATACCACTGACATCATGAAGGATTGGTAATGTTTTCTTTCTACTGGGAAGAAGATGCAAATAATTTAAGGATCCCTGTTTTGTAAGAAAAATAGAATCAGATTTTAGTTAAAAACTATAATTTTTGAGAAACTAAGACCGTTGTCATTAAAAAAAACTACAATTTTTACTCTAGTAAAAAAGGTGAAAAAAAAAAACTACAATTTTTGATTCTAGTTAAAAAGGTGGGACAGAGACCCGCTCTCTAATTATTGTTTCTGTACAAAAGGCATGAATGCCCTTACCGTCATCATCAGAAATAGCTTACAGAGCTTTCTAGGGCTACTTTTAGATCATCGAAATAGCCTAACTTTATAGGGCTAGTTTCGAGGATAAGGACAATCTCGTCTTTTGCACAAACAAGAAATTGTGAACAATCCTTATCCGACCTTTTTGGATGAGACAAAAATAAGTGACATCGATAACGGTACCAAGTACTACCCACCGGTACCCGGTATCAGTACCGGTAACAGTATTAGGTATGTACTACACCAGTATGGGTACTACAAGTACTGTAGTGTAGTACCCGGTATTGGTATTGGTACTGATACTGATATTGGTGTTGAGTTGTGAATTAGAGGTGAAAGAAGAAGCACCTCTAGGATGTTAACCAAGAAGTTGAATATAGTAGGTAAAGCTCTCCCACCAATATAAGCTTCCGCGTCAACATTCAAATGCTCAAACCGAACTTCAATAGTTGGAAGCCGAATTCCAACTCTGTATTCATCCAAGTCAAAACACCAACAAGTCAACAACCATAAAAAGAAAAAAAAAAAAAAACCCATTTAAAATTAATTACCGATCAATTCTTCCTCTAAGCTTCATCAAAAACTTCTCATTATCTTCTTCAGCTATCTTAACAAGCCTCTCCAACAGATTCATTCTGTCAACCAATCCAAGATTCTTAACATTAATCTCTTTCGGGCAGCCTTTTTCTTCGGTCAGTATGCCTCTTTGTAACCGAAGATTTGTGGGCAGTCTCTCAATAGCTGCCCATTTTAATGCTTCTTCATCGTCTTCTTCACGTGAAGATCTTGAAAAGACATCTCTACCACTGTTCCTCCATATGTTTGAACTGTTAGCTCTAAATCCTTCCCTACTCTCCATGATTATCACAGAAAGGCGAGAGAAATGAAAATTAGCGATTTATTCATCAACTGGGTTTTAAGTTTCTTCTCTTTTGTGCTTGTGGTTGATCTTTCTCTATTTTCTTTTTTCTTTTGCAGGAAACAATTAATATATATATACGTGGGAAGATCGTATACTTGTGTAGTATGTATAGCATTTTGGTTAAAGATAAAAAGGCGAAACTTGTATCGCTGTTGTGGAATAATGATGTAGCCAATGATATCGTGCCTACTTTAGGTGAGGTGTAATTTCACTTGGACTGGAATCAATCATTACTCCAGTAGTGATTATATTTTTCTACGTCATTCTGAACTCATTGTTTTTTCATCAACTACCTTCTTTTTTAATTTATTTTCTTTGCCGCGTGTATATAAATATATTCTTAAAATTATATATTTTGTTAATCGTCAATGAATGGATCTTATTTTGACCCCAATATTGTTGAATTAAGATTCGTGTTTGGTGAATGATTATGTTTGAATAGAAATTTTTTTTTATTGATTTTCTAATATTAGGGATGGTATTTTTTTAGAAAGTAATATAATTTATATTTATTTATTATGATATTATATTTTTGATTTTTTTATTAAATTATATATTTTTTAAAAACTCTAAATAATTAAAAGATATATATATATATATATATATATATATATATATATATATATATATATATATATATATATATATATATATATATATATTTTTTTTTTTATTACAGCTTAAGGTTTTAGCGTGTTATTCTTATAACTAGTTTATAACCCGTGAAAACCACGGTTATAAAATTAATTGAAATTTTATAGTAAACCTCAAAATTAATAACTAATTATTTTAAATAAATTATTAATTACGATATATTTATATTAGTTTTGTGAAATTATAATTGTTCATTTAAATAAATATATATAATTAATTTATAATATATATTAGACATTTTTTATTTGTAAATTAATGAAAACAATAATATAAAATTTAAAATGAAAAATAAATACATTGACAAATAACATCACATTAATTAGAAGGTCTAATAAATAAATAAATTTAAAATAAATAACTAATAAATTGACAAGTGACATTATATTAATTAAGATGTCTAATATAGTGACACATGACAAAATGACTACTCTTTTATTAGTATAGGGATTTTATTCCTATAAACAAAAATTCGCTAATTATAATTGACTTTTCGATAATTCTTTTTTTGTTTATTTTTATATATATGATGTCTTTTTAAAAAAAATTAACTTTTTTTTTCTAGTGCCTTAATATTTTACAAATTTGTTATCATTTATTAATTTTCCTTCTATTTCCTAAATTTGCCAAATACTTTTTGATCATCGTTTGAACGTCAAAAAAAGAGCCTAAGTTTTTTCATATAAAATAATTTGTGAAATTTGCATCTAAACCTCTATGGATATATTTTGGATCACTTTAAAAATGATGGACCTTTTCTCTTTTTCGGTTGATTTTTTTATTTAATTTTTTAATTTATTTAAGCTGTTACATATAAAATATTTTTCATTTCAGAATGTCAAACATATGCTCGTGCACTCATGCAAAAAGATGTTTGAACTCATTTTTGTGATGAATAATAATGAATTAGTGTGCATGCATGCCAGGGTGATGGTGTGTTCACTTTACTTTAGTTTTAAGCATGTCCTAATTATCCCTAGATTATATTAATATCATAGCTAAAAAGAAAGATAGGCATTATAACCTTTTAAATTTTTTAATAAAATTAAATAAATACTTGATGTTAATGGCCAACCACCATGCTTAATGGGTTTTCAATATTAAAATAAACAATGTATAAACAACAACCAACCAAGAACATAACATTTTTTATGAATAATAAAATGATGAGGGATTCCTACCCTCATGATTGTAATTAGAAAAACTTATTAAGGTATCCCAAGCTCATCATATCATCGTATCCATCATGAGGGAGCTTTGTAATTGGGTCGAATATGTAAATTACGACATAAATTAATGAAGCAAGTTGGGTTGATTCGCTCTTTATTTGTCTCACATTGATTCTAAATTATATATATATATATATATATATATATATATATATATATATATATATATATATATATATATATATATATATATATATATATATATATATATCAATAAAAAAATCATATAAGAGTATTATAATAATCTTTGCATAGTTAATTATGGTAGATCAACAACAATTCCTGATATCACGCAAGAAGCAAAGATAAATTTAGAAAATTTGCCATTTTCATTGCTCAGGACCACGATCAATCTAATATCCCTGACAATTTCTACTCAGGGTCCTGAGATTTAGGGTTTATTTTTCTATTTCAAAATCTTGGATTTTGATTGTAATTATATCTTGGATTTTCATCGTTCTTGTAGTCCACACGCAAAAAGAATTCAACGTCATTGCAGATTAGCAAAAGGCAACAAAAGACAAGCGATAGTCGATCATCTTGTCATTCAGGCTTCAGCAACTGCAATGTTGAATGGTTTAGGGTAGGTTTGATTACTCATTTGAATCATGAGTCATTACCGGTTTATAGTTTTATCAGGTAATCGATTATCATTCGTTATTCCGTTTTGATAGGTTATAATTGAATGTTGAACTTGAATCATTAAAGAAATAAAAAATTAGAATGTTGAATTTATCAGTTTATAAGAATCGCATTATAGTTATGACTTATGGAATCTAATTAAATGTTGTTTATCTAATTGAATGTTGAAATTCTATTGAAATCTCATTATCTGATTGAATGTTGAAAATTGTGATTATAATCTAAAATCTTAAAATTATTATATGATTGAATGTTGACATCAGTTTATATTCATGTTGAAATCTATTTGAATGACTTCATATTGAAATTCTGAAACAAATTTTTACAATGGCTCTTACTTTAATATCTCTCAAATTTGAAGTAAGAATTATAAATGGGCTCAATAGTATGTTGTTTAAAAAAGTATCATGTTCAAAATGTTTCATTTGAGTACCTTTTTTTTTTTTTGGTTTTTTTGATGTAAAACTTGTCAAACCGTTATGATTTTACTAGTTATCATTTGTTTCTAATGAGGTCATGGATGCTCATAGTTCCAGTTTATTTGTTTGCTTTACCAAATGAATGTTAATATAACTTGTTTGCTTTACCAAATGAATGTTATCCTTTGTTTCTAATAAGGTTATGGATGCTAATATAACCTTGGGCCAAGAAGGAGTACGCTGTGCGTACATAAGAGTATGCTAAGCGTACTAAGGTCCGTCTTAGTACGTTGGGCGTAAACTTGTGTACGCTGGGTGTACTAATGTTAGGATGAAATCTTAATATTTAGGGTTTGGGGGCTATATAAGCAACATTATGAGCACCTAACCTTCCCTTACCCAGCCTCCATTGCTTAGAGTCGTTTTCCCAAACCCTACCCATTTCCTTGAGTGTTTTAAGAGGAAGGTGTTACATCAAGGAGTTGGAGAAGAAGATCAAGCTTGTAGATCTGAAGTTGGGTTGTGCCCTAGAAGCTCTAGAAGTTCGGGAATTTCGGTGAGATAGCAGTCAGAGATTTTCAGTACTTTAACACTACTTGCGAGGTGGGTTATTCTCACTATACTCAAGGGTCTAAGGCACCAAGGCCGTCCCTTTTGGATTGTTATCCTGATATGTTATGCTAGTATGATCTGTTAGATCGGTATCCTGGTAGATAGGACTGTATATGCTATTATGATCTGTTAGATCAATATCCTGGTACATAGGATGTTATTATGCTGCTATGATCAGTTAGATCGGTTTATCTGTCTATAGACTGTTATGTGATTATTTGTTATATGTGCACATGTTTGATTGGTGGTTGAGGCTTATCTACTTTATGCAAAAGCCAATAGACTTGGGCATTCCAACATGTTGGTTGTAGGCCGTAAGTATTCTATCCCGAGGATGATTGGACTCATAGTACATGGGCATTCCAACCTGTTGGTTGTGGGCCTGTGGTATTCCATCCTGAGGATGATTGGACCCGTAGTATGTCGGCATTCCAACTGGATGGTTGAGGGCCTGGGGTATTCCAACCCAATGGTTGACTGGACCCATAGTATGTTGTTTATGATTATATGTGTATTGTTGTGTGTATGGGTATTTTGGGGGAACTCACTAAGCTCTCAGGCTTACAGTTTCAATTTATTATTTCAGGTACATCAGGGGACAATGGCAAGGCAAAGGCGTGAGCGTACCGCTCCTCACTTTTTATGACTTTGTTTATGGGAGACTCTGATATAGACTATTTTGAAAACAAATTTGTAATGACTGCTGCTTTTTAAATGTTTTAAAAAAGTTTAAATTTGGCATGATTTTTATGGGTGTTACAAGTTGGTATCAGAGCCTTGGTTTGAGTGAATTGGAAGTACACTCGTGTGAATCCAGTCTCAAATCAAGGAAAAGATTTTCAAAATGACTTTTCAAATGGTTTTCAAAATAATGATGGAGGATGCAAGTGTACGATCAGCCGGAGCCAATAAGTAGACCCCAAAATACCATACGGTTATTTGATATTGTGATATGTTAGAACAACAGGCTAGTACTAGGCTAGGGATCTTCAGGAATTGCATGATAGAATTGCCTGATTACATGATGCCTGCTAGCCTACGGTTTTCCTTATATGAGATTGACATCATTATTGTAGTTGCTTGTGTATGTATCATGTCTGTACATAATTAATATCTTATAGCCTGAGAATGTTTGGTTTGGCCTTATGTTCTGTTCTTGATTGATTGGGGGCTTAGGGTAGGATCCGATATTCGAAAGTCTATAGGGTCTAGCGTTATGTATGGCTAGCATACTAGTGTTGTAGGGTTGGTGGAAGTTTCATGGATGTGTGAGTTGTGAAAGGCGGGTAGGTCGATGTGAGACAGTTAGCTTTCCTCTAGGAGTGAGGATTGAGCGACCACCATATGAAAATATATTGTTAGGGTGTTGTGGTGATACTTTAGACAAATATGGGTAGGTATGGAAGGTAGTATGGGACCGTACTACTGAAAGCACATGACCCATACACGTAGCAAGGAAGTCACAATCCCTAGGGTTTAGTCGGGAGTTGGTTCCATATTATTTATGCAGATTATCTGATATCTTCTTGTTATATTTTTCAGTATGGTGGTTACGAGGCGTTTTGTGACTGGATTCGGATTGGGATCAGGATAGGGCGATTAGGAGGCCCCGACAGCGCCTGCGGTTGTTGGCCAGGAGGGGTATGAGCTAGTTTCTAAGCCTTAGGAAGTATATGAGCTAGTTTCTAAGCCTTAGGAAGGAAAATGACCAACTTAACTCACTTTAGGGTGTTTACGGTTTTGGGAGATCCCCAAACTGTAAACCCCTATATTTGATGGTCTTTGATGTTTTTCTACGTTTAAACATTATAAGGAAGGGTTTAAATATGTCAAGGATGGTTTAAACATCAAACTAGGGCTTAGATAAGGACTTAGGCACACTTTGGTGCCCTTTATGGTGTTTACGGCCCAAGAGCGTTCTTGGACCGTGAACACCTTCAATCTTGTGTTCTTGACATATTTTCTTGATGTTTAAATGTAGTACTAGCTTAAAATCACTCAAGGATAGAAGCACTTAGTATTGGAAGGCTTGATTTGTGCTAAAAGGCCAAGAACACTTAGTGTGTGTTCTTGGTGTTTTGGAAACTCTAAACAAAAACCGGAAATGAATGGATGAATATATGCACAAACACTAGATTAAGTGTTTTACTAACTTGAAAGGGTTAAAACACTTACAAGATTGAAGATTTGGAATTAAATCTTGGATGATACTTGAGAGAATATTTTTGGAGTTTACTCTTTTGATAAATGGGGAGTAAACACAAATGGGGAGTAAACTCATGTATAAGCATGAGTTTATGGATTTTTAGATGATTTGTCGACCCAAACATAAAAGTTTGGTCGGGAATTTCTAAGACGCGAAGTGTTTGCAGTTTTTAAAATTCAAAACCCGAGAGGGCACTTTCTTTCACCCATTCGTTTTAAAAATAATATTAAAATAACCAAACAAACTTTATATTTCTTAAAAATAAGAAGTAATGACATTGACTTATGATACGAAGTGGTTGACTTTTAGGGTTTGACTGAATGGAAATTTCGGGTTGTCACATCATCCCCCTGTTAAAGGGAATTTCATCCCGAAATTAGAATATAGATAAGGAAGTAGGTATGAATGATCGAGTCGTGAGGATGAAACTTGCTAATCGATTGGTTCTAGCGTTCCTAGGTGAAATCGGGTCCTCGGTTGGTATCCCAACGAACCTTCACTAACGGGCGCTGGCGTTGCTTTGTCCGCTTGACCTCTCGGTCGAGGGTCACTACGGTTCTAATACGAAGGCGAGAATCTCAACGAGTGGACTTACAAGAGTCCTAACGGAAAGGTACGGTTTCTAGGTCAAGATACGAAAAGTAAAATGTACGTTACCGAGTTCGCGGAGTAGGTCTAGTTTGTGCGAAGTATAGGACTGATTCTGGTAAGAATCCCGGAGGTCCTATCTATCTTGGATTTAGCTTTCCATGCTTTACAAAGCGTATTAAGCCGTTCCCAGAGTGAGACTTCCTAAAGAACTTGGTCTCTCACTTGGAATCTCCAAGGTTTCCTTTTCTTGTTTAACTTCCCAGTCAAGGGTCACTCCTTGCTGGGTCAAGGTCGAAAGGGTTTACGTAATTTGTAAGGAGTTCTGAATGAACCATGACAGTAGGTCTGTAAGACCTAGAATTTGGCGAATGACTGTCGGCGTCTCTGGTGTCGACAAATGCTCACCGGCTTTGACAAATTGAAAGAGTACTCAAAATTTCCCACACTACTAATAGTGTGTCATAGAAATTTGACTTTTCAATTTCCAAAACTCGTGCCTAGAGAACTTCGCTAAAAGTTCCACTGTAAGAAATTTTTCCATGGGTTTTCTTCTTACTATGAGGGTAGATAAGTAAGTCATTACATGGAGAAATGACGAACTGATCCAAGTAAGAAAGACGTAACCCTATTCATTCAGCTCATGAAAATTATTGGCGTATTGGTCCCATCCGAAAGGTATCACTATGGACTCGAAGTGTCCGCATCGAGTTCAGGAGATAGTCTTCCGGACATCTTTCCTTAACACTCGAACTGGTGATATTCGATCTCAGATCCATTCCTGGATGTAATTCTTTCCTTGCGTTTGTTCAACCATTTCATCTATGCGAGGCAGAGATAACGATTTCTATGAAAATCTTGATGGAGTCCTCGATATCCGAGGCACATATGATGCAATCCGTTGATCTCTGGGAGAATAAGACTGGGTTTCTCCAGGGTGAGAAGCCTAGTCTTCTAATTCTCTTTCTGTGTAGTTCGTTAAGTTGTTCGGGCTGTTCTTGTGTCTCCGTAGGTGTTTAGACTATAGGGCGATCTGTTTACAAGGGTCCTACTGGGTGCTAAGTTTGTTTACATGATGATGTGATTACTCATAGACTTAAGCAGTTCTCTGTCCTGAAGTTCATATTAGAATTCATACTTGGTTCACAATCACCATTTCGTGTATACGAGTCATATATAATTAAGATTTAAAAGGTAGTTGAATAACTGATTCTTCTTTAAGCTCACATCCCATCGGGGAAAAGAATTTAAAGTGGAATAATCAATTCTAAACCTGTAGAAACTTGATTATATATCACTCTTATGCATACATTCCTCAGTGATAGATCAACCGCATGAATCCCTGGATTAAACTTGACGTACTGCACGAGTGGTACTTCGGGGTTTCTTCTGAAAAAAGGGAACTATGAGGTACTCCTTGCATGAGTACTTCGGTGTTCTGGTATGACGGTTTCGCTAAAAGACGTTTACTGAAAAGGAGACGTACATATGAATCTATTTTTGTGAGGATCAAACTGAATCGAGTCGTATGATAATGTCGAAATCATACTGAAACTTAAAGACATTAGCTTTGAACATAAGACGTTTACAGACCAAACACAACCGTGCAACCATCAACAGAGTTACAATACTTTAGACTTACAACAAGACCATTGCTGCGAATAAGGTATACTACAAAAGACAAGTATACGCAGCACGAGGATCTCTATACTGACAGGATCTCGCAAAAAGTAAGACTCTAGTTGCACTTGTTCTGGGTAGTTTAGAGGTCTGTTACAACAACACCCCTAAATTACATAACGTGGTTCCAGAGCAGGTTCTCCCGCAGCTGTGATCCTGAGAATCCTCCCATCTGCGCCAGAGTTCCTTGATATAGGGCAATCCTCCTTGAAGTGCCCTATCTCTCCGCATTGGTGGCATGACTGGCTAGTACTAGCATTGGTGACGGGATTGCGGTGTTTAGCCAGTGTTATGTGGACACGAGTGCCTTCCTCGTTACTCCACTTTGAGAATTTCTTCCTAAATCGTTCGGCGTTATAACCACTCTTGTGTGTAGGGTTAGTCCCGATGGAAGGGACTTGAGTGATGGGTCATGCTAGTGCTCCACAGCCACGAGCATGGTGCCCTATCTTTAGGCAATTGCAACATTGCATCTCATGGCAAGCCCCATGATGATGGAAACTACACTTATCACACTTCGGGAGTTTTCCCTCGTATGACCTGCTCGGTATGGGAACGGCAGGGGTTTCCACTTGCTGCTGTTGTATAGCCAGCCTTTGGGATCTCTTGCGTTCTTTCCGGGCTTGACGCTTTCGTTTCTTGTTCTCTGCTTTTCGGCTTTGCGAGCCTGTGACTGTTACAGTTTGGCGACTTCCTGGGTGGATACCACGATTGGTAAATTCATTCCCATCAGTAGCATTGAATGGGCTGATAGCGCTACGGTGCGCAAGGACCGCGGTTACAGCAGCCACCACGGCAGCTGTAACTGCTATTTGAAAGGTAGCGGCGTTCATAGGAAAGGCGGAGGTTTCGTCGTTCGACTGATTGCTTCCGGATAACGACATGATTCTGTAACACGAGAGATAAGAATTTTGTGAGCGATTCTGGTTGACCCTTGATGTACTTAGATTGTTCGTGTAAAGAGTACGACTATGTTCTCATAAGTTTGACCTACATCCCTATGATGCAGTCCTAGTACGGAATGGAAGTATGTTCGTGAAGGTTTGACCTACATCTCTATGATGCAGTCTTAGTACTGAGTGGAGGTGTGTTTATGAAGGGTTGACCTACATCCCTATGATGCAGTCCTAGTGATGAGTGAAAGTAAGTTTGTAAAATGGTCTCAAGACGTTTGACGTTCGAGCCGAGGTACCGTGGGTTGGTGAATAACAAGATCCAACCACTGAAAGAGACTTGGAAATGTCTCCGGAGATAAATCACTATAGTCCAATGAATTGACTAAAGCTTGTTTCAGATAGGCTCCAATGAAAGTATGATAAGAGTACTTGAATGAAGGATGACACGGAAGTTAGCCGGCTGTCAATATCTTTGATATTCACGATGTAAAGATTTGGAGAAATGACCTTGTAAAGGTCTTACATCATATCCACATAGAAGGTAGTTCTTGACAGCTTAAAGACCTAACTAAAGTACTTACGGTACAAGATGATTTCATAGAAAATGCCACATCAGGCATAGACAGAAAAACATTCCTTTATAACAAGGAAAATAAAGTAAAACATTTATTACTGATGACGATAATCCCTTTGGTTAACTCTTAGTTCAGCCAGTTGACGTTCTACATCGAGTAGGTGTCTTTCGTACACCCTCTGTCGTACTCGGAGTTCTATGACTTCGGCTCGGGATTCAGCTAGTGCCTGTAGCAGGGTTTCATGGTTTCTCTCAGATCTCTCACGAGCATCTTCTAGACGAATGGTGCGGAGGGTATGCATTCTCGCATTGGTGACAACTTCAGTGATCTGATGTAGGGCTGTCCTGCCTTGAATCTCATTTCGGGCCACTCTGCGGACCAGGATTGGAAAGCTTCTGTCTGCCGAGCCCCCATTGCTCAGGTCATAAAAGTTTCGATCACCATCAAATGGCATGGGCTGATCTTGTCCTTGGCTCCATGTTTCCAAACATTCCACCCATGGAGGCATCGGACCATGAAAAGCCGGACGAGGGTTAGGAATTTGAAAGGGAGCTGCCTGGGGTAGATCGTCAACCTCGGGTTCGGAATTAGCATCATCTGAAAGGTCTTCATCATGGTGATCATTCACAGGGATAGGATGATCATTTTATGGCTCTTCTTCAAACCATCCAGCAATAACTTCATTCGGAAGGAACAGGTTGCCGTGGGGATGGAGTCCAGCCATGTTATCTACGCGAGATTTGGGGTAAGAAAATAATTATTAGACGAACTATCTAGATAATTATTTAGAAAATCTTCATCAGTTACATCGCTATTTGTGAAGTTCATACCAGTTATATGTAATCGAAACATGATAGGCCTTCGAATAAGTGACCTTAACTCCATATTCACACAGAATAGGGGTAAAGTAAAAATTTTCACAGATTCTAAGTCTATTACATCGTAATTACATATAGCCTTAGTGTATCCACTTAGCAACTATCAACTTAGTAATGAAGAATCCTGTTTTAATTCTCAAGTATAAAGTACTTATAGTAACACCAAATACTACTATAGTATTTTAAATTTTTAATGTTATGTTCTATTTTTCTCATTGTGGTAGGGTTGGTAAGATTTTAGCATTGTTGCAACCACATAATTAAACTTAGGCACATGCTAGTCAACTCTCGGATAATATAGGTGATCAGGCTATATCTTCCCAGTTTTGACAATATGTCTCTAAGCCCACTTGTGTTGCCCAACAATCATAATTCTTTTGTACTGTCCTAGTGACACTGATTTTAGTATGAATGCAGCATGTATACTTACTTAAATATTTTATTATTTAAAGTATAAACTCTGGGTCAGAGTATTTTTAATCCCTTATGTATTTATAGTTAGTATATCTTTTATGGGTTGATATACTTAATTCACTATAAACAATGCTATGATACCAATCTGTCACACCCCAAAACCAGGAACGGCGGAAACGTTCTGGGGCATAGGACGTCATGTACAGTATCACAACAAGGAAAAGTAGCAAACAAGCAACAACATCATCCATTGCATTAATAATAAAATTATTATACAAGTGTGTTCTGTCAAATTTTGATGAACACTAAAGCATAAATCAAAATGAAAGATGAATCTTCAACGAGCTCCATCTTCCCTAATCCTTGCATCGGTACCTGTCAATGATGACCTGAGGATACAAGTAATTTTGAAAGCGAGTATCAGCTTTAAAGCTAGTGAGATCATAAGTATTTTAGTATCTTAATTTATATGTAAATACTTGTATGTATTTGAAATGTAAGTATTTGTATGTATACGAATTGTAAGTATTGAAAATGTAAATGAATTGTAAGTATGAAAATGTATATGAATTGTAAGTATGAACATGTTTGTAAAACAACTGTAAACGTTTGAAAAACCCTAGAAATCCCTATGATTCCTATTAGTAACAAAAGGAGTCTTCTACCAAGACTTAACTGTTCTCATGTAGTCTTCTACCAAGACCCAACTGTTCTGAATGTATCTCTTATAGGAGTGTGTATTTTGCAAAGTCTGACTACCATTAATCAAAAAGATAGTTTCTACATTACTGTGCGTCGTGTGAATGTTCACGAAGTGAATGTAATGGGAAAATGGAATAGTACTATGGTGTAGCACTGAACTACAACCGTACCAATTACCTTAAGTCTAAGGTAATACTTCTAAGTACTGTAGTATTTGTAATAAATAAACGCATCGGTACTCAACTACCTTATTTGAGGGATAAGGTATAATGTGATGTCTAGATCCTAGACTATACGCTCCCCTATCAAAGGGATTTTGGGACCTACCCATGACCCTTGCATGTATGCAAGCCATGAGCATCCACATTACTATGATCATGTATACTCGATATAACGATCACAATTACGTTGTGATTCATCGGTATAGTTAGATCCTGAACTGGTTCCATGCTATAAAACCTAGTGACGTCTGTCCTATGTATATGTAAGTGTGATCATGTAAGTGATCATGTAGTTGTTCTCATGTAAGTGTGATCATGTAAGGGATCATGTAAACATATCTATGTAATAGTATAGCAATGTACTGTAATGTTCCACGTGTGCTAGCTGTAATGTGTGATCTCTCTCTCTATCTAGCATGTATAGTAATGTACTCGTTCTAGTATCGTTGTATATGTTCTTCTCTAGTATAGTTGTATATGTTCTTCTCTAGTATAGTTGTATATGTTCCTATCTAGTATAGTTGTATATGTTCCTCTCTAGTATTGTTGTATATGTTCTCATAGTAGTAAGTATTGACTCATGAATGAACTGACTCATAGTATGATATTGTGTTCTAGTAATAGTTCTAGTATCTTCCTAAACTACCCCTATGGTAGTTTACTAGTAATCTAACTGGTATGTATGGACATGGATGTATACCCTTGCTACCCAAGGGTATTGATTGAACTGGAAGAACCTTTATGACTATATATGTACACATGATATATAACTAATATTTAAACGACCTTCGGACGGGTACCCGATATCCCACCAGACCACATCTCAAGCGCGAAAAGGAAATAGGGTGGATAGCCTTCCTAAGTCTTTTAAACATTACTCATATAAATATACATATATAGGCATGCAATTTATAATATAAAAGCATAAAGTAAGTTTTGTAAAACCTTTGAACATAATTATTATCTTAAGAAAAGATCGACTTGATGTCAATCTATAAAACAATTTGAAGGCATGGGTTTGGTAAAACAGTTTAGTATAATGAAACATTTGTTTGAAACACAATTGTAAATAAGTTTGAAAGGTAATATACAGACTACAGAGTGAAATGTACAGTGTAATAAAGAGTTTAAAACATATAAAATGTTTATAAAAATCATTTGAAGAAAACTGTTTGGTAAAACGGCTGATGTGTAGTAAATCATTTGAATGTTACATATTAATCACATGTGATTGATATAATAACTAGCATAATTCTACTTATTAATCACATGTGATTGATATAATAACTAGTATGATTCTACTTGTATCCCCCCCCCCCCATAAAACATTTAAAAGTAGTTTAAAGCATTATTTAAGGGGTATGAACTCACCTGTAGTAAGTGGATCGGAAGGAAGTGTCGGATAAGTGCTTGGTGTCAAGTGAAGACTTAGACACGCACAAAGATCCTAATAACATATAAGGATATATGTATATACACAATTAGTCTTTAAACAACTAATAAACAAAGTTAAGACACTCTAGGACATGTTAAACACTTTATACAAGTGTTATACGTCTCAAGGGTTGCATTTAAGTGTTGTAGGGAAAGGCTAGTGTGTTTGGGGTTCAAGGGTAAACTCCCTTGGAGTTTACGGTTTTGATGGTCATGACACAAAGAGTTTACGACAGTGAACTCTAGAGTTTACGGTCGTAAACTCTAGTCCTAATGACTAGGCGTTGTTTGGTGGTTTAGCAAGCCTCTTGGAGCAATTCTACTAAGTGGTTTGGCCTTTGGAAGGGACTAGGGCAACAAAACACCTCCTTTGAGGAGTTTACGGCCTAATGGCATTTTCCTTTGGGTTCAAAACTGTAAACCCATATGGAGGAGTGTATAGCCATGTTTTCAAGTCCCTAACACAATTAAGGAAGTGTATGAGCTAGTTTCTAAGCCTTAGGAAAGAAAATGACCAACTTAACTCACTTTAGGGTGTTTACGGTTTTGGGAGATCCCCAAACCATAAACCCCTATATTTGATGATATTTGATGTTTTTCTAGGTTTAAACATTATAAGTAAGGGTTTAAATATGTCAAGGATGGTTTAAACATCAAACTAGGGCTTAGATAAGGACTTAGGCACACTTTGGTGCCCTTTATGGTGTTTACGGCCCAAGAGCATTCTTGGACCGTGAACACCTTCAATCTTGTGTTCTTGACATATTTTCTTGATGTTTAAATGTAGTACTAGCTTAAAATCACTCAAGGATAGAAGCACTTAGTATTGGAAGGCTTGATTTGTGCTAAAAGGCCAAGAACACTTAGTGTGTGTTCTTGGTGTTTTGGAAAATCTAAACAAAAACCGGAAATGAATGGATGAATAGATGCACAAACACTAGATTAAGTGTTTTACTAATTTGAAAGGGTTAAAACACTTACAAGATTGAAGATTTGGAATTAAATCTTGGATGATACTTGAGAGAATATTTTTGGAGTTTACTCTTTTGATAAATGGGGAGTAAACACAAATGGGGAGTAAACTCATGTATAAGCATGAGTTTATGGAATTTTGGATGATTTTTCGACCCAAACATAAAAGTTTGGTTGGGAATTTCTAAGGCGCAAAGTTTTTGCGGTTTTTAAAATTCAAAACCCGAGACGACACTTTCTTTCACCCGTTCGTTTTAAAAATAATATTAAAATAATCAAACAAACTTTATATTTCTTAAAAATAAGAAGTAATGACATTGACTTATGATACGAAGTGGTTGACTTTTAGGGTTTGACCGAATGGAAATTTCGGGTTGTCACAATTCATGAGTCTATACTAATACATTACATGTTACATGACCACGTTTACATATATATGCTTACATGAGTACATTTTCATAAATACGCTTACATGAATACGTTTACATAGATACGCTTACAGAGATACGTTTACATTGATACGTTTATAGAGATACGCTTACATGAACACGTCTACATTAATACGATTAATAGATACTATTACATAGGATCGGTTACAAACATTTCGGGACTTACCATTCCTATAACCTCTGTTAGCTACAGAGGTAAATGCATATCTACGGATGTCTACGGTTGATACCCTTATAGGTATACTTTAAGGGACTAACTATTCCTACACTCAGCTGTTAGCAACAGAGGTAAATGTACATCTTCGGATGACTACGGTTAATACTATACAATAATTCCTATGCCGTGTTTATCCTAGTACCAAAGGATAATATTTAAGTTATTAGTTCATTTCCTTTACTTTGTTATACATTCGCATAAACGACGAGGTAGACTAATACTTATATAATTATATTACTACCTTTATTTTGTGACACATTTACATAGTCGATGAGGTAGGCTATAGTTTTTATTTTGTGACACATTTACATAGTCGATGTAGGCTATAGTTTTATAAGAATAGTTAAACAGGGAAAAACCGTCACATTTACAGTGATGCATACTTTCAAAACAGTCGTGTAACAGCTCAAATTTTCAAATAAAATTTTCATTTAAAATAAAACATCATTATTCGACAAAAGAGTTTATTCCAAGTTTATTGCAAGAGTATAAATAATAAATCCTCAAGATCTTCAACAACGGCAGTGTGTACGTGTCACGCCGGCGCCTTCCCACGGTCATCGCTAGTACCTGAAAAACATAAATACAACTAGTAAGCATAAATGCTTAGTGAGTTCCCCAGTATACGACTTACCCACATACGCCTTCCGGCCCGGACCTTTCGGTCCACATAATATTGCCTTCCGGCCCGTAACATAATCGCCTTCCGGCCCATAACATATCGCCTTCCGGCCCGTATTACATTGCCTTCCGGCCCATAGTATTTTGCCTTCCGGCCCATAATAGTATAAAACATAACACATATAACATGTCACACATAACACATAAATCATACATCCTACCGTTCTTTCTACCACATAAAGTCTCGCCTTCCGGCCCGTATAAGCATACATCACATATAAGCATACATCACATATAAGGCATCTACCTCTCATAGCATAAATATAACACATACGACCTTCCGGTCATGCAGTCAAACCCTTCCGGGTGAAGTATAGTGAGAAGACTCACCTCGTAGTATGCAAGCTATAAACCCTTCGAGCTACTCGCACTCGATCTGCTAATCTGCAGGCTCCCTATAATACCATATACCTTTATTAATGATCTTATCAAACAAGACAACTGACCCTACTAAGTTACATACGGGTCAACGGTCAACTTGACCGGACTCGTCGAGTGCAAAGGCAACTCGGCGAGTCTAGACACCCCGACTCCACTCGCCGAGTCTAAAGAACGACTCGACGAGTTCCAGTAGGTCTTCAAGCTACTCGCCGAGTCTGAAGAACAACTCGGCGAGTCCTAGTAAATCTTCAAGCTACTCGCCGAGTCTGATCATTGGACTCGGCGAGTCCTCGCCATGCAATCAATCAACTGCCTCCTGTACTTCGCATGATTCCATAATATATAGATATGGGGCTTCCTGGACCTTCACATATACTATTTCAGGGGTTTAAACACTTGTAACAACACTATAATCTATCAAATCCTTAAATGGGTTTCCTAAACCCTAGATTCGCATACAACGTAAAAGCTACAGATATGATCCGAAGATTACCTGGAAACGTGTTCCCTGTGTCCCCAACCTTCAGAACTCGACCCCTTGAACCTCCTTTGATCACCACCTTGCCTCTCCTTGTCTAACAACTTCTTCAAGCTTCCACTAGCCCTCACCCTTGCTCCAGATGCCCACAGACTCCTAAGTTATCTTCAATCGGCCAAAAGACGAGACATGACGGCCCTAAAGACATTATATACGATTCAGAATCAAAACGGCTAGGGTTTCAGCTAAACAGCGTCGACTCGCCGAGTCCCTAATGGACTCGTCGAGTCCCGTCGCGAATCTGTGACTAAGGCCGTGGTCCTACTCGGCGAGTCAGGCACCAACTCGCCGAGTCCCCTCCTAAATATGCCCCAAAAATAATTTAAAGAAATACCTGAAATTCCGGGCTGTTACAAGTCGAGTCTTGGTAGAAGACTACTTTTATACTAGTAGGAAATATAGGATTTCCTAGGGTTTTCAAACGTTTACAATTACTTACAAACATTTTCCAACTTTTCTCCAAATGTTTACAAGTCTTTACTTTACAGTTTTTACAAATCAAAGACACATTAATACTTATGAATTCACCAGCTTTATTGCTGATACCCGCTTTCAAAATAACTTGTATTCTCAGGTCACAAATAGACAGGTACGACGACCACGTTTTGTGAAGACGGAGAAATCAAGACTCCTTTTTATTTTGATTAGTTATTATGTTGTCTGATACTATGAAAGAACACATTTGTAATTAAATTTATACTATCAATGCAATGGATGATGTTGTTGCTTGTTTACTACTTTACATTGTTGTGATACATTACATGATGTCCTCCGCCCCAGAACAATTCCGCCGTTCTCGGTTTTGGGGTGTGACACATTGGTATCAGAGCATTGTTTATAGCGAATTAAGTATATCAACCCATAAAAGATATACTAACTATAACTACAATGGGATTAAAAATACTCTGACCAAGAGTTTATACTTTTAAATAATAAAATATTTAATTAAGTATACGTGCCGGCATTCATACTTAAATCAGTGTCACAATGACAAGAACAAAAGTATTACGATTGTTGAATATCACAAGTAAGCTTGGGGATGTATGGTCACTCCTGGGAATGGCATAGCCTGATCAACTATGCTGGTCCGAGGAGTGATTAGCATATGCCCAAGAATGGTTGTGATGTGGCAACAAGTCTAAAAACTTACCAACACTACCACAATGAGAACATTATAACAGAACCTAAGTCTAAAATACTATAGGAGTATTTCGTGTTACTATAATTACTTACTTGAGAACTAAAAAGGATCTTCATTACTAAGTTGATGGTTGCTAAGTGGATATACTAAGGTTATATGTAACTAGGATGTCATAGACTTAGAATCTGTGAAATTCTGCTTTACCCCGGTTCCTTGTGAATTTGGAATTGAGTTCACTTATTCGAAAGCCTATCCTGTTTTGATTACATATAACTGGTATGCACTTTACAAATAATGATGTAACTAATGAAGATTTTCTAATAATTATCTAGATAGTTCGTCTAATAATTATTTCTTTACCCAAATTCTCGTGTAGATAACATGGCTGGACTCCATCCCCACGGCAACCCGTACTTCCCGAACAAAGGAAGTGCTGGATGGTTCAGAGAAGAACCAGAGAATGATCATCCACTTCCTTTTGAATGATCACCATGCTGAAGACCTTTCGGATGATGATAACTCCGAACTCGAGGATGAGAACCTACCCCCGATAGCTCCCAATTCAAACCCTAACCCTCGTCCAGCTCTTCATGGCCCGACGCCTCCTTGGGTAGAATGCTTGGAAACATGGAGCGAAGAGCAAGATCAACCTATGTTGTTTAATGGGTACCGAAGCTTCTACCACTCAAGCGAAGTAATCTCAGCAGACAGAGTTCTACAAATCCTAATCCGTAGAGTTGCCCGAAACGAAATTCAGGGCAGGACGACTTTCCAACGTATCGAAGAGGTTAATACCAATGCAAAAATGCATACCATTCGCACCAATTGCCTTGATCATGAGTGAGAGATCTGAGAGAAACCATGAAATCCTGCTACGAACACTAGCTGGAACTTGAACCGAAGTCATAGAGCTCTAAGTACGCTAGAGGGTGTACGAGAGATACCTGCTTGATATGAAACGTCAACTAACCGAACTAAGGGTTCACCATAGGGGTGACCGTCGCCAGTAGGAGATACCTTACTTCCTTCTTCGTTTTAAAGAACCATGTTCCTGTCTATGTTCTGTGTAGTACTTTCTTTGTGACTACCATGTACTGTAAGTACTTTTAGTTAAGTCTTTATGCTGTCAAGGACTTTTCTACTCCGAATATGATGTACGACCTACAACAAGGTCAATTTCCCCAAACCTATTACATCTTCAACATCGAATATATGAACTGTCGACTAACTTCCGTGTTACTCCTTGTTCAAATACCTTCATTTTACTACCATTGGAGTCTATCTGAAACCCCATCTAGTCAAGTTATTGGAATATGGTAATTTAACTCCAAAATCATTTTCAAGCCTCTTTTAAAGGTTGGATCATATTATCCACCAACCTATAATACCTCGGCTTGAACGACAGACGTTTAAAGACCATTATACAAACATACTTCTACCCTGAACTAGGACTGCATCATAGGGATGTAGGTCAAACTATCATGAACATACTTCTAATCTGTACTAGGACTGCATCATAGGGATGAAGGTCAACCCTTCAAGAACATGCTTCTACTCTTTACTTAAGCGATCGAAGTACATCGAGGTTCAACTATACTCACTCACAAATTCATTTTCTTTCCATGAAATAGAATCATGTTGCCAAAGAAAAACGATCAACCCATCAACCAAACACCAACTCTTCAGATTGATGCAGCTACCTTTCAAGCTGCAGTCTCGGCGGCCGTGTCAGCTGTTCTGACCCACCTTAATGTTAACAACGCGAATGTTAGCGGGATTGTTAACAAAAATTCCAATCCAAGTAACAATCAAATACCTCAACGAGCAACAAACTACCACGACACCTCGAATCCCAAGCCCAAGAATAACAAACGAAAGTTTTGGGCTAAAGCTAAAGGAAAATCACCCCAAAGGGCGAGCAAAAGACAACAACATGTGGCAACCTTCGCAGCCACGACATGTGTACCTCCTACTACCATCGCTTCTGGTATACCAATTGCCACTAACCTAGCCAGACAGTATGTTGGAAACCTACCAAACTGCAATAAGTGCAGCTTCCATCACCTAGGTAGTTGTCGCCTGTTACACTGCAAGACCTGCAACAAGAACGGACACACTACCCGCTTCTGCAAGACTCATATCCAACACATTACTTCAACCACCAATGTCAAAATTTTCTGGATATTCCATCTATGTGGCGTGATGGGACACTTCAAGAGGGACTGCCCAACAGAGAAGAATGACAGTGGAACAGGAGGAGTTTGACCTCAGAATGGAAAAAGGCAATGAAGGACCCGACTATAATAGGAGTTCACTTCCAATCGTTAGTCTTAAGTATGTTGTTAAACACGTTTAAAACTAGTGCAACTCGAGTCTTATCTTTTGTGAGATCCCGTTAGTAAAGGGGACCCTCGTGCTGCGTATACTTGCCTTTTGTAGTATACCATGTTCGCAGCAATAGTCTTATAGTAAAACTAAAGTACTGTAAATCTTTTAAAAGTTGCATTGTTGTTTTTTTTTTTTCTGTAACACCCTTATGATCAAATCTAATGCCTTTATTTCCATTTTAGTCTGATATCATCATATAGCTTGACTCAATTCGATCCTTATAATACCAGTTTCGTGCGCACATCTCTTTCTCCAAAATCGCCTTTCTAAGCGAAGCCGTCATTCCAGAAGTCCGAGGTACTCATGCATAGAGTCCCTCGTGTTTCTTATCCTTTCGAAGAAAAACTTAACAAACCTCCCCGAAGTACCACTCGTACAGCACGTCAAGTTCAATCCAAAGACCCATACTGTTGATCTATCGCTGAAGAATGTATACATAGGGGTGGTATATAGTCAAGGTTCTACAAGTTTAGAATTGATGATTCCACTTTAACTTCTTTTCCTCGTTGGGATGTGAGCTTAAAGAAGAATCATTTATTCGACTACCTTTCCAATCTTAATTATATATGACTCGTATACGCGAAACCGTAATTAATGAACCAGGTATGAGTTCTAATATGAACTTCAGGATGGAGACTGCTTAAGACTACGCATGATCATGCTGCCATGCGAATAAACTTAGAAGCCAAACACATGCCCTTCCCGTCGATCGGGACAAGAGGGACAGATGGAACAAAAGTACCTATTCTTTTCCTAAATTCATGAGTAATCATAATTACTTTTAGATCTTCACGACATCTAATCGACCACAAGGTTTTGACTTCATAATCAGTATGAATAGGAAAGGTCACTGCCTATACCTCAAGACAGCTTAAGACACAGGAAATTAACTATACAACACATGATCTTGAGTCAGGAGCATCGATAATTGCTCTGAAGATCTGGAGACACTACTTGTAGGGTACAAGGTGTACAAATTTCACAGTCCACAAAACATCCAACATACATTCGACCAAGAAGAGTTATCACACCAGTAAGACAAACGAAAGAAACAAAGTCGTTCCCTGATAGTGAAAGGTTTGCTGGAAGGCCATGCGAGGATATGACTTCACTTAGGAACGCAAAGATCAAATAAAACTTCTATCCGTAGCGTAGTATCAATTCTGCGTAAACTCTAATTTCGGGATGAAATTCCCTCTAACGGGGGGATGATGTGACAACCTGATATTTCGAGACAATGAAATGTAACACTAGTCAAATATAGGTAAAAATTTAACTTTCCTAAAATCTTATTTGGGTTAAATAAAGTGGTAGGAATCGTATCAGGTTTTTTTTGCATATAAAGAACACTAAAATCCGAGTTATAATGAAGAAGTTATGACCAATCTAAGATTTGCAGCGAAAATCGGTAACACTGATAGACGTAAAACGCGAAGTTTCAATACAATAATTTTTAGCCTTAGGTATCTAAATGAAAGTTTTAGATATCATTAAACCGTAAGCATACATAAAAGAACGTCCGAATCTGACTTCGTATGAGGAAGTTATGAGTTTTCGAAGTTTCAGACATAACAGTAGATAGCTAAAAACTTGAAATCGAGATCGAGCGGATTTTTGCCAACATGACCTAAACGAGAATTGAATATCTCATCAATGGTATTACAACGGTAAAAAGTCTGGCGAAAACAGACAGCGGACAAAGGAGTTATGAAATTTTAACGGACTTTTCCTGTCCCGGCCTATTAAAAATATAATATTAAAAATAAATTCAAAATTAGCCGACGGAGTCTAAACGAAAGTTGTAGATCGTAGTCTCACCTACGCGTGGATATAAAGAACGTCAAAAACGGAGTTCATATGAAGAAGATATGAATTTTTGAAGTTTACTAAATAATTAAAATATAAATTAAATTCAAAATCCGGTATTATCCGAAGGAGGAGTCATCGGACCAATCCAGGTTACGCCTAGCGTACCCTTGTACACCCCGCGTACTCGGATGCTCGGCCTCAGTTTTTCCACGTCGCTCTGATGCTTCGACCGAGGATGCGGTCATCCATGACGTCGCGTACGCCCAACGTACGCAAGGCTTTTAGCCTCTATAAGAAGGATGCGAGGGTGCCGGCCATATTTGCTCATTCCCTTCCTTTCTCGCGCCGAAGCTTTGCGTTTCAACCCTCGGAGCCATCCCAAAGTCCCGATTTTCATATCCAAGTTTGGAAGGAAGTTTTACGCTCCCGAGATTCCCGAGAATCTCGAGAGATCCGCTTTCTCGAGTAGAAGTTCTGCTCGGTCTTCGTCAAGCTTTCTTCGATCTATCAAGTGAGTTCATACCCCTATAAACTACACTTTTAAATGTTTTATAAATACTTTTATATGCTTTTAAGGGGGGGGGGGGGGATACAAGTAAAATACTCGATTATTATCGTGTGTTATATAATAAAGTTTCATTATACGCTTTTTATGAACGGAATCATATGTGATTTATAACTATTATAGGTAAACTTTCGTATGAAAAATATATCACGATAACATCATAACTTTTGAAATGAAAAGTGTTGTTTTATATATATATATATATATATATATATATATATATATATATATATATATACATAAATCAAACACTCTGCTTATACGGTATGTATATGTGTCCATCTTTGGTACTACAAACATACGATTAATTTGGCACGAAAAACATCAATCTTTTGCAATACTTGCTGTTAATAAATCAATCATATGAGATTTATAAATAGTATACAAATGGATTTACTACAGGTTTAGCAGTTTTACTAAACATATTACTTCAAATGACTTTCTTAAACGTTTTTACATGTTTAAAGCTCTTTATCAAACTGTCTTGCACACTGTAAGCTTCCTTTCAAACTCTATTACATAGGTGTTTTCAAACAGAGGTTTTCCGTATACTTAAACTGTCTTATCAAACAAAATACTTTCAATCGTTTTATAAACTGACATCAGGTCATCGTTTCTTATTATTAAACTTTTCAAAGGTTTTAGAAAACTTCTTTTACGCTTTTATATTGTCAAATGCATGCCCATATATGTATAGTTATATAAATAATGTTTAAAGGACTTAGGACGGTTAGCTTACTTTATTTCCTTTTCCTCGTTGGGATGTGGCCTTAGGGTATCGGTTGTGCGTCCGAATGTCGTCTAAATATTATTTATATATCATGTATACATATATAGGTATAAAGATTACATTAATCAGTTCAGTACCTTTGAGTAACAAAGGTATACTTCCGGTTATACTCGTACATTACTAGTAACTATAATAGGTATAGTTAGAAGATACTACTTGCAATTCCAGGTACAAGGAATCACACAAGAGTCAGTTCATTCATGAGTCTATACTAATACATTACATGTTACATGACCACGTTTACCTATATATATATATATATATATATATGCTTACATGAGTACATTTTCATAAATACACTTACATGGATACGTTTACATAGATACGCTTACAGAGATACGTTTACATTGATACGTTTATAGAGATACGCTTACATGAACACGTCTACATTAATACGATTAATAGATACTATTACATAGGATCGGTTACAAACATTTCGGGACTTACCATTCCTATAACCTCTGTTAGCTACAGAGGTAAATGCATATCTACGGATGTCTACGGTTGATACCCTTATAGGTATACTTTAAGGGACTAACTATTCCTACACTCAGCTGTTAGCAACAGAGGTAAATGTACATCTTCGGATGACTACGGTTAATACTATACGATAATTCCTATGCCGTGTTTATCCTAGTACCAAAGGATAATATTTACGTTATTAGTTCATTTCCTTTACTTTGTTATACATTCGCATAAACGACGAGGTAGACTAATACTTATATAATTATATTACTACCTTTATTTTGTGACACATTTACATAGTCGATGAGGTAGGCTATAGTTTTATAACAATAGTTAAACAGGGAAAAACCGTCACATTTATAGTGATGCATACTTTCAAAACAGTCGAGTCTTGGTAGAAGACTACTTTTATACTAGTAGGAAATATAGGATTTCCTAGGGTTTTCAAATGTTTACAATTACTTACAAACATTTTCCAACTTTTCTCCAAATGTTTACAAGTCTTTACTTTACAGTTTTTACAAATCAAAGACACATTAATACTTATGAATTCACCAGCTTTATTGCTGATACCCGCTTTCAAAATAACTTGTATTCTCAGGTCACAAATAGACAGGTACGACGACCACGTTTTGTGAAGACGGAGAAATCAAGACTCCTTTTTATTTTGATTAGTTATTATGTTGTCTGATACTATGAAAGAACACATTTGTAATTAAATTTATACTATTAATGCAATGGATGATGTTGTTGCTTGTTTACTACTTTACATTGTTAGGATACATTACATGACGTCCTCCGCCCTAGAACGTTTCCGCCGTTCTCGGTTTTGGGGTGTGACAGATGTGGCAAGCAAGGCCATCTAGCCATGGATTGCAGGCAGCAAACTCCGACTCCCGGAGTCAGACTTTGTTATCGTTGTGAGCAGGTGGGCCATATGAATGCCCAATGCCCTCTGCTAGCCGCCAAGCCGACGCAGGCTCCAACGCCGACTACATTGAGGATTGCGAATGGGAGGCCAGTTGAAGTAGAGCCTCTGAAGGCTCAGGGGCATGCCTTCTAGCTTACAACCAAGGAGGTCAGGGTAGCATCGAACGTGGTTACTGGTATGTTTCTATCCTCTATTTCTTTTATTATACCTACTATATGCTTATCTGTTGTACCTGTGATTAGGTACGTTTAGTGAACTCCTTGCCGAGTCGGTCGTTTGTATCTCAGACATTCAGTAGGGAGTTCAATGTGCCGGTAGGCGAGCTAGAGTGTTCATTGCGAGTCTCCATCGGCAACGAACATGGGGTTTCTGCTTCTTTGGTCTACTGAGGATGTGAGTTGAAGATCTTCGGGGTATCCTTTCCGATAGACTTGATTCCAATTCCCATGGGGGAGGTGTGCGTGATTGTGGGGATGGACTGACTTAGTTGTTTCGGTGCCATGATTGATTGCGAGGTTCAACAGGTGGTAGTTAGAACCCCAAGTGAGGGAGAACTGATTGTATATGGATAAGGAACCAGAGTGGGGTTAGGGTTTTGTTCAGCTGCCAGAGCTCGACAGTATATTCAGCACGGGTGTACGGGTTATGTAGTTGTAACGACCCAATTTTCACGTCCAAAAATTTTATTTTTGATTAAGTGATTTGCAAAACATTTGTAACAAAATATCATCCGATCATATCATTTAATAAAAACATGTCTCGTATCTGAAAACCGAATCGTAAAACATAATAATGTCAGAGTACAAATCCCAGAATAACTCATAGTGTGGAAAACAAAGAGTGTGTATATGATGTGCCGCTACCGCGCCAACTCCTTCCCCTTTGCTGAAGAGGTACCTGAAACCAAAACTGTAAACTGTAAGCACGAAGCTTAGTGAGTTCCCCCATCGTACCACATGACATACAATCTCATAGCATACATACTGCCGGGCAATTCTGGGGTGCCGAACCTACCCGGTACGACCATTCTGGGGTGCCGACCTACCTGTACGGCCATTCTAGGGTGCCGACTTACCCGTATCAAACCATTCTGGGGTGCGACCTACCCATGTCAAACCATTCTGGGGTGCTGACCTACGCGTCGGTCCTAATAGCCGATCCTTGGGGACTATTCCACCCCTACTGCTACTATCTCATATATCATAACATAAACATACTATTAGACATATCTGGGGTAGGGATGTCAACAGGACCAAACGGGAGCGGGAATAGCTGCCCCCGCTCCCGCCCCCGAAATCAATTGTTGCCCCCGCTCCCGGTCCCGCCCCCGGCTCCCCCGTTTACATAGCCCCCGGTCTCGCTCCCGGTTACCTCCATCACCCCCGGTCCCGCCCCCGTTCCCCCGGTTCCCCCACTTAAAATTCGTTTTTTTGCTAAACGACTACTTTGTGTTAGGCTAAAAATCTTGTTTTTAATAACTTTAAAAGTTTAAAACATAATCTTTTAGAAACTAAACAATTAAAAACTCAACATTACGAATTCAATATTACAAAACGACAATTCCATCAATCTTAAAAATATAAAATATGACAAATCCAATATTACAAATATAAAATACTTACATATCCAAAAATATATGATCAATTCACTACCTCTTCAATATCTATTAATTAAAAACGGGAAAGTGAAACCTAACCTACATTTAAATTAGAAAATCTATTTTGTATATGTATTTTATATTAAATATATATTTTTTACATAAATGTATAACCGGGGCCCCGCGGGAGTACGGGACGGGAGTACCAACTCCCGCTCCCAGTCCCAAAAATAAGCGGGGTTTAATTTTTCCCCCGCTCCCGCTCCCGGTTTTTTTAAAAATTTAGTCCCATACGGGATCGGGGTCCCACGGGAGCGGGGTTCCACGGGGGTTTTTGACATCCCTAATCTGGGGTGTCCGAACTACCCTTCGATCCTAACAACCGAACTTGGGGACTATTCCCCTCCTACTACCGCTATCACATATAACATATAATCGCATAATGTCAGACATATCTGGGGTGCCTGACCTACCCTTCGGTCCTAACAACCGAAATCTACTACTATCACATATAACATATCATGCCAACATATAACATATCAGGTAGCATCAAACCTAGATGATATCACAAAGACAATCATCTAACATACAACTCCTACTGGTGGGCCGATATTATGGCCGTAGACCCACCGCCACTGGAAGGTAACTCACCTCGTAGTAGCTGCTGATCTGTGCGGGAATCCTCTTACTGCTGCCGCTGCTGCTCCGTAAATCCTCCAACTATAATTCCCACAAAACACTTAGTCATGCACTGCTAACTGTTCTTAGGGTAAAATAACCATTTTACCCCTGACCAAATCAAAGACAAAGTCAACTTCTAGTTGACCCGACTCGCCGAGTTGGCTCTCCAACTCGCCGAGTCCCTATCCTTCCATTTGTCCTTATACCCGTCTCTACTCGTCGAGTTAGGCGATCACTCGATGAGTTTTCCTTCTAAATGAACATTGACTGAATCTTCATCCGACTCACCGAGTTGTATGAACAACTCGTCGAGTTCATCTTCAACTGATACACAGGTCCTGTCCTTGACTCGCCGAGTTGTATGAACAACTCATCGAGTTCATCTTCATCCTTAAGAAGATTGCCTTGGACTCGACGAGTCTGCTCATGCACTCGCCGAGTCCCATGAACTTCCGGAACAATGGCTTAGTCCAGAACGTTGGGTCACTCCCCGAGACCCCCTAAAACCTTTCCACACTCAACTGGGTCCTTATGACCCTCAAATGATATGGGATAGAAACCTTGGACTCGCCGAGTCTAAGAATGGACTCGTCGAGTTGGGCTTATTCTCTCACTAAATCTTCGATTTCTTATGTACAACCCTTGATCAAAAGATAAATCTATGTTTCTACAATCAATCTAGCTCGTAAAGTTACAACCTTTACGTGCTTGCATGGGACTTTGAGCTCAAAAGGCCCTAAAACAATCTCTTACAATGCATGGGGCCTTCTTTGAGTGCAAGAGCCACTCCTTTCTGCCTTGTAACCCCTCTAAGGGCCTAGATCTGAAACATCAACCCCTAACCATGCTTGCAATCATGGTTGGTGACCAAAATGGCTTAGAAAAGCCCTAGAACTCCACAAAATGGGATCTATTAAAAGAACAAACAAGGTATTCTGAAGACTGCAAATGATGCTCAAAATCAGATCCTTCTAGCCTCCTCTTGATCCTTCAAGCTTTTCCTTCCTTCCTTGGGTCACAAAAGCACCAAAATCACTCCAAATGCCTTAGATTGCTTCAATAATGGCTAGGGTCTGCTATGGGGGTCTTCTAGGAGCAAATGGGACGAAGGAGGCCGAGTTAAGGTGTTTAAATAGGGTGCAAACCCTCGGGTTAGGGTTTTTGTTCAGACAGGGCCTACTCACCGAGTCCGGGACCCGACTCGTTGAGTCCACTGCTTAAACCCCGCGTCTCATCCCGCTTCTTCTCGATGAATTGGTCCTTCAACTCGTCGAGTCCAAGGCCAAAATGCAAAAATATTAATAAAAGAATACGCACCAAGGACCAGGTGCTACACTAGCGTATGTGTTGGATATGCGGGCCAGGTATCAGATTTCAGTTTCAGAGGTTCCAGTAGTCAGGCAGTTTGCTGATGTATTTTCGGAGGAGTTACCAGGGATACCTCCAGAGAGGCAGGTCGAGTTTCGGATCGACCTGGTGCCGGGTGCGGCCCCTATCGCCAAGGCGTCGTACTGATTGGCGCTACCAAAGATGCAGGAGTTGTCATCACAACTGCAAGAACTACTGGGCAAGCAGTTCATTTGTCCAAGAAGTCCCCTGTGGGGAGCGCCGATACTCTTCGCCAGGAAGAAGGATGGTTCGCTCTGGATGTGCATTGATTATAGGGAGTTGAACAAGTTGACGATGAAGCATCATTATCCACTCCCGAGGATAGATGATCTCTTTGATCAGTTACATGGTGAATCTTGGTTTTCCAAGATAGACTTGAGGTTTGGGTATCATCAGGTCCGGGTCAGAGAGGAGGACGTGGTAAAGACCACGTTTCGCCCATGACATCCTAATAGGTTATGTGATATGTGAATTGTGTGTGTGAAGTGCTCTGGGGGAACTCACTAAGCTTCGTGCTTACATGTTTGTTTATGGTTTCAAGTATCATTGTTTTAGAAAGGAAAGGCTCTGATTGATCGCAGTGCACACACCTATGATTTCTGCAATGAATGATTTTGGGATGACCTTTGATAAATGTTTTACTTAATGATTATTTGAAATGTTTGAAATAAATGGTATCAATGTTTAGCTATATTAAAAATGAAATTTTTACCCTTGATTTTTGGGTCTTTAAAGTTACTTTAATATGAAATGCTTGACGTCGATGATTTTATCAATAATTTTTACGTTGCAATATAACTTTTGATTTTTGTGATGGAACATAGTCATGGAAAATTGCTAAATTTTGAAAATTATAGTTTAGAAATTTATTTATTTATTATATTTCACAATTAGCATTTAAACAATTACCTTTTTTTTAATGTAATTTTACATATTTCAAAAGCTTCCGGCTACTTTCGCGAAACACTCATATAACAAATAAAAGCTACAATTTTCAGCTTGTAGCTATCGACTTTACAACCTCCTAATTAAGCACTTAATCTTTTAAATCACAGGTTATGAGTAACCTTAGATCTGGTTCTTCTAAGTGATTTGGATCTTCTAAGTGACTTAATGGATAAAATTTCCAAATTTATCTATTTCAATGAACCACTTAAACTAAAACTCAAACACTAACTCTCTAGAATATCAAAACAGCCAAGAACTTGTGCACGGCTCAAAGGAAATCCATGCATACACCATTTTCTACTCTCAAATGGAGAGAAGACTACTAAATCCTTGACGTCGATGATTTTATCAATAATTTTTACGTTGCAATATAACTTTTGATTTTTGTGATGGAACATAGTCATGGAAAATTGATGTCGATGATGAAAATTATAGTATAGAAATTTATTTATTTATTAATTATGCTTCACAATTAGCATTTAAACAATTGCCTTTTTTAAAGTAATTTTACATATTTCAAAAGCTTTCAGTTACTTTCGCGAAACACTCATATAACAAATAAAAGCTATAAATTCCAGCTTCTAGCTATCGCCTTGACAACCTCCTAATTAAGCACTTAATCTCTTAAGTCATAGGTTACTCATAACCTGAGATTTGGTTCTTCTAAGTGACTTGGATATTCTAAGTGACGTAATGGATAAAGTTTCCAAATTTACGTAAATGTTCTCTCTATCTCCTTTATCATTTTTTCTTCTTCTTTGTCTGTGGCCATGGATAAGAAGCTTACTAGGTCAGAATCTAGGGTAGAAGATCCAATATTTTTCGGTTTCACTAATCTGGGTATATTGGCCCAAGATGAGAGTGAAACTTATAATTTTTTGAAAATTCGGATTAAATCACTTCAATCGGAGATAATTCCCCATGAGAATAATGTTTAAGGCTACTGATATTCAATTGAAGCCTAATCTCGTGTTTCGTTCTTGGATCTGTTTTTACAAGTTTCCCTTTTCCATCGTGGTTACCCATTTTTTTCATTATATTCCGCCATGCAAAACAAACTTCCTTTTCCATTCCAATAGAATAAACAATTCTATTCCTTTCTCAATTCTATCATACCAAAAACTACATGAAACTACTGTAAAGTCTGTAACATGCACAAAATTTATGTAGTGCAAATTGTTAAAACATTTGTCCTTCCCTTGATATAAATACATAAAAGCATGAATATTTTAGTTCTCTTGAGCCTTGATTCAAAGCTCAGTTAATCACCAGTATCAAACCACATCGAATTGTGTAAAAGAAATAATTTAAAATTTCTTTGTTGTGTCTTCTGGCGATCTTTTAAGAAATGAGCTGATGTTTGGACTTTATGGCTTTGATGATCCTTTTATTACCGTGTTTGAAAGTTAAATGCCTTGATAGAGTATGCAAAAATGAACCCAAATAGGACAGCAAATCCGATATTAATTAAAGCAACATACCCTAAAAAGTCATAGTCAAACCCAAAATAACTGCTGACAAACTCTGAAACCATTTGACCTGATTCTAGCTTCTCTTTCACATCTCCAAATTGGGAAACAACCAATCCGTATAGTGTCCAAGCAACAGGACATATGTAGTAATACCACCTCCACCATATGGGTATCCTCTGGGGTAAATAGGTAAAATGATGTTAGTATATTTGTAAAAGAAACTAGATAAAGGGTAAATTTGTCATTTCATCTTAAACAATCATTAGGATTTTTCAAAATAGGTTAGTATCGACAAAAGCCACCGCACTTTGTCTAAGACCACCACATAAAATTTTGAATTCTATAAAACGGTTGGAATTTGTGCTATTTAACCATTCTAATATGTATATTTTTTTTATGATTTAACCACTATAACTTCGATTTTTTTCCAAAAAAACCACCTTTAAGTAGAAATATATTCTTCCAATTGTTGTTTGCAACTCATTGCAAGAAAAAAAACTCATCGTGGTTGTTTTAAAAAAATAAACTCTCAGTGCTAAAACAAGAAAAAAAAATTCTTTTAGTGTTTAAAGAAAAAAAAACCGAAAGTACAGTGGTTTTATAGAATTTGGCCTTCAAAATGAAGACCAAAAATTTCGAAAGCCTTCATTTAGGACCGAATTGTAAAGCGAAAGTTTAGGTTCCAAAAGTGAAAAAAATATAAAACTTATGGGCTATTTTTGTAATTTACTCAAAAAACAATTCTATACTTACTGTCAATGGAACAATGAACCCGGAGAAAAGATTCCACAGTGCAAAAAAAGCAGATGCGATTATAGCAGCGATGTTGTGGTTAGGTGTGACTGCAACTGTCATCATCCCATAAAATGTGAAGTAGAGTAACGTGAAGTACATAAAGAAGAGCTGCCAAAAGAATTTCACTATTGTCCACTCGTATCCAATCATCGCGTATACAATAATCCCGTATACAATTGTTTGAACAAAAATATATGGTATCTCAATCATAACCTGCATAAAATAATTACATCTGTAAGTAACAGATATTTTTAAAACATCATTTATCCAGACAACACTTTACCTGTCCAAAAGCGTATGGAAAAGCTGAGTACATCCCAGCAGCTCTTTCCCTATAAAAAACCGTTCTTTCAATAGACACAACAGGCTGCACGGATACTGCATTTTGTACTCCAATATATGTTACAGCAGCATACATAGAACCCATCGCATTGAAAAGATCTTGTTGTTTTTCCCTATATCCAATAGTTTCTATAGTGAGAATCAAGCAAATTAAAATATATTTTTAATTCAAGGTTTCCCCCTTTTCGCCTCATCTTTCTTTTTACCTTTTCGACCCCATATCCCAAAAGATTGTCCCAAACATCAGCGCGATAAATGTTGTGAACAAAAACCTTACAGCAGTGTATGGTGGATTCCGCCAATATGACCAATGTTGTTTCCATAGACATGCTATACACTGTGTCCAAAAAGATTGGGAATATTGTGTTCGAAAGTGTATATCAGTGGAGCCAGGTGGCGGTTGGCTGTTTCTGTTTATCACTTCCTTATTTCTCCTAAATTAGTAACCAAAAGTCAACACCAAATGTCAAGAAAGTCAACATAAGAGTATAGATAGGTGGAATCACCCTACTTGTATAGATCTGATTTTTTGTATATTTCAGCAAAGTCAACACCTAAAGCTGATTCTTGTGCTTCTGAGGTCACCTCCAACATCCATGTTGCCGGATTGTAACCATCTTTAATTTTGTTCACTCCATCAATCTCCTAAAATCATGATTAGTTATTGATGTCATTTTTGAATAAAAGATATAGATGCTCCATTTGTTAAACAGTACATGATTGACATAGACTAAGTGGCTGTTTCTTTTTGACTTGATAGGAATATATATATATATATATATATATATATATATATATATATATATATATATATATATATATATATATAGAGAGAGAGAGAGAGAGAGAGAGAGAGGTTTTTTTGAGAACCAAAAGATTTGTGAGAACATGTGAACTCATTATCAACTCATTATTTTTCAACACGAAAAACACCAATCTTCTTCAAATGGTGCATCTAAGCCATATCTAGGCTAAAAAAAAAGATTTGACGATATTTTTTTGGTTTTCTTGTATGACTGCTGATGAGCATAATCAGCAGTTGTACGGACTGCTGATGAACACAATCAGCAGTCATATGGACTGCTGATGAGCACTATCCGCAGTCATATATACTGCTGATTGCTCATCAGCAGTCCATATGGCTGCTAATTGTGTACATCCGCAGTCCATATGACTGCTGATTATGCTCATCAGCGGTCCGTACAACTGTTGATTGTGTATACATGCAAATTTAGAAAATAAATAAAAAAATTGACAATTTTTTTTTTGAGCCTAAATATGGCTTAGACGCACTATTTGGAGAAGATTTGTATTTTTGGTATTGAAAAATGATGAGTTGATTATGAGTTCGCTAGTTCACACGCTTTTTTTTAGTTTTCACAATAACTCAGCCCTATGTATATAACCGTTTATTTTAACTTAATGCATGTAAAAGGGTAAAATGGTAATTTTACTCACATTCAGATTTCAAACGGTTCATTCGTTTTGTAAACGAAACAGTCTTTAAGACCAATGTCAATAGGACAAAATTGTAACTTTCAATGGGACATATCTCGTACATGTTAAAAAGACAATAATGCCCTTCGTAACTAGGGGCAGTTCCACTATGGTGCCCATAGTGGCCCTGGAAATCCCTGTTTTTTCGGACGCAATGTAAAAATTTTCGAATTTTTCATTTTTTCTACTATTTTGCCATTCCGTAAAAAAACAGATGCCACCGGTAACACCTACTACGAAATCTTGCGTCCTCCCTTGTTCGTAACCTATGAACAGACGTAGCTAGAAGGATTAAATACTGGTATGTACTCACCTCAAAGTACTTGATCAAATGACAAGAATGACGACCTAATGGACCAAAGTATATTTCTTCACCTCCTCGTTTTAAAAGAAGTAGCTGCAAGTTGAAAACTTAGTATTTAGTTTTTTCTTTCATCTTCAATTAGCTAAATGCAGAAAAATACCAGCGTACTTTCGTTTCTTCTTATTATAACACTTTGCTTTCATTTCTTTTCTTATTAAGGCGTTGTACTGCAAAAAATTTACTTAATTTTAACGTTGTACTTTAAGTTTTTCTTATTAGGGCATTATGCCATGAAAAATTTAGCCAATTATGGCAATGTAAAATACAACATTTATAACTGGTAGATTTCTCAAACTATAATGCTGTAATAGGGAGAAATGAATGCATGATGATATAATAAACAAACCAATAAAAATATGTTGTTATTTCTTGCATTCAACAGAAAACAAAACACTTTAAGTTTATATAATCAAAACATATACCTCATCAAAAGCATCAAAAATGTCAATGCTTGGCTGATGTATCGTACACACCACAGTTCGACCCGTGTCAACAGTGTTTCTAACTGTTCTCATGACTATAGCCGCCGCCCTTGCATCCAATCCAGATGTCGGCTCATCCATAAAAATTATGGACGGATTTGCCACTAACTCAACTGCAATTGTGAGTCTCTTTCTTTGTTCTGTTGAAAGCCCATTCACACCCGGCAAACCCACAAGCGCTTTGTTTAGTGGAGTTAGCTCCACAAGCTCCATCACCTCCTCAATAAACATCTGAAAATCATAAGATGTAAATAATAAAAGTTAATTATAAAATAAAAACATTCATCCGCATCTTGTACTTTGTCTCAATTAATTATTTTCACCTTTTTAGTTGGTGAATCAACTTCAGGAGGCAAGCGTAGCCATGCGGAATACTGTAGGGATTCGGATACAGTGACATGTGGGGAATGAATATCGGTTTGCTCACAGTATCCGGATATGCGAGCAAATGTTTCTTGTTTCTTTGGGTACCCGGATATACTGATCCTTCCCTCGGTATACCCACCCGTTTTACGACCCGCTAAGACGTCCATTAAAGTAGTCTTACCGGCACCACTAATCCCCATTAGAGCTGTGAGAACCCCCGGCCTAAAACTACCACTAACACCCTTCAACAATTCTAGCTTGTCTTCTGGAACCCCTTGAGCTTTCATTTCCTGCAACAACATCATATTTCATTAGTATGAGAATGATGGAATTTTTGGGTTTTAGGAAATGTGGATGGGAACACAACAACTTTTAGGGCTATTTTCTCGATGATGAGTGAGAATGACATTTACGTCTTTTACATAGATGGAATTCCGTATTTTTTTTTAATGAAAAAAATTGTGTTTTTTTTATCTCATTCCCATATTTTACACCATTTATTTTGTGTAAAATCACTCTAACCAAATCACTTCTTTCACTCAAATGGTGTTGGTGAATAGTAAAACACCAAATATGGTGTTACAGTTTCTTTTGTACGATTTGATCCTTCAACTTTGAAATTTATATTTATTTGGTGTTAGAATTTTACAATGATATTATGTGTGCCATATTTGTTATGTGTAGTATTATATCATATAGATTAAAATTGATTTATATGTTTCAAACTAATTTAAAAGATGTAAAACTTTTTAATAATTAAAATCAAAATTTAAATTTAAATAAAACACAAAATTGACATATAAGGGTATTTTTGAAAATCCATTTAAGTTAGAAAAAAAGGAATACACCCATCATGTTCTTTTTGGTCTTAGAAAAAATGTTAAAATGGGTAATTGTTTGATGTTCGATCAGTTTTGTTTTTTCATGTCATTTCATACATAGCAAATGGGGTGTAAGTTACCTGAGGCATATCCACTGAGTATCTGATTTCATCGAATGTGAGGGAAAGCGGAACAAAAGGTAGAACCATTCCACGCCTCTTTCTTTTTTCTGCTTCAATTATAGACGTTCCTACTCTTGTTGGCATTGACTTTGAGGATACACTTCTTGGAACTTCTTTTGTTTCTGCATATATTTATATTTTGTTTTTGTTGTGTTTTTTAAATGTTAACTTTACAAATCCAATGATCTATGATTAGTTGTTGATGACACACCTGATGAATCTCTCACTGATAATTCAATCGTGTCTCCTGTTTTTATAGCATTACGTGCAGCCAATTCTTCCTTAGATAGAACTGCCTGAGGCTTCCCTAAGGCTGCATTAGATATAAAGTGATAATTCATTATAGGAATAACTTTTTTACCTAGCTTTTTGGAGCTTACAATGATAATAATGGAGAATATAAGGTGTAATTTGAATGCTTACGATTTAGAAAAGTGAGAGCCAAGATGTTGAAGATATTGAAGACAAACATATATCCAAGTAAAGCACCTACAGAGATCCAATACCATTTTGGTTCAACGAAAAGTCCCCTAGACTTAAGGACAGCAACACCTAATGTTTCTGTAGAGTTTGGTAAAACCTGAACACAAAATAATGTATCTTATAAGCCTTATTTATTTCTTTTGTCTACTAAGTGTTGTCTGGATAAATGATGTTTAAAAATAACCAAGAAAATGACGGAACATTTGGGGAAATAGAAGACAAAAAAAAAACAAATGAGGGAAATTTTGTATAAGGTTGGAACTTAATGGGGAAAGCCTCACTTTTAAGTCGATATCTTAAGTCGATCTTTATACATTAAGTAAAAAAGAAACATTGTATGAACTCAAATAAGGGCTTACTTGTCTCCAATCCTTTCCAAGGAATTCATTGACAGCCATACCATTCTGCCCATACATTAAAGGTGAAATCCAGTAGCCCCATGCCCACCAGCTCTTTATATCATCTATAGGTGCAACAAGAAGATGAAGTTATACAAATTATATATATATATATATATATATATATATATATATATATATATATATATATATATATATATATATATATATATTACCTCGGGCCAAGACGAATCCACCCAACACAAGAAATGCAAGAAATGAGAATGAGCCAATTGTGTTGGCAATAATGATATTCCGTCCTAATGCTGCTATGAAACGAAATACTGCTGAAGCCATCTGGTTAATGCATATGAGCAGAAGCATTTGTTTGAAAAACCTGCAATATATATGTGCAATAAAGTAGATGATTATGTTGTGTTTCTTACACGAGGCATGACTAGACCGGACAAAAACCGACAAAACAGGATGAGACATGACAAGCTTTAAAAGCTAATTTTTTATAATGCAGATGAGGAGGACATTCACGTCTTTTCCATAGATGAGAGATCGAAAGGGAGTTCATGTCCCACCTTTTTGGTATGACAATAAGTTGCAAATTTTGTCCCATTGACAACACTCTAAATCTCTAGTACAAGGCCGTCGCTAGGACCTTGGTTCATTTAAATGACCATTTTGTCCCTTGGCCCACTGATATTTTTTTGATCAACTTTTTTAGGGACTAATTCCACAAGGAAACTTGCTCAAAAGGGCAATTTTTCCAAATTTATCGACGTACGAACCAAAACCCGGAAAAAATGCAAACCACAGGGACAATTTTTGCAGTTTTATCTTAAAAATAACAAACCATGATAATGTAGGAAATAGTTTGATTATAAACTAAAAAAAGATTACAAATTTTGTCCATGTGGTATACTCTTTCTTTTTCAAGGTTTCCTGCCCGAGCAAAATGGCCATTTAAAATCAACAATCAGACCAAAATCGTTTGGAAATATTGAGATACTAGGTGGGAGACCCGTGTACTACACGAGTTTTTTAAAAATAAAAGTTTTATATCAAGGTGTAAACATTAAATGTTTTTAATGTCTACTTCATTTCAAAGTTTAACAAAATATATTTTGTTATATCTCAATTTTGACAATATTGTTTTATATTATTTCATTATTTTAATTATGTAACAAAAAAATCATAATAAATGTTTTTAGTGGTAGAAAAACCAAACTATTTATTATTATATTCATTTTATGAAGAAAATATATTTACCTTAAATAATAAATGTTTTATTAACTATAGTGTTGATCTACACATTTAATATAATAAATACTTTACATATATAATAACATACATTGTGAAATTTAAGTAATTCAAAAACTCACATAATGACATGTGACAAAAATCTTGAGGAAATGATAAGTGCCAAAAACATTTTCATTTATTAGGGTAGATGGACCAAAATTTCATTCTGATTCTTTTCGGGACCAAAACCAAAAATATGTGATAAACTGAGGGGCCAAATTTAATTTACTCAACAAATCATTACCTTCCGGCATCTGGATCAAACCCTACGACATAATACGTCAAGATTACCCATATGGCAACTTCAAGAATTGTTACTGGGATCTTGAGGAACCATGTGGGTAGTGAGTATACCCATGCAGGATAGAAGAGAAGGTCTCGTTGCTTGTAGAACACAGGAAGTTTTATAATACTTAAACCAAGCTCAGAGAATCCATTGAAAGTAATTGTGAGTAACGTGAAAAACATAGCACCCATGTAAACTGTTCCATCCAATATTGTTTTTTTTGGCATCTCAGTTTGTAGGAATAGTGTCATTGTTGTTGTAGCCAAAAACGTAAGCTGAAAAGTTAACATGTAAAGTACTTAAGAGTAATGAACACTGTGTTTGTCCATGTGAAAAAAGATTTAAATGCCCTTATCATAAAAAATACCCCTAGAAAGCTTATCATGCTTGTTTATTTTTATTTAATTACTTACCTGTGTCATTTTGAATATATACACAAAGGAGTTTCTTTTCATAAGCAAGTATTCTCTAGATATGCAAGCTTTTAGCAATTCTTTTTTGCTAACACCATATTTTTTTGTAGTTAAAGCTGCAGGGTGACTCTTTGTTTTGTCAAATGCAACACCAAGTTCATCACCTAATTTTCTTCCCACATGAAACAACCGAAATGCTTCTGAGAATTCTTGCACTGTAACAAAACTGTAAGCTTCATTTTTTCTTATCCAGTATTGCTCTTGATCTTTCTTTGATGTTACCTGTAGCATGAAACTAGCATTAGCCAAAAGTTCAATAACTCCAAAATGAAATTTATCAAAATAAAGGAACTTGAGGCCCCGTTTGTTACACCAGACTGGGACTTAGATTGGTATTAGTAGGACAAAAATGTCAAATTTTTGTCCCCCCAAAAGGTGGATGGAAGTCACCATTCGTCTATCTTCTATGCAAAAGACGTAAATGCCCTCGGTTTATGTTAATGGGACAAACATGCAATTTTTTTTGTCCCACCCTAAAAAGGTGGTACAAGGTAGGAAAGGGTTTCACTCTCGATCTTTAGTCTATGCAAAACACATGAATTCCCTACTCAACTTCCTCTTATAGCCCAAATGTCAAGGGGACAAAAAATTGCATTTTTTTTTCTGTCCCACTCAGATAGGTGGAACAGGGTTGGACATGGACTCGTTCTCGATTTTTCATATATGAAAAAGACGTGAATACCCTCCTCATCCTCATCATAAAAAACAGCCCTAGAGAGCTTGTTTAGTCCCTTCTAGTCCAGTCCAATGAGACTAGGGCTAATGTCAATACCCACAAAGGTGGAACAAGGCGGGAGAGGGAGATTGCTTTTGATCTTTCATCGGTGCAAAAGACATGAATGCCCTTCTCATACTTGTAATTTAAAGTATCCATGAAAAGCTTGTCTAGTCTAGTCTAGTCTAATCCTGTTCAGTGTAACAAATGCAGCCTAAGAGCTAATATTACTTCTTGTAAAAAATCGGCAACTGCTTTTCTCTCAGGACATTTGAAACCCATGTACTCAAAGAACTCAAGCACATTTTCTCTAGGACCTTGATACACGACTTGTCCATCTGCTAAAAGTATGACATCATCAAATAGGTCATAGGTTTCAGGTGCAGGTTGAAGGAGTGAGATGACAGAAGTTCCTTCAAGTATGTGAATTGATTGCTTAATTGAATTCACTATTTGGAAAGTGGTTGAACTGTCTAAACCCGTTGAGATCTCATCCATTAGCAACACTCTTGATGGCCCCACCATCATTTCGCCTGTTGTGACTCGCTTTTTTTGTCCCCCTGAAATGCCCCTAAACATTTCATCTCCTACTACAGTGTCTGCACACACTTCAAGACCTAAAATCTGCATATGTGAACATAAATATCGGAGCATTAGTTGTGTTTTCTCACAAACTCACTTGTATTCGATACATTTTTAACATAACATATATCAATGGGACAAAAATTGCAACTTTTAGGAACTCTTTTTCGGTCTCTTGTATCCCTGAAAAGCTTGTCTTATTCATGTCGTGTGTAACAAATGTAGTATTCTTGAGCTATTACCTTGATAACATACTCGGTGACAACACTTGCCTCTTGTCCTTCTAGTGATGATGCCTACAGAATTGATCAAGAAATATTGAAGATTAGATCAGGAAGCAGTGCATATAGTTCTTATGATGTTAGTACTTATAACTAGAGGGTGTAATTTCAAATATTTATGTCAAAATAAATTATATTTTATTGCTTATTAATGGGTCAAATGGATCATATCAGAAAACAGCTAAAAGAGAATGGATATTAACTTCAAGTTTGAATCATCTTAAGGGAGATATACAACAAAAAAGAGAGAAAAAAAACCATCATACTTAATGATTATCTACTAAACTATTGTTAATGGTGATTGAACCATTATACTTTTCCTCGCCATTTAGAGTTAAGAGGTTTAAGCACTAGAAAATAGAGTTAAGAGGCTAAATCAATAAAATGATGATGCTTTTCTGTATTTTCCACTTACCTTCATGTAGATGTCAAGATCAGGATCAGGCTTGATGTTTGCTTCCTTTTCTCTCCTTGACAATTCTGCCAACATTTCTAAAAAAAAACAATCTTCTTTTACACAACATGTTTATTTGGCCCCATTTTACACAAAACAGGACAACTTATATACTGTGTGTGGGGTCCATTGGAGGGAGACTGATGTCAACGGGACAAAAATTACAATATATTATTACTAACCATAATTTGCTCCAACTCCTTGGCATCTGGCTGAAAAAGCAAGTGTTTCTCTAACTGTCATTTCTCCAATATGAAGATCATATTGACTTATATAAGCAGATGTTCGTTGAGGGACAAATTCGTCCATTTCATGCCCATTGTATGTCACTCTTCCCGATACCTTTTGTAATGCATAAATGCAGTGTTTTCAGTTTCAAATTTCTTACATAAAGTAGCTTGCATTACAAATACAATTTCAGATTAAATTAAACTCTTTTGGCTTACTTGTAAATCTGACCCAAGTTTTCCAGCCAAAGCCAAAAGTAGTGTTGTTTTACCAGAGCTTGGTGGGCCTAACAGCAATGTCATTCTGTGGAATTCATCAGTGTTACTTCTCACATGCAAAAAGGAAAATAGCAATATACTTCCATACATTTGTATATTATAATATATTGTCATACTTAAAAAATTTAACTACTTGTAGCATTATACTTCTATTTTTCTAATGTAAAACGCCTTAATAAGAAAAAAACGTGCTTCTAGCATGAAGAAATAAGATGCTATAATAGCCAAATATATAAAAGTATGTTTCTTGAATTTAGCCCTTACAAAAAGTGTTTATGAATATAATAATATAAAATAAGTTGCAAACACTCTATAGTACACTTTCAGCAACTGTTTAGTTTTTTGTAATTTACTTGTTTGACCTATTATCAATAAAACATATCCCCAATTACCCGTTTTTAGCATATAAACAGGTTGACATTGTCTTTAAAATGCAACCACTGCTGTACTAACTTACCTGCCAGGCTTAATAATACCACTGACATCATGAAGGATTGGTAATGTTTTCTTTCTGCTGGGGAGAAGATGTAAATAATTTAAGGATCCCTGTGTTTGTAAGTAAGAGAGAATCAAAATTTAGTTATATATTGCTATTCAAAAAACATGGTCTTTGAGAAACTAAGACTGTTGTCATTGAGCAAAAAACCACTACAATTTTTTGTTCAGAGTTTAAAAGGTGGGACAAAGACTCGCTCTCTAACTCTTGTTTGTGCAAAAGAGATGTGATTGCCTTATCATCATCATCAAAAATAGCCTACAAAGCTTTCTATTGCTATTTTTTGATCGTCGAACAAGACAAGTTTTATAGGACTATTTCCAATGACGAGAATAAGGACATTCTTGTCTTTTGCATAAAAGTGAAATCAAGAACAGTCCATATATGGCATTTTTGGATGAGAGAAAATATACTGACATCGGTTATGGTACATGGTATTACCCGGGTATAAGTACTGGGTTCTACCCACCGGTATCATAACTTGATGTCCCGATACCCAGGGGCGGACCTAGGGGTGGTCTACGGTGGCACCGGCAACCCCTAAATTATCCGGCCGTAGTGGAAAATTTTTCGAAAATTTTATTTTTTCTACTACGTCCGCCCCTGCCGATACCCGTTACCGGGTAGTACCGACCGGTATACCGACAGGTAGTACCGATCGATATTGATATACCGAGTACCATACCGATACAGGGTACCCTGTATCGGTACTGATATACCGAGTACCATACCGATACAGGTACACCAGTGTACCGTGTATCGGTGTGGTCATGTAGAGTTGAGAGGTGAAAGAAAGAAGAACCTCTAGGATGTTAACCAAGAAGTTATATATAGTAGGTAAAGCTCTGCCACCAATATAAGCTTCCGCGACGACATTCAGATGCTCAAACCGAACCTCAATAGTAGGAAGCCGAAGTCCAACTCTGAAAGAAAAACAATTAAAAAAATTAAAAAACCACCACCAAAAAAAAAAAGCAATTAAAAAAAGTCATTCAAAATTAATTACCGATCAATTCTTTCTCTAAGCTTCATCAAAAACTTTTCATTATCTTCCTCAGCTATCTTAACCAGCCTCTCCAACAGCTTCATTCTGTCAACCAATCCAAGATTCTTAACATTAATCTCTTTCCGGCAGCCTTTTTCTTCGGTCAGTATGCCTCTTTGTAACCGAAGATTTGTGGGCAGTCTCTCGATGGCTGCCCATTGTAATGCTTCTTCATCGTCTTCTTCACGTGAAGATCTTGAAAAGAAATCTCTTCCACTGTTCCTCCATATGTTTGAACTGTTAACTCGTAATCCCTCCCTACCCTCCATGATAATTATTATTAGCACATAGGTTTTAAGTTTTTCTCTTTTGTGCTTGAGCTTCACTATTTCTTTTTTCTTTTGCAGGAACCAAACATGGGAGCTGCTATACCCCCCTATGGGGGGGATGTAGTCAATTAATTCTCATCACAAACGTCACTATGATCTTTTGGATCTATTCTTTCTATTTTTATTATATTTATTTAAATAAACCTAAAATATAAAAACCCGGTCATTTTAGTCAAGGTAAAAAATGTCCAAACCATTTACTAGGTAGAGACGTATTCACATCCGGAGCACGTGCATGGAACATAATATAAACTCGAATAAATAATCATACTCGGCGAATGTCCATAGAATATCATTTAAATATCATTTAAATGAGTTTTCTTTTTCTTTTTTTTCATTTATTTTGTTTTTTTTTTTTACTTTTTTTTAATTATTTTTTTTTATTTTTCGTTAAAGAAAATTCATTTTTTTCTTTCATAGATAAATGCTCGGTTTTAATGTTTATATATATATATATATATTTTCGTTTTTTGTATTTTTTTGTTTTTTTAAATTATTAGTTTTTTTTTTTTTTTTTTGGTATTTTTTAATATCTTTACTACATCTTTGAAGATAGTAGGGTTTTTTCTTTTTTCTTATTTTTTTTTCTTTTTTGAATTTATTTATTTATTTTTTTTGATTTTTTAAACTAAATACCAGTTTGAATTTTTAATGTTTAACAATTATAAAATTTTAAATAAGAAGAATATTAAGTATCAAAATTTTTTCCATTCATATATATTTTTTTAAATCATATTATTTTTAGATCATTAAATTTTGAATCATAACGATATTATACATCATAAATTTTTGGATCATATTAATTTGGATCAAAATACATTAAATTAAATAAAACTTTTAATCAATACAATATTTGGATCATTATAATTTTTAAACCATTTTTTTTAAACCTAAAAAATATAATAATTAAGGATCATTAAATATTTGAATCAAAATATTTTTAGATCATAACAATATAAAAATCATAAACATATCGAATCAAAAATATTTTTGACTCATAAATATTTTGAATAATCTTTTTTTTTGCATCATATTATGTTCATTTTTTTTAAAAACTTTTAATCTTATAAAATCAAGTTTGGTATCTAAAACACCTTATTTTTAATTTTTTTTTTATAAAGTCATTAGATTAGTAAGTAGAAGTATTGCTTAAATTTTTATAATTTCTACAGAACTTGTTTTCTATATTTTTAAATATAAAAAATAATAAAAATATTTTTTTTTTCAAAATTTCATGATTGTGCTCATTCTGTAGTGAATTAATTTTAAGAACTTTGGTTTTTTCAGATTATTTTTTTCAAAGAAGAAAAAAATTATGGCAAAAAAACTAAACGGGGTGAAAAAAAAAAAAAAAAAGCTTACCAGCCAATAACGGCTAGACACTTGTCATGCTGGGTGGGAGCACGTAACTCCTAGAGAGGCCACATGGCCGAATTTTCCTTTTCCTTTTTTTCTTATAATCTTTTTGCTTTTGTTACTTGTATACTCAAAACAATTAATATATATATATATATATATATATATATATATATATATATATATATATATATATATATATATATATATATATACCCTTTCTTTTTTAATGTATTAAAGCTATCAAGTAAAAAAACATCATCTTAATTGGTAAGCTACATCCAAACACATTTTAGAAAACTAAATAAATTTAATTGATAAAAAACAGCTAAATTGTACAAGTAGCATATATAATGTTTTAAGAATCGGTTTTTTAGTTGAACCGTATGGTGATCCGTTCTCGGTTCAACCGGTTCGACCGCCGGGTCAACCGGTTTCTTTTTTTTTTTTTTTTTTTTTCTACACATACATACATATATAAATCATGAATTTGACGTTTATAAGTTCAAACATTAAAAATACACATAAAAATAAGTTATAGATCAATCCAAATACATTAAAATTACATATAATCATAAGTTTTAGTGTTTTACATCAATCCATATATGTCTAAAGAAAATAAAGTATAATCTCGAAACAAAATATAGTTTTAGATGAATATAAACACATTAAATAACTTTATATCATTTATCATATGTTTTTATTTAAAAAATAAATAAATAGACTTGAAAAAAATCACCAAAGTTTATTATGCAAATAATTATTTTTCATGTGTTTTTATTCGGTTTAACCAGTTCAACTGGTTTATTTTGACCGGTTCAACCGAGTTTTTATAAAAACCATCTGGTTAAATCGGATACAAAAATCAACCTAAAACTAATGATAGTTGAACCGTTTTCTCCTCCGGTTTTTGTTCAACCCGGTTCAAACCAATTTTTAAAACATTGATTATGATTATAAAGTAGTTTTTTTTTAACGCCTTAATATTTTACAAAGCTGTTGTCATTGTTTTCCTACTATTTCCTAAATTTGTCCAAATATTTTTGAATATGGTTTCAACTTTCAATGTCGAAAAAGAAGCCTAAAGTTTTTTCAAATAAAAGAAATTGGGAAATTTGCGTCTATGCCTCTACGGATATATTTTGGATCTCTTTAAACTTGATGGACCTTTTCTCCTTTTTGGTTGATTTTTTATTTGATTAATTAATTTAAGCTGTTACATATAAAGTATTAGTCATTTCAGAAATTAGAATATCAAATGTATGCTCATGAACTCATGCAAAAAGATGTTGAACTCATTTTTTGTGATGAATATTAATTTGTGTGCATGCCTGCCATGGCGATGGTGTGTTCACTTTACTTGAGTTTTATAAGCATATTCTAGTTGTCTCAGTCATTTATATTAATAATATCATAGTTAAAAAGATAGATAGGCATTCTAATTAATACATTTTTAATTTTTAATAAAAGCAAAATACTTTATGATAATGGCCAACCACCATGCTTACTGTGTTTTCAATATAAAAAAATGATAACCATTTATTATGGTAATCTAATTTTTAATTTTGTTTATATTTAGCTTGAATGTTTTTCGTATTTGATTTACTAATAAATATTTTAAAATTGTTCATATAATAACTTTATTGTAATATTTTCTTTGACATATATCATAATATTGTCCGTTTTGGATGCCGACACAAAAACTTCTCAGGTGTCACCTATTTTAGAATTGCTCTCGTCTAGACATGCTTAACTGGAGAGTTCTTATGAGATCTTTTGTCCTCATGGCTTTAAAGCGAGTTGGGACAAAGAATATATCTACAACCCTCATAACGAATGTTTAGTTCTCATTTTCAGCTAATGTTAGATCAGGTGCAGGTAGCCACCCACTTTCAACCCCCATTATAGGGTTCGGTGTTCCTGTCTAACACATCGTCTCGTGCCTTGACTCTGATACCATTTGTATGATCGATAAGATTTTAGAAGATAGAAATAATGTTTGAATACAAGAAATTGAATGAATACAAATAAGTTAATATGATATGATTTTTGATTGGAGAGTAAGAAACTCGATTACTAAATGAGGCCTCTCAAAAGATACTCTGTCTTTCTAACTAACATCCTTTATAAATAGGACACTACAAGGGAGTCAGTTATGCAATAACCAATCAGGTCATGACACCTAAGTTAAGATAGGCCGTCAATACAACTAAGTAAAGAATACCGTGAAGCATAGTAACAAACTACGAAACAAAAATTGCATTCGCATTTACAAGCTGAAGACTATAAAATACATCACTGCAAAATCTTTCGCGAACAGACTCAAACATAACACCTATGAAATGCGAGACCTGACAATCTCCCCCTTTGTGTTGAGTCGCGAAAGTAGTCTTCACTTGACTTGTTGAAAAATTTGAGGAGCAATACCAAGAACAACAATACGAACTGTCATCCACCATCGCAACATGTCGGAAATACATTTGATATCGTTCTTGGAGTTCATCTTGCACATTTAAGCTTTGAAAAGCATACCACTAAGAACTTCTTTTCTGTAGCAGTGTTTATCTTGTAGAAACATCATGTTGTTCTTTAGTTCCCTGTTCTCATGAACTTTATAAACTATTCCACAAGGTTCTTTCTAAATATAATTGTATTGCATATGGTCAAGATTATTTGGTTGCTTACTAGGCCCAACACTTGTATTCTTCTAAAAGTAACTGGCTACTTCAACATCCATTTTACACAGCTCCTAAAAGTAAAATATTATCATCCTTTTCACATGTTGAAGTTGAGTTGCATACTTCATCTTTTCTTTGGAAAAGATATTGAACAAAATAATCCAATCATATGGATTCATCAAGGGAAAATCAACCAAGGAGAATAAAAAAATTTCATTGTTTCTACCTCTCAATGCTTTTAATTTGTAATTCACAAATTCATCTACTTCCACAAATTTACATTCTTTTATAGCTAAAATTTTCTTTAAGCTCCATACTTTGTATTATGGCTTTGATTGTGAAGCATAAAACTTGAAAAGCTTCTTGTTCAAGTTAATACTAGTTAAAGGAACAACAATAGTGTTTGGGAAAATTCTGAACATGAAATCCTTCCCAACCCTTAGTAAATCCAATTGACAATCAGTCTTGTTATGCACAACAAAAAAGACATTAGATTAAGCCAGTATTGTCTACATTCTTGACGGCTTCATTCATAATTATACTCACAGTCCACTGAGGCCTAATGCCTTCAACATTTCCTCATCCGTTGCTTTTTCATGTTTCTATGCCTCTTGTTGATCCAATTCAATATGAGTTTGTTTCATTCTTTCAATCTCTTCATCTCGCTTCTTTTGAGCTTCTTCATCATTAGGATCAACTTCTGGTCGAGTAACAATTGTTATAGTACCAGATCCATAAGTAATACTTTGAACATTTGGAATCATAGTAGTAATTCCTTATGATTTTGTTTTTAATGGATGATTACCAAGAACAATCTTTCTCATAGTCTCATGCTTTTTCTACATATTAGGTACTTATTGCGAATAAGCATCGCTATTCATAACACCACTATCAGAAGGTAAGAGTTTGTCAAATAGAAGTTTAAGGTTCGCATCAAAAGCTTTGAAATATAATCAACATAAGGAGCATCCTTCTGTTCTGCTATTTTCATAAGCCTTTGATTAATTTCAAAAAATTATGCCCTTGCTAAGAAGTAGTTCATCTTCTTTCTTGACCAGTTCATTCCTTACAACTACCAATTCTTCCTTAAGCAAAATAATCTTAGTATCTTTACGCGTAATGATATCAGCCATTTTGGCTTTAGTACAATAATGCAAAACAAAATTATTAACACCATCATTCAAATTTTGATTGTGAGTTGTGTTATCAGAAAGCACTAAGGTTTAAGCTCATTGACCTCTTTCAAAACAACATATACCTTCGTAGTAGTATCATGCACAATCTTTTCATTCTCTTCACTCAATCATTTACTTTCAAAAAGTAAAGTCTTTACAATAGATTCATTTACTTTCATCTTGTGGATAAGAGCTTTATAATCTGTTGTAATTTAGAGTTGGAGAACAGGTTTGTCTGATAAACCAACATATTCATCTTGTGGATAAGAGCTTTATAATCTGTTCTTGTCATTGGATTATTCGTAGATTCCTCATCCAAATCGCTTTCATCATCAATGAGGCTAGATACCATAATAGGTTCAACAAACCTTTAAAAGAATGATTTCCTTCCCCTTCTTCATTTAAATAAAAATCATAATCATTATCACCAGATTGACTATCATTATTTTGCACTATATTATTTGATAACGTACCAAAAGTATGAATAGGATTAACTGGAGTTATTTGAGGAATGGTTGAGATTGTTTTTTGAGTGGTTGGTGAGTAATGGATAGTTTAAATATTTGATTGGTTGAGATTGGTAAACTAGTTTGAGGTGTATGAATTGGTGGAACAATAAGTGATTAAAATTGTGAAATGTTGATGGAATGTTGGTTAAGACCATTTTGGAAATCTTTGTTTCAGTTGGAGGTGTGAGATGAGTAGTAGTTGTGATAGGAATATATGATACCTTAGGAATCTACAAAGTATCAAGATTCGTATTTGTAGTGGGTATCACAGATGTAACAGGTTTCTCAACCATCTTTGGTTGTTCTGATGGCCTTGCAGTATCATCATCGTTGTGAGCATCGTCTTCTATACGAACATCACTAATTGTATTCTCCGACATATCATCATCAATAATAGAAATTTTAGATTTCTTGTTCAGATTCCTTTAAGGCTTAGGCTTCATATTGATAGCCACTTCAATGACTTCCTCTTTAACTTTTTCCATCAACCCTTGGCATAACATCCCCAACATCAAGAACAGACTATAAAGAAGCAGGAATACTTCGTTCACCGAATTTGGGAATGAGCTTTTACAGCTTGATAATTTCGTTGTTAATAGCAACCTTTGCAAGCATAACCTCTAGAATAGAAACAATATGATGAAAATTTATATCATCAGTAGTTACGAACGTCTAAAAATTCATTGTTGGAATAACCACCATTTGTACATATTTCATCTGTGGAATTTATATATGGAATTTAATAATGTTACAAGCATGTTTGACCACTATAAACCAAAAGTGAGCACACCAAATTTCTAAGTTTTTCATAGTAGAAATTGGACTTTAAATGAAGTGAGCCCCAAGTAATTGACCTGAGTCGATCTTCTCATCATTATAGAGTGCATATATCAACATGTAAAATAGTTTGCTTGCATTATCTGATCCAAACAATCATTTAGAAAAACATTTAAAAAAATATGGGAAACATATCCTTCTAGACAACCGATAAACAAGACATCATGAACCTTGATAAAATCAATAAAACTGGATCATATCCCATTTGGTGAAAAACCCTAAGCATGTTAGCATATGGAACTAAATGACTTTCGAGTATGCTTCCCTAATAGGTAGCCCCAAAATTTGTAACATCCATTTTCTAAGTATGCTTCTTCCAAGTTTAATTTAATTAAAAATATTTTTATGAGGATTTTGGCTCGGCCACAACATGGCACATTGGGTTCCACGGCATGGCAATGTCGAAATAAGATGCACATTCGCAGTGGATGCCATGATGTAGTAAGGTTTTTGGCTATGGTGTGGCGGCCATTTTGGTACAAGCCCTAGATCTTTAGGTTTGTACCTTATTTAAAGGCACTAAATCCTAGGGTTTTCCATATTTGGCAGCCTCCACCCTCTGAGATCCTATCCCATCCATACCTAAGCCTCTATACGTGTATTTTGTATGCTTGAAGCAAGTTTTGTGAAGATTAAAGGAAAAATGAGTCCATTTTGGTGCTTGTGTGCTTGGTTCCAACTTAGATCTTGCATATTCAACACATTTATGGACTTTTGGCGGTATAAAGTCTTTATGGAGAAAGTTAAAAACTTTATCCATCTAGACCTTTTGAAGGTTCAAATTATAGATTTGTGGTTCATAGGCTTAAGGGTAAAGAGCTTAATCCATTAAGCTATATGAGTATATTTCCCACGGTGTGGCCGTCTGCTTCCCACGACATGGAGACTGGTGTCACCATGATTGTTATTCCGTGTAGTTGCCACGACGTGGCCTATTGGTGGCCAGGAAATGGAAAGTCAGTTAGGGTTGACTTTGACCGCATTGACTTTTGGTCAACTTGAGGGTTTTATAGTGTAGACTAAGAGGGTACTTTTATATTTATAAATAGGTGTTTCTTAGTATCTGTCTTCTATGTCTGAGAGCTAATGTGTTAGTCTATTATTCACGAGGCGAGTCTTCTCATTATATTACTTATGTCATAGTTTTTGGATTAGGTGTCTAAGCCAATAACTGAATTAGTATAATATTGAAATATTAGCAAAGTCCTTTTGGTTTGCCTTCAAACCTAGTAATTGAATAAGCTGACTTTTAGAGAGAGACTGATTTATTGATTTATTATTTGAGTAATAAATATCAAGAAATGAATTTAATAATATGTTAGGAAAATTATATATTAATTAGAAATAGTAATATTTAATTGATAATTAAGTAGAAATTAATTAGACATAATTTTGGGATTAATTGTATTACTAAAAAATGTAAGGGTTAAAGTGCAATTGTTCAATAGTTGAATAAGAAAAAATACAAAACCTTCCTTGGAAGGAGGTGGACGATTTCTAGGATATTCCAGAGTATTTGAAATATTCTTTGCAAATTAATAGGAAGTTGGATAATTACCAATTTGAATTAATATTATTTGATTCAAATTAGGTTATCTAGGGTTCCAAGTTGCACTACTAAAGGCACCCTTGACCTATAATTTTCAGTAACTTCTTTTCTAAGAGCCATAGCCGAAAATTGATACTCTCTCTCCTCTCTTAAAAGCTTCTTGTTGCTAGTATTAAGTGTGAACCATGAGAGGCACGACACTTGTGGTGCTAGCTTCCAAGTATTGAAATAATAATTCTTGATATGTAAACTCTAACCTTTATTTTGATTTTTGAAATATCTAGTGTGTTCCTATGGTTTGTGTTGTTTAATAGAATGTTACATCAATAATGTTATGACTTAGATCTTTAGGTTGCATGTACCCTTAAGTGTTAAGGATTTATCCGCATTAATACATGTAAAACCCATCAGTGGTATCAAAGCGTATGGTTTTCTAACAGTTAAATGTATATTGCTTGAAGTTGAACAAAACCCGAAGGAGGAAAATATAATTGTCATTCTGTTGCATCACCACAACATGGTGTTCTTCAGTCACAACATGGTGATATTCAAAGCCACATCTTTTTCCGTTCAACCACAATGTGGCAATTGTCTGCAATGATGTGGTGGACCCTAGATTAACTAAATTTTTTTTTTTTTGCTTAATACATAAATTGATTAGGATAATTACTTTAGATAATGTTTTTAATTGTATACAAAACCAAATAATTATGTTGTTAATCAGATATCATTATCTTGAATTTGTGAATTATACATATGTTTTAATTATATTAAATTATTTGAATAATTAAAAGATAAAGATTAATTACATAATTGGTTAATTTTAAATTAAATTAATTTCAAAATTTTAATTTAAACCTAGTAATTTGAAATTTTTTTAAAATAAACCTTATATATAATATATTAAAAGTTAATTACTATATGTATAAGATTAAGTCAGTCGGATCGTGTGACATCCCCAAAATCACGGCCAGAAAAGACCGGTTTCATTTATACTTTTAAAATAATTTTCAGAGTAATCCTTTGATTTAAAAGAGTTGTGGAATTTGTTCCCAAAACACAATGTCACACCCCCAAACCGGAATGATGGAAACGTTCGGGGGTGGTTGACGTCATGCGTAGTATCACAAAAGTTATATCATAGCAAGCATAGTAAACACAACCAAACATTGAATACATATATGAAAAAGGTTTACATTGTCTTAATACAAAATTTTGTTCTTATCAAAAGTAAAATGGAAAGATGCGACTCTAACGCGCCGAATTCTCCAAAATCCTAGAAGTACCTGTCTACTAAATCCTTGAAAATACAAGCAGTTTTGAAAGAATATCAGCATAAAGTTGGTGAGTTCATAAGCATTTAGTTTTGGTGGAAAATGTTTCTTTGATCCTTTTGAAAAGTGTTCCTCAAGAAAATCCTATATTTTCTGATGAAAAGCATGTTTGAAAAACTCATTCCATCCATGACTTCCAGATTCATACAAGGTATGTACAATCCAAGGAGTCATGGAATGATTATGAATATCCGTTAGTTACATGTTAAACAATCCGTTTATGAAAAGCCAAGTTATCCCGGAAAAATCCTATATTTTCCCTAAAAGATGATCATTGATTATCCGTTCTAAACTGAGGTGTGCAAGTATCTACCATACTTATATTGATAAGCGTAGTTTTCTTTTTAAAAACCCCGTTAACTCCCGATGAGGTATATTAGCCTTATTACATAATTAAAACTAATGAAAAGAAAACGTGATGAACTAAATCCTGAAGGTATTGTTTATACCATCCAGTAATCAATCAGTTATTACTTTGAGGTTAGTTCACCTATTTCAGTATTACAAAAGTAAATCTCTGCTATCTGGGTTGTGAGTTTTCTAACCATACATTAACTTGATATGGCACGTATCGGGGCAAGTATCCTTTATGACTTTGTCACCCGTAGACTTGTCGGTCCCACTGTAGCTAGCAACAAGGTGCGGGATAGTCAGTCCCGTATAGATCTGTACACAACAATCATGCTCTCCCTACAAGAGATTCTGGTTACAAGTGCTAGTCCTACACTCTGATTCTGTGGGAGTGTTACCAAGGACGTGTCTCCAACTTATACTAACAAATTTATAAGTAATAATGCTGAAAATACTGTTTATGATTTGCATGAATCCTTTATAAAATAGTACATCTTACTACATGATTCACAAGTTCGTTACCCTAGTTTTGAAAACTGTTTCTATGAGTTGATTTCTTAATCGTTTGGTAAAAACTATTTTCCATTTTAAAAGCATACTGAAAATATTATTAACTTAAACAAAATAATATATTTTGAGCACAAGTTTCATTGTACTTTTTCTTGTATCCCCCCTTGAAAACATGAAAACTCGGAAAAACGTAAGGGTATGAACTCACCTTGGGCGATTTAAATGAAGAATCGATACAAAATGCGGGATGTTTAAGTGAAGCCTTGAACACGATTTGATCCTGATTAACATGTAATGACACATAAAGGAGTTAAATGAAGGTATTTTCCTACTAAACGTGATGGAGAACCACTCTAAGAACTTAGGACTACTTACACTAAGTGCTAGGACCTTAAAGGATTGCATGATGGAGGTGTATAGCCACCTTAAAGGTGTGTGCGGCCGTACATACATGATGAAAGGTGCCTTTGAGGTGTTTTCAAGGTCCATACTTGCATCCATGAAGTGTTCTAGGTCCATACATATTCGTAGTACAAGTTTAGGGTCTTAGAAATGGGTTTGTGGTCCTAGGGTGTGTGTGTGGTCGCACACAGGGGTGTGCTACCGCATGCGAGGAGTTTGCTACCGCACAAGGGTGTGTGCGGCCGTACACATGTGTGTGCGGTCATACACCCTACATGATGATGTTCAAAATGCCAATTCTAGGGTGTAGCAAAGCTAGGTTCATGTCCAACTCAAATATGGAAGTCCAACTCTCACTTTAGAGGGTCTTTTAGGAGTGTAAGGCCACCTTATGTGGGTGTGCGGCCACACTCATTCAAATAGATGAATAACATGACGTGAATCAATGATTCAAGGCTTATATTAAGTGGTTTTTCAAGCACAACATGCTTAGGGATGGATTACACATGTTTTTGAAGCCTTGGGAGGGTTTGTGGTTGAAGGAGCTTGAGAGAAATGGTGTTGTGTGCTGCCAAGGTGTTTAAAGAATGAAAGGAAAGGGATCTACCCTTTATATAGGGGTGGGGGTGTGGCCATGAGGGGTGTGTACAGCCGTACACCCATGTGTACGGCCGCACACTTCTCCAAAATGGGTGTATGGTCCGATTTCGTCAGTATATAACTTGCTGACTCGTTCCTAATCTCGTCCTTGGTTGTACTCAAGTTTAGAATGCTTAAATGAACCCTTAATCAGTGTTAGGAGTTAAAAAAATGAGTTTAGTTTAGATTAACTGACTAAATATACCAGGTAGAAGTTTCGGGTTGTCACATCATCCCCCCGTTAGAGGGAATGTCGTCCCGAAATTCAAGAATAAAGATGTACCTTGTGGACTTAGAAATGATGGGGGTGCTTCCGTTTCCTTGCATTCTCGTGCTCCCAAGTGAATTCAGGATCACACTTAGCATTCCATCGTACCTTCACTATCGGGGTGTGACGTTATTTCATTCGCTTGACATCTTAATTCGTGTGTCGAAATGAAGCGTAGACTCTTGTATAGCTTGATATCGTAAAGGGAAAATCACAAGTGTCTTATCGGACAGACAATTCTTTGGTTCGACACGAGGAAGATGGGATAAACGCTGCTAAGCGCTCAAGGTAACCGTAGTTTGTATGCTACGGGACCGATCCTAGCAAGGATATCAGACGGTCCAACGTATTTTGGATTTAGCTTTCCACGTTTTCTGAAGCGTATCAAGCCTTCTCACGGTGAGGCTTTTAAAAGGACATGGTCACCAACTTGGAATTCCAAGGGTTTATGTCTCTTATCAGCGTAGACCTTTCGTACGATCCTTTTCAGTTGCCTCTCAGATGATTTCAGGATTCGTGAGAGTACTGTTGTGGACTTGACTCTTAACCAGTTGTGTGTCGCCCACCTCAGCCCAACACAAATGGGATCTATACTTACAACCATAGAAGGCTTCGAATGACGCAACCTTGATGCTGGAAAGGTCGCCATTGTTGTGAGAAGGTTCAACTAAGGGTAAATGAGTGTCCCACGACGTATTTACAATTGTCCGGATAGCCCTCTTACTCTGTCCATATCTTCATGGATGATAAGCCGTGCTCATATCTAACTTAGTTCTAAAAGCCTTTTGCAGCGATTGTCAGATTCTTGTGGTAAACTTGCTAACCCGGTTGGAGGTAATGATTACAAGTATTCAATGAAAACAAATTACTTCTCGAAGGTATACATAGGTGAGTCTCTCCTTTTTGTCTTCAGGCTCTCACTGGATGTTTCACCAGATCTTCATTGTTGTATCCGCTGGTTCTGATTCATACTTTTCGCATGAATACCTTCGGGTTTCTAAGAGAGATGAATTTTCGAAGTTCGCATCTAGTTTGACATTACGAGCGAAAAGAGTTTTGCGATCGAACTATTTAAGACAAAAGGGTTTGGTATAACATAAACCCAGTCGGACTAAGCGAGACGACGTCGTAGAGTCGCACGTTAAGTTAGTTTGGAAGGATTGTTTGTTAGGACATTGATGCCCCTGGGTGAATGTCTCTGGTGTTTTCCGTGTTTGACTAAAAGTTAACAGGTATTACTAACACGAGGGTTCTGATGTTTTGAAACTATAAACTTTCATGAAATGGTTCTTACTAGATCTCTTTATGGTCGTTTGGTGTACACAAACCGTGTATAATTATGAATGACCCTAGTGTATTCACTAAGCTATCATAATTTGCTCATTAGGGCTTTAAACCTTATAAGGATTTTGTGATTTAATTCGGACGAAAAAGTAAACACAATTATGAACAATTATTGGGGTTTTTGAAAACGACCCAAAACTTGGGAAGGTCCTTTGATGCTTCCTGCTTTTCTGAGGTCAGACTCCTCCTGTTTCCTCATTGTTCTTCTCTATTAGGCATTCCCTTTTGAAATGTCGTACACTCCCACAAAGGAAATAGGTTGGACTCGTCCCAACATTGGTAGTCAGAGTGATGAGCTTGACTAGGGTCCTACAACTGCGGGAGGTGTGCCCCTTCCTGTTGCATCTAGTGCAATGTAGCACTCGGCAGACTCCATGATGATGGTAGTTGCATTTGCTGCAATGCGAGAGATTTCCCAAGTAGGGTGTGGTTGGTGTTGGAACAACTGGGCTGACTGGGGTACCGACTTTCCCAATTTGTTGCCTCTCAGTAGGTCTTTGGGTCGAAAAACTTCTTTTGAACTTTCGTTTTAGGATGTTAGGTTGGAGATCATGTGTCCTTTCTTGTAGGCACTTGTTGTTGAGATTGGTTAACACCAAGATATGGATTTCCATTAACTCTTCCACCCACATTTGTATTGTTGGCGTTAAGAACAGCTAGGGCGGCTGCCACCGCTGCTGTGACAGTAGCTTGGAACGTAGCTGAGTCCATCTGGAGGATTGACGTCTTACCTGTGGGTTGGTTACGTTTCTTCAGAGGCATGATTTTGCTATATGTCAAGAAAGAAGCTTGTGAGCAACAATGGTTGCCTCTGGATGTATCCTAAATGTTTATCTATGCATTAAGATTTCCCATTTTGCTATCGAACTCTCATTGATTCGACCCGCATCCTTATGATTCGGTCCTAACAAGAATAGAAAAAGATTTGAACGCAATAAAGTTCACATAGAATAAACTTACGAACTCCTTGTTGTTCAGCTCACTGCACTGGCTGGATAACTCTCACATTTTCGATGACTCTAGATGTTATGGTGATTTAGTTATAAAGGTAGTTCCAGGGATCAAGTTGATACGATATTCAAGTTGACACTCAGAAGAAATCCCTAGAATGTCTTTGGGGAAGACATACGGAAAGTTGCAGTCTTCAGAGTTGCTCTCGAGGCCTTTAACTTTTTGCGTCTCATCCACCACATGAGCCAGGAATGCATAGCATCCCTTTCGCAGATACTTCTGGGGTTTGGCACAGGAAATGATACGAAGGTTCGTACAAAATTTATCACTATAACTAGTGAGGGCTTCATCAGGAGGAAAGATTGAGATGAGTCACCCTTTCGAAAGCAAAGGACATCAGCACGATTTGGGGCTCAACTATCTCATGCCGATTATGACATCGTAGCTTTTTATGGAGACTGATATGAAATTGATGGGGAAAAGGAATGATCGTCTAAGTACATCCTATGATACATGTCTTAAGGCCAAAACAGTGATAAGACTTTGATAAGTTGCTTAATTTGCATGCTATCGATCTAAGGTATACTTTTGACAAAGAAAATCTTTAACTGAAATATGATTGTTACCATCATAACTGAAACTGAGATTACACATATTTCAGAACCCTTGACCTAAAATAGGTCTAAGTCATTCTAATAGGGAAAAAATTTTGGCAACATGAAGGACAGTGATGTTTACGGAAAAGAGCTACTTAGAACACAAATATGAAAGTTATTCCTTAGACCAAAAAGGAAGGATGAGTAGAGTATTCTCCTATCAGCAACGGGCACTCCTCGGACGAATCCTTATATTAGCCAGCTGGCGCTCCATCTCAAGCAGGCAGCTCTCGTATACTATCTGGCATGCTCGGAGCTCTATGACCTCAACTTGAGTGGTAGCTAGATCCTCTTTCAGAGCTTCATCGTCCCTCATAGTTCTCACGTGAGTAACTTCGAGATTGTGAGTATGTGTAACACCGTGAATTTCAAAACAAAATTTTCAAATTTTCGTAAAACATAATTCATTTAATATTCATAAAACAACCATATTAATTATCCAACTCAAGTCAATACAAAATCCCAAGATCACAAATGTATAAACTCCGTGTGTGTGTACGGATCAAGCCGGCGCCTTCCACGGTCGTCACTAGTACCTGAAACAATAACATCAAACACTGTAAGCACAAAGCTTAGTGAGTTCCCCAAAATACCACATATAACACATATTAGCCACTCGAGGCTATAACTCTGTGGGTCCGTGCACCCAAACTCTGTGAACCCTCAGGTTCTAACTCTGTAAACATGCACCGCATAAATCACATAGGAATAATGCAGTACAACACATAACATACATAGCATACAATACTCTATCACATAACTCTGGTTACCTGCTCAAGGTAAAGTATAGTGAGAAGACTCACCTCGCGTATCTCGGTATCTCACGAATCCTGGAAATCCCTCGTGCTCGATCCTCTGAGCTCTAATACTCCTATAACATCATATGTCTCTGATTAACACTTTATACCTCTAAGGTTGACTCTCCCTAAGAAATCAACACAGGTCAACGTCGGTCAACGGTCAATGGTCAACTTTGACCAGACTCGGCAAGTGCGCTAGGGCGACTCGGCGAGTCTAGATGTTTTCACCAACTCTCTAGGATTCCCTTCCTACACGTCGAGTACTCCCCCTGACTCGACGAGTTCCACCTGGAAGAATCGCGGGGCCACCCCAACTCAACTCGCCGAGTCTTAAGAACAACTCGGCGAGTCCCAGTTCGACTCAGTCCACCTGTCGACCCTCTCTAACTCCCCTGACTCACTGAGTCAACCTATAACTCGACTGGACCACTCACTGAGCGAACTCAAGGCAATCTTCAAACTACTCGCCGAGTCTGTTCATCGGACTCGGCGAGTCCATGCCATGCAACCACTCCAACTTGATTCTAAGGTCAGATCTGCTCCCACAATTCATAGATCTGGCCTTCCTAGACTGATTCATCACGTAAATCCCCTAGCTTGGTGTCCATAACACACCCCAAGGCTCATAAATAGCATTTTGACCTAAGGTATAAGGATTCCAATCCAAAACCTCCATTGATTCTCAAAAAGCTTGGGCAAAGGGACACTCTGGACCTCCAAGGGTCCAGATCTATGGTTTAAATCACTTAAGGGACCAAGGGAGCACTAGATCTAGTCACAAGAGGGTTCAACAAACCCTTAATCAAATAACATCAACATGGAAAAGGATAGCTTGAAGATATTACCACAATAGTGATGCTCTGGACTCCAAACTCTCAGAAAATGGCTCCACTTGCTTTCCCCTTAGCTGGTTCTCCCTTTCCTTGCAAAATGACACCTCCAAGATCAATAATGGCCTCCTACATTGCGCCAAACGCTCACACTCGATTAGGGTTTCACTCAAGGGACTGGTGAGCACAAATGACGGCCATAAGGCCCTTTAAATAAGTCCCAAACCCGAGAAATTAGGGTTTTATTACACAGCGCGGACTCGCCGAGTCCATATCCTGAACTCGCCGAGTCCAAGCGCGAATCCGCGACCAGATCCGCGATCCTACTCGGCGAGTCTGAGCTCCAACTCACCGAGTCCCCTCTCAAAACATCAAAATCATAAACATAAAAGATACCTGGAAATCTGGCTGTTACAACTCTCCCCCACTAGAACTAGACTTCGCCCTTGAAGTCTCGCTCTGGAAATAGCTCCTGATGCTGCTCCTACATCACACGCTCTGGCTCCCAGGTCATCTCCAATCCCCTCCGGTGTTGCCACTGAACCAACACCAGAGGTACCTCCTTATTCCTCAGAACCTTGATCTTCCGATCTCTGATGGCCACTGGTCTCTCGGCATAATTCAGGCTTGCATCCACCTGAATATCCTCTAATGGAACCACTGCCGATTCATCAGCTATACACTTCCTCAACTACGACACATGAAAAGTGTCGTGGATCTGCCACAACTCTGCTGGCAACTCCAAACGATAGGCTACCCGGCCTACCCTCGCAATCACAGGAAATGGTCCAATATACCGGGCCCCAACTTGCCCCTCTTCCTGAATCGAATCACTCCTTTCCAAGGAGAAACCTTCAGGAGAACGAAGTCACCGACCTGAAACTCAAGCTCGGACCGGCGTCTGTCTGCATAACTCTTCTGTCGGCTCTGGGCGGTCAATAACCTCTGTCTGACCTGTTGTATCTGCTCTGTCGTCTGAATCACGATCTCTGTACTGTCCATCACTCTCTGCCCAACCTCTCCCCAACAAATGGGGGTCCGACACCTCCTACCATACAACAGCTCAAAGGGCGGCATACCAATGCTCGAATGATGGCTGTTGTTGTAGGAAAACTCTGCCAAGGGTAAATACGCATCCCAGCTACCCCCGAAATCCAACACACATGCTCGAAGCATGTCCTCCAGCGTCTGAATCGTCCGCTCACTCTGGCCGTCTGTCTGGGGATGATATGCGGTACTAAAATGCAATCTAGTACCCAACTCCTCATGAAATTTCTTTCAGAATCTGGAAGTGAAACGCACATCACGGTCCGAAACAATCGAGATCGGCACCCCATGCCGAGATACCACTTCTCTCACATAAACCTCCGCCAACTTCTCCGCCGAAGAACTCTCATTGATGGCAAGGAAGTGAGCACTCTTCGTCAACCTATCCACAATCACCCAAATTACATCAACTCCTCTGGCATTCCTCGGCAATTTGGTGATGAAATCCATAGTGATCTGTTCCCACTTCCACTCAGGAACCTCCAATGGCTGCAACTTGCCATGCGGTCTCTGGTGCTCGGCCTTAACCCTTCGGCAGGTCAAACACCTCTCGACAAACCATGCGACGTCCCTCTTCATACAAGGCCACCAATACTCTTTCCTCAAATCCAAATACATTTTCGTAGCCATGGGATGGATCGAAAATTTCAATCGATGCGCTTCCTCCATCAAAGTAGTACGCGTACCGCCCACAAACGGTACCCAAATCCGACCCTGAAAAGTCATAAGCCCTCGACCATCCGAAACGAACTCTGAAACCAAACCAACGACCCGTTCCCTCTTCTGCATCTTCGGTTGCACAGCCTCGGCCTGTGCCCCACGAATGGCATCCAGTACCGGAGCTATCACGGTCAATCTCAAACATACATCTCGCAGTGGAGTGCTCTCCGCCCTGCAGCTCAATGCATCGGCTACCACATTAGCCTTACCCGGGTGGTACCGGATCTCACAATCATAATCCTTGACCACATCCAACCACTTCCTCTGTCGCATATTTAGGTTGGGCTGATCCATCAAGTACTTCAAACTCTTATGGTCCGTGTATATTGTACAACGAACCCCATACAAGTAGTGACGCCAAATCTTGAGGGCGAACACTACTGCCCCCAACTTTAGATCATGCGTGGGATATCTTGTCTCATGAGGCTTCAACTGCCTCGATGCATATGCTATCACATGCCCTTTCTGCATCAGCACCGCACCCAGCCCTAAAATCGATGCATCACAAAATACTACAAATCTTCTATCCCTTCCGGGAGAGGTAATACCGGGGCTTCGCACAACCTTTGGCGAAGCGTCTCAAAGGAGGTATGTTGCTCGGGACCCCATGAAAATGCAACACCCTTTCGGGTCAATCTGGTGAGTGGCACTGCGATCTTGGAGAAATCCTTGATAAATCTCTGATAATACCCTGCCAACCCAAGGAAGCTCCTGATCTCAGAGGGTGACTTCGGCAACTCCCAACTCATCACCGCCTCAACCTTGGCCGGATCGACCAATATCCCTTCCTGATTAACAAGATGTCCTAGAAACTGGACCTCCCGCAACCAGAAATCGCACTTGGAGAATTTTGCATAAAGTTTCTCCGATCTCAAAACCCCAAGGACCGCCCTCAAATGCTCCTCATGCTGCCCTCTAGATCTCGAATATACCAGAATATCATCGATAAATACAATCACCGACCGATCCAACATCGGCCTGCATACCCTGTTCATGAGATCCATGAACACAGCTGGGGCATTGGTGAGCCCAAAAGGCATCACCACAAACTCATAATGCCCATATCGCATCCTGAACGCTGTCTTCTGGACGTCCTCATCCTGCACTCTCACCTGATGATAGCCCGACCTCAAATCGATCTTGGAGAACCAAGATGCTCCTTGTAACTGATCGAATAAATCGTCGATCCTCGGCAACGGGTAACGGTTCTTGACCATCAGCTTGTTCAATTCTCGGTAATCAATACACATTCGATGTGAACCGTCCTTCTTCTTTACAAACAGAATGGGCGCTCCCCACGGCGAGCTACTCGGCCGAATAAACCCCTTCCCCAGCAGCTCCTGAAGCTGCGAGGATAACTCTTGCATCTCTGGAGGTGCAAGACGATAAGGCACCTTAGCGATAGGCGCGGCCCCCGGAACCAAATCAATACTGAACTCTACTTGCCTCACGGGAGGCACACCCGGTAACTCCTCGGGAAAAACATCTGGAAACTCACGCGCCACCGGAACCTCCTCCACTGAACTCGGTCTCTCGGAAGCCACCCGCGTATCCATCACATATGCCACAAAACCCTTACAGCCCTGCTGTAGACACTGCCTCACCCTAGCGACCGAACAAAAGGCTGATCCTGAACGTGTACCCTCGCCGTACACTGAAAGAACTCCCCCACTAGGGTCTCGTATGGTTACCAGCTGACGCTCACAGTCGATAACCGCGCCGAATCGGCTCAACCAGTCCATGCCCACAATGACACAGACATCACCCATCGCAATAGGAATCAAATCAATCGGAAACTCAACCCCAAAAATCTCTAACACACATCCCCGGAGAACCTCCGTGGCACAAATCACTCTATCGTCAGCTATGGAAACTCTCAGAGGCCGACTCAATGCCTCACGACTAACACTGATATGCTGACTAAAGGCCAAAGATACAAAAGACCGACTCGCACCCGAGTCAAATAACACTAAAGCAGGCACAGAGTTCACAAGGAAGGTACCTACGCATAACATAATATAAGCATGATATCTCAACATCAAAATAAATACATGAAAGGAAACATACCAGCCACAACATCGGGCGCGGCGCGGACCTCCTCCGCAGTCAACTGGAAGGCTCTCCCTTGAGCTCTCGGCGCCTCGGCCTTCACAGGCCGACTCTCTGTAGCTCTGATGGCGGCAGGAGCAGATCCCTGAGATGCTCCGCGCAACTGCGGACACTCCGCCTTCCGGTGTCCAGTCTGGTTGCAGTGAAAACACACTGCAAACCCCTTGGGGTAGTCCTTGGCCATATGCCCCTCCTTGCCACATTTGTAGCAAGATCCCGCTCGACAGAATCCATCATGACCCTTGCCGCACTTCCCACAAGTGCGGCCCTTCTGGCTCCCTGGTTTGGGATCAGCGGGCTTGGCCCGCTTGGCTGCCGGCTGAGACTGTGCCGGTCACCAGTCCCTCCCCTGAGACTCCGCCTCCTCCCTGGCCTGAGTCTCAAGCTCAATCTCCCTCTTCCGGGCATTTGCCTGAAGCTCAGCAAATGTCCGGTACGAGGAGTTTGTGGCGAACTCCCGAATATCCCGTCTCAAAATGCTCAAGTAGCGGCTCATACGTGCCTGCTCAGTGGACACGTGCTCAGGGCAGAACATCGCCCTTTCATGGAACATCCTCGTGATCGCTGTAACTGACTCAGTAACCTGCTTGAGGGACAGAAACTCCTGTGCCAAACGCTCCCTCTCCACCTGGGGAATGTACTCATCCCGGAACATGGTAGTGAACCTCTCCCAGGTCACCGCCGAAAGCTCAGCAGGCGTATAATGCACCGTCACAAACTTCCACCAGTCCTTCGCTCCCAAGCGAAGCTGGTTCAGCGCGAACCGAACCTTCAGATGCTCAGGAGATGAGCAAGTGAAGAAGCACCCCTCTATATCAGATATCCACCTCATAGCTGCCACCGGATCCTGTGTCCCATCAAACTATGGTGGTTTGGTGTTGCTGAACTCCCGAAACAGCAACGCATCACCTCCCTGGGGTCTCGCAGCAGCGATCGCTGCGGTAGCCGCTGCAACAGCAGCCTCAGAAAGAGCGGCATAATGCTCGTCAAACGTCTCAATCAGTGCGGTCTTAATAGACCCGAACATCTCTGGTATCTCTGCTCTGATGACCGCAGCCACCTCCTCATGAATGATTTGCCGAATCTCCTCATCACTAGCCCCGACACCCTCCAGCATATGACGTGTCCTCACCATGATCAACCTCTGAAATACAACATACGATAAATTAGAATCCACTCGAGCATACTCACACTCGACAATCCATCCCTCCTTGATTCTTGGTATTCCAAAGATTCTTATTTGGACCGTGCACCGCCCCGGTGCTTTCAGTAGTACGGGCCCAATACTACTTTCCACACCGTCTCAGTACACACCACAAATCTTCCTCTTCGGATCCCAAATCCCAAATACTCTATCATGCGTAGACCACTCTCTAATAGATCTCTCATAAGCCCCTCGCTGCTACCTACTCACTCTCAGGCATCTCATAGCAGCTCACCTCTCCCTAGGCTAAGGCATCACAAATCAGGCCACTCTAGTCCTAATAGCAATACCTAGCCTACTCTAGCATGCAGATACATCATATCAATATCAATATTACATAATATAAAGGTATTTTGGGAAATCACCATTCGGGCGCTGACTGATCGTACACACGTTTCTTCCTTGAATTTTTCTTTTTCAAGAAAATCTTTTACTCTTAGAAAAGTTAAGTTTTATTTTGAAAATATTTTTTCCAAATCCTCAGTTTGAGTTCAAATACTCCCGAAGGTGTACCCGAATCCCTCAAACCAAGGCTCTGATACCAAATTGTAACACCGTGAATTTCAAAACAAAATTTTCAAATTTTCATAAAACATAATTCATTTAATATTCATAAAACAACCATATTAATTATCCAACTCAAGTCAATACAAAATCCCAAGATCACAAATGTATAAACTTCGTGTGTGTGTGTATGGATCAAGCCGGCGCCTTCCCGCGGTCGTCACTAGTACCTGAAACAATAACATCAAACACTGTAAGCACAAAGCTTAGTGAGTTCCCCAAAATACCACATATAACACATATTAGCCACTCGAGGCTATAACTCTGTGGGTCCGTGCACCCAAACTCTGTGAACCCTCAGGTTCTAACTCTGTAAACATGCACCGCATAAATCACATAGGAATAATGCAGTACAACACATAACATACATAGCATACAAATACTCTATCACATAAATCTGGTTACCTACTCAAGTTAAAGTATAGTGAGAAGACTCACCTCGCGTATCTCGGTATCTCACTAATCCTGGAAATCCCTTGTGCTCGATCCTCTGAGCTCTAATCCTCCTATAACATCATATGTCTCTGATTAACACTTTATACCTCTAAGGTTGACTCTCCCTAAGAAGTCAACACATGTCAACTCCAATCAACGGTCAATAGTCAACTTTGACCAGACTCGGCGAGTGCGCTAGGGCGACTCGGCGAGTCTAGACGTTTTCACCAACTCTCTAGGATTCCCTTCCTACACGTCGAGTACTCCCCCTGACTCGACGAGTTCCACCTGGAAGAATCGCGGGGCCACCCCAACTCAACTCGTCGAGCCTCAAGAACAACTCGGCGAGTCCCAGTTCGACTCAGTCCACCTGTCGACCCTCTCTAACTCCCCTGACTCACTGAGTCAACCTATAACTTGACTGGACCACTCACTAAGCGAACTCAAGGCAATCTTCAAACTACTCGCCGAGTCTGTTTATCGGACTCGGCGAGTCCATGCCATGCAACCACTCCAACTTGCTTCTAAGGTCAGATCTGCTCCCACAATTCATAGATCTAGCCTTCCTAGACTGATTCATTACGTAAAGCCCCTAGCTTGGTGTCCATAACACACCCTAAGGCTCATAAATAGCATTTTGACCAAAGGCATAAGGATTCCAATCCAAAACCTCCATTGATTCCCAAAAAGCTTGGGCAAAGGGACACTCTGGACCTCCAAGGGTCCAGATCTATGGTTTAAATCACTTAAGGGACCAAGGGAGCACTAGATCTAGTCACAAGAGGGTTCAACAAACCCTAAATCAAATAACATCAACATAGAAAAGGATAGTTCGAAGATATTACCACAATAGTGATACTCTGGACTCCAAACTCTCAGAAAATGGCTCCACTTGCTTTCCCCTTAGCTGGTTCTCCCTTTCCTTGCAAAATGACACCTCCAAGATCAATAATGGCCTCCTACTTTGCTCCAAACGCTCACACTCGATTAGGGTTTCACTCAAGGGACTGGTGAGCACAAATGATGGCCATAAGGCCCTTTAAATAGGTCCCAAACCCGATAAATTAGGGTTTCATTAGACAGTGCGGACTCGCCGAGTCCATATCCTGAACTCGCCGAGTCCAGGCGCGAACCCGCGACCAGATCCGCGATCCTACTCGGCGAGTCTGAGCTCCAACTCGCCGAGTCCCCTCTCAAAACATCAAAATCATAAACATAAAAGATACCTGGAAATCCGGCTGTTACAGTATGGTTTGTGTTGGCATCCAAGTCTGCCTCAAGCTCCATAGTTCGCTGAATGGCCACCACGTTTAGTTCAACATTGCGGGCCACTCAGCGGACTATGATTGAAAGGGATATATCTGCGGAGCCTCTCTCATTCACATTGTAGGAGCGACGATCCTCATTATACGTGCATGGTTGGCCTTGTTCGTGACTCCACCTATCCAAGCTTCCGACCCACGTAGGCATTGGCCCTTCGAACTTAGGTTGGGGGTTAGGATTTGGTATCGGGGCTACTTAAGGTAGGTTCTCGACTTCAGGTTCTGTGTCAGTCTCTTCAGGAAATGGTTCGGTGAAGTCATCATCCAAAGGAATCTCATGGTTCTCTTCTAGCGCTGGTTCGATCTATCCATCATCTCTTTGGTTAGGAAAGTACGGGTCGCCAGGGAGATGGAATCCGACCATGATATCACCGCGAGAGAGTGGTAAAGGAATAGTTAATAGGCATCGAATCTAATAATACTTCCAATGTATTATAGCTACATGCTTGATTCTTGAAGAATGGATCCTTGGGTAAGTTTCAAGTTCGGTTGTTATAGCATCCTAAAATACTTTTATAGTATTTTAACCCTTTTGCTTGATTCTAGAACTCTTCTGGTATCTAGGTAAGTTTTAGGCTTGCTGCAACACCACATTCACTCCCAAGCACATGTTTGTCATGTCTCGAATGAATATATTTGATCAGGCTATTTTGACCATAAACATGATTACATAACTGCCCATGTTTCACCGCGATATCCAACATCCAAATACTTTTGTTTTGTTCTACTTATGACACTGGTTTGGGTACATAAGTATGCTTTTATACTTTGTTATAAAAATACTTATATTTTCGAAAGTATACTTTTAGTTTAGAGCACTTAGGCCCCTTAGTATTTATAGTTGTATACCATGTAAGGTTCAGTATACTTAGTTCGCTATAAACAAGGGCTCTGATACCAATCTGTCACACCCCTAAACCGGAATGGCGGAAACGTTCGGGGGTGGTTGACGTCATGCATAATATCACAAAAGTTGTATCATAGCAATGTTGGCCCTAGAAGTACCTGTCTACTAAATCCCTGAGAATACAAGCAGTTTTGAAAGAATATCAGTATAAAGTTGATGAGTTCATAAGCATTTAGTTTTGGTGGAAAATGTTTCTTTGATCCTTTTGAAAAGTGTTTGAAAAACCCATTTGTAACATACACGTTTTGAAATCGTGTTTTGTAATGAATAAAATTGTGAAATACTATGTGAAATTGAGTGTTGAGTTCTAACAGATGGTTTTTTACTAGAAATAAAGTAAGACTATGTTTAGAATCACTTAGAAAATATTGGAAGTCTTATGAGATTCCAATTAAAAGCCAAATAGTGAAATTTAGCGAAAATATAAAATTTTAAATAAGTAAAATTTTATTATTTGATGTTGTAGAGAATCTCGTTATAAACTTGTAGGCGAAAACCTCATCAAAATCCGAGTTATAACGAAGAAGTTATGACCAACCGAAGATCCGTGACAAAACCGACACGGCGCCAAATGACATAAAAAGTGAGTTTTTGATAAACTACTTTTTAGCTTTAGTAATCTAAATGAAAGTCGTAGTATTCATTAAACCGAGAAATTCGATAAAAAGAACGCCAAAATCTGACTTCGTATGAGGAAGTTATGATTTTTCGAAGTTTCAACTTAGCAGTAGACAACTAAAAACTCGAAATTTAGATCGAGCGATATTTGACCGACACATCCTAAACGAGAATCGAAGGTCTCGGCATTTGTAGTACAATGGCAAGGTTTACACAATAGGCACTATGTCTCATAGTCACCTGGGTTTACACAAAAGGCATGAAGTCATATCGTCACCAAGGTTTATCAAAGAGGCACGAAGCCGCATCGTCACCAAGGCTTACTCAATATGCACGAAGTCGCTTCATCACCAAGGCTTATCAAATAGGCACGAAGTCGTATCATCACCAACTATTCCATCTACCGATGTTCTACCCAACATTTTTGTAGATATAAATACAAACACAATTTAAATCATTTAACACCCGTATAAAAACATCAATTCCAAGTCCATCTCAAATAGACAATTAGTATATAACACATAGCACGTATTTTTTAGCTAATACTTTATATTTATGTGTTAGAAGAAAGTAACTATGCACTCACGCATATAAACAATATATATATATATACATACATACATACATACATACATACATACATACATACATACATACATAACGCGTATTTTATAAAATACTTCATATCTATGTGTAAGATGAAAGTGACTATACACTCACTTGATCAGAAGATGATCGGACAGTACTACGACTTGTAGAAGTAGTATTCTTGGGTAGATCTGGAAGATCTTCAGAAAAACCGGGCTCCTCGCGGGCAGGGCTTCGGCTTGGGAATCTCACTTCTCGGGATCTTCGGGACTTCAGAACTTGCTTCGGGGCTCGAGAATGATATCGCGGCTTCGGGATATAATTGTCACGTAAATCGGCGTTCTTTATATGTACAGAATCCTTGTAAAATATACTATAACTTAGTTAAGATTATTTATTCTAAATAATCTTTTGTCGAAAAGTCGTTTTCGACCCCTATTATCTCTAAATTGACTAGCCCGGATCTACGGGCGTTACAGAGTTCGACAGAAGCTTTTGAGAGCTACGATTGCCAGTCGGTTCTTGAAGTCATACGCAATAATATTTTTAGACTTATTCAAGTGGGAGACTATTGGATTAATGTCTAAGTCCATAACTATAATTGGTAAGACTTAACCCAACCCGACATGGTCCATTTGAGTTGCATGGCATCATGCATTTGGATAGACTATAATGGGAGAAATAAAACTTAAGGTTGGTTAATATATTATAAGTTCTAATGTATTAATAAGATTATTTAATTAGTATTGATCAAGATTTAATCTAGGAATAATTAAGTGATCAAAAGAAGACTAATTAAATATATGGGATGATTGTGTAAATCATCCATACTTATATAGTAGGCTAATATTCCATGGATTTTCAAGTTAAGCTAAAACCCATAAGATGATCCATGGATGCTCCATGGTGTATTTGTACCCATGGATCATGGAAATGAAAGGCCATGTCAATTAGGGTTTATATGGTGTAACCCTAACTATATATGCATCTTATTCTTGACCAAAATCGGCACTAGTATGATTCTAGAGAAAGGCTAGCCGATTTCAAGTGTTCTACTTTTCTCTCAAGATTATTCCAAAAGCAATTGATGTTGTGTGAACCATTTGAGGTGTCACACTTGAGGCACTTGGCACTCAAGCTACATGAAGACTTTCTACATCAAAGAGTTGTGTATTTCTAACTTGATATATATTTATATGAATCATGTTATTATGCTAGTTAGGATGAATACCTTGGAAAGTTCGTATTTGCATGTATAATAGAGAAAACATTAGATCCAAGGTATTTAGGGTTGCATGTACATTTAGGAGTGTTAGAATGCTCAAAACCCAACAAGGAATCCATTACATTAATATTCATTGATACCAACTTGTAACGACCCAAATTTTCAAGGAAAATTTTCATTTAAATTCATGAACAACAATTGCATAAAACCATGAGATCCAACATTTAGTTTTAAAACATCATCCATTACATTATTTAAATCATTAGAGCATCCCAAAACATATTAGTGAAAGAGAGATAGAGTGCACGCTGCATCATCACGCCTTGCCCTTGCCCTTGGGCTCCGATGCACCTGAAACAATCAACAACCTGTAAGTGAAACGATTAGTGAGTTCCCCAAAGCATACCACATACCACACATACACATATCCTAGTAGCTAATTGAGCTACTCACATATCACATAAACCATGCATACATAAAACCATCAAGAATGCCCTGGGCTACCCCACATGGTCTTTACTTAGGACTGCCATGGGCTACCCCACATAGTCTTATATCCAATGCCATGGGCTACCCCAAATGATCTTTACCTAGGACTGACATGGCCTATCCTACATGGTCTTACATTCAATGCCATGGGCTACCCCACATGGTCTTTGCCTAGGACTGCCATGGGCTACCCCACATGGTCTTACATCTAATGTCACGGGCTCCCCCGGGGGTCTTCATACAAAACACAATCAAAAATCACATCAAATCACAGAGTGACTAACACATATACTATAAACACATAATGGGCCGGCCTTGGTGCCTTAGATCCATGGGTATAGTGAGAAGACTCACCTCAGTCTGCTGAACACACAAGCTGCACTCCTAACAGTCTGCAACCTCTCGAACTGGACAATTCATATTAATCAATGTTAGCACCTTAAACCAGGAAGACCCAAACCCACATCCTTCCATGAGGCCCAAAAACCCTTCCCTTGCTAATGGGCCCAAAGTCCTAGTCATAACAATCAATAATGGGCCTTTTGGCCCAATAAGGCCCACTCAAAGTATTTATGGCCCGTAACTAGAGAAATGGACCACAATCCATAAAATACAACCAGCCCATTAATCAAAATGAATCCCAAGAGCACAAAAGCCTAAAACAAATCCGGTCCAAACTATAGTGCGTACGCTCGATGTACCCTTCTTGTACGTGCAGCGTACCAGGTTTTTAAGGACTAATCGCAGCGTACATTAAGTATGCACAACATTCTTCCAAGCTAAGCACTTTCCCCATCAAGTGCTTAATACTCAATTTCTTTACGTCCAAAAGCCAGATCTGAGCTGATTAATATGTCCTAAGGCATAAAGTTGCCAACTTTATGCCTTTGCATGCCTCCCATACACCCAAAACCTTCATTAAGACCTTTCCAAACCCCTTAACCCAAGCATGTGACCATTGATGTGATTTACACACAACAACATCCTATTTGCTCATGCAAAAACCTAAAGCTTGGATCTAGGCCTCTCTATTGTACATGTAATTCATCCAAGACTTGTAACCCTATATCTAGCATGCATAATTCGAAATTAACACTATAAGAATAGATCTAAGTGATTACCTCTTTCAATTGGCTTGAAATCCTTTGATTCTTCTTGGTCTTGAGCTTAGAGTCACAAGTGTAACTCCTTTAATGGCTTACAAACACCACACAAGCAAGAATGCAATTATAAGAGAGGAGGAGGGATGCTAAAATCGGCCCTAGGGTTTCTCTTCTAGTCAAGTAGCCAAAAATTGCAAACAAGGGTCTTTATTTATACTGTAGGCTGCTAGGGTTTCAGTCTAAACCCTAATGGACAACTTAGTCACCAAGCAGCACATGGAACCTTCTGGAATAGGGCCTATGGACGAAAATATGATGGATCCCCATCATAAATTTGTTCCCCCTTTAATACATTAGGTTTCCTAGCCCAAAAACTCAACTATCATACATTTGGCAGTTTAAGCCCCTTTATTCAATTAATCTATTTTAGTCACCAGATTAATTCATAATTAATTTATGACTAATATTAATCATATAATATGATTTATCCTTTAATATATTATTCTTATAATATATTAATAAATCATAATATCTTCTCTCTCTCCAGAATAACCTTGTCAAGTTGCTTTGGTGAAGGCAACCCAAAAGGACCATGCACAACCGGGTCAAGTACATACCAAATATAGTTACAGGCTTTGACACTAATCCAACAACCATTACATACATCAAGACTCCATTACATTAACTTATGGATTTTAAGTCTTAGCGAAGACTGGTCACGGCTACCCTGGGAAGGCTAGGGTGTGCCCAGGATGGTGACCATATTACTCGAGTGGTATAGGGCGTAAGAAATGGTAACGAATGATTTCATGGATGAAATCTAATTTAAGTGGGGGAGAGTTCTAACACTCCGTTTATATATTTAATAAATAAATAAATTAATGAATGAATAGTAGCCCTAAAATAAATAATTATATGTCAAAGGTTGGTCTCGAGGAGTTAATTGTCACACTTTAAGAGATTGGGGGTTAGCCCCAGGCATTATGCATGAAAGACCAGGAGGTGGCTCCTGGCACATAGTATGTTATTACGTATGGTAGGAAGACCCAGGGGTTAGCGCTAGGCAATATGTATGAAAGACCAGGAGGTGGCTCCTGGCGCATTGTAGGCTATTATGTATGAAAGACCAGGAGGTGGCTTGTGGCACACTATATGTTGATTAGCTAAGTAGAGTAGTATGTATGCTAGTTGTCTTTGTGATGCTTGCATGGAAGACTGGGAGGTGGCTCTTGGCACTTGTCTGTGAGACCGAGAGGGTGGCCCCCGGCTTGGCAAGAAAGACCATGTGGCGACCCGTGGAAAAATGGCAAGACTATGTTTGGCACATAGCATCTTTACTGATTATGATATATGTATGGCTCATGGTTATGTATGACAGTATGTGAGTATGTGTTTATATGCTAGACAATATCTAGTTGAAAGAGACTGAAGGGGTAGGCCAGCACCCAGATATGCTAGGCAGTATGTTGATATGTACGGTATGTGTTATTTGGGGAACTCACTAAGCTTCATGCTTATGGTTTACAATTTTGGTTTCAGGTACTCGTTTTCAAAGGAAAGGAGCCGGCTGGATCGCAACACATCACACTATGTTTTCCGCACATGGGATCTTTGGGATTACACTCTGATATGGTTTTATGATAAAATTCTTTGATTATTGACACTTTGGTTTTGACATGAGATATGAATATGAATGTTTTGTTACTGATGGTTTTATATTATAACTTAATCAAAACGAAATTTTTGGCCTTGAATTTTGGGATGTTACATGATAGGACTAAAATGCTTATGGATCGAATAGATTCGGAACAAGTATAATATGAACACGAAGTAAAGTAAGAACACAAGATGAATCAACAAGGTGCTGAATGATTAAAAGGCACAACCTCAGAAGAACTCTAATAAAGAGTTGCTATTGTGGAGGTGTGCTAGGGTTATAATCAAAGTAATCTGAACGAGACTAACTATGGTGCATGCATGCACTATATATACTCTAACCCTAATTAATGACATGGCATGGATAGGCCCAAAAACGAATACAAAAGGACTAATTAAATAAGCCGAATGACGTAATCTATTATACCCAAAGGTCTCTGTAGTATGTTGGAGATCCTGGAACTTCCGTGCTAACTGCTACACCTCAATCAGTGGTACAAACTCAGCCCTGAACCTGGCCAAAATGTCACTCCATGTCATCACATCAATAGCGGCATCGTCTACGATAGCATTTCCAACCTCCTCCTACCAATCATATGCTATGTCCTTTAGAAGACAGGGGGCGAGTCAAACGTGAAAGGCCCAATACTAGGTACACTTCCCAAGCCCACTAATGGCCCACCAATGGCTTAATTTTCTAAATTGGGCCCAACCCCTCTAATAGGCCTAAGCCTAGGCCCAAAATAAGACATGGTCCATTAAGGCCCAAATGATGATCCACTAAGGCTGATATCAGTAAATTCCAAGAAAATGGCTCAATCACAAAAGCCCAAACCCCAAAACCTATTCCAAGGCAAAAGGATCTAAAATCCCACTAATGCCCCGAACGCACGACATTCCTGGTGGAACGTTGGGCGTTTGTCACCAACTCAGGGTGCGAAACAAACTCGGAACGTAGGACGTTCCTCAACCCTATGAGGCGCGTTCGTGTGATGGCTCTAAAAAGGCTTACTAAGCACTTAATGCTTAAAGCCATGCTATCCATACGTAGATCCAAGCCATCTAGGACCTCTAGAGTCATGAAGTCACGGACTTAGTGACTTTGCATGGTCCAAAAAGGACCCAAACATCCATTAAAGCTTCCTATCCATAAATTAAGATCCAAAACCTTTGCATGGTTGGTCCTTAGCCATCAAGTTACCATTTTTTGGACTCTAACATCTCATAAATGTGAGGATATTCAATCCTAGGATCTTGGAGTAGCTCAAACTCCCAAAGAGTATCCATATGATCATAAGAAGCACAAAAACAAGCCCTAACCTAGATCTTAAGCCATAAGTTAGCAAGATAGAAACTTTATACCTTCTGAGGCTTGCAAATGAGGTGGAGAACTTGGATCCAAAAGCTCTTCCTTGATCAATGAGACTCCAAGGTGATCACCCTTCTTCAAGAACTCCAAAATACTCTTAAATATGGTCTTAAAATCTTACACACTCACAATTAGGGTTAGGGTTTTGAATAGAGGCTTAAGGTACAATGGAGGCCGAGAGAATAAAGGTTGGAGGTGGGTTAAGGTGTTTAAATGGTGTTCAAGACCCGAAATTTAGGGTTTAGCCTACCCAAACGAACGTTGCATGTTCCCTTAGGGAACGTAGGGTGTTCCCTTATGCACCCGCGTCTATTTCCCTTTTGAACGCCATGCGTACCCGGTTTGACCCAAAAACCCATCTAACTTCAAATAGCCATAACTTCTTCGTTATAACTTTTTGACGTTCTTTATATCCACGGAAAGGTAATGAGAAGCCCTACACTTCTATCAACTTTATTAAGTCTGAAATTCAACCGAACTAAAATCCAAAATTCATAAAAGGCCCGAACCAACGCCTTTACCGATACCCTTGGGCTCCAAAAAACAAACTAAGTAATTGGATCATGCAAACTATATTATCCACCTCCAAATGAGCTCAAACTCAATTCTTCAAGTATTCTAATTAAGCTAATACCCACTCCTTGTTCACCATCCCGCAATGGGAACGATTCGAAACAAGGTGTTACATGACTCCTTTATTCCATACGCTGATCAATTATAGGAGACAGGTGTTACAAAATTTTCTTGGAAAACATCAATTTCTTACACTTTATTTTTTTGTAGACAATGAAGACCAAAGTAAATTGGAAAAATAGAGATTCATTATCCTCATGTTGGCATGGTACCAGGACGTCACGATATCGTCCACTAACAACACGATTTATATAAGTAATGTTTTATCTTAATTTTTTTAAGCATTTTGAAGGTTTTATTGCAAGTTTCATTTCTTTGACTACAATTTTCACATAAAAAATCAAATGCATTGACATTGTTGTGTACCAAATTACCAAATAGGATCCATGAGGTATACTCGACGAATACAAATATGAAGTAGTTTAAAATGATATTGATGTTCCTAACCATGTTCCACTACACTAACTTGCTCTGCTACTATCGTAACCGAAAATTTGGAGCCTCGTGATAAAAAATGCATTTCCAGAATTCCAACAACTTCTTGATGAGCAACAAATCATGCTTCTTAATTTTTGGGTTTGTTTCTACTTAGAGAAAGTTGATATATTTGTTATTTTCAAAGTTATTGTTCATGTCTTGTCTGAATAACTATGCTTTTGAAGGCTAACAAATACATATTTGGCTATCGGTGTCCACTGTGTTTTCTGTTCACTTAATGCGCTTAACACGTAAGGTACATAATCTGGCTAGAACGCCTAAATGGCTAACCCAAAAAGCCATGTTTTATGCATCAAGACACTAAGGTGTTATTTGTTTTTTCTTAAAAAAACACTTCTGACCACTTATTGTTGCCCCGCACAACACTTGGGCCTTCATAACTGTTTGTTTTTTAGAAAACTTCTGACTTAAAAACCGTTGCACCGTGTGTTACGTGGCGCAACACTTGTCCCGATACTTCAAACCTCTTCACAACTTACTTTAACTTATTACAGCAGTCTGCAGATGTTAAAAAACAAACATACTTTTTATTATTTGTTACAGCCGTTTGGTCTCCCTCTTCTTCTACAGAGGGTTACACAGGTGTTTCACAAACTTCAAACATTTTCACTTCGAAAAAACAAACGACACCTAAATCTTTACGTATTTACCCCAACTTTTTCCCTCCTTACTCCTCTCAAATTACAAAATGACTTATGTGAAATTTATTTTCCGAGAAAGTATGAGTAAAATGGTTATTTACCGTTAGAATATAAAAGAAACAGCCACAATAAATCATCATACAAACCCACGGCGTAACGCATACTTTTTTACTAGTTAAGTATAAAATAAAACGCAACAAAACAATAACAATAGCACAAGTTTTGACAAACAAACCAACAAAGCACATAGACGATTACTAAAATAAAGAAGATTACTAAAATAAAGAAGTACGATATTTATTTGTACAAACAAACAAAAAAAACCATAGGGACGATTACTAAAAAAAGAAATACGATCTTTATTTGTAAGCTAAATACCGATATTTAAAAAAATAATAAACAAATTCAACGGATAAAAACAGCTAAATTGTGTAAGTCAGTACAAGGAAAGTTTTTTCGAATATACTCTAATAAATGAATGTTTTTTTTTTTTTTTTTTTTTTTTTTTTTTTTTTTTTTTTTTTTTGCTACCTGTCACACTCTCATTCAATTTGTCAAATGTCAATTTATGGTTATTTTGATTTAATTTTTTTCACATGTTATTTTATAGATTTTTTTCTATTGAAATAAATTTCACATAATACTGTAATGTAATAATTATAATAAATATAATAATAAATTAATATCAAATTCAATAATAAACTTACCTTCTTATTTTAAAATTTTCAATTGAAAGCTCATTAGTTTATTTATTTAAATTTAAAAGAGAAAAAAAATCAATTTTAATTTTTTTAATTAACTCATATAATACATTAATCTTACATCTAGTGCTTTAATACTTTATAAATTTGTTCTCATTAATTCATTTTCCTTCTATTTCCTAGATTTGTCTAAATTTGTCAAATTATTCTTAAAGATCGTATCAACTTTCAAAACAGCTAAATTGTGATGAACCTTTTTTTATTTAATTAATTAATTTAAGTAGTTACATATAGTCGTTTCGGAATATCAAATGTATGCTCATGCACACGTGCAAAAAGATGTTGAACTCCTTTTTCTGATGTATACTAATGAGTGTGCATGCGTGCCATGGTGATGGTGTGTTCACTTTACCTTAGTTTAAAGAATATCCTTAGTTTTCTCTAGAATTTATATTAATATCATAGCTAAAAAAAGATACGCATTCGGTCCATTTAAAGATTTTTTTGGTTACTACGTTTTAAATAGAAATATATTAAATTTATAATTTTTTTCTTCTAATTTTATTATTTGACACTTATTTTTATATAACAAATAAAAAGATTAATAGAAACAAAATATAAAACCATATCTGATTCTTTTTAAATATCCATATAAATTATAACACCCAATCAACACATAACTATGTGTGTGTGAGTGAGAGAGAACAAAATGGTATGGGTGACAATTGATGACACGATATGATAAAAATACACGAAACGAAACGAAATTGAGAGTGTTCGTGTCAGGTGTAAAAAACACGATGTCGTGTCGTGTTGTGTTCGTGTTCAAAATTTGATACGAAATTGACACGATTTAACATTTTTTGTCGTGTTTTTTGTGTTATGTACGAATAAATATTAATTAAATACATTAATTTTATTTCATGTAATCTTTTTCAAGTCGTATCGTGTCTGTTGTTTTTTAATTGATTCGTTTTCGTGTTAGTTAAAAAAAACACGAGACCATGTCATGTTCGTGTTAAATAAAACCTTATCGTGTTGTGTTGTATCAGACAAAAACACGACACGATGCCACCCCTACAAAATGTGTAGTTGAATATGGTCTAATTTTTATATTATATATTTTTATTTAAAAATAAAAATTTATAATAAAGATAAAACTTCTCCTTTTTTACGTTCCTCCTAGGTTTTTAGGATATTTAATCCCACGTCCAATCCTGCACATAACATGTTTTTATAAATAAAAAAATATTCCATTAAAAGAATATTGAAGTCATGAGGAATTCCTAATTTGATAGCCATAGTTTTTTAGGTTCATTAGATAAACACAAAGTACAACTGTCTGATTTTTACAATTCTATTTTTTTTTTAATTTTTAAAATTAAAAAGTTATATAATACTTATACTCATAGGTAAAATATACCATATAATAAATATTATACTAAATTGCAATTAATATGTTTTTTATTTTTTATTTTAAAATATTATTTAAAAAAGAAGAGAAAAACTAAATACCCTCCTATATTTTATTCATATAAATATTTGTATTCAATTAAATGATGACATGTATACTATTTAATGTCCATTTAATGAAATTTAATTATATTTTCCTATATTAAGGTGACATATGTCATCATTTTAAAAATTACTTATTGTAACATTTTGATATTTTATTTTTTCTAATCAACTCGTATAATACATAGATTTTACACCTAATAAGTTAATATACAAATTGTTTTTTTAACTTACCAATTGCCAATTGTGTCGTTTTTTTACTTATAATTTGAGTTTCATTTTTAGTTTGTTAATTGTGTTTTTTAATATTAAGCATAATTAAAACTCCAAATTATTAATTTTGTTCGTCAATTCGGTTTCTTTTTTTCTTCTTTTATATATATATATATATATATATATATATATATATATATATATATATATATATATATATATATATATATATATATATATATATATATATATATATGGACGGGTTCAATAGAGAACCAATATGGGTGGAGGAATCAATGAACCTATTAAGATGGTTGGATCAAAATATTAACAGCCATTGGATTTGAGATGTAAAAGTATGAAAAACAATAGTGTGTAGTTGATTATAACAAAACACATAACTTAAGGAGTCATTGTCGTCAAACTAAAACTTTTTAACTCTTACTGTTAATTAACGTGGTTAGTTCATCAGTTTCAATTCAATGAAATCGATTTTACCCTCTCATTGAAAACGATCTTTTACTCCACCGACGACATCGATTTCAAACGAATCTCCGGCGACGATTCAGTCAATATCCACAGTGAATCTTCCCAAAAAGTTCGTCAAAATGAATCTATAAGGTATATTTGACTGCTATTCACTTTCGATTATCTCATTTAATCCATTTTCAACATTATATTTTTTCGATTGATAAATTTCAAAACGACAAATCTAAACTATCTGTTACATTATGTATTCGATGAATCTGTTAATACACTATTATATTAACAAAATCGTTTTAGACTGATTTGAAACCCTCGTCGGATGATGAACTTTTAATAATTTGTATACATAACGAAAATGTAAAAACCTGAAATTCAGGTAAGCCTTATGACCCTTCTACTTTAAGAGATGGCAAGTTGAGTCCCTTGAAGTTATATGTGGATTTGTGAGTACGCTGGGCGTAAAGAAGCGTACGCCGCACGTACTCACGCGCTTAATTTGGACGTGGACTCGCCCTTGTACGCTGGGCGTACCCAGGGTTACGCTGGGCGTAATGTGTCCAGGTGCAAACCCTAAATTTGTGCTTGTGCACTATAAAAGGAATGTTTAGTCCCTTGCCCCAGCCACCATACCCCTTTGAGTGAGCCCTTAGAGTGCATAAATCCGTCTATAAGCTTGTGTGTGTGTTCTTGAGCTTGAAGGTTCCTTTTTTAGTTGAAGAAGGAGAAGAGGAAGCCATTGTTGGAGCTAGAGGTGGAAGGGCAAGAGTAGATCCGAGTTATAAAGTGTTGGGAGATCTCTTTTGAGGTAAAAAGCTTCAAGCTTTGCATTTTTCTATTCATGCTTTGTAGAGAAAACTTTTAGGGTTTTTAGTCCCCAAGTTCATAGCTTTTTGAGTGGTTGAGCTCTTAGAAGCTGAGATCTATCCCATACTAGCTCCTTTGGTGTTGTAATGTGATAAAATCCAGTCTTGGTTGTTAAAAGTTGTTCATGCATGAGATATGGACCTTTTAAAGTTGGAAATAAAATGTTTTGGATGTTTGTGACTTCCACAGCCATGCAAAGGCTTAAAGTCACCAACTTTATGGATTAAGTCGTGTTAGAGGAGTCAGATCTAGATTTTGGATGCAAGACTTAACCGATTAAGACCTGAATGAAAAGGAGGAGAAAACTGGGAGTTACACTGGGCATAATCCCAATACGCGCGGCGTAAGGGGCCGTGTACCCCGATTCTATGAAGCCGACGGGTACGCTTAGCTTACAGATCTGGTACGCATCGCGTACCCCAGAAGGTTGACTTTTTTTTTTGACTTTTAGGGTTTGGTCAATTTTAGAGTATTTGAGCCTTGAGAGGGGTAAAATGGTCTTTTACCCTCCTGAGAGTGCTAATAGAAGGAATGGTCTAGCCTTGGGAAATGTGTTGACACCGAGTGTTTATTTCGTATGATTAGGCGGAGACTAGATCCCATTTCCACGGAGTCCGAGATTTCCGAGTTACCGAGTTACGCGAGGTAAGTCTTCTCACTATACATTACCTAGAGTGGTATTATGAGTTGACCGGAAGGTCTTATGTGCTATGTATGAGATTGTGTGCCATGTATGAGATTATATGTTATGTGATGTATGTATGATATTTAATTGTATAGACCAGACCGGAGGGTCCAACGAGACAGACCGGGCTGGAGGGCCCAACGAGCTATGACCGGACCAGAGGGTCCAACGAGCTACGAGACCGGAGGGTCCCGCTGAGACACATCGACCGAAGGGTCATACAGTAGCCTCAAGTGGCGTATGTGTTGTATGTGGTATTTCAGGGAACTCACTAAGCATTTATGCTTACAATTGTTGTGTTATGTGTTTCAGGTATTGGCGAGGACTGTGGGAAGGCACCGGCGTGATCCCTACACATCAAAGAATGGATTTTATTTTTGTGATCTTGGGATATGTTATGTTTTGATAACTATTGTTGAATACTTTTGAGAATATTTTTACTTAAATATGGTTGTCGAAAAATGAAATTTTTGTTTTGAAAATCTCATCGTTACAAGTTGGTATCAGAGCGTTGGTTTGAGGGATTTGGATGCACATTCGGGCGTATTTGAACTCAAAATGAGGATTTGAGAGATTTTTATTAATAATAAAACAAGTTTTTAAAAGAGTAAAAGGTTTAAAAAGAAAAGAGTAGTATATACGGTCAGCCAGCGCCTGAACGATGAATCCCCTAAATACCCTTACATTATGTGTTATATGATATATTATCTTATGAATGCTAGAGTGGGCTAGGTATTCATATTAGGACTAGAGTGACCTGATTTGTGATGCCTTAGCCTAGGAGATTACTGCTGCTATGAGATGCCTTGAGAGTGAGTAGGTAGTAGTTAGGAGCTCATGAGAGGTTTATCGGAGGGTAGCCAATGCATAGCGAGTGTAGAGTACTTACGATCCGGGATCCAAGGAGGAGGACTTGGGGTGAATGCTGATGCGGTGTGGTCAGTAATATAGGGCCCGTACTACTGAAGACACCGGATCAGTGAGCAGTCCAAGTAAGAATCCTTTGGATATTGGAGGACAAGTAGGGTTGCGTTATCGAGTCCGAGTATGCTCGATCGAGTCTCTGATATTTTTATGTTGTATTTCAGAGGCATCATGGTTGGGACACGACACACACCTTGGAGCAGTGGTGTCAGCGACGAGGAGATCCGTCGATTGATTCATGAGGAAGTGGCTGCTGCCATCCGGGATGAGATTCCAGAGATGTTCGGGGACATCAAGACCACATTGATTGAGACCTTTGACGACCGGTATGCGGCACTAACGGAGGCTGCGGCTGCTGCAGCTATTGCTGCTGTTGTTGCTGCCAGACCTCAGGGAGGTGACTCGTTGTTGTTTTGGGAGTTCAGCAACACGAAGCCACTAGAGTTCGATGGGATGCAGGACCCGATTGCTGCGATGAGATGGATCTCTGACATCGAGGGATGTTTCTATACGTGTTCTTGACCAGAGCACTTGAGGGTACGGTTCGCTCTAAACCAGCTCTGCTTGGGAGCGAAGGATTGGTGGAAGTTCGTGACGACGAGCTTCACTCTGGCAAAGATTTCTGAGGTGACCTGGGAGAGGTTCACCGCCATGTTCAGAGACAAGTATGTTCCCCCAATGGAGAGGGAACGGTTAATTCAGGAGTTCTTGACCCTCAAGCATGGTACTGATTCTGTTACAGTTGTTACTAGGAAGTTTCATGAAAGGGAGATGTTTTGCCCTGAGCAGGTGTCCACTGAGTAGGCTCACATGAGCCGGTATCTAAGTGTTCTGAGGAGAGATATTCGGGAGTTCGTAGCGAACTCGACTTACCGCACATGTGCTAAGCTCCAGGCAAACGCCCGGAAGAGGGAGATTGAGTTGGAGACTCAGGACAGGGAGGAGGCCGAGTCACAGAGGATGGATCGGCAGCTGGCTCAGTCTCATCCGGCAGCCAAGCGGGCCAGACCTGCTGATTTGAGATCGGGGAGTGCAAAGGGCCGCACTTGTGGAAAGTGCGGCAAGAGTCATGAGAGGTCGTGCCGGGCAGGAGTATGCTACAAGTGCGGGAAGGAAGGGCATATCGCGAGGGATTGCCCCAAGGGATTTTTGGTTTGCTTCCATTGCAACCAGGCCGGCCATCGGAAGGCCGAGTGCCCTCAGCTACTTCAGGGATCAACACAGGGATCTGCACCTGCTGCTAGGGCTACCGAGATTCGACCAGCAAAGGTCGAGGCGCTGAAGGCTTGCGAGAGAGCCTTCCAGTTGATAGTGGAGGAGGTCCGCGCAGCACCTGACGTTGTGGCCGGTATGTATTATTCTCTCTATTTATTTGAGTCTGAGATATTATGCTTATATTATGTTATGCGTAGGTACCTTTCTTGTGAATTATGTACATGCCTTAGTGCTATTTGACTCGGGAGCGAGTCGATCTTTTGTGTCGTTAGCTTTTAGTCGTTTGTCGAGAGGCCTTGAGTCGACCTCTGCGAGTTTCTATAGCTAACGAGCGAGTAGTTTATGCCACAGAGGTGATTCGAGGATGTAGACTTGAGATCTTCGGTGTGAGGTTCTCGATCGATCTAGTCCCGATTACGATGGGGGACTTATGTGTCATAGTGGACATGGATTGATTAAGCCAATTTGGAGCTATTATAGACTGCGAGCGTCAGTTGGTGACGATTTGAGACCCTAGCGGGGGAGTAATTACGGTGTACGGTGAGTGTACCCATCCTGAGTCAGCATTTTGTTCGGTTGCTAGGGCGAGGCAGAGTTTACAACAAGGCTATAGGGGATTTGTGGCATCTGTGATGGACACGTGAGTGGCCGCTGGGAGGCCAAGTTCGATTGATGAGGTCCCGATTGTGCGGGAGTTCCCTGATGTTTTCCCCGAGGAGTTTTCGGGTGTGCCTCCCGAGAGGCAGGTGGAGTTTCGTATCGACTTGGTACTGGGGGCGGCACATATTGCCAAGGCACCCTATCGCCTTGCGCCGCCCAAGATGCTGGAGTTATCCTCGCAGCTTCAGAAGCTGCTGGGAAAGGGGTTTATTAGACCGAGTAGCTCACCCTAGGGAGCGTCGATCCTTTTATTCAAGAAGAAGGATGGTTCACACCGGATGTGTATTGATTACCGAGAGTTGAACAAGCTGACGGTTAAGAACCGTTATCCGTTACCGAGGATCGAAGATCTATTCGATCAGTTGCAGGGAGCGTCTTGGTTCTCCAAGATAGACTTGAGGTCGGGATATCACCAGATGAGGGTTCGGGATGAAGATATCCAGAAGAAAGCATTCAGGACTCATTACGGGCATTACGAGTTCGTGGTGATGCCTTTCAGGCTCACCAATGCACCGGTGGCATTCTTGGATCTCATGAACAGGGTGTGCAGGCCGATGTTGGATCGTTCGGTGATCGTATTCATCGATGATATCTTGGTGTATTCGAGATCTAGAGAGCAGCATGAGGAGCATTTGAGGGAAATCCTTGGAGTTCTGAGATCGGAGAGGCTTTACGCCAAATTCTTCAAGTGTGATTTTTGGTTACGGGAGGTCCAGTTCCTAGGGCACCTCGTTAACCAGAAGGGGATATTGGTCGATCCGGCAAAGATCGAGGTAGTGATGAGTTGGGAGGTGCCGAGGTCGCCTACCGAGATCAAGAGTTCCTTGGGTTAACTAGTTATTATCGGAGATTTATCAGGGATTTCTCTAAGATCATTGTGCCACTCACCAAGTTGACCCGGAAGGGTGTTGCTTTTTCATGGGGTCCGAAGCAGCAGACCTCATTTGAGACACTTCGCCAGAGATTGTGCGAAGCTCCGGTGCTCGCACTCTCGCACTCTCGGAAGGGATGGAGGATTTTATGGTGTACTGTGATGCATCGATATCAGGGTTGGGAGCGGTGCTTATGCAGAGGGGGCATGTGATAGCATATGCATCGAGGCAGCTGAAACCTCATGAGTCGAGGTATCCCACCCACGATCTGTAGTTGGGGGCAGTGGTGTTCACCCTCAAGAGCTAGCGTCACTATCTGTATGGGGTTCAGTGTACTATATACACAGACCACAAGAGTTTGAAGTATTTGATGGATCAGCCCAACCTAGATATGCGCCAGAGGAGATGGCTGGATGTGGTGAAGGATTATGACTGCGAGATCCTGTACCACCCGAGTAAGGCTAATGTTGTAGCCGATGCCCTAAGCCGTAGGGCGGAGGGTGCCCCGATACAAGATGTTTGCATGAGATTGTTAGTGATGACTCTGGTATGGGACACCATTCGAGGGGCCCAGGCGGAGGCCGTGAGACCGGAGAACCGCAAGAGGGAGCGAGTGATCGGGCAGGTATCAGTGTTTGTTACCCATAATTGAGGACTTATGACCTTTCAGGGTCGGGTTTGGGTACCGTTTGTGGGCGGAACGCATATCGTCTTGATGGAGGAGGCGCATAGATCAAAGTTCTCGATCCACCCCGGGGCCACTAAGATGTATTTGGCCCTGAAGAAGGAGTATTGGTGGCCCTGTATGAAGAGGGATGTTGCATGGTTCGTAGAGAGGTGCTTGACCTATCGCAAGGTTAAGGCCAAGCACCAGTGTCCGCATGGTAAGTTGCAGCCATTAGAGATTCCCGAGTGGAAGTGGGAACAGATCACCATGGATTTCATCACAAAATTACCGAGGACTGCCAGGGGTGTCGATGCAATTTGGGTGATTGTGGACAGGTTGACGAAGAGCGCTCACTTCCTTGCCATCAGTGAGAGCTCTTTCGCAGAGAGGCTAGCAGAGTTGTACGTTAGGGAGGTGGTATCGTGGCATGGAGTACCGATCTCAATCGTCTCAGATCGAGATATGCGTTTCACTTCCAGATTCTGGAAGAAATTTCATGAGGAATTGGGTACGAGGCTGCATTTTAGTACCACATACCACCCACAGACCGACGGGCAGAGCGAGCGGATGATTCAGACGCTCGAGGACATGCTTCGGGCATGTGTACTAGATTTCGGTGGGAGTTGGCACACGTATTTTCCCTTGGCTGAGTTTTCCTATAACAATAGCCATCACTCGAGCATCGGTATGCCACCCTTTGAGCTGTTGTATGGAAGGAGGTATCGTACCCCCATTTTCTGGGGTGAGGTAGGGCAACGTGTGATGGGGAGTACATAGACAGTGCTTCATACGACAGAGTAGATACGACACGTCAGACAGAGGTTATTAACCGCTCAGAGTCGCCAGAAGAGTTATGCAGATAGAAGACGATCCGAACTCGAGTTCTAGGTCGGTGATTTCATGCTCCTGAAAGTATCTCCTTGGAAATGAGTGATCCGTTTCAGGAAAAGGGGCAAGCTGGGGAAGGTAGCGTATCACTTGGAGCTACTTGTGGAGTTGGTCCAGATTCATGATACCTTCCACGTGTCGTAGCTGAGGAAGTGTATAGCCGATGAGTCGGAAGTGGTACCATTAGAGGATATCCAGGTAGCCGTGGGTCTAAGTTATACTGAGAAGCCGATCGCGATCTTGGATTGGAAGATCAAGGTTCTGAGGAGCAAGGAAGTACCCTTGGTGCAGGTCCAGTGGCAACATCGGAAAGGGTCCGAGCTGACCTGGGAGTTGGAGTCGGAGATGCGGGAGCAACATCCGACGTTGTTCGCAGCATGAGACTTCGAGGGTGAAGTCTGGTTCTAGTGGGGGAGAATTGTAACAGCCCGAAATTCAGGTAATCCTTATGACCCCTCTACTTTGAAATATGGAAAGTTGAGTCCCTTGAAGTTATATGTGGATTTATGAGTACGTTGGGCGTAAAGAAGCGTACGCCGCGCGTACTCACGCGCTTAATTTGGACGCGGACTCGCCTGGGTACGCTGGGCGTACCCAGGGTTACGCTGGGCGTACCCAGGGTTACGCTGGGCGTAATGTGTCCAGGTGCAAACCCTAAATTCGGGCTTGTGCACTATAAAAGGAATGTTTAGTCCCTTACACCAGCTACCATACCCCCTTGAGTGAGCCCTTAGAGTGCATAAATCCATCTATAAGCTTTTGTGTGCTTTCTTGAGCTTGAAGGTACCTTTTTGAGGTGAAGAAGGAGAAGAGGAAGCCATTGTTGGAGCTAGAGGTGGAAGGGCAAGAGTAGATCCGAGTTCTAAAGTGTTGGGAGATCCCTTTTGAGGTAAAAAGCTTCAAGCTTTGCATCTTTTCTGTTCATGCTTTGTAGAGAGAACTTTTAGGGTTTTCGGTCCCCAAGTTCATAGCTTTTTGAGTGGTTGAGCTCTTAGAAACCGAGATATGTCCCATACTAGCCCCTTTAGTGTTGTAATGTGATAAAATCCAGTATTGGTTGTTAAAAGTTGTTCATGCATGAGATATGGACCTTTTAAGGTTGGAAATAAAATGTTTTGGGTTTTTGTGACTTCCACAGCCATGCAAAGGCTTAAAGTCACCAACTTTATGGATTAAGTCGTGTTAGAGGAGTTAGATCTGAATTTTGAATGCAAGACTTAACCGATTAAGACCAGAATGAAGAGGAGGAGAAAACTGGGAGTTACGCTGGGCGTAGTCCCAGTATGCGCGGCGTAAGGGGCTACATACCCCGATTCTGTGAAGCCATCGGGTACGCTTAGTACAGATCTGGTATGCGCCGCATACCCCAAAAGGTTGACTTTTGTTGACTTTTAGGGTTTGGTCAATTTTAGAGTATTTGAGCCTTGAGAGGGGTAAAATGGTCTTTTACTCTCTGGAGAGTGCTAGGAGAGGGAATGGTCTAGCCTTTGGTAAATGTGTTGACGCCAAGTGTTTATTTCGTATGATTAGGCAGAGACTAGATCCCATTTCCACGGAGTCTAAGATTTCTGAGTTACCGAGTTACGCGAGGTGAGTCTTCTCACTATACATTACCTAGAGTGGTATTATGAGTTGACCGGAAGGTCTTATGTGATATGTATGAGATTGTGTGCCATATATGAAATTATGTGTTATGTGATGTATGTATGATATTTAATTTTATATACCGGACCGGAGGGTCCAACGAGATAGACCGGGTCGGAGGGCCCAACGAGCTATGACCGGACCAGAGGGTCCAACGAGCTACAGGACCGGAGGGTCCCGCTGACACATATCGACCAGAGGGTCGTACAGTAGCCTCGAGTGGCGTATGTGTTGTATGTGGTATTTTGGGGAAGTCACAAAGCATTTATGCTTACAGTTGTTGTGTTATGTGTTTCAGGTACTAGCGAGGACCATGGGAAGGCACCGATGTGACCCGTATACATCCGAGAATGGATTTGGTCTTTGTGATCTTGGGATATGTTATGTTTTGATAACTATTGTTGAATACTTTTGAGAATATTTTTACTTAAATATGGTTGTCGAAAAATGAAAATTTTGTTTTGAAAATTTCATCGTTACAGAAAACCTAATGAATATCTATATTACAAACTGAAATTTCCTGAAACATTGTGAATCTAACTCGAATATGAGTTTATTAAGTAAATTGAAACCCTAATTTCATGAACTTTTGAGAATTCGTATAATTAACAAAAACCTAATGATATAAATTTCTTCAAATCGATACAGAAATCATGAATATCTAAATTACAAACTGTAATTTCCTAAAAACTTTGTGAATCTAAGTGGTTTCTGAATTTATCAATCAAATTGAAAAAATAATTTCACATTTTGAATTCAAAGTGTGCTTTGTGATTTACATTTGATTATTTTGAAAGGATTCGATGTTTCTAAGTATTATATTATTTGACAATTCACAAAGTGAATCATTATTATATATCAATTTAACATATCATTTATTCAAATTGTGAATTCACAGGGTGATTTATCATTTACATTTGATTTTCTCATCTTGTGAAATTCACATTATGTATCTATATTTAATTCATATTGTATCTCTTATTGTGCTTCTCATTGTAAATTTATAAAGAGTTGCATTGGTAATGTTTTGATTCAAACTGAATTCACAATGTGAATAAATCATAACTTTCATACCATGAAATTGATGTTTGAATTAATTTGTTAATCAAAAGCAGGAAATGAAGAAAAGATCAATGAAAAAAAGGATAATAAGAAAAGAATGAAATTGACAAGAAGTCTAAAAGATGTTCTACCTTCAACTACAAGTGAAAAAATTGAAGATATTCAAGATAAAAAAAGGTTAGAACATTTGTATTCAGATTAAAATAACTAATTATCTAATCATATACTACACACTTATTAAAAAAAAATAATTCACAATGTGAATCTTGGATGTGTATCTCACATTCATACAAATTCACAATGTGAATCTCTTAAAAACATTTTTTTTCAAGTTGATCAACACTTTTGTTTGTATTTCACTATGCACAATGTAATTGTAAAAATTCACCATGTCTATAAGTACATCATTTGGTGAACCTTAAACACTTTTGCTGTTAAATGCATAAACTCACAATGTGAATCTTGGATGTGTATCTCACATTCACACAGATTCACAATGTGAATCTGTTAAAAAAATGTTTTCTTTTTATTTTACAAGTTGATCAACACTTTTGTTTGTATATGACTATGCACAACGTATTTATAAAAATTCACCATGTGTATGTGTACATCACTTGGTGAACCTCAAATTCTTTTGCAATTAAATGCATAAATTCACAATGTGAATCTTGGATGTGTATCTCACATTCAAACAGATTCACAATGTGAATCTCTTAAAAACATATATATATATATATATATATATATATATATATATATATATATATATATATATTAAATTTGATCAACACTTTTGTTTGTATTTGACTATGCACAATGTAATTGTAAATATTCACCATGTGTATATGTACATCATTTGGTGAAACTCAAACACTTTTGCCATTAAATGCATAAATTCACAATGTGAATCTTGGATGTGTATCTCACATTCACACAGATTCACAATGTGCATCTGTTAAAAAAATGTTTTTTTGCTTTTGCAAGTGATCAACACTTTTGTTTGTATTTGACTATGCACAATGTAATTGTAAAAATTCACCATGTGTATGTGTACATCACTTGGTGAACCTCAAACTCTTTGACTATTAAATGCATAAGTTCATAATGTGAATCTTGGATGTGTATGTCACATTCAAACAGATTCACAATGTGAATCTCTTAAAAACATATTAATTTTGCAAGTTGATCAACACTTTTGTTTGTATTTGACTATGCACAATGTAATTGTAAAAATTCACCATGTGTATGTGTACATCATTTGGTGAACCTCAAACTCTTTTGCTGTTAAATGCATAAATTCACAATGTGAATCTTGAATATAACTCATAGCCTAACAGATTCACAATGTGAATTTCTAAAAAGTTTTGCAATTTGAGCATCACATGTTCAATTTTATATTGTTTGACATGTATTAATACTACTTATATTAATGACATTCATATTGAAAATTTCACATTATGTAGTTGATGGTTCAAAAAAATATGCCAAAAACACAGCAAGGAAAACCGTGTTGGAAATAGTTAATAAGTTAAGAAAAAATGAAGATGAAAAAGACTATTGAAGAAAATGTTGAATAAGAAAAAAGTTTAGAAGCTGATGAGATTCAAAAAAAGCAAACAAAAAAAAATGATGAAGCAAGATGAATCTGTTTTGAAGACACTTGAAAAGAAAAAAACTCAAGGTTAGTATTTATAATATTATAATTTACTTTAATATATAAAATCAATTATCTTTATTTTTTTTAAATGAACAGAAATCAGACAGAGTCCAAGATTACATAAAACAAAAACGAAAAAGTCGATGAAGCAAGAAAAATCTGTTTTCAAGACATCTGAAAAGAAAACAACTTAAGGTTAGTATTTATAGAATTTTAATTGAATTTGGTATTATAAAATTAACTCTTTATAAATTTGTTAAAACATGAACTGAAATCAGATAGAGTCCAAGACTTAAAATGATTGAATACAAAAAATCGGTGACTCCTATTAAAGTTGAAGATAGCCTTGTAAAGAAAGAATCTGATGAAAAAAATAACATGTTTGTTTATTACTATTCACATGTTTAATTTACAAAGTTATAAACAAATTTACATGTTTATTTTATGTAATATATTATATTTTGCAAAACAAATTCACATGTGAATTTCTTGTATTGTTAGTTATTTTATATTATATATGTTATATTATTAGAAGCTTATGAAAATTATTGACTAATAGGAAAAAGAAAAAGAAAAACAAAGACTCTGGAAGTAGTCAAAGAAAAAAAAGGCAAAAGTGCTAATAAATCCAAATGACAGAGTATGTTTGAGAACAAGAATGAGCCAAAAGAAGTTTTATGATATTGTTAAATCTATAAACAAAGAACAGAGAAAAGCCATCAGAGAAATGAGATTGGGATCTTTGCTGAGAATTGTAACCAATGGAATTTTTGGGAAATTGGCACGTTTTTTTGTGAATTCATTCAATCTATCAGATATGAAAATCCATCTACCTAATGCAAAGATAGACATAACATCATAACTTACTCATGATTTGCATGGAATTCCTCTAGGTGGAAAATATATATATATATATATATATATATATATATATATATATATATATATATATATATATATATATCACTGATAAATGTGAAGGAAAAGAGTTAATGGATTGTAAGCAACAATACAATTTCAAGGCTATGAGACCATCGAATGTTGAAGAGAAAATTAAAGAATCATCAGATTTAGGGATTATTTTCAGAACAAACTTTGTATTATTGTTTGTGAATACCATTTGTGAACAGAATAAGCCTGGAACTTGTAAGACAATAGTATTGTCACATTTGTTAGGCAAAACACCTTTGAGAGAAATTGATTGGTGTGGTTTTATAACTAATTGCTTGAAAATGTCAAAGACAACATGGGATGAACCCGATAGTGGAAACTACTATTGTGGGCCACTTCTTGTACTACTCGTAAGGAAAATTCTTATAAATAACACTTTTATTTATATTTTTATAAGAAAACTAATTAATCATAATTTTGTTTACATAAACAGCTAGTTTATTTGGAGTTTATGAGAAATGATAAGAATGAAAAAAGACAAATACATGCACTACATTTTTAGGATTATGAAATGATGGTGAAAAGGGAAAAAGTTGAGTTAAAGAGTGGTAACTTTGGAACTTTGGAATGGAATGATGATGCTATAGAGAATGATGAAGAATCCGACACCGATGAAAATGAAGATATGAAACTCAATGTAAGTTAATAATCTATATATTTAAAAAAAATGAAGTTAAATTACATATATATGTTATACAATTGTAGTTAAAATAAAATTCATAAAGTGATTCACATTGTGAATATAAAAGTGTATTTTATTACTTTCTCAATAATAAACTCACAAAGTAAATATGTAATTTATTAAAATGCATTAAAAATGTGATACCTCATCAATGCATTCATATTCTGAAACTGTAATTTATTATAGAAAAAAGTCTAAAAAAAATCATTTTCTTTGACATTTTTTATCTCATTTCGCAGGAATTGGTATTCAAAGCGAAAAAGGATTACAAAAAACTAGTGAATGATAAAATTAAGTTTGGAAAGTTAATTGAGTTTTCAACAACAAAATTCACATAAAGCGATGAGTTGAAGGATATGAAGAAAATCTTTGAAAAAGAATTCATTTATGACACTCAAAATGAAGATGATGCAAAAGGTGATAGGGATGAAGATGAAAAAAAAGTGAAGAGAATTTGAATGAACATGAAATAAAGAATCAAACAATCATGGTAACACCAGAAAATTTGTACAATGATCCAATAGTGCATGAGATTGCTGATTCTATTCAATGTATTTTAAATTTTGATAATTATGATGATTTTGAAAATGTAAAAAGTTTTAGAGAACAAAAAATAGATGATAAAAAGAAAAAGAAAAAAATACTAGAAAATCATCAATGCCTAGTTTTTCACTTGGACTTGGTCTTGGTCTAACACAAGAGTTTCAGGAAGGAGATGAAAGCAGTGAAGATGAACACATGAAGGAAGAAATAAAAGATGAAAAACTTGATGAAGGAGAAAGTTATGATTCAGAAGAAACAGAATGTGACAATAATATCTTGAGAATTGAAGATGATGAAGACAAAAAAAGAGAAGTAGGAAAAATATTAAATAAACCATCACTGAAGCTATCTTCTCCTTATAATAAAAAAAAAACAGGTCTTTGCATCAAAATTTGTAGATCCAGATGAAGTAAAAGTGTCACATAGAATTTTTTTTCCAGAATTGGTAATAGAAGGTAATAATTCATGTTATCTTTTATTTAAATACAATAGTATATAAAATACACATAACTAGTTTTTTGTTTTATTTGATTACGAATTAAATGAGAATGTATTTCAGACTAAGAGAGGGTATGTGCTTGGAAGAGGAATGATTGAAAAAATGCAAATAGGATTATGGGTACATGCACATGTCATTGATGCTTGGACTGATATTTTGAACTATGAAGAAAAGCTTAAATCAAATTCTACAGTGAATCGATATTTCTTTGATACATCAATTGTGGTAAGTTAATTAAAAAAATATATATCATGATAATAGTGATAATATAATAGATACAATTTTCATGAGTTCTGAATAAGTAATAAAATTCACACAATTAATCCCATTATAATTTACAGTGTTAATAATTTTAAATTTTAAATTTAACTTATTGTGAATTTAACAATTTACTCTTTAAAGATTGATGTATATTAATTTTTTTTTTTGCAGAGATAGTTCATATTTGACAAAAATATCCCTTTCAATCAAAGATTTGATACATTTGAGTCAAATATCAAAGATTCAATGAAAAAGGACAAAGAGCTTCTGACATTTGAAAAAGTTCACTTGTTAATAAACTGTTCTTTTTGTTGAATATATTACATATTTTTAACAAATTTTAACAATTTAAATTATTAAATAGGTGTTTTTACCAGTTCATAAAAAAAATTACTTTTACATCATTTGCATAAACTTAGAAGAACCAGCGGTTGATGTCATTGACAATTGGAATTCAAGTGCAAAGTTTTCTAGAGCTTATCGTGATGCACCTAATGAATTGGTAAGAATATTAAATTTACATTATAAATATAAGTATTAATAAACAGATAATCTAAATAAAATAATAACTATAGAAAATGACAATTTCTTTCTTGCAGAAAATACTTTTTAGAAGGTACTTGATGAGGGTCAATCACAAATCAGCTTTAACTTTGGAGGGTGTTGAACCAGAAAGGGTGAACATGAATTGGCGCACGAGGGATAATCATGTTGACTATGGAGTTTTTTGCATGCATCATATGAAGACATATATGGGAGATAAAACAATAAATTAGACATGTGGATTGCCAAAAGAATTAAAACAACAACAAAGTATGTTAAACGATTTACGCATTAAGTATTTGACAAAGATAGTATTGAGTGACGCAAACACACATAGGTTAAAAATCATTGCACAAACAACTAAGTTTGCAAAAAAGACTAATGAAGAAATAAAAGATTTTCTCGACAAGGGATGGGAAAAAAGGGGAGAAAGGATATAGTACTTCAAAGATTGGAAAAAGAAGTGTAAAACTTAAAACTTAGTTTTCTATTCATTATTAGTATACGTTTAGATGCACTTTAATTTCTTTAAGAACACATACATGCTTGTTATGTTACAATTTTATGTTAGTGTCTATATCAAATATAATGAACTTTACTAAATACTTATAAGATGTTTATATTTTCATGTGAATGTCTACATGTATGTTATACAATTACATGTTTTATTAAAAATATGATATTAGTGTGTGGGTGGGGGGAAGTGATTATATTTCTACTCTGAATAAAGAATTGAAAGTACATTGTCATTTCATACATTTACTTCATTTCTTTTGGTCTAAATGATTAAATGTTAATGTAATAACAATACAATATATGTACAAAATTTTCATTATTTATATGTTAACCTTGTGAAAATTTTATTTGTAAGATTAACTATGTGAATTACAGTACATATTATAACATGTATATTTTATATGTGAGGTTCACAATGTGAATTATGATACATATAGATCATTAAAACAATTAATAGTTGAGATTCACAATGTGAATTAAATTACATTAAGACAATCTTTGACATGAAAATTTTTATATATGAGATTATCAATGATAATTAATATACATAAATTAAATCATTAGCATGTAATTTTTATTAGAAAATATTTAAAAAACTAAGAATAAAAAAATATCTTTAACCAAAAACAAAAAATTTGAAAAAAATATATTCTATTATTAGAAATAAACTCTAAAATAATTAATATCAAAATTAACATCAATATTTCAACATTTCTATCCATTGAATGATCATTACAAATATCAAATCTTATTTTACTCGTCTTAAAAAGAAAAAAAAACAAATAGAATTAGCCTTCTGTAACCTCAGATTCTAAATCAGACTTCTTAAACCTTAAAATGCATCTCCTAGCATTGTGATTTTGTTTATGACATAAACTAGACAACCTAGTACCCTTTTTAGATTTCTCAATCACTTTCTCTCTAGTGCTCTTGATTCTTTTATCACTAGCACATCCCTTGTTTCTGATCCGCTCTGGATTATGAATGTTGATAACATCAGGTACTGCAGCTCCAATAAGTTTTTCAATGTGAACTGATCTACTTGAAGATGCCCTTGATGAGGTACATAAAGGAATACCACTATCAACTTCCTGAAGTTGCTTTATATATTTAGCCAACTCATCCTCATTATTTGCTATCTTGTTAATAGACAAACGAAGAATAGCATATGCATATTGAATCAAACATTCATTTTTACTGCCTTTATGAGGATATGAGTACTTTTTCTCAACAATCCATCAGCTATGATATCTTTTCCTCATCTCCTCAAAATGAAATTTGATGGAATTTCATCTTACTCTTTCATATTTAATATGAAAAACATATGACGACATAAAAATCTATCCTGGACAAAAAGCATGCAGCTACAACTGATTCAAATGCTATCACCCCTTCTACTAAATACAACCTACAAAATTATCATTAATAACAAAAATTAATATGTGAATAAGAAATTCTATCTCATATTATTCGATAAAAATTATACACATTAACATCAATTCACATTATTAATCAACAAGACATTAGAAATCATAATACTATAATATAAATATGTACTTCAAATCAAATTCACAAAAAAAAACATATTCAATACTAATCTAATGAAAAGTACAAACCAATTTATAACTCTGTAAAAATTCACACTATTAATTAGCAAAACATCCTACATTCACAGTGTGAATTTTGAAACTACATTTTATATTTAATAAACTGTATTAGGACAAAGAGACATACCTTGTAACGAGTATTAGGACAATGAGAAGTAAGACTATTTCGATAAAAGTCATCAGATTCTTCATCCTCATTCACATTTTTATCAATCGACTTTTTTTCTTCTTATCTCTCAAAGAATAAACTTCACTTTCATCTTCAATAACTACAGATTCTTGAACACAGTAAAACATATATTTATATAACTCTTTCTGAATGTCCAAGAAAATATTATGTGTATAAATTTCCGATGCATGCTTTTCAATAACCAAAGGAGTCCTTAGCTTGGGGGTAGTAGTTGTGGACTGATAATCTAATAAAGATTGATGATGCCTTTGCTTCTCCATTGCACTATCAAACGACATCATGAACTTCACCAAATTTGATTTATGATGCAAAAAATGTGAGAAAGCATTATTCAGACTCTCTAATCTTGAAGTAGTTCGCATCAAACCAGAAAGTTCAAGATCTCTCATAAAAGCTGGAATCCATACATCCCTTATTTTAAAAAATAGACCTTAACCAGTCATTTTCTTTTTGCTGAAACTTATCTAACATTGTTGACCATGAACTATCAAAATCTTGTGGAGAACATTGAAGGTTCCATATAATATCAAAAAATGTCTTCTGGAAGTCCGAATGGTTATAAACATCGATAGGAATCTAAAAAAAAAAAGAAACACATAAGAATCATTACATATGTTGAATATTTGATGTAATTAATATTAATATACCATTTGGTTCACATTATAAATTCACAGTGTGATTTATGATTTAGATTTGTTCCTTTCATCATATGAAAATTTACATTGTGAATTCACTATATGCTTTATGATCTATATGGTTATAAACATATATAGGAATCAAGAAACAAAAAAAATATACCCTTTTCCTCAAGTTTTTGAGTGATGTGCCACATGCATAGTCTATGCTTCGATTCAGGAAAAACAAAATTAACAACTTTCTTCATTGATGAATCCTGATCTATTACAATCATCATGGGAGGCTTGACAAATGCTTTACGAAACACTTCAAGCAACCACACATATGCATCTGCTATCTCACGAGCTAGTAAACCAGCAGTAAAAGTAACACAATGCTTGTGGTAGTCAACTCCAGTAAAAAGAACAAATACCATAGAATACCTGAATTTTTTTTATAGGTATTATTAAAAAGAACAAATACCATAAAAAAAACAAATAAGGATTATGAATTACTTGTTTGTTTGATAAGTAGCATCAAAAGATAGTACATCTCCAAATTCCTTATAGTTGGTTTTCGAAGTATCATCAGCCCAAAAAAGTCCAGTAAGATGATCATCAACATCTTTTTGAACCTCAAATGAAAAATTAGAGAAACACAATTTTCTGTTTGTCAATATATCCACAACCATTTGGGAATCTTTAACACCAATTTTACAATTCAAATCTCTATGAAAATTTTTAAAGTCAACTACAGTCCCTCCCCTATAATCAAAGCCACCCTTCATACTACTCACCAAGTTATAAGCTTTTGAAGCACCAATGTTACAAGTACCAACCTTATGTATAAAGCATTCATCAAGAAAATCCATTATCCTATTAATCCTTTATAAGTGCAACTGATCTTGAGCAACAAGCTCATGGTTGTGATCTTCAACAAACACATAAATGTAGAACATTAAAGAACATCAAAGATTTTTGAACTTTGAAAGAGCAGGGCATTCGTTCTTCGTAGAAGAAGTTCTCATTCTCTTAACATCTGAATATTTCACATTAACATTTTCATTCTTGAATGACTCCGTGAAACTAGATCTACTACATGTCGAATATATAATATGAATTGTGCTATCATTGTATCTTTTTTGACTTGACATATTCACATCAAAACCACATTCTTGACCATAAGTCTTATAAAAGTCAAGAACAATGTCCAATGAATCAAACAACAATCCTTTGAAAGGCTTCTTATGTATCAACTTATCATAAGGAACAAGCTTAAAACTTCCAGTATTATAGAGCTCAAAATCAAAACTATAACGAGAATTACTGCTATTTGAATGATCAATATTCCTACTTGAAGATGATTGATCATGAACTGCAAAACTAAACAAAACATCTATTTCATTACATTATATATAAAATGTGAAATTTATATTAAGAAAAAAAACTTACGTGATTGTTCATTAATAATTGAATGCAAATATGAACAAGAATTACTATCATTTGAATGATCAGTATTCATATTTGAAGATGACTGATCATGAACTGCAAAACCAAAAAAAAACATATATTTTATTACATTACATAGAAAATGTGAAATTTATATTAAGAAAAAAAAAACTTACGTGATTGTTCATTAATAGTTGAATGCAAATCTGAACAAGAATTCAAAGAACTCATAATGAATCGTCGGTAACCTAGAGTTTATATATAGATTAAAAATTTAGAATTGATAATTATACAAAAAAGGAAACAAATAAACAAGATAATCACAAAACTTTAAAATATATGCACAAGATAAGATAAGATTCTCAAAATTACTAAAAGTTTGGAAAAAACTTAAATGTCAGAAGATGCACAAGATATAATTGATTATTTAAATGTCGAATATGCATTACAAACGAATGATTACAAAAATGGTCGAATGAAAAGCAGTAACATCAAACGCAAATTCAACATACGACATAAAATAGCAAATTAACAATAAAAACATAACAATATGAAGATTAAACGGTAAAATCAATAGAATTTCACAATAGACGATTACAATAACAATAAAAATAAGTTGATAAACAATGCATCGTAATTGACCTAAGAATCATAAACGAAAGATGAATATATATTAAAAATACCTGATTATTAGCTGAAATCTGAAGAAACTATTAGTAAAGTGCATGAAAAAGGTTGATTTCGAAGAACAACCGAGATTTTGGATCAATCGATGAAGGACAGTTAAAGAAGACGCTAACGGAGACAAACAACAACATTGAATTAGACGTTGAACTTACCAAAATGCCCCTCCATGTTTTTTTTGTTTAATTAAGGATTAATGGCCAAGATTAAAAGAAAATAGATGGTTAAGATGGGTTTGTTGGTTCTTATATTGGTTTTCTATTGAACTTTTCCATATATATATATATATATATATATATATATATATATATATATATATATATATATATATATATATATATATATATATACTATCTTATAAAAGAAATCTAACTATTTCTAAAAATAGATTGATTATAATAATAATATTCTTTTAAGACGTCCAAATGATGAAGCTGATAGTACAAGTAACTATTAATAAAATAATATTAAATTTTAAAGAAATTTTGAATTCAAATATTTATCATCAAATCTCCTTATATTTCTCAGCAATTTGATATGGTTCCCTCAAATCCCGGATTCATTCAAATTTTGAACCTTTTTAGATATCGTTAAATTTAGCATGTTAATTTAAATATCTCTCCAATCGCATATACATCTTTGTTCCCTCCTCTGCTATAAATCCCACCGTTCATGAACAAAAAATGACTTCATCTCCCAAATAACACCATAGTTTGATTAGTTTGTCTTCGACATGTACTTTCTTTTGTAACATAACATTTTTATAGAGGAAACATATCACCGAAAGAATTTACACGCCCCGCCGCTTTGCGCGGGTACACTGCTAGTATATATATATATATATATATATATATATATATATATATATATATATATATATATATATATATATATATATATATATATATATATATATATATATATATATATATAAATTAATTGAATAACCAAAATTATAAGCCTGTAATTATGGAATTGCATTAATATCTTTTGCAAATTATAAATACTTATTTGACCTATGTAAAATTAGATCATACTCAAATTCTCCTGATGCCATCATCTCCGTATTGCCGTCGGGAATCACCACATCGAATAGATGACAACCTTATTTTCCTCCCGTCATATTTCTCTCCTCGAAATATTCCTTACGTTAATCAAGGTCAAAAGATCAAGATATCGATTACATTCAAGCAACAAAAAAAGTTTAAATTCTGAGAAATTTGATTCCAAAAGTGAAGAATTAAAGTAATTATGCAACAATTGGCAAGTATGCTGAAGAACAAGCACGATTTTGGTTGAAGCTTGTTGGATGACAATAATCAACGCTAGTGGAGGTGATGCTATTGAACTTTTTCTTTGAACTTTTTAACAATAATCTAATAACTTTTCCCTTTTGAATCTTATGTGTATTTTTTTGTGACATACACGTAATTAAAGACAGACTTTAAGGTTTTTTGTTTTCTTATGAGGCTCTTACATATAGAATTCATTGGTGTTGTTATTACACTAGCTACGAATAAGACTAATCTTAAAGAATTAACATTGATTCTTAAAAGAGTGAATTCTTATTCTTAAAGATTTAACATCTGCTAGCTAATGGTGGTGATTTGCGATAATGAAGTCATGATGGTTGCATTTTTATGCAGATAGATGGCAGGAAAGGATGGTGATGTGGGTGGTAATCGATATCAATCAAAGAAAGTAGAAAAACAAAAAGTTTTAGACGTTGTATTTTTCAAGAATGCTTAAGTTCTTAAAGAATTCTTCAGTTATATAAATGTTTTTTTTAGTGTTATAGTCTTATAGAGATAGAACACTATATTTTTCAAGAATTGCTTCACTTTTATAAAAACATTACCGTGCTATAAAGATAGAACAATTCAAGTATTCAAGAATTCTTCACTTGTATAAATAATTAAATTTGTTAAGTCGATTCTTAACACTAAATTTTACAAGAATATTTGATTTGTTGTTAAGTAAACTGATTCTTAATCCTTACTCCATAAAAATCAAGTTTAAGTAAGATTGAACACTAAAATCTAGAAGAAATTCTGATTGTCATTTATTATTTATTTCAAAATTCTCTAAGTGTTTTTCTTGGAAACGTATGATTTTCATTACCATATTATATTTTTTTTATTTGATTTGATTTTTCTTAATTAAATTAACTTGGTTGTCTAAAATCACGGTAATTTTCATTTCTCTCTCTTAACAAAATGTTAAATTTGTTATTGTAATTAATTAGTTGTAATTATATAGTATATGTTATCTCATGTTAATACCATATACCTTAAGATTACAACCATTAATTCGTTTTAATCTAATGGTTAGAATTTAATCACACATTCACACAATACTTATGATTCACATTTGATCATAACCCTCTTAAATAATTCTTAAATAATGCAATTTATGTATTTGCATTATTTAACATTTAAAGTTTTTATGTGCAAAATCTATCTATCATTCCATCATTTTTTTATTTACCTATATATCGGTAGATTCAACAAAAATGTTTTCCAACAAAAAAATATTAAAACAAATACATATCACAATAAACTATTAAACTAATACATATCAAATCATAAGAAAATGTTGCCCATCAAAAATGTTGAAATCATAATATGTTAAAAAAAACTCACGATATAAAACATTCACCTTATTCCAATTGTATTGAAAAAGTTGAAAACACATTTAAATCAAATAAATCATTCTCAAATAGTGCTTTATCGTCGAACATATTTTAATATTCATATGATTTGAATATTATTTGTTGGGCAACGTCTTCTTACAATTTGATATGCATTATTTTAATCATTTTATTGTGATAGGCATTTGTTTATATATATTTTTCTTGGGAAATATCTTCTTTTAAGTATGTAGTATATGGATAAATTTAAAGAAAGATGATAGACGCCGTGGATAAATATTGCACATCAAATGTGTTTTGAAGGGTTTTTACCGTTGGATTAGATGTCTAAACTAATAAGTGATTTAGTATAAGTTTGAATTATTAACAAAGTTTTTTTGGGTGTCTTCAAACCTAGTAATTAAATATGATATATATATATATATATATATATATATATATATATATATATATATATATATATATATATATATATATATATATATATATATATATATATATATATAAAGAGAGAGAGAGAGAGAGATTGAATTTTTGATTTATTATATGGTTAATAAATAGCAAAGTTTATTAATATGTTATGAAAATAATATATTAATTAAAAATAGTAATATTTAATTAATAATTAATCAGAAATTAATTAGATTAAATTTGGAATAAATTGTGTTAACTAAAAGTGCAAGGGTTAAAGTGCAATTGTTTAATAGTTGAACAAAGAAAAGTCTAGAGCCTTCCTTGGAAGGAGGTAGACGAAATTAGGGTAATTTAGGGTATCTAGAATATTTTTTGAAAATAAATAGAAAGTTGGATAATTACCAAATTGAATAAATATTATTTTGTTTATTTAGGGTTATCTAGGGTTTCCAAGTTGCACTATATAATAACTCATATCCTTCAATTTTTGGCCAACCACTACTCTTACTCTAAAGAAGGCAAAAATCATCACCTCTCTCCTCTCTCAAAAGCTTCTTGTTGATAGTGTTGAGTATGAACCATCAGACGCAAGAAATTTGTGTTGGTAGCTGATATTGCCATATTTATACACATTTTTAGGCAATATTTTAGTACATTTTAGTTAATATTTTGGTTATATGTAAAGATATGTGGTACTTATTGAACTGAATTGAATTTTCCAGCCAAAAGGAATACTCTTGAAGAATGGGGACTAAAATTGACAATAATTGGAACTTTGGAGGAAGGAAGCTTACAAGAAGAAGAATCTCAGCAAAAAACCCAAATCACGACGTGGCCATCACATTCACGATGTGGAGTGAGTTCTCTAGATGATAAGTGTATGGGAAGTCAGAGTCCCAGGAAGATAAGGATTTATCTCAAATTCATGACGTGAAATCCTTGTTCACGTCGTGAAGTGCGAAAATTCACAAAACTATAAATACTCATTCACCTCCACGGTTTGAGGGGCAGAGAGGGTTTTTCAGAGATATTTCCGGAGGAGAATAGTCAGAGAAATCGAATTCAAAGCATTCTAGGAAGGAGATTAGCTTAGAGATCGAAATATTGAAGAACATATTCTTACATTGATTTGGTATACTTTGATCATGTCAATTTAATTGCATTTGTGTTTGTGTTTTCAGCCATGAGTAACTGAATCTAGTAGCTTTCGTTTAGCTAGATGAAGCTTTAACTCTATGGTATAGTTTATCAAGTTATGGATTTTAATAGTTGGTATTCGAGCTTGTGTTTGATTATCTATAACTAGCCTGTTAATATTTGATACTTTGATTGCATGAATTCAGGTTCTGTGTAGCTTAGTGACCATTAAATTACATGAACTTGTTACATAATAGCTTTGTGATTATTAAATTGCTAAAGTTAGGATCTACCCAATCTTAGATAAGCGATCAAAGTAACTAAGTTAGTTGTGTTGGAGAACATAAATTATGACAATAATTGTGTTTATTTAGATAAATCTTACATAGCTTATCTACATCGTATAACTAATTTTGTATTTGCTAGTGTATGACCATGCATAGTTTTACATGAATTAGTGAAAACATTAGTAAATTTAGACTTGAAATGCTAGTAACATAATATATGATAACCAACTTCAATAATCCATAATTAGTAGCTAACCATATGTAACATCCCGAGATTTGGCAGGTATTCCCAAACCCTCTTCTATCATTACCTTGTCATTTATAGTCATTGGGGTTGGAAGTGAAGAGTCAAGATAAGTTTAAGGACCATGTTTGCAAACGTGGGCCAAGATGGAGTACCTTGCACGTACATAAGAGTATGCTAAGCGTACTAAGGTCCGCTTTAGTACGTTGGGCGTACATTTCAGTACGCTGGGTGTACGAATGTCAGGGTGAAACCCTAATATTTAGGGTTTGGGGCATATATAAGCAACATTATGAGCATCAAAACCTCCCTTACCAAAGCCTCCACATATTACATCCGTCCTCCCCAAACCCTAGCCTTTCCTTTGTGTGTTTAAGCTTATTTTGTGTGTTCTTGAGTGCGTTAAGAGGAATATATTGCATCAAAGAGTTGGAGAAGAAGATCAAGATTGTAGATATGAAGTTAGCTTGTGCTCAAGAAGCTCCAAAAGGTATAAATATCCAAATTTTATGTATATATGCATAGATCTCACCATTTTAATTTAATAGAAACATTTCTTGTCCTAAAAGCCATAAGGTGGCGCATGATGTGATTTGGACGAAAAAGGGTTTCCCTTCTAGACTCTTGAGGGGACCGTGAGTGATAAAAATGAGGTCCTATTAGCTGTATTTGTCCCATGCATGGAGAAATAATGTCTTAATGGATTAAGACCAAGCATTAAGAACTTTATGGATGTCCAAAGTGATAAAGTTCATGACTTTATGGATCCTAGGCATGTTAGGTCTCTGGATATGAAGTTTAGGCTTAAGAACATAAGTCATTAAGCACTTAATAAGGTTTTGAGAAACTGTTGAGTTTGCCCAGCGTAAATCCAGTACGCCCAACGTACTAGGTCAACCATCCCGATGGTGGTCAACATCTGGTCAAGTACGCCCCGCGCACCAAAGTAGTACGCCCCGCATACGTGCTATGTTGGGCCTTTGTTTAATGGGCTTCGGATTTTGGGCTGGATATGGTCTAAATGGAATTGGGCATTTTATGGACTTTGTAAATAAGTTATTTTGGGCCTAATAGTGATAGTGGATAATGGGGTTAGGCCCAATTAGGAAGTTGGGCCCAATATAGTAAATTGGGCCGATAATGGGCTTTATATATGGACTTTCAAGTCAAGGAATTGGTATTTGGGCCTTGACCCAATAAAGAGAATGGACTTAATGAATGATGTAGACATTTAGTCAAGAAGGTTATTTTGGGTATTAACTTAGTATTTATTGTGTAATAGTTTGGGATTCCCAACGAGACAGTAGTCAGAGATTTACAGTACTTTAGCACTAGTTGTGAGGTGAGTTATCCTCACTATATCAACACGGTCTAAGGCACCAAGGTCAGCCCTTTATGGATTGTATCCGGTTATGGCATGATATGCTTATTGGTAATTCCAACTTGTTGGTTGTAAGCCTAGGGTTTTCCATCCTGAGGATGATTGGACCCATAGTATGTTGGCATTCCAACTGATGGGTTAAGGGTCTGGGGTATTCCAACCCGATGGTTGACTGGACCCATAGTATGTTGTTTATGATTACATGTGTATTGTCATGGGTATGGGTATTTTGGGGGAACTCACTAAGATTTTGGGCTTACAGTTTCAGTTTATTGTTTCACATACATCAGGGGATCGCGGTAAGGCGAAGGCGTGATCATACAACTCCTCGTGTTTTCTTTATGTTTTTGGGAAAACTCTGATATTAGACTATTTTGAAAACAAATTTGTAATTACTACTCATTTTTAAATGTTTTGAAAATGTTTTAAATTGGCTTGAATTTTATGGGTGTTACAAGTTGGTATCAGAGCCTTGGTTTGAGTGTATTGGAGGAACATTCGTGTGAATCTAGTATCAAATCGAGAAAAGATTTTCAAAATGGTTTTCAAAATAAGTAAAGGAGGATGCGGGGTGTACAATCAGCCAGAGCCAATAAGTAAACCCCAAGATTGATGGGTTTTGAGCTATACATCATTCCTATGGTGTACACGCAAACCCTAATAGCTTTTGGATCTAGTTTGTCTAATGAACATGCAATTGAATATTCAAAGCTATAAACCCTAGATCTAGCATACAATTAATCATATTCACATAAAATAGGGTTTAGATCTAACCTTTGATAGTTATATAGCAATAACAATCTAATCCTTGGCTTCAGAAAGCTTAATGCCTCAAGTGTCGCACCTCTAATGGAGTCACAAACACCACTAGGAAACAAGATGAAGAAGAGAAGACGAAGGAGGCACCAAAAACGACTAGAAACCCTAATCCAAGTGTTAGCCACGGTTTTGGTGCCTAAGGGTTCCTTATATACTTAGGCTATTAGGGTTATCAAACTAGGAAACCCTAATCTGACTACTTAGGCCCTAAGAAGCCCATGGACCCCTTTAGAATATCCCTTGGACGAATTCCTTATGGGCTTCCCATAGAATTCGTCCAACCTGTATTATTAGGTGATCCATAGCCCAATTGCAATTATCTTATAATTGCAAATCCAGACCACTAAGTTTAATTAATCTCTTTTAGCCACAAAATTAATTCTTAATTAATTCTTGACTAATATTAGTTAAACTATATGATTTATCCTTTAATATATTATTCTCATAATATATTAATAAATCATAATTAAACCTTTCTGTCCTTATCTCATCCTACATATTGCTATGGTGAAGGCAATCGAAAAGGACCATGATCATAATCGGGTCAAGTACATACCAAGATAGTTATGGACATAGACACTAATCCAACAGTCTCCCACTTGGATAAGTCTAATAACTATTTTGCATAACTTCAGAACCTGATCAGCAATCGTAGCTTTCAAAAGCCGTTGTCAACTCTGATCTTATCACATATGCATGTCCTTTAGATAAGGGATCACATATTCCTCCATTCTCAAGATATCGTATAGACACGAGACATGGATTTTAATCATTCTCTCTATATTGTTTCCCGACATCCAAGTTAGGACGACTAACAACAAACTATAATTGAACACATCAACTTAGTCCCGACTTGGCAAAGCGCTTAGGTGTCATAATTAAATCATTAAAGGGACCACGGATATTGCTTTTATCCTACTTAGGGTAAAAGGAATGGATAAACTTTGAATGAAATGCTCGCCTGCTGTTACTCAGCAAATCACACACAACAATATGTTTTGTAACACCAAGTTACTGGTGCTTTTACATATTATCAATGTGCAATCGAATTGTAATTACAACTCACACGTCTCGGTTTCAAGAATATATAATATTATCATTTCACAATCACTCGTGATAAAAACCATGAAGTGATTCAAGTGAGCATGGGTTTAATCCAATATTCTAATCTTATCAAAGCACTCATGAATTCTGCAACAAACTTGTGCTATGTATAAATACTCTAGACAATCTACAGACAGAATCATGACAATCTTCTTTCATACCTACTTCCAATGTATAACCGACTATGGAGGTTCGAATAACCCAGTTATTCTGGAAGTCAAAACATACAGAATGAAACACAATAATAATATTTAATCCTATATGGCCCCAAACCTTTTGAGCGTAAATAAAATACTTTCATTCAAACACCATATTGTTTACTCATTATTCATTGTTTACTGTGTCATAAAATCAACTTATTACTTGAATTACAACAATAGCTGTCCCATGCTCCAAGCATGCACACTATGTTTCCTATGGTCCATGCTTTGTGATATAGATCAATTGAAAACTTTTCCAATGATGCTCATTTCACAATTCCTAATCCTCAACGATACTGTAGGAATACAAGGTTCTTGCCACTACTAGAATATGTTAGATTCTAACATTTTATGCAACAATCCTTTTGTAAAGTCATAGCACAAAAGTCACCAAGACTTGGCTAATGAAAATACAAGGTTCTCTATCAGAAATTATTACAAAACAATTCTATAGACGTGATGTCTCTCACTCAAAGTACATTCCTTTGAACATCCTTTTTGCATAAAATTTTCTAATCTAGACATAAATTCTTAATTTCCAACTCCCAATATGGAAACATTTCCATATTTGTCATACGACAACTCATTCTTAATAGAATCTTATCTATTCACAATAATGTCAATATGGTCCATCCAACACTATACTTCCTACTACTCACAAGCAACAAATCCTTGGCGAACCTTAGATCGTCCTTTGATAGTTGTTTAATAATTTAAGTCAAAAACCGTTCTAGTCCCTTGTCTCTTCATGCGCTAAGCATTTGGAAAAATTTAGAACGATCAAACATTATAGCATATGAAATCGATCCTATACCCAAAGCGTATGGGACACGATTCATAATGTCTTACATAAAGACGTGATACTTTATCATTCTTTTGCTATAATATTTCTAATTGCCATGTTCTCACAATTTTGATTATGAAAAGGGTTTCCGTAGTCATAACCAAATTTTGAGAATGCAATTATCCTTTCCATATATAGAATTTCCTCATGTTGAACCATTCCAACATAACATTCATATATATATATATATATATATATATATATATATATATATATATATATATATATATATATATATATATTGACTAAATTTTATTAAAATTCCAGAATCTAAGCCTTTAGATTTGAAATGAAGTATAATATTCTCTCCCTTAATTATAGCAAAAAAACTTTTCAACCCTTGCGACTTTGCAAAGTATAACTCTTGTTTTCTATAATTAATATTTCTAACTTGCAATACTCACCATAATAATAATGATCCCACTAACATGATGATTATTTCCTTATTGGGATAACACATATGCTCCTACTGGTTTTGACATGTATTCAGAAAGCAATGAAACTTCCAGAAGACAATGCTTATTGAATTCCTTAAGTTCATATTTCTAATACCTGATGGTTTGATAAGCCTTTATCTAAGCTTCTTAACTTCATACACCTTTTCCTTAGAAGGATTACATGTGTCTCTAAACAAATTCAGAACTTATGTTACCATGTCCCAAATGTTCAGACTAATTTCCAAATCTCACAATTCAAAATATGAAGAGGGATGGTGTAAACATAATCGAATTTGAGAATACAATTTACACAACTACTATCTCCATAAAATCTCTCTTAGTGAAAGAATTTCCTCACAATCATTTTCATGAAGGAGGGAAACCTTATATCACTTAAATTTTGTAGTGTATGTGTTCCTATCCATATGAATTTTTCCAAAACCAAGGTTTGCGACAAATTCAAGCTCATGCGGACTGAACTTGTTCAATTTTGATTCCTTGCCTCACAGTAGCATGAATGCCTACCATGTCTTCCAAGCAGCTCACCCCTACATATAAATGTACTTTCCATTGATCAAGGTGCATTAACTTTATGCCTTCAAATGAGAACTCATAGAACTCACATGCATAATTAACTTAACTGGAATGGCACAAAAATAAAAGTATGACAGGTTATAAACCTCAAGTCACGCACTAGTGATGATCAACTAGGTTTACTCTTGATTTGTTCCTGAACCTTTTCAAGACCATTAAGACTCCCACTTACTCCTTGGCATATAATATTTTCTTGTCAAGAAACATTCCTTGACAAAACAAATATTCAAGAGTTAGTGTAGCTTCTTATCAAGTTCAACACTTCATTCAATTGGTCTTAGTTGGTATTTTTCTTATCCAAGACATCACAACTTACCAATTTCAAATATACAAGAATAAGAAACTTTCTTGTTCTACATTTGATAAGTGTTACAAACCTACTTAAGACTTGTCACTGAAGTCACAATCTTGGAGTATGACTCTAAGACTTGATTATGGAACGAAGTATGATTGACTTCTTGATTTAACCATTTCCACATTTCTTGATTCCTCTTCTTAGACATACAAGTGCACTAAGACTGACTTAGAGGATGAATTGTTATATGGTTCTCAATCATTAAGACGACCATAAAACATAATAAAAGGTACTCTCCCTTCTTCTTAGAATAGAGAAACTTTTATCTTTCTGCCTACTTGATTCTTCTTATTCATTCTGCTATTCATTAAAACTCTTCCAATCAACTCAGAATTACACTTATTCTTATAAGTATAATCATATTTACTAAACTTTAGCAAATTATGGCGAATATCTTTATCACTCTTGTGGAGAACTTGATCAACGCACAACCTAGTGTACTTGATCTCCTAGTCCTTCACTTGACACTTTGTCAAAGAATTAGTCTAATTTCCAAATATGAAAGGTTTTTTCATTCATCATAAAATACATGTTGCATGATTCCAGGTTTCTGTTCAATTGAAACTTGAGCGATGTGAGTCTTTCCTTATTTGGTAAATTCTCGACATTTCCACAAACAGCAAAACAAGAATTATATTCAACTCAACATTGCTAAAATACAAACATCCATTTTCACACATGCCATTACAAGGATAAATAAATAAGATAAAACTCAAAATTTATTTTATTGTGGAAAAACTTGTCCTTACAATGTAATTCAACTGAAACCTATGGTATCACACATTCCTAAGCAATTTATTCTAACTCTAAAGTAGCAGCTCAAAAATCTAATCTTCGAATCTATGTGATTGAAATCCATTTCTTCATGATCAGATTCAACACACTTCTTTCTTAAGCTTCCTTTCTTTTCTTCGATCCTGCAAAACATCAAAATGTAATCTTATCACATAATGTATTATGAATCTAGAATAGGAACTTAAAAGGAGCTAGATAGTGGATTTTACCTGGAGTAGAACCATATGCCATGACTCTCCCATCTCTTAGATCTCTCAGGCATTTTGGGCAACTTCATCTCCAATGCCCCTTCTCTTAGTAATAAAAGCAAATGGACTCCTTTGGCACATTACATGGGACAATATCATACTTAGTCCTTTCTGGACTTCCAATGTTGCCAGTGTCCATCGAATCTTGGGAGTTTGATTCACCAGACATATTTGCTTGATCAGCACTCCAAATCATTGTTGATTCAGTAGCTATAAGCACATAAGTGAGACCAATTACGGTCACGTCATGTTCCATCATTTAGTACTCTCTTACGAACTCACTATATGATTCAAGAAGTGACTGAAGAACCCAGTCAACAATCAACTCACCTGAAATCTTGACATCCAACATCCTTAAGCGGTCAATGTGTGGCTTCATCTCTAAGATGTGTGCACACACAAGTTTCCCATCTTCGTGTTTATTTGCCAAAAGGGCTTGAGTGAGCTTGAACTTTTCAAGCCTTCGAACTTGTGGGTTAGGGATAAAATTTGAGGAGGTGGAGGAAGTGAAGCATGACTCTCATTTCCTTGAGCATATCTTGGAACGTCATCTTCATTTGGAAAGCTTGTTCAAAGGGATTTGGGAAGACCATTGTAAGATTTAGACATCTACAAAACGGGAGAAAATTCAAGTCAGTTGATAAGAATCCTTGATGTAACACCCAAAATGAAACATCATGGTGAGGATCCAACACAATACTCTACAACCTAGAAAAGGGATGATATAATCTAGTTGCAGAATATTTGAAGGTAGGTAAATGACGATTTTCCAATTTACAGCATGAAACACGAAAATGAGGCTTAAGTTTTAAATGAATTGAAACTCCTAGATCTTTTAAGATTCATTGAACTTTTCAATGGCATGTTTAATCTCTATTATGCCCTTCAAGTTTGTGACTGGGATGCCAAGGATCACAAACAAGGTGTGAATTACCATACGAATCTAGTTGGTGCACTCAATGCTACTATCACCTAATTAATGTGTCGGTCAGCCACACACACTCTATTGATCTATGATAAACATCAAGCCACCCTTCGCTACCAATCTCAATCCTAAATTAGTGTGCCGGTTAACCACACACACTCCACTAACGTTTGACAAGGGTAAGAAGTGTAATTCCATGGATTAGCATACAATTTCACATTTTGCCTAAAGTAACTAGAATTTGGGAATTTGTAAAAGCATATAGTTACTTTGTACTTCATTATACTTATAATGGAAGGTTTCGTCCTATCCTACCTGTTCGGCTAATGACCATCCACTAGTCAAGAGTGTGGTGGGTAAGAGTGGATACCCACTCAATTGCCATTTTATAGGCAATTTCCTTAAACACCCCTTATAGACCAGCTTCGTGAATGAAGCCTACCAACGGTAAGACTGTCTGTTTACTCATCTATATATATATATATATATATATATATATATATATATATATATATATATATATACATACATACATATATAGTATAGGGTGTATTTTACACTTTTAAAATACTAGGTGATTTAATTTAATAAATTATACTTTTAATTTAATTAAATGTAAACCAAAACTTTATGATTTTATTAAATCTCTTTTAATTATACACTTTAATTAATTAACAAAACCACAAGGGTGTAATTTGAAGTTTTCAAAATACTAGGGTTTTAGAATTTAACATTTCAAAATTACACGTTTAATCAACTTTAAAATTCCAAAACTTGAGGGCAAATTTTTAAACTTTTTCATAACATTAGGGTTTAGAATTTAAATATTTCAAAATTAAACTTTTAATCAAAATTTATATTCCAAAACTTGAGGGCAAGTTTTTGAAACTTTTTAAAACATTAGAGTTTAACTATTTAAATTTCAAAAACAAAACTTTTAAGTTCAAATTTAAATTATAAAACCTAAAGGGGAAAATTGAAACTTTTTCACAAGATAATTCAAATCTAAATTACTAATCAATCTTTATCTAATAAAACAAAAGATTATCTAAATTCTAACAATTATCTTCTATTTTGGCAAGGATAATCTCCAAATATTGATAAAATTCAGATTTTATTAATTAAAAACTTTTTAGGTAATTATCCAAAGCCAAAACATATCAAAATCCCGCAAAATTTGGTGTCCGCGACTCAGGCTCGTCGAGTCAGCACTGGACTCGTCGAGTTCCCAATGGACTCGGCGAGTTCAGCAATGGACTCGGCTAGTCCAACCCCCATAAACCAAAAAATTTCGATTTTAAGCATGAAGAATAAACTATAACATCAAATACATCAAACAAACAGCCCTAGGCTCTGATACCACTGATGAGTTTCGAGTTATACATCATTCTTATGGTGTACAAGCAAACGCTAATAGCTTTTGGATCTAGTTTGTCTAATGAACATGCAATTTAATTTTCAAAGCTATAAACCCTAGATCTAGCATACAAGTAATCATATTAACATAAAATAGGGTTTAGATCTAACCTTTGATTGTTATATATCAATAACAATCTAATCCTTGGCTTCAGAAAGCTTAATGCCTCAAGTGTTGCACCTCTAATGGAGTCATTAACACCACTAAGCAACAAGATGAAGAAGAGAAGACGAAGGAGGAACCAAAAACGACTAGAAACCCTAATCCAAGTGTTAGCCACGATTTTGGTGCCTAAGGGTTCCTTATATACTTAGGCTATTAGGGTTATCAAACTAGGAAACCCTAATCTGACTACTTAGGCCCTAAGAAGCCCATGGACCCCTTTAGAATATCCCTTGGATGAATTCCTTATGGGCTTCCCATAGAATTAGTCCAACCTATATTATTAGGTGATCCATAGCCCAATTGCAATTATCTTATAATTGCAAATCCAGACCACTAAGTTTAATTAATCTCTTTTAGCCACAAAATAAATTCTTAATTAATTATTGACTAATATTAATTAAACTATATGATTTCTCCTTTAATATATTATTCTCATAATATATTAATATATCATAATTAAACCTTTCTCTCCTTAATTCATCCTACATATTGTTATGGTGAAGGCAACCCAAAAGGACCATTCTCATAATCGGGTCAAGTACATACCAAAATAGTTATGGACTTAGACACTAATCCAACAAAAATACCATACAGTTATTTGATTATGTGATACGTTAGAACATCATGCTAGTACTAAGCTAGGGATTTTCAGAAATTCCATGATAGAATTGCCTGATTACATGATGCCTGCTAGCCTAGGGTGTCCTTTGTATGAGAATAACATCATTACTATAGTTGCTTAGTGTATGCAGCACTACCATACATAATTAAGATCTTATAGCCAAAGAATGTTTGATTTGGCCTTCTGTTATGTTCTTATTGATTACGAGCTTAGATTAGGATTAGTTATTCGAAAGTCTATAAGGTCAAGCATTATGTTTGACTAGCATACACTAGTGTTGCAGGGTTGGTGGAAGTTTTATAAATGGATGGGTTGTGTGAAGCCGATAGGTCAGTTGTGAGATAGTTAGCTATCCTCTAGGAGTGAGGTTGAGCGACCACCATATGCATGTATATTGTTAGGGTGTTGTGATGAAACTTGAGATAAATATGGTGTGACAATCGTCAATCTTGAGTCAAGTCAAGTCATCAAGTCAAGCCGGTCAACTCGATTAAACCTTGTGTATTAGGGTTTGTGTTATGTTCATACTGTATAACTTGCTATATTAATGGGAAAACATCACTTGAGAAAAGTCTTGTGTTAAAAATTTCCTAAACCCTAGTTCTAATCAATGAACTAGACCGATAAAACAATGTTGCATACTCATCGGGAGTGTGTAAGATCCTTAAACAAGGCTTAACAGGGTTCACGAACCATGCATTTCGATGCCGGACACTCACAACTATCCCACATGGAACCTCTCTCAATCGTTTTCACTCTATCTCTCTCTATGTCAAATCTCTCCCAAATCTCTCCAAGTATGCGAAATCTCTCTCAAATATCTCTCTGTATTAGAAATCTCTCCAAGAATGTCAAATCTCTCCCAAATCCCTCTAAGTATGTGAAAACTCTCGCAAATATCTCTTTGTATGAGAAATCTCTCCAAGAATGTCAAATCTCTCTCAAATCTCTCCAAGTGTGAGGAATCTCTCCCAAATCTCTCTCAAATAGTTCCCGTAACTTTTTAGAATCATTCGGGTCATTTCGGCCCTTAACCGGGTAAAAAACGGCTTAAAACGGGGCGAAAACGCGAAAAACGGACCTTAGGAACCGAAACCCCTCTTAGGAACCGAAACCTCCTGATGAAGAAGGCTGCTGATCCGAACCGAAGGTACTGTTCACTAACCGAACCGAAGGTACTGTTCACTACAGTCCGTTCGGTTCTTACATTCTCGCCTCTTATTCCCGAACCGAACCTCACCTTCGCTACTGACCCTTCGGACCGAGCCTTCGGACCGGACCCTCGCCCTTCACTTCTCGCGTCTGACTCGCGCCTTTCGTTTCCGACTCCAACCTCAGCATGGACCGAGCCTCGGCCTAGGGACCGAACCTCGGCCTAGGACCGAGAGGTCTCACTGGGAACTCATTTTCTTCCCGGTTTTCGCATAGTTTTGCATTTAAGGCCCGTTTTTAATTATTTTAACGCAGGATTGTCACCCAAAATCATATTTTAACATAATAAACCCTAAATATTCTCAATTTAATCATATTTTCATAAAAATCCTTATTTAAATAATAAGAGCAAGTGGGTAAAGTACAAAGAGGTGGAGTGTTGACTTTGCTTTACTTTATGACACAAGCAACCACTCCCACACTCACTCTATGACCAGCCACACCTGCCCACCTTACCTAGGTCACATCAATGTCCTTTCCACTCAATCATCACTCCTCCCCACGTTTTTGGAGAGCTGAATATTCACCCTCTCTTCTCATTTCTCTCATTTCCTCTCTTTTCACCAAAAAGAGCAAACTCTTTTCTCTCTCATTTTCCCTCTCTAGAACTCGAGATTTGAGGGCTGATCTTTGGATTTTCCTCCACATTTGGTAAGAATAATCCATTCTATTTATGATTATCTCAATTATTTCCACTCGAATCATGGATATCTTAAACAAACTCTCTCATAATTGTGTTAGATCTTCGAATCTTCAAGTGATTCTTCAAGTGTTCTTGGGTTGAACACTTCTCTTCTTCAACACTTACCTACTGAAATCACTTAAGGTGAGTTCATACCCCTACATTTTCATGTTTTCTCAAGTTTTCAGAGGGGGGGGGGGGGGGGGAATACAAGTTAAAACACTAAGAACATAACTAAAATTTTCTAACAGCCTTCATCAGAAAAGTTCAACTCCATTCACGGACTGTTTTGGGCATCTTAAACATTTTTGTTTTCAAAACTGTACAAGGTGCAAATAGTTCAAGTTTGTAGCTTTAAAATGACTACTTGCACATCTCCATACGATTTTTCTACAATTTATGGTGATTTTTACAAAACTACCTATCATTTCAAACAACAATCCGGACCAGTCTGTGATTAAGGACATTTTCACCCAAGTTGGAGGTCATTAAAAATCGTGATAAAAATTATGAGTAAACCAGACACATTTTTTGAACTCTCAGAATTTACGGATCTAGTTTTCGACTTCGTATGATTTTTCTATGATTTTTCCAAAACAGGGCAGAATTGCTAAAGTTAGCCAACAGCATGTAAATATCATAACACTTTGTAATATGTTGAGCAAAGTGTATAATCATAAGTTCTAATATTTGAATGTGTTTCCTTGTTAGTTTATCATTATGAACTGAAACTAAGTCATTCATATTAAATATTATTCATTCATTTAGAACACGTATTATGTAACTATAAAAAGTATAGTTTGATAAATTCACAACACTAATACATTTCCATAAAAGAATTCATACATATTATATACATTTTAGATAAACTATAATAGGTATAGTTTATGATACATCACTCAACACACTCGTACAAAAAGGGTACATTCATACAAGAAAGATTTATATCCACACACATTTCACGTAAACTTGTTAACCTATGTTGTGAGACTCTCTCTCCCCGTACGTCCGAGTGCGGGATATAATTCCTGGTAGTTATAATCAAAATCTCCTTGAGGGAGAACGTGATACTTGTATATAGATCTATATTGGGTTTGACACCCCACACCTTGCTGCTAGCTACAGTGGGACCTGCAGGTCTACGGGTGACAAATGTCATTTCATTTTCGCGACGCCTGAGAAACGTTGTGGCAGGTTCACATAGTCACAGTATGATTATAGCGACTCACCTAGGGAGATAACAATTCATAAAGTTTACGGGGTTTCATAAAACCGAAGTAGGTTTTAGGTTGATAAAGAAATTTACTTTCCATATCATTTTAAACTCACGACATTTCTACTAAGAAATGATGATTTCTTATACATTTTAGTCTTTGGTTATAAGGCTACATTTTTTTTGGATTTCAAGGAAAATATCGGATTTTTCTGAAACAAACGCGACATTTACATGTGAAAGACTTCTACTAAGTTTATTAATAAAAGCTTATGAACTCACTAACCTTTGTGTTGACACTTTTCAAACAACTTGTATTCTCAGGAAAACACTAAACAGGTAATCAAGTGCTTTTGAGGATGGGACGTTAAGGCGTCAAACTTTTCATATTTTGTCAACATATTGTAATTGATTTTGAAACATGTAATTCATACAAGTGATGTAACTTTTTCAATTATATATATGTTGGTTGTGTTTGCTTAAATTACTATTGAAATTGTGGTTATGATACTATACATGAAGTCCTCCACCCCCGGACGTTTTCGCCATCCTTGATTTGGGGGTGTGACATATGGGTAGGTGTGGAAGGTAGTATGAGCCCGTACTAGTGAAAGCACAGGACCCGTACGTGTAGCAATGAAGTCACAACCCCTATGGTTCATTCGGGAGTTGGTTCCCTGATATTTGCGCAGATTGTATGATATCTTCCTGTTATATTTTCAGTATGATGGTTACGAGGCGTTTTGTGACTGGATCCGGATCGAGATCCGGGCAGGGCGATCAGGAGACCCCAACATCACCTGAGGTTATCGGCCACGAGGGGCTAGTGTTAATAGAGGATTGAGTCAGGGAGATCATCCGTGAGGGGGTTTTCAAGATTGTACAGGGTCAGATTTTGGAGCTGTTTGGGTCTATCAAGACCGTTATGATGGAGTACTTCGATGACAAATATGCTAGCCTTGTGGAGACGACTGCCGCTGCAGCTGCATCAGCTGTAACAGCGGCAGGAATAGGAGTAGGATCCGATCGGTGCTTCCAGTACAAGGACACCGATAACACGAAGCCCCCTACTTTTGATGGGACTCAGGACCCCATCAAGGCTATGAGGTGGTTTTCTGATGTGGAGGGGTGTTTCTTTACTTGCTCGTGTCCTACTAACCAGAAGGTCAGGTGTGCTCTGAACCTGCTAAGGTCCGGGGCCAAGGACTGGTGGAGATTGAAGACAGGATCATACATTGATGATCACAGGGCTGTTGTTACTTGGGAGCAGTTCAAAGATATGTTCAACATCCGATACATTCCTTGGGTTGAGAGGGAATGTTTGACTTAGGAGTTTTTGAGTTTGAGACAGGATAGGGAGTCGGTCATGGAGATCACCCGTAAGTTTATAGAGAGGTTGATGTTTGGCCCAGAGTTTGCTTCCGAGCATGCTCAGATGACTCTTTATCTGAGCATGCTCAATACTGACATCCGACAGTTTGTGTCTACCCAACGATGTGATACTCTTTTGGATTTATTGGAGGTTGCAAGGCAGCGTGAGTTGGAGATCGAGTTGTAGTTGAGGGAGTAGCAGCAGGCCCTAACACAGTCGTAGTCAGCGCCGAAGTGGTCTAATACCGCTGATACTAGGATTGGGGGAAAGTTAGGCCACACTTGTGGGAAGTGCGGAAAGGCTCATTCAGGGACGTGACGATCAGGAGTGGGTGCCACCGATGTGGCAAGCCATCTGGCCAGGGATTGCAGGCGGAAAACTCTAGCTTCTAGAGTCAGACTTTTTTTATCATTGTGAGCAAGTGGGCCACTTTTTTTATCTACATTGAGGATTGTAGATGGGAGGCCAGTTAAGGCAGGGCCTCCGAAGGCTCAGGGGCATGCCTTCCAGCTTACGGTCGAGGAGGCCAGGGCAGCACTGGATGTGGTTGCTGGTATGTTTCTATCTTTTATCTCATTTATTATATCTGTTTTATGCTTATCTATTGTACTTGTGATTAGGTACATTTTTAGTGAACTCCTTGCTTGCATTGGCTTTTTGAATTGGGGGCAAGTCGGTCGTTTGTATCTTAGACTTTCAGTAGGGAGTTCAGTGTGCCAGTAGGTGAGCTAGAGTGTTAGTTGCGAGTCTCTATTGCCAATGAGCATGGGGTTTCTACTTCTTCGGTCTACCGACGATGCGAGTTGGATATCTTCAGAGTATCCTTTCCGATAGACTTGATTCCTATTCCCATGGGGGAAGTGTGCTTGATTGTGGGGATGGACTGGCTTAGCAGATTTGGTGCCATGATAGATTGAGAGGGCCCACAGGTGGTAGTTCAAACCCCAAGTGGGGGAGAACTAATGGTATATGGCAAGGGTACCAAAGTGGGAGCATGGTTCTGTTCAGCTACCAAGGCTCGACAGTATATTCAACACGAGTGCGCGGGTTATCTGGCGTATGTGGTGGATATGCAAGGCAGGGATCAGATTTCAATTTCAGAGGTTCTAGTAGTCAGGGAGTTTGCTGATGTGTTTCCAGAGGACTTGTCAGGGATACCTCCGGAGAGGAAGGTCGAGTTTCGAATCGACTTGGTGCCGGGTGCAACCTCTATCGCCAAGGAGCTAACCGGTTGGTTCCACCTGAGATGTAGGAAATGTCATCATAGCTGTAGGAACTGTTGGGCAAGCAGTTCATTCGACCTAGTAGTTCTCCATGGGGAGCACCGATCATCTTCGTCAAGAAGAAGGATGGTTCGCACCGGATATGCATTGATTATAGGGAGTTGAACAAGTTGACGATGAAGAACCATTATTTACTCACGAGGATAGACGTTCTATTTGATCAGTTACAGGGTGCATCTAGGTTCTCCAATATAGATTTGAGGTCGGGGTATCATCAAGTCTGGGTCAGAAAGGAGGACGTGGAGAAGACCATGTTTCAGACTCGTTATGGTAATTACGAGTTTGTGGTGATGCCATTTGGGCTCACCAATGCGCCAACAGTATTCATGGACCCGATGAATCAGGTCTGCAGACTGATGCTTGATCGCTCGGCCGTAGTGTTTATTGATGATATCTTGGTATATTTCAAGACCCGAGAGCAGCACGAGGAGCACCTCAGGGAGTTATTATGAGTTCTGAGACGAGAATGACTGTATGCTAGGTTCTCGACGTGTGAGTTTTGGTTACGAGAGGTCCAGTTCCTCGGACATCTTGTTAACCAGGAGGGGATTCTGGTCGATCCGGCCATAATCGAGGCAATTATGTAGTGGGAGGTGCCAAGATCTCCTTCAGACATCAGTAGGTTTATGGGATTAGCAGGGTACTACTGGAGATTTATACGGGATTTCTCCAAGATTGGAGTACCCCTCACTCGTATGACGAGGAAACGGATAGATTTCCGATGGGGCCCTAAGCAAAAGAGGGTGCTTGAGACCCTTCATTCAACGGTTGTGCGAGGCTCAAGTTTTGACACTCTCAGAAGGAGTTGAGGATTTTGTGGTGTTCTGTGATGCAACCATCATAGGCCTTGGGGCTGTCCTCATGCAGAGAGGACGAGTGATAGCCTACTCATTACGACAACTGAAGCCACATGAGACGAGATACCATACGCATGAGTTAGAGCTGGGAGCGCTGGTGTTCACTCTCAAGATATGGAAACGTTATCTATATGGGGTCTATTGTACCATATATGCGGATCACAAGAGCTTGAGACACATCATGGATCAGCCGAACCTAAATATGAGGTAGCGTAGGTGGTTGGATGTAGTCGAGGACTACGATTGCAAGATCCTTTACCACCCCGGTAAAGCGAATGTGGTGGCGGATGCCTTGATCTGCAAGTCAGCTAGGTTTTCTACTCTAGCGATATGTATGAGGATAGTGGTGGATTCTCCGCTTCTTAGTTTGACCAGAGATGCTCACGTCGAGGGCATACGACCTAAGAACTGGAAGATGGAGAGGATCAGGGGTGAGAACACTCGGTTTCTATAGGATAGCCAAGGATTATTGACCCAATGCGGTCGGGTATGGGTTCCGATGTCTGGTGGGGTCAGATAGACAGTCATGGAGGAGGCTCATAAGTCTCATATCTCTATTCACCCGGGGGCCACCAAGATGTACAGAGACCTAAGTTTGAGTTACTGGTTGCCATGTATGAACCGACAAATCGCTTGGTACGTCGAGAGGTGCTTGACCTATAGGATGGTCAAGGCCGAGCATCAGAGGCCGCATGGTATCCTGTAGCCCATGGAGATTCCCGTTTGGAAATGAGAGCAAATCACGATGGATTAGATTATCAAACTGCTGAGGACGGTGAAGGGGTTTGATGCTATATGGGTTATCGTAGATCGATTGACCAAGAGTGCACATTTCATGGATATACGGGAGAGTTCTTCCGCCGAGAAGTTGGCCAACGTGTATGTTCGCAAGATCATCGCTCGTAATGGGGTTCCAGTCTCTGTTGTTTCCCACAGAGATGTTAGATTTACCTACCGTTTCTGGCAGAAGTTCTACGAGGAACTGGGCACGTAGCTGCACTTTAGTACAACATTTCATCCCCATACCAACGGTCAGAGTAAGAGGACCATTCAGACCCTCGAGTATATATTGAGGGCATGTGTCATTGATTTTGGTGGGAGCTAGGATTCCCACCTACCCCTTGCAATGTTCGCCTACAACAACATCTATCATTCCAGCATTGGCGCTCCGCCTTTCGGGTTGTTGTATAGGTTGAGATGTCGCACCCCGGTTTGTTGGGGTGAGGTCAGACACATGGTGATGGGACGGATGGAGGTAGTCTTGTAGACTACCGAGAAGATTCAACAGATTAGGTAGCGACTGCAGACCACCAGATTCGACAGAAGAGTTATGCCAATAGATGTCGATCTGAGTTAGAGTTCTAGGTGGGTGATATGGTACTCCTGAAGTCTCACCCTGGAAGGGTGTGATCCTCTTTAGGAAGAGGGGGAAATTGGGTCCCTGCAACATTGGGCCGTTCAAGATTGTTTCCAGGTTTGGCAAGGTGGCATACATGATAGAGCTACCGGGGGAGCTTATTCAGATCCACAACACTTTCGACATTTCTGAATTGTGAAAGTGCATTATGGATCAGGAGGTAGTGGTGTCGTTGGTTGATATTCAGGTCGATGAGCGCCTGGATTACGTGGAGAGTCCTGTGGCCATATTCGAGAGGAAAACAAAGGTTCTAGGGAACAAGGAGATACCTTTGGTGAAGCTATAGTGGGAGCATCAGAGGGGATCTAAGTGGACGTGGGATCCCGAGTCCGAGATGCGGGAGCATTACTCAGATCTATCTCCAGTAGCAGACTTGGAGGACAAAGTCTAAGTCAAGTGGAGGAAAATTGTAACATCCCGAGATTTGGCAGGTATTCCTGAACGCTCTTCTATCATTACCTTGTCATTTATAGCCTTGGGGATGGAATTGAAGAGCCAAGATAAGTTTAAGGGCCAAGTTTTCAAACTTAGGCCAAGAGGGAGTACGATGTGCATACATAAGAGTACGCTAAGTGTACTAAGGTCCACCATAGTATGTTGGGCGTAGACTTGTGTATGCTGGGCGTACCAATGTCAAGGTGATACCCTAATATTTAGGTTTTGGGGCCTATATAAGTACCACTATAAGCATCAAAGCCTCCCTTACCTCAGCCTCCACGGATTATATTCGTCCTCCCCAAACCCTAGCCTTTCCTTTGTGTGTTTAAGCTTATTTATGTGTTCTTGACTTCTTTAAGAGGAAGGTATTGCATCAACGAGTTGGAGAAGAAGATCAAGCTTGTAGATCTGAAGTTAGATTGTGCTCAAGAAGCTCTAGAAGGTATAAAGTTCCAAACTTTATGTATATATGCATAGATCTCACCTTTTTACTTTAATAGAAGCATTTCATGTCCCAAAAGCCATAATGTGGTGCATGATGTGATTTCGACGAAAAAGAGTTTCCTTCTAGACTCTTGAGGGGACCTTGAGTGATAAAAATGAGGTCCTATTAGCTGTATTTGTCCCATCCATGGAGAAATAAGGTCGTAATGGGTTAAGACCAAGCATTAAGAACTTTATGGACGTCCAAAGTGATAAAGTTCATGACTTTATGGATCCTAGGCATGTTAGGTCTCTGGATCTGAAGTTTGGGCTTAAGAACATAAGTCATTAAGCACTTAATAAGGTTTTGGAAAACTGTTGAGTTCGCCCAGTGTAAATCCAGTACGCCCGTACTGGGTCAACCACCCCGATGGTGGTCAACATTTGGTCGAGTACACCCAGCGCACCAGAGGAATATGCCCCGCATACGTCCTCTGTTGGGCCTTTGTTAAATGGGCTTTGGATTTTGGGATGGATATGGTCTAAATGGAATTGGGCCTCTTTTGGACTTTGTAAATAAGTTATTTTGGGCCTATTAATGATAGTGGATCATGGGGTTAGATCCAATTAGGAAGTTGGGCCCAATATAGTAAATTGGGCCTATAATGGGCTTTATATACGGACTTTAAAGTCAAGGACTTGGTATTTGAGCCTTGACGCAATAAAGAGAATGGACTTAATGAATGATGTGGACATTTAGCCAAGAAGGTTATTTTGGGTATTAACTTAGTATTTATTGTGTAATTGTTTGGGATTCGTGGCGAGATAGCAGTCAGAGATTTACAGTACTTCAGCACTACTTGCGAGGTGAGTTATCCTCACTATATCAATAGGGTCTAAGGCACCAAGGCCAGCCCTCTATGGATTGTATCCAGTTATGGCATGATATGCTTATGGGTTTGCTTCTTAGTAGTTAGCATGAGGTTATGTTTATGCCTAGTGACCTGGTTAGGTCAGTGTCCTGGTAATAGCATGATATTATGTGAAATACTAGTATGATCTGTTAGATTGGTATCCTGATAGATAGGATGGTATTATGTGTTATGTGGTATGATCTATTTGATCAGTTTGTTGTCTATAGACTATTATGTGATTATCTGTTATATGTGCACATGTTTGTTTGGCGGTTGAGGCTTATCTGCTTTGTTCAAAAGCTAATAGACTTGGGCATTCCAACCTATTGGTTGTGGGCCATGAGTATTCCATCCCGAGGATGATTGGACTCATAGTATGTGGGCATTCCATCATATTGGTTGTGGGCCTGGGGGATTCCATCCCAAGGATGACTGGACCCATAGTATGTTGGCATTCTAACTGATGGGTTGAGGGCCTGGGTTATTCCAACCTGATGGTTTACTGGACCCACAATATGTTGTTTATACTTTCCTGTCTCTTGTCATGGGTATGGGTATTTTGGGGGAACTCACTAAGCTTTTAGGCTTATTGTTTCAGTTTATTATTTCAGGTATATCATGGAATCGCGGCAAGGCGAAGGCATGATCGTACAACTCCTCATGTTTTATTTATGTTTATGTGGAAAACTTTGATATTAGACTATTTTGAAAAAAAAATTAAAAACTATTGTTTTTAAATATTTTGAAAAAGTTGTAAATTGGTTTGAATTTTATGGATGTTACACCATAGAAGAAAAGTGGATTCGAACTAAACGAAAGTGTTTAGTAATTGATTGAAATCGTTAGTTAAGAATTTAACTTTTTCGGAACTTGCAAAATCAGATAGAAACCAATTTAACTTTTGCTTGTTTTTAGTAATCCCTATGTTCGATACCCGACTGTTAGTGTTATATTATTTGCGAAAAGGTAAACTTCCTTAAATTGTAATAGTTAGTTAGATAGTTTGTAAAACTAATATGTGTACCAGTATTACGTATCAATTTTTTGGCGTCGTTGCTGGGGAACGACTAATTTAGTTTTACATTTAATCGCTTTAAGCTAATCGATCCTTTTTGTGGGGTTAAACCTGAAAATTTTAATTTTATCAATAGTTTTTTTTTTTCTGAATTGCCAAAGTCACGACATGGCCTTTTAGAGCTCACGATCTGAACTCAGTTATTTCGTGTTTTCTGTCGTTTTTGCTTTCGGTTAGTTTTTCTGCTTTAAAATGAGGTGGTAACATTACCACGTCATGGTGAACGTTCAGTAGGAATTTTTAATTACTTTTTGTTTGTTTTTACATTTTTATTTTTGTTTTTATTGCAGTAGTTTATGACCCGTGGATCCAAAACACCTTTGATACCACCACTTGAAGATCCAAAGTTAGCATTTTGTAAAAAGACGAACAAGAACGTAGGAGAAACAAACACACCGAATAAATCACCATTTAAGGACCTTACATCGGTTTTTTAGTAACAAGAAGGGAAAGCATGTAGGATAATCAAGCAATTCCCAGAAAGACAAATGCACTTTTGAAGGCATAGAGAACACTCCCAATAAAAAGGAAGCTGGTTATGAAACCGACGAAAGTAGTGAATCCGAAGGCGAGCCAAAAGACAAGACAATTAATTAGTATATGAGTTTAATTTGTAAAGAATGATTGAATTTAAGATAGAAAGTTGATATGTCAAATTATGATCTAATGAGTGATCATTTTGATGTAGATAATTATTAAGCTCTTAGTGAGTTAAGACAATTTCAAAGAAAGTTGATATGTTGTATGAATAGGCCTAAGAACAAAAGATGGATCATGAAACATCAATTGACAAAAGGAACCAAACAGTTAGTGTTTGCTAATTGATATGGCAAGTTATCACTCTTACTCTTTCTTTATGATTGCTATATGTTTGATTAAGTATTTATATATGTATGTATGAGAACCTTGAGGCACTAAGTGAATGCCATCAATATTTGAGATGATGATAGAGCATGAAAATACATATAAATCATGTATCAGAGCATATATATGTATATTTAGAGTCTATATATATATATATATATATATATATATATATATATATATATATATATATATATATATATATATGTAGCAACCCGTTATTCTCAAGTCTGTAAAATTCAACAAAAGTCAACCAATGTCAACAAAACTCAACTTGCTAAATAAAAGTAAAATTTGTTGATTTGGAATTTTTTAAGGATATATATATATATATATATATATATATATATATATATATATATATATATATACCCCTTTTATTTAATAAGTGTTGCAAAAATTGATAGTAAACATGCAAGACCGAAAACCTTCGCATTAATGGCCTTCCCTCGGACCGTAATCATGTTTGCGGTCAAGACCGCAATCATGCGAAGCTGTGATTTACTTCTAACCGAAAGCACCACCGAAAACTTCTTGCATCAAGAACCTTCTTCGGACCGCAAACCCTTCTTGGGTAGGGTTCTCGGCCGAAATCCCCAAACCATCTCCTTTTTCTTCATACTTAAGAAAACAAAATGAATCATCTACACACTTCTAGTAGACATTTTCACCTCATTTCTCTCCCAAATTTCAAACCATTTGCTTTCCAACATTCACAGCGAACAAATTCTTCCAAATAATATCAAGTTTTTGGTAAGTATCTGTGACAACCCGATATTTCGAATCAATGTAATGACCTAAAAAGTCAAGACTTGTAATCTCTTTTGATATAATGAAATTAGTGTCAAAAATAAAATGTTCAAAAGTCATCTACTAGATTTCATAAATGATAGTTATCATGTCAAGGTTTTCATAAATATAAAGAACATTAAAATCCGAGTTATAACGAAGAAGTTATGACCAACCTACGATTCACAACAAAACCGTCAATACGATGACACGTAAAACGCGAAATTTCAATAAAATCATTATTAGCCTTAGGTATCTAAATAAAAGTCGAAGATATTATTAAGCTGTGAGCATACATAAAAATAACGCCCAAATCTGACTTCGTATGAGGAAGTTATCATTTTTCAAATTTTTGGTATAGCGATAGACAACTAAAAACTCGAAATAGAGATCGAGCGATTTCTAGCCAAAACAACCTAAATGAGAATCGAAGACCTCAACAGTAGTAGTACAAAGGTAAAAATTCTATCAAAAACAGACATTGGATGAAGAAGTTACGGATTTTTAACGGACCTTTCATGTTCTGGCTTGTTAAAAACAATATACTTAAAATAAAGTCAAAATTAGCCGACGGAGTCTAAATTAAAGTTATAGAGTACATTCTCACCTATGTGTGGATATAAAGAACCTAAAAAACGGAGCTCGTACGCAAAAGTTATGCAAGTTAGAAGTTGGAAAAATCAATTTACGCCTCGCGCAAAGGATTACACCCAACGTACCAGAGGATAGGAGCCTCGTCCCATCGGCCACAGGCTCTCCCATCGGACAGAAGCCCTCCCATCCGAAGTGCGTAAGCAATGAAATCCCATTACACCCCATGTAACCATGTACGCCCAGCATACCGAGGCAGTCCAGTCTCCTTATAAAAGGGATGCGAGGGTTCCGGGCATAATTGCTCATTTTCTCTCTTTCTCTTGTGTTTTTACTCCGTTTTGCGTGCAAGAAGTATCCCGAAGCCCTGGTTTTCATACCCAAGTCCCGAAGGAAGTTTTATGCTCCTAAGATTTTCGAGAATCCTGAGAAATCAACATTCTCCTGTCGAAGTTCTGCTCGGTTTTCATCTCACCATCTTCACTCTATCAAGTGAGTTCATACCCCTATAACTACGTTTTCAAATGCTTTGTAAATGCTTTAATACACTTTTAAAGGGGGGGGGGGGGGGGGGGAATACAAGTAAACATACAGTTATCCTCGTGTGAAAAACATCAATCTCTTGCTATACTTTTTGTTATAATCAATCCTATGTGATTTATAACTACCATACAAAAACCTTCTCATACAACGTATCATGATAACACTTTGTCTTTTGGAATGAAACCTGTGGTTATATAAATATCAAACACTTGATTTATATTTTGGATATAAATGTTGAATAATGTTGTACTTTACATACAAAGTTGACACTACACTAGGGTTTACCATACCAACGAAACATACTTTTGGAAAAACTATAATAGGTATAGTTTGCTAGATATTCATGAGATTTTACATACTATAAGTACTATATCAAGGAAATACTTTCATATACAAGAACACATGGACTTTTCATATGTAAATCTACTTGATACTAAGTTTTGTGAGACATTCAACTTCACGTACTTTCAAGTATGCAGTTAAAGTCCTGTATTATATAACATAATCTCTTGTAGGGAGAGCGTGATACTTGTGTATAGATCTTTACGGGATTGACAATCCCGCGCCTAAATTGTTAGCTATATTTAGACCGGTAGGTTTGCGGTGACAAACGTCATAACATTTCCACCGCCTGAAGAACGTTGTTACAGACAGTCTGGGTCAATAGTATGGTTATAAAACTCACGTGGAGTATTAAAAACACATTGATTTACGGGGTTATCTAATGCCTTAGTGATTGTGTTTTTACATACATAAATCTACTACTCTAGGCATGAAAAACACTATTGCATAATGATTTTTGGAACTTTTTAACTACCATACACTTATGGAAAAATATTGGAATTTTAGAAACAACATTCAAATCAATCGGGTCTTAGTATAAGACTACTTTTATACTAGTAGGAAATATGGGATTTTCTAGGAGTTTTCAAACATCTAAAAATTAATTCATTTAAATTTATACAAACATTGACATTAAATATTTATGAACTCACCAGCTTAAATGTTGATCTACTCTTTCAAATCTACTTGTATTTCTCAAGGATTCAGTAATACAAGTAAACTTCAGCTTTTGGAGAAGTGATGCTAAGGCGTCAGTTTTAAACTCATTTTGTCATCATATATTAATTTGTTTGTGAGAAAAGTATCATCCAATAATGTAACTCTTAAATTATATATATGATGGTTGTGTTTACTTTCTTTACTATGTATTCAACTGTTACGATACTACATGTAGTCATCCACCCTCGAACAATTCCGTCATTCTGGTTTGGGGGTGTGATAGTATCTTATATTATTTATTGTTAATATAACACTTTATTAATCGTTCACTTCACTAATTTTGAATTTAAAATCGTGTGTATAATATTATTAGGATACGTTTATTAAAACGTGTTTTAAACCTTGGGATCATCACAAGCACGTCTTTACCAACCAAGAACACGCACCTAAGGTGAGTTCATACCCCTACGTTTTCATGATTTTTCACTGTTTTAGAGGGGGGGATGGGGGGGGGGATACAAGTGTAACACAAGAAAAATTGTGTTAATATCTAAATGTTTTTAATATTTATCAATTGTTCCCGTTATTATATATATATATATATATATATATATATATATATATATATATATATATATATATATATATATATATATATATATATATATATAGATCCGGTAAGAAATTTTTTTTGGTAGGATGATAAGAAGTTTTTTTTCTACATATTTTTTTGACGAACAAAATAAATGAATCACTGGATGATTCATTTGTAAGATGATTCACAAGAAAAATTCCCAAAAAAACATCTTTATGATTCATTTTTAAGTAAATTAAGAAAAAAATTCATTTTTATGATAATTTTAGTGAATAACAACAAAATCATTGTATAAATGAATCATCGAGATGTTTTTTTGAGAATTTTTTCTTGTGAATCATCTTAGAAATGAATCATCTAATGATTCATTTTGTTTGTTCGCGAAAAAAATATGTAGAAAAAAAACTTCTTACCTTCCTACCAAAAATTTCCTTCTTATTTGATCTTGACTCTCTCACTCACTCTCTCTCTCTCTCTCTCTCTCTATATATATATATATATATATATATATATATATATATATATATATATATATATAAGGTTCAATAGGCTTAGAATTGATAATATTACTCCATTTCCTTTTCCTTGTTTGGTTGTGGGTTTTGGGTAGAATTATCTATTCGACTGTCTATTTACTCATAATTATATAAATATTATATTTATATAAGTATAAAATAATTTAAAACTTGTTAAACAAAAATATAATTTTTGGAAACTATTGAGTACTATTTGGACATAAATATTGAATTGCACGGAACAACCGTATCACAAATTTTACAATTAAAACTTGTCGAATTATTAATAATATAAAGGTTTTTATTTCAGTCATACACAAACATATAAACTATAATGGGTATAGTTTATGGAACTTACATGTGTTTTTCAAAGTTTAGAATACAATACGGAAAACCAACACATATAAACTATAATAGGTATAGTTTATGGATCATATACACTACTTTACATACTCAGAAAACATTATGGAAAACAAACATATAAACTATAATAAATACAGTTTATGAGATATACTTACAATTTATCCATTTCAAGATAATGTTTCATTATTCTACACGTAACCGTCAATATAGCATTTGTGAGACACACTTCACGTACTTATGTAAGTACCAACCAAGTCCAGAAATTATAACCAGAGTCTCCTAGAAGGAGAGCGTGACACTTGTGTATAGATCTATACGGGACTGTCAATCCCCCACCTAATTTGTTTGAAATAGTTAGGCCGACAGGCTTGAGGTGACAAATGTCGTAATGATTGTGACGCCTGAAGAATGTCGTGTTCAGGCCATCTTAGGTTATCAAGCATGGTTATGATAACTCACAATTTGGTATTGAACAACACGATTAGTGTATGAATAAGTAAACAACTTCACATAGTTTTATTGAATAATAAAATTATAATACAATATTTTACAAGTACAGCTGGTGAACTCAGACAAGTACAATTACACCATTTTTATACAAGTACAAATACATAATACTATTTTAGTGCAGAGCAAACATATTTTTCATAGTTTTATGTGAATTAAAACTACATTTTACTATCTCAGAGTACATTTACATTTACATATTTTGATTACAACATATTACAACAGAAAATATAGGATTTTCTGGGAAAAACATACTTACATTTTCAAGGAACAAATAACATATCTCAGTTACAAACATGCTTATGAACTCACCAACGTAATTGTTGATATTCTTTTCAAAACTACTTATATTCTCAGGAAATCAGTAAACAGGTACATCCATGGGTTTTTGAGAAGATGAAGCATTATAGACTCATGTCTTTTAACTTTTGATAATCATTTTGGTGTCATATATACTATGACCTGAATACATATGTAAAAACTTATACTTTATCAACACATGGTTGTTATACTTTGATTACTATTATGAAATTGTTGTGATACTGTACATGACGTCCTCTGCCCCTGAACGTTTCTGCGGTTCCACTTTGGGGGGTGTGACAATATATAAGATATTCATATAGACATGTAGCATAGCATGTAATAAGTATAATTCGTTCAGGAACATGAGTATATTTCCTTTAGGAATGAAAAAGATATTCCTTTGGGAACATGAGTATATTTCTTTCAGGAATGAGATTGCTATTCCTTCTGGAACATGAGTATATTTCCTTCAGGAATGAGATTGATATTCCTTTGGAACATGAGTATATTTCCTTCACGAATGAGATTGAGATTCCTTCGGCAACATGAGTAAATTTATTTTGGGAATGAGATTGAAATTCTTTTGAGAACATGAGTATATTTCCTTCAGTAATGAGATCTAGGTTTCTTCGGGATAAAAGTATAAAACTAATTAGAGATGATGTACACATAGTATATGTGATTAAGTAGAGATGGGATATAGATATACAGAGAGCATGAAATGTGTAGAGATGAGATATACAAAGTATACAAGACATAATAGAAATGAGATATGCAAAGAGTATGGGATTGAGTAGAGATAAGATATACAAAGTATATGAAGATGATTAGAGATGAGATATAACATGGTACATGAGATGGAGCAGAGGTGAGACATATCAAAGCATATGAGAGAGAGAGAGAGAGTAGAGACAAGATTTGACAGAGTATAAGAGATAAATAAAAGATAATATATGTCAGAGTATGAGGGATTGAATAATAATGATATAGATTTGTTTTTAAGAAATAGAGTAATGATGAGATAGAATAGCGTATTAGATGTAGAGTAGAAAAGAGACAAAGTTATGATATGTGTAGTGTATGAGATAAGTTAGAGAAGTAACTATAAGGACGAGTATGAAAGAAGATAAAGATAAGAAAAGATAGAAAGAACAACTCACCAGATACGTGTCTGACACAGTAGATACATTTCTGTTTTGCATGTTCAGGTTCATATGTCAACAACCGTGGTACCAAAGGAGAAGATAAGAGCACAAGATCAAGATTTAAATATTAGGATATTATTATTGTATTCTTTATTTTATATAATAAATAATTTATATAATGCTCACTTGATTGTCCCGAGGATGTAACAATTTTAAATTTTGAGTATATTTTCTGTAGTTGTAAATAAAATCTTGATAATTTCATAGATCATAGTTTATGAGACTGAGGGTGTCACATTTGACATCCATCTGATATACCTTGAGCTTCTAATAGGAAGCATATGATAGAAACAATCTATTTTTTCTACCTTGCGACTAGAGAAAAGTTTTGAACATACTCCAACCCTTAAAGATGTGTAAAACATTAAGCAACCAATCTTACTTTGTTTCTAGTTATAATTCGATTAACATCAAGTTTTTTTTGATAAACTCGTCTTATTCTAACAATTATCTTTTTAGATGGTCAGGGAACTAGAGTACATACTTTGTGCCTTTTAAAGTCATGAAGTTCATCTTTGATGGACTAGATCCAGTCAAAGTCTTTTAATGTGTCATCAATTTTCTTTGGTTTAATCATGGAACAAAGTTTACATATAAACGAAAATTACCTTTTACTGGATTTTTGGTTCATACACCTGAAACAACATAACCTATAATTTGAGTGACATGATGATCTCTAAGAAAATGAGTAGTATAAGTTGGACGAAGAACATTGTGGAGAGAATAATTGTCTTGATTTGTAGTAGGGGTGTCATTTTTAAGAGGATTGTCTTGGTTCATCTTATTATGGATTGTTTCAGAATGAGACATAAAAGCTTCAAGTGTATCTGTTTGAGATGTTTCGTCATCAGTGTAAGCTTGTGTTGAAGTTGTGGAATGGATTACCAAATATTGAAATTGACTTTCCAATAAAAAAAATTGTGTGAAATGTATCTGAAACTGAAGAGTAACCATAAAAAAGTTCATAAACTCTAGATTCAAATTTTGAGAGTTGATTTGTTTGATTAAGTGTATGCCATGTATATCAAATAACGTAAAAGGTGGAGATGTATGCTTTTTATTTTTTGAGTAATTCATAAGCAATATTATAAAGTGTTTTAATAAAGATTGTCTATCGGAGCTAGGTAGGTTGTATTAACAACTTTAGCCCAAAATTAAGAAGATAAGCCAACTTAAACAATCACAGTTCTCCCAGCTTCAATCAATGCTCTATTACTTCTTTTAATAACACCATTTTTCTCTAGGATTCTTACAATATAGAATTCTTGTGTGATACCCTTATCACCACAAAAGCCCTCAAGAGTGAAATATTTGAGCAAAATTAAAAAGAGAAGTCAACTTAAACAATCATAGTTCTCCCAGCTTCAATTAATGCTCTATTCCTTCTTTTAATAACACCATTTTTCTCTAGGATTCTTAGAATATAGAAATTTTATTTGATACCCTTATCACCACAAAAGGACACAAGAGTGAAATATTAGAGCTTGATGTCATGATCAGTTCTAAGATGCTTTACTTTGTTGTCTAGATGTAACATCCAAAAAATCAAGGCGCAATTTTCATTTTAAAAATCATTCCAAAATCCATGATTTTTACAAAAAAAAAAAGTTCCCAAAAGAACTATCATGAATCAGAGTATCCCAAAATCATAAAAACATATAAAATCTAGGATGATGTGCACGATCTTTCCCCTATCATCTGAAGTACATGAAACCATAAATCAAACTATAAGCCAAAGCTTAGTTAGATCCCCAAAATTCCCCACACAACATAACATATACAATCATGCATGCTAGGTCCGTAGTCACCGACTATATTACCCTCGGGTCTACAGTTAGCAGACTGGATTAACTCTGGCCTACTTTCATTGGATTGGATTGCCTCGGCCCAATCAGTCATCAGATTGGAATGCCCTTATCTGTTGACTTATGCACGCAGTATTAAGCCTCAAACCATATCGTACTATGTCGACTATGCAACAAATAAATTATATAATAACAACAAATATATCATACAGATCACTACAACATAGCAACATCTTATATGTTAGTATACATAACCTAGTGTGCTGACATTGGTTCCTTCGACCCACAAGTATAGTGAGGAAAACTCACCTCACAGACTGCAAAATAGTTGAACATATCATTACTCCAAATGGTGCGTCAACAGATCACATATAATTAATAGGAACCTTAACTCAAACTACTACATAAATTTCCCAAAATGCCCTTAAGTCAAACATGGTCAAAGTCAATAGTCAAAAGTCAACCTTCAGTTGGTCGCCACATCGTGTCCATCCTTGGCCATTCCGTGGCCGCTATATGACAAAAAAAACAAGCTTTAGCCTAATTGTAATGTCGTGGGGACCTAAGGCCATGTCGTGGGCACTGAGCTCCTAACAACTTAATGGATTAAGCGATTTTCTTCGATTCTAAGGGTTCCAAAGCTCATATCTAGCCTATTTTATGGTCCTAGTGGATAAAGTTTGCAACTTTATCCTTTTAGACTATCCAACAGATAGAAATCTCACTCGTAGGTCCAAAAAGGATAAAACACCACTTGGCTTAAATCAGTAAGAACTTAATCTTGAAGACCTCAAGTCCAACACTTCTATAAAGGTTTCTAGAATCATAAATAGCATAATAATTCATGCTTTCCACATATGCATGTCCAATGCATGTCTGGAACTCCCATTAGGTCCAAAAGAGGGTTTATGGCCAAAAATTCATGCATGCCACCAAAACTCATTACTAATCCAGATCCAAAGAACCAAATATCCTCAATGGCTTGGAGATTCATAATGCTATAAACTTTATGTAATCTATGTAAAACCTTTTTTTTTCAAAACAAAATTTTCAAATTTTGCAATTCATAATAAAATCAAAATGTATCTCAAATCATAAGCATCCATATCAAAATATAATATCCAAAACATTTCCTAGAATCTCATCAAAATACTCCAACAATGTGTACAATCCAGTTGGCGCCTTCCCGCGATCCTCGCTGGTATCTGAAACACATTTCACACAACACGGTAAGCATAAATGCTTAGTGAGTTCCCCCAATATACCACATACAACACATACGCCACACAAGGCTACAATATGACCCTCAGGTCGATGTGTCTCAGCGGAACCCTCCAGTTCCGTATTGTGGGGCCCTTCGACCCGATCTGTCTCGTTGGACCCTCCGCCCGGTCTATATAATTGGACCCTTCGGTCCGGTCTATATCATATAGCATACATATATCACAAACACAAATACACATATAGCACATAACATATAAGACCCTCCGGTTTGCTCATGGTTACCACACTAGGTAATATATAGTGAGAAGACTTACCTCAGATGTCTTGGTAAATCCTTGACTTGGTAGCAGTATAGTCTAGCCTCCGCCTAATCACATAAAGTAAGATACACTCATAAATATAACTCTCGAGACTAGACCCAACCCTCTCTTAACATCCTCATATGGGTAAAGACCATTTTACCCCTCTCTTGACTCAAAGACCCCATTGTTGACCAATCCCTAAAAGTCAACAAAGTCAACGGTCAAACTTTGACCTGACTCGTCGAGTGCACTCTGGCGACTCGGTGAGTCTACACGTGGGCTCCACTCCTCTGATTCTCTTTTGACTCACTTAGTCACTCACTTAACTCGGCAGGACACTCTCTAGATTCACAATCTCAGGACAACTCGACTCGACTCGTCGAGTCTGTTCATAAAGTTCGAAGCTTGATGCCCATGCAAAGGCTCCAAGGTTCTATTTGAAGAAATGAGCTCTAATATGGCATCCTAAGTTCATATTCATCATCAATCCACATAAAGCTTAAAGGAGTAAGGTCTCTGGACCTCTATGGATCCAAATCCATGACCATAATACGAAAAGGAACCATATACTCAATCAAAACCATCTACCAAAGGGTCTAGAAAACCCTAACTCTATAAACAATCACTAAAACAGAAGATGGATCGAGATTATACCTCAAATAAGCACTCCTAAGCTCAGAATTCCTCCAAATAGCACCTCCTTCAACCTCCTCTTGATCTAGATCACCTTCTTCTTGCTAAACCAAAGATAGAAAGATCAAATATGGTATCTCCTCCTCACAAACAATTTAGCTCACTTAGGGTTTCTCTCAAGGGACTGGTAGCCGCAATGGGAGACTATGAGTGCCCTTAAATAGGCTCCAAAACCTGGGATTTAGGGTTTCAATTGCCAGCACAGACTCGGCGAGTCATATGCCCGAATCGTCGAGTCTGTTCGCGAAGATTCGCAAAAACATCCTCACCTACTCAATGAGTCGTGGCACAAACTCGTCGAGTCCCTCCTTTTCCTTGAATAAATAAATACAATTAAATCATACCCAAAACTCGGGATATTACAATTATCCCCCACTAGAATCAGACTTCGCCCTCAAAGTCTTGCGTTGCAAACATCTCGGGGTACTGCTCAATCATTTCCGACTCCACTTCCCATGTCAACTCGGATCCTTTTCTGTGTTGCCACTGGACCTGAACCAGAGGCAGTTCCTTGTTCCTCAGAACCTTTACCCTCTGATCTCGAATTGCAATCGGCTTCTCAATATAATTCAGACCCGTATCCACCTGGATATCCTCTAATGGAACCATTGCTGACTCATCAGCGATACACTACCTCAACTGGGACACGTGGAATGTATCGTGAATCTGACCCAACTCTGCATGCAGCTCTAAGTGATACACTACCCTGCCCACCCTGGCGGTCACCCTGAAAGGACCAATATATCGAGGCACCAACTTGCCTCTCTTCCTAAATCAGATCACTCCTTTCCAAGGAGATACCTTCAGGAGTACGAAGTCAACGACCTGGAACTCGAGCTCTAACCATCGTCTATCCGCATAACTCTTCTGACGGCTCTGGTCAGTTAGTAACCTCTGTCTGACCTTCTGAATCTTCTCGGTCATCTAAAGCACAATCCCGGTACTACCCATCACACATTTCCCTACTTCTCCCCAGCAAATGGGGGTCCGACACCTCCTTCCATACAACAGCTCAAAGGGTGGCATACCGATGCTCGAATGATAGTTGTTTTTATAGGAAAACTCAGCTAAGGGTAAGTACGTGTCCCAACTTCCTCCGAAGTCCAATACACATGCCCGAAGCATGTCCTCGAGCGTCCGAATCGTCTGTTCGCTCTGCCCATCAGTCTGTGGGTGGTATGCGGTACTAAAATGCAGCCTCCTACCCAATTCCTTATGAAACTTCTTCTAGAACCTGGAAGTGAAACGCACATCTCGATCTGAAACAATCGAGACCGGTACTCCGTGCCGCGATACCACCTCTCTCATGTACAACTCTGCCAGCCTCTCCGCAGAAGAGCTCTCGCTAATAGCAAGGAAGTGAGCGCTCTTCATCAACCTGTCCATAATCACCCAAATTGTATTGACACCTCTCACAGTCCTTGGCAATTTGGTGATGAAATCCATGGTAATCTGTTCCCATTTCCACTCGGGAATCTCTAACGGCTCCAGCTTACCATGTGGATGCTGGTGTACGGCCTTAACCCTATGATAGGTCAAGCACCTCTCAATGAACCATGCAACATCCCTCTTCATACAGGGCCACCAATACTCTTTCTTTAGGTCCAAATACATCTTAGTAGCCCCTGGATGGATCGAAAACTTCGATCTATGGGCCTCCTCCATCAAGATGGTGTGCGTTCCACCCACAAATGGCACCCAAATCCGTCCCTGGAAGTCATAAGTCCTCAGCTATCGGTGATGAACTCCGATACCTGCCCGAGAACCTGCTCCCTCTTACGGTTCTCTGGTCTCATGGCCTCTGCCTGGGCCCCTCGAATGGCGTCAAATATTGGGGTCATCACTTTCAGCCTCATACAAACATCCTGTATCGGGGCACCCTCTGCCCTACGACTCAGGGCATCAGCTACAACGTTAGCCTTTCCTGGGTGGTACAGGATCTCACAATAGTAATCCTTCACCACATCCAACCATCTCCTCTGTCGCATGTTCAAATTGGGTTGATCCATCAAATACTTCAGGCTCTTGTGGTCCGTGTATATGATACACTGAACCCCATATAGATAGTGACGCCAGATCTTGAGGGTGAACACCGCTGCCCCCAACTCCAGATCTAGGGTGGGATACCTCATCTCATGAGGCTTCAGCTACCTTGATGCGTATGCTATCACATGCCCCCTTTGCATAAGCACCGCTCCTAACCCTATTATCGACGTGTCACAATACACCACAAAGTCATCCATCCCCTCCGGAAGGGCTAACACCGGGGCTTCTCAGAGTCTGTGGCGAAGTGTCTCGAAGGAGGCCTGCTGCTCTGGTCCATATGAAAAAGCAACACCCTTCCGGGTCAACTTGGTGAGTGGTATGGCGGTATTGGAGAAATCCCTGATAAATCTTCGATAGTAACCAACCAACCCTAGGAAGGTCCTGATCTCGGTAGGTGACCTCGACACCTCCCAACTCATCACTGCCTCAATCTTGGCCGAATTGACTAATATCTCTTTCTGGTTAATGAGGTGCCCTAGGAACTGGACCTCTCGTAACCAGAAATCACACTTGGAGAATTTGGCATAAAGCCTCTCCGATCTCAAAACTCCGAGGATCTCTCTCAAATGTTCCTCATGTTGCTCTCTGGATCTCGAATAAACCAATATGTCATCAAGGAACACGATCACCGAGCGATCCAATATCGGCCTGCATACTCTGTTCATGAGATCCATGAACACCGTCGGTGCATTGGTGAGCTTGAAAGGCATCACCACAAACTCGTAATGCCCGTAACGAGTCCTGAACGTTGTCTTCTGGATATCCTCATCTTGCACCCTCACCAGATGATATCCAGACCACAAATTGATCTTGGAGAACCAAGATGCTCCCTGTAATTGATCGAACAAATCGTCGATCCTTGGCAACGGGTATCGGTTCTTGACCGTCGGTTTGTTCAATTCTTTGTAATTAATGCACATCCGGTGCGAGCCATCCTTTTTCTTAACAAAAAGGATAGGTGCTCCCCATGGCGAACTGCTTGGCCGAATAAACCCCTTCCCCAGCAGCTGCTGAAGTTGTGAGGATAACCCCTACATCTCTGGAGGCGCAAGGCGATAGGCGCAACCCCCAGAACCAAATCGATACTGAACTCCACCTGCCTCTCGGGAGGCACACCCGATAACTCCTCCAGAAATACATCCGGGAACTCATGCACTATCGAAACCTCATCAACTGACCTCGGTCTCTCTGAATCAACCGTCGTATCCATCACATACGCTACAAACCCCTTACAGCCCTGCTGTAGACTCTGCCTCGCTCTAGCGGCTGAACAAAATGCCGACCCAGAATGCGTACCCTCGTTGTACACCGTAAGAACTTCCCCACTAGGGTCTCGTATGGTCACCAGCTGTCTCTCGCAGTCGATAACCGCACCAAATTTTCTCAAACAGTCCATGCTGATGATGACATAGACATCTCCCATCGCAATAGGAACTAAATCAATCAGAAACTCAACGCCAAAAATCTTGAGCACACACCCTCGGATCACCTTGGTGGCATACACCGCTCTCTCGTCATCTATGGAAACTCTCAGGGGCCGACTCAACGCCTCTCGACTAATACTTATGTGTTGACTAAAAGTCGAAGATACAAAAGACTGAGTCACACCCGAGTCAAACAATACCAAGGCAGGTAAAGAACTCACAAGAAAAGTACCTATGCATATCATATAATAAGCACAATAACATAATCTCAGCATAAATAAATGAAAGGATACATACTAGCCATGACTTAGGCGTTGCGCGGACCTCCTCCGCAGTCAATTGGAAGGCTCTCCCCTAGCCTTCGATGCTTTGGCCTTTGTTGTCCGGGTCTCAATGACTCCAGTAGCAGGTGCAGATGCCTGCGCTGATCTCTGAAGCTGGAGGCACTCGGCCTTCCGATGGCTGGTCTGCTTGCAATGAAAGCAAACCGAGAACCCCTTAGGGCAATCCCTCGCATAGTGACCTTCCTTCCCACAATTGTAAGACACCCCCGTCTTGCACGCCCCATCATGGCTCTTGCCACACTTCCCACAAGTGCGGCCCTTCGGACAACCAGACCTTGAATCAGCGGGCTTCACCCGCTTGGTGGCCGACTGCGACTGCCTCGGTCGCCGATCAACCCTCTGAGACTCGATGTCCTACCTCGCCTGAGTCTCTAGCTCGACCTCCCTCTTCCGGACATTTGCCTGGAGCTCATCAAATGTCCGGTAAGTCGAGTTCACCATGAACTCACAAATATCCCTCCTCAGTATGCTCAAATAACGGCTCATATGAGCCTGCTCGGTAGACACCTACTCAGGGAAAAACAATGCCCGCTCATGGAACATCCTCGTAATCACTGTCATCGACTCAGTCCCCTGCTTGAGGGTTAGAAACTCCTGGGCTAGACGTTCCCTCTCAACCACAGGAACATAGTCATCACGGAACATCGCATTAAACCTCTCCCAGGTCACTGTAGTCAGCTCTGCCATTGAAAAAGCCGCCGTCACAAACTTCCACTATTCCTTCGCCCCCAAGCGAAGTTGGTTCAATGCGAATCGAACCCTCGAGTGCTCCGAACATGAACACGTATAGAAACATCCCTTGATGTCTAAAATCCACCTTATCGCAGCGATTGGATCCTGCGTACCATCGAACTCTGGTGGTTTCGTGTTGCTGAACTCTCGGTACAGTAACGAATCACCACCCTGGGGTCTCGCAGCAGCAACAGCTGCAGTGGCTGCAGCAACAACAACCTCAGTCAAAGCAGCATAGCGCTCGTCAAACGTCTCAATCAATGTAGTCTTGATAGACCCAAACATCTCGGGAATCTCCACCCAAATAGCCGCAACTACCTCATCCTAAATAATCCTCCGAATCTCCTCATCACTGGTACCACTGGTACCATAGCCCCTATCATGTCGTCCCGTAACCACCATGCTATCTCTGAAATAAAATCACAAAACAATCAGAGACTCAATCGAGATTACTCACACTCGATCACTCACCCTACTTGATTCTTCTGTTTCCTAAGGAATATTACTCGGACTGATTACGAATCCGATGTTTCCAGTAGTATGGGCCCTATACTACCTTCCACATCGTATCAGTACTCACTCCCAGTCTTCTTCCCAAGGTTCCAAATCACAAGCATACCACTTACAGGCTATACCCTAATCAGCCTCTCATAAGCTCCTCACTGTTACCTACTCACTCACAAGTACTCTCTTAGCAGCATAAATCTCCTAGGCTAAGGCATCACAAATCAGGCCACTCTAGTCCTATCATGATTACCTAGCCTACTCAAGCATGTATAGCTCATCATATAATATCTCATAATATAAAATGTAAGGGTATTTTGGGAAATCACCATTCGGGCGCTTGCTGATTGTACACACTGCTTCTTTCCATCTCTTTCATATTCATTTACTTTTAGAAAAATTGTTTGTTTTATAAAATTTTCTCAAATCCTCAGTTTGAGTTCAAATACACCCGAAGGTGAATCCGAATCCCTCAAACCAAGGCTCTGATACCAACTTGTAACACCTATTTTTTTTCAAATTTTTTTTTCAAAATTTGCAATTCATAATAAAATCAAAATGTATCTTAAATCATAAACATCCATATCAAAATATAATATCCAAAACATTTCCCCAGAATCTCATCAAAATACTCCAACAATGTGTACAATCAAGCTGGCGCCTTCCCGTGATCCTAGCTGGTACCTGAAACACATTTCACACAACACAGTAAGCATAAATGCTTAGTGAGTTCCCCCAAAATACCACATACAGCACATACGCCACTCAATGCTACAATATGACCCTCCGGTCGATGTGTCTTAGTGGAACCCTCTGGTCGATGTGTCTCAGTGGAACCCTCCGGTTCCGTATCGTGGGGCTCTCTGACCCGGTCTGTCTCGTTGGACCCTCCGGTCCCGTCTATATCATTGGACCCTCCGGTCCAGTCTATATCACATAGCATACATATATCACAAACACATATACACAAATAACACATAACATATAAGACCCTCCGATCTGCTCATGGTTACCACACTAGGTAATGTATAGTGAGAAGACTCACCTCAGATGTCTCGGTAAATCCCTGACTCGGTAGCAGTATAGTCTAGCCTCCGCCTAATCACATAAAGTAAGATACACTCATAAATATAACTCTCGATACTAGACCCAACCTTCTCTTAACATCCTCAGATGGGTAAAAGACAATTTTACCCCTCTCTTGACTCATAGACCCCATTGTTGACCAATCCTTAAAAGTCGACAAAGTCAACGGTCAAACTTTGACTTGACTTGTCGAGTGCACTTGGGCAACTCGGCGAGTCTACACGTGGACTCTACTCCTATGATTCTCTTTTGACTCACTGAGTCACTCACTTAACCTGGCGGGTCACTCTCTAGATTCACAGTCTCGGTACAACTGGACTCGACTCGTCGAGTCTGTTCATGGACTCGGCGAGTCCAATTTTGCTCACTTCCAATGGCTTCCTGAGGTCAGATCTGATGCTCTACTCAATAGATCTATCCTTTCTAGTCTCAATAATCACGTAACGTTCGAAGCTTGATGCCCATGCAAAGGCTCCAAGGTTCTATTTGAAGAAATGACCTCTAATATGGCATCCTAAGTTCATAATCACCATCAATCCACATAAAGCTCAAAGGAGTAGGTCTCTGGACCTCTATGGATCCAGATCTAAGACCATAATACGAAAAGGAACCATATACTCAATCAAAACCATCCACCAAAGGGCCTAGAAAACCCTAACTCTATAAACAATCACCAAAACAGAAGATGGATCGAGATTATACCTCAAATAAGCACTCCTGAGCTCATAATTCCTCCAAATAGCACCTCCTTCAGTCTTTTCTTGATCTAGATCACCTTCTTCTTGCTAAACCAAAGATAGAAAGATCAAATATGGTCTCTCCTCCTCACAAACAATTTAGCTCACTTAGGGTTTCTTTTAAGGGACTGGTAGCCGCAATGGGAGGCTATGAGTGCCCTTAAATAGGCTCCAAAACCCGAGATTTAGGGTTTCATTTGCCAACGCAGACTCGGCGAGTCATATGCCTGACTCGTCGAGTCTGGTCATGAAGATTCGCAAAAACTTCCTCACCTACTCGACGAGTCATGGCACCAACTCGTCGAGTCCCTCCTTTTCCTTGAATAAATAAATAGAATTAAATCATACCCGAAACTCTGGATGTTACTATCTCACCACCCCAACCAGCAAGAACATGAAGATTTAGGGACAAAACTCAACATCTAGCAACCTATCACAATAAAAATCGAGTCTTTGACATTTAAAAAGGTCCAAAAGAATGCTACAACCAAGGATGAGGGCTTAATTGTTGAATCTTACCTCACTTCTTCTTCTTTCTTCCTTTAGAGGCTTCAAAGGACACTAAAAGGACTTAAATCAAGGAGGAAATGATATTTGGGTTTCTCGGGTCTCAAGGAGGCTGGTGGAGGATGAGGGTGCGCAAACCCTATCCTCCTTATTCCTTTAAATAGGTAGAATAACTCGAAAAATAGGGTTTGGAAATTACCAGTTTCCACATCATGGCCATATATTGCCACGCCATGGCAACTTAAATTAATCCACAATCTTATCTTGATTTTCCACGACGTGGTGCCTCCCCCATGATGTGGTGAGCCCTAAAATGCCAAAAAAAAATTGAAATGGGAAGTACCTCAGGATCCGGGTGTTACACTAGTGATAACTCTATATGTTTAATGGATGAGATAATTTCATCATATGAGACTCCTTTAATTCATAGAATTATAACCCATGTAAACTTTGAGAATTCATTAACTATAACCAATGAGTATCTTTTTCTTCTAAGGATTTAAACATGGATTAATTGGTCCAAACGAATCAATATGAAGTATAGAAGAAGAGAGTTGATAGATATGCTTTATTTTGGTCTAAACGAGGTTTGTGCTACTTCCATTTTCACAAGATGCAAAAGTTTGTATCTAACTAAATGCATTTTGGGGATTACTACAATAATCTCGTCATTTAACATCTTGGAAATTTTCTTGATGTTTAGAAGAGTTAGACACCTATGCCAGAATGAATTAATATATGATTCGGTATATAAAAAAAAGCAATTTTTCATAGCTTTATCAGCTGAAAACTTGTTGATAATATCAATGTCTTGAATTCTCTTGGCCTTGAGAACAACTTTATTTTGAGAATTAATGATATTGCCTTTCTTTTTATTAAGGTGTACTTCCTAATTAACATCATATAGTTGGCTAATATATATAAGTTTATGTTTCAAACCTTTTACATATGACATATTTGTAAATTTCACATAGTTTTTTTTAATGGTACATAAACTATGGTGTGACCTTTACTATTGTCACAAAAAATAAGGGATTGTCCATCTTTTTAGTTCTATGAGACTTGTTTCAATGTCTAAAGAAGTTTTTTCAAAAGATGATAGCTCTCGGATGGGTTTACTACATAACGAAAGTTAGACGTGGTGTAATAAATATGACATTGTTCGATGATAGTGTGTCACATATTGGTGTGATGCAATTCTAGAAGTAAATATATATGTTAAAACATGATAGATTTCGTTGGTGTTTTTTTTGTTATCAAGTTAATGTTGACGTTGTTACGACAAGTGTAGAGAAATTTTTTATGGAATGACATATGTTAAAAGCAAGTTGGAAATTAACATGAGTGATCAAGTTCTAAATGATTGTTTGGTAACTTCTATTGATAAGGATGAGTGATCTAGTTTTAAATGATTGTTTGTAATTATTTTTTATGATTTATGACTTTAAATATAAGCAATTTTTTGCGAGTACTATTTTGAAATTTAACAATGTTTGATGCCAATTGTTTTGTCTCTATAAAAGTGAGCATTATTTCTTGGAGAATTATGCTTAATCGGTTACTATTTAAGCAAAATTTTGTGGCTCGGGGTAATGATGTTTCTTCTATGTTTTGTTTTGTCTGATTTTCTTTATTTGTGGAGAAAGTATGAATCATCCTTTCATGAATGTGAAATGGTGGCTCACACTTGAAGTATAGTCTACCATTGGTGATGTGTCTCTTCCTGATTTAATATTGACCATCAGCCTAATGACTTTAGTTAATGCTTTGCATGTTTCGAAAAATAAAAATAACCATACAAAAATGATTTTCATAACTATTCGTTGGATTATATAAAAATAACGATACAAAAATGATTTTTGTTCGAATAAACCAAGATAAATAAATAAATTTGATTCTTTTATAAAATTTTCGTATAGAAGGTAGGTTTGTTGGGAGAAAACACAAGTTTACGGTCATCTATGTTGCTTACAAAATCCTATGTTGATCATTTCTCTATAATGTTTTTCTTTAGCAACATGCTAGTTTTTAATATAATTCATCTTGAAGGTAACAATTTATTTTTTAAAAAATATATTCAAAGAAAGTTGAAAGTAGGTGATGATAAAAGGAAATCATGATTATAATTTGAACTTTAACCAGAAATAAGGAGTCTGCCCAACGCTTTGATGTGGGTATTTTATATATGTAGTCAGTGGAAGATAATTTACCGTGGAATAATATTAACGACACAAAAAATGCATTCATAATTTATATTTTGGGTGTGTTCAGCAAAAACAGTTGATAGCAAATAGCTTTGCAGGTAGCGGATAACTTCAAGTCGGTAGAGTTTTGTTAAATGCCACGTAAAGTAGCATTTAGATTTAAAACGTTTTGTTTAAACTAAATGGTAGAAACTTGTAGTGCAAAACGAGATTTTCTATTCAAAATGGAGTGTTTTGTCAAACGTTAGAAGCTAGAAGCACTCAAACGCTCCATGTCGAACACGTCCTTATACATCTACAAAAAAATCTAACTATAAAATTAGGTATCGTTCAAAATACCGACTTAGTTAGTAATATAGCAAAAGGTATGATATTTTTCATTGTGTGGTTTGCCATATAAATTTTTAACTCTGATAGTATAATCAAACTAATGTTGAGATAAAGTAAATTTCACTGAAACTAGTAGGAAACACATGCTATGCATGGGGCAGAAGATGTTTGGTGCAGTCCAACTTTTAGTATTTTTTTCGCATCATTTTCAACATTTATAACTTTGGTCTCTTCTTTAGATTCATATTGTAGTGTCGAGTAAAGTGACAAAGGTCAAGGGTAGATATGGTATTTAGCGTGATTCTTTAAATTTCTTGATGTGTTTCTTCCCTGACTGGTGTGTGTTGAGGAGTTCAAAGTCGGTGCAGCTGATTCTCACACCTTTCATGATTACCTATACACCGATTTACTTTTAAGGTAATTAAAAAGAATTTAAAGTAGGATACTACAATATACGCATTAATGAAAGTAAATTTCATCCTAAGAATTGTAATATGAGTATAACTTAATTCAATTATAGTTTGACGTAATAAAATAAGATGTTAAATCAAATTTTGGTTAGTTGTAGTACTTACTCTGCAGTTTATTACCATTTTAATCTTTGAAAATGCAACGATCTACACAAACCCATTAACTGACTTTCCAATCAGGGATCTGGTTGAATTTTCCCATAGGGAAAGCTAGTAAACTCTACTTTCCTAGAATAATAAAAAAAAAAGATTAAAGAGCCGACACTCCATTTAATTCCCTTTATGTATGAATTGAAGTCGGTATGATGTAGGTGACTGATACCAAGATCTAGGTTTTGCATCCTAAATTATTAAGTAAATAAGTGTAAAAATCCATATCTATAGAGTAATTGAAGATCATTAACCACTTATAGATCCAAGTACTAACATTAGTACAAAATTTATAGCTGTAAATGAAAGTTTACTATTGAAATCAACCTTTACTCCATAAATTGAAACTGTTTCTGTAACAACTGATATTTTTTCATAGAGGTTTCAATCACATAGTCATGAAAATATAACATAAAACATTGTAAATTCACGAAAATGAAATGAAGTGAACTATACCAATATAAAAGTGAACATATTAGATAACATATGAAGAGTGTTTGAGAATGTGTTCGAAACAATCGAATCAATGAAAATAGTAAAGAACACAGAGATCTAAATAAGATACATTTAGCTCAGCTTATGTATGGAGAAAAGTCAAAGGTTATCGAGTACAAGAGATATTTTGAGAGTATTTATTCCTCTAACACCTAAGTATCTACCCTATTTATAGGGTACCCAATAGACCAAAAAATAGAAGAACTAGACGTTAAAGGTGAAACTTCTAATATGGCTTATAAATAGATAAGATAACGAAAGTCATTAAAATTTTGCTTTGTATAGGGTCGATTACAAAGACATTACTATCGATTCTCACAACTACTTTTGACTCAATATTATCCCCCTTTATGAGAACATTTGAAGCATCAAGTTAGTCTCTTCAAAATATGTAGCAATTCCTTTCTCATCTCCATATACCAAAGAATGATCTTCAGGGTCTCCACCTTGTCTTCGTTATCATTCTCCTTGCAATTGTTGATACGAACCAAAATATTAGAGAAGTGAGAGTTTGTATACCTCTCAATATCATTCACTTGAAAAAGGTTTTCAGCCTTCCCTTCTTGTTTTTCCCTTGAAAAACCACTCCAAAAGGTTGGTGAATAATATCACCATCTTCAAATTCATCTATATTCGATTTCTCTTTCATGACAGACTGAGGTAGCTTTGCAGTTTTGTTGATTACCCTGGCAAGATCTATATTTGTTACAAGAACAAACACATTCCTATTCTCCTCAAATACTTGTAAAGCATCCACATTGCATAAAATAGTTGAAAGAATTATGAGATCATTCAGATTCATCAATGCAAAGTCTACCATAGTGAATTAAGATGCCATATTATTCGCCCTCATAATAGAATAATGAAAATTCTTTAACAGGCCTTCAAACAAAACATCAGGCACAATTGACATAACCCGAACTATGTTCAATAACGAGCAAACCACTTCTTCGTTTTTATTTTTGCATGAAAGAGAATCTTCAACCATTTTAATTCATTTTTATCTTTAAAAATTTCAGCTAGTTTGAATTGAGTAAAAGTAAACATTAGATGATTGATTAGGAAATCAAGTTGATTCAACTTGGAGTTTTCAATGTCGTAGATTTACTTTGGTCTTTTTATAAAATAATCTACCTCATCGATAACAACAATCTCAATCGTTTTAGAATCACCCTTGTTTAGACTAGGTGGATCATTTAGTCTTTGATTATAAATGATGTTGATGTATCTTTGTCTCTCCATTTCGATCTATTGTAACCTTTTCTTCTCTTTTGTAGAAGGGTCAACTTGAATACTTTTTCATTTATCTTTTGGATTGGTAGTAGGAATTATTTTGACCATTTTTGAACTCGAACACGCTCCTCCTTCATTGATCGAAATTCCTTTCTTTTTAACTTTTGATAAATCCACATCATCTTGAGAAGGATTCATTGTTGAAGTCAAGACAACTAGCTTCATTAGAATGGATTTAGGGATTTGTGTGAATAAAACCCTACCCACAAGAACACCTTTATCTTCGACTGTCTCCTTTGAAGAACCAACTCCCATTTGTCCTCTTACGAGACGTGCAGATAATGTGGATCATTTGTTCGTAGTCGAAGAGCCAAATTGAGTATTAGATCCAACTCAATTTTAAAACATGTCTGATTACTTGAAATCATGACAGAAATGGAGTCTGATGAAATTGAAGATTGAGACGAAAGAGCAATTTTCGACAATGTCTCTTGAAAATAAGAAATAGACTTTTCAATCTTCTAAAAAAGTTTCGGATCAGCTTCAAACTTGATCTTGAGATCATGAGAATAATCTTTGTTGAAAGTTGTCAGGTCTTCTACTAATCTGGTTGTAGTATTAGCCACTACATCGACTTTCAAATTCAATGAAACAAAAAAGTTATCAATCTTTTGAACTTCCTTGAAAAGAAAATCATTTAGATCCTTAATCTTCAACTCAATAGATTCTTCTCAAAATTTGTCAATTTTTCATCAATCCTTTTATTACCCTCATTAATTAGAGTTCACTTTCGAGACTCTTGAGACTTTAAAAGACACTCAACCTCTACACCACTAACTGAGGTCTTCCCAATAATATCATTGAAGATGGGAATATTTTACAAAACCTTTAGATGAGAAATCATTTTAAAGATTTTGAATGGATTGGGGATGATCGAAGCAAGTTCTGTTCCAGGTTCTTCATCGAAAAGGTGTATATTCGTTGGTGTTTTTCTGAACCATTCAGAGGTTATTGTTTTAGTTTAGTGTCTGCATACCTTCACATTCACAATTCCTTTAAACCATTCTGACTTCAATTCATTTTTTGGGGAGAAAGAAGTTTAATGCGCAACATCATTGATGGTTGCTAACTATTTGTTCGCAAGTCAGTGGTAACATTTTACAAGTTTTTTTTTTTTCAAATATAAAAAATATCCAAAAGATTTTCTTATTTTTGTTTTTGATTTCCAAAATAAAACTCCTAAAAGATTTTCTTATTTTGGTATTTGCTTTTCAAAATCAAAAATCCAAAAAGACTTTCTTATTTTGGTAATTTGATTTTCAAAAACAAAAACCCAAAAAGATTTTCTTGTTTTTATTTCATTAAATTCTTAACAATGCGTGTCTCATTATACTAACGTATTGTTGAGGATCATGTTTAACGATCATAACCAAGGGACATATATTCATTCGAACTGATGTATTAGTTAAGTGTCCCTAGAAGCATGCTGATGTATGTTGACCTCACTCCTCATAGACTTTATGTGTTCGAATCCTTAACAAAACTCTCACTATAAACGTTCCTTGCCAATTAGGCTATATGTTCACATTAGTCAAAGATCTATCTTTCTCTTATCATATTGTGTAAATAAATTTCTAGAATGTCTATATATTTCGCATAGGTACAATACGTTCTTATACACAATCTTTTTCACCAAACTTTCTTTCATGATCACACACTACGCATCATAGCCTTGACATCTCTTGTTGAAACCTACCAGAATGTGGATATTGTAACACTTTGTGTTTATGATCCCAACTCATTCTTCCGTGATGATGGTGAAACCCTAAAATCCTAACTTCCAAGGAATTGATAGTAAAAATATTTGTTCAAGATTATAACGATACACTTCTTTTAGTACTTATCGATATTCGAAATCATGTTCTATTCGACATGCGTGATCTTGATGAAATGTTCTAAAACCAAGACATTTTTGCCCAACAAGATCCAATTCTTTATTTTTTTTCGAATGTGATTTTCATCTGAATGTCTATCTGATTTCTGGTTACTACATATAAATATCCAACCATACTTTTTCATGAATACACTTGTCATCCAAGTAATTTTTTTCAAATGAATCACGCTTATGTTAAGTTGTGGTGTTGAGCGGAATTGATTTTACCTTTAAAAACCAATAGAAAAGAAGACCTTCGATGCTTATCAATATGTATTCGATTGTATTTCATGGGAAACCACACAAGTAGTTCGTCATCTCTCTTGATGTCGAACGAAGACATCTTTCCCTGAGATCCAACCGCTTTCGTATCAAATGCAATTTGATATCACAAAACCTAAATTTTTGTAAATCACTTCTCACCCATTCTTTGGTACACAATGACACTGGAAACCTTAAGGTTTTGGGTAATACCAACTCAAAACCAACATTTTGCAAAGACTAGCATATGATTTCGCTTTTAGATCCCAAAAACAAATGAGCCTTACCTCAATGCGAAAGAATAATGGTCTCTTGGTATCGAAACAACGAGGTGTGCTTGATAACAGTTCAAAATAAGTGGCGGTTCTAATCCGGTTATGAACAACGAAAGATCCAACGTACATGAAGGTTCAATATTTTCATGAGTTTAATGGAAAACGTGATGATCACTTTAATGACGGGGCGATTTTTACGATGACCGGTTAAATAACCAATGCAATACGTGATAGTGTATTATTGGTAACTGGTTCAAATTCAAAAATACCACCGAGTATATAAGGAATTTGGTGGTATCATTCTTAGAATTTATGCTCTCTTACCAAATTTCCCAATAATTCTCCAAAGTTCATCGTCTTCAGCCATTCTTACGAGTTCTTCAATGGCTGCTATCAACAGTCTTATAATATTTTTTTGAAGTCCCGATGTCTTGGCTATTTCTTGCTAGTACTACAACAGTGTTCAACAAAACCACCAAGGTTGTTACCTTCAAATTCACGAATAACAAGATACAAAAGCTTATAAAGAACTATTTTTTTCCCCAATCATGAAGTTACATGTTTCAGTTACTTTTTATGAAGTCACTAATGAACAAGTTTTTCATATGTTCAATGAGATGTGTCATCAACTAGTTCAGACTGGAATAAGTCTATTTCACAAATTGAGTTTTCCTTGCATCTGGAGTTTTCTTTTTAATATTGTATTGCGATGCTTGACTGGTCACAATTCAAGGGTAGACAAAGTGAAATTGGAATTTTATGTTCTACTTGTTGGCATATACTATGATATTAATATTGATTATGCCACACAACTATAGGGGTAATTTGGCTCAACAATTACTCACACCAACTTGACGAATGGTGTTTCTTGTGCTCGATATTGGAGGTTAATTCTCAAGGAGGTCTATGAACAAGAAGGGATTTTGGTTCCTTTAGATGTCGAAAAAGTTGATTTTTCGACGTTGGCTGCTCCAAGACTAGCTGTTGATGATGCAGTTGTCTTTCATAATGTTGCTCGTATTCCTAATGTGATGCTAAGGCGTATTGATCCGAAAAATCCACTCCTTGTTCAATACTTGGCATCCATTGATGTTACTGCATCTTTTGATGTTCTTCCACCAAAAGGGGCTGAGGGTTCTTCGAAAGTGGTTAAAGTAACGAAGAAGAAGAAGTAGGCTGAGAAACCACAACTTGTTCAAGAACCTGTGGTGGAGGAAGTTTCTAAGGAAATTATTCCTTCGGAGACTTTTATTCTAAAGCGAACCAAGACACCAACCAAGAGGCCTCGTGATTCTCCAGTCAGGACGTATATTCAAGAATCTGAGATTAAAACAACTAAGCAAACACAGGTTAATTCTTCGCATACTCTTTCTTCACCAAATGGTATCAAGAAGATTAGAAAGCCTCAATTTAACAGAAGAGGTGTATTGTTTAGTAACATTCCTATTCCTGCTTCTCCAGCTGTTAGATTAGTGTCTAAGCCCATAACTATAATTGGTATGTACTTGACCTGATTGCATGGTCCATTTGGGTTGCATGGCATCGGAACAATTCGATAGGCAAAATGAGAAAAAGGATACTTATGATTTTTATTAATATATTATAAGTTTTAATATATTAATATGAAATCATATTATTTCATTAGTATTGATCAAGAATTAATTTACTGATCAAAAGGAACTAATTAAATATGGAATCTTATATATATATATATATATATATATATATATATATATATATATATATATATATATATATATATATATATATATATATAGGATGGGCCAAGTTCATTTAGGTTGGGCTAAGCTTTCATGGATAGTCCATAGAGTGTTTAACCCATTGATCCTATGGATATGAAATGTCATGGGTATTAGGGTTTATATGAATGTTACCCTAATCTTCCACACTATATAAAGAGGTCCCTAGTTCATGAAATGGCACTAGTATGTATACACAAGAGGGAAAAACCGATTTGGTTCAAGTATCCTTATTCTCTAGTTATTCCAAGGGTTCTTGGTGTTGTGTGAACCATGTGAGGTGCAACACTTGAGGCACTCAACTCTTAAATGTTCAAGACCTCAAGATCCATCAAAAAGTATGTCATTCTACTAGATTCTTGTAGTATAGTTGGTTCATAGTATGCTAGTTAGGATGAATCCTTGGAATATTGAATATTTGCATGTATAATAGACAAAACATAGATCCAAGGTTTATAGGGTTGCATGTACACCATAGGAGTGTTAGAATGCTTAAAACCCACCAGTGGTATGAGAGCCAAGGCTTGTTTTCATTTATACTTGATGCAACAGCTTAAAAACCAAAAATTCTGTCTTTCTGGGCACTGGACTCGCCGAGTTCATGAAGAAAATCATCCTACTCGTCGAGTAGGTTCATACACTCGCGAGTAGGAGCCCCTGATAGCATATTTTCGAGTTTTAAGGTTGGACTTGGTCTAGAATCATTACCTTATAACTGTTTTTTGACTTATAAAACCTATTTTTGATATGGTAATGATTATGGTAAACCAATTTCAAGGTTGTTATCAAAATTTCAAGTTTTATGTGTGTTTATGTAATTCTTGAAATTGTTGATATGATAGTTCATACACTTATGAGTTTTGGTAGATCATAGGAATTATTTACAAAATTATTTGTTAGTTAATTTTTGATCTAAATGTGTTTTAATGGAGTCCATAACTTTTCCTCAAGTTATGGATTACCAAAAGTCATTTCTTTTAAAGATCCATTAAAATGCATATGTTATAAAATTGAAGAGTCTTTTTGTTTTATGAACTCCATAACTTGTTCTCAAGTTATGGATGTTCAAGAGTCTCTTCATTAAAGTTTTTTAAAACCTTAATTAAACTCATAAGTTATGAAAATCCGAAAGTTTTTGAATAGTTCAAAACTTGCCCTTAAGTTTTGGAATTTGTAAAGTTTCCCCTCATGAATACTTTAAATCCAAGTTAATCCCTTAAGGAAAGGTTATTTGGAAAACAAAAAACCCTAAAAATCATAAAAATGCATAAAAAAAATACACAGAGATCACAAAACTTTTTTTTGACATTTTTTAAGAAAAAATCACAGATTTTTAAAGAAAATCGCTGAAAATAATTTGAAAAAAAAGACTTTTTTTTTACAAAAAAAAAATATATATATTTTATTTTATTTTTCAGCGAATTTTTATAAAAAGCTGCGATTTTTTATAAAAAAAAAAAAGTCTTGTGATCTCTAAGTATTTTTTTATGCATTTTTATGATTTTTAGGGTTTTTTTAGGGTTTTTTGTTTTCCATAGAACCTAAACCTATATATATATATATATATATATATATATATATATATATATATATATATATATATATATATATATATATATATATATATATATATATATATATATATATAAAAGAACAAATTCAATCTTACCTTTAGTAGGCCTCATTCACGAAGCCAATCTATAAGGGTGGGTATAAGGTTACTGCCTATAAAATGGCAGTTTAATGAGAGTCCACTCTTACCCACCGCTTCCTTGACTGGTGGAGGGTCATTAGCCAAACGGGTAGGACAATGACTATAATTCTCCTTCATTATAAGTATAATGATAAATATAAGGTAACTAAACCTTTTATAAATTCTCAATCTTAGTTACTTTAGGAAAATGTAAATTTGGTGCTAACCCATGAAATTACACTTTGCACTTTGCTTAAATCGTTAGTGGAGTGTGTGTGGTTAACCGGCACACTAACCTGGATTTAACAAGGTAGGAAAATGGTAACTTAATATTTATCATAGGATCGATGGAGCGCGTGTGGTTAACCGACAGATCGATTATGTGATAAATATTAAGGGTACCAAGTATATTTGCATGGTTATTCACAACTTGTTTTCTGATCCTCAACATCTCAATTACAAAACTTGAGAGGGCACAATCGAGATTAAAACATGCCGTTGAAAAGTTCAATGAATCTCAAAAGATCTAGGAGTTTCAAATCCAATTAAAACCTAATAAATTATTTCATTTTTCATGATGGAAATTGGTGAATCGTCATTCGCCTACCTTCAAATATTTATAGCTTGGATTACGGCATCCCTCTTCCAAGTTATAAATATTGTATTGAGTCCTAGCTTTAATATATCATATTGGGTATTATATTAAGGACTTAAATCAACTAACTTGAATTTCTCCCATTATAGATGTCTGATTCAGACAACTATGATCTTCCCAAATCTCTTGGAACAAGATTTCCTAATGAAAATGATGTTCCATGGTTGTATAATGGAAATCATACTTCTCTTCCTCCACCTTCTCCAATTATTCTCCCTATCCCACAAGTTCTTGAATAGTTCAAGGTCACTCAATACCTATTGGAAAGCAAGGTTTATGTGTGATCACATCTTGGAGATGAAGTCACATATTGACAAGCCGGGAGAGTTGGGTGTCAAAGTCTTGAGAAAGTTGGTTGTTCAATCACTTTCTAAGTCACATAGTGAGTTTCCTTTGGGACTACTATGAAACAGACTATGACATGACCCTTAATGAATGTAACTTTTTGCTTGGTGTTGTTGAATCAGCAATGATTTGGAGCACTGATAAAGCAAATTTGATTAGAAGATCAACTTTCCAAACTTGCATGGACTTTGACAATTGTAACATTGGATATTCAGAAAAAGCTTTTTCTTACCAATGGAAAGGGATCGACCATAGTCAACTCATTTGACCAAATGGTAAAGAGAAAGGCTAAGTTTGAGATAGTCCCATGTACCATTGCCAAAGGGTCCCTATGTTTCTATTGCCAAAGGAAGGGACATTGGTCGTGAAGCTACCCTAACTACCTGCAAAATCTGAGAGAAGGTCAAGTCAAAAAATTTGACTCTGCTTTAGGTAAGTCCATTATCTAACTCTGTTAAGTTCCTTATTGATGATTCTTAATAGAAAATGTGACTAGGTTACATTTTGATGTTTGGCAAGATCAAGCAAAGGGAAGAAAACTTAAAGAAAGAGTATGCTGAATCTGATCGTGAAGATGGATTTCAATCTAATGGTTCGAAGATCGGATTCTTGAGCTACTACTTAGGAGTTATTATAGAGTGATAGAAAATATGTAATGGTATAGTTTTCATTTAAAGCTGCATTGTAAGGAAAAAAGTTTTTCCGCACTTATAAATAAATAAAATTTTGTTTTACTTTATTTTATATCACCTTGTAATGACATTTATGGAAAATTGATGTTTGTATGTTTCTAGCAATAATAGAAATATGAATTTGATTCTTTCATTTGAGGTAGTGTCTAAATTTACCAAATAAGGAAAGATTCTCATCACCCAAGTTTCAATTGGACTGAAATTTGGAATCATGCAAGTTGTATGACGAATGAGAATTTTCATCTTTGGAAAATTAAGACTAATTCCTTGTTTACATGTATATGTGGGTAAAGTGAAGGACTAAGGGATCAAGTACACATTCTTGTGTACTGGTCAAGTCCACCACAAAATATCAATAAGACTATTCGTCATGATTTACTAAGGTTTAGTAAATATGGTTATACTTAAAAGTTTAAGTATAATTCTGAAGCATTGGAAAAGTTACGATGTATGGCAGAACGAATGAGAAGAATCAAATTTGGCAGAAAGATAAAGGTTTCTCAAATCTGAAAAGATGGGAGAGTACTTTAGTATCATATTTTCTGATCATCTTGATGATTGTGAAACCATATCACAATTCATCCTCCAGGGACATCTTAGTGCATTCTTATGGATAAGAAGAGGAGTCGCAAATTATTGAAATGGTTAAATTAAGAAGGTGATACATACTTCGTTCCAAAACAAGTCTTAGAGTCATACTCCAAGATTGTAATTTGAGTGACACATCTTAAAGAAGGTTTATTAACACTTGTCAAATATAAGAGTAAAATGTGTCCTACTCTTTTACATTTGAAATTGGTAAGTTGTGATGTTTTGGATAAAACATAGACCAACTTAGGTCAATTGTGTGAAGTGTTTGTCTTGATAAGAGTCTGCACGATCTCTTGAATATTTGTTTGTCAATGAATGGGTCTTGGCAAGAGAGTCTTATATGTCAAGAGGACAGTGGGAGCCTTAAAGATCCTAAAAGAATTTCAAGATCTAATCAAGAATAAAACCTATAGTTTATCAATACCACACGAAGTTAGGTTTATAACCTATCGCGTTGACATATTCTTATTTCTATGCCCATTCCAGTTAAAGTTGGCTTTGAATATGAGAGCTGAGAGTTCTCAATTGGCTGCATAACAACTTGGAAGCAATGGTAGGCCCTTGTGCTACCAGGTGGCAAGAAGTTAAGACTGCACAAGTTCAATCCATATGAATTTGGATTTGTCACTAACCTAGCCTTGTGATTATGGTTTTGACAAATTCACATGGATAGGAACACATACACCATAAAATCTAAGTGCCATAAGGTTTCTCTTCGATTCATGAAAACGATGGTGAGGAAACGCTTTCACTAAGTTGATTTTAAGTAGATAGCAATTGTGATATTTGCATTCTCAAAGTCATTAGTGGAGCGTGTGTGGTTAACTAACACACTAACACAGACTTGTGAGGAATGGCAAAGGTTGAAACAATTAAGGCTATGATTACGAAATCCCTTTTCATGGTTCTGAAATTGTTTAGACACACATGTGTGCTATATAAGGAACGGTGTATGATTTTGATAAAGTTTTATCAAAGCATCTCGTATCAGAAGTCTGAACTTTGGTAAGAAAGTCAATAAAGTATTGATTTCTTGAAGTCCAGCTGATTTCTGAGTACATGTCAAAGCTTGTGGGAGCATAAGTGTTATGCTAATAACGATCATGTTAGTGGGAGCATGATAATTATGATAAGTGTTACAAGTTAGCAATATTAATTATAGAAAACAAAAGTTTCAATTGGGAAAAGTTTTTTTTTGCTATAATTAATGGAGAGGAATATATACTTCATTTCAATTCTAAAAAAGCTTAGAATGAGATTTTAATCATCTTTAGTCAAGGTATATATATATATATATATATATATATATATATATATATATATATATATATATTGCGTTCTCAAAATTCGATTATGATTACGGCATCCCTCTTCATAGTTGAATTATGAAAACATGGCAAATAAAAATATTGTAGCAAAATACTAGTCTAGAATCATGTCTTTATGTGAGACATCATGAATTGTGTCCCATATGCTTCTAGTAGAGGATCGATTCCATGTGCTATAATACTTATCCTTTCTGAATTTTGTAAATGCCTGGGGGCATTAAGAGGGAAAAGGTCTAGAATTGGATATGACTAAAATGATTAATCAATTATCGAGGATAATCTAAGGTTTACCAAAGATTGGTTGCTCAGGGATAGTTGGAAGTATAATGTTAATTTTAGAAGGACCATATTGACATATTCTGAAAGGAGGCAACTCTTGTTCAGAAGTGATAGCCAAAATTGGAATATGGAAATGTCTCCATGGGTGGAAACTATTCAATCTGTGTAAGATTATAAAACTTAATGCAAGAAGGATGTTCAAAGCAATGTACTTTGAGTATGAGAAATCGTTTTCATGGAGTTGATCTCCATTGGAATACTCATATAATGTATGTTGACAAGTCTTTGTGACTTTTTGTATAATCATTATAGAAGATCAGTGCATATAAGTTTAAAATCTAATAGATTTCAGTAAATGGCAGGAATTTGGAATTCTTGCATTTGCGGTAAGGATTTGGGATTGTGAAATGAGAATCATTGGAATTATGTTCAATCGTTCTATTCCACAAAGTAAAGATCATAGACAAACATAGTATGCATACTTGGTGTGTGGCATGACTAGTGTACATGCTTGGCGCATGGGACAACTATTGTTTTAATTCAAGTAATGAGTTGATGAATTTGAAACATTATACAATGAATAATGTGTAATCAATATGGTGATAAATAAAAGGTATTCTATTTATATTTATAAGTTCTGAGACCATATTGGATTCGATTATTCTTGTGTTTCACTTTGCATGTTCTGACTTCCAGAATAACTAGGTCATTCTTCCTGAATGACTAAGTTATTCAAACCATCCACAGTCGATAATACATTGGAAGTCACTTCTTGCTTGGAGCACATTCTCGATATCATATACAGGTGCAATTAGAACAGTCAATCTGATAAGAAGATGTTTTCAGATATGCTTCGGTGGTATATTAACTTTCATCAAACTCTACTTGCCATCATACCGATTTTGTTCCAGACTGTGAAGAAGACCACCGTTACTCAACCGATGTGTCTCTCGCCTTAATTGGCGCAAAGGGGGAGATTGTTGAGTCTAAGGGTTGCGCCATTGGGCTTCATTAGTTTAGTCCAATGTATTCATAGTTTGGGCCTATCCATCCGTGTATTTGATATTAGCATTTAGTATTTATGGTGCATGCATGCATCATATTATATACGCTTCTTGAATATTTCTTTGATAGCACTGTAACCCTAGCACACCTGTTCAGTAGAAGTTCTTCGTTGATCTCTTTTGAGGTGTTGTTGTTTTAATCATTCGACATTTGTTTGATTTATTGTGTGTTTGCATTTTGGTTTACCTTCTGATTTATTTGTTAAGAATCTTATCGATCTTAAAATAGTTTTTGACTCATCAACTAGGCTTTGGGACACCAATCGATTCGATTAGGGGGAAGCGGTCAATTAAGAGAAAGGCGGTTGGAAGCATCCAGAGTCGGTAAAGCATCCAACGTTGGTGAAGGATCGTTGGGGATACTACAACCTAGTTTAATTCACATTTATTTTTTCCGATCTTCATACGCTCAACTATTTCTATATGCAAAACAAAAAAATCATTGTAATTTGTATTAAATTGGCACTATCCCTTTCACTTTACATATTCTGAAAAAAAAAATATTACATTAATATCCTAACCAAAAATAATTCTATCCATTTTATTTTTTATCATCTTAATCTAAATTACATAACCATATATTTACACAAAAAAAATAATAAACACGGAACTTATACAAACTTCTCATTTTATTACGTATATATAATTTAATTACATAATAAAAAGTAGTACAAATTTATCATAAAAATATAATCAAGACAAAATTGCAAAAATGGTCATTGTTGTATGCAGATTTTCCGAGGTTTGGTCCAAACCTCGACTTTTTTGGTTTCTAGGTCATTTTGGTCTGGTTTGAATGTGGAAATGGTCCCTCGAATTAACTCTCGTTAAACTGTTGATGTTAACCCCACCATATGCCTCCCACGTGAGGGTATTTTTGTCTTTTCAACTTTTAGGGACCATTTTTGCAGATAGAAAAAATCTTATACCCTTTAAATGTTACCCACCGTTGCTATCTTCCCCAGCGTCTCTTTTCTTCCACTTCTTCTTCTTGAGCTCTTACAATAACAATGGTCGTTTGTTTTTGTGGAAAGCTTGATGTGGTAAAAACATCATGGAGCCCACTGAATCCTGGAAGGAGATTTTTTGCATGCCCAATGAATGATTTTGTTTGTGGATTAATCGGGTGGCTTGAGTTTCCATTGTGTGCTAGGGATAAAGCCATCATACCTGGTATGCTAAGAAATTTGAATTTAGTGTAGGAATTGTGCAATCAGTTGGTTAGAAGTGTCAATATGTTAGAAGAATAGTGCAACGGACTGATAAGCAGGAACAACATCTTGGTGGCAAATTGCAATGCATTGAAGGATGAATCCTTTTTGATGAACTCGGATTTTTGGGGCAGAGGACATCATGTAGTGTATCACAAAAATGTAAAGTAGTGAACAAGCAACAACATCTTCCATTGCATTAATAGTATAATTTTAATTACAAGTGTGTTCTTTCATAATATAAGACAACATAATGAATAATCAAAATAAAAGACGAGTCTTGACTGCTCCGTCTTCACAAAACCTGGTCGTTGTACCTATCTATTTGTGATCTGAGAATACAAGCTATTTTGAAAGCGAGTATCAACAATTAAGCTGGTGAATTCATAAGTATTAATGTGTCTTTGATTTGTAAAACTGTGAACTAAAGACTTGTAAACATTTGGAGAAAAGTTTGTATAAGTATGAAAATGTTTGTTAGTAATTGTAAACGTTTGAAAACCCTAGAAAATCCCTATGATTCCTACTAGTATAAAAAGTTGTCTTCTACCAAGACCTAACTGTTTTGAAAGTAGCCTTCTACCAAGGCACGACTATTTAGCCTTCTATCAAGACCCGACTTTACGACTATTATTATTATTATTATCTAATCTACCTCATCAATTATGTGATTATGACACATGGTAAAGGTATTAATAATATATTAACTAGAGTTTTATCCTTTTGTAATTGTCGTATATACAGTGTAAGTACTGTAGTATTTGTAATAAGTGACTACTTTTGTACTAGTTTTCCTTAATTAAGGGTTAAGACATAATGGGATGGCTAGACACCATACTAAACAATCCCTGTCAAGAGATTTTGGGAACCAAACGCGACCCCTGCATGATTGCAAGCCATGAACATCCACATTACTATGATCATGTATACCCAATATAACTATCACAAAGCATTAGTGATTCATTGGTATAGTTAGATCCTGAACTTGTTCCATGCTATAGCACCTTGTTATGTTTGTTACGTTATCGTGTATTGTAAGTGCATTTATGTAAGCGTATCTATGTAAACGTATTTGTGTAATCGTATCTATCTAAACGTATTCATGTAAGTGTAACTATGTAAACATATTCATGTAACATGTAATGTATTAGTATGGACTCATAAATGAACTGACTCTTGTGTGATTCCTTGTACTTGGAATGGTAAGTAGTATCTCCTAACTATGCCTATTATAGTTACTAGTAATGTACGTGTATCACCGAAAGTATACCTTTGCTACCCAAAGGTACTGAACTGACTACTGGAAATTTTATGTCTATATATCTATACATGATATATAACTAATATTTAGACGACATTCGAACGAGCAACCGATGCCCTAAGGCCACATCCCAACGAGGAAAAGGAAATAAAACGAATTAACCGTCCTAAGTCCTTTAAACATTATTTATATAACTATACATATCTAGGCATGCATTTGACAATATTAAAGCATAAAAGAAGTTTTTGTAAAACCTTTGAAAGTTTAATACTAAGAATCGATGACTTGATGTCAGTTTACAAAATGATTGAAAGTATTTTGTTTGATAAGACAGTTTAAGTATAAGGAAAACCTTTGTTAGAAACACATTTGTGACAGAGTTTGAAAGGAAACATACCGTATTTAAGATAGTTTGATAAAGAGTTTTAAACATGTAAAAACGTTTAAGAAATTCATTTGAAGAAATCTGTTGGGTAAAACAGTTAGTGTATAGTAAATTCATTTGCATGCTAGTTATTAATCACATGTGATTGATATAACAATTAGCATGATTCAACTTGTATCCCTCCATAAAGAATTTATAAACATTTAGAAACATTTAAAAGGTTAATTAATGGGTATGAACTCACCTACAGCGAGTGGACCGGATGGAAGTGTCGGACAAGTGCTTGGTGTCAAGTGCAGACTTAGATACACACAATGATCCTAATAACATATGAAGACATATGTGTATATATATATATAGTGATTATAACACTAATTATACATGTATAAACATCCTAATGTGAGGAAAACACTTTGGTCAAAGTGTTAGGATGCTATCGGGTTGCAACAAAGGAGTGCAAGGCCTTATAAGGGAGTTTATGGTCAATGGACCATGTTTTTTGGAGTTTATGGCCCAGTGGAGTTTACTCTAGGCCGTAAACTCTCAATTGGGTCACCAAATGAGGCTTAAAACTATTAAAACCTAAGTGGTTAAGTGTTCCAAGGCTTAAACAAGAGGTTGGGTAGGTTTAATGTCCAAGAATGGCCTTGTATGGTGTTTGCGGCCTGGAGACCACTTCCCCATGAGTTTACGGCCGTAAACTCATGGTATGAAGTACCAAATCCTGTATTGAAGTCGTTAGTTCAATGGTGTAAGGTTCTATGCTAATATCGAAGGCTTACTAAGGTGTAAGGGTGTCATTTGCACCCTTAAAAGGGGTTTACGACCCAAGAACAAGAACATGTCTTGGCCATAAACTCATTGAATCCGGTGATTCCCAATGTTTTCTAGGCCTTAAACATGATAAACCTAGTGTACAATGAGTTATAACAAGAGTACTTACGATCTAGGAGCTTGAATGGTCGGTTTTGGCCAAGAACACTAGTGTGTGTTCTTGGTGTTCTTGGTGAAACTGGAAGATCTACAAAATGGAATGATTTCACGGATTAAATCATGTAAGATTACTTCTTCATGCAAGATATCAACTAGTTAAGACAATAGACTAACGATATTTGAAGATCGGGGACAAAGATCGGGATGATAGTTGAGAGGATTTGGGCCAATAGGAGGAAAGGAATCAAATAAATGGCCAGAACTTGACCTTATAGAAGGAGTTTACGGCCCACATAGAGTTTATGGCCGTAAACTCCCATGTGGTGGCCATGAACTCCTGGTCAAGGTGTTCCAGACTTGTTCTTTGAGCTATTGATTCAGCAGATAAACCCCGACACTTATTCCTTAAGTTTACAAGGCTCAGAATGCTCAAATAAACTCCTAATTGTGCTAAAAGATAACAACAATGAGTTTGACTTTTTATGAAGTATTTGACTGAACTGGATGGAAATTTTCGGGTTGTCACATCACCCCCCTGTTTGAGGGAGTTTCATCTCGAAATAAGAATTTAGGTAAGGAGTAGGCATGAATAATCGAGTAAGGAGGTGAGGATACTTCCTAATCGATTGGTTCTCGCGCTCCCAAGTGAATACGGGTCCTCGGTTGGTATCCCAACGAACCTTCACTAATGGGATGCGGTGTTTCATCATCCGCTTGTCCTTTCGGGCGATGGTCACTATGGTTCTTCCACGAAGGCGAGGCTCTCATTGATCTCGATCTCGTCGAGTGGGATTACGAGAGTCCTGACGAAAAGGTATGTTTTCAAATTCGAGACGTGAAGGGTAAAATGCACGTTACTGAGTTCGCAGTGTAGGATGGGTTTGTGAGTTACATGACCAATTCTATCAAGAATCTCGGAGGTCCTAACTATCTTGGATTTAGCTTACCATACTTTTCGAAGTGTATCAAGCCTTCCCAAAGTGAGACTTCCAAAAGGATTTGGCTTCTCACTTGGAATTCCAATGGTTCCCTCTTCTAGCTTCTCTTCCCAGTCAAGGGCCACGCCCTTCAGAGTTAAAGTCATAAGAGGTTCCGCAATTCGCGATGAGTTCTGGATGAACTCTCGACAGTAGGTCAGCTACACCTATAATTTGGCGAACTCCCATCGGCGTCTTCGGCGTTGACAAATTCTCAACGGTTTTGATTATTGGAAGTGTCCTCAAGAATTCCCACATCACTAATAGTGTGCTTCAGGAATTTGACTCTTCAATTTCCAAAACTCGTTTTTAGAGAATTTCACGAAGAGTTTCTCTGATCGTAATGTTTCCATGGTTTGTTGTAGATGCTCTTTATGATTTCCTTCTTACTACGAGAGTAGATAAGTAAGTCATTTACAAGGACAATGACGAACTGATCCAAGTAAGAATGGCATACCCTATTCATTAAGTTCATGAATACTACAGGCGTATTGGTCCTATCCGAGGGGTATCACTACGGACTCATAGTGTCCGCATTGAGTTTGGAAGGATGTCCTCTGAACATCCTTTACTAATAGTCATAACTGGTGATATTCGGATCTTGGGTCCATTTCTGAAATGCACTTCGTTCCTTGTGGTTGATCAAACAATTCATTTATACAAGGCAAAAGGTAATGATTTATAATGGAAGTCCTGTCGATGTCTGCACCATGAGGATTTCCCAAGGTGTTACCCATCCTAGTACTTCTCCCGCCCAAGCACGCCTAACTGCGGAGTTCTTATGGGATCAGGTCCATTAGTGTTGGTATGATCGCACTCGCTGAAGTCTGTCTTTTTGAAGAATAAGACCGGAGCTCTCAAAGGTGATGAGCTTGGTCTTCTCATTCTATTGCTGAGTAGTCGGTAAGCTGTCTGGATGGTTCTTGTATCTCCATGGGCGTTAGACCGTAGGGAGATCTGGTTATAGGAGCAACATTGGGTTCTAAGTTTGTTCGCATGACGATGCGAGCACTCATAATCTTGGGCAGTCTCCATCCTGAAGTTCATATTAGAAGTCATACATGGTTCATCGATCGCAGTCTCGTGTATACGAGTCGTATATAATTAAGGTTGAAAAGGTAGTCAAATAAATGATTCTTCTTTAACCTCACATCCCAACGAGGAAAAGAGCTAAAGTCGAATCATCAATTCTAAACCTGTAGAACCTTGATTATATACCAACCCTATGTATACATTCTTCAGCGATAGATCAACCGTAAAGGTCCTTGGTTTGAACTTGACATACTGTACGAGTGGTACTTTGGGGAGGTTTGCTGAGGTTTCTTTGGGAAGGATAAGAAACATGAGGTACTCTATGAATGAGTACTTCGGTGTTCTGGAATGACGGCTTCGCTAGAAAAGGCGATTTTGGAGAAAGAGATGTGTGCACGAAATTGGTATTGTGCAAATCGAATTGACTCAAGTTGTATGATAATATCGGACATACTTGAAAGTAAAGACACTAGATTTGAACATAAAGGCGTTACATACAAAACACAACAGTGGACTTTTTAACAGAGTTACAGTACTTTAGAGTAATTACAGGAATGTTGCTGCAAACAAGGTATACTACAAAAGGCAAGTATACGCAGCACAAGGGTCCCTTAACTGACAGGATCTCGTAAAAGATAAGACTCGATTTGCGCTAGTTTTAAACATGATTTATGGGTCAGTTACAACAAAATGCCTTAATTACATTAACGTGGGTCCGGAGTAGTCTCTCCCGCGGCAGTGATCCTTAGTATTCTCCCGTCTGAGCTGGAGCTCTTTGTTATTGGACAATCCTTCTTGAAGTGTCGTATCACACCGCATTGGTGGCATGACCGGCTAGTACTAGCATTGGTGGCATGACCGGCTAGTACTAGGAGGTGAGTTATTATACATGAAAACTTAACTTATACACATTATGATATAATCAAGACTAGGCGGATAATAAAATGTGTGATTCTACTCTAGTTTCACATCCCAACGAGGAAAAGAAACTAAATTAGAAGCCTCACATTCTATTGTCTACCAAGTCTTCGTTATATATAAATTGGGAATGTATAAGCGAGGAAAGTCAAAATAATAATCTTCTTACGATCCTTTTTGATGAACTAGAATTTCTATTAAAGGCTACCATTGACCCTAGATGTACTTCGATCGTTCAATTCAAGAGTAAGAGTATGTTCTCGAAGGTTTGACCTACATCCCTATGATGCAGTCCTAATACGGAATAGAAGTATGTTCATGAAGGTTTGACCTACATTCCTATGATGCAGTCCTAGTAAAGAGTAGAAGTAAGTTTGTAGAATGGTCTCAAGATGTTAGTCGTTCAATTCGAGGTATTATTGGTTGGTGGATAATATGATCCAACCTTTGAAAGAGACATGGAAATCTTTCTGGAGTTTAATTACTATAGTCCAATGACTTGACTAAAGCAAATTTCAGATATGATGAAAGTATTTGAACAAGGAGTGACACGGTAGTTAGCCGACCGTCAATAACATCGATGTTTAATATGTAATAAGTTGGGGAAAATTGACCTTGTGGTAGGTCTTACATCACATCTAGAGTAGAAAAGTCTTTGACAGCATAAAGACCTAACTAAAGTACTCAAAGTACAAGGTAGTCACATAGAAAAGTGCTACATAGAACATAGACAGGAACACGATTCCTTAAAACAAAGAAGGAAAGTAAAGCATCTCCTACTGGCGACGGTCACCCCTATGGTGAACCCTTAGTTCAGCTAGTTGATGTTCCATATCAAGTAGGTATCTTTTGTACACCCTCTGACGTACTCGGAGCTCTATGACTTCGGCTCGGGTTTTAGTTAGTGCTTGCAGCAGGGTCTCATGGTTTCTCTCAGATCTCTCACTTGTGTGTGTTCTAGGCGATTGGTGCGAATAGTATGCATTCTTGCATTGGAATTAACCTTTTCGATACGTTGGAGAGCCGTCCTTCCCTGAATTTTGTTTCAGATAACTCTACGAATCAGGATTGGTAGGACTCTGTCTGCTGACCTCCCTTCGTTTACGTTGTAGAAGCTTCGGTCTCCATTAAACGGCATAGGTTGATCTTGATATTCACTCCATGTTTCCAAGCATTCTACCCAAAGAGGCGTCGAACCATGAAAAGTTGGACGAGGGTTAGGATTTGGAATGGGAGGTACCATGGGTTGGTTCTCAACCTCGGGTTCAGAGTTATCATCATCTGAAAGGTCTTCAGCATGGTGATCATTCAAAGGGATTGGATGATCATTCTCGGGTTCTTCTCCAAACCATCCAGCATTGCCTTCATTCGGAAGGTACGGGTTGCCATGGTGATGGAGTCCACCCATGTTATCTACGCGAGAATTGGGGTAAGAAAATAATTATTAGACGAACTATCTAGATAATTATTAGATAATATTCATTAGTTACATCACTATTTGTAAAGTGCATACCAGTCATATGTAAGCAGAACAGGATAGGCCTTCGAATAAGTGACCTTAACTCCAAATTCACAAGGAATAGGCGTAACACAAAAATTTCACAGATTCTAAGTCTATGACATCCTAGTTACATATAACCTTAGTGTATCCACTTAGCAACTATCAACTTAGTAATGAAGAGCCTTTTTAGTTCTCAAGTAAGTAATTATAGTAACACAAAATACCCCTATAGTATTTTAGACTTAGGTTCTGTTATAGTGTTCTCATTGTGGTAGTGTTGGTATGTTTTTAGACTTGTTGACACATCACAACCATTCTTGGGCATGTGCTAATCACTCCTCGGACCAGCATAGTTGATCAGGCTATGTCACTCACAGGACTGACCATACATCCCCGAGCTTACTTGTGATATTCAACTATCGTAATACTTTTGTTCTTGTCATTGTGACACAGATTTTAGTATGAATGCAAGCACGTATACTTAGTTAAATATTTTATTATTTAAAAGTATAAACTCTTGGTCAGAGTATTCTTAATCCCATTGTATTTATAGTTAGTATATCTTTTATGGGTTGATATACTCAATTCACTATAAACATGGCCTTGATAGCAATCTGTCACACCCTAAAACCGAGAACCGCGGAAACATTCTGGGGCGAAGGACGTCATGTAGTGTATCACAACAATGTAAGGTAGTCGCAACAACATCATCCATTGCATTAATAGTATAATTTTAACTACAAGTGTGTTCTTTCATAGTATAAGACAGGATAATGAATAATCAAAATAAAAAGACGAGTCTTGACTGCTCCGTCTTCACAAAACCTGGTCGTCGTACCTGTCTATTTGTGACCTGAGAATACAAGTTATTTTGAAAGCGAGTATCATCAATAAAGCTGGTGAATTCATAAGTATTAATGTGTCTTTGATTTGTAAAACTGTGAACTAAAGACTTGTAAACATTTGGAGAAAAGTTTGTATAAGTATGGAAATGTTTGTAAGTAATTGTAAACGTTTGAAAACCCTAGAAAATCCCTATTAAAGAGATATAAATCTCTTAGATCGTTTAGATCTTACACAGGTTTGGAAAAACGATTCAAACAAAGTAATAAACAAGAGATAGAATCAACAGTATGCTTAATGATTCAAATGATTCAAGCCTTAGCAGAGCTCGACAAAGAACTTCTGATGTAGAGGCTTTAGGCTTTACAATCGATAAGAACAATGAACGCTATTAAATTATCTCTAAAATCTTATGTACTAAGATGCATGCAAGCATCTATAAATACTCAAACCCTCACAAATAAATCACGGATGGACAGGCCCAATCCTGATACAAAACAGGGCTAAGAGCCGAGCCCAAGATGCAACACCTTCTGGACCTAACAATCTCCCCCTTTGCGTCAATTGGAGCGAGACTATCACTTCTTCAGGCTGGGTCCAGCTGTAGGAACTTTCTTAGTGGTTTCAAACAGACGTGGGATAAGAGCGAGGATAGTCTGTCTGAAGCGAATATACCACTGGATCATGTCATCGAAGTACTTCTTGTCGTCTTCTGAATTCTGCTTGCAACAATGAATGATTCCTAGAACATGTTCCAGGCATGCAGTGGTGTAAAGATGTTTGTCAGCCAAGGCGAACAGGCATTTTTGGCCTTCGTTCCTTGTAAACATGACAAAATTTATTTTCGGGTCAATCTTACCCATCTGCATCATGTTCAAGTCACTGGCAGAGCCAACAGGAGAAATAGTGGGCTTTTTCTTGAAAATGCTAGCGATCTCCTGATCCATCTTGGCAACTTTCATGATGTAGCAAACAAGCATCCTCTTGAAATGGTCAATAATCGGACCATACTCAGCTTCGTTAGTAAGGAGGATGTTGTGCAAAATAATCCAATCATGTGGATTCAGATTGGGAAGATCAGCAAGCGATAAGGCATGTTCGGTCTTAGTAGAACCCCTCAGCACCTTGAACCGAATGTTCATGAAGTTCCCCTCTCAAAACGGCTTGAGGACCCAAACGTTGACTATCTTCTGAGCGCTCCAAGTTTGATACTGTGGTTGGGCAGACTTCAGATAGAATTCGACTAGATCCCTATCAACCTTTGGATGAGGATGAGGGATTTCAGCAACATTATCAAAGGCATGGAAGATGAAGGCCTTTCGGGTCAGTGGCATGTCAAACTGTGAATCGACAGAATTGATACGATCCAATGAGATCACTGGTTTGAGCCACAAAATGCTGGGTGTTTCAATCGCTTCCTTCAAAAGCTTCTCAAGAGTCCACGGGGGAAAAAGGGTTTTCCTACTCTCAAGAAGGTCATGAGCCTCTTTCATTTTTCTTTCAGTCGCCTCAGCCTCTCTGGAAACCCGAGCGCTCATATCAGCATCTTTATCACGACCTTGCTTCTTTAAGAGATCTGCAATCGTCTCTTTATCGTCATCACTCTATTCAACAATTGTCTTCCCTTTGTCTTTGACACCCGAACCTGAGGCTTGACCTGTTGAAGGAGGTTCAGTTGTTTTTGTTGCTGTAGAAGTAGGAGGCGGTTGAGATACATCCTCTCCCCCTTGTTTCATTTTGGACACGAACTCAAGGAGCCCTTCAATTTTTCTTAGGAGAGAAAGGGCAGGAGCAAGCTTCTCTGGGAGAGTACACCTCACCGAATAATTCAGAATCGGATCATGGGCTTCAAGGATGTTTGAAAGGGCGGCGTGGACATCCGAAACACTTGAAGAGACAACCTCTCGCTCAGATCAAAGAGATTCAATTTCCTTTTGAGACTGGAAAAGCTGAATACTCTTAACCTTAAGAGCAATAGTTTTACGAGCGAGAGCGTCCATGAGTACATTACCAAAATATTATCAAAATTTAACCAAAATGCATATTTCATTAACTACATCAATAGAACAAAAATACATTACCAAGTTAAGCATAAATGTTTCATTCCACCGTACATAAGTAAATCATGAAACAATACCTAAGAGTCTAAACATAACAACCAAAATACAATCAAAGTGTCATTGCACCATACATATAAGTCTAACAATAATAACCAAGTTTTCAACAGTGTATAACCAAAATCACAGAAAAATACCTGCATTAAACCATACCAACGTCATTAAAGCTTACTTCTTGGACTGATTCCCACCTTTCCCTTTACATGTCCTAGAGTTGTGTCCCTTATTCTTGCATTTGCTACAAGTAACACTGATATGCTTCCTTGATAGCTTCTGCGCTCCATCATTTGTTGGTCTAATGGATCCTTCTTCTTGTGTAGCGTTGACTCACTCACCTTGACTCCCTTTCTGATTTTTGCTCAACCTTTCACCCATACTCTGTCTTCTCTTTTTCTTAGTCCTTCCCACCTAAGTGCGATGTGGGGGGGGGGGGGGGGGGGGAGGAATTAGCTTTGTTGGACAATTAGTTTTGTGCCACATGGCTCTCCCCTAAATTGGTTCCACCTTAATAGAGTGTGCTTTTTTCCATGTATCTAGCTAATAGACCCTGTGTACCCATTTGTAAATCTAAAGCTCATGCTTTGAGTCTTTGCTCATTTCATTGAGAGTTGCAACTACATGTCTGCAAGGAATTCAAATTAATTCCCATTTTCTGCTACTACAGGTTTGCCTCCTAATATCCACAACATGTTGATCTTTTAAATCTCCAGTTAACCGATACTTATCTCCCCCATTCCACCTAGTAATATATTGTGAAGCAACTACTTTTCGGGCATCTACGATGCTTGTTGCTATTGGTGTAAGTGGACCTTTAACCTTTATCATTTCCTTCATGACTTTGCATATCCTCTTCATTAGGTATTCCCTAATGTACTCTAAATATTCAATGACATATTTGTCCCTTACTTTCTCTATCTTCCCATTAAACACCTCACAATGTTTGAAATTAACACATCAGAAACCTCTCTTCTTGTTGTACATGAAAATAATAAAGAATTAATACAATTATAAATAATTGTACAATATAATGTGCATAATGAACCATACAAAACTACCTAAAAAATGACTCCTTGCCCAATATAAAAGAGGAATCTGCTTCAATCACTCACATTCCTCCCTATCATAATGGCTAAACTCTTTCATCAAATGATCAAATTCAGGAATGGTGAGTGTTGATGTATACCTCTATAAGTGGTCCCTATACTTAGTTAGTCCCTACTTCTTTCTCATATTGTCATGAATATGTCTAATACAATACCTATGCTCAACATTAGGAAACAATTCACAAATTGAAGTATATAAACTCTACATGAATCAAACTTAATAATTAGAATTAAAAGCATACATTGAAAATGAAAAAATATATATGTATGTCTTACCTTTTGCATGTCCTTTATGAAAGTATAATTTGAGTTTATTCCAAGACCCAAGTCATCCCCAAGGTGTTCTAAAAACCAGTTTCAACCAGTTGTTTTTTCAGACACAATAATTACATAGGCTAAGGGATAAATTCCATTGTTGGAATCCAAACTTACTGCTAAAAGAACCTGACTATGGAATGAGCCTTTCATGAAGGCACCATAAAAACCTACTAAGTCCCTAAGGAATGCCTTGAAACTTTTTTTGAGTAGACCCAAGCAAACATAAATCCTCCTCAATTACATAGTAGGGGAAACATGGTTAGCCTTAGACCAAAAACCTATCTTCAGTGTGGTGTCTCGGTTGGTAGCTTTAAGTTGTCATTTTTTAAAGAACATATTCCTTTTTATTTCTAGTGCATGGAAATCAATTTACTACTTTAATTCTTTTTTACTTTTAAATTTATGACAACTACGAAAGATAACTTGTGTATTTCCCCAAGGCTGCACCTTTTTTCTTTTCCTATATCAGGTAACTTAGTAAACTTCCCACCGTGATGTAGCTTAATACTAAACCATGTGGGTGCACCCGCTGCGAAGTAAAAATTTTGCATGAATACAAAGTCAAACTTAAGCGTTTTTTAGTCTTAAAATCAAGGGAAATGCTTTACAGGAAATTAAAGAAAAATAGATAAACTTACCATGCATGGATGATACGTCAATAACTTTGTTGTTGGTCCGACCTGCCACATTACATACACCATTTCGAATTTAATGTATGAAATCACCTACTCTTTTGTTGCTTCGATTAGAGCTTTTAGATAAGAAAATAGGGTTTTTTTGTAGGTTCTAATGGAGTAGAATGAAGAGTGAGTGAGGTAAGGAGTTGACGTGTCTTTGGGATTGTAAATGAAAAGGTAAAAGATTAAAGTATGCGTTGACACTCTATCTTCAAAAATGGTCCCTAAATGTTGAAAATACAAAAATATCCTCATGTTGGAGGCACATGATGGTGTTAACAACAACGATTTAACGGGTGTTAGGGGGGGGCATTTCCACATAAAAACCAGGCCAAAAGGACCATGAAACCAAAAAAGTCAAGCTTTGGACCAAACCTTGGAAAATATGCGTACCACAAGGACCATTTTTGCACTTGTTTTCTATAATCAAATCACAAATATAAAGTTACAACCCATGTCTATATCTTTATTAAATCCATAACCACTATAAACTAGCATAGGACTATCAATAAAATTAGGAAAATAAGCCACCTCATAATCTATATAGGGTTCAATAACATGAGTAATATAAGCTACTACAAAAACAATGCCACGCATACAATGCTATATATGTGCACGTCGATATAAAAATCCACCTCTCACATTACATTCCTATATAAAAACACAACCCCACAAACACATACATTACGGAAATTAGTAATTCCAACCCAAAAACAAAAAAAAATGAAGAATAAAGAACTCAACAACGTTCTCCTGGCACTCATTACTTACCTCCAAGAGGTAGATGACATTATGGAAGCAACTCAAATGAAACAACATGAAGGATTCAACATAAAAACATGTCTCACACCACCGTCTCCACATAGGTAGACCACCCCAATCTGAAAATCCTAAAAAACATTATTGAAGACGCCAGTGTTAAAGACCAGTCTATGGAGGACAATATCACCTTTATGCAAGGATCAATTCAGAAAAGAATCGAAAGGTACAAACACACAATGAAGAATGCATCGTCTAAGTAAAAGTAGGCATAAAGTTTACGTTGTAGTCACGTTTTCCCCTAGCAACACCGTATCCATCTTTTAGGAAATGTAATCCCTTCCATACTAATATATAAATAAACGAATTGTTAGTGTTACTTTGTTGGGATAATCTTGATGGTTCGGGTAAAGTATTGGTCAAGTCAGTTACGGGTTTGAATGGGTCATTTGGGTCCAATGTTTTCTTTATGCAAAAAATAAAAGAAATAGAAAAGTTTTGAAGAGTATTAGAAGTAAGTCTGACTTGGTATTGTGTAGACCGAGTCTCATGGAAAATAATATGCATAACTTCAATTTAGTAAGGACTACGTGGGAAAGTTGTTAGCTAGATTTAACATTTTCTTAGTACAAAATAGGGTGTATTTTTCTGTTTTCGATGCATGAGTTATATAAATGAAAATTTCCCACCTTGAGATCTTTTTTTACTTTTACTGTGTTATTTGTGAGTGATATTAAGGGCCTGATATTCCAACACTTAGTATCATTAGCAGCTAGGTTAATACCTAGTTCTTAGAAAGAAAGAGAGGATAAAAGCAAAAAGTTTGGTGATATGAAGATCGATTGATCGATTGATCAGTAGCAAGAAAGCAAGTAGCAAGTAGCAGCAAAATCACAAGTAGTAGTTAAGAAGCATAAGAAATGAAGCAAGAAAGCAAGCAACAAGTGATCACTTTTGTTCGAGAAACAAAGAAAAAGAAAGACCCTGGCAAGCAAGAGTGAAAAAAATCGAAGCAAGAGACAGCAAGAAGTCTAGGCAAGATAGAGAAAGATTACAACAAGATAGCAAGATCAAACCTAGGTGGTTTGAATATCAAGTTACAAGCAAACAATAAGATTCGAAGTGAGCAAACAAGAGAGTTCGAATCAAGCAAGAAAATAGAAAGTTTAACAGGAGTAAGAGATAAGAACATTTTGTTATTAAAGCAAGTAGCGAGATTGAATCATAACGATTCGGAAAGCAAGAGAAGCAAGATCAATATTATCAAGATTAATGGGGGTGAATGTTGGGTTAATGTTGATGGTTTGGGTAAAGTACGCGTCAAGTCGGTTACGAGTTTGAATGGATCATTTGGGTCCAATGTTTTCTTTATGTAGAAAATAAAAAATAAGAAAAATAGAAAACCTTGGAAGAGTATTAGAAGTAAGTCTGACTCGGTCTAGTTAGTCTCATGGAAAATAATAGGCATAACTTCAGTTTAGCAAGGAGTATGGGAAAGTTGTTAGTTAGATTTAACATTTTCTTAGTATAAAATAGAGTGTATTTTTCTGTTTTCGATGCATGAATAATATAAAGAAAATTGTTCCACCTTGAGATCCTTTGTTTTGCTTTTAATGCGTTATTTGTGAGTGATATTAAGGGCCTGATATTCCAACATACTTTCCCTTAATCTGCTTACAAAAATGAAAACAAAAAATAAAATAAAAAATATAACGTCACAACTACTTTTCGATTAAACAATCCCGTTTTATTCAAAATAAAGAAACCCACTTTAAAAATCAACGCAGAACAAATGTCATAATCTTTTGTTATATTCATGTTACCTGTAAAACAAACTAGAAAACAAACAAAATCTATGGACAAATAAAAAAACCAATCATTTACCTTACACAGTACCTCAGAGCCAAAGGCACAACTAATTCCTTAAACTAGAAACTAATAAGGAATTTCTTAGTATTTGTAAGTTTAAGAAAACAAATTGGCACGATTTAAAAGGAAAAGATAACAAAAAGAAATAATAAATGTCTAATAATAGTTATTTATATTTGCATTTATTATATATTTTTTACGATTTAAAGGGACATTCCAGTCGATAAGATTTAATCAATAGAAAAAATTAAATATTATTATTGCAAAAAGAAATATGGCTAGTAGAGAACTAGCAAATGTCTTGTACTCCTTGGGATTACATACAGCCCACATATGTCAAAATCAGATATTCTTGTTGTAAAAAAGATATTTATACGGGTTCCAAAGAAAAATAAATTTATTTTGTACATAATGCTTTGTTGAAATGTGTTAAAATAACTAACTAAATAAAGTGGATTATGTAAATTATATAAAACATTTTAAATAGATAAGAATATATAAGTTAATTTTTATAAAAAAAAAAAATATTAAAAAAAGTTAACCATTAAAATATCATTTAATAAGTGGTTAAACCTAATGAAAATGATGCGAAAGCAAGTAATTTTGATAAAAATAATAAAAATTAAAATCTATTGTTTATTAGAAGTTGGGGTTTCATATATTTATAATAATAGTATGGGAAGCCTTTTTTTCAATCTTATTTATTTATTTATTTATTTATTTATTTATTTATATTGAATACTTATCATCATTAAAATAAGTTTATTTAGTTATTTTTATTGATCATTCAACAAATATTAGTGGTCAATATATAATTTAATATTTTATACATTCAACCACCTCATCTTCTACTCATATTTTATTTTACTATTTAAGTATATTTTTGTTTTTAACTTATTAATTTATTACTAGGTAATTAGTTTTACTAAATATTTATTGATATTCTATTTATGAAATATAAATTTATAATGATAATCTTTATTAAAATAGTTTGTATTAAAATATAATATGTTTTTAAAATTGACTAACTATATGGAATGGATTATATAGAACATTTTAAATAGATAAAGATAGATTTGTTAAATTAAAAAAAAAAAAAAAAAAAAAAAATTATTGAAAGAGATTAATTATTGGATATATTTAATTAGAGGTTAAATCTAATAAAAGGATGGCATGTCAATAATATTGAGTAAAAATATTAAATTATAGTATAAATTAACTATTAGAGATGCTTTAATGGTCTTCAAGATCTTTACTTAACATACCCCAAAAAAAAATGTCATCGTATATATCGTATATAGGGCTGTTAATCGGGTTAACCTGATTGGGTTTCGAGTCAAACGAATAGGTTACGGTTAACAAGCCATTAAATTCTACCTTCACAGTTTCACCTATGAATTGGTTACATTTAACAAATCATTAAATCCTATAACTTTGACCCATGAAAATCGATCAATAACCATTTACAAAATTTATTAATTTTGACTTTCAACAAAGCAATCCTGCCATTAATTAATAGAATTCGATTGAGAACTACAAACAATATAATTTTCTGCAAATACTAAATACAAATTCGGCAAATAGAATTCTTGGTTCTAATTTTCTGCAACAATAAATAAACAATGCTATTGTGATTTTAAGCAAAGAAACAAATACATTCTTATGAAATACATATAACATATTCAACGAATAAGCAAAAAATCAAGAATGGGAAGACGGTTGAGAGTTTAATATGTGAAAACATAAAGATTTTGCAGGACCTTATTCTTACCGTGTTCTTGAAAGAAAATCGAAGAACTTGACGACCAAAAAAGAACTTGCGAGTTGCGAGGGTTTGAGACGTATGTGTTGCGACTTGTGAGGGTTTGAGGCATGTGTTTATGAATACACTTATTGTTTTTGCATGACTAACAAGTAAATCACATAAGCCTAAATAGTATTGTACAGTACAAATAATAATATGTTATTAATTATAGGTTTAAACGGATTAATCGGGTTAACCCGAACCCGATTAAGAGAAATTTTATACACCCGATACCCGACCTTATAATATTACGGGTTATTCGGGTTGCCCGATAAACCCGATTTTATTTTTAGACCCGATTAAACCCAACCCTATTTACATTATTTGGGTTCGGGTCGGGTCGGGTCAGGTTCGAGTTTTTTTGACACCTCTAGTTGTATCATCGTATCCATCATGCATGGTTAGCCGATCAATGTTATTCATAATTTTAAAAAAAACTTGTACGGTACATATTATTTGAAAAAATATATTAGTAAAATGATAATATAACTATTTATAACTTGGAATATTTTTCGCATGATTCACTTTATACACTTCCGCCATAGACTTTAGTCCATCCCTAGTGGCTCCCACATTCAAAGGAGGCAAGCTGTTTTTTTCTTTTTCACGCATTATGCGTGACCATTTAAAGAAATAACATTTCTTTTTAATTTTCTATTCATTAGTATATATCTGTTTGATTCGAATCTTATCACTTATTTTATTTATGAATTTGTATTTTTTTTAATAATCTCGAAAGTATTAAAATGGCATAATTCATTTACGCAAATTACCTTATTTTTTTAACGTACAACCAAAATTAGCACTAATATTGAAATGAGTTCTATTACGAGTTGTGAATTGTGTTTTAATTAGTCACCACCATCAAAAACTTGAAAATAATTTAAATAAATTGAAAAAAATAACTTATATAATTTGCAATATATTAATTTGATTATGCAATAAATAGTTGTGTATTTGTAAAATTTGAACGACATGTATATTTTTCGTGAAGACCATGGTAGAAACAATTTCATATTTTACAACGGGACCTATTATAAAATTGATGCTATTTCATTTTAGAGATCAACATAATAATTCTTTTTTTAAATAGACCAAAATATTTTTATTACTTTTTGCTTTATGGGATCTTTGTAGTGGGAGTGGGGCAATGGGGCACTAGTTGTCTTGTGTAGGAAAGCTATATCCGCTTATTCGTACAGTCTTATATTCGTATTAAGTTCTTTATTATTATTGGCCTCTTAATCATACTCACAATTCGTATAATCTAACGATATATTTAAATCTAGATTTTACGAACCTTCAATTAATTGTTCGTCAATCGTTTAGTAGAATTTTTTATTTATTTAATATATGAATAAATTTCCAAACATTAACACAAATTCTTGTTCGTTTAGTTAAATGAACGAGTTTGAACGATGATCTTGTTCGTTTAATTATTTTCATGAATGTTCGTTTATATTCGTTCATTTAAGTTTTATTTATATTCATATATGTTCAATTACGTTTGATTACATTACTATATTATATATTTATTTATGTTCATGTATATCCAATTATATTTGTTTATATATGTTTCTTCATTTATGTTCGTTTAACATTGTCACGAACATAAATGAAAAAACATGAAAAATATAATTTGTTAACCAAACGAATATGAACAAGAAAATCCATTTTTTTATCTGTTTGTATTCATTTGTTTGTTCGACTAACTTAAATTAGCAAACATGATCAACTATCGTTCGTGTTGCTTGATTCATTTACAACCGTAACTCTTGTTATGTTTTAATACATTCTATATGTATGCATGTAAGTGAGTGGAGTTACTTTTGGGCCAAGAATAACTATTTATTATGTTATACATTTTATATGTATGCATGTAAGTGAGTTAGTTATTTTTTTTCCAAGAAAAATAATAAGAACATTATAAATGAAGCTCTAATAAATTGTTTTAAGATATGACAATTAGTAGAGAACAAAAATATAATATTCGAACACTTTTTTTTGTAAGTATAACTTTATTAACGCGTATTTTAAAATGTTAGACTTAAGAAAAAGTAACTGATAGTTTTTTATGCCTCTAACATATTTAAATCCACAATCTATCACCGTCTCAAACTCAAGTTGGAGTTCATTTATAAACGAGCTTGACTCCAAACTTTAGAATAAATGCAGATTAAATGCTTGCCGATTTTGTTGATTGTTTATTTGATATATACAAAACTTTACGATTCGATGGTATATTTAGGCTAGGTGGTATAAACCTACTATATTGCGCCGTGGACGAACTAATGGTGTGATGACTGCTATGAACGCCTTACCGAAAGATCTTGTATGTCATTGGCGAATCCACGATAGATCCACGGGTATTCTGGAATACCCTTTAAAAAAAAATTAGTGGTGTTGATTTTTCCGGAAAAATTCGTTTTATGTTGAGGTTTTATATCGGAAAAAAATTGGGCTATCCTAAAAAATATTAGGTAATTTCTAAATGGTCCAAAGTAGAGACTAGCCCAAATGCTTCAAAATTTTTAAGCTCACACCAACTAATTTATTGAAACAAAGAGGTATTAAGCCCAAATAGTTTAATAAAAAAACGGACGTCCTAATGCTTGTGTGATTGTCGACTTCTCAATTGTCGAATCTTCTTCTATTTTATCGACTCATCCTATCGTTAACTTCATCGCAGCCCTCACCTACAGAGCCACAATGTTGCCTCCTGCCGGAGGGAGAATTCTGGATACCTTCTCCTCAACTCCTCCACAATGAAACAAATTAGTATGAAAAAAACTCAATCCTATTATGTAGTTAGGTTTTTGTCATTATGTTTGAAAAATTATAAATTACTAATTAACTTTGTTAAATTAAGAAGTTATGGTTAATAATTAATGATTATTTGTTGTTGAAACTTGAAATCAAGTTATAGTTGATATATTTTGATTGAGAAGTGATTTGTGTACAACAGTTTTTTTGCCATATACACCAATTTATACAATATTGAGTTGTACAATACAACATTTTAAAGCACCAATTGATGTGTATGGAGAAAAAATTGTTGTGTACGAATCAACTCCCATTTTGATTGTAGGTTGCTATTTGTTCATTTGTTGTTAAAACTTGAAATCATGTTTATAGTCGATATATATTGATAAATGATACTTTGATAGTAGGTTGTTGTTTGTTGACTGTTGTTTTTTTTTTTTTCTTATTGTATATTACATGATTGTTTTGGGGATACCCTTTTATTCTGATTCTGGCTCCATCATTGTTGTATGTCCAATAGTCATTATAAAATGATATTGTTAATAGCATATGATTTTATAAGGTCACACATTATAGCAAGTTACTACTAATTTATAATTTATTAGAGAAATTTTAATTATTAATAAATATATCAACACTTGTATTTAGTTTGAAAAACATTAATTTTGTGAAAATAATATTTTAACATATTGAGAATTATTGTTTCTAGAAATAATAATAAAAGAGAACAAAACTAGCTTAATATCATATGGTATGATTATTAATGTTGTTTATATCAATAATATATATTAAATTTAAAATTTGATCGTGTTGATTATATAAAATTTGGATTTTATAAAAGAAAATTGTTAACATGTGATTTTAAATAAATGTATACCATAGTTTATTAAATGAATGAAATAACCAGGGTATCATATTTTTTAAAACTAGACTTATAAAAACATCAAAGAATTCTTATTAAATTCAAATCTATGTAATCCTATTTCAATAACACTCGTTCAACACTTGTATGCGCTAGTGGGATAAAGGTCACCTAACCGCTAGTGTTATCTTAAGTGATGCGCTAGTGGGATAAATGTCACCTAACCTCTAGTGTTATCTTTTGATGGTCGGGATGTATTCTTGATTCCTATAACTTAGTTATAGGCCAATTAAACAAGTTATTCCAGTTGGATTAGGTGTTTAAGTCCATAACTATAATTGGTATGTACCTGAATTGACAGTAGCACGGTCCTTTTAAGTCACCTTCATATTAGCAACTAGATGTGATGATTAATTGAGGAAGAGGTTGAATTTATTATTTGAAATAATAAATTAGTATATAAAATGATTTATTAATATGTTATGAAAATAATATCTTAATTAGAAATCATGTTGTTTAATTAATATTTAATCAGAAATTAATTTGGGATTAATTTTAGGATTAAGGAATTAATTAAAAGTACATGGGTTGTTTTGCAATTAATTAATAGTTGTGGTTTGGGCTGTTGGATCACCCTAAATAGGGTTGGTCGAGAATCTTAGGGAGGCCCTAAGGATTTTCATCCATGGCTTTGAGAAGGGTGATCCATGGGTTGCTTAGGCAGCCTTAAGTTGGAAATTAGGATTTCCTCTAGCAAACCCTAGCTTTGGGACTAAGCAACCTTAACTATAAAAGTAACATCACCCCATCCAAGTTTTGACCATCTCAAGAAATCCTAGAAGATCCGAAAATTTGAGCAACTCCCTCCTCTCTCCTCTCTCTCATAATCATTATCTTGCCTTGGTGTGTTTGTGAGTCATTAGGGGTGTTACATTTGTGGCATTTGTTATCAAAGTCAAGATCTTCAAGGAATTACTTGTTATTACAAAATAAAAAGAAAGGTATGTATCTAAACCTTAATTTTATGTTGATTTCGAAAATTATACATGCCTCCCAGGGTTTCTAGTTTTTGTGTTCAATACTTGTATGTCTCATAAAGAAAACATAGATCCAACAATTAGGGTTGCATGCACACATAGGATTGTTTGATACGCTCAAAACCCGTCAATGATGTTGGGTTATAAAGTTATTGTGTCAAATGTTTTGTAGTCTTATTTATTCCAGTTTGGGCCTGTACATCTTTGATTATTGCTTTCTAGAGTTAGACTATAAATATTGCATGCATGTAACAATTAGGGTTTAACGATTGTATCGCCCTACTTAGCTTAACAGAGATGTTCACTTTGAACTCTTCTAAAGCTATTCAATATAAGTATTCGTCACCACTTGATCTTCATTGTTCTTGTTATTTATTCACATCGTTTATAGAATCTATCGATCTAAGTTATTATTGTTTCAACAATTGCTACTAGAGCGGGAGATAGTGTAACACAATCACTACTCTTCTGTCGAGTTCTATTAGGGTTTTTGTGTTTTTCCTATATTTGTTCTTGTCTTCTCTATTTCTTCTATCGATTGTAAATGTCAGATCTAAATCTTTGATTTTCTTTACCCTAAAACTCAAAGTTCCATTTTACACATCTGATTCTATATCCGTGTTTTGCAAATCTTTGACATCATGCAGAACGAAGATCCTTATACATTATCATTCAATCTCTCTAGCAGTATTGGATCCACAACCAGGATTCCAATCCTCTTTCCTTAGGATTATGAAGTCTGGGCTTTGCACTTTGAAGACTATGTTATAGGTATTAACAAGGTTGTAGAACTCGTTACTCAGTACCTGCTCGGCTGACTACCGAGTAGCGAGTACTCGGGAGTACTCAGGAGTACTCGGATTTGGTAATTCATGTAGTAATATTTTTAGGGAAATTATATATGTCAAAATAATAAGTTAAAATCATAAGTTGATTGAAATATATAACAAAATTAGATACATGTGAATACACAAAAACTAAAAAAACAAATAATGGTCTCACTTCGTGAATCATTACTAAAATTTAAGATATATATGTAGTAATAATCACATGTGTGTATGTTCAATAATAATAAATCATTAAGTATATTATACATATTAATCACCGAGTTGACCGAGTTTTACAACATTGCTCAGTTCAGTAAGGGGCCGATCGGGGAGTACTCGGGATTCTGTAACTCGCCTCGGCAAGGGGCCGAGTAGCGAGTACTCGGAGGAGTAATCGGCCAACTCGGCGAGTTTTACAACACTGGGTATTAAAGAGCATGGTTCAACAATATGTCAAGCGATGACTCGGGAGACTTTTTCGTACATTGAAACCATGAAGATTATCAAGAGTTCGGATGGATATAATGCACTTCTTTTCGAACACACTAATGTTCCTCAGGATGAGAAGGATAAGTTGTTAAGCAACATAAAGGCGATGAGAATTATACAGTTTGCTCTTCCACTGTATACTTTTGTCACACCCCCAAACCGGAACGGCGGAAACGTTTGGGGGCGGAGGACGTTATGTACAGTATCACAACAATTGTATAATAGTAATCAAAGCAATAACAACCACTGTATTAATAATATAGGGTTTAAATTATACTCGATTTACATAATGTTTGACTCCAAAAGCAAAAAGCAAAATAAAGACTTGAAGCTACTATGCTCCGTCTTATAGAAACCTGTGTGTGTACCTGTCTACTAGTTTCGTGAGAATACAAGTGATTTTGAAAAACGTCAACATTGAATGTTGGTTAGTTCATAAGCATTCTGTTTTAGAAAATACGTTTTTGTTTCCTTGAAAATGTTTGTGTGTTCCTTCAGAATGTCCTATACTTTCTTAATAAAATGGAATGTAGTCTTAGGCCTTAAGACCAAAATATATGTGTTTCTTATGCTTAAAGTATATAAAGTAATGCTTTGATTTCGTAAAATAAATGTGACCCATATTGGTTCCTACTGTGGTTCCTAACCTAAGAGTAAGTAATCGTATTTGTTTCTAGAAAGTTGAATTGTAAACTGTTTACTAGTAAAATAATGATGTTTATTCCTGAAAAATTCTATATTTTCCAAAAAAAAAAAACGAATTGTAGTCTTAAAAGTCCAAGACCGAAAAGTATAAGTATAATTGCCATACTTAGTTTACTGATAAGTAGTTTTATTCATAAGTAAAACTAGCTGAAGACGTGTTTGCACTGTAACCAAATGTGATGTTGATACCCTCCTATGATCACTTTGTACATACGAGTTATATAAAATCGAGGTCGAACGGAAAGTTGAATGGGTGAATCCGCTCTAAGCCCACAACCAAACAAGGAACAGGAAGTATGGCAGAAATCACGCATTCCATTGTCTACTGGACATAACTTTTATATAACCCTGATGTATACACTAAGTAGCCACAGACTGAATACCCCTTTAAGACTGTTTGAGAATATATCATTACGTAAATATTTTGTTAATGCTTATTGTGAGTGTTCATTATAACCATGCTAACATAACTAATGGCTTGCACGACGTTCTTCAGACGTCGGAAAGTTTTGATGTTTGTCACCCTAGACTTCCGGGTCTAACTATAACGAACAACTGAGGTGTGGGGTTGTCAATCCCGTATAGATCTATACACAAACTTACGCTCTCCCTCCAGGAGACTCTGGTTATAATTCAGGATTTTAATGGGTACCATGTTTGGTACAACGAAGGATTGGCTCACAATCTTGTATTAACTAGTTTACATAAAGTGTGTTAAAGTTATCTTTTCCTTGTTATTGTTTGTATTATCCTTTTATAGTATTCATAATGTATAAAAATATTCACATTTTTATATATAATTATTCATTTGACCCAAAAGAGTAAAATAACGTGAATGTTCCCCAAACTATGCATATTATAGTTTATCTTATTTATTTATCGAAAATACTTATATAATCATTAATATAAATACATAGTAAATATCTTGTCTGGATGTTTTTAAATGAATATCTCATTAAAATTAACATCCAACACATATATAAAAACATTTAGTACGATAAAAGACAATTTCTAGTTTTTTGACTTTTCTATCACTGTTTTTAGAAAATTTATAGAAAAATCATTGTAAGTCAAAATTTGGATCTGTAAACTCTCAGGGATTAGAAAATGAGTCTATTTTATCCATAATATTTTTCCCTGACCTTAAGTGGTTCCTAACCATAGTGAAAATGTTCATTTTTACAGACTGGTCCGAATATGTTATGAAATGATAGATAGTTTTGTAAAAATCAGCATAAATTGTAGAAAAATCGTATGAATATGTGCAAGTAGTCCTTAGAAAGGTATAAAGTTGAAATATTTTCTTATTGGATAGTTTTGAAATATATTAAGTTTAAGATGGTCAAAACTGTCCGTGAATAGGCTATAACATTTCTATTGTAACTTGATGTTTACATTTAGATTATGTTTTACTCTTGTAACTTGTATCCCCCCTCCCCCCTAAAACATGGAAAAAGCTTGAAAAAATGGGGGTATGAACTCACCTTGTTGATTTCGTGAGTTGTAGGAAGAAGAAGAAAGAAGTTGTTGGACCTAGGTTTGTGTAGCTTGAAGACCACTCGAAAATGGATGGTGTTCTAAGAGTCATACACATGAAAATGTTGGGTAAATGGAAAGATCTTACCACAAACATGTAGCAAAACACTTTGAGTTTTATAAAGAACTTACCAAGATTCCTAGAACCAACTTTTTGGTGGTGATGCAGCTCGAGATTTAGAGAGAACAAAGGAGGGAAGTTTCTTGAGATCAAGGTGAGGAAATGGAAGTGTTTTGTATGTGTGAATGGTGATGTTTGGCCGAAAATAAGAGGGAGGGGTGAAGAAAAAAGAGAGTTGACTTGGTTGATGGTTGATGGTTGATGGGATATATACTTGGAAACTTGTTGATTAAACACTTTGTTGTTTGTGAGGTAAACATGAGGTGAAACCCATTTTTTCCCATTTATTTTCCTTTTTCCTTCCCTTGACCTCAAAACTCCTTCGAAAACACTTTATTGTGACCAAAATCACCCCATCCTTTGGGGATTTCGGTCCTAATGGTTCTAGGATGGGGTTTTCGGCCAACTATGGTCCGCTAGGGTAGTTTACGGTTCTAAGGTGCCTTAGGTAGGATATTTCGGTTTTAGGGTATCCTTGCTTGGTGATTTCGGTCATGAGATGGTCTAGGCTAGATATTAAAACAAAGTTCACATTTCATGATTTCTATTCCTACATTTTGACTAGTCTTGTTTTATTAAACTTGTTTACTTCCAAGGGGGTTATTTATGATATGGTTTTGAAAGTTTAAGTATATAATAACTTATATAAAACATGCTCTTCAAGGCTTTCAATGCTCTAGGGCATCAGGTTATGTGGTGAGTTCACTTATGCTTGGTTTAGACCTCGTTGGTTCCAAAATTTCCCAGTTGTGACATCATCCCTCCTTTAGAGGAAATTTTGTCCCGAAATTTGAATCTATGAGTGGGACCTCACTGGTTTACGAAAGGTGTAGGTTTGGTTTACGTTTCTATATTTACTTGAGTATTAGCATGTCCACTCGTATTCATGGGCAACTTGTTGTGAAGTTTATGGTAGGACTCATACTTAGTTCATCTATCATTAGCTTGTGTATACAAGTCATATATAATTGAGATTGAAAAGACGGTCGGATGGGTGGCTCTGCCCCAAATGCACAACTAGACAAGGAACAGGAGGTAGGGCGGAATCACACATCCTATGTCTGTAGAATCTTAATTATATACTACCCTCGTGTATACACCTAGCAATGATAGGTTAGCCTCATGGGTCCTTAGTCTCTATTCTTGAACTTGACTTTAGGTATGGGTGGCATTCCTAAAAGGTTTGATGGGAATACTTCAAAAAGGTTTCGGAAGGTATGGTACCCCTCGCATGGGTCCTTCTGAGTTTTGGAGCGAGAGATAATTCGGAGGTTCATTTCGCATTTATCAGTATTGATTGAAAAGGGTTTCGCTAGTTGTCGGTTAAGGAGAAGGCTCCTATTGTAGCATATTAAATTGGTATGATGAGGATCAAGCCAATTGTAACACCCAAAGTCTGGAAGGCCAAGAAAGGAAAGGAAACCCTAATTTTAAGGGACGACTCGGCGATTCCAAGGAGGAACTCGGCGAGTCCGAGTGGGATCCGGGTCGAGGAGTAAGTGACCGACTCGGCAAGTCGGCCAAGGGGACTCGGCGAGTCTGGTCTGTGCGAGGAAAACCCTAAATTCGGGACTTGGAGCCTATTCAAGCACCTCATTTTCCTCCTTAGGGTTCCTTTACTGCCTCTTTAACCCAGAACACCAAACCCTAGCCGCCATATCCGTTGTTTGAGCCAATTATTACCTTGAAGAGTGCATTAAAGCTTGGAGAAGGAAGAAGGATCTTGGAGGTGCAAGAAGGGGCTATAGATATGGGATTGGGAAGATATTTCTGAGCATTTGGAGCTAATAAACTAGTTCTTGGACTCTTTTGCACCTAGATCTATGTGTGGGTGTTGGGGCTTTTTAGCCATAATGGTATCCATTTGAGTTAGAAGCCAGATCTGAAGTTGCCACTTCGGATCTAAGCATATTATGGTCTTGAGAAGCATAAAGTATCTGCCCTTGAGTTGATTATGGAGCCTCTTTGCCTTAAACCCTAGTTTATGGTGTATTTTGCCTAGATCTCCTTCTCTACACGTAAAGTTTGCAACTTTACGTGAGGAATAGGCTTGGGAAGGGTAGATCTACAATTTAGAGTCCATGCAAGACTCAAAAGTCCTCTTCATGTAAGGAGATCTGAATGGACTCGGCGAGTAGCATGAAGATTAGGAGCAACTCGACGAGTGGGATGAACAGCTCGTCGAGTCAGATGAAGATTACCTTGTACTCGGCGAGTCTGCTCTTGGACTCGGCGAGTCAGGTCGCGAAACCCCAACCCTTCAAATTGAGACTCGAATCAGTGAGTCGAGTGGAGACTCGGTGAGTTGGACAGGTCAGGACTCGGAAATTGGTAGACTTGACGAGTCATGGACTGACTCGGCGAGTCGAGACGTGAAAGGAAGGACTCTGAACATATGAACTCGGCGAGTTAGTAGGGTGACTCGGCGAGTAGGGTTGACCTGGAAGGTTGACGTTGACCAGGACTTTGAATTTGACCAGAGTTGATTTGGTTGTCTCTCGGGGGTCAGTTAGACTCAATGTTGCATTGATATTGGTAGTTCGGGGAGCAAGGGGAGCAGGAGTTCAGAGAGTTTTTGGGCAGCAGTTAGTGAGATCATCAGCAAGTTCAGCCAGTGCAAATGAGTTTCCCTTTGTGTGAATGGGTCTAAGGCCACAATGCCGGCCCATGTAGTTATGAGTAGAAGGCTCGGGGGTTAGCCCTAAGCACAGTGTGCTAGTATGATATGCAGGACGATGTCCATTAATAGCGGGCGGGTGCCCAAGGATTTGTTTATATGATAGTTTACACTTATTGTTTGTATGATACATGTATGTGCCTGGTAGGGAGGTGAGTGTGGGCGAGGTCCCGTATCTCACCAATGACATAGTGTGGATGGTGTTCCACATCTCATTAGTAGTAGAATAGGGACGAGGCCCAAGTTAAGGAAGGAGTGAGAGTGGGCTAGGCCCTTATCTCACTACCAGTAGGATCATGGACGGGGTTCCATGACTCATCAGTAGCAGAACAAGGGCGAGGCCTAGGATAGGCCAGGCCTTAGGACAGGATCAGTTGTATGAGTTTAACTGATGTGTATGATATGTTTATGTGTTATTATTTGTTGGCGGGCGAGGCCCTGTGACAGGCGGGGCCTAAGTGAAACAGATTTGTATCCGAGTGGGGCTCGAAGACAGGCGGGGCCTGGAGCGGTGGGGCCGTTGTAGCGGGCGAGGCCCGAGGCAGGGGCGTGGCCCAGTATGTGCAGTATGTGGTTATGCATGGTATGTGGTAGGGTGGGGAACTCACTAAGCTTCGTTCTTACGGTTTTCAGTTTTGGTTTCAGGTACTTCCGGTAGCGGAGGGAAGAGCTTGGGGTGATCGTATGGCACACACCATAGATTAGACAGCTTGGGAATGTTTACTCAGATAACGAACATGTGTTTTGAAAATTAATACTCTGATTATGTTTTGGAATGATGACTTTGCTTTAAGTAATGTTTTATAATGACGTATTTAAAAATGAAATTTTTGGCCTGTATTTTTGGGATGTTACACCAATCCATGTCGAATGATGATATTGGAATTTCTTATAGTAATAGGTGTTAAACCAATTAGGAAAAAGTATTTGTTAGAGCGATAGTGCATTCTATGTGTACTTTTCTAGTGCTTTCAGTTCTAATTTTTTTATTACTACCGCAAATATTTTGTACCGCATTTAGCGAGTACTAGCAGTACGAGTGCTCCGATTATTAGTGATGAAATTTCATAATATGATCCTTACTAGGTACCTCTATAATCGCTTGTTGTAGATAAGTCATGTATAATTAAGATTGATAAGACTGTCGACTGAGTGACTCTGCCCTAAATCCATAACCTGAAAAGGAATAGGAAATAAGGCGGAATCACACACTCTAGGCCTTTAAAATCTCAATTATATATGACCCTAATGTATTCACTAAGCCATCATAGCTCACTTGCAAGGACCTTTATTTTTTTATATGAATGATATGTTTCGTTCGGATGTGAGAGTAATTTATAATTATTTACTAAATCTACAAATATCTTTATTGGGAAAACGTACCGTTTTTCACAAGTGATTCCAGGAGGTCTCTCATGCGGTGATCATTAGCACTCTTCCATCCCCACTAGGGTTCCTTGTTATTGGACAATCCCTCCTGAAGTGTCCAGGTTTGCCACACCCATAACAGGTATGTCATATTCTAATGTCGCGGACCTGGGAGATTGGTTGTGTCGGTGACCTGCAGAAACGGGGAGTGTGCCCCTTCCTGTTGCAATTCCTGCAGTGTAACTCTCGGCAAGCCCCATAGTGATGAAAACCGCACTTGTTGCAGTTTGGGCGAATCCAAGCATATTGTCTCACTGGTGTTGGGGTGGCAGGTGTTGTGGCAGTATGAACAACAACAAGCTATTGTTTCTTCGAGGGCTCTTGAGTTGGCTATCCCTTTTTCTTACTCCCCAACTTTTTCTTGTGGTTGTCCCGTTTTGTTGGCTCAAGAATGGAGGCCATTACACCATGGCGGACTCCATGGTCGACAAGTATCTATGCCAAATGCTTGGCACTATCAAAAGTAAGTGGGTTAGCAGCTATTACGTTCCCTTGGATCGGGGTAGTGAATCCTCATATGTATCTTTCCACTTTCTTACTTTCCGAATTGACCATTCCGGGACACAAAATAGCTAGGTCACTAAATCTGGCTGTGTAAGCAACAATGTCGGAGTCTTTTATCATCAGATTCTAGAGCTCTTTTTCTAATTTTGGTACTTCGCCTCTCAGTAAGTACTCTTACATCATCATGGCTTTTAAGTTCTCCCATTCCCTTGAGTTAGCCACGACAAGGGTTAGTGACTTCACACGACCATTCCACCATGTAAGGGCCCTGTAAGAAAAGGTGCAGGCTGCAAACTTCACTTTGCTTCGTTTTGGGTACACACATATTTCAAAAATCGAATATGTTTTCTCTAATCATTTCATTAGAGCGATGACATCTCCGCTTCCATTAAAGGATTTGGGTTTACATTTCATGAAGTCTTTATACGAACACCCCCTTGGGTGTTCGTAGCTTTCTTAGTGGTTCGAATTATTAGCACCACTACATGTCCCATTGGTACCACTTGCTTGGATTTGAGTCATGACAGTTGTTACTGCGGCTGTTACAGCAGGCTAAAAGACAACATGATCGTACTGTGGTGGTGGTGGATTTGTTGTTGTGTTGTTGTTACGTCTGATGTATATACAAGGCGACATCTTTTTGTCATGGAGTTTAAAGATGAAAGGTTAGTAAGGTATTGGTAGTGGTTAAAAATCGAATGTCATAAGAACTAGGTTGTTGTAGTATTGTGAGTATCTTGCTTCGAATGTGTTTTCGTAAAAAATTCAGAATAAAAGTCTATGTGAAAATAAACTTATTAATTTTTAATAGTGACCTACCCTCACTAAAATTTCGTGACTTAATTTGCGGTTATTAGATGTAATGAAAGGCATTATAAACCTAACACATAGTGTGAGTAGTGTAATCACTGACTCACTAGGTTATATTATTTTCTTAGTTATTAGTGTGACGCATACAGTGGTCCGCCACCTCGCATGTCTTGCGAGCGTTTCTCTCTGTCTAATTCCCTCTCGGAATCCTCCTCCTGTACTCCTTCTGGTTCTTCCTCAACTCCTCTATTGGCTGTTTGCGATGTCTAGGTGTGTTATTTGTAAGAGAATGGGAGTTTCTAAAGACTCTATGAGATTTAAATAAAACCATTCTATTTTTATGGGGGATCCCACCGGGTCATCCTATAATCATGCAGTGTATACAAGTTGTATATAACCAAGATCGAATAGACCTTCGAATAAGTGATCCTACTCTAAGACAACAACCAAACAAGGAACATTAAGTAGAGCGAAGATCACAATCCTGATACACTTCGCAATTATAGGCCTACCAGTAAGGATCTTTTAAATCTTTCACATAAGTTAGCTATAGTGCCTAAAATACTCCTATAATATTTTAATTTTGATTCTAGAGCTTCTTGGTATTGAAAGATGATAAGCTTTAGATTTGTTATTATTGTATAGTATCATAAAATACTCATATAGTATTTTAAACTTTATGTTTGGTTCTAGTGTTCCCTTGTATATAGATGTGGAAAGTTTTAGACTTGCTGCAATACTACCCTCACTCCCAAACACATGTTGGTCGTATCTCAAATAAATATAGTTGATCAGGCTATATTGATCCAAAATATGATTACATAACTGTCTAGGTTTGACTGTAGTGTGCAACATCTAAATACTTTTGTCTTGTTCTTCTTGTGATACTTATTCTAGTATATATATATATATATATATATATATATACATATATATATATATATATATATATATATATATATATATATATATATGCAGGTATGTATACTTTTATAAAAATATTAATATATTTTAAAAGTATAACTCTTAGTCACGGTGTTCTAGTCCCATTGTGTTTATACTTGTATACCTTTAGAGGGATGATATACTTAGTTCACTATAAACAATGCTATGATACCAATCTGTCACACTCCCAAACCGAAATGACGGAAATGTCCGGGGGCGGAGCACGTCATGTACAGTATCACAACAATTGTGTAATAGTAATCAAAGCAACAACAACCACTGTCTTAATAATATAGGGTTTACATTTTACTCGATTTACATAATGTTTGACTTCAAAAACAAAAATCAAAACAAAGACTTGAAGCTACTATGCTCTGTCTTCTCGAAACATATATGTATACCTGTCTACTAGTTTCCTGAGAATACAAGTGATTTTGAAAAACATCAACATTGGATGTTGGTGACTTCATAAGCATTTTTTTTAGAAAATACGTTTTTGTTTCCTTGAAAATGTTTGTGTGTTCCTTTAGAAAGTCCTATACTTTCTCAATAAAAAGGAATGTAGTCTTAGGCCTTAAGACGAAAAAAATATATGTTTCTTATGCTTAAAGAATATAATATAATGCTTTGATTTCATAAACTAAATGTGACCCATATTGGTTCCTAGTATCGTTCCTAACCTAAGAGTAAGTAATCGTATTTGTTTACATAAAGTTGAATTGTAAACTGTTTACTAGTAAAATAATGATGTTTATTCCTGGAAAATCCTATATTTTCCATAAAACCAAATTGTAGATTAAACGTTCCAAGACCAAAAATTATAAGTATAATTTCCATACATAGTTTAATGATACATAGTTTTATTCATCAGTAAAACTAGCTGAAGACGTGTTTGCACTGTAACCATAAGTGATGTTGATACCCTCCTATGATCACTTTGTACATACGAGTTAAATAAAATCGAGGTCGAACAGACAGTCGAATGGGTGAATCCGCCCTAAGACCATAACCAAACAAGGAACAGGAAGTAAGGTGGGAATCACACATTCCACTGTCTACCATACACAAATTTTTATACAACCCTGACGTATACACTAAGTAGCCACAGAGTGAATACCCCTTTAATACTGTTTGAGAATATATCAGTACGTAAATATTTAGTTAATGCTTATTTTATGTGTTCATTATAACCATGCTAATATGACTAATACCAACACGATGTTCTTCAGACGTTGGAAAGTTATGTCGTTTGTCACCCAAGACTTGCGGGTCTAACTGTAGCGAACAACTGAGGTGTAGGGTTGTCAATCCCGTATAGATCTATACACAAACTCATGCTCTCCCTCTAGGAGACCCTGGTTATAAGTCAAGATTTTAACGAGTACCATGTTTGGTACAACGAAGGAGTAGCTTACAATCCTATATTAACTAGTTTACATAAAGTGTGTTGAAGTTATCTTTTCCGTGTTATCGTTTGTATTATCCTTTTATAGTATTCAAAATGTATAAAAATAATCATATTTTTATATATAATTATTTATTTGATCTAAAAGAGTAAAATAATGTGAATGTTCCCCAAACTATACCTATTATAGTTTATTATGTTTGTTTATCGAAAATACGTATATAATCATGAAGGGTTTTGAGCATTCTAACACTCCTATGGTGTACATCCAGCCCTAGAAACCTTTGATCTATGTTTTCTCTATTATACATGTATGTTTTCATTTTGCAAGGTTTTCATCCTGAGTAGCATATGATGGGGTACATGTAATATAAACAACTGGTAGGATGACATACCTATTCTTGTGGTTGATTTCTTGGAGCTTCAATAACCTAGCACCAATAATGTGAATGCCTCAAGTGGAATCACAAATCACCAAAACAACTTGGAAGACCTCGAGAGAATATAATGCACCCTTAAAATCGGCCCACCCTTGTTATCTCACACACTAGTGCCATTTCTGATGGGTTTTGGTCATAAGACATCCTATGTGCTCATACAAACCCTAATGCTTGGATCTAGGTTTCTCTATTGTACATGCTTAGAATCCAAGACTATAAACCCTAATTCTAGCATACAAGTAATCATATTAATATGTAATTAGGCTTAAGATCATACCTTGATTGTTATGTAGCAATAACAATCCCAAATCTCCTTGTATTGACTTTGGAAGGCTTAGAGTCACAAGTGTCACTCCTCTAATGGTTCACAAACACCATAAGCAAGAGGATGAAGAGGAGAGAGGTTGGAGGATGCCAAAAACGTGTGTAAACCCTTACAAGAACATTAGCCACGTTTTTGAGCCTTAAGGGGTCTTTATATAGTTGGGCTATTAGGGTTATCTAACAAGGAAACCCTAATTTGGATGCTTAAGCCCTAAGCAACCCATAGACTCCTTTTATTAAGCCCATGGACGATTTCCTTATGGGTTTCCCATTAGAATTCGTCCATCCTTTAATATAAGGCAATCCATGGCCCAAATTGCAATTATCCTATAATTACAATTCCAGTCCCTTAAGTTTAATTAATCTTGTTTAGTCACAAAACTAATTACCAATTAATTATTGATTAATATTAATTAAACAATATGATTTCTCATTTAATATATTATTCTCATAATACATTAATAAATCATATTTAATCCTTACTCTCCATAAATCATCCTATCAAGTTGCTTTGGTGAAGGCAACCCAAAAGGACCATGCACCATCGGGTCAAGTACATACCAAAATAGTTATGGAATTAGACACTAATCCAATAGTCTCCCACTTGGATAAGTCTAACAACTATTATGCGTATGACTTCAGATCCTGATCTGCAATCGTAGCTTTCCAAAGCCGCTGTCAACTCTGATCATATCAGATACGCGTGTCCTTAGATAAGGGATCATATATTCCTCCATTCTTGATATCGTCTGAGATATGATTTCTAATCATTCTCTTTTTACTACTTCTCGATTTCTGATTTATGACGACAGACTAATTGAACAAATCAAATTAGCCCTAGCCTGGCCGAGCATTTACGTATGTCATCACTAAACCATCGAGGGGCCCAAAGATATCGCTTTTATCCTACTTTGGATAAAAGGAACGGATAAACTTTGATACAATGCTCGCTTGCACTCACTCACCGAATTGCACACAACAATATGTTTTATAACACCAAGTTACTGGTGCGTTTACATATTATCAATGTGCAACCGATTCGCAAGATACAACTCACACATCTCGGTTTCAAGAATATAAGATGTTATCGTCTCACTAATCACTCGTAATACAATTCATGGAGTGATCCAAGTGAGCGTGGGTTTAATCCAATGCTCAAATCATATTCATAAGCACTCATGAACGTTGCAACAAACATTTGCTTATGTCTAATACTCTTTTAGACAATCCACACACCAATTCATGACGGTCTTCGTTCAGATGTACTTCCAACATATGAACGACTGTGGCCCATTTGAATAATTCGATTATTCTTAATAAACTCAATTATTCTGGAAGTCAAAACATGCAAAGTGAAACACAAGAATAATACTAATCCCATATGGCCTCAAACCTTTGAGTATAAACAAAACACGTTTTATTTATCACCATATCGATTACTCATTATTTGTCGTTTCGGGTAATCAACTTCTTACTTGAATTCCAACACTTGTCCCATGCTCCTAGCATGCACACAATGTTTACCTATGGTTCTTACTTTTGTGAAATAGACAAATTGAACACATTTCCAATCATTCTCATTTTACAACTCCAAATCCATTTTCTTAAGTGCAAGAATATCAAATTCTCGCTACTTATAGAATATGCTAGATTCTAACACTTTATGCAACGATCCTTTCGTAATGTCACTGCACCAAAGTCACAAAGTCTATTGCCAATGATATTACAAAGTCCTCTATCGGAGATTGTTACAAGACAATTCCTTAGATATGATGTCTCTCTCTCAAAGTACATTCCTTTGAACATCCTTTTGCATAAAAGTTTCTAATCTAGACATAGATTTTCAATTTCAATTCCCAATATAGATACATTTCCATATTGTTAACAAAGATAATGTCGATATGGTCCATCCAATATGGAAACATTTCCATAATTTCCAATACTATACTTCCAACTACTCACAAGCGACCAATCCTCATCGAATTTTGGATTGTCCTTTGATAGTTGTTTAATTATTTTAGTCAAAACCGATTCTAGTCCCTTTTCCCTCTAAATGCACTAGACATTTGGAAAATCTTAGAATGGTCAAACATTAAATCATTTGCAATCGATCCTATACTCGAAGCGTATGGGACACGATGCATAATGTTTTATTTGCTATGTTCTCAAAATTCGAATTGTGAAGAGGAATGCCGTAATCATAATCGAAATTTTAAGAACACACTATGTACCCTTGACTAAATTTATTAACATTCCACAACCTAATCCTTTAGATTTGAAATGAAGCATAATATTCTCTCCCTTAATTATAGCAAAACAACCTTTCAACTCTTACAACTTTGCAAAGTATGACTCTTGTTTTCTATAATTAATATTTCCAACTATGCAATACTTGCCTTAATAATCATACAATCATAACATTTATGCTCCCACTATCATGATGATTATTATAAAACATAGCACTTATGCTCCCATTAGCTTCGAGATGTATTCATAAACATCTTAACTTCCAGAAAGACAATACCTATTGAATTTCTTAAGTCCATGTTTTTAATACTTAGTGCTTTGATAATCTTTTATCAAGACTTCTTGAACTTATACACCTTTGCCTTAGATAGTTCATATGTGTGTCTTAACAATTAAGACTAATTGCCAAACCTCACAATTCAAATTATGGAAAGGGATGCCGTAACCATGATCGAATTCGAGAATGCAATTTTACAATCACTATCTTTTAAAATCTTTCGTAGTGAAAGCATTTTCTCACAATCATTTTCATGAAGGAGGAAATCTTATGACACTTAGATTTAAACGGTGTATGTGTTCCTATCCATGTGAATTTGTTAAAATCCAAAGTTTACGACAAATTCAAACTCATATGGATCGAACTTTTTTAATCTTGATTTCTTGCCTTATGGTAGCACAGCTGCCCACCACGTCTTCCAAGTATTTAAGTAGCTCACCTTTTCCTATCAATGTACTTTCCATTGATCAAGGTCCTTTCCTTTTATGCATTCAAATGAGAACTCATAGGACTCACATGCATAGTTAACTCGATTGGATTGGCACAAAAACAAAATAATATCTTCACGATAGGTTGTAAACCTCAACTCGTGTGCTAGTGATGATCGATAAGGCTTATTTGATTTGTTCTTGAAACTTTTCAAGACTATTAAGACTCCCACTGACTCCTTGACATATACAATTCTCTTATCAAAACATTTCTTGACAAACAAATATTCAAGAGTTAGTGTAGCTTATATCAAAACAAAACACTTCATAATTTTGGTCTTAGTTGGTCTTTGTCTTATCCAAGACATCACAACTTTCCACAATTGATGAATGTTATAAACCTTCTTAATACTATTCACTCAATGTCACAATCTTGACTTTAAGACTTGTTTTGGAACGAAGTATGATAAACTTCTTGATTTAACCATTTCTTCAATCCTTGATTCCTCTTCTTAAACATACAATTGTACTAAGACTCACTTAGAGGATCAATTGAGATATGGTTCTTAATCATTAAGTCCTATCATAAAGCATAAAAGTTACTCTCCCTTCTTCTTAGAATGGAGAAACTCTTATCTTTCTGCCTATTTGATTCTTCTTATTCGTTTTGCTATTGATCTAAACCCTTTAATCAATTCAAAATTACACTTAATCTTGTAAGTATAATCATATTTACTAAACCTTTAGTAAATCATGACGAATATCTTTGTTACTCTTATGGTGAACTTTATCAACACACAACTTTGTGTATTCGATCTCCTAGTCCTTCACTTGACACTTTGTCAATGAATTAGTCCAATTTCCAAATACAAAATTTCTCATTCATCGTGCATCCACGTTGCATGATTCCAAGTTTCGGTCCAATTGAAACTTGGGCGATGAGAAAACTCTCCCTATTTGGTAAATTCTTGACACTTCCATAAATAACATAACTAAGAATCATATCCATTCGTTGTAGAAATATGCAAACATCAATTTTCACATAACGATTTCATTGCAAGGAAGTAAACAAATAAATAAGTCAAACAAAATTTATTTTATTTATAAAAGCAGCGGAAAAACATTTGTCCTTACAATGCAAAATCTATTGAAAACTATGTAAAAAGAAAATTTCTAACAACTCTATCATAACTATCTAAGCTCAAAATCCAATCTTCAAGTCCATGCGATCGAGATCCATCACTTGTGATTAGATTCATCTTGCTCTCTTATCAAGCTTCCTTTCTTTTCACCGATCCTTCAAAACATTCAAATGCAATCTTATCACATCATGTATTAAGAATCAATGAATAGGAACTTAATGGAGTTAGATAGTGGATTCTTACCTAAAGCGTAGTCATACTTTTGACTCTCCCATCTCTTAGATCTCTTAGGTAAATAGGGCAACTTCGTCTCCAATGCCTCTTCTCTTGGCAATAAAAGCAAATTGACTCCTTTGGAACAACACATGGAACTACTTCAGACATCGCCATTCTCTTATGATCAAACTTTTCGATCATTGCATGCCTTTCATTTCCATTGTCTATATCCATAGAGGTCTTGAAGGCAGATTCACCAATCAACTTTGCTTTTCTATTGCGCCAAACCATTGCTGATTCAGCAGCAATAAGCATATAGGTGAGATCTATAAGTGTCACGTCGTGGTTCATCATATAGTACTCTCTTACGAACTCACTATATGAGTTAGGAAGTGACTGAAGAAACCAATCAACAGCCATCTCTTCACCGACAACGGATCACATCATTCTTAACCTATCAATGTGTGACTTCATCCCTAAGACGTGTGCTCACACCGACTTGCCCTCTTTATGTTTACTTGCCAAAAGGGCTTGAGTGATATTGAACTTTTCAATTTTACAATCTTGTGGGTTAGGGAGAATAATTGGAGGAGGAGGAGGAGGTGAAGCATGATTTCTTGTTCCTCGATCGAATCGTGGAATATCATCTTCATGTGGAATGCTTGTTCCACGGGATTTGAGAAGACCATAGTTGTCGAACTTTGACATCGGGAGAAAAACGAATTCAAGTTAGTTGATTGATTGAGACCTTGGTAAATCACCCAAATGAAATTCCAAGGCTAGGACCCAACACAATATCCTACAACTCGGGAGAGGGATGCCGTAACCCAAATTGCAGAACATTTGAAGGTAAGTGAATGACGATTCACTAATTTCCACCATGAAAAACGAAAAAGAAATTTAGGTTTTAAATCTATGAAAACTCCTAGATCCTTTGAGATTCAATGAACATTTCAATGGCATGTTTAAATCTTGATATGCCCCTCTTATTTGTGACTGGGATGCCGAGGATCACAAAGCGGGTGTGAATAACCATGCAAACTACATGGTACCCTCACATGTTACAATCACCTATTCGATGTGCCGGTAAACCAACACACGCTCCACCGAACTATGACAAACATTGAGTCACCCTTTGCAACCTTTGCTTAGAACCATTTAGTGTGCCGGTAAACCACACACGCTCCACTAACGTCTTCGCAAGGGCACAAAGTGTAATTTCATGGAATTGCATCAATTCACTTTTGCCTAAGTAACTAAGATTGGGAATTTGAAAAACATTTAGTTACTTTGTATTTCATTATACTTATAATGGAAGGTTTCGTCCTATCCTACCCGTTCGGCTAACGACCCTCCACTAGTCAAGAGTGCGGTGGGTAATAGTGGATACCCATTCAATCGCCATTTTATAGGCAATTTCCTTAAACACCCCTTATAGACCAGCTTCGTGAATGAGGCCTACTAACGGTAAGACTGACTTTTACTCATACATATATATAATGTTAGACTTTTAATGTTATATATATATAGTATAGGATGTATTTTACACTTTTAAAATACTATGTGGTTAACTTTAACAATTACACTTTTAATTCAATTAAATGGTTAACCTAAACTTTTATGGATTTATTAAATCTCTTTTAATTATACTCCTTAATTAATTAATAAAACCATAAGGGTGTATTTGAACTTTTCAAAACATTACTAGGGTTTAGAATTTAACATTTCTAAATAAACTTTTAATCAACTTTTAAATTCCAAAACTTGAGGGCAAGTTTTGAAACATTTCAAAAACATTAGGGTTCTAACTATTTAAATTTCAAAACTTCAAAACTTTTGGGTTCAAATTTAAACTATAAAACCTAAAGGGGAAAATATGAAACTTTTCATAACTACAAGGATCAAATAACAAATAATCTAAACTAACATTTAGTTACATAATTATCCATATTTGATTTGTTTAATGATTTCTTGCAATACAATTTATCAATTACTCAAAATAATTAATCAATTATCTTATAAGGAAACAATTATCTTGTTAATTGATAATTATCTTTATTTAGATCACAAATATAGTCAAATATATCATAAAATCGGATTTATATTGATCTAGCATGATAAGGTAACTATCCATATCCAAAAACAGCAAGAAATCCCGAGATAAGCATTATCTGACGAGTTGACTCGTCGAGTCAGGCATGGACTCGTCGAGTCTGCATGGACTCGGCGAGTTCAGCCATGGACTCGGCGAGTCCAGCCTCCACAATCCAAAAAATCGAATTTTTCAGTTATACAATGCATCAATAGAATTGAAACCAAGCTAGGCTCTGATACCACTGATGGGTTTTGGTCATAAGACATCCTATGTGCTCATACAAACCCTAATCCTTGGATCTAGGTTTCTCTATTGTACATGCTTAGAATCCAAGACTATAAACCCTAATTCTAGCATACAAGTAATCATATTAATATGTAATTAGGTTTAAGATCATACCTTGATTGTTATGTAGCAATAACAATCCCAAATCTCCTTGTATTGACTTTGGAAGGCTTAGAGTCACAAGTGTCACTCCTATAATGGTTCACAAACACCATAAGCAAGAGGATGAAGAGGAGAGAGGTTGGAGGATGCCAAAAACGTGTGTAAACCCTTACAAGAACATTAGCCACGTTTTTGAGCCTTAAGGGGTCTTTATATAGTTGGGCTATTAGGGTTATCTAACAAGGAAACCCTAATTTGGATGCTTAAGCCCTAAGCAACCCATAGACTCCTTTTATTAAGCCCATGGACGATTTCCTTATGGGTTTCCCATTAGAATTTGTCCATCCTTTAATATAAGGCAATCCATGGCCCAAATTGCAATTATCCTATAATTACAATTCCAGTCCCTTAAGTTTAATTAATCTCTTTTAGTCACAAAACTAATTACCAATTAATTATTGACTAATATTAATTAAACAATATGATTTCTCATTTAATATATTATTCTCATAATACATTAATAAATCATATTTAATCCTTACTCTCCATAAATCATCCTATCAAGTTGCTTTGGTGAAGGCAACCCAAAAGGACCATGCACCATCGGGTCAAGTACATACCAAAATAGTTATGGACTTAGACACTAATCCAACAATTTCATGTGCCAAAGACCTCTTTATATATTATGGTGGATTAGCTTTACAATCTTGTAAACCCTAATACCCATGACCTTTCATGTCCATAGGATCCATGGGTTAAAAACCCCATGGACTATCCATGCAAGCTTAGCCCATCCTAAATGAACTTTGGCTCATTATATATATATATATATATATATATATATATATATATACATATATATATATATATACATATATATATATATATATATATATATATATATATATATATAAGAGTCCATATTTAATTAGTTTCTTTTGATCACTAAATTAATTCTTGATCAATACTAATTAAATAATATGATTTCATATTAATATATTATAACTTATAATATATTAATAAATCATAAATATACTATTCTCATAAGATTATCCATTCAAATGGTTTCGGTGAAGTGCAACCCAAATGGACCATGCCGGGTCGGGTCAAGTACATACCAAATATAGTTACAGACTTAGACAACTTATCCAACAGTCTCACACTTGGATTAGTCTGATAACTATGGTTGCAAGTATGACTTTAGGAACCGACCAGCAATCGTAGCTCTTAAAACTCTGTTGAACTATGAAGTGCCATTTTAGATAAGTGATCATATAATCCTCTGTTCTTAAGATATCAGCCGGAAAAATACATGGAACAACGTCGTAATTATTTTCCATCAGTTTGTTTCCCAATTTCTGATTTGTTTGACATAGAACTAAACTGAACACATCAATTTGGTTCTGGCTGGGCCCGACAGGGGCCCATATATCACTTCTAATCCTCCAAGGATGAAAAGGAATAGATAAACTTTGACTCATATCCTTGTACTACTACTTGTTGAATCATACACAAAGGTACGTTTTATAACATCAAGTTACTGATGTGTTTGCGTACAATCAATACACAACCAACTCATAGTCAATAACTCATATCGCTAGGTTTGAAGACTTATATAATATTACTGTCTCACGATCACTCGAGACAAATTCCATGAAGTGATACAAGTGTTGTAGCAACTTTTTCTATGTCTAACACCTTAGAATGTTGTACCAACATATGAGCACTCATGAATATTGTAGCAACTTTTGTTATGTCTAACACCTTAGACATCTACAAGCCCAATTCATGACAGTCTTGATTCATACCTACTTGTAAAGTATGATTGACTGTGGAGAGTTTGAATAAAGTAATTATTATGGAAGTCAAAACATGCAAAGTTGAAACAATAGTAAGCGATTGACACAAGATAGCAACACCTTACTTATAAATAAACAACAACTTTTATTTAATCATCAAATGTCAATTATATTTTACAAGTTTCAGAGATAGCTATCTAATCTGTAAAACTAATATTGTCCTTCAGTCCTATGTGCCTTGCATGCTGCAAATGCCTACCCCTAGTCAGTCCTTTTGTGAGGGGATCTACTGGGTTCTCTTCTGACGATACCCTCTTTGTCACGAGGAGTCCTTCTTCTATCTTGTGTCTTATGAAGTGATATTTTCTGTCAATGTTTCTTGATCTACCATGATCTCTCGGTTCCTTGGCTAAGACAACTGCACCATTGCTGTCACAGAAAATCTCCATAGGCTCCTTTATAGCTTGTATAACTCCAAGGTCTCCGATGAAGTTCTTTAACCATATCGCCTCCTTTGCCGCTTCACTCGCTGCTATGTACTCTGATTCACACGTTGAATCATCTACCACCTCCTTCTTGGAACGTTTCTAAGTAATCGCTCCTCTATTCAGGGGTAAACATCCAACCCGACTAAGAGCGGAAGTTATCCCTGTCGTTATGAAAGCTGGCGTTGCTATACCCTACTACTCTCAAGTCATCAATCCCACCAAGGGTAAGAATCCAATCCTTAGCCCTTCGCAGTTAGTTGAGAATTTTCTTTACCGTAGTCCAGTGAGCCTTTCCAAGGTTCCCCTGATATCTGCTGACCATGCTCAAACCAAAGGCCACATCAGGATGGGTACAAGTCATAGCATACATGATCGAGCCAACAGCGGAAGCATATGGTAATCGACTCATCTCAGCTATCTCAGCCTATGTACTCGGACTCTGAACCTTCCTCAATTTGGCATTGCTTTGGATCGGTAAATCACCTTCCTTGGAATTCTGCATGTTGACCTCTTCAACACCTTGTCCAAGTAGGTGCTCTGACTAAGTCCAATTAGTCTTTTACTCCTATCTCTCAATATCCTTATCCCTAGGATATAGGCAGCTTCTCCAAGGTCCTTCATAGGTAAACACTTCCCAGGCCAAGATTGAATCTCCTGCAAAGTTGGAATGTGATTTGCTATGAGTAGTATGTCATCCACATACAGTACCAAAAAGCTAACTATACTCCACCTAGCTCTAACATATATACAGGACTCATCCTCACTTCTTGAAAAACCAAACTCTTTGACTTTCTCATCAAAATAAAGATTCCAGCTGCGAGATGCTTGTTTCAATCCATAAATGGATTTCTCAAGCTTTCACACTCTATTAGGGTACTTTTGTCACACCCCGAAACCCAGGGCGGAAACGTTCCGGGGCGGAGGTGACTTCATGTGAATATCATAACCAATGTACATAGTAAGTGAAGTAAACACAAAACATTACATTACATAGATTTCATTACATCAGTTTGAAAGTAAAGTAATACAAGTTTCATAGATACATAAGTTTAAACAAAATAAAGACGTGACTTCCATACGCTCCGTCTTCAAAAAACGCGAAATACCTGCCTAAGGAAAACCTGAGAATACAAGCATTTTAAAAATCAGCATAAAGCTGGTGAGTTCATAAGCAGTTTGTTTTATGAAAATGTACAAGATTCCTTTTGTTTTCTGAAAAAGTGGTTATCCAATAAAATCCCATATTTTCCTAAAAGTAATGTTTACTTTTCTATTATGTTACACAATCCTGGTTATGAATAGTTATTATCCCAGGAAAATCCTATATTTTCCTAAAAGTTGGTTACCAATCCGAAATGTAATGTGAAAGATGTATACTGAAAACCTGATTATCCTTGTGAAGTTTGTGTTAATTTACCAACCCAAATGTAATGTAAAAGATGTATACTGAAAACTTGATTATCCTTGTGAAATGTATGTTAGTTTTAACACATATATAAAACTATCAACATAGTAAACTAATTCTTAAGGTTATTAATTTACTATACCCATTATTACTAAAAAAAGTAAATCTCTGTTATCCAAATTGCGAGTTCTATAACCATACAATAGACTAATTATGGAAATAAGTAGTCCATCACACTTTATGACTTTCGTCACCCTTGAACCTTTCGGTTTGGCTGTAGCTTGCAGCCAGGTGCAGGGTAGTCAGCCTCGTATAGATCTATACACTCAAGTCACGCCCCCTATCTAATAGATTCTGGTTACAGTGGTGGTCCTCCACTCGCGTATCTCTGTGGAGTGTTCTCCGAGGACGTGTCTCCAATTTATAGGAATAACAAATCTACAACTAATAATGCTGAATATCCTGTTTAAGTTCTATCTATATAGACGATCCTCCACTCGCGCATCTCTGTGGAGTGTTACCGAGGACAAAACAATATACTAAGTTTTATGTTCAAAGTTCAAAGGTTATGTTTTTAACTATTTTAATGTGGAAAACCATTTGTGAAAAATATAAAATACAACAATTTATAACGATCTTCACAAATAATATGATAATGTGATCTGCAAGTTCAAACGGTTATCTGTTATGATTGTCAGTGTGAAAAGCATATGTAATCTAAAATATAACACATATAAAACAAGTTTTGAGTACAAGTATTCCTTGTACTTTGCTTGTATTCCCCCTGAAAACAATGAAAAAAACATTGAAAAAGGGTAGGGGTATGAACTCACAGGACGATGAATGTGTCGACTAGGATGCTAAACGTCGGATCGAGGCTTAAAAACATGCGAGGTTCCTATGAAATATTAAATGATACACAAATGTATCTAATTAGATTTTAAATCACTAATTAGTTGAGGATATACACTTCTAGTCGCGAAAACACTTCATTTCAAGTGTTTGGAGTGACCCGAGTGACATTTATGGACATGTGTGGCTTGAGTATGGAGTCTACTGTTCAAGAGTAAACTCTTAGAAGAGTTTTCGGCCCTAAACACTACATCCCCATGATTTTACGGCCGTAAACTCAGGGATGGTGTTCTTAAGTGTTAAATGGCCTTAAATCAATTGAGGGGTGATGCTAGGTTTGGTTCTAGGGCATTAGAAAGGAATTAAATCAACCATGTGGACCATTTGATGATTTTATGGCAGTAAACTATGAGTTTACGGCCATAAACTCTCATCCACTCCATTGTTAAGTGCTTTGAAGGTCATAGATTAATCACAAGTGATTCTACTCATTTTTACAAGCCACGGGGTGAATTTTAAGGCATCATACAACCCATTTATAGGAGTTTACGGCCCAGGAATCCATTCATGGGGGGTTCATGGCTGTGAACTCCTTATGGAGTTTTTTTCATCAAGTTTAAGGTCCCTATCTTGTTTGTGGTTGCTTCTAGTTATTAGTCGAAGGCGTATGAGGTGTGTAAGTGGCATTTTAACACCCAAAAAGGAGTTTACTACCCATGAAAGGGTGTTTACGGCCCAAGCATGTTCTTGGGTAGTAAAATCATGTTTACTCCCCAATTTTTGAGTTTAAGGTGTTCTAAGTCCAATCCAATAAGTCCTTAAGCCATATCTAAGCTCTAATGGTGATTTGGAAGGGTTTTGAGGCTCAAAAACACCATTTATATGTGTTCACAGCCCAAGAGTGTTCTAGGGCTGTAAACACATGTTTCAGGTCCTAAATCATGATTTGAACTCGAAATTGAAGGCTAAGGATGTTGTACAAGAAGCTAGGATAGTTACCTTGGTGTTTTGAAGCTTGAAATGAGTGATTTTTGGACCTAAATCTTGGATTGAGGAGAGAGGTTAGAGAGAGGGTGAAAAGTCTTCAAATGAGTCTTAAATCACTTTAAATATGGTTTGGATTTGGGACACGGTGGAATTCTACCTGATATTGATGTTAACCAAGGCTTTTGGTCGCACCCGATTAAGTTGTCGTCACCCGATATGGTCGAAACTAAAAGTTTTCTAATTACTAGTTTGGGATGTTTTCATGTGTTTCTAACATGTTTGGATACTTACAAGGTCAAAATAAAAGTCTTAACTTAATTAACCTGATCCAAAAACAAAATCGGAATAATTCGCTTAAGACGAGTTTTACTGACGGAACGGGTTGTGTCGATGGAACAACTTCGGGTTGTCACATTATCACCCCCCCCCATTAGAGGGAATTTCATCCCAAAATTCAAAGATTAAGATACAAGTTATGGAAAAGGATGCGGATGTGTCTGCTGTATCGGGTCTTCGCGCTCCCAAGTGAATTCAGGTTCTCGCTTGGAATTCCAGCGAACCTTCACTATCGGGACATTGCTTTGTTTCATATGTTTGATCTCTCGGTCTATGGTCTCGATTTGTTCAAGAGGGATTACTAGGGTTTCATCAGAAAAGAACTTCTAAAGATTCGGGACGTGGGAGACAGGATCGATGTTTCTAAGTTCTGAAGGTACTCGAAGTTTGAAGGCTACGGGATCGATGCTTTCCATAATGAATCCTATCTTTCCAGGGCGAGACCATTAACAAAACACGATCTCCAACCTGGAATTCCAGAGGTTTCCATTGTACATTGGCGTAATTCTTCTATCGATCTAGTGAAGTTTTCAATTGTTCTCGAGTCTGGATGATCTTCTCGACGGTTTCGCGGATCATTTCAGAACTAGTGTGGGTACTACCGGGGAATCGACTCTTTGCTAGCTGCGTGTCTCCTATCTTGACCTAACACAAGGAAATCTGTACTTTTGACTATAGAGGGTTACAAATGGTGTAGTCTGGATACTGGTGGGATATCTGTTATTATACAAGGTCTCCATCAAAGGTAAAGGGGTATCCCAAGTCGCTTAATAATTTATGACACATGCTCCCAGCATGTCTTCCATGACCTGAATAACTCTCTCACTCTGTCCAATTGTCTGAGGATGATAAGTTGTACTCATGTCTAGCTTTGTTCCGTGAGTTTTCTGAGGGAACCTACCTAAATCTTGAGGTAAACCTGCTATCTCAACCAAAGATAATGAACACAGGTATACTATGCAGTCGGATTACTTCTTGGATGTGGGTTCGCGTGAGTCTTTCCATCTTGAATGATTCTCTGATCAGAAGGAAGTGAACGGATTTTTATCGAAGGGTCGACCATTTTGGAAATGGTATCGTACTCACTCGGGAAAACTGGGTAACTTGATGGTGAAATCCATGTTGGTTATTTACCATTCCCATTCGGGTATCTAGGCTACTTGAACAGTCCCGAGGGTTTCCGACTAGGTTTCTCAGGTCTGATCCAGTAAACGGGGACATATAGTTATTGTCAATGTCTTAGTCTTGCTATCTAAGCTTTCCTTTCGGCTAAGGGCGCCACATGTTCATGTTGTTCTGATCGAAGCTGTGTTGTAGTCTCTTAAGGTCAGTGAAATTCGCGTACTTGGTTCCATTGAGATCATGTCTCTCATTCTTCAGTGTAGGGACTATTGCTCCAAATTCCAAGTCGTGAGTTGTATAGTTAACTTCGTGTGCCTTTTTGTTTGTCTCACAGCGTGAACGAAAACTTTTCCTTCTTCCATAAGCACATGATTTAAATTCTGATTGGACGAGCTGCAAAGGACAATGAAATCCTCTGTTTCTTCTGGCAGGGACATGTTAGGTGTGATGCATAGGTCTTACTTCAATGCTTGGAATGATGTATCTCACTTTTTACTCCGAAAAAAAGGTACACCTTTCTGTGTTGGAGTGGTTAAGAATTTGATGATTTTGGAAGAAATTTCTGAATGGGTCTGCGATAACAGCCAAAGAAACCCAAGAATTGACAGGTTTTCTATGGGTGTCTTCGGTGCCGACCAATTCTCTATTGCTTCGACCTTAGGAGGATTCACGCTTATGTCTTCATCGCTCACTACATGACCAAGGGAAAAGGTTTTGAATGAAGGGTATCAATACGAACTCTTAGTGATATTATCGAGTCCTAAATACTGTCTTGGAAACATTATCCTCGTGAACTCGTAGCTGATGGTGTCTTGACCTAGGGTCTATCTTCGAGGAGTATCTAGCTCCCTGGATTTTATCGAAGAAGTCATATAATTAAGGAAAGAGGATATCGGTCTTCACGGTCAACTCATTAAGCCGAATGGAGAACTTCTGCATTTCTGCTGGAGCAAAATGGTACGGAGATTTGGCTACAGAGGTAGTTCCAGGGATTATATTGATACGAGACTCGACTTGACGTTCGGAAGGAATTCTCGGGAGTTCTTCGGGAAGATATCAGGAATATTACAGTTTTCGGGGATGCTCTAGAGGTCTTTAACTTCTTGTTTCTCGCTGATTGCATGGACTAGGAATACCTAACACTCCTTTTTGCAGAAGTTTTCAAGCTTTGATACAGGAAGCGATGCGAAGATTTGGGCCAAGCTTGACACCATATATCATGAGGGTCCGGTCAGAGGGAAAAAATTAGACGAATAGCTTTTTTTTCATAACAAAGTGTATCAGTATGATCAGGACTCAACTGATACATGCCAAAGATAACATCAAAGCTCTTTATTGAAACTGACATCAGGTTAATGAGGAAAGAATGATTACTCAAGGTAAGGATACAACTTAGGAATAAATCATTAACGCACTCATTCTCGCTGCTAGCCATCTTGACGGTATATGTTTTGGTTATTAGACGAGGACTATGTTTAAAATGATATTTGAATGGATGATTAATAAAACTTTCTTGACACTAAATTCGAAAAGGATGCGAGCATAAGAATTGTCGAGAAGACATGTACCCGCGGCGATGGTGGGATCAGCGGCTGCCTCCTCTTGCTTCATAGCTAAAACCATCTCGACGTTGTTGACATTGTTGGTGGTTGCTGCCTTTGGGCAGTTTCACTTGAAATACTCGATTTCTCCACAACCAAAACAGGCTCGATCAATACTCAATCCGGAAGCTTGATTGATTAGTTGGGCTGGTTTTCTACAGTTTCGAGTAAGGTGGCCCTTCTTGCCACAGTTGTTACAGAGTCTTTTGCGACATGGTCCTGAAGTATAATGATGGTAGCTGCACTTGTCGCACCAAGGGAGGTTACCCACATACCCAGTGGTAGGCACTTAAACTGTAGACACAGCAACAGGAGTAGTGGCAGCTTGAACTGCCACAGTTTCACGCCTCTTGGAGGGACCTTGGGAACTCTGACCCTTTTGATTTTTCCAAATAACCTTCTTACACTTATCACCTTCATTATGATGCTCTTGAACATTTTCATGGTTTTGGGGGTTGGTGTTACTTCTTGGTCCACCAAACCTGTCAGGGCACAAATATGTCACTGCGGCTGAAACAGCCAACTGGAACATCACTGGGTCGAATCGAGAAGGAGGTGGCGACGGAGGGCTGTTGTTACTTGAACTGGATCCTTTCTTTGAAGACATTTCGATCTAAAGTGATTAGGAAAACGAGGATGGTAAGTCCTCTGCATTAAATCAAGAGATATGAAACAAGGGATATCTCTTTATGACAGACATATAATTCTATTAAGCGATAAAGCAGGAATGAATTATCAAGGCAGATAAACTATCGCTAAAGGAATGATCGAGGGGCAACACTTGAATAAGAATTTTCTACAACAAAGTTGGATCTAGAAATACTCTCATCGTATTTCATAATTCGATGCGACGACGACGCGTTGTTTGGGGTATTTGGGTAAGTTTTAGGCATGCTGAACACCACAGTCACTCCCAGGCACATGTTGGTCGTGTCTTGAATGAATATAGTTGATCAGGCTATATTGACCCTAGACACGACTACATAACTGCCCAGGTTTAACCGCAGCATACAACACCCATTTACTTATGTTTTGTTCTACTTGTAGTTACGGATCTCGGCGGTTATGTATACTTGTATGTTTTTGAAAATACTTATATTTTGAAGTATAATTTTAGTTTAGAGCACTTAGACCCCTTAATGTTTATAGTCTTATACCATGTAAGGTTTGGTATACTCAGTTCACTATAAACAAGGGCTCTGATACCAATCTGTCACACCCCGAAACCCAGGGCGGAAACGTTCCGGGGCGGAGGTGACTTCATGTGAATATCATAACCAATGTACATAGTAAGTGAAGTAAACACAAAACATTACATTACATAGATTTCATTACATTAGTTTGAAATTAAAGTAATACAAGTTTCATAGATACATAAGTTTAAACAAAAGAAAGACGTGACTTCCATACGCTCTGTCTTCAAAAGAACGCGGAATACCCGTCTAAGGAAAACTTGAGAATACAGGCATTTTAAAAATCAGCATAAAGCTGGTGAGTTCGTAAGCGGTTTGTTTTATGAAAATGTACAATATTCCTTTTGTTTTCTGAAAAAGTGGTTATCCAAGAAAATCCCATATTTTCTTAAAAGTAATGTTTAGTTTTCTATTATGTTACACAATTCTGATAATGAATAGTTATTATCCCAGGAAAATCCTATATTTTCCTAAAAGTTGGTTACCAATCTGAAATGTAATGTGAAAGATGTATACTGAAAACCTGATTATCCTTGTGAAGTGTGTGTTAATTTACCAACCCAAATGTAATGTAAAAGATGTATACTGAAAACTTGATTATCCTTGTGAAATGTATGTTAGTTTTAACACGTATATAAAACTATCAACATAGTAAACTAATTCTTAAGGTTATTAATTTACTATACCCATTATTAGTAAAAAGTAGATCTTTGTTATCCAAATTGCGAGTTCTATAACCATACGATAGACTAATTATGGAAATAAGTATTCCATCACAATTTATGACTTTCATCACCCTTGAACCTTTCGGTTCGGCTGTAGCTAGCAGCCAGGTGCAGGGTAGTCAGCCTCGTATAGATCTATACACTCAAGTCATGCTCCCTATCTAAGAGATTTTGGTTACAGTGGAGGTCCTCCACTCGCGTATCTCTGTGGAGTGTTCTTCGAGGACGTGTCTCCAATTTATAGGAATAAAAAATTTACAACTAATAATGCTGAATATCCTGTTTAAGTTCTATCGACAAAGACGATCCTCCACTCGCGCATCTCTGTGGAGTGTTACCGAGGACAAAACAATATACTAAGTTTTATGTTCAAAGTTCAAAGGTTATGTTTTTAACTATTTTAATGTGGAAAACCATTTGTGAAAAATATAAAATACAACAATTTATAACGATCTTCACAAATAATATGATAATCTGATCTGCAAGTTCAAACGGTTATCTGTTATGATTGTCAGTGTGAAAAGCATATGTAATATAAAATATAACACATATAAAACAAGTTTTGAGTACAAGTATTCCTTGTACTTTTCTTGTATTCCCCCCTGAAAATAGTGAAAAAAACATTAAAAAAGGGTAGGGGTATGAACTCACAGGACGATGAATGTGTCGACTAGGATGCTAAATGTCAGATCGAGGCTTGAAAACGTGCGAGGTTCCTATGAAATATTAAATGATACACAAATGTATCTAATTAGATTTTAAATCACTAATTAGTTGAGGATATACACTTCTAGTCGTGAAAACACTTCATTTCAAGTGTTTGGAGTGACCCGAGTGACATTTATGGACATGTGTGGCTTGAGTATGGAGTTTACTCTTCAAGAGTAAACTTTTAGAAGAGTTTTCGGCCCTAAACACCACATCCCCGTGATTTTACGGCCGTAAACTCATGGATGGTGTTCTTAAGTGTTAAATGGCCTTAAATCAATTGAGGGGTGATGCTAGGTTTGGTTCTAGGGCATTAGAAAGGAATTAAATGAACCATGTGGACCATTTGATGAGTTTACGGTAGTAAACTACTACAAGTGGGTATTTTTCTATTCAGAAAAACGTGAACCTAGGAGTGTTGCTAATAAAGCTAATTTCGGGACGAAATTGCATCTTACGGGGGATGATGTGACAACCCAAAATTTTTTATCTTGTAAAGTCAATTCAATCAACCAAAATTCCAACTTAATTCTACTGCCATCTAGCGTTGTTAAGGGTCATTCTAGTGAGTTCTAAGCCTAATACACTCAAGGATTGTCTGTTAGGAAGTGAACCAAGTAAGAACCAAGAGCCTAGAACAACATATGAGCCATAAAACCCCAACAAGTGAGGTTCACAGCCAAGGTCCATGTCACGGTCGTGAACCCTTGTTAGGCCGTGAACCCCTCCTATATGGATGAATTCTTGCCACTTTTTCTTCACTTCTTCCTCTCTTGGCTGCAATCACCCCATTCTATCTCATGTATCATCCAACAAAGGCTCTCTTTTCACCTCAAAATCATAAGTATCTCATCCCCTACTTGTGTATACTTATAACCCCCTTTGATTCCAAATTGATTCATCACTTATCCTTCAAGATCTTCAAGATCATCATCTTTCACCAAGAACACCCAGAACACACACTTGTTCTTGGTGGCCGTGAACACCCTAAATTCATCCAAAGTGTAAGTATTTCTTTTATCACCTAGTTATCCATAAGAAACACTTGATTCCTAGCCATGAAACAAGCACCATACACAAGATCTTCACGAGTTCACGGCCGTGAACGCTTCAAAGATGCTTGATAGGACCATGAATCATCCTTCCTTGTCCGTAAACCATTCATATGATCATTCTTGGGCCATGAACACTTCTTATGTGGCCATGAACTCCTTTCATATAATCACTTGTGATTGTAACACTTCATTTCAAGTGTTTCCTAGTCCCTAAGGTTGTTTCGTTGCATGTCAGTTGTTTTAAACACTAATACATGCCTATATATTGCCATTATATGTCATTTAGGGCTCGTCTGTGTCTTGGGAATTCATTCATGGAACTTCTCATCCTAACATGAACCTTGAATTGAATCACCCACATAAGGTAAGTTCATATCCCTATAATCCATCTTTTAAATGTATTAAATGCTTTTAAAGGGGGAGGGGGGGATACAAATTGAACAAAATGATAATTGTGTAAATGTTATTTTTGATAACCATTAGGTTAAAGAATTTGTTATGCTTTTATAAGTGATCAAAATCATTCCACAAACTCTTTTTAAGTTATGTTACTTTATTGTTTATAAAACTCCGTTTTTAAAGTACGAGCATAGCTTAGTAGATAATCAAGTCTTTTCTACAAATCAGAGACAGTTCAAAACGAACATACTAGTAAACTATAATAGGTATAGTTTAGGGGTTCAAAGCACATTGTAACGAGAAACAGAAAGAACATACTATAAAGAGAAACAGGGAGGAACATATAATAACAAGAACAGAAGGAACATATGATAACAAGAACAAGATAACAATAATGTGAAACCACTACTTCACGGCTTAGCAATATACTAGCTACGTTGCGTTTTGTAACCAGACTCTCCTAGAGGGAGAGCATGAGTTTGAGTATAGATCTATATGGGATTGACACCCTACACCTTGTTGCTAGGTACAGTGGAACTTGCAAGTCTACGGGTGACAAATGTCACATCAGTTTTGGCGCCATTAGTTCGCCGTGTTGAACACATGTCATATCAGTATGGTTATAACCACATCACATTTTAACCTTAATTAACAAACTGGTTTTACAGTAGTAAGTGCTTCAATAATTACTTATACAATATTACTGAATACTTTCATTTTCCATTACATTCACATAATGATCTTCTCACATAAAAGGTAATGCAAACTATTTTCTAGTAAATATGGTCTTAAACTTGGGAAAACTTACAAAAGACAAATAGTAAAGTCGAGTCTTAGTACATTTAGTAAAAAGGGGGCCTATAAATGACGCTTTTATCACACCCGTCTTAGGGTTTTAGGACCACCATGTTATACAACAAAAAATATAGAATTTTCTAGTGAAAAACAGTTTTATACGATTTCGAAAAACGATAAACCAAAACACACATGCACCTATACTTGATTAGAAACAAGACTCACAACCATTTGATAAGAAAATATGGGATTTTCTGGTTTCACCAACTACCACAGATTTTTATACAAAATGCTTATGAACTCACCAACATATTTTATGTTGATGCTTTCAAACGACTTGTATTATCAGGAAATCAATAATCAGGTCAGGGACATGGGGATTCAAGATCATTTTGTCGAAATTTGGAACTTTACTCAATGTTGTCTCTTTTGTGTATTTACAAGAACATGAACAATGTGTAAAAACAATGTAAGTTTTTTATGGATGTATGATGTTTGGAATGCTATGTTTCGTTTATATCCAATTGTTACGATACTGCACAATGATGTCACCCGCCTCCGGATGTTTCTACCGCTCTGGTCCGAGGGTGTGACAGATTGGTATCAGAGCAATGTTTATAGTGAACTGGTATATCTAGCAATACAACATATATGACTATAAATACAATGAGACTAAAACACTCTGAATAAAAGTCTACATACTTGCTAGGACCGTATCATAACAAGAACAAACAAGATAACTTAAAGGTTGAACCCTACAGTCAAACCTGAGCAGTTATGTAAACATATCTGGGATAAATATGGCTTGATCAACTATATTTATTTGAGATATGACCAACATGTGTTTGGGAGTGGTAGTGGTGTTACAACAAGTCTAAAACTTCCCAACTCACTATCCAAAAGTTTTAAGGACCAAACCTAAAATAATTAAAATACTATAGGAGTGTTTTGACATTCTATCTATTTTCTCGTATTCATATATTCTTGCACAGACGACATGGAAAGCTTTCATCTATATTTATTTAAGATATGACCAACATGTGTTTAGGAGTGGTAGTAGTGTTGGAACAAGTCTAAAATTTCCCAACTTGCTATCCAAAAGTTTTAAGAACCAAACCTAAAATAATTAAAATACTATAGGAGTGTTTTGACATTCTATCTATTTTCTCGTATTCATATATTCTTGCACAGACAACATGGAAAGCTTTCACCCCCCGGAGACCCTTACTTTCCCAATCAGGGGAATGGGGGTTGGATCGAGGAAGATCTAGAAGAAGACCCCGATGAACCTATGGAGGATCCCGAAGAGCCGATAGAGTTTGAAGAAGAGGACGTTGACGAAGAAATCGAGGAAGATGACGATGAGGAGGTTGAGGAGGACGATGAATTGGACACAGATTCTGAGTTTAACCGCCCTCCCTACATGGCAAGGGTACCACCGCATAAAATGGACTACAATGGCCCTACACCTCCTTGGACTGACAATATTGAACGATGGAGCCGATGCCAGGGTCAATAAATGCCATTTGGGATCAACCGAGGTTTCTACAACCTCCAACATAGAGGACTAGCAGACCACACACTCCCTGTCGTGTTCAGACGTATTAGGGGCATCCGCGACTAGGCTCAAGCGACCGTGGAGACTTCTTTCCAATGGGACGGATCATAGAAGATCTTGCCACTGCATGAGCGGAGGTCAGAGAATAATAGGAGCCAAACACCGCTCTGGAGGAGCATGTACGGATCATCGAATGCAGGTTAGCCGAACTCCAGGGTGCATCTACCTCATCGTCAGCACCACAGACCCTATCAATTTTCCTTTGTGCACTTCCCTATGTATTATCGATGACATGATTAACTGATTACACTACTCACGAAGTCGTTACTCTGCTAGATTTTATTTCACTACAAGTATTGTATGCCTTATGAAGGCAATTTTTCATGTACTCAAAAGATTATTATCAATGAAAAATGGATATATATTTTCTCATGAAGTGCTACCTATTGTGTGCTCTGTTGTTATTATTACATGTTGATTTTATACACACACTTTTTCGTATACAAGTAAATCACCGATACTATTCTATAATGAAGAAATCGTGAAACGAAATACATTGGATACTCATTGTCCTTCTGATCCATGACAAAAAGATGCCGAGGAGACCAATCCAAAAGTACAACAACACAACTCCACCACTGTCGGCCCCTCCGGAGATGAACTCTATAGCCTTTCAAGCGGCAGTTTTGGCAGTAGTAACAGCAGCGCTAGCCTACATTCAAAATAATGGTGGTGGGAATGGCCAAGGGACGGGAAGCTCCCATCAAGGGATGAATCAAGGGCCTGTAAGGTCCGGTACCTACAAGGACTTTTCCAATGCAAGACCCCACACTTTCAACGGGACTGGAGGAGTCATAGCTTTGAAACGATGGATCAACAAGGTAGAGTCGGTGTTCGAGATATGAGAATGTTCGAAAGGGAGTAAAGTCAAGTTCGCAGCATGCACCTTCATTGATCAAGCATTGTCATGGTGGAATGGCCACATCGAGGCCATGACACTCCCCACTACAAATGCCATGTCCTGGGAAGAACTCAAGGAAATGTTAATCGTTAAGTACTATCCCCGAGTGGAGGTACAAAAACTCGAGCAAGAACTATGGAACCTTACGGTGCAGAACTCAGACATTGACGCATACATCTCGATGTTTAACGAACTATCCCTTCTGTGTCCTGGTATGATTAAATCCGAGAGAAAGAAGGTCGAGAAATTCATCTGGGGGTTGGCACCTCCTATTCAAGGTAACATGATTGCCTCAAAACCCGAGACCTATGATAGTGCAAAGCACCTGGCCAAGAAACTTTAGGATCACAGTTAATAAAAAAGTACCAAAACAACCAAGGGGGAGAGCAAACAAGAAGGAGAGAGAAAGAAGAACTAGGAGAACTAGTGAAAAGGATGACAGAATTCAGGGCCATCCAAGAAACCACAGAGAGTAGTAGTCAATTCTACTACCGCTCCAGCCGCACCAGCCCCAACCACCCCTACCTCAACCACAAACGCGCCAACAAATCCATACGCGGGATCCAATCCCAAGTGTGACAAGTTTAACTATCACCACTATGGGGCACACAAGGATTTCCAATGCACCAAATGCAATAAAAAAGACACATTGTCCGTTATTGCAAAATGCTCCACAACAAAACAACAGCCCAATGACAACAACATTGGAGCCATCTGTGCATGTTATGGATGTGGGGAAACCGGCCAGTTTAGACGCAACTGCCCCAAGAACAACAATCTGAACGTAGTAAGTGTCTTAACCATGGGGCAAGGAGAGGCGGTGCATGTAAGGTCCCAAATTCTAAGATCAAAATTAGTGATCAAGTGATATTGCAATCAATCAGAGTGTAGATGGAGTAGAAGAAAAGATTAAACCAAGCATTCACACATTTATATCATATAAAAGTCAAGTACACCTTGGAAGACACACACTTACATCACCTCACACACTGACACAGACACCTACTATTTATATCCCCCTAGCAGCGCACCAATGTACAACCACACATGCATGTGCGGTCACACACAGGGTGTACGGCCGCACACACGTTTCCGGCCGCACACAGCCATACAAAAGTTACAACAACCACCACTAACCCCAAGACCCAACCAAGACCTTTACAACATAGATGCCTAGCCCAAACCACTATATTATAACCTATCAGTCTCCCCTTTGGTTTGTGACTAGCATAGACATGGTCTTTAATCACTTGGTTTCTCGAATAGACTCGGGTAATATTTTCCCATAGATCCCATCCAAAGTTTTTCATTGATGATCGTGTACAAACCATTCCTGTGAATTCCTTTGCAGCAGCTTCCATGACCTCCCTTCTACATATAATTTGATGACGAGCCAAGGTATGAATGTCTCTCTCTCTCTGAATCTAAGGAGATCCTTAGCACTAATGAGCCTCAGAACTCCTTCTCTACTTTTGAACTTTATGGCATCAGTTGTAGTTTCATCATCGTATGCCCAAAATTCCATATCATCAAGATATATATTGTGGAAGTGTTGTGGGATGGGAATCTCCTTCAGTTGATTAGTAGCAGGCCATAATATTATCTTCATCGGTTGGTTAGTTTCAGGGTCAAGGATATCTTTTAATTTTCTAACCAACGCTTTTGTAGTCTTCACTGAGGGAAAATTATCTTTGACCTGTGTATCCAAAAATTGCTTGAAGTTGAAGACACTAGCATCTTAAGAAGTAGAGCCCTTGAGAGTTCAGAGAGATCAACTTTTGTCCATGAGTTAAAGTCATGTATGATTTTGTAGTATTCTGGATTTCCAGAATTCCACTTAACGACCCACAACTTAAGCTCGGGATAATAACCCCACATCTTGATCCCTGTACGATCACCATATTGATCACCAAATTTTCTTCTTTTAAGATAAGTCACTGTGAGTTGAGGTTCATCTACTTTGCAATTCTCATTTGAACTTTTTAAGAAAAGAAAGCCATCCTTTTGCTCAGCAGTGACTGTTTTGTGGCCATGCTTGATTTTGATCCGTGGGATGGAATTTACAGGCTCCTTTTCAATTCGATCAACAATTATTGTTATTATCAGCGAGGTTAGTCAACAGGAAATTCACCTTTTGAAGGATGGATGGGAGCTGTGGGAGGATCTTCAATACCATCCAACTATTGAAATAGAGACTAGAACTTATTTCCAAAGGCTTCAAACAGTTTGTTCTTCAGGATAAAATAGAAAGCAATCAGGGATCCAAGATTTATATGTAGCTCAATGATTTGTTTTGACTTCAAAGCATTATCTTCCTAAGCTCAGCAATCCTAACATCATGCTTTCCAATTAAGATTTCCTTCTCAATATTTTGCTATTTGAAAATGCCAATTTCTTCCTTGATAGAGGACATATCAAAATCATCATCCCCTGAACGACCTTCCTCGATAGATATTACTTTTCCATGTGAGGAAGGTTCAGAAGTATGTTGAGCCAAGTGCCTTGCTAGCCTGATGGAGGCTTCATCTAGCGAAGGCCTTGATGGGGAGTATTCTGGGACAATAGATGACCCGCCTATTTCAAATGTGGTGCATGGGCCTTCTTTGGTAAGAACGGGTGGTGCAGTAACAATTGTGGTGACGACAGTTGATGGAGCTGGAGGTGCTTGATCTTGAATAAGCACTCCCTGCCTCGGATCAAGACGCCTTCTTTTCACAGGAGGCGGAGAGGTTTGTGTCTGTGTCAGAGCATTAAAGGATGGTACAGATGTAGGAATAACTGTATCATAGGGAGGAATCCCTGAAACTGCATCCTTATAACTTGAAGATTCTACCATCAAACTTGATGTTGGAGGCATTGTTTTGAGAACGACATCAGTAACCCTAGACTCAGTTGTTGTTTGAGCAACTTAATTGTCATTGATAAAGGAGCTGTGAAAGAACGTTGAACTTGGACCTAGGTCGTCATGATCAAGATTAAGATTAAGTAGGATTTCTTCATTGCCAAAGCTATAAAAATCCATGTGTCTAAGAAAATCATCATCACCATCGTTTTCTTCATCATTACCCCTGATCAAAGTTTCTCTGAACCTCCACATTTATAGTTGGTCATGCTCTTTTACCACGATTGCGATAGGGGAAACACGACCTTCCTCGTTTTCATGATCAGAGGCCGAGATAATAATCTCTTCAGTTTCCCTGGGGCTAGAGAGATTGGCGGATGCAAATTGTTCACTTTCGTCAGCAAAAATTCCAAACTTGATCAATGGAAAGAAATTCTTGGTTACGGAGCGGATTATTTTCATTCAATAGACTACTGATTCTCATTCGTTTTAGCACAAGATCATCAAAACAAGGGTCAACTAGGTGATACTTACAATAATGAATGTTCAATTTCAAGGAAAATCGAGAATTTTTTAAATTTAGAGAGCGAGAGAGAACGCTCGGGTGTGTGGCCGTACTCAGAGGAATGGAAAGAAAAGGAGTGTCCGGCCACACACTCACCTTATATACCCCCTCTTAACCGATCAAGGTGAAAGATCAATCCCTTATTTATGGTTAAGTGGAACTTCACTTCCTCCACCTCCTCCAATTATTCTCCCTGACCCACAAGTTCAAAGAATTGAAAAGTTTAAGGTCACTCAAGCTCTATTGGCAAGTAAACATGGAAATGGAAAGTCTGTGTGTGCACACGTCTTAGAGATGAAGTCACACATTGACAAGTTGGTAATGTTAGGTGTCATTGTCTCAAAGAAGTTGGCTATTGACTTGGTTCTTCAATCACTTCCTGAATCATATAGTGAGTTCATTAGAGAGTACTATATGATGGACCATGATGTGACCCTCATTGATCTTACCTATTTGCTTATTTCTGCTGAATCAGCAATGATTTGGCGTAGTGATCAAGCAAATTTGTCTAGTAAATCAACCTCCCATACATCTATGGACAATGGCAACACTGGAAGTTCAGATAACGTTTCTCTACGCAAGAGAAAGGCTAAGTCTGAAATTGTCCCATGTACCATTCCGAAGGAATCCATTTGTTTCTACTGCCAAGAGAATAGGCATTGGTTGCAAAGCTGTCGCACTTACCTAAAGGATC